>NW_020824819.1:460000-2988450 GCF_003285875.2 Drosophila novamexicana
AAAACAAAAATATCGGGCTGAAATTTCGCAACTACATAATACTCTGTTAAATGCAAGATCTAAAACGCAGACATACAAACTATTTTTAAATTGTTATCGGCCGTTGAGGGAGTTTAATAGTAGTCCTCTGTCTAATTTTGTTGATCTAGCTGTAAAACTGTGCCCCATATAGTATTAATACTTTTCTGACGAGGGAATACATTAACAAATTTAAGTGTAACTTCAAAAAGGGGATATTGCACAAAATCAATATACTAATTTTATGCACTCTGTGAATGTACACTATGATACTAGAGTATAATATAAATAGTCAAAATTATATATTTTAAATTTAAAATTCTTTTGAAATTTCAGGCATTGCCCAAAACAAATATACTTCTGTTTGCACTCTGTGTACGAGTATAAAAACAGAAAGGCAAACTAATAATTAAATTAGAAAATAATTTCCATTCACTCTGTGAAGGAGTATAAACACAGAAAGACATAGTAATATACTCTTGTTTCTTTGGTGACAGAGTATATGGTATATGGTAAACAGCCAATGATTTTTTTGAACTCACCCCAACTCCCATGATGAATTTGAACAGCTTTAACGGCACATAAAAGATTTTTATACGACTGCTATTGCCCTGTCAACGATTTTAGACTTCATCAATATTGAAGCATCACCTGTTAAGTTGCCCTGGGTATTTTCCAGCTTTTGAAAATAACTATATAACAAATCACTTTCCTCAAATTTGGGCACCGCATTAAAGTTTCGTGGCGTTTTGCAGTATTCCGCATAAACGAGAAGACTCTTAGCAGGTACTGATGGCGGCCACACACTCAGATAAGAATCTGTGCCGTAGTCACCTAGTGGACGTAGTGTGATGCCACGCATCATCTGGGCCAGCTCTTGTTCGCGTTGAGCTACGGCCGTTTGGCCCGGCTGTGCGCCACCGCTAGATAGTTTACCCATTTGAACGTACTTCTTGTAAATAGCCATGCTTTGTTTGGATGGCGGACTGATGGTGCAGCCATATACCTCTTCCATGGGTGGTAGCATGGAAGCCAGCGTAAATGGTGCTGGTTCGGCTGTTTCTGTTTGTTTCGACTCTTTTTCTGCAAAGCTAGCACTAAGTTCTTCATCGCTGGAGCTGTCCTCGCCCTCGCTGGAACTAGAGGAGTTGCTGTTGGTCGAACCGGTAGAACTTTGGCCAGTCATCGATGGATTTTGTCGCCCCTTTCGCGATGGCTGTATCTGACGCTGGAAGGGACTGTAGTTAGTGCGGAATGTGGGCATGTATCGCGTGGCAAGTTGGCTGATTTCAAATTCAATGTGCTCGCTCAAATCCGTCCACTTAAAGGACTGATGGTAATTCGAGAAGGCATCAATCATCTCTAATCCATTGCTATGCACACGAAACAGCTCCTTGACCAGCTTGTTGGTGTCAGCGCAGGGAAAGGGTAGGCACTCGCGTACCTTGTGCCGCACCCAATCCGTAATAGGAGCGATCGAAGTGCTCGGCACAAAGGCATTGTGCATATCGTAATCCGTTTGAAGCTCCCAAATTGGTTGGTTTACTGCAAAAATAAAGCTTTTAAGTAAAATATTAGACTCAGGCGGTATATTTCTTACGCTTGTTAAAACTCGGCTTGTAGAGGCCCAGAAACAAATTAATGCTCTGCTGCTTCTCCGTGTCGCTGAATGTATTGCTGTAGTAGCGGCTCAGCGTCTGCATAACGTCGTTGCCCTGAGAGGCCCAGGCGGCCGTCTTACGATAGGTCTTAATGCGATGCACTAGCTGTGATCCGCCATACTGCAGAGCCAAAGTATCACCGTGCTCCTCGTACAGATGCTCCAGCATGGTCACACAATCCGAATCAAACTCCAGTTTGGCTGATTTTACAAAACCCAGCCGCTCTAACTGATGCCCCAGAGCGCATTTTCCAATAGCAAACTGCGCCGAGTTCGTGCGATCCAAGCAATCTACGCAATTTGTACGCACAATGCCCGTTTGGAAGCTGAGCTCACTGCCCCGATGAGCCTTATAAAACATGCCTGTCATCTGTATCATACTCGCCGCGTGAACGGCCAGTTGTTCCATGACATTGCCCCCGCTGAGACGGCTCTGACGTGCCATATCAAAATGAATGTGCTTCATGCGATGCTGCGGCGGCAAGAACTGATTAAGATACTTAATGCTGTTTTGCAGTTCCTTGGAAATTATGGACTCGTGTTTTCGTCGCTCACGCTTCTTTACCAAATTCAGCATAATCAGCGGAGCACCATAGTGAAACAGCAGCCGTTCGAAATGCCGTGACGGTGTCTGAGCATAGGGATCACATATGTCTAGCTGTATGGGCGGCTTTGGCACCATCTTGCTAATGTCCTGGGACCAGTGCGATGGTATCGAACCTCGCATTTGCGTGAAAGCGCATAGGCGCTGCCCGTCGCTTACAATCTGTTCCGTTTCGACTTCATTAGCTACGTCGCCCTACAAGATAGGAATAGATGCTTATAATGTGTATCTATATTTAATCTGGAAACATACCCGAAAATTAGCGCCCCGTTTGAGAAACCGCGTGCCAGCAAAGCGTGTGCTGCGACGCGCTATTAGACAAACATTGACATGTCTGCCAAAGATGCTGATGCACGACTGGCTCACATAGCCATGTGTGACCTCCAACAGCCAGTCCTTAAGCATAATTACCTCCATAGGCTTCAGTAGATAAGCGTTCCACACAAACCGCTTGCGTGAATCGCTGCGAAAGGCATAGTCGACACGCTCGTGCGCCTGTGCCACATTGTTGGTAAGCTTATTCCAATCGGGCAGCGGCTCATCCCTCTCTAGATTCACCTTGGCACCCACATATCGTGGCGCCGACTCGTTGTACTGCAGCGTGCGAGTCAAGTCATACGAGTAGGAAAAGTAAAAGTTGCTGCGTAAATCAATATTTTGGAACATCCTCTTGTAGCGCTCCTCATGCGGATGTGGAGGTCGCTGTGATGTCACCTCGTTGACACGCACCATCACGGTATCTTTGATGGTATATACCAGATGCATGCCAATATGGGCGCAGCATTTTCGCTTGGTAACCAGTATAAGGTAATACCCCTCCAGGAAACGCACGAAGCCCAATACTCCGTAGGCGGAGGTTACTTTTGGCGATCCCGTTAAGGAGGACACAAACCTGCGAATCTCCAAACTGTTCAGCTCGTTCGCATTCTCCTCGATGATCAAGCGATTCAGCGCCAGCCGATCGATGGTGAGCAAGCGAAATCTGGTCTCGCGATTGTTGCTGCCCACCAAGTACAAGCGCTGAAAGGCCGAAAACAATAGAATTAATGTGTTTTGTTGCGTGCGAACAACTTACCGATCGTGTTTCATAAAGTACCACCTTTTGTATAGAACTAATTAGTGGATTAAATATTATATTTGGATTATCATTATTCATTTCAACGCAAAATCATCACATGCGTCAAATTAGCGGCGGTGACTTAGCGTCGAATTTTGGTATTTGTTATCGGAAAACTATCGGTCACTTTCAAATGCATTTATTTATGTTTTTAAGCATGAAACCAAATAAATTTAAATGCAGAATTTCAAAAAATAAATTATTAACTATCTACATTCATTTATTTTTGAATTTTTATTTATAATATGGGTAAACAAAGGGGTTGAAAAGTTAGGTTTTTACCATTCTTTAAATATCTTTATTCAGGGATAATGGCCCCGAAAACCGTATATACACGATTGAAGTCTATAGTTTCACCTAACCAATCTTGAAAAAATTATAAAAATCAATCAGCACGTTTTTAAGATATTTGTACTACAGTGCAGCAACCTCGTTGCTAGCCCCATACAAAATGACCGTAAAAAATCACCCTTGCACTTGAACCCTAATAACTTTTCTCAGGGATAATGGCCCTCAATGCACGGTATACCAACTTGAAGATACATGTTTAAGGAAGCTTTACGCATTAATTCTAAACAAATCGATCAGCCAGTTTTTTAGAAAAATAGCAAAATGTAAACACACCTCATGTTGTTCATTCCAAAGGCCTATCGAGCTACTAGCTCCAACGGGAACCGAACCACTGCTCGGAATCAGTGTTGAACAATGTTATACAGTATTGAGCGGGAACAAATTAATTCAAAATACTTGTATATGGAAGAGAAATGCAGTAATATATGAAATAATTGTCATTTTACAATAAAACAGTATCTTTGGTAAAATAGACTGATGCAAAAGACGACAACTATGCATTTTAGTATTTATACACGTATAATAACGAAAAGGTGGCAATATTTCAACCTTTATTATTCTATTTCTCCGATAATGGCCCAAATGCACGGTAGTTTAACATATAGATCGCGAATTATCAATCATTTTGCTTTTTACATCAAGAAAATCGTCCAGCCAGTTTTTGAGAAATTCGCATTTATCTATTTTTCTTATTATACCCTCTGTTATGCAAAAAAAAACTATCTGGCAACATTACATACTTAACATATTTATGTTAGGGGCTGCCAACTTATGAAGAATGCACACATAAAGATGTAGAATGTATGTAGAATGTATAAATGGATGTAGAAAGATATTTAAAGAATGGTGAAAACCTAACTTTTCAAACCCTTTGTTTACCCATATTATAAATTAAAATTCAAAAATAAATGAATGTAGATAGTAAATAATTTAATTTTTTGCAATTCTGCACTTACATTTATTTGGTTTCGTGCTTAAAAACATAAATAAATGCATTTGAAAGTGACCGATACTTTTCCGATAACAAGTACCAAAATTCGACGCTAAGTCACCGCCGCTAATTTGACGCACATCTTAAATTTCATTCAAAAGTATCGATATCTGTGATATATGTAAATGTATGTTAATCGATATACTGATACTTGTAAATACTGTTTTTGGTTTGTTGCCGGCACGCGCTGCTTTCCGGCTTAAGATTTGTTATTTTGATTCTGCGTTGATTTTAAGCATTTATGATGTTTCCACAAAGGAGCTCGGTAACATATCGCACGCCCGCAACGCACCAGCCACCACCGGCCAAGGAACTGGCTGACAATGTGGACTATCCCAATCTCAATGTGGCCGATATGAATGCCCGCCTGGAGAACCTGACACCACGGCTGCACGACTGCTTTGACAGCATATCCATGAATGAACTGCAGCATTTTGCGCTGGCCACAAATCATCGCGAGGGTGCTCAGTGGTGGGGCATGCTCTTTGGGTACAGTCAGACAGATCACATGGCCGTGGACAATGCGGACTTCAAGCTGCAGTGCGAATGTACTGTTAACATCTTACGGTATGCTGATAACAACGTGCTGCTCATGGCGCTGGGTGACACCAAATTGCAGGCCTGGTCCACTTACTCCACGGTGCGCAATCCGGATGAGCCATACTGTTTGTTCCTCATTGGCGAAGATGCAGCACACAAGGCGCCCATCAATCAGCTCTGTGTGTTTAAGTCGCATCCACAGCAAGCGGTTACCACTTGCCTGGACAATACGCTCAATGCAAGTAGCTAAAAATCGGCTGTTTCTATTTCTTACAACTTTCATGCGTTTTGTAACAGGTCTGGGATCTCTCTGGTGCCGATTTGTGCAGCACGTATCATGCACGCGCCGCACACACCAACAAACTGACGGGGTTAGCCACTTCCGTGGCAGCTGCCACACAGATTCTCACCTGCGACCGCGGTGGCTGTGCACGTCTGTGGGATTTGCGTGCTACATCTCCCTCATCGACGTGTCTCTATGATGATGAGACGCATTTGCTGAGCTTCACTTGTGCCGCTTGGGCAGCGCCCAGTGAGCTGCAGGGCGATAACTACGTCTATTTGGGCGATTATGATGGCAATGTGCATACGCTTGACATTCGCGCGCCGCGCAAACTGCAGCAAACCGTGTCCTACTTTAAGGAAGGTCATGTTTCGCAGCTCCTCGTGAATGGGTAGGTAAAATCAACATTTTATCAGACCTAAAATACAACGGCTTTTCTTACAGCACCCATCTGGCGGCCATGAGCAATCTGCCCACTGCAGTCAAGATTGCCAAAGTAGGCGTCCAACATGATTTTATTTACACCAATGAAAACACGCACACACGTCTTACGGATGCAGTCTGGCGTGATGGTAGCACACTGCTGACCATTGGACACGGCCGCAAATTGGCTACGCACAAGATCAAGGACACCAGATGTATATAGCTACCTAGTTTTAGTTATCTAACTATTTAATTGTTTTCCGTGCTATGAAATATACATACATATATATATAAATATTTTTGATATTTTTTTACCAGCGACAATGTTATATTAGCTTAGCTTATTAAACGATATGTATGATTTGTCACACAAATAAACAAATATAGATATTTTGATACATATACTTATATACATTAATATGCGCTTAACGGAAAATTCACTTACCAGGCCCACTTTTTACTAGCACCTACTGGGGAGGATAAAAACAAAAGTAGAAAGTGCGTACAATTCTAAAGTCGTACATATGTACATGTTAACATAGATTCTCGTCGAGGATCCTGTTTCGAATCCTTGCTGTAATGTTATTTGACTACATCAATTGTGTGGATAGTTATTTTGGGGAATTGTAAAGCTGTAGATTGGGCATTTAAGAAGTAAATACCGGTTCTCATATAGAAATATTCAAATTGAGCTGCTAAAATTAAACGTCAATCATTTTAGTCAACTTAACTATATACATTTAATCATTATTATATTCATATTATAATCGCGTCAATAAATGTAATAATTATTCAAATTTGTTTCAATTTTTTTTTTTTTTGGCACGCAACGTTTAACAAAAGACGCAAATGCAAAACTTAAACTAAACAACATGTAAAATTAAACAACCTCAGGAAAAAAAAAATACTTTTCAGTGGGGAATCATTTAAGTAAAGTGGGGCTGTCTTTGCTGCTTCTATGCGCAATGGGGAAAAATGTTTCGATTAATTTTTCCAGAAAATTAAAACTTTTTCACTTTAGCTCTCTATTATTGCCGTCGCCGCTTTGTGGGCGGTTCCAGGAAATTGTTCTCCTCCTCACCGATCTCCATATGCTCCAACTTCATGAGTTGTTTGGCCTTGTAGAGCATCGTTGTATCCCGCAGCCAGTTGCACTTGAGCACGGCATCAATTGAGGGTCTCTTCTCGGGATCCACAATGAGCATTTGTTTGATCAGCAATTTGGCGCGCTGCGACACGCCCTGCCAGGCGGGATGGCGAAAACGGAAGTTGCCCTTTTTTATTTGCTCGCCCGCCGGTGAGCCATACTCATCCGAAAACGGCAAAGTTCCACTTAGGCTGCAGATAGATATTTATTTGGTGTCTGCCATTGAAGCCAAATCATAATCATTGCCTTACCATGTGTAGAGCACCACGCCCAGACTCCAAATGTCCACTTTTTGTGTGTAGGATTCGCGTCCGCCGGTAATGAGCACCTCGGGTGCTACATATAGGGGCGTGCCGCATAGCGTACGCATCACTGAATCCTTGTGCACAAACTTGCTTAGTCCAAAATCGGATACCTTGAGCAGTGTATCCTCATCGCTGGACTCGAGCAGCACATTGTCCGGCTTCAGATCGCGATGTGTAATACCTTGAAAAATGCATTTTGATCATAGCTATAATTTTCAAATTTATAAATCATATTAATCACTTATTTTGCCTCTGCAATCGAGCCATGGAGCTGCCCTCGTAGTTCACCCAACCCTAACTCACCTCTGTCATGCAAATACTTGACGGCATGGCACATCTGATAGAAATACAATTTGGATGTATCCTCGCAGAGCAGTTTCTTGCTTATAATGCGATTTAGCAGATCGCCGCCGCGCATAAATTCCAGCACCATATAAACGGAATCTGGCTTATCGACAATATCGTGCATGCGCACCACGCACGGATGCGAAAGATTTTTCATAATCTTTGCCTCATTCAGGACACGCTCCGGATCGTTAAGATTGTTGTTTGGATGTGCGCTCACCTCCAGCATGTTTTTCTTAACAATTTTCATGGCGAACTGTTCGCAGGTGCGTCGCTCATAAACCAGCCTGACCAGCCCATATGCTCCGGAGCCTAGTTTGCGATTTATATAATAGGTAGCGGTAATTTCAGCTGGCAGGCCTATTGCCTCGTTCGGACTAAGATCTTTGAAGACAAAGGCTAAAAACAAAGACAGGCAGGTGCTCAAATTTAAATACTGCGTTCGAATTTCTGCAATAGCAGCAGGACTTACCCTTGTAGGTAGGATGAGAGAGGGCAATGATGTCGTCATTTTGTAGGATGCGCGTTTTGTTCGTGCCGATCCGTTCGCCATTCACAAAAGTCCCATTGCGTGAGAGATCCTGGGGGGTTGTTGCAAATTGAATCGGATTTATTGTAGTTCACATTTTTGGGTGCGTATTTCGAGCTACCTACCTGTATATAAACCGGATTTGTCAGCTCACAGTTGGCGCGCTTTATGATAAAATGCACCTTGGATATGCGCGACAGTATTTTCTCAGGTAAATCATTAAGCGTCAATATTAAATCATTTAGTTCTCCGCGTCCTGCTGAAAATTCGTCGTTGTTCAAGTCTAATAAGAAGATAAGCGGAATTGAGAAATTGAAAGTAACAAACACGTCTAGTCGAGAGTGCCCAACTAGAAGATACCCTGTTCCAGCTACATATGTTACGTATATATATATGTTAAGTGACACGTTCCTAAAAATCACAGAGGGGGAAATTAGAAAGAGAATGCAAGAGAGGGAGAAAGAAGAAACAGGGGAGATAAATATAAGCCACAATAGAAACAAAGAACAAGCCTAAAGTTCAACAGAGCTACACATATATAATATGCATATTTACATGTACACGTAGGTAATTGCACCAATTCTTGAGAATCGAGTAGGAGGACGATTTGCATTACAGATATCTTATAAGAAATGTTAGTTCCAAATACAATACATACATATTAAATAAAAGGCGACTTTGTACAGACATACGGAAATAACTATATTGGCTCAATTCGTTATAAAAACAGGGTATCAAATATTTATACATAAATATAACAAAAAACATTTAAATTTTGCATATAACAGTTACCAACACAAAAGGACGAATGCGTATAGATAATTTTGTAGGGCTTTATGCTCGTACCAAGGGACTTGATTTTAATATTCTTGCCATAAAGCCGGCCCCAGACGATCTTCTCCATGGGCTGGCTTTCGACCTGGGTCCAAATGTTGGACGCCTGACTCTGGGTGGCCTGTGTGCCCTGCGTGTCGCGAGCCATGCTGTTTGTTTCTCTTCCGTTTTCTATTGATGTTCTAAGTAACTGTTTCTTTTCCGTTTAAGTTCGCTGCGCAAATTTAAATGTGCAGTTATCCCAACTCAAATACACACGCACATACATAAACACACACACGCACAATCGACATGGGCAGCACGACTATTAACTTTGTATATTGAAGAGCGCTGCTATGGCAACGAGCACTACATTCAGCGAATTGTTTACATTGAATTATTGCTGAGTTTGCAAATAACTTCTTGCTATTTTTCTTACAAAAATAACACAACAATGTGACGGAGCTGCGCGCGACTTACAGATGTATATCTGCATGTTCACTGTTAGATTGCCGCCATCGAGGGCTGCATCGATAATTTGGCAGATAAGTGTTGCACAGCAGCACTATCAAGCATTTTGGCATGGACGTCCCAGTACCATTTTCTATGAGAATAAAAAATATTTGTGTACTTATATTGTTGATTGTTTTTAAATGTTTTCATACAAACACTGAATAATGAGATACTTGGTACTTATCGATATATTGTTGCTTTTTATGTTTAGTAGTTTCAAGTAGTTTTTTATTTAAGTAAGTCAACTTCAACTAGTTCTGCTTACATAAATGAATTTAATTTGATATTGAATAAATATGCCAACGTTTGATTTGTTATTTTCCGGTAAAGTTTTGAATGTTCGTTTTCCGTTATCGGTAAAAGCGACCGATAGAAAAAATACTACCCTTTACCTATGCGTGCTGCTATTCAACACTAAAATATCGATATTATCGTTGCAGCCCTAGATTGCGGCGTCGTTTGAAAGCAACTGTAAACTATTACCAATACAAGCATAATGCCAAAACGAGAGGCATAAAAGAAAACTGAATAACAAGGCACGAGCAATAATTAAGTGAAATTAGTCAAATAGTAAATATTACATAGCCATATTTTGAATAAGCTAAGACTCGGCTGCTTACAAGTGTTGCACGGATAAAAGGTAAGCGTGCCTAAATTGTTAATAAGAAAACAACCAACATACTTTCGTGCCTGGACTCTTTAGATCATGACGTTACCGCGTTCCGAGACGCCATTGCGTCGCTCCGCGGTGGGCAGCCACCGTGAGAGTATGCTGCGTGACCTAACGACCATGGTGAACGACGATGAGGCGGAACGTCGCGAGGCACGACGCCGCACGCTGCTGCAGCAGCAAACACGACCCCGAGACAGCAGCGTTCTGGAGTCCATCGAAGAAAACGAAACCATACGCAAATGCCTAGAGATCTACAATGGTAACAAGCTAAGTCGTGACAATGCCTGGAGCTTGTCATTGATCGATACGCTATCTAGTCTGCTGGATCGACATCACAAGACGCTGAGCAACTTTAAGGTAAGCTAAGAAGTTTATGTTGAATCTAATTTTAATGCTGGTTATCTTTTAGATGGCTGGTTCATCATTGGAGGCTTCCTCTAAGGTGTATGGCCTGCGCGTGGATTCCATTTATCTGGATGCTATGCGCATGTCTGCCGGACTTAGTGCGCGCACGCTCACTGAGAAGCAGCTAAATGCAGCCGCCGACCGCGATGAGAGCATTGCGGACCACGCAGAAGACGGCGCTGCCGATGGCATTGAAGCAGCTCCAGGCTCGGCGCCAAAGGCTAAGAAACGCACACGCAAGCCCGTCTCCACGGTGACCAAAAATAAGGAGACGCTGAATGCACGTTTAGATACGGCGCCTTTGCAGGATCCGGTATTTGGTAAACTAAACTCTACGGTGGGCTCAATAAACGCCTCCAATCGGCTTATGCACAACATATTGCCAACGGTGGACTCTGAGCTGCGACTGCGTACAAACTATCGTTTTTGGCAAAATCAAAAGCTGCCGGAAGAGGTGCAAGACTATACGATAGTGGACAGTGATATAAAGAATTTGGATACACAGACGCTGGTCAGTGCCGAGTGGGCTAAGAAGTTGCGGCGCTATGATCAACAGCTTAAGCTACGACCTCTGCACACAGGCTACATAATAACCGATGCGCCCAACCCGATCAATGCCAACGATCCAGCAGCTGCGAATTTAACAGATAATAACGATATGGGTGTGGACAACGCTGATGATTTTTATGAGAATCCAAGAGAGCTATCTATGGCCTTTGACATCAATGCCGAGTGCGAACCAATTCCGGAGCTCGATGCGCCGGCGGCTACAGTTCTAGAGGTTGACTACAATGAGCTGGAGGAGCTAACAACTGAGGAGCGCACAACGTTGCAGCATTGTCGTGCCTTGCGCAAGCAAACAGTGTTGATTGAGGATCTGCGACCCGTTGACGGCAGCTCCAAGCTCGAGTACTCTTATCGGCCAATGGACCAAATCTCTCAGTTCTGGGCGGGACCATCGCACTGGAAATTCAAGCGTGTACGGGCACGTAGCACCTTGGGACACACCAATGCACAGGATAACATAGCCGCAGGCGGCAGCGGCGGCACAGCAGCTGCGGCACGAATACGCCGTGCCGCGCTGCAGGCGGCAAAGCGACGCAGCAAGCAGCTAAACTTTGGCCAGTGCACGGAGAATCTTTTCCAGACGCTCGATTCGAACACAAAACTGCGCAAGGCCAACTATCAAAAGCGATGGGATGCTCGCAAGCTCATGCTGCCCACCAAGTTTGAGTTTGAACCCAATTATTTCTATCGATACGATTATGCGCCCAGCATCAAAGTGAGTCGGCGATATGGTGTGCAGGATGATGACGAGGACGAAATGGACAGGGATACGAACACGGCTGCTGACGATGCTGCCGATGATGTGGAACTCTTTGACAATGATCACTTTGAGCCGGACACGCCTCATTCGCCTGGCGAAATGAATGTGAGCACCATGATTTTAGGCGGGGAGCCGGGCGCCACGATCTTGGGCGGTGAGCAAGCCACATGCGGCAATCTGATCCAAGGGAACACAACGATGCGCAATAATTGCAATGATACGGTACTTGAGATCGCCACCGATTTCGAGGGAGCACCGACGCAGGTGAGAGCGCAATAAATTTAGCACTTTAAGAATAAATAGGAAATTTTAGAAAATTAAAATCTTTTACCATTCCCTTTTCAATACACTATTGTTAACTCCTTCTAAACAGGTCACCAAAGTAATTGTGCCTTTTGCGAAGCGTGCCAAGGTAATTGACATGAAGAATCTCAAGCGCAGCTGCAATTCGCTGATACAGAAACAATTGCTAAGCAATGCCACCATGGAGGAGGAGAAAATACCCGCCCATGCGAAAGCGAAGGAGGAGCATTATGCCAAAGGCATGGCCAGTTTTAAGGAGGTCTACGACAAGTTACCCAGCGTGCTGTCCACAAAAATGGCCGATTCGCTGTCGCCCTCGGTGGCGCTTTATGCCGTGCTGCATTTGGCCAACGATATGAGATTGCGTCTCATACCACAAGACGATTTTGAGAACTTTACAATAAGACAAGTATCGGAATAACATAGAAAATGTATTTAGCTTTAGGAAAAAGTGTACAGTGAGTCAATTTTCTTAATCACATCAAGCAGTATTCCCACAAACAAATCAGCCCACACTCCATAAAAATGAACTTCTCTTATTTCTGAATATTCTTAGTGCATCGTGTTCTACATATATTCTTTTTAATGTTAAGATTAGTTGAGAAGAATCGTCATTTGATAACAGACAACATTGTAATTGAAATTGAATATTAATTAATGCAACGGCTTAATATATGTTTATTAAATTTGTATGTGTTCGTCATGTTTGTCACAATTTAGAAGTAAAATTTTATCTCCAACAGACACAACATTTTAGAGTATATTTTTAAGATTTATAATAAACCTAATTATAAACTGTACTTTCATGAAAGTTCTCAAAATCTCTCGGACGCTCACAAATAATATAGTCTTTTTTATAGGATAATTTAAGGTTGAACGTTGTAGTTTTACAGTACCTTGGCTAAGGATCTGCAGCTGACAAATTTTATTTGAGCTCAACATTTAATGCGCGCACTTTGTTGTTGCTCTGTTTTCCGCCTTTTAGAAAACTTACGCATTAGTTTTGTCGGCCCGATGTTGACACAGACGAAGGAAACAAACAGCCATTGTTGCTGTCCGTGGCTTTGTTGTTCGCTGTTCTAATACCCTGTAAACATATTGTGTAATCGAGTTTGTTGCAATTTTATGTACACTTTGGTGTCGATAAAGTCGCTGATAAGAAATAAAAAGTTATTTTTTTCAGTAATATTAAGGCAAACCATTTTTGTTTATGTTGAATTGGGCAGCTTTCACACAAGGCTAGTTCTAGGGTATCTTAGAGTCGTTCATCAAATGTGACATTGCTTTTGTTGCCATTTGCATACGTTTCGCCCGTTTTCGCTCGCGATTTAGACGCGCCTTCATACACTTCCATGTGTTTGTTGCTCTCCCAAATTGTTGTATGTGTATGTGTGTGTGTGTGTGTGTGTTTCTGACACATTTGTGCTGCATGTGTGTTAAAAAGTTCACTGTTTACAAAGCGCTTTTAGGCGCCGCGAATGTGTTTCTGCACTCATGTGTGCGTGTGAGCGCGCGCGTGTTTGTGTGTGTGCGTGTATAATTGCATATTATTTGCATAAATATTTGCTAAGTACAAAGTAAAAAACACAACAGCAACAATAACAGCAGAGTCGCATAACATTTAAATAGCTTCATCAAACTTTTGATATTAACAGCAGCAGCAAAAGCAAAGTTTTATTTAACATTTCTCTCAGCTCTTCTCTGCGCCGCCGCCCGCCATTTGAGCTCAAATGTTCTGACACCTGTGCGACATGTTTTAATTGCATTTATTATGATTTTTACTAAATTATTCAGTCATTTTAGAAGTTTAAAGCCACATATTAACTTTTACAGCGATTTAAAATAGGCTAATTACTTTCTCTCCCACAGGCGAAACGCCTTTTCGGCAATGTGGCAAATGTGCGATAACTCGAGAAATAGCCTTCCTTTTTAAGAGGGTATATATTTTATATACATTTATAATCAAATGTAAAAAAAAATGTCATTTGACGCTTAGGTTGAGTCCATTAGCTCAAGAGTGAGTGCATTTTCGTGTTGTCAATGTTAAATGCAATTACTGGCTGTCAAACATATGTGCGCCATGTAGAAGATGTTGAGGAAATACTCTACGCACATCTCCGGCGCGCATTTCCATTTACAGGTAAAAGGTTAATTATCGGTACAAACGTAATTGAGGCGGGGTTGAGGGGGGTTGAGTTGAGCCAAGTTACAAACGGGTGAAGTCTATAACAATCCAGGACGTTGTTTAAGCTCCGGGTTCCGTCTGGCTTGTTGTTGTCCCCTGTTCGGGTTTTGCTTTTATTTTCATGGTTATGATCTCACATTTGTTGCTTAATTGTGTTACGGCGGGGCTTTCAAAGTTGATAATTGTTGGGATTTCCGGCGGGTCTTTTGGCGGTTGCCTTTGCTGCAGTTAACTTTGCAGTAAAACTTGCTACTGAAGACACTTCTGTTTATACTCTACCAATATTATGATGCAGAGTCTATTATAAATTTCTTTTTACATTGAAACCCTAATTTGTTATCGTTTTTAATTTTGGCAAGGGATTTTATAAATATATGCTCTTATCAACCGATCCAACTGTGAACTTACCTTAGTCGTACGAATATAGGTCCTTGTATCGTATAATATCCTCTCTAACAGAATCCCTTATTTAAAATTGTTCAGGTAAACCTGAAACGAAAGATGCGCATATAAAGGCGATATTTATTCTGCCATATATTTCCAAGATTGTATTTCATAAAAGTTTTAGCTTTGTAATATCTCGCGTAAATTATCTACCTTTTGATTCAGGACAAAAACTCCGGAAAATATGAACTGTAATTTGTCCTTATAGACCAGCAATTTGATCCAAATCGCGGAATATTGCTTAACTTGAGCATTTCAATTATCCATTTCTTATCGTGCCACTAAAATGATAAATGGTAAATCTCTCAGACACTATAACATTTTTTGAACACATAATAGACGGACCATGGTCTATCAAATGGCCAAATGACAAATGCCAAATGAAACTGATCTGCTTTTGCGTGTCCGATAGTTCTTGCCAAAGCCAAGTTATACCCGGATGTTGCAAATTAAGTCCAATTGGGATTCACTCCCTAGAACACTTTTCCCTATATTGACTCACCTGTTTACTTCATTTCATTTGCAAGTTCCATTAGCTTCGCTGGTGGACAGCAGAATAAAAAACCACTCAACCTTTTTGATCTTTTGTCTGACTATTTTCTTCGGTGTTATTTTGATCACAGCTGTCAATAATATGCCCGGTACATTGAAGGATTTTCAAAAGAAAAACAAACGAAAAATAAAGAAAAAATTAATAAATGAATAATAATTAAATTAAATAATAATACTTACTGCGACATATTCCAATAAATTTCCAACATTGTTTTTTTTTTTTGTTCACTCCCTACAGAGTTTCACCATTTATTATACTGTATTTTGTAGGATATAGTATGTATCTTTTATATCGGGTAAAATATTTTGCGTGTATTCAGCGTTCTGCATATTATTTACATTCATGACAGTTTGTTAGATGCATAAATTTAATACTCGTACAATATATCGCTTGCTGCGTGGAGAAACTGTTTGGACAATCTTCCGAAAATTGTCGTCTTTGCCTTTGCCTCTGCACTCCTAGTACCCCTAATATATTAATTAGTATGATATTATATTAGGACATTTCATTAGTAAAACAAATATAATTTAATAAGTTTTGTCGCACTTTCAATGATGGTGTAAATAAAATATACAAAAGACTTTTAGATTTCAAAACTTGTTCTGTTATTCGACGGTCAGTTTTAAGTTGAATTTGTCTTGGCTTTTTTTTTTTGCATTTTTGTTTTTTGATTTTTGGTTTTTTGTTTTTTTTAAAGTACATCAATAAAATTTCAATACATTTAGTAGACAAATATTTATGTTTATAATTTTATATGTATGCATGTAGTATTTTATATACTCATTTAATATATTAGTAGATAAATGTATATAATTCTTTTTAGCACACAGAAATATAACAATTGTTGCAGTAATACACCTTTCGGGGGCCTTTAAATGTTTTTTAAACATTTTCTTCATAACTTTAATAGAGTTCGCTTAAAATTTAAACAAATAATACGGTTTTACATATTTCTCAATATTTTTCTTCCTTTCTTTTCATATTTGTTTTTTTTTTTTTATAATTTTTTTATTATAACAAATTTGCGCTACATTTTAAAAACTGTTTTGCGGTTGTCGTGTTATATACATTTATTCTGGTATTACGATTGACGTGTTAGAGAGGCAATTTAATTGAGCTTGTTAGGATTATGGCCTGGGAAACTTTCTATAAGGCTAGTCAAAACGAGCTACATAGAAAATTAGCAGAAGTTTAAAAGAATACAAAATATATAAGTAAATATTAAAAATTGCAAAAATATAACACTATCATAAAGAAACGTATTAGATTATTATTAGACGGTTTAAATTATTAGAGAAATATATTCTAATGTTAAAATAATAAAATATTATTTAAAATATTCTCATATATATTTATATATATAACTTTTTTTTAATTTAATTTATTCATTTTTTGGTATATAACTTGCCAGCAACTTTTTAAAGTTCATGGGCTAAATTTTCTATCGAGTTTAGTGCTCTTTAGTAAATAGCTGCACAAAATTAAAATGTACACGTAATCGGTTATGCATATATGTTTATATAGTATATGGTTTATATGTATGTATTCTTTAGCCTGTGTCCTTAGCTCCCTGCGCTTACCGTAGATGCCTTCAAAAACTGTCCCTCAGTTGAGTGTTTGAAATAAGTTCCATTTTGTGTGTGTGTGTGTTTGTGTGTTTGATTTTCCGCCTAATTGTTGTTATCAGTGAGTTTTCTTTGTCATTTTGTTCATTTCCATTTTTCAGATTAAAGCAACATTTTTTTATTTAATTCTCTGACTTGGGCGCGACGGACGCAGTCTCAGCAGCCAACGGCATCTATAAATTAAAAAGGGAGACAATGAGTATCCACAATCGACTTGACGTCCAGCTTATGTTCTGCCCACCTTCTGCTCGGCTGGCGCCTTGCCAGTGCTGCGACCCCAACGCAAGCGCATGGGCTTGCGTGCCTCACGCTGGAACTGATACTCCGAGTTGTCCTCATCCTGATCCTCATCGGTGTCCTCGCCAGAGCCGCCAGCAAGCTCGCCGGCAGAGCTGTCATACTGCTGCTGCAGCGCCAACAGCATGCGGGTCATCTCTTGCCACTTCAGCCACTCTCGTTCCAGTTGTGTGCGTTCCCGTTGCTAACAGATATAGAAAAATAAGGGGAAATTGTGCAAATCAGGCTAAATAACACTTTTGTAATAGAGCAAACACTCGAAATGATTTAAAAGAAAAAATGACTTGCTCTTACAATCGCTCAAATATCGCCTCTCTACGCACTTCTCATGGGCTCACATTTAAATTTGTACGAAAAACAACAATGAAACATTTGAAACTCGGAGGATATGCATGGTAATCAAAATCAGACACAACTTGGGCTTAAGAATAATTTAAGTGAAAATTAGTTAATTCTCTTTAAAGAACCAATCAATATTGGAATTGAAATAAAACTAACATATTAAATTCCAGAAGAACTAGAATTCTATCAACTATTTTTTTTATAATGAAAAAGTATACTAATAAATATAACTAATAATATAAATGTTCTTTTTATAATATTAAAAAGGGCAAAGAGTATAAGAGCTTCAACAGCAGCAAGTATTTGGAATATTTCAAAAATATTTGGGTGGTATTAGAAGGAACTTTTATGTGAAAGCTCTTTACTTTACAATTCAACAAAATTGTTTCGCATTTTCTCGGACTTTGAGTTTTACATATTGCCATCTGCCAGCTGATTCTTAGCTAATATATTCATGGCAAAGTCAAATAATATCAAATAATAATAGTCGCTAGTCTTAAATATTCATTTGCATAAGGTTCTATAATTTTTTAAAGTTCTCGTTTCGACAGGGATTTTTGCTGAAAACTCTTCCCCATATGACTTTCATTAGATCTTTGGTTTACCTGATCCTTGTCCACACGATTGTTGCCAAGATCCAATGGGCTGGACATGACGCTGCGTCCCCAGCGCAAACGTTGGGGCTTGCGTACGGCACGCTCGAAGGCCACATCATAGTCATCGGATAGCTCGGCATCATAGCCAGCACCTGGTTGATTCACCTGCTGGTTGTTGAGGGTCAGCTCACGTTCGAGAAGATCGTCGTAGGCGGTGCGTCGCATTTGGGGCAAGTTGGGATCGCTGCGGCGACCGAAGCGCAGCCTCAACGAGGGCGATCTAATCGGCTTCTGGTTGACATCGCCGAACCAACGTTTCTCCACAATGTTGTTCAACATGTCCGGATCGCTGCGTCCGAAGCGCAGGCGCAAGGACGGCGAGCGCTGCGCCTTGCGTTCCACCTGATGATTCGGAAATACAATGGGTCCGGCATATTCGCGCTGCAGTAGATTATCATACAGGCTGCTAATGGGAGCGCCTGTAAAATGCCAGAGATCAGTAAACAGCTAAATAGGTCCTTGGTTGGGTATTTGGTGCTCACCTTGAACTGTCGATAGTTCGGCGCTGGACTGCTGCAGCATCAACAGATTTAAGCTGAACAGTGCCAAGGCGCAGCCGTAGCTTAGCTGGGACTTGAAGTACATCATTTTTGGGTTTACTTTAAATACTTGAGATGCTGCAAGTTCTGGAACAAGAGATTTATTGATTAAAATTTATGTCGTGTCTAGAAAAAAAAAATTAAATTTGAATACTTTAAAAATTTATAACAGCTTTGCAGTGCTTTTTAAATGACAAATATCAAATATTTTACGTTTTATTTACTAAAAAAAATGTGTGTTGGAAAATAAAATAATCAATAGAATACTTTAAATTCCTCAAAGTATTGATTCACTATATAAAATCTTCAGTATTTAAATCTTTGCTTTCTGGATGCCTTTGGGAATTCAGTCACCATTTCTTATCATTATCATCATATTATATAAATAAATATGTAAATAAATAAATTAATTTATATAAAATTCTTCACTCTGAAGATTATTTTTAAAATTTATTTAAAAATCTATTCTCCTTCTACTTCTATAGTAAAATTTGTTTTATTTTTATTTATCGCCTTTGCAAGAAATATAGAAAGAAATAAATCTAGAAAATGATAAAAATTCATCAGATTTCTAAGCATATTCAAAATAGTTTAAATATATTTAAAAAGGGTTTTCGAATACAAATAAAGTTTATGCAAGTGCTTTAAATGTTTTAAAATTTTTAATCAGACCTTAAAAAGTCCCTTTTGGATCCAATAAATATTGAGCGAAAGTTGGTTTTATTCATCGAATCCAAAACGAAGATTCTTAAAAGTTCTAAGATAAATGTAATTACCAAGATTGAGAAAACATTTTTGCCCTCAAAATTATTTTGATATATATTGCAAAGCATTACTTAAAGTTGCTCCAAAATCAGTTCCTTTAGTTTTCCTTTTTTGCATAATGAAAAGTATTTTTTTTTCAGTATTATGACAAGTTCCTTGTGCGTTTAATTTGAGGAGCTTGTGACGTCCGCAATTAGCTTCATCCCTAAAATCACTACTCAACTCCTTGCAAGCTGCATACTTCACATTTTTGCCCCCCTCCCCCCCCCCCCCCCCCCCCCCCCCCTGCTGATCTGATTGCCCGACAGGCTCGCTTTGACTGCTTACAATTCAATTTCCGCTTGCCACTGGCATCACGTATACGCACGCTATCACGTATACGACACGTTGCATCGCATGCACCCTTAAAAAAAAATAATTCGCATGCACTTAACACCCCTCAGTGCAGAGGCTGCTGCTGTCGATGCTTATGTATTTAGAATTCCGCACCCGAGGCTGGATTTAACTTTCAGCTTTTGCCTGGAGGGAGGAAAACTTTGCGACAACTTTTTTTTTTATAAGGGTTGCCCCTGGAGTGTCTGGCTTTTGTTGTTTCACTTTTTTATTGCTGCAAGCACAGCTCATTTGTTATCATTGTTAAGAGAGACACCCGCATATGTGCACACACACACATACACACACTTCACACCCCTTTGTCACATTGTTGCTGTCTATTTCTTTTGGGCGCCGCCTTAAGGTAAGCTATAAAGAAAACTAGGCAAAGTCCTAGCCAATTGACTTGTCTGCACTCTGCAGCTTCATACCCCTTTCCCGCCCCCAATTCCCAGCCTCCTCTTTACCCTGTAACGTCAGCTTATAAATAATTCAATTGCCTGCGTTTTTTGTTACCTGTTGTAAAATGAATTTATGACGTTTGAAATGAATTGCAATGCACAGCGCCCGGCGTGAAAGTTGCTCGAGTTTATTTACACCGCAAGTTTTCCATATGAATTTAAATATATGCCCAGCTGCCACGCCCACTCCCATGGCTGGCAGCCTATGTGTTGTCTTACTGCGGCTAGACGAGCATTGAAATTGCATTTTTATTGATTCGGTTAGGTTTTAATGATGGGCACATTGCTTCCTGTCCTTTAAAAAGGGGTTTGTTTCTTTCATTTACTTGATAATGTGTGTGTGCGTGCGTTTGTTTATATGCATGAGTCTGTGTGTGTGTGTGTGTGTCTGCCCATTAGTCCATGACATCATTTTCTAAAGCCTTCGCTTTTGCCACATGAGCGTCAATTTGCCATAAATTAAAAAATAATAAAATAAAAAGATACATTGAACAGGTGCGCCGTTTTCCTAACCTTTCGATGAGCTGACCTCTTGAAAACCCCATTAGAAAATAGGGGCATATGCGAACGCATAAAATATTTAAATATTTAGTAAGTATTTCAGATGCGATTTTTTAAATACAAACTCAAACACTGTTATTTAAGGCAAACGAGAATAAAAAGACGTTTTCAGGGAATAAAATAAAATACCCTTGATTTAGATAACAATTGCTTATCTTGCATAGAATTAGATATAGATGCACTTTTCATTAAACACTCAGCTCGACACTCAGCTTTACACCAAGATAAATTTGAAATTTGAATTTAAATCAAGATCAATTATAAATTGATATATATTATGAATATATCGCAGATGTCTCACACATAATAATCAATTTTTTAATAAATTTTGGTAAATATGCAGTTTTGCTATAAAATATTTTGAATACCCCGAAAGTAAATTGAATGTTGTTTAATGCGTTAACAGTTAAAATATCTATTATATTATTTATATATAATGTTTTGTGTGGGTCCTGGCATAATTGTTAAGATATTATTATGTAAACTATATAAAATAAATAACATATATAATTCAAAATATATAATGATAAAACATTTTTTCGTTTCCTTTAATTGTCAAGTGTTTCCGACTGAGGAGCAAGGCAAAGTCAACCGAGAGCCTATAGCAAAGTGTTCTGATGATAGAAAAGGGAGGTTCATAAATTAGCTATAACACATCTCTCTTATTTTTAATGAAAGTATTTAATTATTAAATGTAATTGTGATTTAACCCAAAAATTCGTGTTTTAATCAAGTCTGAGATATGTCAGGCACACAGTTTTCTTAACCGTTTCTCTTCTCTGACAATCTTTGCTCTGACATTTGCTAGCTGCTTGTCCCAAAGAGCAAACAAGTTAATAGTTTGACGAAAATGCGCAAATAGCTGAATAAATTCTTTACCCAAGAGAACTTAACCAATTTCACCGGAATATTAACTTGTCTTGTTGCCTCGAGCTTGGCCAAATATGCAAGTTTCTGTCACTCGTTAGCAGTTTTTGTCATTTTTGCTTTCTCTTTTCCAAGAAATATCCCCGAATGGCGTTTTATAAATCACAACCGATAAATTCTCACTAGAATCCCCAAAGACCCCGACATATCTCTCGCCATAGCAGCAGCAGTTGTCGCTATGCAGGGCAAAAAATTTAATCAAGGCAACTTCATATTTGTGCGAGAACCCAGCCGCAGCTCGCCCAGACACGCCCACCATACGCCTACAGCAGAGTGTGCAAGTATTTTGCCCAGCATGCGAATGCAAATATGTATTTTTTTTTGTGACACATATGAATTGAACATAGGCGAGAGCTTTGAAGGAATTTTACAGCAGCTGTTGCCAAAGCTCTGTTTAATTACACAAGTTTTTAGCTCCGGCAACAGAGCAAAAAAAATACTTAGGCAAGGTTCTGGATATCAATATCTGCTCAATATTTTCTTACATTTTCAAAGGGCATTTACAAGCTGCTATGACCCGAGAATGTGATAGAGTATCATCATATATGATACTCTGTTTGAGCGTGGGTGCACCGCAAGAAAATAAAGCTAAAGGCATATTAAAGTCAGGTTTAAGTCTTATTTACTTGGTGATGTAAACAGTTCAAAATAATTTTTGTATTTTAATAGTATTAAAAAAGAAAGTGATTTCTTAAAAGAATTCTTTTAAATCTAAACTGTGTTTCATATTGAAAGCAAGCCTTAAAGTAAGTATTTTAACAGCAGGATTTGTAACCTATATGCTATATGAATTTCAAGAAAATATTTAAGTCAACCAATTAAGCTATTATGAATTTTATTTGACAATGAATGCCCATAATATAAATGTATGACAAAGCTTAAATTAAATTGAAAATTAGGCCATATTTTGTAACATTTGCAAAACAGTTTTAGATGTAGATAGAATTTGAACAGAAGCTCTTGCTATGTTGTGTTAATTTTGTCAAATGTTTTGTTTAAACGTTGCGAACATAATCTCATGTGTCTCATATGAATAAAAAACTACGCACATGTCTCGCACGGCGACCGACGAACATCGCCCGGCACAATGGGGCGTATGATTAACGCCTCAAGCCACAAAGTAGGCAAACGCAAAGCCACACAGTATGGCAACAACAACAACAACAACAACAACAACAACAGGAAAGTTTAATCAAATACGTTGATAAAACACAAAAGATTACGCCGTTTCCCTTCCTGCAAGTGTAATAAGGCTTTTTGGGCCGCAAAAGGGTCGGGCAGGGTCAGCCAAAGACTGCCTAAACTGGGCACCAAATGTGTTTGTCAAAACGCTCTAACGCCAATGGCCGGGCTGCTATAAAGCAGACACCAGCAACAATAACAACAATTCAGCTCTGTAGCCGAGCAGTTTTTGGCCAACCGACCACAAATGACCTTTTGGGCACAACGAGAATAAAAATTGTTAAATAAAAGGCAAATAAAATGTGTGACACAAAAGAGCGAGAGAAAAATAAAACCAAAAAACTGAAGCCTCGTCAATGTCGGGCACGAAACAACCTGTTGTGGGTATGCGTGTGTGTGTGTGCTTGTGTGTGTGTGTGTGTGTGTATGTAAGCGCGTCTGTGTGGGTGTTAATGCATTAGTTTAGCTTGACCAAAGGGCTATTTAAACGTGGTCAATGTGTTTTTACGCCTCAGTAGCAAATGCGAAAATATTACACTATGCAACAAAGTGTGCGGAAAAATGTTAAACAAATATTCAATTGGATATAAAACTCGATGCAATCTGGCGTTTTCTCATATAAAAAACAATTATTTTTAAATATTTTACATTCTATTAGTTGATTCTAGGAAAAGAACATAATTATAATATATTTTAAAATATATTTTTCAAATTAAAGAAAGCAATTAGTAATTATGTTAGAATGTTATAAAAAATTTTATGAAATAAAAGGGTAGAAAAAAGCAGAGAAACTTATTAAGATGAGCCTTTAAGGTATGTGTGCGTTTGTTAAAAACAAAAAACAATTTGTAACATAAAAGGTATTCAGAACATATATGCATTTAATGCAATAAATAAAAATCACTCGTTTTAAATAATTATATATAAGCAAAATATATATTTATGAAGAGTACACAAAAATGTGTTGCATAGTGAAGGTTGCCCAAATGGCAGCTTTGGGTTTTTGTCTGTGCGATGAGCCGTGATTTAAGGCTACTCAACGTTGAACAATGTGTTAATGGCTTGTTTATTATATATATCAGTTTTCCCTTCGATCTCCTCTTATTTGCTCGTCATGTTCAATTTGGCGCACAATTGGCTATTTGACAGTTTTTAAAGCATACTTTGCAGCGCGCGTGGCCTGGCCCATATGCCTGGATAAATACCAGCATTATCTGGAAATATAGCAGAACTCATTCGTCATTTATGCGCTAGCCGGGACTATGAGGGAGGACGACGATGATAAATCACTTTCAATTTTGACAAACGTCACAAATGTCGCGCTGACGGGACACACATTTCATCACCCACACACACACCCACACACTTCCAGGCACACACGCACACGCATTTACATACTCGCCGAGCAGGCCAATTGTCCAGCATTCGCAAAGCTTCCGCCGGCTGACATGCCCACACATCATTTCCAACCAACGTTTTGGTGAGTTATCTTCGACTGAAGGAGAGGAAAAATAAACCCGTAAATTGGGAACTGTGGAGCTCTGGTCAGAGGGGGTAAGCGGGCAAGGGGGGGGGGGGGGGCTAATGATCAGTTGATGATGGTCAGACAGCAAAACCGTTTTGTTAGATTAATCTGGCAGTGACGTGGTCGTAAACTGTAAAACCAATCACGAGATTTAAATTTTAGATGGCGTTGACGGCGCCATCATATGAAACTAGTTTGGCTCGCTAAAAGGCATTTGCATATAGTGTGTGGTTGTAAGAGAGCGTAGTTTAGCTAAGTACACATAAACATACGCAAAATAAATATGTATATTGAAGTAAATAGAAAAATATCTATCTTACAAGTTTCTGGTAAAAGGGGGGGTTGAATTAAGAAATAATGTTAGTTTAATATGTGACACAAAAATATTTCATCTGAATAAATTAAAGTTTTTTGGAATTATTGCTTGTACGTAAGTACACATAAACATATGAGAAATAAAAATAATAGTACATTTGAATATAAAAAAGTATCTTGCAAAAAGTGACTTATAAGTTTCTGGTAGAAAATATATTGAAATAAAAAATATTGTTAGTTTAATATGTGACATGCTATATAAATATTTCTATTGATTAAGTTAATGTGTTTTGGAATTATAGTTTGGCTTACTAAAAGGAATACAAAATCTTTCTTCTGATTAAATAAATGTTTTTTAAAATTATTGCTTGGGCATATCGAAAGAAAATTTTTGTTTTAACGTTATTGTTAATTCATAAAATAAAAAAGCGGATTTTATAAAATGAAGAAAAACAACTTCAGAGCTATCTACAATTTTACGTAATGCAGTTAAAAGTTAAAAGAATATTGGCTCATAAACATTCTTTATTCATAATGCATTAACTTTTAATATTTAAAGATTTATAGATGAACCTTAATTTTCTAGCCATTCTAATTCCAATTTTAAATATTATGCAAAAGAAAAAACTTTTAATAGCTTGCAGAAAAAAATGCATTGTGCTGGAAAAACATGGCACTGCGTTATTGCATTGCGGACCGAAGCGCATTAATAAAAGTCCAATTTACCCTTCTGTTGCTGAAAAAGCGTATTTTTAACGAACTTTCCAAATTATTAACAAGCCAACGCGCCTGCAGAGCACCTCCCCTCAAAAGCCGGACTATTTACAAATGCCGGATGTTGAGAATTTTGTTGCCCAGTTTCAGTGGACTACGCTGCGGCTACGTGATGCCGGAAGTCGGAAATGAATGTAATTTTCGGTTGCTGCTGCTGCACAGCATGAAAATTGCCCCAGCCCAATTGTTGTGGCATTGTCTATGTTATTACAGGCCGGAGGGCGTGACAAGGACCCAAGTTCTGTTTTTATTTTTATTTGTCTTGTTGGTAATCGCTTTTCCCTGGCGGCTGTTTTGTTTAGAAAAATTCTGACTGTCCCCGCAAGTTTATTTAAAGTTAGTTGGAATGCTTATTAGCTTTAATTTCATACAATTTGGCTGCCAAAAATGCAAAGCTTTTGCATTGATTGATTGGCCAGGCCCAAACGGCAGACCCAAATATACAATAGAATTCGGATAAAGAGCCCCTTGCTGACAAGGGGCAACAAACAGTTGTCCCGATGGGAACTGACTCCTGCTCGGAGTCAGCAGTGGATTAGCCACAATCTGTTTGAAAAGAGCACCAACAACAATAAGAAAGTGTGTTGAGGGCACGAGATTCAAATAAGTGTGTGAATAAGTAAGTGAAATGATAAAGTAGCGAAAGCTTCTGGCTGGCTATATTCATTGAATTTTTATAGCAAAAGATACTTTAGCATACTTGAAGTTTAACACAGATTTATGAATTTAGGTAAAAATATATATTTAAGATATCTCTACTCTACACAGGTGTAAAAATATCAAAGTGTATGGATTAAAGTAAAAATATGTATAAAATTAAATTAATTATTGGATATAATTATGCATTTCTAGCTTTAAACTGCTGAACAAAAGAGAGCAGAGCTCATAACTTGTGAGCGGGAGAGGGGGAAAGCCTTAATCAATGTTAATCTTAACTTTAGCTAATTATGATATTTTTTTATACCCTGAACCCATTACAAATGGGTATAAGGTCCGATAATCGATAACTTACTCCGTTTCCAAGCAATCGATAAAAATCGATACCGATATCCTGTTTTTTGGGCAATTTTGGTAAATAGTAAGAGCTAGAGTCACCAAACTTGACATATAGCTTCTAAAATAGAAAATATATATATGCATTTGAAGTTGGAAGAAGAGGGTTCACGGTATCACCTAGTCGGGAGCTTTTATTATTAAAACTAAATGTTAAGATATTTAAGCTATATGCTTGTAAACAATTATTAAATTAAGTATTAAAATATATATAATTAAAATTTGTTCATTTCAAATAACTTATAAATATAATTACTCTGATTCTAAATTGTATTTCCACACTTTGAAATTTTGCCATAGTATAGAATTTAATTTGCATACTCTTCTACTTGAAAGCCTTTCAATTAACTATGTAAAACAACTAAGAATCAACAGAGAAGATAGCAAAAGAATTTTACGTATTCGCTAGATTTTTAAGCAGTGAATTTTACGTAATTACTTTGCTTAAAATATTTACGCCAAGCGACTTATCTTTGCCGTTCTTTCAGTTTTTTCACTTGAAATGAATTCAGAGCAGTTTTTAATCGATTTAAAGCTGCCGCCGGCGGCGTGTGGCAAACGTAAAGCTGCCGTCGCAGCCATGTGGCAAAAGTAATTCTCTAGGAATTTCGGCAAACAAGGCCAGCCGCATTAAGGGAATACTTACAGGTTTCCGGGAAACTTTTGGACACTTGAGAATTAAAGATGACTTTGAAAAAGCCTTTAATAATGTTACAAACAGATTTTTAAATTTCCTTAAGTAGTGTATTTCAAAATATATTTAAATATAAATGGCAGAGGCAATGCCAATAACTACACCCAACCCGAACAATAGCTGAGCATTTTACTTAGGCGCAGGACCACTTAGATTCATTTACATAAGCAGCTTTAGACGGCCGAAGTGCCTCGGCGATGCGACTTGGCTTCGGACCACATTTTTTAGAGATTAGCAGGGGCGGGCTTTGATTTTGTATAAAGTCTTGTCAGATGCCCGGACACGTGTCTGGGCAATGCATTTCATTTGTGGTCTAAAGAGGTGCGGCTGGCTAAAGCTGACAGAGCACATGGGTCATCAATTTGTGCATGTTGGCCAAAACTCAAATTACAAATAATGACAAATAAGCACTTAAGCTCGAATAAGGAGTCCTGGAAAAGAACAACGGCCGCAACACAAATCCAATATAAATTTATCAATATCCACTTCAAAATCCACACAGACAGGCCAAAAGCAAAAGACGTCAAAAAATATATAGGCCAGGCCAAGCCGAGCTGACCAAACCGGTCCGTAATATATTGGGCTTATGAAAAATCTAACAAAATATTTCATGTCGCGTGTGTGTGTGTGTGTGGGCGAGTGTGTCTGTATGTGTGTGTGCATTGTCGAGAAATGTCTAAAATTACACAATTGATGTCTTTTTTAGGCTGTTTTTTCTAATAACCTCTTCAAGCGTAAAATGTTCAAGCTTTAAACATAGGAAAAACCTTGAGCTTCAGCTGCAGCTTTTGGGAAAGCTATTACCAGTTTTTTCTCTAGCTGATAATATAGATGATGTTTTTGTCTTCCGCTTTATCCACCCACAAGTTTTCTGACAGGAAGTTACTTGGCTGTAAAATAAGTTAAGGGCAACAGTTGCTAAGCAGCAACTGGAATTAATACTCCCACATGTCTGCCTCGAGCTCTGATTCGTGATCAAGACTTAATGCGTATTTGCTAAGTTCCAGAGATGTGCTAAATACATATACAAACTATATCTATACTATCATAAAATATATATAGACTAAGAAGCCTTGCAATTATACATATCTAGCTTTTGATTAATCATTTAAATATTAAAAAAAAAAACTGAGGCGTAAGAGTTTGTTTAGTAAAACATAAATCAAATGCATTTAAGAGCTAAAAATTTAAATATAAAATTAATGTAAATATTACTTCTTTTTATACATATATGCATTGTCGTATTGAAATTGATTTTTATATGTATAATTAAGTTAAAACTTTTCCCTTCATTTGTTTCTGCTTAGAATATGAATCTGAAGTCTTTGGTCATAATTTAAAGCAATAACAATTGGCGGCAATTAATTTATGCCAGACCGAATAATGTTCAATAATGGCAGCCATTCGACGCAGTCAATGTCTCAATAATGACATCAGTACTCAACCCATTCGAAGAGCTCTCGCGTATGTTGTTGATTTTGCCGTCCTGGCAGCCCGGCAAAACTATTAAACTGTGTGGCACGCCGAAGGACACGGAGTCCAAGCATGATGCTGGATGCGACTTGGCTGATAATAATAATAAAAATAATAATAATAATAATAGTAATAGTAATGGCAATGGCAATGGCAATGCTTTCATTTATAAACACAAGACAAGTCTGGCACACAAAGACAACCAATCTATAGTTGTGCTGATTTAGATAAACATGCGAGACGGGAAAGTTATAAATTGAAAATGGGAAATGGACTGGCGATTGGGGGAGCTTAAGTTCACGTTAAGTTCAAGTTAACTTCAAGTTCAAGTGCGTTACCATTGTGCGCCCCTGAAAGCAGGCAATGCTTGTTTTGAATTGTTTACACCTGCCCATTTATCAGCTATTAACACGTTGTTTGTTTTGCCATAAAATGTGAGCCATAAATCGAGTATGCAAATTTATTGAAAACCGTTGATAAAACAGCTATTTACTGAGATCCCTCGTTAACTCCGCCCCCAACTCATTCTTGTGGCATTTTCGGACACGTGCTTGGCTCAAAGTTAAATGTTGCCCAACACTGGGTTGGGCAGTGTTGTGGCAAGCGTGAAATTGAAATTTATTCTTTAATTACCAATGTACTTTTGAGGCCTCAAAATGCGTGGGATCTTAGCGAAGTGGGGTAAGTCCCAAGACAAAAGCTTTCGTGGTTTTTGCATTTAAAGCCCAGTTAATGAGCATTACATGTAAATCATTAATCTGAATGCTAATGGTAAGTGTTCTGCATGAAATTACTTTATCCTAGGCTTTCCCAGCTATATAGAACATATATTTCAACTCAATTGACCTTTACCATCTTTTGCTTGGATTTCGACAGTTCTTTAAGCCGTCATTTTATTTTAAGGCATAAATGAAATGTTACCACCTTGAAAAATTTTTCACACAGGGCAAAATCCAACATTTTTGATTACAAAAAGCTCATAATGACAGTGTTGCCATAATGTTGCATATATAGTATGGCAACCTCAAAAAATACCTTTAAGCAAAACAAAATACTTCCCATTATTAAAAAAAAAGCCCAGCAGTGTACTAATAGGAACTTTTGACTTTTTTACAGTGCTGCCAAATTATTTAATTGGCGTTGCCACGTTTGAATTAAAAAACAAGTAAGAGGTTCTAATCGGGGGCTCCCGACTAGGGGATACCGTGAGCCCTCTTCTTCCAACATCAAATGCATATATATATTCTATTTAAGAAGCTATATGTCAACTTTGGTGACTCTAGTTTTTATTATTTACCAAAATTGCCCAAAAAACAGGATATCGATATCGACTTTTATCGATTGCTTGGAAACGGAGTAAGTTATCGATTATCGGAAACAAACTCGATCTGCGCGGGAGCTAGGAGCATCTACATCTAAAATTTCTCTAGCTCTTATAGGTTCTGAGATCCTTGCGTTCATACATACAGACGGACATGGCTAGATCGACTCAGCTATTTATGATGATCAAGAATATATATACTTTATGGGGTCGGAGTTGCCTCCTTCTGCCTGTTACATATATTTGGCTTTCGCACAAATACAATATACCCTTATACCCATTTTTAATGGGTTCAGGGTATAAAAAGCCAAACTTCGTGAAAATCGGATCAGATTTGGCCGAGATATGGGGGTGGTAAATTTTGACCCATGTCTATATACGAATCTTGGGGTAAGATTGGGACATGAATTTCGACTAAAAAATCGGTGTCGAGATTTGAATGCCAGATTATTCTGAAGGGAAACCCATAAAGAAAAAGCCAAACTTCGTGAAAATCGGATGAGATTTGACCGAGATATGGGGGTGGTAATTTTTGACCCATGTCTATATACGAATCTTGGGGTAAGATTTGGATATGAATTTCGAGCAAAAAATCGATGTTCATATTTGAATGCCAGATTAATCTAGAGGGAAACCCATGAAGAAAACGCCAAGCTTCATGAAAATCTGATGAGATTTGACCGAGTTATGGGGGTGGTAAATTTTGACCCATGTCTAGATACGAATCTTGGGGTAAGATTTGGACATGAATTTCGACCAAAAAATCGGTGTCGAGACTTGAATGCCACATTAATCTAGAGGGAAAACCACGAAGAAAACGCCAAACTTCATGAAAATCGGATGAGATTTGACCGAGTTATGGGGGTGGTAAATTTTGACCCATGTCTATATACGAATCTTGGGGTAAGATTTGGACATGAATTTCGACCAAAAAATCGGTGTCGAGATTTGAATGCCACATTAATCTAGAGGGAAAACCATGAAGAAAAAGCCAAACTACGTGAAAATCGGATGAGATTTGGCCGAGATATGGGGTGGTAATTTTTGACCCATGTCTAGATACGATTCTTGGGGTAAGATTTGGACATGAATTTCCACCAAAAAATCGGTGTCGAGATTTGAATGCCACATTAATCTAGAGGGAAAACCATGAAGAAAACGCCAAACTTCATGAAAATCGGATGAGATTTGACCGTGTTATGGGGGTGGTAAATTTTGACCCATGTCTATATACGAATCTTGGGGTCAGATTTGAACATGAATTTCGACCATAAAATCGGTGTGGAGATTTGAATGCCACATTAATCTAGAGGGAAAACCATGAAGAAAAAGCCAAACTTCGTTAAAATCGGATGAGATTTGGCCGAGATATGGGATGGTAATTTTTGACCCATGTCTATATACGAATCTTGGGGTAAGAATTGGACATGAATTTCGACTAAAAATCGCTGTTCATATTTGAATGCCAGATTAATCTAGAGGGAAAACCATGAAGAAAAATCCAAACTTCGTGAAAATCTGATGAGATTTGGCCGAGATATGGGGGTGGTAAATTTTGACCCATGTCTATATACGAATCTTGGGGTAAGATTTGGACATGAATTTCGACTAAAAAATCGCTGTTCATATTTGAATGCCAGATTAATCTAGAGGGAAAACCATGAAGAAAAATCCAAACTTCGTGAAAATCGGATGAGATTTGGCCGAGATATGGGGTGGTAAATTTTGACCCATGTCTATATACGAATCTTGGGGTAAGATTTGGACATGAATTTCGACTAAAAAATCGCTGTTCGTATTTGAATGCCAGATTAATCTAGAGGGAAAACCATGAAGAAAAATCCAAACTTCGTAAAAATCGGATGAGATTTGGCCGAGATATGGGGTGGTAAATTTTGACCCATGTCTATATACGAATCTTGGGGTAAGATTTAGACATGAATTTCGACTAAAATATCGGTGTCGTGATTTGAATGCCACATTAATCTAGAGGGAAAACTATGAAGAAAAAGCCAAACTTCGTGAAAATCGGATGAGATTTGACCGAGTTATGGGGGTGGTAATTTTTGACCCTTGGTAATTTTTGACCCACTATATTCGAATCTTGGGGTAAGATTTGGACATGAATTTCGACTAAAAAATTGCTGTTCATATTTGAATGCCAGATTAATCTAGAGGGAAACCCATGAAGAAAACGCCAAACTTCATGAAAATCGGATGAGATTTGACCGAGTTATGGGGGTGGTAAATTTTGACCCATGTCTATATACGAATCTTGGGGTAAGATTTGGACATGAATTTCGACTAAAAAATCGCTGTTCGTATTTGAATGCCAGATTAATCTAGAGGGAAAACCATGAAGAAAGATCCAAACTTCGTGAAAATCGGATGAGATTTGGCCGAGATATGGGGTGGTAAATTTTGACCCATGTCTATATACGAATCTTGGGGTAAGATTTGGACATGAATTTCGACTAAAAAATCGCTGTTCATATTTGAATGCCAGATTAATCTAGAGGGAAAACCATGAAGAAAAATCCTATATCATATATATATTCTATTTTAGAAGCTATATGTCAAGTTTGGTGACTCTAGTTCTTATTATTTACCAAAATTGCCCAAAAAACAGGATGTCGTTATCGATTTTTATCGATTGCTTGGAAACGGAGTAAGTTATCGATTGTCGGAAACAAACTCGATCTGCGCGGGAGCTAGGAGCATCTACATCTAAAATTTCAGTCTCTAGCTCTAATAGGCTCTGAGATCCTTACGTTCATACATACGGACAGACAGACGGACATGGCTAGATCGACTCAGTTATTTATGCTGATCAAGAATATATATACTTTATGCGGTCGGAGTTGCTTCCTTCTGCCTGTTACATACATTTGGCTTTTGCACAAATACAATATGCCCTTATACCCATTTTTAATGGGTTCAGGGTATAAAAAGCCAAGCATAATAGCAATTTAACTACTTGTCAACTGTTTAACGTGAACTTTGTTTGCAAATAAGTAAAACTTGTCTTAAGAAACCGAATTATGCTTGAATTCTAATGCCAATCGATACATTCGAAATTGTTTAATGGCATTCGCTCAACTCGAAAACAGCTTTCCTGTTGTTCAAGCTGCCTCAAAGTGAAATTTCAATGGCCCACTTCTAATCCTCGCTCACTCGGACCAGCTTGTCAATGTCCGTGGCGCGTTCCGCAACGTGTGGCCCACAGCTCAGCTTGATGACTCGACTGCCTTTGACCTTCTTCTTTGGGAGACTTTTTTTTTGTTGTAGCCGGAAAACTTGAAATTGAACTTGGCGAGGACGAGGACGAGTCGCTGAATGCTGTAATTACACACGAAATCAAATGGCCAGAAATCCCAGTGACAGTTTTGTGAAAAGTTGTTTTTACTGCCCGACTGGTTGACTGGCTGACATGCTCCTGCGGCCAGGATGTGCAAAATGAACAGCCAAAACTGTTGACGCTGGCAAATTAAAAAACGGCAAAGCCTCGACTCTTGTTTTTCTTTTTTCGCCCCGTATTTTCTTTATGTTGTTCCACTTATTTTCAACTGTGTCTGCCCGATGAATTGTGTGGAAAAGCCGTTGCCTCATTTTTGTGTATGCGCCACCACGTTAAGCACATTTGGGAATCCTGCGACCAGTCGCTGGTGGCCTCATGGCCTCTGAGCTGGTCATCAACATAATTGAAAGCCCATTAACATCATTTGCACAACGAAGCGTGAAACTGGCGACAGTTTGGCAGTTGCGGCTACAATTATGTTAATTAATTAAACATATTTCGCACAACCCAAAAAAAATTAACAAACTGAATGTCAGACAGAAGGTGTTTCAGGATTGGCAAACAGTTGATAATCGAATTAAAGCTCAAATTAAGTGCCAGACAGCGTTCGCTGACAATTCGCTGAAAAATAATAAATAAATAAAATAAAATGACATTTTATGATGATTTGAGCTCAGAGCATATATTGTATGAAATTCATTGAAACTAGTTGACATACGAATATGCTGAATACCAAACTTATAGATGTCAAGAGCAAAAATATGCACAGCTCGATTGAAGCGAAAGAATTCCAAGAATTATGAAGTGAAAGAGTATTCTGAATAAATAACAACTTGTATATGTACATTAATTAAAATAATTACTTATTTAATGCAAATTGCAAGTTAAATACTGTAAAATAACATAGAAATGCACAAGAGTCTTTTTTGCAGCGACCATAAAAGTGAATAAATATCCGAGCTTGTTCAAATTTTATTCACTCAAAGATCAAAAGCCCACATAAATAATTTGCCTATCCAAATTAAAGACAAAACACAGATTTTGTTTGCTGCTGTTTTCACAACTCACAACAAAAGTTGACAACAATTAAAACAAGTATTTACGAACTAAATTAAGTGTCGCCTAAATTTGCATGCCCCGACACAATGAGTTGTCGCCTGGTCTCCGGGTTAGGTCAGAGGCGGAGTCCTAACTTTAGTGAGTATGCCGAAAATTATGGTTCAGTCTGCACACATTGATAATTGACTTTTGGTAGGCAGACGGTTTTTAAAATTTAAATTGTTTTCTTTTCCACATCAATTAGAGTGCACACCCATTGACTAAAACGACTTTTACACTGTGCTACTAATTAGCGTAGATTCTTTCATTTTATTAATATCCGGAGAGTTGGCTCTATTAAATGGCAAATCATTCAGAATGCGACGACAATTGATGAGAATTTCAACAGCTGCTTTTCCGCTTAGTGCCACCATTTCCGTTTCCGTGCACCTCAAAACTTTAATTGCCATTCGGGACATTTTGCAATATTAATGAAAAATCTAGCTGACTTTCGCGCGGAAGAGCCTGGCATTAAGGCCAATCGAATTAACGAAGCTTGGAGCAAAGAAAGATTGCATTAGCAACTGTGAGATGCCCTTTCAAAAATATTAGAATAACAACAAATGATTCTCCTAAAATAACTTCAAATTTAACTTTGTTCTATTCCTACTTAACTCACATAAACGTATATTAAATAATTTGAAATAAATCCGCGAAACCACCAAAACGTACCGCACACAACAACAGAAGCTGCGCGACTGATCAAATATTCGAGCGAACACATAGAACTAAGCCTGTGCGGGAGTGTGAATTCGCCGCATGCACAGACTTTACATAGGCGAATTATAGCCAAAACGAGCGGCATTTCATACTTCTCTCCGCATGCAAGTGGCAACGAGAGCGCAAGCATAGTTTGGATCCTGATCAATTGTATACGTGAGTGTAAATACAGCCCTGTGTGTGTGTGTGTGTGTGCTGTGGAGAGCTCGAAATGAAATGCGCAATATCAACGCAATGCAAGCAACGACCAAAGCATGGGAGAGATATTAGCATAGGCGACTTAACATAACATAATCATAATTTGCTCTTTAACATTTTAGCATTATGTGTTGTTATACTCAAATTTCTAGGGTATCTAAAACAATGTTCAACTGGCTTCCTGATGCGGTGTATCGTAAATGGCACAGCTCCCACCGGATATATAAATGGGTTCTCACATATACAAGCACACTAACAAACATTCACTCGTTGAATGCTGATAAGTTTGGGGGGAAGTGTTGTGAAACGTGTTTATGAACAGAAAAAAAAAAGAAAAGAAACGCAACGCACACATTTGCAACATTTGCAGACACAAATGTATTTTTTATGTAGACAAACGCGAGTATTTTGGTTTGGTTTTCTTTTAACATTTGTCGCTCGGGCAGTCCCCGAAGAGGTGTCAGGATTTGCCAAAGTTGCTTCTGCTGTTCTTGTTGTTGTTGGTTTCTCTGTAATGAGCCTAATGGACAGCTTAGACCATTTTATTGCGCCACATTACGCCTAATCAATTTATGTAGCACATTTTTGGCCGCCGGCACGAGTTTAACAAAATTATGAAAATCAGAACAATTTCATATTTGACTTTAATTTTGTATGGAAAATGACCTTGTTTGGTCACAAGCTGTGTGCACAGGGGAGCTTAAAATTTGACATATAAAGAGCAATTTTTTCTGTTTATATTTATTTACATAATATGTTGGCCGTGCATAAAGTAGGCCATATGTTGCTGGTGGTTCAAATATAATTTAATATGAAGTTAACTAAGTGGATATTAGAGAAAATTTAACAGGTTGTCATTTCAAAAATTGTTAAGATTCCTCAAAGACTCATTTCTCATTAACATATTACCCTGAACAGATAAGTTTTGATCTAAATAAATCTGATTATATATGCCATAAATTTAGCAAATAATAAAACTAAAAACTAGCAAAACTATTTTCCGACACTAAAACATGACATATTGCCCAAACTTCCCTTTGTAAAACTCACACCAACTAGTTGTGGACTCTCTTCGAGTTATTTAATGTGCGCGTTGTTAAAGCCTTTGCCAAACACGAAAATCATCGCATACTTTGTGGCGCCCATTTGGGCCAAATCCCAAATCCCTTTAGTTTGCCGACGCCCCCATTTCTATTTGCACATCGTTTTGTAATGTAATGCGAGTTGTTGCGACAAATTGCTGGGGATTTTGAGCCACTCGAAGCCCAGCGGGACACACAGAGAGCCACAGCTCCTCAAAAAAAGGTTAGGTTGGGGGAGGTGGGGGGTGAAATGACACCCGCCGGTTTGGTTGGACATTTGTTCGTTTGCCGATTTTTAGCGTCAGTTTGTGTAAGCCGTAATGTGGCAGCTACACAGACTTAAGAGGTGAATAACTTGGGCTTCGATTTGGAGTGCGCCGCGTGATTTGGTTTCTTTCGTGACACGATACGCATGGTACTAATATCAAGCTAAGTAACAAATTAGATTAACTTTATGTGCATAATGAATTTAAAAAAAAAAATTGCAAATCTATTGATAACAATTATCTAAATTCTTGGAGAGATTCATAGAAACTTCCCTCCCATTATTTTATAATAATTTTTCTTTTTCAAATTAACTATATGAATGATTGGTAATTATTAAAATAAATAAGCTTTCAAGAATCTTATAAACCAGTATTTAAAATTAAAAAGAAAATGATATAATTATCGACAATTTGTGTCTTGTTGGTTAGATTGCGTACTGCAAGTACTTCCAAACTATTTTTCGTGATTGTGTCGTGTTAGAAAAAGGCCATCTCTAGCTTGAACTTCAGCTGTTAACCAAGTGCTGTTGTCTTAGTTGTCGCCTCTGTCTCTCTCTCTCTCTCTCTCTCTCTCTCTCTCTCTGTGTTTGCTTTGGCCAACATTCTCTCATCTCATTTACGCAAATTTCACACTAAGTACTCTGGCACTGGGCACTTTGCATTGCAATAAGCTGCAGTCGGCAAACGGCAGTCGGCTGAGCGGGGAGTTGGGGAGCTGAGCAGCCACGAGCTGTAAGCTGAAACTGTTGTAGTTAACTGTTGCCTTTAGTATGCATGTGTGTGTGTGTGTGTGTGTGTGTGTGCTTAGCTGTGTGCATCTGTGTGACAGCTTGTACCATATGAGCACAGTGGCCGATTTTGTATTAAAGCTCGAGGGGATATTTAAATTTGCACCTGAAAGGGAACTGACTTTTGCGTCATCAAAGTGTTTTAAGTTCGACTTTAAATATTTGCACTTGAATTATACAGAGAATTTGATTTTCATTTAAAGAAGGATTCGCAGAATAAGTCTTAATATTTAATATACAATATTTATTCGAGCGAAAATATCATTAATAATGAATAATAATTAATTATGAAATGTTAAAGTAATTAATAAGATATGACATGCATAAATATAACTTTATTACTCTAACAAAGGCGCAACACTTTTATGCTTTGATACAAGGGAATGCGGATACGCAATTCAACCTTCTGGTCGGAAATAAGGAAAATCACAAACATTTTCCTTAGTTGAATAAAAAAGGAAATGGATGCCCGAACTACTAATCCTTATGGTTAGTCACAAAAAGGTTTAGATAACATAGGAGATGTTTAGATTCCTCATAATACTTATAAGAATTTCCAACCAGTACACGGTTTTCAACAGCAGAAATGAAAATCATAATGAGATCTATATAGCAAGATGTCTTTGAGCTGATCGGTATAATCTTTGAATCAAATAACAGAGCATAAGATGAGATAACATAGTAAAATAATTGAATGATCTTAAGAAAAGGGTCTTTTCTAGTGTGAATCCCTAATATCTGTGCCATCTGTTCCTATTATTACTGTTAATTGGTTCTATAAATTGATTCTAACTTCTATGAGCTTCGTCTTGTGTTTGAACCTGCAACCTGTTTCCATGTGTAAGACTAAGAAAGTGAACGCAGCTATTGACATACATAATAAATAATCAACAGCAAATTTAAAGAATTATTTCTGCTTTTACATAATAGAGGATATTTTAAATATTCGTACAATATTTTAGCTAGACCGCTTTCACTTTGTATTTAGTTCCTTTGTCTAGACACTTGTCGCACCACGCTTTGCAAGCCAGGCCAAACGATTCAATTATCAACACATGGAATATTCGCTTGCACAAAATCAACAATGGACATTTGCGGACATTAAAAGCGAAGGAAGAGAGGGAAGGGTTAAAAAAAAAGCTGAATGGAAAGCGGGAAATACTCATATACTTCAGCTCTTGAAATGTTGTTACGAGCTTGTTAGGTTTGTTATCATCCAGCACAAAAGTTGCTCAATCAGTTCAGGAATAGTCGAACGTTAGTCGTAAGTGCCAAGGAATAACCCGATAGGTGAACCGTATATTGTGAATAAACTAGTTATGGCAATGGCCTTAGTCCCTCTGCTAAGTTTAGATACCTTTGTCTGCGGCAGAAAGTTGCAACAGACGGCAAACTATGAAGCACATGAGCACGCTTTATGCAAATGTTATTGACATTTTGCACTTGTTACGAATGTTTGATACAAAAAATAAATATAAAAATAAAAAACAATAAATAGGTATTATTTAGCTGATGGAGAGTAAATACCCTTTCAGATTTATATTAGCTGCGGGGTTCATTTCAACAATTAGAAGCAAACAAAACCTTCGACTGATCTTTCATATGATACAGTAGTCCGATTTTGATAATACCAAGTCTCTTTTCTCAATAGTAGTTGCTTTCACATGAACAGACACAAAAGTAATATACCCTTTTCATATTGTAGAGCAGCGCTGAGTACAAATAAAAAACCGTTTTACATAATTCCTGTCAACGTGTCGCCCATATTTATCATATGCATGTGTATATGTTTATGCGATGGCTTATACAATTTATGAGTTACTTCACCTGCCAATTTACACAATTCCAATTCATGCTTATTTGCTTTGAACTTACGTGGCTCAACAGCTGCTCCACCCCTCCCCCCTTTTCCCCTCACTCAGTCCACCTGCCGCACTTGCAATTTTGCTAATGAAATGTATCTTCGTCGCGTCTTCAGTTGCCTTTGGCTTAAATGCTTATGACAAGTTTATTAATTACGTATAGTGCGTTTTGCGTTCAACTTTTCCCATTGCTTCTCCCTCAAGTTTTTTTGCATCTCTATCGATCAAATGTTAAAAAATTAATTTTTCCTGAATTTTCATGCGCTCCACCAAGGTGTCAATAACTTTCTTTAAGCCAAGCACGTGGATCTCATGTTCCTATAAATAACACTAGGCACTGTACACGTGTGTGTGTGTGTGTGTGTGTGTACATTACTTGAGGTACTTGTACTTGTTGTACTTATCGTCTCGTTACAGACACCAAGTCATTTATCTAAGGCTCTTAACTCACTTAGACAGACCTTTTTAAGTGCTTTCAACGAGTGGCTAACCGAGGCTTGAACTTATATTTAATTTTGAAAAATTCACTGGATATGGTTTTTAATAATGAATTACTTCGTAAGTATATTATATATGACTTATTTTAATATATTTATTTTTTATGTCAAAAAATAAATATTTTTTTCTTGCAAAAATTTGAATAAAATTAACAAAACTAAAATGTACGATATTTTGCCATATAATATTATATTTTAATAAAATATATCTGAGCATTCTTTTTGAGGTACTTTTTTAATTCTTGTCATTTTGTATGAACATGCAGTAAAAAAGTTATGGGATATTAAAAGAGAAACAAGGCGAGTCGTTAAAGATAAATAATAATAAAAATATTTTAATGCTTGTGTGTTTATAATTTTTGAATGGAACGGGTTAATGTTCTCTTCTACCCTGCCTTACGAAGTGTAAAGAAAATATATAAAAATATATTTATTTTTAAATTTGGTATAATTATTTGTATTGCTATTGTTAATGCTTTGAAATATAGTTAAACAAAATATAAAATAAATAGGTAGTCTGATATTCACCTGCCGGACTGCTGACAAGGTAAGCTAGATATTTATGGGCTTCGAAACTAAGTGTCATCAAAAAGTGTTGACAGAAACTCTAGAGAATATGCATAAACGGAAATAAATATAAGTGTTTATTATCTTTGGCAATTTTTGTTCAAGTTTTTAGCTCTAACATATAAATATTTTCTCAGCGCTATCAAAAACTGTCAGCTTGGTTATAAAATTGGCTTTTCCGCGCGTTCGATGTTATTTTTTGTATAAATTTGCATTTGTTGTCTGTGAGTCTGTGTGTGTGTGTGTGTGTGTGTGCGTTTATTTATTTTTTTGCAGCTACAAATCGATAGCTTAATTAAGCGTGAGCATTTCTCGGTATATTATTAATAGGTCTTGCCTTGGGTCTCGCATCCAAACGCTTTGGAGGTGCCCATAAACTAACCTCTCAGTTGGGTTATCAGTTGCCAGCTCCGAACAGGTCAATTAGTCAAAAAGGCTGCCAAGCGAAATGTTCTCGTTTTAGTGTGGCTCCTCTGTGTTCCGCATCCTGCTGTGCCTCGGAAATTGCCAGACCGTGGCCAATCAATGTCAATATCTATGCTCACTTAAATGTGCCTTAAAGCTGTTAAATTTGACACATGTTTTGCCTCCCTCCCATCGACTGTTTACTCCCCAGGCATTTGGTGACATGGGTAAGGTTAAAGCTAAAAATATGCTTTAATATTTTTGTCATTGCCAGGACAAGCCAAGCATAGCCCCAGGCAGCAGCAGCAACATTTTTGATTACAAATTTCATTCGATTTGCAACCTCGACATGTGCCACGCTTCAAAGGCATGCAACAAGTTTTTCGGGCCAACGCCTTAGAGTGTCGAATTATCTGAGAGGTCAGCCTCTAAGTTCTTTGTTGCACCCAAGAAATTGCTGACAAATTTGCCAGAGAGCGAGTTCGTCATCGAGTTGCTGCCGTTGTGCACTTGCCTTGCAGTTACAAATTACGCATACGCCATGGTTGACAGCAACTGATGACAGAGGCTCGCACAGGAGTTGCATCTAAAATTACATGCAGCCTGCATTAAACTGCTGACACATCGCCTGCCACGCCCCCTTAAAAATGTGTGTGCATGTGTGCGCTCAGGTTGATGCGAGCGAGCTTCCATTATGAGCTTAGCCACGTGCCTCGCCGCTGCGAGCAGTTGCATGTTTGTTGACATCCTTTCGACTCGTCATGAAAATAATAAAATGTTGCTGCCACGCCCCCCTCCGTCACATATGTATGCCCCCTCACTGTGAGTGCAACCCAGCGTTAACAATGGCAATTGTCTTGACTTGACACCAACTCACAGGCAGCTCCCAGTTAGCCTGGACAGCAGCTGGGCTCGGTTGATGCTTGCGTGTTGCGCATTTTGTGCGGGCATGTTGGCGCTTCTATGGGCCACTCCGATGTGCCACTGTCATTAGGGACTGCCAGCTTAAAATTATGAGCATTTGCTTTAAATCAGACAGCTAACTAGATAAACTTCAAATTTTTAAAATGTTGCACCTTGAATAGACTGTTTTTTTAACTTGATATACATAAACAATATATCAGACCAATTTCAGCATCTTTAGTTTATAAACTAATTTTTAAATAAAAATAATACAATTTATATATGTATTGCTTTATCTTTGTCCCATTTAAAAATATTGTAAAAATGAATTTTAAGAGAGACGTAGTTTGTCTTGAAACGTTATTTTTATCGGAAGACAGTAGAATATTTTTAATTATTTATTGTTTCTCAGAGGCTTTTAATTGTTATATTTAAAATGTTTTCGAAATTGAAAGCAAAACAATAAATAGGAATATTATATACCAGGCGATTCTTCTTAAACTCTCCTGCAATTGTCTACTTAATTAATATTTTATATTGATTAAATATCAATTTGTTTAACTTGCCTGTTAAATTAGAGCATTGACAATTCTGTAGCATGTACTGTGGTGAAGCTACTCTAGCAATACATATCGGGTAGCAACGGTGACGGCGGTTGGCAGCCAATCTTCACAAAATAATTCGGGAAGTAGTCACCGAGGCCCCTCGTGGTTGAGTTAGCATGGCAGGGCGGGATCCTCTTGTTCCCTAGCTCTTTCGGGTGGGGGGGTTCTTTTTGCCATGTCTCGACCTGCATACACAATTTTATTTTAGGATCCCTACAGAATCTAAATTGGAGACCGATACTCCGCAGAAACAAAATCTCAAACAGGCATAACTTAACGAGCACTTAAAGTGCCAATACAATGGTGATAGCTTTCATTAGGGCATATATATTCCGAAGAGGCGAAGTCTTGGATGTAAGCTGACTCTCGCGTTCGATACCCTCCCAACCATGATCTTCAGCGTTTAAGGTTTTGAAGATCCCAAAAAAAACATTCTTCTACTACATTATATCACCATGTCACCAGGAAAGAAAACTTAGCAATTCATAATCAAAATCCGTAATTAATATTTATTATAAACAAAAGCATTATTCAATGAAACTGAATCCTTCCGTTAGATAATCTGCATCTTATTACAAGTGGCATTAATGATTCAACAATAATTCAGTAACTAAAACTAGTCCGTTAATATTTTTACAATGTCTCAAAGATTCTTCAAAAATAATTCATTTTATAAACTATTCAGTTAATATTTTTTTTTCTTATTGATCAAAAAGAAACTCTCCAAATTTCGCTAAAGTGCATTTTAATAATTATAGAATATAGCTAGGTAAGAAAAAAATGACATTCGTAAATTGAACTAAAGTGTATTCGGCAAAAGCAAAAAAAAAGTTATTATAATAGAGTCAATACAATTGTAGTTGATGGTTAATTGTATGGTCGAAAAAAAATATGGGCAACAGAAGGTTAAGCTCAAAGCGCATGGGCAAATCGGAGCGCAGCGCAACCAGCTGATCGGTGAATACGATGATACATCTTTGTGTACATATATTTGATTCTGTTAAAAATCTTTTCTTTTAGGTTGCTTCTGTTTCAGCTAGTAATTGAGCGGGGTGTAGGTAGAATCAAAGATGATAAGCATTCACCAGACTGACACGGTCATAAACATATTGATCGGAGCTAAAGCGTAATGTGAAACAGAAAGTAAAAAAAACTCAGCAGGTGCGCATGTCAGTTTGGCTGTGCTTATCTGTGCCAAAATAAGAAAATATACTCAAAACAAAAGGTTAAAAACTTACATGTATTCCTCGATGAAAGGCCTTCCAGCGGAGAGTTTGCAGCAAATTTTATTTATTTTTTTTTTCATTTGTTTTCTTTTGTCTTCTGTGGGGCTTTAAATTGTTTTGATTATATTATTATGGCACAGGAGGGTTTTTAAATTGTGAGTACTAAGAAGATACTCTCCGAAAATAAGTGGGAAAAAAAAATATAAAAAAAATTCTGAAATGACTTTGGACTCTACAAGAAGGGGGATAGATTTATACTAGTATTCCTTTCTATATATATAAAGCTATGTATATAGATGTCAATTTTGCTTTTTCACTGCACTTGCACGCGGTTTTTTGAGGGCCTAATAAATGCACTTTTCACAAACTTTTGGAAGTCTCTCACAAGATTTAGTTAACAATTTTTTTACTAAAAACATTTAACAGCAATTTTCATGCATCTGCACGCTCCGGCCAACTTAATTGGCGATGTCATCTGGGCTTCTGATCAGCGGCGCGTCAATGGGGCCCAGAAGGCTACTGCCTCTTCCGGATTCCAAACTGTGGAAACGGCGCCTGCCCTTGCTGGCATGAGCAAGGGTATGGCAGCTGATCCGCCGTTGAGGCTGACGTCTATTTAATGGGGGCAGAAATGTCATTGCCGTCCCAAGAAATTACAGTGCCGTCCAATTGGCACACGTGGCGGCTGCCTCAAAATAAGTGGGTTTTTCTGTCAGAGACGGCGGCGGCAAGATTTATTCCTCCAAAAATTACTTTCGGCAGGCAAGCAAGAACTGGTTAAAACTGTGACCAGATCTTGGCACAAAGAAATATATGCCGGTGAGGTGCTGGTGGCCGGGTGGCGGAGCGAAAGGTTATCATCAAATGAACAAAAAAATTTATTTCGCCAATCGGTTACTTTTAGGGTTTTTCTTTTTATTTTTTTGTTGTTTTTGGTTCAATTTAGTTGGAATTTAAATTAAACGAATTAAACGACTGATGCCCGAACTTGTTGCTTTTAGATTAATATTTTGGTGGGGCTATGTCCGCACCGCCGTAGCCAGACCTTCGATGGTAAAGTAACTTTTGAAAAAAAAAAGGGTTATATCCGGGACCTGCAGGCTTATATAGGGTCTCAGAGCTTTTTTCTTTCCCGGATTAGATGGAAGATAGCTGCGCTGCCAACGTGCACGCAGGCGGTTTATAGCAGCGGCTGACTCATTCGCAGCTGACCATGACAGACAAAAGCTGATCGCTATAGCGTCGTTACACAAACGCAAGCTGTTAGGATCGCTTACGCGGTTTAATTTAAATAGGAAAACTGCGACCATTACACCACCCGATAATATCCTACCGTTAGACGGGTATATTAGCGGGAATTAGACTCTAATGTCCTTGGCATGAAAAGTACCAATTTCTTTTCCTTGCTGATTTTCAAGGGAATAAAAACAATTTCCGAGTTTCTTTTTGACACGGCATTTAATAAACTGGGGAGCCAGTTTAGCATTAAAATTGTGTGAGAATTTACTAAGCGCAAAATTTCGACAGAACACCTCCTGTCCTTCACGAAAAGAAACAGGCTTGCTGCGTAAATTATATTGAGCCGCATTGCGCTCATAGGCTTTCCTGATGTTTTTCTGAATATCTGTCCTTAGCAATGCCAAATGGTCAGACCGCAACAGGGGGGCCTGCGGTTCTTCCAATAAGGACAACTCCTTCAATAATTTGTAATCGGTACCATGAGTGATCATATCCACCCCGAATAGGGCACGGTATGGAGAACACCCAATCGATTGGTGCAGAGCAGACCTTAAGGAGCATGAAATCCCTGTAATATGTTCATCCCAATGGGTCTGATCCTGTTTTAAATACGAGCGAATGGCGGCGAGTATTGAGCGGTTAACTCGTTCTGCAGCATTGCTCTGCGGTGAATATAGAGCTGTATACAGATGTTTAATGCCAAGTTCGGCTAAGAAGGCATTGAACTCACGAGCTTTGAACTGGGTGCCGTTGTCACTTATTATAGTTTGTGGCACACCAAAACAATGGAAAATTTGTTCAAGAAGAAATTTTTGTATCACAGCTGAGGTGAATTTCTTCAGGGGCTGCAACCAATGATACTTGCTAAAGTGATCTAAGACTATTAACAATCCCACATGACCGCTTTTGCTTCTAGGGTATGGCCCAAGCAGGTCAATATAAAGCCTTTGAAATGGTCTGCAAGTTGGGATGTGAGCACCCATAGGTGGCCGAAGGGTATAATTTGGAGCCTTAGTTTCTTTACATATCTCGCAATTTCGTATGTATTCACGTACATCTTTAACTAATCCTGGCCAGAACAAATGTCTGCGGATTCTCTCAATGGTTTTTTTGCATGCCGGCGTGAGACGACGTTATGCTGTCATGGGCTTGTTTGAGCACATCGACTTTAAGTCGATCAGGCACCCATAGTTTCCACGAAGGACTTTCTTGTGACGAGTCTCCCCTCGAATGTTCGGTGCGTACATACAAAAACTTATCAACTATTTTTATGTCCGGAAACTGAGTAAAATTTTGGGAAAATTTGTCTTTAATTTGTACATAGCTGGCGTCCATAAATGTATCGGACTCAAGATCTATTACAGGACCCATGTCTAATTGAGCGATTTCCTTCTCAGGCAACCGAGACAAAGCGTCGGGAACAATGTGGTCTTTGCCTTTCCGATGGGAGACGGAAAATTTAAATTGTTGCAGTCTAAAAACCCATCGTGCCAGTCTACCCGATATATTTTGCTGGCGCATAAGCCATAGCAAACTAGAATGGTCGGTAACCACTTCAAATTCCTGGAGTTCCAAATAACATCGGAACTTTTCGATGGCTAATATGACTGCTAGGCATTCACGCTCGGTAACACTATAGTTTCGCTGCGCACGGTTTAATTTTTTTGACATGAAAGCTATCGGTTGTTCTTCATTATCTTCAGACATCTGTACTAAAACGGCGCCAATGCCAAAATCACTAGCGTCACAATGTAAGAAAAATTTCTTCTTAAAGTCAGCATTTTTTAAAACCGGCGAGGATGTTAGCACTGTTTTTAAGTTGTCCATTGCGGTCTGTGCTTCAGGGGTCCACTCAAACTTTTTCTTTGTCGATAATACGTCCGTTATGGGGCAAGTGAGATCGGAAAAGTTGCATATAAACCGACGATACCAACCGCAAACTCCTAGAAATCCTCGAACTTGCTTCAAGTTTTTTGGCGGCGGCCAATTTACAATACAAGCTACTTTTTCCGGATCTGTGCAAATACCTCCGCTACCAATCACGTAACCAAGATAATTGATACTTGTTACACAGAATTGACTTTTCGAAATATTTAAAGTCAAGTTGGCTTTTCTAAACTGCTCAGCGATGCGAACCAATACCGCCAGATGTGAACTGAAATCTTCGGACACAATACACAGATCATCTAAATATCCAAACACGCAATAGCGCAGGTCAGAAGGAATTATCTCGTCCATTAACCGACACATGGTAGAAGGCGCGTTACAAAGGCCAAAGGGCATGACCTTAAACTGATATAGCGGTCTTCCGGGGACCGTAAAAGCAGTGAGAGGCTTTGAATCCTCGGAAAGTTCTATTTGCCAATAGGCGTCTTTCAAATCTAGTTTGGAAATTATATTCGCCTTAGGTAGCCGCGAAAAAATGCCATCGATGCTCGGCAAAGGATAAGCATCTTTTTTTGTGGCGTCATTCAGTCTTCGAGCATCCAGACAAAGGCGAACCTTGTTGGGCTTAAGGACGAGTCGCATAGGCGAGCTCCAGGCGCTTACCGACGGCTCAATAACTCCAAGCTGCAACATGCGATCAATTTCTGCATATAACAACTTTTCTACGGCCGGACTTACAGGATAGAATCTTTGTTTCACTGGACGTGCGTCTCCTATATCTATACGGTGTTGGATCAATGTTGTGCGGCCTAATCTATCAACAGCGTTGGGGAACAACTGCTTTACTACGTGCAGCTGTTGCGTTTGCTGGCTATCTAAAGGGTATGCAATCGACTCTGTTTCCTGCTCTTTTTCCATTGATTTTAGTTCTACAGAATTTATAATGCTTGGTGCGAGCTCAAAGGCTCTCCAAAAATCATGACCCAAAATTAGATTTTGGTTTATAGAAGGAATCACATACAGTTTCAAGGACTTGGTAGCCGATTTATACTGCATTTTAACTTCAAGCATTCCGATGACTTTCTGACTATGGCCATCTGCTGTTCTGACATGCGATTTAATAGGCTTAAATTCCGGCATTACGGTAAAATCTTGTTGCGCAAGCGTAGAACCTATGCAGCTAATATTCGCGCCTGTATCCAATAGACCAAGCTCGGTAAAGGTTAGAAACGACACTTCGGCATAGCTGCGCATATCGGTGGGATTGCAAAAAACGGTCGAAACTAAAAGCTTGCTATGTTGCTTGATTTTTGAATAATAATTTTTCAAGCGCTGCGTACGCTGAGAAACACGGGGTTTTTCTTCATAAAAAATCTTATTTCGGACATGCAAATAATTAGCTAACCGTTCATGATACGGTAAAAATCGTAATTTAATAGTTTTAGCTATTTCTAAATTGTTGGAATGTGACTTTAAAGTCGGTGTAGGGACCAAGCTTTTGCTTCGGTCCACAGTTACAAAGTTCGTATGGGAATTAATTAGATTTTTGGGGGCATCCGACTGCTGCTGGATGCACCCTTCTGTTGGTTTTCCGAAGCTTTACGGATACAGTTTTGGCACTGGGGCTTATAAATGTTGGGTGCCCCGCATCCGTAACAAAATATACGGCGGTCAGCAAGGCAATTTTCCCACAGATGCCCTTGCTCTTCGCAGTTCCAACATTTAAAGTTGGTATGACATCTACGAATTGCTGCGATGTCAAAGTTTGTATCTTCTGAATTTTCTACCTCCGGTTCATTAAAAGACTCTTCTAGTCCATATACTTGGCGACGGCCAATAGTTCTGGATTTATTCATACCATCAGTGCGACAACTGAGCTCATGAACTAAATTCTCGTTCATTTGGACCAATCTACGTAGATGGCCAACTGAACTTATTGGCTGGTATAGCAGTTTATGTCGGGTTTCGGGTAATAAATTATTTTTTAAAATTTCGATTAACTCCTCCTCGTCAATTTTAATTGCAAATTTATCGATCAGTGACGCTACAGCGTCATGGAACGACACAAATGATTCCCCAGGGTTTTGCTTTCTAGCTCTTACCAGTTCTTTGCTCATAAAATCGGACCGATAATCTTTGTACTGATGGCGAAGTGCAGTACAAAATTCAGTCCAGACTATGTGGTCTACCTGCTTGTGGTACCGCCAGTACCAGTCACGGGCTTTGCCTAAAAATAGCACATGTAAGTGCTTACAGAGACCCATAAAGTCGCTGTCCAAAGTTTCATCAGTCAATGTTTTGACTCTATACAGAAATTCTTCTACCCCTAATCCTTCGGTAGACCCATCAAAATGAAGATTCCATTTTTGCATGGTGTCAGCAATTTTCCCATTTCGGAATGACGAACTACTAGGCGACACCTGGATCGGGGTTGGCAACACTCTTGGAAAGGGTGGTGCTTGTATTTGCAGTGATGACATAACGCGAGTAATTGATTGTTCGATCATCTCCTGAATTATCCTATAGTCCACTCCCAGATTTTGGCGGGTATAATTGGACTGAGTGGGTCTTCCTCTTCTTCTTACACCAGGAGCTGGTCGTGCAGGAGCGATTTCAGGTGGATTCGTGCTATTGCTAGCGTCGAGTCCTGATTGTGGTACATCACTAACATCTAATAACCTTGCTGTTGGATTCTCGCCACTCTGGGTCGGACCAGGATTAAGAGATTTTGCTAGACTGCGCGTTACCGTTCTCCCTATGTTAGTAGGTGGAGGTGGGGCAGATTGTTTTCCTCTCGGCGAGCAATCTCCAACAACTAATTTAATTGAGGCTGGATCAATCACAGCACTACAACTGGGACATTTAGCATGGTTTACCAACCAACCTTCCAAGCAAAGTTTGTGGAAAACATGCCTACAAGGGGTGCAATAGCAAGACTGTGTATTGTCCATTACTAACTGGCATAGAACACAGTGGTTATCAGCGGTCTCTGACGACGGCTGTACATTTTGTGGGCTGCGTAAAGGCAACATGCTTCATTCATATTTTCCTGATTCGTGACATTGGTTTGGTAATATAATAAAGTAGAAGTTATTTGTTTTTTTTTTTTTTTTTTTTTTTTTTTTTTTTTAATTACGAAATATAATCGCCTCAATGAAAGTAGGTAATTTATCTGGTTTATTGAAACTACTATAGAAAGCGGTTTGTAATATTCAACATTTTAATCTAATCAGAAATGTTCGGCAAGGATATGCAAAGCAGCATATGGCCAAGTTCCGGGCAACATTCTAACTATCTTTGATAGTATCGTTAATACAAAACCATTCAATCTAACTTTATAACTTTTGGCTCCACGAAGACTGAGATTTACTTAACCATCAACAAGCTATCAAGTAGCAATCAGTACTGATATCTTAGCAAAATATGCAGTATTCTAAAATTGCATTTGAAAGTATTTCTACCTAAGCAAACCTAATCTGTTGTTTCTCCAAAATTATAAGAAAGAAAACGAGCAAATGTATGGGACCGATTGTATAGCTGGTGTTAATAACTATAGTCGTGTTTATATATAGGCACTCAACAATATAGTAAGGTCAGATTCTCGGCATAATTCAAGCTCTGAATTGTAAGCATCGTAGTCCTAATTACTATCTTGTATACTACCAGTATCTGCGCATGCGGAAGATAGACTAAACCAGTCACATCGACGTCAGCGTGCGTGGACAATAATATAAAGACTCATTTTTTTTTTTTTTTTTTTTATTTTTTTTTTTTTTTATAGACAACCTCGGGCCCCATGATTGGGCGCCAAAAATTTATGTAGCATGTACTGTGGTGAAGCTACTCTAGCAATACATATCGGGTAGCAACGGTGACGGCGGTTGGCAGCCAATCTTCACAAAATAATTCGGGAAGTAGTCACCGAGGCCCCTCGTGGTTGAGTTAGCATGGCAGGGCGGGATCCTCTTGTTCCCTAGCTCTTTCGGGTGGGGGGGTTCTTTTTGCCATGTCTCGACCTGCATACACAATTTTATTTTAGGATCCCTACAGAATCTAAATTGGAGACCGATACTCCGCAGAAACAAAATCTCAAACAGGCATAACTTAACGAGCACTTAAAGTGCCAATACAATGGTGATAGCTTTCATTAGGGCATATATATTCCGAAGAGGCGAAGTCTTGGATGTAAGCTGACTCTCGCGTTCGATACCCTCCCAACCATGATCTTCAGCGTTTAAGGTTTTGAAGATCCCAAAAAAAACATTCTTCTACTACATTATATCACCATGTCACCAGGAAAGAAAACTTAGCAATTCATAATCAAAATCCGTAATTAATATTTATTATAAACAAAAGCATTATTCAATGAAACTGAATCCTTCCGTTAGATAATCTGCATCTTATTACAAGTGGCATTAATGATTCAACAATAATTCAGTAACTAAAACTAGTCCGTTAATATTTTTACAATGTCTCAAAGATTCTTCAAAAATAATTCATTTTATAAACTATTCAGTTAATATTTTTTTTTCTTATTGATCAAAAAGAAACTCTCCAAATTTCGCTAAAGTGCATTTTAATAATTATAGAATATAGCTAGGTAAGAAAAAAATGACATTCGTAAATTGAACTAAAGTGTATTCGGCAAAAGCAAAAAAAAAGTTATTATAATAGAGTCAATACAATTGTAGTTGATGGTTAATTGTATGGTCGAAAAAAAATATGGGCAACAGAAGGTTAAGCTCAAAGCGCATGGGCAAATCGGAGCGCAGCGCAACCAGCTGATCGGTGAATACGATGATACATCTTTGTGTACATATATTTGATTCTGTTAAAAATCTTTTCTTTTAGGTTGCTTCTGTTTCAGCTAGTAATTGAGCGGGGTGTAGGTAGAATCAAAGATGATAAGCATTCACCAGACTGACACGGTCATAAACATATTGATCGGAGCTAAAGCGTAATGTGAAACAGAAAGTAAAAAAAACTCAGCAGGTGCGCATGTCAGTTTGGCTGTGCTTATCTGTGCCAAAATAAGAAAATATACTCAAAACAAAAGGTTAAAAACTTACATGTATTCCTCGATGAAAGGCCTTCCAGCGGAGAGTTTGCAGCAAATTTTATTTATTTTTTTTTTCATTTGTTTTCTTTTGTCTTCTGTGGGGCTTTAAATTGTTTTGATTATATTATTATGGCACAGGAGGGTTTTTAAATTGTGAGTACTAAGAAGATACTCTCCGAAAATAAGTGGGAAAAAAAAATATAAAAAAAATTCTGAAATGACTTTGGACTCTACAAGAAGGGGGATAGATTTATACTAGTATTCCTTTCTATATATATAAAGCTATGTATATAGATGTCAATTTTGCTTTTTCACTGCACTTGCACGCGGTTTTTTGAGGGCCTAATAAATGCACTTTTCACAAACTTTTGGAAGTCTCTCACAAGATTTAGTTAACAATTTTTTTACTAAAAACATTTAACAGCAATTTTCATGCATCTGCACGCTCCGGCCAACTTAATTGGCGATGTCATCTGGGCTTCTGATCAGCGGCGCGTCAATGGGGCCCAGAAGGCTACTGCCTCTTCCGGATTCCAAACTGTGGAAACGGCGCCTGCCCTTGCTGGCATGAGCAAGGGTATGGCAGCTGATCCGCCGTTGAGGCTGACGTCTATTTAATGGGGGCAGAAATGTCATTGCCGTCCCAAGAAATTACAGTGCCGTCCAATTGGCACACGTGGCGGCTGCCTCAAAATAAGTGGGTTTTTCTGTCAGAGACGGCGGCGGCAAGATTTATTCCTCCAAAAATTACTTTCGGCAGGCAAGCAAGAACTGGTTAAAACTGTGACCAGATCTTGGCACAAAGAAATATATGCCGGTGAGGTGCTGGTGGCCGGGTGGCGGAGCGAAAGGTTATCATCAAATGAACAAAAAAATTTATTTCGCCAATCGGTTACTTTTAGGGTTTTTCTTTTTATTTTTTTGTTGTTTTTGGTTCAATTTAGTTGGAATTTAAATTAAACGAATTAAACGACTGATGCCCGAACTTGTTGCTTTTAGATTAATATTTTGGTGGGGCTATGTCCGCACCGCCGTAGCCAGACCTTCGATGGTAAAGTAACTTTTGAAAAAAAAAAGGGTTATATCCGGGACCTGCAGGCTTATATAGGGTCTCAGAGCTTTTTTCTTTCCCGGATTAGATGGAAGATAGCTGCGCTGCCAACGTGCACGCAGGCGGTTTATAGCAGCGGCTGACTCATTCGCAGCTGACCATGACAGACAAAAGCTGATCGCTATAGCGTCGTTACACAAACGCAAGCTGTTAGGATCGCTTACGCGGTTTAATTTAAATAGGAAAACTGCGACCATTACAATTCCTTGCAAATTAAACAAATATAACTCGCTGAATACATCCTTTCACATTAGCCCCCGTGTTACAAATCCCCTTCAAGTGACAATATGCTCATTTGGCCACCCACTCGAATACACGACAATGCACAATGATTGTGTGTGTTGTGAGTGCACAATGAGTGTGCGGAAACTGTTACATGAGTCGACCCAAAAAAACAAAAGATTTTCTGCCTGAATGCAGAATAAAAGTATGTAGTAATTTGTCATAGTGTAAAATGCTGCTTTTGACACAAATTCGGGACAAGGATTTTGTTTACTAATTCACAGTTTTGAAAAGCCGAAATCTATGGTATATGGAAATTCATTTATGTTATAGCCTGATATTTGAGCTGTGCAATTGGCAGCTGCGGCTAATCAATTTAACTCTTGCTTTGACAGAGCCAATCGATCAACTCAGTTTGTCCGCTTTCAATTACCAGGCTGCCTTCCGTTCAAGTTGGCAACAGTCAAATTAAGGCCAATTAGTGTGCCAGCCGGAGCCAGAGATTGTTAAATATATTCTAGAGACATACCTCAAAAAGCGCTGTAAATAAATGAAAATAAATCAGATAAGCATCAACTGCCACAAATTCTTACAAAAATTACAACAATCACATTTGCTGAACATTTTTCAATAAATATAAATGTTTTGTTACATTTCTGCCGTTGTTACTTGTACCTTAATCTAAGATAGTTAAAATTTAAAATCAATTCAGAATTGTTGTGAATTTAAAGCAAATGTTATTGTTGTTGTGAATAGATGAAATAAATGTGTAACTCCTGAAAATTCGTAGAAATTGTTAAAAACAAAAATATATTCCTCTTCAAGCAGTGCGTAATTGGCAGAGTCCTTTTATTTGTTGAAATATCATCAGAATAAAATCTTACAAATCAACAGCTGATGAAATTTCAAATAAATACCTATAACAAATATAAATACAATTTAAATAAACTGACGAGGCTTAGGTTATTCATGCAAATTTAAATAAAAAGCTAAAATTTGAGCATTGAAAAAAAAAAATAAACAATATTATGTTGCGCTCGAAAACAATTGTGCAATGAAAAAACTTTTAGTTAATTTGAAGCCACTTTAAATATATGTTTTTAGCACAATTAAGCGGCTGGGAACTTTTCTTTGTAGGCAAAGCGACCATCTACAAGTACTATAATCCTGCCAATTAGCAGTTACTATAAAAGAAATAGTATAAATAGCTTAGACACACACACGCACACACACAAACACACACACACACACACACACACACACACACGCACGCGCATACCCACACTATGGCAGAAGAAAAGCGCATATGCATTTCATGCCGGATGTGTGGGAAATTTCAAAAGCCCGTATTTTTGCGCTGAATAGTAAAGTCTTTTGGCGTGTTGCCTGGTTGTGTGTTTTTGTTGTTGTTGTTGTATTTGTTGGCAAAGGATAGCAGCAGAGCAGCATCTGCAGCCTCTCGATTGTTAAAGGACATTCCAAAGGCAACGCATCAGCGCCTGCAGTCAGGCAAAACAAAATGTTTTTCCGTTTACAAACTGTTTGCTTTAAGTTTTATTTTGCGCACATTTTGCACTTGAAGTAGCCGAAAAGTAGCGCGGGTTGAAGGGGGGGGGGGGGGGGGGGGGGGGGGGCTAATATATGCACTGGCAGGCATCGCGCCTTAAAATATGCAATTTAAAACCTGTTTCAGGGACTCGTTTCGTGGCGCTTATTGATGAGCAGCAGCAACTTGCCAACAAAAACACAACATAATTAACTTTTAGAGCTGTTTTTATACGATGTTTTCAGGGTAATACAAATTGTATACATATACAGAAAATAATTGTTGTGCACATCAATTTACTAACTATTTTGTACTGTTTAAAAAAAAATGGTTTGTTGATTTAATTGAATTCCAATATTAAGGAATAAGAAAAGGATAAAGAAATTAATATTTCTTCCAAAAAATAGAACAATAAAAAATTACTAAAAGAACAAACATAAATAATTTATTAAACATTTGAGAGAACATTTTGTCCTGACTATTATTCATAAGTATTGAGATATTTTAATCATATTTTAATTAAAATATGTACTTGGATTTATGTAGGTTAAGACTGCAAATTACATAGCGCGACTGGGAAAACATCCTAATCGTCTGGCGAGACGTCTTCTAAAAAGGCGTAGAATCGGAGAAGCCCGAACGCGGAAGAGATTGCGAAGGTCTTACCCAGAGCGATTTATATAGTTACCCTTGTAAATTTGTATATTAGACGTAGTTTGTAGTAGTTTGTAGTTTCATATAAATTTAATTTAAGTTGTTCCTCATAAAAACAGAAAAAATAAAATAAAGCAAACAAAATGTTATAAAAAAACAATAATAATGTATGTTAAGTTATTTAATTTATGTTCGTTACTTTGTTAAATAATAAAACCAGTCTAGTTATAATTATATATCAAACAAAAATAGAACCCGAAAACATGTTTTATTTTGCATGTTAACAATGCATATTTGTTAACTATCTTATTATAAGGATCTTAAATGCAGGCTGTGAGGCCTGGTGCCTCATAATGGCCTCATAATTGGTCGACTGTAATTTGTTAACAACAATTCATGCGTGCAGTCAAATTGTGGCATTGTCGGTTAACCGAATCAAACATGCAACTAAGTAAGTGAAATACCATGTAGCACATTAAACACACTTGTGTGCACTGTCTGGACCGTCTGGACTTTCCGGTTTGTGGGCGGACGATTGCCACAGACTGGACTGGGCTGTATTTCCTTAAGGCCTGGCGGCTTCGATTAGCCTTTCAATTTGGCCACGGAAATGGCAGAGCTCGAAATTGGTCAGATTTACCAGGCCCGATGAACAGGCAATGTAAATAGATTAGGAGACCGCAAAAGACGAAATTGACTATTGGAAAGCACACACTCACACACACACACACACACACACACACACACGCACACAAATGCCTTGCACAAAACTTTAATAAATTTTGAAAACTGTTCGCTTTTTAAAATCAATAGATTCGACTTTGAAAAACATTTGGAATTCCTTTGGTTTGCACGTATTTTATTGGCCTGCAATTAAGTATATTTTATGTGCGAGCCATGAGGTCGGGCAATTGATTTGATGGACTTTGCCGAACGCACTTAAGGTCGATATGCATTTTTTATAGAGCTTCTCACTCGCAGCTCACTAAATGGCACTTAAATTGCCGCATTTGTGAGACAGGACACACGCTTAAGTATTGCGACCCACTTCTGGGAATTTCAATAGGTCAAAGTTGTTCGCAGCGTAATTATAATCAAAGGTTGAAGTTCAGTTTTCGGACAAACGCAGCTTTTCTTAAAGCTGCCTACGTGTTTTTTATTTTAACAATTTTAAAAGAGCCACCGGTGAATGTTGTGAAATTGTTAATTGATATTGCAGCTCGACTTATCGATTACAGAACACCCCTCGGGATATAACAATTCGTAAAAATGTTATTAAAATAAATATATTAAGCGTGACCGACTAGGAGATACCATGGACATACAGTGAATATTGTGCTAGGCGGTAGAAGCTATTCAAAAATTGAAATATTGCTAAGCTGTAATGAATAAACATCAATATGGGAGAACTGGTAGAAATTATTTAGAGAGAAAGATAACTTGTATTTCATACTCAATTTTCTGTGTGCTTTTCCAGCAAGTCTCAATTTCACAATTTCAGTCAGGCTTTTCCCTTGGTTCGCTCAGTTCGAGCGTGTATTTATATTTCCAAATAAATTGCAGCTTAAATAACATAAATTCAAAATGACAGGTAATATGTGTTAAATGCAAATAAATAAATGGCTTACAATGTGGCTGCTCGTAACATTGCGCATACGCCTCGTGGCTCGCTGCGCTTTCAATGCCCGTAAATGTAATAGCTAAAAATGCACAAAATATGTTTGGCACTTTTCCACATTATTTTAATAGCACTTTACTCATGTTTGCCCTCCCACTACTGCTCTTTGGGTAGATTCATTTCTTTTTTTTTTGTTTATGCGCTGCCAATTTTTTGATGGCCACTTTGCGACACTTTATACGACCCGCAATGACATTTTTTTTTCAATAGTCCATTCACTTGTTTATGGTAAAGCGATTCGAGTCTTTGTGGCTCTGTGAAGTGGTTCGCCAGCTGTAAATGTTTCTTTTTTAGGCACTTCCGTTGAACTGTGCTTGTGGGCAAGGTTAAGTCGGAAATGAAGTAGGAACTGAGCTGAACGCTTTAATTATTTGAAGAAAACAAACAGGAGAGTGAACTAGTCTAATTCTAAACAAATGTGTGGAATACTTAAATAAACTCTGTCAATGTTTAAGCAATGCTTAACCTACATATTTTTGAAATTGTCGATTATATGTTATTAACAACATTTGTTTTGGGCAGCAAACAGTTCTGAGAACTAGCACTATATGGGTTTAGTTTAAGGAAAACTGACCTAAAATTCAAGGCATATTTTTTCGCTTTAAGAATTATACTTAAATGTATATCTTATGCGACTTAAATAATTAGATTCATTTTTGTTAAATCTAAATTATGATTTTGATTAAAAAATTGAATATTCTCTTATAATAATATTATCATTTCTGTGAAATATGCTCAAGAACCCTCTTCTTCATATTCTTTAAACCAATTTCATTAACTACATCAACATTTGTACCATTTTGATAGCCAACACAAATTGCTGGCTAATTTGCCTAATTTGTTAACACACAAAAAACCAAATGTTACAAATTGATGTGTGTGCTTAGATGTAATTGCTGAAGGCAACCTGTCACGAGCAACCTGATTGACTATATATCCAAGGCAGCATTCAGTTTGACAGACAACAAAACAGATGGCTTAGCCCCGTCTCGTTAAATGGTATGGACAAATATACAAATATAGTAAGTAAATATGTAAACATGTTGCCGCTATCGGAAGTCGTTCTCTTTTCCATACTTTATTTACTTTCAATCATGTAAAATAAAAACACCCAAGAGACTGGGATTGATGGCATCTTGACGCTTGAGGGGTCTCCTTTCAAATATTGCGCATACGCTGCGATGTGCTCATAATTACAAATGCTATTGAAATTAATGCAATTTGGAAGCAGCACAATTAATATGCCCAGACTCCAATAATTATAATAATAATAATAATAATAATGTGTGAGTGGGTGCGCCGTTAAATCCTCGTTAAGTGCTCAACAAATGCTGCATAAATTCTTTTTCCAAGGGTCCCTCTTTGATTTATGTAACGTTTCGTGAGACGCGTCTGTCTAAATAAAGCTGCTCGGGGCGAGGGGCTTTGAGTTTGAGGTGTGGGAGAGGCAGTCCAGCCACGCTTGATTTATGTTTGGTTTTTCTCGCTGTCTGCCAGCCAAAAAAGAAAATGCTCTTAAATAAAAACTGTGCCAAAATTGTGTAAAATTGTAGCATACTTCTTGGGAGCGATTGGTCAGAACTGAGGAAGCGGCAGAGCGAAGGAATTAAGTGTAATTAGATGGCTCAAAATCATTGAGCACATTTACACGTTGTAATTGAATAAGAAATTGGAAAATTTAATAAGCAAATTTTTGTTTTTTTTTTAGAAATTTGAAAAGAAATCACATTAAGCAATTAATTCGAATGGAATCATCTCGAAAAGAAATCTATATACTTTATATTTTATTTAAATTATACTAAATAAAAAATATAAAAAATCCTTAAGATTTCCATAATATCTATGCAAATCGTAAAGCATTTGCTAGATATTATGAGACTACGTTTTCAGTTAACATAAATTATAAATAACTGAAATTATTATTATTTTATTTAAATAATCAAACCATAATAATCATGAAGTGCTTTAACAATTCGTGCTGCGAATATAATCGAAATGAATTCGTTTTAGATAAATTTTAAGGTTTTCTAAGTGACAGTAAAATAATTCTCCTAAATTTGTGTAATACATAGACGAATCGGTAGCTAATTTTTATTTTAACAAATAATTTAAATTATTAATTTTATTCTTACCCTTATTATTATTAATTATTATTTATTTTTAAATATTAAACGCTTTTGGCTTAGATCTTCATTGTCCAATACGTTTAATTTTAAGGGAGTTTTATATTTAAATTAATCATACAATAAGGAAACTCATATCGAGCGTCTACCACATTATTTATCTTTTTAACAGCTTTCCTAGCAAACTGTTTTCAACTTTCTGCGTACCTCGAAGAGCTTCAACGGAAAAATATAAGCATATTTTTAATCACAGACTTTTTAAATTCCTGCCAGAAAAATCCTTTAACTTTTTTAATTGCAACAAGGGCTTCCAACTTGAACGCTTCATTGAATCACTTGGGGGCATCGTTAAGTTTAAAACCCTAATGAGCCCAAAAATGAAAACCCAGCCAAATATTTGTTTGCAGCCCAATTTCAAGCGTCAAACTCAAGTGGAAAACGCCTTTAGAAATGTATAGAAAATTAGTATTTATCCCTTTAAGAAATAATGGAATGCATTAAGTGGAATGTAATTAATTTTGTGTTAAGCCAGACAGCAAAATTTGTTAACGGCTTTTACATTGAGGCCCGAGGCAGTGCCCAAGTGTAAGCAATATATATAATTTTTGCAGGCGATTGAGCATTAAATAAAGCTAAAGTTTTCCCACACACATGAGAAGTTAACCGAGCTCGCTAATTAAGTTAGTCGTTTAGCTCGCAACTGTATGGAAATGTTTAGAAATAATTAATCTGAAATTAACGTCATTGTTGTGATAAGAAATACTATGATACCAACGCGTACAAGCTGATTATTAATACGATATATGCGCATATCTAAAAGTCTATATACATATACATTTATATACAACAAGCACGTAATAAGTAGCTGAGGGTAGCTGAGGCCGAATTCTAATGAGCAGCATTTGAGTGGGCCTCTCGCATAAAACACGTAATAAACTCACTTTATCTAGTTATTCGCTTGCCAGTCATTGCACTCGGATTAGATAAAAATACGTTTATACTTATATATAAATATGAATATTGATAGTATATAGCATCGTAATCGCTGCTCTTTGTTTATCTCAGTACGTAGCTTATCTATTAATTGGCTTGTTTTCTGACCCGGTCGTGATTCAAATTTTGTTAATGTTTTATGCACTTTCAGCACGTGATAAAATTGAATGGGCAAAAGGGACAAAAAATGGCTCGAAATATATTTATGTGATATATAGGTTTTCCAATTTGTGCTTCAATTTTTTGTCAACTGATCAACTGATGTTTAATATCAGTTAATCTAATTCTGGATGCATGTATGGATATATGTTGGTTTGATCATCAGTGTAAAAGGAAACAAGTCTTATAAGCTTGCTAATCAAATTTTATACCAAAAAAGTTGAAAATACAATCATTAGTAAACTTCAGTAAGCTTTAAAAAATAATAAATTATCTGATAGACGAGATTTTACATGAATTATTATAGATTAATGCTGATTCAATATTAAATTGTTAATTTCAAGGGAAAATTAAAATATATGATTTATATTATTAATTAATATTTATAGGTAAAATACAAATAAGTATTTATAATAAAAAAATCGGTTTTACTACGAATATAGACAAGAGGCTTGTGATTTTAAGCAAAGAAGTTGAAGGTCATTCAATGCCTCAGCTGTAAAAACAATTTTGAAATTTTTCTTTTTGTCTTATTTTTTATCTTTATGAATATATATAAACATATTCCTCTGGTACTTCCTCTGGTACTTCCAGAAAAAATTGTCGAGCTGTACTGAATTAATAAAATATTTATTTTAAATAATGGCTGCCGATAAAAATAACCATTTAAACTTTTCCCTTGTTATTATGTTTATTTTAACTTATTTACAAAATGTCATTTCGGCTCTCATTAAGCATAACATATTCGATTCTCTTCGTAATCCATTTACTCATTACAAAGTCAACAAGTGTCTCTCAATGAAAATCCTTGAGTATTCAAAGCGACATGTTGCTGTCCTTTTTGCAAGGCTATGGCATTGCGCAATTTGTTGCTACCTTCCACACCTGCACTCACACGCACCCACACGTATACACACACAGACGCACCATACACACAATCACACACTCTCAATCAAATGCATAGTCGAGAGTGTATTTCTATTTGTTTTGCATATAGTCGGCCAATATCCTTGAATAATGGAATTAACACGATTTTAATTTCCCACGGCACATATATCATCTAAATATATACATATATACATAGTATCTTTATGTAAATATGGTATGTATGAGTTCGCCGCTTGCAGAAATTAAATAAAATAAAAATTGTTAAAACGGTTTTTGTATTCCCCAAGTGTAAACGTATTTTGATTAAAAGAGTTTTAATAACAATATGTAACAATGCCGTCAATTTGATTGGTATTTATTTTCAATATTACCGTGGGCAACAATATTTTATTTTATTATATTATTTTTATTATTCGCATTTTTGTTTATTTTTTATTTTAAAAGCAATCGTAAGATTTATGCCAGATTTTTCACCCCTTTTTGGGTGGCTGTGATGAATGATGATGGTGTTTGGCCAGCGTTGACCCAGCAACAAACTCCATCAATTATATTCAAGTTGTGACGAGCATAGAGCAGGTACACTGAGAGAAAATTCTAGTTCATTTCCAGTATATATATAAATACGAGAAACTAACATATATATAAATACGAGAAACTGTTTTCTCCAAGTGTATTCGCACTACAATCGCGCGACTGACCAACACTGGTTTGATAAAGGTGTTGCATATGGATATCGGAGCCGGTTAAGCCGTGACCCGAAAAAAAAACGTGGCATGTGGCATCTGAGGGAACTAGTGGAATTGCTCGAACTTTTAGCTTGGGACAACAACTGAGCGGAGCTGAGCTGGGCCGAGCTGCTGCTGTGTTGTGCTTTATATTAAAAAATACCAATGCGCCTGATTGATTTACGAGTGCACCTGACTGCGCCGTCGGTAGCCAGTGCCAACTGGTTGGGCCCTGCGGCTCATCCCAAATGGCCAGTGAAGCGCACTCCTCAATTGGCCAGTTGGGAACCTGGGATTTTGCGTGCGGTCACTGCATAAATGTAACCGCCTTGGGTGCGGGTTGGGGGCTGAGGGGGGGTCAGTCACTTGGGTGTCGCTCAGTGCTGCAATGAGGTCAGGCTGCGTGGGTTATTGTGGTTTTTCCTTTACCTGTAGTTACATAATTAAGTAACACCCGGCGTATGTGTGATAAATTATTTGCTGCTCTCATAAAATCACATTTGTGTTCAATTAGCATTAAGCTGTTGCTTTCCTACAACTAATTAGTTATGCAATCGCATTGCGATTAATATTCTGATTTACTAGAGTTTTTTAAGGTGCAAAAAATAAGGCATTAGAATCACGTATTTCAGGAAATCTTCAAGATAAAAATGTATCTAAGTTGTTCAAATATTTCATATTTTTCGCTAACTTGTTATAAACTACTTTTATAAACGTAATGTAATTGTAATGTTTGGTGAGCAATTCATATTTAAACTGAAAGTAGTTTTAAAGACATTAGCAGAAATAAAAAAAAGAATATGGAAATACGAAGAAAAATGATAAATATTCAAAAAATGACAGGGTATCGAAACGAATGGAATTAGAATGAATAATAACAATATTATTTTACGATTGGTTCACAACGTGAATAATAAGGAGAATGTTCTGCAATCAAAGACCTTTCTGTTAAAATTCATTTGGTTAGAGACTTAATATTCTATCAAAAAATACCAATTATTTTTTCTAATATTGTTTTTTTCTACTTCGCTATTTTTTAAAATTTATTTAAAAATAATGTCTTGTTTAGACTGCTCTTCAAAATTAATTAATTAAAATGAATATTTCATTATAATAAAATAACAACCAACTGAAGATTGTTTCAATAATTTTATATTTTTTATTTTTTTTTTAGCCAGTGAAAGTGGATATAAGATTACAGCAAAGCGGGAAAGGTATTTTAGCCCTAAGCATTTCGTCAGTTTTTCTGCATTGTTTCGTCTGGCATTTTTCGAGCTCTCTTTTCTTGGCGCTAATGAGCCGACTAAGCACATAATTATTTAATGCCAGCTACACTATGCTACAAAGTTGGCATCTTTAAGTTGCCAACAGCTGGGAATTTATGAGCCCTGCACAACATTTGAATTTTTCAAGCGTTCTTGACTTAATTACTTGGCGCTAAATGTAAGGAAGTCAAATGCTGTTGCTTCCCCTGCCAGCACCAAGGACAAGTCGCATTCGGGGCAGCTGTTGATAGGCTTGTGCTTGTCCAGTGACCTGGCCGAGAGGACATTGCTGGCCTTTAAATGAAACTGACAGCAGGTAAATGCCGACAGGATGCCAGAACCCGAAGTGCCACACAAATTGGCCGGGTAAAGTTTTTAGCCGCGCGAAATGAAAATTCATTAGTTAATTAATTGGCCGTCTCATCAACACTTTGTGAGTTCAAAATTATGGAGGCAGGCATATACATATATATTTATATATATGAAAATATGTATAAATATAAATAAATCGTAGACTAAAATTAGGCGAGTTGCTATAAATTGTTTTAGCCCATTACGGCCAAGCGCATTTGGCCAGCAAAACGGGCGTTGACAAATTAATTTGCCAGCTTTTTGCATTCATTCATTTCAATTATTCAAATTGAAATTTGCCATCGCGATTTGACATTTGAACTTTGCGGCAAATAAAAGTAATTAAATCTCGGCATTTTATTCTTAACAAGAAAGAAAATCTGCCAAGCAAATGTCAAAGAGTTAATACCCTTACGAATACCGTTTTATAATAGCAAAGTTATCCCAAATTCTATTGATATTTTCGTTATATATCAGATTAGAAACCAATGGTCTGGTCACAAAAAATACCTAGATTTATCAAGACAGCTGCAAAACTTAGGGTCTATATTGCCCAAAAGCTAAGAACAGTCTTCGCTTTATCGACAGCCGCAGGAGTATACTACATATACGAGTATGATCTTTATACGAAATAGAGCTGATTAGATTTAATGCGATGCAAATTCTATACCAAGCAAATGTACTCATATTAAGGGTATAAGCCGGCGACAGCTCTAAGGAGAGCAATTGGTGTGAAAAATGAGTTTAATAAGTTTGAAAAGTTTTGCTTTTCCAGAAACAAGATAAATACTCCTAAGGCGGGTTACCAAGATTTGATGATATTTATTATTTATTGTATTTATTTTTGATCCATGGTTAACTTTTTCATCTATTTTTAACAAGAAGCTTTTTAATTGAAAATAACTTTTGAAATATGCATTAGACATTTGTTGCGCCTGCCATTTAAACAGCTTAACATCTAAAAATAAATGGACTGCAGAAAAACTAAGCTGCTTAATAATGTGAATAACAACTAAAAAGAAAGTATTTTATATATATCGAGCAGTAAAATTCTCCGCTTTAAAATATGGCCAAAAGTTGCGCACAACATCAAACAGAAACTCAACTACACAACTACCTTGTAAATGAACTAATAAATCTGCATTTGTTCAGCTCATAAACAGGCCAATACAATGGCAGACATCAAATTTAGTCTGCAATACGCTGCGTATACGCAATATGCCGTTTGCGGACATAACGTATATGCAGCGTACACAACTCAGCTGTTTCACCAAAGTTGATAATGCGCTGTCTTTTTGGGAGGATTGCGACCACACATGACGTTCTTTTGAATGTACGCGATAAAACTTAATTGTCACGCGTGACACTACTCACCAGGCGGACAGACAGTCAGACAGAGGGACAGACTGGACTGAACTGGACAGACTGGACTGTGGCAGCTCGTTGTCCGCTCGTCAAGCTGATTTAATGGCCCAGCTGGACGGGCTGAGCAAACAAGTCAAGTTCAATTGGGCAACAGCATCAAGTGGCCGAGGGTCACGTAGCCGTAATTAAATGGTTAAGCAATTAGTAGGAGATCCCAGTGCTGGCTGTTCATCATACAGGGATACATCGTACAGGGATAATACTTGGCTTGACCAATCACAAAATCAACTCCACTTGATGTTCTTTTGTTTATGGGCATAATGATAACTTTTGGACTCAATTTGAGCTTACAAAACAAGCGCAAAGCAAACGCAACAAAGAAATTGAGTGGCAAATAAAGGAAAATAAGAAAATTACATGGCTCTGTCCCCAGTTCTGTGGCCAAAGTGGTTAATTTTCAGCGTTTGTTGTTTGCCAACTGGCAAACCGCAGGCGTGGCCAAGGCGGTCTAAGCCAATTTGCCCAGTATTGTGCAGTTAGTAAATAGTTGAGCTGCTGAGTTTTTGTTGAGCTCTTCACAACACTCGACGCTGATGAAGTGCATTAGACGGCGTCTGAATTCTGAAATCTGAGCAATTTCTGCTTGCGACGGACTATTGAAAAGGAAAACATTTTCAGCAGATTTATGCTCGTCACTTTTTGTTATGATTTTCGTTTTCTTTTTTTTAAAGGTTCTTAATTTATGCGCAGCTTGCTTACATTTTTGTTGCATGCTTTGGCTTGCTTTAATTTGTAGTGCTAAAGCATATTTTTTGATTTTTTGACCTTAGATATGCTCATTAAATTAGTCAACTATGAGAATCGAAATAATATACACATCTTAGGGAGAAGAAATTTACTGCATTGCCAACCATTTTGTCTGCCTTAAATATGTATGGAAATTAAAATTTAACATTATTTATTTTCAACAGTTTATACCTATTGGAGCTATATTATCATTGCAATACAAGAATTGTTTTTATGTGAAACATAAAAGCAGAAGAGATTCAGTTCCGTCTGTTGCCCTGGCTTATTACAGTAGCAATAAGAAACGCTGATGTATTCCCTAGCATAAATATTATCGCACTCGCTCATGTTAACAATCGATTAGCTTAACAGTTGACAGCTACCAGTTAGCATTTGCTGTTAAAGACAATTTATGTTAACAACTGTTTAGCTTAACAGTTAACAGATTACAGTTAACATTTGCTGTTAAAGACGATTTATGGTAACAACTGTTTAGTTTAACGGTTGACAGCTAACAGTTAACAGTTTATAAAAGTCCCAAGTACAATTTTTAACGGGTAAAATATTTAGTTAATTTCTTATTTTTGCTCAAATATATATAACTCTTATTATTTTAACATATGCTGTAATCATATTGTATATTAAAATGTTTGACTGTTTTTCCAAATTATCCTATTATTAATTCTCTTTTTTGACATAGGCTCAAAACTAGTCACTCGACAATTGTTTGTGAGCCTTGCAAATCCTTTTTTGGCTGCCCGTTAAATCCTTTGTCTGCGTTAAATGTCAGAGTAAAGACTGTGCTACGCCCATTTATCAGGCATAATCTGCATTTAATCCAATCTAATGCTGTTAATTAAATTTCTTAGCAAAATTTACATTGCAAAGCTGTTCACAGATTATGCACATTCTATCAATTTTAATAATTCTCTATAATTAATGGACCAGCAACTCATGTGTCGTCGTCGTCTCGAAATCAACACGTGCTCCTTGCCCTGGAATTTATGATACGTCAGTAGCAGTCGGAGCAGCCGGAGTATTGCCGGAGCAGCAGCAGCTACTGCGACTCCCTTTCGCTTCTATCTCTGTCGCTGGCTCCTTTTTTGCCTGTCACCTGCACAGACAAGCACGCCGCCACACCTTAGCACATATTTGCTCTCCCACTTATATAAGTGTGTGTGTGTGTGTGTAGATATATTTCATATTTCAAGCCAGCAAAGCAAACTGTCACCTGTTGATTGTTTGTTTTACCTGCCGCCTGTGCATATTTTAATGCTTGAGTTTATTTCAAAAATATGATATAATATTGTCTGCACCTTGTTGCTGTCAACAGGTTAAGCTCTGAGTTTGGTCCATATGAATTGTTTATGACCAAATCTTGGCTTGTCTATATAAAAACACATACGTATGTTTATGTGTACATGCTTTTATGTTTTTACTCCTTTTGTATTCCCAATTAGTGCTGTCTGTGAGTCAATTTGTTATTTCTAATTAAAACAACAATATCAACAACAACTAGACCATGCATTTCCTTATTTTATTTTTGTTTTGCTGACCCTGTAACCATGCAAAATGGGTATATTGGTTTTGTTTATTCTTAAACGAGCAGAGGCCAGCTAGAAATATTCGACTGTCCATCTGTCTAATACGGATAAGATGTTTTCATCTATCTTCCCACACTTCCAGAAAAGTGCATTTAAATATGTAACAAAGGAGGCTTTAATTTGTATGTTAAGATGTTCAACTGATCAAGCAATAAGCTTAAAAGCTATTAAAGTTTTTTGGTCTGAGGAAGAGAAAATGTTTATGCAACGAATTCTAAGGCGACAAGTACTGGGTAACATTTAGTCGGTGACTCTCGACTGGAGCAGGCTTTTTTTTTGGCTGCTCTGCGTCTTGTTTGTGACTCTCTTTGCTGTCAGTTTAATTTGGTGGAAAATTGCAACAGGCAGGCTAATTAGGCTTCGGGCAAGATAAATTATTTGACCGCCAGGTGGCGCTGCCAATTGCCCTCCATACGCAGAGTTCAAATGCGGCCAGCAGCTTGGAATGTGGGCATAAAAGTGGGCGCAATGTCGAGCCTAACTGTGTTCACGCTCTTATTATTGTGTCTTCTGCGACTTGACATTATTTTTTTATTTTTTTTTTGTGTTTGTGCCCCAAATTTGTGGCATTGACATTCGCCGGAAGCCAAGGAAAAACATTTGCCGTCGGCTTCTTGTCGCCTCGTCGATTTGCTAATATATATATTTGTGGTATATCGTCTGGCATTTTGTGAATCGCACTTGATATTGATTGTTTTTTTTTTCATTTCTTTCTTATAGAGCCACTTGTGTATTTTATTTGGCAGGCCAGATCAATATAACGCGCATATTACGCATACGCAGCGTCAGCCGCAGGCGAATATTCAACAATTTTTGGGCGATTCAATTTAAACTTTCTGACAAGCCACTCAAATATGGAAAAATTGGGAAATAATTGATGGCAAAAGAGCATAAGATAATTCCCATGGGCAATTAGTAAAAATGTAATTTATATGAGTGCTAAAATATGCCTTTGAATTTAAACAGGCAATCGGATATTTATTTAAATTAGATGTATTTCATTTTTAGTTTACCTGAAACTAACTTTTTGACTAAAAATGCAACTTTTACAGGTATTTGAAATTGTAAACATTGAATTATCAATTGGCCTGTAAATACACTTTCTATTATTGCGAATGTTTGCATATATTATTTTCATTTTTTGTAAATCATACATTTTCTCACTACCTGTTGCACAAATAAATTATTTATTTAATTTTTGGCTTTTGAAAGCTTGGTAAATTCTGAACATTTTAAGCAGCTTTTGTGACGTTTGTGTCAAATTCGTTTAATTGCAAATTGCAAATTTATGCGCTTTACGTATTATAATTAATGCAATTTATGTTGCCTTATTGTTTTATGGCTTTAGCTGTTCATAAATTATTTACGGTCATTTCTAAGCACGGAAATGTGCGGCCGGATGCATAACCAGGCAACAATCGAGTGACAGATAGCAGGATATTCGCATGATAAACGACTGGATAAAACCGCTTGTGCGAGAAACGGACACTAAATTCGAATGGTAATATCTAAAATCTTATACTGCTTACGATTTACGGATTGACGTCATATCTAACTCGAATTTGTCTAAAAATAGTTGTTTATATTAAGGTCAAGGCACGCCCCAATTGCCGCACATCAATTAATAAACAACTGCAAACAGTTGCAAGTAACTTGGCTACAAAAACACTGAAAAACACTAACAATCCATTTTGCATACGAAATGTTGAATATCCTTCAACAAGCAGCAGCAATGCACTCTGGGCCAACCGAGGACTATAAAATGTCGTGCGGTCTGCAAATGCAATGTGCGAACACACCTGGGATAACGAGAAACTAAAACTAAAACTGAAACCTTGCTTTTAAGTATGAAAACTGCATCTGGTAAATGTGTTTCAATACAAAGTTTGGGTTGAATTTCATTTTATATTGAAAATTATTGTATTTAAAATATTTGCCAAAATTACAATGCAGACTATGAATTCCAATACATTATAATTTATAGAAGAAGATGTTTTTGCTTGTATTTTTTGAAGTCCTAAAGATCTCAGATATTTCGGAACTATTTTTTTTTGAGCAAATGTTTTCTCCTCTACCTTTTTATACCCTGAACCCATAAAAAATGGGTATAAGGGTATGTTTTACTTGTGCAAAATCCAAATATATGTAACAGGCAGAAGGAAGCAACTCCGACCGCATAAAGTATATATATTCTTGATCAGCATAAATAGCTGAGTCGATCTAGCCATGTCCGTCTGTCTGTCCGTCTGTCTGTCCGTCCGTACGTCCGTCCGTCAGTATGTATGAACGCAAGGATCTCAGAACCTATAAGAGCTAGAGAGTGAAATTTTAGATGTAGATGCTCCTAGCTCCCGCGCAGATCGAGTTTGTTGCCGATAATCGATAACTTACTCCATTTCCAAGCAATCGATAAAAATCGATATCGATATCCTGTTTTTTGGGAAATTTTAGTAAATAATAAGAGCTAGAGTCACAAACTTGACATATAGCTTCTAAAATAGAATATATATATGCATTTGACTAGAATCTTTTACTTGTTTTTATTATTATGATTATTAACGTTGTTAACAAATTATTGCAAACCAAATTGTTCTTTAAAATGTTACCCTTTTTCTAGGCTACCTCTCACCTAAATCGCTTTTTATTCAGCTAGACACAAATCTCTTCAATTAATTTATTACAGTCTTTTTCATTTGGAATGTGTGAAAAACAGTGCAATTGAATTATGTGCGACATGTGCTTTGAATGCGCATTTAATTAAATTGTTTACAACTTGGACTCACATGTTGTGCAGTTGCACATATTGCGCAAATTATTTGCCAACCATTTTATTTGTTGTATTATTTTCCCGCCCGCGGCTTTTGTTGATTAACCTGGTTAATGCGGCTAATTAAAAATAAAAAAGCGCAACTTTTTACAATTGTCTGGCTTAATGCCCAATGCAATTTATGGTGAAAAACACAAAAACACATTTCAGAATTCCAATTAATATCAATTATAAATAAGTTTCAAATTGGAGCGCTCATAAGTAGGCAATCATATTTTATGCAAGTCAAAAAATCCGTTTTAAATCGAAACAATACAAGCTTGAAATTCCAAATAAGTGAGCTATGAGTTGAGCCAGTTGCTTAAAAACGAGCTGGCTCTAACCATATTTCTGTTCAACTTATAAATCAACGTACAATTTCAGAATTAACAGACAACATTGATAAAACTATTCCAGATTTTATCAAACATATTTTAAATAAAACTCAGGCATCTTTAAATGATTTGAGCCCTGAAATATTTACTTAACTATATTTTTTCAACTTTTAGATAATTACTTTGCGATAAGACGGACTTCCCATTAATAAGAACTATTTATAATAATTGTACTGAGCTTTGCCAGCAATTCTGTTTCATTCCGACTCAGCTGACGCTTATGGCATATCATATGCTAATTTTTCATTTTTTAATGCACACCCACACCAACTGTCAACCTGCTGCCAATGGTAACAGATAATCAGCTAGTGCGTGTGTGTATTTGTGTGTGTGTGTGTGTGTGTGTGAATGTGTCTGTAGGCGTGCCAGTAAGCATATTCTGTTCGGTCTCGTGTCTTGTCATTTTCATCTAGCAGCTGCTTCCTTCCGCTTTCTATTAGCACTCGCCTTGTTATAAGACAACTACAGCAGGGATGCTGCCACGCCCATCGTGCGATAATAATAATTTATACTTATCAAATGGCACAAATCTTGATTCGAGTATATGAGCCTGAGCCCTGGATGCAGTCATAGTAATGATGTTTTCTTTTTGTTTGACAAGAAAATTTGTGCTTTGTGGCAATTCGTTGTAGAATGCAAATTTCTGGACAAAAAAGCGCACTGCAAGAGTGCTCGACCAGTATCAGGGTATCTGTAACCAGTTAATTTAAAGCTATATATAAACTTTTAATGCCTTTCATATGAGTTCTGACTACTTTTGCATGTCAGTTTTTCTGGTATTTTGCAGAAGCAATTGATCTATTTAGTATTCAAATAAGTAAAGGGTTATTCTTCTCATTATGTCCTGGCAGTTAAAACTATTTAGCAGAATGTTATATTTTTGACAGAAACAAATCCTGGGCGACTTTGCTTGATTTTGATAGTGCTTAAGTTATGCATTCCTTTTCGCCTCGATTCCTTTTTAACTTCTCTTCATCTTGATATTTTAAAATTCGTCTTGACCTATAATTTCGATTTAATTAAATAACAATCGTAAACTGATTGAAATTTTTAAAACTTGACAAGTTTTCTTATGTTCCATAAACCTTTTAAAGAACATGCATCTTCCTAAATTTTGTTGCACAAACAAACGTACAAATTCCCAATACATGGGTTTCCTATTTATTATTATTTTATTTTCTCTATAACCTTTAACCATGTATTTAAATCAAAAGGTGCACAAGAATTATATTATAAATTACCAATTAAAGAATATATTCTCTATTTTTTCGTGGCATTTGAATCTTCAAAAGGCTTTAATCGTGTGTCTGAATTATTTCAGCGCAAAGAACTTTTCGAACAAGTCGGATACAAGAACAAGTCAACACAAAGTATTTTCCTTTTAAAAGTAGTCAAATGTTTGAGAAGTACACAAGGACCCGAGCTCTTTAGACTGAAGGGTTGCCGTGCGAGGACAAACAAACGAGAACAAAAAATTGATTGACAATTATTGATATTTTATGAGCGTGGCCTAAAAGTCGTTAATGTAAATTTGATGTGGGCATTTAACTGGCATTAAAAAAAAAAGTAACAACAGACAGACAAAATGTCAATTATAATCAAAGTTTAACAATTGTTTTGCGATTATTAACATTTGCGATTACTTTTTGATTATTTCGATTTGAGTTTAAAATATAGCAAATATTGGGGCTGGGGCAGTATTAAGGCAAAACGTGTTTAAAAGCTATTTAATTTTGTTTCCAACTAACTCTCAAAAAGGATTTTCGGCTTCGAAATCTAAGCTGAGCGATTTTTATGGCCTTAGAAATATTTTATTTCAGGAAATGTATATCTGCTTTTAGGGCTCTTTTCCGAAATTTTTCTTGATCCGTCCGTGTGCTTTTTCGGTCCTCTCAGATCTTTCGATTTCTTTTTACAAATATTGCCCAGGCTTTTTCATTTATTCAACTGATCAAAAATAAAGCATAAGCATATGTAATAATTGAGACTTTATGGTGATTATATCATTGCAATATTATTATTTGGAACTATGTTAGAAAGTTTTCGTACATTCCTTGAACGTTGAAATAAGCGAACAGAACGCATATTTAAACCTTTGCACCTACGAAGGCTATATAATATGTTTAGTTTTTTTTTAAGCAACTATTTAAGACTTTTGCTTAAGAAAATCAGCTGAAAAGTTTTTTTTTTTCATTTTAGTTTAGCTTCAGTTTACAAATTCAAATAATATAAAGCTTCATATTAAAAATACAACTTTTTCTACACAATTTAAAATGTGAGCAAAATACTTAGAAGTAGATTTTCAAGAAATCATGTTTGACACAGTATAAATGTTTCTTGGAAATAATTGGTGAAATGGTAAATCTCTTATATTTTTCACGGAATTTAAAAAAATATTTTAAAAAGTGTGACCAAAGGTATAACAATAAACAGAGAAATATCTTTATATATTTTACAAAAATATAGTTAAAAATCGGATCAAAATTTCAATGAGGTCAAACTCACCTTTCTGTTTTTTTCTTTTTTGCCAGCTAATACGACAAATATATTAAATAGAAATTAGTTTAACGCGCGTTTACCGTTTACAGCGCGATGCGGCGAATTGATTAACGTGTTTTTTTTATCTCCTTATCAGCACTGGAATTGTAACTGTAACTGAAATTTGTCAGATTTGGGTGCAGACAAAAATTCGCTGACACTTTGACTCTGAAAAACACTCTCGAAAGACTGACGTAAAAAGTTCTTCAAAAACTTTTACAATTAAAGGGTTCACAATAATCGAGAAAAAGAGTTTTTTAAACAGATTTTTGTTTCTTTCTATTTTTTTTCCTCAATTAACTTTCACGAAACGCACAAAAAGAGCGATCAGAAATAACTGTTTTTATTTTATTTGAAAACTGTGTTCTTTAACCGTTAGTTGGCGAGAGCGCTGGTTGGGTTGACTGGTTCGACGCGCACGAAACGAATGCAGCGCCAACGACGAAGGCGACTTGTTTTATACGCGAACCGCAGCCGAACGTTCGTTCGCCTCGCTTGCCGCCGACTGTTTCAACTTCAACTGGTGTTCGTCGCTCCTGTTGCGCCTTCAATGAAAGCTATGCGCTAAGCCGGCATAGGCCAGCGTTGGTTCGTGTCCCGACTAAAATAAAAGCTCTTTCGCCACGCGCCCACGCAACAAAGCAGCGCAGCAGCGTATGCTGTGACGTCAGCGCGGCGAGGTCGTGTTGATTTAAAGCTGTGCTAGTTGCCTGCCATTCGCTGGCATTTGAATGTGTTGTTGTTGCTTTTATTGCTGTTGCTTCTTCTTAACCTACGCACACGCATTTGGTGGGCGGCGCTTAAATTTTGTGGTCACCTTTTCGGGCTTACCAACCGCAAGAGGGTTGATAACTAATAAAAAGAAACGGTAAATTGTTGCAGGCACATTTGATGTCAGTTTTTAGGCCAGTTTTTGTCTCAATCCAACTAGTTTTTCTTTGTTATTTTTGTGATGTGCTTATATGAGTTTATCCCCATGTCATTCGCCAAGCTGGCGATCAGATTTCATTTAACAGCTGCATTTACATTTCATATTTGACATTTCATTTAATCGCTTAAAATGTAAGCTAATCCCATACTGCAAATAGAACAAAAGAAAAATGGAAATGTGCCTCATTAAAAAAATATTACGCATACGCAGTGTGAAGTGTGGGCATTTCATTCAAACTTACTTCGTTGAAATTTATTGTAATGGTGTCCAACTTGAAGTCTGAAAAAAATCTTATAGTTTTAAATGTCTGAAAATATTATATATTTATATTTTACAAACTAATGGCGCTTAAATAATATCTAAAAACATATTAAGAAATAAATGTACACAAAAAATCGAACTGGTAATTAGCTCAATTTTTAGCAAATTTCGGCCGGCTGTCTTCAACATGGTTTTATCTTTTTTGCATTTAATAGTAGAAATAAAATGTTTGTTTGAAGATTTTAAATTCATTTTGTTCTCTTTCATAACTTTGAATTTGCATTTCATCTTTCAATGACTTTAGTTATGATTTATTTATTAGAGTTGTCAGTTTAACAACAACATTTTCAAGCACAATATCTGATTCTAAGTTATATCTTTAGGATTTGAGTTTCAAAATAAACCCAATGAAAGGTAACATTAAATAAAAATTAATGACGTTATAATATTTATTATTGAATGCATTGAAATAGGCAATTATTTAACTTTAATCCAACTGAAATTTAAAATCAGTTGATTTTTGAGAAATTTTGAAGAATATGGGTATTTTGAAAGACCTTACAACACAGATTAGAAAACTGGTCAAGTCACAAATATTAATAAAAATGTCAATGTTTACAAATATAACAATAATGTTTAAATATTAATGTTATTTAAACACTAACTAACTTACACAAAAAGCAAACATTTGTCATATTACAAAATCCACAGAAATTGGATCGTAAGCTGAAACGGTAATTGGTTCGTGCAAAATTTGCTGCTGGCTTCGAAAGCTTATGCAGCTTTTTGTGGTACGGTCATATGGTTGAGGCAAGCACAGTCGTGGCATAAATAATGTGTACACTCAATACTGGAACCACGAAACTCTTAGTTTAAATTCTGAAGCAAAATATAAATGTAAGGAATTTTACAAATTTTTTGCTAAAAGCACTTGTTCACTAATTTAAAATCATCCATTATGTTCTTAAAGCTTTGACCCTAGGATAGTATTATTTTTTACTTATACAATCAAAATTTAAACGATTGAATAATAAATAAAATATACATCTCACAAGTAAACAAAGTTATTAAAATACACTAAACTCTTCTAAAATGTTTGGTTTGCTCAACGTTAAGGTTTTGCAACATTGAGAATTGGACCAAATTTGGACTTGAACTCTGATTTTAAGAAAGAAAAAACACGCACAATTTATAAGGAATATTAAATGTTTTACTCTTTATTCGATTGCTAATTAGTTTTATTTATTTGTATTTATTATGCAAATATTGCCAAATTTGTTCATCAAATAATACAGTTTTCGTTTTAAATTCACTTAATTGCATTAAATTATGCACATTGCTGGGCTTTGTATGAAACATTTATTCGAAACGAGCTCAACTTAGTTTATAAACGACAAAAAATATTGTACACATTAATTACAATTAAATTACAACTAAATAACCGTAAATGTGTATGTATTTATTATTATTCAATTAATTATTCAAATAATTTACACTAAAACTTATGCTTAGGAGTCGAGTGCTCATTGCTTGTTCACGTTCTATAATACGATTATTTCGCTATGCCAAAATTCGCGTTCAAATTTGATATTTATTTTTCAATTTTGGTTTTGTTTTTTATTTTATATTGCGCATTTTATTAGCCAAAATTGTTTACAATTTTTTTTTTATAGTTTTTATGTTTAACATAATCTAAATATAATTTTATTACTGCTGATACGTTTTCTTTTGTTTAATTGCTAAATCACTGGATTTTTTCTATGCGTTTTTTTTTTAATTTTATTTTTATTGCATTTGATTTTTATGGTTTCCATAAGCAGAAAATTACAAAAGTTGTTTGCCTAAACAATTTACATAGGGATTTTTAATTTTGTTCAATGCCAGCCCGTGTTTTATGTATTATTTAGACTAAGTTCTAAATTATCAGTTATTTTTTTTGCTTAAGTGCTAAGCCTAAATTTATATATATATGTATATATATGTATATAAATGTGATATTCGATCTACACAAAATTCGCCAATTACTAAAATTATGCATTTATCGTAAACGTATATGTATTGTATATATGTGTATATAGTATATCGTATGTGGTATATCATTAACTATTGCTCAGTAAGTGTGTTTTGCGTGTTAAGCAACAACAAAAAAATTAAATCAACATAATGTGCCAGCTATATAAATCGACTCTTGCTTTTCAGTTAACATAGTTAATGCTTCATTTTTTCTCTATATAATTTGTTTGTTTTCTATTTTTTTTTTTGCTCGCTCAACACGACGATATCACAACAAAATGTACCAAGTAGAAGAATTAGTTATCGTTATCGGTTATCGATAGCCACAATCGATTCACGTAAACGGCGGCGGCAGCACAATCGGATCGAAGCTCTGTTGCAGCATGGAAAAATTACTAAAGTTCGCCATGCGACGGTATCCCCACAGATCCATGGCCTCTACGCACACATCCTGAATTTGTTTGATCTGTCCGTCGTAGGAATAAGGATAAAAAAAAAACATTCAAACCGATTTCATTCAAATAGTATAATAGTAGCACTCACCTCATCTGCCCGTAGATCCTGCTTCCAGTGAAAGGGCGCCGATCTGGAATCGCGATATGTGGAACTAACGCCGCCTTTGTTCTCCTTGGTGTGCGTATCCAAAAACTCCTCGACGGCGGGATCAAAGGGCAAGCCGTAGAACTGTAAAATGTCCTGGGTCACATCATAGGGATTCAGCGACAGATCCTCATAACGCAAGGTTCTATACCAATAGGAATAGTAAACCGAAAATAAATAAATAAATATGCATACGTTTCATATACGGGGACGACCCGAAGTCTCTTCCAACCCTATTTTAAATCTCGATGAAGAAGATTTCTCGTTGGCCTGAGTACCTAGTCACGAGATTTGGTCAAACACACCCTCTAAAAAAATAAACCAATGCGTATTCATATTTTGAGAATTTTGGTCCATTTGTTTAATCAAAGTGTATTTTACAAAGTCTCTAGTCAAATATTGGTAATCAAAACCCCCAAAACTATTCGGCCACAATGATGACAACTGTTTATCAATAATAATCAAATTGTTGCTAGTTTTTGATTTATTAAATTGATCCATGGTTTATATAGGCTAAACAATTGAATCGTTTGCTGGTCCGGAAACAGAAAATAAATCAGTCAACGTTCTGTGTCAACGACGAATTATTTAATAGATTAACAAACTAAATGAACCCAAAAATGTTTAAATGTTCGGTCTTAAACTCATTTCTAACGGTTTTTATTGTAATTAGTTTATTAAGGATTTCATTTATTATTGGCTTAAGAAGCATTCAAATCAAAGTTTAAATAATTAATGGATAACTCACCTGAAACGACCCGGATACACCTTGAGCAGCTTATCGGCCGTCTTGTAGTCATCCACCAGATCCTGACAGACCAGAGCTGGATCCTCGCAATCCTCATTGCCGCCGCACCAGATGCGATGGCGACGCGATTGCATGGTGCCCCGCGGATCCCGCACCAGCAGCACAATACGCACATTGGATAGACTGCAATTAAATAGATGCGAGTGTTATGAATATGATAAGTACACTTGCAGCTATTATATCTGGCGTAATAGTTGCGCATAGAGCGTGAAGTTCGCTGTGCCATAACAATGGCTGGACCCACTTTAAAATGGCATTCAATTAAATTTAATTAAACTCATCAGCTATGAGTCATAATTAGCATTTAATAATAGCTAGCCAATTTGATAATTGTATTTTTGAATATTATTAAATATCATCCAAATAATAAAATGTCCATTCCTAAATGCTTGACAATGAGTGAAGTTATGAATGCCAATGATTTTAAAACATTTAATTATAATGTGATAAAAAATGAAAAATTAGTTTCTTTTCAACGCCAAAAAATACGTCTACTTTAAATTATATTTTTTAACATTATTTCCAGTTCATAAAAGTGAATTAAGACTAATAAATTTAAAGGTTTTTGAAAGTTTTTTTATTATTGTTGTCTAAGAAACTTTAAAACTTAATAGCTCCTTTTCAATTTTTGTTATTATTATTATTAATTGGGCTACTTGGCTTTTATAAAGCACTGACAACAAACGACAGCATTTTCCCAAGATGCATTTGGTTATACATCTGTAAAGAATGAGTAGGTTTAATACTGTTCGTTTATATTATCTGCAGCTCACTCAATTATCAGAACCGTTCAAATTGTCAATGCTTCTTCATCACATCACATCATCATTATTATTATCGTTGTTATCATCATTATCGCCATAATAATCGACAGTAACCACAGCAAAGCAAACTGCAACTGTAGCAGTTAAGCCCCCTACGGAGCCCACAATACTAATGAGTTTGTGGTAGTTGTAGTAGAACTGTCAACCAGTAAACAAACATTCATAGATATAAATGTATCTCGACGTGCACACACATACACAGACACAGAGATACATATTCAAATTTGCCAAGCAAATAGTCGGAAACACGAAATGCGTTCAAAAATAGGCTTTAAGCGCAAGAGTCAAAAGCATCTTTTGGGCCAAGTAATATTAATAATATCTATTGAGGCTTGTTATACCATATAAGTAAAGATTTGAGGGGTTTTTGTTTTTTAAATTTCAAAATATATATATCCTAAACTGCATAACAATTTCTCTTCGTTTTGGTTTTTATACCCTGAACCCATTAAAAATGGGTATAAGGGTATATTGTATTTGTGCAAAATCCAAATGTATGTAATAGGCAGAAGGAAGCATCTCCGACCCCATAAAGTATATATATTCTTGATCAGCATCAATAGCCGAGTCGATCTACCCATGTCCGTCTGTCTGTCCATCCGTCCGTCCGTCCGTATGTATGAACGCAAGGATCTCAGAACCTATAAGAGCTAGAGACTTGAAATTTTAGATGTAGGTGCTCCTAGTTCCCGCGCAGATCGAGTTTATTTCCGATAATCGATAACCTACTCCGTTTCCAAGCAATCGATAAAAATCGATATCGATATCCTGTTTTTTGGGCAATTTTGGTAAATAATAAGAGCTAGAGTCACCAAACTTGACATATAGCTTCTAAAATAGAATATATATATGCATTTGATGTTGGAAGAAGAGGGTTCAGGGTATCCCCTTGTCGGGAGCTCCCGACTAGAACCTCTTACTTGTTATAATAGCTCAAGGCTGGAAAAGCTATCGATAATTTTACTGATAGAATTCTCAGTATTTTGTGTAATACACCTAATGTGACTTGTTTTTTAATAGAGGGTATACAAATCGAATGTCATTGAATTGAAATTTTGTGCAAACGTGATACGCTTGTTGACACAATATAATGAAATTTTCAAGCGTTTCTAGCAGAAACGATAATATTGTGCTCGCATCAGTAAGTTATGCATAAAGTAGTGCAAAGTAGCCTGCAAATAGAGAGATACTTGGATACTAGCTTTCCTTATAGAGCAAAAAAGTGACTGCTGAAATTGTTGACAGGGAAAGCCACAAGGCGTGCAAAAATAATAACAGTAACAGTTAACAATAACAGTCACAGTGGAGAACAGCTGCAGAAATACGCAAAGAGCTAAAATCATACAAAAAATTGCACAAAGCCGCAAAGCGAATTGCGCAAAATACGCGCAGCAAATTGAAATGCCAAAGAAAAAGAGGCAAAAAGTCATTTGCATATTGATATAAGCCAACCGATGGGACCCAGCCAAAGGCAACAAAGTAAAGTAAAATAAACAAAGATGATCGAAGTTGAAGCTCTAATATCAGCACATTTGCCAATTGTGTAAGCTTTGTAAGCGGTTTTAGATACAATTGGACTATTTTAATTTTTCTTCTTCCAATTTACATTTGAGTTTCTGCCAGTAAAAATGAATGTGTTTCACAAGAATATGTTAGATAGTTTAATTAGCTTTGCAAATTATTCTGTGTACAAATATGTCTAAGCACTTTATTTTATAGACCTTTCCCTCTCTTCCATGTTCTTTTTTTATTAATTGTTATAATTGAACCTATCTATCGTTCCATTAACTGAATAGATTTTTCACTGGAATAAAAGCCACCTTCAATTATTTCTATTATCCACAAAACTAAGTGTTTCACAGTAAATGTATTGCATACAATCTGTTTAGCCGGATTATTCGTTTATTCGTTGTGAGTCCTGTCCGAAGCATCATGAATTATCGAGGTTTTATGTACACACATTTTATTATATTTGCGAACTTTGTACAGTAAAGTGAGATATTACCCAATAATTTAACATCCCCATCGTTCTGAGCCTTCCTTGTTGCTTAACAACCAAATCTACGGCCATAAAATTGCCAATAAGCTGATCATATGTAATCTTATAAAAATATATATTAGTATATAACACAAGTATTCATATAAATGTTTAGACATTGACATCTGATGGGTATGCTTGGCATATTATATATATATTTTTGACAGCTGCTCAACAATTTTTTTGCATTTCGGTTGAATTGAATTTATGTTTAATTACATTCCATTTCATTTCTAATTTATGCCCAAGAGCACTTTGTGAGCTCCAAGTGCCGACTCGACTTCCACTCAATATTTAAGCACATAACATATACACATATACATATATGAATATACCTTTATATATTTTGTGCACCCACAATATTTGCTTTAATTTCACTTTTTGAAAGTTATTTACCTGAGATTGTTTGCTTTTTGAGTAATTATTATACAATAGTTGCTATAAATATACATAAATATTGTTATATAAGCTAAATAATTATTATACCCAAAAGATGCTTGAACTACATTGCCTTGCGGTATACATTTTTATCTAGTAGAGCCAGAGCAAAAGTTACTTTGAAAATAATCACGATGATATAATAAATGTAATCATATTGGTCTTTTATTATTTAACAAAATTTATTGAAGTTACTTGAACACATATTCAAATCAATCTTTCATACCAAAAATATAATAGAAACTGAATTTCATGGTAAACATATTGAAATAAAATTAATATGTAAATCAAATTGAATATACATTAAATTGCACATTATTAAATAGATTCCATTTGAGGCGTAAACAACTATTATTTACTTATAGAGAACAAATCAATTCACACTTCATTGAATTTTATATAAAACATCAAATATTGGAGATGCCATTGAAACCAACGAATAAAATTATATTACATTTCGTACATTCAGTTTTCAGAAATTTTTTGCTGCATATTTCAGGCTAGCATCAAAGTCATGTAAAAAATTTCAATTCATCTCTGTTGCAATATACAACAAATTGCGCATACGCTCTGTTGACCAAAGGCTCGCTCGCCATTTGTATGTGTGTGTGTGCTTCCTGTGTGTGTGTTGGCTTATTTATACTTATAAATATGCATAATTGTCGCGTGCGAGTAAGCAAAAAACGAATGTTGGAAACGCTATAATATATGTTCACGAGAAAGAGCGCAATGAAAATTTTCAGCCATGAGAAAACAAAAAATTATTTGTTTAAGTGCGGAAAACATAAGAAAAAGCACGCCAAAGAGAAAAGGAGAATGAAATTAAAAAGCCTGTGGACAGAGTTAAAATAGCCAAAGGCAGACACAGCAAAAGAAATTAAAAATTCAGCACGCGTCGCAATTACCCAACAAAATTACGCGAAGTAACAAAAAAAATTAAATTTGAAAATTGGTTAGAATAAACAATGTCCAAATTATGCACTCTGTTAAATGTGTAATTCAAACAATACGGAAAATCTTGCCTGTTCTTCAATTTGACTATTGAATGAAAGAAATTCGAATGGCCGTAAATTTGTAGCTTTAATTTCCACAGCACTTTCACAAGGGCCAGACACGCCTCCTGCTCGCAGACAATTAATCAACATTATCAGCTTATGTCAGACGAACCCATGAAAGCCCCAAAAAAAATTGGGGAACAGCTGCACGCATGAAATTTTACCGCTAATCCAGTTTAATGCTAATTACCCATGTAAAAAGCGGCACAGCCAATATCCTGACAAAGCCAGCAAAAACCTCGCATTTGCCTTTGTGTTAACAAATTGGATTGTTAATATTTCTAGTGCGCGACTACGAAATGATCTGTAAACAGCACTAGCATACTTTTATATCTTAAAACAAATTCTTATTCATTTTTAAATATGTATAATTTAGTAAAATATATATTTCAATCAGAATTTCATTACTTTATTTAATTAAATAACTTTAGTTAAAATAAATTACTTAGGTTATTGGAATAGCGTATTGTGTTATTTATTTAGACCCATATAGATCTAGGCAGGGACTCGTGTTTATTTTATGGATTGTCTCAGCCGAACGTTAACTAAAGTTACTAAAAATCAATTATTTTCTATTCTGATAAGATACAAAAAATAATAAGAAAAAAGGCATTCACTTGATAGCTAAATATCTTTTAAATATGCTTTCTGTCAGCTATCACATTTTAGACGCAGACTATCAAGGGGCTATTAAAGGTCTAAAAAATAAATTTAAAAAATTAATTTTCCTTTTAAATAGTATTGGTGTATAAGCAAATAGATTTCTTAATACAATAATTAATGTCATCAAGAGTTTAGGCACAAATCTACTAGGAAAAAGGTTCCTTAAGATTTTTGACTGCAGTAAAATCAAAATTGTATTCAAATATCATTCTGATAAAAGAAATTTAAATTTAATTTTTTACAGCAGTTTTATCCATGTTGGTAAAGTTCTTATAATGATATAAATGTTTTAACATTTTTACAAATATAATTTATTTGTTTTTCCTAATGTCGTGCTTAAATTTAAATTCTTTTAAATTCTTCTACCATTAATTTTTTTCGAATAAAATTAGTTTTTTTAGGTTAAATGCGTTTGAAAAGTGTTCTGGCATCTGTTGGACTTTTTAATGCTATCTACTCATACCCTTTTAAATTTTTTTTTCTCTTCAGGTACATAAGTCTCTTTGTTAAGCTCCCAAGCTGCCCTCAAATTGTAACAAAATAAAAAATGAGTTTAAGCTGAACCCCTCGCAGCATATATGCTATCAAATGTGTCCGTCCAAGAAATGTTCCATTGGGTCACGCAAATGTATGTCATTCATTAGGAAAGACATCTATAGATATGTAGACGGATGAGTTATGGTTGTGTTATAGAAATAAGTGTGGAGAGCTCTGCTAATGACCAGGCGCGTTTTGTCTATCGATTGGTGGATCGGTTCATATGCGAGGTTCAAGGCCTCAAGCAACACGTGAGCCAAACAACAGAAATAGCTTAACCACTTTTGCTTTTATACGATTTTGTGAGCCGTCACAAAAGTTATGTAAATATGTGGCTAACGCACGTACATATACATTTACATATGTGTGTGAAATGTGCCTCTTTTAGTCATATTATGGCGCATTATATTGATAAATCATTAGGCATTAGCGTTTATTAGAGCTGACCCAAAAACAACAAAATAAAACAAACAGCGCAAAGTTAGTTCTAGTTCAGCTAACTGTAAACATTCTTTAAATATATAGTATATATCTTTAGCTTGGAGGAATACCCCATCAGCACATTCGAAATGTATCTTTCGCTATTGATTGCTTTTAGTTTATGTTTTTAAATAGCTTTGCGCTGTTGTTTTTTTTTTTTTTTTTTGTGTTCTTTTTTCTTGCAAATTTTTGTTTGCCTTTTGATCTTGGCAACTATGTCAAAATGCCGCAAACTGCCGCAGCAAAAAAACAAAAAACACAAACAAATTATACGAAAAAAAACAAAAAACAAAAAAGCGCGTCCAAAATTTGTGACGGCTTTGTATGAATCAGACACGTAGATAGTTTTTGGGGGCCAACACAGATTTTCAGCGCGTTTTTCATGCGGTGCCGCAACGTCGGCCAATGGGTCAACACTGCAATGGAGCAGCAAGACGAGGGGGGATGGTCTCTAGCGGGGTAGCCAAAAACACACAAATTGAATATTCGTTAGTTTTTGCTTAGCCAGCGAATTTGGACTTACATATACCATATACCAATGGGTAAATATATAAGCAATGCTACTAATAAATATATATTCATATTTATTTTAGTTTTTAGCCTCCGAAGAGGCAAGAAAATTAACCGAATTTGATGACGAAATCAATAAAGAATTCGTGTTGGCATTAACGGCAACCTGCATTCTTTTTAAAATATAATTTTTAATTGCCATTCTAGACAACATCAAACTCCAACACACACACACGTCAACAATAAGTCTAACATAGCACTTCATCTTATTTTTTAATAAAATCAGATAGCATTTTATCAATTTTAAGTATTCTATTGATGGCTGGCAATTTGCCTATAAATGAAATAATTGGAATAAAGTTATATTCTGACCAATAAACATTTATTTCGTTTATCTTTTAAATATCTTATTAAATGCCTGATTTTAAAAGGATTTAAAATGTTTTTTATACCAAACGATATTTTCTTGATTTCATTGAACCACACAATTTATAAACATTAATAAAAATTTTCTTTAAGTCATATAGAATATAAAAATATGCTTTTATATTTATTTTGTGCTCATAAATTTATAATCTTTATGCGCTTTTTAACTCGTATGCATATATATTACAATGTCCAAATAATTTTTCACAGTGCCATTATTGTACAATTTTAAATCATCTTGACTTATTACCAACAAGTGTTAAAAACCATATTCATACATATACCCAGAGGCTGCTGACGTTGTTTAAATAAAAACTAATTGCGCACATTAAATGGAATTCAGGCAGCGCATAAATAACAATTAAAAACAGATGGACTATATTGGCCTAAAAATTAGCATTTATTCGTATAATGATGTGTGTGTAGCAAAACTGGCCCGTGGCCGTCGAATAAATAAACACAATTACCACATATAAACAAATAATAATCAATTGTGTTTACAAATAAAATTACATTCACTTTAAAACGCAATATATTAACTTTTTAACGCAAAACTAGTGGCATGAATATAAATTGTTCAAATTTAATTAATAACAAATTTTTATACATATTTTATTTATTTAAATAATGTACATTTTAAATCCACAACAAACTGAAAGCAGATATAAAAACTTTAATAATAACGCGCGAAATTTATCGATTTAACAATTGACTGACGAAAACAAATCGCAAACACGTAGCATTCCCTCTCTATAAGAACTTGGCCCATATATCTGAGTAATAGCCGTTTTTGTAACGCCCACCAAAAATATGCAGAATGCAGAATATACTCGAGCAACAAGAAACAAAGAAAACACAGAGAATAAACGAACCACAAGCATGCAACATTTTAAAAACGACAATGCTAAATGAAGTTGTGGCGCCCAACGTAGGGGCGCACAATAGAAATTCCACAAAAGTGCTTCATATTTGCAACTGGCCCAAGTTTTACTTAGCAGAAACATGCTAAAAACTAAAAGCTAAATTTAATTTCCAAATAGAGGCGAAAGAGTCGAAAACGTGTATCATGAAAGTCTGTGGCGCCCAACGAGGGGCGATACGAATCAGCGCACAATAGCCGCAACAGGCTAATCACTTTTTCCAGTTAAAGGCAAACTTAATTTCCACATGAACCATATTAAATAGTGAAAGGGTAAAGGAAAAAAACAGGAATGCATTTCGCCCCATTTTAGGAGCTGTCCGAATGTAATTTTAACTAGTTATCTACCCCATGACATGTAAGACAGGACTGAGGTCATAAAAGGGAAACACATACGCTCCAATCATGCAGTTGCATGCAAAATTTAGTAAAACATGTAAAATGCATTATTGCAATGTGTTGTATGGAGCTCCCACTCTTGCAATCTCATTGTTGGCTTTTGGGTCAAGGGTTTTTTTGGTGAGTTTTCTGTAATGACAGCTGCTGTTAATGCGCCAGTTGGCTGTACAAATGTGAGTTGGATGTGTCCAAATAAAAATAAAATTAGTTATTTAGAACAGTGAGTTGTGAAATTTCAGAAGGAAAGTTATTTTATAATTGGAAAAAGCAAGCAGAGCTTTAATAATTTTAAATTAAATTTTTGACTTGAAGTCACGCAAGTTCTAAACACCCCGCTTTGGGCATTAGACCCTAACATAGGCCTAGCTTCTATGACATTGTGGATTGCACCTTGAACTTGAATAAACCTAATTCACGCATACTAGCGCAATAAACTCTGGCGTATAGACAAAAATGGTAAATTGCGTGACGCTAATAACAGTTTACAGTACTTGAGCCAAGCTAAACCGAAACTTTGCGGGCCTTTCTATGGCAGGGCAATTCCCAAACTGGGTCAGAGTTACTGGAAAGTACCAGAGCGTTTGATCAATTTCAAATTGTAAACAGCAGGCAACGAGGGCCACACACAAAATGCGAAATGAAATCAATGTGAAAAATTGCCGGTAAATGCAAACAACGGCAAATGTCAATCAAAGTCAACTGGGGATGCGACGCCGACAACGACGACGACGACGAACCAAGTTGAGTGGCAAAAGAGAAAGGCAGAAAGTCGGAAAGTCTGAAAGTCAGGGAATGACAATAGACAAAGCGCACATAAAAAAAAAACTGGGCGGCGGATACACTGAACGAGGGAGGTCAGGTTCGCTGCAATAAAGCAATGCAAGTTTTTCCTGCAAGCATTTCTTTTCCAACATTTTATTTTTGGCGCCTTGACACATGAAGCCCCCTTGAGGAGGCAGCAACAGCAGCCGAGGTGCAAAAGCCTCTTGGAAACTTCATTAATAACAAACTAAGCGACTCTCTAATGACGTGAAAATATACATATGACAAGGCAATGCCCGCACGTTCGTCCAGACGAAATAAACAACAACAGCCGCAGAGCAGCGCGTGGATGGGCCATGCTCTGCACCCGGAACATAGCCGAGTTTGACCGATGCCAGGTCCGACCCACGGGGAGGGCAACAATTGAAACGCCGCTCTTATTGTCTGCTGAGATTTTACCGGCAGTATTTTCAATACCCTTTCCAAGGGTTTGACAATTGTATAACGCATTATGCTGTCGAGTGTATATTTCTGATGAGCATCGGACGACACAGTCTATCTACGGATAGGATACATCTACAGATGACCATGTAGCTTCTATAAATGTATCTTCCATAATTGTAATTGTTTTTAATTTAATAGATTTTTTTCTGTGCTTGGCCAGCTAATTTTTAATGCACATTTTTTAACAAATTAATACAGCAACATTACTAAACAGTAAAAAGTATATCTTTTCTTTTGCTTAAAACAGCTTATTTTCATTTTATTCAAATTGGATAAACGTGCGACTATAAAAACTACATATTTTTTTAAAATATGAATCTTTTAATATCTACCATTTTTTTTTCATTTCTGCTAATAACTCATTTAACCAAATATATCGTTATACAACACTCATTTTGACTTTGGATAACTAAGTCGCTTACCAATATTTGAGTATAAATAAATAACCTGCCTGCTAGAGTATCTGTCCTTCGTGCTGTCCAAAGATCAGCTCTTTCTTTGCACTTTTTTCCCTCATCTCTTTTTGTGTGCACAACGTATGAAATTTATGGTGTTCGTGCATTTGACATGAAGCCTTTAGGGCCACGCTTTTGATAGGCTACCCAACGCATACCGAACCGCACCGAATCTGGGATCTATGTGTGTTTACTCAGTGTTGTTGTTGGGTTTTTTTTTTTTTTTTTTTTTTTGGTTGGCAGCTGATGATGCCACGAGAAAGACAGCCAGTATCAGGCAATTTGGCTGACATGTGAAATTATTATAGAGCAAAGACTTATTGTGGGCGCTAGCAGTACATAAATTAGCCAAAGGCATAAAGGAGCAGCTCACATTTATGGAGAAAGATGAATGGTAGCCTGGCTCAGAATAGGAGCAAGCCAATGAGTACTTTGATGATACTATCTCGAATAGTTACGAGCTTTGGCATCACATAATTATATCTAGGTGTACTAATTGATAATTGATTTCTTTAGACTTGTATTTGATCTCTCCTTGTTTGGCAAAGGCTTGTTTAAGTATAATTCACAGCTTGACAGTTGTTTATTACTTTACTCCTTTAACTGCTTGACAAATATATATTATGTAGATTAAATATTAACATGCTGATTGACTAACGAGAGTAGAAATAATTAAAATTCAGCTTGATTTTCTAGCATAAAGCAGATAAAAGAACAATGTACGTTTTAGTTAAAACAATTTACCTATTTAAAACTATTCACTTCTATTATTTTTATATAAGTACGCAAGTCATTAAACGTTGCTTCCTGCATCCACTTGACTTGACTTGATGCGCGTGTAATTGAATTTTGCACTTTGTCGAAATTTGACCCAGAATAGTTTGGACGAAATCAATAGGATGCGGACGCTAATAGTCGATTGAAATTTATGTGGGGTACTCTAAACTTTAATTACAACGATATTTTAGATACAAATATTGCATAACAATGAATTTAATATTGAGTTTGAATATATCAAAGTTAAATTATATTTCCGAAAATTCAAATAGAATAAACATTAAAATATATTTATTAAATTAATATGAAAGTTACTATACGTTGTGCAACACTGTAACTATGTGAAAATAAAGCTGACATACAAGTTTTTATCGTTTTTCAACACTAAACTAATATCGCATTGGGACCATATTTGTCTATTACGAACTTAAGCAATCCAAAAAACTGTTCAAATATATATTTTAAGAAATAGTAGCCCTTATCATGTTAGCCAGCCCTAAAAAATTCCCCAGTCACAGTCGTGGGCCAAGCGAAGCAAGAGGCAGCATCTTAAGGTTTCCCCTACTTTGCGCTCATTTGTTGACTTTTCAGCATTTCTAGTGCTGACTGAGCTACTTAATGACTTATCGCCATCATTATGCCTCGCTGGCTGCCTTTTGGGCTGCCCGAGAATTGCGGCCAGAGTTAAGAAAGCGTAAAGTGAAAGATACTCGAGTGGCAAAGAGATGCCAGCCAAGTGCAATGCTAGCTGCAGCCTCCGCAGTCTTATTCAGCCTCCTGCTGTCGCTTGACTAAGTGACATTCGGATGGGCAGCCCATAACACTTTCAGCCTGAACTATGCGTCACCCACATAAATTCAGGCTGCGCTCAGGCCAAACCTTTCTCTTTGCTTGCACAACCAAAATGCAATTAAATGTAGTCAAAAAAAAAATACGTGAACATATAACGAGTTAACTTGGAATTGAGCGAAACTTAGATACACTTCAAAACATGTATATGTTAAAATTCAAATAGTTCGAAATAGTTGAAAAGCTTTAGAATATATCACACATATTGAAGATATATTGTCCAGGTTTCAAAAACATTGAAAGGAATGCAATAAAGAATTCTCTATAAATATTTTAAAATAAAGATTCAATTTAAATCATCTATACAGTTCTGTATATAATAATGAAATATTAAAATACATATAGCTGATAGATAGCTGATGTTAATTGCCAATTAAATATTCGGAAAAACTTTGAGTTCGTTTTCCTGTTCAGATTGTAAAAGTTTTTTCGATTGGCTATTAAATATCAAAACTAATTGGTACATCCAAAGTTTGCGAGGGAGTGAATTTAGTTAAAACTATTTACAAGCTGCAACACAAAGGTAATTAAATGCATCGCCAGGGTATCAGAAAAACCAGTTATGCTTGCCCAAAGGAGACTGCCTGCTGCCTGAACGGAGACCTGGGCTGGGACTGCGGCGGCAGCTGTTGTTGCCGGAACGGGGACTTCAATGTCGCCCAAGGCAATAACAATAATGCCGCCGCCATTCAAAATCCAATAATATGTATAACCAATGCCGCACCTTTTGGGTGTCACCGAGGGTGCGGGGGATGTCCGCCTGGGTTGGTAATGCAGCTGCCATCCATTTTATTGTCATGTAAATGCAATTTATGTGTTGCCCCCGGCCTCGGCACGTTACACACTTCCCCACCTCAATCTTTCTTTCACTCTTTCTCTCTTCTCACTTGGTCGCTTTGTTAGCTTTTAACCAAATTGCTCCACTTGCAATCGCTGGGCTAAGCGGGGCGTGGCAGAGGCAGCCAATTGGTTCCTTGCCGCACCCAACAACATTTTGACACTTCATTTCACTTAAGTTGCAATTTTTATTTGCCAGCTCGTCTTGTGTACTTAGATCGCTTCCGTTTTGCTCTGTTGTGCCACGCCCATTCCCAGAGGTTGAGATTTACTTATTTATAAAATGAGCAGCAACATTTTTCTAGCCTTTTACCCACTGCGATTTGAATTGTACGTGAACTGGGCGTAATATTCGGTGAGATAACAAATTTGATATACTTATCAGAAAGCAAAGCTTCTTTCAAATAAAAAAATAAGCTTTTTATAATGTTTTTATTTTAGTTTTAATAAACTCATATCAACTTTTGCGCTACTCTGAAGTAGTAAACTAAACTAATTTCGTTAAAAGAAAAGCTGTGCAAGTCAGGAGGACAAGAGAGGTATATTGGATTTAACTCTTTGAGAATTACAACAAAGACTATAAAAAAATATTTATATTGTCTTTCCTCTAATCTTAGTGAATGAAAATTTTCTATGTTATCTGAATTTACGTGTTTTCTTTGACGATTTGTTCAACCATCTTTGACTATAAATTTTTCAGTTGTTTTTGACATTTACCAGATAACAACTAGAATTGTGATATGCCTAAATTCATTCTACAGATTACACTTTGTCAAGAATAAACTTTTAATTGAATAAATTAGGCACTTTTGTTAAAAATTAGTGTTATTATTTATTGGGGGCCTTTTCTAACATTTTAAGCATATATGCTAGAGTGAATTTTTATTGGGCTAATGCTAATGAGGTCTATAAAACGATTTAGATATGGATTAAAATGACTTCTGTTTAATTCAAAATTAAAAAAAAAAAAGATAATACCTTTGCCTAAGCTTGGAAATATCATTTTCTTCTTTTAATTAAGAGCAGAAGGAAAGTGTATATATAAGTATATAAATATATATATATATATAGTATATAGTTATTCAAATCTCTAGGCTAACAAAACTTAAAGACCCAAGGACCCAGGCTACTGAAAAAAGAAGAACTCAGTTTAAATTCTAGATTGCTTAAATAAACCTCTATTTTAGCCAATGCTATTTAAAAATAAATTATTAAAAATGAATCTTTGGGCATTCATAGCACTATATTATTAGAAAATATATTACTTGTTTCTTCACAGATTTCCGCCGCTTCTAGTAGTATGAATATCTTTTTTTATGATTACCGATGTACATACCTGTAAGAAAAGAACAGATAATATTATGTTAATAAAATATTATACAATGCATACGAATCGATTTCAATAACAGCACAACCCGCACAAGAATATTCGCATAAGTATAAACAGCAGAAGGCAATTACGAGTTGCATCAATTCAAATGACGCCCACAAATGAATTAAAAACAATCATAAATTTAAAATGCAAGGTCTTGCAAAAAATGTTTCGAATTCAATGCGCACGTACCGACTGCCCACATGCACGGACTGCATCTGCATCTGCATCAGCATCTGCATCTGGGCGAATCTCTCGTGCCTGGTCGGCCAAAGTGCGGCGACCGGAGCTAGTTGTTTATGGAGTTGCAACCTGGCGAAAGGGTAGCACGTCGCGCGCGCTGCACGTTGCATTATTTGGAGCGAGGCTGGCAATAAATTGCAGGGCATTGTGGGGGGCCCGCTGTGACAAATGGCGGGCGAGTGAAAGGCATTGGATAATTGGAAAGTGGAGCCAGCAACTAAATTGGCTTAATTTAAGCTGACCAGCACAAAAAGCAAAGAGCAAAGAGCACAATATACAGAGTACTGAACATATTAAAATTAAATACAAATTAATATATAACCACATGTATATATAGCATAAAATATGACTTTAATTTTAATAAAATTAAGCGCAAGGTTCCAAAAATAATCCTCCACATAAAATAAAACAAAAAAAATAAATAAATTGGAATATAATAATATTTACAAATTGTCTTTTTCTTGATATATATTAAATTCCTCTTCTTCTTTACGTCTTCTTTTCTGTGATACAAAATAAAAGCTAAGATTTAATTGGATTTATTTCAACAATTTATATATCTTTTTTCCTAACGTGGAGTGTTTATTTCATTTGTTATGTAAAACAATTTATTTTATATATTCCTTAATGATAATAATAATAGTAATATATATGCATATAATAAATAAATAATTCAATCGTATATATTACATGGTACTCGGAGAACAATGCCTCAAGTCCACACATAATAAAATCAATTTAAGCCGTGCATTATCGCAATTTCAAATTCTGGCATGAGGTGGAGAAAACTAAAACTAATTTTGCGTTTATTACAGGTTACGAAATGTGCGCAAATTATATGAAAACGCAGACAGATAGACACATACAGATACATCCGCACACACATACACACATACACACACAAAGAGCTATTACCAGAGCTCGCACAACACAAGATATAGATACTGATATAAATGTAGATACAAAACGTACTCGTACTGCGCGAATGCCATTGTCCGGACAAGACCAAACCAAACCAGAGCCAAAGCCGTAGCTAACAATGCATAAAAGAAGAAGAAGAAGAAGCGCAAGAAGCCAGCGGCAGAAGAATGCAAGAAGAAGAGAAGAAGGCGCAACGCGGCATTCGCAGCGCCACACAAAGGTGCCACGTAGAAAATTGCATAAGAATAGAACTAATTTAAACAACTTGCAGATACCGCGGTACCAAGTACAACGCCCCTCGTGCTGCCCACTGAAGGTAATAAAAATTATACAATGACTGCACAAGCGTGAATGCGCGAAAGGGAGGGCAGAGAGATAGAGAAAGAGGGTGGGAGGGAGAGTGAGAGGTATCTACCCCATAGACGCCGAAATATATCAATAGTAGATGCATCACCGTCTGACTAAAATTGCATTGTGTTCAGCTGCGTTTACATGCATTGTGTTGCATTGTATCTGCCAGCCACTCAGATTGTATCTGTCAGATACTTTTGCCGCCACTGAGGGGCTGATGCGTCAGTTTGCGCTGTTCTTGACGAGCTGCGGTATTGATACAATGCAAATGCGAACAATATAAAGATGAGTAGCAATACACTTTTTTTTTAAATTTAATAGGTTAATGTGAAAAATATATACATATAACTAAAACTAATGAGAATTTTACAAGGTATAAACAAATATATTCCAAATATTCTTCATTTAAAACTTAAAAATTTTAATATCTGTTAAAAATATTTTTTATTTACTTTAATTTGTTACTCAATGAAAATATGTAAAAATAAAAATATGTGTATTTTGGAGATTCAAGTAAAATGTAAATGAATGAAGCAACATTAATTAAAAAAACAAGAAAACACACTTTTATATCCAGCACATCTTTTAATATATGTTAAAATATGTTTGCATAAATTATATTTGGCTTACACAGAAAATGCAAAAAGGATACAATAAAAAATTGAAAATGTGGAAATATTTAAAATAAATATGAATATTTATAGATATCCAAAATATTCCACAATACATTTATATATTTATTTATACCCTGAATTAAAAAAAAAAAAATGGCTTAAAGGTTTCGAGTAAATGTATGTAACAGGCAGAAGGAAGCGTCTCCGACCTCATAAAGTATAAATATTCATGTTGATAGCCGCGTTTTTCGGAAGAAAAACGTTCGGGGTAGCTGCTAGTCGAGCACTTCCGTTCTTACTTGCGGAATTTACGTTTATCAAGTCAAAAACCAATAAAAATTGATTATGTAAATTTATTAATATGGATAACAGAAAGAAATTCCATTAAGAAATTCCATTAAGTTTTGCATGTAAGATAATTTATTGAAATACATTTCTTTTTAAGTGAGTAGCTCATTTGAGATATTGTTGTCCTTATATAAGCGTGTCAGGCAGAAAAGTTCCATTCACTTTTGTTGTGGCTTAAATATATCCGCAGCTACTTGAGCAACTCGCACATCTGCAAGTCAATCCTTGACTTTGCAGGCTTAATTATACAACAAGGAAACCGGAACGGCGTACGTACCCACGTTACCACGCCCACCCCGTCACCCCGCCTCCACGCCTTCACTCGAACAGGCGTTACATATGCAAACAAATTACAGAAAAGGCAAAGTGGGGCACGTAGCTTTTTATGCGACCACATTGCCTGCCGCCACCCGCCAACACTTCTTACCACAACGTGCCCCCCCCCCCTCGTTCCCAAGCAAACAGATGAGTTTCACCCGGATGAGTTGACACTGTCGCCGCCTTCGTCGTCCCAGCATCTGCCCCGCCGCGCCTGTGCTCGGGGTCCAGGCAGGTTGTTAAGCAAAAGTCACGTTGGTCGAGACGCCGTTTGGCCAACCTCAAGGTTAAGTAGCAAAGAGCTGCGGCAAAGAGGAGCGCCAGTGCATTGGAGATAAGCGAAAATTTGTTTACCATAAGCTTGACAGTTATTTGTTTTAATAAGAGCCAGATTAAAAATTGTTTCCGCGAAACAGTTGGCTAATAAATTAAATTTTTAAAGATCCAGCGGCTTACACAAGCCAGAGAACCTTTATTGAGACACAAATAAGACGGATAATGAAAAAGCCCTTGGCTAAAAATATAAAGAAAGTGGCTCTTATTAATAAATAAACTGCTTTTAAACAGTGTTCAAGTTAATTGCCGCTTCGCTTAATTTATTAGAAACTTGCTATTGAATACAAAGGCACATCTTTTGATTAAATTTAACCTGACATTTAAAAACTCTGATTACCTCCTTCCCAAGCTCAGTTTTAACGTGGCTTTATTTACTTGCTGATAAATTATAACTTTTAAGCAATAGAATCTGATTTTTCAATGCAATCTAACATTTTTTCTTTTAAGTTTAACTTTACAAGAAATGTATGTAAACTCTTTTAAATATTTTATTTTTCGTTTCTTCTCAAGTGGCACTGTTGCAAGCTCATATCCACAAAGGCACTAATTTATTTTAATTACGACTATTTATCAGTTGCGGCAGCTGCTAACCCTTTCACCATGACAAGAGTGGAGCGACCAGAGGCAGCTGTCGGCCAACTTATTGTTCTACATTTTCCTCAATTACCGCGCAACGTTTTCTCGGGCTGCGCTTTCATGATTTGTGGCACTGGTGCGCTTTTAATTATTGCGATTATTGTAGCAACATACAGTTTACAGTTTTCAATTGTGGCAAGCAGCGACGCCTTGCCACATGCGCCACTCGCGGCTTCAAATGAAAAAACAATTTAGCACAGAATGAATTGCTTAGATAAGTATGCGGAAAGAGATCAAAATAAACAAATAGAAAGAGAGACAGAGAGAGAAAGAGAGAGGAAAGGTAGACACTAGTGAGGCGGCAGCAATTCTCGATTGGCTCCACAGCACATTCGGCTTGAAAATAATTATAATGAGCCAATGATGACGTTCAGCGGGCCAAACCGATGTCAACGCTAGTTTTTCCTCTTGCAAAGCAAATAACTTGTAGTTATAATTGGTGTACGCTAAGTTGAAGTCTAAAGAGAGTATTTTACCTGTGATACAATATCAATAAAATGAAGAGAAAGGTGAATGTGACTACATTAATCATGTCTTAGCTCACATACAGTATACGTGAATTCTGTGGCTATAACAGTTGAAAGCTCTGCTTTAATGGGAATGGGTAGTGTGTAGAGCTTTCCGGACAAAAGCACACTAACACATGTGCATTTACAAATACTTACATGCGACAAGAGTCAAGCTTCAAGATATGTTTAAGACACTCTAGCAGAGCTTCTTCAGGTGCCTACAATAATAAGGAAAGCGCATTCAAGCTTCGGCATGTTGCAATCAGCTTTCAATTCTAGATTTAATTAGCGTGTTGCACAGTTACTTGTATTGTTAACTGGATAGGAAATGTTAACAAGAGGTTCAGAAGACGGGCAGCTTTAAAGATAGTCGGTGCATAGCTTTTTAGATGTATAAAAAAGGTTCGTCGACTGAGAGTCTGGTATACGATAGCATAGCTAACATCTGTAATCACGTACATAAATATTCATGAATGCATGTAAATACATTTTTCCAACAGATAAAAGATAATTTAATAACTATTTGCGTTTCATCCGGTTGTTATAAAAATTCTAGTGTATTTGCAAAGTTATATGTGTACAAAATATAAAGGAATTATCCTAAAAAAATTTCACAAATATACCTAGTATTTGATGCTTAAACAATAATGCCTTTTTATGCATTCATTTTTTACAGGGTGTCCATGTTATGCCATTTGAACACGTGCACTTAATAACATGCACTTCAAAGTGCATTGCAAAAATAGCGAACGAAGTTGATTAAATCAATTTTGAACTCGATGGGGAATACATCAAATGTTCTGCTTCTCTGCTCCTCAGTGCTCAGTTCAGTCGAGTAGTTGAAAAAAGTGTTTATGCTCTTACGGCAAAGTGGAGCAAATGTATGATAAAAGTTCTAAAAGCAATGAAATGGAATAGCAAAAATTTCTGCATTGCAGGCGCCCCACTTCCCGCTCTTTCAAACTTTATAGCCATACTTGCGAATGCATTGAAAATATTGTTGTATTCCCTCTAGCCCGAAAACTTCACTTCTACTTCTTCTCAATAGAACGCCAAGAAGTTTTGCTATTGCGAGCGTGTCACATTCGTGTATCTCAGTTAGACTGACGCGACAGTCGAAACATTTCAACAAATTGTGTGTCACTCGTAGTTCAAGAGAACGAAAACGAAATTCGATCATTTTGATGCAGTGATTTCGCAATTACTCTTTTTAGATTGCAGATTGCAGCTGTTATACAATATGCAATTGCATATTGCACACGAACTTTCCGTGTTGTCTTACACTGGTTTATAGGTGGGTCCCCACTAGATTGCCGCTACGCAACACTTATTTTCTAAAAGGTATGGCAACATTGTTGTTTAAAATGTGAATAAAATGGGCCACAAAATTATTTGAGTTTTCATATTATGACTTATTTTAGAAAATTAGACATTAAATATATAAGAGAATTAAATATTAAATAAACATTTTGAAAGCGTAGAAACATTGTATTTTACATTCTGCTTATATGGCAATAATTGTACCAATTTTTTTTTTAATTTTCATTTAGAAAAGGAAGTTTAAATATCTAATAAAAGTTCCTTATGCCCACTCAGATTTCAAATATTTATTTTACCAACTTAGGGTATCTATTATAATAAAGTTGTGGAAAAGAAAAATATCTCAACGAAAGACAACTGCCCGTTGACTGCAGTTGCAAAGATTTTGGGTGTGCAGTAAAAGTACGTGACTGGGCTTTCAAGGAAAGGGCAACACAAAAGGCCAGCCGGGAAGGGGAAGGGAGAGGGGGAAGGGGAGTGTCGCACTGACACGTACTAACGAGCGTTGGCTGACAGTGCAACGCGCGCTTAAAACATAATTTGAGGGGCAAAGCCCAATAGAGTTGGGCGCTGCAATGGACAACAGAGTACGTTGGCTGCATCATTATGCAATGCCACATGCCAGGCTTACATAATGAGTGGAGGTGGGCGGGGAGGTAATGAAGTCAGAGTACTCGCACTGACAGTCGCTGTCAACCAGAGATTAGAGAGAGAAATGTGCAACAGCAGCAGCAACAGCACAGCTGACCCAAAACAAATGCGACTATTTCCAAATATGTGCGTAATGTAATACAAATAAACACAAAATTCTACTAGCTGACACTCGAAAGTTGGCCAACGGCTAGGTGTTAATACATAAGAAATAAACCAACCCAAAGGAAACGCTAAAGCACAAGCCTCATAAATATTTAATGAATAATGCCATAAAATAAACAAAGAACAGAAAACAACAAAAAAAAAAAGCAACCACTAAAAGCGCCGGTTTTTTGGGGTATTAGAAGGACAAGCCTGTAAACCTTTATTACATTTTTTTATTTTGTTGTTAAGGCCGGATTTAAAAGACTTGTAAATATTATAATTATAAAATTCATAAATAAAACTCTAATTAAGTTTACAGTCCATAATCAAAATAAACCATGCAACTTTGTTTCCTGTTAAACTTTCTTTACTTTTTGATTCATTTGTATGTTTATTATGACATTAAAAAAGAATATTTGATTAAATAGAATTTTCATGTAAAAAAAATGAAAATAATTAAAGAAAATATTCAAACAGCCCACGCAAAATGTAGCTATCCCTTAGTTAGCACGTGCGATCGACACATAAATTCAAGGTACGCACAGGTACCACTTTTTATACTCTCCCACACACACATGTGCCAAATTGTTGTAGTTGGTGTGGTAACCCCGTACTCCAGCTATTCTATAGCTTTTGGGAGCTTTGCGTGTTGGCAAATGTGCAAAAAATGAAACGCAAATGCCAAATGAAATATGCATGCTCGGAATTTGGGCAAAGTTGTTAAAGTAGCGAAAAGATAGAACAAAAAATAATAATAAAAAATAAAATAAAAACCAAACTCAAGTACGTTGGAGCTTGTCTCTGTAAGCCACATGCAAGTCCATGAGTTCACGAGTCCAACAGCATGGAGCAAGTACCAAAACACGCTGGCATTTCTGCTCATAACGAGCAGCGACAATTTCTTTTGGCCCAAAGCCAACCTCAAAGGAAGAAGGAACAAGAGAGGGAGATAGAGAGAGAGAGAGCGCAAATGCCACGGACACTGGGCAAAACGTAGTAAGAACGTTACAGTAGGCTGAAACCGACTGCACAATACTGTGTTTGTTGAATCAGTCGAAGACAGCCTTAGTTTTTATTGAGTTAGCGACTTTGACCCAAAGGCAAGCATAGAACATTCAGGCCCACAATTCTTTTTATTCGAATTTCGCACTTAAGATTTTACGGTTTCCCCAATAAAGTTTGTAATGGCATCCTTGAACTTAGGTTTTAATTTTATACTTTTCAATTTTCATTAAAAATGTCAATTTTTCTAATTAAAGCCGTATAATTTACTTGTATCAAACGCGGTCTAAATTTGAAAGCAGGTTCGTTTCATGGTAATAAATGTTATTCCAGACTTAAGTTGGCTCGGCTAGAAACAGTTTTACAGTCTCGAAATATACCCTTTTTTCGCTATGTGAACAGAGTATATTATTATAGTATTTTTATATTATTTCATAACAATATATTGCTAACCAGAAACGTTGACAGTCCCAAAAGTCAACGCATTAAATATATACTATTCGATTCGGCTATACTTAAGATTTAGTTTTTTGTTTAGAGCAGGGAGTAGCAAAAAAAAAAGCTGCTCAGGTAACCAAGGTTATACGTTGGCAATCTGCTTTGCGAGCAGGACAGAAAAATCAATTTGTCCCCACCATGTTGCCATGATTGTAACAAATTGAAAGTTGGCTAAGGTCGCGCATTGCGAAAGATTGAAACGAGGATATGGAGTAGAACCCGTAAGAAATAACGTTTCATAACGTTTAAGGAAGTGATAAAGGTGCGCTGTTTGTTCAGGTATATAAATCAAGTGTTTTACTAAGCTATAACTGGGATCAATATGTTTGCTACGTGTTCTTGAATTGCAATTTTACAAGCAAGACATAATTTGTCAAAAAGAAAAATAAACAAAGCTGTCATTTATTCTAAATTACCTACTTTGAATCTTTGAATTCAAGTTAATTTTTATATTTTATAAATTAAAATTAAATAACTAAAATTATAAACTTATTTCAAAGCTGTGACACAGTAAAGATCAATTAAATATATGGGACAATAATTCAAAACTAAATAAATAAAAAAATTTTAAAATATTACTAAATAAACAAATGTGTTTTATAATTTTCTAGAGAATTTTATATATAAGTATAAAATCTGGAAAATAGTTTATATGTAGCTACAAAATAATTAATTCCTTGGGAATTTTTACTAGAAATTGACTAAGTTAATTGGCTTATAAAATTAACGGAAAAGATTATAAAAATGATTGTTAAATATATTTAAGTGTCATTTTCGGTGCTTCACTATTTTTTTTGGCTGATTCTGTTCTTCTTTTAAATGTAACGAATTAAAAATATATAAATACGACAATTGTAGTACCGCGCAGTTCAAAGTTTCTCTTTCCGCTTAACCCAAAGGAAGTTGTGAGTATTGCAATTTTTACTTTATTAATTTAACAATTGCTTTGTTAAAAAATATGTCGACACTGTTTTCTGTGTCAGCAACACAAAAAAAAAAAAAAAACAAAGCTGCAGACACTGCAGACAAGCAGGTGGGTTCCTGCTAGCGACTGGCCCATCAAACAGGTGACTCCCCGTTTTTTTTTTTTTTTTCTTTTTATGCCATATGCAAAATAGCAACAAAAACAAAAACAGCAACAACATGGGCATAAAAATAACTATAGCCGTTACAACGGAAGTTTTCTAATGCTTTTTGTTTTGCACTCTTTGTCTGTAAGCGGATACACAGTGAGTGCTAAAAAATGAAACAACAAGAGAAGAAAAATTAGTACAGAAAAACGAGCGCGACATGACAATGTTTTAAGTTAATAGTAACAACAACAACAAGAACAAGAAAAACCCGGAGACCACACACCGCAAGGCTGGTAAAATTAAAACAAAAGCCGAGCTTGAAGTTTTCACATAGCAATGCGACTGAGGTTCGAAAGTACACTCGAAGGAAAAACTGTGAATTTAAACTAATAAATTGAATTCAGATAAAGCAATGGTAAAATGCCAACAATTTACTGATTAAACTTATTCAAGCCTTTCTTATATAGAGGACAAGTATGGATCTTTCTTTAAAGAACATTCCATAACAAAATGTACTTGACATTTTAGCTTATAGCTTCGATAAATCTCTGAATTATTTTGTCAAGTGTAGAATAGTGCTGTAATAACCCAGTTATGTGGGCTAAATAGTGATAAGCGCCAAGCGCTTAGAAGTTGAACAGGCTGGCAACGTGTGAATGAAATTAATGAGCCAAGCAGCCAACAATTGTCTTTAAGTTAAATCCAAAGTCAGAGTTAGAGTGGAGTTGGCCGACTCCAAAAGAGAAAGTCGAGCGAATGCAATGTTGAGAAGGCCCCGAAAAATGCGTGTCATGTCTTGAAACAATTTATAATGCGCTGCAGTTAGAGGCGGCAGGCGGTTTTAAAGCCGAAGTCGACCAACACTGCACAACATGGCACTCAATCATTAACAGTCATGACGCAAATTGCTTAGGCATTCAACTGTAGCCAGCCCTATCCGAAAACTTTCGCGCATAAATTAGGCTAATATCTCGTCTGGCAGCAGCGGCAGCAACAGCGGCGGTAAAAATAGTGCAGCCACTCGAACTGATTACAGTGGTTAACAGCGACTGAGAACGGGAACGGGAACGGGGGCAGGGCGGGCCAGGGGTTAGGGGATGGGGGATAGGGTATAGAAGCCAGGGGCCAGCTAGGGATGTGGGCTACAATCAAACTTGTGCTAATGATAGCCAAAGCTGTCAGGGCCAGAAATTTGTGCCTTGCGGTAATTTTGCTGTAGCCTATCCTAGGTTCTCTTCTGTCTATTTTTCAGTTAGTTGCCCGAACAAAATTAATCGCAATCAGCGATAAGTGACTTGGCTTAGGTGAATGGCAATAAAAAAAGAGTATGAGGTAAATTGCAGCATATCATTCTTAATCTACAGCCCGGGCAATGAAAAACCCAAAAACCCTGCAAATCAATATTTAACAAAATCTCAGTCGTTTTTTATGCAGATCTCAAGCAGTAGATTAGCTAAGATTGTTAGTAACAGACGCTGGTCAAGGTTTTTTAATGTGATGATATAAATATTTTCGTTTTTTATGAAAACGCCAACTAAAAACAACTTTTGAAATCGTACATTAATACATTTGTAAATTGTAAAATTATTTTTTTTCAATTATTGCATTTACAGAAGCTCGTAATTCGTATTACTATTATTTTTTTTAATTTATTAAATAACATAGTTATTGCGAATTAAATTTAAAACTAAAACTAATATTTAATATAAATTTATCATAGTTTTTTCAGAATTTATATTTATATTTGTTTAATATATATTTTATAAATATATTTGTTATATATTTGTTTAAATTATCACAGGACATATTTTTATCTCTAGATCAATGTGGCAACTAAATCTAGCAAAATTATTTTTATATCAGGTTTAATTTTATCTGAGAGAGGGTTGGTTCTTTATTAATACCACAGGCAGAGCCTGGATATACTCGCTAGGTATTAATATAAAAGAAACATTTCCCACTGATTTTAATTGTAATTGCAATAATCAGCCCATTTAAAAAAATGCCTGTTCGTCCCTACATATTATGTATACGTAGGGTATAACATTTGCATCTTTTTTGATGTACATATTCAGCAGGAAAATTATCCCAAATAGTTGCAAATAAATTTTTGGCAATTGCATAAAATTTTAAAAATAATTTTGACGAATCACATTTACGTATTATAATTTTCTGTTCTGTTCGAATGAAAGCTTTGAAACTTTATATAATTTTAATTCTGGCTCTCTTCCCCCCTCGCACTCTACCGAGCACCATATTTCCGTAACATTTACGCTAAGCGATTTTCATTTTATTTTTGCTTTTATTTTTCATGTTTTTCCAGCTGCATTTGCAACGCGAGCAAATTTCCTGTCTTCAGTTTTTGCCCCACATCGAGAAGTTTTTAGTTCTGGCCCCGTGGCTGTAACTAAAGTTCATTTCAGGGTTGCGGCAGCTGTAGTTTGGGCGCTCTGGCAAGCCATGTCGGAAGTACGTCCCCCCCCCCCCTCCACCACCCTACCGCCGCCACAGCCCCTGTTTTGGGCACATGGAAGTCAAGTCTGTGGCCATTTATTTATGCATGTGCCTCGTGTGTTGGAAACTTTGCTGCCATTTTCTTTTAAATGATCCTTGCAGCAAAATCGAATGTGTGTCGTATGGGCGCAACGCCATCTTGTAAGACATATTGTGGGCGGCATTCTTTCCCTCATCCCTCATCCCCCACCACCCGCCAGTCCCATATGTATACGTAAGTAAGCCGTTCGACCCGTGGAACAGCAGCAAGTCGAGTGCATTGATTGCATAAGAACCTTTTTGTTTGCCTGCAAGCAAATTGCTCGTTCCCGAGCAGATTGAATGCTTAGCTGGATGGGAACGTCGCACTTGCAAGATTTATGTCCAGCGCTTTGGCCATAAACCAAATTATATAATTGACCAATGCACCGACTTCTAAGTTGGCCAGAAGTCGAGTATTCTGTTTTGCATTTTGATATATGTTACAGTAAGCGGCAAAAGATCATAAATCTTTTTTGATTCGGCGGGCAGGCTGATATTTTGGGGATGTGCATAAGATTTAAATGGAACCAACAAATCGTACTAGAATTTAATTTTTTAAGTTAAATAATAATAGTGGACGTATGTACGACCAGCTTTGTATGTCTTTTTATGTCCTTTTATCCTTTAATTATCAATAATATTTAGAAGGTAGAAAGAAGGTTGGCAAAGAGATTTTTGTTTATTTTACAGGGGTCTGTAGAGAACTTAACGCTTTCACCTGCCCTTAAAAGCATTCTCTCCCATTCAGATGTGAAAATTCTTCGGCTTCTTTTAACAAATCTAAATTAATTAATTATAAATATATATATAGGCAGAAGTTATTTCCTAACTGAACACCTTTTGGCGAATAGCCGCTTTATATATACATATATATAAAAGGTTCAGTACATAACTTTTCTACGGTTTCTCTTAAGTAGCTCATTTCAAAACATTTACAATAAGCCCACTCGCTCAATAAGCCTTGTGAGTAAATTACAGCAACATATTGTTAATTAAAACAAATAAATACTCACAAGTTCCGCTTAAAATAATGGGATAACTGAACGTTCTAAATTCCATATATATATATGTTATTTAGAAAAGTCTCTCGGGTTATCTGGCACACCGCGTTAATTTAAATATTGTGAATACTCACTGAAGCTTAATTAACAAGAAGCTTGCTCGAATAAACTAGTTCCCACAAATTCATTTGTTTTCTTATTCTAATTACGGCTGCTGTTTGTGCATGGAATAGAATATCTTGAATTTAATCGGTCGCTGGGTTCCCAAGTTGCACTTATCACGGATTCTATTTGCTTTTTCATCTGATTACAGATGCTATGTAAATAAGTATGTACAGAATATACCCTATACTTATTTCTACGAACCCGAAGCAAATTGTGAGGCTATTAACTAAATTATACCGAAAAACTAGCTACTGGTAAATAGGGTTTACTGTGGCGACCGTCTTATCACCGTAAGCACTGCGTCAGCTAATCAAACAGTAAGTAGCCATAACTGAGCAGATAACGACTTGCTATAAAACTAAACTGTGCTAAGTAACAAATTTGATGGACTATAAAAGATGTAAATGCATCGGGGCGCAAACCTGTTAACAATTCGAATAACTTTCCCACACAAACAAATGTAAGAAGGAAAAAAATTGAAAACTTGAAACAAATATAACAAACGATGTTCACGAACTGCTCGAGAGTTCCGGTTCGTTTTTTAGCGCTGTGAAATTCGCATAGCCATTAAAGCAGCAGTTGGAAGCGTTAAGCACAATGACATTGACAATTGTTGCAGCTGTTGTTAATTTTCCCGGCAAATTTCCACAGAAAAGAAACGAAAGACTTTCTACGAATGTGCGTTAATGATTCTTTGGGCGAATGCAATCAAAATCAAACTGCGGTACAAAAAAAAAAAAGTTGAAAGAAAAGAAATGGTAAAAATTGCTAAGTTAAAGAAAATAAAATAAATACATAGAAGAAACTTTTGCCTGGTCATTAAAAGTAAAATAAAATACTTTTACTGCGGCAAGGTAACTCCAGGTTAGCGGTATAAATTTCCACACGGATTTCGTTTTTCTTTTCCATCTCGTTTCTTTCCCATTTTGCTGCACATTTATCAAAGGCAGGTGAGTTGAGCCATGCACAAGTTGGGCTGCAGCTGTTGGTTGTATTTCCCAGAATAGACAACAGCCAAAATAGCAAACAGCATTAAATTGTAGAAAAAATTGAAAAAAGCAAGCTACTTTTTCATTTGTTCTTGTTGTTATTTATAAAATGTTGTTAACGCTTCGCACTAGCAGAAACATTTTATGGAAATTAGGTGTGAACATTCGCCATGAACTAAATAATTACAGCTAAGTGCAGTGAAATATTTGTTACTAAATTAAATCTACAAAAAATAAATAAAGTATAGAAATAAAATGTATTATTCCTTTATGGTTTATGCTCTAAGGTTTGTTTTCTTAGAAAAAAACCGGATGCTAAAAAAATGCAGACAAGATTTGTACGAAATAATGAACGCCTAATAAATTTTATTTAATTATTATAATTATTAATAATTTTAATTAATATATTTTCGTATAATTTTAAGATTTTTTAGTTATATATGTATTGTATTTATATGTATATATATATATATATATATATATATAATTAGCTAATTTAACTAACAGATTTATATTATATTTATTTTATTTATACATATATATATATATATATATATTGCATATTGCATTTTAAATGGGTTATTATTATTATTAATATATAAATATTTTTTGCGTTAAATGGGTTTCAAAAACAGCAACATGAAATTCGAATTCTTTCTTTTAATTAAATAAATATTACTTCTGAGTAATACTTATTATTTTTATACAATTTCGAACAATGCACTAACCACAAGAGCTACTATTAGCAGGGTAAGAATAGCGACTGCCCTCAGGATGCCTTCAGGGCCTTTTCATTTTAATAACCATTTGGAGCTCAGTCAAGCGCTAACAAAGTACAGCTAACTAATCATAACTAATCATCGTACGCCAGTCAATTTTGCAGCGTGTGAAAATTGCAATGATTTACTAACACACAAAGAGGCCATCAATCAAGCCATCGAACCAAGTGAGGCAACTAACTAAGCCACCAAAAAAAAAATTACTAGACTAAAATGGAAAAGATACAGAAAAAAGAACTTTAAGAGCAGAGCAGAAGAACAGCAACTGGGCATAACGTCAAAGCACCGAAACGTATACCAAATTGATGAACCATGAAGCTAGCCACTGGCTAGCCAAAAACAAAAACAACAACAACAACAGCAACAACAACGAATGTCATAAAGTTGCCAGTTGCAGCAGTTGGAGAAACCGCATTAGGCGCTGCTACTTAAAAATTTACAACGCGACCCGTCAACGATAAATTCTGCTTGGTAATTGTGTAGAATAAACGTGAAAATATAAAATAGAAAAAAAAAGTTAAAAAACTCCAAAAACAACAAATTTCCATCAAGGCTGTCAGCAATGAGTTGCTTTAACTTACAGCAACAAAGAACCAAAGCCAAAAGATACTTTTTGCATTCGAAACTTAGCATCGTATTAGGTATCTTTATATTTAACTTCTTTGCCCTGTCGTTGCCTGTCAGCATTTAAAAATAAATATTGTTAACACAACTAAATGGTGATGGTGTGTGTGGTGTGTGTGGTAATGCCAACATTTGGCACATTAGTTAATGAGGCTACGCTATGTGGAAGCTGCGGACAGAGCTGACAAAATAAATTCGTTGCCTTTTTTCTGGGAGTTATTGCAAAGATTCGAATAATGAAATAAAAGAGATAGCATCTAACTAACAAGCAAGCTAACTTTTAACAGCACTGGCTACTTTTAACCTTCGGCTAATAATTTACAACAAGGTTGTAATTTGTACCAGGATCCCTTCTGCACTGCCTTAATGACAAAGTCAAATCGACGACTGATCACACCCTATATGCATTTGGGTATTTGCATTATTTGTTAATGTAAGTTTATTGCACAATAAGCATAATTTGAATACTCCCTATATAATAATAATATTAACTGCTTTATAATATTCCAAAATTGCATTTATATTAACTGAATCAATAACGTTTTATATTTTTGAAAGAACGTTAAGAAACCCAGTTTCATATTTAAAGTAAATATATTTCGTGATTAAATTGATCGATAAAAACGAAAATGCATAACTTAACTTGTCGAAGATTCAAAAACTACAACTACAAAGTTAGAGCTTTGCGTATAGCAACAAAATGCATTTTTCGACTGTAGAAAATTTACATAGGATCTTACAAAAATGGGATGCTCATGAAATCAGAAAACAATTAAAAGAACATTTTCACAATTTCAATACAATTTATAACAATTTATGTAAATATTTTTAAATATTCTTTTGGTGCATTTGACTTAAACTATAATTAAACCATTTAAATAACTTAAATGTGGAATTTAATAGTTCTGAAGAAATTATTAACATGATATGCAATATATATTGCTTAAATATAATTTTAATCAATTTATTTTCAAATGTTTCGACAAGAAAGTGACAAGAAATCTTCTTTAATAAAAAATGAATACCTAATATATCAAATAACAAATATCAAATAGGCTTATTTAGGTAAATGTGTAAAATGAATAGATAAGCATTAAATGATTTTTATAGATTCTTAACTGTTTAATTCTCTAAAAAATGTATTAAAAATTGCGAACTGCGGCTCTTCAAAGTAACCAGCTGTTATACACATACTACGAATAAAACAGTATCAGTAATTATTTGGCCATGCAATGGATCAAGCGAATACATCAGCAAGTATTTATGGATGTGCATAGATATTCTCAAAACCGGTTAACCAGTCAATCGAAACAGCATCTAACATATGATCGATCGCCTGGTTTTGGTAAGGCTAAGCCCAATAAACTGAGTGAAAAACAACAGCAGAGTAAGCTAAAATTAGAAATTATTTGTGAGTACGGCCCGGCAAAAATAAAAAGCGAAACTTGCAGTACGACCAAGAAAAAAGAAAACAAACAAACAAACCCACTAATATCAATCACTTTCACTGGCTGCTAAAGTTTGTCATTGCCCAGCTGACTGCGACTGCGACTGTGACTGCGACTGCGACTGTGACTGCGGTTTTCGTTTTCGACCTGGTCTTAAAGCTGCGGCAATTGCAGCGTTGCCGACAATTTTTATTAGCGCTTTTCACCCATTTGAGACACAGACAAAAAAAACACGTACCAAAATGTTGTGCTTGGGCGCTGTGTGAAACTCGTTTTCAAATGCAAAATGCGCAACGTATTTTGTTTACTCTTACATGAGACACTTTAGGCTTTTGACAAACTTTGCAACGCATTCTAGAAGACATTTTCGGACATATCAAATATATTTATTCTTGGTGCACTTTACAATGTCTGTGTGTCTGTTACTATGCAAATAGAGTTTGCCCCTTTTTAGACTAATTTTGCTGCAAACAGTACATGTTTCGTAAAGAGCCCGATCGAAGCACTATATAAAAAATGCCTACAGCTATCTCAAATACCGGTATTTGAAAATAACCTCTTTTGTCTCAAAGTAATGTAACGAAGCTCAGCAAATATTAACTTTACCAGCTTCGTGAAATTCTAATAATATCGGACAATTAAGGAACAGTCGTTTTTAAGCTATCTTTATTTAATTCCACAATTACGATTTTTTTTTTAATAAATTATTCAAATATATTATTTTACTTAGCAATTAACGATATCTTGATCATTTCGAGTTTTCTACCATTAATGCTTCTGTTAAACATAAGCTTCAAGAATTCTTTCTTTAAAACTATTAATTCTAAATTTTGTTTAAGTTTTTTATTTTTTGTTTTGTTAGTTATTTTAGATAATATTATTTAATTTAAGATAAACTGGTTAATAAATAATTAAAAACAGTTTATTATCATATAAGCATGATCATTTGAACTTTTTAGAATACATACTTTATCAAGGATATTTATTCGGCAAGAGTATTAAGACTTCGGCAGTAAATAAGCCCCATTTTTATAGGCTTTTTTTGTATGCCAGACACCCGCGTTTTATTTTTTTTTTTTTTTTTGTGTGTTTTGTTCAGTGACGGCGCAGTTGCCAGCCAGTTGAACGTTCAGTGAACTCTGGTCCGATCTCTCCCTTTGGCTCTGTCAAAACTGTCACGCATTGCGAGAGTCAAGAGTTTACAGCAAAGAGTTAAATGCCAGCCATGTTCAAGAATGAGGTCTATTGTGCAATAAGCTTTTTAGAACGGGTTTTATTATTTGTTCGTTTTGTGGTCAAAACTCAAAACTTTGCTGAATGGGGTCTCTGCAGCATAAACTCTTCTCTTATTGTTATCTGACTGTCTCTCTGCTTATCCGTCTGTCTTGCTGCTTATCTGTCTTACTGGCCCGCTTTAAAACGCAGCTTACGAAACTTTTTTTTTCAGCTAATGGCCACTTTTCTCATTATAAGCCAACTAAAGAGCGACTTAAGCCAAAAACTCTTTGCGGTTGCGGTTTTTGGCTTTTAGCTGCCACAGCTGCAGCTGCTGCCGGAACTGAGGCTCGTTTGGGCCAAAACTGTGGGCGCTTTCAATTTTCGCAACATTTTATCTACTTTACGCCAAAGCGGCTCAAAGTTTACAGCCACGAAAAATATATTAAATAAAATGAAAAATTAAAACTAAGCCATGTGCTCAAATTAGAATGTGCAGATAGAAGGGAAAATAAGTACACTAAACTTACAATAACATACCCTATATAAAATATAGAGGGAATAATAACTTTTAAAAATGCAAAACGACACAAATTAATATACATACTACATCGAAATTATTAAATGTATGTATTAATAGACAGCAGAGAATAGAATAACAGAATAAATCTTAATAAAAGACGGTAACAAAAATATTATGGAAACATTTTTAGGTCTTAGCTATCTAAGCTTAGGCTAAAGTCTCCTTTAAACCTTGACTAGATGCTTTTTGTGCCAAAATAATAGAAACTAAATTATATTAAGATACAATATAATAGGATAATCATCAAATCTCATCAACTAACTAATCTTTTTATCGATCAACCATTGACTAACCCACTTTAATCAATCTGACCTTACACAGCCCCTAGCAGCAAGAAAAATCACATAAAAGCGATGTATAAAAATAAAATGCCTATTAAGCACATTTATTTAAAAGGCCTGTGCATTGCGGCGTATACGCAATTAATGATTAGAAGCCAGGGCCCTTGTGCTGGGCGCACCCAGAGAGACCGACCCAACCGACAATTAGAAACCAAGTTGGCCAAGTTACCGACCGCTTAGTGAGTCACCCAAAACAACGCCTCACACTGACCCACATTGGGCGAGAAACCAGGAGGAGGAGGGAGGGGCAATAAGGAGGGGGGGCAACATAAATCTAAGCGCTTGGACTACGTTTCCGGAATTTTGATGCATTTCACTGGACAGCAAACGGGTGCTTCAGGCCGTTCAACTACACTGCGTTAATAGAGTGTGAAAAATGTTACTGCAACAAAGCAAAGAGAAGAATAAGAAATGTTCAAAACAAAACTTGGATGTCGGAATACCCTTTAAGTTTGAATGAACGTGAAGTTTAACGAAATTAAACCCCGATTGGAATGAAACTTGAAATGTAGGTAAGTGGTAAAATAAGTCAAGAACGAACTGAACTCAAAAATTAAATCGGAAAAAATGAAAACCAAATTATTCAAATTTGCGACAGAAAACTGAACCTTTATTAATGTGAGGAGTTTATTTTAGATGAAATAATGTATTTTAGATATCACTTCAATTTTTAACATTTTAAATGTCCGAATTTTGTCATTTATATTTGCGTTATATAATGTACGTCAAAGATCTTATGATATGCCGCCAGAGTAAGGGCATAACAAGAAACCTGAGTACTTAGCGCAAGTGGCGAGTGCCAAAGAGAAATGCCTGGGCAACAAAAATAAAATAAGTCTTGTAGCCCAGCTAATTTACTTAGGAGAATTGCCAAGCTTCCGGCTATGAACTGCAAAAAGACTTGGCCATAATGATTCGGTATGCTAATTGCCTTTTCCCACATGCAGTGTGAAATGTTCAAGTGCCCCAGAGAGGCGAGGACACGCCACCTGGCCCAGTCACATGATGTAACAGCTAAGTAAATCCGACAGTTTGCAAATCAGATTTTTCTAACACAACACGAACTACAATTGCGTAAACTAGGTTGGGAATATGCATTTAACGGGAATAAAATAGCATCTGCGACTCTTATTGAGCTCAAAGGTTCTCATATGGCACAGATTTTACATATTTTAAATATGAACTCTAAACTGCATGTGTACTCCGTTATTATGGATTAAAAGTATTATATTAATTTTTTACTTTTTTATTTCATAGTTTAACTGAAAAAATGTAACTTTTACCTATTGAATCAAAAGTTATAAATTATTGTTTTCCTTAGCTTTAAGCATATACTTCAATTTATTTCTTTTATTCAGAGATTAACATCATTTATATATTTAACTTTCGTAGCCCATTTAAAATGTTGATTTATTATTTATTAAATTTTGTCAGCAGAAAAAAGATGAGACACGCCCAGCTCCACGTTAGATAGTTAATGGATATTTATAAGTATTTATTTTGAATCTTCAGTCACGTCAATCAATTCGCATTGAGTCTAAACCCAACTCGCAACATGTCAGCACATCTTGTCGAAATTGAATTCCTTTTGGTATTCCTTTAACAACAATAACATAACCGCAATGCCATTGGATTCATCTCAATGTGTTGTAACTGAGACCACAATATACCATCGAATTGTCGAAAAATAGAAAGCATATCAATCAAATACGTTTTCGGTTTCTGTTTGCACTCCCCTCGAGGTTTTGTTTGCCGAGAATCTCCCAATGTACACACACGAAACTACAAAAGTTTATTGATTTTGTTCATTGTTTTTGTTTGCCTTCGATTTTAAATGGAAAATTATGTAAACGAGACGTTGTTTGCGGTCAAATCGAATACGCGCAGCGGCGAATTTTCCTTAGATTATCTGGTCAAAGGATTTGCCACTTGATCAAACAGAATATATGCATTGTTCAAGTCATAAAGGAGATTTACGTAAATACATTTTTAACTGATAGTGTGGAATAATTTTTAGCAATAGTTTCTTGCTATCATTAAACATAAATCACCTGCCATAAATTATCATGTTTTTGGCATTAAAAGTTCTTTTCTATTTGATTTATATGGAAATTTTCCTAGTCCCACAAAGATTAGATTAGAATGTCCATTCAGAAATTCCACAGCAATCATAATTGGACTTTTTATACCCTGAACCCATTAAAAATGGGTATAAGGGTATATTGTATTTGTGCGAAATCGAAATGTATGTAACAGGCAGAAGGAAGCATCTCCGACCCCATAAGGTGTATATTCTTGATCAGCATCAATAGCCGAGTCGATCTAGCCATTTCCGTCTGTCTGTCCGTCCGTCCGTCCGTCCGTCCGTATGTATAAACGCAAGGATCTCAGAACCTATAAGAGCTAGGACTGAAATTTTAGATGTAGGTGCAGGAGCATAGGCACTAGGAAGTGCCTATGCAGATCGAGTTTATTTCCGATAATCGATAACTTACTCCGTTTCCAAGCAATCGATAAAAATCGATATCGATATCCTGTTTTTTGGGCAAATTTGGTAAATAATAAGAGCTAGAGTCACCAAACTTGACATATAGCTTCTAAAATAGAATATATATATGTGCATTTGATGTTGGAAGAAAAGGGTTCAGAGTATCCCCTAGTTGGGAGCTCCCGACTAGAACCTCTTACTTGTTTATGATTGATTTCTGTATCACATTCAATTTCAATTAGCAATTAGTGAAAGTCTGTTTTTAAATATCGGTTAGAAGTAATTTCTTGACCTATTAAATACAAGATAAGCACAATTAATCAGTTTTTATTTATCGAAAATGAAGCACGGAAATAACTCAAGTTGTTATCTGTAGAACTTTGAAAATAATACTACATAATGCAGACGAAATTCCCGCTAATTACTAATTGGGTTGTATGCTTAAAGGTTTTCCAAAAAACGATTGGAAAATCCAAGTAGCCATATTTTAAGTGTTTCCCCTTAGAAACTAATTAACTCAACTGCAGTACATATGTATATGTAAACAAGCCCATAAAATTGATAGGCAAAATATTGATTGCGATAGATGTTATATACTTCCATGACCAACTACTATAATAAGCAAATGTTTTATATAGATAATAAAGACAAGACAATCGTTTATTAACTTTTATATAAGCAAATATAAGTATAGTCTATCTAAATAAAATAATCAGAAATACTTATTTTCGACACAACTAATTTTTGGTGTACTCGTTTCAACACTAAAGTCAAACCACATTCAAATAGAGATAAGGCAGATGGAGGGAAAAACAAGCAATAAACCGGCGAACCAGTTGAATTTGGAAGAAAGAGAGGGAAGGCATAGAGAGAAACCGCAAAAGCGACAAAGACAAAGACGCGTGTCAAAGAGAGGGAGGGCACAATTTGCGCATGCGGCATCGCCTTTCACTTTCTTTGTGCGCGATCAGATTAAAGCTCTGCCTCTCTCTCTCTCTCTCTCGCTCTATCCTTATATCTCTCTCTGCCGCTCTCTGTATTTAATTCAAATAAATTGTTTTCAGCAAACTACAAATACTGTGTGACCAGCTGCGTTTAGCTAAACTAGAAAATTGTAATAAACAAATATTTAGCCCGTGCATATGGTAATTTCCAGAATATATTATTATATATTTAAATTAATACGTGTCAATAAAAAATATATAGTATTTAATTTCCATAACAAATAATTTAATATAATCTGGAATAATGATCTCATTTAAATAATTTGGTAACTGAGCTAATAGTAAATATGCATAAATCGACTATATAGTTTTACTTAACAAAATAAATTATCTATGGGAATAAGAATAATCAAAAAGTTTTTGTGTAGTGGTAAGATTAACCTATCGAAGGTACTATATCAGTATATTTCTATACCAGAATGATTCTATACAAAAAAATGTTCGAAGGAACACACAATTTAAATGCCTGTAAGCCATAATAAAAAGTTTGAACCATATCCATGCCCCTTTATATATACTTTTGAAGCTTATTTGTTCCCCACATAAATACTTATTTTGAGTTTTTCTTGTAGCTTGAATGGGATCTCCTAAATTTAGTATTAACTAACTAGTTAACTACAAAAAATCAATTGCAATCAATTTTCTGACTCACCTTTGATCCTGCAGCAGCTGTTCGGCCTGAGCTAGACGCAGTCGCACCGTCTTCATGCTCTGTATGGGGAACAGGCGGCAGAAGGGCGTCAAAAAGGCGGGACGCCAACAGAAACGCGGATATTCGCGACAGACTTCCCACAGACGCTGATTGTGCTCAAATAGATAGGTGTGCGTCTTGCCGTATTCCAGATAGTCGGACATATCGCCATAATCACAATTGAGCAGATTTTTTAGATTTTGCACGGCCAACTGTTGATCCTCGGGATCACGCACCTGCTTAATGCCAAAATCCAACAGCGGCTCATAGTGATAATAATTGCCGGGCATGGCATTCAGTATATCACCCAAGAATGTGGAGCCCGAACGCCAACTGGTCACGACAATGCTGCGCACGGGCGTGCCCTGGGTCTCGGGCGTCATATCGTTTAGCTTCTCGGCGCCGCCGCGCGGATACTCAAAGTTCTCCATCTCATTGAGAATGCGCGCACGCTGCGCCGCCAGGACATCCACTATGGTCGCTGTCATATTGTAAATTGTGGCGGCAGTTTGTGACGGCTGCTGCTGGCGCTCGTAGTAGCCGCCACCGAGGCCATTCCGTGGCAGCAGATTCGAGGCGAGAGCAGCGCTGCTGCTGCTGCTGCTGCTGGCGCCGCCGCTGCTGCTGCCAGTGCTGAAGGGTGAGGTCAGCGGGCGGTGCTGTGTGGTGGCAATCAGCAGCAGTATGCACAAACTGCTAACGCCACAGATGCCAATGAGATTTGCGCGTCGGGACATGCGGCTGCGTCGACGTTTCGAATTTAAGCTGATGCGCTGCTTAGTGCGTGTCCTGACAGTGGCGGGGGCGTTGCTGGAGCAGGCGGTGGCTGTGGAGTCGTTGGCGGCAGTTTCGACGGTATCGCCGGTCAGTAGCGCGCAGGACTCCAGATCCAGATCCGCTGTGCTCATTTGGTATTGCAGTTAGCTTAACTTAATTGTGGACACACACTTTCAACACTTAACTAATATGGGAAACTGATTTGCTTAAACTTTAGCCCAAGCACTTTTGTTTACATATTCACACACATAAACAAAACACGCACGCACACACACACTCGCACAACGTTCGACTTACGCGGCAGCAGCAGCAGTATTTCACATTTTAAAACGTGCCAAACATTGCAATTTATTGTAAAATTCAAAATTACTTTTAATTCGTTTTATTTTTAATCTTTCCTTTTGCTTATGCGACCGATTGCCAATTGGAACTGTTGTTGCGACGCCTGGCGAGCTTTCCGAGAGCAGCGAAAACAGAATGAACAGCTGTGGGGCCAAAGTGCGGCCGCACAGCATGTAGCCTCAAAATACACAAAAAATGGCGCAAAAAAATACCAAAAAAAAATCTACTAGCTATGACAGAGGCAAGCTGTTTGGCCGTTATCGCTGGCGGCATTACATTTGTTATCGATGAATTTACAAATTTACAAAATTATACACAATACTTGAAATTTTTGTTATAAGAACTGCATATTCACTTCAAAAACAATGGCAAGTTTTTCAACGGCTTAAAGGAAGTCTTCTGTTCTTTTTCAATATCTGAAATGGGATAATAGCCCCATAGTTTCATGGCCCTTTTGCAAGTCTCTTGGATTTTCGTGATTTCCTTGATCGACAATATATTTTGCCATTGCATAGGCTTCTCGAAATACATATTAGTAGTTTCATTCGCTTCAGTACCATCCTTTTTCGATTTCTGTACATCATTTTCAGATTCGGTTGGCAGGCCATAGAAATCAAAGATCGATTTCAACCCAATCGTTGAATTGAGCGCTAATTCCTCATAGCGCACGATTCTGAATTAAATAAAATGTAGGCTAAATTTCATTTAAATCTAAATTATAGTAGATCAACGAAACGAACCCAAAACGTTGCGGATGTTCTTTCAATAAGTTCTCAGCGATGTCATAATCAACGGCCATATTTGAGCACAGATCATCCGGCCGGAAGCACTCCGGATTGCTGCACCAAAGCCGATTCAAGCGGGAGGCCATTGTGCCACGCGGATCCCGGACCAGTAGAAGTATACGGACATTTAGACTACCAAATACACATATGTTTATAATTTTGAGCAATATATATTTAGATACTCACTCTTTGCGTGCCAACAGGGCCATTAAATACTTGAGGCCCAAGTTATACACAGACATGTTAAGGAACGGAAATAGCTTGCAAATTTGCGACAAGGTTTCCGGCTTGGAGCACACCTCCGTCGTATAGGTTAAGCACGTCTTCCACTGCACCCCATAAAAGGTACGAAACGTAGGTGTCTTCATGCCGCAGTTCAGCATGGCCAAAGAGTTATTGTAGTCACAGTTGAAGAGCGAAGTCAGCTCATCCAATGCATGATCAATCTTGGCCAGATCTGTGATCCGATGCTTGTAAGCGATTAGGGGCGAGAAGTGATGATAGCAGCCCGGCTGCCGGGATAAATATTCCAGCAAACCGATTGCTCCCGAGCCACGAAACGTGACCAATATCGAACGCTTCGGCTGGCCACCGGTCTCCAGGGTTATGTTCGTCAGATTACCCAAGTGGCGGGTCTGCTGGGCGAGTAAATTGCGCGACATGGTAACCGGGTCGGGCAATAGCATCGGTAATATAAAGAAAACGAATAGCGCATATACCAAATAAATGGCAATGCAAATGCCGGTAAACTTCGTGCTTCGCTGTACCATAATGTTCGAAAATTACTACGATTACATAAATTTATATAATTCTTTTTTCTCCAAATAATGATTAATTTTGTTGAATGTGTTTCAAAAAAACTTAAGTGACATATTATGTAAGCCTCTCTACAGGCTACTTCGATATGATGAACTTTAATGTTTATTATTTTTATTATCTAACTTTATACTTTTAAAATATATTATATTATTCACACTGAACTAAGAGCTTCCAGAAAGAATAGTATAAAATTGGCATTTTTTAAGTCTCGTGAATATATATTGAATATAGAAAATATATTCGTCAATGTTTCAATTGGCTTTAAAATAAAAGTTTTCAGCAGATTTTAAGTTTAAGATTAGCGCAAAATTTATTTGTAACATACCAAAGTTGATAGACAGCTTTTATGTTTAAATATGTTAATTATATTGTATTCTTTTCAGTAATTTTATAATATATTTAGTAGAGTATTCATAAAATACTAATATTGCTATAAATTAATACGTAAACAATTAATATTCTTACAAAAACTTTTCAATATGCTTTAAATTTGCGAATTTTTGCAGAAACCAATAGAAACAAAGACTAGAAAGTGGCCAAAAATTGTAATTTTATCGAATAGAGGCACAAATGTACGTATTTTGAATTCAGTTCCCGCAGAAAAACAAAATATACTCGGCAAAAACTCGCGATTCGTTAAAGCACATCGAAATTTATATTGGAGTCAATCTCATATAAGTTGTTTGATTTTTCTGGCACTATATTTATATGTATATATTCAATAACCTGTATTGCATATAGCAGTATTTATATGTAAGTATATGTAAGTATATCTGGTATAAAAGTCATTTTGTGTTAAAGCACAAGGCAATGGATATAGGAGATCTCGATAAGTAGGGAATATAGCGAATGGAATATGTATTAAAAGCTAGCATGCGGCAAAATGTTGGCGAAGTTCAAGACATGAATGAGTATAAGGTCTATTGACTTGTTCCCAATAATATTTTGTGTACCCAATTTCGAAATATTTAAAAATATAACTTCGATTAACCGAGGTTAGCCTTCTGTTTAATTGTGTTAAATTATTTAGTATATGTATATATCTGATGAACTGATTTGGAAGAACTGGTTATTCATTTATAATCCCAACAACTACAGACAACTATGGTCAAGAATTTATGAAAATTGGGTTCATATCGTTTTCAAGTCAAGTATTATTTGAGCGAATATCTGTCTATTATTTTTGAATGTATTACGCATCTAACATACAAGATAAATCCCCTCAACGCCGGACAATATAATATATCAATAAGTACAACAGGCCGTAAATTGAGTGTTTGTAAGTATATAAATATACCGCAATATATTCTTGTATATGTCCGCAAGGGTATTTACACTTCCGAATTTTTAATTATATTATTTTCTTCTTTTTTTGCATATTTGAAGATCATGAATACAATCTATATAGGCCTTTAAATTGACTAAGGAATCAAAAATAATGTCAGCAAATGAAATGAATATGAATCCTAGCCCAAGATTCAAATTTGTGAGACTTAAAAAGAGATTTTTGCATAAAAATATATCTAATATATAATCTGCGTTTATGCTTGCTCAATTTGGAATTAAAATACAATTATGAGTACAATTTCAACAGCGATTAGTTCAAAAGAGATTAATAAAATAATAATCTTAATAATTTATAAATCTAGTTATTTTAAGAAGTGTTGACGGAATGAAGAAGCTGGCTTTAATTTTAAAATAAAGTTGAATAAAAACGTATGCAGAATATTTTAAGACAAATTAAGCTATCACAAACGCAGCTTTAAACTTAAGAGTTAATTAAATTTAAGAATTAATAATAAATAGGTAATACCACAAACTGCCGCAGAATCATATCGAATCATATGATTCCCCCCAATATATCTCGAGCTCAATCGCTATTTCCCTCCGTTTCATCGTCCAGCAGTAAACTTGTCGAGCCATAGCTACGGAGTCTGCAAGAAGAGTGCCACAATTAATGTTAAAATAAACTAAGAATCAATAACTACGCAAGCAAATACTGGGGATAATGAAAACCAAACCAAAGTTAGTAATCAGCCAGGTTAGAGCTCACCTCGTCGTCGGATACTTTGAGACCATCTAAATTAACACTATTGCGCGCATAGCCCGCATGCGTCTGCTCCTTGTCGTGCGCCTCGTACAGCTGTCTATTGATGTCCACATCCTTGTTGGCTGTGGCGCCACTGTTCGTCATGCACTTCAGCGGCAGGGCGAGATTCGCGCGATTGCCTCCGCTGCCGCAGTTGCTGCCGGCGCTGTTGTAGCGTCCCGCTGCGCTGCGCTGCTGTTGCCGCAGATGCTGCTGTTGCTGATGATGCTGTCCGTGTGGATTATCGAACTTTTGCTTGGCACGCTCAAACTCCAAGTTGCGCGACTTGGCCTCGAAGATGTTTTCCTCTAAATGTGTTGTCTTGGCATCGTAGAAACCCGCCGCCGCTGCCGCCGCTGCTGCTGCTGTTGCCGCTGCAGCAGCTGCTGCATTGCTCTGCTGCTGCTGCAGCAGAGTACGCTCCGTGTGACTGGAGCGCTTCACAGCTGCGGCATGATGAGCCGCCGCAGCTGCCGCTGAATCGCAGCCATTGTGCGAGCTGCGCTGGCCCGCCTGATTGTCATCAAAGATCTGGCGCAGATCGTTTATGTTTGGCAAACACTCGCTGGGCAGCTCCACGGCGATTTTGTTGCGCAACTGAACGCCGCCCATGGCACGCAGCTGGGGACTCGGTGCGCGTCTTAATTTATTTTTAGTTAGTTTAGTTGGATTAGTTTGTGGGGATTTAACCAGCACCGTGATATGTTAGTTGGGCAGTTAGTTGCAATGGGTTTCCCTATTAAGACATGACAGCTTACCTGTTCTGCAAATGTTGTATCTGCACCTGCAGACCCTCCGTCTGGCCCACCAGCTCATCGTTGCTGCGCTGCAGCCGCCGCATTTGGTTAACGGCCGAGTCCAGCTCATCCTCGGCGCAGGCCAGTTCGCGCTTCAGCTGCTCAACGCGCTGCCGTAGACGCTTCACCTGAAGACATCAAATTAGAAAAGATAAGGATGCTGGATCTATCCAATTTATAGATATAGTTAGTAGTCAAATGTTTCCATTTCGGATTTTCTGATCTTTAATCCTAATCTAAATACATACTCTTTTTTATACACTGAACCCATTAAAAATGGGTATAAGGGTATATTGTATTTGTGCAAAATCCAAATGTATGTAACAGGCAGAAGGAAGCATCTCCGACCCCATAAAGTATATATATTCTTGATCAGCATCAATAGCCGAGTCGATCTAGCCATGTCCGTCTGTCTGTCCGTCCGTCCGTCAAAGGATATCAGAACCTATAAGAGCTAGAGACTTGAAATTTTAAATGTAGATGCTCCTAGTTCCCGCGCAGATCGAGTTTGTTTCCAATAATCGATAACATACTCCGTTTCCAAGATTCGTATATAGACATGGGTCAAAAATTACCACCCCCATAGCTCGGTCAAATCTCATCCGATTTTCACGAAGTTTGGCTTTTTCTTCATAGTTTTCCCTCTAGATTAATGTGGCATTCAAATCTCGACACCGATTTTTTAATCGAAATTCATGTCCAAATCTTACCCCAAGATTCGTATATAGACATTGATCAAAAATTACCACCCCCATAACTCGGTCAAATCTCATCCGATTTCCACGAAGTTTGGCTTTTTCTTCATGGTTTTCCCTCTAGATTAATGTGACATTCAAATCTCGACACCGATTTTTTGGTCGAAATTCATGTGCAAGTCTTACCCCAAGATTCGTATATAGACATGGGTCAAAAATTACCACCCCCATAACTCGGTCAAATCTCATCCGATTTTCACGAAGTTTGGCTGTTTCTTCATAGTTTTCCCTCTAGATTAATGTGACATTCAAATCTCGACACCGATTTTTTGGTCGAAATTCATGTCCAAGTCTTACCCCAAGATGCGTATATAGACATGGGTCAAAAATTACCACCCCCATAACTCGGTCAAATCTCATCCGATTTTCACGAAGTTTGGTTTTTTCTTCATAGTTTGCCCTCTAGATTAATCTGGCATTCAAATCTGAGCACCGATTTTTTAGTCGAAATTCATGACCAAATCTTACCCCAAGATTCGTATATAGACATGGATCAAAAATTACCACCCCCATAACTCGGTCAAATCTCATCCGATTTTCACGAAGTTTGGCTTTTTCTTCATAGTTTTCCCTCTAGATTAATCTGGCATTCAAATCTCGACACCGATTTTTTGGTCGATATGCTTGTCCAAATCTTACCCCAAGATTCGTATATAGACATGGGTCAAAAATTACCACCCCCATAGCTCGGTCAAATCTCATCCGATTTTCACGAAGTTTGGCTTTTTCTTCATAGTTTTCCCTCTAGATTAATGTGGCATTCAAATCTCGACACCGATTTTTTAATCGAAATTCATGTCCAAATCTTACCCCAAGATTCGTATATAGACATTGATCAAAAATTACCACCCCCATAACTCGCTCAAATCTCATCCGATTTCCACGAAGTTTGGCTTTTTCTTCATGGTTTTCCCTCTAGATTAATCTGGCATTCAAATCTCGACACCGATTTTTTGGTCGAAATTCATGTCCAAGTCTTACCCCAAGATTCGTATATAGACATGGGTCAAAAATTACCACCCCATAACTCGGTCAAATCTCATCCGATTTCCACGAAGTTTGGCTGTTTCTTCATAGTTTTCCCTCTAGATTAATGTGACATTCAAATCTCGACACCGATTTTTTGGTCGAAATTCATGTCCAAGTCTTACCCCAAGATGCGTATATAGAAATGGGTCAAAAATTACCACCCCCATAACTCGGTCAAATCTCATCCGATTTTCACGAAGTTTGGCTGTTTCTTCATAGTTTTCCCTCTAGATTAATGTGGCATTCAAATCTCGACACCGATTTTTTAGTCGAAATTCATGTCCAAATCTTACCCCAAGATTCGTATATAGACATGGATCAAAAATTACCACCCCCATAACTCGGTCAAATCTCATCCGATTTCCACGAAGTTTGGCTTTTTCTTCATGGTTTTCCCTCTAGATTAATGTGACATTCAAATCTCGACACCGATTTTTTGGTCAATATTCATGTCCAATTCTTACCCCAAGATGCGTATATAGACATGGGTCAAAAATTACCACCCCCATAACTCGGTCAAATCTCATCCGATTTTCACGAAGTTTGGCTTTTTCTTCATGGTTTTCCCTCTAGATTAATCTGGCATTCAAATCTCGACACCGATTTTTTGGTCGAAATTCATGTCCAAGTCTTACCCCAAGATTCGTATATAGACATGGGTCAAAAATTACCACCCCATAACTCGGTCAAATCTCATCCGATTTCCACGAAGTTTGGCTTTTTCTTCATGGTTTTCCCTCTAGATTAATGTGACATTCAAATCTCGACACCGATTTTTTGGTCAATATTCATGTCCAATTCTTACCCCAAGATGCGTATATAGACATGGGTCAAAAATTACCACCCCCATAACTCGGTCAAATCTCATCCGATTTTCACGAAGTTTGGTTTTTTCTTCATGGTTTGCCCTCTAGATTAATCTGGCATTCAAATCTGAGCACCGATTTTTTAGTCGAAATTCATGACCAAATCTTACCCCAAGATTCGTATATAGACATGGATCAAAAATTACCACCCCCATAACTCGGTCAAATCTCATCCGATTTTCACGAAGTTTGGCTTTTTCTTCATAGTTTTCCCTCTAGATTAATCTGGCATTCAAATCTCGACACCGATTTTTTGGTCGATATGCTTATCCAAATCTCACCCCAAGATTCGTATATAGACATGGGTCAAAAATTACCACCCCCATAGCTCGGTCAAATCTCATCCGATTTTCACGAAGTTTGGCTTTTTCTTCATGGTTTTCTCTCTAGATTGATGTGACATTCAAATCTCGACACCGATTTTTTGGTCGAAATTCATGTCCAAGTCTTACCCCAAGATGCGTATATAGACATGGATCAAAAATTACCACCCCCATAACTCGGTCAAATCTCATCCGATTTCCACGAAGTTTGGCTTTTTCTTCATAGTTTTCCCTCTAAATTAATGTGGCATTCAAATCTCGACACCGATTTTTTAGTCGAAATTCATGTCCAAATCTTACCCCAAGATTCGTATATAGACATGGATCAAAAATTACCACCCCCATAACTCGGTCAAATCTCATCCGATTTCCACGAAGTTTGGCTTTTTCTTCATGGTTTTCTCTCTAGATTGATGTGACATTCAAATCTCGACACCGATTTTTTGGTCGAAATTCATGTCCAAGTCTTACCCCAAGATGCGTATATAGACATGGGTCAAAAATTACCACCCCCATAACTCGGTCAAATCTCATCCGATTTTCACGAAGTTTGGTTTTTTCTTCATAGTTTGCCCTCTAGATTAATCTGGCATTCAAATCTGAGCACCGATTTTTTAGTCGAAATTCATGACCAAATCTTACCCCAAGATTCGTATATAGACATGGATCAAAAATTACCACCCCCATAACTCGGTCAAATCTCATCCGATTTTCCCGAAGTTTGGCTTTTTCTTCATAGTTTTCCCTCTAGATTAATGTGGCATTCAAATCTCGACACCGATTTTTTAATCGAAATTCATGTCCAAATCTTACCCCAAGATTCGTATATAGACATGGATCAAAAATTACCACCCCCATAACTCGGTCAAATCTCATCCGATTTTCCCGAAGTTTGGCTTTTTCTTCATAGTTTTCCCTCTAGATTAATGTGGCATTCAAATCTCGACACCGATTTTTTAGTCGAAATTCATGTCCAAATCTTACCCCAAGATTCGTATATAGACATGGATCAAAAATTACCACCCCCATAACTCGGTCAAATCTCATCCGATTTTCACGAAGTTTGGCTTTTTCTTCATAGTTTTCCCTCTAGATTAATCTGGCATTCAAATCTCGACACCGATTTTTTGGTCGATATGCTTATCCAAATCTTACCCCAAGATTCGTATATAGACATGGGTCAAAAATTACCACCCCCATAGCTCGGTCAAATCTCATCCGATTTTCACGAAGTTTGGCTTTTTCTTCATAGTTTTCCCTCTAGATTAATGTGGCATTCAAATCTCGACACCGATTTTTTAATCGAAATTCATGTCCAAATCTTACCCCAAGATTCGTATAGACATGGATCAAAAATTACCACCCCCATAACTCGGTCAAATCTCATCCGATTTTCCCGAAGTTTGGCTTTTTCTTCATAGTTTTCCCTCTAGATTAATGTGGCATTCAAATCTCGACACCGATTTTTTAGTCGATATGCTTATCCAAATCTTACCCCAAGATTCGTATATAGACATGGGTCAAAAATTACCACCCCCATAGCTCGGTCAAATCTCACCCGATTTTCACTAAGTTTGGCTTTGTCTTCATAGTTTTCCTTCTAGATTAATGTGGCATTCAAATCTCGACACCGATTTTTTAATCGAAATTCATGTCCAAATCTTACCCCAAGATGCGTATATAGACATGGGTCAAAAATTACCACCCCCATAACTCGGTCAAATCTCATCCGATTTTCACGAAGTTTGGCCTTTTCTTCATGGTTTTACCTCTAGATTAATCAGGCATTCAAATCTCGACACCGATTTTTTGGTCGAAATTCATGTCCAAGTCTTACCCCAAGATTCGTATATAGACATGGGTCAAAAATTACCACCCCCATAACTCGGTCAAATCTCATCAGATTTTCACGAAGTTTGGCTTTTTCTTCATAGTTTTCCCTCTAGATTTATCTGGCATTCAAATCTCGACACCGATTTTTTGGTCGATATGCTTGTCCAAATCTTACCCCAAGATTCGTATATAGACATGGGTCAAAAATTACCACCCCCATAACTCGGTCAAATCTCATCCGATTTTCACGAAGTTTGGCTTTTTCTTCATAGTTTTCCCTCTAGATTAATGTGGCATTCAAATCTCGACACCGATTTTTTAGTCGAAATTCATGTCCAAATCTTACCCCAAGATTCGTATATAGACATGGATCAAAAATTACCACCCCCATAACTCGATCAAATCTCATCCGATTTCCACGAAGTTTGGCTTTTTCTTCATGGTTTTCCCTCTAGATTAATGTGGCATTCAAATCTCGACACCGATTTTTTGGTCGAAATTCATGTCCAAGTCTCACCCCAAGATTCGTATATAGACATGGATCAAAAATTACCACCCCCATAACTCGGTCAAATCTCATCCGATTTTCCCGAAGTTTGGCTTTTTCTTCATAGCTTTCCCTCTAGATTAATGTGGCATTCAAATCTCGACACCGATTTTTTGGTCGAAATTCATGTCCAAGTCTTACCCCAAGATGCGTATATAGACATGGGTCAAAAATTACCACCCCCATAACTCGGTCAAATCTCATCCGATTTTCACGAAGTTTGGCTTTTTCTTCATGGTTTTCCCTCTAGATTAATCTGGCATTCAAATCTCGACACCGATTTTTTGGTCGAAATTCATGCCCAAGTCTTACCCCAAGATTCGTATATAGACATGGGTCAAAAATTACCACCCCCATAACTCGGTCAAATCTCATCCGATTTTCACGAAGTTTGGCTTTTTCTTCATGGTTTTCCCTCTAGATTAATCTGGCATTCAAATCTCGACACCGATTTTTTGGTCGAAATTCATGTCCAAGTCTTACCCCAAGATGCGTATATAGACATGGGTCAAAAATTACCACCGCCATAACTCGGTCAAATCTCATCCGATTTTCACGAAGTTTGGCTTTTTCTTCATGGTTTTCCCTCTAGATTAATCTGGCATTCAAATCTCGACACCGATTTTTTGGTCGAAATTCATGTCCAAGTCTTACCCCAAGATTCGTATATAGACATGGGTCAAAAATTACCACCCCCATAACTCGGTCAAATCTCATCAGATTTTCACGAAGTTTGGCTTTTTCTTCATAGTTTTCCCTCTAGATTTATCTGGCATTCAAATCTCGACACCGATTTTTTGGTCGATATGCTTGTCCAAATCTTACCCCAAGATTCGTATATAGACATGGGTCAAAAATTACCACCCCCATAACTCGGTCAAATCTCATCCGATTTTCACGAAGTTTGGCTTTTTCTTCATAGTTTTCCCTCTAGATTAATGTGGCATTCAAATCTCGACACCGATTTTTTAGTCGAAATTCATGTCCAAATCTTACCCCAAGATTCGTATATAGACATGGATCAAAAATTACCAACCCCATAACTCGGTCAAATCTCATCCGATTTCCACGAAGTTTGGCTTTTTCTTCATGGTTTTCCCTCTAGATTAATGTGGCATTCAAATCTCGACACCGATTTTTTGGTCGAAATTCATGTCCAAGTCTTACCCCAAGATTCGTATATAGACATGGATCAAAAATTACCACCCCCATAACTCGGTCAAATCTCATCCGATTTTCCCGAAGTTTGGCTTTTTCTTCATAGCTTTCCCTCTAGATTAATGTGGCATTCAAATCTCGACACCGATTTTTTAGTCGAAATTCATGTCCAAATCTTACCCCAAGATGCGTATATAGACATGGATCAAAAATTACCACCCCCATAACTCGGTCAAATCTCATCCGATTTTCACGAAGTTTGGCTTTTTCTTCATAGTTTTCCCTCTAGATTAATGTGGCATTCAAATCTCGACACCGATTTTTTAGTCGAAATTCATGTCCAAATCTTACCCCAAGATTCGTATATAGACATGGATCAAAAATTACCAACCCCATAACTCGGTCAAATCTCATCCGATTTCCACGAAGTTTGGCTTTTTCTTCATGGTTTTCCCTCTAGATTAATATGGCATTCAAATCTCGACACCGATTTTTTGGTCGAAATTCATGTCCAAGTCTTACCCCAAGATTCGTATATAGACATGGATCAAAAATTACCACCCCCATAACTCGCTCAAATCTCATCCGATTTTCCCGAAGTTTGGCTTTTTCTTCATAGCTTTCCCTCTAGATTAATCTGGCATTCAAATCTGAGCACCGATTTTTTAGTCGAAATTCATGACCAAATCTTACCCCAAGATTCGTATATAGACATGGATCAAAAATTACCACCCCCATAACTCGGTCAAATCTCATCGGATTTCCACGAAGTTTGGCTTTTTCTTCATGGGTTTCTCTCTAGATTAATCTGGCATTCAAATCTCGACACCGATTTTTTGGTCGAAATTTATGTCCAAATCTTACCCCAAGATTCGTATATAGACATGGGTCAAAAATTACCACCCCCATAACTCGGTCAAATCTCATCCGATTTTCACGAAGTTTGGCTTTTTCTTCATAGTTTTCCCTCTAGATTTATCTGGCATTCAAATCTCGACACCGCTTTATGGTCGAAATTCATGTCCAATTCTTACCCCAAGATGCGTATATAGACATGGGTCAAAAATTACCACCCCCATAACTCGGTCAAATCTCATCCGATTTTCACGAAGTTTGGTTTTTTCTTCATAGTTTGCCCTCTAGATTAATCTGGCATTCAAATCTCGACACCGATTTTTTGGTCGATATGCTTATCCAAATCTTACCCCAAGATTCGTATATAGACATGGGTCAAAAATTACCACCCCCATAACTCGGTCAAATCTCATCCGATTTTCACGAAGTTTGGCTTTTTCTTCATAGTTTTCCCTCTAGATTAATCTGGCATTCAAATCTCGACACCGATTTTTTGGTCGATATGCTTATCCAAATCTTACCCCAAGATTCGTATATAGACATGGGTCAAAAATTACCACCCCCATAACTCGGTCAAATCTCATCCGATTTTCCCGAAGTTTGGCTTTTTCTTCATAGTTTTCCCTCTAGATTAATGTGGCATTCAAATCTCGACACCGATTTTTTAGTCGAAATTCATGTCCAAATCTTACCCCAAGATTCGTATATAGACATGGATCAAAAATTACCACCCCCATAACTCGGTCAAATCTCATCCGATTTTCACGAAGTTTGGCTTTTTCTTCATAGTTTTCCCTCTAGATTAATCTGGCATTCAAATCTCGACACCGATTTTTTGGTCGATATGCTTATCCAAATCTTACCCCAAGATTCGTATATAGACATGGGTCAAAAATTACCACCCCCATAGCTCGGTCAAATCTCATCCGATTTTCACGAAGTTTGGCTTTTTCTTCATAGTTTTCCCTCTAGATTAATGTGGCATTCAAATCTCGACACCGATTTTTTAGTCGATATGCTTATCCAAATCTTACCCCAAGATTCGTATATAGACATGGGTCAAAAACTACCACCCCCATAGCTCGGTCAAATCTCATCCGATTTTCACTAAGTTAGGCTTTGTCTTCATAGTTTTCCCTCTAGATTAATGTGGCATTCAAATCTCGACACCGATTTTTTAATCGAAATTCATGTCCAAATCTTACCCCAAGATGCGTATATAGACATGGGTCAAAAATTACCACCCCCATAACTCGGTCAAATCTCATCCGATTTTCACGAAGTTTGGCTTTTTCTTCATGGTTTTCCCTCTAGATTAATCTGGCATTCAAATCTCGACACCGATTTTTTGGTCGAAATTCATGTCCAAGTCTTACCCCAAGATGCGTATATAGACATGGATCAAAAATTACCACCCCCATAACTCGGTCAAATCTCATCCGATTTCCACGAAGTTTGGCTTTTTCTTCATGGTTTTCTCTCTAGATTGATGTGACATTCAAATCTCGACACCGATTTTTTGGTCGAAATTCATGTCCAAGTCTTACCGCAAGATGCGTATATAGACATGGGTCAAAAATTACCACCCCCATAACTCGGTCAAATCTCATCCGATTTTCACGAAGTTTGGTTTTTTCTTCATAGTTTGCCCTCTAGATTAATCTGGCATTCAAATCTCGACACCGATTTTTTGGTCGAAATTCATGTCCAAGTCTTACCCCAAGATGCGTATATAGACATGGGTCAAAAATTACCACCCCCATAACTCGGTCAAATCTCATCCGATTTTCACGAAGTTTGGCTTTTTCTTCATGGTTTTCCCTCTAGATTAATCTGGCATTCAAATCTCGACACCGATTTTTTGGTCGAAATTCATGTCCAAGTCTTACCCCAAGATGCGTATATAGACATGGATCAAAAATTACCACCCCCATAACTCGGTCAAATCTCATCGGATTTCCACGAAGTTTGGCTTTTTCTTCATGGGTTTCTCTCTAGATTAATCTGGCATTCAAATCTCGACACCGATTTTTTGGTCGAAATTCATGTCCAATTCTTACCCCAAGATGCGTATATAGACATGGGTCAAAAATTACCACCCCCATAACTCGGTCAAATCTCATCCGATTTTCACGAAGTTTGGTTTTTTCTTCATAGTTTGCCCTCTAGATTAATCTGGCATTCAAATCTGAGCACCGATTTTTTAGTCGAAATTCATGACCAAATCTTACCCCAAGATTCGTATATAGACATGGATCAAAAATTACCACCCCCATAACTCGGTCAAATCTCATCCGATTTTCACGAAGTTTGGCTTTTTCTTCATAGTTTTCCCTCTAGATTAATCTGGCATTCAAATCTCGACACCGATTTTTTGGTCGATATGCTTATCCAAATCTTACCCCAAGATTCGTATATAGACATGGGTCAAAAATTACCACCCCCATAGCTCGGTCAAATCTCATCCGATTTTCACGAAGTTTGGCTTTTTCTTCATAGTTTTCCCTCTAGATTAATGTGGCATTCAAATCTCGACACCGATTTTTTAATCGAAATTCATGTCCAAATCTTACCCCAAGATTCGTATATAGACATGGATCAAAAATTACCACCCCCATAACTCGGTCAAATCTCATCCGATTTTCCCGAAGTTTGGCTTTTTCTTCATAGTTTTCCCTCTAGATTAATGTGGCATTCAAATCTCGACACCGATTTTTTAGTCGAAATTCATGTCCAAATCTTACCCCAAGATTCGTATATAGACATGGATCAAAAATTACACCCCCATAACTCGGTCAAATCTCATCCGATTTTCACGAAGTTTGGCTTTTTCTTCATAGTTTTCCCTCTAGATTAATCTGGCATTCAAATCTCGACACCGATTTTTTGGTCGATATGCTTATCCAAATCTTACCCCAAGATTCGTATATAGACATGGGTCAAAAATTACCACCCCCATAGCTCGGTCAAATCTCATCCGATTTTCACGAAGTTTGGCTTTTTCTTCATAGTTTTCCCTCTAGATTAATGTGGCATTCAAATCTCGACACCGATTTTTTAGTCGATATGCTTATCCAAATCTTACCCCAAGATTCGTATATAGACATGGGTCAAAAATTACCACCCCCATAGCTCGGTCAAATCTCATCCGATTTTCACTAAGTTTGGCTTTGTCTTCATAGTTTTCCCTCTAGATTAATGTGGCATTCAAATCTCGACACCGATTTTTTAATCGAAATTCATGTCCAAATCTTACCCCAAGATGCGTATATAGACATGGGTCAAAAATTACCACCCCCATAACTCGGTCAAATCTCATCCGATTTTCACGAAGTTTGGCTTTTTCTTCATGGTTTTCCCTCTAGATTAATCTGGCATTCAAATCTCGACACCGATTTTTTGGTCGAAATTCATGTCCAATTCTTACCCCAAGATGCGTATATAGACATGGGTCAAAAATTACCACCCCCATAACTCGGTCAAATCTCATCCGATTTTCACGAAGTTTGGTTTTTTCTTCATAGTTTGCCCTCTAGATTAATCTGGCATTCAAATCTGAGCACCGATTTTTTAGTCGAAATTCATGACCAAATCTTACCCCAAGATTCGTATATAGACATGGATCAAAAATTACCACCCCCATAACTCGGTCAAATCTCATCCGATTTTCACGAAGTTTGGCTTTTTCTTCATAGTTTTCCCTCTAGATTAATCTGGCATTCAAATCTCGACACCGATTTTTTGGTCGATATGCTTATCCAAATCTTACCCCAAGATGCGTATATAGACATGGATCAAAAATTACCACCCCCATAACTCGGTCAAATCTCATCGGATTTCCACGAAGTTTGGCTTTTTCTTCATGGGTTTCTCTCTAGATTAATCTGGCATTCAAATCTCGACACCGATTTTTTGGTCGAAATTTATGTCCAAATCTTACCCCAAGATTCGTATATAGACATGGGTCAAAAATTACCACCCCCATAACTCGGTCAAATCTCATCCGATTTTCACGAAGTTTGGCTTTTTCTTCATAGTTTTCCCTCTAGATTTATCTGGCATTCAAATCTCGACACCGATTTTTTGGTCGAAATTCATGTCCAATTCTTACCCCAAGATGCGTATATAGACATGGGTCAAAAATTACCACCCCCATAACTCGGTCAAATCTCATCCGATTTTCACGAAGTTTGGTTTTTTCTTCATAGTTTGCCCTCTAGATTAATCTGGCATTCAAATCTGAGCACCGATTTTTTAGTCGAAATTCATGACCAAATCTTACCCCAAGATTCGTATATAGACATGGATCAAAAATTACCACCCCCATAACTCGGTCAAATCTCATCCGATTTTCACGAAGTTTGGCTTTTTCTTCATAGTTTTCCCTCTAGATTAATCTGGCATTCAAATCTCGACACCGATTTTTTGGTCGATATGCTTATCCAAATCTTACCCCAAGATTCGTATATAGACATGGGTCAAAAATTACCACCCCCATAGCTCGGTCAAATCTCATCCGATTTTCACGAAGTTTGGCTTTTTCTTCATAGTTTTCCCTCTAGATTAATGTGGCATTCAAATCTCGACACCGATTTTTTAATCGAAATTCATGTCCAAATCTTACCCCAAGATTCGTATATAGACATGGATCAAAAATTACCACCCCCATAACTCGGTCAAATCTCATCCGATTTTCCCGAAGTTTGGCTTTTTCTTCATAGTTTTCCCTCTAGATTAATGTGGCATTCAAATCTCGACACCGATTTTTTAGTCGAAATTCATGTCCAAATCTTACCCCAAGATTCGTATATAGACATGGATCAAAAATTACACCCCCATAACTCGGTCAAATCTCATCCGATTTTCACGAAGTTTGGCTTTTTCTTCATAGTTTTCCCTCTAGATTAATCTGGCATTCAAATCTCGACACCGATTTTTTGGTCGATATGCTTATCCAAATCTTACCCCAAGATTCGTATATAGACATGGGTCAAAAATTACCACCCCCATAGCTCGGTCAAATCTCATCCGATTTTCACGAAGTTTGGCTTTTTCTTCATAGTTTTCCCTCTAGATTAATGTGGCATTCAAATCTCGACACCGATTTTTTAGTCGATATGCTTATCCAAATCTTACCCCAAGATTCGTATATAGACATGGGTCAAAAATTACCACCCCCATAGCTCGGTCAAATCTCATCCGATTTTCACTAAGTTTGGCTTTGTCTTCATAGTTTTCCCTCTAGATTAATGTGGCATTCAAATCTCGACACCGATTTTTTAATCGAAATTCATGTCCAAATCTTACCCCAAGATGCGTATATAGACATGGGTCAAAAATTACCACCCCCATAACTCGGTCAAATCTCATCCGATTTTCACGAAGTTTGGCTTTTTCTTCATGGTTTTCCCTCTAGATTAATCTGGCATTCAAATCTCGACACCGATTTTTTGGTCGAAATTCATGTCCAAGTCTTACCCCAAGATGCGTATATAGACATGGGTCAAAAATTACCACCCCCATAACTCGGTCAAATCTCATCCGATTTTCACGAAGTTTGGCTTTTTCTTCATGGTTTTCCCTCTAGATTAATCTGGCATTCAAATCTCGACACCGATTTTTTGGTCGAAATTCATGTCCAAGTCTTACCCCAAGATTCGTATATAGACATGGGTCAAAAATTACCACCCCCATAACTCGGTCAAATCTCATCAGATTTTCACGAAGTTTGGCTTTTTCTTCATAGTTTTCCCTCTAGATTAATGTGGCATTCAAATCTCGACACCGATTTTTTGGTCGAAATTCATGTCCAAGTCTTACCCCAAGATTCGTATATAGACATGGATCAAAAATTACCACCCCCATAACTCGGTCAAATCTCATCCGATTTTCCCGAAGTTTGGCTTTTTCTTCATAGCTTTCCCTCTAGATTAATGTGGCATTCAAATCTCGACACCGATTTTTTAGTCGAAATTCATGTCCAAATCTTACCCCAAGATGCGTATATAGACATGGGTCAAAAATTACCACCCCCATAGCTCGGTCAAATCTCATCCGATTTTCACGAAGTTTGGATTTTTCTTCATAGTTTTCCCTCTAGATTAATGTGGCATTCAAATCTCGACACCGATTTTTTAATCGAAATTCATGTCCAAATCTTACCCCAAGATTCGTATATAGACATGGATCAAAAATTACCACCCCCATAACTCGGTCAAATCTCATCCGATTTCCACGAAGTTTGGCTTTTTCTTCATGGTTTTCCCTCTAGATTAATATGGCATTCAAATCCCGACACCGATTTTTTGGTCGAAATTCATGTCCAAGTCTTACCCCAAGATTCGTATATAGACATGGATCAAAAATTACCACCCCCATAACTCGGTCAAATCTCATCCGATTTCCACGAAGTTTGGCCTTTTCTTCATGGTTTTCCCTCTAGATTAATCTGGCATTCAAATCTCGACACCTATTTTTTGGTCGAAATTCATGTCCAAATCTTACCCCAAGATTCGTATATAGACATGGATCAAAAATTACCACCCCCATAACTCGGTCAAATCTCATCCGATTTTCACGAAGTTTGGCTTTTTCTTCATGGTTTTCCCCCTAGATTAATATGGCATTCAAATCTCGACACCGATTTTTTGGTCGAAATTCATGTCCAAGTCTTACCCCAAGATTCGTATATAGACATGGATCAAAAATTACCACCCCCATAACTCGGTCAAATCTCATCCGATTTCCACGAAGTTTGGCCTTTTCTTCATGGTTTTCCCTCTAGATTAATCTGGCATTCAAATCTCGACACCGATTTTTTGGTCGAAATTCATGTCCAAATCTTACCCCAAGATTCGTATATAGACATGGATCAAAAATTACCACCCCCATAACTCGGTCAAATCTCATCCGATTTTCACGAAGTTTGGCTTTTTCTTCATGGTTTTCCCTCTAGATTAATCTGGCATTCAAATCTCGACACCGATTTTTTGGTCGAAATTCATGTCCAACTTACCCCAAGATTCGTATATAGACATGGGTCAAAAATTACCACCCCCATAACTCGGTCAAATCTCATCCGATTTTCACGAAGTTTGGCTTTTTCTTCATGGTTTTCCCTCTAGATTAATCTGGCATTCAAATCTCGACACCGATTTTTTGGTCGAAATTTATGTCCAAGTCTTACCCCAAGATGCGTATATAGACATGGGTCAAAAATTACCACCCCCATAACTCGGTCAAATCTCATCCGATTTTCACGAAGTTTGGCTTTTTCTTCATGGTTTTCCCTCTAGATTAATCTGGCATTCAAATCTCGACACCGATTTTTTGGTCGAAATTCATGTCCAAGTCTTACCCCAAGATTCGTATATAGACATGGGTCAAAAATTACCACCCCCATAACTCGGTCAAATCTCATCAGATTTTCACGAAGTTTGGCTTTTTCTTCATAGTTTTCCCTCTAGATTTATCTGGCATTCAAATCTCGACACCGATTTTTTGGTCGATATGCTTGTCCAAATCTTACCCCAAGATTCGTATATAGACATGGGTCAAAAATTACCACCCCCATAACTCGGTCAAATCTCATCCGATTTTCACGAAGTTTGGCTTTTTCTTCATAGTTTTCCCTCTAGATTAATGTGGCATTCAAATCTCGACACCGATTTTTTAGTCGAAATTCATGTCCAAATCTTACCCCAAGATTCGTATATAGACATGGATCAAAAATTACCAACCCCATAACTCGGTCAAATCTCATCCGATTTCCACGAAGTTTGGCTTTTTCTTCATGGTTTTCCCTCTAGATTAATGTGGCATTCAAATCTCGACACCGATTTTTTGGTCGAAATTCATGTCCAAGTCTTACCCCAAGATTCGTATATAGACATGGATCAAAAATTACCACCCCCATAACTCGGTCAAATCTCATCCGATTTTCCCGAAGTTTGGCTTTTTCTTCATAGCTTTCCCTCTAGATTAATGTGGCATTCAAATCTCGACACCGATTTTTTAGTCGAAATTCATGTCCAAATCTTACCCCAAGATTCGTATATAGACATGGATCAAAAATTACCAACCCCATAACTCGGTCAAATCTCATCCGATTTCCACGAAGTTTGGCTTTTTCTTCATGGTTTTCCCTCTAGATTAATGTGGCATTCAAATCTCGACACCGATTTTTTGGTCGAAATTCATGTCCAAGTCTTACCCCAAGATGCGTATATAGACATGGATCAAAAATTACCACCCCCATAACTCGGTCAAATCTCATCCGATTTCCACGAAGTTTGGCTTTTTCTTCATGGTTTTCTCTCTAGATTGATGTGACATTCAAATCTCGACACCGATTTTTTGGTCGAAATTCATGTCCAAGTCTTACCGCAAGATGCGTATATAGACATGGGTCAAAAATTACCACCCCCATAACTCGGTCAAATCTCATCCGATTTTCACGAAGTTTGGTTTTTTCTTCATAGTTTGCCCTCTAGATTAATCTGGCATTCAAATCTCGACACCGATTTTTTGGTCGAAATTTATGTCCAAATCTTACCCCAAGATTCGTATATAGACATGGGTCAAAAATTACCACCCCCATAACTCGGTCAAATCTCATCCGATTTTCACGAAGTTTGGCTTTTTCTTCATAGTTTTCCCTCTAGATTTATCTGGCATTCAAATCTCGACACCGATTTTTTGGTCGAAATTCATGTCCAATTCTTACCCCAAGATGCGTATATAGACATGGGTCAAAAATTACCACCCCCATAACTCGGTCAAATCTCATCCGATTTTCACGAAGTTTGGTTTTTTCTTCATAGTTTGCCCTCTAGATTAATCTGGCATTCAAATCTGAGCACCGATTTTTTAGTCGAAATTCATGACCAAATCTTACCCCAAGATTCGTATATAGACATGGATCAAAAATTACCACCCCCATAACTCGGTCAAATCTCATCCGATTTTCACGAAGTTTGGCTTTTTCTTCATAGTTTTCCCTCTAGATTAATCTGGCATTCAAATCTCGACACCGATTTTTTGGTCGATATGCTTATCCAAATCTTACCCCAAGATTCGTATATAGACATGGGTCAAAAATTACCACCCCCATAGCTCGGTCAAATCTCATCCGATTTTCACGAAGTTTGGCTTTTTCTTCATAGTTTTCCCTCTAGATTAATGTGGCATTCAAATCTCGACACCGATTTTTTAATCGAAATTCATGTCCAAATCTTACCCCAAGATTCGTATATAGACATTTCCCGAAGTTTGGCTTTTTCTTCATAGTTTTCCCTCTAGATTAATGTGGCATTCAAATCTCGACACCGATTTTTTAGTCGAAATTCATGTCCAAATCTTACCCCAAGATTCGTATATAGACATGGATCAAAAATTACCACCCCCATAACTCGGTCAAATCTCATCCGATTTTCACGAAGTTTGGCTTTTTCTTCATAGTTTTCCCTCTAGATTAATCTGGCATTCAAATCTCGACACCGATTTTTTGGTCGATATGCTTATCCAAATCTTACCCCAAGATTCGTATATAGACATGGGTCAAAAATTACCACCCCCATAGCTCGGTCAAATCTCATCCGATTTTCACGAAGTTTGGCTTTTTCTTCATAGTTTTCCCTCTAGATTAATGTGGCATTCAAATCTCGACACCGATTTTTTAGTCGATATGCTTATCCAAATCTTACCCCAAGATTCGTATATAGACATGGGTCAAAAATTACCACCCCCATAGCTCGGTCAAATCTCATCCGATTTTCACTAAGTTTGGCTTTGTCTTCATAGTTTTCCCTCTAGATTAATGTGGCATTCAAATCTCGACACCGATTTTTTAATCGAAATTCATGTCCAAATCTTACCCCAAGATGCGTATATAGACATGGGTCAAAAATTACCACCCCCATAACTCGGTCAAATCTCATCCGATTTTCACGAAGTTTGGCTTTTTCTTCATGGTTTTCCCTCTAGATTAATCTGGCATTCAAATCTCGACACCGATTTTTTGGTCGAAATTCATGTCCAAGTCTTACCGCAAGATGCGTATATAGACATGGGTCAAAAATTACCACCCCCATAACTCGGTCAAATCTCATCCGATTTTCACGAAGTTTGGTTTTTTCTTCATAGTTTGCCCTCTAGATTAATCTGGCATTCAAATCTCGACACCGATTTTTTGGTCGAAATTCATGACCAAATCTTACCCCAAGATTCGTATATAGACATGGATCAAAAATTACCACCCCCATAACTCGGTCAAATCTCATCCGATTTTCACGAAGTTTGGCTTTTTCTTCATAGTTTTCCCTCTAGATTAATCTGGCATTCAAATCTCGACACCGATTTTTTGGTCGATATGCTTATCCAAATCTTACCCCAAGATTCGTATATAGACATGGGTCAAAAATTACCACCCCCATAGCTCGGTCAAATCTCATCCGATTTTCACGAAGTTTGGCTTTTTCTTCATAGTTTTCCCTCTAGATTAATGTGGCATTCAAATCTCGACACCGATTTTTTAATCGAAATTCATGTCCAAATCTTACCCCAAGATTCGTATATAGACATGGATCAAAAATTACCACCCCCATAACTCGGTCAAATCTCATCCGATTTTCCCGAAGTTTGGCTTTTTCTTCATAGTTTTCCCTCTAGATTAATGTGGCATTCAAATCTCGACACCGATTTTTTAGTCGAAATTCATGTCCAAATCTTACCCCAAGATTCGTATATAGACATGGATCAAAAATTACCACCCCCATAACTCGGTCAAATCTCATCCGATTTTCACGAAGTTTGGCTTTTTCTTCATAGTTTTCCCTCTAGATTAATCTGGCATTCAAATCTCGACACCGATTTTTTGGTCGATATGCTTATCCAAATCTTACCCCAAGATTCGTATATAGACATGGGTCAAAAATTACCACCCCCATAGCTCGGTCAAATCTCATCCGATTTTCACGAAGTTTGGCTTTTTCTTCATAGTTTTCCCTCTAGATTAATGTGGCATTCAAATCTCGACACCGATTTTTTAGTCGATATGCTTATCCAAATCTTACCCCAAGATTCGTATATAGACATGGGTCAAAAATTACCACCCCCATAGCTCGGTCAAATCTCATCCGATTTTCACTAAGTTTGGCTTTGTCTTCATAGTTTTCCCTCTAGATTAATGTGGCATTCAAATCTCGACACCGATTTTTTAATCGAAATTCATGTCCAAATCTTACCCCAAGATGCGTATATAGACATGGGTCAAAAATTACCACCCCCATAACTCGGTCAAATCTCATCCGATTTTCACGAAGTTTGGCTTTTTCTTCATGGTTTTCCCTCTAGATTAATCTGGCATTCAAATCTCGACACCGATTTTTTGGTCGAAATTCATGTCCAAGTCTTACCCCAAGATGCGTATATAGACATGGGTCAAAAATTACCACCCCCATAACTCGGTCAAATCTCATCCGATTTTCACGAAGTTTGGCTTTTTCTTCATGGTTTTCCCTCTAGATTAATCTGGCATTCAAATCTCGACACCGATTTTTTGGTCGAAATTCATGTCCAAGTCTTACCCCAAGATGCGTATATAGACATGGATCAAAAATTACCACCCCCATAACTCGGTCAAATCTCATCGGATTTCCACGAAGTTTGGCTTTTTCTTCATGGGTTTCTCTCTAGATTAATCTGGCATTCAAATCTCGACACCGATTTTTTGGTCGAAATTTATGTCCAAATCTTACCCCAAGATTCGTATATAGACATGGGTCAAAAATTACCACCCCCATAACTCGGTCAAATCTCATCCGATTTTCACGAAGTTTGGCTTTTTCTTCATAGTTTTCCCTCTAGATTTATCTGGCATTCAAATCTCGACACCGATTTTTTGGTCGAAATTCATGTCCAATTCTTACCCCAAGATGCGTATATAGACATGGGTCAAAAATTACCACCCCCATAACTCGGTCAAATCTCATCCGATTTTCACGAAGTTTGGTTTTTTCTTCATAGTTTGCCCTCTAGATTAATCTGGCATTCAAATCTGAGCACCGATTTTTTAGTCGAAATTCATGACCAAATCTTACCCCAAGATTCGTATATAGACATGGAAAATTACCACCCCCATAACTCGGTCAAATCTCATCCGATTTTCACGAAGTTTGGCTTTTTCTTCATAGTTTTCCCTCTAGATTAATCTGGCATTCAAATCTCGACACCGATTTTTTGGTCGATATGCTTATCCAAATCTTACCCCAAGATTCGTATATAGACATGGGTCAAAAATTACCACCCCCATAGCTCGGTCAAATCTCATCCGATTTTCACGAAGTTTGGCTTTTTCTTCATAGTTTTCCCTCTAGATTAATGTGGCATTCAAATCTCGACACCGATTTTTTAATCGAAATTCATGTCCAAATCTTACCCCAAGATTCGTATATAGACATGGATCAAAAATTACCACCCCCATAACTCGGTCAAATCTCATCCGATTTTCCCGAAGTTTGGCTTTTTCTTCATAGTTTTCCCTCTAGATTAATGTGGCATTCAAATCTCGACACCGATTTTTTAGTCGAAATTCATGTCCAAATCTTACCCCAAGATTCGTATATAGACATGGATCAAAAATTACCACCCCCATAACTCGGTCAAATCTCATCCGATTTTCACGAAGTTTGGCTTTTTCTTCATAGTTTTCCCTCTAGATTAATCTGGCATTCAAATCTCGACACCGATTTTTTGGTCGATATGCTTATCCAAATCTTACCCCAAGATTCGTATATAGACATGGGTCAAAAATTACCACCCCCATAGCTCGGTCAAATCTCATCCGATTTTCACGAAGTTTGGCTTTTTCTTCATAGTTTTCCCTCTAGATTAATGTGGCATTCAAATCTCGACACCGATTTTTTAGTCGATATGCTTATCCAAATCTTACCCCAAGATTCGTATATAGACATGGGTCAAAAATTACCACCCCCATAGCTCGGTCAAATCTCATCCGATTTTCACTAAGTTTGGCTTTGTCTTCATAGTTTTCCCTCTAGATTAATGTGGCATTCAAATCTCGACACCGATTTTTTAATCGAAATTCATGTCCACATCTTACCCCAAGATGCGTATATAGACATGGGTCAAAAATTACCACCCCCATAACTCGGTCAAATCTCATCCGATTTTCACGAAGTTTGGCTTTTTCTTCATGGTTTTCCCTCTAGATTAATCTGGCATTCAAATCTCGACACCGATTTTTTGGTCGAAATTCATGTCCAAGTCTTACCCCAAGATGCGTATATAGACATGGGTCAAAAATTACCACCCCCATAACTCGGTCAAATCTCATCCGATTTTCACGAAGTTTGGCTTTTTCTTCATGGTTTTCCCTCTAGATTAATCTGGCATTCAAATCTCGACACCGATTTTTTGGTCGAAATTCATGTCCAAGTCTTACCCCAAGATTCGTATATAGACATGGGTCAAAAATTACCACCCCCATAACTCGGTCAAATCTCATCAGATTTTCACGAAGTTTGGCTTTTTCTTCATAGTTTTCCCTCTAGATTTATCTGGCATTCAAATCTCGACACCGATTTTTTGGTCGATATGCTTGTCCAAATCTTACCCCAAGATTCGTATATAGACATGGGTCAAAAATTACCACCCCCATAACTCGGTCAAATCTCATCCGATTTTCACGAAGTTTGGCTTTTTCTTCATGGTTTTCCCTCTAGATTAATCTGGCATTCAAATCTCGACACCGATTTTTTGGTCGAAATTCATGTCCAAGTCTTACCCCAAGATTCGTATATAGACATGGATCAAAAATTACCACCCCCATAACTCGGTCAAATCTCATCCGATTTTCCCGAAGTTTGGCTTTTTCTTCATAGCTTTCCCTCTAGATTAATATGGCATTCAAATCTCGACACCGATTTTTTGGTCGAAATTCATGTCCAAGTCTTACCCCAAGATTCGTATATAGACATGGATCAAAAATTACCACCCCCATAACTCGGTCAAATCTCATCCGATTTCCACGAAGTTTGGCCTTTTCTTCATGGTTTTCCCTCTAGATTAATCTGGCATTCAAATCTCGAAACCTATTTTTTGGTCGAAATTCATGTCCAAATCTTACCCCAAGATTCGTATATAGACATGGATCAAAAATTACCACCCCCATAACTCGGTCAAATCTCATCCGATTTTCACGAAGTTTGGCTTTTTCTTCATGGTTTTCCCCCTAGATTAATATGGCATTCAAATCTCGACACCGATTTTTTGGTCGAAATTCATGTCCAAATCTTACCCCAAGATTCGTATATAGACATGGGTCAAAAATTACCACCCCCATAGCTCGGTCAAATCTCATCCGATTTTCACGAAGTTTGGCTTTTTCTTCATAGTTTTCCCTCTAGATTAATGTGGCATTCAAATCTCGACACCGATTTTTTAGTCGATATGCTTATCCAAATCTTACCCCAAGATTCGTATATAGACATGGATCAAAAATTACCACCCCCATAACTCGGTCAAATCTCATCCGATTTCCACGAAGTTTGGCCTTTTCTTCATGGTTTTCCCTCTAGATTAATCTGGCATTCAAATCTCGACACCTATTTTTTGGTCGAAATTCATGTCGAAATTCATGTCCAAATCTTACCCCAAGATTCGTATATAGACATGGATCAAAAATTACCACCCCCATAACTCGGTCAAATCTCATCCGATTTTCACGAAGTTTGGCTTTTTCTTCATGGTTTTCCCCCTAGATTAATATGGCATTCAAATCTCGACACCGATTTTTTAGTCGAAATTCATGTCCAAATCTTACCCCAAGATTCGTATATAGACATGGATCAAAAATTACCACCCCCATAACTCGGTCAAATCTCATCCGATTTTCACGAAGTTTGGCTTTTTCTTCATAGTTTTCCCTCTAGATTAATCTGGCATTCAAATCTCGACACCGATTTTTTGGTCGATATGCTTATCCAAATCTTACCCCAAGATTCGTATATAGACATGGGTCAAAAATTACCACCCCCATAGCTCGGTCAAATCTCATCCGATTTTCACGAAGTTTGGCTTTTTCTTCATAGTTTTCCCTCTAGATTAATGTGGCATTCAAATCTCGACACCGATTTTTTAGTCGATATGCTTATCCAAATCTTACCCCAAGATTCGTATAGACATGGGTCAAAAATTACCACCCCCATATCTCGGTCAAATCTCATCCGATTTTCACTAAGTTTGGCTTTGTCTTCATAGTTTTCCCTCTAGATTAATGTGGCATTCAAATCTCGACACCGATTTTTTAATCGAAATTCATGTCCAAATCTTACCCCAAGATGCGTATATAGACATGGGTCAAAAATTACCACCCCCATAACTCGGTCAAATCTCATCCGATTTTCACGAAGTTTGGCTTTTTCTTCATGGTTTTCCCTCTAGATTAATCTGGCATTCAAATCTCGACACCGATTTTTTGGTCGAAATTCATGTCCAAGTCTTACCCCAAGATGCGTATATAGACATGGGTCAAAAATTACCACCCCCATAACTCGGTCAAATCTCATCCGATTTTCACGAAGTTTGGCTTTTTCTTCATGGTTTTCCCTCTAGATTAATCTGGCATTCAAATCTCGACACCGATTTTTTGGTCGAAATTCATGTCCAAGTCTTACCCCAAGATGCGTATATAGACATGGATCAAAAATTACCACCCCCATAACTCGGTCAAATCTCATCGGATTTCCACGAAGTTTGGCTTTTTCTTCATGGGTTTCTCTCTAGATTAATCTGGCATTCAAATCTCGACACCGATTTTTTGGTCGAAATTTATGTCCAAATCTTACCCCAAGATTCGTATATAGACATGGGTCAAAAATTACCACCCCCATAACTCGGTCAAATCTCATCCGATTTTCACGAAGTTTGGCTTTTTCTTCATAGTTTTCCCTCTAGATTTATCTGGCATTCAAATCTCGACACCGATTTTTTGGTCGAAATTCATGTCCAATTCTTACCCCAAGATGCGTATATAGACATGGGTCAAAAATTACCACCCCCATAACTCGGTCAAATCTCATCCGATTTTCACGAAGTTTGGTTTTTTCTTCATAGTTTGCCCTCTAGATTAATCTGGCATTCAAATCTGAGCACCGATTTTTTAGTCGAAATTCATGACCAAATCTTACCCCAAGATTCGTATATAGACATGGAAAATTACCACCCCCATAACTCGGTCAAATCTCATCCGATTTTCACGAAGTTTGGCTTTTTCTTCATAGTTTTCCCTCTAGATTAATCTGGCATTCAAATCTCGACACCGATTTTTTGGTCGATATGCTTATCCAAATCTTACCCCAAGATTCGTATATAGACATGGGTCAAAAATTACCACCCCCATAGCTCGGTCAAATCTCATCCGATTTTCACGAAGTTTGGCTTTTTCTTCATAGTTTTCCCTCTAGATTAATGTGGCATTCAAATCTCGACACCGATTTTTTAATCGAAATTCATGTCCAAATCTTACCCCAAGATTCGTATATAGACATGGATCAAAAATTACCACCCCCATAACTCGGTCAAATCTCATCCGATTTTCCCGAAGTTTGGCTTTTTCTTCATAGTTTTCCCTCTAGATTAATGTGGCATTCAAATCTCGACACCGATTTTTTAGTCGAAATTCATGTCCAAATCTTACCCCAAGATTCGTATAGACATGGATCAAAAATTACCACCCCCATAACTCGGTCAAATCTCATCCGATTTTCACGAAGTTTGGCTTTTTCTTCATAGTTTTCCCTCTAGATTAATCTGGCATTCAAATCTCGACACCGATTTTTTGGTCGATATGCTTATCCAAATCTTACCCCAAGATTCGTATATAGACATGGGTCAAAAATTACCACCCCCATAGCTCGGTCAAATCTCATCCGATTTTCACGAAGTTTGGCTTTTTCTTCATAGTTTTCCCTCTAGATTAATGTGGCATTCAAATCTCGACACCGATTTTTTAGTCGATATGCTTATCCAAATCTTACCCCAAGATTCGTATATAGACATGGGTCAAAAATTACCACCCCCATAGCTCGGTCAAATCTCATCCGATTTTCACTAAGTTTGGCTTTGTCTTCATAGTTTTCCCTCTAGATTAATGTGGCATTCAAATCTCGACACCGATTTTTTAATCGAAATTCATGTCCACATCTTACCCCAAGATGCGTATATAGACATGGGTCAAAAATTACCACCCCCATAACTCGGTCAAATCTCATCCGATTTTCACGAAGTTTGGCTTTTTCTTCATGGTTTTCCCTCTAGATTAATCTGGCATTCAAATCTCGACACCGATTTTTTGGTCGAAATTCATGTCCAAGTCTTACCCCAAGATGCGTATATAGACATGGGTCAAAAATTACCACCCCCATAACTCGGTCAAATCTCATCCGATTTTCACGAAGTTTGGCTTTTTCTTCATGGTTTTCCCTCTAGATTAATCTGGCATTCAAATCTCGACACCGATTTTTTGGTCGAAATTCATGTCCAAGTCTTACCCCAAGATTCGTATATAGACATGGGTCAAAAATTACCACCCCCATAACTCGGTCAAATCTCATCAGATTTTCACGAAGTTTGGCTTTTTCTTCATAGTTTTCCCTCTAGATTTATCTGGCATTCAAATCTCGACACCGATTTTTTGGTCGATATGCTTGTCCAAATCTTACCCCAAGATTCGTATATAGACATGGGTCAAAAATTACCACCCCCATAACTCGGTCAAATCTCATCCGATTTTCACGAAGTTTGGCTTTTTCTTCATGGTTTTCCCTCTAGATTAATCTGGCATTCAAATCTCGACACCGATTTTTTGGTCGAAATTCATGTCCAAGTCTTACCCCAAGATTCGTATATAGACATGGATCAAAAATTACCACCCCCATAACTCGGTCAAATCTCATCCGATTTTCCCGAAGTTTGGCTTTTTCTTCATAGCTTTCCCTCTAGATTAATATGGCATTCAAATCTCGACACCGATTTTTTGGTCGAAATTCATGTCCAAGTCTTACCCCAAGATTCGTATATAGACATGGATCAAAAATTACCACCCCCATAACTCGGTCAAATCTCATCCGATTTCCACGAAGTTTGGCCTTTTCTTCATGGTTTTCCCTCTAGATTAATCTGGCATTCAAATCTCGAAACCTATTTTTTGGTCGAAATTCATGTCCAAATCTTACCCCAAGATTCGTATATAGACATGGATCAAAAATTACCACCCCCATAACTCGGTCAAATCTCATCCGATTTTCACGAAGTTTGGCTTTTTCTTCATGGTTTTCCCCCTAGATTAATATGGCATTCAAATCTCGACACCGATTTTTTGGTCGAAATTCATGTCCAAATCTTACCCCAAGATTCGTATATAGACATGGGTCAAAAATTACCACCCCCATAGCTCGGTCAAATCTCATCCGATTTTCACGAAGTTTGGCTTTTTCTTCATAGTTTTCCCTCTAGATTAATGTGGCATTCAAATCTCGACACCGATTTTTTAGTCGATATGCTTATCCAAATCTTACCCCAAGATTCGTATATAGACATGGATCAAAAATTACCACCCCCATAACTCGGTCAAATCTCATCCGATTTCCACGAAGTTTGGCCTTTTCTTCATGGTTTTCCCTCTAGATTAATCTGGCATTCAAATCTCGACACCTATTTTTTGGTCGAAATTCATGTCGAAATTCATGTCCAAATCTTACCCCAAGATTCGTATATAGACATGGATCAAAAATTACCACCCCCATAACTCGGTCAAATCTCATCCGATTTTCACGAAGTTTGGCTTTTTCTTCATGGTTTTCCCCCTAGATTAATATGGCATTCAAATCTCGACACCGATTTTTTGGTCGAAATTCATGTCCAAGTCTTACCCCAAGATTCGTATATAGACATGGATCAAAAATTACCACCCCCATAACTCGGTCAAATCTCATCCGATTTCCACGAAGTTTGGCCTTTTCTTCATGGTTTTCCCTCTAGATTAATCTGGCATTCAAATCTCGACACCTATTTTTTGGTCGAAATTCATGTCCAAATCTTACCCCAAGATTCGTATATAGACATGGATCAAAAATTACCACCCCCATAACTCGGTCAAATCTCATCCGATTTTCACGAAGTTTGGCTTTTTCTTCATGGTTTTCCCCCTAGATTAATATGGCATTCAAATCTCGACACCGATTTTTTGGTCGAAATTCATGTCCAAGTCTTACCCCAAGATTCGTATATAGACATGGATCAAAAATTACCACCCCCATAACTCGGTCAAATCTCATCGGATTTCCACGAAGTTTGGTTTTTTCTTCATAGTTTGCCCTCTAGATAAATGTGGCATTCAAATCTCGACACCGATTTTTTAGTCGAAATTCATGTCCAAATCTTACCCCAAGATTCGTATATAGACATGGATCAAAAATTACCACCCCCATAACTCGGTCAAATCTCATCCGATTTCCACGAAGTTTGGCTTTTTCTTCATAGTTTTCCCTCTAGAATAATCTGGCATTCAAATCTCGACACCGATTTTTTGGTCGATATGCTTGTCCAAATCTTACCCCAAGATTCGTATATAGACATGGGTCAAAAATTACCACCCCCATAACTCGGTCAAATCTCATCCGATTTTCACGAAGTTTGGATTTTTCTTCATAGTTTTCCCTCTAGATTAATGTGGCATTCAAATCTCGACACCGATTTTTTAATCGAAATTCATGTCCAAATCTTACCCCAAGATTCGTATATAGACATGGGTCAAAAATTACCACCCCCATAACTCGGTCAAATCTCATCCGATTTTCACGAAGTTTGGATTTTTCTTCATAGTTTTCCCTCTAGATTAATGTGGCATTCAAATCTCGACACCGATTTTTTAATCGAAATTCATGTCCAAATCTTACCCCAAGATTCGTATATAGACATGGATCAAAAATTACCACCCCATAACTCGGTCAAATCTTATCCGATTTCCACGAAGTTTGGCTTTTTCTTCATGGTTTTCCCTCTAGATTAATATGGCATTCAAATCTCGACACCGATTTTTTGGTCGAAATTCATGTCCAAGTCTTACCCCAAGATTCGTATATAGACATGGATCAAAAATTACCACCCCCATAACTCGGTCAAATCTCATCCGATTTCCACGAAGTTTGGCTTTTTCTTCATGGTTTTCCCTCTAGATTAATCTGGCATTCAAATCTCGACACCTATTTTTTGGTCGAAATTCATGTCCAAATCTTACCCCAAGATTCGTATATAGACATGGGTCAAAAATTACCACCCCCATAACTCGGTCAAATCTCATCCGATTTTCACGAAGTTTGGCTTTTTCTTCATAGTTTTCCCTCTAGATTAATCTGGCATTCAAATCTCGACACCGATTTTTCGGTTGATATGCTTGTCCAAATCTTACCCCAAGATTCGTATATAGACATGGATCAAAAATTACCACCCCCATAACTCGGTCAAATCTCATCCGATTTCCACGAAGTTTGGCTTTTTCTTCATGGTTTTCCCTCTAGATTAATCTGGCATTCAAATCTGAACACCAATTTTTTGGTCGAAATTCATGTCAAAATCTTACCCCAAGATCCGTATATGGACATGGGTCAAAATTTACCACCCCCATATCTCGGCCGAATCTCATCCGATTTTCACGAAGTTTGGCTTTTTATACCCTGAACCCATTAAAAATGGGTATAAGGGTATATTGTATTTGTGCGAATGCCAAATCGATATCGATATCCTGTTTTTTGGGCAATTTTGGTAAATAATAAGAACTAGAGTCACCAAACTTGACATATAGCTTCTAAAATAGAATATATATATGCATTTGATGTTGGAAGAAGAGGGTTCAGTGTATCCCCTAGTCGGGAGCTCCCGACTAGAACCTCTTACTTGTTTATTAATTTATTTGGTGTTGGAATAAGAGGGTTCAGGGTATCCCCTAGTCGGGAGCTCCCGACTAGAACCTCTGACTTGTTATACTAATGAATAGTTGAAATTAAAGTTGTATAATTGCAATTTTTTTTAATATATTTCGTAAACTTAAAGCTTTTTAGAGCAAAAATATGTTTGTTTGGGTATTTAAATCAGAGCTTTGTGCAATAATAAAATAATATTCTATGTAAATTTTACTAAAAACGCATAACAGCCATTAAATAACCAAACCTACAACTTATAATCAAAATACTTTTATTTTCAATTATTATCAGCGATGTTTAATCAAATTGTTAAGAAAATGTGAATGAGATTAGCACCAACAGCAGGGGGCAAAAATAAGAACAAGAAAACAACGGGAGATTGGGAGAGCAAAAGAGAGAGAGAGAGAGCTTAGGCAGTCAGCCACAAGTCAGCTGGTAGCTTTTATTCAGCGCAAAGCTTTTGTCAGTCTCTCATCAGAATTCGAGCGCGTCAGTTGAGCGTGCGGTGGAGAGCAAGTGCAGCCGGTCAGCGAAAATTCATAATTAAGGCAAACGAAGAAAACAACAACAAAGGCAGGCAAAAAGAATGATTGCGCAAAGTATAATCAGCAAACTGCGTCCGTGCGGCATCCGGCGCCTGGCGAGCACCAAGGCGAGCAGTGCACCCAAATTCAATTGGCAGGATCCGCTCAATTTGGAGAGTCAGCTAACCGAGGAGGAGGTGGCCGTTCGCGATGCATTCCGCGGCTACTGCCAGTCGCAGCTGTTGCCGCGCGTCATTCTCGCAAATCGATTGGAGCAATTCGATAAGAAGATCATGGAGGAGATTGGCAGCCTGGGCGTACTGGGCTGCACACTGCAGGGCTATGGCTGTGCCGGCGTCTCCAATGTGGCATACGGTCTGCTCACGCGCGAGGTGGAACGCATTGATTCTGCCTATCGTTCCGCGGTGAGCGTGCAAAGCTCCCTGGCAATGGGCGCCATCTATGATTATGGTTCCGATGAGCAGAAGCAAAAGTATTTGCCAAGCATGGCGCAGGGCAAGCTGATAGGTAAGAGAACTTTTCCAAAAAATATGTACACATGTACAACATACATATTTACATGCTACATTCATCTCTATAAGCTGTCCATCGCGATCACCTGTTTTTTTTTTTATTTTAAAGATTTGCTGTTTATCAGCATTGATAAGATTCAGATTAAACAGAGGGAGGTGGGGGCCCATAACAACAAACTGAAGTAAACAAGTTGAACGAGTGTGTGGGGCAAAGAGAGGGGGTGAAGAAGAATTTAATGACAGCAGATGACAGCAAACAACTCTGTGTTAGCTTTGGAAAAAGCTCACTCTGTCTCTCTCTCTCTTACTTGTGTGGCTGTGTGAGCGGAAAAAAACCAAAAGAGAGAATCGCAAACAAAATTTTGATCAGCAACGGCGAAGATTAAATACCCTATGGTATCTATGTTCAGAAAGTGAACATTTTAAAGTTGAAAATTCGTTTTGTAAAAAATAAGTTAAATGAAAATAAATTATGTTTAGGAAATACAAGCTTGAGCTTAATTATAATTAATTAATTATAATTATAATTAAGCATAATTATTTATAAAACGAATTTCCATTTTAAAAATTTTTACTTTCTGACTAGGTAATCATTTACAAGAGTATAAGATGAATTGAAAAAGGTTTTCTTAGCAAATTTTTAAAGAAATATTTTTGTTAAACCAATTTCTCAAAATATGTTTAACTAACATTCCATTTCAAATCAATAAACCTTCAGGCGCCTTTGGACTTACCGAACCGAACCATGGTAGTGATCCGGCTGGCATGGAAACCCGAGCTAAATACGACAGTAAAACCAAAACCTACATACTGAATGGCTCGAAGACATGGATAACGAGTGCGCCCATTGCCGATGTGATAGTCGTGTGGGCCAAGGGCGAGGATGGTAAAGTGCGCGGCTTTATTGTCGATCGGAGATTGTCTGGTAAGGGCCTGGACACGCCCAGGATCGAAGGCAAGTTCTCGCTGCGTGCCTCGCCCACGGGCATGATAATGATGGATGATGTACACGTGCCCGAGGACCTGCTGCTGCCCAACGCCCTCGGCTTTAGCGCACCGTTCAATTGCCTGAACAACGCTCGTTATGGCATTGCCTGGGGAGCACTGGGTGCAGCGGAGGCTTGTGTGGAAACGGCGCGTCAATATACGCTGGATCGCAAGCAATTCGGACGACCACTGGCCGCCAATCAGTTGATCCAAAAGAAACTGGCTGATGCCACCACGGAAATAGCGCTTGGCCTGCAGGCGTGCCTGCATGTGGGTCGCCTCAAGGATCGCAAACTCCATACGCCCGAGATGATCTCGCTGCTAAAGCGCAACAACGCGGGCAAAGCCCTGGACATAGCGCGTCAGATGCGCGACATGCTCGGCGGCAACGGCATCAGTGATGAGTACCATGTGATCCGGCATGTCATGAATCTGGAATCGGTGAACACCTATGAGGGCACTCATGATATTCATGCCCTGATCCTTGGACGTGCCATTACCGGCTTGGCTGCGTTTGCCAATTAAAGCTAACTCGCGCATTTATCTATGTTTCTAGTTTATAAATTTAGCTAGGCAAACAAAATAAAAAGCAATATTAAATTCGTTTCTAGCCAAGAGATGTTAACACTTTCCTAGTATTAAATCGAATTTTATATTAAAGACAAAACGGTTGCAACCGAAACAAATCTTTACACGAAAACTCTAACCCAGGCAAGTTTCTGAAACCCTTTATTATTGAGGAATGTTTGTAAATTAAGGACTAAAAGATGCCTTTACTAATGCGAAGAAACTTTTTAAATTAAAAAAGATTGGTTTGATTCCTCCATAGAACATTGCGGGCTTAGCTTAAGAAAATCGATGTAAGAATTTTGTTAACTTAACTCACCTCCGTTTCATATTGCTCGGCACGTCGCACCGCATGCCCCAGTTCCGTGTTGGTCTCGGCCAGTAATTTCTTTAATTTGGCATGCGACATTTTGACCTCGCTGATTTCCTTGTTGCGCTCCGAAAGCTCCTGCTGCAGTGCTCGTAACTCAACGTCATTGGCCTGCATGGGTCGGCATTTGCGATCCGAGCGCTCCTGATAGTCACGCAGTTCGGCGCGCAGCTTTTTGTTATCGCGCTCCAGAGCCAGCTTTTCGGATTCCAAGCGCTCGCGTTTGCCCCACTCAGATGCGTTTTCAGCCTGCAAATGCTCGAGCTCTGTGCGCAGCTCGCTGAGTCTGGAAAAGCCAAATGATTAACCGAGCGTTTAAGAGCTTGGCCCAAAGTTAAGCCCTACCGACGTTCCAGATTCTCGCGTGCAGCAATTTCCTCTTGCAATGAATTGTTCACAATGCGCATCTCGGCGCGATGTTGTTCCTGAATAGAAATCAAATATTAATCGCTTACAAGTAGTATACCCGATGGGATTTCCAAAATCTAAAGAAACCCCCGTCTAGTGTTTGTTGACAATAACTTTCCAGCTCAGGGTTTAATGAGTTAAATATATATCGCTAGATTGGCTAGGTTCTTCAAATTAACCGACTTACCTGCAAGGTTAGAAGTTCACGCACCGCTTCTTGCTTTGCAGAGCGCAACTCATCCTGTCGTCCACGCACATCTTGCAGCTCCAGCGCCAGTTTCTCTATGCTCTTGTGCAGCTCGTGCTTTTCACTGCAATCACAAAATGTAATTTTAATTAATAAATTATTGGCTGCTAATATGAACTGCTTTTCTATACGTACTCTCGCTCCGCCTGCAGCGTTTTTTGCGCCTCATCCAAGCGCAGCTGCAGCATGGATATCTTTTGCAACAAATAATCTTCGTCGAAGTCGTCTTTGGACAGCTGCTGTATTAGGCGTTTTTCCTCTGCAGCAGCAGCTTCCAGGTCGCTCAGATGCTTGGGCATAGCGCCCTTCAGCGCAAATTCCTCAATATCCAGATCCTTGACATCGTTGGGCAGCTTGGTGACCAAACCGTCCTCACTGTTCACATTTTTTAAGCCATCTGATGATATATCTGGCGAACAATTGGCATCACGTCCATTCGCCTCGGCGTCCTCGTTTGTGTCGGTGCGATGGAATTGTCCGGCATGTTTCATCATCAGGGAATGTACCTTTTCCATTTCCTTCTTCAGCTGTGTAATCTGCACCTCCAGATCATTTTTCTCACGCTTTAGGGAATGTGCCTCCTTCATGGCTACGTCCAGTTTAAGATTCAACTGTTTGGATTCCTCTCGCGCCTTATTGCGTTCGTTGCGCACCTGCAAAATGATATTTTGTGTGATTAAACAATCAACCTTATTGATACAACGGGCGCCATGGCAACCTCACCTTACTCCATTTTTCGCGCCAGTTGGCAGTGCAATCGGACCTGCAGGAAGGTAACATAGCATATTAATGAGCAAGAAATAACAGTAGTCTCCGGCGTGCCAAAGATTTAATACACTTTCCGACGGATCTTTCCCATTGAAGTTACATGTTATACTCTTCTGGCTGACTTTGACCTGCACCAAGGAATAGACGCATCTTCGCGAAGATTCATAAACATAATTGCAAACTGAGACAGACAATACTTGATCTTGCTAATGCATCATTCTAGCTTTATAAATTTGCTGAGAAAATGATCATACCCTTTGCAAGAGTATAATTACCGGCACATCATCCACCTTTCTCTACTTACCACCACTTCATTGTCTTTTCCATTTGGGCAGCTCTAGCGCGCGCTTCGTGCAACTCCCGTTGGCGCTGCGACTGTTGATTGTACGGCATTTATATATTCATGCATACATATTTTAAATTTCTTATTTTCTTAGCTTACCTCGCGCGCCTCCCATTCGGTTTCGCCATAGCCAACGCCACCGACACCCACGCAAACGCCTGCATCGTTGTTGGGCACACGTCTGCTGCCCGCTTGGGCGGCAGCGGCACTTTGCGTCGTTGACGACGTCACTTGGGACATTTTATAGCACTTAATTCAATATGTTTTAATATGTATTTAACAGTTTTACTCGTTTTAATTAAACTGCATTTTGCTTTATGCACTTTTCTACAATGTTGTATACAGAAAATAAGGAAAACAGCTGTTTGTGCGGTGTTACCAAAAAAAAATTTGGTATTTTCCAATAGAATTGTTGCTAGGTGTATAACAGTATATTTTAAATGCTTAAACCTCTATGGCGCGATAATAATATATATAAACACTAATTTTACATCGTTGAATAAACTTACGCCGGTTTTCCAAGTCAGAATTTGCTATTTGTACAAACTATGAGTGCAGTAATGTAATGTCGTGTCGTTCGCTTAGATATTATTTTCTAACTGCTAGACGGTCACACTGCCATCAACACTAAAAGCAGCCATAGTCTTGATAAACGCAGATTTGTTATTTAGCTTGAATATACATTAAATAGTGCTACTTAAACATGGCAAAGCATCATCCCGATTTGATTTTCTGCCGCAAGCAACCCGGCGTGGGTAAGTCGCACAACATCCAGCTAGTTTGTGTGTAGCAATGTATGTTAATGTTTTGGTCTTTCACGTGCAGCCATTGGCCGGCTCTGTGAAAAGGATGATGGAAAATGTGTAATTTGCGACTCGTACGTGCGTCCCTGCACCTTGGTGCGCATCTGTGATGAGTGCAACTATGGCTCGTATCAGGGACGCTGTGTTATTTGCGGCGGTCCCGGCGTTTCCGATGCCTACTACTGCAAATCCTGCACCATACAGGAGAAGGATGTGAGTAGAAACAAAAAAAACACATTTGCCCTGCATTTAGAAATAAAAATTAAAATTGTTCACTCACAGCGCGACGGTTGCCCCAAGATTGTCAATCTGGGCAGTTCAAAGACAGACTTGTTCTATGAGCGTAAAAAATATGGTTTCAAACAAAAGTAAGTTGCAAATCCACCAAACCAATTGATCCACAATTTAATCAAATTTTCTCACCCTCAGCTATTAGCGTACTGAAGACTACCGTATATATATATATATGTCTAATAAATTTGTAATGTAGTTTAATGCATATACATATAAAGTTTTATACATGAATGTACTATTTTGGAAATGATTTTGCTTAGACTGCAAGCAGCTGCTCGCTGCTCGGCTCGTACTCCAAGCAGAGCCTGTCGAACTCGGCGGATTTCTTGTCCAGATCGACGACAAAATCGCTCTTCGGATAGAATTGTCTCAGCTGCTCCCAGTAGCGTGTAATCGTTTCCGTTGATTTTCCCGTCAAGTGTGAAAGTACCATCATATTGATTAGGGTATCGTAGTCATTGTGCTTTTTGGTAAGCGACTCGCGCAGCACAGCTTCGGCCTCCTCGTAACGTTCCAGGCCCAAGTGCACTACTGCCTGTCCGTTTAGTAGCGCCGGCGTGGGCTTAAACTTCTCACAGAACTCTTGATAGATATGGAATGCGTCCTGCATTTGCTCGGTACCCTGTGCCAGGGCAACCCAAGCCTGTGCCAGCTGTGTTAGTGTCGCATCATCGCTTATCTCCTGCATTTTGGCCACTAGCTGCTTGGCCAGATCCACACGCTGCAAGCGCAACAGACATTGAACCGACAATGCCATTGATTCGAGATTATTGGAGCCATGCAGTATCTTCAAGGCATTCTCAAACTGTCCGTCGTAGCAATAGACAATGGCTGTGGCGATGTGCCAAATGTTCGTCTCATCCTCATCGCTGGCCACCTTGTCGGTGAGCTTCTCCAGCAGCTCCTCGGTGCGTGAAGGCTGTTCGAAGGCTTCGTGCACTAGACGCAGCGCTAGCAGCGGTGTCGTGTTATTCTCCTTGATGTCCGAGGCTATAATGCGACCCGAATCGATGGCCAAATATGACAAATACATGTAGGACAGCAGCTCGGCACCTGCCGTGCCCTGCTCCGGCAGTACAAAGTTTATGGAGCCCATGAAATTGCCAATGTAATACTCATTGCGTGCATCGAACAGCGCCGAGTTGACGTCGTCATCGTTTTGTTGTGATCTGCTCATTATTAATAACAAATTTGTATTGGTTTACTGACAAAATAAACTATAAACTGGAAGCTGAGTTGGCTTTTCAGTTGCAGTGCTGCCACCTTGTTGAAAAATGCTGCCAGCTGTTTGCACGAAAATATGGTGGCAAGTTTCGAAGAGTTGTTTACATGAACTAGTTCATTTGAAGCACTCAACTCTTAAAACATTTGAAGATCAAAGTAATTGCAAAAAAATAACGCCCGTTAAACTGGTCTTAAAACCACAAACCAATATTTGCAATTGCTAAAAACAGGTTTGCTCGCCAATATGTAGATTAATACCAGATACTTTACGGCATTTCTTTCAGTTGAACGTCGACTTATCATCATGTACAATCCCAATGAGAAAAACATTGATTTAGTGCGTGATTATTTTCCCAGTTATCACACGGCAAGATTCCAAGATCAGCCAGAGCCCAATATCGCGGTACAAGATAATTTTTTGCAAGTGACAAAGCAGCGTAAGTCTAAGCTAAATACAAATTAGCATATGTTTTCATTATCATTAACAAAAAAGATTCCAACGAGCTCTCAACTAAATACGGGATCAAAGTTCATAATTTGCGATATGGAGGCTCGGATGACAGACAACTAGTCGATGTATTTTATAAAGATGAAGCATCGGAGCCCTCGCCGCTCTTTGTTTATGTTCATGGCGGCTACTGGCAAATGCTGGACAAATCCCATTCCTGCTCCATTGTTGCTCCTCTGGTGCGTCATGGCTATCGCGTCGCCGTCATGGACTACAACAACTGCCCGCAGGTGACGCTGGCGCAGCTGGTCGAGCAGTTCACAGCCTTTTTAATATGGATATTCGACTATGCCGAGCAAACGCAAACTACTGAGCTTAGTTTTGCGGGTCATTCCGCTGGCGGACACCTTCTGGCCCAGTTGCTGCATATTCCGGCACTGATTTCCGAGGAGCGACGCCAAAAGGTGCGCGTCCTGTTCTTCATTTGCGGTGTTTATGATCTGCGCGAACTGTGGCAACTGGAACCGGTGAATCCCAACAATATATTCGGACTAAACGCAGAAAGTGCCAAGCAACTATCGCCCATGCTGTGGCCATGGCAAGACGATAGCTCATCCTGGTCTGGCGTCCAGTCGCATGTGATATCAGCAGAGCACGAGAGCGTCACCTTCATAGAGCAAAGTCGCGCCTTTGCAAAGAAATTGCAAGATGGCGGCTTCAACGTAACATTTAAGCTTTTCGATAAGTACGATCACTTCGATATTATCGAAGAAACTGTCGTCGATAACTCGCCGATAACCAGCTACCTGCTGGAGGCGCTGCAGGCTGCTTCGAAAGAGTCAAATTAAACAAATAAAATGAGAAATAAAATGTCCGATGAACGTAAATTATTAATAAAAAAGTAAACCAAAATTGCTTTAAAATAAAATAAAATGTATAGTCCAACCTTAAATAGAGATTGACAATTATTTGAATTGAAAAACTGTGTGAATTATTTTGAATTTTCATTTATTTCTTATGTAATTAGTGTTTTTTTAAAACATACACTTAAAATTAATAGTAGTTGCATTTCATATTTACACTATCCAAGCTTCTTTTGCGCATAAAAATAGCTTAGGATATAGCACAGCATCCACAAAGTGCTGCATCATATGGAAAATAAATGGTACATAATAAGTATATGATACATGAAATACAGATGTTATTCAATTCACTGAATGCAAAACAACGTATAAAGTAAATGGAAGTATAACAAACTGTGCGCAATATGAGATAAATAAATAAATTCTAACTAAAAACATAAACTAACATTTTGCTGATGTGATGGAAAATGGTGACGGTAGAAAAAGCATCTATGATTCCTCATCCGAAATGATAATTTCTGTGTCTATTAAGATTTGTTGTTTCTTTTGCTGCTGCTGCTGCTGCTGCGGCTGCTCTCGGCTGCTAATGTTGCTCTTGTTGGTGTTGTTGTTGTTGTTGTTGCTGGCGTATAGCGTGGCATTTAGACTAGAAACGGACATGACCTTAAGTGTGTGGGGAGCAGACGGATCCTTTAGCTTGCCATTGGGCAGCGTCTTGGCAGCCGCATTGTCATTAACACGATCAACATTAATATCATTATTTGCAACCTTGGGGCTGGACTCAGCAGTCTTGACTCTCGTTATATTATTAACTATCACATGAGCAGCCGCCGCGGCAGATGTCTTTGGTGCTGCATTCGCTTCCGTTTCGGACTCTGCATCGCTTATTTCGCCATTTGCTTTGAAGTTGTCCACAAAGGCATCGACATCCTCATCCGTTTCATCATCCTCATCCTCCTCATCGCTGTCGCTCTCATGCTCGTGCTCGTGCTCGCTGTCCCGATGCTTTTGTAGGCCATTGGTCAAAACGATTTGCGCTGTTCGAGCCTGCGCCTGGGCTGCTTGTGCCGCCTGCGCGCTGGTGCAGGGCTTGTCATCATCATCGCCGGCAGCTATGGCCGTATCATTGGCCGTCGCCGTTGCCGCTGCTGCTTCTGTTGCTGCTGCGGCTGTTGCCTGTAGCTGTTTCTCCTTGAGTCGCGCCTCGCGCTGCTCCTCCGTGGTGAGATCCTGCTCGCGCGCAAATCTGCAAAAAGTATTCGGATTAGTTGTGTGCAACAGCAACTACTCAATATCTACTCACTTTTCCAGTATATCACTTATTTTAGTTTGCTTCTTGTTGTTCTCGTTCAGCTTGGCCAGCAGAGCTGCATCCGAGGCCGCCGGATCCTTGGCATTGGCCGTAAAATGTGTGACGGTCTCGTAAAGATCAGTCTTGCGCCTCGCTTGCAGCAGGCGACCTACCTTGACGAAGGCATCATGAGCTGCAAAGTGCAATTGATTATAGAGATTAGATTTGCATGTAAAGATAAAAACTCTTGATCCTACCTATGCGCTTCATTTCGAATGTAGCTAGGCCCAGATTCTTCTCCTTATTGCAGTGCTCGAGCAGCTGGAGCACATCATGGTAATCGGGAAATTCATGCATGCGATTGACAAACGCGGAGAGTGTGCGATTAAATTGCGGATATGGCGTATCCTTAAATAATATGGGCTGCTTCATCTGGCGATGGGCGCTTTTACTTTCACCGGTTAGATCACAGATTTTCTCATAGATCTGACAGGCGCGCTTCTTGTAGCGCTCCACCTGCAGATAACTGGAATCATCATCGTCATTCCAATCGACATCCGCCTCCTCCAAGGCGCTAATACGTTTCGTTATAGTGTACAATGTTCGATTCAGTTTCCGGATGCGCTCATCGCTGCGCTTATTGCCCGTGCTGGGCGTGCTTGTTGTCGCTGCCGCAGCTGGCTCCGCTGTCTTAATCTCAGCTGCAGTTGTAGCTCCAGCTGGCGCTGTCGCTGGAAGTCGCGCCGCCGCTGCCTTTTCTTCAGTCGGCGGCGGCGCCTCGTCCATCGGCAGCTCCACAACCTTGGCCTTGCGTCGCACCTTCAGCTCATCGACGACACACTTGAGATGCACATAAATCATGTCCGGCTCATTGCGCATACGGTCCATGGCCTGCTCCAATTGCTTGCGAAATCCGCGCGAACGCACAAAATTCTCATGCACACTGTAATAATATTTCAGCAATTTAATCTCAATCAGACGCTCCATGTCCTCCGACTTGTCCAGCTCGCGGCACAGCTGCAGCAGGGCTGTATACTCCGGCACGAGGGGCGCACGTGTCGCCGTTGCAGCTGCTGGCGAGACTTTTGCCGTGGACACAGCTGGTGGAACAACTGCAGCTGGCGGTGTCTTACGCTTGGTCTGCTCGTTTTCCACTTTTTCTGTGGGCGGCGTTGTTGGCGGCGATTCCACCAACACTATGGTGGGCGTGGCGGTCTGCCTATCTTTTTGCTTCAGCTCCTGCAGCTGCTGCTGGGCAAGATGCCTGCGCCACTCGTCATCCGACTTCTTGAGCACCGTTATAGGCTGCACGCGCTTGGCCGCGGGCTTCTGCACAGGCGATATGCTGGCACCGGGAAAAGATATTTTTGCTGTAGCTGCTGCTGCTGCGGCAGCTGGCGCTGCTGCCGGCGGCGGGGTCGTCGTTGGCGTCAGCTGTGGCGTTATGCTCGTGGTGGGCGGCAGATTGAGCAACAGCGGCTCATTCAGCGCCGCAGCACAGTGCGGAGGCGTGGCTAGCAAACGCAGGGGCGGCGTGGCGCCAGCCGTCATGGGCGTGGCCGATGTTATGCTGCTACTGCTGCTGCTGCTGGGCTGCACGCTGCGCAATCCTGTTGTTGTTGCCGTTGTTGTTGTTGTTTTCATTTTGTAGGGCAACGTGCGCGCCGCACTGTTGTTGTAAGCGGGGTTGGACAGCGCCACATTCTGCCTGCTCAGCATAGGCATTGGCGACAGCTTCGCCAGCTGCGGCGTCGTGCCTGCTGTTGAATGATGCGCCGGCGGTGGCGGTGCAAGCGTTGACGTCGACGTCGACGACTGCTGCTGTTGCTGCTTCTGTTTGTGCACCATCACGCTGCTGCTGCCACTGTGCGCCGGCGGTGGCAGCTTCTGTGCCGGCGATGCCAATTGCCCGGCCTTCGGCTGCAGCAGCGCGGGCGAAGTCAGCGTCTTGGTCAGCGGCATCTTTTGCAGTGTGGGCAAACGCTGTGCCGCTTGCGGCTTCTGTTTGACTGGCAGCTTTTTTGTCAACGACAGCTGTGGGCTGGCCAGAGCCTTCGGCTGCTGCTGCAAAGGTGGCTTTAAGGGCCTCTGTTGCTGCAACATTGGCTTCTGTGGTGTCAAGGGCGGCGTCGGCGCTTTCGTCTTTTGCAATGTGGACATCGATGTGGACGGCTGCTGCTGGTGTTGCATTTGCATGGGCGTCGACGTCGGCGTCTTTTGATGTTGCAGCTGCAGCACGGACGTTGGTGTCGTCGGCTTTTGCTGTTGTTGCAGCTGCAGCATTGACATCGCCAGTGCTGGCTTCTGCTGCTGCTGCTGTTGCTGCAGGGACGTTGGCGTTGACAGCTTCTGCTGCTGCAGTAGCGCAGTTTTTTGCTGCCCCAACGTCGCCGCCTTCTGCTTCATTGGCGCCTTGTGCTGTTGTGTGGCGGTTTTCTGTGCCGCTTTGGATGTCAGCATCTGGGGGATGGGTACACTGGTAATTGTTGCCATTGTGGTGCCAGTGCCAGTTATTGTCTTGGACCAGTTGCCGCCCGACAATTTAAATGGCTTGTAATTCACAGTATTGTTATTGTTATTATTATTGTTGCTGTTATTGTTATTGTTATTGTTGTTGTTGCTGTTGCTATTATTGTTGTTCTCCAGCGAGATTTTTGCATTGGACATGTTGAAATTGCCATTACTGTTGTTGTGCTTGGTAACCGTTATGCCGCTGGGTATATGCATGGACCTATAAGAAACAAATTCCTCTGTAAGTTATCGATAACTCAACCAATTGTAAACCGTTAAAAGACTATCGATTATTGCCAAGCGATCTATGGCTTTTTGGAAGACATTTCTGACTCCATAAAGTATTTAATTTTTTGAGCTGTATCTTGTCTCTTGGCTTTTTAGCTACTGGCGTAAGATTATATCTCGGATTATATAGCTGTAATAGGATAGATCAGTCTAAGCGAAGTTTTCTTTGTTGTTTTAAGGCTAACTGAGCTGATATTCAACTATACTCAACCTTATATAGCTACAGCTCAGCAATTAAAAACTTTACTATACCCCTTAGAAAAAAGTGGGTACCTGTAAGTTCCTACTATTGTTCCGGTTCCTGTCGCTGTTGTTGTTGCAGTTGGCGTTGATTTGATGCCCGTGGCAGGCGTTGCAAGAGATGCTTTTGGTATGTGCAACAGTTTTGTGGGCAGGGCTTTCGGCGTGGACATCCTTGCCTGGTCTCGACGCGCTCGCTTGACATCCGGTGGGCCCTGGAGACAAACGAAGATTATATTAAAAAACGACCTGTTGGCTATTGCATTTTAAATTCCATTTAAAAACAAAACAAACAAAAAACGCCGCTGCAGCTGTGTGAGTAGCAGTGTGTGTAGAGTTTTAAGGCGCGCCACTGAATGCAGTGTAGAGTTACGTTCATTTCGCCTAGGCATGTAAACAAATGTTAAATCGGTAATAGTTAGCGAATTGCGACGTAAATTGTACACTGATGTCACATAAATACACCCACACATGCATGACAACTGGTTTTATTTAGAATAATTAACATTTCCAATTACTCGCTCCAAATGCAGCAGTTGCTGCTGCACACGCAGTGGCAACACTGGCAGCATTGGCTGTGCAAGTGTGTGCGTGTCGAGTTGCTGGTGTGCGTCTGTATGTGTGAGCAACAATAAAAGCAGCGCGAAAAAGATATTCGTACACATAATTTGTAATATACACACACAAGCACATATGCACATATAATACACATATAGACACACGCACGCAACACCAATACGCGCATACCACTGCACAAAACCTATTAAAAATACAACTGTACTTTTCTACACCAGCTGAACGTTGGCGCTGTCACTGGCGCTTTTACCTCCTCCTCCGAATCCGAGCTCAAATCCACATATATAACCGAAGTCATAGTCTAATAGCACTTAACACTAAATTTTTATTTGATACGTCGCTTTTTACTAGTTTTTCTTGACATTTGGCTTAACACACGCAACTGTTATTGTTGCCAGCTAGTTTTTCACGCATATATTACGTCTGTGTCTTATAATTTGATTTCGCCTGTGTTTGTATTGTTGCTTTGCGTTTGTTTTCGCAGGCTAGGTTGCTTTGCTTTTTGTAGAGTTCTATTGCATACAATGTTGCCATATCTACTTCAATTATTGGCAACGCTTAAATTAGCAGTACTGCTCCAGTATTAACAGATAGCGATCAACTATCGTAAATCTATCGATTTTAAATAACATTAACAGCATGTTATTGGCATTATGCGCTGAGATTTGCGTTCTCGTTTAATGGAATTGGGTAAATAGGTGGAATATTTAAATATAAGAGGAATTCAGAGGCATAATAAAACCTTATTTTTAATAAAATTTAAAGCGTACCAGCGGGCAAATGAAAAGAACAAGACAAACGCAAATCTTACATATACTAGTTATAATAAAAAAAATTAAGTCAAAATAGTTATAATATGGTAAACAAAACATACAATTCGTATCGATATATCGATATGATATTAACATCCCTAATACAATGTTAAGAAACGTCAACAGACTAGGCAAATGACACGTCGTGCCCACTTCGTACAATTTCGTTTTCCTCTACGTCGTTCATTCGGTTTTCGTCAGTTGGAGCGGTCGTTGTGTCCGCTGAAGTGTTCCCCAATAGAAGTGAAACTTTCTAAATTTTGTGTAGAAAGTGCAGCAATTCAAATCATAAGTTTAGTTCCCTGCCGTACGTTACATTAAGTCAAACACAATGGGAAGTAAGTACAACGCCAACAAGTTCAAGTGCAATTCGTACGAAAGTGCCGGAACGCTTGGCAATAAGCGGCGGCCGCATCGGCAACACCCCCGTACTTGCTTACGTATACAAAAAAGATGAATTTGGGAATTGATGTGCCAGTGCCTCCGCCGCTAATTGTGTGAAGTGCAGGCTCAAAAACGCGTTCCAATCAGAGCTTACAACATTATTGGTTTTCATTCATTCATTTGCAGTCAAATTCCTGGAAGTTATCAAGCCCTTCTGCAGTATACTGCCTGAAATTGCAAAGCCCGAACGCAAGGTGTGTATAAGTATTGATTAAAAATGTATTTCTTAGAAATTGTTGAATTAACGTGGCAAAAGCTGTGATTTATAGTGTATATATGTTTTTTTTTGGTTTGATTTGTGCGTTTTCGTATCGTATTTGCTTTGCTGGGCGCCAGTGTTGCCAGCGCACGCGTTTTTTTTTTTTGCTTTCACTTGTCAGTCGAATGCGCCACGCAAACAATTTGTGATTTCGTAGTAGATACACGGAAGCACACAAGTTGTTGTTTTATGTGCATGCATATATGTAATGAAAATGAAATTAGTTTCAAGTTAATTAACTGAATTAATTGTATTTGAGAACTTACTGGAAATTAAATATTTTGAATTAACATTTAGTACCAAAAATTTATGAAATATATGCAAATGCGCAATTCTTACGTTTTCTTCATTTATTTAATGTATGTTTCTGATTTGATTTTCTATTTGAAATCAATTTTTCATTCATAAAACGCTTTAAACAAGATACTACTATTCTTATCAAATTCAAGTACTATTTTTTGACTACTTGTTGCCTTACTACTATTTAACACAACTTTGACAAACAATGCAATACCGCATACGACGTGGAACGTCAAACTTCGGCTCGCACGAAGCAGCCACACGACGCCATGCTACGTCAGCCTCGTGTTGTTGTGTTTAACGGTCGCGACCATATGATGGGCCACGATAAGCAGAACTGGATTTTTTTTTGTTTAAACATTTACACACGTACACACATGTAGGTCAGAATAGCGGTAGTTGCCAACTATGTGGGCCGTGACTTATTTTTAATACTGCATTTAAGCAAATTCGGGGCAATATTATTTTTTTGTTATAAATATAAATAAAGATTTACAATCAATTTATTTTTCGTATTTTATTGCAGATCCAATTCAGAGAAAAAGTACTATGGACAGCCATCACATTGTTCATTTTCCTGGTATGTTGTCAAATTCCATTGTTTGGCATCATGAGCTCCGATTCGGCGGATCCCTTCTACTGGATCCGTGTGATTCTCGCCTCGAATCGTGGCACACTTATGGAGCTGGGCATCTCGCCCATTGTGACATCGGGTTTGATAATGCAGCTATTGGCGGGTGCCAAGATCATTGAGGTCGGTGATACGCCCAAGGATCGTGCTCTCTTCAATGGTGCACAGAAACTATTCGGCATGGTCATAACGATTGGACAAGCGATTGTCTATGTGATGACCGGCATGTACGGTGATCCATCGGAAATCGGTGCCGGCGTCTGCCTGCTGATCATCATTCAGCTGTTTGCCGCCGGTCTCATTGTGCTCCTGCTCGACGAGCTGCTCCAGAAGGGCTATGGCCTGGGCTCTGGCATTTCGCTGTTCATTGCGACCAACATATGCGAGACGATCGTGTGGAAGGCCTTCTCGCCCACCACGGTGACAACGGGACGTGGCACCGAATTCGAGGGCGCCGTAATTGCTCTGTTCCATTTGATGGCCACGCGCAACGATAAAGTGCGTGCACTGCGCGAGGCATTCTATCGCCAGAATCTGCCCAATCTGATGAACCTGTTGGCCACCATCTTGGTGTTTGCTGTCGTCATCTATTTCCAAGGTTTCCGCGTCGATTTGCCCATCAAGAGCGCCCGTTATCGCGGCCAGTACAGCAGCTATCCAATCAAGCTGTTCTACACTTCCAACATTCCCATCATTCTGCAGTCTGCCCTTGTCTCCAACTTGTACGTCATCTCGCAGATGTTGGCCGTTAAATTCCAGGGTAATTTCTTCATCAATTTGCTTGGCGTTTGGGCCGATGTTGGCGGTGGCGGTCCAGCCCGTTCGTATCCCATTGGTGGCCTGTGCTATTATCTGTCGCCGCCTGAGAGTGTGGGTCACATTCTGACCGATCCCATACATGCGCTGCTCTACATTGTCTTCATGTTGGGCTCCTGTGCTTTCTTCTCCAAGACATGGATCGATGTCTCTGGCAGCTCAGCCAAGGATGTAAGTTTAGCCACAATCTTTTAAACAATTCATTTTACTTATCCATTTTTTGTTTATCCGACTAGGTTGCCAAGCAGCTGAAGGAGCAGCACATGGTGATGCGAGGCCATCGCGAGAACTCGATGATTCATGAGCTGAATCGTTATATTCCAACGGCCGCTGCTTTTGGTGGCCTCTGCATTGGCGCTCTATCTGTTATGGCAGATTTCCTGGGCGCCATTGGCTCTGGCACGGGTATCCTGCTGGCTGTGACGATTATCTATCAATACTTTGAGATTTTCGTTAAGGAACAATCCGAAATGGGTGGCATGGGCACGCTGCTGTTCTAAGCAGTTCAAATCCAAACTTTCAACATGAAATTATAACAATAACAGCTAACAAATACTTCATCATACTTCTCACATGTCAGCTCGCTTTGCCCCTGCTCCGCCCCGCCCCCGCCTCGCGCCTACCTATTAAGCAAATTAACGTTTTTGTATGGTTTTTAAATTCCACGATAGGGCCTAATTTTAAGGCTATTTGCTGCCGTGTTTAGCTGGCCTTGGCAAGAATTATTGTTTGTGTTAAATGCGACAAGAACTTTAGTTTGAATAGTTTTATTAGTTTGTATCATTAAAAAAATGTGAGACTTTATTGCTTAAGTTCAATATTTCGCTGAATTGATTGAATTTCAATGCAATCCATTGTTTTAAAGAAGTGTAATATAATTATAGAACATCGATTACACGTGGAATTATTAAACACGATGAATTATGAGTACATGAAACGAACATTAAAATCACGCAACATGCATACAAATTGTCATAATAATAAAACGTAAATTAGATAAACTTTTTTAATTCAACAAGTGCCGTTTTTATTAACATAAACATAAAATATAAAAAAGGAAACATTTGGAAACGCTTAACTTGTCGATAGAGTGGAGACAACGTGGTTAAATGTTGCCGCGTAATCAAATTTCAAAACTATCGGCATCGATATTACTACATTTATCGATGTCTTTTTAACATAGCGAAACTTTATTATATTTTGAGAAAAATGTTATGCACTTACAATTGCATAAGGCTTTTTTATAATATTTTAATGAAATTAAAATGCAGTTTAGATGCTGTTTTATAAAGATCAACTATTTATTTTTGCATCTACTTAACAATGTTAAAGAACAGCAATCGATAACATCGACCTGATTGTCAATCATCGCTGGTAACAACAGAAGGTATCTCGGCATTAATAGAGTCTGGTCTCACTTCGTATCGCATAAAATGGAAAAATAATCATAAATAAAAATAAGCAATTCGAGACAGTTTAAACAACATAAACGCGACGCACACGCATACACACACACACTAATGCGCATTTACGTACAAGGAAGCATAACGTTTACGTTGAACTGCGGCAAGCGAGCTGTGCGAAACCCAAACGAAACACAACAAAAACAACATCATCTGGAGGCAATATAAATAGGAGCTGAGTTGCCATGTCAGCTCCACTCATACGAAATGTACCGTATTTAAAGCAGCAGCTAACCGCATTGCTGCGCAACACATCTCCGGTGATAACGCTCATCTGTCTGGTGACCACCTTCGGCTATTTGCTATCCTTTTCGGAAACGGCCATCCTGCTGTTGAGCGTGACGCCTGGCTATATTTTGCCAAATGGCAAATTTTGGATATGGACCGCATTCACGTTCTGCTTCATCGAGCTGCACTGGTGGGAGGTCATCGTCGACGTGGTCACCGTCGGGCTGTGCGGCAAAATGCTGGAACCGCTTTGGGGACAATTCGAAATGTTCAAGTTCTTTGCGCTCAGCAACTTTGGCGTCTCGCTGCTAACGACCATCTATTATCTGTTCTATTATATGGTTACCAAGAATCCAACCATATTGTTTGACGTGCACATCCATGGCCTGGCCGGCTATGTCGCTGGAATTTGCGTGGCCGTACGACAGATTATGCCCGATCACCTAATCTTCAAGACGCGCTACGGACGTCTAACCAATCGGTGCGTATGTCTTACCCAAATGAATGTCGCCTAAAGACCTTACTGTAGTTCGAGGCGGTAACCTTAACCCGTCCCTATATAAAAGTGGCGCGGTTTAAAGCCTTATAAAACTGTTAGCCTAAATCAATGACAACCCAAAAAGCCTAAACCTCGATACTCTTATAAAAAAGAACTCCCTAACTGTTGAATCACAAGCTCCTTACCATATAAGTCGCTTATCTTGCAGCAATGTCCCTCTGACGGTGCTAGTTTCTGCTATTATTGGCTGGGCTATTGGCATGCTGGACGGCACGTATCCGGCCATGTTTGCCTCCGGTGCTATAGTCTCCTGGATCTATTTGCGTTTCTATCAGCATCATCCGAACGGACGTGGTGATAGCTCGGAGAGCTTCACCTTCGTCAGCTTCTTCCCGAATGTAATGCAGCCGTTCATCAGCGTTCTGGTAAATCCCATTTACAATTGTTGTTTGCGTGCGGGCGTGGTTAAGACGCCGACGCCGCTGCGAACGATATCGACGGCTAGCCTGACTTCGGTCTCTGTGCAGATGCCCGGCGTGGATCCGCATGATATTGAGCGCAGGCGGTAAGCTATTTATCCCATCTATTAACGAATTATAAAACGTATGCTTTTGTTTAACAATCAGACAAATTGCGCTAAAGGCTCTTAGCGAACGACTAAAGGCCACCGACTCAACGCGACATGCACAGCTGCCGAAGTCGTTTCCTCAGCAGCAGCAGCAACATCACCAGCAGCAGCAGCACAAGCATCACAGCCACAATCATGGTGCCGGGCACAGTCATAGCCATGCGGCTGGGCATGGTCACAGTCACAGTCACAGTCCCAGCGCTGGGCACAGTCATAGCCATGCGGCTGGAGCGGCGCAGGCACCGCAGCCCGATTTCGTAAAGCCTGCGGCACAGCAATTGCCGATTACAACGGCGCGTGCCGAGCCGCGAATGATCAGCACGATGAGCCCCATTGCAATACCTATGCCGGCGCCGCCGCCCAAGGATGAGCAGCCGCCGGCAGCGGCTACGCTTATCGATTTGGATGATGGGTCAAACTAGACAGTTTATATTTTAACATAAATGAATTTTTTGGATATTGAAATGATCTGCTTATGATTATTTTTGTATGACTGTAACAAGTGCGCTCCTTAATTGTATTTAACGTTATTTTGCTTTAATTAACATACGTGTAGATTTCTAATTGCCAGCTTGGCTTAGCCTTTCCCCACTGAGGCAACGCCCCTGAAAGCGCAAGAGGAAACCTTCCATCGACGTAGCGCCTATTGTAGTACCTACATTCATGCATATATATTATACAAGCAAAATTTCTGTTGTAGTGTTTACATGTATTGAGAAAAACCAATGCTTTATTTAGTTTATAACATTACTGTAAATATATTTAAAACCCAAAAACCAAATGATTTGAACTTGTCATACATATGCCTGGTATGCTGCTCACAGATAATATGCGCTCAATTTGAAATAACACCGTATGCGTATGTTTGGCAACACGCTGATAAATACCAAAAATTCGTTTAGTATTTTTGTGTGGGTTACAATTAACATAGGTTTCATTTGAATCATGTGTGACCATACTTTTAAAAATCAAGTGGGCTGAATGGGAAGAGTGAACGTACTCAATACCATCTAAATTATAATTTATATTAAGCTTGTACCATATTGCTGACAGTGTAGCAATATCATGATTGTGTTCAATATTTCGTATGAACATTTATTAGTGACATGCAATTTGAAAAATACCTGCGATAAGTCACGGCGATAGTTATCGCTCATCCCAAGTATCGATTCGGCAAGTGGATTCGCTTGGGGCGATTGACCGTCGTGTTCGCGTTATATTTTTTAAGTTTTTTATGTGCGCACGCCATTTGTTTTTCATAACTCAGCAGATTGACAAGTTGACGAACGTTTGTCACGCAACAATTAATAACCAAAATGTTGCTCTAAAAGAAAAACGGCCAAGAGCAAGTGGCTGGGTAAATACTGCGTGTGCATAACGCGTGCCTTTTTTTAAGTAACGCGCAGCAGAAATGGGTCTTAATAGCAACTACAGTGCACAAAAACAACAGCACACTAATTTCCTCCCGCACCGGAATGGTAAGTTTCATGTTCTGATAAGAGCCGAGCAAGTCAAGAAACAAAGCGAAGCAAAAAAGGAAATCAAAGCGAATTATCGGTCAAAATGTAGCAGAAAAATATTGCAGCGGGCTCGCCCCGCCGAAACACTCAGTAAACAAAAATCCATCTAATCGACACACACACACACTTACTCAAATTCATGTGTGCTGTGCGTGTGTGTGTGTGCTGTGCCGTTTTTGGCGCTTGCGGCAACGTCACTGTGTGCGTGTGTGTGTGAGTCAGTGTGTTTTGCGGTTTATTGCCAACGTGTAGTGCAGTCACCATTGGCAGCGGCGTCGTGGCAAAAAAAAAACCGACAACAATAATGTGCAAATATGCAAATCCAAGCAAACTGGCCAACAATTGTAGTCGGGTTTTTGACAACTTTTGGGCGCATTTATGTAAATGCCAAAGTCTGCTTCAACCCGTGAACTCCTAGTTCACAAGCTAGTTTCGCATTGAATGAAACCGGTTTACTTACACAATAGGAACTCCAATTGGAACACCAACTGGAATGCCAACTGGAACTGGGCTAGAGCTACACACATACATACGTATGTAGCTCGCCCTTAAGTATTTCTGGTTCTTTGTTGTGTTCGAGCTTTTACAGCGTTTACTTTCACTTCAGCCAATGTCCAGGGTCGCTTGGCTTTGCATTTGCAACTTGTGTGTAAAATATTCTGCACTCCGACTAACCATGATCGAGCTGCTATAATATTAGGTTGAAAATAATCTCATCAGAATAGAATGTTCAGCTTTGAAAGCTTTAATATAATAGCTTACCAGCTATATATATATATATATATAACATTCTGTTCTCAATGAATAACTGACTGAGCCCAAACCGTAAAAATAATAACCCAAATATATAAACAGTTGCAACCTATTTAAATTAGGTTCTGAAAAGTTTCCTCTCAAGAATGAAAACAGTTGTAGGAACCCATTTTTGTTTTTTTTTTGCTCCTATTGATTTTCAGCTTGTTTTTAAAGCTCCACATTTTATATATGTTTTAAAAAATATGGCATTGAATATTGCTTATATATAGCTTATTTCGGGAATGTATCAAATGATGTTGATTTTATAACATATTTATTTAATTTGACACAGATGTTAGGCTATAAATATTAAGCACAAGCGGTCAGATTAGATAACAATATCACATTGCATAGCCCATATTGAAAGTATCTATTTACATTAAATCGATTAGTATACTATAATTTTGAATCGACTTCCGTATCAAATAGTTGCAACTTAGATATGTTGTGCTTTACAATAATATACTAGGAGTTAACCTGTGCTGTGTTGCTCTAGCACACATTCTTATTTATACAATATATAAATAAATAAGTTTGCACTTGCCCCAATCTTGTCGAAAAGAACAAAAGAAACTCGAGAGCGGATTGGAGTCAACGAAAGTGAAAGAAATAGGTATACAATTAGTGAGATAAAAAAGAGAGATAGAGCATAAGGTCTCACAATGAGAGTAAGAGATAATGCTTATTGGATTGTCAACGCAACTTGTTGTTATAACACTTCCCAGCAAAGCATGAACTTTGCCTACTTGAATTCATGAGATCTGCATAGAAGGGTCGTAATTGTTTTAAAAGCAAAACAACCCTACACATTAATTTCCCATCCAAAGATCTAAAAAGGGATTTTTAGAAAACTGTTGCTTTTTTTTGTGTGTATGTAACTATGCAAAGTACATATTGCACCATGGAAAACTTAGTTATAACTTCCATGTAGTATTTCCAAAAAGTATTTCGTATTTTTTTTCATTTTCTTATTTTAACAACTTAATGCAGATATTATGTGCTTACAATATGCTCAAATGTGACTGCAAACACGTCAAAACACACACAAGCGCGCACACACACACACACACACACACACACACACTTAGACGCACACATTCATCTGCTTGTTTACACACATGCGCGCCTGCCATTCAAGCGGCAGCAGCAAAAGCGTCGACGTCAACGTCGCAGTCAGCGTCGACGCCGCAACGGACAGCTCCATATTTGAAGCAAGAAAACCCAACGAGTGCGATGAATTGGCGCTCAGTTGGGCATTGGTAGCCACATATAACGGTTCGTGTCTTTGTTAGCTGCGTTTCCGTTTTGCGCTATTATCAAAAACGAAATGTGTACAATTTATCGCGCTGAACAAACACAAATAATAAAGCAAAAGAGAGACAACGATAAAAAGAACTACAAAAAACAATAAATAATAAACATTCGCCAGCTAATTGCCACTACACTAAACACTAACTTCCCCCCCTCTCTCTCCCTCTCTCACCACTCTCTCTCTCTTCTCTCTTTCACCTCTCTCTCTCGCCTGTTGCAACAGAAATCAAAGCGACAATGACAGATCAACTAAACGAGCTGCACACGCGTCTAGCCCAGGTGAGGCAGGAGCATTTGCTCAAGTTTTGGTCCGAGCTCTCGGCGGACGAGCGCACCAAACTGGCGCGCGACATAGACGAGCTCTGCCTGGACGAGATCAAGCTGTATTGGGATCGTGCCACCATCTCGATGAATGCGAACGGCATCAAATTGGACGGTCGCCTGCAGCCCATACCCGACGGCCAAATCCTGTCGACGGCTCGCACCACGCCGGATAAGCTGAGCGCCTATCGGGAGGAGGGATTGCAGCAAATAAGCCATGGCCATGTCGCTGTGCTGCTCATGGCGGGCGGACAAGGTGAGTTCATGCATTCAATTTCTGCTAAGATAATGTATATAAGATATGAGGTTAAAAAAAAAAAACACGTTAAAGGCAAACAGCCCTTTTTTCCCCTTCTGAAACTATCGAATCTTTTGTTATCAATATTTATGTAATGATGTGATAGAAAAAAATAATAATAGGTATATTTAAGATTATAAAAAAAATGTAACTACGGTTAAAAAAAGGGGGGAAAACAATTTTTTTTCGTATATTTCATTTTACATTTAAAACGTTCTATTTATAATCAAATCTATTGAAGATAGAAGACATATTGAATACCCGATTAAACTGCATTTAACTCCTTATATTATATTTTGTTTGGAAGAAAAACATGTTTTATTTATAGACAGAATCTTTATCAGCAGCTCTGTATAGTCTGGTATACAAATATACAACATTAAATTCTAAGATAGTATTTATTTTCTCATTACATTTGCGCTTGCTTGATAAGTATCTGTAGATACGAGATACTATTGCTGGGCCGGAAGCTGCAGAAAAATTAAATATTATTTCAGTTTTTTTTTTTTCCCCCACTCATAGCTAATAAACTATTTTAAACAATTTCTGATCGCAATTGCCTTGAGCAATGAACAAAAATTCAGTATTGGCAAAGACGAAAACAACAACAATGCAGACCTGCAACGTCTGTGTAAGTGTGTAAGTGTGTGTGTGTGTGTGTGTGTGTGAGTGTGGGTAAACGGCTAATTAGATTGATATAAAAATGCTCCATCAAACCAACGCCACATACTCGCGCAAATACACACACACACACAGACATTGCAGGTCTGCATTGTTGTTGTTTTCGTCACACACACGCACACAAATGCATGTGCCTCAACCAGCTGCCCACTCATGAAATTTCTTGTTTGTAATTTAAAATTCCGCTTGCCAGACACGTCACGCCAATCGGGCGAACCATCATAAAGTAATAACAGTTTAATCCATTCTTATGGCCAGCCAATCCAGTCGCCAGTGTTGGTCAGTCTCAAGTTGTTGCTGTTGTTGTAGCCTTTCTTTTTTTTTCTGCTTTTGCTGATGTTGATTTGATATTTCCCGTTGTATTCAACGTGGCCGAAGCAAGCGAATTCACGTAATGGACAACAACAACAACAACAGAGCAAAAGACGAAAGTCAATGTACGCCTGGCTCAGCATTTTATTAGTTAGTTACGTAGTTACGTAGTTCAGGCACGTAACGTAATCTCGCATAACGGTTAAAAGTTGTAGGCGTTAAGGCTGCAGATCGCCACGCAATTTATCGATAACAACAACAACTGCTTGTAACTCGCTTGGCCGCAAATAAGATTAATCGATAAGCGTGCTATAATTAAAAACCGGTAAAGTGACGCGTTTGACCTTACGACAGGTTTATATGCTAAATAGCTACAAGAGTGGAAACAAAGATTTAACAAAAAAAAAAAAAAGAAGAAATCGCTTATTGAAAGCGAAACCCAAAGCCGAAAGCCGAAACAAAAGCAACCAGTTTTAAAGGTCAACCGGCTGGGCGCACAGCAAATGGCAAAACTCAAAAAATATATATAGATAATATTTCCTGCCTGAGAGCTGAATTTTGCGCTTTTTAGCTTAAATATCCTTTGTGCTAAATATAAATGTAAGAAACGAAAATTTGTACAAAATATTTTTAAAAAAATCAAATCATAAATAACTGGAAAACCATTTTATAAACATTTTTATATATTGGCAAAGATTAATTAGATTTAGATTGAGCAAAAACTGTAAACAATTACAAATGTCAACAATCTGACCTCTTTTGCAGGCACACGACTCGGCTTCGATCAGCCCAAGGGCATGTACGATGTGGGACTGCAATCCCGCAAGACGTTATTCCGCATCCAGGCGGAGCGCATACTGAAGCTGGAGCAGCTGGCCGAGGAGCTGTGTGGCAGACGGGGTCGCATCGTCTGGTATATTATGACCTCGGAGCATACAATGCAGCCGACACTGGACTATCTGGAGGCCAACAACTTTTTCGGGCTGCGCGAGGAGAACGTGGTGCTCTTTGAGCAGGGCTCGCTGCCGTGCTTCGATAACGATGGCCGCATCATATTGGACGAGAAGCATCGTGTGTCGCGCTCCCCGGACGGCAACGGCGGCATCTACCGTGCCATGCAACGCGCCGGCATCCTGGACGATATGCAACAGCGCGGCATACTCTATGTGCATGCGCACAGCGTGGACAACATTCTGATCAAGGTCGCAGATCCCATATTCATTGGCTACTGTGTGCAGCAGCAGGCCGACTGTGCCGCCAAGGTGGTGGAGAAGTCGTCGCCCAATGAGGCGGTCGGCGTGGTGGCCATTGTCGACAACAAGTACCAGGTGGTGGAGTACAGCGAGATCTCGGCAAAGACGGCCGAAATGCGCAATGCGGATGGACGCCTGACGTTTAGCGCCGGCAATATATGCAATCATTTCTTTACCGTCGCCTTTCTGCACAAGATCGGCAGCACGTACGAGCGCAAGCTGAAGCTGCACGTGGCCAAAAAGAAGATACCATTCGTGGACAATGCCGGCAATCGTTTGACGCCCAACCAGCCGAACGGCATCAAGATTGAAAAGTTTGTCTTCGACGTCTTCGAGTTCGCCGAGAAGTTTGTCGCCATGGAGGTGCCGCGCGACGAGGAGTTCAGCGCACTCAAGAATGCCGATTCGGCTGGCAAGGATTGCCCCAGCACAGCGCGCGCCGATCTGCACAGGCTGCACCGCAAATATATCGAGAATGCCGGCGGCATGGTGCACGGCGAGATCTGTGAGATCTCACCATTTGTCAGCTATGCTGGCGAGAATCTCGCCCAGCTTGTGGGTGGCAAATCCTTTAGCGGTCCCGTTTATCTGCGTGAATCCATGCAAGGAAACCTCTAGACCCGAAATCCTCCCCCCTCCCCCTCACACACACACACACACACACACACACAAACATACACATATGTACATATAGACTGATAAATGTGGATAGTTTCTGTTAAAAATTTGGTTCAGCTAGGTCAAAGAGCACGAAAATTCCATAGTTTTCAGTACTTAAGAGCAACTACTCTATAAATTTGGTTGTCCTTTTTCTCTTTTGTTCTTGTCTTTGTTTATATACTTTTCCATTGATTGTGCAATCATATTGTGAATATACCTATATCTAAAAAGAAAATATACAATATATGCATATTTTTAATATATATTAAATACAATTTGGAAAACTTTGTTTATATTAACTAGACTTGGGTTGGGTATTCAACTATTCCCAAGCTATTCCAAATGAAATAAATATAAATGTATTAAGGCGATCTTATCTTAACTTTCAAAATATTCTGATAATTTTTTAATTGCATATTTATTGATTCTAATTTCTATATAATAACTTCTGCTAGTCCATATTTTCGAGCGACTACTGTATTAGGGAAGTTGTAACAAAAACGGGAAAGAAGGGCCGACGATTTAATACCCTTGCATATCCAACTTTTTCATAATGCTTATATTGCTTTGCCCTTAAGAAGCATAGGCACAATAATTAATGCCGAGTTTGGTCAAGATATCTTGAAAAACTAAAAAGTTTTCCAAACAGGAACCTACTTTTCGACCGATAGTTCTTTTGGCAGCTATATGATATAGTGGTCCGATAGAGCCAACAGACAGAGGAGATGCCTCCGTCTATGCGTTACACATTTCATGAAACAATTATAATACCCTTTGCAAGGGTATTAAAACAGCTACTATTCAGATATATATAATATATGGTAAACAGTCCGAAAGAGATTCAAGTATAAAGACAATTTGTTTTTGTTCTGGTTGTAAATCTATAAAATAAACTGAAGTTGAGCTTTATTTAAGAACACACTTAATAGATGGCACAACCTCCTCGATCCAGTCGATGCAGATCTCGGTCACCTGGCGCAGAAAATTGTGCTCCGTTTGCACCATTTCGGTGAAGAGGATGCACTGCGGCTTGTACTTGCCGTGCAGCACGCTGGACGGATGAATCTTGGCCTTGACACGCCCGCTGAGCGTCAGATAGTGTCCCTCCTTCTGGAGCAGGGCGATGTTGTCGAAGAGACCCGTCAGCAGGCACTTCTTGACCGCATCCGTGTTGTCGCCGCAGCTGTTGAAGGCCAGATTCAGACGGGCGCTAATCTCGGCCAGCTGGTTGCGCACGTTGCGAGCATAGTTCAGATTGCGTATATTGAGGAAGTTGTCGTGGCACCAGATCTTTGGCTTTTCGGTTTTCTGGAACGTGCTGAACACGTTGAGCAGGGTCAAATGGTCGCCGTGCTTGGACTGGAACTTGGCGTGCGCCAAGGCGGCCAGTTCGCTCTTGTCCGTGTGTCCAATGAACACATTGTCGCTGGACAAGGCCGCCACCAGGCTGAGCATCTCCTCCATGCAGCCGAATGTGGGCGCCGCGAGCAACAGCTTGGCGTATCTGGGATCCAGCGGAAACTGGGCCATCCAGCGGCCCGTCGTGGTGATGCTGGGCGCAGCAGCCGACTTGATGGCACCCAATTGCTCCAGGGCCTGGTAGGCGCTCTGCACGCCCTCCGGCTGTGGGGCGTCTATGAAATCAAAGCTGGCGCAATCGATGCCTAGCGCGAGCAACTGCAGCACCGTGGCGGTCAGATTGGCGCGCAATATCTCTGGCTGTGCGGCGCTGCGGAACTTCTCCATGGTGGCCTTCGTATAGGTGCGATAGCAGACGCCTGGCGCATCGCGTCCGGCGCGTCCGCTGCGCTGCCAGGCCTGTGCCTGCGAGATGCGCACGGTTTTGAGCAAATCCAGACCAGAGCTCGGATTGAACGACTTCTCCTTGACAAAGCCGCAGTCGATGACACAGCGTATGCCCGGTATGGTAATCGATGTCTCGGCTATATTCGTGGCCAGGACAATTTTACGTGTGTTCGCCGGCACGGGCAGAAAGCATTCCAGCTGCTTGCCCTGGGCCATCTGGGCGTAGAGCGTAAAGACGCGCACATCGGAGGGGCCCGAGTTGTTGATCCTGGCCAGCTGGCGGATTTGCTGGGCCAGCGCCTCGATCTCTTCCTGACCGGTTAGAAAGATGAGCACATCATGATTGATGGGCTCGTGGCGATGTATATCGAAGAGTGTGACCAGGGCTGCGTGTATGTAATCCTCTTGCGTCTCCTTGGCGTGCAGCACGCGCACCGGATGCGTGCGCCCCTCCAGATACATGCCCTTCACATTGAAGTATTTGCCAAAATGATCAATGTCCATCGTGGCCGAGGTAATTATGAGCTTCAGCTTGGTCAGCTTGTGCTTGCGGCGCTCCTGCTGCGCCTCCTTCACAATGCCGAACAGCACATCCGCATTGACCGTACGCTCGTGCGCCTCGTCCAGCATAATGGCCGTATATCGGCGCAGCAAACGATCCGCAATCGCCTCGCGCAACAGTATGCCATCCGTGAGGTAGCGTATGCGCGTTCGCTCCGTGGTGGTGTCCTCGAAGCGCACCGTATAGCCCACGGTGTCGCCCACGGTGCTGGCCAGCTCCTGCGCCACGCGCTTCGCTATGGTGATGGCCGCCACGCGGCGTGGCTGGGTGATGCCAATGATGCCGCTGTTCGCGTAGCCGGCCTGCAGCAGAAATTGCGGGATTTGTGTGGTTTTGCCGGAGCCGGTTTCGCCCATGATCAACAGCGTGTCGTTCGCCTCCAGCTCCTTGAGTATGCGCTGCCGGCAATGGTAAACGGGCAGCGCCCTGCGCTCCTGCTCGACGCTGCTCTTCTTGCTGCCCAGGACATTCTTGTACGGACTCTGGAGCTTGGGTGGACTATTATAGTTGGGCTTCTTGATGCAGTTCTGTTCCTTCATCGGCTCGATTTTGCGCTTGACGGGAAAGCTGGCGGCCAAGCTTGGATTGCCATTGCCATTGATCAGGTATTTCGATTCCATGCTGCGCAGTCTCTGCTGCGGCAGGTAAAATGAAAAAATTGTCTAAAGTTGTTTTGTTTGTGCAATTGATGGGCGCTATTTGCGCTGCAATTAAATGTGCTATCAGTCTTAAAACACTTACCCGGACATGGGCTTTACACTGGCAACTTTATCAAGCCAGGTAAATATTGGATATAACTATAAACAAGGGCGCTTGTGTATGTGTGTGTGTCTGTGTGTGTGTAATCACAGGTGGGGACAAGCGCTCCACGCTTGTGCTTTAGTGATGCGCACAGCGAAAATGTATCGTTTAAGAGGAACTATCGACAGCTTGAGTTGTCTGCTATCGATTATTTTGTGCAGCCAATGGCCATTACGACTAAACAACTGGATTACAAAAAATAATAAATTAACACTATGTTTCGCCATCAGATTTTAGGTTTAGAATTATCAACCTCGATTTCCCACATTATAGTGTTTCATTAGATTTTATATGATGATTTTATGTTATTTAACAAGCTACAAATGAAAGGCCTGGTAATAGAATAGCGCCTGTTAACTAACATAATAAAAAACAATATTTACTTTAGTCCGCACTTCCAACAATACTCCACCACTATAATATTTTAGTTCAGTGTGTAGTGCTGCCCATCATTTGCAAATAGTGGGAACAATAACTTACAGTGGGGTAACTCAACTTTTACCTACTTTACTGTGGCCCAATAGTGGTATATACTAACATTCAGCTTTTGTACGTTATTGAAATGTCCTTTTTTACAGTCTCTCAATTTATTGCCCATTTGTGCTGAGCCCCTTATTTATGCATTATTTCGTATTCCCTGTATTTTAGCTCAGCAAATAGTGGGTGTACCTTTTTAGATCACTTACCCCACTTCGAACAACGATCGACATACTGAAACTGGGACTAGTTGCATTGACCTACACGCCAAGCAACTGTTTAGTACAGAAGGCACATCTCTAAGTGCCCGCGTTTCGCGCTGAATGACAACTAAAACAGCTGTTTTCGCTTTTTCATCGGTGCGTATTTTCCACAACATATTCGAAGCTCGCCAACATTTAATATTATTGAATTTAAGAATTAAGAGCTTTAAGAGAAAATGGTTGCCGGCGGCGCATCAGATACGGGCGGCGTTAAGCCCATGGTCATCGCGGGCCGCATGGTCCGCGAACGCGAGCGCCTCATCGGCATGACGCCCGAGGAGCGTGCCTGGCGCAAACAATGGCTCAAGGACCAGGAGCTGCCCCATGGGCCGCGCAAGGTGCCCGCCCTGGAGCTGGAGCTTAACAATCCCATCAGGCGTTTCTATCGTGCACCCTTGGACAAGGTTTGCAGCGTTTTGACGCCAGCGCTGGTGGGTGCAATTTGTGTTATGTAATCGAAAAAATGTTTAATATTTTTTTTTTTCTTTGTCAATTTCCCTGCGCCTTTTTCAAGGGCTTCCAACGCGCCTACACGGTGCGCTACTGGACCGGCAAGGCGCTGATTGCGCTGACGGGCATCTATGCCGCCGCCTACTACTTCAAATATAATCAGAACGTGAGTAAGCCAAGTTTGACATTATCAGCTTGGGTCTCATCCAATGCCAATCTGTTGCAGGATTGGACGCGCAAGGGCGGCTGGCGTGTGATATCGTCGCGCAAGGCGTGCGTGCCCGGCGACGAGGGCTATCCCCGTGTCTCGGACCGCTCGGCGCCCGCCGACTATGCGGCGCGCGGCTTCAAGCAGTCCCCGATCTAGGAACCAGCTCCAGCTGCCAGTTTGAAACGTCTTTCAATTAATGTTAGCAACAACCAATTCGCAATAAACATGGAACACACACACACACACACACACGCACGCACGCAAACTGGCTGTAACTGTATTCGCTGCAGAGCTTTGTCCCTGGCAAATGGGCAACCATTTTTACTTTGTGATGCCCTTGCATGGGTTGCCTTGATGTTCTCATTAAACATGTAACGCAATTTGCGAGACATTTGCGGCATTTATATTATGTCAGCCAGATCTGAGATCTGTGCATATCTCGAAAATCTTCTGCAAGCAAGGGTATTTCATATTCGTCCATTAACGGTTATTTCGTTTCTGCTGCGTTTGGCAAAAATTTGGTTTTGATTTTTTTTACTATGGCGCTGTTTAAGCACTTTTCAGCAGCTGTGCTCAATTTCGTACTATCGGTGCTTTTCTTTTATTCTGATTCTCGAGTTGTTGAGCTTTAATTCGTTGCGCGGCGTCAAATTTGTCGAATTTAATACAAGAAATACCCTTTTGACCCAGTTAAAATAATAAACAGAAATAAAAACAGTTAAATAACATGAATACAAAGCGTTACCAGACTATTTACGCAATTTGAAACAGTTGCCATACGCTTATATATATAATATTGCTGGCTTACTAATTGTAAAAAGTGTCGTGTTTTTAGAGCAGCGAATAGTGAGAACTTGAATTATGCGCTAGTTAAATGGAAAATAATTTAATTTTAAATTGGCCCGCTGGTGCGTGGCATTCAATGTTTACATTTTTCGCCGCGAATGGCAATTGCGCGCTGTGCTAAAAGAAATATCGCTTAATGGTGATGAGTGCAGCGCCCGAGTATCGATCATCACTAAGAAAATGCTCTTTTTTGTTATCGCTGTTCTCTCTTCCACTCTGCAACGGCGACAGCGCAGTTCACTTGAATTTTGTGAAACTCAGCCGGAAAAAGGTTTGATGTTGGTCCTGAAATTGTGGATCTAATTGCGCCAAGCACTCGCATACACAGGCGAACTGGATTTTCGATCGCATTTGGCCTTGACTGGAGCGTGTGCCGGTGTGGCAAAAAAACTAACAAAAACCCCGAGAGTTGTCGCTGTGTTTATGTGTGTGCGTGTGCAATTTATATATTTTTTCATCCGCGTGGAGCGCATTGGAACACACTAATTTTCTGTGCTAACTGCGCGCGTGGCTCGCACACACATCTCACCTAACCAACCCCCAATGCAACAACATCATCCATAACAACAACAGCGAGAACAAGAAGAAGAAGAGCAACACTTGCCCGAGCACCGAAAGTCTTCATCCGGAACAGGTGAGTGAGCAATTGTCCGCTAGGCAAGTTCAAAGCTCCGTATTATTAGCGGCTTCACTTTTGGCTACGTTCTTATATATTTTGTTTTTCTCGTTGTTGTTTTTGCAATTCCAATACATGCGATGCCGTTGCTTTTGGTTAAAAAAAAATAAAATTTTTTTTTCTTAAATTTTTTTCTGCCCTTGCCTTGTTCTACGAAAAAAATTGTGCCCGCCGCCAGCGTCGACGTTAGCGTCGCTGTCAACGTCGCTCTCGCGCTCTCCCAAGTGGTCGCTCAGCTCAGCTGTCATTTTGTCGTGAGAGCGCTTGACGTCGACGTTGCTTCCCGCGCGCGGGAAATTCACAACTTTGTCCATTCATAACTTGCCCAATTTTGCAATGATTTTTGCACACTTTATCAAATTAGATTCTATGTGTTTTATCCAATCCAATGCATATGCGCAACCATATGGTTTCATTTAGAAAAACGTTACTAGCGGCCGCCAAAGTTGGTGTCAAAAAAGTCCAAATTCGCCGCACACAAACAACAAAGTAACGATGTTTGTTTGTGTTGTGAGCGGCGTTGCCATCAGATCGTCAGACTGAGTGTGTGCAAAGTCTGTAAATGTAAACAGTCAGCGAGTTGACCCATTTAGTTGATTTAAGTGTACTTTGTTAAACTTTAACATTTATTAAATGTAAAAAATATATTTAAATTGGAATATTGTAAGAATGGCGCAATTTCATTGACTTTTTAGCGCCTTATGTTGATGTAAAAAATCAATTTTATGGGTTTCACACAGTTTTTCAATAAAATGGTTGTATGCTATTTAAATTTGAAGAAAATGTTAATTTTAAATTGTTCTGACCCTATTAATTAGTACATCTTTCTCTGCCCAGGTGGCAGCTTTAACAGCTGTAGCGCGCGCAACGCCCGTTAAACGAGCGCCACAAAACAGCTGTTACACTCAGTCACACACACACACACTCACACATTGTTCAACCGCCTACTTGGCGGTTCAGAAGGAGCGTCACTTGCTTCAGCTCCATTCAATAATTCGCAACTAACTCCTATATAAGTGTTGGGTAAGGGGCGTTGAGGGGGTCTGCAAGCTCCTGCCACACGCATTCCACTACTCTGCCTCTGCCTCTGCCTCTGCCTGGCTGGCATTTTTTGCGCGCGCCAGATGTGCTCTCTTGCGCTCGCACTTTCGGTTTGCTTTTCTCTCTCTCTCTGTTAAATGTCAGTTGGCCTTACCAACAACAACAACAGCTACAGCTACAACTTGTGCCCGTGTGTTTGTTGCATTTTTTTTGGCGCTGGATGTGCTTGCTTTGGCGCGTTTCACATGCACACACATTGCCTGCCTGGCTGCTTGCCTCTGCTGACGCCGACGCTGACGCTGCCGCTGCCGCTGCTGTCGCTGTCAACGCTTGGCTCTCTTTCTGATTTAGCTCTCCCTCGAGTCGTTCGCGCTGCCTGAACACCGATCTTTTTGATCACTGCTCAGCTGCTGCTTGATGAAGTTCGTGGCCGGCGTGTGACGACGTATAAAAAAATATACATTTTTTCAAGTGCAAATAATATTCTATTACCAAATGCAAATCTTAACGCCTTGCAGCGCATAGCATTGAGCACAATAAGCACCACAAATTAAAGGTAAAAAAACTACGCCCCAAGAGCCGTAAAACAGCCAAAAGAACGAAAAAAAAATGTGTAAAAATTACGCGTGTGACAAGTGTGGGATATAGCGAATGCCGCTAGTGTGCGTGTGTGTTAAGTGTGTGAGCATGTGTGTGCGAGTGTGCCGTCGTGTCTTTGCATTTTTTGCTACAAAAACAATAAGCTAACGCACACCAAAAAATAAAATATATACATATATGTGTATATAAGTTGAGACGTTTGCCAAATTGTTCTTATTAGAAAATTTGCAGATTCGACTGCTCGCTGCAGACGGTAACCGTTACGTTCTTATTGGCGACAGTTATTGTTGCTGCAAGTGTAGCTTGGATATGCATTCGACGAATTGGGTAAAGGTTTCAGCCGTTGCTAATTGGAATTAAAGCTAGGTTCAGTGAACTATTGCAACGCAGCATTGTTGAGGTCGCATGCCCTATAAGCTGGCTCGCAGCTCCAGGCTCATTTGACCCCAATTGGTTTAGCAACTTCGAATTTTGACAATTTTTCAGCCGCTATGAGCAATCGCCTACACATACACGCACATGAGTAACCGCAAACCAGGCACCGGCACTTTCTAATCAATTCGCATATATTTTCGTGGTGTCGGTCGGCGATTGCACTTTTCCCGCCATTCGAATAGATTTTGGGCGGTAAAACAAAAATGCGCCAACCAAACGCCCAATTCGCGCCACTTTAGTTGTGTTCTCTTCGCTTTTATTTTCCCCACAACCAATGACACACACATACACATCAACACACATACACACATATATATGGACACGCTCCCCGTCTGGGAGCCCGTATGTTACGCTCTCTCATCTGCACGCACACTATGAAATGCGCTCTTCCGTTTTATTCCAATCAGAATAACGAGAAGACCGAAGCGTCGCTGTCGCTGTCGCAGTTGGCGTTCGCTGTCAACGCCGGCGCAGTTCTCTGCGTCCACTTTTTCTTTCACCATTCTCGAAACAACAACAACAAGAAACAAAAACTTTTTAGTACATGCTACGTCGCCGTCGACGCCGGCAGCGCTGCATGCTTTTGAGATATGCGCCGACGTGAAAAGCTCAAAGCGAAAAAAAAAACATCGAATCGAACCTTTTGAAAACTTGACGAAAACGAAGCAAACGCGCAAAGCGCACAGCACAAAAAGAAAGAAAACATAAGTAACAGACAATGAAGAAAAAGAAAAAAAAAAAACAACAAGCAAAGCAACTGAATTATGTCAAAAGTGGCGCAAAATCTGTTGGTAGTACGTGTGGCTGCCGCCTAGACTTAAAGAATGGGGCGAGCGGGTGGGCAGGTGGTGATATTGCTTGGGGGTCTAAGCCTCGACGCTGCTGGGGTTCATTGGTATTTGAGAGTGTGCGTTTGTGTGTGCGTGTGTTTTAGCAGTTGGTTACTTTTTTTTTTGCTAATGCTTTTTCTCTGCTTGTTTCAAATTACCTGCTACAATTTGTTCATTGTTTTGTGACTTTCTTTTTGCCTGTTTATTACGCTCTTTTGCATTTTGTTGTTGTTTTTGTTGTTGCTGTCGCTGTTGTTGTTGTTTTCTTGAGGCTTTTTGCGTCTTGGCTTTGTATTTGCTTCTGACGTTTTCTCAATGTTTTGCTGTTGTTTTATTTTTGCGAAATACTTGTATTATTTTTCTTTATTTTTTCATGTTTTATTATCATTCATATGTTTGTATGGCGCAGGGCTGTGCAAACTGGCTAAAGACGCGAAAATAGGCGTTGGGCAGGGTTATTTGCCGGTTGCGTCATGAGTTTTTATACCCTGAACTCATTTAAAATGGGTATAAGGGTATATTGTATTTGTGCAAAATCCAAATGTATGTAACAGGCAGAAGGAAGCATCTCCGACTCCATAAAGTATATATATTCTTGATCAGCACCAATAGCCGAGTCGATCTAGCCATGTCCGTCCGTCCGTATGTATGAGCCAAAGGATCTCAGAACCTATAAGAGCTAGAGACTTGAAATTTTAGATGTAGATGCTCCTAGTTCCCGCGCAGATCGAGTTTGTTTCCGATAATCGATAACTTACTCCGTTTCCAAGCAATCAATAAAAATCGATATCGATATCCTGTTTTTTGGGCAATTTTGGTAAATAATAAGAGCTAGAGTAAGCAAACTTGACATATAGCTTCTAAAATAGAATATATATATGCATTTGATGTTGGAATAAGAGGGTTCAGGGTATCCCCTAGTCGGGAGCTCCCGACTAGAACCTCTTACTTGTTTTTATGTATAAAAATATATTTGTTATTTTACGTACCGTAATTATGGCTTTTGGCCTGCTTTGGTCTGGGAAAAGCTTGGCAAATGTTGGATTTGAGCTAAGGATTGGCGATAATTTGATAATTATTTTAAGTTTAAGTTCTAAAATAAAACGGAAGATTCTGAAATACAACTTCTTTGGCGTGAACTAAAATTGTTGAAAAATATTTATAAAATAGAATTATTTTATTAGAATCAAAAATAGATTATTATAAAAATTTGATATATAGATAGGATATATATATATATGGTTAACATTTAAAAGAGTGTTTTAGATTTTTGCTCAAGAGTTAAAAAACTTTCTTCGCAACATGATAAAATGTAAATATTTTCATTTTCAATATTTACACGCTTTATTTAACACTTGATAGATCTTGTTCAAGTGATGCGGCAGAAAATCAAACAAAATATATTCACATATTAAACGCATTTATTATATTTTCGAACATCACCTGCCCATTTAGCCTAAAGAAAATTCCAAGTAAAAATATTTCTCAATTATGCGCGGCGAGAGATCCAGAGAGAGAGAGGGAGAGAGGGAGAGAGGCGTACAAATATTAAATAGGATCGTGACTATCTCATATATATCGAAAAGCATTTTTCATTGTCTGACGACGGTTTTTGTCGCTGCAAATGTGGCAGACGAAGCTGAGATGAAGCCCTAGCTGGACGTGGACCGTGGACACCGGACCGAGGATTGTGGGGATTGTGCAGTTGAAAGGGCAGTCGAAAGCAGAAACAACAATGATAAACAATTTCCAGTTATACTCGTGCAAACACACAAAAGGATAGCAGAGAGACAAGTCGAGGGAGAGAGAAGGAGATCGATATAGTCAGACGGATATATGTGTGGATATATAATATGTGACGGCCACTTGAAGCAGTCGCATCCTTTTAAACGACTGCTGCTAAATATAAACTAAATAATCAATTGAGCGCATCGTTCGTCGGGCTTGGCCTAACGGCTACTTCAAGGCCGGCAATTCCTGGAACGGCTTGCCCATTGAAGAACTTACTTGGATTTGGTCGCCTCGTTGGTTACTTTCACACGCACCGCTCTGCAGTCCATTGCTATAGATACATTTACATTTACAGGCACAGATACAGATTCGTATGCCCACGCGTACGCTGAGAGAAATCGGAATGCTATTTTTTCAAAATTATATTACACGTGTCTAATACCATGATTATTATTAATTTTTAAGTAATAACTCATTCTTAAAGATCGCTGAAAGAGTTACAGTATCTTCATCTTCATAGTCAGAGCGAGAAAAGCTTCATATGAGGCGAAGTTCCATTTGATAAAAGCTTTAATTTACTTGGAAAGCTCTTAGTTGGATTGTACATATTTGTGGAAAGCTCTTGATTGGGTTGTACATAAATGTTTTTAATATTTCGCTAATATTCTTATGTGTTTAAATTATACGTTCTAATTAACATTTAATTTAAACAATAGAGTTTCCACATAAATTAATTAAGTTTATTAAGCGACAGAAAAATCAAAATACTTTTGTTGGTTCGGTACAATACATATATCTTTCCATTAGCTTCAGTTGTTGAACTCAGCTATAGTTCGAACTATGGCTCGTACTTTCTACAACTTTTTGTTATTAATCTAGTTGAACTTTCAACAAACTTGGTTTTATGCAATTTTAGAAGTAGATGCAAGTTCTTCTCTTTTGGGAAAAAAAAGCTTTTTTAAATTGGGTTTGGTTATTTTTTGCAGCCTTGATTCATATCTGTTATGATATATAAAGAGTTTTTATACAATCATTTTGCGAATTTTAATAAGCTTTAAGAAATTGTATTAAAAGTAAATTTTCAGTTAATATAATAATTTTTTCTTACGGTGCACGGCTTGGTCTTTCCTGTTTTGGTCCAGTGTGCGGGCACTTAGAGTTCCCACTAATTGCAGAAGCGCACAGGCGACCACAAGAAGCGGACGCATTGGCATTGACAATCCAGACAATTCATGTTACAGATACATACAATCTACATACATACATATATATGTATGTGCTCAACATATATATGTTTATATGTATATGTATTTATCTTGAGTATCTCAGGAATGTATCTTTTCTCGTTGTGCAAGCGCAGCCCAAAATGCATGCAACAGCGACAGCAACAATAGCAACAACACGGCAACAACATCATGACAAACAACTCAAAATATACACACACTCGCACACACACACACACACTCGCCCTGCGATACACACCAAAAAAGGACGCACAAAATAGCAGTTTGCGACGCAGACAGCAGAAGAAGAGAAGAAGTCGTCGTAGACGCGTCTCGGAATTCGGCAAAGGGACCAGGGCCATGGGTCCAGGGTTCAGAAACCAGGGACCTGTTTTCTGTTTTGCTCGCCCGCTCTATGCCTCCTCTCTCTCTCGCTCTCTCTCTCTCGCGCGCTCTCTCTCTCGCGCGCTCTCTCTCTCTCTCTCTCTCTCGCGCGGGCTCTCTCTCTAGTTCTCTTTGCACATTTTGCGCATTTTTCGTCAGTTCGCTTTTTACCTCAAGTTGCGAGTTCGAGTTTTGAGTATCTTTTTCATTTCCTTGTGGGAAATTGTGTGTTGCACATATACACACATATATTTATATATATATATATATATATATATATATACATATATACATATATACATATATATAAGCACATTCAAACAGAAATAAAAATAAATATGAGTACTACAAGAATTTTTGCTTCCTCGTTTGCCCTCGAAAACAATTCCAGTTAAATCCGTTCGCATCTCATTGTTGTTGACCTTGGCCTTCAGGTAAACAATTTACTCATGCTTCGTCTAATTAGGCCCTGGGAAGCTGTATAGCGCCTTTTATGTTCCACTCCTCCAACTACTCCTCTCTGTCTATCATACATACATGCACACAAATGTGTATACCTGTCGCCGCATAATTCTCGCTAACTGATAGCGAACTCCTCTCGCGGAGTACGCGAGCATCTCTTCTTCCAGTACAACTTAATCTTCATTAGCGCCGCTTTATCCTAATCGGAGGACTTTAGCCCCGATGGGGCTGCGTGTGGCCAGTGGAATTAGTAAGTCATTTATTAATGTTAGTGGCAGCGATTAAGCCTTGAACACATTTCCGAGAACTAAATAAGCCATCTCTCTGATAGGATGGCTTCATTTATTATGCAGTGTCAGATGCGATCTAACCTGATGCAAAGCGATAAATTCCAATGCTAAATTTGGCATATGGCAGTCGTTGTTTGCTGAGATAATCGAGATTTACACGTCATATGTGGCTAGGATAAATCTATTTGAACCTGATTTCTATTAATTCTAATGTGAGCAGAACAGTTATTAATTGGTTTCACTATGCTGTTCTTTATCTTTATTAAAAAGCGAGATAAAGTGCTGAGATCCTTTTATGTTGAAAGATTTTATTTTTAATATCAGCATCTACAAGATCAAAGGCCTTATATTATATAAATGATCTCAGCTGAAGCTCGTTTGAACTGTAGATAAATTACAAAGTTATTTCCAAATATTATTTATGTATATGAAGTATATGCTTTAGCTATATTTATTAGTTAAGATCACGCCTGATCTCATGTGATCTTTGAATTCATCTATTCAAGTGTTAAATAATTGTATGATTATTATTTATGCTCAGAGCAAAAGATTTGAGTATTTATTTGAATAAAAATGTATATATTATAATGTTATATTTAGGTATCGATCACAAATCAGTAAGGTTTATGATTTATTTATCAAAAGTTATTGCTGCAAAGATTGTTTTGGACTCATGAACAATTATTTTCCATCATCACAGTTCTTTAATTTAATAGACAACCATTGCTAGTCGATCGCATTAACATAGTTTTTTTTTTTTAATCAGAAACTCCTTATAATTTATACGAACGATCGCATGTTTCTGCAGTTTTTGTGGTTAACCAACATTCCAACAAAATGTTATATGGGAAATAACACAAAAAGATGTTAAACATTTTTGCAGTTCATGTCAAAAGTAGGGTTGGAAAATTTCGAGGTAAACATAAAAAAAAAACATAGCCATAAAACGAAGAAATGTAAAAGGCAGCAATTAATTAGTGGGCATATCCGCAATTAGTGTAAAAATGATGGTCCGAAAGAAGCAAAAAATGTTGTGCCGGAAAAGCAGCCAAGAAGAAAAGAGAGAAAAACCCCCTGAACAAATGGGAAACATTGTATAAGAAAAGACGATGGGCGGCAAACAAGGAGGAGCAGGAGAAAAGAAAGTCGTTAACTAAAAAGCAGTAAAAATGGGGTAGTTATATCCTGCGAGAGGTGTCAAAGTGAATGCCAGACAAAAGCGGCACATAAATCGTGGCAAAAATAACGCCGGCCCATATGTCACACAGCGCAAGCGCAACAACAACAACGGCAACAACAAAAACAACAGCAATGAGAAGGAAAAGAAAAGCCGAAACAGGAACCAGGCAGGAGCAAAAGGAAACGCGACAGGATACGAATGCGCGGAGCAATTAGCGCTGGGGAAGTCAATTGAAGTTGCAACTACAACGAATTGAAAAAAAGTAATGTCTATAAAAAATAACTACTAAGCGGCCTCGAGTCGAAAGTGACCGACTAAAAGCTACCCTGTACAGATTTGATGGTGTTTAAAGAAGGAGCAGAAACTTATTTACGTCTTATATATGCATAGAAGAATGTAAGCTTTTATCGAAAAGTATCGATAGGCAGAGAAGATAGTCGAGAATGCCCGACTAAAAGATACCCAGTATAGGCGGCAGCTGGGCTTACACTATGAAAAAGTGTTTGATGGTATTTAAAAGAGGAGGTCAACTCATCTAGCTCTTATATATTCAATTAACAATCTAGGCTTGAATCGATAAGTATCGATAGGCTTATAATATAGCTTCTGTTAGCAATTTGCAATGAGTACAGGGTATATATAGAGACACAACAGAGGGAATCCTTTAGCGGCAGCCTGCATAACGAGAGGAGGGTTCGGTATTACCAGTTTGGGGTGCCGACTATCAACAGCTGCCTTGGGCATTCACCTGCCCCGCAGTGGCAGCAGGCAAATAGCCACAACAACAGGTGCATTGATCTCTACCATATTAGAGCTCGATATAATTATGTGTGTTGTTGTCTGTCGTAAAAAAAAACCTCCACTAGAGCCAGCATTTACGTTGACGTGGCGCATGCGCCGTCGTGCAACACCTGACACCAGCAGGAAAACGTCCAGCCAGACTCTTAATCGAGCCTCGTGGAAATTCTCGAAATGATCAAATGACTATTCACCAAAAACTACCTGTCTAATCCGCAGTTGACCCATGCCTGCATTTGTCTTGGCTATTTTCCCGCTTGTAATTTGAATATCTTCTGGCGGGCACGTCCATTTTACATCATCCTAAAATACAGTTCAATATTTACTTTGGCATTTGCTAAAATACAAAATGTGGAAAACAGAAAAATTATATATGTGAGAAATGCCTTGGCAATGCACGTAAACAAATTTGTTTTGGGTTTTGTCTGTAGCTTGGACCACATGCTGCGATCTGTGCCTCATGTGTTGAGTCCTTGAAGGATCCTAACTGTCGATAACTTTTGTGAATCGTAAATATGCACTGCCTGCAACATATGTGTGTTATGTCTTAACCTTTTCTAGTTCTATTTTTAATTTTAATTACTTTTTTTTACCGATTTTTTTAATTTGTTTTGTATATTTTTTTTGTAATTTCCAGTTCCTTTATTATAAATCGCACAACAGTTTCTGCTTAATCAAGCAGCTCTAAATATTTAAAAAATTATTGATATTCAGCTTTTAACTTCAACGGCATTTCACGGCCGTACAATTATGGATTTTTATGCCAAGAGGTGAGTATATTTAATACATTTAATTTTTACTTTATTTTTTTTTAATATAAAAAAAAGCGGATATTTTATTTGAATTAACTAAATGTGTATTTAACATTGTGATTATTTTATATTATTTATAACATATTTTTATTTATTTTGTTTTTACAAATTCCTATATATTTATTCAATATTAAGACATTTCTTATGTATTATATTTATCTTCATGTTTTACTAGGGATTAACAGACCCCAGAGAAATTATATTGAATAGTTCTTTTCCTACCTGCTAAGGTATTTTCTCTGGTCCGTAATTGTGTACATTTTCTGGTCCTTAAAAATATGTCTTAATTCTTGGATAAGTTTTATGAGACATGAGTAGAATATGTAATATATATGTATTATACATATATCAAAATAATTATTCAATTTAGAGTTCTCACTGTAGATTAGTTTTTTAGCAGGAAAAATAAATATCTACTAAAAAAGAGCCTGGAGGTGGGCATGTTAGTTTCTAGTCAAAAACTACAATATTTTACAACTTAATATATCATTCTAAGCATTTTTTCAAGAAGAAGTTCTGAACGTTGCGTTTCCTCTCTAGTTCCTTGCCACTTCCTACACGCATTAACTGCGTCTATGTCGTGTGGACTTCCTTTTCAAAGCCAAACCAACCAATTAACACCCCACATGAAAGAACTAAAAACCCAACTGTCTAATAGTTACAAAGAGAATTTTTGTTTTTAATTTTCCTATTGCTATACTCTAACTGACTTCCTGTGGCGACAACGACAGACACTTCCTTACCCCCATACAATCCTGGTAGCGTAGACCTCTAAGGCTACTACCAAAGGCGACCGATGATGTTTATCTAATAACATATTCGTAATTATAAAGTGACGGGCCAACTGGTTATGGCTGACTACCCGCAGTTGCCCCTAGCTTCGAGCCAAGTGCGATAATCTAAAATGCATTTTCACTGCAACTGCGACTATTTTTACCCAAAAAGGACACAAATCGAACAGCTGTTGTAGGTGTTAAAAATAAAAGAAGTCCACTCTGATAACCAAGTGGCGCATCCGCAGCGCATTCCGCTACACATAACGAAAATTCCTATAGCCTGTGACCTAGCGAAAAGGTCCTGTTTCGGTGTCCTGCGTGTGATTAGTAAATAATTGCGCGCGAAAAAGTCATTAGAAAAGTGTTTAGTCGCTGTCAGTTGTTGTCCCGATCGACTGCCCTCCGAGGTGGTTGACAGTTCCAACCTAACCTTGCCACATCATTCGTGCCGCATGCTGATAATGTTGTCATACAATTTGTGGCTTTTTAGCTTTTCAGTGCCGACCTGCTTCTGGCCTGGAAATTAATTGAGTTTAATACCCGCCCTCCCCCGGCCCAGTGCGCGCTTCAATATAATTGCATAATTGCCCAGTCATTTGGGCCTTGTCAGTTGCGACCCTCGCAACTCCGTGCTGTCCTCCCCCTCCCTCTTCGATCACTTAAGTGATAGTCCATTTTATGGACATCAAGTTCGTGGTCAAACATGTGTGCGACATAATTATTGGTATATGTTGCGCAAAAAATATGTCACCCGAAACATAGTATAACGGAATTCTTTTAATCATCAACGGATCAAGTTTTATGCTTTTGTGAGGTTATGTTTTTTGCGCAAAAAGTGTTGCATACTTTTGAGGGACACAATTTTTGGAAAATGACGTGAGAAATGCTAAACAATTTTTGAAATGAGAGTCAGTCAAAGGAAATTTAGGTTGAAATACTATAATGGGGGATATTTTGAAATAGAAGAAGAAACTTTGAACAGGTCAATAATGCCATGTCTGACTGTAAAAACTTAAAAAGTTCTCGTTTAAAAACTTTGCAGACGTTCATTTTTTGGTTGTAGGCAATTCATATAAGAACGAGTGTTAAAAAATTAAGTTATCGAATGCTTGACTTAAGAATTTTAATATTTTAGCTTTAAATGAAAAAAAATTTAAAAAATATTTGCATTACTCAAATATCAAAATATAGATATAAATCCTTAATCCTTAATCCTTATATGAGATAAGAAGTATCTTTAGACCGTCGATTCTTTTGCTTGCCTTTCCCTCGTATTTCCCAGACATATTACTTTCATTTATGCATAGGAAATCCTGTACCTTCGCATAATAATATTTCTGCAATGCATATTTGAAATATTTACTTACCTTTACATGCCACTGAACTCTGAGCTTCATTGATTGTCATATGGAGTAGCTACCCCCCGGGAATATTTGCCCATTCCATAGTTTTGATTGTGCTAAGATGCTACAGCTGCCGCTTTCTACCTACATTTTCACACCCAGTCATAGAACCAAAATAGATGGCAACTGAGAATTTTTCCACGCTGCGTCTTTCACAGCGAACGAACTTTCACCGCGAACAAATTGACAAATTTCTCCGATTTGAACCTTTAACCAGGGCCTAGCACCCTACTGACCTACCGTTGACAAAAAAAAAAAAAATAAAACAAAACAAAAAAACTTATGTGTGTGCGGTCGCTAGCACGTACGCGCCATTAGTCCTTAGACCCCTTTTTTTAACTCAGCCTCTCTCTCTCTCTTTCCCACTCGCTCGCGGCTTGCGGCTATAACTCATTTCTAAGCGATTCCATTTCCTTGTAATTTACTACGTGATTACTTTTTCTTGTTCATTAAACCATTAAACGCGATCGATAAAGCATCCAGCCAGCGGGGGGAGAGAGAGAGGGCCGCCAAGACGAGCATCAAAACACAAGCCTTCTGCCGATCCTTTGGCCAAAGAAAAATGGCTTAGCATTTGAATTTATGTGCAGCCAGGCCCTTTCTCGCTTATACTCTTGCCGTGGCTATTATGATGATGTCACAAAGCTTGTGCACTCCATAATCTATATATGTATATATTCTCTATCAAGAGTCTTTCTAAGTTGTCTGCTTTTAAGCAAACAAATTAAGTCAAAATTTATCTAAGGCCTGCCGTGAATCTGTTTATACTTATGACAAATCGGCTAGATCAGTCGAATATATTAAAGAAAAATTGGAAATCTAAAAAAGTTTGTTTCTTTGTCCGAATAAGTAATTTTTGGATATCTTATCTACATTTTTGCTAAACCTAAAAAACTTTATCTCATCGCTTGGATTGAAACCCGAAATAAACTGTTTTTCGAAGCATATTTTTGGCTGACTTCATTCATATTTCATATTTTCATATATTTTTTTGTTTAAGAAAACTCATTGCAATGATTATGTTTTAAAAAATAAATGGTATATCAATATATGTCGGCAAGAGTATTTAAACTTCGGCGAACCGTAAATAAGTTTTTCTTATTTTGAAGACGTTTTTTTAATGAACCCCTTTTGGCACCTTTTGTTGATTTGCAAGATGAGCTGCTGTTAGGGGTTAAACGAGCGAACTTCTCGAATTGCAAAATGGAAAAATTCGCGCAACGAATTGCCTGAAGTGCAGTTTTCTTTCGGCTGAGATAAACATCTGCCTGGAAGAATATTCTAATAACAGTTACACTTCCTCTTGCATTATGCATAATGTGCATGCAAATTTGCCAAAATTGCTTAATTTTTGAAAATGTAAAGGGTCGTGAAAAATGCGAGAATGAGGCGTCTCCCAGCCTCTCGATTACAATTTCCCGGATGTTAAATATATTCATGTAGCCAATGGGCGCCTGTCAAAATTCAATGAATTTATGCCTGCGCCCCTATATGCACTTGAGGCAGGGCCTTGCCTTGCTTTCTTTTGCTATCTTTTCCCATTTTTGATTGAGTGGCATTGAGTTTCCCCAGGCGCATTGCAAATTTTCGTGTAGTTACCAACTGTACAGCATGTTGTTTGCTTTCCTTTTGCAGTGCCAACACAACCAGCAGCAGCAATGAAAATCAAGAGCACGCCGTCGCAGTCACCCCCGCCAGCAAACAGACTAGCTGCAGCGGAGCAGCATCCACATCCACAACCACAGCCACATCCACAGATCGTCTAGTTATCTGGAGCGACATATCCAATTCCGTGGATATGTATCCCTGCTTTGGTCAAATAAATGCATCATCTTCCACAAATCTTATGGGCGGCAGTTGCAAGCGCAAACGTCGCTCATCATCCACTAAGGTGAGTAGTATCTTTGTATACCCTGCTAGCGATAAGGTTTTAGTTCTCTAGTTTGTATTGTGAGTAAATATACTCTATGGCGCCTCTGATATCAGTGTTCGCTGTATCTGTATCTGTGTATTTGTGTGCCGCTCGTAATTTGCAATCTTATCAAGGAAATGCCAAGCGCTTCTGCGGCTTGTCAATGACCCTAACGATCTTGGCATGATCAGCTTAATATTTGCTCAATGCACTATGGCAAGAAACTGGACGTGACTCTATATAAAATGTGTTCAAACTATTTTTTTTTATTACTTTCAAGAATATTAAGCAACAATTTACACATGTAAAGTAATTCCCATCGATCGACAATGTGCGTTCGTTTACCATTTTGCTTTGGGCTCTACAAGCTTTCGATTTGCTGCTAAGTAAACAACTTTCGGACCACTGTGCCCAATGTATGAATGAAACGTGCACTGTGCGGTGCTTTATTCATCTTTATTGCCTTTGGTGATCTTGTCACTCTGGTTTCTGTTTTGTAGACTTTGATCTTAGGCATTAGCTCATCGGTTTGTTATTAGGTTTGAACAAAAGTAAAACAGGAAATAGGAAATTATTTTCAACTAAAATTAACATTAATTTTGAGTGCCTGCTATCGCGCTTTGAAGTACAACTATTAATTTGTATGAATCGAAAATCATTTGTATTTGAAATAATAAATAGGAGATATGAATAATCAAATATATATTTATTTATCCGAAAATTGTACGAGATATTAATAACTTATAACTGATTAATTTTAAAGTGACCTTCAACTATTTTTCTATTTTTTTTTTAATATTGTTTATTGATCTTGAATGTTTACTGATCTTGATTTAAAATCGAACTTTAGGGGCCGTTGCTCAATTTTAAGAATAAGTGCTGGCACTTTTTTATATTTCAATTTTAATATAATATTTGATAATGATTAATGCTGATCTTCAATTATTAAAATACTTCAATTTTGGTTTTTCAAAGATTCATTTGTTTTATTGTGTGCCTATGATCCCATAGAAGAGTTGATTAATGCATGTTTGCATATTTTCTTTTTCAAAACTGTTCGCTATATTTAAAATTTATATTATTGAGCAACACTTACGGATCTTAGTTTAAAACTGATCCTTTTAGTGATCAGCTGATCTTTAGTTATTTTCAGGGCATTCAATTCGACTGTCTTTTGAGTGATTTTATCGCGGCAATCGTTCAATTAGCTTGTTAACGTTTTCATTTAGAATATATATGCATATGTTATTTTAAGGACTCGGCTGCCGATTTGATCTTTTGTTGCCTGATCTGTAGACAAATAAGCCATTGGTCACGTACAAGATCTCAGCCACTTGGCACTTATTTGGCTGCATTCTGGCGGAGGCAAACACAATGCTGCAGCCCAAAAATAAATGCTACTTATGAAAAGGCACATTACGCACTCTACTCTGCCCGCTGGGCAAGTCGGGGCTTCTGTCTTGGCGTGCTGCTTTCTCAAGTAGCTGCAATCAAAGCCTGGCACAATGGAGGGCACACGGCACAGACAACGCGCCGGCTCCTGATGGACGAAAGGCAGCTGTGTTGGTGCAAAGGATTTGCTGGCTGTGTACTTTGTGTGCATATGTAGTAGTAGCATTATTTTTTATTTTTTAAAAAACTGACAGGCTGCGAGCAATGAACTTGCAGAAAAACTGTTGGTAAGCATTGGGTTGGTTTTTGCAAAAACACGGCGACTCTACCCCAGTTTATGCTTTATATAGGCTGCAAAACAAATGTCATTCTGGTAGCGTGTTTGTTTTTTGCCCCCCCTCCTCAAGCAGTCGACTAAGAATTCCTATGCTCTTGCAATATGCTGAGCATATGCACATTAGGACCAAGGACAAAGGACAGACAGACGACGTCGAAGTTGATGTTGAGAACGTTGCGCTTGCGCGCGCACACCTTGAGCCGGGGACATGTCCACCAGGGGTGGGTTTTGCGCAGGACCTAAAAGTCAAGGCCTTGGCAAAATGTCCGTTAAGAAGTTTACAATTTTTTGAAATTGAAATTGTGCGATAGTTGTAGCTTAGGTTGGGGCCGAGCTGCCTGCAGGCTGTGTTGTCGTGCGTGAAGCAAGCAACTAGATCAAGACGGGATGGTACAAGCGGATGCGCCTTAACCACAACAAGAACGAACCGCACGAAATGGGGTTGCACTTATCCTTTTTTCTTTTTTTACCTTTACCTTTACCTTTCAAGGATCGCACCATCTAATTAAATATTCATCGAGACGACATTTGCAGCGGCGTTTGAGAAATGGCTGCATTACCGGTCCGTCCTGCCATGGGACAGTAGCCATCCTTATGCAAATGTGTTATGTCCTGCTGCTCATTAGATTTCCGTTAAATATTTATGCAAATCATTTTCTTATCGCGAGTACTCTGCTCTACAGTCTGTCATCTGTTTATGGGACGCGTTATGGTTCGTTCCTCAGGCTTAATTATGCTGAGTACGGGTTTTCTCTTCGCCTTTCTCTCCTGGCCTGAAATATTATACAATATTTGTTTAGCTCGCGCAAAAGGATAAAAATTATGGTATTATTTTACCAATTTGTCAGTGTAATGCAAACCCTTTTGTGCGTGATATGTGCACAGATTCCAACATTGTTTTTCTCTTTTTTTTTTGTTGTTTTTTGTTGTGTCTTGTAAGCATGAAATCGGTACCACCTTTGTTTTCGCTTCTTTTTCACCCGAATTCGGAAGGGGGCTTTTCATCGTGTCTCGCTGCGGGTCCTTGCCACAATCAAGTGCAGGACTTGTGCTTGATTTCTGTCAAGTCAGCGCACACACATTGACGCAAACTTGATTTTCAAGCTGGCTCTTTTTAAGGTTCTTCTTCTTGTTGTTGTAGCTGTCGATGTTTCCCAGGTATCCCAGCTTGGGATAGACAAGGAAAAATTGTTGTAATTTGACGTGTTTTCCTTTGATTTTTTTTGTGTAAACTGTAATTATAAGAGGATTGCATTTAGCTTGGGAAACACAAGCATGACAGTTGCTGGGAATCAATGCAAAAGTTGAGTTTGAGTAAAATGAAGATGTTCTGGGAAGAAGAATTTCGTTTGTCTTGATATACAACAATTTGCGTGAAGCTCAAGAAATCTCAGGATATTTTGAAGCTTAAGAATTGACAGCATTTGTTGAAAAACTTTATTTGATGTTGTTTTACTTTGAGTTTGATTTTTTTTTTTAAGTTGGAATAGTTCAGCATTTGGGCATATTATTTCGACAGTGCTTGCTTGAATAAGTTCCAAAGCTGATTTGAATTTGTTTTAAGACATTTTTTAGTCTTAAATATATATTTATAAAATACTCCTTGCCTTCTTACTTTTTACCTATTGCAATTTAAAGTTGGGCAAAATTACACACTTAAACTTTTTTCAAGAAGAAAACTTTTCGTTAATATATATGTATTTATCTACAGAAAGTAATTAAAGTAATTACTAGTAATAATTTTTAAGGAAGGAAACTTTCCTTTCATTTATATCAATATATCTACGGCAACAAGGTAACATCTGTTTCGAGTGTCTACAACCCTGATAGTTCCTTATCTAATCTGCACCCAGAATAATATTTCCCTCTAGTTACGCATGAATTTGTATATAGCTAGATACTTCAAAATACACCTTTATATGAAAGCAGAAGAAAAAGCTAATATTTTATTAGATATTATTACTAGATCAGTTTTTGAAGTAATGTTCGAATCAATTTAGAATCAGTGTATGTATACATTTCATTTATTTCCCCTCTTGCATTTCATATTCAAAATTCATTTGCCTCCTTTGCACTCTGTAATACTGCGTAACTGCCGCAACAATTGCGGCCGCAGGACCTTTGCTTAATCCCTTTGGTCATGCAGTCTAACCAATTGCATGATTAATTACATGATACTTCACGTTGCGTCCTACGTCTTCACTCGGACAGTCGGAGTTTTCTTCATGCAGAGATTTTTATAATGAAGTTTTCGCTTTTCCCTGGCGATGATAAATTTCATGCAAGTCATGCGGACAACCGCGAAAAAATAACTGACACCCATTAACCCCTTTCTCCGCTGCTGCTGACCAGGGGTCATTTTCCGCATTGCCACGAAATATGAGTGTTTGTTATTGTGTGTCCAGTGTGTGTCCTTTGGGACATGCGGCATGTTTGCATATCATTTATAAACTGAGAGCCAGAAAGCTTGGCACAATGTGACAGGCTTTTCGGCTAATTTAGAGCGATGGGCAGCACGACGTTTGCCATTTGTCTCTCTTGATTGACTAACTCTGCGATAGAATGACAGAGTAATTGTCCAACTAAAATACTGCTTGACTGACTATCTGACTTAATGATTGACCGACCGATTGAATTACTTATCGACTACTTGGTTGATTGACCGATGTGAGTCATTGATTGATTCACTGAATGAACGCTGCATTTACGCGTAATACAAATTAGGAAATTAATGTTAAATTTGTCTACAACCAGTTTTAAACATTTTCCATAGATCTTACGACCGATCTACTTAGAAGATATATATACTATTTACTGTCAAAGAAATTTACGAAAATTTGGACACAAAAAGTTAAGATGAAAATAAGGGTCTAAAGTTGCATAAGCCAAATTAACGTCCCATCAAATTTTGTCTTATTCTTAAAGCGTGTTTAATCCAATTGAAAAACAGATATTTATTTTGATATTTATGACAAGAACTTGTAACAGAAAAGGACGCAAAATGCCAGCTAGCCAAATAATTGAAAGTTGAGGAATTTCTAACAGGAAAATTAGCTCATGCCACTCGTGCAACTAGCAGCTGCCTATTGCAACATATTAACAATTATCAAATGATGAAAAGAAACGGGGGGGGAAAAAAAATACGAAATTAAATGTTATGAAAGAAACTTGGACGGGGGCGAGCACAACAAAATGAAACTACAGAGCACAATGCCTGTTACACACACAGAGAGAAACACACACACACACGCACACACACACAATAATAAAAGTTACACCTGGACCCACGCCAAACGAAGGGAACCAAGACGGGGCAGAGCAAGCAAGCAAGCGAAAAAAAGGAAAGGTGTTTCGGTATTTACAAGGCGAATGCAAGCGAACGGAACGTCAGACGAAAGATTACGACACAGGACTTTAGGGTCCAATACAATGGACAACTGAGGCTAAGCAGAACAGAAACGATGCTGCGACTTATGAGGTTGACAACGTTGACAACGCTGTCGGGGACAATTGTCGATTGCATCATCTGCTCAAATGTTCAAATGGACTCCCAGTTGTTATTTCGAGTGATGTTTTGGGTGCACTCTGTGGGCTGTTTGGCTTTGCTATAAGTACAAGTTCTTGAGACAGCAGCTGCAGTGAAAAATACAAATCTTGAGCCAACCTTAAGCAGGGGGCAACGCAGTTTAACCCTTGTTAAGCTTGAGCACAACCCCTTTACGCCTGGTCCACACACAAACTCCTTTCAGCCCACTTTACAGTTCACTAAATTCACACAGCAGCAGCAGCAGGAGCCGGAGCAGCAGCCGGAGGTAGGATCAATGCAATCACATTGGGTTCACACAGCATAAATATTTTATTTATTTGCCAAGAAATTCAGAATTCTTGACCAGACTCAGTCCAGCAAACGGCAGATGTTCTCAGCGACAGCGACACGCACCAGAGTTGGTCCAGAATTTCTTATGCCATTGCACGCTTTGATTTTAATTGCATGGCATTGCGTATACCCTAGATAAGCATGACATGTGTCCATTGCCCATTTTGGCATTCCCTAAGTCTAAGCCATGAGGGTTGCATTTTGTGCCAGGAATAAGAAATTAAATTTGTCATGCGCCTCGGAACTATTTCTTCTTCTCTACTCTCATTATTTGCCCGTCTGTCTTGTCTTCTGTTGTCTTTCCTCTTCCTTTCTCCTCCATCTATCTTTTTGGCAGACCTACTCAAACAATTAAATGTGTCACATAAATATCGTTAAATTTTTTCCCTCATTTTCCTGCAGCTTATTTTCGTACAAATTATGTGAAAAATCTTTAACGAGCCCCCTTGGAATGAGAAAATTGTTAAGCTTTTATGATGTGTCACATTGACACGCCCTTTTTTGAGGGAAGGTTGGGTTAAGGAGTTTTGCAGCGATCTGTTTCAAATTGTTCACGGAATTCCTTACCACAACCAGAAAATCATACAAATGCTGTTCGTATATTGCAAAAATTTGTAGTTTTTATATTTATAGAATGAAAATATTTTTCTTACATAAACTGAATTGATTTAGAGAAAGTTCCAAAATGCTTAACCAAGACTAAAAGCTTTAGAAGCTGAAATTAAAGGCAAGAATTTTAGTTTGAACTGTGAACCGAAAAAGCAACAATATTCTCCTTTGCATAACTATTTCAGTCTTTAGTTGACAAAGTGGGTTGCTTTTTGCACATCTGCTGCTGATCTTCACTTTGATCTGTGGTTCCATTAGCTCAGCTCTACATTTTGGCTTTAGCAACGCCCCAAATGCAATGGCAAAAAAATAAAGATAATTTATTGTGAAAGACAAAAAAAAAAGACGAATTCTAAGACTGCAGCTTGAGCTCGAGCCAAAAAGGCGATAATACGACGGCAACGGGAGCAGCGGAGTAGGTAGTGATTTCTGGCCGAGTGTCTACCTGGAAGAAGTTGACAAAAATAATTGTAAAAAGGATCAGCAGCCGTCACAGGGATTTGTAGCTGCTGCTGCTTACTTGGCTGATAAACACCCAAATGCAATGCGAAAACAACAAAAACAACGCGACGTTGCGCGTCTCAAGAAATCGAACCCAGGAACCCCGGCCAGAAACTCTAAAGCTGGCAGATTGACAGAGCGGGAGAGAACGAGACAGCGAGCGGGCGATCAGTTGTCGATCCTGTTTCGGCATTGCAACCCCTAAATGCCTAAATGCAACCTTCGGGCAGGATAACGACGGCGCAACGAAGCTAACGAACCGGGGTTCGGGTTGGCAGGGTTCGGGGATCGGCGATCTGGAACGAGCCTCGATCAGCTCAGTTGCACAGCGCAAGTCAACGCGTTTGGTACACCACGAGCAGAGAGCGGTGAAAAAATAATAATAATAAAGAAAAAAATAAAACAAGAAGAAAGAAAACAAAGACCAAGAAAATGATTCGTTGTTGTTGCTGAGCAAAAGGAATCAACAAGAAATATATACCTCAAGCAGATGCAGAAAACGAGAGACTGAACCGAGTGCAAAAAACTAATTTAGGAACCGGATTTCGCAAGATCAACAGCAGCGCGATAAAAAATCAAAATTAAAAAAAAAAATTAAATAAATGTTTTAAGTGCCAAGACACACTTTAATCATACCAAAGAACTTAACGCGACTAAACAACCAAAGACTGCTGCTAAATATAATAATACAAATAATATTAAAAATAATAATATTAAAAATAATAATATTAAAAATAATAATATTAAAAATAATAATATTAAAAATAATAATATTAAAAATAATAATATTAAAAATAATAATATTAAAAATAATAATATTAAAAATAATAATATTAAAAATAATAATATTAAAAATAATAATAAAAACATAAATCAACTCTCAACATTAGCAAAAGTGCAATACACACACATACGCACTCTCTATACACACACACACACACACACATTCGAAACACTCTCCCACGTTTCCCAGCCGCGACGAAAAAGTGTTATTGTTATCAGGAACTGAAACCCTGACTGAACATATATCCTTTTGAATTTCTCTCGTGTGTGTGAGGTTTATTGTGCGGGTGTTTCGTATTATAAGACGACGGCCAGGATTAAGGCCAGGCTTGTGACAGGCGTGCCCACATAAATTCACAATTATTTGTGGATCCTCTTTGAAGTGTCTGCCAATTAATTCGAAACACGTTTTCCTTGCGTGTGAGCCTTGCTTTCGCTTTCATCTTTGTTTCGGCCTCTTACTCAAAATTGTTGTTAATGTTATTATGAAGTTGGAACAGAAGCGCAAATTCATTGAAATGGTAAAAATCTACATTAATTTAATCTATGTATTATGATAAGACTTTTATAGAACTAGAACTTTCTTAGCATAAAAAGATAGCTGAGCTAGTTGAGTCTCAAGTTGATTCTAGAATGTCTAGTATGGCAATAGATGGTTATGTATGGGTTATATTTAAGATAAGCTTATATATATATATATTTTTTTTTTTTTATCAAGTTAAGATCAGTCTAGAGATTGACTTATGTATATAAGTTAGACGATCACTTTGGGGTTACATTTAGTTGGCTGATATCTAGTGTCCGATCGACAAGATTAATTCTTTTTCTTCATGAAATACATAAAGTGAAGATTGCTCGAGATTCATTTAAGTATTAATTGTCGACAAAAACGAATTTCTTCCTTATTATTAAATATTTTTTTTCTTATGCAAATTAATTGCTAAAAGCCTAAATTGATTAAATATCAAGTTTTAGTTTTGTCAAACGCAGGCCTTAATTATTGTAGATATAATATATAATTGAATTAATATTAATATTTAATTAAAAAAGATCTACCATATTTATATATTTATTCAAAATAATATAGTACACATTTTACTTTTTTTTTATTGTTAACAATTTTACTTAAAGCTATATTCCTCGCGTTTTACAGGATCCTGAACTTGGCTACGAACCGCCATCGGCTAAACGCCAACAGCGTTTGGCTGGTGTGGCCTATGGCAGCGACCAGAGCGATCGCTCCTCGGTGGCTTCCTCGGTGTACACATCGCCGGTGACATCGACGACCAGCGAGACGGCGCTGAATGCCCAGGAGCTGCTCAGCATACGCAGTTCGCCGGCCGAGGAGCTGCCGGAGGCGCCGCATAGTCCGCTGCCCGATAGCCCAGACAGTCCGCCCAGTCCGGATCGCGGTGCCAAACAGCTGGCGGGAGTGGTGCCCTATGGAGCCATGGAGCAGTCAAAGGCTGATGTTGACGTTGACGAGCTGCTGGACGACAGCTGTGAGGAGTACTCCTTCGACGAGGAGGACGACGACGAGGATGACAACGATGTGGAAGACGATGAGGAAATAAACTCATCGAGCTCTTCGCCCGCCTCCTCAACGGTCACCGGTCGCAGTCAAAATGGTGAACGCACGCCGGCTACTCAGCAGCTGGCGCATCCGCCGAGCAATGGCAGCCGTGCCGTCAGCAAGGATGCGTTGAGCAAATTGAATGCTCAAAAGGATGTCGCCGACCACAACAGCTACAATTGCATGTCGCCCGCGGGGGAGATAACTCTGCGTCAGTGCCCGCTGCCCGCCCTCGCCTGGGCCAACGCTGCGAACGTCTGGAAACTGATGTGCAAACGGGATGAAGGGGACTCGCACCTGCGCAGCAGCAGCATGCTGGAGCAGCACCCGGGTCTGCAGCCGCGCATGCGTGCCATACTGCTCGACTGGCTGAACGAGGTCTGCGAGGTGTATAAGTTGCATCGCGAAACCTTCTACCTGGCTGTGGACTATCTGGATCGCTATTTGCATTCCGGTCGCCAGGTGCAAAAGACCCATCTGCAGCTGATTGGCATCACGTGCCTGTTTGTTGCCGCCAAAGTGGAGGAAATCTATCCGCCAAAAATCAGTGAATTCGCCTATGTGACGGATGGCGCCTGCACTGAGCGGGACATACTGCAGCACGAGAAGCTGCTGCTGCTGGCGCTCGACTGGGACATTTGCCCCATCACAGTCACCGCCTGGCTGGGCGTTTATATGCAGCTCATTGTTAACAATCGCACGCCGGAATCATTCTCGCAAATTGGCAAACAGGCGATAGCCGGCGAGGCAGATGATGCCTTCATCTATCCGCAATTTAAGGCCTATGAGTTTGTGCAAACATCGCAGCTGCTCGATCTGTGCGCCTTGGATGTGGGCATGGCCAATTATCCGTATTCGATTTTGGCCGCGGCGGCCATAAGTCATACATTCAACCGGTAAGTTTGAAATCTAGAAAGCTTTTTGCCTTTTAGTGTTTACTTGATTTAATCCAATGAAATAAAAGAAAACAATTTCACAAACCACCCATTTTCCACGCTTCTTTCATACTAACGTTTACCTTCGCTTTCTGCTTTTAGTGAGACCGCGTTGCGCTGTTCGGGCCTGGATTGGCAAGCGGTGCAGGCCTGCGCGCGCTGGATGGAGCCCTTTTTCCATGTCGTATCCAAGAAGGCGCCCTATCTGCAGCTGAATGAACAGAACGAGCAAGTGACAAATAAGTTTGGACTGGCCCATATCTGCCCGAACATTACCACCGATGACTCGCACATCATTCAGACGCACACAATCACAATGGATATGTATGTAAGTATCTGAAAAAGGGGAGAAGAACAGCTTAAGGCTACTTTGCTAGAGCTTTCGCTAATATTTTGAAATTCTTAGGATGAACTGCTGTTTGCACAGAATACATTGCATGAGATGCGTGCTCGCACTCAGGCCTCGCCGGCGACGGCACTGCGCGCTCCAGAGAGTCTGCTAACGCCGCCGGCCTCTAGTCACAAGCCGGATGAGTATCTGGGCGATGAGGAGGACGTGCCAGCAACAGCCACAGCCACAGCCGCAGCAATTAAGTCGGCGAGCAGCTCCAGCGTTCGTCAGCCGCTCCAGCCAATTGGCAGTCACAAGAATCCTGCGATTTCTGGCGCCGACAACAGCAGCGGCAGCGGCATCGTCAGCGGGAACGGCAGCGGAAGCGGAAACAGTCGCGCTTAGGCGCTCTGAAGTCTGTCCACTGTCTCTATCTCAAGCACACACACGCCCGCCCTAACAGATTTAAATATTAAGTGTTTCTAATATATATATATATATAAATATCTAAAAAAAAATATTATAAATTATTTATGTTAAGTGAAAAGTTATTAGTTGCCTAATTCCAATGTTTAAAAAATATTTAATTGAAATTTCATAAGCGCGCGCTTTTTGTTTTTTCTCTTTTAATTTGCACTTTGCTCGCAAATAACTGCCCAAACAAAAACAATGCCTATTTAAATTATGTGTATCTATATAATATAAAACAATATATAATTTTAATGTTCACAATATAGTTTATAGTCATGCTTAAATCCAAGGCAAAATTGAATTCAGCTTAAGTTTATAAATAATTATTATTTCTTGTTTTTGCCAACTTAAAGTTGAGCAGTATGTATTTATTATAGACTTCAGACTCAGCGTTGGCATATTTTATAAAGAACAATACACTTTAGGAAAAAGTCTAGTTACATTTCAATTGTACAGAGAGAACACGTCAGAAAACACACACACTCAGACCCTCAGTTAAATCACAAGCTCAAATCATGGCGCGAGGTATTAACAAACTAATCTTTAATCCAGCCAAAAGCCTATGCACTATATACTTGACTAATATACTAAAATTAACCGATAAGTTGAGGGCAAATGCACCAAAATTAACAACGACTAATGCTAATGCCGCATATTCATTCATTCATACAAACAATTAACACTACTAACCCTATATATACATATGTACACAATACATACTCTATATATATATATAAATATATGTATAGAAATACCTAAGCTGACATGAAGATAATATTTATAATGAGAATTGGCAATTGAAAAAAACAATTAACATGAATTAAATTACAAACACAATCAAGCGTAAATGTATATGTATTTGCAACATTTTTATTGTAGAATAATTGCCATAATTTGCTAAGCAAATCAATCTGTATATAACTATATATATCCTATATATATACACACACACACACACTCAGACCCGCACACACTGCTAAAACGCATATAATATATTATTATATACGTGTACAATATCTCTATGGCAACGAATGTATATTCAAAAACAACAAAAAAAATATAGTAAAATTATTCACTTAGGTTAAATTAAACATTTAGTGTTCATATTTTTAAGCCTGGAATGAAAAAGAAAAACGCACAAAAAAAGCAGAACTAAAAAAATAATTTTCGTATTTAAGTTTAGTTTTTAACGTAATATTCAATTTTAAAGTAATGAATTGAGTTTTATTAATTTCACAAGTACGCTTATCCATGATTCAATGTCAACTAAAAACAAAACAAACAAAAAAATAAATAAAACAAATATGTTGATATTTTGTATATAAAAACAGAAGAACTATATTTTTGCATATAAAGTATATAAAGTAAAAACCGTGGGCTCATGGTATTCCAAGGGGCTTGAAGAATTTTTATGTAAAAATCAATTTTTGACCATTTTTAACTCTGGGTCAAAGTTAAAGCTCACATTTACAATTCATCTACAAGATGATAGATTTTTTTTAAAATTTATTTTGGCTTTTTTTTCCGATAGTTCAAATATGCAAGTTACTGTGGTCGCTTAGTGTTAGATTGCAATTGCGATTGCTATCGCCACGGAAGATAATAACGCGATATCAATCTATTTTATTTTGTATGTCGAACAACATTCTTCCAACATTCTGTTTTCTAGTTTCCAGTTTTGCGCAAGTGAAGCCAATGCATGTTTAAAAGCTCAGTTTATGACTATCAAAAGAGCTTTTTGAATCAAAGCTTTCAGATTTTTGTGTGCCTTAATTTAGCAAACATTTCAATGCAGCAAACGCTGCTTCAAACCACCGTGTCACACAGAGTAGCTTTTGTCAGAGTGCTCTTCTCGATATATCGATATGCAGCGCGTGACACGCAGTGTGGGTGACAGCTCATCACCAAAAAGAACAATAAACCATTGCAACCCCAACAAGGCGCGCGCGTGTCTTTGGCGAGTGAAATGTTAGCCGCTCCATAATACGAAATCCCCCTCACGGCAATTTCTGCTTTCGAAATGGCGAGCAACGAGCAACGAGCAAAGAGCGCTGCGCTCTCAGTTTCAGTTCGGTGCGTGAACCAGGCGAGTGTGGATGCGTTTTTGCGGAAAGCGCCAAAAGACATAAGAATTCAATCTGAAGTCCAATACAAAACAACAAAACTAAAACGCGACCATAATTAATATAAAACATCATAGAAGTGTGCAAAAAATTGACAACATAAATTAAAAATTACATTTGTGTTTGGCAAATTAAAAAAACGAAAGACAAGCAAAGAGCGCTCAAAATTACAGTAAAAATCTAGTGTTGTAAAGCATGAGAGAAAAACGCATACAGCAAAAATAAATAAACGCGAGTGCAATTTAGAAAACGCATGTGAAAATCTCTGTACACTACAATTTCTTGAAAGCAAATGTTGAAAAAATTCCTTATACATGTATAAATAGACATACAATTATATATATATACATATATATATATGTTACACACATATATTTGTATATGTATGTATGTATGTAGTACTATAATACTTGTGAGCGCCAAAAAGCCGAAGAGCAGAGCCCAACTCAAACGCCGACGCCAACGCCAACGCCGCGCAGCCATATAAATCGTCTCTCGTCGCGAGCTTTTTCGAAAGTTAACGGTCCTGCCCGACGTTCGCGTAGTAAAAACGTAGCGTGTGTGTTTTTGTCGGCAAATCTGTGGACGTTGACGTCGCCGTCAACTGCGCTGCGCTTCACTGCACACAGAGCAGGCGTTAGCAGCAGCAGCCGCCGTCGCCCCCGTTTCAACAGACTTTTTTTGTTTTTGGTCAAGCAGCACTTTTCGCACTGGAGCTTCGAAATTGCGAATTTGGCGCGCTAAGCAGCAAGTAAGTGTGAGTGAGTGAGAGAGAGGGAGTGGGAGCAAACTCGAAAGAGCGACTTTAAAGAGCGTGAGAGCAGTCGTTGATTGCACAATAAAATTACACACACACACATTACAAAAGGAAAGCGCTAGAAATCATTAGTTTGTTCTCTTTTTTTTGTTTTTTTTTTTTTTTGTTTGCAAAATCACATAAATTAGCTAAAGTTTCAAGCGGTGCTATAAATCAAAATTTGTGTGACATTGTGTGCGTGCGCATTTCACTTGTGTGTGTTGCGCGCCCAAAAAAGTATGCTATGTCATTTTACTATTTACTACTACGCACGCTCACACACAGACACGCACTCGCCAACACTTTGTATATGTGTATATGTGTTGTTGGTATTCGTATAGTACATAATAACGGTATTATCGTGTACTACACAGCCACGCAGCTTACGCAGCTGCGTAAAATCTCAAGGCTTGACCAATGCCTCGTAACCTCGGCAAACACTACAATATACCCTCCACCCCCACCACACACAGCCCCTTAAACTGTGTTAAAAAACTAACGCACAGCTTCTTCACTAAGCCGTTCACCTACATAATGTTTGTCTGTGTGTGTGTGTGTGTAACAGTGTGTGTGTGTAACAGTGTGTGTGTGTAACAGTCATCGCTCGATATATAGAACTTCCCGAAATGGCAATAATTAATATTAATGAAATATTTTTATTTTTGTATTCCTTTCGTTTTGAAACATTTTTGCAATCTGCGAAATTCTATCAAAGAATACAAACGTGTGTATCTAAGCGCTTTTACCTGTTGTTTTAAATTTTTTAACGATATTTTGTTTGGCTGAATATGGCTGCTAGTCCCAATATTTTTCTGCAAATAACAAGGTAACAAAGTAGATATGAAACGTTGACTTTTTCGAGCGATCACTGTATTGGTTAGCGTAATCTGTATTATCCTTGGTTTTGGTTTCACTGCGTCCTTCAATATTTTTATCTCTAGCTGTCTGTGTGCTCGTCCTGCGTTTGCCATCAGCTTAATTAATTGCCGCCTGTCACTGTAGTTGTTCAGTTTGAAGTGCATCCTTTGGCATCTTCTTCGTTTTCTGGCCCGAAAAGGCAGCTAGCAGCAAACAAATTGGCCTGTGGCTGCTGCGTCCTTTCTTGGCTTTGGCCAAACAAATTGGTTTCGAGTACTGCAGCATGTTGGCAACAGCATGTCAGAGGATTTGGCAGCACTGTTTCCAAGGAGTCGACTTAAAGTAGAAGATATTGCCAGTTAAGAAGGGCTTGCGCAATTTATGGAGCGCTCAAAATGAATCTGAAAAGAATGAATTCAAATTTTAAGATTTTTGCCAAGTTAATTTGAGATATATTTAAAGAACAATAGTTTTCAGGTTGTAAATGAATCTTAATTTTATTGCTTCTGAATTTTGATTAGATTAAGCTCGAAATTTTTCACTTACAGTTAAATAAATAAATAATGGAAACTCAGCCTATATATTTTATTAAGAAATGCAGCGAATGCCCATTTAGTTTCAGATGAGAAAGGGATACCAAAATCCAAAACTATCGCTATAAATACTTAATCGATAGTGTCATCACTAACGGTACAGCTAAATTTGATGAGTTGACATTTTCTGAACACAAATCCTATTGTCATCGGCATTATTGCCGTAAGCCGATATTAACAGTCTTTCCAATTATATTCGTCAAATTGCCAGACAAGTCATAAAAGTACGCACACATACATATACACACATAAACATATATATAGACCAAGCAGATTTATAACTTATCAAAAATTTTTATATTATCCGACACACACACACACACACAAACACAAACATGCCGTGGAAAGTTTACTATTGAAAATTTTCACAATCCCATTAATTCCGTTACCGAAAACTCCCAAGGCCATATTTGCCCAGCCACTTAGTGTTGCTGTCGTTGTCGTTGTTGTTGCAGCGGGAGAATAACAAACCGAAAACCCATGGAAATACATAAAAAAAAGACGCCAAAAGGCAAACACAGCATAAAAAGTATGAAATAAAAAAAAGGAAAGGAAAATTGCGATATATGCGATATAATAAATCTTTCGTATAACACGCAAAACCTTATGAACGTGCGCCAACTATAAACTTTCGCTTTTCACAAAACAGCACCCGTTTTTCCACTAGCCGGTTGCGTATACGCCGTGTTGCACAGGCTTTATTTTTTTATATATAGATATATATATATATATATATAGATTGTTTTATTATTATAACTATTATTATTTTTAGTTCATCCATCCGTTATATGCTTTCTACGTGCAGCATTTTATATTGAAGCGTGAGGCAGTCGGAAAATAAAATAATAGTTTTTCGCTGAGCAGACCACATTAAAATATTTGTATTCTCTTTCATGCCGCTACGCTGTGATATTATGGGTATGTTATGAGCTTATTTTGTTTGATGTTCAAGGCTAATAGAACACATTATTTATTTCTAATGAACATGCAGAATGTATGTTTCAAACGCTTTAATAATTGAATGTGTAGTATATTTCCCATTTTTTCATTTAAGCTTTCAAATCAACTCAACAGTAGCGGGGCCCAGGTGTATTTGCCTAGGTACATGCAGAATGCTGGCCCTGCCTGTTGATTATAAGTATCACCTGGGAGATCAATTTACGAAAGTCATTACATTTTACAATGTGAGTCGAGTTAGTGTAGCTTTTACTTAAAACATTTGCGATAATAGTGATAATAATTATTTGTTTGTATTTATTTATTATTCATTTATAAATAGTTGTCAAAACGAATAAAAGCTAAAAGCCTAATCAGAATATTTGTACAAATTTGTACAATTATAAAGAATATTAGTAGAGAGTAGAAATAATTGAATAATGGAATAGTTAATATTAAAACAATATATACAAATCTTTTTATATTATAAAATGTCTCAATGCATAAAGTTATAAAATATCTAAATATATAAAGAAAACGATCAGTTAAATTTATTGTATACCTTTGTGAGCCTAAAGTACCCATATCAGACTGTACATTTATTTTAAAGAAGAATAGCGTGGAAGAAGTGTCTTTTGCCTGCTAAGCCATGTGCAAATGTAGAAAATACATTTGATTTTAAATTTATAAACTATTTTTGATCTCTATATAAAATTGAATGAGATCTGCATCAAATTGGTTTCATGCATTTGCAAGTGCATCACGGATTCGTCAGCTCGTAGTTTGACTTTATAATTTCGAATAAATCACATGCATAGATTCATAATTTGAGTAATATGTGCCTGTGTGTGTGTGTGTGCGAGTGTTTGCATGTGTGTGTGGCCCATTAGTTGGCATGTGTTGGCATTGCATTTGGAATATGTGTTGCATTCTTTTAGGCGTCGCTGAAAGGGAGCACTCGGGCCGCATCCTGTGCGTGGCTGCCGCTCCATTTCTGTCAAAGTTTTTGATGTGCAGCGTGCACTGGCAAAAAGAAGACAGAAGCACAAAAAGCGTATATAAAAATATATATATATATGTGTGTGTGTGCTTGAACATGTGTGCGTAAGTGTGTGCGTATCGGTCACAATAAATTGTCTTTATTTCATGCGGATGCGGTCGTTGCGGGTGCGGGTGCTAAGCGGGGGGAAAGTTATGTGCGGGGCCGCAAAGGCTTGCGCCATGTTTAATGAAAATTATTACGCGATATCCTTCGGGACACACACACACACACACATCGAGCAACTCGCACAATGTACAGCTATGTGCGCCTTTTGGGGGTGGCATGCTCATACAAAAAAAAAAGGCCGCCTGCCACGAAGAAGTGGGGGCCAACTGAATGGGCCGCCTTTGCCATTGCGCCTGCGCCGTCACCGCGAGCGAGGCAGGATTCGACTTCGAAACCGAGCATAAGTTTATGCTATCGCCTGTTTGCATGTGTGTGCGTGTGTGTGTGTGTGTGTGTTGGGAAACGCATTTCTAGGTCAAACTCAACCTCCGCATGGATCAGCCCAATAAGAGCCCGTTGCAAGCATATTTTCATTACATTTTCAATCTAAATTAATTTTTTTTAATTTTTTTGTGTGGCTTAAATTTTAAAAATCTTTTTATTTAAAATAAAGTGAATAATAAAAGCAAAGTTTAGGCTGGATTATTTCAATAGAATTTGGTTTTTGTTGTTAAAAAAGGTATACGAAATGTTAACGTTATAGTAAAAATAAAATAGTTGGCGAACCCCCAAAGTATTTAAATCCTTAAGAAGAACCTCAAGATGAGCTCATTGGACATGTTAGCCAGACAGTCTTCGCTTTGAGTTCAATTTGTAAATGGCTTTTACTATAGGCGATTTGCATTTCCTTTTGTAAGGCTTCCAGATGTAGATTGTGATAAAAGACAAAGGTGAATGTTTAGTTTTTTAAATGATTTTAGATTTTGCTCTTAACTTTCTTTACCTCCCGTTCCTTTCTTTGCTTTTTTACTTTATTTATATTTGTTATTTTTATTATACCCGTTATCTCTCCCTCTCTTTTTGGTTTTGTGTCTTTTTCTCACTCTCGTCGTTTGCTCTGTTTTTAACACATAGGAAAAAAAAATGGGAAGTCTCCTCTTCCCGATGTTCTCTCTTCCTATGTCTCTTTCCATATCTTTTCATCTCAATCTCTATTTGTTTCTGAATCTTACATTTTAGGTAATTTGAATTTTGTCTTAAGTTAAAAACTGTGTTTTAGCTGCCACTCTCTCTTCCTTTCTCCCTTTCTTTCAGTATCTCTCTCTTTCTCGCTTACTCTTACTTTGTTTAACGAACATGGCTCGCCTTTCTACGCGATTCTCATCGTTTTATATAGTCTACAAATATCGTTAAATTCAAATATATTTTTGATAAATCATACATCATACTCATAAAATATGATGTCTACCTTCGGAGCGCATCACTAATTTATACATATTTTGCTTCCATTTCAGCTTAGACTTGTTCAAGGACAAATTAATCCCACGCACAAACGCACACATATCCAACGATCAACTAATCGTGTCTAACTAAAAGAAACTGTGAAAATGCTTAACTTTCACCAGAAATGCAATAAGAGTAATTGTTGGCAGTTAATAAAAATGCGGCAAACTCATGTTTTAAAACAAACAAATGCAATTTAACAATTTCTAAAACTTGACACAATTAAATGCATCAAATATAAAAATATAAAAAAAGCCAACTTGTTAATCGAAAAAATCAAGTGGAAATCGTCAATAAATAAAAACAAATTCGAAATTCATTTGGTAAACTATTTTGTGGCTTTGCAGCACGCAAAACCAACATAAAATAAATAAAAATAAACAAATAATATGAAATTCGTGCGAGTAAATTGAAAATAGTTTATTCAGTGTCGGTTACAAAGCCGCAGATTCAATCGAAACCCAAATAAAAAACCAAAAAAAAAAAGGAAAAACTGTCAAATTCTCGCAAAAACAAAATGGAGCGCAATCATTTGAGCTGCTTTCTGGCCCTGTTGCTGGGCGTGTTAATATTCCAGAAGCGCATATGCCCAGCTGTTGCCGATCAGGACGAGGATATACCACACAACGAGTAAGTAATAGTGATGCACATTATCTCCAGCTGTTGGTCAAATGATTTGGTTTTTTATGCATAGTAGGGCATAATGATTTTATGCAAATGTATGTTACAGAGAGCAAGAGGTATCTACGATCCCATCAAGTATATATGTTCATGATCTGTCTGAGAAACTTTAAGAGCTGGACACTTCATATGATTAAATGTTCTCTATTATCATTTCTCTTTTCTCAAAAATCGGAAAATAAATATATTCATTTAAAGATATTTCACTGTCTGGAAGATATAAATAGTTAAAAATACCAAATGTGATATAAATTATTGTTAATTCAAGCTCCGATTGCATAATAAGGCTCTGATTCAAGTCAAAGTCAGATGTTAGGGTATCTTGCGGTCGTTCACTACTTTGCACACACTGGTTGTTTTTTTTAAGCTCCGTTTCAATTATGCATAATTGAAAATGTATATCGAAGCGATGCAAATCGTTTTGTGTCATTTCCCCCTGCAGGAAATTAATTGTAAATTTGTTTATTTCGCACATTTGAATGCGCTGTGTATAAATTATTCGCCACGCAATGTTAACTCCAATGCTAATGGCCATAAATATGTTATAAATAAATGCACATATATCATGTAAACAAACTGCTGCCATATTGATGCGAATTTCAACAATTGATCAGATTTGTTTTTCTTTCTCTGCTGTTTACAACTACGGGCCAAGTTATGAGCAATTAAAAGGCTATTATAAAATTGTTGAAATAGTGCAAATCAAATAAATAATAGGAAAATTAAATTTATAATTCAAGGCAGTTGATTGTCTGCAGATTTCTGATGCGTCGGCTCTGCTAACTTTTTCACTGTTAAATTTCTGTTATCTTATATGAAGTGTTTTTTATGTTAGACACATGTTTGCTTACTTTGCATAATTATGTTATAACTAGGTTATATTGAACTTTTTGCCTGATATATCTGTAATTATTCGTATGTAATGCTTGAAAGAATCTAACAAACGTGTCATTGTATAAATTACGTAAATAATGTTGATTCTTATATATGTAATGTTAAACGGAACACATTTAAAGTATTGAGAATTATTTTTGGGAATCTTATTAGTCTGGCTACAATTTAAATAACCCAAAGTCGCATTTCTAGCTTAAATTAATGATTCAAATATGCTAATGAGTGTTGCAAAATGTATAAATATGTGTTTCGTCTTAATACTATTTCGTGACTAGGCTATTTATGAGCTCGCTTTACGACCTTCCAATGTCTAATGACAAGCATCAAATTGAACTTTTCTATATGTTCGTACGAATGGCGTCGCAACTTTTGTCATTCATCTCATTTATAACCCATTATTTTTATGATTATTACTTTGTTTACCACACACAATATGCCAATTTATTGGGCCAAAAGGAGTTGCAGCATCATTAAAACTGTGCATAAAAATAATGAGCGCCAAAATTGTGAAGATATATATATATATATATATATATATATATATATATAGCACAGCATTTAGAAAATATATAAAATTGAATTTGAAATTCTTTCCAAAACTGTCTGCCAAAGGTTGGCAGCTTTCACTGTAAATATATATATATATAGACAGTTTTGGAAAGAATTTCAAATTAAATTTTATATATTTGCTAAATGCGGTCTATAGAGTGCTGTTCACATGTGTCGCTGAGTAGCTTGGCGCTTGTGTGAGTATCTAATGGATACATAATAGGATTTAGCGTGGGTGTGCGAGAGTGTGCTGGTGAGTGTGTGTGTGTGTAAGTGTGTGACAGTCACGTAACCGCAACGTTCACTTGGCTAATTAACCCAAAACCAACTGCCATTTACAGTCCAGGCCCCCTCCTCCATAGACAGAAAACAGAACGAATTTTGGTCACAGGAAGACAGGAAGGATGTTAGACAGAAAGTAAGGCAACCAGGTTACTAAGTGTTTTCTTCTTTGTTTAATGTCACTTTTATTTATTAAAATTAGATTAAGCATTCACTTTGTCGTTCTGCTTTCTTTTATTGTTAAGGCTGTAATAGCTATCTCTCCGTGTCGTTAGCAATTTGACAAACATTCATTTTCCGCGAAATGCTCTTAACCTAATAATAGAAGTTTCGCGTAACATTTATTGTTCTGAGAAAGCAACATTCTAAAAGCATTTGGCAACTTTGACTAGTCCTTTTTAAGCTTTAGTATAACTAAGAGCGTGTTTTATCAGTAAACCAACTCTTAGTTTTTAAATTGAAAATCACTAGTTAAGTGTAGCATTCTTTTATGGCTAACTGTGCTAAGTGACGTTGCGCTGTGCGCATCTTCGAATTAACTTTAACATAGGCATAAATAATTTTGTAACAATTGCTTTGTCAAAGATTGTTTTCATGTGAATCTCACTCATAATGTTAATGATATTTATGATAGACAGAGTTAAAAACAATTTTCGACATCTTATTAACCCTACTGAATAGTGGTATTAGGGCACGATCACAATGTTAAAGATCAGCCTCCTTCTCAGTGCAAGATCCACATATGTTAATTTTGACAGCGCCATTACAGTTTATGTTAGCAGCCATAGACTCTGTTACGCACAGCAGCAACTGCTTATGTTAGGTCCAACATCGCCCATCTATTTAACATGACTGTTAACTGTCGCTAAATAATGTAAAATTAAATAGGGTTTCTTAGCTTAAATATGATACTTGTGTTCGACTTTGTGCTTGGCAATTTTCTCTTATTCTGTAGGCTTCGACATTTTGCGTAAAAATTAATTTCATTAATTTGAAACATAAACTTTCCCGGCTTTCTTACTGTATTTTTGTGTTTTTTTTTTTGCTTTTTACTTGTTGTTGTTGGCTTTTGTGTGTCACTGCAGAAATTCAATTAAATTTATTTCAACTTTTGCTGCCAGCTATGAGAACTACAAAAACAACAACAAGATGCGCCTTGAGGGCACAGCTTTGACGGTTATGTTTGGGGCACATAATGATGATGATGATGATGAAGTTGCGCCTGTTTCGGGGCAGCCCCTCATTGCTTTTGATGTAACTGACCCAAATCGTGCTTATGCTCGCTAGTACTAGAACTCGTTCCTTTTGCTTCATTCTTTCAACGGATTTATCCTTAGCCCTGGCCACATTCCGGCTCACTGCTCTTGCCAGCTGTTGTTGTTGCTGTTGTGCTGATTCATATGCCTCATTTTCAGTTGCAGCATTTCCGATTTTAATGCAATTGCTTTGCTTAAAACTTCAGCGATTCGTTAGCAGCTGCATTGACATTTTGAGGCTGGTCACGTGCCGTGGTCAAAAAGATTGAAAAGTAGGGTAAGAAGGCAAAATTTTTAACTGGCCCCAGCAATGGAAAGATTGCAACAGTTCTTAAGGATAATTACCTAAAACAGTTGGTGCGAATAGTTTCGTTTGGAGGGTAAACGAGCTAAAGAGCTAAGAATGGTTTCTATAAAAAGCAGGCTGAGATTTTAAGAATTAATCCAAAATATTGTTTTGTTTCATAAGCAAAAAAAAAAAAACAAAAATTTACATTTACAGTTTGGTTTTTACACTTATCATCTATTTAATGTTGGTAAATGTTAATTTTATGTTAACTTTTGTGCTATGTTAAATCTATGTTATGTGAAATTGCTTGTTGGAAATGATAGCTGAAAATAGCTGGTCAGTTTCAGAACAGGGAATTAAATTGGCTAAGGTATTGATGTTTATCAATTTTTTTGGCTGAACCTTTGCCGATCTTTATTTAAGAATCTTTTTTATGATAAGAATTATATGATAATAAGCTAATCACAACTGCGACGAGCCTCACAAATATACAAAATAACGCTGTTGCAAGAATAGTCATTCAAGCCTGGTGTGCTGCATATTCGGCTGGTGGCACTATGTTTATGAATTATGTATTAAATATGTTAAATATGCCTGGTAAAACTCATGTCAAAACAACTTAACATTACCGACAGGATCTTCTAAAACAATAGCCACCACGCTGAGAGTTGAGAATAGAGCTACTGAATGCCCGAACATTTTTGCAAGACTGAATAACTAGCATTATTGTTAGAAACCCTTTTATATGTAACAATAAAGAAAGTTATCGATGATGCACTTTAAATTTGAAGATCACTTATCGCAATAACTACACTAGAGTTCTTTGTTTTAAAGCTCGCAGTGAAAATAAACTGCAGGGCATTTGCTGATAGTTTAACTTATCTTTATTTGATTTGTATTGCTGGTAGTGAGTAACTAATTGTTTTATTTGAAAAATCAATCATAAACGAGTACTCATAGTCCGGCGACTTATTTGGAGGCGTCTACTTCACAATACGCAGCTTTGAGATTCCGTTGGTGTTGATAAATATGAAGAATATGTGTAATAAATTGAAGGGAACGATTTTTTTTTTCGTGGTTAAAATATTTGCATAGTTTTATAGAATAAAAATTTATAGGTAAATTTATATTAAAACGAGAAAGAAAGGCTATCTTCGGCACGCCGAAGATCTAATACCCTTGCAGACCCAACCTTTTCATAATGCTTATAGTGCTTTGCCCGTATCTAAGAAGCACAGGGAAAACAGTTAATGCCCCAAACTCGGCAAGATATAAACAAAATGTTTTTTCATACAACAACTTAATTTTCGACCGATCGTTCCTATAGCAGCTGTATGATATAGTGGTCCGAGCTAGCTGGTTTTGACATATGTGCTGCGAGCAACAGAAAGAGGGATTTCTGCAAAGTTTCATTAATATGGCTTTAAAACTGAGAGACTAGTTCGCATAGAAACAGACAGACGGACAGACGGACATGGCTCTATCGACTCGGCTGTTGATGCTGATCAAGAATATATATACCTTATGGGGTCGGAGATGTGCGTTATACATTTCACGACAAAATTATAATACCCTCTGCAAGGGTATAAAAAGGTTTGATAAGCTAATAAAAATTCGCATTAAAATTAGTTTAATATTTTATGGAATACTTGTTCTCTGCATTGATCTAAGTCTAAGATGTACATAAAAGACAAATAATTTCTGTAGTTCAGTGCTTTAACCATTTGGGAGTTATAAGCGCATAGCATGTGCAAAACTTCTTATTTCATATATTCTTCATAGTGCTGCATGGAGTATGGCTTACACTGGTTTGTGCTCAACCTAACTTTACATATATGTTTCCCGTCAGAAGCTCTCCCTCGCTCTCTCTCTCTCTCTCCCTCGTTCTCTCCCTCCCTCTCTCTCTTTCGCGTGGCCTGCGTTTTATGCTCCGCTTCACTCTATTTATAAATTAACTTGTCGTGTTCTATGCAAATTCAAAATCCACTTAATTGCAGCACAAGGCGGCAAAATAAAATAAAACAACAAGCTATTCTACAGACGCAACGTACTCATCCCGCGTACCTCGTCAAACCCCTCCAGATACCCTTCCCCTAAAAAGTTGGTGCAGCTACCGCTTAATGCACTTTCACTGTCATTTGTCATAAGTAGTTAGCGCTTGTTTGCCTGCCTGTTTGTTTTCTTCCACTGGCTATGTTTTCTGCTCTCTTTTATTGTTTTTTTATTTATTCACTTAAGCTGCTGGGGTTGTAATTAGATCCGCCACGCCCACTCACACACACACATTTCACACACTTTTCAAATTTTCTGTGCTGCGTTTCCGCGTGTCAAAGCTTGAAATGCAAAATTGTTTTCAGCAGCATTCGTGCTAGTTGCAGATATATGCAAGAACAACTGATATAACTACAACAAGTTAATGAGAATAACTCAAATGTTGAAAACGTTATAGGAAGTGAAAAGTTGAATGGAGTTATGATAAATATATATATAACAAGAAAGGTTATATATATCTAACGAAGCTAAAAAATAAATGGTATGGTGTTTCGATGTTGATAAGATTTATTCAAATATGTAGGATGCAGAATAAAGTTCGTTATATGACTGAGCATTCCTATGCCATCTAAATGGTATTAATAAGATTGACAAGTTTAGTTTAGATATCTTTTAAAAAAATAATTTCATATAAAAGTTATATTTTTGACTTATAGTGTCAAGTGAGCTTAACGTTATAGGGTTCAAGATAGAAGTCTTACTGTTTGCAAAACAAAAAGCAGATCATTAAATAGTATCTTTGAATCATTAACAATTTTTTGCTCGTTACACATTACTCCCTGCAAAGGTATAAAATCCTCTTAATGGGGGAAAATAATATTTAAATCTTTATTGATTATTTTTAATTAGTTTTATAACATAATTATGACACGAATGTGTGGATAAAAATTTTAAAATCAAATTAAAATCAAATTTCCTTGAATGAGTAATATTTGTAAATAAAAAAATGTGTATAGGAAATATTTGAGTTTCTTCAGTATACTGTAATACTGTAATAACAATAGAAGCCTACAATATTGTGATAATTATTTATTTTATTTTATCATTTATGTTATGTGTTACTTAACAGTCTCTGTTGCAGGAAACGTAATGTTAATGATAAGCATAATTTAATGCTATTTGTCTTTGGTTAACTAAGAAACGCCAATACAGCCCTAAAAGCGATAAATTTCGTGTAGTGTTTTTTTTATTTCGTGATAAATTCATTTGTGACGGAAAAACAGCCTTTCAAGAAAGCATATTCAGACTCTTTTGTAACCCAATGAAGGCCTTGTGCTTTGTGCAAAAATAAAGAGCAATTTTAGGTCTTGTTTCAGGAAGTTTTCTGTTAATGTCTCTTTCTTAGTATTTTTATTTTCGAATATCAAGTATACGCCGTGTTAATTGTCTACGTGAGCGCAAAGTGAACTTTTGCACAAAGTTTCTGTCAGCTTTGTAGTTTTTTTGTGACAACTACGTATACTATGAAAATTGGATTATAGAATTTTGTAGCTTAAGACCAGCTTAACAAAGCCACAGCAAGTGGCACTCACTATAAAAGAAAAAAAACCAAATAAAATTTAAGAAACGTAAATGCAACTCACGTAGATAGCACAGACAAAAGGCAAAGACACACACACACACATGCACACACGCATAAAATCAAAGTGAAAGAAACCACAAAAAACATCGACATGAAGACCGCAAGCACCAATGAAAGACCATCAACGTCATCTTTGGGCTCTTGGCCTGCATATGGACCAAAGACCAAAAGACTTTTTCTCTCTCATGGCCTGGAAATAAAAAGGCGCATTTTGTTTTGCACATTTTGGCAGTTTGTGCACGACAAAACTTGACAATGGCTAAAACTACGTGAGGAGCTGGCCAAGGGGCTTACCCGAATTTTTGTTGGCTACATGACAGCACATCAGGTACAGGCATTGCCACAGCCACATCTTCGGTTAGTTCTACTGATGCCTCACCTGCTCACCAGTTCAGTTAGTGTTTTGCATTGTCTTGTGCGTCTCTGCCTTTTGAGCACGAATCACGTATGTCATGCTCAAGTGGCATACACGTAATGCCATCGAACTACATTTGCTTGGGTCCGCAGCATCAGGTTTTCACTTTTTGCCAAGTTTATGCGCTGTTCCGTTCCATTCTGTTCAGGTAGAGTAGGTCAATGGGTTTGCAGTTTGCGGCTTGCATCATTGAAATCGAAATGAGTTTTTTTTTTTTTTGTTTTTAACATTTTCAGAGACAACAATCTCTAGAGCATGACTTATCTCTATGCGCTGCACTAGGCAAAAAAGAATTTTTCAAATAGAATTGGAATTATTGAGAACAACTATTGTCGATAATTTTTTAAATAATTTATATGTCCGTCTGTCTGTCCGTATGCATGAACGCGTCGATCTCAGAACCTATAAGAGCTGGAAATTTTGAATATAGATCCTCTTTGAGTACGAATACAAGTTTGTTTCCGAAAATTTCCAAGCAACCGATTAAAATTGTTATCGAAATCCTTTTTTTTTAGTAAATATCTTTTAAGAGCTAGAGTCACCAAACTTAATAAGTACGGATTTAGTATCTTGCATTCTTTATCAGCCTTTAACTAAACTTTTTGATTTAAGAATTGGGAAATTCAGTTTCAGCAACTAAAATATATCAATCCAATGTTAAATTATTAAATATATAATTGTTTTTCTTAAAAAATGCGTGCCTTCTTCCGCTTTAAGACCTTTTTTTAACACAAAATGTTATAATTGTAGTATGCAAATAATACGAAAAGATTGAAATATTTTGCAAATCAGTTTTATACTTTAAATTGCAGCATTATAATTTATGTTTTAGATTCTTAGGAGATTTAAAGCTTCATAATATCAAGTAAACTGGCTCGAAAGCGTTTTGAATTTCACATTTAAGAGCACTTTTTAACTCTTTATTGGAAAGCAATTAAAAATCAATTAAGATCGATTTAATGACAAACATATATTGCATTTAATATTTCATTAACGTTTGCATTTGGTGCCCAAATTAAACATGGCACATATATGGCCATAATGCGTATGCAAATACTTGGATGATATAAAGTACACATATTTTATTTACATATACATATATGCATGTGTAAATATTTCTTATATGCACGCATAATGTCTTAGGATGAAATTTCAACAAGGGGGGGGGGGGGGGGGGGGGGGGGTGGTGGTGTTGGTGAAGTAGGACGATTTAGAGACCCGACTTGAGCTCAGTTGAGCCCAGGCAAACTCATTACAAGCTCAAGACAAGAGAGATATAAGTAGAATCGCATATACAGTCAGCAGTCTGGGTAGGCAGGATAATAGGACAGCAGGACAGCAGCTAGAATAACAACAACAAGGACTGCATACACACACTGTGAAAACATTTGCCAAACATTTATAATCCAAACGCGAAAGTCAAAAGCAAAACAAAATCAACACACAGCGCAAAGCTCATAAAACAAACGGTAGCCAGCAGATAAAGATAAAGACAAGAAACAGCAGCGGCAACAGCAAATTGAATAAGTATCAAAGAAAAACACATCCTGCTAGCCCACTCGAAACGAAAACCTCACCACGCCAGTCGGGGCGTTGATAAAGCCAAAATGAAATATTATTTTATAAAAATGACAAAAAAAAAAAACAACAAAAAAAATGGAGAACAGGAGACAAGGGCATGCAAAGTACTCTCCTAGTGCTTACCAAAAATATTTGCACAATTTTATGGCATTATCTGCATTCTCAATAGCAGCAAGAAAGCAAAATATTATTCCAAAAGGTTGCCGAATAATGATTACCCTTACAGCCGTGGGGATAACATAGGTGTAGAAGGTTATTCATTTAGCAATTTTTAACTTCTAAGGAAGCTATAAGATACAGTAATAGAGTGTCGAAATAATGAAACAATTTTGAGTCAATATTGCAGCTATTTGATAAAGAAATTTTGGAAAGTATAAAGATTAAATTAAATTTTTGGCTGACTGTTCTTATGAAAGCCATCGAATTCTGGTAATGCTAACATTTTACTCACATATCCAAGGTGAGAAGTGAATAATATATCTTGTAAATCAAGGTAGGTATTTGCCCAAAAGTACAATTTCTCCTGATTGTTCCTATGGAAGCTACATGACTTAGTGGTCCAAGTGGTCATAGAATACCCTATAATTGTATAATAAGAGCTGTAAGAGCAGCTATATCAGAGTAAAAGCAGCATCCGACACAACGCTGCGTATACGCAATGTTGATTATGTTGAGCCCGGGCAGAGAGAGCTACGGCAGTTGCCATCGTTTTGGCTTTTATCTAGATACAAAATAAGCGCATGTTTATATGCACTCGACGGCACAGAAGAGCGAACTGCAGGCAGGAATGAGACAGTAGGCGTGGCCGGAACGGGCAACGCCCAATCAGCCCACAAAAGGCAGACAAAGTTTTATGGCCAGCGACGTTGCCCAAAATGATTTAAATTATATGAAAATTATATTATGGCAGCGTCAGAGCAGCAACAAAAGTGGTTCGAACTGTGGCGCGTCGAGTGGGGGCTGGTTCGTTGATTGCTGGTTGTTGGCCCCACTGTGCGCGTTGCATGGGAAAAGGGAATGAAGCGTAAACAATGAAGCGATATAAAGTGGCGAACAAGTGATTGAAATTGGATAATGGCCATAATGGTCAGAAATTGCAAATGCGGGCGACCCGACGAACGCGGCTAATGAGCAATGCAGCGTCGAAATGAGCGTAAAATAATCACAGAAAGAGAGAGAGAGAGAGAGAGCGAGAGAGAGAAAGGCAAAGCGAATGAAAATGCGGAGTAAAGCTCTGAAAAAGAGTTGGTCACAAGAAAAGACAACTTAAATGGCTCCGAAGTGTATTTTAGCACATTTTGTGGTGTTAAAAAGAGCTCTACAAAAATAAAAAACGAGAGAAAAAAATCCACAATGGGTTGCCGAAGTTTTAATACCCTTACTGAGGCACATTTAAATGTTGACTCGTTTGACAGATAATCATCTATTGATACAACATTTATTATAAATAGCAAATTAGTGCAAGTTATTTGGCTTTATACAAGAAACTTTTTTATAAAACGATTTTAATATTGGCAGATCGTTTGAGTTGATTCCATTATTTCTGGATAGATAAGGCGTTTCCAAGATAAGCGAAGTTGTAATTCCTTGATTATAGTGAAAGCCACATTTAGTGTATATACATTGAGATGCAGCTTACTGCTCTCGGCAAGGGTATAAAAAGCGAACTTCTTTTACGTTCATACGGCCAAGCAATATTGCTAGTAAAACATTTATGGTTGTGACATAAAGAAAGATCAAATTTAATACCCTTGGGAGAGTTAATAAGCAAAGGCAAAAGAGTTGAAAATATATACACTACATCTTGTAAGATGTTCATCCTTCCCAAAGGCAGTTCGAATACTTCGACGTAGCAAAAGAGTTGAATAATTGTTAACAAAAATGATTATTTAACAGCCTGTGCATATGTCCATGTACAGAACCTTAAAATATATATAAAAAAATATAATAAAACATTTTATATTCGTTCGGTTTAGCAATAGTTTTTAAGCACATGACATTTAATCATGCTTACCTAAAGATCATAAGAATACGATTGAAAAATTTTGTACATGTTATTAAAACTCTTATAAAAAAATGTAATTATTTGTAAATTGAGCTTAACAAATTCGCAACGCAATATTCTTCAATCAATTAATTATTTCATTAAATACTTGTACTAATCCAACTAAATGAACTATTTTTTTTCATCATCTTCTTTGCAGAGTGCGCAACTGGGCTCTTAAATTTGGCGTTGATTTATGGGAGTTTGGTCGCCAATTTACCAAAATGAATGAAATCAAAAGTGTGAGTAAATACTTAACACACATTTCCATCATACCATATATGCATACAGTCACATATGTCTGGGGCTAAGCCCAAACAAATATCAATGGGATATATTTATAAGTCAACATTGGAATATAGATTGGTTAAAAGCTCTGCTGACATTTGTAAATGGCTGCGATAGCTGTTTCGGGTTGCTTTTCGATGTGGCAGAGGGGTATGGTGGGGTTTATTTGGGTCTTAGTTAAACAAATATGCTTAAGCTGCGGCTGCGATAAGAAATTATCGATAAATACGCAGACGATGCCAGCTTAGTGCCTGGCTTTACCCTCAAATGCGTCAATTTTTGTTTGTGCAATTTACTTTTATTTTGTTGTTGTTGTTGTTGTTTATGTTTTTGTGGCTTTTGTTGTTCTGGCGCGGCTCTAATGCAATTTAAACACAAATAAGGCTAATTGAGGCGAGGCTCGAGTCTAACAGGGCTGGGCGGTTGGCTGGCAGTGTATGCCCTGTGTCTGTGTGTATCCGTGTTAATAAGCATGGCTGTTTGGCTTTGGTTGACTGCCAGTTGCTGCGGCTGCTCTTCACCCACTCGCGTATTTTTTGCGTTTAATCAGACGTGCATGAGCTAGTGAGCCGCCTTTATTACGATTCTCTTTATACGACGCGCACGGGTGTGTGTGTGTGTGTGAGTAGGAGTGGGTGAATGGCACACACGCACACCACATGTATGCATACACATACATGTTGGCAGTTAAACTTGGTGTATGCGTTCAAAATGTTAAATACGCTTTGGATCGGATTAAATATTTGATATTTTTTAAATTAGCTTTACGTTTATACCTGACTTTAAAAACAATTAGCTGATATAAAAAAAAAAAAAGTGTGACAATTAGTTGCTAACATTTAGTTAACATTATTTAAGTTAATTTTATTTCTGTTATTTTATTTTATTTATTTTGAAAAACTAAAGCGGATTTATACCTATAATATAAACATGCATATATATTTATTATTCTTTGTTTTTTTTTTTTGGTTTTAATTATTATCCCAGGACTAAATCTAGGCTTATAGTTTGTTATGTATTCAGCTAGCTGAGCTAGCCGAGATTTACTCTTCTGCCTTTTGCATAAATAGGTTCACAACTTTACCCTTTCCGTCCGTTTTAATTAATGAAGCCATACATAATATTTACTCTGTACATTTTATTTCGCTTATATTAAATTCATTTTAATTTCAATCTAAGTGGAAACAAATTCTCTTCCCTTGTGCCTTTACTAAATCGTAATATTGCCCCATGGAAAGGGTGTTATATTCGGCACAAAGTGTGTGTGGGCAGAGTGGGAGAGACTCAGAGACTGAAAGGGCAATAGCAACAGAGGCTGGGCTAAAATGCAAATAAATTTGCTGGTTGTGACTGTCATTGAGTCTGTAATTGTCAAGTGACTCGTTTTTGCTGCTGTTGTTGTTGGCTGCGTTGCCGTTGCCATTGCTGCTGACAATGTTTGTTTGTGTTAATTTAAAGCGCACGTCGCGTTGTGCAGGCGGCAAAAAATGAAAATCTACGCCCAGATTGAATTAAATATCAAGTATACGCGGCGTTGAACGGCGTGCAAGTTTTTTTTTTTACATAGCCTGTGCATGTGCGTGAGTGTGAATTGTTATTTGGCCTTCTGTGTACGTTCGCTTCATAAGCATAATGTCATAACAGTGTGCATGTGTGTGTGTCTGTGTGCACGCTTTGTTCAACATTAACGCGTTCCTTTGGCAGGGCAAATAAATTGTGTGCTTAAAAATTATTGGCATGCCTAAAATGAACGAAGGATTGCAAATGCTGACATGGGTTCCTTAGAAAATGTCTGAATAAAAAATAAAAAAAAACAACTACGTATTTTCGCTTTGAAAATTTTGGGTTTTCCAAAGATAAACCATTGATAAAGGATTTGATGAGGCGCAGCTAAATAAAAGACGGTTAAAATAATGAGTGCGTCTTGATATACGATCGGTTTAGTTATCGATCGTGTATATAATTGAATTTACTTTACTCAGAACAATGTGAAATTTGAAACAGTCGATGGTATTGATACTGACTGTTAAAACAGTTAAGTGGAAAACTATTACTGGCTGCACGTAAATGGAATCTGAGAAGGATGCTACAAAAAATTAATGCCTAATTTTATATACAAATTAATTAAATTTAACCCAAAAGGTATGTCATGTCAGACTAATGCTTGTAATTTTGTATAAAAAGCAAGCCAAATTTTATTATCTAACTTTTTGGTTAAGTGACCTAAGCCATTTGACAGGCACTTTGACCCAAATATTCTCTTAACTTTTCAATCTGCCAACGAAAATGAAAAGTATTGACATGACATTGCGACAATATTAATTCGATTCAATTATGGGCAACAGTTTCTACTTCTTTCAATTTTTGTTGTCATCTCTTGACAGTTGCCCTTCAAATTTTTTTGTATAAGAAAGTTTGCAGAGCACAATATGAGAAATTAAAAAAATGTTGTCCCATTTTCCATTTTCTTTGTGAAATCGTTGTTATTGTTGTCAGTTGTTATTTGGCATTTTAAAGTAGCATAATAAAATGTGAAACAAATGCAGTGCACACGTTCAGCTATGCGAGTGCCGCAAAGGACAGCTAACCATGGCCAAAAACTGGCTGACAGAATGCTGCGGTGTGAGCGAAACAGATGCATAAGGTTATACGTGTGTGTGTTGTGTTTGTATGTGTGTGTGTTTGAGATGTGTGTGTGTGTATTTTGGATGCCTGTGCGTGGCGCATATTCATTTATTTTATTTTTCGTTACTTTTTGCGCTGACTAGCTAAAAAATATCTACCTAAGCCATGAAATATGTTGTTCAGGCAGACAGATGCACCCCAAACCTATACTCACTTACTCCTAACTCACATAAAGTAGCAGGAAAAGCAGAAAAAATATTCTGTCTGTCTACTCACAAAGTTTTAAGTTACCCTTAGTTTCCACTTGATGTTTAATTTATATCAAAGCAAGTCAATATAAAAGTAATTTAATTAGAAAGCATAATAATTGAAACTTAAAAAACATTTCTCTTAGGTTTTAAAATAATTAGAATACATTTTTTATATAATTTATATATACAATTTAATTTTAGAAAATTAAGCTATTTTATAATTAAATTATATTTATATATAATTATGAAGTGCATATTTTAGGAATACATATGAAAAAAAATGGAAAATTTTATATTTGCGATATATTTTTCCTAACATCATGCAATTATTTGTGTTAATACATTAGAATATTTAACATGAATTGGTTGTTATTTTTGTGATAAATAAATTGATTTAAGCTAACGTTAAAAATATTTATTATAAATTGAAGAAAACAATTTCAATTGAAATTTAAAGAAGTGGTTGAAGTTGTATTTGAAAGATTAACAGACATGAGTGCACACGTTGAATGGTAGGACATTATAATTCTATTTACTCAGCTGCGTTACAAGCCACATAGATTTGTTATAGTAACCCCTGGAACAGCCTAAACAACAAACACAAGCACACACACACACACACGCATAGGCGAAGTTCTGGCATGACAGCACACAGTGTTACACATTTGTGCTGTAGCCCAAAATGACAGGCTGCCAACGTGGCGTATACGCCATGTGCCGGGTATGTATATACATATATATATATATATAGAGAGAGAGAGAGAGTGATAGAGGGGGCGGTCAAATCGAGACGAGACGAAACGAGACATCGATGGCAAATGATGATGTGTTGCTAATGATGATGATGATGATGATGATGGCAATGATGAAGTCGCTGTTCTTATTCTTGTTGTTGGGATCATTATCAGCGCACATCTTGCGTCTCGGCATCATCTTCTTGTACACATTTTGGCAGACTTCGTCTTTATCTCGACGCGCGCTGAATGCAATGAAATATAGGTCAAAATACAAGTCAAAATTGCAAAACAAATGCCATTTCGCATTTGCTTGTTTATTTCTTTTCGCTGCTCTCAACACAGTTTTCTTTAACTTTCGCCTGCTGCTGCTGCTGCTGCTTGGCTAACTCCTATTTCTCCCATTTCTTCCATTTCTCTCGCTTCTCTCATTTCTCTGCATTCGCATGCAAATAAATTTAAGCGTGCGCTCATTTTGCACGTAATACAAAACTTTTTAACTGCTAACTGGCAAAATGGAAAAGCGGCGCGTGCTGTCGTTTTTCTTTCTATTTTCCTGTTTATTTTTCTTTTTTCCTTAAATGTTTTGTTTTTTTTTTTCGCTCACTTATTGCCACAGTTCGCCTTTCTTAGCCAGTTGCTTGCAAATAATTCTCCCCTTTGTGTACTTGGCATTTGGTCTTGTAGTCTCCGCTTATTGAAGGTAAACGTAAACTAACTGTAAGCTGACTTGATTGCAATTGCCCTGCGGGTGGGTCCGTGTCCGTGTATGTGTGTGATTTGTGTCTGTGTGCCAGTATTTAGTTAAGAGTTGTCGGGCAAGGGTCGCGTTTGAAAGACTTAATCAGTGGCTAAACTGGGACAAGAGACGATTCACTCACAGCTTTAAACTTATCAAGGTTCTTGGAATAATGCCACCTGAATATATCTATAATATATATCCGGACTACGACACTGTTGCTCAGGGTATTATAACTCATGGAAGTAGACTATTGCAATAAGGAATGCTGAATCAGGATTTAAAGTCGATTCGATGTAGGTACTTAAGCTATTGTTATGGAACTTTAAATGGGTTTGTCTTACTGTTGCAGGCAGAACAAATATATATCGGAGCTCTCGTGATCGGACAAGTGTATTTTAAAATTGACATAGAATTGATCGGGTGAAAATTATTTCTTTTATGAGAAACTTTTTTGCTTTCTAAGATAGATTTACTACTATACTTTTCTCCTATTATATTTCTTCTTAAAATTATAATTAATTTTACAGTACATTACATTTTTGAATTTTTACTCAAGCCCTTACCTCTATTTATTGAACTACTTTGGAAGTTAATATATCAATTTCTTTCAATCCCAATTATCAAAATATAAAAGAATATATATTTAACTTGTGCTCAATAATTTAACAACGTATGTCAATGCAAAATTGTTGGAAATGAAAAATGTAATTTAAGGCATAGCTTTTCATTTGCCATGTGATCTGCCAGTCAATTGTCTCTTGCTGGTAAAATACAAACAAGAACTTAAATTTTCCAATGTGTTTGTGGTGCAGTCTTTGTGTGAGTGTGTGTATATGTTTGCGTTTCTATGCAATTATAATTTTTGGGGTGCAACCCAAAATGCAGATTGTTGGCCATTTGTTTGGGCAAATGCTAACTCCAGCTGGAGTGCCTGCAGCGCCCCTCTGCCAGATATCAGCTCGACCAGCTTCCAGCTACCAGTTACCAACTCCCCTTCCCCAATCCGCAAAGCTGCCCCCACTGCCTATCCTAGCTATCTGCAGCTGCTGGCTGCATGTGTAGGCTTTTGGTGACAAATACAAAGCGCTTGTTAAAGGCCAAAAGCGTTGCGTTGGGGCTAAGAATGGCTGTGGCCATGCTTTGGAGTTGTTAGTGTGCACGTGGGTGTGAGTGTGCGTGTGTGTGTGTGCGTGTGTGTGTTTGGCTAACTAAGTGTGTGCGGCCGTACAGTGTTGCGGGCTGTAAAGAGACCAATCGTAAATCAAGGCATGACTACCACGACAACAACAATAAGGATGAGGACGCACTTGAGGGGCGTGCCAAGGCAAATGATGGAGCCAGTGGTCGGGAGGGGGTCCGCCCGGGGTGTTGAGGTGTGTAGTAGAGGGGGTTAGCCCCCCCCTTAGGCTATGGGTAACTCCACTCTATGAGTTGAGTTGCCCTTTGTGGTCCAGAGAGCTGGAGAATGCATTAAAGTTGAGGCACAGGATCAGGCCATGGCTCAAGCTCCATAGTAAACACAAACTTACATATATATATGAAGATATGTATATGTGTATGCATATATGTATATATAGTATAGTCAGTGCTTGTCTATGCAAATATTAAAGTCTGTTGTTGTCGTTTGGTGGCGAAAATTGCGAGCATGACATACTATGGCGAGAGGCTGGAGCGACAGCGAGGGGCATATGGCAAGCAAATGTAAATGGCCAACAGTTGAGGGTGAAATGGCTGGAAGGGGGGGGGGGGGGTGTGTGTGTTGGAAAGGGGGCGGGTGGTATGGGGGTTAGCTATAAAAGGCCATTGCTAAGTGCCTGTCTATAGTGTGCTTGGTGGCCCCTAATGAAAATATAAAGCAAATTAAATATTTAATTTAATCAATGTGTAATGGGACTATAGTTGGCACCAAAAGGATATTAGATTTCCCACAAGAAATCTGTCAGCCGACGCATTTCCCCATGGAAAACATGAAAAATTAAATGAAAATCCCATTTAACAAATATTAGGAGTAATTGTCAATATTTCGCTAGTAGTTACTTTAATTTAAGGGATAACAAATATAATAAACTTTATCGTTATTTGTTTTTTATAATAATAAAATAAAAGTTGTAATACGTGGCATACCAGATAAGAATAGGGATTAATAAGGTATATTTTTATAGGTTAAATAGGTTAAAGGCCAATTCTTGTCAATAACTTAGGATCTATGTTCTTTACTGTTTTGCGGTTCAAGTAGCAACAGTTTATGGATTTTATTGGAATATTATTATTTTTTGATTAACTGTTTAATCTGTTTTTCAATTCAAGCTGGACGAATCGTCTAATATATTCATATATAAATTTCAGAAAAGAGAAACTAAATAAAAGTGCAACAACTTAAAGTTGCAATTACAAGTTGAGCATGCAGCCAATTAAAAACGGAGGCAAAAAACCTGCCAATTAAAACTTTGTGGCGAAAACAACATAAAAACAAAATCAAATTGCGTCAGGGAAAAACTAAAAACTCTAATAAGTGCCGAGGTATTATATAAAAAATTACAAATATAATGGAAAGGAATGGAAAGTAAAGGAACGTGTAAAGGAAGCTGCGCTTCAATGCACATGGAAACATGCGCGTTGATGCCCAACAATGTTGCCAGACAAGGAGCAAGCAAGATGGTCGAGGGGAAGGGGGCAGTTAAGAGAGGAGAGAAGGGGAAATTGCATAGCAGACGACATCTTCATTAAAATCTAATTAGCGCATTGCAAAGCGAGCCAGTTGGTACTTGAAAACTGAGTCCTTGACTTGGCGTTTTGCTGGCAACAGTGGGGCAAGAGCGCACAACCAGGCAGGGATGGGGTGAGCAGCCAGCTGAGCTTTCAGGTGAGCTGCCAGGTGAGCTGCTAGGTGAGCTGCATGCGTAAGCTGCTTAACTTGTGCTGAAATTTAAGCAGCAGCTGCCAGGAGTCAGAAGTCAGCCAGCCAGCCAGCCAGCCAGGAGTAGCTCAGTGCTGCTTAGGAATGTCAGTCATAGCTGTTGTGGAGCCAGGAGCAGCTGCACCTTTCCCATTGTCCTTGCTCTACTTAAATTTGATGCTGCTGCTGCCAACTGCACACGCATGCAGCCAGCCAGCAGGAGGATTGCGGGATTGGGTTTGAGCCTTCGGGGCGACTTCTTGCGCAACATTTTCAAATTCCAGAGTCAACCGCAAAATGAAAAACTTTCTATGGCTGCTGCTGCTGCTCTGCTGCTGCTCGTGCTGTTGGAGCCACACCCCCTGTGCACGCCTTAAATTGTATACATATTGTATATAGATTTTTTTCTTTTTTTCTTTTTGCTGGCAGGACCCTTACATACACACACACACACACATACACATGCGGCTGCTCGCGTATGTCCTTCAGGCGTGCATTGCATTTCGATGTTGCTGCCGGGAGAAATTGCTTTATAAAATGTTGCAAGCTGTGCGGGGAGATTGGTGGCTTTTGTGGGCGTGGCCATCGGCGAGACCATCTTGCTGTTAGCTTTTCTTATTTTTCCCTACCAATTCCTGCTGCGGTTTCCTTGTTTGACATGCTTTTAATTTTCAATACATTTTTCTTTCTCCTTTATTTTTTTTTCTGTTATGCTCAGCTCTCCACCACATTGGCCATTATCGCATTTTAGATTTCTTGAGACGTTGCTAATGGTTTTGATATTTTGAGTTGCTATAAATCATTTTCAATCAGCGGCACATAATAAAAAGCTGCTCCTGCGCTATATATAGATATTCATATATATATATATATATATATATAAATATAGGTAGACGAAAGTTGCGGTATTAATAAATATCTTAGGCAGTCAAGAAAAAGGGTCGAGTTTTACGGCTCAGCTGTTATCCAACTGTTAAGATTACGCTTTTAATTATTGCAAGATAATATGGATTGTTGCTGATTTCTAGAATGACAAATAACTGTTAAAATATTATGATTCCCAATCGTAACAGCAAAATAAATGATAAAAGCAAATTTTAGTTTTGACAGATCGTTCCTTTTGTACACAATTAAATAAAAATATATATTAAATAAAATATATCGATTAAATTTGTTTTAAAAAAATTGTTTATAGATAAATATTGCTAGAACCTTAAATTAAAAAAAAAATGAAGAGAATCTAAGGATATGATTTTATACCCTTGTTGACGTTTGTCTTACGGTTTTGCAGCTATGTGGGAATAGTGGTGAATAGTTTGGTAAAACTTGGAAAACGAATTATTTGCCATACAAAAACTCATTTTTCTACTGATTATTCCATTAGTGCTATATAATAGCTGTATTTTTAGTAAATGCCAGGACTGGTAAAAATAATTTGATAATCGATCGTTCCTATGGCAGCTTTATGATATAGTGGTCTGATCCGGCCAGCTCCGACATATGCCTTTAACACTGCTAAAATAGTTCGCATGGAAGTAGACAGATGTACAAGGCTATTCACATGCAATTCTTTATATAAATGATCTTTATAGTCCAATCATTACCAAATAACAAATGAGGCAGTTATTGGTTGTCTTGCTTCGCAAATGTAGCGACTGGGAAAAGTACATGGGCGATCGTTTAACCCGCTCGTATGATTTGTTTTCCATCCCAACTCGTGACAGTGCTCTGATTTGCCTGCATTATCGGGCTGTCCCTTGGCCCAGATATCTATATTGATGGGTTGTCCGTTCGCAAACCAAATGTGCGCACCCTCTTTGGCCAGATCCGTGCCCGAAGTCCAATATAAATGTTCTATATTCATTGCGCGTATATATCGATTAATTTCATACCATTCGTCGATCGTTTCGATCGATATCAACTCAGCGTCCATGCAACGACACGTTTGGTAAGAATCGAACCAGTTTTTCTGTTTGTTCACCTCGAAAAAGTAAAATCCGTAAGCGATCCTAACGAATGGAGCCGTTGTAAGGTTCGTGTTCGATGGTATATCTATGTGAAATATGCTACAATAAGAAAAGGTTATTTCAGGGTATTCCCTTTCTAAAACTTACCAGGCGTTATAACGGGATGCAATTTATATGTCATACATATGGCGACCAATCCAAAGAACTGCAGAAGACACACGTATTGCCCAGACATTTTTGCTATACTCATTTAAATCTTTCAATACGCCTGGCTTTTTATATCAAAAAATCAAAAAAATGTACTCATTGAAATGGGTAGATAGGGTATATAAGTTTTGTGCAGACCCTTGTCGGGCAGTTGTCCGGAATCTTACGTGAAAGCAAATACCAATGTCGACATTTAAAGCCCAGTCTAGGGTATATCTAAGTCTATTAGTTGTGAAACACAAAGTGAATGTTTATATAGATATATTTTTAAGACGTTTGTTTATCATTAGTTAGCAGAAATTTCGGTACATGCTTATTTACCTTGGTCTACAAACAATTGCGGATTGTGATTTGTAAGATGTGCGAATATTTGGATTTCATTTATAAATATTTTCACTTGCGCATAAGTTTATTATCAAGTTGTTGCTTTGGCAATTATATATTTCAGGTTAATTGGGATCGTGAAACGGAAAACGGGCAGTAACATTATTTTTTTGTATAAATGACTTCAATTATATATTGTAATTTTAACATGCACTTGTCCAAGTCAATATATTGTAGGCAAAAGTTACCATGTAGTTGATCTGCTTTGCAAAGTTGCAGAAGGGAAATGTAAAGGTTTAGAAAATGCTAAATATGTATACATTTTGTTAGCTGCATGTGTAAAAGTCTTTTAACTGATTAAAGATTATTCTGCGGTATTCAGACAACAAATTTTATCCGCTTGGTAGACTTATGCTACTTCCAGCTATCAGAAGCCTTACCAAGAGGCAAATTCAGTTGTCTTTCCCAATATGAAAATTTATGAAATGGCAAAGCCTCTCCTTTCCACTACTTAAATAATTTCCACTGATGAAAATTAAAATAATATATAAGAGGTTTTAAATGCTCACTAAAAAACAAAGATATTTTTGGGACGAAATTCTTTTAGAGTAGACAAAATAACTTGATTTTTGAATGCAGCTAAACATTTCGCATGTGCCTTATTAAGTTTTAATTCTCATATGCCAAACTATGTAGAGATGAAAATACCTTTCGACTTTTCATGCCATCGACTTTGTCGGCATCTATATATATAAATTTTGTATGGTAGATGCTTCCCTCTTAAAAATTACTTGGCTGCTTAATGTGTCTAATTAAATTTCACATGCCGTTGAACAGCAGACAGTTGCCTCGCGCGCTCGCTCTCTCTCTTTTTCGCTTTCAAGTTTGGCTTCATTTTCCTTAGCATTTTCTAGCCAACTTTTCCGCTCACACACACACACACACAGCTAACATACACATGAATCTGGCTGCTACGAGACACGCATTTAGTGGCCATGTTAATGGCTGACACATTTTGCTTTGCTTTTGATTTGATGGCTTGGAGCGCTCTTCACCTCCCTGCACACACACACACACACATAGAGAGAGAGAAAGACACACAGACACATCTCATTCCGAAACATAATCATCTTTCCATTGAACGTGTTGTCATTTGTTTTAATGTTCGAAGGCGCCGGGTAAAATGGTATTTTTATAAGAGATTTGATGAGTTTCTCCCTGTCCTTTTTTCCCATTCTTTTTATGCCATTTTCCGCGAAAGAAAAGACAAAGTCTAGCATACTTTCGGGCGTGGGCTGTAAATTACGTAGCCGCCTGCGTTGGGCAAATGCATTTTATGACTTTTCATGCATTCCCAAAAATGGGCAAACCAATTAGCTGCGTGTGGGCGTGGCTTGGCGCCCCACTTGGCGCCGTTTAACAATTGTCGCATGGCAAAAACGAGAAACTGTCAGTTAAATTATATTTTCGTCGGCATTTGTAATCATCAACGTCCTGGCAGCATATTTCTAGTCTCTGTGTGTCTGTGGGCGTGGCCTTGTGGGTGTGTGTGTGTGTGTGTCTGTACATGTCCCCAGCGAATTAATTAGAAAACTTTTCTTAACTGATTCAGTGCCAGCAGCAGGGACTGAGACACACGCCTTCAAAGAAGCTAGTAGAAGCTGCTTTTTGTGTGGACATACACACACACACACACACACCCTAAGACCAACACACACATTGAGACACTGCAAACATTTGCGGTTCGAGCCAAAATGCAGCTTGGCGCTGCCACAAAACTAAAACTGCATGGGGAAACTCTTTGAGGCATTCATTAGTTCGCTAAAGAAAATGTCATACATATACACCACACAGTCGGCTATGTGTGTGTTATGTGTGTGTGAATTGCAGCAAAAAGAAAGTGGAACAAATACATGTAGCAATCACTGCGCTGTTCGCGTGTGGGTGTGTGTGTGTGTCTTTTAGAGCATTATAAATTCAACATGGGGATTTAAAACGCCCAAATTATGTCCGCTGCATTTGACAGAAGACGGGTTTCATCAATTTCTGTCGAATATTAGCAAATAGTACACGATGACTTTGACTTTTGCGTTTTGGTCAGAATAAAAACTTGGCAGTCCTTAAGGCGATAAGCAAAATGTCAGTGAACTCTGATTGGTTAATGATTGAAAATGTGTATTAAGATTCTCGTATATTGTACAAATTTAACGACAAATAGAATGTTCGATTTATTTAATTTAAATTCACGGCTTGGATTGGAGTGAATCAAATGCGGCTTAGAGCCTTAATAATAATAAAAAGTTTTAACCTTTATCCATGAAAGGTAAAAGTAGTATATTCTTACTCTCCTTACGTAATATCTGATATGCCTTTGAACTTGTGTCATACACTGTCGCTCTCTCTCACTCTTTGTTTCTTATACCTCCTCTCTATTCATTACCTTTCTTTGCGATTCTCATGAATCTAAGTAACGTTAAGAGAAATTTACGCTTAAATTTTCACCAACCAATTCAGAAGAATATAGCGGCGCATAATATAAATTTTAATATTGAATATAATAAACAGTCGCCTCATATAGAACGAAGAAAGTTTGAGATAAATAATGAATTCAGTTATACAAAAGTTGTTATATTAACACTTTTATATAATTACATTTAAATTGGTTTTTATTTTTGCAAAGCTGGTTTCAAATTATTTTTGGCAATTTAATTCGTAAGAATTAAAATTCCTCAGAGCTAAAATTGCTGGTTAACTTCGAATTTGGTGGTAATTCAGACGAATTTGAAGTGCCTCAGGGCGCGGCTGGTAATTCCAGCGATTTGCGTGCGCAATTTAACGCTCAACTAATTGAAATAATTGGCCAATGAAAATCTTATTAAATTAATAAAGATGCATTAAAATCAGTTTAATAACCACTCGAAGAAACGCTGAGTAGCAGTAAATTTGAGTTTAATGCCACGGACATTATAATGGAACGGCAAATGAAAAAATTTTATAACCCTTCAACCCCTTTTTTAATAGCTGCGGGACTACCCCAAATGTTTGGCGCGGTCTTCAATATAAATTTCATAGTTTATTGTTTACTGACAATTGTTTTTATTTTTATTTCCCTTTTGTTTTGCAGCGCTTTAAGGACAATGACATCGAAGTGAAGCGCAAGGATGGCATTATCCTGCTGCGTGAATTAGCGGCCGAGGTGAAGAACTTTATGGACTTCAAGCGTAACGCTGTAATGGTAAGTGGACAAAACCCCCCTCCCTCAACTGTAAGTGCCCACAATTGACAAGTGGCTCAATAGCTCAAAGCGCACGCGACAAACACACACACATACGCACGCACAACAAAAAACACACACACAAAATAATAACAAGAACGCGCCGCTCAGTGGGACACTGGCGTAAAGTGGAAAACAATAAATTGCCGTGAGCCAAAAACAGCCCCAGCAACAACAACAATAAATACAAGTAAAAGTACTCGAGCTGAGAGTGCTCGACTATTAGATACTCTATACATGTAGTCTTATTTTGTTCCAACCCAAATTCGAGGAATATAATGTGAAATGAATGCCACTTAAAATGCCTTCTTCCATTCTTCCACTTTTTGGGCATCAAAATACCAAGTTTTGTGTCTCCGGCTTTTATAATATCAATTAGAAAAAACCAGGTAGCAAATCGATATTTATCGATTTAGAAACAAGAAGCAAATATCGATATTTTACGTAAATTGGATATCGAAACATAAAGCTTAGCTCTAATAGACATTGTGATCGACGGATAGATGAACTCAGTTGACTCGTACCTGGTCCTTATGCTCATAGACTATCGTATTCCTCTTTTATCCATTTGCGATGAGTGCAGGGTATAAGAACATCTCAGGCGCTGAGCAGTTGTCAGCTGAGGGAGAGGCCGACAAATTGAAATTAAAGTGCGCCAGCCACAAGGACAAGTTTTGATGGCGCCCGCAGCTGCTGCGGCTACTACCACTGTTACTGCTACTGCTACTGCTACTGCTACTGTTATGTGTCGCCAATCGCCACCCATTTGCCCATTTGCCGGTTTGCCCATTGGCCGCTGCCAGTTGTCAGCTGACTGTGGTAAGCAGACTCGGCCAGACTCGCGTCTCAGGCGGAATGAACCTCTGCGGTGTTGTGGTCTTTGCCCTGCTCTTTGTGGCTTTCCAGTGTGCGCGTCCGTCCTGCGTATCAATAGACTTCGTTTACTGTCAGGATAATTTGCTGCAGGCGTCGCGATTGCACATTGGCGCAAGCTAGCCGGAAATAAGGGAGGCTATAAGAAACATTTGAGGAAAGGTGGCAGATTTAGAAGAAATATTAAACTGAATGTGTTTACGGGTCGCATAACATTTGCACATTTAAACCGTGAACATTTCAAGTGAACTGTATTATCTTAAAATTAACCTAGTTTAAAAATTAATTGAGTTTTCATTGGCAGTTCGACTGCCTTTCGACCACGGTATCATTTGGCAATGGCCAACAGCACTTTGCTATTAAAAAACGGCAGCTATTTATTTTTTCTTATTTTTTGTGATTGATTGGTGAAGTATCTACGCGGTCCCTTGCGTGGCTCTCTGCCTTGCATGTTGCGCTTTTTTATGGTTAGTTAATTTGCCACATATTCCATTTCTTTGCTAATTTTCTATTTTTTGAGTAGATTTTCTTTAATATGCGCCACCAACGCAGCTCGCATTCATTTCTATTTTCATGCGCATTTTCATTGAATTAAGCGAATGCCAAAAATATTTACAACTTGAGCTGAGCTGCTGTTGGAAAAAAACAAGAACACGTACAGTCATCATTAATAATGCGTGGCAAAACAATTAAATGTTATAATCAAGGCATAAGGGCAACTTTTATATGCACAGTAAATATAGATATATACTCACCATATTATATACCGCATGTCCGCGTTGTATTCATGTTCTCGGCGAGAGCCCATGTCCATGTTTCGCTCATGTGCGTGGGTATACATAAATAATTTTTTATGATTTCCGCAAAATATCGATTTAATTTTTTTGGGTTTCTTTTTTGTTGTTGTTGTGGGTTTATTTGGCGGACGCTTCTGCTGCTTCTTCCGCTCCTTATGGCCAATCCAAACACAAACGTACAGAAACACACACCCACACACATGCATACGCATATTGAGAGAGCGCAGCTGCCGAGCTGCTGCTGTGTTGTCCTGTTGTCCTGCAGTCCGGAAGTTTTGGCCCTGACGCAAAACGCATACGAAGCACCATTAATTAAAAATCAGCCCACATGAACAACAACAACAGCAACAAAAACAACAACAAGAGCGGCAACATCAAAAACAGCAAAATGCCAAATAACATGCACAAACAAACAAATTCATAGTCCACAAGCCAGACTCTCAGATATCCTGAACACAATTTCTATAGAACGTAGATGGGATATAACATTATTTGTGAAATAAACTTGCAGAAATCTTTATACATTCACGACCTAAACAATTACATAAAATATTTTAATACCTATATTAAATTTGTAACATAATATAAAAAATTTAACAAACAACTGCTATCTTCGATGAAATACGCTTGTATAAGTTGTAGGGCAATCATTAGTTATTATTAAATGCGTTACATATTTCATGACAAAATTAATATATCCTCTAAAAGGATACAAAAAAGTGGCTTAGGTAACTAAAAAGCGAGTTTGCGGATTCAAATCTTAAAGGGGCTAGCCACTTTTATTTTGCAGATTTATTTATAAGGTAGGTTGATTACCTTGAACGCACATACTTTTGATTTTAGCCCAATTATATACTACATAATATTGCGAGCATCATCCTAAAGGTTGAATAAAATTTTATTATTAAATATTTACTTTGGCATAGCATACTCTTAACGCCCCTAAAATAGAGATTAAAACTTTTTTAATATTTTTTTTAGCATACTTTGAATATAGTTGAAAACATTTAAAAGAAGGGTAAAAATTTATTTCACTATTTCACAACGTGAAACTTGGAGGCTTTTGAATTAATCGACAGAATTTTATGTTTAAATACTTAGCAATTTATGTTCTTTTTCAGTTTTGTTACCTTGTCTCTTACTTGGACCCACACAAAATACTTAAGAACCGATGTCCCCTTACGAAAGTAGTGCATACGAAAAAGTCCAAGCTGGTACAAAGCCGACGACATTTTTTTGTTATTGTTGTTGTTGGTCTGTGCACAAACAAATAGAAGATTAACCACCAAAATTTTGAAGCATTTATGAAAAACGCCGAGGTGCGCTCCCACACACTCACACACATACACACACACACACACACACACACTAATTGATATACACATAGGGACTTATACACACAAAGGCAAACATGTGCCATTCAATCGCTCGCAACTCTTGAAGTTCAACGAGCAGCAAAAGTGTCGCACATGTGGCTACGCCCCCCCGAAAACGTATCTAAATCTTTGCCCGACGTGATGCACCAAATAAAGGCTTTGGAGACGATTTAGGTGAAAAAGCTGGGGGAAAAGCTGAAAAAGGCAACGCAGATTGCGACTCCAACATAGTTTTTTGGCCGTTATCGTTTTTATACTCTTGCAGAGGGTAGAATTATTTTGTGACGAATTGTGTAACGCATGAGATACTTCATCGCAGACCTTATACTCTTATATTCTTGATCAGTATCAACAGCCCGACAAGTCTTCCGGCTTTAAAGATATCTTGATGAAAATTGACAGAGTTATTTTTCTTTGGTGTATCCTAGGATTGGTCGGTGGAAATTTAAACTCGTGACTTCCAGAATCTTTTCGACATCGGATAACTAAGCCATATGAACAATCGAGAACAAGAGGGTATTCGCTCTTCGGCGTGTAGGATATAGATGGCTTTTCTTGCGATTTGTTTTGCATACGTCAGCTAAAGTTTCAATGGGCCAACGGGGCGTATACGCATTGTGGCAATGGCGAGAGTTTAGTGAGCAACAAAAACAACCAACTGACCCAAGCAGACAATATATAGAACCACACATACGCACATTTTTGTTTTGTTTTTGCATGCGACTTTGCCATTCTATTTATTTATATTACTTTTTTATTTTATACATATTCTTTTGTCGATTAAGTGACCTTTTGTATGGCACTCTGTAGCTGTCTGGCCCGCGGTCATTGTCTGAGGCGGGTTCTGTTGCTTTGGATTTATTGTTATTTGTTTTGCTCACGCAACACACACTTATCACATTATGTTTAGCCACAAAATACTTTCAATTGTGATTTTTAATTAAAATTTGCATTTTAACTTTTGGACAATTGTTAAGGTACAAATTTAATTTAATTTAATGTATGTCTTCAAACATCATTGTATATTAATAGAAAGCGATTGTGCTTCTTTTTCTCGACCCTTCTAGAACCGGAAAATTCTTGCATTAATTGCATTTACAATCCAATCCAATTCATATGCAGTGACTAATAAGTTTTGTATTAGTATTTCATTACAATATGAAACTATTATTTGGCTTCTAAGATAATAATTTTTATCTAGTAACTTCTTTCAATGTTGTTGTGTTTTCAATGGGTTTTGCCCAGAAAAGTTGCATGCGTCATCAATTTATTCATGCAATATAATTCTGGTTTTCGCTTGTGTCAAGTGAAGCAAAGACAAGTTTTGATCATGTACAAGTCAATTATCATTGAAAGCAATATGTTTGGAAAAGTGTAAATAAAAGTGTAAATAACAGGCAGTGGAATGTCTGTCGCTTCGATCTCGGAGACTTTACGATATAGCAAGTTGCTAAGCTATAGAAAAAACTAAATAATAAAAAACAACAGATTTGCATAAGTAAAGCCTAAGAAAAACTTAAAGCAACTTAAAGTAAAGTGACGTTAAATATTCAACTGCATAAAAAATATGGAATTTGCGCGCAGCTCAATGAAAGTGTGCAACAATAATTTCTAGGGGTTAAATCAATTAATACAAATATAATTGATGAAATTGTAATATAAAATTGATATTCTATATATTATATTCCGTGCATTTTAATCTATATACATACATATATGGTAAAGCTACAAGACTCGTATTAATCTGTGTGTTTATATTTCAAACTTGATTCGGGGAATCTCCCCGATGTGATTGCGGTCGCATAGGGCTATACTATGTGTGTTTTATACATAAATATAGAAGTACACGCTGCCTGCCGCTCATTCATTGTTAATCGTGCAAGCTATAAACAACATGGACTTACTTAACAAAATTCTCAACTTGTTGGTTTTGGTCCTCTATGTGGTGTGCTACGTCCTGGGCGCCTGCAACGACGGCTTCTACGCAAGGAATGGCAATTTGGTCATTGACTTAAATAATCTACAAGCGCAATTTGATTGCGTGCAACAGCAGCATCGCGGATAATACATAATAATAATAAAATAATATTGTATTATGAAGTTTAAATAAAAGCTGTACAAGTTTATTTATAAAAGTGTTTGTTATTGCAAGCGTAAACTCGGTTGGAAAATAAAAGCCAATGGCTCACAGAGTAATTTCTCAGTTTATCAGTGAAGTTTTTGGGTTAATGTATTTTTGGCTCGATCCTTACAAAGGATTATGATTAAGCTATCTACTTACAGTGAATCTTTTATAAAAAAAAAAAACAGACGTGCAAAACACATTACATAAACATTTGTATAACCGCTTTTTTGTACGTATGACGTATTAGTCCGATGTGGATAGGTGTTATGGTGCACAACAAAGCTCGGAAATGCCAAGCTAAGTTGGCTAAACAAAAATGTTGTTAATACAAAAACCTAATTGATCATTACTTTGCAATTGTATAATATGGAGAAAAGATTCGGCTGTCCCTGGCATGAAATGTCTGCATAAAAATAGAATATTTTGCAAGTTTAATTAGAATATACCTCAGTCTGAGGGACTTGTTTTATAAAAGAATGCGGTCATAGCTACATTGATTAGAATGTTGGTACTGATCAATAATGTATACATATTCTTAAGAGCAAGCAGATGTACGCATTTTGTGAGAAACTTATTAACTCCTGCAATGGTTGGTCTTTTTCTTCCAATTATTGAACATGCAATGGCGAAATAATTGATAATTCATATCCTATATAAAAATATTCAGAAGCAACATGCATTCGCAAATTCATAAAGTGGTGTTAATTCTCTTCATGAGAATTATCAAAACGATGCTCTGTTGAATTGTTCTGTCATTAGCTTTGATATTATTCAGTGCCATTGTTTGAAATTTGTTGGCCGTAGAAAATTGGGTTTATCGTTATCAATGCATTATATAGCACATCTATGTAAATGTACGTCTAATCTGTGAAACCAATCAAATAATTAGCTACCGTCAATCCATCTATATATTACACGTTATACATCTATTTGTCAACATGCCGGACAAACCAACGGGCAGAGGATTGAGAGAGACAGACAGAGCGAGACACACATTAAGCTGACCCCTAAACAGGGCATTGTCAACATACATGATATTATTTAAACACGCCGCATGGCGCCCGCACAATCGACCATTCAAAACGGCGAAGAGCAGAAAAATATATATGATTGGCAAGATACATTAACAACAACAAGACTGAGTCAAATATTTGGTAAAAACGGCAATCGGCTAGCAAATAATAAATAAATAACAAATAACTCTTGAAGTTCAACGAGCTGCAAAAGTGTTGCACATGTGGCCACGCCCCCCGAAAACGTATCTAAATCTTTGCCCGACGTGATGCACCAAATAAAGGCTTTGGGGACGATTTAGGTGAAAAAGCTGGGGGAAAAGCTGAAAAAGGCAACGCAGATTGCGACTCCAACATAGTTTTTTGGCCGTTATCGTTTTTATACTCTTGCAGAGGGTAGAATTATTTTGCGACGAATTGTGTAACGCATGAGATACTTCATCGCAGACCTTATACTCTTATATTCTTGATCAGTATCAACAGCCCGACAAGTCTTCCGGCTTTAAAGATATCTTGATGAAAATTGACAGAGTTATTTTTCTTTGGTGTATCCTAGGATTGGTCGGTGGAAATTTAAACTCGTGACTTCCAGAATCTTTTCGACATCGGATAACTAAGCCATATGAACAATCGAGAACAAGAGGGTATTCGCTCTTCGGCGTGTAGGATATAGATGGCTTTTCTTGCGATTTGTTTTGCATACGTCAGCTAAAGTTTCAATGGGCCAACGGGGCGTATACGCATTGTGGCAATGGCGAGAGTTTAGTGAGCAACAAAAACAACCAACTGACCCAAGCAGACAATATATAGAACCACACATACGCACATTTTTGTTTTGTTTTTGCATGCGACTTTGCCATTCTATTTATTTATATTACTTTTTTATTTTATACATATTCTTTTGTCGATTAAGTGACCTTTTGTATGGCACTCTGTAGCTGTCTGGCCCGCGGTCATTGTCTGAGGCGGGTTCTGTTGCTTTGGATTTATTGTTATTTGTTTTGCTCACGCAACACACACTTATCACATTATGTTTAGCCACAAAATACTTTCAATTGTGATTTTTAATTAAAATTTGCATTTTAACTTTTGGACAATTGTTAAGGTACAAATTTAATTTAATTTAATGTATGTCTTCAAACATCATTGTATATTAATAGAAAGCGATTGTGCTTCTTTTTCTCGACCCTTCTAGAACCGGAAAATTCTTGCATTAATTGCATTTACAATCCAATCCAATTCATATGCAGTGACTAATAAGTTTTGTATTAGTATTTCATTACAATATGAAACTATTATTTGGCTTCTAAGATAATAATTTTTATCTAGTAACTTCTTTCAATGTTGTTGTGTTTTCAATGGGTTTTGCCCAGAAAAGTTGCATGCGTCATCAATTTATTCATGCAATATAATTCTGGTTTTCGCTTGTGTCAAGTGAAGCAAAGACAAGTTTTGATCATGTACAAGTCAATTATCATTGAAAGCAATATGTTTGGAAAAGTGTAAATAAAAGTGTAAATAACAGGCAGTGGAATGTCTGTCGCTTCGATCTCGGAGACTTTACGATATAGCAAGTTGCTAAGCTATAGAAAAAACTAAATAATAAAAAACAACAGATTTGCATAAGTAAAGCCTAAGAAAAACTTAAAGCAACTTAAAGTAAAGTGACGTTAAATATTCAACTGCATAAAAAATATGGAATTTGCGCGCAGCTCAATGAAAGTGTGCAACAATAATTTCTAGGGGTTAAATCAATTAATACAAATATAATTGATGAAATTGTAATATAAAATTGATATTCTATATATTATATTCCGTGCATTTTAATCTATATACATACATATATGGTAAAGCTACAAGACTCGTATTAATCTGTGTGTTTATATTTCAAACTTGATTCGGGGAATCTCCCCGATGTGATTGCGGTCGCATAGGGCTATACTATGTGTGTTTTATACATAAATATAGAAGTACACGCTGCCTGCCGCTCATTCATTGTTAATCGTGCAAGCTATAAACAACATGGACTTACTTAACAAAATTCTCAACTTGTTGGTTTTGGTCCTCTATGTGGTGTGCTACGTCCTGGGCGCCTGCAACGACGGCTTCTACGCAAGGAATGGCAATTTGGTCATTGACTTAAATAATCTACAAGCGCAATTTGATTGCGTGCAACAGCAGCATCGCGGATAATACATAATAATAATAAAATAATATTGTATTATGAAGTTTAAATAAAAGCTGTACAAGTTTATTTATAAAAGTGTTTGTTATTGCAAGCGTAAACTCGGTTGGAAAATAAAAGCCAATGGCTCACAGAGTAATTTCTCAGTTTATCAGTGAAGTTTTTGGGTTAATGTATTTTTGGCTCGATCCTTACAAAGGATTATGATTAAGCTATCTACTTACAGTGAATCTTTTATAAAAAAAAAAAACAGACGTGCAAAACACATTACATAAACATTTGTATAACCGCTTTTTTGTACGTATGACGTATTAGTCCGATGTGGATAGGTGTTATGGTGCACAACAAAGCTCGGAAATGCCAAGCTAAGTTGGCTAAACAAAAATGTTGTTAATACAAAAACCTAATTGATCATTACTTTGCAATTGTATAATATGGAGAAAAGATTCGGCTGTCCCTGGCATGAAATGTCTGCATAAAAATAGAATATTTTGCAAGTTTAATTAGAATATACCTCAGTCTGAGGGACTTGTTTTATAAAAGAATGCGGTCATAGCTACATTGATTAGAATGTTGGTACTGATCAATAATGTATACATATTCTTAAGAGCAAGCAGATGTACGCATTTTGTGAGAAACTTATTAACTCCTGCAATGGTTGGTCTTTTTCTTCCAATTATTGAACATGCAATGGCGAAATAATTGATAATTCATATCCTATATAAAAATATTCAGAAGCAACATGCATTCGCAAATTCATAAAGTGGTGTTAATTCTCTTCATGAGAATTATCAAAACGATGCTCTGTTGAATTGTTCTGTCATTAGCTTTGATATTATTCAGTGCCATTGTTTGAAATTTGTTGGCCGTAGAAAATTGGGTTTATCGTTATCAATGCATTATATAGCACATCTATGTAAATGTACGTCTAATCTGTGAAACCAATCAAATAATTAGCTACCGTCAATCCATCTATATATTACACGTTATACATCTATTTGTCAACATGCCGGACAAACCAACGGGCAGAGGATTGAGAGAGACAGACAGAGCGAGACACACATTAAGCTGACCCCTAAACAGGGCATTGTCAACATACATGATATTATTTAAACACGCCGCATGGCGCCCGCACAATCGACCATTCAAAACGGCGAAGAGCAGAAAAATATATATGATTGGCAAGATACATTAACAACAACAAGACTGAGTCAAATATTTGGTAAAAACGGCAATCGGCTAGCAAATAATAAATAAATAACAAATAACTCTTGAAGTTCAACGAGCTGCAAAAGTGTTGCACATGTGGCCACGCCCCCCGAAAACGTATCTAAATCTTTGCCCGACGTGATGCACCAAATAAAGGCTTTGGGGACGATTTAGGTGAAAAAGCTGGGGGAAAAGCTGAAAAAGGCAACGCAGATTGCGACTCCAACATAGTTTTTTGGCCGTTATCGTTTTTATACTCTTGCAGAGGGTAGAATTATTTTGCGACGAATTGTGTAACGCATGAGATACTTCATCGCAGACCTTATACTCTTATATTCTTGATCAGTATCAACAGCCCGACAAGTCTTCCGGCTTTAAAGATATCTTGATGAAAATTGACAGAGTTATTTTTCTTTGGTGTATCCTAGGATTGGTCGGTGGAAATTTAAACTCGTGACTTCCAGAATCTTTTCGACATCGGATAACTAAGCCATATGAACAATCGAGAACAAGAGGGTATTCGCTCTTCGGCGTGTAGGATATAGATGGCTTTTCTTGCGATTTGTTTTGCATACGTCAGCTAAAGTTTCAATGGGCCAACGGGGCGTATACGCATTGTGGCAATGGCGAGAGTTTAGTGAGCAACAAAAACAACCAACTGACCCAAGCAGACAATATATAGAACCACACATACGCACATTTTTGTTTTGTTTTTGCATGCGACTTTGCCATTCTATTTATTTATATTACTTTTTTATTTTATACATATTCTTTTGTCGATTAAGTGACCTTTTGTATGGCACTCTGTAGCTGTCTGGCCCGCGGTCATTGTCTGAGGCGGGTTCTGTTGCTTTGGATTTATTGTTATTTGTTTTGCTCACGCAACACACACTTATCACATTATGTTTAGCCACAAAATACTTTCAATTGTGATTTTTAATTAAAATTTGCATTTTAACTTTTGGACAATTGTTAAGGTACAAATTTAATTTAATTTAATGTATGTCTTCAAACATCATTGTATATTAATAGAAAGCGATTGTGCTTCTTTTTCTCGACCCTTCTAGAACCGGAAAATTCTTGCATTAATTGCATTTACAATCCAATCCAATTCATATGCAGTGACTAATAAGTTTTGTATTAGTATTTCATTACAATATGAAACTATTATTTGGCTTCTAAGATAATAATTTTTATCTAGTAACTTCTTTCAATGTTGTTGTGTTTTCAATGGGTTTTGCCCAGAAAAGTTGCATGCGTCATCAATTTATTCATGCAATATAATTCTGGTTTTCGCTTGTGTCAAGTGAAGCAAAGACAAGTTTTGATCATGTACAAGTCAATTATCATTGAAAGCAATATGTTTGGAAAAGTGTAAATAAAAGTGTAAATAACAGGCAGTGGAATGTCTGTCGCTTCGATCTCGGAGACTTTACGATATAGCAAGTTGCTAAGCTATAGAAAAAACTAAATAATAAAAAACAACAGATTTGCATAAGTAAAGCCTAAGAAAAACTTAAAGCAACTTAAAGTAAAGTGACGTTAAATATTCAACTGCATAAAAAATATGGAATTTGCGCGCAGCTCAATGAAAGTGTGCAACAATAATTTCTAGGGGTTAAATCAATTAATACAAATATAATTGATGAAATTGTAATATAAAATTGATATTCTATATATTATATTCCGTGCATTTTAATCTATATACATACATATATGGTAAAGCTACAAGACTCGTATTAATCTGTGTGTTTATATTTCAAACTTGATTCGGGGAATCTCCCCGATGTGATTGCGGTCGCATAGGGCTATACTATGTGTGTTTTATACATAAATATAGAAGTACACGCTGCCTGCCGCTCATTCATTGTTAATCGTGCAAGCTATAAACAATATGGACTTACTTAACAAAATTCTCAACTTGTTGGTTTTGGTCCTCTATGTGGTGTGCTACGTCCTGGGCGCCTGCAACGACGGCTTCTACGCAAGGAATGGCAATTTGGTCATTGACTTAAATAATCTACAAGCGCAATTTGATTGCGTGCAACAGCAGCATCGCGGATAATACATAATAATAATAAAATAATATTGTATTATGAAGTTTAAATAAAAGCTGTACAAGTTTATTTATAAAAGTGTTTGTTATTGCAAGCGTAAACTCGGTTGGAAAATAAAAGCCAATGGCTCACAGAGTAATTTCTCAGTTTATCAGTGAAGTTTTTGGGTTAATGTATTTTTGGCTCGATCCTTACAAAGGATTATGATTAAGCTATCTACTTACAGTGAATCTTTTATAAAAAAAAAAAACAGACGTGCAAAACACATTACATAAACATTTGTATAACCGCTTTTTTGTACGTATGACGTATTAGTCCGATGTGGATAGGTGTTATGGTGCACAACAAAGCTCGGAAATGCCAAGCTAAGTTGGCTAAACAAAAATGTTGTTAATACAAAAACCTAATTGATCATTACTTTGCAATTGTATAATATGGAGAAAAGATTCGGCTGTCCCTGGCATGAAATGTCTGCATAAAAATAGAATATTTTGCAAGTTTAATTAGAATATACCTCAGTCTGAGGGACTTGTTTTATAAAAGAATGCGGTCATAGCTACATTGATTAGAATGTTGGTACTGATCAATAATGTATACATATTCTTAAGAGCAAGCAGATGTACGCATTTTGTGAGAAACTTATTAACTCCTGCAATGGTTGGTCTTTTTCTTCCAATTATTGAACATGCAATGGCGAAATAATTGATAATTCATATCCGATATAAAAATATTCAGAAGCAACATGCATTCGCAAATTCATAAAGTGGTGTTAATTCTCTTCATGAGAATTATCAAAACGATGCTCTGTTGAATTGTTCTGTCATTAGCTTTGATATTATTCAGTGCCATTGTTTGAAATTTGTTGGCCGTAGAAAATTGGGTTTATCGTTATCAATGCATTATATAGCACATCTATGTAAATGTACGTCTAATCTGTGAAACCAATCAAATAATTAGCTACCGTCAATCCATCTATATATTACACGTTATACATATATTTGTCAACATGCCGGACAAACCAACGGGCAGAGGATTGAGAGAGACAGACAGAGCGAGACACACATTAAGCTGACCCCTAAACAGGGCATTGTCAACATACATGATATTATTTAAACACGCCGCATGGCGCCCGCACAATCGACCATTCAAAACGGCGAAGAGCAGAAAAATATATATGATTGGCAAGATACATTAACAACAACAAGACTGAGTCAAATATTTGGTAAAAACGGCAATCGGCTAGCAAATAATTGTAACTTTATTAAATTCCCTTTAAAAAAATATAAACAAATAATATAAAAAGTAATAACTATTATTTTTTATATATGTTTAATACTGGCTTTGGCGACATACATTTTTTTAAATATTTGTTAAGCTGGCTTTAAGACTTTGACTTTTACGACATTTCTTTCAAATAATTACCGAAATAAAATGTTACATACATAAATATATATAACATTATTAAAAATAAATGTATGTTATAATAAACGAGCAGCTGCAATGCGTTATCAAGTAATTGCTGGCAGAGCTCAACCCTTGAGCCACATGTTTTCTACTTGACTGACGATGTTCAAATCCATTCCGAAAGAAATTGAAACAAAAAGGAATCCTGTATTATTCAAGGTTTGACCTCAGGAAGGCTTCAAGCGATATATTTATTTGCTTTTAATATGTTAGTGTTTGATTAAATAATCTTTTTTTAAAAGAACTGAATTTTCTATTGATTCCTACGATTTGTATGAATTAATGATTAATATTAGTGATAAACTGATAAACGGAAAAAAGACTCTCAGTCAAAATCTTCATAATATTAACAAACGTCATACTAACAAGCGTGTGTGGCCTTTGCATTTGCTTATCACTATTTTAATTTTAGAGCAAGCGAGAACGAGCTCTCGTTTGAAATCTTTAGCGACATTGGAGAATTAACTACGAGAGCGGAAATTCGTTTGCTCGCGTCGGATATTATTGTACTATTTTAATTGTAAAACGGCAAATGCAGTTTCTCTTAAACTCTGAGATGTTTCTATGCCTACAACCTAGCCTTGAATGCTGCTGGAGTGGCTTGTTGCAACTATTTGATATTACATTTGCTCGTGGGTCCTCCTGGGGTCGTCGGTTTGAGCCACACACAAACAATTTGCACTCATGTCAAACATGAGAAATAATGAAAAACGAAACGATTCGTGCGTGGCCCCCTTAAAGCCACACAGCCCGCCCGCTGCCAATGCCATTCAGCTCCATCATCATCATCATCAGCATGATTATTATTATAAACATCGTCATCATCATCATCATGGCCGCGCGCTTCGGCACCTGCAGCTGCTTTTGTCTGTTGGCGGCATTAAAATGCTAATTGCCTGTAAACATAAAGGTAACTGCAGCTACCCATACACTAACACATACACCCACACACACACCCACCCACACACCCACACTTTACCCATACCACTGAGGCGTCATTTGCAGGTGTTGCTGCGCTGCTGGTGCGCTGCTTGCCTTCTGTTCTGTCCTGTCCTGTTCTGTCCTGTCACACGCAACGTATGCGTAATTTTTGATGTGGTGGCCAACGTGGCGAATGCTGCTAATTCAATTTCTCGGCGCGCTGTCAATATGCCCGTTATAGTTTAGCAAAAGCAACCCCGTTCCCTTTCCCAGCCTGCAGCACTTGCTGATAGTTTGTGACTGAGAGAGTGAGCGAGAGCGGGGGAAGAGGTAGAGCGAGACGGAGCACTCCGCTGTACGCTGTCCTGGCTGTCGGTGACAGGCTTTATTTGCGTTAAGTTTGAAGTTTAAATTGACTTTAAAATTGCATTTAATGGCAAACAGTTTTGCAGTTTTTTTGCAAGTTCGGAAAGAGTATATAGTTGCCACACATCGGTTACAAAGTAGTTGCGAATTCGGGTATAATTCCAGCATTTATTTAATATTTTATTATATAACAAAAATGTAAAATCTTATAACTTTACCTTAAGTATACTGTTAATATGTCAAATATTTAATAAATATGTATAATGCATTCCATTGCAAATATTTTGATTTCAATAAAAAAAGTGTTATATATTTTTTCAAATTCTTCAGTTTATAAAACACAATTTGTGACCAGCTTATAACAAAACATTTTCCGAGGTAGATTAAAGAGGTTTAAAGGGTCAATAAATTGGAGTACTTGGTCTGAAGATTGTTACCCGGCATCATTTTAGCTATCGTTTGTTATCTTTCGATTGGCAACAGAGTATTGTCCAGTCGTTACATAACTGCTGGAAATATTCTAAGTTAGTTTTTTTCACAAATGAACGCCCACTTTTGGACCATTTCTGACTCTTTCTATCAGCCGCTTGTTGGCTGTCATTCCGTGTCTCTGCCTCTCTCTTCTCTGCCTTTCTCTGACGCTCTGCTGCTTGGCTGCTCGTCATCATCCTTGTTGTTGTTGTTGTTGTTCCCTCCTTTGCTATAATGCCACTTGCACTTTGACGTTGACATTGTGCGAGGTTTGTGTTCGGTGCAAAAAGGATTCCATGTGTGCGTGTGTGTGTATCTCTCTCTCTCTCTCTCTCTCTCTCGTTCTGTATTGAGCGTGTATTGCAAAGCTCTTCTAGCTGGTCGCCTGCATTTCTTAAATAGAAGCATGTGAAAAGGGCAGCGGCTGCCGCCTCGCAAATGTCTTCACACTAAAAGCATTCGCTCGAACTGGCCGTCTCCCACGGGAATAAAGCTTCCCATCCGCACCCATACATATGTACATTGTCAATTTTGATGTGCTTGCTGTGGATTTTTAAATGTCTGTGTGTGTGGGTGGGCGTGGGCGTGGCTGTGCATGGGCATTTAAGTGCCCATCATGGCCCACTGAGTCGGCAATCAGCCAGAAACTGTTGGCATATCGAAATTTAATTGGCTTGGGCCATGTTTATTATGTGAATTGAACAGTAGCATATTTGTAACATGCAGCTAGGAATATGGGCAATAAAATAGCCAGCATTAGAAACTATGAAAATTATTGTTGAAATAGCTAGTTAAATATGAATAGTACAAAATGATTTAAAAACGATTTAATATTGGCTTTAAATTGATTCATTGCCGCTATTGCGAATATTAGCTGCAGTAGCTATAATATGTATTCAAGGGTAATCTTGTCTAATTTTTGCAATTCAAATACTTTGCAAAGGCAAACCAATAAGAGTGGTATAATACTAACATCGTAAAGGAGATCGATGTAAGCCCAATTTTTATTATAGACCACATTTAAACAATGTAATAGTAATATAAAATGAACTGATAAAGAGATACTTGAGTATGGCGCAAATAAAAAAAATACCTGCTGAATTTAAAAATGTATAACAACACCAAACTAAGACATCACACGGCTTTTCAGAACATCCTCTGTGCACCTTGGTCAAAAGGAAGCAAAAACATGAGAAACTTATTGCATAATCTCAAAAAACCACAACGCAAGTTGTCCAGACTTAAAGCAAACACAAAAAAAGACAAGACTAAAATAGATAACCATCTTTTTGCCGGCAAAAGCATAAAAGCACTCGAGGATTGCACAGCCGCAGCCAAATGCGTTAATAATCCTTAAAGTAAACCATATCAACTGTGAATGTGTCACGGCCGGAGTCGTCGAGCAGCTCCAGAGAGGCTCTCTAGACATGTGCTCCACAGTCCGCAGCCGTCGTCGTGCTAGTAGCTGGTTAAACGCCCAACGGACATGGCAGACAGCACTGGCGGGGCAGGTGGTAGCAGGTGTGTAGTTGAGGTCCGCTCACTTGATGTCAGTCTATTTGTCAGTTGCTTACCAACTGCAGCTACCATCCGACTCGCAATCGCAGTTCACTGTCCCAGTCCCAATCCCAGTCCCAGTCCCAGTCATAGTCGCGTCCAATAAGTTGGCATTGCCTTTTACTGACTGCTTTTGCCTGTAGTTACGTAAAAGGCGCTGACAAGTTGCGTTGTTAAAGAAGCAAATATTTAACTAATCTCTTACAAAAAGCTAATATAAATTTCTTATACAAGTTATTGCCTCAGCATTTGGCACGTGCACTCGAACGGAAAATATATTGCTCAGAAACGAAAAGAAAGTTAAATAATATAAATGTATTTACGTATGTATATATATATGTATATAGAAAGCAGGCATTTGAAAATATCACTGAATGACAAAAATTGGTCATAAGACAAAACTGAGCACTACGAATATTTAATGCTCTATTACATATATTTTAATTTGTACAAAAACATATATTTAAATTTGTAGTTTATTTAAAAAGTATGCATTTCTTATTTTTAGGTGAATGAAAATATGTAAATGTTTGTTTATATTAAAGATTTGTAAATATAATCAAATGTGATGCTAGATGCTAAAGGCGAGGCATTGAGTTTCATGCTAACCATGCAATATAATTTATTTGTAGTACATATATATTTGTTTCGCTAGCCTGCGTTACAAAGTGGTCATAATAGTCATAGCAACAACAAGTGTATAGACTGAGCAGAACAAAAAATCACTCATACGCCACCGGCTGCCAGTTGACTTGGCAAATGGTCAATGCGAATCGTCGTTGTCGAATTCTGTTTTTTTTTGTTTTTTTTTTGTTCCCTCTTCAGCTTATGCTGCATACTTTCAGGCTGTTGCTCAGCCAACGCCCATGCACTTGCCACGCACTTTTCGCCTTTCTTTTCTCGCATTTTCCAGCTTTCTTTAGCCATTTGCACTGCGTTTCTCCCCTCTCTCTGGTCTCTCTTTCTATTCTTTTTTTATATGACTCTCTAGCAAACAATTTGCGTGCAAGTAGCTGCATTTTGCTAATTCCGGCAGCGCCCTGACATTTGAGCAGCTCTCAGAGTCGCCTTCGCCGTTGTCATTGTTGGCTTTTGAATGTTAAGATGTCGACAGCTGCCGGCGCCGGGACAGACAACCAGCTGGTGTCAAATGAGTGTGTGTGAGGGCATTGCACAGCAAGCCCCAGCCTCGACGCCAATCGCTACCAACACCGACTAGAAGATACCCTCTAACGTAGTGCAGTTAAATAAAAGATTGGAAGTACCTTTTAATACAAAGAAGACATTTTCTCTGAGGCTATATGCTTTGTTTATTTTACGATCGTTAAAAAATTTGTAGAACCCAAGGATGACATTTACTTATGAGTTATAGTTATTATCGACATCATACCCCTCTACATTTTATTCGGGAATAGAGTAGGCTAATAAAACAGTGAAATATTCCTTGTGTATGCAGTTAAGCAACAATAAGCCAAGATTAATATACTCTCTTTTGTTTTACCAATTTTCAATGGGTATAGGGCGTAAGAATCAACCCTTGGTTGGCAACAGCCTCGACCTTTGTAAAATGTCCAACTTGTGCCGTAAGTGCATAATATTGTATGAGCAAAAAATATGTTATGATACACAGGCATGTTTTGTCTGGTTATATTCTAAGTTCATAGCTGTTCTATTTTGTTGTACTCAGTTCTTAGACATGTCAGACGAATTGCGAATACACATGTTCTGCCGTTTCGGACAGTTGACAGTTATGTTTTGTGACTGAAAAGTTGCTAAAACTTTTAGTTTTTAATGTAAAAATTGCATAGGTCCACACACACAGCGGCCGTTTATCTTAAATATAAATGCTCTCCAAAAATTTTTTGCTAAATACAATAAAAACTGTATAAGGCGATTATATATGGTAACATATCTGTCAGTAAAACATTTGTGAATGAGGCATAAATTAAATAAATAACACAGCTTCAATGTTCTCGAGAGATTTTACTTTAAAAAGGATATTGGTTCCGGAAAAATATGTGCATAATAAAATAAAGGTTACAACTTATAATATTTAGCTTAGCAGCGCTGCCTGTGAAACGGTCACGAATTACACACAAAGAAGAATTAAGGAATCTTAATGCTTCCTAAGAAGTGAATGCTAAACAGCGCCCGCCAGTTATGCTATAAGCTTATATCAACTTCTCAGTATGCTATTCCAACTTTTGCCACCCTCTTTATTTAAACAAGAACTTTTTGATGAGTTCTTATCGAGTAGTTTTTGCCTTTGGCCATTTCTGTTGCGCATTCAATTTCCACTTGACCTGAGTCTTTGAATTCTTTGGCTATAACTTGTGTTTATTATTTAATGCCTTAACTAGCTGCTAGTCAACACCTCTGGTAAACTTGAAGGCTTCTTAACTAATTTGGGTTGCTCGAGAAATGTGCAAATAAATTTACGCCTGAGCGCCAGCAAAGTTTTCCCAATGCAAGTTTTTCTTTTACATACTTTTTTCACTGAGCATGCTACTTTCCGAAGTCGAAGTGGCAGCTTCTAGTACTAGTGCCAAGAAGCAGCGCCTGCTTCTGCTTCTGGCCATGTCCAAGTCCATATGTCTGGGCTGGTCTCTGGTCTAGCCTGGCCGCCATTTCTCTAAGCCGCTGACACATTCCCGTGGTGCAGCGTTTGCCCAAAGGCAGCCAATTTACATTGAAATCTTTCTCAACTTACGGACCCCAACAGACGTACACAGTAAAAAATATTGTGAACCAAAATCATATTATTGCTAATAAATTAATTTTCGAGTTAATTCAGCAATTTCAAGTGAGGTATTTTTACAAAAACAAGAAAAATCAGATTTGATATAAAAAAATGTCGAGCAGATTATATATTTATCTAGTATTTTCGCTTTACCACTTATTTGTGTAATATAATATATATTACAATATTACAATGCATTATAATATATATTACAATATTAAAACAGCCTGAAGTCAAATTCTTGCTAGATTATTTCAAGCGTTGATTTAAATTTATTTGCCCAAATTGGTGTACATTTTTTACTGTGTAGCTCAGAGTTAAGAGCTGTGCATTTTTCGCCATTGTAGAAAAGTAGTTGAACTATTTGAATGCACCCACATGCTGCACGTCGAAACTGCGCCCAGGACCTCTCTTGCCGCACTGCTTAGAGTCCTTGGCAGCTGCAGCGTCTTCAGGTGCAGCCAGGCAAGCAAAAGGCAGTCCTCGTCTCTGTTGTTTTTGTTTTGGAACCTACACCTCGGCCCCCTCCACCCCTTCCCCACATCTGTTGTTGCTGCAGCCCCAATGTCTATGACTGCAGGTGTTTGTTAGCCTCCATTTTTGCTTGATCCGCAGCCTGCTGCTCGTCCTGGCCCTCATCCTTGTCGCGTCTAATTTCACTGCAGCTGAAAGTTCTTGTTTGTTTCTTATGAAAATACACACAGAGTCAAGTTAAACTTGTGAAAATAATTTGTGCGCCAAGTTGCAAAAGCGGCTCTGACTTCCAAGATGGCACATTGGTCTCAAACTGCTTGAAAAGTGCTTAAAAATGGGCAGCCAAAAAGTAAAAAGTACGAACTTATGCCCAGATGCAAACTGGTTTTGAATCGAACCGGCTTGAGTTGAATATTGACTGTTATTGTGTGTGTCATGAACCAAATCTTAAAGCAAACCATTTTTTCAAAGAACAACCCAACTGGAATGGTAAAAAAATCTTCATGAAAAGCTTTAGTCCAAACTAAATCATTTTGAGGGAGATCCAGTACCAAGACACCATTAACTTGCCTTTTATATGCGTTTTTGGTAGATATTTGTATATGAATATGGGCAAGGCAACAAAAGAACATTTATATATAAGAAAATGAATTTGCCCTACGGGGGCGCTTAGCTATAAGATGTCAGATACTTGATCTGTATATTCCAGAAGCTACATATCAAAGTTGGTGACTCTTGCCATTAAAACCGAAGAAATTTGTTAAGAAACAGGATATCGATATAGATTTATTTCGATTGTATCGAAACGGGGCATGCTAAAATATATGCCCTATGGGGTCGGATATGCTTACTTCTGTTATAATCATTACCACAAAAATAATTATACCCTTACCCATATTCATTGGGTTCAGGGTCTAAAAATATTTAAAGGGAGTTATCTGTTCCTTTGGGAGTTTTCAGCTCAAGTTTTCAGCTCTCTCTGTTTTACATTTTTTTCTCTTGCTTTCTTAAAGCGATCTTGCCAAAAGGAATCATTTAAGCATACCCTTTATCTTATTCCTTCGGACCTTATATCCACTGTACATTTGGGAATTATTCAGATGAATTGCATACAATACAAACACACACACACACATTAACATGGAGAGCGCAAACTTGTCGAAACTGAGTTTGACTGAGAGAGAGAGAGAGAGAGGGAGAGAAAGTAAACTCTGCTCATCGAACTGCGAGCGCTTTGTGCAATTTAAGGCGCCGTCAAGGGAATAAATTGCATAAAGAAAAACTGCGAAAACTTTCGCAGGGCCAAATTAAACAGATTGATGAGCACGTGTAAGAGTAGCACTCACACACACCCACACACACACACACACACACACACAAATACATTTAGATATACAACTAATGCCTGGCTCTTTGCTCTTTCCGCAGCGCTTGATGGACTCGGCTGAGCAGGCGGCGCTCTCAGAGCTGGAGGGACAGAGCAGCTCGGAGGCGGGGGCATTGGGGCAGCAACAGCATTACGATGCAAGACGCATCAATGAGTATAATGCCGATGGCAAGTTGGCGGACGGAGCTCGCCACATGGATATTCGATTCATGCGGCGCTTCGAGCGCCTGCCGGTGAATCTCAGTCTAAGCTCGATTCTGGTGCCGCACGGCGTCGATTTGGATGAGGCGGACGTGAAGTCGGCATTGCAGTGGAGCGCCCACTTGGATCCACTCTTCCAGAATAACTTGGAGCGAGATCCGGCATTGTCCTGGCAATACTTTGGCTCATCATCGGGCTTCTTGCGTCGCTTCCCCGGCACCGCCTGGCCACCAGAGGGCTCCAAAGGCAGCAAACTGATCCATGATTTTCGCACACACAACTGGTTCGTGCAGGCCGCCTCCTCGCCCAAGGATATTGTAAGTGATGCATCGCAATAAGTGTTCTATTGTAACTGACTGTCAACTTTCGCTTCCTTGCAGATGATACTTTTGGACGCCTCGTCGGGCATGTCCGAGAAGTCTTTTGAGCTGGCCATGGCCACGGCCTTTAATATACTGGATACGCTCGGCGAGGATGACTTTGTGAACTTAATAACCTTTTCGGAGATGGTCAAGACGCCTGTGCCCTGTTTTAAGGATCGCATGGTGCGCGCCACGCCCGACAATGTCCAGGAGATTAAGTCGGCCGTCAAGGCTGTAAAGCTGCAGGAAACGGCAAACTTTACTGCGGGTCTAGAGTACGCCTTCAGTCTGCTGCATAAGGTAAATAAATGGGAAAATTCTAAGACCTAGAAGCCACTTTATCTATGCCTATCCTCCCAAATGGGTTCATTTTGAATAAACCTGTCCTTTTTCGCAGTACAATCAATCTGGAGCGGGCAGCCAGTGCAATCAAGCCATAATGCTGATTACGGAGAGCACCTCGGAATCTCATAAGGAGATCATCAAGCAGTATAACTGGCCGCATATGCCCGTGCGCATCTTCACCTATCTAATTGGCAGCGACTCTGGCAGTCGCAGCAATCTGCATGAGATGGCCTGCTCCAACAAGGGCTTCTTTGTGCAGATCAATGACTACGAGGAGGCGCGCCGGAAGGTGATTGACTATGCGCTGGTGATGGCGCGACCCATGATTATGTATCAGGCAGATCATCCGGTGCACTGGAGTCCTGTGTTTGTTGCCGGCAAATCGGGTGGACTGGGTCGAGATTCGGAATATCAGCGACGTCTGGTGACGACAGTTTCAACTCCGGTCTTCGATAGACGAAACCATTCGGTGCGCGTTGCGAATCTGTTGGGTGTGGTGGGCACCGATGTGCCCATCGAGGAGATACGGAAAATGATACCACAGCACAAGCTGGGACCGAATGGCTATTCGTTTATCGTCGATAACAATGGGCGTGTGCTGTACCATCCAGACTTACGGCCCCTTAGCGATGGCAATCAGTATATCGATCAGCTGCGACCCAAATATGCCTCCGTCGATATCACGGAGTTGGAACTGCCGGAAACGGAAATCGGCAACGATCACGAAGTAGTCGAGATGAACAAGAATCTGCTCAATGAGGTGAGTTACAGTTGCATATGCCACAAGTGAATTAGCCTTACATTTATTTGATTACTTTTCCTGCAGATGCGCGGTGACATGATTCGCCCCAAGGAGGGTGAAACAGAGTTTACCGTACTCAATCATTATGATGAGTCGAAGCGCGTCTCGACGCGCACCCATCGCTACTTCTACGGTCCCATTGAGGACACGCCCTTCACGCTGGCTATTGTGCTGCCCGAGAAGTACGGCAGCCACGAGTTGGTCTCCCAGCAGGAGATAAGGCATTCGCGTAACAATGGTGAGTTATTATCCGTTTGAGAGGATGGATTAGTCGGAATCCGTGAACCACGAGCTTTGAAATCGAATTTGAAGCGAGTCAAACGAAAATGGACTTTTTGCCATATAATGTCTCCCCAACGAGGTGGATTACCAGGAATATGACGAATCAGAAAATTAATAAAGTGTCATACAAATGTTTTCCAGTATTGGTTGCGTTTTAAAACTTCATTCTTTTGTTCACTCACAATTATATATTTATAGATATATAGATTTGTCAGGATCAAAATTCATTAAAATCTTCTGTATCTTTTGCAGTGACCGAATACTTTAAGGGGGACAACTGGCGCGTACATCCCGATTGGGTCTACTGCGAGTACAATAGCGTCAGCGATTTGGAGAAGGAGCGCGAGAGCTCCGGCGAGTATACGTCGCGCGATCAAGAGCCCAGTTTTGGGTCGCCAGAAGAGCAGGTTCTGCACTTTCTGGCACGCGCAGGACGCCCCGGTTGGAAGTGGATGTCGGTAAGCTATCCAACTAGCAGCAACTAGAAGCAGGTCTTGTTGAGCTTTTCCATCTAATCTTTACCTTTTCATTTCCTTGATTAGGTACGACCAAAGTCACCGCAGCCACATCATAACCTGCATGGCACCTCGCCCAGTGCCGCCCACTTTGGGGCGCAGCATCTGAATGTGCAGGGTTCTCGCAAGGCAGAGCCCTATTACTGCGATCGAACCCTCATTCAGAGCTTGGTGCGCGATGCGATGGTCACCGATGGTCTGGACCGGAACACGACGGGCACATCCAATGGCAAGGAGGACAAACAGTAAGTTTAGCTCTTAATTATATTTTATTTTTATGTTCAAAGCACTTTGATTATAAATGAATTTTAATTTTTCAATCGGAAATATTTTGTTTTTTGTTTGTTGTAACTTTTTTAATTTGTTCTAATAAAAGTATTTTCTTCGTTTTATACTCTTGAAAATTGTTTATTTGATTTGTTTAGTTTTTATTAATTATTAATCATATGATTTTCTGTTTTTTAAAAATTATTTCTAACCTACACTTTTATTGTATCTGCAAATTTTTCATCTTATGTAATTAAATATTTATTTTATCTTGGATTTTATTTATTTTGAACGAATATTCCGAAATCTTTTTGAAAGTTAAACAAAAATGTATTATTGATAAACAAAAATTAAATTTATTCTATTTGCTTCTTATAAAACAATATTTGTTACTTGTTTTCTGTACATTTTAATTTGTTTAGTATATTGATTTCGTTTAACATATTTCATTTAAATTAGTATGTTTTACAACAAATTACAGTTCTGAAAGATTCTTTATTATTAAGTATTCATTTCGGCTTAAAACTCATTCAAAAGCTTTAAATTTTATGTAATTGTTACATTTATTTTCAAACACTAAAGCACCAAAAATTTTCTCTTGCATATATTTCCCCCACTCTATTCTCTAAAATGCAATATTTTTCTTTGCATTCACCAAATGTTCTATATAATCAAATATATTCAAATGTGTTTTTCCACCATGCATCAATAATTTATAAATTTGATTTACAATGCAATTTATAACGTAATTTATGTGCACATTTTACAATTATTTAGTCCAATCGCCACATTGATGGCAATTTTGAAGAGGTAAATGATAAGTGTTTAACCGGTCACGTAGTTTTTGAAAATGCAAACGCTTTGAGGAACCAGCACCACAAGACGCTTGGATCCAGTTGAAAGACAAAAAAAAAATAATAATAATTATAAAAAAAATGAAATTTTAATCCTTTTTCGAGACAATGTGTAGTTGTACAGTCTCTAGTTGTTGAAAGCTTGGAACCGCTTTTGCTAAATTCCTTGTTGAACCAACTATTTATATACGCTTACTGATAGTTTTGGTAATTTCTTATCACAGGCAAGGCTATCAGAAATTTGTGGTGGCCACTTCCTTTGTGGCTACACGCTCGGGCCTTTTGCGCTGGATCGATCACATCAAGAGACCTGAGGATACACCAGAACCGTAAGTAGAAAATACAAGTTAATTAGTTAGGACCGTTTTTGTTAAAGTTTTCAAAGAGCTTTAATGTTTCATTTAAAAACAAACTAAATTTTAAGTTGAAGAGAAGAAAGAGCAGGTCATATGTATAACTGTTTCACGTATAATCAGATGCTACCTTTGCTACCGTCTCTAAGTTTGCAATGTCCTGAGCTCAGTCTGAAGCTGCAACCACTTAAGAATTATAATCAACTATCTTAGCTAAGCGTAAATATCAATAAACAATTCTCGTTATTACTTACGAATAATTTAAAAAGCCTTAAAAAATAAAAGTGAATAACTTTTTTTGTATAACTTATATAAATATTCTTCAAGCTTTTTCCAGCAGAATAAAATTAAGCCTTTACTCAACACTTTTTTGAACAGCTTTCAAAGCTTATGAAAGCTTTAAGCTACTTTTATGCTCTTAATAAGGCAGCTTTTATCTTCAGGATTTTTCTAATAAATGGAAACACAGGCTTATGCAATTATGGAAAACATTTCAGTTTCAAAATTATTCGCTTATTTTTTTCACTTGTAACTAATAACATATTTGTGCTCCAAATAATTAAAGATTTTGAAATTATTGCTCCAATTTAATCCGCAGTCACTTTAGCGAGGACAATGTGCGCGCCATGGACAGTTCCTGGTACAAGCGGGCCGTGGATCAGCATACGGTGGAGCCGGACAGTTTTGTATATAGCGTACCCTTCGGATCGGGCTATGCCATTAAATCGAACGCGACTTTGGTCACCGCATCGCATGCGATATTCGTGGAGCATCGCGGACACAAGGCGCCGGCTGGCGTTGTGGGGCTACAGTTCCAACATGATTCCCTGGCCAAGCACTTCATCAACATCACATCTGCAGTAAGTGATCTTGTGGAATCGCTAAAAGGAAGTCCTTTAACAGCAGTTTATTCTATTGACAGTGCACCGGCATGACGGGCTGTAAGCGAACCTGCGCCTCGGACAATCTCGATTGTTATGTGCTGGACAACAGTGGGTTCGTGATAATATCTGAAGAAATGGAGCATACTGGTAAATTCTTTGGCCAAATCGATGGCACCATTATGGACTCACTTGTGCAGGATCGCATCTACAAGCGTGTTACGGTCAATGACTATCAGGGCGTCTGCTCCGACTCCGATAATCCCTATACGGCAGCTGGCGGCATTTTGAAGCCACATCGCTTGGGCAGCTGGTTCCTGCAGCACTTGGTCGCATTGAGCGCCACTTGGTTATCCCTGATGCCGGCATCATTGCGCGCCTGGCCTCAGGATGATTATGAGACATACGACAATGAGGATGTCGTCTTTGTGGAGAACAACTATTCGGACGAGTATGAGGAGAATTTCGAGAATGAGTACAACATGCCAGTGGATCCAGAAATCGATGAATTCTTTACCACAGCAGATGTGGTGGGTGATTCAGTTGTGCCTCAGTCCTTCATAATATACTAACATTGATATTTGACTCGTTTTAGGAGTACACGACACCGCCACCTAAACAGCACAGGCCCCACAGTGGACCCAGATTTGCGCCTGATCCGCAGAATGCGCGTCGCTGTGATCTCCGTACCGATCTTTATATGCTGCAACCGGAACGCCTCAATCAAGGCGGACAAAATAATCCATTAAAGGTCAGTCCTAATGTTCGGTATATACTTATTTGGTTTTTAGATGAAAACAAGTATGAACACCTATATGAAAACGCCGGAAATTAAATGCCCTAACATTTGTGCCTTATACATCAACACTTCGGGCCTCGATAGCTTGTTCTTGTGATATAGTAGTTTGATGTTAAAAAGGTTCACAAGCATCTTGGGATATTGCGTAAAAGGACGTACGGAGATTACCCTTGTAAATCTTAACATTATTCATAATGTGTGAAACTTATAGAGTATAGAGTCCATCTTGATGGGCGCTTCTCTGTAAAAACTAGATATTAAACACAGTACAAATATGAGACATTTATCACATTCACAGTGTAAGAGTTAATGTCTTCGATTACAGTTTTAGAGACACTTAGCTTTTGACTAAAAAGGCGTTTAACCTGTTTAAAGCTCTTATTACTTAATTACACAACACTAATTAAACAACACTTTTTTTTATACCCTGAACCCATTAAAAATGGGTATAAGGGTATATTGTATTTGTGCAAAATCCAAATGAATGCAACAGGCAAAAGGAAGCATTTCCGATCCAATAAAGTATATATATTCTTGATCAGCACCAATAGCCGAGTCGATCTAGCCATGTCCGTCTGTCTGTCCGTCCGTCTGTCTGTCCGTTCGTCCGTCCGTCCGTATGTATGAACGCAAGGATCTCAGAATCTATAAGAGCTAGAGCCAATTTTAGATGTAGATGCTCCTAGTTCCCGCGCAGATCGAGTTTGTTTCCGATAATCGATAACTTACTCCGTTTCCAAGCAATCGATCAAAATCGATATCGATATCCTGTTTTTTGGGCAATTTTGGTAAATAATAAGAGCTAGAGTCACCAAACTTGACATATAGCTTCTAAAATAGAATATATATATATGAATTTGATGTTGGAAGAAGAGGGTTCAGGGTATCCCCTAGTCGGGAGCTCCCGACTAGAACTTCTTACTTGTTTTACTTTTGGACTTATTTTTTAAAGACTTCGTTTTTTTATTTTACCTTAGATTTGCATATCCCAACTTAAGATTTTTTATGTCCATTTTCCTAAATCAGTTAGTTTTATTCCAAATGATATGTAAACGTTTCACAACACTTGAATTGTGTCTTTCAGGGTAAATTAACCAATTGTCATGTTTCTGGCTGTGAGCGGCCGTTCAGTGTGCAGAAAATTCCGCATAGTAATTTAATTTTACTTGTGGTGGACACGTTGTGTCCTTGCGGCTCCAAGCAGCTGGATATCGAGCCCATGGAGGAGTCGGGCATTGTGGGTGAGTACGGCCTTTCGTTATATTATGGGATTAGCTATATATATCTGGTGGTTGGCATTTATGTATATAGGAGCCTGCAGCACGCGTCGCCAGAGCCAGGAGCAGGAGTCGCGTCGCCGGCCCAAGAAATGCATTAACTATCATCCTGAAGAGATTGAGATACAGCAGTGTGGGCGTGGCAGCACCCTATTGCACATGTCGGCCTCCCTCATAGCGGCCCACCTGTTGATGGTCAGCGTGACTTTTGTGCTGGCCAATGCGTGATACGAGCACTAAACGTCACAAAAACAGGACATGGTAATCAGAACAGACGGATAATGAGCACAAGCAGAAGTACGATAAGATTAGGCTTTCTTTATGAGCAGGCGCAGCTAGTTATGGGAGTGCTAGAAATTTTGGGTGAATTCCATTGACGCAAAGCATAGCCAAAAATACAACAGCAAAAACAAAAGAAAATACAAGATCACGCGTAATACTTAACAGTTAATATATATATCTATATGTTTGTAGACAATAATTTGCAAAAAAGAAAAATTAAATTTCCATTGACAATTAGACGAAAATAATGATTAGTTAAATATTAGTTACGCAATTGTGTTTTTACAACTTACGAGAATCACAATTTAAACCAAATATTTGTAGAACAATAACGAAAACCTATTTTCAAACTTTTAATTTAAAGTTTTCTAAAAAATTTTCGATTAGAACAAAAAGTAAAACTAAATGTTTCACAATAAATTCACATATAACTTAATATACTAGTCAGTTTTATGTAAATAGAAATGAAAGTATTTAAAAGAACAAAATTCCTACCGAAACATTTAATTTAATAGTTAAAAAAAAAAAAAAAATGAGAAAAAAATGAAAATGTAAAGAAGATTAATGATTTGCACTAACTGCGTACGCACAAATATCGAATATTATATTTTACAAAACCCAAAACAAAAAAAAAAAAACAAAAAAAAACAGAAGAAAAACCTTAAACAAGAAAACTTATATAACAAATTCACTGAACAAACAGAAGACTTGAAATTCCATCAGCAATGTATAAACAAAAGAGCACATAGGAAAATAAAATCATAAACAAAAACCGACAGAAACCAGTTCATATCGAAGACATATGCATGGCAGCCAATTCTGAACAGCAATAAGCAAAACAAACAATAACAATACAAAAAAAAAAAAAAAAACGAAAAAAAAAATATTAAACACATCCATGCATATATAAGAAAAAAGATGAATATATGTATGAGTGTAGAAATTAGTTTGGCAGAAGAAATGACATTTATTTTATATACATTTTTATACAACATAATTTTGACAAACGAAAAATAATATACACTTATATGTATAATATAATATATGATATGTAAATCAACAAGTGAACCCGCAGATCCATAAAATCGATTGCACACATTTCATATCAAAAGTATTTAACTAATTATTTACATTACAATCTGTTTTCGAACAAATCCAACTAAATATTCGTAATGTGCGTAGCATTTAAATTTTCTTTTCAAATATAGAAGTTCACATATCGTTGTTAATTTGGCAATACTTTATGTTCAAGTTACTAATGCAAATAATATTAAAACAAAAACAAAATTAAAAACTATTAAATCAACTTTTTGAACACACATACACACACACACACATAAGTATATATATATATATATATATATATATACTCATACTCATACTCACACACGCAAACACAACTCTACAATATATAAAGGAAAAATATTTTCTGTGTCTTAAACTTGTATAAAAAATGTCTTCCATTACAAATACTTAAAAAATATTAAACACAAAAACAAAATTTATAACTTAACTACTTATTAACTATTAAAAAATATATATATTTAATATTTAACTCAAGTGAAAATCATTAACCATGCATAAAGAATTTAAATGTTTCGCTCATTTTGCTGTCAGCTAAAAGCTGACAAGAAATAGCAAAAAAGAAAAGTAAACAGAAATCAATTAAATAAAATAAATAAAAATAAAAAGGAAACATTTGAAAATTTCTTAAGCCCATAGATTTAAATGCATAGTACATAATACATAGTTAGAGGCAAAGAGAGATCGGGTCTTTAGGCAATGTGCAGAAAAAACCAATATAAACGAAGTTTAAGCAGCAACAACAACAAGAAAGGACAACCACTGCAAAAACAACGCAAGTTTTGCATTAGACAAAATATTAGCCGAATATATATATTTATAAACCTAATATATATATATATATATATATATAACTGTAATATGAATAACATAAACATAATGTACTAATAGCAATCGTAAGTAACTTAAGAGCTGTTTGTTAAACAATTTGTTTATGTTGGGGGTTTGTACATCAGTGCGTATGCGTAATGCCTGAATGCATGAGAATCCAATGTATTTTGAGTAATAAGCAGTTGACTACGTGTGTGCATGGTTGTGTGCGTGAGTGGGTGTGTGTGTTTGTGTGTGTGCCTGATAACATTGACTGATGTTTGAAGCGGAGGGCGCAGCGCGTGTGCGTGTTGAGTTATAATTCTTAACTAGTTAATGTACGAGTATACCTGGTAGGCCAAATCGCGCATAGCTTGCATAATTGATTTCCCCTTTAACAAGGCCATAAACATCATACGAAAAATCGCCATCAGATAACTTTCCATTTTCTCTCTCTCACTCTTCTGCAAGAAGCAAGGAAACTGCAACTAATTCACTGTAAAATTGCATTTACTTCCTTCACATAACAACTAACTAAATGAATAAACAAAAAATCAATATGATATATATATATAGTACCTACATTTATGTATTTGTACTTTACAAGATTCCATATCAAATGAAAACAAAACAAAAACCATTTTAAAACTTTTGCAAATTACATAAAACGTTGTTCAGCGACATTTTCTATGTTTGTTTATTTTTATAAAAGACAACAAAAATTTAATAATGTTTGTATGTGTAGTCCATAATTTTCTAAAGGCATATGCATATATTGACTTACAAAAATAAACTAATATTAATAATGCGAAAATTACAAAAATTATTGGTCTAAATGGAATGGAAAAAAAAAATACAAAGTATATGATAAAAAACTACCCTTATTAACTTACGAATTAAATCCAATTTTTGACAATGCGATTTTTGCTTTTTGGAAATCGTGCTTTTTGCTATAAAAATGAAAAAGAAAACAGAAAACTTAAGAAATATGACACGAAACGCTATAGTTATAAAACATACTTTTGCTCTCTATTAACCCCATATACAAGCAACTTTCTATATGAAAACATTTATATAAAATATACTTATATCGTACATATAACAAGCCGATCCTTCAAGCTCTCTTCAGACACAAACACAGCGTCCCCTACAAAAGAAAAGAAAAAGAAGAAAATACATGAAAAAATGATTTTTTTTTACATTTTTATCATATTTTTCAGAGTTTTTTTTTTCAGATATTCATTGTATTTGCAAAACTTTCCAGCTATAGGATAAAAGACCAAAGTATTGGAATGGCAACTACGCATACATACATAAATGAAATAATTAGGAAACATAATGCAAAATTATATAAATACAGAAAGTTATTTAAAACCAGTCGAAATAATAATATAAACGCATATATAAAACAAAAGAAAAGCATAAATTCTGTTATTGTTGTCAAAGCATTGAAAACAACTTTTAATATGTGAGATAAATTGTTGTTTCATTAAATTTGTCACAAATTGAAAACAAAAAGGAAATATTAATGTTTAATGAATACAAAAAAACAAAAAAAAAAATATATATATATATATAATATATATCTGTATATTCCAAAGGACAAAATTAACTATCAACATTATTTGAGAAGCTGCAAATTTGTAAAGTGAAAATAACATTTGATTGCATTCATACAAAAATTAGAAGCTGTAATGATAATGACACCCAACGAGCACACACACACAGACACACATATACGAAACATATGCACACGTACCACTCACATCCACACACACACACACACACACTCACAATGCTCACCAATACATTTGATCACAAAAATATACCAAGCTTGTGTAATTTTGTATGAAAAGTCTACAAAGAATTTCACCTAATAGTTTAACAAGCAAAAAGGAAAACCAAGAAAAAAGCAACATACAGATGAAAATTAATAAAAAATATAAAGAAGAGAATTGGAGAATTGGAGAACTTAACTATTAAGATTAAAATGCATACTTAAATAATTAATTATAGTTAATATAAAATTGCTCATTACTCTAATTATAAACACAACAAAAAATACAAGTAAATCGTAAATCGTACTTAAATAATACAAACAAACCAACTTTAGATTAACACAGAAAAACACAAAAACAGGTGGACTACTAAAAATATTATAAATACATAATATGTATAAAACAAACACACAAAAATTCAAAATATATAAAAAGAGGTGTAAGCGAAATCGCAAAAGAAATGATGAATGAGAATAAAATGAAAAGTATTACAAATAATATATGTATATGTATAATATAATCGAATTTGAATTTGGGCTTTATATAACGGCAAAATTAAAATAATTTAATTCAATTAATGACGCCTACAAGCTGATATTTTTGCATTTTATTATAATATGTTTTTCCTAATAAGTTTTTCCCTAAAAAAACGTTTTCACCTGCTTTCTTTACTTCGTAATATGTTCTTTTGCCATTTCCAATTAATCAAACAATATATTGTTTGTTTTGTTATATAAGCAAATGTTTTGTAAAAGAATCCCACGCCTTAATTTTTAGTCTTTAGCATACATTAAGTAATTTTACTTTAATTATAATTGCATATGATTTTTATTTTAAATCATTTAAAGATATTATTATTTAAAAATTCTACCTTACAATTTAACTTCACACTTTAAACTGTTTTCACTCGCAATTTTCATTATCTTCAAATTTTGATTTTAAGCTTAATGCACACTTTTTCTTAATCTTAATTTTCTCGCTTTCTTCAGTTTGGTTGCCGATATGCCTAGAGCCCAATTAGTAGGAAGGGAGTGCATCTGATAAATGAAAAAATGCAGCATCGATTCCAAGTATAGTTAAATAAAACTTTTTCAACAAATAAGATTATCATTATTACGACGTGCCCAAAAGCAGGTAAGCTTTTCATTTAAACTATCTTTTCCTTTTTATGAACCAATTAGGGCTAGATTTTTTATTTCAATTATTTTTTTATATGGCTTAAATGTTCTATAAATATGATAGATAAATTTGAAAATGTTTCCAAATTGTAATCAAAAATTTATCAGCCCGCTTAACCAAAAAGTCTGGAATTAGCAAGTCAATTCATGGGGCTTTAACTAATTGAAACCTGTTCATGAAAATTCCTATTTACGCATGATTTTGTCTTACCAAATAGAAACTGACCGGTTTCCAAGTCAGAATCAATCACGCTGCTATCAGGCAAATAGGCATGCATGTAACACTGTCCAATGCCATGATTTTTACGCCATAATAAAGCTACATTTATCTAACATCTGTGCCATATGCGCCTTGGCACAGTTATCAGTAATAAAATCTTTGGCGGCATGTCTGGGAAAATCCCCCATCAAAGACGACATTGTGATCGCGTCAAAGAAGAGTAAGAACTATAAAGAAAGATAGCGCCAGAGTGGGCAGGGGCAAAGGAGATAGAGATAGAGATAGAGAGCAGAGAGTACGAGAACGTAAACACGCAGCTGGAACACGCAATGCTTATCGCATGAACATGAACTTGTGCCGCTGATAAGAGATAACGGCACGGGCCAGGTGAAATCATCGCAAACGACAAAACCCCTCGAGGCCTCAGACAACAAATACATCATGAAATACACACACACGCACGCGCGCGCGCTCACACAGAAAGTGAAAGTGGGGAGAAAGGGGAGCAGGCCCATTGGGTGGGTTTGGGGTAGTTGTTATCTTTGTTTATATTTATTTCGTCTGCTTTGAACCGGATCAGCGATTGGTTGGATCGTCCGATTAGATTCAGCCAATCGTCGTTTCATTTGTTGTTGCCATTTCATGACATCTGCCATTTCTTTTTTATTATTATTATTTTTTTGTGGCCAACGCTACACGTGCATACATTTGTCTAAAGCTGCCACAATCTATTGCTTTGTTTTTTTGATTTGAGTACATATATATTACTTTTTTGGTGTTTCTTTTTTCTTGGCTATAAAGTTTAATTGCACACTTTTTATGATAATCAGAATCGTGGCTGAGTACTGTGCCAATTTTTTAATCATTGTGCCAATTTGTTGTGCGTATCTTGGACTTTAACTTTCTAGAAACTGATAATTTGGCGGTAATTCGACTTTGTGTCAACTTGAAGTGTGATTCATTATACCCTATATGCAGGAACAGCTAAAGAGTATGCACATTGTTGCCATTCACTTGCTGATTTTAAATTACACAAGAGAAGAGACTGCAGGGACAGCTTAGAGTTTAATAGAAATTAATAAGCCTCGAAATGTTATGTAAGGGGTATATCAAAGTCGGCCCTTTTCTAAAGAGCACCCAACTAGTTTTGTTTTCATAACAATTTGAATGATAGTCTATTAGGTAATTGCTAAAAACACTTCAAAGGGAAACCAACAAGCAGCGTAAATTGTTCAATTTTGCTTATCGCTAGAAAACTCATTTGGTTTAAACTTTGAATAGGCTCTAATCTTTTCATTAGATACCAGTGCACCACTTATGTTCAAGTAATTATTAATACTTCTAATCGGTTCAATTCAACTAGTTACCGCAGCTTTGAAACAAAAAATTACACATGTGCTGCATTGAAAAGCCGAAATCCTCTTGGACGCTGCCCTAATTCTATCCTTATTTTTAATTTAGGACCATTTTTGACATTGGAACACTGAAAATTGCAAGAACACCAGAGTTTCAATGATTATACTATTAATCATTCTCTTCAAAGCTCTTAAATTATTTGTTAATCGCTCAATCAGATTGTTCTTAAAATAGACATTAACAGTTTAATTATTTCATCATATGTGGTAATCAATAGACACAGTTTCGTCTTATTTAACCCCTTCAAAGTCCCCGAACTATGACTGCCTTGGAGAGATCGCTCGTTTTGAATTAGGCGTAATGAAGTACGAATATTATAATAAATTAATTAATAATAATAATAATAATAATAATAATAATAATAATAATAATAATAATAATAATAATAACAAATAATAATATTTCTATTCTTGATATACAAATTAATAATGTTATTATTATTAATGTTATTTATTGTGAACATTATTATTATATTTATCATTGTTATTATATTACATATCGTATATAGATAGATTGTCTACGTGACCTAGTCAAAAAACAAAACTCAAAACGGATGAATGTGCCATAATGCCAGTAATATCCCATATCTGATAATAACAATAATGTAATAATAATATACCTTACCCATATATATTAACATTTATATTATTGGCGTTGCCTTTAACGTCAATCTGATTATTTATACTGTACATACCCAGAGAATCCTTCAAACGCTGGTCGGGGTAGGCCTCTTAATAAACCGGTCAATTATTTCCTGGAAGCAAAGCTCGTGTTTCTCACAATCAAGAGCACCCGTGCTGGATCTAGTGGCACGCAAATATTTATATTTATAATTAGTATAATCACGAATGTGGTAGATATGTCGCATGCAGAACCACACGATTCGGATGTCAGCGGTGCCAACTATCTGGCAATTAGCACCCGCTGACCACATAATAAAACCAAATTACGCACAGATTTCATTTGCCAGAGATCTATTTTAAGCGTTCTGGCTTGGGCGCTGGTTTATTTTCGAAGAAAAGTTGACCACGTCACCTGCGGATGGTACACAAATGAGGATAAGGCGTCATCGAGCAGCAGATCTTTGCGTCACCCTTCCATTGAGGCCGGCCTCAAGAATAAAAAAGGGGGTGGCAGCATTGGGAAACGAACACGAGCTGGACGCGTGCCCAGTGTGGGGCGGTTCAGTTAAATTGATCCGCGATGCATTGAAATTGAAATTGAGATTGAGATTGAAACGAATTGAGAGCAAACGCATTTCCCACACGATCTTTACAATTCTTTTTGGGTTGCTGTGCGGGTTCTGGTGCCGGTTCACACGTCTGCCGCATGACTCGTAAATGGACTTTGGCATCATGTAGGCAAAATAAAAAGAAGAGCAGCCATATATATATAAAATTATATATATATAAGTTTAGAACGCACTCAGAGAAAATCATAAGAGCTGAGAACAGAGTTCTTAATTGAAGAAAAATTTGAAAAAGACATATGTATTTATTCCTATGGAAAATCATAATTCTTGTAATAAGTTCTGTCCGTTTTTCTTTATTTCTACCATTTGTCGTCATTTTTGACTTTAATTTCAATTATATCAGAATCTATACCAGCGTTTCGCTCAGTGTATATATCAGAGAAGATCACAAGAACTTAGAACAGAGTTTTGAACAATATTAAAAATATATATTCCCATTGTAAATCCTTATTCTTGTAATAAGTTCTGTCAGTTTCTCTTTATTTCTATTCATTTTGCGTCACTTTTGACTTTAATTTCAATTATATCAGAACATATACTAACGTTTCGCTCAGTGTATATATCGGGGTGTGTACATGCGCATTTCAATTAAAATATTAACACAATGTAGTCGCCGGGCATGGCCGGTCGAGTGTCTCTCGAGCGTCTGCCAATGCACCAAGTGGCTACAAAGTCCAAAAGTCATTTGGCTATGGCGTATTCTCAATATCGTTTGCTGCGTCACAAACACAAACGCATTTACACACACACACACACACGCACACACGCAGCAACTACTCTCGCTTTCAATATGTAGAAGCCATCGTGGAAAATTTCTGTGCGCTCTTCATGATTTATGTTTTTGATCAACAAACCTTTGCCCCATTGCCTGAAGTATTGAATTATTTTTAGCACGCATTTATCTTTCGTGATTTCAGGATTCACGCCAAGTTCACATGCACAGCTTCCGCCGCATCCCTTCCCCTTCCATAGGCACATGCTAAATGCCCACATTTATACATATAGTACATATATATGTCATATATGTATGTATACTTACCGGCACAGCCCACGGTAATGATTCAGTTTTTTTTGGCGCGTGTGTCATCTTGAATCTTGGCCATGATCTGTTTGATAGGGGGCCATAAAATGTGTTAATTACTCATGAGTATACGCTGCCGTAATTCGGGCATGCGGCCTTTTATAAACCTCTCAAAACGTTGAGTTGGAAATACAACTAGAGAAATATTGTCAAAAATGTCAGCCAATAAATATATTTTTATTAAAATTCATTAATATTTTCTTATAAAATTGTTAGTTTTATTTAAAGAGCATTCCAATTTCGACTTTCTCAATTTGAATATTCTATTTAGTTTTTAATTTTCTTCTCATTGGCAAGATGTGCAAAATAATCAGAAAAAATAATTATAAAAGCGTCGATGAGTGAATACCCTTACATTTTATTTTTCTAATAAAACTATTTTATTTTTATATAAATATATGTCTTTATGTGAGTTACGAGCTTTTTAGCAGAACTATAATATAATTGGTTCATATAGAAAAATCCTTTTTTTTTTTAAATGATTTTCAACAAATTTTGTTATATCTTAAAAATCAAATTATATATTCTTAATGCTTATTGTTCTGTGGATTTTTTTATGGTCATGTCCTAGATATTTTGTGTATTTAATTTATTTGGCAGCAGAAAATAAACTTAGTTTATTTGCGTTTTTTTCGTTTTACCGCCTACTCATTTTAATTATTACTTTTGTGTATTTTTAATTTGTGTTTTCTTGCTGTTGTTGTTAATTAATTCGAAAGTCGTGGGTGTTATCAATTGGTTATCAATGGTTCATTTGAAGTATGTCTGGGCACTTTCCGGTTGTCAACAAGGAATCCATCTACAATCAAATGTCTCTGCAGTTGCTGATTCTTGCTCGTTTATTCTAAATCTTTCTATCTCGCTTTATTTATTTATGAAATTAATAATAATACATTTAGTAAAAACAAACTGTTTGCTGCTTGTTTACAGAATTTAATTCTTATATAATTTATTCCTTTGATGATTGTCAAAAGGGAGCAGAAATATATAAACGCCGACCATGAAATACTCTTTATCATGTTTTATAGTCAAAGATTCTCTATTTAATGTCGCTTAGAACTGTGCAAACACTGCGGTGATTCTGGAATACCCTTTGCAAGGAAGAACCATGGGGCATTAGGAAACTACCCAAGAACATATGTATAGTATAGATTATATATTTCAGAGGCGCGGCCGCGATAAGCTTCAGTGACGTGCTGCGGTACACGCGCGTGTGCCCCCGTATAGTTAGTGGTCTTGGGGAGTAGCTTGGCTTTGAAATTCTACTGATCAAAAACATTAATACATGAAATAAAATTCTATAATTTTATCAGCTGATATTGAACAAGTGGAAGGCTAACGGGAGCTTCAAGGTAAATAAACAAACACGAATTGCTTGTTTGGCTTGAAGAATAATATCTCTCAATTTTATGTAACATATGTAAACATTTTAAATTTGTTTTAAAGCCAGGTCCATGCATGCAGAGCGTGAAAAGTTGAACAATAAAATGCTAATCAATCATAATAAATGCTTAACCAAAATTATATAAAAACACTCAACAATCGCATAGTAAATAATAATCGAAACACGCGCCAAAAAAAAGTAAAAAAAAAAAAACAAAACGGAAATAGAAAATTTGCCGATTGAGAATTGCAATATGCCATTCAACGAACCGCAAGGGGAGAGCGTTAGAAATTGACATCATTAAATAACGGTCAAGAATCAAACACTTGACGACGACGACGACGACGATGACAAAGACGCTGAAGTTCGAACTTTGGACCTGCTCGGGGCGCAGATACAGATACTAACCGCCCCAACAGTGCGACGACGACGTCAGCGTTGTATGAGTGTTGCAACGTAGCGGACAGCTCACGTTTTGTATGAGCTCGACTCGCAACAGTGCTGTCTGACATGCTCGAACGCGGAAAACGAACAAGTTGCAACCGGACTTTCGAATTGTCGGCGTGCTTCCCAACCGCCACGCAGATCGGATTCATCGTTGGGGGAAAGCCAGCCAGCAACAACGAGCCAGGCATTTCCTTATCACATACACACATTGATTGCGCTCTCTTTCACAAGCGCTCGTCCTCTCCTTGATTAATGAAACATTTAAAATTGCGCATCATTTAATGCGCCTTCACACCGATGCCGAGCATTGATATCGCTGTTATCAAACAATACCATAACAATACGCACACTCTCGCGCTCGCTCTCTCGCGCTCGCCCACTCACCTTTTGGGCGCTCTGCCCCTAAGTGAAGCTCGCGAGCCCCAAACACACACACACACACACACACACACACACACACAGGCACAGACACAGGCACAGACACAGACCAGAACCAGCCCGAACCAAACCAAGGCAGCAGTCTTTGCGGTCGCTGGCTGCCCAGCATCGAATTATTCACACGCAGACGTTCTGACTGCTCGGATCGAACCAAAAAAAGGTTGCTCTAACAAATTGAGGTTTACATATCATTTTGGACAAGGAAAAGTGTTAAATCATCGAAACTATCAAAAAAAAAAAAAAAATGTGCTCATAGAAGGAGTTAAGAAAAAGTATTGAAATATAAGCGTAACCCCAATTATTTTTATTACGCATAATATATAAAAACAAATTAACAAATAAAAAAAAAAAAAAACAAAAAAACGCTTGTCATTGCCATTGCAAAAGTGCACAAGTTCAAATGGTGAAATACCTAATTAACAACAATGATTATTTTGTGCAAATGATTTGCACAATAAATAAATAGCTTGGACTACTCAAAAATATTTTAAAAATAAAATCAACACAATCGAACAATATTTGAATATCTGAATTTGTCCAGAGGATTTCTTTAGTAGGTAAGTTATATAATATATCGTTTTTTTAATTACTTAAGTTTATTTTCTTATGGTAATAAATTCAAGAAAATGTATGCTAAAATAAGAAATCCAATTTCGTAGATTGGCAGAACCTGAAAAATATGATAGTATAATTAATAAATTTTAACAAATTGCCAACAAAGCTTATGTGTTGACAGTTGAAGGCACAGAATTATTTTTTGGCTCGCCTGCTAAATATAACAACCGTCTGCTAATCGCCTAGGCGTGCGCTGTTTCTTAATAAAAAATAATATAAACTGATTTAAGCACAATTAAAAATTAAGAAATATATGGCCAATCATACTTAATGACTAATAATTTTCTTGGCGCATGTCATGCATGCTTGAATAAATATTAGACGTGTAACTTTCTAATTTTAAATTTCATTCTTATTAAAACTATTATTTTAGTATTGAATTAAAGTTCAATTAAACATGTAAATATATTGATTAAATTGATTGGCTAGTTAAGCAATGATTGATGGTTCGATGAGTCTGCGACATTTGGACAAGGCCGCCATATTGGAACGACCACCATGTTGCTAACATAACCTCAAACAACCTTCAGTGTATTTGGTAAAACGTGTGCAAAATAAAAAGAGTGGGCACCAAGTGTGAGGCTTATATAAGATTTATCGCTGGTCGAGATTTATTTAATTTCAAATAGCGCAATAATTCTTTGAAAATCCTGACAACTTGGCACCTAATTGTTAGCGTGTGGCAAAATGAAAATGAACATATGAAAAGTGTATTAAACGTATCAAGTGGATTTTGCTATAACTCAGCAAATCGGAGCAATCTTCGTGTGCGATTCCAAAGTTCACACTGCGGCATGCTCCAATACGCTGATCACAGCACATCGCGCATTCGCTACAACAATATGAAGATAGAGAAAGAGAGAGCCGCAGACTTACATAGAGAGGGAGAGATCGAGAGAGAGAGAGAGAGGGGGGGAGAGTGAGAGCACTTTGTCCAAAAACCAAAAATAAAACGCAAAAATTGCCAAGCAAAAAGGAACATTTTTGCAGTGCGTTCAACTGCAGCTCGAGACGCTGCACTTGTGTAGAGTATCGCCATTAACGATACGTCCGTCCCGCAATTGATACGAACGCAGCGGCGCATGGAAAACCCCCAGAAGCTAGCCAATCTTCATTTGTACTTTGCACCCAGCTTGCAGCTCTCTCAACGCAACTCTCCGCAACTCTTCTGCTTATGCTTCCAACTTCTACTTCTACGCAGCAGCTGTCTCTTTCTGGCTGCCGGCGTGTTGCTTGGCTGCATCACGCTTCGCTTGCGTGTTCGGTGACGTAGCCAACTTGTTCGATACGTTGACGTCGACGATGACGGCGACGCCGACTGCGGCGCTGCGCCAAGCGCTGCTCCATTTAATGAAGTGTCAGCTTGTAACCTTCTTCGGCTCGCAGCTGCCGCGTTCCCGCGGCCCTTCAGCGGCGCCTGCTTTAGTCGCACGCCACTGATTGATTGATCTCTGATACCCTTTTCGATCGTTTCCACTTTACTATGATTATTTATGTTACGTCAAAAACTATGCCGCATGTCACGTGTCGCCACTAAACACATCAATGTGGTAATCGACGTCATTTTCAATTACGGAAAAACACTTAAAGATCATCCAAGTTTGCGCAATTGCAAATTAACGCCTCATGATACTTATGTTTAAAAAACAAACAGACTAATGAACATAACGGTACTCTTCATGATAAATTCAGAAAAGAACGGAAATATAAGCCTATATTAAAAAAAAATACCAAAGAAAAATAAATGACCCAATTTTGAGCAAAATAAAATATGAAAATATAACATAGTACACATATTAATCAAGATTTACTGATTACAGCTGTATAGATTAAGTAAACAATTCGTGTGCTCTTCAATACTTGGATAACAATATGAATAGCTTGATAAATTGTATAAATCCCTTGCATACTTTTCAGGCGAACCAAAACTTAAATATTTATAAGCTTTTGTTAAGTAGGCTACAAGAAATGTTGCTCTTCAAAGATGGAAATCAAAACGGGGCTAAGATAAAATTTAAACTTCATCAACAGTAAGATAAAAACAGATTTTAAAAACTTGAACTTTCGTGGAGAATGATCTTGAGATCGATTTTGACCTCCCTCTCTCTCTCTCTCTCTCTTTCTCTACCATTCTCCCTCTCTCTGTTTTTCTCGCTCGTCTCGCGCACTGCGCATAAGTTAAATATTTGGCGATACTTTTGCAATGCATCACGTACACATTTCGTGGCTTGGCTGATGAAATTTATATATTATCAAAGTCAACTTAAAATGCTTTCTTTTTGTGATTGAAATTGGAAAATTACCATACTAATATATCGCATGTAATTCTACATAAATACATATTAAGCGTAACAAGGTCAATTAATTCGAACTGGATCATTAGCTATGCGCTTGTTTCTGTTTCCGTTTTTTAATCGCAGCATAATCAGTCCGATTAGCAGCTCGGTGCAAAGCGATTAAACATCAATCATGTAGCTCATTTAATACAGTTAAAAACACGCACACACACACACACACATACTATATTGCCTTCGTAAATCACACAAGTAGCGGTACTTTGTGATTTGTGCTGGAGTATGTGTGACATGTTTCATGTAGGCCTCATAAAAATGATTTTATGGAGCGAATTGAGCAATTCGCTTATCAGCAACGTGTTCGCTCCTAATTGATTGACACACGATCTGATTGACAATCACAGCGAAACGGGGGAATGCGAGTGATTGAATCACTGTGCAGCTAGGCGCTACGACTGATCGTGAAGCTTGCAGGTGCAAAAACCAAAAATAATCAAATTAAACGGAACCAAAAACAATTAACTCACATTTTATGCAATTTTTTTTTTTGTTATGCGCCGTTGGCAGCAGCTGCGCCGACGTCGTCGTCAGCGTCGCGGCCGCCGTCTTCTTTAGCTGATGCAATGAGACACAGAATTTGCATATGAATTGCCTTGTCTGCAGCTCGCCCAAAGCGTACCATGCGAATGGTGGGGGGCAAATGGCTGTGTCTGCGCGCCGAGGGGGGCAAGGAGGCAGGCAAGCTGTGGGAAAAACGAAAAACGAAAAAGCGAAGCACACGCTCGTGGCGCTTTCGTGCGCCGGCTGGGCGAGCTCGTGCCGTCTGCTCTCCGACTGCGTGTGCGCTCTCGCTGCCCCTCGCTCGCTCGCTCTCTCTCTCTGCCTCTCTCTCTCTGCCTCTGTTCAACGGCGATCAATCAATTGCAGCGGCGACTTCGCACACATAAATTGTTCTACTAATCAGGCAGGCGGCTCATTCATTCACAACTCGTTTGCGCTGTCGCATGGCAAATCGACAAAAACTTACAAAACTAATCATATCTTGCCCTTCGTGCTTCGTCGTGCTTCGTGCTTCGTGTTTCGTGTGTCGCGTCCGGGATCGAAGCTTGACCCCAGCTTTGCCGCCGCTGCCACCCCAATAAACTCTGGATCTGGCTACTTGTCGAGTCATCAAAGTCAAATAAATGTGCTCTACGGTACGTGTGGTCCCTTTAATTAATTGCACGCCCAACACGGCGTATACTTGATGCACAGACTTGCGTCTCGAAGTTCCGTTTAATCACCCTCGTTGTGATTGACAGGCGCAATTTATTCATTTTTTTTTGTATGGTGCGCAGTTTCCGATCTTCTGCGATAATGTCAATTAAAAATTTTTAATATTGCTTTTTAATTGCAACGTTTTGCAATTTAATTTGCAAAATTAAAAAATATTGAAAAAAAATTTAATTCAAATGAAAATTCCCTGCACTTTGCCGCGTGTCCGATTGGAAAAACAACCATTTTGTGTGTCATGAAAAACGATTCAATTCAATTCGAGTATAAATTAATTACAAATAGGTGCTCAAACACTGAGGTAACCTATGAAGAAGCTTTGGTAATTTCCTCAAAGAACTTATCAGATTTTCAACCATTAGTATCTTATCAAGATTTTTAAGTAGCAGCACTTAAGAAATTAAACATAGTTAAACCTGATTTAGGAATATAATTATCAAAAACTAATTTGAATTAAAGTATTTTCTAACACTTTCTTCTAACTTTTCTACTTACAGCTTGCAGCGAGTTATTGAAAATTACAACAAAAAAAAAGTATAAAGTTTTTCAATTCTACAAAATGCTGCATTAAGTTAAATAAAAATAGAGATACATATAAAGACATCTTCTAATTAATTCAAAAGTGCAACAACAAGTTAACAAAACGGCAACAATTAGTGCGCAAAGCTGCAATTCTATGAGTCTTGTAAGCCAAAGGACTACGAACATTGAGTTTCAATTGCTGCCAAACAGATAACAATTAGCCCCAAGGCACAAAGTGTAGCAAGTTCTAGTTCTTAAACCAAAAAAAAAAAAAAATCAAATTTTGATCAAGAGGGTTGAACAAAAAGCACACGAAAATGGCCAAATACTATATGACCCTGGCGCTGCTGCTGTGCTTGGCCCTGGAGAACAACAACATCTACGCGCGATCGCATCCAAGCGCCTCCGATGAGCCGGGTAGCATGCCACTGGTCCGGGCACATCCGCATCCCCGCCACCAGCCGCATCAGCAGCAGCATCAGCATGTGCAGCAGCTGCAGCAGCATCATACACGCCAGCAGCGCAATCGGCAGCCCAAGCGCATTGCTCCGGACCCGAGCAGCGAGGAGGAGGAACTGCAGCTGCACTACGACCAGCGGCTGCGGCGTCATCTGCGCCGGCAGCGCGACCATATGCTGCAGCAGGAGCGCAGCTATCATCGGGTAACGCCCGAACAGCTCAAGACCAGTCCCAATCTGTGGCAGCTGCTCAGCCAGGGCTACCAGTTTGATGAGCTGCGCCAGAGCCAGGAGGAGGAGGAGGAGGAGCAGCAAGAGCAGTATGAGGGCTTTCCGCAAATGTTAAGCGACGCGCCAGCCGACGAGCTCATGTCGTTTGAGGATCAGCAGGACTATGTCAAGAACGAGCTGCAACTCAGCCTGGCAGAACCAGCGCCACCAGCTGTGATAGAAGACCCAGCGCCAGAGCACAATATGAGCAGCCACACAAATGCCACAGCCTCCAGGGGCTGTCCCAAGTGCGAGAGCAGTCGCCAGGTGGAGCATATCACCGAGGAGGAGTTGCGCCGGCTGCGCATTGAGTTTGTCAAGCAGCAAATTCTCGAGAAGCTGCGCCTTAAGGAAAGCCCCAAGGTCTCGGCCGTGGAGCTGCCCATGCCCATTTTCGAGGGCGTAACGCTCCAGCATGCGGAGGAGTCCGGCAAGAACAAGGATTACGATGACTACTATGCGCGCACCAATCAGAAATTTATACTCCTGCAACGAGGTAAGTCCTTCACAAACTTATTCACAATATACACAAAGTCAAAATGAAACTATATTCTCTAACGTGACATTATGAGAGACCTTCGCGTTACAGTTTTGGAGATACTTTCCCTTAAATGAGGAAGTCTCACTTTGCCTCCTTTTAACATTTTCAAGCTTAAAAGAAATTTATTCCAAAGAACTTAATATTGAGATAATAAAATATTGAAACTTTCTAGACTCCGGGTTGGTTAAAAACCAACTTGTTTGAATTCTCTCATGCCTATAATTTGTTATCCCATGCATAAGATCTCTGGGTCTATCTATTACTAAACGATATTCATATTCAATATTTGTAGTTAAAGCAAACATTTAAAGATCCTTCAATTTATTTTCCCGATTACAGAAGAAACCGAGTGCCGTCGCCTGGGCGCCCATCCCTCCATGTGCTTCAGCTTCAAGATCGACGATGCGGATGCGGATGGATTTGATGTGAACAGCGCTGTGCTGTGGCTCTATAAGAACAAGCAGAACTACACCAAGTCGAGCAATGATAGCCAGCTGAGTGGGGCCCCGAAGAAGCAGACGCTGGTGGTATCCGAGGTGGAGCAGCAGCTGGACGCCAAATACCTGCCGCTGGCCAAGACCATAGCCATACAGTCGGTGGATGTGCAAGGTAAGCGAATGCAGCGGATCGCAATCTCTTATATTATATATGGATTATGATAGTAGTACGCCGATAAGTGGATGTCCATTAGCAACTGTTTATTTCGCTGCTGTTGTTCTTGTACGTCCGTTGGTCGAAAGATCATTGATAGCATGCACGGGCCGCTGTCCGGGAATTGTGGGTTAATAACTTGGCTACGAAATCAAAAATAAATTTTATACTTATTAATTTCTATACAAACATACATGTATATTATGTTTTTGTCATGCCAAAATTGAACTTTGGTCTCGCTCTCAAATTTTACCAGCTGTAGATTAGCAAAGGTGAGCCCAACACAACACAACCAGCAAAATATATGTAAACAAAATAAATCCAATTAATTATGCTTAGTCAAGAGAAACTGCAAGCGCTGAGCAAGCTATGGTAAAAACCCAGTTACCATAGATTGTTAGCTCTTCGAATTGCAGGGCCAAGACAGAGAATAAAACAAACAATGAGTAGACTATTATTCAAGCCTAGTTACAATTGGCTGCTAATAAGAAGGAGTAATAATAGATCATTCAATATAATCGGAGGGATGATATTGAGAGTTTTGATCGATAATTCTAACTTCTCGGCAACTCTTAAGTTAATTTCAACTTGTTTTCTTCTCAACTCGCTTCAGATGAGTGGATGAAAATCAATATTGAGTGGCCGATCAAACGCTGGTTCGGCAATCACGAGCTCAGCCATCTCATACAGATCACGTGCGAATCGTGCGACATCGAGAGCATGGAGGAGATCATATCTGTCGACAAGAACTATAGACCCTTCATAATGATCGACACACAGAATCGTCGCAGCAAATCGCGACAGAAGCGAAACATTAACTGTTCCAACGGCGTCACCGAATGCTGCCGCGAGAAGCTCTACATATCATTCGCGGACATCGGCTGGGACAATTGGATAATGCAGCCGAAGGGCTACGATGCGTACTTCTGTCGCGGCTCCTGCAGCTCCGTGGCGAGTGTCGCGCAGGCGGCTTCGCATCACAGCTCATTGCTGGTGGGTTTCGACTCGAATTTGAGTTTCTGTTTTATGTGCTAATCCTTTGAATTTCGCTTTGTAGAAAATCCTTTCCACTAATGGTACACGCAAGCCGTTGGATCTGATACCCTGCTGTACCGCCAAACAGTATTCCTCGTTGCAGTTGGTCGTTTTGGACTCCAACAACTCGGCGACAATCAAGACGCTGCCGAACATGGTCGTCGAGTCCTGCGGCTGCAGATAGTTCCCAGCTACAAGGCTATATAGCTTCTAAGTACCACACAGCATCGAGAAACCTCTCAAATGAACGGACAAATTAGAACTAGTTCACATTCGTGCAGCACCCACTTCATAGCTTTCTGTAATTAATTTCAATTTATTTAAATTCATTTTCAATGCATCCGTAATTTAATCGTAAGCTAAATAACTTAAATACGCTGCCATTAGTTTTAGTCGCAGTTAGTTAGTTAATTGAGTTGAAGCTGAAGCGAATGTACTTAAGTGCTCGAACAATGCTTAACTTAACTATATTAAGCTAGCCAATAATTCAATTTATCATCAAGTCTTCGCCTAAAATTATTATTAATTAGCTTAAGCTTCTTTCATCTTATGTTTTCATCCCCTATAAAGTAGCCTCATAAATTATTGAGACGGAAAAAAATAGTTGCAAGCAACAATAAAATTTCAAATTAAAAACATTAGGAAAGCAAATAAAAGTTACGATTCTTTATGTTGCCGAAGATTCAATACACTTGCAGTTGTGACAAAGAATTCAATCTACGAGCTTTTTTCAGATTTGTTGAAATTAATTCTTAAAGGACCCTAGAGCTCGTAATTTGTGAATTTTATAAGGAAATCTTTAAAACAAATAAGTTGGAGTCCTCAAGAATATAGCTATATATGTATTGTCATTATAGGTCAAACCTCATTTTCTCGATTCCCTTCGAAATCGTTGAAATCTAATTGTAAATAAAATTTCATTAGTTAAACAGATTTTTGCATACAAATTTTTTATTGGAATTTAAAGTATAGATATACATAATAATTGTACAAAATTATTGTTGGTAAATAATTGGTGCAGAAATAATATAGTATTTAAATTTATTTTCTCTTTTAAATATTAACTGCTTTAGCTGTCAGCAAAAAGAGTTACAAATAAAGTCGACAGAGGGCGCTTTATTAACAGCCCAGCAGTGGATAAATTCTATTGCATACTTTTGAGCGTGCAGGCAAGTACCAATTGACTAAATTATACTTTATTATGATAACGGCACAATATTTAATTCCTATCTTTTAGTATATATTTAATGAAACATATATAGTTTTAATACCACTATTATATTATTATTAATTATTACACTATTAATTATTAGAACTTTCTTAGAAATTCTAATGATACTTGCAGATTTTTATAACGTCTAAGTTATAGCCCTTCAAAACTTTTTCTAAAAATATCATATTTAGATTCTTTCGGGTGACCTACCTTTTCGAACGCGTACACATCAGGACTGTTGGCATTATTGTGATAAAAAAATGTACTTTCTAAAATTTTACCAATAATCAGCAAAATGACAAATTTGGATATTAACGCACCATGTCCTTTGAAAATCTCTCAGGATATAACTGAGTTATGTTTGTTTTTCCCCATAGGATATGAATAAAAAAAAACCGCTATAATTTTCCCATTTCAAGGACTATCCGAGTGTCCTTTAGCCAACAAATAATCCACATCCTCCCAATTCAGAATATGCGACGAAACTGGTTCAAAGAGCCATGATGATAGGCCATATTTTGTCCACAGCAACTTCCTTGCGTATCCTGTCGTTATAGCCAATTTTTTGTTTGCCAGAAAAACTCATATTTTCTCAGCTGTTTGAAGGACTATAGTCCTTCAAAATTGTCACCTTTTCTTTACTGTTTGAAGAAGTTTCGTCCTTAAACTGGGGGACTCTTATCTTTGTTATTACATTTTCGATGCGCGAGTTGTTGCTTTAAATATAATTGCTCGTGCATATCCCTGCTGATGTTGAAAAGAATTTTCGGGATAGCATCGCAAGGGTCAACTGCATTTATCTGTATTTAAAAATTATAGGATCTTCTAAGAATCACTGTAATCTGCTAGGATATGGACTTTTATCTTGGTATGTATACTCAGAACTTAAAGTCTCTAGCATTTAAGACCCTGCCTGTAAGCATTCAAGGCGACATAAAACAACGTAAAGTCCTTCGATTCAAATTATGTGAGTATGTAGGGCGATTAATTTATTCAATAGGCAACACACAAACAAATGTTAAGATTTGCATTTATGTACAAACTCTGTCACTTAAAAGGGAGCCTCTGTTAGAGTCAGCCTCTATGAGCACGCTCTGCGCGGAATAGAGTCCTATTCCAGGGCCTGTCCCAGGACGGGCACCTTGCGTTCAGCCTTCTGCTTCTGCTTCTCCTTGAGCAGTGCGTAGCACTCGGGCACTTTGTTGTAGAAGTCGCACAGCTTCGTCTGGGCATTGAACGCCAGATACTTGCCGCAGTTGTAGAGTCGCGGATGACCATTGACGCACACGAAGTACTTCTTGCAGGTCTGCGGGTGACGATAGTAGCGCAGCTCGCCTTCGGGACTGACATCGACTTCAGGAGCAATGCCATCGACCAGCTCCGGTGCGGGGCAGTTGAAACCGAGAAAAGCCTCCGCATTGCAGCTGCCCACCAGATCGGGCCAGTCGCATTGATAGGTCTCCTCGTTAAAGGCTAAGCCCTCGGGGCATTTAGTCAGGCTGGCCACACCATGGGCGCAGTTACGATAGACACCGCACTTGGTCTCATCTCCATTTGGATAGAAGCCGAACTGGCGCGGACACTCGTCCGTGCCGTTGGCAGGCTGCAGCCGCGAGCGCTCCTTGCAGGTGGAGTAGGGCGCATAGGTGCACTCGCCTGTCGCCTTGGTGCGTTGATGGAAGAGCAGACCATCTGGGCAGAGCTTGGCGACGGGCACGTCGTCTTGGCATTCTGTGTAGGCGTCGCACTGGTCGCCGGCAGCAAAGCGCCCGTTGGGTACGGGGCACTCGGGCGAGGCATGTGCTGAAATGAAAAAAAAAACAAAAGGTTAACACGCAAACAATGGCTGGGATATTTGCTAGGCAAAACGAAAGACTTAAGCAACAAACTCTTTACAACAATTATTTGACTTTTTATTGGCAAAATGGCAAAAGTTACAGTAATAAACGGGCACAAGGCCCTTAACTACAGACTAGAAAACTCGAGCAGCCCGTTGGGCGTGCTTTGCATATCCACAATCTGATTTAACTTTAGCTCCTACACCAGTTCCCCTCCCCTTCTGCGCTTAGATCTGCTTGCGACGACCGGCAGCTGCGGCGGCACGTGCAGCTTTGATCTCGGCGCCCTTCGCTCGGATATCGCTGCTGCAGTTGGGCACATTGTCGATGTCGTCGCACTGCTTCAGCTCCTGGTTGAAGGCCTGGTCTTCTCCGCAGCCAATGCGACGCGGTCGGCCCTCAATGCAGATGAAGTACACTTGGCAGTTGTCCGGAGATGGATGGAAGGTGTAGTCCTCTTCCTGCTCACCCAACAACTCCGACTTGACGGCAGGCGCGGGGCAGCGGAAGCCGAGGAAAGCCTCGGCATCGCAATCCTCCACCTGATCGGGCCAGTCGCATTTGTAGGTGGCCGGATTCCAGGCCAAGCCCTCCGGGCAATCGAACACAAAGCCACGGCCCGACGCGCAGTTCATGAACTGGCCGCAATGACTCGAATCGCCCATCCGGTAATAGCCAAACTGATGCGGACAGTCCTCGGTGGGCTGGGCAGCCTGTAGACGCGACTGACCCTGCGCGCACTCCACGTCGATGGGGTAGCCACATGGGTAGCCAGTAGACTTCTCATTGTAGAGCAGCCCGTCCGGGCATATCTTCTCCTCGGCGACGCCGTTCTTGCACTCAATGTAGGCATCGCAGGAGCCGGAGACGGGAGCCGTGCCATTAGCCTCGCGGCAGGCGCCAGCTGCTGCTTGGGCTGCAAGAGAGGCGGATAGGTGGGGGTTAATAGGGTCGGGCTTGGGATTGGTTCGCGCTTACCTCTAATGAATTATGATGAAAACTGATGCTTCGAATATCCCTGCACTCCAATCTCTCTTTATTCTCAATGCAAATGAACAAACAATTCAACAGCCTTAAGCAAAGCAAGTTCTTATTCTAGCAAATATATTTCGAATTTATTTTTTACGCGTATTACAGACTATTTATTTACGATTAACCGACTAACTTGCAATAAAGCTATAGTTGTTATTGTTATCGGTCAAGTGCACCATTAAACACGACATATCTAACCTGGACACTTAATAATAGTCGAAAAATAACTCGTTCAGTATATAGTTTATTTTGTTTCATAATAAAATATATTTAGAATGACACTATAACTATTAATAATTTATTTTGTCATTATTATTATTAAGTATAATTCAATTTAAATGTATCATCAATATTGTTATTTTTATAGTTAAATAATACAATATAAGCATTTCCTAGAAATATTGTAAACAAATTAAGTACCAATTTTGCCTACTTGATGTATTAATAATTAACAATAATTAATAATTTAAGTGTAGTAGTCCGTTACGGCCGTCTTCGACATATGTGTTGCCCGCAACAGAAATAGGGACTTATGCTAAAATTAAATATTATAAGCCTAAAAACTGAAAGACTTATTTTGCAAAAAAACCGGCAAAAGGTCAGGCAGACATGACTATATCAATTCGGTTGTACACATTTTATGGGTTCAAAGATGTCTTCTTTTATGCATTACACATTTCATAACAAAATTGAAATACCCTAAAACTCTTCAAATGTACAAAAATCCTATTGGAATATACAACCCATTCGAAATATTTTTATAGATAATCAAACTCGCTCTAATGGGCGCTCTCAAGTCAAATCTTGCCCAATACGCGTGCCAAGAGGCTAAGACGAGTACAAGAAAACAACATTAAATTGTCAAGACATGAACATATTTGGCTAAGTCAGTTCGTCGGTCTGTCGGTCTGTCGGTCCATGTGACGCATTTGTGACGCCTGAAATTTTAATGAGTTTTATGTGGGTACACACCCCGTTTGTTGAACCCGTCTGGGCATCCATTGTGTCTCGGAATTCGAATTATGTTTTGTATAAAGCGGAGCAAAAAGACCACATAACACATTTAAGCTATTTATAATGTTATTTCAAAACTGGGCTGGAAAGACCCTACTGTTTTGACTCTGCAATAATATAAATACCAACAAAATAAATGAATAACAAGTAAGAGGCTCTAGTCGAGAGCTCCCGACCCTGAAGCTATATGTCAAGTTTGCTTACTCTAGCTCTTATTATTTACCAAAATTGCCCAAAAAACATGATATCGATATCGATTTTTATCGATTGCTTGAAAACGGAGTAAGTTGTCGTTTTGGAACGTCATATCTCCGCGCGGAGCTATGTAGTTTTGGTACGCCATATCTCCGCGCGGAGTTATGTCGTTTTGGCACGTCATATCTTCGCGCGGAGTTATGTCGTTTTGGAACGTCATATCTCCGCCCGGAGTTACGTCGTTTTGAAAAGTCATATCTCCGCGCGGAGTTATGTCGTTTTGAAACGTCAAATCTCCGCGCGGAGTTATGTCGTTTTGGAACGTCATATCTCCGCGCGGAGCTATAACCCGAGAGCTATTACCCGAGAGCTATTACCCGGGGTAGGTTCGAATATCAAAACTTTTTTTTAATATTTTTTTGAAAATCTCGGGTAAATATAATCTTATTTTAAAATATTATACCTTTTTGAATTCGTACGGATCCCTTCTATCATATGGCATTCAAAGAAATTAAACATTGATGGCTTGGAAAAAGTTGTTGACCAAAAAACGTTTCGTTGGTTTAATCAACCTTTTTTGTTGATTTTTTAGACTATCTCGGCCAAGTAATCTCAGAGTCGAAGCATTCGCCAACCCATACAAGGACCTCGCTGAGAGGTGTGTAGTCAGAAGGCTCAAGAAAAGATCCCTTAGAGACCTCCTCCAACCACGACACAGGAGAAGCCCCAGAGCCCACCGACTACCTACGTGACGGTGCAGCCTTACTCAAAGAAGACGGCTTTGATGTTTGTCCACGATAAAGCCTGAGGAGCCAACCAGGATTGGCGAGATACCACCTAAGTTAACGGTTTTGTAATACAAATGTATGCTATTTTTTGATTCAATACAATAAACATATATAAGTTAAAAAAAAAACAAACTTTTTGGACGATTTTTTTTTTTTTTGAACTCTCGGGTAAATATATCCTGTTTTTGAAATGTTATACTTTTTTGAATTCGTACGAATCCCTACTATCATACGGCATTCAAACAAATTAAAAATTGATGGGTTGAAATGAGTTGTTGACCAAAAAACGTTTTACATCACGTTTTTTTCCAAAAACGTACGGATCCCTACTATCAAATGGTATTTATTAAAAAAAAGTTGTTGGCCAAAAAACGTTTCCCTTGCAAAGTCTACCTTTTTTGGAGTATCTCAAGTGAGATTCATTAAATTATGCTAAACGAAGTACTGTCCCAATCGAGCTCTCTCCACTGGATTTATTCAAGCCATATAAATAGGTAGCTTTATCTAAATCAATATACTTACTTTGCATACCCAAGCCATTTGCATGACATAATATTAAACAAGTAAGAGGTTCTAGTCGGGAGCTCCCTTCTCCTCTTCCAACATCAAATGCATATATATATTCTATTTTAGAAGCTATATGTCAAGTTTGGTGACTCTAAACCGAGTAAGTTATCGATTATCGGAAACAAACTCGATCTGCGCGGGAACTAGGAGCATCTACATCTAAAATTTCAGTCTCTAGCTCTTATAGGTTCTGAGATCTTTGCGTTCATACATACGGAAGGACGGACGGACAGACAGACAGACGGACATGGCTAGATCGACTCCGCTATCAATACTGATCAAGAATATATATACTTTATGGGGTCGGAGATGCTTCCTTCTGCCTGTTACATACATTTGGATTTTGCACAAATACAATATGAACTTTTATCCATTTTTAATGGGTTCAGGGTATAAAAGGGATTATAAATTAATCAAAAGAAATTTCAAAATATGTTAGCTATAGCGTTTGCTTTATAAGAACTTTTAAATTAATTTAGCTAGATCAAACTCAACTACTACTATAAAATTTCTTGATAATCAGAAGAAAATATGGAAAACAAGCCACATTTAATTTGTGCTCGTCATAAGCATAGTGCCTGGGGTTTGTTCCCTCGCTTTAGCTTGACAAATGACTTTTCCAACTAACAAATCTCATCTGGCAAATTCAGTAGCTCAACATTTTCCCACACATTTTAAGTCAACACCGTTCACTTGATTCCGCATATGCGGCTACATACTTTGATTGCAGTGCAACGTTGGAGTTTTAACACGAATTCAATGAGGTGGCCAAAAAAAAAAACACAAAAAAAGCTGCTGAATGCAAAAGCTCTCAAAGGTCACACCAACCGGCTGGGCACGCATCGAGATTGAGATTCATATAGCAGGCCGCTGTCCAGTTTGAAAACAAGTTTCTGGGCAGATCTATAAACAACGTGGACCAGGTAGCAGAGGCAGCAGCAGCAGCAAATGTTATGTAATATTGATTTTGGGTACTAATTTATTTAAGCGACGCTCGAGGCGTGTGAATTTATTGTGAAAGAGCTGCCATGTGGCCTTGAAATGAAACTGAGTTAACATTTTGAATGAAATGCAATCTGCGCTTTAATAAATTTGCTAATTTGCCAGAAGCCCTATGCGGAAATCTATTGGCAACTTTGTTGCCACAGTCAGTAGCACTCTTTTATGACAGTTTTCATCCGAAGCCATTTCCTGGTATTGTTGGAAAATCCATTCAACATGGGCTGCCAGTGGCAGTTGCCTAATTGCGCGATGACGCTGCTCGATCAACTGAATTACCGTCACATAGGTGTAATTAAAGCGAATTCCATGTGCAGCTGGGAAAATGCGTTGGCGTCGGGCGTTTGTTAGGTGTCTCAGAGGTTGGGACTTAAGTGCGCGGCGCGTTCATTTCGAAATTTTAATTGGGGCGCCTCCAATTGATGCGATTACTATTGTTTTGAGTTTCAGAGCGAGGGTGGTATTTAAGTCTAGTTAAACGTTTTATTAGCATTTGTTTCAAACGTAAAAAAAATAAAATTATGCTAAATTTAAAATTTAAATGTGTAATTCACGAAATGCTAAAATATAGTATAAAAACAATTTGAAATATGAACAGCTTTTGACAATAATAACAAGAGCCTAATAACGAGTCCCAAATCTCAACTAGGCTCGAATGCGTTTAATTAAATGTATTTTTTTAAAAAATAAGTTTCGGTATATATATATATTTTTTATTATTATTTGATGTTAATCCGGTATTTGAATTACATTTTTATGTGAACAAATTGAATAAATTAAAATACCTTGTTAAGCTCAAAATGTCACTTCTGATGAGTTTGAGAATAACCTGATTTGATTATATTTATAATTTGAATAGTTCATTTTGTTACTTCTTTTTCTTTATTCATTTTTATGTTTTTCACAATCGTATGACGTAAAAGCTTTTACCAGCTTGCACAAGGTGAACACTGTTTTGTATTTACTCTTAAATTATTTGGGCTTAATACCCAAAACCATTTTCAGTTCTGACATATGTGCACAAGTTTGTTGCCTAAGTCTTTCGTTTTGCTATGAAATGTTTGTGTATGAAATTTTATTTTCACTTACCCAGTGAGCCAAACATGGCCAGACATAACAAAGCACTGATGATTATTTTCGCCATATTGAACGTAAATGAGTGTGTGTGTGTGTGTGTGTGTGTGTGTGAGTGTGTGTAGGTGGTTATCCTTCAAGTGTAGTCCTTAGGCACTACGTTCCGTTTAAAGACGGGAAGCGAGCGCGATGTGCAACCAACGAGCAGACAATTTGGACTGTTTTGCGATAGATACGAGACGAAGATCTTAACTGGTAAAATGGCAAGCGACGTCGACAGCGACGTTGATGAGCATGAGCTGAGACTCGAGCTGACGCAGTTGCTGATCTTCTTCTACTTTAGTTACGTATACGATAGCGACAACTTTTGTCGTCTCGCCGTTCGCTGGTGCTGTTGCAATAAAAACAAATATGTTAATAAATAACCAAAGCGCATAACAACAACAACAAAATAAAACGAGCCGAGCGAGCGAGCGAGGGAGTCGGCAGCTTCTAGCAAGGCCCAGCGCCATCAATTCGACAAAAAAAAAGAAGCTCGTCTCGCTCGAGATGAGTCAGTGGCAGAGCAAGATGCCAACAGGTTGTTTTAGCTGAGCTAGCAACTGCCTTAGTATTAATCAAAGTTTGTGCTTAATTTATGTTAAATAAATGCTTAAATGCTATCCATCGTATTTGCATTTTTGGCACTCTTATTTTCATTTTAAACAGAAACATTTCTGGCAGAAAACCAGAAAAATTCAAGACGACTCTTAAAGTCAAGGACGGGGACAAGCTGCGCCCATGCCAGCTCGAGCCTACGGCTGTGCCAAGTGCGGGGCTACACCATTGTCTCAGATTCGGCGCGGCGCTGTCTTGGCTAATCTGGTCTTGAATTCAGCTCTTAACGTGAGCAGCTGTGGGGATTTTTCTTTAATTTTTGACACCGCGCCTGCTAATAATTCAAAGAAAACCAACAATATGTTTGCTAGCAAGATTAGCTACAAGATATTGGCGTGTCTTGCATTCGATATTGATTCACTGATGTTGTTCATTAAAAACAAGACACAATTATTTTTATCTCACCTCGTTATGGGGCCATTTTTGATTATGATAAATTAGAATAGTGTAGATCTTACTATCACATGTCACATATATACACTTTTAATAGTACAAAAATCAAGACAAACTTATAAATATTTTAGAAAGAGTCTGAAATTTGCATAAAAAAGTTGATAGAAAAAGATTTAAAACATTTTTAGTAAATATTAATAAAAAAGAGTTGAAGCCTCTCAGCTCGCAGTTATTTTATTAAATACGCAAATCTTGTGATTCATTTTAAACTGTTTTTATTTTTTATTTTTACAATACTTATGCGTAGATATATTTCACATCAGTTTTGTGAACTTTCTTACATTTCAGCTAATAGTCCTTGCTCAGCAATTGTCGCGTTGTTCACGCCAAAAATCTTAGAAATCAAATCAAGTTTGAAGCGATCAAATGCTGTGCTCAAATGAATATAAAAGGCCTAGGACTGTTGTGGACTTTATTATATTTATGGCCTAAAAAAGATTGATTAATGAAAATACTTCCTAGTGTTGGAAAGTAATATGTAATATTCAATTAAATACAAATAATAATTATATTGTGTAATAATAGTTTTTTAAACATAATATTGGCAGGCTAGCTATAAGAAGACTCATTCAATAGGGCATGACTTCGACTAACTGCAGCTTAAATATCAAGTCGTTCTGAAAACCATAACAAAACGTTTTGTTTAAGTAAATAATTTGTTGCAATTCTCACACACATACATATATGTACAAATAGCTTAATTCATTTTGATGTACACACTACATGAATTTATATATAATTAATTACTATCAATTATTTACATACAAAAATAATGCTCTTTGTCCCTTACGAAAATCGTGTTCCACTTATGTAATTTGGCCTGAACAAAATGCCGATAAGCCAACACAACAAAAGGTGTCTGTGAATTATTTATAAAAATACAACGAAAATACAATTCACTGCCGCATTACCTACAATTTTTTTCTTTTATATTTTTCTTTTTCTTATTTCTTTTCGATCTCTAAGGCACTTTAATACTTTATCAATAATATAGTGTTTTTTTTTCAATTTTTTGAATTTTATGTTTTTGTAACAGTTTTGTTTTGGGTCTATTTTAGCTACTTTCTCAATAGTTTTTTTTTTGTTTTTTGATTTCATTTTATTTATTTGATGTTGATTTTTACTTTATATTTACTTTTGTCTGGCTAATTGAAATTTATTCGGATGTACTAACTTTTTGTAACAGTTGAGCGCATAAAATTGTTTAGCGAATTGAAAAGTTACTGCTAACTGCTTTAGGTGTAGACTTATAGATAGACATACAATAGATACAAACACCAATTGATTTTTTTGTTGTTGTTGTTGTTTTTTTTTCTTTTTGTATTTTGTTCCCAAGACACTCTCAAAGATGTTTTCACATTTACACATTACATAATTGCTTTGGCAATTATCGAATTTCCAACTGTCAACTCCCAACAAAAAAGCGCCCTTTAATTTCCATAGTATATAGTGGGTTTAAGGCCTGAACAACAAACCCCTTTGCCAAGATTTTAGCATGTCTTTGTCTATCAATATATTCCTCGTTATGTTTTTAACATTTATATGTGCACAAGTTTGACTTTAAGTTCAACACTAAAAAAAAGCATATACAAAACTAGTTTAATGCATATGATTTTCAGTTTGTTTTTAGCTTGATTTCATTTCGGTTCGTTTCTTACTGCTTAAGTTGTAATTAAATTTAATTAATGCTCAAATTAATCTTCGCCTTTACTAGTACAAATATCACGGTTTGCATTTACGCATTACGCTTTAAAACGTATTTTTTAATTAATTGTTTTGTTAATTGTTTAATTTTAGGCATTAACTTGAACTTCATTCCCAAGGTTTGTAGAATTGTATTTTGTTATTTTCTCTTTTAGTTCTATATACTCGTAAGTCTGTACGCATTATACGTATGTATTTTGTTTAATTTTTCAGCATTCTAAGTTTAAACGTTTTTAATTCTTTTTTGCATTTTCTCAAGTCTATTTAATTCTTGTAATAATTAAACCTTTTTTGTAGCGGCTTATTGAATTGTTGCTGTCTAATTTTAAAATTAGTTTCAACTAGTTTCTAAACCTATTTGTTGCCCTTTCAATTCGCTTTGAAACTTAAGACGGTAGACGGTCCAGTTGGTGATTTACATACAAATTTAAATGGTTAGACTATTGTGGCTAGGAATCTCTATGTATACGTAAATATCTTGAAGAGCTAATCCACCTAACAACCATTTGATGGCAGCTGGTAAATAGTAAAATGGTATGTTCTTCGTTATAATGGGATAATGGGTAAAAATACTTGAGTACTCCACGAAAATTGTTGAAGGAAAGCGGAAATTAAGACATAACTGTAACTAACTGTAATGAAATTCCATTCGCGATAAATCGGCTAACTAACTAAGACAGGACACAAATTAAATGGCTTAAATAATAATTGGAAGTAGGACTACAACTAAATCATAATGACTGCCCGTGAGCAAAAAGGCAATGCAGCCCGTGGACAACAGAGGCCAATGCAGTCCCAATGGGATTCCTGGCTCGCTCTGTGTGGATGGCGCATTGCTTGAAATGATATGAGCCAATGTGAAGATCAAAGCGCTTAAGAAAACTCTTCAGCTGTTTCCGGTGAGGACTCACCCATTCCAGCTGTATGGCAGCTCCTGGCTAACTAACTTTAATCGGCATTTACAAAAAGAACCAACAACTAGCTACGTTTAACGTACTTAAGCCGTGCTCCTAAGGCTTCGCTTATGCATAGAGTAGAAAACACCCGCTCCGAACTCTTCTGGTCTATAAACCTAAGTAATTCTCTAAGCCTAAGCTAACTAACTAACACTAACTAGGCGTAAAATACACACACACACACACACACACATACACAATGCTAATGCCATTAGGAAAGGCCTCCGGAATAGGGCATCATTGGCTCCTATAGCATTGCGAATATAAATTGTGTGGTTGGCTGTTTTTGTTTTTTCAGTAGTTGTTGTTGTAGTCTTTTCGCAAACGTCTCGCTTGAGGAAGTCGGTGCTCAACTGTGCTTCAGGATTAGTTACTATATCGCACAGCCCTTGCGCATGCCGTACATGATCTTCAATTCCGGATATATGATCTTGCGTATCAGCTGATTCGTCTTGCCCGCCAGCATCGCCCGCCGATTGTCCTTTTTCAGCACTTTGATGCCCGGCTTGTGCACCAGAAATGCATTGTCCAGTATGTGGAACTCGTAGTCCAGCACGCACAGCGAGTAACCCTGAAAATCAGATTAGACACAAGCCCAAATCGATATATAGAAGCCAGAAAACTCACCTGCGTCATCTTGTCGCTCTTGCCCTCCCAGCTGAGCCGCTCGTCGTAGTGGGGATCCGCATGGGTGCCAATGTAGATGGGCTCCCAGTGCACATAGTAGCCGGTGCGTTTGCCTATGTGAAACACACTCAGCTCGTCCGTCTCATTGGCCGCCATCCACTCCTTGGACTTGGGCACGCCGTGGCAACTGGCGCACACTCGCTTGTGAAAGGGTATTGCCTTGCCCGTGCGCAGAAACTCCTGCAGCTCTGTTTTATCGTGCGGGACCGGCGAATTCTCATCCACCTCGAATATGCTGAGCGGAAATACTCTGCAAAATCGAAAATGCACTTGATTAGTTTATTAAGTTATTTCTCTCGGTACTAGTTGAAACTGGCTTTTAAGTAGTTAGGATAGGTTTTAAGGAATGATGAACATATATTAATACAATTTGAACTGATGTGTGTCAATATTTATGATCCTGAATTTATAGTTTATTGCTTGTGTGAGATAATCTCTAATAAATTATTCATTTTATTCAAGTTTTTATTCAGTATTTCTGAATTCTGCTATCAAACCCTTCCGACTTATAATACAAGTTTTTCTACCTTCAGAAAAACCCATTTCAGACATATTTCACATCTGATATTAATAATTCCGATTTTTACAGTATTTATAGGCTTATATGCTTGTCTAGTCGGCAGAAAAACAATATGTTTCAGGGGTCGGAGTTTTCTCTTTCAGTTTCCTGATATTATTTTATCCAGAAAATACAATTATTTTGTCAGTTCTATAATACGCGATTATGGTAAAGATTAAATGTTAGACGTTAATAAATTGATTTTTCTACAATCGCACTAGTTAAGACAAATTTTAAGACTTCGAAACAAATAATTGCAGTTCCTTTTTAATCAGCGTAATCAATTTCTAGTAAATTGCAATTGTATTTGAATTCGAAAAAAGTGCAAACATTTTGACCGAAACAAATCAATAAGCTGCTCTTCTTCTTGTATATTTGGATGTGCCTCGCCTACTTGCAAATGCCCAGCATATTTATCCTAGTCCCAATACTGCATTCTTGGTAAAACTCACCTGGGCGCCTTCCGCCGCAGATACTGCTCGTTGCGAGCAATCATCTCAAGGAATTTCTTGACCAGTCCGGGATTCGGATACAGTTCAATATCCGAGGCCAGGATAAAGTGTGTGAGCGCCGCATCGCGTGCAATGTTGCGACCCACGTTGACTGGGTAGAGGAGCTTCTTCTGCGCCTTGTACAGATGCCCGGAGCTGACATTGAAGTACGGCGCAGGCAGCGAACAGTTGTAGCCCGTCTTCAGAGCATCCTGTGCCTTGGGCACGCTCTTGGGTATGTGCTTGGTGCCAAAGTAGACGTGAAAAGTGGCAAAGGCGCGCACCAGCTGGTTGCCAGGCACGCAGTCCCGCAGATACTTGATGGAGTCCAACGTGGGCTGGAAGTCCGTGCCGGGCGCATGCATTGCTATGCTAATAGGTGCGTTCCAGCTGCATGGGGTCGGGTTTGTTTTGTTAGTTCAGTTGGATAGAATAGAAAAAAATAACAGAGCTTACCGTTCCAGCAGCGGCACCAGATTGTCCAGGAAGGTGTAGTCCGCATGCGTTGTGTAGGTAATGGACTCGTGGCACTTGAGCTCGCCATGATCGGCCCTCACATAGTTCTGCAGCACCCAGAAGTCGCCGCGTTGTAGCGTCTGCTGGTTGTAGTCGTGCTCGAAGCAGTTGAGCAGCGTCCGCACGCGCTCGTCCAGCTCCTTCTCGTCGCCGGTGACTATGTAGCTATCCGGCTGTGTATTGTTGAGCTCTGCGGCAGCGCTGCTGCTGCTGCCGCCGGCTCCGATGTTGCCCACAACCTGGCCAGGATCAGCTGAATTGGGCTGCAAGCCGCTGCCAGCTCCACCGCCAGCGCCACCGCTGTCGTTGACCACTGCGGGCGGAGGGGCCGCAGCTGCCACAGGCTCCGAATTGGCATTGCCTGTGGCTGCTGCGAGCACCTTCTCCTCTGCAAAGGCCGCCTCTGACTGCACAGGGAATAAGAAAAGGAAGTTAATTTATTATGCTTTTTTATTAGTTCAGCACTTACATTCACGTTTTTCGCCGTGGGCTGCTGTTGTGGCAGCAAGGGAGAGGCCTGCAGGGAGGATGCCGCCGGCTGTTGTTGCTCCTGCAACATGAAGCCGCCGCCGCTGGTGAAATTGTTGCCGCCGCCATTCATCAGAATGCAGCCTATGTACAATAGGACGGCTACGTTGATGAGTATGCTGCAGCGCAACAGCCAATTGCGGCGTGTAAACATTTTCTGACCCAGCGGCTCAAAGCGCATGTTGAAGCTGCAAGCAGACAATTGTTAATTAATTAATTTAATTGAAAACATTTCCAATTTAAATTAATAACAGTCAGCTGTTAACAAAAGCGCCACCTATGCTGTTGTCTTGGTACTAACGCTATTCACAAGCGTTGCCACCTGTTCGCAACTGCGTACGCTGTTATTGCCAGCAATTCAAGCACAACTGCTGCTCTGTTAAGGTACTAATGTTACTCTCTCTGTTAACCCTCTGTTCCAGATATGCTAAAGTGGCAGTAACGAGTACTTCTGTAAGTATCGCGCATCTCTATATTTAGCCATTTTGAGTACACTTCAACAGCTGTTCCGATCGGCGCCTTTTTGCTGCGGATGGCGCATAAGTTGATAAACTAAATACAATATTTTGAAATACATAGATACGCACACAACATGTCTTTGCAACAAGCTCTAGATGATTGCCTAATCGACTTCGACAGACGTGTGCTGGTCACCGATTTGCTGGAAGAGTACAAATTAACATATAAAGAAACTCACGAACTGCTCGAGGCGCACATTAAACAGCAAGAAAGTGCAAGTGCCACAAAATACGAGAAACGCTTTCTCGTCCACGGCATGCAGACTGGTGGGGACGGTGAGCTGTATACGATTGTGCAAGGCGAAGATAAACTGAAGGAATGGCTGGCCAAATTGCAAAACTCGCAATTCCAGCTGTATTCAGTGGAAGTGGCTGGCGGCTCCAAGAGTGCTGCACCTATTTTCAAGCCCATGCAGCATGTGGAGGTGCAGTTAGCTAAGCTGGAGCAGCGAGCAGGCGCCACGCCCAAGGGAGTCACCAATGGCGTGAGCAATGGTGTCCACAAGCCCTCAGAGATATCAAAGCCGTCCAGCATCAAGGTGGAACAGTCAAAACCGAGTGCCACCAAAGTGGAGTCTGCCGCACCCGCAGAGCAGCATAACAAAACATCGCCGAGCGAGCAGAAGAGCAAAGCAAAGACACCAGCAGCAGCTGCGAAAAAGGGTAGCATCGGCAGCTTCTTTAGTGCGGCTCCGGCGGCTAAAACGCAGCCTGCCAAGGAAAACAAAGCAGCTGCCGCCAAACCTGCCGCCGGCAGCATGGAGAACTTCTTTAAGAAGCAACCAGCGCCCAGCATCAGTCAGGCAAAGCAAAAAGAAGAAGCAAAGTCTGCCAGCAACACCTCCGTTCAGCTGTTCGCTGAGGAGAGCGAGCCGTCCTCCGACGAGGAGGAGAAATTGGATAAGCTGCGACGCAAGGTGGTCGGTTCAGGGGACGAGTCAGACGAAGCGGACGCGAAGCCAACAGGTAGCAAGCGGCGTCGCATTGTGGACTCCGACGATGAGGAGCAGCCACAAAAGAAATCAGCAGAACCGCAGCAGGCAAAGGAGGCAGAGGAGCCAATGGAAGTGGAGGCGGCGACAAATGAAACCTTTCTAGATGATGATGGCTTTGTTATAACTGTAAAGGCCAAGAAACCAATGCAAGCGGCCAAGAAAAAGGCCTCGCCAACAGCAGCAGCAGCAGCAAAAGCTGCAGTTTCATCTGCACCAACTACAAAGAAAAAATCACCGCCGGCAGCAGGCAAAAGCGCAAAAGAGACGCCTAAAAGCAAGCAGGGCAGCATAACAAGCTTCTTCACCAAAAAGTGAAGGCGTTCCCAACTAGTTTAGTTATATGTTACAATAACTGAGATTAACAAATTAAAATGCTTGCATTCCCGAAATATACACGAAATACTACAAATAATTATACGTATACTTTATATTAAATTAAACATTTTTCTTAGTTTTCTCACATTCAATATTTTACACAAACTAAGTTCACAAAATAAATATTACGAATTACACACGAGATGCTTTCCATTATATTGAAAAACATGGAAAACTTTCGAATTGTTTTTCGGGTTGTAGCTATTTAAGTATTAGTCACCCCACATTTTGTTATTTCAAGTATTTTACTCGCTTATCTCAACACGAATGTAAATCTAAAAACTCAAGTGGAACGTTTTTCTGATCTTGCCTTTTAGTGGCTTCCATTATCAAACCGTCTGGCCGTATGGGCGTCGTACTCGAACTGTTCCTTATCTGGTCAGCGAGTGTTCTTATAAATTTAGGCGTCCTACTCTGCGCTATTTGCATTGACGCTTGTTTTTGTTTCTTTTTTTTTTTATCGTGCGTCATGAATGTTGCGCTACTTGTTGCCTGAGTAAATGGCATTTGTTTGCTCTTGAGCCACAGCTTATCAATTTGCTACTTCCGAATGCGGAATGATAAGCGCTGTTTAATTAGTTGACATTGCTACAGTGTAGGTAGACTCTATCTTTACTTCAACATTTATCATTCCTTTTAGTGTTATTTCAAGCACATGCAGTTTGAGGTTTACAACAAAAACAAGTTTTGCATTTATTTTGCAACCTAAATTACGAGTGCAACGACTTTTCGGGTCAGACCAACGGACGAGATGTCATCAGCATTACTCAGAGTGGAAAAAAAATAATAAAATACCGCAGAACAGGAAGCGCGAAATTAACTGTTTCTGTTTTATTTTTATTTTTTTTGCGGCACTTTGCTTAAAGTGCCGCCAGCAATATAATTAGTAACAGCATCAGCAACAATTCGTTGAGATTGCCACATTAATTGCGCAACGCTCCTAACTGTGTCCCAGGTGAATGCTGTTCCTGAAACTCACATTATTGTATTAAATTCCCTTAAAAATGAAAACTTTTTTAAATTAAGTGAATTTTTTCACTTTTTTACCCAATTATTTAATAATATTTATAATCAAATTGCAGTTGCCAGCCGCAAAAACCATCTAGAACATGTAATCGCCATTTAATAAAAGCAGGGAGGCAGTGTTTGAATCAATTCGATTGCCAAAACAGCAACACAAATTTATTTAACCTCTAATAAGAAAAACATGAGGTTTGCAGACGATATTATTATTCAAATATATTCTTGATTAGCATCAACAGCAGGGTTGATATTGTCAAGTCCGTCTGTCTGTCTTTCTTTTTTAATGCAAAGTAGTTCTGCTGCAGGCAGTACATTCGTCAGTTGAATCGGACTAATAAATAGATGGCTTACGAATGATCGGTCGAAAATTAGGTTCTTGCCTGAAAAGGTTTTGTGTTTTTCTAGATACCTCGAAAATGAAGATTATGTCTGAAACACTTTCTAAAACAAACTTAACATATACAAGTTTCACTATGCTGCTTGTATGAGCCTATCAAGAGCACACTACTATATTATATAGCTTAATGGGAAGAATCGGTCGGTACTCTGTTCTGTTTTTGGTTTTCCAAGATATTTTTATCAAATTCAGCAATTATGAGCTACACTAGTCTCTCATATCTGCAAGACGTAAGCCAAATGTTACAGGGCTTTTATATTTTAAAATTGTCGAAGATAGACGTACATTTATAAAATATTTATGTTATATAAGATCAAATTACTGAAAAGGTAGAGAGAAAGAGTAAGTGGAAGAGGGAAATGGAGGCACATGTAAGGTTAAAGAGACAGAGCTTTTGAAGAAAGAAGCCTGTAACAAGAACCATAGCAGAAAACTGGGTCAAATATGTAAATCATTGGCAAAAGCTCAAAGAAATACAAAAATTGATTGTTAAATAAACAATAGCGAAGATACGTATATTTGGCATAATCTCGGACACTTTCGAAAACGTACGCACAACAGTTAAGAGACCTCGGCTGCAATTGATGTACTATTATTTTAGAATTTCATTCTTTTCTTTATATTTATGTTTTGGCACTTGCGTGTGCTCATTAGCGCAGAAAAAGTATCATTCGAATACAAATTGAACGGTTGCTTTCGAGCTAGAGCTGGAGCTGCTCCATTCATTAGGGGCTCCCCTGGGGGCACACGCGCCCGGGCATTTTACACGCATCATTGGAATCGCTGCCGTCGCTGTCGCCGCCGACGGAGTTGATGGATTGGAGTGAAAACTGTGAGATGTTTCAAGTTCAATGCACCGTCTTGACTGATGGCCCACTCCTCCTGTCTCTCACCCTACCACTCCATAGAAGGGGGCCTGCGGTAGGTGATTTTATCAGATACTTCATGGCAGGTATGCAAAAAAAAAAGTGCCACTGGTTTTTGTGTGTTTCTGGGACACGGGCTCCGTATGGGACTGGATTGTTATATGTGCTGGATAAATTTGCATAGCCTGCGGCCAGTTCGAGTCGAACGCCTCGGGTAATCCGCACTGTCGCATTCGGCAAGCCACGCGCACAGGAAACCAACCAGAAATCAGCATCTGAATCAGAATGAGAATCTCGTCAAGCTGCGCACTGCCCGGCGGCCAATTTGATAAAAATCTTTTGCGCGCGCTTCGCAACAAGTCTCTTCTGGTTTGGAGTTTGAGTTTGAGCTTGAGTTCCTCTCTTTTATGGTCACATTTGCCATCATAATAATCGTGTGCAGAGTTCAATGGCAGGCACTTCTAGCGTTCCAGAGTGGGTTGCTTGGCGGGTTCCTAAGCATGGCGTCGCTTTTATGCTTTTATGGCCCCGCTCGGCCCACTCAGTTGCTCTGGTGATTATGCAAAACACACCAGTGTTCCATAAAATTTGGAGCAAAACGTGAGAATTTTTATGAGTTTTCAATTTGCCAATTGCACAGACCTGAGTGGCCCAGAAGTGCGACACACGTTTTTCCCATTTCTGATTGTTTTTAATTGTTTACCTATTTATTTTAAGTTCTTGTCTCCGTCAAAATGTTGCTTGGCAACAGCGTCGCGCGAGAATGACTGATGAGGCATGGGCTTAGAATTTGGCAATCGACTCATTGAAATATGAATATTTAATAGGGTTTCTTATTAAAACAGGTTAAGAGTATCTTGCGGCGAACAATTGATAAAAACAACATCTACACATGACTAAAAGCAATTCTATTTTCATGTTCATGAGCCGATAGCAATATGCTGATTTTTTGTTTGATGTCTCCAAATTCAAATTCTTAATAAATGCGGGATTTTGGAATTAAGACTTTAGAGAAAAAAATTCTATCTTATAATGATTCACGTGTTCTTAGATACCAGTATAAGCTGTATTTTGACTAATAAAATTCTGATCAGCTTGCGTGTAGCTCTAAAATTATAGTTCATAGACAAATGTTCATTTATGAAATTCATATGTGTTATATTAAAGTACGAATATTTTGTTTTTTCCTACTACTTTAAACATATAGATTTTACAAAGTCTTAAAGGTTATACGAAAAGTGTTCAAAAAAGGGGCAAACCAAAATATTAAATTTCTTATTGATAAATATGTTTTTTATATTTCTAATCAGCTTAGTTTGAGGTCGAATCTAGCTATAATGGCAATCGACCATTATCGAATACATAATGTAAGAAAATATAGTATTTGCCTAGTATCTGTCCAGTATCCAAATTTCAATCGTGGATTAACTCATTGTGCCACCTTAGATTAACCCCACTTTCAGCATCAATTTTCGCCCAAACGTAGTCATGAAGTCAAAAACTCTTTCAAGAAATGCCAGCGAAAACTAACAATAAAACATTCCAGCAATAGCAGCAGCTGGCAGCGCAATCTAATTAGACATAATAAGCCACAGAGCAAGCAACTGAGAGACGAAATTTTCTGGCCAAAAGGTCTGGTCAACTGTTGGTTTGTTACCAACTCGGCTCGGGCTGGTTGCTGGCCAACCGATGAGCAACAAAGCAACCGAGCAGCAAATCGACTCTGACTCCAAGTTCGACTTTGGCTCTAGTGCTGAGTTTTTCCGGCCTGCGCTATTAAAATATATTACAGCAGCAATTTCACTCGACTTTATTTTTGCGCTTTAGCGGGAACAGGGAACACGGGCCAGGCACCAGGGATGGGACCAGGGAGCAGGCAGCAGCTTGAACCAAGCTCGGGAGCAGTCCCGCCGCCGCTCGCAGTGCCTGCTTTTGGTGTATATAACTTAATTTTTATGGTCATGCAAGTCAATTGCAGTTTGGCATTTCTTCGATGAATTTTTCTTGGCCAGCCTCGCTGGCCGTTGAGGCCATCATCAGCTCTGCACTGGTTGTTATGCTGTGCCAGTCGCAACATCGTAACATGAAACGCAGCAAATTGTTTGCACAATGGTTAAAGACTATGAGCCGAGCAGTAGGCGCACCTTGGGACCAGGGCGTCTTGGACACAGCAACTGCCTGGCCAGCTGGCCAAGTTGCTAGCGATTTCTGCGCAGAAATAAATATATGGGGCGCATATCTATAGTATACATGTAGAGCTAAAATGTAACTTATTTGAAACTTTTTGGCATTGTGTTCCATTTCAGATCCTTTCATCTTGAGAATCGGGTTTTAAATAGAATAAGTCCAGCTGTCGTAATGCAAATGTATTGTATTCTATTTCTATGTGGGCCTAGCTGTCCAAAGGGGAAGAATCAACTTTGTACTTAAATATACTTTTCTTGTGCTTTCTAAAGTAACTAACGGCATTAACTTAATTGTAAGCGGTTGGTGGGGTTAAAAAAATACATCAAATATAATCTTTAAGTAATACAAATGTATTCCATATTACAGATTTTGGCAGGTTCATCGAAGTGAGGGAAATTAGTAGATGAGCTATACATAAACTAGCGCGTCAATCCAATAATGGTCCCTGCACTCTAATTGCCCCACAAAGAAACACATTAACTTAAATATTTGTAAGCATGTAGCCTGTATACATATACTTGGTCTCGGCAAACAAGGCAAAGTTCTGAGGGATTCAAACGACTACAAAGACACAATAGACAAACAGATAATTATCGATAATTGAACATTAATAAATATCAACATGGACACAAATCGACAAACCGACCGGCAGGGCCAATGTTTAATCTTATGTGCCATTAATGATGATACTTTGGCATGTTGGTCTTCTAATGACCTCTATAAATGGGCCGGGTGTTGGCCAGAGTGTGATACTGGGCACCTTGTAGACACATTAGCGACACATTTCCAACTGACAATGGCTCAAAGTAAAAAGGCAGCCGAGTAATTGATGAATGTCCATTACTTGTTTGTGATAGCAAGAGAGAGAGGCAGAGTGTCAGAGAATAACGCACCAACAGAACGGAAAACATACTCATAAAATATTGAATTTATATTGGTTCATTTGGTTAGACAACGGAAATGGCAGCGACATGAATTACAACTGTTTAATGGTCTGGGAGTGGCTGCAGGGTGTCGCTTCGGAGGTGGCCCGACCTGTCTGCCCCAAAAGATTTATGCCGCATCATAAAAGTTTTATTTATTCGATCCCATCCTTTGTAGACCCGGGTTCAGTTCTGCCAGCTAACGGCACTTGGCCAAAGTTATCCGACAACTAACTCTCTTACCTGGCTCTAGAACTGATGCAGAGATTAAAACAAAAACGCAAACTTTGCTTAAATAGTTTTTGATTTTCAACTGATTCAACTGAACCATTAAATGTGCTATAAAGCAAGAAAATGACGGTGCCAGAAAATAAAAACCGAATAAAACATTTGATTTGGCAACAATAAAAATAGTAATACATCTGTTTAAATTATGTGCATACTTATTCGAATTTTAGGGTAAGAATTCGTTTTATTTAATTAGTCCTTTATTTTTCAAATTAGAGAGTACTCAAGAAAACTATCAATATTTTTAAGCGTTATGCCGTACTGATTTTACAGCATTTTTGAAGTTATTGAAATTCAATTTAGCGAATCTACTCTATTACCTTTTGTAGTACGCCAAACTGATTTCGTATTATATATAAGGTATTTTTCTTATTGAACACAAAAATCTGGCTGATCGTATACAAAACTATATTTATTCCAATCGATTTGGAACGAAAAGATAAGATATATTGTGATTTGGGTGATTCGAAATTTAATTGATTTGTTTTTCCAAATTGTGGATAGGCAAGAAAGTGGTTTATGAAATGCAATTTTTTAAACCTTTATTAAACCTTGAAATCAAAGAGCACTACGAAAAAAAATTGAATATTTTTAATGGAATTTATAAACATGAGTAATCAAATTTTAATCGACTTGTGATAATCGAAGCATTACCAAAAAAAAGTTTACTAATAGCTTGTTAACAAGCACGTTTAGCACGTATTTGATTAGATAGGAACACTTTAAACTTATTCGTAAAAAAATTGGCATGAACATTTTTGATGATAATAATGTAGAACAGACATTTTAGTAACTAGCTCAATCTTCTTTGCGCCTTTATCAACGTTTTTTTTTTTTACGTTTCTTTAAAATGGTATTTTAATTAAATGGCAATCTTTCATTGGCCAGCAATTAAAGCAAGGGGAATAAAGCAAAAAAAAAAAACAACTATTATTTCATGTCAAATAGCTTTCATTACTTAATGCCACAAAAACATATATAAGAAGATTAAATATTGTATAAGATCTAATAAAGGTTACATTCATGTGGATATACTTCGGAACAATTGGACTTGGACAATTGTTTGACCGATAAGGAAGGAATTAACTAACTATCTAGGCTAATTGAAAGCTGGAGAAGGAACGTGAACATGAAATATGACTCACAAAGCGGCTAGAGAAAATACAATTGAATTGTTCATTGACATAAATAAATAATGCAGAAGGCCGAGCAACAAAACTACTTGCTGACAAATACGTGTAGTTCGAACTGGAAACGAGTCAAGTCGACCAAACACGCTACATTAAAAGTATCTGAGGCTAAGAGGCATATTAACTAATCCCAAAAATGGCATTATGAAACAAAACTAAATTTTAGATATAGTTATATAACTATTGAGAAACTGGTCCAGCTCAACTTTCATTTTTATGAAAAAAAAATGAATTTATGTATATAGGAATTGTCATTAATTTTGTATGTACAAATAGTTATCAAATTTAAATTTATTTATGTACATGTATATATGTATAGGGATATAGATACTCCAACAGCTACAGACACATTTTTGTACTTATAAAACAACGCCAACACAATATGGCTATTATTATGACCAACAATATAATTACATTGGTCACGGAAATATCAAATTAAGCTGCCTGCCCATATTTACATGCATACATACCTCTACAACAATATAGATTATTTTCGTTTGGCTTGTAATTGTTAAATTGCGTTCCCCAAAGGCTCGAGTTTCACAATTTTCGACTTTAAGCTTTAAAAACTGACAAACTTTGTTATAATAAATACAATTTGTTGTTGGTGTAATCCCTTCTTCCTGTGACATGCACGAATGCGGAATGTTTGAAAATTTCCGGTGCATAAATTTAAATAGGTTCGGGAAAGGCAAAAAAAATTCTTAAAATTGAAAAATGTTGCACATTATGTAGACTGATAATGCTGAAATTGGCAGCACAACAAGTCTTAAAGTGTTATGAGTTTCCGATATCTTAAAGTTTTATAGTTATTAGCTTATGAACAATAAGTTTTTATCTAAAAAGCAGCGTTTCGTAATGTAATGTAATCTTCAAAAAGAAAATTAACAAAGCATAACGAGTGTTCTAATTTCAACTAAAATAATTTTTCGCTAAGAAATAAGAACAAAATGCTTTACACCTAAACGAAAAACTAATTAAAACTGCATGATTAGAAAATCCCATAGGGACAGCTGACAGTCGGAGCATTACTCATACGCAGCATGTGCCAAGCATATATATATATATTTTTAAAGCATTCGCCGTGATTTCATAAATAGTTTTTGCTAGCAGCACGTGAGCCAAAAACGAAGCGGGCCAAACAAAAGAAAAAGTGACAAAAAGAAAATGAAATGAAAATCGATTGTTTTTGACCTCATAGAGGAATTGCCCACATTTGGAGCGTCGGGGCATTAGGCGACAGTCGGCCAGTGATTCTTTATGCGCGTTCCTCTGTTCTTGTTTTTCGATTCCAGCCGGGTGCAATGGCACTAATGAAGAGAACAAGAAGAGAAGAGAGCAAAAAAACAAAAAAAAAAAAAAAAAAGAACTGCCACGACACGGGCAAAAGCGAAACGCAAACAAACACGCCATGTCTCCGCGTAGGTGTCTGGTTTATTCCCAGCCCAAGACCCAAAACAAGGCAGACAGCTTTAATTCTATTCTATTATATATGTTTTTTTTCGCTTTTAAGCGTTTGCCTATTTACAGGCGAACGTAACACGCGAACTAAGCCCAGAAGCACAAAAAAACAAAATAAAGTAATGCCCGCGAAAACCAATAAATTTGCACAACACCCAGGGAAAAACAAGATGAATGCTCTGTGCGGAAATGCCCGACTAAGGAATACCCTGAACAGTCTTCTAGCAACACCAATGGGTAAAGAGATATTCTAGTTTTATCAATCCAAAATAAAGTACACATGACCTTTATATACCATACTACATATTCAATATAACATTTGATGGAATCAAGCTAGTGCTGTGCAGGACCTACGTTAAAAGTTTTAAGTCTCCATCTTTTATAGGTTTTGATATTAATGGAAATATGGATAGACAGACTTGGTGAAATAGACTCGACTTTTTATACTGATCAAGAATATGTAATATTTATGGGGTCTGAAGAGCAGCCTTTTGCCTGTTGCATACATTTATCCAAAGTCATTTAACCTCTTTTACCCATTTTTAATAGATACGGGGTATAAAAAGGGAAAGCAACATGATGAAAGCGCATAGATATATATATATATACTGAGAGAAGAATAGGATTTTGGGCTTAATGCAACTCACGAGCGTAAATCGCGTCTAATGCAGCGAAAATGCCTGCTTAAAATATATAATATTATTAAATAAAGTTAAAAATATTTAACATATTAATGTGGATAATTAGCGACAGTCCTCGGCCTGTTTGGAAATGACATGTTAGAATAGTTAGTAAGCGACACGCCTACAACACGCCCCAATGAAAAGTGCTTTTGCGGGTGGGCGTGATTATAATCGATTGTCTTGTGCCATGAGCATGCACAACACGGCAAAACTAAAATGCAGAGCATTCTGGACAATAGCCATGTGAAACTAAGCCCCAAATACGTGCAAACACACTCACATTTGTATATACATATGTATACACATATATAGTTAGTTACCCAATCATACAATTACACAGCTACACACACACACCCTGAGTTACACTCGTTTGCATTTGCACGCGTAATTTCATTAATTAAGTTTTTTTTTTTCTGTTTCCCCTTGTGGCTCTGCGGAATGTATTTGCATCCGCAGCAATGTTCGCGTTGTTGTTGTTATTGTTGTTGTTGTTGTTTTGCGTGTTACTCTCGCAAATGTCATTTTCATTATCGTTTACATGCATTATGTGATTTGGCCATTAATTGATTGGTTAGCTCTTTGGGCGCGTTACAAATGACGTAATCGAATAGTGAATGCATTTGCATTGCCCACACAATACACTGCGCTACATAATATAAACATTTGCCATATAAGCAAATTTCACCTCAGCCTAATGAAATTTGTCGCGCATGTGTTGACTTACATGTTAAAACACCAATTACGAAGTCGTCGTTGGTCAAGGTCGCCACATACCTGTAAATAGTAAAGTCAAAACAAAACAGTTAGATAAACGAAGCAATTACACCTTCAAAGAAAAAAAACAAATAGGTAAGAGTACTCTAGTCGCGAGTGCTCAACTGACAGATACCGTAAGCCTTGCTCTAGCAAAACCGGAAGCAGCTGCAGGGAAAGGCTCTCTTGCTCAAGCTTTGTGTATACTTTATACACAATGTACATGTTGTATTTTGTGACTACTTACTAAATCCTAAAAGTTATACTCAGATTTCGGATTTCAAATTTTTGTCGATTGCTTGGAACTTGGAAATTGCATTAATGGATAGCTTTAAAATGACAAAACTAGTTTGCCTAGAAACTGCTTACAGACGGAGATGGATATATCAAGTCTCCTTCTAAGCGTTACAAGTTCTATACAAATATTCACAGTTATAGAATCCTTATTTTTGCAAACTAAAAGCTAATTGCTCGAGAGTTATGATTTTGTATAAGTATTGTTTGCCGAGCGACTAGGTTGATTTAATAAATATCAATCCAAAGGAAACCAAAGTTACATTCTTTTCAAATTTCGATGTCCTATTGAAAGTTGCTTTAAAATTATTAAGTAACATTTCAAGTTTCCTTGTTTCTATGTATATATCAATTTGTACATTCTTCTTCTTTTTACAATCTTCCATTAAGCAACATTAAGTTAAGCGAAATTGGAAGATATTAACTTAAAGCCAGCTCCCTTTTTCTACCATCTTGATAAGCTCCAAGTATAAACGGAAGCACTGCTTTTCAATAACTTGAACAATCGACACATTAAATAAAACTCAGACTTAGCTAACGTTTACCCCAATATCTGCTTAAAGTGCGGCAAACAATTTCAGGTACTACGCACACGCAATGTGAATATAATATGAGAGATTGAATGCTTCGGCGAAGCAGGGAAAGGTCGAAGGACAGCAGAGGAGTCGACGAGCGGGACAAAAGATATGAGTAGTGGCTGATGGGCACGGAACGGAGACGCCTTTAAGTAGGCAACAAAAGACAGGCGCTAAAAGTTAACAGCAGCAAGCCCTCAAAATGGCCCACACATATACGCACACAGCCACACACACCTGCATAACAGTTATATATTTATTTATTTATTTATGCAAAAGGCAAATGGCAACACGTGCAAAATGCGCGCAAAATTTCGCTGCTTGTGAACTGCCATCATTTTCCCTACATTTGCCCATTTCTTGGGCTGGGAAAATGGAAAAGCCAAAGTTGGGAGTGAGAGCAAACTCTGAATTTTGGAGCATTTCGCTTAACGAGCATATTCAATAGCACTTGTTGGTCAGGGCAAACGCTTTTAAGTGCCGGCTACTTGTGGTGAATGCAATGAAAACAGAAAATTACTTTAAGGATGGTGAATAAATGAAAAGCTTATGAATGTTCTGTGGCTCAGGCACACTTTCAACATTCTGAATTGGTTATGTGAGCTACAAGCTCTCATGGGCAGATGCAGCTCTCTATTTACTCAAGTCCAAACTTTTTAACTTTATTTTGGAACTTATTAAGTGCAAGTAACCCCAGCTGCTTAAAAGCTTCGAGTCCTATACTTAAAATAACTTTTGAGTTATTGGCAGACTAGATTTTATACTTCACACAAACTAAAACGCGGCTACCTACCCTATTGGACATATTGCATAGAAATAAAATATGAAAACTTTATTTTCGATTCTTCCTATAGGAGATTATATACTATATTCTGATCTTGATTAGAATTTGTCTTGTTACTTATGGGTTAAAAAAAGTTGTTGACCAAAAAACGATTCAATTGTAAAGTCAACCGTTTTTGACGATTTTTTGGAATATCTCGGTGAAATAATATTGGAAAGATATATGAGAACTTCGAATTTCTACTTTTACCCAGACTATACCTAATCAATATTGATTTTTTTTTTTATTATTATGTAGAAAGAAATGCGTGTTAGGTAGTACTAAATCGTGTTAACTTACTCAACACGGACAAGCGCGTTCTTTCCAAAAAAAAAAACACGTTTTAATTCAAGATAAAAACTTTTGCAATATAGAGTGTAATTTTAATTAACTTCATGCAGTAATATTTCGATATTATGAAATATGCCAGCCCGTATAATAGTTTTGTCCTGATGCGTTAGTTCCTTTGTTAAGAACAATTCCTCTTTAATTTTCATTATAAAAAGCACTATTAAGAGAACACAATCATTTGATAAGCCACGCGCAGTTTACATTTCTGTTCACAAATACCCATATAATCCTTCCTGCCAATTGTTGTTACAACCTTCCCCAATGAGAAGTGATGCCCCAAAAATAACAAAGCATAAGCATCACAGAGCAAAACTAAATACCAAAATACAACATACTAAGCAAAACACACTCGTGTACAAGCATTCTACAATATTTGTATAACATTTTGTGCACATTGTTCATCCTTATGTTCTTTGGGGTTCCTCGGCTCGGTGGCCGCCACCCGCAAAAACACGGGCCATCATGCAAAAAGCAGCGCGGCGAGTTTTATGTATTTTGGCATTGGTTTTGTATTTTTATTATACTCTCTACCCATTGAATATGTTAAAGCAAGGTATTATGATTTTGAGTAAATTTATAAGATATGTATAATCAACAGAATTCATGGTGTATTCTATTTAACCATATCTGTATAAGTGTCCATCGATATCAGATTCTAAAAGAGGTAGAGAGTTGAAGTTTACCTAATGCATCGTACCTTGGGGTATATACATAAACACAGATCAAGAATATATATTTATATCCACACAGCCAGCCACAAAGAAAAAGCACACCTCTGGTATTGAGCATGTGGCGTGCCGGCTTGCTTAGCTCGATGCCGAATGTAGGGTATCTACTTGTCGGGCACTTGCGTGCAGAGCACTCCCTCTTGTTTTTGTTTTCACGTAGTATTGTGATGCGATTGTGTTCAAATGTGCGCGTTTATTTGTGTGCGTTGTTAATCCTATCAGCAAGGATGCTGATGCTACTTTAACTCCCTGCCCAACACAGCGAAAAGATAAAATTGGCGAGCTCGAGTATTTGAAATAGTACAACAAACCAATGAAGTGGAATCCAAGGCTGGAGAAGAGCAAGAGCTGTGCAAATATGTCTATAAATATTTGTCTGAATGCGCCTTCTCTGGTATTAGATTCACCCGAGCGTAATCAAATGTAAACGAATCCCATTATGGGCTTTTACTACAAGTAAATGCAAAGTGTTTTAAATGCAAAGTAATACTTTTTTCCCTTTTACTTTATAGAAGTACATTAAATAAATATTTTTATAAGAAATCGATTTTAAAATTTTTTAATCAACTTACAATTAAATTAATATTCTTGGAAATATTTTGGAAGCTTTTTAAGACTGTAAGCAATTTAAGGCAAATTATAACCTTTTTTAATGCATAAAATTAATATTTTACGTGAAGCTGACGTCCTTGGGACGTTTTTAATAAAAGCAGTTAATTAATAAGGATCAATTAATTAACCAATAACCAACGGTGTATTTATATTTTTAAAAGAGCTTAGACAATAACGTTTCTATTTGGAAAAATTAATTAATAAATGTAGATTGTTTTATGATTTTAATAAAGCCATTTATCGGAAATGTTTTGCAAAATGTTGAGATGTCTGTTCTATATTAAATAAATAAAACTAAATTAAAGCTTGTTGGGAAAATGGCACAAAGGTTTTTTTAATCGAAATAAATGCGACTCTTTTACTTTTCATACTTATTTTTTTTTTAAACAATATAATTAATTTTTAATGAAATTTCATTTTATTGACGATGTTGAACTCTTAAATTTAACCTAATTATCTGAAATTAATATTGTCGCCTTAAGCTGAATTTATTGAACTTTCTAAGCATTTTCTTCGACCAAGGCTCATAATAAAAATTTTCATTCGACGCACAAGTGATTCGAAAAACTATCAGAAAATTACATAAGGTAAGTCAACAATCCCACCAGTTAAAAAGCATCGATCCAGCTAAGCAACGCAAATAAATTTGAACGGAATTCGAGAAGAAGAATGAAGTAAGATCAGAATCACGCGCAAGCACATAATTTTAGAATTCCAATGAAAGTACATAGCCACAACTGTTCACAGCAATGGAATGGAAGCTCCAATAGCACAGATCTCATTTACAAGCTCTACAATCAGCACACCAACGGACAGACCATGCGTGAGACTCATCAAAGGCATGGAGAGTTCGAAGATTGTGCGAAATAATGGCAGCTAGTTGCCACTTTTATTTGCTGCATCCAAGATTCGGGGAGGCACGTAGCAGCATCAGCTGGGAAAATTGGCACTTCGATCAGTCTTAGAAATATTGTGATTTTTTTTTTTAATTTCTTTTCCTCAGAGGTTTTCCATGATTGTGAAAAACTGCGCTTACAGTGACGTTCCTTGCGGTTCGCCATGCGGAAAAGAACAATTCCTGTTCTGTTTGAACAAAACAAAACAGCAAAACTACAGCTATTCGATTAACGACTGTGAAAGGTGTGGGTGTACATAAAGTGTGTGGCCTGTGTTGACCAATAATGGGAGCGTCATTATAATAAATACTCCTGAGTCATTTAGAAATTGTACAGGGGCGTTGGGGGACACAGAGTATTTTGTAATTCGACTACCAACATCCAGAGCTAAACAACCACAAATTGCTTGCTATCATAAAGGAATTTGCATTAATAAAATAACTTGAAATGTAATTTTATTCGCTTCAAATAATGCGCAACTTTTCAAATTTGTGGTTAGTGGTTAGAAGACATTAGTAAGGTGTTCTAAAAAGTTTTGTGTTTCACTTTGAAATTAGTTTTGATGTGATGTTCACTTCAAAGTTACGAATGGAAAAGTAAACTGTTTAAGGCAAAAACTAGTACGTCGCAAATTTCTTCTTTTTAAGCTGCAAAACTATTTGTACTTAAAAGATTATTACTATAATATGCCAACAATACTATGCTTAAAAATTTTAATTTTTCATATCTACCACTCAATGTTGATACGGAAAAATGTTTTGGCTTACGGACTTTTTAAACTATTGACACACCAGGAACCATTAGTTCGTATAAAATTATTTTGAACTGGGCTGCGAACCAGATTAGAGCCGAAACGGTTTTTCAATGTATTTTTACAATGAACTTCATTTTAAACTAACCTCGTATTAGAGGAGAAAAAAAAACCGAACTAAATCAAAATATTATAAGCGAAGAAAACACAGCACGCAATATTTAGATTTGAGTAGATATCAAATTTGTACGGCTGGAAATTTTATTAGCTTCACGAACCAAACCGAAAGGCATATTTTCCTTGGGTTTTATAGATCCCATTTTGACTGCATTCTACTTGTTCATAAATTAATAGAAGTTAAACTTTTAAATTATCTTTCCCTTCCGCTGTATTCCTCTAAGGATAACCAGAAAAATAGAGCTGGGTTCTTTGACTTTAATTTAATTAATTTTACTTGATGAGATTTTCTTCCGAGGCGTTTAAATTCTAATGCTTTGGATCTGCATAAAAGAGTCTCAGCGTGTCCACAGTAGTATGCCTATGACAGCGGGCTAAATTAATGGCCATTAAGTGAGTTGACTAAATTAACTCATTAACAAGAGTGCTATCATAAAGTTGGGAAAAGGTACTAAAGTTCATTTCAAGTTCGCCGTGAGAACTGTGAGTAGAAATACACATTCACATACATAAACATATGTATTTTTGATCCAACTAGAGGAGAGTATCACATAAAAAAAAATAGATATAATTTTTAGGCCAGTTACCGCGAAATGGTTAAGAGAGTTTTAATGAGCATGGCAATTATTTGAGGTTGTTTTATTATCTGTGAGGCGGCATCGACCCCACTTAAACTTGACCTTTGAACTGGACAGCAGCTAATCAGCTGCATGCAACTGACAATTACAACGCCTATTAATAGAAGCAATTTGCGCGTGTTTAAAAAGCATTTTAGCCGTCATCTCGCTTGAGGCAGAGTAATTGCTACACCAGATTATTAAATGAAGACATTATGGCAACGCCTTAAGACCTGCGAGCTCTGGCTCTGGCTCTGGCTCGAGCTACGGCTCTGGCCGGGCTCTAGCTCCAGGTCTGTGCCTGCCCCTATATGGCCATAAAGCCAAGTAGGAGGCAACACCAAGACGGCTGCTCATTTCATGCGCATTTAACTAATCTGTCATCTAATCCGCGTGTGCATCAGACTGTGGTCAAGGAGAGTGGCCGCAAGTCGGCTCGATGCCCGTCCACTTCTTTTGTGCCGGGTTTACCTTGAAACCTGTATCAGGTCTGAGCTGAAACTCTCCAAGCCTGCTGGCCGTTTAGCAATTACATAAGTAAGTACAATAAACAATTAGCTTGTTGCAATAAATTCAGTCCAACACAAAACGCTAACGTGTAACAGGAAATGTGATAGTTTAGTGAAATTTTCTAAATTGAAATTTGTTGAAAACATTTCAATGTGCTCGTCACGTTGCCTCGTCGCTCAGTCCGGCTGACATGGAATTCAATGATAAACCGCAGACGGAGACTTCTTGACTTTGGCGTTCTATGGCAGCTGCGACTACTTCTGCCGCATTGTTGTCCGTCTCCTCCGGTTGTCAGTCTCACAGTCTTTTCTTCTCGCTATTTTCATTTCACAGCCCAGCGCACAAGTGCAACATCCCCCGCCCCCTTCCACCAATGCCGGCAACCACCATCATGTTGCTGCCACTGTTTCTCTGCATTTATCAGTTGCCATTGTGTTTGGCTATTTCCTCTTGTTGCAGCTGTGTGTTGCCCGTGCGATAGACCCCAAATTCGCGTCCCAAGCAGCCAGTTGGATGGTTCCTTCTGTTGAATATCAATTGCACTGTTGAAATGAACATCATAGTTTTCATATATAAGATCTGTCCAAGCTAACTGTCATCTAGTGGAGCACTAAAAATGTTTCGAAACTTATATAACTAAAGTATAGCAAGATGTAGCCTATAATATTAAACAATTGACCAATTTAATAACACCACGATTTTTCGTCTTAAAAATAGAAAATGGAGCATTATAAAACTTTTTGCCTAAATGGGCAAAAGCTACTCAACCTCTTTGATGGATGGGAGCAATACTCTTGTTAAAGAACACCTAATCTTTTCGCATATGCTTGCCTTATTCCAAGCATTGTCAGAAGGGGAGAATGTCAGAAGTAACACGTACTTGTACGGATTTTCCGAATATTTAAACTTAATTAAATTTAAAGAGGAGCAAAACGAAAAAGCAAATGCAAATTTCACGAGTCGATATGAAGTTGATTTATATACTTATATACTCAAATAACTAAGTTGTCCAGCTATTTCAAATTATTAATAATTCCTAATAGAAAGTAATTTGAAGTATGTCAGCATAAGGAAACAAGAAAATTCATAAAATATTGAATTGCTTGTTATTTTATGTACTTGGACAAGGGAAAACGGTAAAAATAGAAATAATCAAATTATGCTGAAACTAAAAAGACAGCAGAGAAATATGTATGTATGTGCGAAACTATGAGAAAATTGATAATCATGAGAAAACAAAAGCAGTTTTTAAGAAAATAAAGAAACTTAAGTAAATATTACATATTTTGCGAATAAGGGAAACGACATCCGAAAAAATTGATTGTCATATTTATTTATATTGTCTTTAATTTCACGCCTAATACTTTTAATAAATAAAGCTTGACACAAATAAAATATTCACGCATCGCATCTCTTAATGAGCAATATATAAATAACTTAATCACCGCATAGTCAAATCTTTTGCTACAACCAACAGCTTGTCAATTTATGACGCATGGGCTGAAAAAAATTAACTTTAAACAATTTGTCAATTTTTAATAACGATTAAGTCTTCTATACAAAAGTTTTTTCATTTACAATTGCCAAGGCTTTTTAATTAGTTTTATGCTACAGCAGCATAAAGACAGCACAGCATAAATTAACAGAGAGTGCCAGACTCCAGGGAGGCGACCGGAGGGTACGTCAGGCCCTGAGCTTAGCCGGGGCAAAACTGGTTAAAAGACTAAGAGAAGAAGCAGAAACAAGCAAGCTTTACAATTAAGCATTGAGCCCAACTGTGTTTGTGATTGCAACTACTAGAATTTTCCTTTGGCTGACTGTAAATAACTTCAAGCTAAGGTTGGCAATTCTTTATTATTATTTAAATTTTTGTTTTTTTTTTCATAAATCACCTGCGTTAAATGATTTTCCAATTGCATCATGCGGCAACCAGCCTAGCAAGCTTTGCACAATGAAAACGATAAACAAATTGTCATCCAATGTCTTCAATGCATATAAGCTATTAACAAACCGTTCATCAGCTTAACGGCCCAAGGTCATTGAGGAGGCTTCCTCATTAAATGTAGTCATTAACCGAAAAGAAACCCAAAAGATCTTCAAGGTTCGCTAACTAAATTAACCATTTTCTTAAAAAAAAACGGTGCTTAAGCACACATGGCATAAATTATACCGAAAATTAAAAAAAAAATCAACAGCATATATTGATGTGCTTAAAAAAATTAAATTACAAAAATAATACTTCGACGCGGTAACCCTGAAGAACAATAAAAAATGTTTTGTGTATGCTTGTCGTTAATAGGGAACGAGTCAATGAAGTAATACGTTTCTTATTAAAATAGTCTCATCTAGAACTTTCTTAGCTTTTAAGGCTTAAAAGATTGTGTGTATAAGGATAGAGTATAAAGATACCCAGATACCCGGCAATATACATAATCACTGATATTTATCGCCTTGATTGTTGAGTTAACGTGTAAAGAGTGTTTGGATTGGTCTTCTTTTATTAAACTTTGGGTCTTATTACGATCGCATCATTCCTTATTATGTGGAGCAGCTAGCAAAACGTTTGCGAATGCAACACAAAGCAGAAATAAAAAGAAGTAATTAATAATACTTAAAATAATAATTAAAACGTAGGCCCTGAACGTAAAATTGATGGTGCCCATTGTAAATTACGTTATTAATAATAATGAGTAAACAAACAAAAGCGCTGCTGCCTAGTCAAAAGGGGCCAACAAGTGATCATTTAGTCAGTCGGTCAGTCAGCCAGTCAGTCAGTCATTTCGTCATTATTTTCAATAAAATAAATATGGCAAATTGAAGTGGGCAACATTAACAGCCGGCGGGCACCACAAAAAAAACACACACACACACACAACGCAATGCGCATGCGCAGCACGCAATGTCAAAAGAGAGCCCAATGTGGTTGCTAAAGCCACTGCCAAAAGCAAAGCCAAGGTTGTTGTAATGTTTGTTGTTGTGGTTGTTGTTGTGTTTGTTGCCATTGCTGTGGATGTGGCTGTTGAGTTGTTGTGGCTTAAAGTACAACAACGCTCAGTCAGCCAGTGTACGAGCAAAGTTATGTTAGCGCCATAAATAGTTGGAGTCAAGCATACAAAGTGGAAGCAGCTGATGTTTAATTGCAAGTTGTAAAGATGCTTTGGGTGGGTCCAATCAAAAACTTTACAAGGAAGTCAATTGAAAGCTACAAAACGAGGGTTCAAGGCAATAACTCTTAATGATTGCGGCAGGCGAATTCATAGATCGTGTGAGCATGGATCTTGTGAATATAATTCACATACTCATCTTTAGCTGCAGTGAGAGAGTGCAAATATATACTTTAAGTGCTCTTAAGTTTATGGCTCATAAAAATCTAAATTTATAATGGAAAATTCTAAGCAATTTAGATGTGAGATTAAACATAAAACGAATTTCTATGCCTCGTGCGTTTTGTCCGATTAGTCATAATCAACTCGTAGAGGCAAACATGCCCATTACTTCTAACTATTATAAACAGTGCTCAGTTTTTAAGCCATTACGAGCACAATATCATTTAAAGCGTGCTGGAACACCTGCACAACAGCCTTTTTAATGCCAAAAGCATTTCCCAGAAGTACTTAAGCTTAAGTAGAAAAGCGCCACCACTGTGCACCAACGAACAACACCACAAAGGCCGCACAATTCCAGCATTATTTCTCATATCAGCAATTTGATTTATTGAGCCGCAAATGCAAAGACCTTGCCCAGCAATCAGACAGACAAACCAGAGACATCAAAATCATGTTGAACACATGGATGCACTTAAAGCTGAGGATCAACAGCCGGAGGAGCTCTCCCATCGTCTGCCCAACATGTGCTCAAAATCCGGCAGTAGATAGGCACACCAAAATGGGCTCAAAGTGACACGAGTATAAAGCTTTAATGGCAAAGAAAAACGAACACTGAAATTGTCACATTTCAGTCGCGGTTCGCAAAGCGCAAGTGCACTTTTAGACAGTGACTCTTTTATATGAATCTTAGCAGAAGTATATGGGTTGCTCGACTATAAAAATACCCTTTAAATAGTCATGTTGCAGTTATCAGATGCTACAAAATTATATCTATGTATAAAATTAAGTGTTCCATTCAGTAATGTATATACCCTTTCGAGAACATTACAAGGTATAAGGACAACCATTCCGAGGCAGTCAAATGTGGTATCAGCAAAAATGTTGTGTGGGTCAGAGATACACTATAGTATTTGGTCATGCCAATGTGAAAGAGTTGAAGTTGAAAACAGAAAGAGATAGAGAGTACGAGCAGGAGAAAGAAGCAGCCAGAGATATGAAAGATCGTTCAGATAGGCGCTCGCTTCGACACGCAAAAGGCCACTTAGGCCAAAAATGTAGCATCGCCTGCCCGCTAAGATAGCAGACGGACGACATTTAGATGATATGATAGATTAGGCGCTGCTATGTTGCATTATCGGATGAAATTCTCGCGCGTGACAGGCGTTGCAATGCTATCGATTACCGCAGAGATAGCCAGCTGCAAGGTATTTATAAAATGTACGCCCTAGATGGACACTCATTAAGCCGTCTGTCCCTATGCCCTGGCATGGCAAATATACTTATAAATAGCCAGGCTATGACTAAAATGAATGCCATGGACGGGGGGTCAGTACACGGGGCTGTCATTAATGGCGCCGCTTGTTGGCCCACAAAAGAGGTTTAAGTATATACAGCTAAAGCAAACGAGTTTTCGGTTTCGGCTACTCTTCAGTACGCGGTTCTTGTTTCTTGGTTCTTGATTCTTGATTCTTGGCCAGCGCACGCCTTTCGAGGCGGTGGCACATAACTCTCTAAATGCTGCTGTGGCTACCACAAAGCAGTTGCAGGCATGGAAGCTTAAAATTCACTATAATTAGCAAAAAAAAAAAAAAAGGAAAAATAAAACATAGGCTAGGATCTAATGGGACTTATAAGGAAATGAATCTGTCGCCAATTCGATTCCCACCTGATTTTTCTCGCTGACTCGCGTTGATTTAACATCCCAAATAAGTATTTTTTACTTTAATTGGCAATTGGAAGCTCTTTCGAAAATGCAAAAACTTAATAAGAAAAGCAAACTTTTAATAAATAAACAACTCACATTTTTGTAAGGTTAATCATTTATATTTGCAAATACTTATTTAAAAGGCTTTTACATACTCATTTGGTTCTCTGTTAAAAGACACAAATCAAGAGTATCCCTCAAACAATTTATCTAAGCATATTTTGTTGCAAACTTTACTTTTTTTATTGTTTCTGGTTTATGGTTGATTATTTGTATTTGTATTTATTTTACGCTTGTGGTTTTCTACTCACATGTTTGTCGATTGTTTGCTAAAAGAAATTCCATTTTATTTTAATATTGCCAGCTATTTTTAGTCAGATTTTTGGCTTAGTTTTATTGTGAAAGTGTATCATCACGATGTTTGTGGTAGACAGCAAATAACTGCACGTCATTCGGATCATGAGAGCATTCAGAGCGAAGCGAGCGGAACGAGCCGAGGAATACGAGTATACAAATATACTGCGTATAGATTTGCAGATTTGATAGACATGCCCCTTGATATGCAGGCATGCGGCAAACTACACAACAAAACGGCGGCAAATTGAATTTTGTGTACAAGAATTGAATATTTAAAGAATCAAAAATATATCAACTCAATTTAACTCAATAAGATGAGCAGTGTTTCTCATTGGTAAGCTTTAAACTAATTTTCTTAGGAGTTGTCAATTATAATATTTAACATGTAGGCACATTCAGTTTACTTTCAGCCGTAATATATTTGCTAAAAATAAATTCTAAAAAAAATCACCAAGAAAAATTACAAATTTAAGTTGATAACTAACAATTTTTGTGAGTATATGAAATGCCAAGGAACGACTTTTTAACCCATAGACATTATATTTAGGTATGTATGTCAGAAGTGCATGAGAACTTGTAAAATCTTGTAACTTGTGTCAATATCGCACTTATTTGAAAAGAATTAAAATGATAAACAAAAAAAAAGCTTATATGGCACATTATTTTCATGAAACTCAGCATTTATGAGCTTGGCTATTCTCTATATGTAATACCGTATCTATGCAAAAAGGGGATTTAATCTTCGGCATGCCGTTGTTCTTAAGAGTTAAAATGTCTTAATTTATTTTCTTAATAAATTGATTGAACTTCAAATACTACTTCCATTGATTAATTTATGCTAATACATGTAGTCTTTGATTTTATTACTTAATAACATAGTAAACTACTTGTTTACTTCAATTAACTGCACATTTATTTGCACTTCTCGAATTGTCGCTAAAAGATTTCCGTACAAGGAGAGACACACTCAAAACAAAGACCACAAAAATTATTTAATATTCGTAATTGTTGTATAAGTTGCAGTCATGTTTACTAACAAAACAAAAGGCGCACACAATAGGAAAATCATTGCCGTCAATTTGTTGCAACTAATTGCAAATGCCTAGGCAAACAAAAGACAGCCAGCGACGACCTTTAGAGTAAATATTTGTATTTATATATATATATATTTTTTTTCAGTTTGTTTTCCTTCATCTACCATACAGAAATTTAATTGTGCAAACAAAAGTTGGCCAGTGTCATCTCCGGCGTCCCAGCTACCCAACCAACCTGCCCATTCAACTCTTTTTTTTTTGTATTCGTTGAATTCTCTGGTTATATACGCTTAATTGCTTTCGGCTGTGCCTTTTTGTTGTTTTGTTGGTAGTTGGCAGTTGGTTTGCCGGTTGGTTGGAGGGTTCGTTGGTTTTTCGGCTGCTTCCTACTTGTGGCTGTTTGAACTCTTGATCTTTCAAGGTTACGACAGCACCTTGGCGTCTTTTAGGCCATTATCTTTTTAATAACATCTTATACAACGATTTTCAACTGCCTCAACATTCATATCGTATAAGTGAGTAATATTGTAAAAAAGAAAAGAACAACATCACGAACTTAATTACCACGCACGTCGGCAATCAGTTTTTGTAATTTTTTTTATTTTTATTTTTTTTTGTGGGAGATCTTAAAGATTTCTGCTGCTACTCGAAATGAATGGACATTATGCAAAAATGTGGGCGTCTACCGGGCTTACACCCACAGTCAACGCTTAATTTCGGCCACTGACAGCGTGACGTATACTTAACATAAAAAGCAGAAAATAGAGAAAACACAGCTAGGACGAATTTGCAGTACGCTTACAAGCGTATTCTACATTATAAAAAATATTTGTATTTTATATAATTTATATAGTTATTTTATAAAGCTTTAAAACTTATATAAGAATTACTAGAAAATTAATAAAATATATCTAATAAACAACAAAAATTGACATCTTTTAGATATATTATCCGAAGTTGGTAATGTTTAATTGTAGAGCTTGTAATTACAAAGTTTGGTTAGGGTATCAAGAATGGTCCGAGGTAACAGACCTCTTTCTATAGAAACAGGCACATAGCTATATCGACTTGGCTGTAGATACTGATCAAAAATATATTTATTGAGGGTTCGGAAACTTCTCCCCTTCTATGCGTTACATATTTGGTGACAACATAATAATATCTTCTGTGAGGGTATGAAAAGGTTTATGGAAAAGAAATTTGCATAGTGTGTGCTAAGAGAAATAAAAAGGAAAACCCTCGAACAGAAAGCAAAGTTAAAGTCATGTCGAGAGAAATCTGAGCAAATGAAGTAAAGGTGTCAAGAACTTTATTGACAGGCTTCAAGCTGCTTGGCAAACACAACGTAATGCTGGCAAAAAAGTTTACACAATAAAAACAACAGAGACCAAAATGCTGAAACCATGGGCCGACCCCGAGCCCTCCCTCATGTAGGAAGCCGATGAAAGCAAATAAAACAAAACAAACTGAAAACGTGACAGGCAGCAAGCGTCCCAATAATAACAACAACAACAACATAAACATGATGACAAAAACAAAAAATATTTTTGCATTGACAAATGAGCTACGTGAAAGTTTTTCACAACTCCTCCGGCCAATGGACGACAAAGTGCAGGCCGTTGGCTCAGCACTGTAGGGCTTAGAGGACCTGGAGGCATTGGGGGCTGACTGAGACGAACAGCTGCAAAATCGAAACCGAGTAATAAGCACTTATTGAGATCAAAGTCAAGTGAATCCGCTCAGCAATGCGAACTAGTTTCGCGCTCAGCTCGTGTGGGCAGCGAGAGGTCGACACACTTTTCGCAGTCACTGTCATTGGCAAGTAAATAGAGCAGAGCACATAATAACAAACATACTCATAATGCTGAGTCTGAGCTAGGTTGGAGCATAATTAATGTGCATATGCCACTTTGGAAATGAGAGAAACAGAGATTGCAAGATGCAGAAACGGAGACAGAGCGAGCGAGAAGAGAGAACCTGAGAAAGATAGAGTACAGGCGTTCAATACTTGCCCTAAACTGCAATTGGTTTTGCATGCCAAAGTGTTTCAGCTCGGGTTACTCTTTACACAGCAAACATTACGCACAGTTGTGCTACAGCCGATTCAGTATGCTCTATATATACATACATGAAAACAAACAAGATAGCTCCAGTCGACTAGATGATACCCTGTATACTTCGCCGAACAACCAATGCAACTCACCTTCTAGAAGATTCCAGCTTCCTTGAAGTTCATTCATACATACATCTCCAAAAACATACATTAATAAAAAACAAACTTAACAAATTATGGAAAAAAACGACAATTATCTTCTTCGTGAAAGTAAAATAACCTTTTTTTGCAGACGTCTGCTGTGTTATTCTTTATGCTTCTTTCTCTATCTTTAAAGGGCATTTGACAGTCTTACTCAACTTCACAAATTTCGGTTTTAGCATTTTCCACACGGCTACTGCACAGAAACTCATTTGCAATTGACACCAGCGGCAGTCGGTTGCAGTTGCAGTTGCAATTTGAGGAGAGGTGTGCGGTGTGAGGTGATGGCGGGTGGTGCTCGCAATAAACGTCAGAGGCAGCTCTGGTATCCAATGCAGACGAAGAAAACGTGTGCCACAAAATGTCACTCTCATTTAAGCGACATGGTAGTATGTGTGTGAGGCAGGAGAAAGCGGTGGCCAGTTGCATGTGCCACTCATTTGCGGACGAATGTCAACGTGCCGCTAATTAAGGTTAATCAAAATGACAGTATAAGCAGAGCTAAGCAAAATGAATGGTTATAAAGTGCAAGCGATGCGACGCCCGCGAGACATTGATTAACGAGGTCGTCAACCAAATGCGGCAGCAGATGAGATTTGGCCAAACAACTCGCTAACTGAATGAACACATAAACTAATTGTATGGCAAAACACCAAACAAAATACAAATGAGCTGTGCGTGTGTGCATGTGCGCATGTGTGTGTAACTCTAGGCTGGTAGTTGTGACCAGCTTGTCTTGCCTTTTGTGGCATCGTTTTATTTGCATAGCCAGGGGAGCTGCAGGAGGAGAACTTTACCACATGCTGCCTGTCAAACTGTCGGCGCCTGAAGTTTTGCACGCACAGAAACGCAGCCCGCCCCAACAGAACCCCCCCTTCGGACCCAGTCAATGTCTTTTCTCATAAATCAAAGCGCCTCGCATTGTCAGCACTAAATGAGTCATTTACTCTTTTTTTGATACCCTGTGTCTATAGAAATGAATTTTTTTTGTCGAGTGAGGGTTTGTCTTTGAAGTTTCAAGCGAAAATCAAATAATGCGTTGCCTAATTAGAGCCGCATAGCTGCGGGGCTTCGAGTTGACGGACAATTTCAGACAATTAAATTCGCGACTTTGAAGAAATTGTTATTTCCGTGAACGCAACACTTAATATAATAATCCAAATTGTTTATTAGCTTACCTGAATTGGTTAGCAAGTTGCTGCAAAGAAGAGAAAAGTCCAGAATGAGATTAAATTGTTTACAAGAAGAGTAATTCTAATTTTTAATTATGTGCAACAAATAAATCTGTCAAAAGATAGTTTATATAGAATATTTTATACATTGTTACATTATGTTTGAAGTGAATTTTTTATTGTTTAGATACATTTTAATATGAATATATAAATTATTTCATACTAAGATTTATATATTCATATTAAAATTCGTTTTTTAATTAATAAATAAATATTTCGAAATCTGAATGTAAAGAATTCAAAAATTCAAATATCCACATTTTTGTTGAATTTGTTGAATTTTATTATTTAACTCATTGTCTTTTATTCAAATTCGAAGTCTTAAATAACAACATTGAATGGAGGTATTTTATCGTGTTCTTTATAAATTTGAGATTAATATCGAATGTTGTCGCAAAAAAAACATATTTCAAGAGCATATCAACGAGAACTTCGTTTTTATGCTTTCTAATCCCTAATAAATAATTCCAGAGGGTTAAGGAACACTTGCATACTATATATTACTCTTTTTGTTTACTTTTACGAATTCCTTTTCGGACTTCTTTTCATGCTCGACTCATTTGCTCGCCTTGGGCAACCTTTGCCCACTTTTTGCACACGCTGCACATTTTCGCTTTTAACTCTCGGGGTAACTAACGCTGAGGGCATTATTTATGCAGGAACTCATCTTGTCGCGTTTCGCTTTCATTTTTTTGCGCTGCTCTTCTCGGGCTTTGCGATTTTTTTAACGCATTAATTTTTGAACAGTGCAAATGCAACTAAAAAACGCATACTTTAAAGTTTGTCTTCGTGCATTTTGTCGAAAGTGCAATGTGCGTAAGTCCCCTGCAGGACTTCATGACATAGCCAAGGATTCTATGGAAAAACAACCTGGGAAATAAGTGAAAAAGAGCAGATGGTATCTGCTACTCGCAGCAAATGTTGTTAGGCCAAGCTTTTAGAATGGTGATTGGACTTTTATATTAAGTTAGATGATATTTTCCGGCATTACCCGGCCCAAATTCTTCGCTTCAAATTTGAAACAAGCCTAATCGTTTTAAAGAATTTCCTGTTTCGTATGAAACCTTCGACAGTTATGTTAGATTGGCAGACATATTAATATTGCTGTAATTCTATTAAAATATAGTTTAAAAATTCCCAACAATTAAGTTTCGTAGTTTCAAAATCATGAATACAATATTGTAGTATGAGCAAAAGCTGTACACCAAGCGATTTCTAATGTTTTTGTGTAGTTATATTTGTTTTTATATATATAAGAAAAAGTCTTCAAAGTTAAGGCAGAATATGTCAAGCATATACTCCTGTAATAGCTTACAATAATTTTTTTTTTATCTAAATGCTGTCTAGCGCAATGCCAAAATTGTTCGTGCCTGTCAATATAAATAAATCGTATACTAAACATATCCGCAAAGCATTTTCTTCGACCCACAAGAAATCTACGCCAACATGCAGCAAAATATAAATAAAAGAATACGAAAATAAAAATAAGTTTATAATATATAGTAAATGCACTGACGACAGATGGGGGCGCATTATTTTTTTCGCTGTCACTGTGCTTGTTGTTGCTGCTGCGGTGGTTATTGTTGTTGCCGTTTGATGCGGAAGTTTTTAAATTGTGCAGCAATTTCATTCATTCATGAGCCTTTTTTATGCAAGTAGAAGCGCCGTCGAGCACGCTGTGGCCGACATAGCCACAGTCTCAGCCTTCAGCCCTCAGCCCTCAGTCCGCAGTCCTCAAGTCCTTAGCCAGCCGTCAGCCTCAACGTCCCCGATGCGGCGGCTCAGTTCAGCAGCAGTTGCTCCGTTCTTGACTTCTCAAGTGGCGGAGAGTGCGCCGTACAAAAGCAGGGCACGGAACAGCGAATGCCTGGCAAAGCAAACAAAGTCATTTGTTTTGGATATGGGATGCTTGTGCGTTGTGGATGGGACTATAGGTCTCGGTTGGGTCAAGAGCAATAAGGCTAAATAATACGATTTTGTTGAAATGACAGCAGCCAAACTAGGTGTGTGTGTGTGTGTGTAAGTGGGTGTGGCAGCAATGTGTGTGCGTTAATCATGACAAATGCAGTTAGGACCGTGCCCTTAAAATCAACTTAAGCACCAGCTGAATAATTTGTTATAATGCAAATAACTTCTGTATAAAATCCATATTTTTATCTACCTATTTATCCATCTATTTGAATGCTCGAATTGCAGGTAAAACTCAAACTTGCTGGAAAACAATCCTACACAAGACGACTAAATAGCGAGTCCATTATTCACCTGGTTGGTCTGGATGCTCGTACAACATTTCCCTAATCTCTGTGTTCATTTTCGATATTGTCTCCAATCTGAATTAGTTTAAATATATATGAGTATTTGACTTATTTAAGTTTCTAATGTACACTATTCTTTGAAAAAATATACTTTGTAACTTCACATTCATTCAAAAAAATTGAGGAAGGAGTCTAAACATATTCGCCAGGAAACTCATATCATTATGTATGGACCTAAGGTTCTCGTCCCATATACGAGCTTTTTTTTTCTCCAAGTGTCAGCTGATGGTAAAAGTTTTCTTTTGCAACTGCACTCAACACACTCCGCATGGGATCCACAACTCCTCTCTTCACTTAGCTGAGCTGGGCTCCCTCTCAAAGGACAACTGCCTAAATGGCTGAAGACAAATGCCAAATGCGACGGCCAAACAAAAGTAAAACTGAACTGCAACAGCCTTCAACACACACATAAACAACTCTCTAATACACCCAACACACACACACACACACACACACACACACACACACACACACACCCAACATATGCACACTCACACACACACACAGTGCTGGTCGTGCGCTCATTAAATATTTAAAACTCTTGTACCGCCAAAAACAAGTGGCACAAAGCACGTAGCAAAATAAAATTCAAAAAAACAGCAAAAGAATAAACAAAAACAAAAAAATAAATAAGCAAACACACACACACACACACACACTTACACTCAAAAGGCGACGCAAGGCAAAAAAGTTTTGCATTTGGCCAAAAAGGAAGTTTCTGTGTGCATGCCATGGAATTTTAAGCCACAAAAAACCTCAAGGACCTCAACAAAGGGGCGTGGCACTGCTGTCAGCTGCTTATAAATGAGCTAGTGTTCGTGTATATATGTATGGTGTGTGTGTGTGTGTGGTGGGCTGTGTCTCTGCATGTTTCTGTGAGGGTGTTTATGGTAACGTATGCAATTTAATTAGGACTAAACTAAATTAATGGCCACGGTATTTGTTTCCCCAACAACAACTGAAAGGGGTTTTGCTCCTTTGCGACCACGGTGTAGGCTGGGAGCGAGCAGCGAACTCCTTTGGCAGCGAACAAATGTGTGTGGCGGCATGTTGTTAAAAATTTGGCAAAGCTCTTGGCATCTATTAGCGAAATACACCCCCGCACACTCGCAGCAAGCAACTACCCAAGGAAGTGTATTACATGGGGCGTGTATCGCTCTGTGTGTGTGTGTGTGTGTGCAGGAAGTGTTCGCTGAAAGTATTTTTCGTTGCCGGTTATGTCATGTAGCAAACTGTGTGCGAAATTTTGTCACAGCCCCAAAATGTATGCTACAGTTTTGTGCGGCAAGTGGGATAAGTATGTGTTGGCTTGTAACGGGTAGTTACTCCTTGTTCACAGGATTTGCGAACTGCGTGTCAATGGAAGTGTGCAGAAAACACACAACAAAACTGAAATTCAAACTGAAATACACGCATATGTTTTCCATTTCACTTTCACTAAGCAATATTTGATAAGAATCGATAGAGTTCAGATGAAAGTCATAAAAACCAGTGATGTTTAATAATAGTGTTTATTTCAAAAGCTTCGTACAGCATAAAACCAACCACAATATATCAGTGAACATTTAATTCATCTTAATTAATACAAAATAATTTAAGTCAGCGAACTCTTATTACTTATTAGGGATATATAAGTATACAAAAAGCCAAATGTTGTTGCCATTGTAATTGTTATAAAAGGATGTAAGATGGAATCATATTTATTTCACAGAGGAATGACAATAATATTTAGCACTAAATTAGATTCGAAATTGTCTAACAAGAAAATGTATGTGATTTATCTATTATTGCAAAGGGTTGAATTTAATTGAATCTGAATCCATGTATAAACTATTTTGAATTAATGATTGTTCGCTAAGTATATTAAATAAAATTAAAATAGATAGATTTGTTTACGTGATTATTTTCTGAAACATCTGAATTTCAATTGCATTAAAAAAAAACAAAACACAATTCTTGGAAAAAAATCAATATTGATACGAAATGTCAAATACTCTGGGAATAGTAACTGATTTTGACACAATAAGTGTGTGCGTTAAACTGAGCATTAAGCTGCATAATTATTAATAAACTTGATTGTCATTTTAATGCTGTCAATAAAGCGTAATTAAGTCAACATTTTAAAAACGCGACCATTATAGCGTGTGTTGGTGATAGCTAAGTCTGGGAATAGAAACTTGAGGCTGTTGGGTTGGGCTTGTTAAATGGGCTTGCGTTTTATTAAAGCAGACATTTTGTTGGGCACACAAGCAATTTGAAAGACTCCGTTTCCCATACACGAGATGCGTGAAACGCGGCAACGTTTGAAGTAAATGATATTAAATGTTATTCATACGACGTGTGGGCCAAACTTGGAGGGCTTACAAAGTCATTTCCGGTTCCTGCGGTACTTAAATTTTATCAGCATATGCGAGTTAGCGAACTTAATGAAATTGTTGGCACAACAAATGAAAGCTCCGTCGAAAAGCTGATGTGGCAATTAAGAGAGACGCAAGTCTACGTCCGAACGATTTTTTTTTTTTTTTTTTACTTACGGATGAAAAATATATCACGTTACATTGACCTCTGCATTTGAAAAAGAATTTCTTATCTTGAATAGAATATTAAATACGCTTGCATACAAATTACAGCTACAAGTCTCATATAAAGTCTACAGAAAATTATTCTTTTTTATGGAAAATCATTTAAAAAGTAGAGAAGCTTAATCATGATATCTTAAATGAAAAACAAAAATGAGCATATAAATATATGCTGTATAATAGTCCAAGAAAGTTGACTTCCGCCCATGATACACTTTCAAGATCTAAATCGATACGAATTGCCAAAAATATATATTTTTTATTTGATTTAAACTTTTGCCTTTAATGTTTTACTTATTTCTTGACCAAATTGGAATAACCGCCTGCAGGATACGACAACAAAACTTTTTAGAGCTTCTCAATTAGTATTATTAGATTGAAATTTAATTCTCAATTAATTGCCGGCTTATCGAGCATTGTGTATTAATTAGTAAATGTGCGATAATCGAAGCAAAATTTAATACCATTTGTATTAAATTCTGATTGCCAATGCAATTAACGAAATCGAAGTCTGAATGTAAATGTAACTTAATCATATTTAACTATAATTGAATGGACAAACAAACTGGATGCGTTGCAAATAAACTAATTTGCAAATTGAAATGGGAAAACTATTATTACTCGTTAAGAAAAATGTTGAGATAAATCAATAAAGTCTCTACTTAAAAAAGATTTATATTGTTATTAATTTAAAGGTATATGAATTCTTTTGTGTATTGTTTACTTTACTTTATTAATTTAAAAAAACCGAAATACCTACAACGAGCATTGATTAAATTGCATGTTTAATATGCTAATGAAAAATAAAAATCAATAAAAATTAATGCACTTTATAAATCATTTAAATCCAGCCATATTTAATTTAACTAGGCAGCATAAAATTGAACGCACATTTATTCAGTTGACATTTGAAATTTACGGGCTACATGTCGAGCTCTCTCGACTGTGAAAACTGCAAGCTTTAATTTATGCGTGATAATTAAACTAAAAATAATATATAATTACATGAGAGCTAACAAACAGACAGTCAAACAATCAACGGGCTTGTATAGAGGACAAATATCACACAAAACACAAGATAAATTAAAGGACACTCGCTGCCCACGGACAGGACATATGTAATGGAATGTTCTGACAGTTTCGGTTGGCTTGTCATTTCGGCCTGCGTTTCGTTTAGGTGCGTTTCTATTGCCCAAATATTTAACATGAAATTACATGAATATTTCAAGCCACTCCCAAGGGTCGAGCTTCTGAAATGCGTGTCTCTGAGTGGGATAGTGAAGGGCACAAATTCATAGGTAAATATAAGTCTAAGCATATGTGCACCAAGGGGCAGTCCCACAGTAAATCAGAAGCCCAAAACATACAAATGCAATCAAAAATTCACGTCAAAACATATTTGACACATCCGAGCTTAAGAATGTGAAAAATACTTTACATGTCCAAACAGATTATGTGTATAAAAGTTGATTGAAATGCGATGGAAATGCTTTTGCAATTTTCTTTTGCATGTTATGCAACACCGATTACGAAATATTAGCTTTATATTTATTTAAAAAGATATTTTGGGTAAATAGCTTTGAGTTAAAGAGATAAACATTTTATATAGATAAATACTGGACAAACACATCCAAACGAGCTAAAAGCTTCATAAAATGTAAAGCCTAATATCTATTTACGTTTGGTAAAAACTTAAGTCTTTAAAGCACTTTATGATACTTCAGCTTTAAATCAGTCATAAAACTGTGGACTACAACTAAATAAATAGTTTTGCCGCCAGCATTATGCGCTTCACTGAGCGATTGTCATAAAAAACTGTCAGATGGCACCCAACATGCACATATAAAATAATTTAAATTTATGCTGAAAATGTGAAAAGATTAACAAATGCATACATATATGCGCATGACGAAATATTCAAAACCAATATGTGAACAATAATACTCTAAGAAATAGTGCTACACGCAGAAGATACACTCTCGAAGACCAATAGTAAGTTATTCACATTTATTTATATGTAATATTTATATTTATATATAATATCCTTATTGGCATTAAAGTCAATCGACTAGGCGGTACTTAAAACAACAATCTGTAGATAATTTAGCGTGATTTTATATTATTCGAATGATTTTTCATTGCCAGCTAAGACAAGCGCTTAATCATCTTTCGGGAAACAACGCTTTATATAATTCTCAAATTTGCACATGCCCGTTTTCGCGAAATACAGGATATAAAAAATGATTGAATATAAAAACGTTTCGGCAAGCGAATAAAACTAAAAGTGCAAATGAGCAAAAAAAAAAAGTGTGCAAAGCATGTGGAAATCGACGTGGGACTGTATTGAATTATTCAATGCACCGTCGAGGGGGTTAAAGCTATCCACCCCATCATCAAATTTCCCCAAATGCTCTCCATCATCAGGTTCAACAGCACGTTTGTATGTAGAGCAGCTGCTGATGTTTTTGTTAGTTTTATGTTTATTGTTGCTGTACCTCGACTATCTAGAGTTCCAGCACATGACGTTGTTGTTATTATTTTTGCATCCCCCAACGACAAGTCGAAATAACAAACTTCGCAATGTCATAAACACAAACTATGCGCGACAGTTGCTCGGAGAAACGGCCAATAACAGCTACAGTAACAACAACGAGCAGAAACTAAATCAAGCCTACAATACTCAGGTGTCTATACAATAAATTCAGGTGTAATCATGTGTAAATCCTTAAAGTTTATTCTCTGCAATTCCTTGTAGCAGTTGCCGTTGTCGCGTCCTTTTGTTCGTGAACTTCTCTTTATGAAAAACACGTAAAGTACATGACTATAAATATGCGGATATCCGGTAAAAGTGAAATAAGAAAAGGAAGGCGAAGCAATCCTAGTTGTAGACGGTAAATGCGTGTGAAGGCTTACATTAGAAAATATGATTGACCTTTTTGGGGACATGTATAGGTAAATAAATTGGATCATTTTATTTAATACGATGTGGCACCTTTGGTAAAGTTGAAGCAACATGTGGAAGGTGAAAACCAGCAGCCTAATGCGATTTAAATTTAAAAACTAACAACAAAGATGAGTTATCCTTTATGTGCCGTACAAGAGTAAATAATTGATTTGAGATAAACGTACAGACCCAAATCTTAAGAATTTTTACAAAATTTAACTATTATTAGCGAGCTTAAATTGGCAAGCTAAAGATCTAGTTGACTTTAAGCTGTAGCTGTTTTCCCAAACAGTTGCAGAGCACAGAGCAAATGACAGCAATGGCAGCAACTGCCAATGTAACATAAAATATTTGGCATAAAATAACGCGCATACGCCGGGTCGGCCAGCCACGAAAAGAAGTTCAGCAGCAACAACAACAACCGTTGCTGCAGTAACCCAGACACTGCCTGGTTGCAACCGTGGCACGTGGCATGCCCAGAAGGCAATACAGGTAAATGGTAAATGTGGCGTTTGAGCGAGTGCCGTGCACAATGCACAATTTATTACTTTTGGCAAAGTACGAGGGCAGCATTACAAAAAAAAAGGAACCAAAACTGCACTAATCAGGAGTGCCTGACTTGGATATGCCCTGAACAAAGGGCCGAGTTGCCTTTACAAACAATCTACACACACGAAGGCCGCAGCTGTAAATCTTCTCCAATTAGCCTACGTTCTACGAGAGCCATTCTAAAAAACCTTCATCGTTTATAGTCTGAAACGTTCATGCCTTAAATATGGCAATAGTTTTATTGATTTATTTGAAGTGGAGGTAGTTATTGATTGATTTTAAGCAAATAACTGATGATAAATGAAATAAATTATCCAATTTTTTTAACTATACATGTCGCCAAAAAGGTCAATCATATTTTCTAATGAAAACCTTCTCAGGCATATTTCTAATCTAGGCGAGCAATGAGCAATACCGTCATTCTACATTTGAAATGTCTTGTTCTCATAGTTCTTATAGTCACAGGGACATGGCAACCTTTTTACTCATATCCAATGAATTTAGGGTATAACACGAAAGGAAAGAGAGAAGGACAGAGAGATATGTGCAATCCTGCGGGCAACAACTGCAGGCATGGCGCAATTTTGTTGCCTACTTTTTTGTTTGGCCTGGCACAACTTGAGCCTGTAATAAAAACAGCAGCCTAGATTTCGGCATGCATATATTGTGGCCAGATAGGCGAGCACAACAGTATCTTTAAATGCCAGCTTGGCCGCAATGCAAACGGTTTACCTTCAGTTCGCTTTCGTTTTTTGGCAGCACCAAATAGTTGGCAACATTCGCATAAAAGCAAACGATCTGTGGCATTAAAATTGACTACGTACGATACTAGGCAACTATTGTGAGCCGCAGCTGCGAGTGCTTCAGCCTTGCAATGCTTTTGTCTAATTCCTGCCACCGGCTGTGGCCTTATTTAAACAGTCTGTTGAGATGCAACCACTACTAAAGCGGGCAGCCCAATTCGGTTGGCATATCGATTAGTTGCAACACTGATGAGTTATTTACTTACAGGGTATAAGGAAGTTGGCAGTTCGATTGCAACTAAATATTGCTTACCCGTAAAGAAACAAAAATTCAAGTTACAGTTAATTTTTTTTTCATTGAAATGAAGAAAATACAATGTACTTATATAATATAGGCACATAAGAAATTGTGCATAGGTACATTTGAAATAATTTGCAACAATACACATTAGAGTTAAGCGAGTGCAGTCTTCAAATATATAATTTAAGACTCTCTGATTAAAATCTACAAGATTTATATAGCATATCGAAAAACATACGAAACCTTAAGAGTTTCATTCCACTTCAAGTCACTAAAAAAATTTGGTATTCCACACACGAATTATAAGTTCAGAATGTGTACAATACTTGAATTTTTAAACATGGTTATAACCATTATAAAACACAATTTAGTTAAGAAATATATATTTTAAGTCAGCCGTCCAAAAGGTACCAAAACCCAACAAGCACCTAGTACGCCGGCTTTTGTCCAAAAACGTTGGCCAAATGCAAATAACGTCATTTTAATTAAATGCGTCAATAAATCGCTCCGAAAACAACCAGCAGAGGAGTTCCCCGGGGCATGCCTACAGTGCGTATGCTTGACTAATTGAATGTAGCGCAAACAGTCATACATGTGCCGAAAGAGCCATAGATAATGCCACGCCTGGATTGGGCAAACAACTTGTGCAAACATATTTGCGCAAACGTGGCCAACACGGCTAAAGCCAAAGGAAATTGAATTGTCAAATGAAATTGGCTGGCCAGCCAAACAAACCACTTGCCGCGGGCCGAGCTAATTAAAATTTGCATAATTAATCAACTTTTTCGGACACAAAAAGTTCAAATAGGAAAACAAAAAAAGGAACCGAAACTGAGCTCAGCGGAAGTAGAAAGCCCACCGAAGCGGAAGCGCCTAGTAAGTGAAGCGCCCTGCAGAAGTGCACTTAAAATTGCATTTGAAATTAATTGAATTTTCAGCCAGCGGGCGGTGCTGCCCCAGACGATGACTGCAAAATTAATAAGCTCAATTGTGTGTGTGTTTGTGTGTGTATGTATGTGTGTGTACGAGTGTGTCAGCGTGTGTATGGCTACAATGAAAAAGACGGTTGACAGCGTCGGGAAATTTAAGCACAGCAGGAGGCGCTCGCATTACAGTACTTTCCCCGGATGCCTGGTTTCATATGATTTTGTAAAATGTATTCAACATGTTCTTAATACGTATTTAATGTGTTTACAAACGCTGAAGACCCTGTAAATTGGCTATTTGTGTACCCATTAAAACAGGGTATGTACCAACCAGAATACCTCTGACCCTATAATACGCATGCGTATACACATATATACATACTATTTATCAGCATGATGTCTTTGCTTTATTTATAAATACAATCTCAGAGAATACTGGGGATCATTTTATATGTTCTTATCGAATTCAGAGTGTTTGTGTAGTCAAAACAATATTTTTACATATTTACTGATTATTTTAATAAACGTTACGTTTCGTTATAAATCTGCATTGCGGAACAGAAGCATGTGTGGTCCAATATAAATGCATTTATTAAAATATATGCACATACATAATATGTATTTGATTCATATGTAAGCCACATGCTCTTTTGGTGAACGGCTCGGCCAAGCCATAATTATATTTATATTTGAGTTCTTGAAAAAAAAAAAATAAAATGCATATGAGTTGGAATGTGTGAAACTGGTCGGATCGAATCGCTATATCATGTAGGTGTCATATAAACGAGAAGTTACAAATCAAGTTTTTGTAAAAAACAAAAGAAACAATTTTGTATTTATACATACCACTAAAATGTTTTGTAATTTTACAATTTTGTAACATTGCAATCTCAAGTTGTTATTATTTTCATTATTATGTAGATTTTTAGAATTTGCGTTAGAAATCTTTAGCTAACTTTAGGTTTGTATATATTCTAACAAGTGGTTATAGTATAGTATATTTTAATAAAGTAGCTAGCTTAATAAATATTTTAAGTGTTAGCAAGCGCAATGTTAGTTAATAGAACGCATAGTACTAATAATTAAATTTCATTACTTTACAGCCCTTTCAACGTTATAAAACGTGCAATGCATTTCAAAGAAACAAAACTGAGGACAATCTGAGCTACACATTGAGTGGCATGTTAAAGCATTCATTATATACCCGACTTTAGTCAAAAATGTTTTTTTTTAATAAATTATGCCTACGACCGATTGTAAATGAGTTGACAGGTGAGTTGTGGATAACAGAGCCGAAGCTGATAACTTGCCCGTTAACAAACCTAAGACTTCTTTGGTGCCACAAACAATCCATATAAGTATTTATATCTAGAAATTCCGACAGTGTGGGTAATACCCAGAACATAATATTACCGAAAAAAAACCCAGACGATTGTTTAAAAGGGAATTAAAAGTATGACTGCAAAACAATTGTTGATAGATATTGATATTTATTTAGTTAAGCTTTTCTTAAAGATAATATAAAAAAACCAATTTAAAATTGATTTTTTTTTTTTTTTTTTGATAATTCAGTCAAAAAAAGCCAAGTAATTTATCTACAAATAACTAACAAAATATTGCAAAAAATAATCAAGACACTGCGCTTAACTACCGTACTTTAAGACGAAGAGTTCTCGCACTTTGCAGCAGAGCAGTTAGTTAAAACGAAGAGCACTGTGTATTTATGAAGGTGATTTATTTTCCATGATTGCTTGCATTAATCATAGCGCATAGCAATTTTCTAGATGAACTCGAGCAGCCAATTGCAAAAAGTTACCCTCGCTCTTCACTCGCACTCGCATTCTAGCAGAATCTAGTATCTCACAGATGCGCGAGTGAAAGTGCATTGTAGCTCAGAGGCTGGTGTTTGATTTATGGCTCGCAATGCATATTCAATGGTGCCATAAAACGGAATGAGAAACACGCTATGGCACGTGTGTGCTCACGGGTTTTAATTATCATCTATGAGCTTGTACTCAGCACAAAGCCTCTTACGGCTAGTGCATGGTGAATTCAAGCAAAGGCATCTACCTGAAGTAAGTACTTATATTTTTGCACACAATACTTTTATAAGCTTATGATAGCAAGATGATTCATCGGCAAATTACCCACCTGGCGGCCTTTGAGGCCGATCGAACATCAACATTGACTGATATTTTTTAAATTAATACACAACATTGAACACGAGCTAGCTGGCTAAGCGTTAAAAACAGACGCCCAATATAAATTATAGAAAAACGCGCTTGTCATACAAATTTTTAATTAAAGCCCTAACGAAAATTGTTTTTTTTTTTTTGTATAAAAGTCACGAAATACACAACTGACACCTTGCCCGGCAAAACGTAGTTGCACTAAAATAAGAGTACAATCTAGAAATAATAATAGCTGAGGCTGCCAGAATTGCACGAACAATGGAGCAACAATAACAACAACAATAAATAAGAAGCAAAGAAGAAGAAGAGTTAGGATTGTTAGGAGCAGGCACTAGCAAAAAGCCAAGACATAGCAGCTGCTGTCAGAGTGGTTATTTCGTGTATCAAGTCCACAAATTTTGTGTGACAACAGTGCAAACAATATTAGATTATATATTTTGTTGCTTGTTCGACATGCTGAAAGGGTGCAGCCCAAAATGGAGACACTAATGAAAAGATATACACGCTATTTAAATAGAAATGATAAAGAAAAATATATCACAGTTGTTTGGAAAGTATAATGTGTATACGTATTTGATGATAAGAATCAGAATTTCTTTAAAGTCAATGCTTGTTAAATTTTTATTGGCAATGATAACGTTTGGGGTCTAAATGACTGGTACAAATGTCTGGAATATTTCCACAAATAATTTAAAAAAAATGGAAATGATTAACATACTTGAAATATTTAATATATTCAAGCTTACTTGATATTGTCAAATACGATTAATGTGAAATTTGATACACTTTTTGTTGGTAATAAATAAAATTTGGTTTTAGTTAAATAAGAATTTGTTAATAGTTTCTTAGTTTCACAATATTTTTAGTTATACCACATTTAATTTCTCCCTTTCTGGCACCAGTCTAATGCAATAGACTGATACATTTATGTTTACATGCTGTGCGATTGTGCATCACAACCTTGAATTTAATTATGGAGTACATGAGCGCACTTTAACAAGAGCCAAAAAACTAAAGGCAATAACAGTTTAAACTCGCGATACAAACTTCATGTGTCTCCATTGTACACTCTAAAATATGTTGCATCATCACAAACAATAAGAAAACTTGCAACATCAAACATTGAATAACAAATTGAAATGCATTTGCTGTATAATTTAAAGGCAAGCACTTGTCAGTTAAGCTGAGGTACCACTGTATTGAATTACACGCCAAATAACATTTGGCATGAAGTGACTGCAAATATTGTTATTGTTTGCACAAATTCAAGATGCGAAGACTCGGTTATTTCATTAAGTTGTTAACCGGTGAAATTACATCATTCAAAGGTTAAGAAACATATGTCAATGGAATGCTCAATCATTCAAGTGCAATTCTCAAGAGACTCACTCAATTGTTTGAGTAATTTACGGGCAAAAGTCGAATGACTGGCAAATATAAGTATGTAAATAAAACACTCTCAATTCACTAGACGATGGAGAACGAATGACAGTTGCCCTATACTCAGCACAAAACTAATATAGCAAAAAATGTATAACAATTTGTATAAGAAATTACCTGTATATGGTATACAATGTATCATCTTATAATGAACCTATATTCCTTATTTGACGTGAGCTTAATGCAATCACAATAATGATTAGACAAGACTAGATCCAACTATTAATTGGCATATTAATAACTCTGTAATAGTATTGCCTCGCTATTACACCATTTTGTGATCCTTACAAGTACAGGGTATGCAAAATTAAAAAACAATCGCCTCTATCTCATGCATAAGTATGCAAATTTGACAAAACGAGTAAACAAATTGCATTCACGCACGCGCCACAGACGCCAATCAGTCAAGAGCGACGGCATTTACAGTTACTGCGGCATAGATCACCCATCCAGCAATAGATGGGCGGGTACAGAGGGCCATAAATATGACAGACAGCCAAGCAATCTGTCAGGCAGCCGCACAACACAACGTTTTGTTTGATAAATTGAGTACGGATATAAAGAAAACGCCGACATAAGTACAGGCTCAAGTATCCATGCAGATATGCATAAGTATACTCAATATAAATGTTCTTGAAATAAATTCATTTGCATATGTCTCTTAAATATCTGAAAAGGCTAATTTTATCAATTTCATTAGCATTTATTTTGGCTAAAGACCACAATGAATGTATCTAACAGCTAGACATTTAAGATGTTTGCATAAATTACCTGGCCGAATATTTAATCAAGTGAGAAGCGCAGAGAAGTCTGCGATTTCGTGGGAAGCGATTAGAAAACTAGTTACAACAGCGTGCAAGTTTGGCAAAAGTATATAATTATACTGGTGGGATTTTTTTATTATTGTTATGGCTTCTCGTCTCTCTACAATTGATTGATTTTATCTTACCGTTGCTAAAAAAAGTTAAGCTTCTAGAGGAAAATGATATATTTCAAAGAGAGGCGCTTCGTTGAAATCGGTTACAAGCAAAGATTCAATTCCTTAATCGACTTTAGAAAGAAATGAGAATACTTATATTACAAGCTATAATATTACAAATATTTTCGTAGAAAGTAATTTCCCATTAGCTTAGCTAAACCAATTATTGAGTGTGTTACATAGTGCTTTCACGCATTGCAGCATCTGTTTAATTAACTTATCGCGCATCATTCGGTAGTTACATACAATATACTTATAATTTCTAGTTATTGTGTTCAAGCTCTCCACCCAAACAGACAGACAAAGTCTGCTTCATCGGAAGCGCCGCAGATGTTTTGCCGACTTGCCTAGAGTTACCTACGTTTGTTTAGCACTTAATTAGCTACATTTTACGTCACGTTAAGCACATTAAATCTTATCAAAAGATTGAAACCTATCGGCCATGTCTTGCACGTACACACACACACACACCCCCAGAGATACACACGCACACCCACAGAAATTGAAAAGAAGAAAGTAACACAAAGCGGCAATGAAAGTAGAGTAAAAGCTAACGCAAAGAGCTGGGAAAGACACTTGTGAGTTATGTCAAACGGAATGAAAAGGAAAACGATAGACGCTGCCAATAATGGCAATGATGATGACGATGCTGATGATGATATCGACAATGATGCTATAGAAAAACATGATACAAAAATGACACACACACACACTCGCACAGCTCAACTTGGAACTCAACTTGAAACTCAAATTACAAACTGTCAAAAAATGACTACGCAGAAATGTGGGCAATCTGCAACGATGAGCCAAATCCAGAGCCAACCTCTAGTCACTGGGTCGGGCCTCACGAAAGGCCCATTCATGACAATTTCCGCGCTCGGAGACATCGCATAACTTTTTGGCGCAGTTCATGGACTCACTGACAATTTCCGTAGAGCTCAACACCAACAAGATGAAAAGAAATAAACATTGACAAGGTGACGTTATCACTGAACACAATCGACTGCAAATGAGTCGAAAAAAATAAATACATCACGTGGATGTGGGTTTTTTTTTTGTTGGTAAGTGGGTGTCTCTTCAATTTGGCTCCTCGAGCTAATCTCTGGCACTGGCTGAAACAAAAAATAGCTGAAGGAACCTGCCGATTTTTATTATTGCCCCCTCCACACGCAACAACCATAACTATGGCTAACGACAACATTAATAAAAACAAAATGGCGTCACGCCGTCAGATTAACAGTTAAGCCGTTGACCTGTTATGTCAAATTGGGGATATCGTTATGAGCAAGTTCCCTAATGGCTTTCATGTCAACATTGTTTTTGGGCTATAAAAATATCCAACCAGCCTCGGGGCAATTTCTTTTGGGTGTGTCCAACATAGATCGATTATGCATTGGTTAAATATGTGGGTACAGTTTGAAGGTAAACTAAGGACAAACTGAAGTTTAGGCTGGGGTCGACCCGTTTAAAACACCGTAAGATTTATCTCCAACAGCTCAAGTCAAGTTTGAGATTTGTTTTGAAAGAATCAGTCAGAATCAGAATTTGAAAACTCTTTGTTTTCTTTTTTCGTTCAACCGATGAATTCATAAATTAATAAAAACATGTCTTGAATAATTTTACAAATATTTTCCAATAAGCGCATCCTTCCTTGAAGTGTTTATTTTTGATCTTATAGCTAAATATCAACTATATATATATATATATATATATATATATATATATATATATATATATATATATATATATATATATGTATGTATATCTTATTTAAGAGATTCGACATAACGCAAAATTAAGTTTAATTATTTGTTTTATTTCCTTTTCTGACTTTTACTTTTATCTTCAATTGATTCAATTTTTAGGTACACTAGAAGGGATTAACTAACATAAATATTAAAATTTTTAACAGACGTGTATAAATATCTATAATATTGATTCACTCACACTAGAACAATCATATGTATCCACAGGAGAATCTCTGCAAACGAATACCAATTAAACAGGTTCGCCAATTTCATTCCATAAAAACTCAAACATGAAATCTTATTAAGTGAGAACTGACTGAGAGCGCAGCATAGCTATAAGCGGAATGTAATGCCATTTCGAATGTTATTCATTCACTTGGCGCACATTACTCAGTTCTCGGTTTGTTTACACCTGCATAAATTTTGCAATGCACCTGCAGAAATACACGCAAGCATAATTTGCACTTTATGTTTGTCAACGGCATTCGGAACAACTGAATCCACTCAAATTGGGTGGCCATAAGCCCCCAGATAGAAGCACATAAAGCCGTTGCGGACATTCTATCCACATTCTGTGTGGGCTAACTGTATCTGTCTCTTTCACGCTCACTATCTACTCATCTCTTTCTTTAGCTGCCCCTGCTGTCTGCATGCTAAAGTAATAAATTGATTTATGATGTCTGCCGCATTTTTAAGCGCCAAAAGTTATGCAACAGAACGAACAGAAAATGCTTTACCGCCTCCTGCGAACTTTGTGGCAAGTGGCCGCAAAATGTTGCCATATTCTCTGTAGCCAACTTCAACAATTGTGTGTAGGCGTGGCTGCGCCCACACGTCAAATGCAACGCTGCTGCTGGAAGTGTCAAAATCCCCTCTGGACGTTTCGTGTTCTTGACTCTAGAATTTGGTATAGCTTTTTTTGGACATGCCTCCGTTACGGCCATCATTTTTTATTAACAATCATAATTCATATTTATTAATGTGCTCAATTTGTTTTTAATGATATTATGTGCTGCTCAGTTACCTTGTGTGTGTGTGTGTGTGAGGGAGAGTGTGTGTAGGGTGTGTGGTTGTGTTGTCGAGCAGCTGTGAAGCGAGCAACGTGCTCTGATTTACAGTTGAGGTAAATGTCGTAAATATTTCGCCTCGACTGCCAGCCTGGCAGTATCCAGCAAGCAAATATCCCCCCGGACCACCCGCAAATGGCTCAGGTAAAGTTTGAAGTATTCTGTGTTTACACATATGATAATGAAGCTTGTTGTGTGGATCATGATGTGTTAAGTGTTGTGAAGCGCTCGAGAAATTGTTGTTTATGTTGCAAGTTAAGTAAAGTAGCTATAAATCTAAGAATCTATCTGTAAACTTTACAAATTAAATATGTCTTGCAATATTAAGATTTGCAAGCGAAAAAATGTGATATTTTGTTTTAGCCGGTGATCCTTCCGCGAGTGGAATTTTAAAATTTTATTTTTAATAAGTATTTTTTACAGGTGCTGCACGGCAAATTTCTTTTCTCGTCTTATAAATATTTTTTATAACTAATTCTAATATAGTAAATTTAAATGCAATGCTGTTAACAACAAACTTAGTTTGAGAAACAAATGTTTTATTTTAATTTAAAAAAACACTTCAATTTCCAATCATCTGAAAAATAAACCCTAAAAAAAGAGATAAGAAAACGTTCAATTACGAAAAAGTGGAAAGCAACCGAGAAAAAGTGAAACGAATCAAACAAAACCCAAGCACAAAAAAGTGGAACATCCAAACAAAAATACAACAATAACAATGGGGAACTAAAGAAAAATCGAGCACAATGTGGCTGGCCCAAGGAACATGGACATGAAAACTTTGGCCAAATGACTTGGCCGAAAAGCAAATACAACCGACGAACTTGGAAGTCAGGCACGCAAAACGGCGAAAAGATTAAGAGAGGAGCATTCCGAAAGCCACAATAACAAAACAATTGAGTGCCGACCGTAAAGGGATGAGGGCCAGCTAAGTCGGATTAAACAAAAGGTGCTGCAAATACTTAGTAATAGATGTGTAGAGCTGCACTTTAATTAAGCAACAGTTCTAATACTAAGTATGTGCTCCACATAAAATGCTTAAATGCTGCTTAATTTTGAAATAAAAACACATTCCTTGAATCTAAGATTCAACTACAGCTGAAATTCCTATTTCATATAGGAAAACAATTTCAGTTATATTTTCGATAAAAGGCATTAATAACATTAGCAAGAATTAATTTACTTTTAAATTTATGTTTTGTTGCTTATAATTGTTTCTATTATATATTAAATATATCTTTATAGCTCAACGAGCTTCACCCAATACAATCGAATAACTCGGCAGCCAGTAATATAATATGTTTTTGCTTTAGCTTTAGTTTTGAAACAAGTATAACTTTTACAATAATTATAACATTATTATTTTGCAATTGAATGGGATTTATTTTATCGGGCATTATTTACTTATACTTCAAGTAAGTTTTTTCCGCGACGCGCTTTTCTTCAACAGCGAAAACAAAGCCCAGCGTCCCCATTTCCAAGGCTCTGGCTGTGGAAATTTTGGTCAAGGACTCTTTGCCTGCTGCATGCTAATCCTTTTAAGCAGCTTTGCCCGCACCTACAATGCATACTATAGAAGTTGGTCGGCTGTATATATATATACTATATGTATTTGTCGCCGACTGGCGTCGCTCATGGGCATAAATTAAAACAAGAACAGCAATAACAACTGGCGACGGAACTTTTACTGCGTTGCACAGCTGAAAAGTTTATGACAATTTTTCTATTATACTTTTTTTTTTTTTTGTTTTTGTTATTGTTTTTCATTCTGCCGGGTACTGCAGTTTTCTTAACGATTTTAGTCGCCGTGGAAACAAAAGGCAGCGCACTCGTAGCTTACACATGCACATTTATTTTCATTACCGCAGTGTGCACAGCTTTTGAGCATCTTTCACTTTCCGCTTTTCGCTTTTCAGTGTTGTTTAGCGCCTTTTTAATTTGCTATCATATTGTCTGTCCTGCGGCCAGCTCTGACAGCCAACACACACACACACATAACCATAGTATACGACAATTATTTCCAAGCTTGAGCTTGATTCCTGGCCAGGAATTTTACCCAGCTGACACACTGCCCGCACATGTGTGGCAATCTGTCAACCAACTTTTTATATATTTTCTTTTTTTTTTGGATCACTGTTAAAGTTTTAATGAGTTTGTAGAATAAAATCAGCAGCTATGCGAACTACAAGAGATCTGGGCACAATTTGCATAATTTAACAGTACTTAGCTGCGCTTCAAGTAACTCACAAATATGTTGGCACACTTTGAATTACCTAAAATCCAATGGAGGCAATTGAAAAGCAGCTTAGACTTATCTACTTAACAAAGTCCATTTATATTTTTATTTTCTATTTGGTGTAAACAACTTTTGAACACAATTTGGCTGTTGTACTTTTTATGTGACAAAAAACGACCACCGAATTTCGATAGTAGTAGTAGTTCGAAATAAATAAATAAATATGCAGTGAGAAAAAGTAGACACAATTTAAGCTGAGTACAATTTATCCATTTAAATATATAAAGTATAATTAAAAAAATTTTATAAATCTGCAAATAGTCTTAAGTAACTTTTACTATTTAATTTTGGGTTTATAAAAAAACTTTCAAAATAAAATAGCTTTTTGACAAATTATCGAATTAAAACTGAAACCTAGATTAATGTAGAAATAGGCCGAGCCCGAAGGCGGGACATTTTATGATGAATAATGTAAGTTGAATCTTAAAAGACTGGAGACCTTCAATGCTAAATAAATTAATAACATTTAAGGCACGAAAATGGCTATAAATTTATCTTCATATTTTAATTAAATATTTAAGTTTGATACAAATGAGTACCATGATAAAGAACTCAAATGTTTCAGTGACCACAACTGCAAGGCATTTGTACAAATTTAAAGATATTGCACATCAATTTGCATTCACATAAGTAATGCCACAATTCCCTGCAAGACACACACGAAACTATCGATTTTGAAAAGCCACAAAGCCACTGCTATCGATAAATGCATGTGTGTGTGTGTGTGTGTGCGTGTGCACGTTAGTGAAAGCTTTTAAGCAATCAAATAACTGAAAAGCGCGCATGCAGCTCAAAATTATAATGTATTTTGCACAAATTCATTTAAAAGGATGCTCAGCCTTAGCCTCAAACTTGGCCAAGGCAATCAAGTCTAAGTGTATGTGTATGTGACAGAGAGCCTGTCAGAGTGAGAGGCCTGGTGTGTGTGTGTGTGTGTGATATTCTAGTGCTGCTTGTGGCTGCTTCTTGGCCTTGTACCACACGAGGCCCAGCAGCAGTTTCTGTCCCAGCCTCAGCCTCAGCTTGAGCGCTTTGTGCCGATGTCAAGTTTGAGTGGCCCGTCTGGTGCTGCTCATCTGCTCTGGCTTGGCCAGACTCTGAGAGACTGCATCGATGGCATTTGGAAGAATGCCAAAAACAGGCAGCGGCTAGCACGTGCCTTCGGTCCAATGCAGGCAAACAGCTAACGATATATAATTACATTTTCCTTGCGCGGCCTGTTTCGCACAGCTGGACGGTCAGTCCGCATCTGTCCAGGCTGGCCTGGACTTTAACCAGACTGCAAAGTTCACAACAGTTTAAGCACTGCAATTACAACAACTACAAGAGCATGAACAACTGTCTGGTGCTTCTTAGTGTGCCCGTTTGCATAACAATTAGCTTCGCTAGCTTCAGTTCTCTCCCTAACTCTCTGACACTTTAGCCGATGATTTGTGCAAATGTTTTTGACGTCGTCGCTGGGCTTTGTCTCGGGCCCGGCCCAGACTTGTTCATTTGCATATTAATTACAACAAAGCACGCAGATGTTGTTCTTGTTCTTGTTGTTATTGTTGCCCAAGTGCCGGCAAGATTAATTGTGCCCGCGAATCCTAAAAGTAGACTACAGTTTTTACGCTGCTAAGTGTTCGCTTGGTAGCTTGGAAAATGGCTTTGTTGTAATCAGACTCAGACTTAATCAATGACAGCTTGTGGCCAATCAATGTGCCAATAAGTGGCAGCAAATTATCGCTGATTGATAGATAGATAGATAGATAACAAGCAAGATAAATGATTAAGATGGCGATGTGCTTGTATTTAATGGAATGCCCCGTTCCCCGAACGTGTGCTCAATTAGCTGATTTATAAAAGAGAGTCCATGCTTATTGAAGCACTTTAAGGTAGTTAAAAGTTGTTAAATTCAAATTAACACATGTTAAACTTATATTTGACATAAACTGCCGTAAGTTTAACAATTATATTTGTTAAACAGAGTTTTAAGGTTAAGTTCAATAGTTTTTAATCATCAACTTTTAATCGAAGTGGATTAACTTTAACTTCTTGACTATTTATAAACAGGCTTAAATGGTCTTAAGATTTGAGACTGAACCCTGAAAATTATCTTTACTTTATAAGTAAATAATTTAAAATGAGAACCATTCAATAGTTGATAAGATATTATTATAAAATTTGTATAAAAAAATGTCTTTATATCTTAATGTTCCGTTAATTAAACAGATATTTACTACAAATTGACCCATTAGATTATATTAAATAAAACTTCAGTTATATGCAAATGTGATCAAAAATATAAATATAAAATATATGTGTATTATGTATTAGAATTTGCAATTTATAAGCTGATAAAAAAAAAAAAAAAAAACAGCAAAAATGTAAGCACTTTTTATCAGACGATTTCCGTCCAGTTGAATGGGACTTACCTTGTCCAAAATGTAGTGCGATGGGCGCAGCTTTAGTGCTTCCTGCGTTGTCTGGAAATGATAGGAAAATATTTCAATTAGGCAATCTAATGGAGAATAAGCCACAATTCGCCAAATTAAGCACATAAATGTCAAAATTGGCCCTAACACTGCGTCGGTTAATTCCATTGCACAATGAAATGGAAAAATTTGAGTGTTTTAATTAAATTCTTGAGTATGTCTAAAGTTTTAAATTGTTTCAAAGTGATAAATGGTGGTTTTTAAATAAAAGTCTTGCACAACTGGAATGTCAGAGTCGTGAACAATTGAACGCATGCCTGTTTTTAACTGCGTTCTTGATTTAAGTCGGAGCAAAATTCATTAAGACTTTTACGATGACGTACAACTTAGCAAAATCATAGCCCACATAATTGCAAAAAAAAAACAATATTTTTTTCATTAAGATAAGATACTTATAATAGAAAACGATCATTCTCTTCACATAGCACTAGCACAAATTTATTAAACATTCTCCAATAAAATAATTTGTTTTTCGAGTATTTTTGTCAAGTTTTGGTTTATTTCAATTACAACTGAAAAACTTCGGTAGTTAACAATTATGTATTAACACCAACTTATAAGACAAAACTAATGCACAGCTTATAAGCGAAGCTGTTAAGTTTTGGGCGTAAAAAAAGAGCAGTCCAGATATTCCGACTGCATTACTGTAATGACTTTTCAACAAACTACGTGACATGAAAAACTTTATCGGCAATTTGGCCATAAACATAATTAGCAAAAGGTCTGCACAGCCTCAACTTCATGTGGGAGGAAGCAGCCCAACTAAGCTCAACTGATGCAGAACAGTTGCAATCTGGGCAGCAAAGAACGCCACGAATTTCACATCACACTCGAGACAACGGAAGTCAATTTGTATGGTTCGTTGGTTTTTGCGTGAATATTGCAATTCAGAATCAGCTTGAAGGATGTTATGGGCCAGCAAGCAGCGAGAAGAACAATATAGATGCGACTAGCTGAATATTTGAATAAAGGTTTTTAGGTAAATGCATTAAGTCAAGTATACAAAAATATTTAAGTTTAGTTTATCAACGGGCAGATAAATTCTTTAAATTAAAGAAAAAATTAGATAAAAGAACATCAAAAGAGCCATACAATAAATACACATGACATTGGCTTATGCTTTCAATACATGAACTCATGAAAATCGCATAGAAAGGCGTTCGGCATTTAACATCTATACAGAAACTGTATAACTAACATCACAGTAAAACGAACATATAGCACGCACCGTTTCCCAGAAACTTTACTTGTTTATTTTATTGGTTTAAATATTTAAGCAAATGCAATTTTTATGAATAACGACCTATACAATAGATTCATTCATTGATAAGGCATCTAAATACTCGTATATTTGCATTGAAAATTACAAAGCGCAACAATAAAAATATTATTTTTGGTGAAAAATGTGAATAAAGGTATACTAAAAATCAACAACTTCCGTTCGCAATATGCGAAAAATCAACATTAGTTTATAACTCATATTACAAATTTCCCATTTAAATGCGACGTTCAGTCAATGGAACCAAATGAGACCCAGGCGTCTATCCTAATGAGTAATGAAAACAGATTTATCTTCGGCTTATTATTATTTACTGTATACTGTACGTATTTGTTATTGCGTTTTTACAGTAGCCGCTGCGGCAATAACAATAAAAATTCGATGCCCCAGAGGGCAGATACAAATCGTTCGTTAAGCTGTGCGGACAATGGAAATCGCTTTAAAATTTCTGAAAATTAGTCAGCACGGGAAACATTTAGCGTGATTTCATAAATTAACTTTACGCTTGGGTTATTGAACCAGACAACACGAAAATTGGCGTTTGATATTCAATTAAAGAACGTTGCCACAAAGCTAAATGCAAATTAAGAAGCATAAACATAAAGATTTAAACAGAATATTAAGTTGAATTTAAAAGTGTTAATTTGTTATTTATAGAAAACCTTAGATGAGCTGACATAAGGAACATATAATTATGTAATTATTATTTACGCATAAATTTTAAATCATAATTAATACAATGTCTATCATTAGCTGCTCGAAAGAAAAGAATATGTTATCATGTTACCTTTCTGAAAACGTGTTGGCTTGTTTTAAATTATAAATAAAATTATTGACTAAGCGATCCTGCCGAAAAAAATGCATTTTATATAAGTCAAATAGCAGAAGACTTACTTAATACAATTAAAATAATAATTATGACTAAAGTCAAACACAAATATACCCTTACGAAAAACGTATTAGGTCAGGCATATAACTTAGCCCAACCTTTCGTTTAATAATCATTTGAAGTGAACGCTAAATAACATATGAATCACCCTTAAATACACTTTGCAAGTCGAGTTCTAGTTTAACTAACGCCGCATGCTTCCCACTTCAATTCAATCAACCATAAACAGAAGCACTCGCCTCGGGCGCCTGCCATGCGGACAGCATGGATGTGCACCTGGCCACGCCCACTCACCAAGGTGTGAGCACATCACACGGCCTGCTGGCGGCCCACCTGTGCTGACCCGCCCACGGATGGTTGCGTGCCTAATTGTAAGACGAAAGAAAAGAAAATATTTTGCCTGCCTTAAGGTTTCCATGACAGCTGCATGCTTTTACCAGGAAGATACAAGCCAGAGACATCGTCAAAGTCCTTGAGGGCATATTAAAAAATTGTTAGCCAATTACGAATAAATAAACGAATAATTGCAAAGCTGTTTAAAACTGAATATTTATCTCTAAAAAAACTTATGCGCAGCTCTGTGATCATGAATTCCATTTCATAAAATGTTTCCCAGATTTTTTATTTAATTTTTGTGTTTTATAAAACAATCTCTCTTACTGAAGGTTAGTTATTATTTCGATATTTTAAGAACATAATCCGATATATATAACTGTAATGATTTATAATTTACATGGTTATTTTACCTAGCATTAAAAAAACAACTTCAAAATCTAACTTATTATGGCAAAGAGTAAAATTGTTGAATTATTTGAAAAGTATTTTCGCTACATTTACTTACATTCAACCAGAAGTTCATAAATAAACATGTCACATAATGTGAAACGGACATAATTATATGAATACGTATATATCAAGATAAGAGTCTTATCTCGATATACAGCGCATAAACAAGTCAGACATAATAAATTCTATGGAACCTTTCGCTGGGAAGCTTGTTTATTTTTAGTTTCTTGAAGTATGTACAGAACGTAATGCCTGAAAGCCTTAGATATACTTGGTCTGCCGTTATTTGATATTTTAAGGGATTGTCGTCAATAGCAACGATTTTCATCAAGTCGCACTTTCTGCGCAGTGAAACGTAAGCATAAAGTCATGGGAATGTCAGAAAAACGCAGCAAAGTGTGAAAATCTGTTTTATAGAAGCAAAAAAAAAAAGAAAAAGGAAAAGGAATATGAGAAAGAAAAATAGAAATTCTATTGATAACCGGCCAAGCAGGACCATCGAAGCAGCTAAACAGCCATTTTGCTGACCAAACCCGAACACCACCCGCTGAGTCCGAGTTCAACTTTTACAAAGTGTCCAACTTTGAGTTGGGCAAGTGGAAACGAAACCAACGAAACAAATTTCACAAAATGCTTATTTGCGGTTAACCACAAAACTGTAAACTAATACCGACTGGAAGCATGTTGTCGCAAGGACTCGAACAGAGGGTGCGTGGGAGTGTCGTTGGGGTCCTTTACCCATGCTGACAGCTGACTCGAAACGTCTCCAAGTTGACTTGGCTTTCATTTCTGGTTGAGTTTCTGATTATTTCAAGTGTGAATTATTTTGTTGCCAGTTTTAAATATACTTCGACTGATAATAATTTAGGACAAGGTCGGTTCCCTTGGGTAGGGTTCAGTCGGGCTGGCCTGGATTAGATGCGACGTTGATCGATGAACGTGATTGTTTATCAATTGATTGAGTTTTGTTAATGGCACGAATTAATTTCAACTAAAGTTCATTATCAAAGGGCACAATGTGCACAAAGTTTGAAGCAGTTGGAAATTTTGTGAGCCCAATGAAAAGCTAAGTCAATTAGCACGCAAATCGATTTGCCCGATAAATAATGAGTTTGCAGTTTTTAAGAACTTGTAATTTGAGAACTTGTGCGAAAGTTTGCGCAAAACTATTAGCATACATATGATTTTTTGTTTAATGAAAATTAAAATACTTGTGACACATTCATTTATTACACATTTAAAAATGCGCTCATTAAAAATGTAAAAAACATTAGGCACAGCAAGGAGAGAGAAATATTTAAACACAAATTAAAATTAATGCGGCATTTAAAAATTACGGACAGCTTGATAAAAAATGAAAAACGTAAAAAAAAGTTGCTCAACATTTGACCTGCTGAACCCTGACAGCACGCGCCCCCTTTGTAATATTTCTGGCTGTTTTTGTTGCCATGACGCCTTTTCACAAACAAATTATGTGTAAATGTTGAATATAAGTAAATACGAGTGTGCATACATGTACATGTTTATTTGTATATGTTTAAATATGTCAGCCCATCCGTCTTCAAAAGTAACCAGGCAACCTGTGGTCCATGGTTCAGGGGAATTCTCATTATGAATTGTCTGAATGTTTAATTAATTACGCTGCCAACTCGACTGTCACTTACAGCTGAAAAATTAATTTAACAAATTCGGATTTTTTTGTGCCGACAATTTCATTTCGAGTCAAAACCTTACTCGCAGCCAAAAATGAAAAGTTTAGCGGAATCAAGTAGACGTAGAAAAATTTATGCGACACATAAAATTTTAATATAATAATAATTGAAATATATTTAAATATGTTGCTAACGCAGCCATCTTAAATTAATCAAATTGAATTGAATCATGATTTACATGTTTTCGCTTTATTTGTCATAATTTCTATTATTTCTCCTCTTAATGCAGCATCTTGACTATTTCGAGCAAATGTAGCAGATTTGCCTTTGTGTCTGGCGACTTCCGTTTGGGCCTTTTTTTTATCGTCAAGCAAACAGGGAAAATATGTCAAGCTTATCGGGCCCACAAAGCAGCTACTGCAATGCGCCTTATCGGTCCGTTTGGGCGTCAGCAGAAACTGCGACAGCTTATCAGTCTAGCTTTTTCTCAGTTAGAAAACAGTTTTCTAAGAAGCTGAGAGAAGTGACTTTTGCCGAGCAAACATGTAATCGTCACATGATAAAAACTTAATTGCATTATAGAACTCAGTGTAGTGACAACCCCTTTCCAGTATCAGATTCTTGCTGACAGACTGTCAAACGCGTAGCACTGGCAAAACAACTAATACAATTATTAGCAGGCTTTAAAACAACAAAGAAGAATTATACTTAGCAAGACGTTAGGGTTGAACTAACCGATATGCTATATATTTGTACAGTTAGCCACACAATGGCCTTACATATTTTCATGCTTGATCATGTGTTATATTAGAGAAATGTCATATGCAAAAATCTAAATTTAACAAGTAAGAGGTGCTCCCGACTAGGGGATACCCTGAACCCTCTTCTTCCAACACCAAATGCAAATAGATATACTATTCTAGAAGCTAGATGTCAAGTTTGGTGACTCTAGCTCTTATTATTTACCAAAATTGCTCATAAAACAGGATGTCGATATCGATTTTTATCGATTACTTGGAAACGGGGCAAATGATCGATTATCGGAAACAAACTCGATCTGCGCAGGCACTAGAAGGATCTACATCTAATATTGCAAGTCTTTGGCTCTTACAGGTTCTGATATCCTTGCGTTTATACATACGGACAGACGGACAGACGGACGGACGGACAGACAGATGGACATGGCTAGATCGACTGGGCTATTGATGCTGATCAAGAATATTTATACTTTATGGATGCGTACTTTTGCCTGTTACATACATTTACATTTTGCACAAATACAATATACCCTTTTTACCCATTTTCAATGGGTTCAGGGTATAAAAATGTCCTAATTCAAGACCTAGCTTACTTATAATAAGTGTCCAGCTCAAATGCTTAAACAAAAGGCAATTCTTGGGAAATTTGTAATTATGTGTAAATATAAATATGAAATTAATAACATATACTCTTCTTTAACTTTAAAGACAATTTGAAACTGATTGCTCGTGTCATATTAAATTGTATTCATAATATGTTAAATACATGTTATTCATTGTTCACTTGTTGAATGTTGTTTCCTAAGTTCGCTTAAAGTTATATAGAAGAATAGCCGACTCCGAGGATTCAAAGTGTAATAAACTATTTACTTCGCTAAAAGTCGAACGGACAAACATATGCGATAATATGTGAATAACATCTGCAAGAGTTTATTTATTTATAATTTGTGATAAGTATACTTTTGGAGAAATGCCTTCCTCTGAATGACGCCCACTTCTGAGTTGTATTTCAGAAAATTAACCTAGTAAGACCCCTTTCTATTTTATTTAGTTAAAGCCTCTTAACATCAGCTTCTTCGAACGAATGTGGCGACAAGTGTTTTCTTGTTCTTCTGCATGTTTATATCAATCTTTTGTCGAGCGCTCGTCAGTTGCTATTTTTAAATGAACGCGCATAAATTATATTTTGGCCATTCAACAAATTATTTTTGACATTTTTAATTTTGGTTTGATGTGGTTTTTATGAGTTATTAATCAGCTCATTAAAAAATAATCAATCTGTTCACAAATGTGTTCGACAAGCGCGAGAGATAAGTTTTTCTTTTATGAAATGAAAATTAAAAATCCATTCAGGAAGAGCAGACAGTATTTATATGGCAGCCAATTAATCTGTCAGATAATTGATATGTCAGACATTTAAAAAAAATGTTTGGAAAGCAAAAGAACTTTTTATAAATTAACAAGAATTTGAATGTTTTTATATGTAACTGAGTTTGCATACAGACATATCATATTCTTTTATATTATTATCAATTACTTTATTATATATTAATATTTTTATGTATGTAAAAAATAATTGTATTTCAAAAAAATGGTCGAAGAAATAAAAAAAAATAAACTTACGAATTGGATTCCATAGAAGACAAAACCTAAAAGTTGCTGTGAAAAATATTATTATTATCTCTGATGCACGAAAACTATTACTTTAAAAAAAAATTTGTGAACTTTTCAATTATTATTAAAAAGGCAATAATGCTGAATGACCACACAATAAAATACAAGTTTAAACTATGTTAAAAGTGCCAAATTGAATTTCATAAATGTATGCAAAATGTTTTCCAATATGTTTGAATACACTTTAAGCGTAGTCCTTCGAATATTATTATTTATCTGACCTCAAACCTAATTGTCATCTGCCGCAATGTAACAAAATTAAGCTTGCAAATTGAATTTGTCACAACTGATCTCACGGCTATTTGTTAAGCCAAAAAAATCAAAAAAAGTTCGTCGTTCAAATTATTTCCTATTGTGGCCAAATAACCTTTCGTTATACAAAGTTGTACGGGCAACAATTTAAAACGATAAAAAAATATATAATCTCGCGTAAAAACTTGGCGGGTAACTTTCATCAAATGCCATTTGATTTTATTCAAATCATTTTTTGATAAGAGCATTATGGAAAACCGAATGGCTTACGAGATTAAACTTTTTCTAACTGTTTTTATTTTTATTTATTTGTTTTTTTTTATATGTTTGAAATGTTAACCAAAGCTTTACTAGACAAAGGTTCTTAAGTGTAGAGATTCTTTAATGCAGGGTATTCGAAAACGGAATCCGAATTTCGAATTTCGAAATTCAAATATGTGTGGGTAAACAAAAACGGAAGTGCCTGTAGTTGTTGTTATTGTATTATGCGATAAAAAGCCGGTCGGTCAGCGCGAAACCAAATCTCGAAACAGCAAACGGCGTAAGGCAAGGCAAATTAACAACAACAAACGGAAAAGAGTGTGTGCTTAAAAATACTTTTAAAAATATACAACTTACATCACACATTCACAAAAACAACAACAACAACAACAGAAGCAAAAACGGCAGAAAGTGCAATTTGGCTACGGCTGCTGTGAGTGAATATTTTGTTGTTGCTTTTTGTCACTGTTACTGCAACTGTTAGTGTTAGTGTTATTGTTGTTGCTGTTGCTGTTGTTGTTGCTGTTACTGTTGCTGACGCTGTTACAAGTTTGAAATTTGATTTCTTTTGATTTTGCTTTTGTTTGATATTTTGCTTCATTCTCTTTTTTTATCTTTATTATTTTTTGGGTGAAAATAAAAGAAATTTGGAGTAGAAAACGCGCGCCCCAAATTAAGCAGACGATCGTCTGTTGTTGTTGTTGTTGTTGCTGCGGGCCTCATGAATGAATTGCGCGATTAAAAACACAAAAGGCGTGACGCGTCGCGCAACAAAAACAGAGACAGCAACAGCAGTGACAGCAACAACAACAACAACAACAACAACAACAGCCAATGGCAACTAAATAACGAAACGAGTTTGCTGGCTGTGGCTTTGGCTTTGAAAAAAGATAAGCGCAGAATATGTAGGAGAAAGAAAAAGAAACGAACGCAGGCTTCAAAATTTAACACCAAAAATGCTTAAAACGGGCCGACGCAACAACAACAAATGACGAGCATAGGCCTGCACACACACACACACAGCCAAGCACATACAAATGCACACAATTGCTCAAATGCACACACAAGCGCACATGCACAGACACATAGCAGACAGCTGATTTTTGGCCGCAACTACAATAAATGCTTCTTGCTCTCTTCTTGCCAATTAAAATTGGTTTATTTAGGTGACTCGCACACACACACACACACACATACAATAAATTCACACAAACGCAAACAAACTCACACACAACACATGCACATGCACGCACACACTGTTAGGCTGGCTGGCCGCACGCCTCGTACATTAATATTGTGTGTTACACTTGTTTTTGTTACTGTGATTGCGATTAGCTTCTTGCATTCGGCTTTACGCAGGCTGCATTGTATTTGTATTCTACATTTAGCCTTTGACTTTTTACACACCTCGCACTCGCACAGCTTGGCACGCTTTGTTTTGTTTTGTTTATTTTTTTTTTATGATTTAAGTGTTATTTTGCGAAAATCTCATTGTTGGTTTCCAATTTCTTGTTTGGAGTTCTTATTGGCACGCGCGTGGCCACCCGCACGGTTGGAAACTTCTTTACACACTGTTAACAGCATGCTGTTAGCTGGCGAATTTTGCATTAACAGCTGTTGATACGTTTAGTATTTCTCCTTTCGGTATTTTTTAGCGCTACTGTTAACGATTTATTCTCTGAGCGTATGGCAGTTGGTTAACAGTTTGGGAGAGACTTTAAAATAGTTGTTTAATTATTATTTATGGTTTAAATAGTTTAAAAGAAGTTTAACGATATGAACAAACATATATTAATACAAGTTTAGTCTAACGAAATTAATATATATATTATTCAAATACCGGCAATTATATTTGTATTTTGGCTTCTGTTAATAACAGCGTTGCCACACCTTTAATTTTTTAAACTCATCCCGCTAACATTAATTTTTTGAAATTAAGTAAAGAATTATAGGAAACAGGAAATAAAGAAAAGTTATATCTAGTTTCTGATCTAGTAGCCCGAATCGTGTATTTACATTCTGTAGCTACCAAGCATTTTAATTTCACAATTTACCAACTCTATTTCGATTTGCATGCAACAGTTAAAAAAAAAGAACTCAAAAACAAAGAAAGCGTTTTTCAGAGTAGTTGCAGCCGACAATTACGGCATCAATCAAATGGCCTTAAATTCCTCACTGTCTAAGTGAACATAATAACGGCAGCCCACAGCTCTTAACTCCAAGTCCAAGTCCTGGTCCATGTTGAAGTCGTATCATTAGCCCACACTTCCTAAACCCTTCTCCACCCATCAGCTCATCCTGCAGCTGCCTACCAATCAATCAATCAATCAATCGCTCAGCATACTTTTTGCAACTTAACATTTCAATCGCACGCCAAAGTGGCCGCCGGCATGCAAATTTGCTGCCCCAGCCAAGAGCTGGTGACGATAATGATGACTGGTTCTGGTTCTGGTTAGCAAATGTTTGCCATCCAAAGTGCCAGAAAAGCCAGACATTAAGCGAAATGGATATGCTCTTTAAGTGGACCAGTTGGACAGGTGCAAACAGGCTTGAAAAATGATCAGCCAGATGCGATGTGTTCGATGATAAAACGAATTCATTTAAACTTCTCAATAATTGAGTTCATTTCAGTTGTAGTCCTTCAAATGAGCTAAGGTCCTTTTTTGTGGAAACTGAACGTCCATAGGGAAAAGCAATTGTTTTCACAATAATTAGCTGGCGTTAAGCGCCAGAAGGTTCCAAGCATCCGAAAATCCGGAATTTCAATTAAAGTCATCGCCACCTGCAGACACCTGCTGGCAATTAATAAGCCAACAGGCTACAAAGGCAGGTATGTTACTTATTAGACATGCCGATAATTAAATACCCTTCCCAGATTTGATAGCCAAATATATCTATGTGCATTATCAATACTCTAAAGCAATCTTCCTAATAGTATATTTTAATGAAGTAAAAGAAAAAATAAATGTTTAATAAAATTATAAGACAATAATAATAAAAGATAAAAACAATATTCTATAAGGCATTTTATTGCTAATTCAAGATAGCCTGGACGCTGCTAGCCCTGATTAAATTTTATATAAAAGAGAAGGAAAAACAAGTAAGAGGTTCCATATATATATATATATATATATATATATATATATATATATATATATATATATATATATATATATATATATATATATAAATAAAACATATAAACACAAATTGGATCACATCATAAAGATACCTTATTATCAACAACCTGGGCAACTTTTAAGTATCTGCTCCAAGTTTCATGAGAATTTTTTCGATTTTTATGCTGATGAAAAGCAATAAAAAAGAAAAAAATATTTTATTTGAAATAAAAATTGTATGCGTTAGGGGTTGCATATTTCCTAATAAAATTCAAACGTCCCTTTGCAAGAGTATAATAAAAAGCCTGGCAAACAGCTTTACTCTCAAGATGTGTGTGTGTGCGTGTGTGCTTGTGTGTGTGTGTGTGTGTGTGTGTGTGTGTGTGTGAATGTGTGCGTGAGCTACAGCTTAAAAAGTAGGCAACATTTTTGTATGTTTGTAAATGCAGCTGAGGGAAATTTAAAGAAAATATGTCACACTCCTTCTGCCAACAGCTTTCCCTCCCGCCAACTGAGATGACATTGTGCCGAAACGGAAATTACATTTTCGTCTGTCGTGGTAGGGGGTACTTCCCCTGAAATAGCCCCAGGAAGTCTCAGTGACCTGTGCAGAAGATTCGACGTTACACTTTCCGGATTATTATGTGCATTATATTATGGAAAGAGACATCTCCGACCCCATTAAGTACGTGTATTTTAGATCAGCATCAACAGCCGAGTTGATATAGCCAGGTCATACAGAAACACGCAGTTCTATGCGAACAAGTCTCTCAGCCTTAAAGCTATCGTCTTAAAACTTGGCATTAGTCGTAACCGGATCGGACCTCTATATCATATAGCTGCTATCTAGCTTCTTGTATACAAAACATTTTTGTTTTATCAAGATATCTTATCTTATCAACATCGGATAACTTAATCATACAGCTGGCATGAAAACGATCTCCGGAAAATTTTGTTTTGATATGGAAACCTTTTTTATACCCTGAACCCTTTAAAAATATGTATAAGGGTATATTGTATTTGTGCAAAATCCAAATGTATGTAACAGGCAGAAGGAAGCATCTCCGACCCCATAAAGTATATATATTCTTGATCAGCACCAATAGCCGAGTCGATCTAGCCATGTCCGTCTGTCTGTCTGTCCGTCCGTCTGTCTGTCCGTCCGTCCGTCCGTCCGTCTGTCTTTCTGTCCGTATGTATGAACGCAAGGATCTCAGAACCTATAAGAGCTAGAGACTTTAAATTTTAGACGTAGGTGCTCCTAGTACCTGCGCAGATCGAGTTTGTTTCCGATAATCGATAACTTACTCCGTTTTCCAATCGATATCGATATCCTGTTTTTTGGGCAATTTTCTTCCAAATAACATCGGTGGAAATAGGATCTAAAATAGCAAAATATTATTTCCAACGAACTCTAAACTCACATATTTGTAAAAGCGAAATGTCTAACGTACAAGGGTAATAAATCAAATATCCTTACTTTCTCGTTTTAGAAATAATTTTAAACACATGTAATTACTTTATAAAGGAACTAAATAATTTAATTTACATCTTAAAAATACTAAATAAAAATAAATTTGTTTATTTATAAAATGTCGCTAAAATATAATGATAATCTATTTTTCTCAATATAATCTCTCTCTACAGATTATTCCAAACACTATACAAAATATGAAAACTATTTTTCTCAATATAATCTCTCTCTACAGATTATTCCAAACACTATACAAAATATGAAAACGAGAAAAGCCTTTGACTTCTTTAAAACAAAGTTGCCTGGGAATCCAACTTAAAAGCAGCATGAAACAATTACAGAAAATACAAAGCAAATACTAGCAGAAACCCACCAAAATTTCGGGTGTATTCAATCAGGTGCTCTTGTTATGGGTGAACTAAAGAGCAGAGGGTTTGGTTGAGTTGTCAAGCCAAGCACTAATTGAGCGGAGAGTTGGATTATAATGGACAGCATTGATATAGCGTCGCTCTCCCCGGAGCAGCGCGAGGAGAACAGCATTAGGTTGAACGCCATTGAGAGCATCGAGGAAATCTATAAGACCTACAAGCCCCTGGAGTCCGAGCTGCGCGCCTCTTCCACGACCACCCTAAAAGAAGGCAATAAACAGAACTCTGGGGAAAGTGAGGAGTCCATTGGACCAGAGTACATATCAACTAACACGGATTCCTTAAAAACGCCAGCTTTGGTAGGTGACATAGAGAACACAGAAAATGAAGAAAAATCAGAAACTGTAGAAGACTCTTCGAAATCGGAAGACCCGGAAGAGCTTCCGGGGAATTTAGAATTTAAAAAGCAAGTCATCTAAGATATAATTTTGATTAAAGCACTTTTATTGATGGATTGTTCTTACAGCTCCGATTTTCGTATATCTTCCGGTGAAATAAAAACAGAGTCCCATCAGAAAAATGCCGAAAAGGATCAGGGTGCCACCAAAAGTAAAGGTGAGTTTGCAATTCAATCCGAGCCATACATTTGGCTTAGAAAGGGATAGTTAAAAATCCTGAAATTTTCAGTTTATTCTTGGCTCAAAAACAAATACGAAAATAATCACTGGCTGATTATTTTTCAGTATTTCAGATAAATGTATTATGTTATGTTAATTTAACTTTAGACTAAATTAATTTAATCTAAAGTTAAATAAAGTTGTAATTTTTTGGTAAAAAGAATCCCGGATCCAGTTACAATTCTGAATTGTAATATTTCTTCTAGCCAGAGCTCAATATATATTATTATATTATATTATTATATTTTATATTACTTCTTTCGCAGATGGTTCCGGCATAAGAGATCCAATCCCATCAAAGAACAGCTCAAAATTTAATGCACAGAGCGGCGGACAGGAAGGAATGGCCGCTAATGGGTTCTGTGCACAGCAAATGGGAATGCAAATGGGAACGGGAATGGGTATGGATATGGGTATGGGCGTGGGCATGGGCATGGGTACGGGCATGGATATGGGTATGGGAATGGGAACGTTACCTGGAATGGGAATGGGAATGGGCATGGGCATGGGTACGGGTACGGCTATGGGCACGGGCATGGATATGGGTATGGGCATGGGAATGTTACCAGGCATGAGCATGGGCATGGGTACGGGTACGGGCACGGGCACGAGCATGGGAACGGGCACGGGCATGGATATGGGAGTGGGCATGTTACAGGGAATGGGCATGGGCATGACAATGCCTGAAGGCAGCCTTAACTATTGTGGGTATAACCTGGCACAGCCATCAGCAGAGGGATCTTATCAATACCAAATGCCCGAGGCAGACTACTTGAAGTACGCCCAGTTGCAGTCACAGTCATATCCCGGCATGGAGAACTATATGCAGTTCCAGCCGCAGCCGCTGCAACAATATCTGAAGGCTCAGATTCAACAGATGCAACAGCAGCAACAGCAGCAAAAGCCACAGGCACAGCGACAGCCACAGTCTGGAGGCGGGGTTAATAATACCTTTGATTCGTGCACATCGAGCAGCTATTGTACTGAATGCAACACGAGCGACTGCCTGCCAGAGAATTCATCCTGTTGCAGTGCATCGATGGAATGCTGCGTCAGACCTGACAAGCCGGAGGACAGGTCAACGGAAAGCGGCTCCTGCGATACGCGAACTACGGATTGGAGCAGCCTGGAGCAGCAAAGCAGCGAGATGTCCGAGTGCATGGACGTGCGACAGTGTCAAGTGGCCCACAAGGCGGCCCGGAATGGCAACAGCGGCAATCCGCAGTGCAAAGCCACGTGCCATGGCGGACTGTGTCAGTTGAACGCCTGCGACATGTCCGGCTCGACCACGTCCAGCGACTGCGCCATGGAGTACTGTACTTATGGCCAAAATGGCAGCTGCCCCATGCCCGCAGGCATGCCGGGCGGGGCATGTGGTGTTCAAAACAACATGAACATGTCCTGTCCACTGGCCTCCGCCGACTGCATGCAAGCGCTCTGTGCACCGCCTACCTCGTGCTATCAGATGCCATGCTGCCCGCAACAGGGGGCTTCATGCGATCAGATGCCCTGCTGCTCACCCTACCCTCAGAGCGGTGTCTGCGCCAACAACTGCTTGGATATTGAGTCCTTCATACAGAAGTTTCGATCAACGCAGACACAGTGCTTGCCCAATTGCCTAACTGCTCCATCGCCGCCTTGCCTTGGCTTGGGCATGGGCATGGGCATGGGCATGGGCATGGGCATGGGCATGGGCACGAGCTGTGGCCCCGGTCCCAGCTGTTGCCCAAGTCCCGGCTGTGGCCCCAGTCCCGGCTGTGGCCCCAGTCCCGGCTGTGGCCCCAGTCCCAGCTGTGGGCCCAGTCCCAGCTGTGGGCCCAGTCCCAGTTGTGGGCCCAGTCCCAGTTGTGGGCCCAGTCCCAGTTGTGGGCCCAGTCCCAGCTGTGGGCCCTGTCCCAGCTACTCTACCAGAATGGAGCCCATCTGTTCTGGTAATGACTCGCTGCTGCCGCAAACCGTTTACTCCGCCGACTACAAGCCAGTCTGTGCACCTGGCAACAACTTCAATCACTTTCCCAAATGCGAGACTTGCGGCGGCTGCGGCAGCTGCAGCGGCTGTGGCACCTGCAGCAACTGCCTGAGCAGCCCCCCTCCCGTGTGGTAAGCACCGTTTGTTTCTTGACGAGCACCGATCATTAAATCTTCCTGCACACTTTCCAGCTACCCGGCTCCGCCATGCATGATGCCACAGCCAGGCTGTGGCTTTGAGATGCCCTGTGCCAACAATTGCATGCTGCCACCGAATGCCTACTACGGCTCGTCCAGGCCTATGCCCTGTGCCTACCCCTATTCAGCACCTTGTCCAGCACAGTTCACTCAACCGTGTCGAGCCCAATATACTCAATCGTGCCCTGGACAATACACTCAATCGTGTCCTGCACAATTCTCTGCAACGTGCCCGGCACAATTCCCTGGATCTTGCCCTGCAGCTTTCGAGGCGCCAGTAGATGCTGGCTGCGGGGGACCGCCCCTCTGCAATGTTTCCTCACAGGCAACCAGCTGCAACCTTAGCCAATATTCGTGTAAGTGAAGGAAACCCAATTCCAAATTAATCAACCTATCGTAAATGCCGAATCTTTACAGCGTGTATCTAGGACTTGTGGAATCTAAGCCTCTGCCCAATTGCTCAAAATATATATTTCAATAAAATAAGCTGCTGAAAATATACAAAAGCTTTGCTTAAACTAATCATATAATAAACTAACGATTCCAAACTGCAAATTAGTTTTTTATAATATGCGTGCATTCATTAGAATAAGTTTCGATCGGGTGTGGAATACGCCTACACTTATCAGGAAAATATAATAATATGCATGGGTAAAATATATTTCTAACAATCATAAGATCATAATCATAATCATGATTTCAACATCGCTCTAAAACCTAAGCTTTAAGGATACATAGAATTTTTCTGCGAGTAATCAATCAGATAACATGCATTGTAATTTTGCCAGGCATCTACATGCGTAGAGCTCGAACCTTCAGCTTGTTATTGGGAAGTCTAGTTTTGCAGAGCTATTTACAATATTCAGCTTTATCTCTCTTTTTTAATCAATTCATGCCAAAAAGATATTTTGTTGGGAGTGCTCAAAGGCCTAATACTAATTTGATCAGAAAATGCTTAATGCAGGGCCGAGCTGTCCTCTATCCCATGTTTAGCCGAGCAGCCCTTCTCTTTGTGAAGTTCTTTTCTCGAAAACCTATTTGTTTTCTTAAAAAATATCAAACTTACCGATTACGTCTTCATCTACAATATTTCTGCGAGGGTATCCAGAAATCGCAGTTCCTCTGTTGCAATTTACGGAATACATCTATAACTATTTAATAAGTCTTAATAAAATTATAATTAACTACCTATATAGATATATTTTTATTGAAATTCCTTCTATTAAGTGCAAACTAATACACGTGTCCTCTCCATTTGGGGCGGCATTCATTTAAACCGTGAACCAAATCAACGAAAAAGTTTGTTGGGACAAAGAGGAATGAGGAAATTCTTGCCCCATTTGCATTTCACTCGTTAGAAACTTCCTGCGCAGTCTGCATAAATTTTAATAAATTTTCAATTTATCGAACTACAAAATCCCATTGCTGCAAACATAAATTTGCTTGCACAGGCTCATAAATTCGGGCTGTATTTTTTGTAGTCTCAGCTGTGTTAAACATTTAATCTGCTATATCAATAAAAACCTGGTAATATTTCGTTAATCGAATTATTCTTGGTTTGACTTAAGAAAAAGAAACATGAATTGTTAATTGTTTTTATATGTAGAGGTTTTTTTGAAAAAATGTTTATTACAAAATATTGCATTGACAATTAAAAATGTTTAATTGTTGTTTCACTTGAATTTCAGTTATTACAATTATTAAAAAAATGAAATTAAATATTTACTATGGATGAGTAGTTGAAAAAAGTAGCAACAAAGCACACAAACAAGCGCTAGAACTAAGCTCACATGAGCTCAAAAATAATTTTGAATTTCAAATATTAATTTCATAGCGCAACTTTACCTATTTAAGCAAATAACCTAAATAGTAAAATTTCTAAATAGCATATGCTGCAAAACTAAAATAGAACATTTCAAAATGTATTTACAAAATGATTTGGCGGCTTTTCTTGTCGCTTTCAGCTGCTACAATTTTCGGTTGTTGTGGACAAACTATAAATTAATTTTGATTTGATTATCATTTTACAATTGCATTTAACTATGGTATATGGTATATTGATATTTTGTTAGACCATTCATTAAATTAACATTTAACTATTTGCATTTACTTTAGGTTTACAATTTACGCTTCTCCACGAGGCCAGGCAACAGTCGAAATATTTTGTGAATTTCAAAAGCCTCTGCTGTGGACAAATGCAGATGGCATATATAAAAAACTGCACGAACAATATAATTTGGATACTGTGATAGCGGATACTTAATCTCATCTTTTAGTTTATCATTTTTTAATAACACTTCAATCACAGGTCAATACTGAGGACATATTCCTCACCTGGCCAATTGTGCGGATCAACTATTTAATGTTTAGGTTTCTGTTGTTTTTGTTGTTGTTGTGTATTTCACTTTGAAATTATTGGAATTATGTAACGTTTCGTTTTTTTTTGCTTGCGATTTGCTGGTGGGGCTGGAAGTTTTATAGTTAACGTACACACACATATAGACATTATATATATATGCAGGCTATATAATCTAGGTTTGTTTATGCGTTGACAATTAAAAATATAACTGTATGTAATTTAAATGTTTTAAATCCTGTTACAGGATTTGCTTCAGCTATTAAGTAAAATTACAATAAAACAAAGTACATGTGCGCACATATGCACACACGCATATATGCACACACACATCTATATATATTATATATAAATATATATATATATAATATTAAAACATTAATTAAAGAATACAAAATACAATTCAAATACGAATACAGATACAAATATTCATATGTGGTTTATCAGTATGTGTAATGACAAAAGTATAAATTTGATTTATGTAGTTTGTTTTTGTTTCTGTTTTTGTGTGTTTTTTTTTTTGTTTGTTTGTTTATGTTTTTTATGCAACAAATAGCATCACTGGAATAGTTTTTGCCACGCCCTGCCACATTGAGGCGGCAATTGAATCGAGTGGTCTTTTCTTCTATAGTTTTCCATTTTCTGTATTTTCCTGCCGGCCATTTGAGGCCTCTCTCTCTCTATATATATATATATATAGTTTTATATATATATATATATATGTATATATGTACATCGATATATCGATATATAAGTAGACATGTGAAATTGCACTAAAACTAAATGCTACAACATTTAAAAATGGATTTCTCGTTCACGTTTTATATATGAAGTTCGAAAATCTAGCAGCTCTCATTTAAACCAATTTCGGTTTTGGCATTTTATTTAAAAAATATTCTTTAATTTTCGATTTACTCGTCGCTTTCAATACACAATATATGCATTTAAAAAACATTAGCTGCTATATTTCATGTTGTTTTTTTTTTGTATTTTTTTTTGTGGTTTTTTGTTTTGTTTGATTACTTGAACTAAACATTAGAATTTGATTTTGCATTTTAATATTTAAGTTAAATAAATTTCTTAGTCTTTTCATTTTCCATGTGTGCTTTAGTTACTATACATAATCCATATATATGTATACATAGCAAAAACTTTATATAATTTAATGAACTTAAGCCGCACAACAACAACAACAACAAACGCACATACAACAATTTTTGCATACACAATATACAGATATATGTTTTTCAAAAATTTGGCAATTTCGCGCTGGGTTTTAATGCTCTTCTCTTTAAAGGCTATCAATTTTGTTGCTGTTGCTGCTCGTTATAGTTGTTGTTGTTGTTGATGTTGTCGTTGTTGTTGTTGCTGTGTTGGCGGTAGGTTCATCTTTTAGGCACATGTTTTCCAGAGCTTACACATAGAGCACTTAGAGCTACGCATAGACATACTAATACTAATCATATAAAACTTTTATGTCCGCCTTAACCCCAACAATGGCGCCGACAGCGTTCCATGGCCCACAACATTTGTCAATGCTCTCCGCGCAGCAGTTCCATCAGCAAATTGAAATCTGCGCCATCGCGCGTCTTGATCGTCAGCATCTCCTTGGCCAGCTACAGCAGGAGAGAGAAACAGAGACAGAGAGATATAGATTTCAAGTTGAACATCTTTAAGATACAATTACTTACCTGACACGTGCGCTGCAGATCGGGTATGCGCAGCAGCAGCTCCCCGAATTTGGACGGCGTATCGGGATAATGGGCCAACGTGTAGGCCTGCAGGCCCTGCAGCGCCTTCTCCTGGCACTCGCGCACCTTGACCGCCTCGTGCAACTCCGTGGTATCTGCAGGTATATACAAGGAATGTTATTAGAAAGCGCCCTTTGGAGCAGCGTAGAGGCAACTACTCACCGGACTGCAGCAGCACGATTACCTTCATGGCAACGTATTCGTAACGATCAACGCGCAGGCGCCGCAAATGATCCGTCAGATTCAACATGCGTTCAATGCAGGCCTGCAAAGAGTCAATTATGAGTGTGAGTTAAAAGTTTGTTTAAATAATAATGTATCTAACATAATTAACCGTATTTAATTGACGAAAACAACAGACTCTTAACAATATTTAAGCAATAACCAGATTTCTCTTAGGTTGTAAATTCAATAATTAATAGTATTATAAAAATTATAATGTATCCTAATTAAAGCCACATGCTAATTGATCGGATTCAGTATTATAAATTTATTGTCTCTTATATATAAGGGACACGTTTGAAAAATAGGCGGAAGACTATGATTGCAACTTTTTTATTTTGTATATATATCGACTACTAATATTTGTCTGGCAATATGATCTTGTATATATATTAGCCTACATGACCCTAAAAACTTTTTCTATAAAAAGCAAAAGTTGGTCATATTCCAACTTGACTCTAGCCACACTTTGCCAGCTGCATAGCTCACCTGTAAGCCATTGGTTTTGGCCTGCGCCAGGGTAATCTTGCGGCCCTGCGACATCTTGATCTCGCCGGGCGTATCAATGGAACGAAAACAGCAGGAGAAGAGCAGCAGTTCACACCACGAATTGATGAGCAGGCAGATCTGATCGTCAATCTGGAAGAGGTTAAATCGATTTTGTTAACAACAAATGTGCACAGTCTGATATCCGATAGATACTCACCGAGATATTCTTAAAGAGCGGCAAACTCTTGCACCATTTGACGATCTTGTAGAGGCGATGATCCGCCACGTTGCAGAGGTGGGCAATCAGATCGGGATTGGCGTTCTCGCCATTGGACGAGAGACCAGCACTGGCCAGCAGTGGATTGGTCATCTGTTGTGCATTGCCAGCTGGCTGTCCGGCGGTGCTCGAACCGCCCGCGGCGCTCGACGAACTGCCGCCAGATGCAAATGAGGACAGCGGCTGATTAATGCGCGCCAGTTCCGTATCAGTATATTGCCAGAGATGTTCAACATCCATGATTTCCTGGCGGGTGAGAAAACAAAGAAGATTATTAGATGTGTCAGTTACAGATGATCTCCAAAGAAATCAAGGAACTAGGTGTCTGAAGCAGACGAATTGCTTAACTGAATTCCCAGATGGTCATGTTTAGTAATAGATCGTACTATAATTGGGCCTCTGAGCCTTATGGCCAAATCTCAGGCTCCTTCTAGCTAAAATACAATCCCAAACGGGCATATAATCTCCTACTCTTTAACAATAATAGAATAATGGGGGATGACAGAACTAAAAACGGCCACTCGACCATCGTTCGTATAAGGAAGAGAACATTTTTCTCTGTCATTGCTGTGAGGACACGAAGAGCAGGCGCAAAGCATCCAACATGTCCTGTGAGTCAGTTCTGCACTTGGGAGAAACCGAAGCCGAATGAACTGAGAAGCATGTTATCCACCTCGAGACCGAACGCCTACGGTTATTTGTTTAACAATAAATTCAAGAGCGGAGGATTAATGGCAAAGGCATGAGCTTTACCTAGAATCTTGTTATCGTAAGCTCCAAAGGAAGGAATTAAATCTATTAAAACATTCGATATCAGGTGTCAGATGAGAGAAAGAAACTGAGAGGCAAATCTAAAACTCTATTTTTCGATGCGCTATCTCAATCATAACTTTCCCTAACAAAATTTATTAAAAACTGTTTGCCTTGCGCGATTGACTGATTGACTGATTGATGATCAATGTAATGGCCAAATCGTAAGATGTAAGAGTCTGAATTTGTGAGTACAGTTGGAAATTTCTGCCTGGAACTGTGGAAAGTTGGTGGTAACAGTTGGAAGAAATTCAATCCGATTGGAATTTCAGTGTGAAAATGTATTTAAGAGATGTTTCACACATCTTTCGGAAAAACTATCTGCTATTTCTGAATAGGAAACTTCGGATCTAACAAATCCAACAGCCTGGCCAAGGCACAGCCAGGTACTTCCCACACCTTCCCCAACTGTGATCAACCCTCAATGTTGCTTACCTGTAGCAGGGCTGGAATGCTTGAGGCTCGCGATGTCGTGTGATGATTGAGGGACTCCGTTTGCTCCGTCTTGATGGATGCGCCGAGGCTGGGACTCGCCGGCAGCGAATTGGAGCCGCCGCCAAAGCCATTGAGTGGGCCATGCTGTTGTTGTTGCTGCTGATGCTGTTGCTGCTGCTGCTGCTGTTGTTGTTGTTGTTGTTGATGGTGTTGTTGTAGACGCTGCTGCTGCTGTTGTTGCTGCTGCTGCTGCTGCTGACTGACAACGGCGGCGGCCTGATCGGGACTGAGCAGGGGGCTGAGCATTGAATTGGGCAGCGTGTAGGAGCATTGATAGGTGGAGCGACCGCCGCGTGTGCGATCCTCGCGTATGGCCTCCAGTTTCATGCCCTTCTGCAGGCACTTCTCGAAGCGGCAGGCGGGGCACTTCTTGCGCGTCGAGATGCTCACCTGGCAGGGACCGCCGCGCACGCATACATAGTTCTTGCGATTCTGTACGGTGCGCTTGAAAAAGCCCTTGCACGACTCGCACGAGAAGATGCCGTAGTGGAAGCCGCTGATCTTGTCGCCACAAATCGGGCACGGCGAATTGATGAGCTGCTGCCGCGAGATGCCCGCCGGCGAGGCCGGCAGCGTGGCAATCGCATCCAGGGCACCGCCGCCGCCGCCGCCTCCGCTGCTGCTGCTGCCATCCATGCTGAGATTTTGCGCTTCCTGTCCGGCAACGGTTGCGTCCACATTCAGCGGCGGATACAGCACGCTATGATGATGCAGTCCGCCGCCGCCGCCATTGGCATGGCCGGGAAAGAGAGCGGCACCCGCGGGCGGCGCATGGCGCGCCTGGATGGGCGAGTGCGTCGGACTGAATTCGGAGCTGTAGCTATAGCAGCTGCTGTGCGAGGCGTCGCTGTTGTTACGGCTCAGCGATGGTGTGTAGGGGGCATGGCGCGAGGTCAGCGGCGATTGGGAGGGGCTGCTGTGCGTGTAGACGGAATGTATGGCAGAGTCGGGACTGGGATTGGCGGGCAACAGCGGCAGATGGCCGCCGCTGCTCGACTTGCTGCGATCGCACAGCGCAGACGCCGGCTCGTACTTCAGATTGATGGGATCACTTTGGGTGGGCGCCAGCTTCAGCTTGTTGGGCCCAAAGCTCTGCTGCAGCAGCTGCTGCTGCTGCTGCTTGATGGGTTGCAGCTGGAGCTGGAGCTGCTGCTGCTGCTGATGCTGCTGCTGCATCTCGCCGGCTATGTGCTCCAGTTCAGTTTTGATCGGCTGCAGCATCGCGTTCACTTGGCGGCCTGCCAATGTGATGCTGGTGGCTCCGCTGCTGGCCTCGCTCTTGACCACCGTCTCCGTTTCCATAAGCTCCTCGTCCGGCGCCTCGCCGCCGTTCGTCTCGGCGTCGCTGAGTTCACCCTCCCAGGACATGGGTCGCGGTCCGTTCTTGTCGGCTGCCCGTCGGCGCACCTTCAGATTCTCAATGTTGGCCAGCTCCGCCTCCGAGTCGGACTCATCCTCGTCCTTGCCGCCGCCGCCCAGCGGTATGCGCAGGCTGCTGCTGCTGTTGCCCCCGCTATGATTGTGATTGTGATTATGATTATGATTATTGTAGTTTGCTATAACCGGCACCAGGTTGCCATTCGGCGTGGGCAGCTCCTCCACCTCGCACTTGATGTTCGTCACGGACACATTGTGGCGCACAGTGGGCGCCGCTGTCGTTGTGGACATGTTCACCGGCAGCTGATAGCTGCAGCCGGTGGCACCGGGTGACGCGCTCTGCTCCGTCTTTATGCTCGACATGTTGGGCATCTTGGCGCTCCGTGTGGGCGTGTGTCTGTAGCAATTGCCCAATGCAATTCGAATCACAATATACTCTAATATTTACTTGTGCAATTTGTAGAAATTTGAAAGATGTCGTTGATGCAGTTCCATTGTGTTGTAAATCTGTAACAAGCAAATGGAAATAAATTAATATGAATATTGTATAAGAATTGGCGGTCTTTATAATACTTATAAGCATTTCACAACACTGTCTCTCACTAATAAGAAGCTACTGCACACTGCGCGCCAAATTAAAATATAAAAACTCGTAAATCATAAGAATACAAAATAAATGCAAATTTTATTTGAAAATCAACTTCCTCAATCAATCACTCAATCAGTCAGTCCAGGCACAGTTGTACATAGATATCTGCGACTCATCTAACGTTTATCTGTCTCTCTCTCTCGCCCTCTTCAATAGAGACCCCAGCTCCACACACACATGAATCACATTTCCCAATAAAAAAACATTTTTGTAAACATAAAAGAGAGATTCGGCATAGAGAAAAGCAGAGTACATATTCTCTCCTTCAACTGATTATAAAGTTTGCATACAAATTGCGTTGCTATCCGAAATATTACTCATAAGCCAAGCCAATAGAAAATTTCTGACATATTCGGCCCCTCCCCAAAGACGACGGCCTTGGCCTCTGCATGGAACTAAGGCAGGCGAGTTATGCTAATTGGAACTGCGAAATGTGTCCTACACACACACACACAGACGCATTACACTGTCCAGCGTGAGGCGCAACTTTTGTTATCAGCTTGTTGCGAACGCGAACAATAGCTTAAAGCAACCGCACAACAATAGAGCCAGTCGACGAAAAATGTCAACGACCTTAAAGCGAAAGAGGCGAAAAAGCCGATGGAATATTATAATAAATTTAAGGTACATTAACCTAAAACGAACGGGCGGCGGGCAGCTGGAATTGGTTTGGTTTATGCTGTGGGAAGGGCGCGGCCGAGCGAGTCCAACAAAGGGCATTGCCAGGAACGGACAATGGTGACAGTGAGTGCAGGGCGTGCAAGTGAATGGCCAATGGGCAAATGCTTTTCACTTTTTGGCATATTACTTTTGAGTGCATTAATAAATTGAATGCAGCTGACGACGACGACGACCTCTAATGGGCATCTTTTGTTTAGCCGGTACAACAACCCGAACGCAGCAGCGGAGGCCAAGACGCCAACCGGCAACTGAAAAGAGAGTACACGCAAAAGCGAGAGAGCGTGAGCAAGCACGAGCGCAGAATGGGCAAAGGACGACCTTCAAATAATGTTGAAATTTGTACGCAAACGACCTTGTATACAACAACAACGAGAGACGACGAAGCAACCACGAAGAAGACGCAGCGACGACGGCGCCGGCGACGACAGCGAAAACGAAGCAGGGCAGCCCAATGTTCACACAACACACTCACACACACACACATACACACACTCACAAGACGCAACACATGCGCGGGCAACGACAGCGCGGGTGAGCCGTTGTCGTTAAGAGCAGAGAGCTCAAAAGCATGCGACGAGGGAAAGAACAAAAAATACTCGTAGGCATCAGCAGACGGGGGTGTGCGGTGAGCGCTTGTGTGTGTGTGTGAGTGTGTGTGTAGCACAAAAGAAAATAAACAAAAATTTTGATATCAAGAGCGCCTCTCTGTGAGTTGCGCGGCGAGCAAGCAATCAAGAATAATTCTCATTACTAAAGTTGTGTGGGTGCCGAGAGGTCACACCGAGAGAGCAGGCAGCCCGAAATGCTGACCAAGCAGAGAGCGTGTGTTTGAAATATCGTGAGAGGGGCAGAGAGAGAAGAGCACGAAGTGGTCAGATGTTGTTGTGTTTTTTTTAAGGGAAATACACTCACACATTCATATTTACGTATGAGCGTCTACATGGGAGCCAACAAATGCAGCCAAGCGATTTGATGTCGGCTTGTTTCTGGTTATAAGTACAGACACACAAACATACACACGACACACGCTTTCCGATAGAACTGTACCTTGTTAAACAAAGAGGGAGCCATCGATTGGGCGGAAGTGTTTTATGTAACGGTCAGTGGCCATTTAACTAAGTTGGGATTAACTTCTGATCATTGGCTCATGCGTTTTAACGACCTTCAACATTAAATGTAGAGAATTAATTCATTATACAAGTGCAGCAGCTACTAGATACATTTAAAAATTGTTATATAGGTATTTCTGTTAACCACAAAATTTGTCAACATTGCGCAGAAATTTGATGTAGTATTAGCACAAATAAAATCCCAATAAATAAATTAAAATCCCAATAAATATTTGAAATGTGTTACCCTACGTCATTTATGTTTTTTCCTCTCTCTATCTTTATCTGCCAGGCAAAACGTTCGATATCCAATTAGCTATATTCCAATCAGAATACACTATCAAAACAATATTTGAAATTACCAATTCTGTAACTCAGACTCTTTTCATATATTTATCTAGTTCTAAGCTTGGCTTTAAGCATTCCACACAATCGTATGACAATTACCGGCTTCGGGCTACCTTTCGATTCTGCCTGTCAAAGCGTTAGCCATATACTCAGACATGATCTAATTATGCTTATAACATACGTGTGTACATATATATTATTGTATGGGTATCTATGTATCTCTGTCAGCAGCTAGCTAGATAGCTGGAACAATGTCTGGTAGTATCTTTTAGCCATGACATATTGCGAGCAACAATTGCATGCCGAGAGATTTGACAAGCCCCTGAAAAAGCAAAAGCCAAAATCGCATACCGAAGCTGTGTTGCAGCTGGAATTGGACGGTTGCCAACGGTGGGAGAGGGGGGGCTATAAAAGTGGAGTTGCTGCAGTTGACCGAGAATCGTCTGTGCTAGGAATGTGCAACGGGTTGGGCAACGGTTGCCCCTGAGCTACGGGCGCCTTGTCTGCTGCTTATCGATTTTTATCAGCAAAAAAAATGCTTTTGACTTTGACAGGCCAGAAAGCAAAAAAAAAAGAAATAAGTAAGAGTGCGCCAGTCGGCAGTGCACGACTAGTAGAAACCCTGTAGTGCCCAGTGCCCAGTTGAAAGTTCCAATTGGAAATTCATTCTTTGATAACTTCGGTGAATATAGTCCGATCATTGTACGATTTGCAACGTTAAGATATGCCAACCACAAGCAGAAGGGTATATCTGGAAAACTTTGTCTTTAGTTTTCAAGTGGAACGGGGATATTCAGAAGTCTTAAATAAAGCTCGCGAGATCTTATAATTACTCCGAGCTATGCTTAAAAAATCGTATATAGATATATCGCATATATAGATAGCAAATGGAATGATATAGATGATATAGATATAGATAGCAAATGGAATGAGTTATTGAAAAAAGTGTTAACAGTCGTATAAATTTCGAAAATATATATGTATATCTAATTTCGAGTCTCTAGATCTTGCAGATCGTCTCGACTTTTGATGCTTTGATAATATCGTAGAAGCCCACATCCGCCTTTTACACACAGCCTTTATACTCTTTTTGCTCATTTTCAATGGGTTCAGGCTGAAACAAAAAAAAAAAACAGAGTACGAAAAAAAAAAAACAACTTCAGCTTGCCTTACAGCTCCTGCCAGACAAAAGGGGTTGACCTTCAGATAAGAGTGTTGTTTTTTTTTCTCTAGGGCTCCCGCTTGGTCGCCCCTTCCCATTTCTGGTGGAGTTGAATGCGGATCTGCCGCCGCCTAACAAAATGGCGACATGACTGTCGTCCCCATTGTCGTTTGTGTGGTAAATCCATGTCAATAATATTCACGACATTGACATGCTTTGCGGGGCGCAAGGCCCGCACGTCGGTCACAGGCACTGGGGGTTGAGCAGGAGTCAGGCCGAATGTTGGTGGTGGTTTGGCATTGACGTTAACGCTGACGTTAACGTTAACATTGACGTAGCTCGTACGCGTTTGGAGTTCTCTGTGCCCACTGAATGGGAAGTTCGTTTCAATTATGCGTTACATGAAAGCGTAAAGCGCATTTAGGGGGTTCTGTTTTGGGACCAGGGTGTAGGCTGTTCTAATTGGAGAAAATCGACCCTTTCTCGCCCCCCACACACACAAGCTAAACAGCGCAATTGTTTGGGGTTGAAAGGGCGTAAGGGAGAGAGCTCCCTTCCTTTGGTATACATATATACCCGTTGTAGGGTAACCAGGGAGCCAGATAATATCGTTATCTTGCGGGTGTTGAAAAGCTGTTGGAAATTAATTGGGGAAAAGTTAGACGAACAGAAGTGCTCCAGAGTATGCTCGCTATCCCTTTGGCTCAGGCACAAATACTTTTTGGCTAACATTGTCTAAGTACTTGCAAAATATTCACTTTAATGGATTATTCAAGTTACAGCAACGTTTTTTTCATATAAGCATAATGTAAGCTTAAAAGGTAGCAAGTTTATGATCTTAACTTAACTCTTGCGAATAAAATGTTTGGATTTCCGATTCAAACCAATTCGATTTATACCCGTTTTGCGGGCTTGGATATGGATATATATATTTCTGTATAATGTATAACGAGATCAACTCCATTCTGTTCGTCGAGATTCTCGTTGACATATCGATTAACAGGCTGGAACCAACCTCTGACTACTACTTTGATAACTTAGTCCCTTGGTTGCTGCACAGTTTGGGCCATAAGCTTACATAACTTGGCCCAGAGAGTGCAACAACGAATGCAATTGCTAGCTGGCTGTCTAATATTTTAGCACGCTTCAGACCCCAAAGACAACACACACACACATGCACAGCTCCAACACCTTTCGCCTGCAATTGCAAACAAAGGCACAGGCTTAGACATATGCCCGGGTCCGGACCATGTCGGGCTAGGCCAAGTCAGGCCAGGCCAGACCAGACCAGGCCAACACCAGCACCAACAATTGCAAATTGCAATTACATTGCCTGGCAACGGGCCACATTTTTCGCTTTTGATTAATCATCGGAGCATGCAGCTGTGCGGAGTATTTGTGTTTGTTTCTGTTTCTGTTTCGGATCGGGTCGGGTTGGATCGGAGCTGGCACGTCATTAGCATAATGTGCAACAGAAGTTGCCTATGGGAAATGGCAAACAAATTGCCAAAGCACCAACAACAGCAACAGCAACAAAATATTCGTTAAAGCCAACAGGTTATATACATATGTATATACATTGCTCCATGTTGCCAGACGGACCAGACGGAGCTGTCGGATTGAATACTGCGTGGTCGTCCATAGAATTTCCTATTGCCATTTGCAGTCATTTGGTGTAGAAAATCAAGAGTCTTTGCCTGTGTGTGTGTGTTTGTGTCTGTGTGTATGTGTGTGTTTGCGTGTGTGTTTGCTAGGTGCTTATAAATCCACAAACATCTATGCGAATCGACGCGACGTCTGCAGAACTTGATTTCCAACAGGTGCGTCGTAGTCTGGTCGCCAATATCGACATGGATATGGATATGGTTGGCAATAGCTAAACAAAAACCGGTAAGGCTGCAAGAACTGCAATACACTGAGAAAAACAGCTAAGCAAGTTGCCACTATTCGGTTCGAGGTGAACCGATTATCCAGATACGACTACAGATAACAAATTTTCTACTCTTTTACATTGCATTAATAGTTTTAGAGTTTATCAAACTTTTGTAGATATTCGAAAGCATATTATTACTTACATATATTATTTATTTTTTTATTAGGTGGATTTGTTAAATTGATTATTATAAAAGTTACAAGGAAAAACGAATCCGAAAATAAATAAATGGGCGTCTAATGCACTAAAAATGATTCAATTTGTCGGAAATTCATATTTCTGAATATATATATATATATATGTATGTATATATATATAGCGTGTTATTTTACAAGAAAATTACCAAAACTTGAATAAATGGGTTGAAGCATTTTAAAAATTATTCACCTGCTTTCCTTAACGTTCAATTAATTCTATTGTTAACCTTAAGCTTTTTTATCATCGAAAGACAAGTCACCTGATTCCGGATTATTTCTAAAACCATTCTTAGGTTTAATCAGTGTCCGAATAGAGTCTCTTTTTTTAAATCTTGACAATAATCCCTCATCATATTAAATAATAATTGATATTGAGAAAATGTCGAGGTTTTGACTTTTTATATTTCATTCTCCAGTGCTTCTACTCACAAACATTTCTCTCAGTGTACTTCACAGGCAGCTCGAAAACTTGGACAAGTTTTGCCACAAAGCCCCCGCTGATAACTTTGTCAACGTCGCGGACACGGTGCAAATTAAACGCCCAGAGATCGGGGCGCGCCACAGTGATGGTTGGCAGAAGGAGGGGGGGCCTCAGAGAACCCGCATTTTTGGGGCGTTGCAATGTTGCAAGCTGTTGCAATGTTGTTGCAAGTTGCGTCTGCATAACAATTACGATTTACCGTACGACAAACAGGAAATGTTACGCTTGCGCCGTTCGCATTTTTATGACTCGCCGAAGACCTCAGAAAAATGCGGCACTCCCCAAAACCGCGCACCGAGTGCACTGTGCAACTCTCCAGAGCCTGCCCAGCTTTGTCTGAGACTGTGGCAGAATTCTGTATCTATTCGCAGCTCTATGCATGTGAAAAGTCTTTATCAGGCTGCCCGTCGAGTGGCCACTCGCTGCCTCCAACCCCCAACCCTTCGCTGTTACCACGCTTCGGCTCGCTATCAATATCAACAAAAGATAACCAGACGCGGGCCACAGACTGACGAAGTAGCTCCATATCGGCCCAGTTCAGTCTTCCCGGCCTTTTATTTATAATTTGTTTCAACTTGTTGCTCTTTTTCGCTGCTGCCGCCCAGCTGTTGTTGTTGACAGTCTTTGTCTCAAGGTCGTACGAACGTTCTTTATTAATATACACGTATATAAACAAGAAAAAACGACTGTCTTCGGCACGCCGAACATTGAATACCCTCTTCAAAATATGGCTCAGCAGTGAAGCCCGATTGCTCCTTAAACAGCCAAATAGAGGTTCAATTTGACAAGGTTTGCAGAGGTCTTAGAAGAATAGCAAGACTCGTAATTGCTTACTTTGATCAAGATATCAATACCGATATATACGACCGATATATTCGATATGGCAGCTATATGATATGGTACTACGATATTGACAAGCTTTGGTTTATAAGTAAGGAACTTGGCAATGGCCTTCGTTTTGTTAAGTTACCTTGAAAAACAAACATGCTCCTCATACATGAACTTAATACTAGACTGGTTGTACCCATAATAGCTATATGATAGATATAGTAGTCTGATATTGATAAGATTTTGCTTATATGTTAAGAAGTTCATAATTGATGAGTTTTCTATAGACACATGGAAGAAACAAAATGTGCGTACAGGAAACATATGATTTTGTTATCCGATTCACACCAGCACAAATAATTGATAAATTTATCAAGTTTCTGATCAGAAACACATGGGATTGATGTTGCCTCCCTATTTAAATATATTTAATATTTATTTATTTACCCTCCCTAAGGGTATGCTAAAAGTTGTCTACTTCGGTCGTTTTCACATTTTACTAAGTATATATTATAAAAACAGCTCCCAGTGCCATGGTCTACGTCTCCTTACCCCCCGCTCAAGCTCGCTTTCCGTAATATTCTCATTTTTATTCTCAGAAGTCATTTGGTTCTTTGACGTGTTGTCGTGATTTCTGCTGATATCTGCGGCTCTTTGTTCGCCTCGTTTCTGGAACTTGTTTCAATTTGTGTTTGCTTGCCAACTAAATTAACTCTCACACGTTTTAATTAAACTAATTATTTCGTTTTAAAACTCACACAATATATATATGCATACAAACATATTAGCAGATTATTGCATTCCAGTTTCTTTTTTATTTCAGTAGCAGTAAATGGCTGATATCCCAAATATTTTAAAAATGTATTATCATATTGGATTATTCAAATGGGAAGTACTGGTTTTAAGGTTAATATAAAGATATGTTTAGTATTTATTAAACAATCATGTTGGAGAAAGAATAGCAGAGTCTTCAAATACTTATTCGGTTTATGTTTTTCCTTTTTTTTATACCCTGAACCCATTGAAAATGGGTAAAAAGGGTATATTGTATTTGTATATAAATGTATGTAACAGGCTGAAGGAAGCATCTCCGACCCCATAAAGTATATATATTCTTGATCAGCATCAATAGCCGAGTCTGTCTGTCAGTCCGTCCGTCCGTCTGTCTGTATGTATGAACGCAAGGATATCAGAATCTATAAGAGCTAGAGACTTGAAATTAACTAGATGTAGGTCCTTCTAGTGCCTGCGCAGATCGAGTTTGTTTCCGATAATCGATAACTTACTCCGTTTCCAAGCAATGGATAAAAATCGATATCGATATCCTGTTTTTTGGGCAATTTTGGTAAATACTAAGAGCTAGACTCATCAAACTTGATATATAGCTTCTAGAACAGTATATATATATGGATTTGGTGTTGGAAGAAGAGGGTTCGGGGTATCTCCAAGTCGGGAGCTCCCGACTAGAAACTCTTACTTGTTATATTTAGTCGTGTATCCAATTCGGATACATAATGATATCTTCGTAATGTACTATTTAAGACGACCTTTTAAGATACATTTATTTACTTAGCATCTGTCGATGTGGATACATTATTCATATAATGAAAAATGAAAATGAAAAATGTAGATATTCTATGATTTTATCTATCTGTGCTCGATCACACAATCAAAAACTTAAGACATCTATCCCTCCAACACATTTACTTGAAAATTTTGCTCTTTACGAAATATATATAGTATATATATAGCATAGTGTGTTTCTACATATCGAACAACTCTTGAATGCATTATACTTATATTTAGAGTTTGCATAGTTTGGATGAGTATTTATTTTGTTGTTGGTTTTGTTTTGTTTTATTTTTTGGCAACATTCGTGTTGCTTCAATGACAACACGTTCCAGTTTATCGATTACACAATAATGCGCAAAAACCTGCCAAACGGTTTCACTAACTAACTGAATAGCTGCTGACTAAATGACAAACTGACTAACTGGCAAACTGACTAACTGCCCAACTGGCTGGTGGCTGGTTAACAGTTGCAGTTGCAGTTGCAGTTGCATCTATCTAACTGGTACGCGTACCAAGAATGCCAGCACGCACGCGGTGCATTAAAATTGCACTTAAGGCAAATGCAATCTAACAAACCAAAAAACCAACAAGAAGGCGTTAAGCGAGTGTGCTCGACTAGCATATACCCTGTAGCAAACGCCATGCTGCAGTTACAAGCATTCGTGCTTCTCTCTATGCTATGTTTCCGATAATCTTTTTTTTTTCTAAATAAATATATTTTATTTTGCACCGATTTAGACCAAGCGAATTAATAAGGGAAGAATGTATAGTTACAAGTATATAACTCATATGATATTTACAATGAGGGGATATTTACAACCTCGTAGATAGGTCGTATATTTTATAAAGCCGATAATCTGAAATCTAAAGCACTTAAAGATTGCATCCTAAAAGAGGCAAACGGATGCGCAGATCGTATAACCTCCGAGCTTTAAGTAAAAACCTTCTTTCACAATCGATATATAATGGTATTTAAGTACTTAGCTTTCGTAGTTTCGAGATCTAGACATTCAGATAGACGCATAAGTATAAATAGCATCAGCTCGTCGTGCTGATCAGCATTATGCTATCGAAGATGTCAGCATCTGCCTTTTGTATATTTGTGCATCAAACCAATCTACCTTTTTTTAGCCATTTTCAATGGTTACAGGGTATTTCAAATAAAACAAGAAACTCAGCTGTCAAACGGCCTGCAGCAGCAGAACGCGATCGCCAACAACCTTGTCCCAAAACAACTTGCCAGTAATTCGTTTTTCCTTTTTATATCTCTTGTATACATAAATACGTATATATAATATATGTTTGTATGTATTGCACGTACGACTTGCCAACTTGACTCGATATTAATTAAACGCACGCAAAGCCCCAAAGAGCCAGCGGCAACTGCAGCAGCAGCAACAACTGCGACTGCAACTGCAACTGCTGCAGCAGCAAGTTGCCCACCCAGCGTCGAGGAAACGAGTTCCAAGAGAACCAGAAAAAACCAAAACGTTGCGGCTTAGAAAAGAAGTCAACGGCTGGCATTAACTCGTGGACGCAGTGCGTCCATGATGGTGGGCGGCCCGAACTGGGACTCGGCTCAACACTGGACTACACAAATATAAATAAGCTTGAATTTCAATTAAACATCTAAAAATGAAAACAAATTTAATTTTAGAATTGAGAAGGTGAAAGACTTGAGAAAACTTGTTCAAGAGTCTTACAAAATATTGCATAAGTAAATATACAAATTATGCATTGTTAATTATAAGATAAATATATTATAAAAAAGGCATTTCTGTAATAGTCATATTTCTAATGAAACAACTTTTAATTATTTAAAGTTTCTTCAAGTGCATTTTCACCCAAGAACCCGAAAAGAGTGGATTCGTTCAGTCGGTCCGTGTTGATTTGAGTAAACACTTGAGACACAACATCGAAGTACTTTGTAGATAGCATAAATAAAAAACATATTTGCATTAAATTTAATCAAGAGAATAATTCCAATATCATATTAAAACGGGTTTTTTACTAACCAATCAGTACTCAAATAGAGCACATGTAATAACTTATCTGTACAAAATGTTGGAACTAAGGTTTTCAAACGGTTTGAAAGCCGATTTCCAAGCATTTATTTGCTAAACAATTTTACCTTAAGCTGAATATATATATTTCACAAAATTGTCTGATTCAAAACAATTTATATTTTGCCAAATACTTTAACTTTTGAGATTGTGCTAAGTTTTTAGTTTTGAAGCTTTTATTAACAAAAATCAACTTATTTAATAAATAAAAAGAAAATATCTCAACAGAATTTTTTTTTTTTAATAATTTGAAGTTTCCTTGAACTAAGCCCTGGTCTCGTAAGCTCTCGTAAGGATAAAGCCAGGCTCACGAGCCGAACCTTAAGCAGAGCAGAGAAGAGACAGATTTTGTTTTTTCTATTTAGTAGACACTGTTCCCTCATGGTTTTATTGAGTTATAACCACTGTGCGCTGCCCTGGTTGACTGTTTTGCATGCGCCGCTGAGCAGCAGTTGCATTTGGAAGCGTATCGCTTAATGACTCTGTTTAAGGGGCATGCAACGCGCAGTCCATGCTGCCACACACACTGGAGAGCCCACTGTCTGTCAATCAGAGAGCCAGGCTGGCATTGCCTGCAGCTCGTCATGGGAAAGCCAATGGAATTCGACGTGCTCATGCACCAAAGCCAGAGCCATTTGGCTTTTGCCATTTGCTGGCACTTGGCCAACAGTTGGGTTCCGGCCCCTTTCTTATGACAATTGCAAAGGGTTCTCATTTTTATTACTATGAATTTTTTTTTTTATTGCAACAATTAGTTTTGTTACTCTTAAAAAAAAACTATTTAAAATTTGAGTTCGTGAATTATTGTAGCCTATGTTTCGGGTCTAAGGCATACTGGAATTTGAAAATTTTCGAATATATTGAGATTTCATAGAGGGTTCAGAATTTAAATCATATCCAATTGAAAAAGCCTTGACCTTAAGGCGAATGTCAATTAAATATTAAAAAAATAAATATAAAATGTATTTTAATTTGAAATATTCTATTATAAACATAACATTTACTTTACTTTTTAATTCGCAGTAAAGATAACATTTGACAAAATTGAAAAAGCGAAAAATATGTTAAGTATATATTTATGGCTGGTATCCAGTCTCATATCATTAAGGTAGGCTGTAAATAACGTTATATCGCTAGTTCATGTTTTTTCTACGGATAAAATAAAAGTTCCTTATAACATGCACTGTAAATATTTTCGAATGTTTTCGTATTAATACACGCATACGTGAATAGTTTTGAAATTATAATTAATAAAGGCTGATGTATAAGGCCCTTTAGATCAAAAAAGCTATAAAATTCTAATTTTTATTTATTTTCTCGGTTTTAGGTTTTATAACAAGCCAAGTTGATCCATAAAAATCATTTAATTTTAATAAAGTATGCATTAATTAAAACATTTACGGTACGAAAAAAAGGGCTTTTGACAAATTAGAATAGCTTCCCGAACCAAATCAACTTTCTATATGTTAATGTTGAGATGAATTGATTGTAGATTTTTTTTTCAAAACACGATTAATGAATGCAACGGTAATATATTGCCAAGCTTTAAAGTTCAAAAATTGCATATTTATTTTCATTCCTTTACATAAAATTTCTTAAATAAAGGTTATTAACTTCTCTTTCGCTAACTATAAAAAATACCATATGTATTCTTCTGAACTGAATTACCACACATTCTAGTTACAACCATTGTATAAATAACCCTACTTCAATTTTAAAATGTGAAATCTAATCCGAAAACATTCTTAAAATAAGTGCTTTGTGCGTATGTATGTGTGCTTATTTGCATGTACATTGCGCGCACACACACACAGGGCACATGCATACAAAGTGTGTATGAATGTGTGTGTGTGAGTGCATGCAGCATGTAAAACCCGACATCAATGTCATTGCTCCATTTGCCTTGGCCCTGTGCCCAGCACATTTCGTCCGTCTGTCTGTGCTCGTCCTTTGTTCCGTTTTAGTAGTTTCTCCAGCCAAAAAGGCCATCGCTGTCTGCAGTGTCACCAGCTGCACGCGCACATCGCCAGCTCCGTGCCTCTCACTCTCGCGCGTTCTAGTTGTTTATCTCTTTCACTCACGTTGTCTGACTTTTTGTCTTTGCAAATGCATTTCAGTGTTGACTGCGGCGCTCGCTCAACTTTCAGCTGCCCATTTTATACGTATGCTTCGTGTTATTCTTCGTGGTCTCTCATTTTTTTTCTTTCTTTCTTTCTTTCGCTTTGCCACGCCATTTTTCGGGGCAAGGTCATCAACGAGACAAAGTCAATGGCCGCCAATGACCTCTTCTTCTGGCCAGTCTTCGTTTCTCTGCTGCTGCTGTTGCTGCCGCGCTGCTTCTTTCTTCGCTTGCTCTGCCGCCTCATTTACAACTTGTTCTTGGCATTGGCAGCGGCAGCGACTGTTGCGACCGTCGAAGGGGCAGACATGATGACGTGTTACTTTTATTCTTATGTTCTTTGCTCTTCTCGCGCATTTCTTTTTTTCACAGTTTGCCTTATGTTTCCTCTTCGTTGTCGTCGTCGTTGTCTGTCGCTTTGTTTGGCTTTTTATGTCTTGGCAACAAGTCGTCGCAGTCGCTGACGTCGACGTCAGCGTCGGCGTCGCTGGTTCGACTTGTGCTGACAATGTTTGAACGTATTTGGCCTTTCTTTTGTCTGGTTTCTGTTTTATGTTTTATGTTTAGCTCTTTGTGTCTTCTGTTTGTTGTTCGCGTTCCATGTTAGTTACCTTGTCTGCATGTGTGCGTGTATGTGTGTGTGTGCAAATGTGTCCAATGATCTTCTTCGCGCGCTGCTTTTATTGCCTTTTGCTTTGTTGTTGTTGCAAGTTCTCGCTCCCCCCCTCCCACGGCCTGTCAGTGTTGTCAATGCTGCCAACGGCCCTCTGCTGCGTTTGACAACTCTTTTAACCTTACAGGTAGACACATACACCTTATTGATGATTATTGTTGCTATATCGATACATTGGCATGTCACATGTTACAAAAACCCACAAAATATCATTAATCCTAACAGATTCGCAATTATCATTACTAATTCAACTAATTCATTAGTTGCCGCCTTCGAAATACTCAATACATTTCGGTGTTTCCTGGTTTCTAAAACGTTTAAAACTATTTTTACATAAAGATATCTTTTCAATCGTGGCTTAATTTTGAGATCTGGTGATTTAGGATCTAAGCTTAATAATTGATAACAATATGCACTATAGTATGAAATATGACAATGTATTAAATATATTATGAAAGTATTACAAAAAAAGCACTTAATATTTGAACTGGTTCCTCCACAAAATCTATTTACTATAACGGATACATATATATTCTAGGATATTGCCCGATGCAAAAAGAGGGTTCTATCAAAGTTTGTACTTAGGACCAAGAGACAACCAAGATAATAGACATAAATTAAACTTCCACCAATTTTCCGACTGAAATACATTTTCACAAAGTGGTTAGCTTTTATAATATATATATATATATATATATTATAAAATTTATCACTTGCTTTGCACAACTATTCAGTAATTTAACCATCTACATGGTAAGTAAAGAGCAGAGCCTAGTTTTCCTTTGCTAACAAGGAACCAGCTCTTTGTTGTCCCATCAACAGCCATATATAGTAGCTCATTAAGGAGCTTAGTAAAAATGTGTCGGGTTGAGCTCAAGTCGTAACTCTTACCATCTTAAAATAATATATATTGTATATTTATGAACCCGCATGTGTACATACATATGGAAACGTATGTAAACATCAAAACAACCGCTTTGAGTCCACTTTAAGAGCCGGCTGTCCAATTCGTTCGGATTTCTCAGCGTGTTGAGCCACCTTTTAAAGCGCTGAATAAGACATAAATCCTTGAAATTATGTTCGACCCGCTCCTTAAGTTCCGTCTTGGTCTGTCTCGGTCTGCCCCGGCTGTCCGTCCGTTCCGTCTGCCAGTTGTTCGCGCGTTGCCACACTTTTGCACAAATATTTTCGTTCCCCATTTTACTGGTTCTGCACCTTCCCTGCCGACGGCTCACCTCACGCAAACTTGATTTGTTTTGATTAAAACAGACCAAAATGCGCCTGCTTTATATTTTTTTTATTTATGTCTTTTCTGTATTCCTTCTTGATTTTCCTTTTGCTCTGCCGCCTCTTCTCGACTGCCCCCGTTTTGAAGGACATTCGTTTAATTTAGGACCCGAGAAAACTTATATTACCAGGCGTCGCTTATTATGGCGCTGCGTCGACGGCGCATTTTTAATTTTTTAAGTGGATCCGAGGCGCACAGCTCGAACCCGAGGCACTTAAAAACTTGTAGAGCTCTACTTTTGAACTACTGAAAGGCGCCCAGAAGGTTAAGCTGCTGCCCTTATAAACAGACATTGACAAAAACGACGTTTGGGTATCATCAATAATACAGATGGTTTAGTTTAAATGAATATGTATAAACAATTCACATTCATAATCAATTTAAATCTTTAGGATTTTTGAGCTTACAATAATTTAGTTGAAAAGTATAAAAACAATATGTTTAAACAATTCACATGCATAATTTTTTTGGGTTTACGAAAATTTAATAAATATGTATAAATGTTTTTTAAAAAAGTACCTGAGAAATTGTACAACTTTCCAATAAAACTGCCTGCTCGATGGGGGAATATTTATTGGCCGTCCTGTCTACAGGAAGGAATTCTTCAACAAATATGTGAATATTTTCAAAGTGAAACCCTTTTGACTCTTCACAGAGCGTCGCCAATAAAGCTAAACATTTGCAACATTATCAAAGATTTCATATAATTTATTTGATATTTAATATTTTGTGTGACTAAATTGTGTGTAATCTAAGTTTAAATAAAATGAATTTACTAAATGACTTAGAAACGCTTTGTTCATTTGGCACAATTATCAAGTTCACATTAAAGTTGTTCTGCACAAGCCCAAACGAATTGTTTTTTGATTGAATTTCACAGTATAATTCATAATGAAAAATAATCCCCCATGACAATTGATAGATTAAAATAGATAATATATAGAATTCATAGGAATATAAATATAAATCGTCGAAATCGCATTTTTTGGAAACTCTCTAACTAATTTCTAATTCAAAATATAAATTCAAAATTTTAAATTAAATTTAAGCTTAAGAAATAACAGTCTAAATTAGTTTCAGTAATTTTTTTTTTTCTAAATAAGTTGATATGCAAAATTGATTGCTTTTAAAATTGATATTTTTGCACAAATGTTTTTGTTATAATTTATGCTTTATCTCGGCATTTGTTTAAATCTTTTTCACTTCGATTCTATATATTAAATTTTTTACTTGCACGTGTTCAGATTGTCAAACAAGTATTTCCGAGCGAAGCAAACTAATTAAAAGCAATTTTAGATTTCATGATATTCGTGACCTATGTATAGAAAGACTTCTGCTTCTTCTTGAATTACAAACATTTTAGATGTGCATATTAAGAAATAGTTATTTATAATCTTGCAAATATATTTGCAACCTTCGGCAACCTTCCTTGACCCTAGTCACAGACAAAAGACGTCAAGTTTAAACCTAAGGCAATTGGGGGTATCTACTTCAACTCTCGGCAAGTGTTACGATAAAGGTTGGAGACCAAAAACAAAAAATATTGGAATGTACACCCGTACGTAGGCTCTCCGTCCGTCTATTCCTCTGTCCAAATGAGCGACAGGTTGACAATGTCGGTATCTGTACAAGTATCTGTTACCATAAATACATAATAAAAAGATTCGAAAAAAAAAGAAATCGTACATAAATAAATTAGCACATTTCAAACAGGAAATACACACATGAAATAATCAAGCACCGAAGAACGTTCTGAGTGTGAGTGTATGCGATAGGTGTGTCTCTGTGTGTTTCTATAGAAAGCCAAGCAACGACCTTGAGGCGTTTTTTTCTTTTCTGTCAAGTATACAAACGCAATTATACATAAATAAATACATACATACACATAAATACTGTGCGAGCTGATGAAAAATTTCGCCACGTTTTGGCCAAATGAGTTTGGCAAATGATTCATGACAGCATTTCTATAGCTTTCTATAATATATAAAATACAAATTCTGGTCGATTTATCTTCATGTAGGCGACTCTACCGAGACGGTCGCGTGATACAGTCGTCGCGGGTTGCGGGTGTGCGGGGGTGCGGGGGCACATTTCGGTACCCGCTAATTGGCTGTGAAGAAGGCTGCCAACGAATATGCCACAAAACAAAATTAATCGGCCAAATATTTGGCAGATAAGTCAACATCATTTGATAAACACCTGTTGTGGATTGCCTAACACACGGCAAAACTCTTTCAGTCCGCCACAGCGCAGAGAGACAAGTAAATGCTCAGCCGAATTATTAGATAAAATGTGTGTATACATATATCCATAAAAGTTATTACCCCTAAAGAGAAACTCTACTTAGTATTCCACATAAATACCCAGTCATAATTAAACAGCTATTCCAAGTTTTGGCTAAATGAATATTTTTAAAGGAGTTGCTAAGAGTTAGGTTTTGGAATAGGGACAGTTCTATGAATACAGGAATCTAAGAACACATAATGTCTGTTAAAAGTACGTTTAACTATGTAACATCTAGTACTATACACAAGTTTTATACTTATTCCAATTCCAGAATTCTTTTCCTTCTTGTAGGCGGATTTTACAATAAACAGAGTTGATAAATTTTAAGTTATCAGTTTTTACTTGAGTTCTTAAGCTTTTATAAAGTCGTAATAGATATTTTTTAAACAAACCCATAAGAATAAAGTTATAAAAGTATCTAATCTGTTATCAAAATTCACGTCATTAAAATTGATTAACAAAAAAAATGTAAATCATTTTTTAAATTTTTTTATAATTTTGAAAAAATTTGTTTCTGTATAAAAACATGTTAAAATGTTCATGTTTCGAATTGATATTGGTTTTCATGTTAAAAAAAAAAATGGAGTCAAAAAGTTGAATCTTTTCGCAAATAATAATAAAATAATAATGCATTGAAGCGTCTTTATATTGCCAACTTTAAGATCTTCAACAAATTTATTTAAAATATTATTTATTTTAGACTTGTGGCTGTTCGACTAATAACGGCATAAGTAGGGCATATATCCTTTTTAAATGAATGCTAATTTATGATTTTTTCCACATCTTTTTTTTAGTGCTTATTCCATGCATAAATTATCTATATATTGAAATTTGATTTATTATTTATATTAAAAGCTAAGCAATGCTTGCCTTTAACATTTGCTGTTATTGTTGCCGCCTTTTATTATTTAATATGGATATGGTGCTCTATTATGTTATTGTAGCCACCTCCACAGGAAAGTGCTTGAATAATTGAATCGATTGCTATTGATTTCAGCTACTGGGAGTTTTCAGTGACTCTTGACTCACACACGCACATAAATCATTGGTAAGTGTTAGCTTTGAAATGTACGAGAGTATTTTGCTTGTCATGTGCCTCCTTCTGCACACAACTAGCTGCAGCTCCAGTTCGAGTTCGAGCTGCAGCTTGTGCTTTGGTTCGAGTTTAAGCGCCAAACATCATGAGCTATGCGTCATGTGAAGCGTCACTCAAACTGAGACCCAAAAGAAACCTGAAACAGGAAGAAAACCCGTTTCTGCTTGTGCCTGTCTCTCTCTGTATGTGTGTGTGTGTGTGTGTGTGTGTTTGGGGAGGGAGTGGAACCAATCAAGCAAAGCAGCAAAAAGAGGACCAAAGCAAAATCCAAATCAAAAGCCAAACAAACTGGAGCCCAACACTGAACCAACTCTCGTTGGCTGGCGGCAATTTTCGAGTGATTAGTCATCAGACGGGGAGCAACGGAGCAAAGAGCCAGACACCAGGTGAGTGTAGAGGGGCGAGAGGGGGTGAGAGGGGGTGAGAGTTCACCCGAAAACTTCTTCAACTAAAACTTGAGCGCTTGGCTCTTTGGCTCCTCGCATTAGAATAGTTTCTAACAAAAAGTTTTTATTGACTCGTCTTTTGTTGTTGTTGCTGTTGTTGTTCGGGCAGCAACTTTCAAGTGGTTTTTGTAAGTTTCCAATCAATTTTTATCGTTTTGCTTTAATTTGATGCGATTTTTATCGTTTTCTTGTTCGGCCAGCCGCCTCATCTTTAGCTTTGCATAAATTAAATGGCTAATGGCTAATGGCCATAAATTCTGTTCTTGGCTTTGTTTTTATTGTGGCCCTCTTTAAGCGCTGCTGCGATTTATTAGTTGACCTTCAGCGTTATAAATCAACAGACTTACAACTAAGAACTTAACAAAACGCGCATTAAAGCACAACCAAATTCGACTCGCCGAATACCCAATACTCTTGCCACTTATCTGATCTTGTACACAAACTCTGTCAGAGAGCTCTTCATATTCAATTGATTGCCATTATCTTGTTTGCAAGAAATCTTTCAACAGCAATCATTTTTGTTTTTTGATAAAATTTTGATTAAGCTTGGCAAACTCTTCCATCCAGCCAATTCTTCTTATGATTTCTTTGCAATTATTGAATTACTTTTCCACTGATTCCAGCTCAAAAAGCATTTTCTAATCTTTATGAATATACTTTTCAAAATGAGAGACTAGCTTTCGATAATAAGAAAAACCAACGCATATAAACCTTAAGGGAAATCGGAATAGTTTCCCAAATGCTGTAAATGCATGTGGATCAATATTTATTAGGGAAAAAGATAAACGTTTCTTAAATATAATACGATTATTAAGACTGCAATTCCAAGCAACTCTTTTGGTTCGTTTTAGGTTTCAGAGCAATGCCTCGGTTTGATTCCTGAACCTTGCTTTTCACATTTACGATGAATCACAATTTCAACCTTATTTCTGCACATGTTCACAATTTGCAATAAAACCATGGAAATTTAATAATAATAATGTTCAAAGAGAGAAGAGAAAAAACAAATGATTCGGGGTTTAGTTAAAGGCGCGTTTGTTTTTGATCGGAGCATCTTAAATAAAAAACGTTAAAATTCCCAACTGAAAGCAATTCGATTCGAGAGATTTACTTGACTTTTGTTATGATAAACCTTAACAATTTAATAGATTTGATACAACTTGGGTATTAATTCAATATGAATTAATGAAAATTCAAACGAAAGAAAGTTAGATTGGTTTAGAGAAGATTGTTGCGACACCTTGGTTAAAGGATTTTTAAACTTTGATCCTGCAACAATTAACGTTCAAGTGCAGTTCTTTAATAATTGTTACTGGATGGGAAAATGTTTTACATTTTAGTTTACTTCCTAGATTCGAGCTGCTTAGCCTCAGATGGAGTCCAAAATGCTCCCAATTGTTACACAACCCGTCAACAGCAGCAGCAGCAGCAGCAACGGCAGCAGCAGCAACTTTTGCTGGGCAACATGTTTCGCAGTTGGCCACAGCAACGGCAGCTGTTGGCGGGAAACTGCAGAACGAACGGCAGCAGTTGCAGCAGTTGCACAGAAATTGGCCAAAACGATCATGTTTATACAGACACATAGGCAACAGACACGGCGCCGTGTCGAGCAACGGCAGCAGCAGCAGCAACAACAATGGCAACAGCAACAGTTATGGCAATTGCCAAAGTTGCAGTTGCAAAAATCAAACAAAAAGCCACAAAAAGGCAGGCAACAAACGATAAAAAGCCATTCAATGTTGGCCAAAAAGTCAACAGCAGCAGCAACAACTGTTGCAGCCAAATGGCAACAGCAGCAGCAGCAGCAGCAGTTCGGCAACAATGTTGCCAGCTCTGTGGCGAATGCTGAACCAACAACAACAACAACAACGGCAACAACTCAGTCAAGTTTCTTTGACTTCGACTTCGCCTGCTTCTTCTTCTCGCTGAGGTTACAACAAGGTAAACCTGCTGCCATGTTATTGTATCTGCGCTTTGATCTCTCGCCTCAGACAATAGAACAAAGCGAAATGTTGTTGCTGTTGCTCGTAAGACAACAACAACATCGACAACAACAGCAACAGCTGAAGAATTATGGGAGGAGGTCAATGCTGCAATTGTTAACTGCTAATTAGCAGTCAAATAGACAGAGAGAGAGCTAGATAGACGCGAGGGAGAGCCCCACGAAACGATGCCAAATGGCATGTAACAATCGATATGTGCCTGCGGACATATCGAGAACCGGTTAACAGATGGGCGAACCACAAACAAAAGATGTTGCCGCTGTTGTTGTTGTCGTTTTTGTTGTTGTTCTTGCTGCTGTAACCAACAACAGGCAAATTAGTCATTCGACATGGCGCTCACTGACAAATTATAAACAACATAATGCACACTCGGTTTTTAGAATGCTATCGAAAACAATGCGGACCACACGCAACTAGTGCACAATCGATATTATTAAAATCTAATATTCTTAAGAGCATAACAGAGACTAAACGTTTAACAGCTTCAATATTTGCAGCTAAATAACATGCTATCTACACTTAAGGGGTTTATCGATAACATTTCCGATAAGATTAGGATGCACAAAATTTTACAGAAAGGTATAGCTGTATAACAATTATCGATATCACGTGCGAAACTATCAAAATTATTCTTAAGACAATCTCAGAGATTCAACGATTAATAGCTTAAATATTGGCAGCATAGTTTATCGATAACATTCTGTTTAACTATCGCTGTTTGACAACTTAAATTTCTGTTTTATAATTATATTTATCGATAATATCTCTCTAGAATTTCGTTGGATATCCTTGTTGGCTTCTTACCTATATTATACTTGATTACAATTTATCGATAACATAGTCGATAACAATATAATTACAAATGTGACTATTTGATCGCTCCTCCATTTCTTTCTGATCCATACTATTGTAATTGCTTAGGTTTCCGTCCACAAAATTCCACATTTATTTTCACTTATCGATCTCGCTGACGATAACATTAAATATCGTTCCTCAATTTCGGCAGTTGCAATTATTTTCTGCTGCCTTTCCGCTTACACTCTGCTCTCTCTCCCTGCCACACGCGGTTAGCCTTCCACCTGGCTGCTGCTTAAGTTATGACAGCAAAAGCTGTAAATTAACATTTGGGGCCGCATTTAGCCACACACTCAAAAAGAGTTCAAGAACATAAACAAAGCAATGGACGTGTCCAATGGGGCAAAAAACACCAACAACAAATAAAAAAGAAAGAAACCAACCGCAGAGCCAATCAACTTACAAAACTCGCCGACACCGACAACCTTGGCCAAGTGAGAGAGAGGGAGAGAGAGCGCGCGATAGAGAGGAGAGAGGAGAGAAAGAGAGGCAGCCAGGAGGAAGCTGCCGTTGCCGCTGCCGCTTACTGATAAAAGCAAAGACCGCACATAAAGCCAGTTACAAACAAGTAAGAGTGATTAGGTCGCGAGTGCTCGACACGTTGATACCCTATACTATGCTTTTGCAATAACTTACCTACTTACACATTACAAATTTGTATTTAAAATTGTGTTCTACACCTATTTTAATTACCAGTTAGCTGTCTTCAAACCTTTTTTAGTGCAAATGTCGAAGCTTAAAATCATAATTTTTAATTCATTCTAATTACAATAAATTCTAAAATAACAAATTAATTCACTAAATAAATATAAACCATATACATTTATGAGAAAGAGTATATTGCTCAAAGTTTTCCTGAGCTAAGAATTTAATCAAATTGGAATTATTATTTTCAGCACAAGTTTTAAAGAATTCTATCTGAGACTCTTTAAAGAACCTTTTTGTAAATAATATATTTATGAAATCAATTGTATAAACTTTACCTTCAACTTTGTCCATTTGACAAGGCTATGACACGACAGGTAGGGGGATTATAGAGGCCACATATTCATGTAAAATAGAGGCCACATGTTCACCCTACCTGTCAGCCTACCCTATTCTCACTTGAATAAAGTTGCTATCTCCAGCTTTAGCTGGTGCATTTATGTATGCATAAGTTTTTATTTTAGAATGAGTCTCTTACTGTGATCATAACCTTTTCGAACACCACTTCGCTTACAGGGCATGCGCAACTGCAACAGACGGCCAATAAACCGAAAAACCGCAAGCGGGCCAACGTAGTCAAAATAATAATGAGCCAACATTTAAAATGGTTTATGCGATGGCAACATCATTATCGCCAAGCAAGCAGAGATCATTAGCAATATCATTATCACAGTTATGAACATCATTATGACAATACACCTACGGCAGAGACCGCGAGACTCTTTGATTTTTCTGGGTCAAGCGAAAGACGCAAAAGACCCGAAAGCCGCGACAGCAGAACAAGAGCCACAAGCAACAGAATCAACGTGTGCTAGAGTTCAAAACGTGTCCGGGCCGCGTCGTTAAAAGCTTCTCTTAACTGCGCGCCGGACTCCACTCCACTCCACGCCCGCCCCGCTCTCTGATGTTGGCAACAATTTCCGGTGGCCTCCGGGCCAAGCGCTGCACAATTGCAGTTACCACAGTCGCACTCGCACTCGCAGTCCACCAGATCCCATCGGATCTGTCCGACCCGTCCGATCCGTCCGAGCCATGAGTCAGACCCAAGAAAGTAGTTCAAGTGACCAAAGGCGCCGTTACATTTCACTGCTTCAAGTGAAGTGCTTCGCTCGGCTCTGGCCCGGGTAGGAGCTGCGCTCGCAATTGGGCGTTAATTAAATTGTTTTCATTTGGCTGCTGGAGAGGCTTTTGTGGTTAATGCTCAAGTGGATGTTGGACCCAGAGCCCGAACAGAGCCCAACCCGAGCCCAGCCAGAGCCCGCCCAGAGTGCGTTAAGTGTGCGCAAATATTGGTTAAAGGCCAAAAGCTAAGCTAACAAATGTATCTCATGCATTCAATTCATTTTAGTGCTCCACTTTTGATCTAACATACAAAAAGAGCTGAAGGACGCTATCGATCTTTTGTGGCAATTAGTTATAGTATTATTTATAATATGAATGTTTTACGGTTAATCTTAATAATAATAATAAAATATACAAAAAAGGTTTCCTTTTTGAAACACACAAGATATCGACAATCGATTCATTTGTTTGGCAAGAAAGTTCAAATTGACTCGCAGTTAAATATTAATCGTATAATATTTGAAAGTAGAGTTTCATATTTCTTATGCGGTTTACCTTTTCCGATTTAGTTTTACATTTACTTTTAGACATTTTAATTTATAGTCATTCCCATTTGCTAATTATCGATATGAATATCTCTGTGAATCACGGTTAAAGCAACAAAATCAGATTTGCATCAACCAAAAAAATCCTGGCTTAAGGTTCGGTTCGTGAACTCGATTTGACACGTGCCCAAACCCAGGTTTGAAATTTGCTTTGTCATATATAAGCTAAACGCAATAGTATTTATATGGAAATGAATCTTACAATGTTTTAAGACACATTCAGCTTAATTCGCTTTCATTTTAAGCAACTTAAAAACTTATTCGGCAGCTTTTCAATAACTCCTATTATCTTAAATTATAAAAAACAAATGTATTTCCTTTTTACTTACCATTCAAAATTTTAAAATTAATATTCCAATTGTGCTTGTTTTCAGTCTAATAAGATTTGTATTGGATATTCCCTAAAATGTTGCCGCGTTGCCCAAATGTCAGAATTAAATTTCTCGCTTAATTTGAAATTGTTTTAGTTGTTTACAATAAAAATTGTTTACATCATTTTGTGTAAATTTTAATTAATTTAATTTTTTTTTTTTTGTATTAAAAACTGTAATTAATTTTCTATGCACATGTTATGCATTTTTAATGCATATAATTCAGACATTTGTTGTTGTAAAAATGGTTTTATAAAAAATATTTGCACAATAACGCGAACGATAATATTATTGCACAATGAATGCCGCTGTTTTTTATATATATATTTATTTTTTCACCTGTGAATTATTAACGGTAAATTAATCATTCAGTGTCGCTGATTGTATGTGTGTGTGTGAGTTTTGGGTTAACGAGCGACCGAGCAGCAAATTGACAAAAAGTAAATAAACAAAATGCTGCAAAACGGCAACTGTTGAAGTTGCAACGCGCTGCCAAACGCGGAAGCTGCAAGCTAAAAACCAGATATTTTTTTGCAACGCCATCCAATAAGAATCACACGTACGAGCGCTTTCTTTATAAATGTTAACGCATGCATGTGTGTGTGTATGCCTAAGTGTGGGTCGTTTTTTTTTTTGCGCACTTGCTTGTTGGCTGCTTTCTTTGCTGCTGTTGCTCTGGGTTTCATTTTACACGGCAGCAGAACGCTGCCTCTGTCTCTGCCGCTGCCGCTGCCGCTGCCAAGCTACTCTTGCGTTGCGTTTTTCCTCACCTTTGCAGAGTTTATTGACATTTTCAGCATTTGCTTTTGTGCGCTGCTTTCTTCGAGCGAGCGTGCGCTCTCCCCATTTTTGTGTGTGCCTCTCTCTCTCGCTCTCTACACTATCTTTCTCTCACACACATATACACAGGCACTTGTTTTTTTTTTTTTTTTTGTAGAGAATAACCTTCAATTTTATCTTATTGCGCTCTTGTCGTCGTTGTTACACACACTCACACCCATACATACACAACCGCACACGAATGGCCCCACATTTGTTGTTAGCTTTGCTACTTTTGTTGTTTTACACTGCGTGAATTAACATTTGCCTTTGGTTCTGTTTTTTATGCAGCTAAAACTTTATTTATGCATTACGCTTATTTTAATGCGATTGCTTGCATTTTTAATTCCACTACACATGCACTTACAGTCGACATACGCACACAAGCACAAAACACACACACACATACACATACTCATACGAGAGACAGCCGATTCTGCAACAAAAACATGCACAACAATTCGTATTGGCTCTCGGTATGTTGTTTATTTTTTTGAAATTCTTTTCTACTTTTGTGTCATATATATTTATAGAAATTACTTTTTATTTATTTTGTGCTAGTTGTATTTGTTTTGCACAGTATAACGAAATTCTGAAAAATACTTTTTTCCACAACGCTCGCGGCGTAACACAGACACGCGCGCAACTTCTTCGCTCGGCATTTGTTTTGGTACTAACCCAAGTGTGGCCGGATCTCAAAATCTAGAAACTCAAAAGAAAACAAAAATTTAAGAGTGACCAGCCCCGAAAAATCTCTAAATTAGACAATTCAACAAGAAATACCATAGTACCAAATCTATCAGCACAAAATACCAACTATATGACAGTGATTCATAATATTTCTTTATATGCAAAACATTTTGAATATTATGGCAAACAATGTAGAAATATTGTATAAACTAAATAAGTCCATGTGGCCCATAATTAGCGGAAAACTAAAATAGACGGTTGTATAAACCAATTCCATTTAAGCCTTTTTGTGGATAGCTTGTTATAGACAGTATTAACAGGTTGTTAGGGTGACCATTAATTTTCAGCATGATACTATACAACACTACTACGGCCCGTACAAACAGCAACAGCTGATTACCAATCTTTAGTTGAATTTAGTACGCCATTTCGTGCGCAACGTGGTGGTTGATGCCATTTAATTATTCTTAGTTTTTAAGCATAACACAAAAGCGATTTTGTTCTAGTGAGCGGTCACTAATTGCCAAACATATACGAATGTGTTAGTGAATAACGTTTATAGATTTTACACAACTTAGTACAAATATATCAACACAATGACAACCAGCGATGTGCGAAAGAGAAAGGTGAGCTAAGGTTAAAGGGCAACGCTACGACATTGTTTTAAATGCCAATTTCGGCGCGTTTTTCAACACACACACACACACAATTAAATGCGGAAATTGAAGCTAATGCTTTGCGTTTATTGTGCCAAGTTTATTTACATACACAATTGATTGTTGCTGCCCAAACAACAATTTTCCTAACAATTTCAATTCGTTTCGCGTGCCCGGCTGCCATATGATCGTCTAGATAGAGATGAGCACAAAACTGATCTAAACATGTGTGAACAACTGGCCTAGACTTTAATTGCCTTGAATTATAACAGTTAATAGCCGGCACAGTGCTGCAAATGTTTTGAATCTTGATTTTAGAACTCTTCTTTGGGTGAGATTCGTAAACGTTTGATTGCCGGTGTCCTGCTTCCATTTATAGAGATGGGAAAAACATGTAACAAAGGAGATAAGAGATTGGAAAGCTCTCGTTTAGATAATTTTTGTATGTATTATATTCGTATAAAACGTATTTTTAATCATTTTCAAAATCAATCATGATTATGTTGATTAAAAAATCGCGTAATACGAGGTGCGTGTGATTGAAAAGCTGACGAAACAACTTGAATTATACTTGTAAATGAGCTTAAAATGACGAAATAACGCATTTGAATGATATTTTCACATAATAAATACAAATTGACCGGCCGGTTAAATTACGCTTGTATTCGGCAGTTTTTTTTTTTATTTTCTCCCCCAACCAGCAAGGTCATCTATTTTCATGAGATAAATTGCTCTCTAATGATGATGTTCAACAACCAATTTGTGGGCGCAGCGCAAAACAGGTTCAAACCGCGTTGGATGGTGTTCGCAGCTTAACCCTTGTGCGCAGCTTAACCCTTGTGCGCCGGCCACAATACCGATATTTGCATAACGATAGCTGTTGTTAGACTCGTTACGTCTGATGAAATACTCAAACAGAGCTATTTTTACAATGCCGAGTGATAAGCTAAGCTGTGTGCGTTTCTCTCTTGATAAGCGAAAAGCCTTACTAAAACAAGCCTGTCCCGGTCGCACGTCTCAATTATCAATTGATTTTTTGTTAGGTATTTCTTAGTTTATTGATTAAAAGGCGCCTCCACCTTGGCGCAGCTGTCGAAATTCACAAAGTTGCAAGTGAATTTTCCGCATTGACATTGCAAATGAATTCAATTCAAGCAATTGCAGTTGCCAATTAAATGACAGTCCACAGTTCAGAGTCGTCTTTGGGTTCTGTTAGTTTAGTTTAATTTATTTGTGCACTTACACTTGTTTAAATAATTGAATGGCAATTTCGTTAGTTGTCTTTGTGGTTTCAACAACAATATTTGTTCAAGCCAAAAGACTCTGCACTTAACTCTACAAATTTGACAAGCTCTCCAAATGGTACGAATATCTTATCGTAGTCTACAAATCTACACACAAAAGATAACCTTCGCTTGGTTTTTTGAAGAGAAAACAAAAAAGCGCTACAAATATTGTAACCTAGCATGACTCTCAAGTTCTCATGCTAATTACTTATTGATAGAAAATTACTCATTCATTATATAACATAATGCGAAACTAGACTTGAATATTAATATACACATATGTATGTATAAATAAATGTTAAGTATGTGTGTAATGAGCGTGTCAAATGTTTATTTTGTGCTCTGTTAGTGTAAAATAAATGCGCACTCATCATTATTAGCTTTGGCATCTGATGCGATAAAGTTTGCTGAACTAAATTTCATAAAAAATTAATAAGTAGTCTTTAGGTTTTCTCATTGAAATGATTCAAAATAATATTCAAAACATGTTTTATAACAATTCAATGGCTGCAACGTTCTAAATCACAGATTTAGATCATTAGCACAGTTAGCAAAGCTCATTGGTGTAATGCAGCCCTGGCTGCGCAAGTTATCGATAACTAAATGTTGGGCAGCCCTCAATGCTTGAAAAGCAACAACAACAAATACATTGGCCAATTGTGCGATAAGAAACCGAAATTGTCAAGCGCATTGGAAGCGAAAAAGAAACAAACCCAAAACAGACAGACAAGTGCAAACAATTGACGAAGCTGCCAGCATGTGTTTTAAGGAAAATGCTGGTTATTTATAGATAGCAAACGCAGCGCAATGAGATACGAATACAAGCTGGTAGCAACAATTATTTAACACATTTGACTCTATACATATATGTATATATATATATATTAACGGAACAAGCTAACTATATTAATACTGTTTATTTTGTACGTTTGCTTATAATGCAGCTGGCCAGCGAGGATAAAGTGGCGCCGGCGAATCGACGCAAAGGCAGCGGCGCCGGAAACGGAAATGGACGTGGCGGTGTGACCAGCGGCCTAAAAGTATCATTTCTGTGTTTGATTGTGTCCGTGGTCCTGCTGCTCTTTGTTTTTGGTGTGTATCAATTGTATTTTGCTAAAACCCCGACGCCAATTGTGCCGAAACTAACTAAAACCTCTGATTTTCCCACTGTTACCGTCCCCTTTCATGAATCGCCGCATCACGCAAAACCAAATGCGCCACGTTCCACAACCAAACCGACGACACATAATCACAACAACAACCACCATGCAGGCGCCGTGTCCGACAATGCAAGCCCGTATCTGGCGCGTCTGGCCTCCAAGCTGGGCTACAGCAAGGTTCAGTATGCGGCCATCATAGACGCCGGCTCGACGGGCAGCCGCGTCCTGGCGTACAAGTTCAATCGCAGCTTCATTGACAACAAGCTGGTGCTGTATGAGGAGCTGTTTAAGGAGCGCAAGCCCGGCCTTAGCTCGTTCGCCGATAATCCAGCCGAGGGCGCACACTCCATTAAGCTGCTGCTGGACGAGGCGCGTGCCTTTATACCCAAGGAGCATTGGTCGTCCACGCCGCTGGTGCTGAAGGCGACGGCTGGCTTGCGGCTGCTGCCACAGAGCAAGGCAGAGAATCTGCTGAATGCGGTGCGCGATTTGTTCGCCAAGTCCGAGTTTAGTGTGGACATTGATGCCGTCGAGATTATGAATGGCACGGACGAGGGCATCTTCAGCTGGTTCACCGTTAACTTTCTGCTGGGCCGTCTGTCCAAGACGAACCAGGCAGCTGCCCTGGACTTGGGCGGCGGCAGCACGCAGGTCACCTTCTCGCCCACAGATCCCGAACAGGTGCCCGTCTACGACAAGTATATGCACGAGGTGGTCACCTCCAACAAGAAGATAAATGTGTTTACGCACAGCTATCTGGGCCTGGGCCTAATGGCCGCACGCCATGCTGTCTTCACCAAGGGCTACAGCGCCGAGGAGACTGTGGTGGAGAGCGTCTGCGTCAATCCCATCATTGCCAATCGCACCTGGGTGTACGGCAATGTCAAGTACCAGGTCAGCGGCAAGGAGAACAGCAAATCCAGCGCCGAGCAGCCGGTCGTTGACTTTGACGCATGCCTGGAGCTGGTCAAGAGCAAGGTAATGCCATTGGTCAAGCCAAAACCCTTCACGCTCAAACAGCATGCAGTAGCCGCATTTAGCTACTACTTTGAGCGCGCCATCGAATCGGGTCTGGTTGATCCCACGGCCGGCGGCGAGACAACCGTGGAGGGCTATCGCAAGAAGGCCCAGGAAATCTGTGCCATACCCAATGATGAGCAGCCATTCATGTGCTTCGATTTGACCTTCATCTCGGTGCTGCTGCGCGAAGGATTCGGTCTTAACGACAGCAAGAAAGTAAAGGTGTGTGTCATAAATGAACATCATTTGTTTAGAATTCTGCTAATTCGTTTTTTTTCTTGTTTATTTGCGCAGCTTTACAAAAAGATTGACGGCCATGAAATCTCTTGGGCATTAGGATGTGCCTACAATGTGCTGACCAGCGATGAGAAGTTCAATAATTCCTAGTTCTCCTTCTATTAGTGTGTAGGCGAATATATATAGCTGAAATTGTTTCTAGAGTGCCTTAGACGTGCATCGAAGTATACTACACACACACACACACACACACACACACACACACACACACTCGCACACACACACATAGACAGCCTTCTGCTGGCCAGTTAATATATTTATGCGCTATAAATTCATTTCAATTGTCTTTAATTGAAAGCGAATTCATTTATTTTTCATTTATATGAAGGCCGCACTGTGACTACACTTCGTTCTTCTAGTTTGTAATTCAGATTTTTGTGTGATTATATTTTCTTTTGTATGTAATTAATATGCCACGATATCGTATTAGTCTTACACTCAATATTTTCCTAATGTATATATTATCTGCATACATATCTAATTTTTAAATTGTTTAATATTAAAAAATATAAAAATTTGAAATTTTACACGCATATATTTGTTATTTTAAAAACAAAATAAAATTGTTGAATTGGATACTCTATAATTTTTTATTTTCACCAAATTGGCAACAACAATTCCTTGGATTAACTATAACATATCGAAGTCTAAGTTCCTAAACGAAAATTCTTGCCCGAATGAAAGGCCTAATTCTTGTTGCTCTCTGACCAGTGCAAATATCTTTATTCGCATGCGATAATAAAATAGTGTCTTTATTTAGATTTGCTCTATAATTACAAATACAGAAAACTTTTACATGGCTTGCTTATGAAACATTAGAATATGCTTTATATATGTATTTAAAAATACAGCTAAATATATATAAATGCATAACAAGCATAATTTGTTCAAAATGGGTGTAGGATACAAAGAAAAATGAACTGTGAATCTGTCTAGTTGAATCTGTTTTGGGTTGCTTTAAGGTAGCATAAGATGCGTGAGGTACGCTTTATAAATTAATCATATAACATTGGCTATAGCTTTTGTCTTAATATCAATAACTGCATTGGATGCCTACGCATGCGTCAGAACCTGCGGCTGAATGCCCAGCCTGTCGATAATATACTGCGGCATGCAGAACGTCGGATTGATCGCCTTGAGTCCGGAATGGCCCAACAGCGAGAGGCCGCCAATGCCGAAGAGCGTGTGGAATATGTCTGGCATGTTGCCGGTGCGATCAGAGAAGCCGCCCGTCTCCGTGTCCTGACAGGAGAGAATGAACTGCTGCAGCTTCTCGGCGCTAATCCAATGCAGCCGCCCCATAATGGTCAGCGATGAGAGCACCCACCAGGAGTAGCAGACATCGGGCAGCTTCTCGGGACGACCGTTGAGTCCGCCCGAGGGCAGCTGTCGCTCGCACAGCCACCAGCCCAACTTATCCACGTCCAACAGATGCAGCTGCTGTGTAATCGACAGGAAGCCCACGCAGCAATAAATGAGTCCTGCAAGCGACGCAGATTATAATTGTTTGGTTTCAGACAAATAATGAATATCCATGACTCACCCGCATGTGACTCAGCGCCCGGTTTGGAGCCAAAGCCGCCATCCGTTTGATTGCAGCACGACATAACAAACTTAACCGCTTTGTCCACATCTATGCTCTGCTCCATGCGCTTGAGCAGCGCCAGCGTGGCCACCGCACAGAAGCTAAACCGAGTATCCACCTCGCCCCACTTGTCGCCAAAGAAGCTGCCATCCGGCTGCTGCAGACCCACAACATAGCGAACCACCGCATCGCAATCGATCACGTCCAGCGCGTCGTATGTGGACAGCACCTGCACCGCGGACAGCGTGTACAGCATGTGCGGATCGTGGCCCTCGCAGGGAGCAAAGCCCCCGCTTATCGGACACTGGCAGCGCTTCACGAACTCAATGATGGACTTGCGGTCCAGCCGGTCCAGCTGGTCCATTATGTCCAGCGCAGTGACGCCCCAGTAAATGCCCGACATGCGCAGGAACTCGGTCATGCAATACTCGTAGTCGTCCTCCTGTTTGCCATGGTTCTCAATATACTCGACGTGCTTCCAAAATTGTAATTTGCTGGTGTCGGCGTTCTCAGTATCGCCGCCGGCGCCTCCGTTTGAAGGCTTGACGAAGCTCGTGAAATCCATTGCTGATTGTGTTCAATTGAGTGTTGATTTTTAGCAATTAATTGCTCTACTGCTGTGTTGACATTATTAATAACGCCTTTCAACAATTTAGTTGTTGCTGTTTGCGGCTGAGAATAAATGTACTAAAAAATCCATGCTCGAATACAAACTAAAAAAAATACCGCACTTGCAGCTGACTTGCCATCAATTTTAAAAAGATTCGATTTGATTAAATATATGTTCAGTGTAGAATTGTTTGGCAATTAATTTTAGAATATTTAGCAAAATATTCACATTTACTTATAGGCAAAAGCTAAAAGATTAAATATATAGCAGCTAGTTTGAAATGTAGTTGGCAACGCGGCGTATTGCCATTTACATTGACTAACATAAAAACAATGACAATTCTTACAGTGATTGAAATAAGTAAGAGACCCTGCTTTAAACATTTAAATTCTTTAATTTTATTAAAATGTTTGTTTACCAAATTAAGCAAATGAATAGACAGCGTTTTTAGTCATGTGTATATTCATGATTTGATATTACTTTTATTCTTAAACGGACTAACATGCATAGGTAGTCCACAAACGACTACGATGTTGCCATACTTTTTTTGTTCGCTGTTTATACATATTAACACATGTATGGAGCACTTATATTCTTACAATATTTAAAAGGATACTCAAATAATTGATGAGGGCCTGGGCTCGTCAATGTTCAGAGACACAATATGCTTCTTGGCCACCATGACGTTGCCCAGCAGACGAGGCTCTTGTCCCTCCACCAGATACTCGGCGCACATGGACAACACAATGTTGGCATCCCGATCCGTGCAGTTGAAGAAACCAACCAATACACGTCCGTCGGTAATAACGATTCGCAAGACGCGTCCCAGCCACTTCTGAAGCTTTCGACGTCCCTCCGTCAGGTTTGCATCAATCATTTGTGGCGCATTCGTTGTTATGCGAAAGGGTTCGGCGACAGGTGGCGGGGGCTGTGGCTGCACCTGAGTTCCGCTGATGCTAAGATCAGACATGTTGCTTGGTAGCCTGTTTTTTGTTAAATATGTATATTTTTAAACTGAACTGTTGAGTTAAAGTGTTTGTTTTGGTTGATTGCTGATAAATGTGCAAACGATATAAGCGATAACTAACTATCGATAACCAACTATCGCTAAGAAGCCGAGCATTGGCATCGATAGTCTGTCAGCTGCAGAACTTTCTTAATTGCTTCTTTTCGTTCAATTAATTTGTTACATTTTTTAAAATGTCGCCCAAAGCTCTTAACATTGGTGATCCGTTTCCCAACTTTGAGGCTCAGACCAATCTGGGAAAAATAGATTTCTATGACTGGATGGCCGACAGCTGGGCCATCCTCTTCTCGCACCCGGCAGATTTCACGCCCGTGTGCACCACAGAGCTTGCACGGGTTGCCCAATTGATTCCGGAATTTCAGAAGCGCGGCATTAAACCGATTGCTCTGTCCTGTGACACGGCAGAGTCCCACAACGCTTGGATCGAGGACATCAAAAGCTATGGCAGTAAGTTATAGGACGTGCTACATGAGAACTGCCTCCTAATTCTTGGTTTCTTCCAGAGCTGGCAAGCTTCGATTATCCCATTATTGCGGACGATAAGCGCGAGCTGGCTGTCAAGTTGAATATGCTGGACAAGGATGAGCTGAATGCTGCGGGCATACCGCTCACCTGTCGCGCCGTCTTCGTTATAGACGACAAGAAGAAGCTGCGTCTCTCTATTTTATACCCAGCCACAACTGGTCGCAATTTCGAGTGAGCTTTAAATTTGTATTTCAACTTGACCATTAACTGAATTGTACTCTGTTCTGGCAGTGAAATTCTGCGCGTTGTCGACTCGCTCAAGTTGACACAAACAAAGAGCGTGGCCACGCCCGCGGATTGGCAGCCGGGCGGCCAGTGCATGGTGCTGCCCACAGTGCAGGCTGCCGATGTGCCGCAGCTTTTTCCTAACGGGGTGGAGACGATCCAGGTGCCCTCGGGCAAAAGCTATTTGCGCATCACTGCTCAGCCGCAGAACTAGAAGTATTCCATGACAGCCGAATTGTGATATTCTGCATTTTACATGACTTTATTACAAAATTATAATTAACAACAAATCAAATTGTTTTACAACCATTTGCCCCAGTCTCTCAGGGAAGAGGCAACGCTGTGGGACCAAGCAAAAGCGCGCCCAGCCTGGGCAAAATGCACAAAACTTTTGTCTTACGAACTAAACATGTTGATCGGGGAAGGGGAATGTGCCACTAATAGCTTATGTGTGCTCGTTTGTTACAAACATAAAAAGTACATATACACACAGACTACATATAAAATATACATATTGCAACTGGATAATCTTAAGAAACTAAATACAAGGCCAACTCTCTGTACAAGAAGTGTAACGCGTTCGAGAATAAAAGCAAGCCAGACAAAGCTCGTCCCCATAACCGTGAGTATCTGCAAGAAGTTGAGAGTTATTGATCAAATTAATAAGTTAAGAATTTACTCAATGGAATTTACTGATAAGATTAGGAAATTGATTTATTTGCCGTCTACTATTTGTACTTACAATTTAACTACCATACCGAAAAGGCTAATCTAATGCTTTGCGCCGTCAGCGGCGTCTGCTCTCCACCATCCGCGCGAGGCGTCGCACCAGGAAGGGCCACAGCACCAGAACTGCAAACCACAATGGCGAAATATCCTTGAAGAGCCACCAGGCTGGCTGTTTTCGTCCGGCTGCTGACTGCGTCTTTTGTGCAGTGCGCAGCTCCAGCAGAGACTGCTCCATGCAGCGCACCCGCTGCTGCACTGCAGCCATATCGGTGTTCATGCTGGCCACTGTGTTCTGTATTTGTCGCAGCAGATCCGTGTTGTGTGTTATCGCTTCTGTGAGCTCCTGGGGCAGCATCGTTTCGTAGGGATCATCGTACTCGTCATCGGAGGGCTCCACAATGGCCACGCTGCTGCTGCTTGTATAATTGTTGTTGCTGCTCGAGTCATGTGCTGCGTAGCCGTTGCTTGATTTGCTTGTGTAGCCATTGGTCAGCGGCGTCAGGTGGCCATTGGTCAGGGTCTCCGTGGACGTGGCAACGATGGGCGCATCCACCACACCAACTCCATTGGAGCTGCTGCCATGCTGTGGACTGTTTGTGCGCGAATGGAACGGCGAATTGGGATGCGATTCGGCCAGCTCACGCATACCCGGCGATATCAGCTCCAGTTCATCCAAATTGATATTGGTCAGGCCCTCCAGGCTGCCGACAAAGTTTTGCACATTTTCCGTAAACGACATGGTCTCAATGATTTCCTGCAGACTTTCCACATAGCGCTGCATAGCCTGCTCCTTGCTCAAATTGCGATTGCTGTTCCATGCATCCCATTTGGCACGCCCAACTACATCCCAGAAGGGCGGCTTTTTTGGCGAGCAATTGCCCTCCGACGCCTGCTTGAAGAGTCCATAGAACTTGAGCATCATGCTCATGCTGGGCTGATAGGGACCATTCTTGGGCAGACCCTTGATCACGTTGACAGCCGCCTGGAAACGCTCCTCAATGCTAGCCATCGCTTGCAATAGCTGCTGAAATACAAATTCAAATTCAGCTGGCTATAAACATTAGATTAGATACAGATACAACGGTTAAGGTTCAGCGATAATTGTGAATATTTCCCCCCCCACTTCGTCGCATCCGCATGGCCTGAACATTTAACAACGAACGCCAACACGCAGGTGAATGGCGCTGATGCTGTCGCAAGCAGTTTACAAATTACCTAATTATCTTGTGCAAGTGCAGACACCCAAAAATGACGCTGTAAGCTTCTCTCGGGCAGTGTTTTTGTCCTCGTTGTTGTTGTTGTTGTTGTTGGGGTTTTGTTATTGATTCACATCGACTGACGCTGGCAACTGCATGTGTGTGTGTGCGTGCGTGTGTGAAGAGAAATGACAAAGTTCGAGTTCTGAGGAGTCGAAGTTCAATACAAATTATTGCTGCTGCTGCATTTGTGTTTAGCAAACAAGCATCGCTGATAACAATTAATAATTGGCATTTAATGCAAATTGTTTATATGAACACCGAGCAGCAGCCGATGCTTTGCTGCCTAACGACTACTTGTTTTTAAATTCGTTTTGCAATAAAAATAAACAGACTTGGGAATGAATGTGGGTGAGACTATATATATCGATATATTGATAATTGCGATAAATGCATTAAAATTGGGATTTGTGAATATCGATGACAAATACAGGGTGTTGCTGCAACTCATTTGAATGAATTTTCCAATTGGGTTGATCAAATATTAATTAGGTGAAAAGTTACGAATCCATTGACAGAATATTTCTCATTTAAGAAAATATCTCTTTATATCTTTCATTAAATACATGGGGAGTACAAAAATAGATATAAACGCTTGTATTATACAAATTGATTTTGATTTGATTGATTTCAAATAATCGATAACAAAGCAGATGTTTTGAGAAAAAAATATAACAAAATTATATTATAAAAGTGATATTTGTTTATTGTGGTTTGCAATAATAAACAAAATAGAAAAAATAAGTTGGTTTATATATTGACTTAAAAATTTAATTCAAAACTTTGGCGCCACCTTGTAAGCCAACAGCTGGTTACAGTACCGGAAAATGTCATAAATGCTTCTTTATGCACTGTTCTTTTCAAAAAGGTTTATTTTTAATTAAAATCTAAGTGGGGAAACCCTTGCCGTCGGAATTTCATAACAAAAATAATGAATGGGGTTTTTATTTTTATTTCGTGGCATCTTGCGCAGATGCGCAATGATATTAGTTCGATAACTCTTTTGCGATAAGCACATTAAACGCTGCTCAACACTGCTCCGAATGTGTCATTATAATTTCGTCAACTTCAGCAATACGAAAAGTGCTTAATTATTTGCATTATTTTAACAACACACCAACGACGCAGAGCTTTTGGAAAAGCTGCAATAATCAAAGCTAAAGCCGTGCATACGTGCATATTAAAAAAAAAGAGTCAATAGCAACGAAACCGCAAACGCCTAAGCAAACAATTTCACAACTCGTTATACACCCTCGGAAAAAAGGCGGCGCTGTCGACGTCAGACACAGTCAGTCTCAAGGCCAAGGAAGTAGCAACGATATTCAATTGCAATTAAACATGAAATTTGTGTCAACACAAAGCGACGACCAGCATTTTTATAATCAGGAGCAGCAACATCAGCAGTGCATAAATAAAAAACGCGCGTTCAAATCAACAACGTTCAGTTCGGTATCAGTTCTCAACATTTCCAAACGCGTGTTGTGCAACAAAAGGCAACAGCAGGCCCAGCAACAAAGACAATATTGGAAGCATAAAAGCTTTTGCATAGCTGCGTCTTGATTAACAGTCTTGCACTTTAAACAAAGCACATAAAGATTAAGAACTCCCCATAACATCCAAAATTCTAACCTAAATTCCTGAACGCCCAACGCATAGAAAATCAATAAAAGCAGAGAACACGTGCCAGTGCCGCCAATAGTTGCCGCCAAGCGCGTGTGTAGATTTTTTTGTGTAGACTCTCTCACGCTCTCGCGCAAAAGGACACTGCCCAACAAGGCTTGAGTTTGTGTGTGTGTGTGCCGAAAATAACAGCGATCGTAGTCAAGATCAGCCAAAGTAAAACCAAACACAAAATTCGTCAGCGCAACAACAGCAACAACAACAACAACAATATGCCGCGTCGTAATAAAAAAGCAGGAGGCAAAGGTGAGTCACAAAGAAAATTTTAAAGATGTCGTGGGTGTTGTGGGACTGTGTTAAGAAGTGTAGCCAGCTGAAAATTATTTTATTGACCTTTTGCACACAGCGCTCTCGCAGGCATTACTCATTCAAATAGCATGAAATATACATTTCGTTGGCTTCAAAAGCTTTCGCCTCCAACCTGTTTGGCAATCATCGAAATATATATTTTTGTGTTTTGCTGCGCTGGCAAAAGCTTTGCACGCGCTCAGCTGCTGAAGCAGAGCAAAAACGAAGAAAATCCAACGGTTAAATGTCGTCAATTCGAATGCTGTAATACCCTGCGAGGGCATATATGTATTTAGGGCGACTCTGTTGATCAGCACACTTGGCTTACAGACTTATAGTTGGGACTGCTTGTTTATTAGTTAGTTAAAGCAACTTGGGAGATATATTGAAATTATTCAAAACAACATCAATTGTTATTGTAAATTTGCCTTTTTGCAAAATGTCTTTAATAGCGCATAGACTCTGCGGCCAGTTCAGTGTACGGCCACACTGTACAAGTGTGAACGTTCAATGCCAGCTTATCAAGAAATACACAAAGCAGCACACAGCTGTACGTATTTATATATGTATGTATATTTCTTTTTGTAAATGTAATTAATCGCAGGCAAGCAGCATGTCTGTATGTATTAGTAGGTTATATTTATAAATAAGCATTGCATGCTTCTAGCAAAATAGGGCTTCTTATGCGGAAGCAGCTGCCTACAAAAGGGTTCTCCTTTTATTAAGGCACTCAAATTATGGCCAGAGCAGCGCTTCCTCTCTCAGAGGAAGCTCAGAGCAGCACTCAACCCCAACTTACCAAACAACTTTCAAATCACAGTTGGTTTTTCCAACAGCTGTTCAGGCTGTTGTTGTGATTGCAACACAAGCAACAATTTTGTTTTTGTCGAGATACATACACACATGCATATACACAAATGTGTGTGTATGCCTTTCCCTGCAATGGGAAAATGAAAACTCAATGGCGGAAATTGTTTTGTCCCAAATCGGTAGTCAGCTGCTAAGTGAAAATTGTTGTGTATATAGAAAGTTAAGCGAGTTTTTCTTTGGTAACAACAAACGGTAAAACTTGTTGCACAACATTTTCATTTGAAGGTCGTACAATTGCCCCAAAAATGCCAATGCGCATTCAATTACTTTTGTTGTGCTCGTACCTACAAATTAAAATACACATGCATACGTGTAATTGTATTTTTGATATACGCACACATACACATGCCAAAAATATCGCTGTCAAGCGGAAAATTAAGGTACTAGAAATTGTTGCTTTGTATGTATATTGCACATATATGTACATGCACACACACACATTAATATAACTCTCTCGTGAGAGCTGAGTCATATCACAAGAAAGAATGTGTTAACAGTTTGAGTAACGATGAGAACGCAAATAATTTGACAGTGAAGCAACAGTGGGAATAGAGTGATTTAACAGTTTAGATAGCACTGCCAGTCATCAAAGTATGTACAGTGAGGTAACAGTGGGAATAGTCATTTAACAGTCATGTATGCACTTTGCATTAACAGCATGATTTAGCAGCGCGATCAAACAACTGTTAGACCTGCCTTGGGATCAGTTTAAACAAGTTATATTATATCACACGAAATAAATGTGTTAACAGTTTGTGTAGCGATGAGATCGCAAATAATTTGACAGTGAGGCAACAGTGGGAATAGTGATTTAACAGTTTAGATAGCACTGCCAGTCATCTGAGTATGTACAGCGAGGTAACAGTGGGAACAGCTTGATTAGCAGCGCGATCGAACAACTGTTGGGATCAGTTTAAATAGCAGCGGAAATGATTAAACACATTAAATTCAAGAAACCTACAGTTTGAATAGCTCGTTAATGCAAGCATTTTAAAAAACTTTAGCAGGCCGCACCAACGACTCCAATTCGGAGGACGAATCCTTTGACAATGTGAGCGTTTATTCGCACGTCTCGGAGATCGCCTCTTCGGAGGCAGCCGAGGATCTGGCCAACGAGCGCTTCGAGGAGAAATTCGAAAAGGCTCTGGAACAGGCCACCGAGAAGTCGGCACAGACACGCGTCCAGGCATTGCAGGCTATCTGTGAGCTGCTGATGCACCGTTATATGCCCGATTTCGTCGAGGATCGCAAAATGACGCTCATGGACTTTGTGGAGAAGAGCGTGCGCCGCGGCAAGGGCCAGGAGCAGATGTGGGGTGCACGTCTGGCGCCGCTGTTGGTGCTGCAGCTGGGAGGCGAGGAGGGCATGTCCAAGGCCATGAATCAGTTCTTGCTGACCACCGTGCAGGATAAATCTGTCAATTATGATGCACGCGCCAAATGCTGCACAGCTCTGGGTCTGCTCAACTTCCTGGACTGCGAGGATATTGGCGAACTGGTGCAGCTGATGCAGTTCTTCGAGACCATCTTCGCCGGCAGCTATTTGCGCGGCGATGACAAGACGCCCATTTCTGTCACTGCCGAGGCCGGAGCCTTGCATGCCGAGGCTCTATCCGCTTGGGGCTTGCTGCTGACGCTCGTCCCTTCGGGCGACTTTGTCTCATTGATGACCACCGGACAGCACAAATTTCCGTAAGCAGCCGGAGCAGACAGAGCTAAATGGTAGATTCTGATCGAACTAATTACATTTGCAGCTCTATCAAAAAGTTTTTGGGTCTATTGCAATCACCGCATTTGGATGTACGAATGGCCGCTGGCGAGACGATTGCTCTAATTCTGGAATCGGGCCGTGCACACGATGAGAACTTCCTGGAGGAGCACATCGGTGAGCTGTGCGATGCCGTCAAGCAGCTGGCCACCGATTCGCACAAATATCGCGCCAAACGCGATCGCAAGGCGCAGCGCGCCACGTTCCGCGATGTTTTGCGCTATCTGGAGGTGAGTCTTGGACACGGACAGACTATAGATTTAGTCGGAGCCACCGACTAAATAGTATATTATTAGCTAACAAAACGGCCTGCAATCTGATAATTTAAATTTATACATATCAAACAGTTGTGTACAAACCAAGCAACAGGGATTATAGAGATACTTTTGAAGACTATTGTTTCATGTCGGTGCAGTTGAACCGGATCTCGTGCCGGCAATGATTCGCCAGGCACTTGGAATGATCGTGCAGCTTGTTGCGCATTATGATGCAGCCGTTGCGGCTGATTGAGTCCATGTATTCGGTAAAGTTCGGCGACTTGCGGAACGTGCTGCCCGCCGTCTTCCAGTGTGAGTTGTTGCCCGAGTTGACGAACTGGGAGGAATCGGAGAATGTGGTCTTGAATGGCTTATAGGCTTGCTCGCATTCATCGTCCTTGACTTCGTAGCCGGTGGTATTTTCGCGCTCTAGCTGCTTCATCACATCCGAACGGAATTCGGAACAAGGCTCCTTTTTCGACAACAGTTTGTCCGATTTCATTTTGGATGCTTCGTCTGTGGGCTTCATGCTCTCGTAAATGCCCTCTGGGTACTCGTTAACGTCGCAGTAATCAATCTGATATGTTGTGTACATGCGATTCGTTTCCAGCCTGCGTCCCAATTCCTCCTTGGGCATTAACTTCAGGCGCTCGTACAAATCCGGATAGACGTTGCGTAATATTTTGAGAAACCGATTCGGCTGCAGCTTCGAGCAGTCCGATTCGGGGGCAAACGCCATTTTCTCCACCTGATCCTGTGCCAGTTCGGTTGGTATTAGACGTGGATCCACTAAACGTCCCATCGGTGCTATACCCGTCCATTCCACGCCCGAGCAATTCTTGACCGCGTCTTCCGGCGGCTTTATCTTGTCCTCCTCCACGCATTCGCATTCCACAACCTTTGGCCCCCCGAAGCCGTCGTGTGTCTTGAGGTGGCTCATAAACTCGTAGCGCTTCGTGTTCGGTGGAACATAGTCGTGTTGATAAGTGGATAGCATCATTTTGAAGGTCGGCTAAAAGAATTTTTTTTTTGTTTTTGGAATTTTATAATTATCTTTTTAAGTTCCACATAAAATTTTGAGCGGCTCAAGAAAGAGTAAAACTAATATAAATAGTTGATAGAGAATTTGTTAAGAGCTAGAAGTTTTCGGTCTGAAATTTGTGTCGACGCTTGCTAAATATGACGCCTTTATATTGTTTGACCATGCAGGAGGATATTTCGCCTGAGATCAATATACGTTTCGCACACGATGCTCTCACATTGGACTCCTGGTCCATACACCATCAGTACTCGGCCCTGTGCACTGTTATGGGTCCCGGCATGACCTCACAGCTGCAGGAGAATGAATTCATACGCGATATTTTCCAGCTGGGACCGCGACCCACCAATACTGGCATCAATGGCAACGCCAAGGTCAAACAGTCAAAGTTGGAGCGCGTAAGTGAAATATCAACTGTTTGCAATCGCTTGAACTAATATTAATTGTATCCATTTGCAGCATCTGGTGAATGCCGCCGCTTTCAAGGCACGTTCCATAACGCGTGGCAAGAACCGCGACAAGCGCTCGGCCGTCGTACAATAAGCTCCTCTGCTGCCGCCTCCAGTTAACAACAACCTAGCTGGCAAAATCCTAGCATATATATATATATATCAATATGAGCACTCATCCATTCGCCGACTCCCAGGACTGACGCCCATTAGTTGAATTGTTTTACGTAGTCCATGAAACGGCGTAGCGTACCAAAAGCTGCATCAGTTGCTCTAAATTAAGGCACTTTCGGCCAAGTTATATTTCTCGACTAAATTCAAATAGTTTTCTAGCAACTAAAATAAAAGATATTTAGCTTGTAGCTTTTAGTCGATTTAGCATATATATATACATATATCGCATATTATATTATTAGCTAGTAATGTGATCTATAAAATTGAATTTTGGCATTAAATTGCGTGCCAGCTTGAAGGACTGTGTGAATTTTTAGTTTAGTCTTTAGTTTTCTTTACGTTGTTGATCTTTTCAAATATACATATATACATTAGCACATTATAGATGCATACAATAATGAAAAGCTTGTAAGCATGTATACATATAAAACTTATAAATTTGATAGGTATTGCGTGTAAAATAAATGTATAACTCTAGACTTAAAGGACAACAAATACGATGACTGTTTTATTGAATCTTTCCAAAGCTTTTAAGGAATTGAAGATGTCGCAATTGCACAACGAGCCTATTGCCTCATAACCTTCTTACACCATGGTAAACCTTGTGGCCAAGAGGCGCTGAAACAAGCCAAGTGATATGAAAGAAAAATTGCTGCCATCAAAGCTGCAAATAACAATGCTGAATATAGAAAATTGTATCTTAAATCACTTTTCTAGCTTATAGATTTTTAAAAAGTTTAGCTTATTAACTTTTGCATGTTTTCAAACAAAAACCCAATTCCGGAAAATCGTACCTTTAAAGAGAGATTTCGCTTTGCTAATGAGATTTTGCTTTCGACATAGAATGAAAAATCGGACAGCATCAGACATCATATGTGCTGAATGCGACTAAAGTAGAGACCTATGCAAAGTTTTATCAAAGTACACCTAAAACAGGCAAACGGACAAGGCTGTCGGTACGATCAAGAACACAAATGCTCTGTTAGATGTGTTTTTCTTTACATTTCACACTATGCAAGCGTATAAAGAGGATTGCCAAGATGTAAAGGTAAAGGTGTGCATCATGTTCATCATTTACCTGAAGACAACAAATATAAACAGGTATGAAAAACACAATTAAAGAAAGTCTGGAGGATACAGGCATAGCTGGCCGGACTGGCAAATAAAACACCTCCATCGGTCGGTGATGCTATTTAGAAAATTGGTATTCTTTAACTAGGCTTTTAGCATATAATTCTATTATCTATTGTATAACCTATTGAATAATGAGGAAGACACTCGGTTTGTCGACCATTAATAAATAAATAAATAAATAATGTTCTCTTGTTTTGCACCTTTGCTATATAAAAAATATCCTAGACTAGCAATCATCGTTAGTCTCGAAATCCATATAGAGAGAGAGAGAGAGAGAGCAGTTATCTTTAAACATATTTAAAAACACGAATTTTATTTGATATAAATGTTTTTTATATTAAACTGGTTTATCACAAAAATGTATATAAGCTTAAGGTGTAAATATGTTGTGTTCAATTTGTTGTTGATAATTTGTTGAAACTATGTTTGATTAGCAAAATTGCTTTGAATAACACAATTCAAATGTGGGCGCGATTTACATACATATATATATATATATATATATATATATATATATAAATAAATATATAAATGGTTTATAAATTAGATTTGTTAAGTATAAGCTTAAGGTGTACTGCGAACAGTATTCGCATTGAATACAAATTAAAAAAAAAATGAATACAAGTATTTTTGTATATATATATATATATATGTGTGTGTGTGTTCCTAAATTAATATTCGCCAAATAAACTTAGCTGTGCCGTGTTTAAGAACTTAAAGTGTACTCTAAAAACTACAAACATGCTCAGCTAGACTGACATTGACTGGTGCCGTTGTTACCTACGCGTATTTAATTTAAAAAACTTCTCCAGCTACTTGGCAACGTGTTCTCATCATAATCATAATCTCAAGACGTTATCGGTAATTTGTGTATAATTGATACTGGCTTATGTATGTGGTACATAGATTATATAATATTTGGCTTTACTTTTGCTTTTGCTTTTCTTTTTCTTCCGTTTTCGTTTTAATACATGTACCGCTTGGAATAATGCGTGCTACTTTGAGAGACAAAATTGACTCGTTTTTTCGAAATGTTTATCCTAAACACTAAAATGACTTAAAACCTATGTACACAGTTTGCAGGGAAGAAGAATTTTAGGGGGGATTGAGCAAAAAATGTGTGCTAAACGGGCGCTAATCTAAACAAAATCGTATGTATAGTGTCTGTTGTCTGTCTGCATATATATCTTACGTATTTGTATGCAACTGTGTATGGGTGTGATGTTTCCTTATGGCATAGACTTCAAGTGCTTATTGTTTTAGGAGGCGGCCTGCACAGCTGCTGCCGCGGAGGTGCTAGCACTGACGTCCTCGCATATGGTATGCAGCTTCTCCATCTCGGAGCTGGTCACAATATTAATGGAGCTGACTTTGGCACGCTGGTACGCCACCACAGTATTCTCGCCCAGACACTTGACGCACACGTAGCCAATCAGTACTGCGACGCCAACGGTCAGGACGCGCACCAACGGATCCACGTACATTTGTATAATTGCCCAGGCTGTGGCTCCGGTCACACACATCAGCGTTATCAATATGACGGTCTTCATCCAGTGCTGAATGGTAAAGCCCTTGTCCCACTCGAGTCTACAGTGCGGAATAGCAGTCGGTTAGAAATATTGTTAATTAGAATGGATTTGCGGGTTAGTTACTTTTTGGATTTCTCAATTTCGTATGGATGCGAGCAAACCTTGCACGCCAGCTGAGCCTCGTTGTTGCTGCTGCAGCTCTCGACTAACCAGCGTTTAAGGCACTCGTGATGCACGGAGCTGACGTCGCCAGTGCATCGACAGGGCTGGATGAGCGGTTCGGGCTTATCGCTGTCATAGCATATCCAGCAATCCTTTTTGGTCAAGAACGTCTGGCCCTCTTCGGGCGATAATTTGTTGCTGTCCGCATTGAGGGTCGGTATCGATGGATCGATTTGACGCGACAGCAGCTTGCGTGGGTTCAGTATCCAAAGCTGTTCCGGTGCCATACAGTTCCACAGGCAGCACGGAAACCACAAGGCAACGCCTATTTCGGCAATACGAAAGATTATGTCATACCAGTTGCGCGAATTGACTGGCACTCTGTTAAACAAACACGAAATCAATTCACGTTTACATTTAAATGGCAAGCGAGGACTTACTTGGCCTTCCAGAAGTCCCCAAGCGTTTCGGAGGTGAGGAAACCGACAATCACAATTAGCATTATGCCCTGGCTGAGCAATCCGAAGCGCGACTGATGCAGCTGCGAGGCATTCACGATTGCCTCGCTGGGTCCAAGAATTTTGCCCGTTTGATCGTAAACAAAACCGCCACGCAGCTTGAAGAACACCTCGACGCCATAAATCAGAAAGAAGATAACGACAATCAGCAGGAGCACAGCATAACAGCCATTGAAGATGTGCGCATAATCACGACGCTCCGAATTGATCAGCGAACTGAACACCTCAATGCCAAACAGGCTGTACAGGAAGAAGTTGAACGCGACAAAGCCCAGGAAGCTCTTCGACAGGAACTGCGACCTCTCCCAGCGTATGTCGCGCAGGTGAAATATCTGAAAAGAAAAGCCACACGAATCAACTATTATATATATATATATTTATACATGTGGCCAATATGCTGGAAAGTGCGCACGTACTCGACTTTCAGACGTTCCCACAAGTCTAATTAATGGGCGCGATAAATTGCGCTCGCCTATTGCGATATGGGAAGCGTTGAAAAACAATTGTAATTGCGAATGAACAAAAAAAAATATATAAATTGGGTACGTTTGCACTCAAGCACTCGAACAACTGTCGCACTTGAGATTGCAGATGGTTGTGTGATAGCACCCAATACTATATTTGTGTTCAGAAAAAGAGTTTCTAACACACCTACAAAATATTTACTCTCTGGCTGTCACAAAATGAGTGTAGCATTCAGATAAGATTGGGCTTTATAAAAAAACACCTCGTGATATATTTTAGAATCTTGCTCCACTCGTGACGCTATTAAATTATTTGCTTATACGAGGATAAGATTTGAATAAAGCTTATTATTTTTTGTGCTCAGAAGAGAGTTCCTGACTTACCTAAGAAATATATTCAGATAAGATTATGCCTTATAAAAAAAAAGCTCGTGATATTTCAAATATCTCGCGCTACTCGTGACGCTCTTGAATTTGGGATAAGATTTGAATAGAGCTGAGTAAACATTCTCTTTTATTTTATATTTTTTTTTATTGCTGCTTTTAACTCAACTGTAGAGCTGGGATATTCTTATCAGCGGTTAGATTAAAGAAATTTACTTGGCCTGGCCTTTAAAATTCTATATAAAAGTTAGTTAAGCTCTTGTATTAGTTAAGACATTCGTAGATTCCAGATGGGAATTGAAATATTGCGAGAATTGTTTGCAAATTCTGAAATTTGAGAATTTACTTAAAATGCAGTTCTAGATTTCCGTTTCCTATCTTCAATTCCAATTAAAGTAACAATATTGTGAGAAAGATTTAAGCTGGAAATTGTAAGTGCAAAACAAACACGGCACGGACAAGATCTACGACTTATTGTAAATGCAAACAAAATGAAAATTGCGATAACTTTTTTTTTTTTTTTTTTTTTTTTGTTAGCAACTCGACAACTTTCTCACGCGCTCATCTGTAATTCAATCAGGCGCAACTCATGAACGACTCGTCGACTCACCTCAGCCCACATGCAGACGATGAGGGAAGCGCAGGTCATGAGCAGCGGATAGTAGGCGGACATCAATGTGACGGCCCACTGAGGCTGCAGATCCAGCTGCAAAGCAGAAGAAAAACAATTCATATATCAACAAATTATATTGGTTTGGATTGGATGGCAGTATGTACTTACAGGTGTGGTGAAGTAGGCGCCGCGCAGCGAGGATGCGACAAATACCATAAAGTAGAGTAGCTTTTGTGTGGTGATGCGGCAGGCGCGCAGAATCGATGGCTGTTTGAGCCGCTGATACTCGGCCACAATGCAAATGAGCAGCTGGATGACCGAGACGAGGGCCACCACATAGAAGACAGTGGAGATGCCCGCATAGTAGGGCAAATTAAAGAAGTCGCACTCATCGCCGGCATAGCGTATGTCACAGACGCATGTGTTATTGACGCAATCGCCGCGACCGGAACAGCTTAGATCGTTGGCCGGCGTAAAGGGGCCATAGATGCCGCCGCCGGGCGCCTTGCTATGGCCGTTGCTGTGCATCTTGACCGCCTCCATCGGCGACTGCAGCACACGCTTCGAGCAACGCATAAGGGTGTCCAGGCTCGGTAGCATTCTTTCTTCAAATTAGCTGCAAATCGAAGCGAGAGAGAAACTGCATGTTAGCCGGCGCGGACAAGTTCATTAATTAATTATCAAGTTTTGCGAATCGATAAACCAATATGCCAAACTGTTTGCACAACCAACACAAACAACAACGACCAACACCCTTTGTCATTTGAATAAACATTTGAGTCTCGTCTGAGGTCGCTAAAAACAAATGCAAATATGTGTTTGTGTAACAAAATAATAGGGGTATTCACTGTAAAAAAAAAATAAAAGTCTTTCTACTAACATGCAAAATCAATAATTTGTTTTAACCATTTCATAATCACATAAAATTGTTGTAATTTAATATTATTATTACACAAAATATGACATTATTTCATAGTCTTTTTTTTTTTTTTTTTTTTTTTTTTTTTTTGTATTTTTTAACCTCGACCCTAGTCAATTTTCCGCAAAACTGTGAAGAATGTTTTAAATAAATATTTACATTTGAAGGGCTACGTAAATCACAAAAGGTTTTCACAACAGGTTTCCACCTATTTTCCACTGCTTTATGCCTATGCAATACGTTAAAATTATCACAAGAAATGCTGCTTTCTAGAAAACAAAAATATATATATATATTCTAGACAACATATAATAAATTAATAGATTCATTTTTTTCTGTAGAAGACTTAACTTTGCTCGATAATAAATAAACTTCATTATTCTGACAACCCCTAATATTAAGAATTTGAGTGACAAGTGTTCAGGCCATGGCACTGACCACATAAGATCCATCATTATGAAAAGGGCTTGAAAATGGCAAAAGTGTGGCTTATGGCTTAGCATTGTTATTATTTCCACAACGATGCCTAAGCCATCCATCAAAGTTAAATAGAGATAGATGGAAACGGAAAGACTACATCGATAAAAATGCCTGCCAGCACTTGACACCCGCAATGAAAACGATGGAACTGATATTGACAACTGGGCAACTGGACAAACAATCAACTGGGCAAATCCATTGAGCTGCCGTTCCATATATGTTAGCCAATTGAAATGCACGAGACGTGTCTGAAAATTGAGTTTCCAAAGCAAAAAGGCTTAGCTTTAGCTGTAGAGAGAGAGAGGGAAAGATGACTTGCGCGTCGTGTCATGTGCTTTGTTCATCAGCGCCATTTTAATTATTAATAGTAATAATATTAATTATTATTCTCTTCAATTCTTGTTGCCATACAATTCGTTTGAGCATTTCTTGCCGTTCTTCTATTTTCTTCTTTCTCGCTGATAAGAAGCAGCAGTAGCAGAGTACGCATATAGTTTGCACCTGTCTTACCTAATGTTGATGGAGGCTTAATGGCCCACAATTTCCAACTTGGGAGCAGGGGAAACGCTTTGCACATTCAATTTGAGGAGGCGTTTGTATTTTGGGTGGGGGGCGTATTTATATATATATTTCTATATATTTATCTATATCTTTTCGAGCATTATAAAAACACAGTTTTATTTAAACGTGCCCGAGAATTTCCGTATGCCTACGATGTTTAAAGTAGCTTCATTTTTTTTTAATTTTTAAGACAATTAAATAGCGATTCAATTAATTACACAAAAAGCTTTGTGACACATTTGCTTAAATTGTTTTTTCTTGCACACAAATTATAATTGCTTAATTCACAGCCATTGCCGACTTTTTCACACCTTTTCTTTATAGTTTAAGCAACAACATTTGGCAATACATCGATATTATGCCATAAATAAATTGTGAATGTGAATGTGTATGCAATATATGCGCAGAAATTTTAATATATGTTATTGTTGCTGTTGTTTATTTGCTTTTGCTTTCTAGAAGAACTTTAGTAGCTGACTAGCGATAAGATAAACGAGCGTTTTTTATAGCAAAAGAAAACGCAGAGCAACTGTTTAATTGCAAAATATTTTGCAGCTGTATACCCTATAGGGCTCAATTTTGACCCTAGACCGGAAATATTTACATATATTGCTCGGCGACACGCGGTCAAAGGGCGAACGAGATAATAAGCCAGGCAGGCGATCAAAAGTGCAGAAGGTCTCTCAGAGAGAGAGAGAGCGAGAGTGAGAGCGAGAGAGAGTATTACCCACCTTGTATTGCATTTTGGCTGTTTTCAATGGTTGCTTAGATCAAAATAATACTCGTAATACTCGTAAAGAGACGCCTGCAGCGTCCCTAGCATTATAACTGGCCCGTTTTTGGTTATGTTGAAAGAGCGTTTTTCACATTACAAGAAGCCCGAAAATAAAAATAGCACACACCGCTTGTAGGGGTAAATGTGTGTGTGTGTGTGTGTGTCTCTGTACTCTTTTTGTTTTGTTTTTATATGTATTTTCTATAGATACTCGCACTGGGTATTTATGAGCTTGTTTGTTTGTTGATTTGCTTTTGTTTGTGCACACAGTCGCGAAAGTTGGAGAACGCGTGCCAACGCACCCGAGCGATCATAACGCGACGCCGACGCTGCCTATACTAAAAGAGAGAACCTGTTGCGATCCAGGCTGTTAACTAAAATGTATCTCTCTGTGTAGCTGTGCGTGTCGCAACAAGCACTCTGTTAACTGTCCAGCCATTCGCGCTGGTGATGAACAAGTGTCAGAGAGTCATTTCATAGAGATCTCCCTCTCCTGCTGCATTTTATTGTGCTGATTCATGCACAATCATTCAAAATATTAATAGTCTGGTTACGATAATTAAAATTATTTCTATATTATTATTTGTACAAATATAAAAATAGAAGAGCTTCTAATGACAATGACTTGGTATTTATAAATAGCGCTTATTTCATTTCATACAAATAGCTCCCAAATAACTGTATTCTATTTTCCCAAAGCTTTTGTTAGGCTGTTATCACGACACGCGCTCAACACTAGTTCGCACTGTTAACTGGCACAAACTTTAACAGCGATCGTGTTGAGTTCGGCCGCAAGCAGTGCACAGGAGAGCACGCTGCGTATACGTCACGCCCGCCGGAGGCAAGCAGTGCACGTGTGTATGAGAGAAAGAAGGCCTATGAAAATAAAGTACATTCCACAATAGTTTAAAAATCAATTAATTTATGTTGAACACACATATGTTTGTACAGAAGTATGTACAATGTGCATTAAAGGGGCGACGGGTCTGTAAACAAAAAACGTTTGGCTGTTCAATTAATGTTGAAATAAATTTAAGCGTCGGATCAGCAGACGTTAAATATGGCACACATGTACATTACTATATATATATATAAAGATAACTATATCTGTATATAGACACATATATCTGGCCTTAAAGCGCTTTGCTCTGGCGTCAATTAAAAATTAGGCTTCGTTCAAATTAATAAATAATGGCAAATAATTGCCAAAAATTGTGTGTAATTATCGAGAGAATGTAATATATGTGTATATATGTATATGTGCCTCGCTGTCAACTGGAACAACTGGAGGTTAGTACGAGAAACACAAACATATCTCGACAGATGTTTAAGTCACTTGAAAATAAACCAATCAGCATTTAACGATTGTGTAAACTGCAGTTTTATTGCCAGCCATATAATTATTTATATCTTTACATGCAAAAGCATTTAGTGCGGTCGGATTTTAACTGCAGGGCTTGTGTACTTTGTAGAATCTGAATAGTTTACAGCTAAGGAAATTGCTAAAAATGTGCAACAAATTGTATAAGCAACACCCTCATAGCCAACTATTATTTATGATTTAAAGCATGTATCTCAAGTGTGGTCAAGAAATTATTGAGAGAGAGAGAGAGAGAGAGAGAAAAAAAGCGACCCATGCGAAACTAGTTTGTGGCGCCCGCAGCAAAGTTACAATGGACTGGTTTTTGGTCTATGCAGCGCAACAAGTAGCTCATCATCGCATGATCGTAGATTCAGATGCCCAAGATACCCAAGGGGCAGGTTTGGCAGAAGTTGTGACGGCCATGGCCCATAGTTGAACGAACGAGTGCGTTTCAATATTTACACATGCTGATCGAGTGAACAGAAATGTGGATCTTGTCACGATACCACATTTGCACAGCTTTAAGCGCAGGCACGTTTCAACATTTGGTTTTTTATTTTATTTTCTGCTCTCGAATTAGCGCTGCTCTAAAAATAATGGCACATGCCTACGACGGCAAGGATTTAATGATTGCTAATTAAATTTGTGTATCACATTTTTATCAAAAAACTTATATAATCACAATCGTTCTTGTACCTTTTTATCAAATACGTTAGGGGCGTGTCGAACAAAACTCGCAAGAACACCCAAAACTATGCTCTAAAGGGGCGTGCGTGTAACATATACTTGCATCTCTTTTTTTATGTTTTATATTTATTTGTATGGCTAGACTCATATCTTTTTAGATATTGAAAGGCATATTATATATCTACAAAATATGTTGTTGATTGCAACCTTTTTGTATTTCGTTTGGGGGAACGATTCACATTTTCCACTTTCCAATTTGTGGTTAAATGATGTTTAAAATTGAAACACGAATACTTGACGAATACAAAGACCAAGTGTACATACATCACATTGTTGTCAAAATCTACCTCCGCGGCTCAGCAATTCATAAAACCATAACTTTTACAGCGATTATCATGACTTGAAAGTTAACAAGTTCTACTTGAAGACAAATACACTTTATTCTAACGCTCTTTTTTATTAACGTGCTCTATCTTTATAATTTAATTTCCCTTTCTGTAATCCGCATTTTACTTCTTTATTTTTGCAGTGATTGCTATAAACAAAAGTCTGTCTGCCTCCGTTCTTGCATGTGTTTTTCTCGGTAAGTTCTTAATGATGTACATAAATGTTAGGCTGATTCATAGCTCAGCACAGCTCTGCAGTTCATAATTTATATATTAACATTTGTATATTGTATTATTATATGCAATACTATCTGCAAGTGTATCTCATGAGCCTCGATGCATAGTAATTGATTTACGATGACGTTAAAACCTCATCAGATTTACTTGAAATATGCACGACAAGACAATTAATTTCCATTTAGCTGCTATTAGTGTTCATTAAAAGAAAAACTTAGGTGCAAATAAACAAAGGTGTTTACTGGGTTGCCAAAGAACACACATAAATTCTCAAACAGATGGGATCCACACAAACTCACAGAACGCTAATTGATGCCATTACCATATGCAGCATATTTTCGCATTTCGAAAACTTTTCATAACAAATTGCCTGCGTTCATTTATTTATTTGCTTTCACATAAACATCTTTTTTATGCGTGTTTGATGTTTTCTTATACATAAAAAGTGTTGAGTGAAAGGTTTGTGTTATCAGGAGATTCGGCTAGGCTAGCCTATGTGTACTCGTACACCCCCCAAAACATATGTGTAGGGTAAACTAGCTGATAAGGGCAACACACTTTAACACGTTGGGTGATTATGAATCGAAACCCATTAGCTGCTTAGCTATGGCGTATAACCAAAGATCAGTCATCGCAAAGTCAGCGGCTTAATGACAAATTGGGCAGGGGGCAAAGTAATTGCAGTCCTCTTATCAAAACATCACCTAGCTGACTCATTGATTTTTTAGTACATTTATGCCGATAAGATTAGTACATACGGGGAAGCAGCAAGAATTTAGACTTATATTATATTATCTCTAAAAAGCAGAAATTCAGGCGATCGCTCACTCATAAAAACCTTTATTACAGTAATAACAAATGGAGCATTAAACATTACTCGTAACATAGCTATGTTAAAGGCAACATAACATAATTGTTCGTAACAGCCCGTATTAACAGTACAAGCCCATGTTTGTTGAGTGCTGGGCAAATACTTTACACTTTACATTTGTTTTTGGACATTGAGCTTTAACACTGCGTATATCCAGTTTTCGCCCATTAGGGACTTTAGCATTGAAACTTAAACTAACATGCGAGACGTTGTCATAAAAACAGCAAAATCTAAAATTACGCAAGTAAAACAATAATAAATAAGCCCCCATACAAATATAAGAATCGATATGAATGGTTTGTTGATTGCGCAGTGCGATATAGCATTTGGTTCGGGCGTATTCATGCATAGTATACTATTATATGTAGTTGTAAATGCATGGCACATGCAACAGCCAGCTTCAAACTCATGCAAAGGATCAGACCATTCGATTAAGTACTTATTTTGTTGATAGTAAATACTCACAGTACTTGAATTGGGAGCACGTGGTGGTTCATTGAGGGCGCTGATTCTTATGAGGGGGAAGCACTATGCGACTTAATTTCTGAGTAATATTAGTGTTAGCTGTAAGAGAATTGCGTTAGCTTTATGTAAATATGTATAAGAAAACATATAAGGGACGTAGCGAAGGCACCTTTGCACTTGGCCAGGGGGCGCGGCTGCTCTGCTGACTAATTAGTCTCTGCGGGCAAGACAACGCTAAAGTCGGGTTACTCTTGCCAATTAAATGCTTGGCTAAAACACCACGTGAATATATCATATATAATTTTTAGCTATTCGTGTGAAAGCTCTCTAATGGCACTGCCTTTTCAATCTACGCGAAAATAATTGGTTTCCTAATTGCATATATGCCAACAGATACAAAAATATCAACCACTTTTGTTATACAAATAAGTCTTGCTATAGTTCATTGAAAAAAGTTGACTTTTGATATTTAATAGATACACAATTTTATTTGAAGAATTCTGTGAATACTCGACTTTATAAGTAGTTAGACACAAAACTTGACTAAAAATTGAATATTTTCCCCAAATTCCAATAATTTCATTACAAACAAATATATCAAGAATTAAATATCATAAATTAGATATTTATTCTAAATTTTTTTTGAAGAATTCTGTTTTTTCCCAAATTTCTTTAGAAGAAATATATCAAGAATTGAATATTAATATCATAAATCAGATAGTTCTTTTCATTTTTTGTATATCTACGAAAGATACTAAAAAACTAATCAGAATAAATAAAGTAGATTTATTTGATTTTTTCGCATCGAAATTCGTTCAGAATATATTTGCAACAATTATTTTACGAAAAAATAAATATATACTCTTATTCCTCTAAATTTGCAAGGCTCCATATAAATGCCAAAAATAATGTATCATAATATTGATTAACTCTAACTTTAATATGATAAGTTGATTAATTTTTATGAAATTTTGTATTCTCTAATATAAATAGATAAATTAATAAATTGTTTAATTATTGCTTCTAATAATCTAATTACTGGAATCGTGACCTAGTTCTATGACTCATATTTTCTATAACGAGTGAATTGTAGAAACTAAACTTTCTTTAAGATGCAATAACAATTGTTTCGAGCTATAGACTTTCTATTTTATATTTTTAATATACGTTATTCATGTCTCATTCGATATGTATGCATGTCCCAGGTGTCATAGGTTGCCCACCTACGCACAGACAGCATACAGCTTATCGTCCCATCATGATTTAAGAGGGGCAACGGGTGGGGGGGGCATTCGCAGAGCACGTAATTTTATACGACAGAAGGCATCTAAGTGAGTGTTACATTTACATTTGGACGGGGTCTGGGGCCTGGGCATAAATTTGGCCGGGGCGCTTTGTTTAGCGCGTGTCGTCGGCGACTTGTGAAGGAGCTGAAGGGAGGCGCAAAGAGCGGCACGTGTAATAAATGTAAATTAATTGTGCGAGCATTTGTTTTTTTTTTTTTATTTTTAATATATTTATTGCCTCGCCTCGCCTCGCCTCGACTCGACTCGACTCTGCGGACTGACCTGCCCTCAAATTGCAAATTGCGAGCGATGCAACAAAATCATAAGCGTAAACAACAAAATCATGCTCTATATTTACACACACACACACACGTTTCCGTGTATTCGTGTGTGTGTGTAGGTATGCATGTGTGCAATCAATTAAACTGATTCAATCATATTTAAGTGAAATGCTCGAGAGATGTCCGGCCACGTTGCGTGTGACGTGCGATTCGAAAGTGAAAATGCGCTTTGAGCTGATGTCAGGCAACTACAGCTAAAGTGACATATATGACAGATGACTGAAAGATTCTCAATATTAATAAATAAACCTTTTAAACAAATCAAATCTCAAAAGAAGCGTTAGCAGAATCATTATATCATAGCATCTGGTGACCCTTTCAAAGCAGCCCAGGAAAGCAGAATTGCACGGGCATTGACTGTCATCAGGCTCAAACTCACAAGTAAAGGATATATGTAGTCACAAACTATCCGCTTAACTTTTTAAAGGGTATTCGGGTATTATGACCTTCGGCTAAGACAATCCTAAGTCCATACGCCAGCCTAGGATTCCATAGAACTCAGTCTATGTAGGTATTTGGCAAAGTAAATTTCTGTCTCTCTATTTTCCATATTCTACCCGTAGTATATTTCAAATAAAAGTTAAAGTTCTCTTAAAACAGACATGCATTCACAATTTCTCAAAGTGTAATATATTCTGGCTGGATTAAGGCTTGACAATTGTCTCAAGATCTCAAGATTTTTAACTCAAGCTTTTGTTGAATTTTTTACGACATAAAAATTGTTTTAAGTTTGTTAATATAAAGTCAAATTATTCATAGATTCTTTGAAACAATGCAACTCTTTAGTTATAATTAAATATTTTGTAAGAATGATCAATAAAATAAAAAAAGTTGTTACTTTAAGTGAAAACTGCATACTTTGCACGGTTTAACCAAATTTTAATAAAGATCAGGTTACTTTGTATATAAATAAACCGTTCGCCCAACAACTGTTCACAACTATTAAAAGTACATATATTTTTTTTTACTGAGCTGTTATTGTTTGTCATATGCCAAAACGTTTGGCTCGGTGCACGCGCACCTAGAACGTACGCAATTGGGTGCATGTAAATAGATAAAGTTCGGTGGTAAAAAGAATAGAATAGAAAACAAGACAGTTGCGTAGTTAGCGAGAGGGAGACAGCAGCATGCACAGTAATTACTACGTGTGGAAGGCCAAACCGAATGCCAACAATTAAAGCTTCAGAAGAGCGTCGCAAAAGCCATTTTGGAAGTGAATGAACGCACTGCCACACACACACACACACACACACACACCCATACGCTTTAGGTTGCAGTGGACAAGCGTTGCAGCCTTTTGACATTGTTTTTATTTGCGTTATATCAGGCGCTTTTAACTTGACTTTGACTGCAACGTAATTCACACTAATTATACAGTTAGCTTTGGTGTGCCATAGCTGTTAAGTGTTCAACTGTAACCGTTTGAATGCTAACAGAATACCATCTTAAAAGGGTTAAGGTCTGTTTTTACTATTAGGTTGAATGTCCGTATCGTACGGGTGTAAGTTGGGTGCATTTTGAGTGCATTTGCACCCAAACGGCGCCAACAACAGAGTGCAAACATTGCAGTCAGACAACAAATAAAGCTCTTATGTAGGCCTTTAACAGGCGAATGAAATGAGCATGACTAAGGTTTGTATAATGCTGGCGTCAGGTAAAGATCCACCTGCAGCGGCTGATTGAGTCACAGGGGCACGCGACCAAAACTGATTAGTAGGCAATTTTATTGTATTTTTATTTTATTAATAAATTATTGATGACTTACCTAGCAAATAATCCAAACAAAAAAGGTAACTAATTATGCAGCAGGAAACAAAGTGCACGCACACACACACACACACAACACAACACAATCACATACGTATATATGTATACGTATATATACCAGCGTCACAGATTGATGTTAAATTTTATTGCAATTCACTTTATAGAAAATAGCTGTGTGCTAGTTAAAGTATTGCATATTTCACATTTTACTTGTTTATTATTTATTTTGTTAAATTACTTCTTTCGTATGCGGATTTTTGTTGTATTCTTTTTGTCGCAGCTAACTTTACAGTGATACGCTGTTAATTCATAGCAATATGCTGATGGTTCACAATAGAGCAGTATTACATTAACAGTGCGTTGGTATGTTAAGCTCAAAAGATACTGTTCACATTATTAAATCGACTTTTCGATTTCGATAAATGTGCAAAATTTCAAAATGCCGAAGATTGTTTAATGTAACAGAAACTTTATTTATTTATGTTTATATTACTTATTTTTTCTTTGGGGTTCCGTGCTTATTTAAGTGAGTGAATACGACTATGCTTCCCGAGATACTCGCGCCGGGTAAAGCGTTTCATGCAGTGTAAGCACTGGAACGGACGTTCTCCCGAATGAGTGCGAATGTGATTTACCAAATGGCTTTTCTGTGTAAACGCCATGTGGCAATGGGGACACTGATAGGGTCGAACACCTGAATGAACGCGTTTGTGCCTTTCCAGGTTAACAGCTTGGCTGAATGTCTTTGGGCAATGCGAGCATTCGTACGGCCGTTCGCCGGAATGAACGCGATTGTGCCTCTCGAGATCTCCGCGGTTGGCAAAATTCTTTGGGCAATGGCAGCACTTAAAGGATCGCTCGCCACAGTGAGCGCGCAGGTGTTCCTGCAGATACCACTTGCTGGTAAACGCCTTCGCACAGAGGCTGCACTTGTGGGCACGTTCGCCAGCTCGACTACGATGCTGCCCCTCCAGCTCCGCCCAGTTCGTTTCGCTGGAATGCGTGCGCTTGTGCGGCTGTAGATGCAGTTCGTCAACGTTGGTGTGGGCATGAATGCGCAGGTGATTCGCCAAATGGTTGCTCTGCGTGAAGGCCTTCAGGCACTGGCCGCACTTGTACGGCCGTTCGCCCGAATGGACGCGCATATGTTTGTCCAGATTGCAGCTCTGATTGAACGCCTTCTGGCAGTAGATGCATTTGTAGGGCCGCTCGCCCGAGTGTATCCGTATGTGACGCTTGAGACTGCCGCGATTGGCGAAAACCTTTGAGCACACTGGACATTGCTCTGCTTTGTCGCTTGGCACTGACTTTGGACTAGCTTCGACTGGTTCATTTAGCTGGATAGCATCGATTCTCGTCGTGGTACTCTGTTCAATGGAGTCCACCGGCTCGATCTTAATGCGCCCAGCTATGTCCGGCGGTACAAGCTCGTGTCCCAGCATTTCCTCCATTTCATTAGTTTCCACTTTGATGCCACATTCTGGGAATTGCCAATCTTCGCAGCAATCCTCGCTTAAGCCCAACAGCTGGCAGAAGTGCTTATGGCTCTGCTCGCATCTCTTCTTGAAGCGATAGGCATTCTGGGCGGCCAGCACGCAGGAGAGGCAAATCTGTTTGGGAAATGGATCGTCGCGTCGCACAAGGCAGTTGATGCATTCGTTTAGCATCTCGGCCAGGCAGGGCTCCTCCTCTGATTGGTCTCGCTTGGCGAATATATCCACGAGGGTGACGGCGCTGCTTGTGCAAACGCGACAAACTTGATCCATGTTATATGGAATGTGCAATTTTCAAAAATTCCGTTTTTGTTTATGTTTTTCTATATCAATATTTATTGTGGGTCGCAACTGGATTGCCGCCAAATACACAAAACGGTCTGCACAAAAAATACTAGTTATTGGTATAAATACCAGAAGTAGTTCGTGGCCGTCCTATCGATAATGAATGTATGCAATTTCTTAAGGAATGTATCTACCTACCTATCATATTCGCTACAAATTGTTTAGGGTGTTTTTCATTTATATGAGTATAATTATAAATATTTAAGATTTTTACAGTAGTTCTTTACCTACAGCTTATGTCATGGTGCATTTTCTTGATTGCGGCGAACAACTCGATTTCAAATATATCGAATATAACGGCGAATTTAGCATAACAGCGCAACATGTTCCTATGTTATGGAGCTGCTCTCATTCTCTCTCTTCTCTCTATAGCGCGTTATTTTACCTACTGCTTATTGGAACGTCGAGAACAGCACTTGTTAACATCGTGCGTTGTCGTTAACAGCTGTTACTTGAAACTGTTATTGTATATCTTGCTGTTGACGCGTGTGGTCGGGTTTTTTCGGCGGTAAATGCGGGTATTTTAAATCTAAGCAACAAATCTAAAGTGCAAAATTCAGAAAATATTCATGCGAAAAATTGCAAAAATTTCTAAATGTATTGAGAATTGCTATAAACATAGAATTAGTTAAAAAAAAGGTAAATTATCACAAATGCAAAGCAATTTTTAAGTGTGTGTAGCAAAATCGATTATTCAATCTGTGTGAACGTGTGTGTATGCGTATGCGTGTGTTTCTGTGTTTGTTTAAAGTTTTTTATACATGGGGCATGCAACTATAAACGCAAAATTTAACAAAATATGCCAATTTACCTAATTTAAAATACAGCAAAAAAATGAAAAGCAAATACCAATAAAACACAAGCGACAAAGCAAACAGCAAATGTAGAGAAGTGTATACCAAAAGCAGAGCGTAAAAAAGTCCAACCAGAAACGCACACAGCCACAGATACACATACACACACACCACACAAACTCGTACTCACATACACATGCACACTTACACATACACAAACGTATACACGCTTACACAAAGTAAATGAGCGCAAAGCAATTGTGAAAAAACAAGTGCAAAACCAAAAGCAAATGAGACAAAAGCAAAACACAGTGAACGTGTGTAAAAGCATAACGCAAACGCACAGCGAAAACGATTTAATAATTAATTTAATGCCTTTAGCTCGAGTTTAGAGCAGAAGACAAAAGTTCTCACTGAGCTGGCAGCTGATACGGTTGCAAGCAAGTGCGAGCGAGAGTGCACCATATGACGGCCATCAGCTGTTTTGACACTTGACACGATCGTCGACAGTTTTTTCTTTTTTTTTTTTTTGTTGTAGTTAATGTTTTTTTTTTTCGTTTTTCCTAAATGAGTTTTGCTTTGATTTTTGCGTTGCGCTAATTAATGCAAATTGATTTATTTATTGAGTTAAATTGTTTTCTTATGCATTTGGTTTCAATTGACGCAAAAACAAATGCAAAAACACAAAAAGTCAAAATCAATGACAAAAAGCAACACATAGTCAACGATTAATAAAATATATGGTGTGCCAAGTAGTGTATAACTAAAAACTTTGTTCCATGAATGTGGCTTACTGAAAAATCAAAGAATCTAAGTAAACCGTATGGCAATGCTGCACACACACGCACATACACACACACGCACACACACTTGAAAAAATTCAAATTTTGGTATGCTAATTTTTGTTATTATCCTTTTCCTCAACATTCTCTTTGCAGCTACACATAAAAAAAAAAAAACATAAGAAAATATATAAAAATTATAAACAAGCGGAAAAAATTGCAAGTGTAAACCAAATGTTAGTCTAAGCTTAAAGTGTAAAACTAGTTTAAGCTCCGCAAAGTGTAAAAATTAAAATAAAAACAAAATCATCTATATATTAATCTAAAGCTGCAACACCAACAACAACAACAACAACAACAAGTGCAGCAGCTTCCACTAATACAACAACAACAACAAAAGCAAAATAAAAAAAAAACCAGTCAGTTTTTACGGCTAAAGAAAAGGCTAAAAACAAGTGAACAAAAAAAAAATAGCAATTCGCAAAAAGCCATTGCTAAAATTTTCTTTTTACCGTTGTTAATCAATTCGCCAAAATAGCTAAATCCATTTTACAATTTCTCAAAAAGAAAAAATCCCATCATAGTTCAGGAACGGCAAGCGGCAGCGGCAGCGGATCAGAGGGCAAGTTACAGCAGCAGCACAGCAACGAGGAGGAAGGCGGTGGTGCAGGGGGAGGACAGCAGGAAGCAGCCGCCGCTAGCCACAAAATAACGCCGCCGACCACAACAACAACAACAGGAGCAACAGGAGCAACAGGAGCAACAGGAGCAACAGGAGCAGCCGAAGCGGACGCAACAGGAACTGGAACAGCTACAACAAAAAGAAAATCGGAAGCAGCTGCTGCCTCCGGCGAGGAGCAGCCCAGCAACAGCAGCAGCAGCTCAGCACCCCAGGCTCAAGTGTCAGCCAGCGCCACGTTTCGTTTATCCTCGCTAACGGGCACCATCTCGAAAATGGGCAACAACGCGACCACATCCAACAAGAAGGTGGATGCCGCCGAGACGGTCAAGGAGTTCCTTGAACAAGCCAAGGAGGAGTTCGAGGATAAATGGCGTCGCAATCCTACCAATACCGCTGCCCTTGATGATTTTGAACGGATCAAGACGCTGGGCACCGGCTCCTTTGGCCGCGTCATGATCGTCCAGCACAAGCCCACAAAAGACTATTATGCCATGAAGATACTGGACAAGCAGAAGGTGGTCAAGCTGAAGCAGGTGGAGCATACGCTGAACGAGAAACGCATCCTGCAGGCGATACAGTTTCCATTTTTGGTCTCGCTACGCTACCATTTCAAGGACAACTCCAATCTTTATATGGTGCTGGAGTATGTGCCCGGCGGCGAGATGTTCTCTCATCTGCGCAAGGTCGGACGCTTCTCGGAGCCGCATTCGCGCTTCTATGCGGCACAAATTGTGCTCGCCTTTGAGTATCTGCATTATCTGGACCTCATCTATCGCGATCTAAAGCCGGAGAATCTATTGATCGATTCGCAGGGCTATCTGAAGGTTACCGATTTTGGCTTTGCCAAGCGGGTCAAGGGTCGCACCTGGACGCTATGCGGCACACCCGAGTATTTGGCACCCGAAATCATCTTGTCCAAGGGCTATAATAAGGCCGTCGATTGGTGGGCGCTTGGCGTTTTGGTCTACGAAATGGCCGCCGGTTATCCGCCCTTCTTTGCGGATCAGCCGATACAGATTTATGAGAAGATCGTGTCCGGCAAGGTGCGTTTCCCCTCGCACTTTGGCTCCGATCTGAAGGATCTGCTGCGCAATCTGCTGCAGGTGGATCTGACCAAGCGCTATGGCAATCTGAAAGCGGGCGTCAATGATATTAAGAACCAGAAATGGTTCGCCTCCACGGACTGGATTGCGATCTTCCAAAAGAAAATCGAGGCGCCGTTCATACCGCGGTGTAAAGGTCCCGGCGATACAAGCAATTTCGATGACTACGAGGAGGAGGCACTGCGGATTTCCAGCACCGAAAAGTGCGCCAAGGAGTTTGCTGAATTCTAGAAGATGCACAAACATCTCGCATTCTCGTCACCTTCTTTGTTACCATCGTCGTTGTTGTCGTCGTCTCGTCTATATGTCTACTACTTACTACTAGTGCTACAACTACAACTAAAACTACAACTAAAGCTACAGCTACAACTGAAACTATTACATCTACTTGGGTCTGGCTGGGCATATACTTATCATGGAAACAACACTCGCCATCAAAGGAACACCCCAATTGGACTTTGCATACCCAGTCGCAACAAATAACAACACAGTGAGTATCTACTGAGTTGAAAATTACGAAGATTACAGAGAAATTACAGAGAGAGTAATTCTGTAATATTACATGCAAAGCAGAATAACTTTATCATAATGTTAAACTTACTACAGAATTCGAAAATTCCAATTGGGAGTTAGCTATGTTAGCTAACGCTCTGATTGGCTGTTATATATTCGTGCTAATATACTATGTCCAAGTTACTCTTGAATGTTGTCTTTATTGTCCGATAGTTCTACCAATTTTGAAACATTAATTTGTGGATTTACCAAATACAAGCTGATTAAATGAAATAATCAACAGATCTTTAGCTCTTAAAAATTTAAAGATATGATCAGAGATACAAATATTTGCAAAAGAATAATCTCCAATTTAGCAGACGTAAAAGCGGGTATCGAAAAAATAATGCTCCATCCATATTGCATACTAGAAGGCCTTTCGTTTAAATAGCCACTGATTGACAGTCAAAATAAACTATAGATCAGTTTCTATATATTTATAAAGATTTGGTAAGGAGTATCAAAGCTTTTCTGTACGTGAAGCGATAACAAATGGATGAAATACATTAAATTATTCCCAGTCAGGTATTCCGATTTTATATAAACACGAATAAATATACTTGTTATAAAATTGAGAAAAAGAATGAATAATGAACCCATTAATAATGGGTAAAAGGGTATAATGTATTTGTGCAAATGTATGTAACAGGCAGAAGGAAGCATCTCCCAGCCCATAAAGTATATATATTCATGATCAGCAGCAATAGCCGAGTCGATCTAGATATGTCCGTCTGTCTGTCCATCCTTTGGGAACTTCCAACTAGAGCCTTTTCTTATTGCAGACATTCTTAAAGGTTTTTCTTTTGGGGTACAAAAAATACCATTCTAGTTATTCTATATTCGATCTGTTGTGATAGATTCTAGGAAAATTTGGCTTTGCAATGAATGTTTGCATTTCGGGCGATCAGCTATCCATATATACACACACGACTTAAGATTGATTGTTGTTTGTTTTGGGCATCGCCTTGAAGTTGATGAAACACAGCAACCCAAGCGATAAGCGAGTCCATCAGCTCAGCTGTTCGGCCTGTGACTGTGCTTCGGACAGCTTCCGCTTCTCTCTGCACCACCCTTTGGCAAACGCGTGCCGTTGATACTTTTAATTGGTTTGACTCGTTGCAGCTGTCAGTGGGTAAGCTGAGTTCTGGTCTGTCGGGGGGCCAAAAGCTTTGGCAACCTGCTCGGGCCACATGTTGAGCACATGTTCCTTCCATTGAAATAATTCCTGCTACGTGCTTTTGCTCTGTTCTCAATTCAATTAGACTCAGTTGCCGGGAAACACCATTTGAGATAATAATAACTGTCAGTGGGCGTTTAATATATTTCAAATTAATAATTGCTCAATGAATCAGTGTAAAATTATTTACGTTTGACACTAACAGGTCGACTTAAGATAAGAAATATTTGCGACCCAGTTTGTGGTTTTGTGTGTGTTTTTATACTACTCAGAAACAACAATTATATATATGTATATATATGTCTAAAATTAGATTAGATTTTAATTAGAATAATTGTTTTGAATACGTACTACACAAGCTATTCATCTTTTTATGTGGAATTTGATCTGGAATTACTCTCTGAAATTAAAACACATCCATTTATAATTGAAAAAAGGATGAGAAATAAAATATTTCGAGTTTCGCTTTATTTTAAATTTCTTAAAGCATATAAATTCTGTGGAACCAATGTGTTTTACACTCTTATTAAGTTATGTCTAATGAAAACATAGGAAACTTTATTTATATAAAAATATGAATATTGTTCCGTCCTGTTTACGTTATGTGGGATTATATACCATAACATATCATATGACAAAGAAAGTTTATCTTTAACTGAACTAATCAAGCATAATCGTGTTTGATCTATGCTTAGAGTCTAGTTCGTGAGTTGGCTTATAATTCTCAAGTGGTTAACCAGAGGAAAAGCTTGTTTGATTCTTAAAGCTCGTTTGATTGAGATTGGAGCAATAATAGATTATTCACGTTATTAACTAGATAGTGTAGTTAGTTGTAGTAGTAGTTGTGCAATACTCCTAGTATTAATTAAGATACAAATTAATTTCATTAATAAATTAGGTTAACTAAATTGATTCACATTTCTGATGAAATTGCGCTTTGCCCACTGTAATTTTCTCCGAATTTCTCCAACCTACGCCATTATTTGTTGTTCTTCTGCCCTTTTTTTCCTTTTCGTAATTAAAACTTTTGCGTGCCCAGAATTTTCTTAGTCGTTTAATCTGCCACCACCCTCCCAGACCCCAGTGCCCAATTCCCCTCATCATGCGCTCATTTCGCATTGAACTTTGCGTTTAACCAAACCACAAAGAAATAGATATTTACACTTGACCCATTTGGTTGCCTTGGCAGTCAGTATTGGCTGTATTGCTGTCCTGAGCATAAATAATGTCAAGCCTTGCGAGGCAAACAAACTAGAGAATTTCTATATAACAAGCAAATACATATAGAAATAATTTTATGCGCTTTTGCTGTGCAGTTACAAATTGTTTTGGGCTGCTTTTGCGTGCCTTTGGCCCATTAGCCAAATATGAATATTGTTGTTGTTGTTGTTGTTTTTGTTTTTGTTAAGGCCAAGACGCTGCGCGTAATTAATATAATAATAAATTATAAGCAGCCACTGTGCGGCGACTGCGTGTAACAGGCGCGTAAAACGTCAAGAATAATGAAAAGTGAAAAAAATAAAATCATAAAACATTTATAATTATAAAGTTTACAAGTCGACGCGTGGGCCGTCATTAGTCGACATAGAAAACAGAAGACTATATATATTTTTGATGTTGACCTCCACACAAGAAAAACAAGAAAAATTTGCTGTATTCCGTAAAGTCCGACCATGACCTTGTTTGACCTCTGGCCAAGCAATGTAAATGGTTTGTCGCTCTTCTTCTATTTGTTTATGTCGTTCCTTCATGTGACACATTTCTTGCTTAATTTTATTGGCACTAATTAATGTTCGCTTCCAAACTGAAACAAAAACCAACAAAAATTATATTCATCAATCAAATTTGTTACTTTTGGCTCTTTTTGCTTTAGCCCGGCGCAATTATAATGATAGTCTGGGCTACGAGCACTTAAGCATTTACTTATTTACATAGCCCCAAAGTGCTCAATGAATATTTGTGAATGTCTATCAGGCCGGGGCTTTGTGGGGGTAGTCGAGCTGTCATTGATACGACTAAGATACGACATGGCTTTAAGGTTTAATGGGGATATTGCCAAGGTATTGTGCTAAAGTTCGTAGGAAATTATGGCGCTTGCACAATTAGTGCACACCGATAAGAATCTAAGCTGATAATAGCTCTATCAATTTCTCAATCATTCATTTATCAATTTTATGGTGTCTGTGTACATTTTTATTCAATATTTCACAAACATTGCAATTCAGTTTTGTTATTTTGTTCTCTGGTACTCGGTACTCTTTTATCGATAATAACATTTGCTTATTATTGCCATATTGATTGCAAATTAAAATGTTAACTAGTCTGATGACTATTTGATAATAGTTTCCACATAAAATAAAAGCTGGCTTCCTTTAACATTGCATCGTTAAATCACGGCCTTGGATCCAATCATTTCTAGAGTTGATGCATTCAACAGATATCCACCCATTTTCCACCATTGCGGGTGTATTCATGCCACTTGATTAAAAGCCTAGGCAAAAGCCAACTGTCTGCTTTAAGAACTTTAACGACGCATCGAACACCAATCAGACAGTCTGTTTTATATATAGAAAGATCTTATTTCAATCGAATAAGCGTGAGCCACAAATTAACAAGTTTTATTATATGCCACACAGACTTAGAGAACGTGTTTAAACTAGAAATTTCTACTTTATTGTGGATAAAGCCATTCTATTATTACCAACAATGTCTGCACATGTCTTTTATCTATTATTATTTTGTGTTTAGTTAGTCCTTGTAAATAAACGCTATTGTTATAGGAGACAGTATATATTAGCTGCCTTGTCATGCATAAAGTGGGCGGAATTGTCTGATTAGTTGGTAAATTAGGTCGTATTTGGCTCAACTGGCTGTACTTCGTTGGGCTGGGCGCCTTAAGCAGTTGCCCAAAGTTCAAATCGCTGCTGGATGCCACTTAAAAGCAGTCACAGCAACTGCAGCGGTAACTGCAATAGCAACAAAAAAAACAACTATCTAACAGTTGCCACAGAAACTCGTTTAGAACACGCACGAAATTCGTTGCTCACATTTGTAGCGCTCCAATAAGCACCTAGACCAAGTTTAGATGCAACTGCAACGAGTGCAGCGCGCTACATAAATCTTGCAAAAATGCAACTGCCAACGCGCTAAGACGTTGTCTGGCCAACTGGGGGCTGCCCGGCTGACAAGATAGAAATACGGAGAGACAGGCAGACAGACGGACAGACGGACAGACAGACAGACAGCGGCACGGACTGACTCTGAGAGCGAGCGGGCCGGGCAGCCTTGTAACAGTGCCCTCAAATCAGCTTGGAAACACGCACACACAACACTGAAACAAAAAAAAACAACATCACAAGCAAGTTAGTAATAACAAAAACTATGCGCAGAATGAATAGCAACAGCTACTTGCATACGAATTATGCAGACAACGTTGATTTAATACCCTATCAAAAAATTAATGTTAAAAGCCAAAAGAAAATGTTTCAAAAATAAAATAAGTGCTTGCTTGTGAAAAATTAAAGAATCTTTAATTTCTCTGTTAAATTATTATTATTCATTCAAACTCAGTTGATTTGCTCAACAATGATTTTTCTTATTTTTGTTTTGATGAAAGGAATGCTTCTAAAATCGTTCTCAAAAATACGAACTTTACTTCTTGAATATATTTTCATTTATTTAATGGATTGTTAAGAGCACTGCCATGCACTCCTAATAGTTTTGCCATGACTGTAAACTCCATTCTCATTAACAGAAACAGTGTTAACTTGATCTTGGTTCTTAACATTAGCATTTCGACTGTCTGTTAAGTGACTTTTATGTATGTTATGTTATGTAATCTGTAAATGTACTTTTTGGCACATGTAAATAATTAAAAAATTAATAATCATTTGTGCATGCCATCTATAACTATTCGTTGTCATTTAACTAACAACGGAAATTACTTGAATGTCCAAATACTGCTGATTCTTAACTCTATGTGAGTTCACAGATGTGCATCAGTTCGTTTGATGACACAGTTACTTGCATTGTCGTCGTTGTTTTCTTTACTTTTTCCTTTATATTATTTTTTGTCAGGCTTATTCGCATTCATAATTAATTCTTAACGCGCTGTGTCAAAGCGTCGTATGAGCAATGTGGAGAGCGACTGTTAGTTTACTTATCGACAGAGTATTTTGGGTTTCTATACGCATCGAGAATAAATTAAATGATTTTCGCTGTTAGCAACATTATTTTGTTTGTTGCCTGCTTTATTATTTCGCAAAAGATCCCGGGGCCCTGGGCATAAAAACGAGTTTTGTTCACAGTCGCAAGCAAATGCATGGTTATAATACAAAAAAAAAAAAAAAAAAAAACACATTTAAATTGAGACGACAGCAACAAAAATCGTCATTTAAATAACGCACACGTCGTCGTCGCCATGCTATTATTTATTTTTTTTGTCGCTTTTGCAATTATTTTTGTCGTTTTTTTTCGCTTTCAAATTGTTGCCGCTCTGTGTGTGTACATGAGAGATAAAACGCGTACATTTTTCCCGTTTTGCATTACCTTCTGCCCGTGCTCGTTCTCTCTCTCTCTCTTTTGTCGCTCTCTGTCGCTTTGGCTTATACATTTTTCAGTGCAATGCAATTTTCATTCCAAATTTATGGCCAAACGAAATAGAATTGAACATGGAAAAGGCGAACAATGAAAATTGAAAATTTGTTTAGGTTTTAGTTTTGTTTTTCTCCATGTTACGTGGCTTTTACGATAAGCAGGTGTGTTTTGTGTGCTCAGCGGAAGCTGCTGTCTATGTCATCCCATTTGATGTGGTGCGAACCGGTTGCGAATTATTACTATGCAAAAAGTGATGAATAGCTTTGAAAATTAAAGTTGTATTTCTAGTCCGCTAAATAATTAAATTACTTCATAAAATCAGATAAGGTTCGCAAATATTGTAAGTGTAACTTAGTATGAATTTCGTTCATTGAATATTCCACAATTGTTAAACCGTCGACTGAGCTACTAAAATCAAAAATTGATAAAGGGAATATTAACGTATATACACAAAATACAAAACTTTAATTAAATTACTGTACGTAATATTGAATATAATTAATATTATTGTGTTGGTAGATCCACCTTAGCGAAGTGACAAACAGGTGCATTAATTATATCAGCTGTTCAAACTGAAAATTGAGTTTTTTCTTTCATTCTTTCTTTGTTGGCGTTCAATTGTGCAACAATACTGTCAAGAAAAAGATGATAACAAATGCGAAATGTTGAGAATTAAATTGAATGCCAAATAGACGTCAAGTGTTACCCTGTGACGGCTTATCAAAAATCGTTAAAACTATTGACGCCTCTTTCTTATACCCTGGCCCATTCGAAAGGGCTATTAGTTTTGCGAAAATGTATGTAACAGGCAGAAGAAGGCATCTACAAGCTTATTAAACGGATCTGACAACTAATTGAGTTTGAATACTTCTCCTATTTTCCGCAAAACAGAATATATGCACAGTTAGGTGGCACATTTAGGCCCTAAAGGAAGGAAGAAGCACAGCTTAGACGGAAGAAAGAATACCCTCTATGACTGCTTATCTCTAGCTTCAGGGTATCTCGTAGTCGAGCACTGCCGATTGAGGCACTCTTACTTGTTTTTGTTTGTATTTATTTTATTTGCTGTTTTTGCTTTGTGCTTGAAACTAGCAAAGTAAATAAAATGAAACAGCAACTGGTCGACGATGATAAGAACTGGCAACAAACAAAGACATTTATTGCAATAATTTATGCAGCCCAACGAATTATGCGGGTCGTCATTGTCATCGCCATCCCCAGCCCCAGTCCCATTCTCATTCCCATTACCGTTCTCTAGGTTTCATTGTTTTTGTTTTTAATTTATTTACCTTTATTATTATTTTTTTTTTGCTGCGAAATGGGTTAAGAGTATGCAACCCAGAAGCAGACACTGTGGCACTCTGGACTCGTTCTTAGTTTTTTTGTTCTCTGATTTTCTATTACATAATGCATTCATTTTCGGCCTGATAACACGAACATCATTGCACATGAGTAGGAAAAAAAAACGCCATCAAGTTGATTTATATTATTATTTTTTGTATGTATTGTAATGGCCAACACAATAAAATTTATTGTAGTGGTAGAAGCGAGTCGTGTGCCTAATTGAATTTGTTCGAGGCTCCGCTCGCTCTTTGTTGCCCGCCAACAATTCAATACAAATGACATGTAATCAATAATAATAATTTGTTGTTGCGTTGACATTAGACAATCGGTGAGGCGCTGAAAAAGGGGCGGCGGGTTGGATGGGTGGGTGTGTGGTTGGGTGGGTGGGTGGTGTGCTTCTGCATGCAACTAAATGCCAAAGCAGGTGCTTGCCAGCAAATTAGTTGAACCTTTTTTTTCCTTTTCATTCTTGCCTCTATGTCTGCCCCCTCAAGGTGCAATTATTGATTAATTATTTGCTGGGAATTCTGCTGTTTTTTTTTTTCGTTTTTTGTGTGAATATACACTAGACAACCAGAAGTGTGCGTGTGAGATTTTTTCTTTTTTTTTTTTTCAATTACATAAGAAATTTTATACATTGTTGGTGTATTGCATATTTTGCTAAACAATTAAGAAATGTTTATCATAGCCAGGGAACTTTTATCAAATATTTATATTCAATATTCTTACAAAGAAAATATTTAAATCTTTTTATCATGGAATGGTATAGCAGATAAGTAGATCAGTGTTATTGATCAATCAATAAGTAGATCAGTGTAATTGAACATCAATTTTGTTTTTGTACCCTTCTCTCCAATTATTTCTCATCTTCTGCAGTGTAACTAATTAGCTATTAGATATGTATGCATCTTCAAGTGTTGTGTGCGGTTAGCTTTTTTAATTACGTTTGTTTATTACGTATGGAAATGTCTGGGAGACTGACAGATGGGTTGAATATGATTGAGTTTTGTAAGCGATCTTTGCTGTAAATATCAAACTACGCATTCACTAAGTTGTGTTAACGCCAAAGACAAAAAATGTGTAGAGACTGTGCTCAGTAGTATTTCAGTGTTCGTTTGCTTTACGAAGGTCATCTGCCTATAATTTAGCAAACGTACAAATGGAATTACCTTGAACGGCAGGCGTATACATAATATCGCACATACACACATTACGCATACGCAGCGTTAAGAGCGACCCACGCGCTCTGAAGTATTGTTGAGCTTTGCAGACTGCCAGCAACAGATAAATGTAATTACTGTCTTATCATAATTACCACAGAAATGAGAGCAAGAAAAGAGGCAAAAAAAAATGTTACAGAAAATATAACAAATGCTGAGGAGAAAAGGGCGTGCGGATGGGAAACTTAAGGCACAAATGATGACGACGAATGACGCTGCTTGTGAGTGAGCTCAGCTGTGTTGCCCATACACACACACGCACAGACACACACACACACACATACACACAGCCACACTTACACGCACATAAGTGCACTTTACTCGCAGCCACAGAGTGAGTGTGCTGTAAAGAGAGAAAGCAACAGCTTCCCTTCGCCTGTCAGTTGTCGCAGTTGTTGTTGTTGTTGTCTTTGTTGTTGTTGTAGTTGTTGCTGTTTCAAATTTTAATTTTATTTTATTGCAGCGCACAAATTGTGCGCCGGCGGCGTCGTTGCGTGTAAGGCTCAACCTCAGCCTGTGCGAGGGTTGCGCCGTCTTTACGCAAGTTAAACAGTTTTTTCAACTCGTGCACTATAGTCTGGGCTTAACCTAATGCATATCAATGCATATGAATTACTTAAACTTTCGGAAACTACATATAATTAAACTACATATAAAATAATCACATAAAATATCTTAACGCAATTTATATTGCACAAGTCGTCCACAACATTCTTGCGGCACTCAAATAATAAAACATATTATTTATACAAAATTAATTGGACTTTGAAATGTTTATTTTAAATTCTTGGCGTATTTTAAAAAGTAACCTTAACTTACTCATGTGTGTGATATATTTATTAATATATTTAAAAATTAAATTTAATAACTAAATTGAAGATTTGCAATTTAAAAATATTTTAGTGACACATAAAAAATAAAATTTGGTAGTATTTAAAGAAAAATGTTAAAGGAAAGGATTAAACGCCTTCATAGATCACAACTTTTTGAGAAATATTGAATAATATAAATATAAAATATTAATAAATATTGAGCAATATAAATAATCAAAGAAATGTGCAAAAAGCCTTAACCGACAATTAAGTTAAGGAATAAAGAGTAATTTATGATTTAGCTTTGGAAACTATAACTTTATTCAATTTTTTAAAGCAGACTATAAGAAATATGATTGATCAGTTTTGTGATAACATATTGTTCATTTTCTAGCAGCCCTCTTAATGTTGGCTCGTCTGTGTGTAGCGTTAATTGCCTCCGTGCGCGCGCAAGTTGAGTTTCTGACCTCCCGGGCCACTTCCTTTACATGGCGCACAGAGCCTGTGGGCTCAAGTTGTACTGCCCTGCCGCGCCCTGCCCCTAGTCTTTAATTACTTTCGTAGTTAATTTTGTTACAACAAAAGCGAAAGCAGCAGCGGCAGCAATAACAACAGCAACAACTTTGTCATTGCAAAAATTGAAATTTGCTTTTAATTTACACGCCTCGGCCTGGGGCCCAGGTCTGTTCTCTGTGTCGAGTGTACAACTGTATTCAGGCCATGCCCAGTTTCCGTTTCCTGTTCATTTCCAGGCAGACATTTAATATTTATTTGACATTTTCCTTTAGTTCCATGCAAGGCGTCAAATGCGTATACCAAATTTTAATTGATTTGTCTCGAGGGCCTCAATCGATTTTTGTTTTTTATTTCCAATTTTTTGTGTGCAGTTTTTCGCTTGGTCATGCTCTCCGCTTTCGCTTGGGCTGAAAATTGATTTAAATTTCAAAGCCATCAAGTTTATTGACATTAGATACGACGGCCGCACCGTATTTTTGTATTTTTTTTTTATATAAAGTACATATATATTTTTCCAGTTGCTTGGCCACAAAAGTTTTCCACGCAGCGAATTCTCGTGATATTGAACGCCTTTTAATTGTCATTTGCTCGTCGCTCGCCACGCCCAGAAATCGCAAACGTTGTCTTATTAAAAAAAACTTAAGAGTTCAAAGAAACAGTTCTCAATGGGTGTGGGAACAAATAGAGACACAAAAAGAAAGCCAGTCGCAGATGGGATGATAATAACAAAAGAAGCCAAAAACTGAACAACGAATTGCAGATTTTTGACCGTTTGTTGAACTCCGAGCTCAGCAAAACGGACGCCATTCAACTCATCGTTTTCTCGATGGACTCAAGGCAAATGCTTAAATGGCCTCAATAAGCTCTGAATGCAGTCACAGTTACAGTCGCCGAGCTGAGCCAGATGAAAAGGCCAACAGTGCGTTCATCAACACTCGGCGAATGCAAATTTTCATTGAGTGTCGCTTAATTAGTGAAGAAACTTTGAATTTTCGAGAACTTTTACTGAAGAGCACTGAGAGAAAAACATGGAAGTTATATGCAAGTCGAGGCTCCTGCGTTTTCAATTTATATTTATATATTATTTATAGGGTTGAAATATCTGATTAAAATACTATAATAGATTAATTGATAATTAATGATTTCTATGTCTTCTGCTAATGCATTGTTAGTGAAACTAAATTTCGTTCGACATTCTGTATTGCTTCTAAATTTAGCAAAGAAATGCTTTGGTAGCATCGCAGTTCAGATAATTTAAAGGCCTTGAGTTTAAAGTTTTATCTGAAATCTACAGACTTGATAAGTCCAAATGGCCAGACGTCTTTTCTGCACAATCTAAACACAAAAGTTTTGCAAACAAATAACTTTATGAAGCGCACTCAACTAAAATCTTCACATTCCCCAACCGAGTCTTTGCAACATATTTGACCTACACGCAATGACAAATATGTTGCCGATTTTGTGCACGACTCGTAGAGAAATACATATGCTTGTACAATAAATAAATAAATATATATATATATATATGAAATATATGCGCCCATCGCATGAATATAAATTAAATTATATAAGCAAGAATTATGCACACAAATACACTAGAAATTTATAAAGGCACATACACATCTTGGAGCGCCACAACACAAGGCCCCTCGCACCGCAAAGCATTTTAATAAATCAACACGCCCGGTTGGCGAGTGGACAAGCTCGAAATATCTTAAACGAGCAGCAACAACACTCTAGATATATATTTACCCAAGATATAGACTGCAAATATTATGAAAATGAAATGAACAAATTTGTTTGTCGCCCAGTTGTGGCTGGCGATTCACAAACTATTTTCGATTTGCGGCCACATACATACTCATATCTGTCTGTCTCTCTTTCTGTCTGTCTGTCTCTCTGTCTGTCTGTCTGTCTGTCTGTCTCTCTGTCTGTCTGTCTGTCTGTCTATCTGTCTGTGTCTGGGCTCTCAAACTCTCTGACTGCCCGACGCTTTGGCAGTGTTTCCATTCGTCCGCCCGTCTCCTATGGCCAGCTCAACTTATTCCTATTTGTATTTGACTAAAATAACCATAAACAATAATAAAGCTGGGTGTACCCAGACTGCAAACATTGAGTAACCAAAGAAAGTAAGGGTATTCTTAATTGAGTGTAGTCTGATGTCAATGCTCGAAAAACGCAATTAACTATCATATTTTGATATTCTGCACTAATATAGACGTTTGCTTTCGATATAGATCAGAAAACATTTTCATCGAATATGCATCTCGGCTTTAAGTCAAGCCGATTTTCAACCAGAGCTTCAATTTATTTTTTCTTAGATCCTAGCCTAACAATTTTTTAAATATAAATAATTGAAAGCCAACAATAAATTAGCCCTCATGTGTCATAATCCATATGATACCTAATGAAAAAGAGCTGGTTCTAACCAAGAACAATTAATGTTTGATTTTAATCAAAATAAAATCCTTTTAATAATTGTTTGTGCTCTTTTTACTCGGAAAAGTGTTTTATCTGCATTAATATTTCAACTTGACTTCAAACTAAAGTTAGGGTACAAAAGGGTTTTGCTCAGTTTTTTTGTTGAGCAATTTTATATTAAACTGCGCGTAATATATGATCAGCTTATTTATGTACTTTCGTATCGTAAACAAAGCGCCCGCACCCTTCCCCCATATCCAACCCTGCCCTATGTAAATTAGATGTTATCTTTATAAGTATACATATGCACATGTATGTACGTGTGCACGTACTTAGTTTCAATAGTGCCGTTAGGTCAGTCCAGTTGTTGATTTTCCCCAGGTGGTAATTACGCATTTTAAAAATGCATTTTCTGTATGTGTCTCTGTGCTTCATGAAATATGCAGGAACTGCGAGCCAGGTAAAAAGTGAGTAGTGTAGGGGGTGAGGGGTCGTGGAATGCTGTGCAGTCATCTGGCCCTATTTAAAATGCACAAAAGGCAAAAACTGCGCGAAAAAAAACACAAAACACGGACGGAAGCTAGCACAAAACTTGGTAAATGGAAGTTCTTTTTTTTTTTTTTTAGACTTTTAACTCTTTGCACATCGCTGGCGACTCAACAACTTTGTATACACATAAATACATGCAAATGTGTGGGTAAGTTAGTTAGTCGCTGGCGTCTAGTTAGTCTGTTAGTTGACAACTTTTGTTAAGCCACAAAAGTCATGTCAAACAAGCACGTCGCAAATTGGACTAACACACATTAAATTGTGATAGGGCTATGTCGCGGTTGAGTTAAGATAGAGATGGGAAAGTGCCCAAGTGCGACTGGAACTTGTAGCGCAATCATATTTATTTTAAAGCGATCAGTCATCAAAATTACATACTTTCCGAATTTGCCAAACATATCTGAAGACACGTATATTATAATCAGGTACAACTATAAATGTTAGCTTGCAATTACCTTGAGAATCAGAGTAGTGTGACATGATATGTGAGTGATAATATAATAAATATTGACTATAAAATCAGCAAGAGAGGAAGAGACAGCGAGAGAGAGGAAGAGAGAGAAAGAGAGAGAGAGAGAGAGAGAGAGAGAGAGAGAGAGAGCGAGAGAGAGGAGGAGAGAGAAAGAGAGAGCGAGAGAGAGAGAGCGAGAACATAAGATAAATAGAAAATAAAGAAAATCATCTGGGCAGTTTTTATTTAATTTTCGTAAAAATAAATAAAATTGAAAAAAAACAAACTGAGTTAATTGTTAAAAATATGTCTATACGCTACGATAAAAAAAGAAAAACGAGAATTTGTACTGGAAAAAGAAATTTAAAAATCTCATAAATTAATGAAGCCGATCGGATCAGATAAGGTTATATTTTGATTGGTTAGACAAGGTCGCCAAAAGATTCGTGGGTTACATAAATTATCTCAATTGGTAGGAAACACATGTCCAAAATACTTACTCATTTCCCATTCAGCTATATTTGGCTCTTTGAATTACCTTTCATTTCTTGCACATTCCTGTGCTATTACCAATATTTGAGGCATTGTGTTATTTCAAGGCCAGAAAATCACTTAACAAGTGAAAGTTTTGCTTGGAAACTATTGTCCATGCCCTGTGCATAGAGTAGTTTATTGTTTTCTGACGCACGTAATGTCCCCGACAATGGCTAATGGAGTTTATGTAATAATATATCCGACTAACAAGTACAACAAACTAGAAGAGTTAACAGATCTGTCGCTGCATTCGTCACACATACTTCCTATGCATACTTATGTGTGGTATTATATATCTCTGCTCTTCACTGTTTGGTGTGTTATATAGCATGTTGTTATTGTAGTTGTTGTTGTTGTAGTAGTTGTTGTTGTAGCGTGGGTGCAGGCAACTGCCCGTCGCCGGTTCGGTCACTGACGGCTTTTGTTTCAGCGATAAAAGGCCGCCTGAATATACAAAACATTTGCTTCCTCTTTTTATACCCAGTACCCATTAAAATTGGCTAAAAGAAGGGTATAATGACTTATTGAAAATATATGCAACAGACGGGAAAATGCATCTAAATATATATTCTACATACATCTGTATGTATATATTCCTGATCAGCCATATTTGTTTTTCAGTACGAGAGGTTGACATAGCCACGCTGCTTGCAGCGCATCTCCTAGTCGGGCACGCCCGATTGTACGTTTTATCTTGTTTTTGTTTCGTTTTCGGTCTTCTCTCTCTCTGTTGTTGCTTTTCAGTTATATGATTTTGTGCAAAAAAGATTTAATATAGCACGCTGTTGCCGTCGCCGTCGCTCCTGCTGCCAGCTGCTTACGTCATAGGCTCCCACCGGCAGCAGACTGTACGGTGTGTGTGTGGGTGTGTGTGGGTGTGTGTGTAAGTCTGATAAGAAACAAAACATATTCATATTGTGTGCCTTGGGAAATGGGAAAGCATTTGGGGGTGTTAGCATGTATGAGTATATTTTCCTATATACTCGTTTAGATGTCTAATTTGTTTGCAATTATTGGGGGTTGAACATTAATTAATGATTCGGTTGCAGTTCGTAGAGCATGATTAGTAACATTGCACTAAATATGTGATATAAATAAATGAAATACAATTCTCAGAGACTAATTATTGTTTTTGCTCTGTTCGGTTAATTGCGAATTAATCACCCATTGAATTTAACATTGTAAAATGCGCTCGTAACCAGTTATATTTAGTGTTTAATCTGAAGAGGCCTTTAAGTGCTTTATCAATGTTATTTTAGTGTGAGTTGTATTTATTAGTTGGTTTGAGTGGAGTTCAAGAATAACTAACTGTTTGTTGTATAATTTAAAATTACCTCCATTCAAGTCAATGGTATATTAAAGAACCCAAGGAAAGAATATTTAATTAAAACAAAGTAACGGGTAGAAATAATTATGCAAATATTAACTTAATGCATTCAAAATGCAAGGCCTTTTGCAGCTATAAGAGCAGGTGCAACAGAAAGAGAGCTTCTATAGGACCCACTCTGCTAAAAAAACCCTATTTATTTATTCTTTAAAGAATACATTTTTGGAAATTGGTCATTAAACAACTTTTGATAAGCAATTTATTGAAGTTATCAGAGATTTTAACGTAAGTTACTTATTAAACATATCTTTTTGCCATTTTTTTATATGGAGCCTATTCAACTAAATACTATGACCCTGACCTTTTACATGACGTCTTGGAAATTATAGCCGGTCGGTCTGTTGCGCGTCCACAAATCATCTAAGCTCATCAAAGACCCATCAAAATCTGAGTCAGACTTTAGCTTTTTATGGTTATTGAGAGCTTGTCTGAGTTACGGCTTTTTTTTTATCTAGTCGAAGACTGAGGTTAAAAAACTGAAATAGGAAGTGTCTGGCGGACAAGCTTGGCCGCAGTCAAGGCTGTCCAAAATGTTGTTTGGTAGAAAAATAAATGCTTATACATAATAAGAAGCAGAAAATTAGTAAACGATTTATGCATATAAGGTTAAATTAAGTTATGTTTTAGTCTTTAAGTCTGTTATTAGAAAACGTATTAAGCTAATTAATTATTTTATATTCTTTTGCAGTGCATACACGAAATATGTCAGCAGCGTGAACCGAAAATGGAACTTTTACTCTCCCAAAACTGGTGAACGTTATTTGGAAACCAGAACCAGAACCTCAACTGAAACAACAACTAGAATGTTCATAATTAAAAAAAAAAAAAATAATTCAACTAATGTTATTACAGCAGCTGAAATAACTGGGAGTCAGAAAGAGAGTGTAACCTAGAACAAGAAAAACAACAACATGAAGAACAACAACAATGTAATAGGTAACTAAAATTTATGGCATACACATAAATAATCATTCATAACATATAGCGTATAGTATAACCACGAGACTACAGATATTTAGTTGTAAAGTACATAGTTTAGTTTGACAGAAAAAGGAAAAGAAAAACAAAAATCTAAAGATTACCAATTGCGTCTAGAAAATCATGCAAAGGCAAAGACGAAACAAGAACTTCGGTAAATGGGCTAAAGAATTTGTTTTTATTATCAGCTGGCAACACACCAACAACAGCAGCAACAACAACAACACATTGTGAAAGTATGAAACGCTTTATTAATTTTTAAATTTAAAAAAGTAAAATGTAAAAAAAAAAAAAACAAAAAATTATGGCGCACTTAGTGTGCTTGAAAAAAAAAAAAACAACTAAATATATAAAAGAAACAAGAAAAGCGAATTACAAACAGAAACAGACAGCTTATTAAAGTCGCCGCAAAAAAAATCCCGTAGGTACAGTTCTACATTATCGTATTCTTAAAAATGTGGATATAAACAAAAGCGTCTTTCAAGAATTTAGCAGGTCGAAAAAGTGGAGCGTGTAAAATTTACAAACAAAAATTAATACAAATAAAAGTTCTCAAAAGCCGTTAAACAATTTCAGTCAATGTTGGTTAACTAGCCATAACAGTGTTACGCAACTTCCATAATAACCACAAAAGTGTTGTCAAATGTTTAAAGCATTTTTCTTGCGTACACAGTGCTGTCTAGTGAAGTCAAATACATACATATTAGTGTTGCAAAAGCCGCCAAAAACTTTCCAAGAGCTGTAATTCTTATGTGCCCACGACACCAAATAGTCCCCTGCTACTAGCTGAGCTTGCGTTTAGCTCTCGATGTTTTAGGCGTTTTAGACATACGATACATATGTACTATAAATGTTGTGCAATCAGCGACGACGTGCAACAATAAACACACACTGTAATGGTCGCAGTTTTCCTATTTAAATTAAACCGCGTAAGCGATCCTAACAGCTTGCGTTTGTGTAACGACGCTATAGCGATCAGCTTTTGTCTGTCATGGTCAGCTGCGAATGAGTCAGCCGCTGCTATAAACCGCCTGCGTGCACGTTGGCAGCGCAGCTATCTTCCCTCTAATCCGGGAAAGAAAAAAGCTCTGAGACCCTATATAAGCCTGCAGGTCCCGGATATAACCCTTTTTTTTTTCAAAAGTTACTTTACCATCGAAGGTCTGGCTACGGCGGTGCGGACATAGCCCCACCAAAATATTAATCTAAAAGCAACAAGTTCGGGCATCAGTCGTTTAATTCGTTTAATTTAAATTCCAACTAAATTGAACCAAAAACAACAAAAAAAAATAAAAAGAAAAACCCTAAAAGTAACCGATTGGCGAAATAAATTTTTTTGTTCATTTGATGATAACCTTTCGCTCCGCCACCCGGCCACCAGCACCTCACCGGCATATATTTCTTTGTGCCAAGATCTGGTCACAGTTTTAACCAGTTCTTGCTTGCCTGCCGAAAGTAATTTTTGGAGGAATAAATCTTGCCGCCGCCGTCTCTGACAGAAAAACCCACTTATTTTGAGGCAGCCGCCACGTGTGCCAATTGGACGGCACTGTAATTTCTTGGGACGGCAATGACATTTCTGCCCCCATTAAATAGACGTCAGCCTCAACGGCGGATCAGCTGCCATACCCTTGCTCATGCCAGCAAGGGCAGGCGCCGTTTCCACAGTTTGGAATCCGGAAGAGGCAGTAGCCTTCTGGGCCCCATTGACGCGCCGCTGATCAGAAGCCCAGATGACATCGCCAATTAAGTTGGCCGGAGCGTGCAGATGCATGAAAATTGCTGTTAAATGTTTTTAGTAAAAAAATTGTTAACTAAATCTTGTGAGAGACTTCCAAAAGTTTGTGAAAAGTGCATTTATTAGGCCCTCAAAAAACCGCGTGCAAGTGCAGTGAAAAAGAAAAATTGACATCTATATACATAGCTTTATATATATAGAAAGGAATACTAGTATAAATCTATCCCCCTTCTTGTAGAGTCCAAAGTCATTTCAGAATTTTTTTTATATTTTTTTTTCCCACTTATTTTCGGAGAGTATCTTCTTAGTACTCACAATTTAAAAACCCTCCTGTGCCATAATAATATAATCAAAACAATTTAAAGCCCCACAGAAGACAAAAGAAAACAAATGAAAAAAAAAATAAATAAAATTTGCTGCAAACTCTCCGCTGGAAGGCCTTTCATCGAGGAATACATGTAAGTTTTTAACCTTTTGTTTTGAGTATATTTTCTTATTTTGGCACAGATAAGCACAGCCAAACTGACATGCGCACCTGCTGAGTTTTTTTTTACTTTCTGTTTCACATTACGCTTTAGCTCCGATCAATATGTTTATGACCGTGTCAGTCTGGTGAATGCTTATCATCTTTGATTCTACCTACACCCCGCTCAATTACTAGCTGAAACAGAAGCAACCTAAAAGAAAAGATTTTTAACAGAATCAAATATATGTACACAAAGATGTATCATCGTATTCACCGATCAGCTGGTTGCGCTGCGCTCCGATTTGCCCATGCGCTTTGAGCTTAACCTTCTGTTGCCCATATTTTTTTCGACCATACAATTAACCATCAACTACAATTGTATTGACTCTATTATAATAACTTTTTTTTTTGCTTTTGCCGAATACACTTTAGTTCAATTTACGAATGTCATTTTTTTCTTACCTAGCTATATTCTATAATTATTAAAATGCACTTTAGCGAAATTTGGAGAGTTTCTTTTTGATCAATAAGAAAAAAAAATATTAACTGAATAGTTTATAAAATGAATTATTTTTGAAGAATCTTTGAGACATTGTAAAAATATTAACGGACTAGTTTTAGTTACTGAATTATTGTTGAATCATTAATGCCACTTGTAATAAGATGCAGATTATCTAACGGAAGGATTCAGTTTCATTGAATAATGCTTTTGTTTATAATAAATATTAATTACGGATTTTGATTATGAATTGCTAAGTTTTCTTTCCTGGTGACATGGTGATATAATGTAGTAGAAGAATGTTTTTTTTGGGATCTTCAAAACCTTAAACGCTGAAGATCATGGTTGGGAGGGTATCGAACGCGAGAGTCAGCTTACATCCAAGACTTCGCCTCTTCGGAATATATATGCCCTAATGAAAGCTATCACCATTGTATTGGCACTTTAAGTGCTCGTTAAGTTATGCCTGTTTGAGATTTTGTTTCTGCGGAGTATCGGTCTCCAATTTAGATTCTGTAGGGATCCTAAAATAAAATTGTGTATGCAGGTCGAGACATGGCAAAAAGAACCCCCCCACCCGAAAGAGCTAGGGAACAAGAGGATCCCGCCCTGCCATGCTAACTCAACCACGAGGGGCCTCGGTGACTACTTCCCGAATTATTTTGTGAAGATTGGCTGCCAACCGCCGTCACCGTTGCTACCCGATATGTATTGCTAGAGTAGCTTCACCACAGTACATGCTACATAAATTTTTGGCGCCCAATCATGGGGCCCGAGGTTGTCTATAAAAAAAAAAAAAAATAAAAAAAAAAAAAAAAAAATGAGTCTTTATATTATTGTCCACGCACGCTGACGTCGATGTGACTGGTTTAGTCTATCTTCCGCATGCGCAGATACTGGTAGTATACAAGATAGTAATTAGGACTACGATGCTTACAATTCAGAGCTTGAATTATGCCGAGAATCTGACCTTACTATATTGTTGAGTGCCTATATATAAACACGACTATAGTTATTAACACCAGCTATACAATCGGTCCCATACATTTGCTCGTTTTCTTTCTTATAATTTTGGAGAAACAACAGATTAGGTTTGCTTAGGTAGAAATACTTTCAAATGCAATTTTAGAATACTGCATATTTTGCTAAGATATCAGTACTGATTGCTACTTGATAGCTTGTTGATGGTTAAGTAAATCTCAGTCTTCGTGGAGCCAAAAGTTATAAAGTTAGATTGAATGGTTTTGTATTAACGATACTATCAAAGATAGTTAGAATGTTGCCCGGAACTTGGCCATATGCTGCTTTGCATATCCTTGCCGAACATTTCTGATTAGATTAAAATGTTGAATATTACAAACCGCTTTCTATAGTAGTTTCAATAAACCAGATAAATTACCTACTTTCATTGAGGCGATTATATTTCGTAATTAAAAAAAAAAAAAAAAAAAAAAAAAAAAAACAAATAACTTCTACTTTATTATATTACCAAACCAATGTCACGAATCAGGAAAATATGAATGAAGCATGTTGCCTTTACGCAGCCCACAAAATGTACAGCCGTCGTCAGAGACCGCTGATAACCACTGTGTTCTATGCCAGTTAGTAATGGACAATACACAGTCTTGCTATTGCACCCCTTGTAGGCATGTTTTCCACAAACTTTGCTTGGAAGGTTGGTTGGTAAACCATGCTAAATGTCCCAGTTGTAGTGCTGTGATTGATCCAGCCTCAATTAAATTAGTTGTTGGAGATTGCTCGCCGAGAGGAAAACAATCTGCCCCACCTCCACCTACTAACATAGGGAGAACGGTAACGCGCAGTCTAGCAAAATCTCTTAATCCTGGTCCGACCCAGAGTGGCGAGAATCCAACAGCAAGGTTATTAGATGTTAGTGATGTACCACAATCAGGACTCGACGCTAGCAATAGCACGAATCCACCTGAAATCGCTCCTGCACGACCAGCTCCTGGTGTAAGAAGAAGAGGAAGACCCACTCAGTCCAATTATACCCGCCAAAATCTGGGAGTGGACTATAGGATAATTCAGGAGATGATCGAACAATCAATTACTCGCGTTATGTCATCACTGCAAATACAAGCACCACCCTTTCCAAGAGTGTTGCCAACCCCGATCCAGGTGTCGCCTAGTAGTTCGTCATTCCGAAATGGGAAAATTGCTGACACCATGCAAAAATGGAATCTTCATTTTGATGGGTCTACCGAAGGATTAGGGGTAGAAGAATTTCTGTATAGAGTCAAAACATTGACTGATGAAACTTTGGACAGCGACTTTATGGGTCTCTGTAAGCACTTACATGTGCTATTTTTAGGCAAAGCCCGTGACTGGTACTGGCGGTACCACAAGCAGGTAGACCACATAGTCTGGACTGAATTTTGTACTGCACTTCGCCATCAGTACAAAGATTATCGGTCCGATTTTATGAGCAAAGAACTGGTAAGAGCTAGAAAGCAAAACCCTGGGGAATCATTTGTGTCGTTCCATGACGCTGTAGCGTCACTGATCGATAAATTTGCAATTAAAATTGACGAGGAGGAGTTAATCGAAATTTTAAAAAATAATTTATTACCCGAAACCCGACATAAACTGCTATACCAGCCAATAAGTTCAGTTGGCCATCTACGTAGATTGGTCCAAATGAACGAGAATTTAGTTCCTGAGCTCAGTTGTCGCACTGATGGTATGAATAAATCCAGAACTATTGGCCGTCGCCAAGTATATGGACTAGAAGAGTCTTTTAATGAACCGGAGGTAGAAAATTCAGAAGATACAAACTTTGACATCGCAGCAATTCGTAGATGTCATACCAACCTTAAATGTTGGAACTGCGAAGAGCAAGGGCATCTGTGGGAAAATTGCCTTGCTGACCGCCGTATATTTTGTTACGGATGCGGGGCACCCAACATTTATAAGCCCCAGTGCCAAAACTGTATCCGTAAAGCTTCGGAAAACCAACAGAAGGGTGCATCCAGCAGCAGTCGGATGCCCCCAAAAATCTAATTAATTCCCATACGAACTTTGTAACTGTGGACCGAAGCAAAAGCTTGGTCCCTACACCGACTTTAAAGTCACATTCCAACAATTTAGAAATAGCTAAAACTATTAAATTACGATTTTTACCGTATCATGAACGGTTAGCTAATTATTTGCATGTCCGAAATAAGATTTTTTATGAAGAAAAACCCCGTATTTCTCAGCGTACGCAGCGCTTGAAAAATTATTATTCAAAAATCAAGCAACATAGCAAGCTTTTAGTTTCGACCGTTTTTTGCAATCCCACCGATATGCGCAGCTATGCCGAAGTGTCGTTTTTAACCTTTACCGAGCTTGGTCTATTGGATACAGGCGCGAATATTAGCTGCATAGGTTCTACGCTTGCGCAACAAGATTTTACCGTAATGCCGGAATTTAAGCCTATTAAATCGCATGTCAGAACAGCAGATGGCCATAGTCAGAAAGTCATCGGAATGCTTGAAGTTAAAATGCAGTATAAATCGGCTACCAAGTCCTTGAAACTGTATGTGATTCCTTCTATAAACCAAAATCTAATTTTGGGTCATGATTTTTGGAGAGCCTTTGAGCTCGCACCAAGCATTATAAATTCTGTAGAACTAAAATCAATGGAAAAAGAGCAGGAAACAGAGTCGATTGCATACCCTTTAGATAGCCAGCAAACGCAACAGCTGCACGTAGTAAAGCAGTTGTTCCCCAACGCTGTTGATAGATTAGGCCGCACAACATTGATCCAACACCGTATAGATATAGGAGACGCACGTCCAGTGAAACAAAGATTCTATCCTGTAAGTCCGGCCGTAGAAAAGTTGTTATATGCAGAAATTGATCGCATGTTGCAGCTTGGAGTTATTGAGCCGTCGGTAAGCGCCTGGAGCTCGCCTATGCGACTCGTCCTTAAGCCCAACAAGGTTCGCCTTTGTCTGGATGCTCGAAGACTGAATGACGCCACAAAAAAAGATGCTTATCCTTTGCCGAGCATCGATGGCATTTTTTCGCGGCTACCTAAGGCGAATATAATTTCCAAACTAGATTTGAAAGACGCCTATTGGCAAATAGAACTTTCCGAGGATTCAAAGCCTCTCACTGCTTTTACGGTCCCCGGAAGACCGCTATATCAGTTTAAGGTCATGCCCTTTGGCCTTTGTAACGCGCCTTCTACCATGTGTCGGTTAATGGACGAGATAATTCCTTCTGACCTGCGCTATTGCGTGTTTGGATATTTAGATGATCTGTGTATTGTGTCCGAAGATTTCAGTTCACATCTGGCGGTATTGGTTCGCATCGCTGAGCAGTTTAGAAAAGCCAACTTGACTTTAAATATTTCGAAAAGTCAATTCTGTGTAACAAGTATCAATTATCTTGGTTACGTGATTGGTAGCGGAGGTATTTGCACAGATCCGGAAAAAGTAGCTTGTATTGTAAATTGGCCGCCGCCAAAAAACTTGAAGCAAGTTCGAGGATTTCTAGGAGTTTGCGGTTGGTATCGTCGGTTTATATGCAACTTTTCCGATCTCACTTGCCCCATAACGGACGTATTATCGACAAAGAAAAAGTTTGAGTGGACCCCTGAAGCACAGACCGCAATGGACAACTTAAAAACAGTGCTAACATCCTCGCCGGTTTTAAAAAATGCTGACTTTAAGAAGAAATTTTTCTTACATTGTGACGCTAGTGATTTTGGCATTGGCGCCGTTTTAGTACAGATGTCTGAAGATAATGAAGAACAACCGATAGCTTTCATGTCAAAAAAATTAAACCGTGCGCAGCGAAACTATAGTGTTACCGAGCGTGAATGCCTAGCAGTCATATTAGCCATCGAAAAGTTCCGATGTTATTTGGAACTCCAGGAATTTGAAGTGGTTACCGACCATTCTAGTTTGCTATGGCTTATGCGCCAGCAAAATATATCGGGTAGACTGGCACGATGGGTTTTTAGACTGCAACAATTTAAATTTTCCGTCTCCCATCGGAAAGGCAAGGACCACATTGTTCCCGACGCTTTGTCTCGGTTGCCTGAGAAGGAAATCGCTCAATTAGACATGGGTCCTGTAATAGATCTTGAGTCCGATACATTTATGGACGCCAGCTATGTACAAATTAAAGACAAATTTTCCCAAAATTTTACTCAGTTTCCGGACATAAAAATAGTTGATAAGTTTTTGTATGTACGCACCGAACATTCGAGGGGAGACTCGTCACAAGAAAGTCCTTCGTGGAAACTATGGGTGCCTGATCGACTTAAAGTCGATGTGCTCAAACAAGCCCATGACAGCATAACGTCGTCTCACGCCGGCATGCAAAAAAACCATTGAGAGAATCCGCAGACATTTGTTCTGGCCAGGATTAGTTAAAGATGTACGTGAATACATACGAAATTGCGAGATATGTAAAGAAACTAAGGCTCCAAATTATACCCTTCGGCCACCTATGGGTGCTCACATCCCAACTTGCAGACCATTTCAAAGGCTTTATATTGACCTGCTTGGGCCATACCCTAGAAGCAAAAGCGGTCATGTGGGATTGTTAATAGTCTTAGATCACTTTAGCAAGTATCATTGGTTGCAGCCCCTGAAGAAATTCACCTCAGCTGTGATACAAAAATTTCTTCTTGAACAAATTTTCCATTGTTTTGGTGTGCCACAAACTATAATAAGTGACAACGGCACCCAGTTCAAAGCTCGTGAGTTCAATGCCTTCTTAGCCGAACTTGGCATTAAACATCTGTATACAGCTCTATATTCACCGCAGAGCAATGCTGCAGAACGAGTTAACCGCTCAATACTCGCCGCCATTCGCTCGTATTTAAAACAGGATCAGACCCATTGGGATGAACATATTACAGGGATTTCATGCTCCTTAAGGTCTGCTCTGCACCAATCGATTGGGTGTTCTCCATACCGTGCCCTATTCGGGGTGGATATGATCACTCATGGTACCGATTACAAATTATTGAAGGAGTTGTCCTTATTGGAAGAACCGCAGGCCCCCCTGTTGCGGTCTGACCATTTGGCATTGCTAAGGACAGATATTCAGAAAAACATCAGGAAAGCCTATGAGCGCAATGCGGCTCAATATAATTTACGCAGCAAGCCTGTTTCTTTTCGTGAAGGACAGGAGGTGTTCTGTCGAAATTTTGCGCTTAGTAAATTCTCACACAATTTTAATGCTAAACTGGCTCCCCAGTTTATTAAATGCCGTGTCAAAAAGAAACTCGGAAATTGTTTTTATTCCCTTGAAAATCAGCAAGGAAAAGAAATTGGTACTTTTCATGCCAAGGACATTAGAGTCTAATTCCCGCTAATATACCCGTCTAACGGTAGGATATTATCGGGTGGTGTAATGGTCGCAGTTTTCCTATTTAAATTAAACCGCGTAAGCGATCCTAACAGCTTGCGTTTGTGTAACGACGCTATAGCGATCAGCTTTTGTCTGTCATGGTCAGCTGCGAATGAGTCAGCCGCTGCTATAAACCGCCTGCGTGCACGTTGGCAGCGCAGCTATCTTCCCTCTAATCCGGGAAAGAAAAAAGCTCTGAGACCCTATATAAGCCTGCAGGTCCCGGATATAACCCTTTTTTTTTCAAAAGTTACTTTACCATCGAAGGTCTGGCTACGGCGGTGCGGACATAGCCCCACCAAAATATTAATCTAAAAGCAACAAGTTCGGGCATCAGTCGTTTAATTCGTTTAATTTAAATTCCAACTAAATTGAACCAAAAACAACAAAAAAAAATAAAAAGAAAAACCCTAAAAGTAACCGATTGGCGAAATAAATTTTTTTGTTCATTTGATGATAACCTTTCGCTCCGCCACCCGGCCACCAGCACCTCACCGGCATATATTTCTTTGTGCCAAGATCTGGTCACAGTTTTAACCAGTTCTTGCTTGCCTGCCGAAAGTAATTTTTGGAGGAATAAATCTTGCCGCCGCCGTCTCTGACAGAAAAACCCACTTATTTTGAGGCAGCCGCCACGTGTGCCAATTGGACGGCACTGTAATTTCTTGGGACGGCAATGACATTTCTGCCCCCATTAAATAGACGTCAGCCTCAACGGCGGATCAGCTGCCATACCCTTGCTCATGCCAGCAAGGGCAGGCGCCGTTTCCACAGTTTGGAATCCGGAAGAGGCAGTAGCCTTCTGGGCCCCATTGACGCGCCGCTGATCAGAAGCCCAGATGACATCGCCAATTAAGTTGGCCGGAGCGTGCAGATGCATGAAAATTGCTGTTAAATGTTTTTAGTAAAAAAATTGTTAACTAAATCTTGTGAGAGACTTCCAAAAGTTTGTGAAAAGTGCATTTATTAGGCCCTCAAAAAACCGCGTGCAAGTGCAGTGAAAAAGAAAAATTGACATCTATATACATAGCTTTATATATATAGAAAGGAATACTAGTATAAATCTATCCCCCTTCTTGTAGAGTCCAAAGTCATTTCAGAATTTTTTTTATATTTTTTTTTCCCACTTATTTTCGGAGAGTATCTTCTTAGTACTCACAATTTAAAAACCCTCCTGTGCCATAATAATATAATCAAAACAATTTAAAGCCCCACAGAAGACAAAAGAAAACAAATGAAAAAAAAAATAAATAAAATTTGCTGCAAACTCTCCGCTGGAAGGCCTTTCATCGAGGAATACATGTAAGTTTTTAACCTTTTGTTTTGAGTATATTTTCTTATTTTGGCACAGATAAGCACAGCCAAACTGACATGCGCACCTGCTGAGTTTTTTTTTACTTTCTGTTTCACATTACGCTTTAGCTCCGATCAATATGTTTATGACCGTGTCAGTCTGGTGAATGCTTATCATCTTTGATTCTACCTACACCCCGCTCAATTACTAGCTGAAACAGAAGCAACCTAAAAGAAAAGATTTTTAACAGAATCAAATATATGTACACAAAGATGTATCATCGTATTCACCGATCAGCTGGTTGCGCTGCGCTCCGATTTGCCCATGCGCTTTGAGCTTAACCTTCTGTTGCCCATATTTTTTTCGACCATACAATTAACCATCAACTACAATTGTATTGACTCTATTATAATAACTTTTTTTTTTGCTTTTGCCGAATACACTTTAGTTCAATTTACGAATGTCATTTTTTTCTTACCTAGCTATATTCTATAATTATTAAAATGCACTTTAGCGAAATTTGGAGAGTTTCTTTTTGATCAATAAGAAAAAAAAATATTAACTGAATAGTTTATAAAATGAATTATTTTTGAAGAATCTTTGAGACATTGTAAAAATATTAACGGACTAGTTTTAGTTACTGAATTATTGTTGAATCATTAATGCCACTTGTAATAAGATGCAGATTATCTAACGGAAGGATTCAGTTTCATTGAATAATGCTTTTGTTTATAATAAATATTAATTACGGATTTTGATTATGAATTGCTAAGTTTTCTTTCCTGGTGACATGGTGATATAATGTAGTAGAAGAATGTTTTTTTTGGGATCTTCAAAACCTTAAACGCTGAAGATCATGGTTGGGAGGGTATCGAACGCGAGAGTCAGCTTACATCCAAGACTTCGCCTCTTCGGAATATATATGCCCTAATGAAAGCTATCACCATTGTATTGGCACTTTAAGTGCTCGTTAAGTTATGCCTGTTTGAGATTTTGTTTCTGCGGAGTATCGGTCTCCAATTTAGATTCTGTAGGGATCCTAAAATAAAATTGTGTATGCAGGTCGAGACATGGCAAAAAGAACCCCCCCACCCGAAAGAGCTAGGGAACAAGAGGATCCCGCCCTGCCATGCTAACTCAACCACGAGGGGCCTCGGTGACTACTTCCCGAATTATTTTGTGAAGATTGGCTGCCAACCGCCGTCACCGTTGCTACCCGATATGTATTGCTAGAGTAGCTTCACCACAGTACATGCTACAACACACACAAACACACACCCACATACGAGTCCACAACAAAAAGAAATGGCAAATGCTGTTGATAGTAAAAGCCGAAAGTTAATCAACATCCAATAGACAGACACACGCTCATTAGCATTGGCACCTAAAAATAAGCGCACTCACCGAATACATTTATATACAACATACAAACATATTCACATACAAATAAACAAAAATCAGGCGTATATATATCCACGTATCACTCGCAGGATCTAGGGCCAAATGCGCCAGAACCACATCAACTACTCAAATTCTAAAATTAATATTAACATGAAGAACATACAAAATATTTAAAACAACAAATACAAATAAAAATAAAAGTTAAACAAAAAACGCAGCAAAAAAATAAAAAAATAAGAAATCTAAATGTTTACATTTAAGTCGCAAAAATAAAAAATAAAATTTAAACATAAAAAACCCAACTGAAATTTGTGTGTAAAAATGCGTAAAATCGTAGAATTAATGAAAAAGGGGCATCAAAAAGTCGACATAAATATTAAATATTAAATATTATACACTTACATCAATATAATAGCAACAAAATGTGCAAGAGCGAAAAAGAGAGACGCGAGAGAAAAGCGAGAAAAGAGAGAAGCGCCAACTAAGTTTAATAATTTAAAAGAAACAGAAAGAAGGAAAAAGTTATATACATATATAATCGAGTAAAGATCGTTTACATATTTATTGTTTTACACTTCTTTTACAATATTCTTAATGCTCGCTTCGGCATACAGAAGTTAAAAAAATATCCTACGTATAGCTGCGAGGCCTTTTGAAAGGATCTAATAAATAATGTAACTTATAATTTTAATTGCTGTACTTTTTGTTAATTTATTTTTAAACTCCAAGTCTTTCAATTTATTTGTGAAACACCAACACGAAATCTTAACAAAAAAATAAAAAATAAAACCTATTTATAATAAAATGTACAACGTATGTTTTAAACTTAAAAAAAAATCGATTAATTTTTCTACTATTTGCGTCAAAAAGTCATAAATAGGCATCAACTAAAATATAATAAAATAAATTTAAAGAAAAAGAAACTTTAAAATCGGAAACGTAGCCCTCATTCAAATCGTAGGGCCCAAAACGTGGCCACTAAATGTTTACACCTCACATCACATTGTTTCTACATGTTTAATTTTATATTTGTTATAAGCAAGAAATATAATCAACAACAATTTTTTATTCGACAACTCACACACACATACACATGCAGTGACAAACACCAGCGACAAAACAAAATAGGCGCATTAATAAATAATTTAACAACAAAAGGCAAAACAAAATACAGACATGCATATAAATAGTCTTTAGTAGTCTGAGCAAACAATTTAATACATAATAAAAAAAATATACATTAATAAATATATTGAATATATAAAAAGAAATATATGTATATATACATACATATATATATATATACATACATGTACATGTATGTGCATATGCATTGAAAAAAGTCAAAAATTTGTTATTATTTCTTTCTTCTTGAGTATTTTTTTTATTAAGATTTTGTGCAATTTTGTTTATTATTTGTTTAGTTAACATTTTGTGTAATTTATTTAGCAATGCTCTACAAATCAAATAACTGAGCTTTAATGTTTGACCAACAATTCGTATATATAAAAAATATTATGTTATATACATATATAATTTTGTATAACTTCCAGGAGGATCTTTTAAGCAAACAATCTGCGGCAAACGCATTGCAAAATAATTGTATAACAAATCTATAGTTTGTAATTAAAGAAGAAGGAGACGAATCATTTTTGTCGAAAAAATTGTGAAAGAATTTGAAATTGAGAAAGAAAACCCCTTTTGTTGTTGTTTATTGTGTGTGCGTGCTAAATTCGAGGTACGCAAATTTATAATTATAAATCTAATATGACAAACATATTAAAAAAAAAAACAAACATAAAAAAGAAGAAAAAAACAAATTCAAATTATTTAATTTAGTTTTTAAATTTAAGTTTATATAGAAAGTGCGTATATATACATACAACTATAAATTTCAATACCAACAAGAAGCAAGATAAAATGTCTTAAAACAAAAACCAAGCATACAATAAAATGACTAAAAAAAAAAAAAAAAAAAAAACAAGAAAATACGAGCAAGTAAACCAATTATAAGTAATAATGAAGGAAAGGAAATAAGAAGAGGAAACAAACACAAAGAAAAAGATAAGCAAAAACAAAACAAACAAACAAACAAAAAAAACCAATAAAATGAATTTGAAATCCTTAAAAAATATATATGAGAAATATGTGTGTTGTAATTGGGGAGAGGACAATTTCATCGGTTTATAATATTTTATTTATCGAAATTCGTCGGGGCAACAACAAAGGAAACGCCTTCAACTTTTCCGGCATTCCACAGAAATTTACATATGGAAATTTGGATACTGTTGTGGCATGGTCAAGAGCTTGTCCCTGATGTGAAAACTTCTGGAAATAATTATTAAACATGATGAAGGTTTTTTGTAAATGGAACTGAAACACGCGAGCAACATCCAGCATAATTGAATTTCTAGACCTCTTACTTTTGTTACCGCCACCAGATGCTGCCATGGTAGTAAGTGTTCTTATTAGGGAAAAGCTCGCACTCTCCAATTTAAGTATATATGTATATATATTTGTATGTTTACAATAGGCACAGGTAAGTAAATGGCATGGATATTGCGGCACACGAATATTGCCAAATGTGGCAACTTAAAACACCTGCCCTTGCACACATGTAATACGATAATAGTATATAAAGTGGAAATTGCGCTAGCTTACCGTACAATTGTTTAGCTTAACCTATTCCCACCGAAAAAAAACTTTTTTCTTATTATGATTATTGCTTGTAGGTTATATAAAAGTAATTTCCGTTTTAAGTCTCGTTTTAAATTGTAAAAAAAGTGTTTGTTTCACGTGCATATTGTTTATAAACAAGTCAGGGAAATTTTGGAAATTTCGAGAGCAGCTCGAAGCTTGCTAAGTGTTTAACAACAGGTTTATATCTGGATTAAAATCGGTTTGATATCGGCTTTAAAAAGAACTGCTTTCCAAATTAACTCATTTTAAAATCTTTCGATTGGATATTAAAACAATCTAGTTGCTCTTTATAAAACATCCAAGATATTAATATCTACAGCTTGATATTCTCAGTAAAAGTAGTATCAACACGATAATCAGCTAAAACATACAGAAAATAGACTTTGATTTGGTTCGCTTTACTGTTTTTCCTTATTTGACGTCTATTAATTCTCAACTAGTTCAAGCTTCAGAATAGTAGAAAAGTAGATGAAAACGAGTTTTTTAGCTTTTATATTCCGGCCGTGGAAAATGTAAACATGTCCGTCGTATATTAAACTTCATTTCTAAAGGTTTTATCGTTAATTATATAGTTGGCTGGCTACAGGGTCCGGGCTTGCTTGAATCAAACAATGAAAACAATTTTGTTGTATTTTGCTTCCAATATATTTTGTTATGTTTTATGTAATATATGTAATAATATTCGCGCTTATACAAAACTGCTTTGCAAATGTATCTGACTGACAACTGACTGTTAATTTGATAACCTGTCTGCCTGAGTTGTATATAGAGATAAACAAAAGAAGAAACAGAAGACAAATTTTTTGAGTAAATTTAAGTACTCTGTCCTTTTTTACGCATACGCTGTTGAAATCCTTTAAATATATCTTTTAAATAATGATTACTGCAACTTTGGTAGAACGTGGTATCTAAGCCAAAGTGCGCACCATAATTCTAAGCTAACCCCAAAAAACCAACTTACGAAACTTACGAAGCCGACCAACCCACAAGTACTCCCGAGCTCACCTCCATTTGCCGTAGGATGGCTGCCAAACTTTTGCATAATTTTTGCTGGCTTTTTCCATATACGAATAGCTTTGACACACTTGCCGTTGGGTTTGCTTTATAAACATACCAAAAAAGAGACAAAAAGTAAAAGAATATAAAAATGAAAGAAGTAAAAAATAAAGCGAAAAGCGGTTTTTACTTTGTTTCCTTGATTTTCCTTGCAGACAAAAGTTACAAAAGTTGGCGTGTACACAAGACACAGGCACAAAATGTACACACGATACATATATCTATATGGCATGTGAGGTTAGGGCAGGGCCTGTGGGTCGGTCGGGCAAAGTACGGAGCATGTCTAAGGTTATTTATAGCAACACTTTTTGGGCATACATATTAATATTGAGCTGCCTCGTTTGTTTGCTTGCCACTTTTGCTGCCAACTTGGCCAGGACATGCGACAGCCAAACAGCTAAGCGGATATATGATTCGGGCCCGTACATATATCACTCTAGCTAACGGCATGTTCTAGCATACCCATTATTGAAAGATGTAGGTAAGGAGTGGACACTGGTTCCTACAAATTGTTCAAAGCTGATTATTAGCTTTTATTTCACTCTTCTATGTAAAAGGCCCTGTGGTAAAGCATATACTCGCTCACAGAGGGAATAAAGTATATTGGTATATTGGGTATATTGGTTTTAACAGTGTCAGCCTTGCTTTCCGTTCTATATTTACTTGGAATGAAGAACTTAAATTGAATACTCTTAATTAGCTCCTTTGAAGGTGGGACCAAGAAAAACGATATGTCGTTTCGGAGTATTACTTTGTCGGTTAGACCCGACTGCAACATTTTTACTACTTTAAAAACATTTTTTACATTGAGCTGGACGACAACCCTTAAGTATGTAGCCTGTTTTGCGGATTCGGCCTGCAGCGAAAAAAAACTTAATAATGTGTCTCTGTCTCACCAATTAGGCACCCAGGCCCAGCCCAGTTTTTGTAATGAAAAATTTGTATGCATGCGGACTTGCTAAGGAGTGGCAACAATATTTGCAACAATAATTAAAGGAAAATTTTAAGTTGGTGAGTGAATAAGTCTTAAATCATACTGTCTGTGTCTGTGGAAATTTCTTTAAATTAATGCTGATGCTTACGCACACACAGGCATGGGCTTTTATTGGGGGAAACAGGCAAAAACATAAACTTTATTTATTGCCAAGCATCAGCTATGCTATATGAAAACCAAACATAACAGCAGATGGCCCGACTTGAAGAGCACCCAAAACTTATACCTAATCCATAAGGATTTATAAGAATCATGTATACACATATAATAATTATATATTATGCGGAAACATAAACAACTGGCATTATGGCAAGATATACGTTTATTGACTAGCTTGGCGGCCAGCAAAATAAGCAAAGCAAATATCATTTCTGCTACTACAAATGCCATATTCACATGTTTATATTTGTTTTTAATATTTTTCGCATCATTTATTTCAAAATTTATAAATAAGAAAATTGTCTGCATTGAGCATGATTTACATGCCACATTGAAAGGCACTCTTTGGTGGGGCTAATTTTAAGAAAATTCAAATTTTAAATATATTGCCTGACTTAATGCGGAATTTTTATTTATAATTCATATTTTCATAAGCCATTGGCACCTGTGTAAACATTTAAGGTGCCATGTTCAGTCTATTTAAAGTAGCAATTAAAACAAATTGCAAAAAAAATGGTCTTGAAGAAATATATCAAAATTTATAGTGATGTGGGCCAGGAAAAGGAATGGGGATAGACCATTTCTAATGGTCGGTTTTAATTTGAAATAGTTTGTTGATAAACTACATTTCTGTTTTACTTAAATATATTAAATCTATTTAGAGCATAGCTTCGGGATGAGTGTGAGCAGATCACATATTAGTTAATATTTCATAATTCGTACAAGTATTTGTGTCACCAAATCAAACATGACACTTGCCCAACTCTGAATAAGAGATGTGGGCGTGTATTTTCGATGTGTTTGTGTCAAAAAATCAAAAAACCATCTTACGTCATCACAGCAAAGAAAAATGGGACATTGCTGAATAAATGAGGAAGCGTTTGTTAGTTAAAGAAATTTGGCATTATTTTAAAGGAGATTTCTGATAATGTTTGATATTCATATAATTGCAAGTTAAACAAAGTAATGCTAAGAATTTAAGTGGGCTGTCACATTGATACGTTCTTCATTTAATGATTTTTTAATTATAAAATAATACTTTCCAGCAAACCTATATAATTATATGAATGCATTTCGCACATGCCACGAATTGAACAGGCAATTATTGGACTATTTTCACTGTCAGTTACATTTGAGCTGCTATTCATTGGGCTTCACACACCGTTTCGTAACTCAACAGCTTATTTAAATATAAACTAGAGTAAGTCAATCAAAAGTGTTCAACTCAAAGATGCCCTGTAGCTAAAGTCAAAAAATGTGCTTATAATTCACAAACATTTATTATATTTTCCAGCTTCAATGCTGTTTAGATACACCTTATCCGCTGTTGGTCCTACATTTAGTTTCATGAATCTGTGAATACCCAAGGTAAAGCATTCCCTGTTTACTGGGTATACTACAGCATTACCTATAAATAAACTGGTTGATTTGAGTTAATTATTAACATGCTATTGTTAGCAATGGAATTGATAAATGAAATAATTTGTTCTCTGCTCTGATTCTGATTCTGATTCTGTTTGCAGTTCTCTGTGTGTGTCTGTGTGTGTGTTGTGTTTTTTTTTCAGTGCATGTGCTACTACAAGCTGTCAATGCTCATTTTCATTTGGCATGATGCACCGACAACAGCTGCCCAGAGAGTGGGCTAAAAAAGCTGCACGGTATGCCCCTGTTCCCGGGGCCGTTACGAGTTCAGCTGAGTCAGCCAGACTGGGACTGAGACAGCGACGGGTTTGGCTGGTTGGCTGGTTGGCTAGCTGCCTGGCTGGCTGATTGTTAAAGCGATTTCTGATTTAATTTTCCAAATGGCTGCACACACAAAATGCCGCCACTGCCGCCTTCGTGCTGGGCGTGGCTGTTGGCTGCTGCATCCGTTGCACTCCGGACTCGTAAAAATGATTTTGTAAAATTTCTTTTGTTCTCCTTTTTTTTCGATTTGTACAGCTCGGTTTTATGGGCTCCAGCTGGATTGTATTGCGCATTTTAATTATTGCAATTATTTAACTGATTTCGGCTTTCAGCCAGCGGAAAATATAAGACATAGCCAGTTGTTAATTAGATAAAAACAAACGACCGAAAGCCAAATGGAGTTCAAGGAGCGCGTGCAAGTAAGGGGAAAAGAAAGTCGGCGTCCATTTATTGACATACTTTGAGTAAATTAAACTCAATGAGTTGAGTAATGAAACAATTTATAAATTATATATAAATATAAATTCAATAAAAAGAATACAAAAAGAATGCCCAAAATAAAATACCCTTGCAGATATTTGGCAATGCTCAACAGCGTTAAATGTTTCATTAAGTGTTCAAGGGCATAATTAACCCGTTTTCAATGAGTATAGGGTATACAAATTAAAAAGCACACAGTATATATGTATATATATTTAACAAATAAATATATATATTTAAAAGACACATTTTTATGTTGTGTTATAATGCTCGAAACAAAATGCTGAAAATAGCTGACGATCTAAAACAAGAATTTTTCCTTTAATTTTATTAAAATATTTTGCCTGACATATAAATTTATCCATATATCTGTAGTATATGATCTTAAATAAAAGACATTCGAATGAAGCAAACAAAATTTAATAAAAAGTATATTTGCCACGATGGATCTTACATATTATATATAAATATGACTCTTCAGCTGTTATTCTTTTTTTGAAATGTAAAAGAATATTTTATAAAAAATGCAATTACAATAAATTTGATTGAGTTGCAAGAAAGCCGATACAAAAATACAGAACATTGCCAAATCGGAAATAATAAACAAATATAAAAGCTACTTAGGCTTATTTTAGATGGGAAAATTTTGGAAAATTTTTGACTCATGTGTTTGGCGCGTTGAGTGAAAATGTACTAAAATGTTCTTGTATAAATATGGCTAATTTTAGCTCAACGTGATCCAAATTGAAAAAAGTGTTTTGACAGCTTAAAACATTCTCTTATTGAGTAAACAATGCGTATGAGTAATATTCTTAAATCTAAACTAAAGCCAAAGATTAACGAAAACGATTTGTCATTCGAATTAAGGAGAAATTATTACTTGTTTTTTTTTTTTTAAGGCACACGTACAAATATAAGTTTTCTGATAACTGCTAATAAATTAAATTATCAACTCAAAAGTTGAAAATATTAATAATCAATTAACAGTTCCTAATTGATTACAATTTTGCAGGTGTCTGCCATATTTAACAAAGCCGGGCAATTTAATCTACAAAATCTCATACTATATTTATATATGTTTGGAAATTGTAAATTTATAGCTGACGCGCTAATTTATTTATAATTTATTTCATTTCGTGGAGTGGGTGCTGATAATACTCATCTCGCTGGGTCCACTGATTAGTGCATAGACATAAAATCCGACTTGTTGTCTGGCTGTCGCTTTGTGTTTCTGTTTGCCCAATTTATTTGTGTCGCCCATGTGCGTGTGTGGCAAAGTGGTGTTAATTGATGGGGAGGACAAAGCTGACACAAGTCGCAGCATACCAAAAACAACAACGACTACAGCGACAAGAATTACTTGTTGCCATTTGTCAGTCAGTCTTTTGCTCATATTAAAAAGTTTGGCAATGCGCCTGCGCCATCTCCAAAGTACCTACCCCACCCACCCAAGCAAAGATTTTAGTGGTACAGTGGAACTTTCCTCGATTAAACTGCCAACGCAATTCGATGGTGTGCATAGTGTTGACAATGCCGCATAGTTAAGTGTTGACAATGCCGAATAGTTAGTTCCCAATTGCATTTGATCTAATTTTCAGTATTGTGTAGCAGTGAATAACTTCTACAACACTGTTTTTTTTTAAATAGCATAACTTAATTTTGAAATTTCAATAGTGTCAATAATTTCGAATGATATGTCCTCTACGCTTCAGTGCTGTATAGCAGTGAAAAATCTCTGAGAAAATATTCTGACCAGTGTTGCCCAGCAGCTGAATTCCATGAAACTAAGCAAACTTTCAACATATTTTAAAGCTTTTATAAATTGCAAATAGTTAAGAAGTATTAAATGAAAACAATTAATCAGCCTTTTCTTCAAGCGTATTGAACTATATGCAACTGAAATAATTTATATTCACTTCGATAAATCCACTTAAATAAACTAATGTCATTAGTTCTTTTGAAACTGTGAGCAGCTGTCAGTTCTTGATTTGTTTTTGACAGTTCGTTAAAGTCAAATTTAACTTTACCTATTTATTTGTCGTCAGAGCTCCAAATACACAAACAATTGGCGCACACAAATCGACGGCTGGCCAAAAAAAATGGTGACAATTACGTCAACTTCGCGCTGATTTTTTCGTTCAGTCAATGTATCTCTCATATATATACGTATATGTGGGCATCCACCGATATCTTTGTATCTGTGCGATTGTATCTGCAGCGCATCTTTTGGCCAGCCATTCGATTCGTGTTCACACGTGTGTTTACTTTGCGCCAGTTCGTTGCGGAGGCGGCCCCGCCTGCTGAGCTTAGAAATATGAACACACATGCATGCCTATATAAATCATACATATACGGTTAAATATAGTAAATATAAATATGTGCGTGTGTATGAAATGTTATGGCATTTGTGGCATTGGCTTGCTTCAAATTTAATGCCACGCATCTATATACATGTGCGTGTATTTCAATTTTATTGAGTGTCATTAAATTATTATACAATTCATTTTGCGGTTGATGGCAACATTTTATTCGAATTAGTATGAACATTTTTTTGTGCTACATTAAATTTTGTATTTGATGCAAATTTCCGTTGTCCTATTTTTATTTTATGCCTCGCTAAAAAATTTATATATTTTTGTTATTCACTTTTTTATTGTTTGTGGAACGCAATTCTGCATTGCATATGATATTCATATCAAATATAAAGCTTGCATTGTTGAAATAGAGCATTTTTAAATGAAATAATATTTAATTTATATAGTGAACAGGTATAAATCTATAAATTTAAAAACTGCATAAAAGTTTAAAGACAGAATATCATGAAAATAATTTGTCGGCTTGGTGAGAGTCTCATAGAGTCTCTCCATAGAAACCAAAAACCGCTGAATCATTCTGACAAATGTTAATCAAAATAATTTGCGTCGTGGTACAAAATAAAGAACAGAGCTCAGAGTCCGGTACAGTCCGGTCCTGGCAAGCGTAAGGTGTGGGCCACTAATTAGGGCCCGTGGCCGAAAGCTAGATACAACAAAAATATCAAACATGGTTAAAAGAAAGCAGATAAATGTAATGGCAATGGCAAATTACAATTGTTTGCACTTTGGCAAGGTAAAAGTCGCTGCGGGCCGCCAGTCGGAGGCGAAGATGAGGGCAAGAATTGTTGGAGGTTGGGGCTGTGGGGCTTACGGAAAAAAAAGCCAATTCAATTAATTTGTGATTATTTAGCAAAATCAAACAGAAAGCCAAACCGAAATGCAATTAAAATAAGAGACAGGGTAAAAGTAAATTGAAATGCATAGAGTAATCAACAAAACACGGCATGGAGAACTTTAGGTAAATATGCTTAAGTTGAATGGCGGGTAAAAGCAAGCCAAGTTGAAGCTTCTTAAAGTATTGGAATTCTGCTGCTTTTTAATATTCAGTATGTATTATTTAATAGGTTTCGGTTAAAGTTTTAATATGTATTTAAACTTATATACTTTAAATATTCTTAGCTACTTTTTATACCCTGTATAACTGGGCTTAAAGGTTGAAAATTGGTACAAGTTTGAATATTGTATTGGTATCACAAAGGGAGCAATATTTATATTAATTAAATATATATTTATTTTATAACTGAACTTGTTTCTTTGACTAATCTCTGGGTTATTAGAGTAAGATACTTGGATCTGACTTAGGACCTATATTGCAGCTCTTAATATGTGCACCACCTCATCTCTGGTCAATGCAATTAAGTATATTGACCTGCACAGTATTTAAAGCATAAATTCTCTGATGAATTCATGTTTTTTCGTGTATCTAGAATTGACAAAAGACGAATTAATCGCAATTATGCAAGTATTGCAGGATAATGTTACTTTTATTTTGGGTATAATTCTGTTTTCCCCCTGGGTGCAAGGTATCTGCTAGTCCATCTCGCACTCTTGATTCTTGTTTTAATTACGAATGATGTTAACACGCGACTATTTCGAGATATCGTATTGCCGACACATGCAACAAGTCTGTATCTGGCGGGTCTACAGATGTCTTGTCGAGCATTTCTCAAAAGTATTTCGCAAATGAAGATAAACGCAATGACATATAGCACTCATACGCCGCGTTGGCGTTCCGACCCCCGCTGTCTGAGGCTCGCCGATGTCGCCGTAATTGCCTCGAGTAGATCTCGAATACTCAAGCTCTTAAAACGGTAAACGTGTTTCCCATAATTTGATTTGCTGTACTCTGTGCCGCAGCTTCGACGGTGTTTGCCTTCTTTTAATTGGGGCGTGGATTTGTTTTTTTGTCAGTCGCTGAATGAGCTCATTGTTAAATTGTTGAAAATATTTTGAAAATGTACATTAATTAGCCTTCTTAGTCTTCAGATTTCTGTGGATTCTCGTGCATTGATTGGCTACAGGCGCGAGGCTATTAAATTTCAAGTTGATTGTCGTTTATTTACAGAAAAGCCAAAAGGTACAAAGATATTGAACAACATTTATTTAATGTAATTTAAGGTAATTCCTAAAATCAATATCTATATAATGGGATAATAGGTTTTAAATTTCATGAATGTAGATTTTTATATGTGTTTGTTATGTCATCTTTATATATTCCGAAAAAATCTATTAAATTTGAGCTTTATAAATTTTCATTAGGGCAGCTCGAAATTCCTTAGCTTCCAGAGCTTATTAAAACCGATTTGCAATTAGATTATTAATTTATTTGATCTGAAATAAAGCTCGACGCAATTTCGGCTGTAAACTGGTTTCTAGTGATTCAGAAGCGGATTTTTTATTTTCTTAGATTAGATGATGTAGCTTGACGTGTGGGCTGGTGTTATAGAGTTAATTTAATTTAAAATCTTAATGAGGCTTAAAAGCGACGTGATTCTGTTTTCAGACTAATTAAAAAAAATAATTGCGGATCATTAAACTTAATCTGATGCTGATTTATGTAGAGTAAAAAGAGACAATTAAACTGATAATATTATTTATATGTGTTTCGATATAATATTTATGGAATATTTATATGGAATATATTATTAAGAAATCACAGGTATACTTCTAAGGTATTTATAAACTGTAAATAATTAGTTCGAATTCAAATGTTTGACTAAATTACAAACAACATGAGCTCCGATAAGATATCTGATTGACTAATCTAATGCATTCAGTGCCCTTAGTTAATATTCATAGTTTAGAATATAATATTTCATATTAAACTTAAAAGTGTGGCATAAAGGGATGTTTGAGAATTTATTTGGGAGCCTTAACGAATCGCATGCCATTAAATGTAATCGTCTTTTTAAATTGCTCATGAATATTAATGGACCCCAGCTTTCGCTTACGAATTACGAGTACACCACAAACGAATACAAGTGTGTGTTAGTCTTTCACGCATCTCCTGCTACAGACATTTGCTCGCGTCACTTGAATAAAACTCACCGCATGAAGCCACTGAAACTGACAGTCAACAGCAACAATAATAAGAACAACAACAAATGACAGCAACAATTCAAACCAGGCCACACACGTCAATAGATTCAAAAATATGCGTACTAAATTAGTAAATGCACATGAATTCTATTAATACGCAACGAAAATAGAATTCATAATGGGAACAACTAAAATAGCAGCACACTGCGAGCCATGTGTTCTAACTCGATTGTATCACACACGTGTAAAATATGTATGATCCAGAGGAATCTATTTCAGCAGTTTTCTATTTCGGTAGTATTGTAGTATTTGAGTATTTAAGGGCTAGGATAGAATATTCTTTATATAAGAACCTTCATTTGTCTAACTAGAACTGTAAAACAAGCCCTGCTATAGATATTTTCTTGGCTTAGTGCACCAAACATTTCTAGAGATTATAATATCAATGATAACAAAAGTAATCGTAATTGTAATAGTAATATTCAGAGGGACCTTCGCCTTAAATTAATATTATGCATTCAAACTAAACTACATATATTAAATATTAACCAGAGCCTAGAATTTTGATGTTCATAAAAGTTGCCATTAAGCTAGCCCCATTCTAACCCTATCTATCCTATTTATAAGTGCACTGACTGGGCTCAATCATTCAACAAGGACGCGCTCTGGCCGGTTTAAAAAAGTCGTTTGTTGCCGATTTGAGGCGCAAAGATTCAGCAATTACAGGCAAATGGAGCCAAGCGTCAGCCGACCCCATTAGAGGCATGAAATTTGCAAAAGGATAGCGCACAATTGCAGCTTGGGCGTTGGCCTTGGCGAAGCGACCTTCTGCGCAGTTTGCTACTCAGGATTCGCATACGGATTCGTTTAACAAATGAAGCAAAGGTTAAACTTCTCTCACGAGCAGTTTTATTTGATTTACACAAGTGTGCAGCCTGTTACCGGCTGCCCGTGCTGGCGTCAGGATGAAAAATGCTGCCAGCCGTGTCGGCTGATAATAAATCAATGAACAAGAAGAAAGGCGGGCAGCTGGGCAGTATGGTGCGGTGTTGCCATTGGCAGGCCACATATTGAACGTTTGCATACTTAATTAAGTCAATTATTTTGATGTGGTTGCTCTATAAAATGTTAAACGCCGCAACGACATCGAATCAATATGCGTCGCGCTCCTCGCTGCCACACGCGGCGTATGCGTAGTGTCAACTAGCGAGCCCGCAAACTGGCATACACTGGCGATATGGCGATGTGGCGATGTAGCGCGCCAGTGAGCAAACACACCTCAAAATCCTTGACCAAAACGGGTGGGATCCAGCCCCCTCTGGTGGCCACGTGCCCACCCAGTTAGCTGTTATCCTTTCGTTTATCCTTGAAACTAAATACATTAGCGCTAAGTGGACGTTCGATATGAGCGCTTCTTCAACGGCTTCATCTCACATGCTCAGCTGTTAAGCGCAGTTTGTTGAACACATATTTGTTCAATAATTCTTTATTTTTGATGTTGCTTGCATTTAATGGCCACATGAGTAATGCGTTTGATTAGCTGTGATTATGCGGCATAAAAAGGGCGAGCACAATTATAATAAATTTCCAACTAGCGCTCCCATTAAAGGCAACAAATTACCCAGTAATATAAACAAGTGCCCACTCGACAGCTATTTTTATCAGACGCCTGCTGTTCCAATAAACAGAGCAAGCGAGTTTTGGTTTATTGATAAGCTTGACTTGGCTATGAGTGTAGCTTAAGTTGTTCAGTTCATTACAGCCCAGCAAGAAGCTTTAAAGATGTCCATCATGTTATTCAAGCTGGGATACCAGGGTATAAAAGTAGGAGACAGAACCAGAATCAGAAAAAGTTTTTTTTATAAACCATAATATAGTTAATGTACTTTTTTAAATATTTTCTAAAGTATGTACATTAACTATAAGTTCTTGATACAGATTTTTTATTAAACTTACAATTCATTTGTAGATATTTATAAAAAATATGTAAGCTAAAGCTAAAGCTAGCCGTTTCTTGTTAGTTGATAATTTTTAATCGGGTCAGTTTTCAGTCAGTCAATAAAATAGAAGGTTGTCATTTGTTGGGCTAACCCTTTCGGAATACGTTTTTTTGTACGTTTTTTTTTTTGTTTTTATAAAGAAATAATTACTTTTCCATTCGGCTATTTTGGTGAAATGTCAATATCTAGATATATATATATGTATTTGTCTGTATATAGCAATCAGAGCGAAATATTTTGCATATCAACAGCGAAGCCAAAGTGGCTGCCGGCGCTTGCCAGCTGCGCTAATCTTCTTAACAATCGCAGTACGCCGGGGGCGGGATAACCAACTCGACGGGTTGTCATGGCCGGGCATGGGCGAGCGACTGAATGGACGAGCTGCAAAATGGAAAACAGACGGATAACCATTTCCGCCAAACGCTATGATAAAGAAAATGTGCGCGAAATTAAAAGAAAATGCAAATGACAGTAAACAGCCGAAAGTTTGTAATTGAATATGAGGCGCCAAAAGGCAATATTTTGCCCAGATCTGTCCCTGAGCATTTCTCTATAGTATAAAGTTTTCGAGTGGCAGCTAACAAAATGCCAAAATCAATAGGTTGAGCTCGTATTTGGTAGCTGGAATGGATGCAGCCCACGGCATAGATACAAAACCCGCTTAGTTGGATTTATTCGGTCATTTATGACGCAGATGAAAATCATTTGGCGATTGCTGCCGTTGGCTTTGTGATTGTTGTAACTATTGTAATTTAACTAGCATTTACATTTCAGCGTTTGCTGTTTTCCATTTGCCGTCAACACAGTGGAAAGTTCTTGTTGTTGTTGTTGACAATAAAAATCGAAATCAATAAAATGAAAATTGATGCTTTCAGCCGTAAAACAAAACGGAAATTGAAATGTGGTAAGCAGTGAGTTGTGTGAGAGAGAGATAGAGAGAGAGAGAGAGAGAGAGGGAGAGAGAGGGAGAGAGACGGTGAGGGTGGCTTTACCTATGGCCAGGTGTTGCTGCAGCTTGCCAGTTCAGGGTCGATTTCCTATTGCAGGCAATGCTAGCTCGCACGAATTTATAGTCAGTCGGTTCTCATAGGCTTTAGCTTTCGTCGACCCATTTATATATATATATACTCGAGCATAGTTGTAGCGATTATCATATTCTTCACATGCTGCTTTTTATATGTTCCATAATTATGTTAAATTAAAAAACAATCACTCAAACTTTTAACACTTTCAACGCTTGCAGTCCAAGCGAAAAAACGAAAACAGAACACGGCGCCACTTTAACGCCCACAAAAGCAACAAACCAAAATCATATCTAAGCCAAGCTATCTGCACACACATACACACACACACGTTGGAGTGTGCGTGTGTGTTGGATTTTATTTGCCTTAGATTAGATTAAATGTAACGCCGTCTACTGAAAGCCCGTCTAAAGTGCGCAAAAGAAAACAAATGAAAAAGTTTTGTTTGTTTTTTGTTGATTGAAGTGGAGTTTGGTTATCAGCTACCCATGAAATCCACAAGCCGAAACGGGCCTAGTGTGGCAACAAATATAATCATACATATTTCTATTTTTAAAATGTAATTAAATGTATAAATATAATTGTAATAGTAATTATTACAACAAAGCAAAAGAGAGACCCCTAAATGTGAATCCCGCGCATATGAAGTTCATTTTAAGGTACCGATACGTCGCAACCTTTTCTTGATATCGATAAATATCGATAAGCAGCCACAGTTATTCTTAAAATACATATACACATTATATTTTATTATTTAATTTGCATTCATTAAAAAATTACTTTGTTTGACCTAGATTTATTTATATGTGAGTTTTCAAAATAGCGAAATATTCAGAATTGTTATTCTAATATGGATTACGCCTCTGTCTATTCATACCTGAAATAATTTCCTTTTTTCTATTATTTTTATTATTACTATAATATATAACCCCATATCTGTTGCAATTGTCAATTGTATTTCAGCTCTAGAATATTTGTTTTAAAAAGCGCCTGCTTTAAACAAAATGGGCAGCGATTTGCAAACGGACGCGTTATTTGACTCAAAGTTCATGGTCTTCGAGTGGGTTGTGGGGGCCGTGGGGAGACAGTTACTTTTGATTTGTGACCGCGACTGAGTTTGTGCCAGAATTCGCAGTCGGAATTGCAGTTGACTGGCGTGCAATTATTGTTGCTTAAATAAGTGCTTCGAGTTGCGCCACAAATATTTCAAATGCACGCCTACAATGTCTGTCAGAAATGTGGTCGAGTATCTTGGAAATTTCGCATTTCGATTTTTTGTTTGCCGTGGGCAGAGTGACACAAAAAATTCAACATTATACAAAATCAAAACAAAAATAAAAATAAAAAGCAACTAAACATTTCAACACATGAGTGCGTAACTTGCAATTTGCCAAAAATGGCATCGAATGTTGTGAGTTCAGCTTGGCCGGCATAACTTGCCCCAAACACACACTCCCAGCTACACTCCCAACTACACACACACAGATCCAAAGATACACTTGTCGCATATGAATTCATTATGAAGACCTGCTGGAATTGCTGTTTGACTGGCTGACATTACAATTTTGCACTCAGCCCCCAGTCTCGGTCGGTTCTCGACTGTGTCTTATTTATTTACTCGCATATGTATATATTTTGCTTTTCGTTTTTGGTGCTCTTTTGTATGACGCTCACGTTGAGTTGAGAAATACGTTTGTATATAAGAAATGTCGCGCAAAAATGTTATTGTATAAATTGCAGTAGTTGTTGCTTTAGCACGCACAGTGGGCAATTTCTAAAAACTAGTGTATAATAATGTCAAGAAGAGACAGCTGGTATCAGACATACAGATAGACGCCTCGGAGGTCCATTTTCCACCCTGAGGGGAGGGCTTAATCATCATTAAAAGGGAATAAAGGGCTTGTGCAAAAGTACGTTAGAGCCAGAAAGACGCTTCTCCGACTCCAAAGGTACACATATTCTCAGTCGAGACGATCGAGCCAAATCCATTTGTCTGTTTATCCGTCTGTCTGAGCTTTAGGTCTTTAGATTTGAAATATTGGTAGTTGGATCCTCCTTGTACACGAAAAGATCGAGCTATGTTCAAGTTAGCAATATCTACTAGTGATCACGAAACAGGTCTCTCAACTTAAGAGAGACACAAGAGCTGATATATGTGTGTGTTCTGCATATCTGTGTAACTATGGAACGTACCATGAGCCACCTTGTCGTGTTTATGAGACCATTAGTTTTTAGCATTTTCGAATGCACTTAATTCAGCATTTTCATACCTTTTAAAGTTAGCTTGCTCTTTTAACCAGAGACCATCACGGTCGATAGCCCAGTCTTTATTCAAATCCTATCTAATTTTAATCCCGTTGTCCAGGCTGTAATATTTCTAAGAGCAATCTTAGTTGAGGGAAATTATTTTTATACAAATTCGGAAAAAAACACATTACAAAATTGAATTATTTAACTTGTATTTCTCGTTAATATTGCAATAATTCTAAAAAATCTTATGCTTTCCTTCATCTAAAAATTAGTTTTTATTCACTGTAATTTATTTTCTCTCCATTTCCTGAATCCTATTCATATTTCTTTGTCGTACATTTTCTCCTACCCGCTTCTCAAATTCTGTTTCTGTTCGGCTGTATGTCTAAAGATCTATCTTCTTCCTACTAATAGACGGCAATCAAACAATGGTGCGTGTGTATATATGAGTTTACGGATGAGTACATATTTATATATAAATAATAAATAATATATATGTTAAGCAAATCAGGGAACGTTTTAACCCGAAGCCTTGTATTTATTTAATGAAGTACTTAAGAAGCACCTTGAATAGAATCAAATCTTCTTCTAAAAATCCCTAACAAATAGATAAGACATTATACATCATAATCAATTGATATTATCAAAATGAACTTAATATTTGTATTAGCATTGTCTATCAACTCTTTGGTTTGACATTCGCTTCGCCTTTACATGAAATATTCATATTTCACAGCGACTCGGTTCGGGGCCGCGTTTCGCAAACCTAAACGACACTTAAGTGCCGGGCACTTAATAACAAATTTCTGGTTAAGACATACACCAGAAGACTTCACTAGACGCCTTTCGTGAACTGCAGCTTAAAAATGTGAAATATGCGCCCCACTGCTGCGGTGTCATGTTGGGCTGCGTAGTTGTGGGTAGCTCCCAACAAGTCCCAGACAGTTGCACCAACCCCCACCGCATTACCTGACCAGCCCGCCAGCCAGCCAGCCAGACAGCGAGTGCAGCTTCCAGTAAAGAATGCTCTGTTTATTTTATACTCTGAAATATACTTGATTTTTCTGTGTTGCTCTAAAGCGTACTTTGAGTACCTGGAGTTCATTTCGTTATTTTTATAGTGACATTTGCTCACTTTCAAACTGTTGTTGCTTTCTGTTGGCATTGTTGTCCTTGTGACTTTATTTAAATGCGTATACGTAATTAATTAGACTGCATTACTCATACGCCGAGTCCACTGGCATATTCATCATCCCAAGTAGGGAAATGGACATTTGACTTGATTGGATTTAAGCTAAGTGCTGTTAAGTGAAAACTTAGTTGAGAGCCAAATTCAACTGGCATCTGATTTTCATTTAGATTAAGTAATTAGAGCTGAAATCCAAATGTATTTATTTCATTATTTGGCTAGATACAATCAAACTCTAATCGAAATGATGGGGATTTCTTGTGGTATGGTTAGACAGTTTCTCGATTAAGTGTAAATTAATATACATAATATTAGAAAAAGAGTCAGAGTAAGACAGACAGAGTATATAATTATTTGAAAACAAAAGCATAGAAATCAGGTGGAATTGAGTGGGAACGACTAATGAAAAGGGCCAATAGAATATTGGGTATGGCATTGACTTAGTTCTCTATTTTGCCAATAAAATTAACTAAAACAAAGCCCATATTATGAAAATAACTAGTACACAAATTGTAGAAGAGACGAGAAGGGGTTCAAAGGCATCTGAGTCACATGACAGCTAGTACCTAATGCACTTGTTAACGTAAACTGACAGGGAAGAAAAATCAAGTTTTAAAAATTCAATTTAATGACGCAATTCTAAAACCAGCCGGTTAATGCTAGATAAGCAGAGAGGATGAACATGCCTATAACGACTCAACTCGAGTCCGGAACAAAAATAATTGATAGCTTCAGTTTATTCACCACAAAATCGAATGTAATATAAAAGAAATTGATTTTACAAACATTTATCTATAAATTCCTTGGTCTGAAAGTTATTTTTAAAGTAACAACCATTTGGAATTATAACTGGGCGTTTCTGACAATTGAAACGTACCTTGAACCACATTACTTACAAATTCTCTACCAAGTCCCGAAACTGTCATAGATTTAAATCAAATTCAACTCATTCTAAACCGAAATGCAAAAATAGATTAAAAAGTTGACTTGGTAGACTAACTTTTTGAAATGCTTGGTCTTATTCTAATTTAGGGTAGTAAGACTCTCTGCTGATTTTGGATCATTAATTCAATATTTAATTCCGAAAATGATATACTTTTATTTTGCCTTTCCTCTGTTTATCAACCCAATTAAAATTAAAGTATTTTTCATAAATCTATATTAGTTGCAAAAATTTGCATTTGTTGATAATATATTTTCATTAGCTTCAATAAAACTCTCTTATTTGTCAGCTAATGAAGTTCAGGGGTTTTTGTACTATATTCCAGGGTATTTGTGACTCGACGTTGATTATCTCAGTTTCTTTTGTAATTTAATTTTGTTGTTCTGTTCAGCTTTTCGACACGCTACTTTATGTAAGCATTAAAACTAGCGCCTCGCACAAAATCTACTTCTATAGATACATATAGACGACGTTGTCGTGTGGATTGTGCTCAATTTTTTGTAGCTGGATGTTGTTGTTGTTGTTGTTGTTGTCGCCGGCGTTTGCAATTTGTGCATATTTGTTACAAGGTCAATTTGTCTGATTGTAAAAGTGCGAAAAAGCAATCCGAAATAAAATATTGCGCCTATTTTTATGGCCAAATATGTAGGTAGAATATAAATGTGTGTATTTAAAATAATTTAAAATCTATTGTGTTTAACTAGTTTCTTCTTTCTTACTGACTCTAATTTATAAATAAATGAAATTCGTTTGCACTCACTTTCAATTGCAGGTTTAAGGCTTTCTTAATTTTAGTTTTATTCTATTTGATTGTATTTGATTGAAATCTAGCTGAACCGCTGACTAAATTTAAATAAAGTTGCCAGCCGAGAGATTGGCTCGTGGCTGCCTCTGATGGCGTTGATGCTGCCAACAGCTGCAGCCATTTGGCTGCTGGCCCCTCGTTCCTCCCGGCAACAACACAACAATAACAGCAACAATTTTCAAATTGAATTTTCTGTCAGCTGCCAGGACGGATGGCTGACGCAAATGACTGTTCGTCTGTGCCAGTGTCAATGCCAGCGCTCGTCCATGTGCCCAACTGTGCCTTAGTCGCTTTGGGCAAATTAACTTTTGTGGTCAAATTCGATGCGGATCCACTAAGTAGAGGCTGGCTGGCTGGCATGTTGCAAGGCGATTTTGATGACGTGATTTGGCCCAGGCCCGCCCCGTGGCAAATCAAATTTCCCTTTTGTCCGCATTTCACTTGACAGTGCCTAATTCTCCTAATAGGCGACAAATTGCGAGGCAAAGACAGCAGCGACAGCATTCGCATCCATTCATCTGTCTCTCGAATCTTGTATCTGTATCTGTCTCTCTGTGCGTGTAGCTGCATCTGTTACCGATGACATAACCAAATGCATCGTCTGAAAAGCAAAAAAAAAAAAGAAGAAAAATAATACAATTACGCACAGTAAGCGTTAATGTGTTTCAATGTATATGATTGCGCGCGTGTATTTCAATGTGTGTGTGTGTGTGTGTGTGTGTGTGTGTGTGTGTGTGTGTGACTGAAATGGGCGTGTGTAAGCATTTGTAATATTCCTAAGTCATTGCCAGCAATCGATAGTAATTACGCTTCAAGGACCTCTGCCATGGTGCCAGTGAAAACTAGAACTCAGATAAGAGCAAGACGAACAAGTGAACTAGATAGACAGAAAAATACTGTTGATATGTTGGAGTGGGAATACATGATAAGACTGTGTAAGCTTGGGGAAAAGTCAAAGATATTAAAGGCAAATACAAACACAAGCAAATGAATGCCAAGAAAAAACATAGCCCAAGAGCTATCAAACAGGTGGAATACAACAAAGTTCCTAGAAAAACATGTGATATATTCAATTAAGCTTCAAAGCAATTAGTTGAAAATAATAAAACAAAGTAATTGTCCTTTGCTGCAATTAAGTAAATCGATAACAATATTCTTCGTATTGTATGACTGAACAAAATTGTCATAGCTAAGTATAAAGCTTCTGTGTGCTAACAAACTATTTCTTTCATGGAAATCAGCAGTTTTCAAGACATTTTCCAATAAGCTGAGTTCTAATCAAGTTTGCAAAACCTAACAATAATTTTCAGCGGTTCGATTCAAGTCAATACCTAAACGCAGGTTGGATATCCAAATAATAAAACTATTTTATCATAAATTTAATTATTTATATCTATATACTTCAATTTTTAAATTTACTTTCGACACTTGATATATGGTTCAGTTGCGTCGTCGACTAAGCTCAGCATTTAATTATTAACTGAGCATATATATATTATTTAATTGACTGCTAAAAAGGTGTAGAAAAATGGTATAGTATTTTCTAGCATTAGCTTGTTTGAATGTGTTCATCTACACCCAGGGAAAGTATTTAAATCCATTAGCAATGGGCTAGAAGTGTTTTCCAATTGAAAATTTAAATTACAAAGTCACAAGTCCATTTAAATCAACATTTTACCTTCATAGATTTAGGGCAGATATACATATTACCACGAAAAAATTTGAGCCAAAATAAAAATTGACCGTCATAACTTACAGAATGCAATTTTCTGACAGACAAAAAGTGGAAAAAGATAATACACATGCCAATAAATCACAGCGCTCAAATAAATCTGACGTAAGCATACAAAAAACAGTCAAAATCGTTAGCCAAAAAAGGAGTATATGTAAAATGCGACTTACAAGAAACAATATACAGCAACAAATAAAGGATTACGCAGAAGCAATCAAAGCAAAATGCAAACGGAAATAAGGGACAGAGGCAAAGATTTGAGCCAAATGCAGCAGCAATAATAACAACTAGTTACATCAATGACAGTGGTAATGGCAATGGAGAGCTAAAACCACAGTTGGCAGCTCGCCGGGGCCAAGGTAAGCCGAATAAGGATCAAGTCAAAGCTGACATTGCACATTGCAGCAAGCAGTCAAGGCGGATGTATCACCGAACCATGCTCCATGCACAGTAGCCAGCACAGGACATGCAAGGACAGTCGGTCCAACAACCAACACCAGCTGCGGCTGTGGCTTTTGCTGCTGCTGCTGCTGCTGGTGAGCGGGTTTGGGAGGATGGCATCATTTACACGGCACTGTAGCCAGAACTGCATGTGCATGTGCAGAGGGCCCAACGGGGTAGGATTGTGGTTTTTGCATGCTCAGAACAGTTTTGTGAGCCTATAAAACGCTTGACTTAAGCACATTGCGACTGCTTTAAAGCTAGGGCAATTTAAGTCAGACGCCAATAAAGTCTGGCAGCCGCACTGACAAAAAGACGCCGCAGGATCCTCCAATCCACGGCACGTGCTGGCCAATCAACCAACAACACGCAGACGAATAAGCTGAGCGCCCGTTTTGGGTGGCCAGCAATCGAGTAAACTTTCAGAGTTATGGAAATTTCTATAAAAATCCCTCGCTACTTCTACGAGTCGACAACGAGATATCCTATCCAATACAATTAAAGAATTTAGCAAAGCCTGCATAAAATATTGGAGTCAGAGGTTATATATGTTATATATGGGACCCAGCCTTGAAAACTATTTTCAAATTTAGGCCTTATAAAATAACTGAGTGTCTATATAAAGCAAAATGAGCAAAAAACTTTGATTCCAACTTTTAGTTTTTCATCCGATCGACTGCAGGTTGTTTGTATATGATAATCTTTATGAAGCGGCTTAATTAATTGATACCAGCTAAAAATAAGGTAGATTGGGATAAAAAACTTAACATATATTTTATTTTATGGCATATTAATGCGTATAATTATGTAATTTCTTTATGATTAATTCCTTTTCTCACTTCTTATTATTTATTATTTTGCGCCTATATTAATTAAGAATTTTGATAGATTTGGGTATTTTGCTGTTGTATGGTTTTTTTATATTTTGATGTGCTAAAAGGTGACTAGGAGAGGTTGGGATACATTTTTAAAAAAATAATGTCGTTTATTAAAAATTATACGGTATAAGATAATAGAAAGTGCGTGGGATAGTCAGCTTTTATTTAACAAAAGTAAAAATTCCCTAATTACACCCTCCTTACTCTTTCGGTTAAAGATATAAGGAGCGCAAGTTGATGATGGTTTGATCTGGAAATTATGGCTAGCAGACGCAGACAACGAAACAACTGCAAATTGTAGCAGATGAAAATGGGAAAAAGGGTTGTGGGCAACCACCCGGGAGCGAAATATTTTGCATAAGCGTGGCTCTCCAAATTATGCCCCATTTTGTGGCTGAACATAAATAAAGCAATAAAAGGGGCGCATAAAAATGGAAACAACATGGCAGAGAGAAAGAAAAAAAGAAAGAACTTAAGTAAACGAAACGAGGACAGTTCGATTTATATTCATAATTTACTAAAAGGGTGCCCGTTGTGTTGTTTAAATGCTTGGACATAAATGCGATGCTTAAATGTATCCAAATATATAAGACATGCAAATTTTTCATATTCAACCAAAGCCTACACAAAATGCAATTTGTAAAAAGAAAATCATCAAAACTTAACGAGTAAAATCTTAAAGAATTTATAATTAAACCTATTTGCTGCTATACAATAATAATACATGTGTGTATATTATTTACAACATAAGTAATAATTAAATATTTTTTATGGAAAAAAAATATATATATCTATAAATTTAAATTTGAAATATGGCTTAAGTTTAATGAAATTGACTTTATAATTTACAGCACTGTGATATTTAGTTTCGGGCCCTAGTTATAAGAATACGATTATTATTTAAATGCCTGGCATTTAAATCTTAAGCTGTATTTTTAATGTCATGATTGCTTTCAGCTGTTGTGGCAATTGTGCAATTGGAAATTTCACACCTTGGCAGCTGGCACAGCGAAGGTAATTCAATCCAAAATTTCATTCCGGCCTCCCCGTCTGCACACTTCCCGCCGTCAGCACACGCTCCCAAGTCAATTTGCCATATCATTTGCAGCAGTCGAATTGCCAAGGCAAGCTGTCTACTGCCCCGCTCGTGCCCCTGTCCATTACCCAGTGGGGGCAGCTGGCCATATATTTTGGCCATTATTGCTTTTCAATATGTTTGGTACACGTTTCAAGGCAAAGTGGATGCAAGAGGAAGCACGCAAGCAAGCAGGAAAGTCGCAGAATGTTGTATACGAGTATGTTTGGCATTTGCCCAGCTCGACTATCTATAAAGTTCAAGGACAATTATATGTGGTAATGAACGAAAGGTTTATTTTAATTTTGTCTTAAATCATTTATTTTCGTTTTATACCCTGTAACTAAGAGAACTAGTAAAGAAAAACTTCAAAATGACCTTATTGAATCCAAGATATATGAACACATCATAGGAATATGATGATCATATATGTCTTTCATATATATTATCTAGCAGTATTTTACGTGTTCGAGTAGGAATATTTTTAAACGCCCTTACAGTTACAGGCTAATTCCTGGTTGGGGAATCTTGACTAGGGCGCACTTCTTGTGCCTGACAAAGTAGCGTTGATCAAAAGGTTTGAATTTTGTTTTGCATTATGTATTCCCCTTTTATGCCCTATTAATTATTTTGCTGAGCACAAGCAGCAAAATTTATAATTTTTTAAAACTGTCTTGTACTATTTAACTAATACAAACTACTTTTGACTACTTTTTGAAGGTTGAACATAGTTTTATTTATTATACGTACTTATAGTGAGGAAAACATGATAAAGCACAAAGAACTTAGTTTAACTCGGTCTTCCCTTGGGTGGATTAAATCCTTTGAGCTTTTCGGCTGTTGTCCAGAAGGCGTACAACCAGGTGATTTTCGTGTCGTTGCATTCGGTTGACTTGCTGAGTGCAGAGTCTAAAAATCTACCCACCCAAAAAAACTTAATAAAAGCTCTACACGACCTCTGTATGACCTCAGTCTTATATAAAATGGAAACAGCATATGCAAACTGGCTTTTATATATTTGATAAGCCCAGCTGCTCACGTTGGATACATCTGATGGGTATTGATTATAATTACTAAGAATGTTGTACAGCGTATTGGTGCGCAGTTTTTATGACAGCCAAAATGGCGTTGATCGAAACGTCTTTATGCGCCGCAGCCTGAAAGTAGGCAACGAAAAACGTGCACAAATTTAACTGTTATTTGTTATTATTAACGAGCAGGTGCTCAACAAAATGCGCGCCGCCACAGCCTAAAAATAAAATCCAAATGAATGACGCAGATTTTATGAAACGTTGCGCAGGCAGACGCTGCGAGTCACTGAGAGAAAGGGAAAGAGAGGGGTAGGAAAAAGACAAGCTGAGATTCCACCTTTACCGAGTAGCGTAAACAAGCAAACTCGTTTGGCGCGGAAATGCAGCTGTGCTAAAAGGGAAAAACTGCTGCGCAAATGCGCATTTAATTGCGCACTCAATGGGAAACCCTAAAATGGAGGCCACAGTATGGTGGCGGGGGGATGCCAACTGAGGGACGGATATAGACAAGGGAGCCAGCCAAAGCCTTGGCAGCTGTGCGGCGACGCATTTTTTGGTCATTTAAAATGTTGAATGGCCAACTGAATAAACGTTCCCATTTACCAAATGGCTTTCTTTCTCTACAAAAAAAAATTGTTATGGCCATTTGCGGTTTTGGTTTCAAAAGCCAAGCTAAAGAATTTTTGAAAAGCCAATATTGGGTACGAGATTCAAACTACCTTTATGGGAAAGAAAAAATGTTTAAAAAAGCTTTAACATTCAATTTTAAGAATAGTTTATTTTGCAGGAAATATGTAATCCTCTATTTGGGAACCTAAGGGAAACTTACTATACATACATATATAAATTAAATTTTAAATATAAGAACAAAATATTTAATTGATTAAAAAAATAATAATATTATTACTACTTAATGCCTTAGTAGGGCGCAATTTGTTATTACGTTTAACACTTTCATATAATTGAATACATAAATAATTCGAAAAACTTGTAAATCAATTTGATTTGTAAAGCTTTATAATTGCAAAAGTATAAAATGGGCTTACAAATGTACGCAACAAATTATTTGTGACAACAATTATTTTCGTGCATAATTTAGTTAAAATGGAATTTAGTGCATTGTTATTTATTGGCACGAGCTTAATCTTTTAATCTTATTACAAATGAAACAGGAAAACATTTTCATCTGCTTTCTAGAATTATAATTTTTGAAAAGCAGCTGTTATAAAAATCATAAGCTTACGATAATGTTTTCAACCTGTTTTTAAATTCTAACTTATAACAACTATTAATTGGTAAAATAAAATACAAAACTTTGGCATACAACACGTAACCGAATTGTTGACTTCACACATCACAAAAATACCCAAAAATTCGCATTTACTATAATGATTTCTTCGCATATCAATACCTATATCTATCATATCATAACTTAACTAATAGCTAGACATTTGTTAAATCTGAATCTCGCTTTAATAGACAAGATATTAAAAGAATATATTTTTTTAGCTTTCGGTCCCATAATCCACAATTCTGTAATAACCCCCAAGATCAACTTTATTTATAGTTAATTAAAACGTAAAGCGGCCGACTTCCATTTAATATTGCCCCACATCCAGCTAGAATGGCCTGCCATTATCAAGAGGGGCACAAGTTTTCAGAAAATGCAGAATTTCAAGTTATGAAAGGCGCAAAGTTTTTACCTTTTGAGCGGCTTTCAGCGAACAGCGTCAACAAAAAGTTTCAGCTTGGTTGCATTTTTGCAGCATCTCTTGTCGAGCAGCGGCCTGTTGCATGTTATGTTACAACGTGCCAGCAACAACCAAAGCACCACCTGCCGCCAGCTCCAATTCTTTTGGCCTGCAGAGACAGGTTGCCATGCGTTTGACAAACGCCCTCATTGACGTCATTAGAGCTAACCTGTGGCAATTCACAGCGTTGGGCCCCAGGTTGCCAAGGGAGTCGCCGACAAGGTGGGCGGGTGGCCAGGTTGGCCGGTTGGCAAGTGTTAAGTTTGGGGCATCGTCAGCAGCTGCAAAATGCTTTTGAAGCTTAACTCAGCGAACCAGTCGCCAGTCGAATAGCGCCATTGAAGCGTGCCAAGGACATGCGTATGCCAGGCCTCTGATCCCCCGTTCACACACAGTAACGCGGCCCAGTTCTCGTCCCTGTCTATTGTTTTCTGCGCCAGTCAATATTGCACAATTTCGATGGATTTTGCATTGATGTTGTTCTTGTTTCTGTTTCTGTTGTTGTTGCCGCGTTTTGTTCGAGCACGAGTCGAAAGACAAATGCATCGATGCTTTGTTTCGCTGACCAGAAAGGAAAAACTGTTGGCCCAGCACATTAATGAAATTGGGATTGGCCAACAGTTGGCGCGGCAGCTAATTGATTGATCAACAAAGTAGACTTCATGTATGTATATATAGACCGCGCTCATATGCCAATTATCGCGTACACAAATATATTTTCATATGACAGCTGAGCATTTAAACAAGAAACTAGCAACGAAATTGGTGTAAGTTGTTCATGTCAAGTCCAAATGTAGATGTTCTCAGCAAACAAAAAGGTTATTGTTTATCCCGAAGCTCACATATAAGTATATGTTAAAGGAGAACATAAGTCGATAATATTACATTATAGTTCTAAGAAAGAAACAGACTGCTCGTTCGCAATTTCATTTATCATTCGTCTACAATTAATATCACAAGAAAAACTTTCTTAAAAAATGTTTGTAATTTATAAGTCTTAATAATTTAAGAGTTAATGTAGAAACAATGAGCAATGAGCAATGATTAGGAAGATCGTTAAGATTAATTTTAATATATACATAAAAAGCTTGGAGTTGGTGGACCCGTTTATTACGTATATTGTTGCTACATATCAAATGATAAGACGAAAGAGTTCTCTACTTTAAAGTGCCCACATTTTAAATACCCTGTACCCAAAATGCTTTAACAACTACACACATGTTTATTTAAAAGCATTAAAAGCGACATCTCGGCTTGAAAAAATATTCAGTCTTGTCTAAATACCGTGGAACATATTTTAAAAATTTATAGAAAAATATGTGCATATGCTAAAAACTAGTGTGTATTTTTGGAGCAGGTAAAACTATCTACTTTACTTTACTTTTATGTTTATATAAACGGACTGTATAGTAGTAAAGATGGACAAAAAAACACAGTTCACATCTTCCAGATCAAAAAACATGTACTTTATGGGCTCGAAAACGTCTCCTTTTGGTGGTTACGAACAGTTACATAATTACACCCTACCTATTTAATGGTTACGTAGTATAAAAGGGCTCTCAAATATCCTTAGTTATATTTTCGTGGGCTTTTCTTATTGACAGATCTGTTTGTTTGCGTCTATATGCGAGTAAACACATTAGTTTTCATGACGCCAGCGCTCGTAAAAAATTATTATTAAACATTTGCACACCCATCTGAAAAAATCTGCACTCTGAAAATACCTTTGTTTGCTTTTGCTGCCAGCTTGGACACCCGCTGCGCTCGTTTTGTCTTCATATCAATTACCCGACGCAGAATCCAGCCGCGCGTGGCCCATAAAATGTGTCCAAGGGGTAGGTGCCACAAATGAGAAAATGCTAGGAAGCCATAAATGAGCCGCAGGACAATGCGAAAAATATGAAATATTCTTTCTGCTTGGCCATGATGCAATCAGGTGGCTTTGCGTTGACCGAAATAAAACAATGAGTCAAATGATAACGAAAGCTGCAGCCAATGCTGAAACACAGGGGACCACAAACATTATTTTTGAGTCAATTGCCCAAATGCAAAGTCAATTAACAGGAAAATTTTAAGCTCCTTTTAAGTGATCAACTGCGTCGATGCGTTCCTTGTTGTCCAATCCTTTCTTGATGAAGACAACAACTCTTCAACATCAATTAGGAAATCAATTTTGTGGTTTGTTTGTGTCAGCAGTTGTGTGGGAAAAACGAAAATCGAGCTTAAGTCCATCAGGTGTATTAAAACCCCACCCAAATGTCCTGTGGCATCCTGTGCTAGCATGCATGTGACATTTGTGTGTGTGTGTGTGTAGCTTTAAATTCGAAGAAGACAGCACAAGTTCTGGGTCACTTGATTTACAATCATCGAAATATGCAATTGCCAATTGCCAATTGCAATTTATTGAAACAAAAGCTATTTTGGCAAACAGTTATCGCCCACAAGGTTGGCCAAACTTCTGCAGTCCTCTCAATGGCCAAATAAATTATCAAATGCTATTTAACAAAAACAAGAAAGACGAAATTAGATTATTGTAGAAGGTCTTGCTGGCAAGGCACAAGGACACATTTTTGACATTTGCTTGAATTGGCTAAAGTAAATTGTGGTAAACCAAAACGCATGCATGTATTAAATGGCTATAATATATGCATGTAAAACTTATTTGAAAAGGTTAACCAGGTTACTAAAACCACATAAAAAGGCCATCAGAACGAGCAACAGGACATGGCTGACCGGAGCTCAACACGAATACACGAATGGAACGTACTAAAACTGTGTGGGACTTTTGCACATATATAGATACATATATATATATTTATTGTATACTATGTGCCAGTATTTGTTAATCATTTATTTAGTTGGAAGCCGCAAGCTGTTGGGAGCAGTTGACTTCTTGACATATGTGCATACTCGATTTGTTGTAAATGGAAAATTCTTGGTGCGATTTAATATTTACATGTTGATGAAGCTTCATAAATAATGTTATGATTGCACTGCACTAAAAATGTTTAAATTTTTGAATGAAAGAAAAGAAACAATTTAAGTTCAAACATCAGTCGTTTATGACAAATAAGATTTGCCTTTCTTCTTCCCCTCTTTATATCTTGATGCTTGTTGATACCGCCATTTTCACTTTTAAATCTGGAAATTTGATGTTAGCACAAAAAAAAACAATCAACTATTTTATATTTAAATCCTAAACAAAAAGTGTTAAAAGTATAGTATGCTCAAAAGAATTAATATAAATAAATTTTCATCAATCCCGGAATTCTTAATTTACCATCTTTTAAGAATAAGCCGACTTAATTTTAGCAAAAATGTCTGATTCAAGTGTACAACTGGTCTAACTATCGAACTCAGGCAAGCTATAAATAACATAGTTTTAGTTCGGCTCTTGAAATTGGACCTTCTCATTTCTTTTTAATAGAAAAACCATACCGCCGTCAAATGAGATTTATTCTACGTAATTTGCATTTATTTTTATTTGCAATAAAAATATTTACGTGGTTGGTATACCATTTTGAATAAGCATATATTTTTATGTGGACCGCGCACATGATAATACAAATAACATATTTATAACTTATCCATTTAAAACTTCGTCGGTTGATTTAAAATTTAAGTTTTAAACTGCCATAACCATTCTCACGCTTCAATGTCAATGTCATAAATTTGTTACAAATATAAGAAAGTGTAGCATACTTTTTAGCGCGTGGCGTCGCTGCGTATACGCAACATGCAATTTATGTGCTGGTAATGGCAGTTGAACAAGAAGCAAGTACATTGTGTATATAAACATACACATTTATATACAAATTTATAAAAGTATGTACATACATATATGAAGTAAATGTGCGTGAAGGCAAGTGGCTCAGTTCTGGCACGTACTAAAACAAGCGTGTAACTAGCAGACGACTGTGCACATGCCCATGTGTGTATGTGTTTGTGTTTGCGAGTGGGCGCTTAGAGGGAGTGCGTGGGCGGTGTGGAGGGGGGGTTGGGGGGATGGTTAGAGCTGCCAAATCAGCAGCAAGGCAAAGAAATGCCAAGCGCAAAACGCGGCGACAACTCGAAAGCGCCAGGCAAAGGTCACGAACACAACCTTTTGGCAGCTGCAACAGCAGCAGTAGCCATGGAAAAATTTATTTTCCTTGCTCGCTGGTTTTTTTTTCGCTTTGCATCAGCGATTTTCACTCAACGCTGATAGTTGAAACGGCTGACTGGCTCACTGGAGGCTGCTGATGAAGGTAAAGTGCCGCAGCCCACCCCAAAAGTGATGACTGAAGGACACAAAAACGACGGTCGAAAACATTTTAAAGAGAAAGAACTTTCGCTGTGGCTTATATTTGCTGCTTCGCTGCCTGCAGCAGGGGCAGGGTCTCATGAAAATCGTGGGCATTGATTACTTGCACACTGGCGGAGGCGCAATGGAAGCAGAAGAAGAAGTAGTCGACAATGCTCAGCACTCTAAATTCGAAACACAAAGAACAGCACATAAAAATAAGTTGGGCATTTTGTTTTATTTTTTGTCATCAAGAGCTAAGAACATAAAGCCAAAATGGCGGCAAGTTTTTGCAAGGCATAAAATACGGTAAGCTATTTGCCAACATTTTTTTTGCCAAGAATGCTGTTCTAAGCCACAAAGCAGATGATCATAACTATTGAAGGCATGATGAAGACGTGATGCTCTTTCGCGTAGATAAACTTCAAAATTAGGAGACAACAAATTGACAGCTTTTTTCGCTATATGCTACAGATAATTGGATAAAAACTAGCAAGTACTGAAATATATTTAGATAAGTGAAGATGATATAACTTTTGAAAACGTCTCGACTAAAATATAAAGCAGCTATATTTAATAGTAGCCCTCAAAAAATATGATACACTCACATTGATTAAGGAAATACTTCTTCAAAAAAATACAAAATAAATCAAATAAATAAATTACGCATATTGAAGCAATATATATCAAAAAATTGGACTATTCCATAATACTACAGAAAAGCCAGTTGATCTTGTTGTAAGTATAAAAGAAACAAACACATGGCAAATAGTATTTGTGGAATGGTTTCCATGGATTCAGTGCATAAATAAACTAATGAAAAGGACTCGAAAAGCCGCTCAAACGTTAAATTGGCAGCATTCGCTCATTGGCAGAAGGAGAGAGAGAGAGAGAGAAAGAGACTGGAAAGTTGTTACCCGAAAAACCACAAAACTGTGCCTTACCTTTAACATCTATATTTAAGCCACAAGCCGGGACTGTGTGTCATAATAGCTTACATTTATCTTGTGCCAAATATACGAATACGTGTCTGGCATTTTCAAGGTTGCCTTTTAATTCCATCCCACAACCACACGCACATTCAATCCGAAACATGCATTGTATACGTATACCATAGTATATGTAAACCTTATACGTGTATATATCATACGTAAATATCTAAATGATAATACCGCACTTCATATTTGGGGTTCTTGATGCGGTTGAAATGGGATGTGAAGGACTTATGTGCCCTTCATTTAACAAAATATTTAAATATGGCGAACACGTAGACATTATATGCACGTGCGTCTATATGCGCTTTGCGAGTGCTTTATGTATATATTTGCAAACCTTTAGTTACATATAGTTACATACAAATATATATATATATATATGTATATACCTATATACACGTTTGATTTATGCGCCTTTAGATTTTTCTATTTTGGCACGCAACTCAGGCCGACATAGACAATGACAGAAAGAGAAAGAAAAGCAAAAACTGAAATGAAACTGGAAAAAACACGACACATTTTTGACAACAGACAACAGCAACGTGGCGCCAGATTTGGCTATGTGTCGCCCCACGGGAGTCCCTTAGACATTTTTTACACAAATCCACACAAAAAATATACAAAAGCAAACGGCCGGAAGTGTGTTTCTGGGTGTGTGTGTGTGCGTATGTGTTGTGTGTGTGTGCATGTGGCAGGATTGAGGAGAATTGAGCGTAAAGAACTTAAACAATTGTTGAATCTAAGCCAAAAATAGTTTAAATTCTTTCAACGTAAACCAAAATGTCCTGCATAAAGAAAAACAACATTTGTAAGGCTTTTGGGAATATCATTATTTGCGATTTTTTCTAATATTTCTAATATTCAGTATACGCAAGAAGTCTAAGGAGTCTGAAAATGTTCTTCCTCTTTAAAATTTGTAAGCTTGAGATTTGCTAGCTAGAAAAAAAAACCTTCATAAAAATGTATAATATTTTCCTAGCAGACTATTTTTATTTGTTCAGAGTAACTCTCAATTTTTTCATTATATTTATTAGTTGCTAGTGCGAATACGCATTTCTGGAAATTTATTAATATTAATATTATCCTTTGAGCAGACTATTTTAATTTATTCAGAGTAACTCTCACTTTTTCCACCATTTTTAGTTGTTAGTCCGAATACACATTTCTGGCAATTTCTTACGCTAGTGAAATTGAAGCCATGGCTTATTTCGATGAAATTTAGTTTTTTTTTAACAAAACTTTAGCAAAATTTTAGAGCTGGGACAAGCAAAAAAGCTTATATATTTATATTTATATATTTTTATATTATATATTTTCTTATGAAATGCATTTGCAAAAAGTTTCCCTACGATTACCTGATTTACACATTTAATAAACCATTTGGTAGCCGCAACAGGCCCTTTCTCATTTTATGACCTATTTATTATAATAAGTATACGAGAGAAAAACCATATCCGTACTCATTAAACTGCTCGGTATAGGAAAATCATTGTCTACTTTCTATGCAGCATCATAAATGCTACACTTTATTGGTTCGGGCGAGAAAAGAAAGAACAAAAATTTCTTTTCTCTTGGCATAATTTCAATAAATAATGTTCAACTTTTCCAACGATGTGCCAATGATAAAGTGCCAATGGGAATGGGCGTTGGGGTGTGCACGCATATTTTTCCTTAGCTCAAGAGGCTGTTTAGCTGCACCTTTTCGCTTTATTTTCCTTATATTACTGAGAGAAACTCTCGTAATCATTACGAGCCAGCCAGCTGTTTGCCCTGCCACGCGCCAAGCCCGAATTTTTATCTTTTGCATTTTTGCCCATTGAAGAAGGCGCAGGACTCGCAGCTGAAGGCGCCTTCAACGGCAGCTGAGCAATTTTGGGGCTTAACCTTGACTCGCTTACGGCATACACGAGCGCGCACACTCAAAGTGGGCGGGGAGCCACCCTCTGTGTCCTGGTCCTCGTCTCGGCTCGTCGCTGGCAGCGCCATCTTGACGAATGCCGCCTGTTGTCATTGGGCTTGGGTGCCTAATCTTATCTGTTACTTTGGGGTGCCAGCCTGCTGTGCGTGTGTGTGTACACCCGACTGCCGTTTTAGGTCGTCTCCTGAAAGTCATTTAAAATTATGTACATCAAGAATAAGCAGCAGGAAAAGCTTTAGCTTCGCTTTAGCAGCAGCCTCGCAGCAGTAGCGCCGAGTCCAGTCGCAAGAATTCTTTCTAATTTAGTCCACGCGACTTTTATGACTTTAATGGCCCAGCACTTTGACATGGACCCCGGACCCCCAGCCATGTTGACTAGCGCCTGGGGATTTGTCATTAGGTATTATTTTTTTTGTTGTTGTTATTCTTGTTATACTTGCGTTTGCCGCCTGTCTCTGGGATTAGGTAAGTTTTCTGCCACAGCATTGATTTATATTTTTGCACATTTTTATGACGCTTCTTGCTGTGCTTCAAGTACAAACGCCGCGGCTATTTATAGTTTATTTTTATGGCCACAAGGGGACAACATTGAGCCGCATTTTGACAGTTCCGGCCCGCAATTGGTCATATAATACTCGAAGCATTCTCAGCTGGGTAGGCCAAAAGGAGCTGTAAGTTGAGGTAGTTACCAGAAGAAAAAAAAATGAATTGGAGCCTTGCACCGAAGTTTTGCATATAGAATATGAAACAAAAGGTGCAAATTCGTAGAGTATTTTACAGTAAGATAGACTTAATGAGTATGTCTTTATTATTCCATGTCCTCACTCACATACGCCGTATTTATTTTGAAAGGAATTTCCAAACAAGACATTTTATGATAATAGGACTAGGACTAAAATAATCATACCACATGTACCACAGTGCAGCTCAAATAAGTAATTACACCTGTTCATACCTTTGCATAGAGAATTATCTCCGACCCTATAATATGCATATATTTTACTTTCAAACTATTCTTTCAGTTTTGAAGAGGTTGATGGACAATAAACGGGGATTCGCAACAGATTTACAATGAAATCTTCAAAATGCTCCTCACATTTATATAAAATCTTATTAACATCATTTTGTCGACTAAGTATAGAAATATACGGAATTTTCGTCTAGATAGTTACTTTATTTTCGATCTCCGGCAAATTAATAATGTGACTGTGCTGAAAGCATGTTATGTTGCTTGTTGGTACATATAATATTTAAGCTTTTATGAAACGATTCAATTTTATATTTACAATTACCCATTGGCAAAACATAAATTGGAATTCAGGACTTGAATCGGGTTGATTCAAAGCTGATTGCCAGATTTGATATATATGTGCACAGACATAATTGTGTATTTTAGTTTGTGGCGCTTGTTTAAATTAGAGAGTAGTCCAGCCCAGGGAATTTATAAATTTGCAATTTAATTCAGATTCATTTAAGAGCAGCTGACTATATCAAGGCAAAGTTTTTTCCGGGACAGATAGGGATCCACATGGAATGGAAAATTTAGAGGCTAATTGCGGAAACGGACAGTTGCAATTGGATATGTGAGCCTTCGAATGGGAAATGCTGGCTTCGAACTAATCGTATATATACCTTCTTATGGTAATCAATAATTTTGTAAGAGGGCTTTTTGAAATTTGCTCAGGAGCATGGCTGCCCATCAAAGGACTCTTTGGATTCACACCACTTTACAGTTCATTAGGCAGCCGACGCGTACGAGCAGTATCTCAAATCTAGGCGAATGAGTATCTGTGAGTTGCGAGTGGACAGGGCGGGTCTATTCGAGAGTCTTTGTGTGAGGTGCTGGCTTTGACATGTTTAAAAATAACAATATGAAGGCAACTTTTCCAGCAGAAGCGATACATAATAATTAATATGCTCAACTCATTGAGCAATTATTTAATTTGGCGTTAATAATATTTTTGCGACAATTTTCTCCTTTTTTTGTGAGCTAGTTTTAGACGCTGCAGCTGCGCTGAGTTTGGGTGGTGCCTGAAGGCAGCATACTTGTAGCGTACACTGTGCGGCGTCAAATGTTGCTATTTTTATCGACAACGGTCGTCTCTTCAAGGAAGTTCATCAAAGTCAAGCACAGACAAGGCGCCACACAGGCGCACAGTGGGCGGGGCAATACACACTCTACCTGCCAAGACAGTTGACACATGTAGCATACACGGAGGTGTGTGCTTGCAAGTGTGTGTATCTGGAAAGGAAATTTATTTCATTACAGCTCAGCACCCAACGCAATCGTGTCCTTCTGTCCGTTTGTCGGTCTGTCCGTCCCTCTGCCTACCTCCGGCTGTCGATACGTTTGACTATTTGACTGGCAAGCATCCGTTTCAGTTTGCCGCTTTTATCTATCAGGCAGGTGGGCACGCGGGGGTAGGTAGTTTCCTGCCATACTGCGACAACATGGAAAAATTCTCAACGAACATAAATTTCCATGGACGCACGTGCAAAGCTTTTGGCATGAAAATCAATTAACTTAAATTAATTTAACGAAATATTTGCGCTGTAAAAAGTTTGCCAAACAAACATGTGCAACAAATTCACCATCTCGCGTCGTTTTCTCTCATTTCTCATTTATATGTATATCTATGTGTTTCTCTTTTTTTCGCGCTATTTTCCTGTTTGTGTTGTTCAGCCTCCCGTGAGCTTAGCCTGAGCTGCTAGCTCATGGACTTAGCGCTTTGGGAGTGCTGTAATACCAATAGGCTAACAATTTAATTTGTATTCCACATGCCATGCAAATACTATTATCCCGAATAGGCATTATAAATTGATTTTGAACAGGTGCAACAGCTCTTTACGGCGAGTGTCGCATGGATAAAGGCGTACTGAGTTGTTGTGAGCATATGCAGAAAGGTGGACATGTTATGCGATATCAAGTATCTGCATGCATCGAACTTTGTTAACAAAGAGTAAGGTTGACAAATTGTTATTTTTAATTTCCCTACAGACAGAAAGGATATCACTTCAATATTAAGATGATAGGTGTTTAATTTCTGAGAACTCTAAAGACACTTAAACGAAAAATTTCTATTGTAACTTACAGTCATTTAATTTAGTGGCACTCGGGTATGGTTTGAAATTTATTTCAAACCTAATTATTTATTTAACTATTGAATATTATACCATAAGTTTATGGTGGACCTGTATTTTAATACCTTACAGGGTGTATCCTATTCAATTGTAGTGCATTCTCATTCGTTAATGAAGTATTTATATGCATTTAAGCCGACCTGGTTATATAATGTAATCAGCACAGCTGATGTGAACAGCCAAATTGACCGCCGGTAACCGCATATGAATTAATGCACAATTTGTTGTGGCATTATTTGAATAGACAATTATACAATTTTCCAAATGATTTGACGAATGCAACACACAATCAATTCGATTTTGGCCATTCAAATCGTTAAATATTAATCAACTATGCATGCAAAATGTGAATCTGTCAATTTGGGCATATTTTCGGAGTTAACCAATAATAAATGTAAATGGTAAAGGACATAACAAATGCTGAAAAGTCATCTGAACTAAAAAATAGCATAATATAAACATATTTTCTTGTTTTCGATTTTCTTTTACTAATCCTTTTAACATAAAGTGCCTCAAGAAAATAAACATAAAATATTCAAACAAATTGCTTGAAAAGCATTGAATGTGCCGGAAATACATTTTTTTTATATGTTTCCTAGAACTGAAACTAAAACTAAAATAACTGGAAACAGCACAATAATTCCATCCATTTTAAGTGTAACTCAAAATATAGGTAAAGCATTTATTTAGCTTGTGAACAGAATTTATTTATACAGCAAATACTGTTGATTATGTGGAATGCATATGTGTCTGTGCCCGTGTAAAGTGCGTGTGTGTGTTTCCGATTGAAGCTTTCGCTTTAGAGCACGTAGGCAAACATGGCGTATACACAATGTGGCGTTTCATTGGATACATCTCGCACAAGCTGTGCATTAATTATTGTACAGACCGATTGACTGACTGACTGACTGACTGATTGACTGATTGACTAACGGTTTTTGATTGCTTGATTGATGCACTGATTAGAGCAAGGCTTGAGTGCGCCTTCGAGCAGGCAACATATGAAAATCAATGGCGGCTTTGTCTGCCATTTTACTGTCATGGAAAACTTGTCGCAATTTCCACAGCTAAAGACGATAAACGATTTCCTCTATCAAGGCCATAAGGGATATTTAACATCGTTGCACATTCCTTGGGAATTGGGGGGCGGGCGGGCCTAGGGGACTCGGTTGAGTGTGCGCACATTTCAAGCACGTCATCGGTTTAAGGAAAACCTAGCTGTAGCCATGGATGAGGCAGTCCCTCTGACAATCAGGACGTCAATTCCAACAGGACTCAACAGAGTTTAACGAACCTGTGCACATGTGTGTGTGCGAGAGAGAGTGTGTATGAGTGTGAGTGTACGCACTTTAACCGTTACTTACCACACTTTTACAGTAATGCGTCCATTAACAAAGCTCGAAGCTTAAAGCTTACGGTTTTTGTTTAAATGAAAGCATGCAAGCTTTTACATAGGGTTTTTTTTTGTACTTTAACAAATTGCGCATGGGTTTGCGTATTGGGGTATTTTTTGGGATTTTTACGTAGGATTAATTCAAATTATGGTAAATAAATAATTTGGGTTAGAAATACGGATGATTTTAAGAACTTTGAAAGCTTTCCTCTCTTAAAAAAAAAAATTTGCTTGGATAAATGAATTGCGATGACTAATAATAATTAAAATTAAAAGTTAAATAATTCAATTCAAATTAATTCGTACAAACCACAAATTGTTGTCAACATTTAATTTATTCCCATATCAAAATACAGTTAAGCATTTATAAATAGGCTTATATAGAACATTCAACAAATTTTGCAAATATTTTAAACGGTTTTCCTGTATGCTTAAGTTCAAAGTTAAATGATTATTTCAGACCAAGTTTTATATAAAATAATTTTCTCAAAAAAATAATTCGTCAAATACTGAGAAAAATACGTTGATATGTTTTAATTACCAATCCTATGGACTTTAATACTGGCTCAACATTAACTTGCCACATAATCTAAAACCATGTTAGCGACCTCTGAAGGCTCACCAGCCGTGCTCCTTGTGCAGGACATGCTTATAAATGGTATAGGGCACAGGATATGGCTTGGGCACAGGTATTTTGATGTGCTTGATCACCTCGACGGGGTACGGTTTTTCGACTTCAACCGGGTAGGGTTTTTCCACCGTGTACGGTATCTTGCGTTCCGTTATTTCGGGAACTATTTTGTAAACGGGAATTTGTATTTCCTGTTGCACCGGAACATGAACCGCATAGGGCTCTGGTATTTGCAGCCGTATAACATTGGGTACCTTATAAAGGGGAAACGAAATTGAATGAAATCCATTTTGGGCAAACGCTTTGAATTCACCAACTTGTACGGCCACGGGATGTGGTATGGGCAATGGCACCTTCTCAATGACATGGACGGGCACATGCTTCGATGTCTCCGAGTAAGTGGTGGGTGTGTCTTGGTGCTGATGATGATAATCTCCGAAGCCGGTACCACCTCCACCTCCCCCACCTTCAAAGTGCCCCTCGCCAGTGTGCTCCGACGCATAGCTAAGGGACATGCCGCAGACGAACAACTGTGGGGATTATGACTTTAGATGCCCCACTAGTGAGTTTTGAATGCACTTACAATTAACCACATTTTATGGCTGAGATTTATTTGTGTATTGGTAGCTCCACGCGCCGCGAATTGCAGTTAAACAATGCGAGTGCCTGCAATCCGTTAGCTGGCTTTTATATTGCAGCTGGCAGTTGGCAGTTGGCCAAAAGTGAAAGATTTGCCCATTACAATTGGTCAACTGTTTAGTTGATGTAACCATAACATTGAAATAGAAAGTATTGCATTCGGATCGCATAATTTTCATTGTGCTTTTCCAAGCAAATGTTATAACAACAAATTGGGTTCAAGTGGGTATCAAGTATCCCGCTGCCTGTCCATTGCTCTCACTCTGCACCGGCAAAGTGAATGGCCCTGCCCTGTTCCGCATCGCTTCGGCCCGACGGCTCCTGCTGCAATCTGGGCCTGTCCCAGCTTTGGGGTTAAGGTTGTTACACGTACTTGAGTTCTGCTATCGCTTCCGTCAACCGTAACCTGCTCTAGCGAAAAAGTGATAGTCGGTAACGCTAACGCTGCCCAGCAGCCAGTCAGACCACTTTTAATATTCGTCTGAGACTTGCACAAACATCGAATGGTGTCTAGGAAATGGGCTGCATCACTTTGCTGGGCCTTAGGCGCAGGCGCAGCTGCTGGTGCAAGCATAGGCAAAGACATCAAAAAACTGGTTGGCCATGTCGCAATTTGGGCCAAAAAACTAATCATTGAGATGGCTAACATAGAATTACAAATGCCAGTCCTCAGTTCGAGGGACAAAAAGAAAATGTAACATCAGGAAATGTTAAAATTAACTGCAATTTTTAATATAAAATGGACGTAATTAGTAAATCAAAGGTAGACATCCGATGGAAGCAGTTTTGAAATTTTAAAGACCATAACGGCATTTTGAATTTGTTTATCTTTATCCTTATATAAGAGACTAAATATACTTAAATGGCATTTCCTTATTGCAGCGAATTATTAACTATATTGGAATACTTCATATCAGGGCAGTTTTAATTTAATTCTATTTAAATACACCTATACTGAAACATTCTCTTCGCTGCAAATTAAGAAAAAAGTATTTAGAAATATCACGCTACTTTGCGATTCTTAAAAACCCAAGAAATATTCACATGTTTCTATGCTTAGATTAAAGCTGTTATATTAACTAGTTACGTTGAAAATCTAATATATTTTATTTCTGCTCACTTGCTCGAGATCCTTCTCTATCTGCCTCCCATTGAAGTTTCCTGTTTTTTTAGAAACTTTGTTACTAACTCTACAATTCTTTTGTTCTTCCAGTTGAATCCTACTACTACTGAAAGATGGCAAGGAACACACATCCGTGTATGTTTGATTATTCGGGTAAGTGCACATTTACATATATATTTTGTTAAAATTGTAGTTTCCCGGAAACACCCATATCTATAACTCCAGCCCATCATCCAAGTTGATAGAATTCCTTCCAAGATAGGCATAAAAATAAAATACGGGTTTCAATACATACTGCATATATAATGTTCCGAAAGGAAGAAGTAAATAGTTGACTCAGTTCTGGGACTTTTCAGCATTATATTATTTATTTTTACAAAATATTGTTGAGTTTTTTGACAAAAACTACCTTTTGCCCCAAAATACGTAAAATTAATTAACTAATCAAATAAAAACTAAATCAAATGCGTTTAGGCATCTTCATCCAGTTCGTCCACATCCCAATCCCAGTTGGGGAAATCGTCCTAGAAAAACACAGCATTTGAGTCAGGTTCCTTATGTCGATTCAATGGCTACTTACATATTCGTCTAGGTTGCCTTTTTCCTCGGGTAAGGCACGCGGCGAACACGCCACATAGGCTACGCCCGAGTTGTGACCGGAGCACTCACAAGTTTGACTGCCTATAGGCGTGGCACTCTGGGCTACACGCTTGGCGAAAATGGTAGCAAGCCGCATAATCGGATACTTGCGCTCCGGCGCCAGTTTGCGTGCACTGAACACCGATCCGTTTGTCTCTAGCGCCAGCGGTGTGCAAATGCCCAAGTTGCTCTTGGGTATGTGCACCTGTTTCCGTGTTTCGGCATCGCCCTCGGGGAAGCGTTTCGAGTAGACCAGCTCTCTATCTAGGCCGAAGAAGTGGCGCAGTTTTCGCGTGCGCTCAAAATCGAATTCCGTGTCCGCTAAAATGTGCAGATTGACGCCCTCCTCCAGCATGAACTGCAATATGGAGGTGTAATCGAAGCGCATATCCTTAGCCGCACAGCTGCTGCACGACAGCAGGATGAAGGTTTTAGATACGCCGGGCCGGAAGTTCAGACGGGATGCTGTTGAAATGGCCATTAGGATATCGCTGCTGCTGCCATTGCCGGTATTTATGTGCGCGAAGTAATTGGCCAGCTGCTCGGGCTTCGATGTGAACACATTACGCTCATAGATAATGCTCCGCGGCCTGTCGTAAGGGGCAACGCCGCCAAATGCCACAACTGCATAGCTGGAAACGGAACACAGTTAAATGATAAACTATTGAAGCCTTCGGTTTGCTGAACTTACCGATTGTTGGTTAACTTGACAGCCTGCAATTGCTCCTCAATGCTGGAAACGACGCTCATAATGCTCTTGGACTCTTTGAGATTCTCATTGCAGGATTTGGCCTCCACAATGAAGACCACATCGCTGCTGCGTGGAATATCAGCGCCGCTCAGCTCCATAAATGTTCCCTCCGGCACATACGAGCCATTTGCCAACTGGCAGCTATAAATAACAATAATTAGTTGCAGCTTTAGTTTTAGTTTCAGGGGATTGCCCAAGCACAGGTGCATCACTGTACTTTACTCACAATATACACTGATCCGGCACACGCATGGGCACCTTAAGCGTGGTACAGGTCTCAATATAGGCCAGGGCAGCAGCACAAGCACCCTTTACGGCCGGATGACCAGGACGAATGGGCTGTGATTTCATGCCCAGATCCAGGCACATCTCATAAAAAGGTGCCGGTTCCACGACAGCACTGCAGGCGGACAGAATGCCCGAGCGGAAGAAATTGTTGCATATTTGGATGATTTCTTTTTTGGTTGGCTCAGTCCTAGCTAACTGAGTTTGCTGGCAGTGCTGCAGGCTCCAGGAGTCCGTGAACTGCTGCGTTTGATTCGTAATCAAGCTGTTGGACATGGTGTACTCATCGTAGGGCTCGTTATTGAGCGTGCCCAGCAATCCGGCCGTCCTGGCGAAGTACCACCCGCTCACCTCGAACCAGCACAGATCGAATTGCACATTGCAGTGCAGACTGAACTGTGTGTCCGAGATTATGGACAGAATGTCCAGCTCGCGATAAATATTAACCGCGCCCAATTTGAGTGGCAATATTGGCTGTGGATTGCCATTAACGCTGATGTGCTGTGGATGTGTGTGAAAAAACAGTTAGTTAACGAGTAGATAGAGTCCTCAACATGCATAGCTTACATCCGTGCCAAGATCTATCTCGATAAACTGTCCATTCGCTATGAAACTCAGCTTGCGCGTGGAAATTTCACCTGTTTCTTGACCAGTCAGCGGTTGCGTCTGCCAAGATGATCAAATATTAGTAATTAATTTAAATACATGTCACAAATTGTCGTACCGCTGGTTCCAGCAGCAGAGTAAAGTTGCGCTTGAAAAAGTCATGAGCCAACAAATAGCTGCACTGCCCATTGCGTCCACTACTGGCCAGTTGCTCAAAGTTCAGATTGAGACCCACAAAACGCTGGTCAAAGGTCATATAGTGGCGTGAGTCGATAAGCAAGGCGCGTGCTGTAAGGGCAAAGAGTTCACAATTAATCTCTACTTTCGGTTCTAGGCTAAATATCGCTTTACATACAGTAATAGGGTGGCAGCCAGGTCTTGGGATCTAGATGAGCGCGCATGTTGTACAGCTTCATGATGATGGACGAGTTTGTTTCGCTTAGGAAGCTCTGAACTTTGGAGAGCATTTTATACTCTGGAATCTCCTCGAATTTGGGTGTCTCATTGAACGCATGCCAGGACATGGGCAGCTTTTGTTCCAGATCAATAACGCCCACCTCCGGATCGAACACGAACTTGGTCTTGGCCTCTCTGTACATGTCCGCCGTTTCCAGGGCATTCATCGTATAGGTGCGGAGCTTGTTGCGCAACAGTCCGTATAGCTGATGAATGCGATACTCGAGCTGCAGCTCATCGGCAATCCACTCCAATTTGGCCACAATTTCGTTGTACTTTTGTACCACGATCTGAACCTGTTCAATCTTCTGCAGCTCTTTGATCTCTTGCCAGATTTCGGTGAGCACCTCGTTCAGCTCTGCGCCAAATGGCACCAGCTTAAAGTACTTCTCCTTGATAAAGTTCCAGGCCAGCGTCGAGTACTTTTTAATATTCGTGATGGCATCGTTCGCCTGTATATCCCTGTATAAGCGTTCCGCATCGGCAGTAAAACTGGACACCTTATTGAAATAGGGCGACTCGGCCAGCTCGTTGGTCCGTTTGTATATGAAGTCAAACACCTCCTTGCTCAGATCCCAAGCGCTTGTCTCTATAAAGCTGATGATCTTAAACATGTGTGGCTCGAATCGCTTGAGCACATTCTTCCAGTAGGTCTCCGCCAGATGCCAGAATTTGTGCCACAGGTTCTCAATGTACTTAATGAACTTGATGTGCAGCTCCTTGACAAACTTATCGTACTTCTCTATGCCCTTCTCCATGAGCGTTGAAATGTAGCTTAAGCTTTCGCCATGGAAGAAGCGACTGATTGCGTCCAGGACATTGTTGTAGGTCGTTTTTATAGTATCTATCAGCCACACAATGCTGTTACGCAGCGCCTTGCCTGAGTCACCCATGGCCTGCCACAGCTCAGAGAATATCTTTGGCAGCGACTCGATGTGATCCCTGATGGCCAGCTCATCCAGTATGGTCAGTGTAAAGTTGACTACATTTTTAATGTAGAAATCATTCGCCTCATACGACTGATTAACAAACAGGCGAAAATCGTTCAGATCCTCTTCCAATACGCTTAGCTGGCTGATGTCATCAATGAAATTTTTATTGTACTCCTTGGCCGTGCTCCAGATGACGCCCACCGAGTCCACAGATTCGGAGTAGACAGATTTAATCCAGAAATCAATGCCATCGGAGAAGGAGTTATATATGGAATTACCCACGCCATTGATCTTCTCGCGCAGCTCGTTCTTAATGCTCGGACGCCAGTGGAAGCGACCTGTGATGAGACGAGAATGGTTCATTTTCAAATAGGAGCTCACATCAATAATGCGGATTTCCTCGTAGTTGCGCCAGATGTCCAGATAACCACTGCGTGTGTCGGGTATATAGCCCACCATTTGCAGATTCTGGCTGGCATCCTCCGTCAGGTTGAAGTCCATGCGTGCCTTACGCTCCGCAACATTCACATAGACATAGCCCGTGTGATTTGTGTCCGGTGTATCCCAAATAGTCGCATTCAAGCCATATATAGGATACTGCGTGGTGGGCAGCAGCCACAGGCGCACCGTGTGGTATGGCGAGCGACGTTCGTATTCCACCTCACGCTTATTGAGATCCAGTAGAGCCAGGAACTTGCCATACATGGGGGAATAGTCGCGCTTGTAGTGCGCTGTCGTCTCCGTCTTGTAGTACGAGGGACGCGCGGCCAGTGTGCCATTCAGCTCTACGTCCAGCTCAGAGGCCGGATGATAGCCATACAGCTTGAACGTGTAGTTTGTGTGACCCAATTCATGGTATAAGTCCCGCAGCTGTGCGCCCAACGTAATCAACTGTTCGGGACTGTCAGAGTAGTTGATAGTCAGATGCGCCCGAAGTAGATCCCGCAAGCCACGATAGTATATGGCCCTGCAATCGATGTCCTTTTCGAGGTATGGATGAGCCACTGTCCAGCCAAATATTTGATGATCACGATCTCCCTTACGCAAAGGCTCCGCTTTCCAATGGAAGTTGCTGCGAATATTTCTGGACTCTTCATAACGCCCAGTGCCGGCCCAATTCAAGGCCAAGTCCGCGTTGAAATTCTTGTCGGTAAGGTAATACCAGCCAGACGCGGACAGATTGCGTTTGGGATAGAAGAGTTCCAGTGCAAAGCGCTGCGATTCATTGCCATTCTGAAAAGATTTCAATCGAGTGCTTATTAGCCTTAATATAATTTTTTGGGTATTATTCCCAAACCGCTTACCGTGCTAAAGTTGCCAAGCTCCAGGTTGTAGCCTATCCAGGCTGTCTCCGATAGCTCGATTTTGGTGTGCTGCTTGACAACTTGTGGATTGACATCCTCGTACCTTGTGGTCAGGACGACGGCACGATTAGGATGCACGGCCACAACCTTGAACTCCTGAGCAGTGAGCGTAGTCAGCACGTGCAGCTCTCCGGTTAGATTAAAGTTTTTCGTATTGCGCAGCTCGAAGAGTTCAATGTGTTTGATATCCCGCGCTCCAGCCGGATCCCGCATATCCCTTGAATTCACATAATGTATGCCCAGGGGCTTCATATCATTCTCCAGGGTAATGTCCGTTGTGTCCTTGTAGATGGGATGCTTCTGTAGCTCCACGCGCTTGTACTTGCCGTCTAGTATTTGTTGTGTGTTGTACACAACCTTCAGATTGCCCGAATCCAAGTTGGGACGTTCCTGCAAACCGTAGGAAACATCCCCACGATGCCTTGTGGTCAATGGTACTTCAATTTCGATGTTGCCATTGAGATTGTGGTTGGTGTTATCGCTGTCATAGTTGCTTCTCAGCTTGAAGAAGGCGCTGTCCTTGGGCCAATTGCAGCGAACATAACGATAGCTGTGTCCACTGTTAAAAAGATTCAATATTAGTCGGATCAGTTGGTTCATTAATTACAATTTGGTTCCACTTACCTTTTTGTGGTGAACTCGAAGTCTGTTTTGAACCAACTAACATTCAGGAAGGGTGTGCTGGAGTTCACCGCACCATGCATGTTGCTCAGGGAGTTAAAGGACACATCCAGATCGGATATGCGACGACTTGCCGGATAGTCCAGTGCACAGACCAAGTTATGGTATTCCGCATTGGGCTTGTCATAGTGACCGCTGATTCCAAACGTGTGCTCACCCTTGAACTTGGGTGTTGTCAGCTTCGCTTCGAACTCTCTGCGATTGTTTTGCTTTTGCAGCAGGGTAAAGTCACCCTCCACTATCGAAATATCCTGCTTCACTCCCCACTCCACATGAGCCAAGCCCTTTAGAGCATTAGTGTCATTGTGATAGTTGAGATGCGCTGAGAGCGTGCGCTGCGCTTCCAGCGCCTCGTAGCCGCCCAAGATGTAGATATCGGGATCTGTCAACTGTTTGCTTATAACATTGCCTCGATATTTGCAGCTCAGCTTATGAGTATCGCCAAGGGGCAGTGGCAGTTGGGTCAGCACATCGAAATCAAACTCGTCCGTGGACTTGTAGTGCAAGCTGCCGTTCACATCAAGATTCCATTTCGAATCGACGCTCAGACGTCCGCCTGTTTGCAGCTGCTGGAATGTTTTGCCTGGATTTAAGTATCTTGCGCTGGCGTGCACAATGCGTGGTTGGGCTTCGGGTCGTTCCATATAGCTCTCCAGTACAAGCTGCAGATTCTCAGCCAGAATCCAAGACCACAAGCAGCTGCCGCGTCCAATATGCTTGCCAATCTGATACTCGCCAACGATCTTGCCCCCGTCGGCGCGTACACCCACCTCGGAGTGAAGATGCACCGAGTCGATACCCAGCTGCTTCCAGGGTGTCTGCAGGTTCACATCGCCCACCACGCGTCCCTGCTCCTTTGGCACCAGATTTCCATAAAAATTAATCCGCGCTATTTCCGGTTCGGTGCTCTCCACCAATACAGAGAAGTCCATTGGTCCATTGCTGCCGCTGACGCTGTATCCGCCAGATACCTGGCACATTTTGCCATCCTCAATGGCGCTGAAAGAGAAGCGTATTTTCCTCGGGCCCGCCTCTTGTATGTTCAACTCAATGACGCCATCACGACCACCTGACTTGGGCTGGACACGCAGCGTGACATCTATGGGCAGGGTATCAATCATACGGACGACCCCCTTAACATCATATGTGGCCATGTTGCGATACAAGTTGCCGATGACATCATATCGTTTCGGATCGTTTTGATTGCGAACAATGGTGCCATGCATCGAGATATTTCTGTAGTTCTTCAGCGGTGTCCACACTTCAATATTGAACACATCCTTCTTCTTGTTAGCACGCGTACCATACGAAATGCTCTGACCATCGCGACTTAGGAAGTTCAAATCGACATTTAGCTGCGGACTAGATCCTTTGGTCGCCAGCACTGACGTGGAAGCCAGTTTCAGTGGCAGCATTGTGGTATGCACTTTGCCATTGACGTTGATATAATAGGCTGGATCAGTGTGCCAATCCGTTTCAATGTGCAGCTAGAGAGGATTGGGACAAGTTATTGGGCGGTTATGTTAAAGGTCGTTCGGGATAGTCACCTTATTGACGTTGCCATTGTCAGTGACCTGGAACCGTATGTCAATAATATTGTCCACAGCCGAAAAGTCCTTCTTAAAGTAGGCATTGCAAGCATAATGCGGAATGACGTTCGTTTCCAGCAAGATGCCCACTGAGGTTTCCAGGAAATTGTCCTCGTTCTAAAAGGAATTTCGGAATTATTGAGTCAGTTTATATAAGAACAGAAGGGTAGGGCATTTTGTGACTCACCTCTACAGCGGCAGCTAGGGAGAGATGTGTGTGAGCTGTCGTTGAGGTGATGTTGCCTTTGTAAGCATTGTCATCGAGCTCTACTTTGCCATTGATGTTGATTTCTGGCAGCTGCTCGTACGGCGTAATTAGTTTTAGTTGGACATTGTGCGCCTTGGGCCTGACATTGTCCACCACTTTGGTGTAGTTAAGCTCGAAGCCCATTTCCTGGGACTGCTTTTGGATATCGTTGACCATGAAGTGCACGCGCTGATAGAATGAATTAAAATACAAATCAATGTGATACTGAAATATGAACTTCAACTCGTTGGCCTCGGCGAACGGTGTGGACACGGTGAGCACATTGAGCACATTGATATAGTCGGGATAGTACAGACGATCTCTAAAGTCAACACGACCCTGGGGGAGCTGCACGCTGCCCAAAACGAAATACAAGTCCACATTCTCTTGTATATCCACTTCACCAATTATGGTGGGCCACGCCAAAGTGTCCACCTGGAAGTTGACAAAGTAGGAGATGTACTCATCCTCGTCTTCCTCCTCACCCTCTTCTAATATAGTTTTTGGTGGCTGGAAATCATCATCGAAGTGCAAGTCCAGCAGCATCTTTTGGCTGCTCAGTTGATTGACCAGCTTTGGCTTGGGATTGCCATTGATCTTGACGCCAAGCTTGTAGTGCGAGAACTTGCCGTGAAGCTTAAATATGAAGGTATCCCGCTTGAGTAGCTGCACAATAAATCCGTTTTCCTCGAAGCCCACCAATGGTGTGAACACCAGATACGAGTATTCAAAGTCAGTCATGTTGTCCATATGCCAGACCCCAGTAAAGCCCAAGGTCGCATTGTTCCAGATGCCACGCATGTCTACGCGCTCTGGATTTACTTTGGCCAAGAGGGCAGCTTGCTGGAAGCTCTCAATGGGCGTGGCCAAACTCAATTTAACATCAAAATCCAGTAGATTCTTTATGTCCGCTAACGCTTCAATGCCCAGTGCTGCAGTTGGCGCTCGCACCTCCGCCACAGCATGGCGCTTCTTCTCATTCAATCCAAGGCGTCCGTGTATGGTGCGGAACTTCTCCAGAGGTGTTGTTATGTTTATGATGAGCATATTATCCGTAAATTTTCTCACATACCCATCCATTGTGAGGGTAAACTCGCGAACTTCAAACTCCAGAGAGGCCGCTCCTTGCACCTGGCGCTGATCGTTCAGCATAAACACGGCCGCCAGCCCGCCCTTGCGATAACCCTCGAAGGGGCTGACAAGTGAGACTGTGCCGGAGATATTCTGATAGCGCTGATTTCGTACGAAGTCCCAATCGGACTTGATGCTGTAGGTGTTGAAGGTATCGTTCTGTCCCTTGTAACTCAGATAGAGATCTGTGTCGACTCTCTTAGGGTCCTGCCAGTGCACAGCCCGTACATTAATGGTGGGTATGTCTTTGATGGTGCTGTTGATGCCAAAGCGCACATCAAAGCTAACAAGCTGATCACGAAGGTCGTAATCGCTCTTATAGCCCAGCTGCAGTTTTTGATCTTCCGCCCAGGAAAGCGTCGAGTTAATCAATATTAAGTTGTGCATATTGTAAACACCAGCTCTCAGCGTGTTCGTACGCCAGCCCTCGAAGGGCGTGTTGATCTCCGCATGCAGCCAGTTGTGCAGGGTCTTGCCCGGCATAATGCCCGCATTATAGCTGAACTCAATAACTTCGGTTATGCTCCATGAGGCATGTGCCTTGCCATAATACTTGGGGCCACCCGTGTAGGCGTTAAAGCCGCAGTTAATTGTTCGTTCCGGATAGGTTACCATTACGTTGCCGTCGTAGTGCTTATTGCCCGGATTGTTATACTCGACGAGCAGGCCTAGGCGTTCCGAAGGATCACGATTGGCATCCCACTTCAGCTCTAGGGAAAGTTCCTTGCGTTTTTCAATGTTCAGCAGGCCCACTTTGATGTGTACATCACGAACTCTGGTGAAATTTAAATTGCTTATTAGATGGCTTTTGGCGTTGTGGCTTCAACTTACTTGTCCATGTGAATCTCCAGCTGCAACAGCTTTGGCTGCTCCGATAACAGTTTTGAATTGATCCAATAATCCTTTTCCTTGACCTTCAAGCGCACCTCGGCATTGGAATTGCGATTGTGAGCATTGGATGCATATTGTACGGTCAGTCCGTACGGATCCTTGCCGTATTTGGCCTGCAGATCGTAGAAGATCAGCAGCTGATTGCGTCTGTAAACAATGTTTAGCGAGGTCGTTTCAAACGAGGGACTCTCCACGATCATTTTCAAATGATGCAGTGCCTGCACACGCGAGCTGCGATCCTTGTAGTTGCCCTTAAGGGCTATCGAGTGACCCGTAAACCACGAACCATTGATGAACACCTAAAGCCGTAAAAGAACTGTAGTTAAATGTTGCTTCGACTACGCGTAACCAACCATATAATCCTTGGTTGCCTTCTCATTGACTTTCAGACTAGCTGTGCAGGAATTAAACTCCGGCACAGACACATTCATGTAGGCATCAATCACGAAGAGGCTGCGACGCGGCAAGTGTACGGAAAACAGCCCGGTTATCTCCTTTTCAGGCGCATACTTGAGACCCACGATAACATTGTGCTCGGTGCCGTTTTTACTGCGCTCCTCATGCCTGTGAAGTGAATAGCTATGTAAAGCAGATCGCTAGCGATTACGAATTTACCCACTTAACCAATATGCGGTAGTCGATCTTCGATCTGGGCAGCTTTAGCTCCAAGCTGGCGCGCGTGCGCGAGCCCTCCAAAATGGCATCTTCGGAGCTGGAACGCGCAAAGATAACCCTTACCATACTGGTGTGATTGGGATTGATATAGTTGGGTGCATTGTTGTAGGTCAGAACGCCCTCGGTATGTCCTTGTAGGCTGAGCCATGTGGCATTCGAGGCAAAGTTCAGTTTTGGATAGGCAGTTGTGCGTAGCTTCACATTTCCACGATATTCAGTTTTCGATTTATCGCCATTATTAACCAGACGACCTGCAAAGTTAATAGTTTCGATTTTGCTTGCCTGGAACTATAAATCGAATAGAAATGACTATGAGCAAAGGCATTGAAGGAGTTTATACGAATGCCAAAGTGTTGCACTTACCCTGTAATTCACGGTCATGTTTGTTGAGGTTGTGACTTCGGTTTGCACTATGTTGCCGCTGACCAGCGCCTGCAGCTTCTTTGTTTCAAAAGAGAGATCCACATCGTGCTGCTTAATACCGTTCTTCTCATTGATCTTGATGGAGCCGACCACCCCGGTAATCTTGACACCGTTGATGATCAAAAGCATGCGTGGCTTATAAATCCAGGCTGTAAAGTCCTGATAGCGTCTAAGCTCCATGGCCAGATCCAGTGATCGATTACCATTGTTGTCCAGATATACATCGAGGCGCCTGTATTCAGGATTGCCATCATAGCTGCATCCGGCGGATGCACGACTCTTGCCATTGACGAAGGCCACCGATGCATTGAAGGCATTCGATAGACTAGTCAAATTGGCCACCAGGATGCGTGGTATTTTCGAGCCAGGAGTGGTGAACACTAACGTAAAGTTGTTTTCCTCTTCCTGCTGATCCCAATTGTACTCAAATACATATTTCTTGGCGGTCAAATCGGATTTCTTGAGTATAAGACTAAAGTTGAGCGGACCAGATAGCAACAAACTGGGATAAGCGGCTGTCGCATTGCTCAGATCGGGCACACTATAATGCGAACACATTTGCAGTCCAATGGCACTGTCCAGCACGGGCCAGGTGCATGTGGAATTGGAGCTGCGCTTCTCAATTCCAGGCTGGGGCAAATCTCGATCGTGTTTAACAACCAGGAGCTCAGAGCGTGCGCTGAAGATTTCGTTTTTATCCTGCGGCAGGTTGAAGGAGAAGGAAATAAGATTGCGGCCACGCATCTTTAAGTTGGCCTCCACCTCTGAGTTGGAGTACAAATTGCTCTTGACTTTAATGCCCGACTGGCCCCAGTACATGTCTGTTTGCATCGTGGTAATGACATCCACGGACACAGATGGCTTAAAGCGTCCCTGCACGTCGAAATGCCAATCAACGTCCAATTTATCCAGATTGCCAGATATGCTCAGGTCCACAGAAGAAGCACCAAACGCGTGTATAGCCAGCGGCATACCCACAGCCAAAGGAACGCTATATGAGGCGTCCAAAAATACACGTGACTTTGTATAGCTGAAAGGCTTGCCGGACAGCAGCTTCTGTGCCTGGTAAAGGGGATTGAACTGTTTAATTAGCAGCGCCACCTCGGCCATGGACTCGATATTGTAATAGCGCAGATCGTTGCCAAAGACGCGCAGCCCAAACTGCGCACGGGGATTGTTGTAGTCGTATTTCAGCTTGTAGCCCAGTTGATCAACATTGCGATCGATGCCTTGTTTGCGTGCCGTTGCAGAGGCATCTGCGTTGCGTTTGGATCGCGTGGAGTCCTGCAGCTCCTCTTCGTATTCGTATTCGTGCTCTTCCTCCAACTCTGCGGTGTCGGCTGCTTTACGCTTCAGACGCAAGCTCTCCAAGCTGAGCAGATTCTCCAAGGTGTCATCCTCCTCTGCGCTCTCATTGCCCAGCCAGCGATTGAAAAAGGAGAGCTTCTTACGCAACAGCTCACCATTAAAAGGTCCCTTGGGCCCAAAAGCATTGGCCACCAGCTCCTCAAAGCCTTCGGCGCGTGCGCTGAACTCAAAGAAGTTGACAGATTGGCCAAATAGATCGGCGGTAAAATTAACACTGGCTATGCGCGGTAGGTAGGAATTGGTGCCAAAAATAAGATTTGCATCGGTTGTTGTGCCTGTAAAAGGGGAACATTTAAATATGATTATTGATAATTAAAGAATGTCATAATTCACATACCAAAATTATATTCATCAAAGAACAAGCTGTGCTCATAATTTCTCGAGAACTTGCGTATATCCATCTTGAACTTATCGGCGAGCTCATCGTTCAGCAGCAAGCCCTGCGCCTCAATGCGAACCGGTGAATTGGACTTGGCCAAATTAGTTAGATGAGACCAAACAAATGATCCAACCTGATTGATCTGCTCATGCTCTAGTATGGACTTGATTGCACCAATATATATATAATCTGGACAGCGCATGGTCTGCAAGTAGCTGTAGATGCGCAGCTCCGAATTGAACGTGTAGTTGCCATAGATGTCCAGGAAATAGCTGCGATACTTTAGGCAATTGACGCGCCTGAAGGCGAGAATGCTCTGCAGACGTATGTCCACTGGGACCACATTATCCTTAATAATCAGCTGCAATTGCTCCGCAAATCGGGCGGATAGAACTCCTATATTGCCCAGGCCTTTGAGCAGTATAATCAAACGCTCGCGCTGCTTGCGATCACCGCGATATCTTTTGAACTGACTGAGGATCTCCGTCTCCAGTAGATTGACAATTTGCGCAACCCTGAGATCCTCCTCGCAGTTTTCGTGATACTTGCAGTAGCTGTGCACAACAGCCGTGGCGCCCAGTGTGTACTCCGGGTCCAGTTTGTTTCTCGCATAGTCTAGAATGGTGTAGAAGGTTTCCAGTGTCTCCTTGTCGGGTCGTGTAATAAATGACAGCGAGGTCATCCAGCTGTGCGCCATTTCCTTAGATAGTTTCTCGTTCACAATTTGATCGCGCATCACTTGATAGGACGCAGTGCTTCCAATATAGGGCAGCGATTCGAGCACGTGGTTCCTGCAATTGATAAGCAAAGTAGCACCTTATCGCGTGACCTTCGCTAGGTTCAATGCCTTTGGAGGCTACTTACTTTCCCTGTGGGCAAATGCTCGCCGCACGCTGCAATAGCACAGTCAGCGTCTTGTAGTCGAGACTCTTTGAGGTTTGCAGAAAGTTTGTGAACACATCGATAAACTCGCGTTGTATATTGGGGAAGCCGACGGCGCACATTTGGACCAGTAGCTCACGGGCTGCCTTGATCTCATCATGGCTGGGCTTTACAGGCGGCGTGTGATCAAATATGAGCGCAGAACGCCTCTCAACCAGTTCGATATCTACGTTTTTTAGAGGGAAGAGATGATATAGGATTAGGCATGCCTTAAATATAATTGTACTACTTACTTTTCTCCAAAAATTCACTTAAGCTGTAGGTATCCTCGCCCTCCAGCCGCAGAGTGCTTCGCGTGGTGGTCAATGCGCCAGAGCTGCCATTCGAAAAGGGAACCAGCAGATGGCTCTCCATGCAACTGATCTCTCGGTAAACGTTGTTGTCAATGGTCAACTTAAAAAAGTAAAAGGTTACTGAAGACCTTCAAGATTTGGCAAGTGCTTTTCAGATATTATTTTAGCAATATTGAGATAAATCATTTTATGTAAATAATATTTTATCTGAACAAGGCTTATTTCTTGCTTATTTTTTATTTATTAGTTGGTTTTTATTTATTCACGAATAGCTTGGTTTCGAAATTTTGTTCTGTATTCATAAATTTGTATTTTGTTCAGGAACTTACATTGCAATAACTCTGAGAATTCAAGATGGGCCAAATGGTCTTGTCGTCCCGAAAAGTGTACGGCGTCGTTTGGAGCACTGATTGTGTGGCATAACGTCGTCGACACGAGGATATATCCTTGGTCTTGCGTATGGTCACATAGACGCTGTCGGTGGATTCCAGCGCATATTGCACTTGACAGTCGCCGGATACATCCGTCTCAGTGGTATTTAAGTCCACATCGAACCGCAGCATGGTGTTTTGAAAGCTGGACAGGATGCCCTTTTTAAAGTTCAGAACCCAAGGGGTCTCCAGCTCTGTGGGACAGACTTCGCTAATGAGACCATCGTGAAAGGCAAAGCGCAGCAGATTTTTAGTCAGGTCAATGGCCAAATCGCTGCTCTTGGGATGCATATTCTCGAAGTCTGGTAATGCTTCTTCATCATCTCGAGTAGTATCGCTGTTTATGCTATCATAGTAGTCATATACATCTTTGATGGGCTTTTCCTCAGAGCCAGCGCTGTCATTGCTGATTTCCTGCAACTTATCGTAAAGCTTGACGGTATTGATACGCAGATAGCCTTCACAGGGCTTGGGAAAGAAAATGTCCAAATTGGCCTTTAAAAACAGATCGGAACTGTTATCGCCGGAACCGGCGAATTCCGTACGCAATGCGACCGTATAATCATATTTGTAGACATTTTCACCATAGCCGAATTTCGAATTTGTCTTCTCACACTGCGGACGACCGCAGATTCGCGGATCCTTGAGTGGATCTGTGAATGGCAGAGCGAAATATCGTTAATTACAGTTTGAATATTTCAAAATTATTGATTAATTTAAATATTTGGCAATTATATTAGTTAAGCTTGGAATTGTGAGCTTAATTATTTGTTATATCATGACAGCGAGCCAAACAAAAGGTGCTGTGGTTCGGTTAATGGATCGAACAAAGCTTAGCCTCAAGGTTTCTAAGTTTTCTGCATCCATTAACCTAGCTTTTAGCTCAAACCTTAGTTATTTATTTCTTTTATCTTTATTTTTAAAGTAGAGCATTTTACTTTATTTTCAATATGCAGAATGCATAATTTCTTCATTTGATAGCCTGGTTCGAACCACTTAATGTACAATTATTTTGCTTTTATTTATTTTATATTATATTTATGTACAACTTACTTTCCCTTGCCGCCTGACTCTGAGCTATGATCAGCACCAAAAGCAGGCAGATAGCTGTCGGAGGATTTGTTGCGCCCATGGTGGGGGGCGTGGCTTGTTAGTGTCCCAACGTTATATATGGAAATTGTTTAGCTCGAACATGGAACAGCTGCTGTTGAATATTTATGTAGCTGTAAAGGGTATATAGAAAATTGCAATAATGATACTCAATTTTAATTATTCCAATTTAAATGTGTTTTACAATGCAAATTGCATTTATGCATATTAAAGTTTGCGGTTTGTGCTTTGGTTCACATAGGATTTCCCACAAACACACACACAAATTGAATTTCCACGAAAACTTCATTAGGCAAAAATTTGGTTTCAGTAAAGCTTATCAACTGCACTCGACTTTAATTATATAGATTTTACATCCGATTGGACAATGGGCGTGACTAGGAGCATTTCCCTGGCGACATGCTGACGCAGCCAAAAAACACATTTGTTGGGAGTGGGTTAGGGGGAGGCTGGTGGGAGGGGGTGGGGGTTGGGTGGAAAGCCTAGCAAGACGAGCCGTTACTTTTTGTAATATTTGCAAAATGATTTTGCACTCAAATAAGTTTTACACTTGTTGGCTTTGATTGCGGTTTGTTGGCCACGTCGTTGGCTCCTTTGAAGCTCTACTCATGCATGTGGGCGTGGCGGAAACATTCGCCCATTATTATAACGCCTTTTGCGTATTTCACTTTGTCCCAACGCAAAGCCAAAGCAAATCAATTGAATTTCCACTTGATTCAACATAAAACACAGAAATCCAAATAAAAAAAATTATAAAACCCGCCAACAATAAAAAAAAAAACTCAGTCGAAGACCCAGCCAAACGCAGCAGCCCTTCATCATTAATTCCAGCAATAAAGTGGGAACAAATCGTGGCATAGGAGGTTGGAGGCGGGTAGCGGGACTTACGACATTACGATTGATGCCAACTGTTGTTTGCATTTGCATTTGATTTTAGAGCAGGGAAAAAATTGTGAAGGTTGTTGTTTTTTTGCACCCCCTTTGCCTTTGTTTTGCTCTTTGCACTTTGCGATGCATATAAATCGTAGCTACAGTTGTGGTTGGGTCGGATTCCTGGTTTTGTGCTGCTTCCAGTCCGAGAACTGGTTCTAGTCCTGGTTACTGGCTGCTGTTGGATGTTTGCTGACAATGATTGCGGGGCTGCAAGAAACAGCAAAAGCACTTAACACTTTTTTTGGCGTGCGCTCCGGGTGTATGTGACCTGCATATGCATTCATACATACATACATACATACATACATACATACATACACATACAAGTACTCACATGCATGCGTAAGCATAGATATACATATATGAATGTGCATGTGTGTGAGTGTGTGTGCATATCAATTCTTTATAGCTTAGACTGGTTTAGGTAGTCTGTCAAAATGTTTGTATGCGGCTGTCACAGATTGCATTTCATCGGGCTAGTGCTTACATGAAGGGTGAATAATGATTACAAGTCGTCCCGACGACGGATTTGTCGCTAAATTGCGTTTCCATGCCAGTTTTATTACTGAAATTACAATTTATACGAAAGGAGACGAAAGCGCGCGTTTACTGTAGTATAGGGTTGCCAGATGTCTCAAGTCTATGCATGCAATGATAATAGCAGACAATTAATACTGGCTTGTTGGGGTAAGGCTTCTTTAATTTTATTTAGTATATACAAATTAAAAACACATGTCTATTATCGTTGTGAAACCAATACGGGAGTTTGATTACAAATATTTAGGTGTGACGTACATTATGATCGCTCGCCAAATGCACTGAGCAGCATAAGTGTTGGAAATGGCGCTTATTAGTCAAATCTGTAATCAATTGGGCAGCACTTGCACAATGTTTTGATAAATTATGAAATACATAAGTGCGTATTGTAAAAGTAAATTGAATTTGGAGGAAGAGCAATGCTTACAAGTTGTTACGAAAGTTAAACTCACTCAGAACGAAAACAATAACAACATACTACTGCCGCACCTTGAACACAATTAATTGCTAATTAAAATCCCAGAGCCAAAGTGTGTGTGCTTGCTACTGCTGTGTATGTATGTACATATGTACATATATGTTTATGTGTAAATTTCATGAAATGCGAGCTGCAGTAAACAAACTAAAAACTATTACTATAACTCTATTGTCGATGTCTATTTTATTATCTGCGTACCCGTTAGCGACCCCCGCTCCGGTTATCCCCCGCCCGCCGCTTGTCCAGTGCAAATCAGATAAGCGGCTTTTCTGTCGCGCGCGCAATCACAGCCAGTGCAAAATATACATGTGTGTGTGTGTGTGTGTGTGTACATACATATGTACGTGCATATACTGTATGATGGAAATAGTCTGTAATATGGAAACGCTGAGACCCTAATTTAATTTGCTTAGGGTTTCAGTGGTTTTCCATGCAATAATAATGATCAGGCAAGTTCTCCTCAGATGTGCTTTAAGCGTTGTATGCTGCACACTTGATTCTCAAGGAAAACTCAATTACTGCAGATAACGAAGGTAAGTACAGCAAATGCAGTGCAGGTTGTGTGATACATTTCAATCATTTATGAAAAAAATTATTGATTAAATTATTATAAATTGTATTTTTATGCAAGAACTTTATTCTCGACCATAGCAGCTTTTTATATGATATACACTCTCTAAAGCTTAAAAATATAAAATTTAGGAAAGATTAAGCGTCATTTTGCATAATCGAATACTTAAAAAGTTTTGTTATTCCTATTAATTCGTATATTTTGGTTCGCCCCACAACAATTAATTGACTCTATTTGAATCAACATCAAAGTAAGACGAAATGGGAATACAATTAATTTTGTACAAATATGAAAGTAGGGTATCCACGCTTAACGTTATGCTGAACACGATATTGTTATTTGAATATTATATGTTTTTCCAATGGAACTTTCCTCCCTTTGTCTCTGACTTATTGATCTGATAGTTTTAGTTTGACAATGCCTTCTTGGCAATTGGCCATACTTTGTGAATGGAAAGGACTACTCAAACATGCCAATAAAATGCTCAAAAATAAACCAAAAAAAAAACGTAAAGAAAGCATTAAAAGCAAATGTGCACATACATAAATCGCTTGTCATCTAATGCCGAACGAACTTTGACCATCCTAATGCAAGCAGCACAAACAAAATTTCGGTTGTTTGGTCAAAGCCAGAAGCCCAAGCGCCATTTGTTTTCATATTTTCTTTGCCCACCCACTTTAGTGGGATACACCCAAGCACACACACACACACATATACACTTTCGCAGTGTAGCATTTTCCCGGCATGGCAAACATTTTTGTAGAAAATGCAATTTCCAAGCGAAGGTGAAGTTGAGTTAAGAGCTGTTTTTGGAGGCAGAGGAAGCAGCCAAGTTCACATACACAGATAGAAACTTTAGCAGATTGTTAGCGAGTGTAAAAACAACAAAAAACATCATAATTTCTAGCAACGAACTGCATGTACTCTGCCAAATCTTTTATCTGCCAAAAAACGTTAAAATTAACAAAAACTCCTATTAAAAAAGCTATATAATAAGTGCGTACTAGTTGGAATTATCTAGCTCTGTTTTTGGTTCCTTAACATCCTAAATATTAGCTATTCGCCTGTGGTTTGTTTGTTTTCCGAAGAATTTTATAGTTCAGACGAAGATTAAGAACGTGCACTGCCATGGAATGTGTTGAAATTAGTTTCTTTAAAGATCATAAATATTAAGTCGGTGGTAGGATAAGTCGACTTCCGCATTTTCAACTTGAATTCAATAAAGCGGCGTCTAAGTGATCTGTGGTTAAACACATGAAACATATTGAAAAGCTCCACTAAACAATGGGTAAGATAAAAATGCAGCATTTTTTATGCACGCTGCTTTCTTCTGCTGGCAGCAGTTATTGAAAAATATTGTTGAATATTCCTCTGAATGTAGCCCTGCGATAGTGTATGAGAAATGTACAAATTTTATACAAGCATAAATTCTCAACCAAATGCAATTACGTTTGCTGCAACAACTTGCAGCGCGGCGCGGCATTGGGGGCAGATACAATGGTGAAGAGTTAAGGGTCTTATGCATGAGTAACTAGGGGGCAGGGAGGTGGCATGCGCGAGGCACACACATGTATGCATGCATACGCATGTTTGAATGTCGGGAACTGCGACGGAACGCAAATCTAATAGCGAAGAAAGTTGCATATGCAAACAGCATCAGCTTCAGCATCAGCATCAGCTTTGAAGAGTTGCTGCTACCAATTATATTGAAGTTCATGCATTCCCATGGAAGCTGGGAACAGTGCCTGTTACTACCATGGTCATGTCTATCTTAACGCTTATTGAAAGCTCGAGTGCAGCACAACAATAACAAAAACAAGTACAACCACAATTGGAAGCATGAATTTGTTGCACAGAACTGCAAAGCTGTTTGTGCCACAAACGCTGACCCCTTTGCCCCGCCCTGTAATGCGCTGTGCAAGAAGAGAAACAAAAAATGTACCCAATATGCGTTTGCAGCGGCTTCTATTACTTTTTCAGCAAAATTTTGCCATGCTACCTGGCTCAGTGTGGGCGCTACGCTCGTTGCGCCTAGGCGCCTTGTTATTGTTGGCGCTGCTCCATTGTTTTTGTTGGTTCAGCAGGAAGGCAGGCCATCCCGGCTAACCGGCTGACTGGTCCTAATGGCTTCCAAATGGGCGCCACGTTTCGTCATTGCCTTCACGTAACCCGCCCAGTGCCTGCTTGCATGTATGCAATGCATTTTTTTCCATGTTCAATAAGGACAAAGGGCTCCAGGGTGTAAATTGCGAGTATGGGTTGTCTGTATGGCTGTGGGTGTGGGTGGGTGTCAGTGTGTGAGATGTACCGGCTGCAGGTGCTCTGTTCCATTGCTGGCTTCCATTGGGGCCGGGCGAGAAATGGCAAAATTGAAAATTATGTGTATCACTTGAAAAATGGCTAATAAACGAGATTAAAATTGCCAGCGGCGTGATTTTCAGTTTCTGCTGCAGCTGCAGTTGCCGGAGAATGTATTCAATGTGAAATTGCAAGAGAATGCGTATAAATTATAGTCCAATCGGCAATATGCGTTCGATTACAGTAAGGGAAACGATATCAAACAGAGAGTAGTTACGCAAATTGTTTTTCTTAAAATCCAACATGTTCGGTTTTAGTGAACAATATGAAAGAAAACGAATTTTCTATGGCTGAAGCTTAAATACCATTGCAGTAATATTTTTCAAGCAATAACGTTTTGTCGAAAGATTGCGGCTGTTAGTGCTACATGATATTTAAGTCTGATAGGGAAAAAAGAGAGCGATTGAAAGTATGATAAAGAAAAAGAGAAAAAGAGAAAAAGAGAAAAAGAGAAAAAGAGAAACAGAGAGAGAGAGAGAGGGAGAGAGAGCGAGTGAGAGTGTGAGAGAGAGGCAGAGCGAGAGAGAGGGTGTAAGAAGGTTGCATTATACCCTCGACAAAGGAAAGCTGCCTAGTACCAGCTGAATTTTGTAAAATCATCTTGAAAGGTAAGACTTGCCACACTTTCTGCCTATAGGTTTTTCCTTCAAACGCTTCAGAACTGAGCAGCACGTGCATAAATCAATTAGAGGCCGTATAAAACTCTGAAAACTTGGCTTACGTAAAACACAACTCTTAAACTGGGGTTGGCAGAGAGGCAGCTAACAACTTAAGGCCATAATTTTTTTTAATTACAACGCCATGGGAACTAAGTTTAACCAAAACGAGAACCACATGACAAAACTGGAATAAAAAAAACTAAGTAGCCTAACGACTGTGGTCAGTAACGCAACAAGGCGAAAAGGCAGGCGGTATATGCCAACGATTTAAGCCACATAAAAACGGCAAACAGCCAGGCCAAAAGAGCCAGACAAACTGGCAAAGGCCGAGCAGAGAGTTAGCCAAATTGCTGGCAAGGCAGGCGATAAATGCTTGGGAACACCTTGGCCCAGGCGTTAGACGCCCGACTCGTTGCCAGCTGCATGTCTCCAATGGGAACACCGTAGCCGGATATTTTTACTTTTCAAATAAATTTGCATAATTTTTTTTTTTCACTCCCTGTGATCGCTGTGCAAATGTGCAAAGCGGGAGCTGGCATCGGAATCTAAGTGAGCATTTCCAAATTATGCAAATGTTTGCAAGGGTCTGATTCTGCCAGTGTACAACAGTGCGTATGCGTATTGATTTGAAGCACTAAACGGCAAAGGGAATGGCAAGCAAGTCCCTTGCCAGAGTCAGAGCCCCAGCCCCGTGCAATGAACTATGAGAAACTTTTGTACGCACACATGCGGAATCATCCTCTCATTTGATAATTACACTGCTCAGTGTGGTGTGCATGTGTGTGTGTGTGTGCATTAAAAGCATATAGTACAAGTACTTAGCAACTGATGTAATTGAAGAGGGCCTGGAGGCTAGTTGCGTGTTGGGGATTATAATGTGAGCTGGCCAATATGTTGGCCCTAAGCTCAGCTCAGCTCGTGTCTGCATTTGTGCCAAGCAACACTACAAATTTCATATTTATTTATGTGTGAGTCTACTTAATTTGTGCACATTGAATATTTATTTACCTGAATAAATTTGAATCTAGTAAAGCCAATTAGGATGTTGTCTCAAATAGCCTATAAACTAATAGCTTCATTGTTGTCGGACATGTGTGCTTTTTGTTTAAATTGAATAGAGTTCTTTTTACTGGCTTAATTGGTGAGACATTTATATATAATCTCTAAAAAGCCTAAAATTCATATATAAAATAGTTCATGCTTCTTTCAGCTCAGATTTCTGTGCGTCAAATCTGTATTTATTTCTATTTTATTTGCATTTTTAGGAAAAACTATAAAATATCGTATGGGATTTTGAATATTGTTACAATAACAATTTTAAATAATTAAAATAGTTAAATTAAATAAAATGCATAAACATATAAATACACAAACATTTATCCGCATACATATGAGTTTTTTCAAACTTTTATACATTTTTTTTCTGAGCTCACCCCACATAAGTTTTTGTGTGTGGTATGTATATAAATTTTAAATTGTTGGCCAACTTTGCTATTGTTTTGATACTATTTTGTGGTTATTCGATACGCTGGAGCTTGGTCTGAATGCTAAAAATATTGCGTGAAATATTTAAGTATTTGCTGCTGCTCATTTGTAATACAATTTTGGAAACTCTTGTAACCAAATATAAACACCAGCTTCTCGTTTATTGATATCAACTAGCAGGCACTTTGGCACAGATCATTTTGTTAAAATTTATCTAACTGGCAGAGGGTAGCATATCTCTCCCTCAAGAATGCACATATATTCTGCTCAATACGACGATCTGATCTAACCATATCCGTCCCCACGTCTGTTAAAATGCTTCACTTTCGGAAACTATAAGAGTATGAGAGTTGAAATTTTAAACATATATATTTTTATACATATGTAATCGAGTATATCAGCATCAAGACCTTTCCAGCCAGTCACGGCGATCATAAAGCATAAATTCATATTGAATAACGTATTTCCCCTAGTGATGGCATGTGTAAATATATTTCTTTTGGTGCATTTATGTATTTAAGTGCATTTTTTATATATAGCAGAAGATTCAAACATTTGTAACTGCTTAACGCTGAATTAAGTGTATTTCGTAGAAACTATGATAGAAGTAAGGACAAACATACTTTAATAGTATCCTGTCTACGGGTTATCCCAAAATCCCATCGAATACTCTGCTTATTCATATTAAACATGTTTGTGAGCATTCTCATTGCCTCTTTAACTTCCGCTTAGTTTAAGCCGTTGCCTTAAATCAAACATGACACAAATCGTTTCACATTAAGCCCACAGCTCAGCTAGTTCCTTCGGCAAATTCACAGCTAAATCCATCACTCCATCTTGTTGTAAGGCCGGAGGTGAGCATATTTCTGTTTTCCGCCAAGGTGTTGCCTGCTTAGTTAAATGTGTCGCCACGTGTCTACACGCTCCTCCACTCCTGCCGTCATAGCTTAGCGGCCTTCGGGTTAAAGTAGATTGATGCGCTAAGCAGACAACGTTGCGGCAGCCGCAAATTATGTCAAATGTTGCACACAAATATCAAGAAAAAATACTCCTAACCAACAAGTGGGCAATTTTACCATGAAATTAAATAATTGCCTGTGGCTCTAGCTTTAATACGATGAAAGAACACAGAACAAAGGCGACGAGTTTGCCAAAGAGGAAAAACCATGTACTTTTTTTTCCTGGGGCGCTGCTTTTACCTGTTTCCACAACTGCATCTTTGAATGTCACTTTACATTTGTCGCTTTCGCATGTAGGGACAGTACACACACACACACACACACACACACACACACACGCACAAGCGCAGAGTGCAATGCAATTTTCGGCCCAACAATCATACGCCGCGTGAAACCGGAAAAAAACACACCTGAATAGGGGAAAAAAAGGGACTGCATGCTCCTTTGTTGGAATTGCTGTCTTTTACTTGGGCTCCATTGTCTTTTCGCCACTTGTGCGCACAATTTTGGGAACTTAAGCAAAGTGAACGAGTTGCAGTTAGTTGGCTTGCTGAACAAGTGCTCCACACGTATACGTACGTATAACACAGCATGTCTTCTGCAGTTGACAGCAGCTTAAGAGGGTGTGAAGTATTCGGGCAATAACTATCTTATGCGCCAGTAACAGTCATAACTTATTCGGAACACATGCATATGTGAAAAGTTTGGTATAGGAAATCTGTTTAATTATGGTGAAAATAATTTGAAATATATTTAACTTGATTAGAAAAACAATGCTAAATAGGGTTATAACTTGGGGCTTTTATGTTGCTAATCAGCTCTTTTAGTGTGAACATTTATCAATTTAAATATAGAAAAAGCCTAATCATTCTGATTTGTATTTTTTGTGACATGATTCAGTATTTAATGAGTTTTAGACTTTCTATTAGAATCAGCAAAAGTTTATTTGTTATTGAAATGTTCATTAAGCTAGGGAAACTATTTTTAAAAAAATACTTTTTAATCTCGTGTTAAATTTTTGAAGAGCCTTCCATATCTATAAGTCTCTTCTTATAATTATCAGAAATATAAAAGAGTTTTTGTTAATTTCAAACATGGCTAAGATTTAAGAAATGAACTGAAAGTTTATTGGGTAATGTAAATGTTTCTCAGCGAGTTTTCATCAAAATTTCCTTAGAATATCAAAATAAATTATCAAATAGATCTTATTTACAAAAACATCACATTTACAAAGATATGCATGCGCATGTTCACGTAAATTGTAATTATTGTTGTCATATTCAAATTGAGAGAAATTCTTTAAATATAGTTTTAAAGTTTCTAAAATATGATTTGATGTGTCTTTCACTTAGCTGCTTTGATCCCATCGAAGCATTATGTCAATTAAAACCACTTATCAGCCTAGACATTAACACGTTTTGCCAATTATTATATTTCAGTGCAAATAGAACACTTTTTGCAAGGAACTATTTCGTTTTCAATTTGTTGAAACACACTTTTGCTTAGTTTTGCATATTTCTTGTTTGTTTGTCTAAGGCACATGTGAGCAATAAATTTTGCATCTCGTTCGATTGTTGCAGCGAGAAGATTGTAGTATCTCTCGCAGTTTGTTATCACACAAAAACACAGAGGGAAGACAAGACACACAGCGATAATTTCATATTTATAAAACTTATGTAGAAGTATTTTCAGTTTTCATTGTTGAACTTTTGAACTGTCTTATCGGCTTTTGACTGATGCCAGCGCTAACACGTTGATTTTTTTGTTGAAAAAATTCGTTTGCATGTGGCAACTTTTTCAATTTTTTAAGGTTATTTTCCAGCTTTTCTAATTAATACGTGAGTGTGCTGCAGTTTTATGTTTTTGATGCAGTTTTGCATAGTTTCGGGCGTTTTTCAAAGTTATATCTTTGGATTTAATGGTAGTTAGGCAGTTTTTCCACTCAGTTATACACGATTTTTCACATTTGAATGCATTTGGCAGATGCAATAAAAAAGAAGAAACTCATTAATGAGCCCTGAAAGCACTTCCGGTCTGTTGGACACGCGATTGTTGTGTGCAACTGGCGCCATTTTGAACGGTTGTCGGTTAACGGCTTAGCCGTCAACAATGCGACGGCGCAACAGGATGAAATACAAGAGCCCGTACGGGCAGCAACTGCAAAATTATCCTTACTTCCGGCTAACGCGTCGAACCCTTTGCGACTCTCGACTTTCGACTCTTCCACTCTGAACTGCGTCCGCTGTGCACGAAGCGGCAAATACGAATGAGCTGCTGCTTGCCCGCTGCTGATGTTGGGAGCCAGAATCCGTGTCCGTGTCGACTCGTGCTGAACCCGACGACCGCACACACACACACATGCACACACACACACACACACACACACACACACACACACACACACACACACACACACACACACACACACACACACACACACACACACACACATCCGAAGAGACAAAGCTGATTTGAAGTCTCGGTCCCGGCTCGGCTCCTACAGAGATAGCGCTACAATCGTTGTCGCTGTCGCTGCCCATTTTCCAGCATCTTTTCGGTTTCGGCTTACATTGAGTATGTCGTGAATGAACTGAATGTGAATGAAAATTGCGGCGCGTATATCAAGCCGAGGCTGAAACGCATGCCATGTGCCATTCTAATGGCTGTCAGTTTGTATTATCATCGGCACTATCGCGCTGACATATATCTACTTACATATTACATATATCTGCCATATATCTGTGCCTATGCCATCTAGCTGTCCATATATCAAGGACCGCCAGCAGCAGAAACTGCGGCGACTTCTCTGTTTTGATTTGATTTGATTTCATTCGGTTTCGCTTCGGTTTTCGTATGTCAACTGACGTCCGCTTTTTTGCTTATCAGTTTGGACTTTATGTTATTTATTTTGCTCTGTCTTGTCTCTCTGCCCCGCTGGGCGCGTATTTATTTTGTAGTAAAATCAACAGCCACCACCCCAGTCAAACAGTCAGCCAGAACGAACAGCGCATCAATAGCGATAGCAACTTCCATGGCAGTAGCTGACGGGTATTTGCTACAATTGGCTGTGAATGCGTATTTTGGAATGTTCCTGACAGTTCCAAATATGTTTGATAACGTTGTCAGAGGACCCTCCTGATCAGCACGACAAGTTGCACCTGTCCGTCCGTCCGTTCAGCCTTTGACTGTGCTCTTCTATCAAACTTGCCATGCATAGCTTTTAAACAGTTTATGGATTATCACATTAGTGTTTAAGGGTATTTGCTAGCATAAATACACTTAAACCAAGAATAAGCCGCCTTTTATGTAGATCTCATTCAGCACAGAACAGTTGAGATCAGAGCGTAAGCGATTAATAAAATAAAGAGAAAGTTTAAGCAAGTAAAACAGTTTCTAATATCACAATTTTTAACTATATCTCTAGTGTACAGTCTTTTGCTTGGAGCATACCAGAAGGTACTGATCCCTTTAATATATTGTATGCAATGCTTTGCTGGAAAAACACACTTCCGAATTTAAGAGCTTTAACTCAAAGCTAGACTAATAAACGGAACAAAATGTGATTTTCAGCACAATTTGTTATCTGTCTTAATTAATATTTACAATATAAAATGTGTATAACTAAAAAAATATATATATTATGTTTAGTATACATAAAGAAGACTTTTTATTAAGAAGCGCACGTGTGATTCTTTTTAATATGCCGACCCTTAGGCGATTCATGAATTTGATTTTTTTTATTATTGTATATAAATTGTAATTTAATATAATTTTGATGCCTTACTCTCTCTTATTGCTCTAATTTATGTGTTTGATTTTTTGAACCTTGTTACAAATTGCTTGACAATAATTTTTTTGGGCCAATTAAATTGTGAGAGTGATGTGTAATTATGTTACCTTTGTATGCGTGTATTATTTAATACATTTTGTGTGTAAAAGAGAGATCATTTGAATAAATCCACAAGGCAGTTTATTCCTTACGTATTTATTTACACCACGTTCTCGTACAAACAAAAGCACAAACTGTATACATAAGGTATTTACATACGCATATGTATTTAATATATATTTGGCACCGGTTGATAATAAACAAAAAAGGTAAAAGTGAAAAGCAAAGCATAGCAAATATATTTGACCGGATATTGGATTGCAGAATGACAACGCGTTGTCCAATGCTCTCGTACAGCTGTTGCTCTTGGGCATTGTCCCAATGTTGTTGTTTCCGTTGTTGTTGATGATGTGCTTTGTGCCAGATGTTGTAGCATTTTTTTATACTATCCATTTAAATTGTGCCCCCAAAAAAAGACGACTCAATCTTTTAATTTTTAACGCCAAACAGATTGATTTCCAATTTCATTGAATTTTGAATATATAATATTGTGTAACCAATTAACAAAAAAAGGTCGACTTTTTCAGATCAAGTAATTAATGCAATGAATAAATACAAACTAATTAAGTGTAATACTTTTACATTGAAAATAGATTAGTCGGTGCATCTCTGGTTTAATAAAACTCGATTTTTTTCAGTGTAAATATTATAGCTAAACTCTGTACCCTGCATACTAGGCTATTAAAGGATCGAAATAGTGTTCGGTTTATTCTTTGATAAATGATATTTAGTATTGTGTATATGTAACTATTTCAAACAAAAAAGATTAACGCATATAAATGTATATACGTATGTATATATCTTATATTTATTTGATATGCAAATAAGTTGTGGGAAAAAGTTGCAGAAATTATAGTAAGAATCAGGTGTGAGGCAAAGAAATCCCTAGCTTTTGAGTGTCGACTCTGCAACTGTTTGCATGAAGCACCCCAGAATGCTGCTTTGCGAGTCAATGAAATAAATGTTCAAGTATTTGCCACTGCGTCTGTTGCACATTTTATGCATATAAGTGGTAAATACTTGGCAAAGAAATCTTTTTTTTTTTTTAGCTGCTTAAGGGCTTCTTGTAAAGTTGTAAAACACATCGCTTGGCTTGATTTTGGGCAAAAAGTTGAACTTGAGTGTGATGAGTTCAGTTGCGGGGAGCGACATTTCCCTCAAGTGATTGTAAAGTTTAGTCAAGAGTTTTCATAGTTTATGGTATACTTACGAACTAAGGGGCCGTTGAAAAATTACAGTTGCTTTAAATTGATGGCAATTTCTTGGGCTTAAAGTATTTTCATTTCTTACTATATATTGCAAAAAATAATAAACTCTTTTTGGTGAACATCACTAAAGTAGATTCGTAAAGTTTGTAATTAAATATTTTGGTGAAGATTACTTGGAAATGAGAAACTCATTTTTCTACAGATTCTTACTATAAAGCCATATGTGATAATAGTAGATGCTGATAAGATGTGGCTAATATATGTGAAATTTGAAAACAAAACCTTTTTTTATAGAAGATTAAATGTATGTAAGGAGCATAGTGATACGCCGCTAGCAACAGAAATATGGACCATTGCAAAGAGAGTATAATATGCTAAAAGACTAGTTTGAATAGAAACAAACGGACAAACAGACAGAAAAGCGGGCATGGCACGGAGTCGGATGTGATTCCTTCTAAGCGTTATATGTTTAATGACAAAATTACAATACCCTCGACACGGCTATGAAAATAATGAATGAGTAAATACAGAATGACAAGTCTTCAAATTAGCCGAGGATTTCTCCGACTAACGCTTTGCAATGATTCAAAGTCTGTATTTTAATAAAGCTTATAAAGTTGCCAAAGAGACTTTATTGGCTTATCATTGGCAGCAGAAAAGTTTGTCAGCCTCTATGAAAATGTCGTTTCCTGAGCAATTTATGAGTTAACCAAGCAGAAAATTGGCTGCAACAAATTGGCAACTGCACAAAATACTCATTTGTGGCGAGTGCAGGGCGGTAACCAAAAACCAACATGGCAATAATTAAAATCCGGCTACAACAACAGCAAAATAAAAATCAACACTAGTTGGAAAATAAAACAACTATTTATCTGGCCAATGCCGTCGTCGTCGTCTGCTTTCATAATAAAACACGCAGCGCCAACCGCCACTGACAAAAATTGCAAACAATTTAAGCAACTGCGGAAAAGGGGCGAAAAATGAAAATATAAAAATAAAGCCACTAAATAAATAACAGCAGTATAAGCGCAAGGGGTAAAAAATGTTAACCGCTCCAAAAACAAAAAAAAAAAACAAAACTAAAAACAAAAAAAATAATAAATAAATAAATAAAACTATGAGAAATTGCAGCACTTGTAATGAAAGAAGTTTTAAGCACTGCGAGCTGGGTGCGAGCCGAATAATGGAGCAGCGAAAAAATAATAAACTCATAAATAGTGTGACAAGCACAAGGATGAGTACCAGAGGTTGGACGACAAGTTGCAGGACGTAGAGAAATTACGCCAACAGCTGTGCCACCCACCAGGGCAAGGAGCGGATCACGACGAGTGATGAAAGATTTACGAAAGCGCAAGCAATAAAAGCAAAATATAAAATACAAAATGCAGCAAACAAAACCAAAAGAACGAAACAAAGCGAGTATCTGCTCAGAGTGCTCGAGTGGTAAATACCCTGTATTTCAACAGAAAGATAAGAAGCATGAAAGAGCTTCCGAAATCATTGAAATGAATATACAACACGAAATATTGAGCATAAAATGTAGTGTCCATAGCTATCTGTAATCTTAGAGTTATACTCAAAAGCCCAAGCCTAAAATCGAAACTAGGGAAATTATCGAAATATAGATCATCTAAAATATAGGTCATCTGCGTAAGAACTTTTATTTCAAAACCATAACCTCTTATATTTTTTGGAATGACGTGTATTTTTGACTTGAAGTGGTATATGGAATAGGAAATACCCTTTATCTAGTGCCTAACTCGAATAGCTATATAGTTGAATAGGTATTCTAATGATATGTTTCTAAATCAATCAACAATCTGCATATGCTTTAAATTAATATATATATGTATATCATCTATAGCTCATTTTATCTTTTGATTATGCTGATATCGTTGTGTAAGAAAATGGCAAATGGTATCAAAAGATCTGCGTCTCAAGTATTTAGCTTTTGTAGCGAGTAGGGGATCTGTTAGATACATTTGCATAAAATCATCATAGCCCTTTTAGTCCGTTGTCAGGGTAGAAAAAGGAAAGGCAGCCGAAAATTGTTGCTGGATAGCAACGACAGAGAGCTGAGAAATGAAAAATTAATATGGCTGCCGCTTAGGCGTGCTGCCAACTGGCTTTGTGCACGGCCCACTGGAAACTCTAATCAACGCGCAACACTGCAAATTGTTGCATCAAAGTCGCTGACATTGTTTTAATTTGCAGAACTCTCTGTGTCTGCCATTTTCTGGCATCAGATGTCAAACTTTTTGAAGCATCTACTTTTCGATGGTAACGCTTTGGAGGAGCAGGGACAAAAGGGACTCTGTTGCTTTTTATTAAGAATGTGCAGCGGCAGTTGCCGAGCAGTTGACTCTTGAAACTTTTCCAGTGCTGTCTTTTTTGCGGTTGAGTTCCTTGTTGCAGTTTTTGACAATTGCAAAGTTTTCGTTCGTACGTGTTGCTTTTGGCCTAAAAACTTTTTTAATGAACGCTAGAAAAAGAGGTTTGTTTTCGGTTGGTATTTATTTTGCATTTTTCTTAATTTATTTTTCAATTAAACATAAATAAAGTGAATACGAAACAAACGTTCACTATTTGCTCTTGACTTCGGGCATGTTATTTTTTAAACGTTGCACTCTAAGCTTTACCATCGTGTAATTCAAGAAAATTTCCAGTTAATATTTCATAAGCCCGATTCGCAACTTAGACTAGAACATCTTTTTAAACACAAATCAAATAAGTTGCACTTGGCAATTCCATTTCCTCTATGAAATAGGCAGCCGCAGAATAAAAATCTCTGCAGATATCAATATATGCAAAACTTGCAAAACCGCCGGAAATGAAATAAAACGCAGCCCGCTTCACAGTTGACTCCTGACGCTGCAGCTCTCCGTTAACTGTGCTTGTTTTCTCTGCCTTCAGGCTCTGTGGACTGTGAAAAGTACAAGGCGGAAGACGTGGCATAGGTCGAAGACGGCGCCGGTAAAGTTTGTTAAACAGCCGGCGGAAAAATTATTGAGGAAACGTTTCTGTAGTTATGCCAAAAGTACAACCCAAAACCGGAGGTAACAGTTGTTAGCCCACTAAGGAGGTTGTGTGGACTGGGTTCAAAGTGCTAAAGAAGCAAATGACAGAGAGGCAGAGACAGAATGACACTGAGAGATTGAGTGAAGGGAACAAACATTCGGAATCCTTGTGTTCAATGGGTTTTTAAGCACACTCGCTGGCACAATTTGCCGGGGGGAAATTGTTATTAGCATCCTGCGCCAAATCAGAAACAATTGTGAAACGCAACAACTGGGGACACTTTTCGAAGCACTTGCTCCAGACGTGCTCCATAAATACAAACTATCTCGGCAGCAGAGCCAACATTTCATTACTTTGTCTCATCCAGTGTGTGTCTTCAGCAAGACATAAGAGCAATGTCTTTTGGGTCATGGGGACTCAGCTCAGCTCGCAGACCCCGTCGGGGAATGGACATTGGTCACTTATGGCAACGACAGCTGAGTGAATGGCATGTCATATGAAAGGAAAAATGAGAATGGCAGGAGTAATAGCGAAAAATTGCCGGGAACGGTCTGTCTGACACTGGGATGCCCTTTATGTTGTCTGAGTTGCACTCAAAGCGAGATAAATGTACACTTCCGTCGTGAAGCATATCAATTTGAGGGCTGCCATCTTCAATTATAGAAGAGTCCTCACAAAAAGGTTTTGCTGTTTGGGCAACGTTTGAAAATTATAATAATAATGTTTCATCCACATTTGTAGACTCTTATTAATTTATCTATAATATACATTCTAAAATCGTGTTTCTCATCAACTCATATTCATTCACATTTTATGCAATATTTTAAAATTTAATTTCTGAACTTTAATTTTCGCATGTGTTTTTACTTAAACCTTTCACACTTTAAGTAAAAAAAAGCGTTTTTATAAATGTTTCATACATGTGCATATTTAAAGTTTTTAATCAACATATGTCAGCGAATAACATAGCTTATGTGTATGACGCGTGCTTTATCTTTTCAATAATCAGGCAGCAACAAGGCTTAATATATAAAATAAAAATGTCCATGTGTAACTTGTGTTTGGGCTTCATTCAGCATAATAGAAACCTATAGATCCCTGCACTTATACAGAAAGTGTATGTAAAGAATATACTTAAAAATAGTCTCAGTTGTTCTCCCAAGAATTTGCTCAATTAATTTATCACATCCCAATTCTGGCTCCTAACTTAGACTAGTTCACAGCGTTGCCAAACTAAAGCCTTTTCAATTTGGCCAAGTTACACGCGGATGGTGCACACGATCCCAGACTAATTAATACAAATTCCCCATGGTAACATCAATTGCACACAGGCCCTATAATCTGGAGCGCAGCCAATGGGCGAAACTGGCAAGCCAGGGCTGCAATCTAAGCACATGCGCATACATGTAAGCGTGTGTGTATGTGCGTGTGTGAGTCAGAATGTGTTCCTATTACACATATTACGTATACGCCACGTTATCGCCAACAGCGCAGACAGCCTCATGTTGCGTATAAGCGAAAATGAAATAGAATCGACGGCAACTACACAAACACACACACAAACAAACACATTCACACACACACACACACACACACACACACACACACACACATTTATGATGCAGGGCTTAAATATTGTACATTTTATTAATTTTTCCCTTTTTCTGCTGAAACAAGCAAGTGGAGCCCAACACCGCATATACAAGCAGCTCAACAATTTGTTGTCAATGTTCGCAACGTCCATTGTTCTGGCACGCTGAAGTGAATGTAGGGTCCACACTGAAACTAGACTTTTAGTATTATAAAAACTTTGTTAATGAAAAGTAATCATATTAAACACGAGAATGCCGTGTCGCGAGTCGCTAAGAATATACCCCGTACTTTTTGTGGGAATGGCTAGTGTTCAACTACAAGGTAGGACAGAATAAAATAAATTACAATGAGCTAACATCATCAAAGAAATCCTGTTTCTAAGAACTGGCTATAGGGTATCTTTGAGTCTTTTTTGAGTGGGGCTTTATATGCTTGTTAATAAGCGAAAGCTACAAATGCTCAAAAAAGTATGCTACAAAAGAAACCGTGGAGTTGATATACATGCATTAATAGCGCATATAAAGGCTTATTATTTTAAAAATTCTGCAAGCTTACAAAATTTATTTGCCACCCATTTATGAACAGCGGAAGTTTGTAAAATTTACGAAAAATACTCTGTCTTTCTCGTCACATTGTATGTCTCTTAAACTTAAAAAAGCTGTAATATTTGTTTTTATTTAAAAGTTACAACTAGTAAAAAAAAAATCAGTTTCCATTGCTAGAACTCATTTAAGTATTCACAAACTTGTAGCAAACAGAAGTGAAGAGAAGCTATGGTAATTATAATGCTACTTGGAAAACGTTAAAACTTATAGTTTTCTAACAACAACAAAAAAACAAACAAACAAATTTATTTAACCTTCCTATTGTTTATTGTCATAATTGCAATCAAAATATTTTTCCTGTTTAACGCTGGAAATTGAATCTTTGTTGCGATCTATGGTCCAGGCAATTGAAACGGAAATGAATACTGGCAATTTGTGCACATTAAAACCGTTCTGGCAGAGTCACATATTATATAGAATGTCGAGTATTTAACAATTTGCGGTTGGTCTGCTCATTAATGTACAATCGACTGTATAAATAGGCATGTTAAATCGTTTTAAGCGCACACTGTTTGTGGAATGCGATAAATGTGCATAATAAACGTGTTGCATACGCAATGAATGCTATTTAAATTGAGAACACAAATTAACAGCAGGCTGGAACTGGGCAAACTGATTGATTTCTCGTGGTTGGGCAACGAAATAATATTAACATCAATCGGTCAATGATAGTATTGCGATTTCAGTTTACACTCAGAAGTGCTACGTTAATTGAATGCGCAAATAAACAATGCATTTTTGATAATTGTCCGCTTTTAACGAGATTTATATGAGTTAGAGACAGAAAAATTAACAGTTTTAAAGGCCCATTATTTAAATTGAAATAAATAATAAATCTGATTCAATATGTCAATAGATCGTACGCATAAAAGCAGACAGTAGAATCGTTCCTGTTTTAGTTTATCAATTTATAGTTTTTATACCCTGAACCCATTAAAAATGTGTATAAGGGTATATTGTATTTGTGCGAAATCCAAATGTATGTAACAGGCAGAAGGAAGCATCTCCGACCCCATAAGTTATATATATTCTTGATCAGCAAAAATAGCCGAGTCGATCTAGCCATGTCCGTCTGTCCGTATGTATGAAAGCAAGGATCTCAGAACCTATAAGAGCAGAGACTTGAAATTTAAGTTTGTTTCCGATAATCGATAACTTACTCCGTTTCCAAGCAATTGATAAAAATCGATATCGATATCCTGTATGTAACAACATTTGTTTATTTATTTATATCAAATTTTTTAATAAAAAATTCCATATTCCAATTTAATTTCATTCTAGGTTTTACTTTCATTATATTTATACAGAGAATACAATTTTTCTTTAAAATTGGAACCTGGAACGCAGCATTAGGGTAAGTACCCTTTCACGTTTACTGAATATATTTCATTTGAATTACGCCGCAAGCTAACTAGCTAATTAAACGCTGAAATTCGTACGACCTATATCATATTTTTCCCATTTGCCATACGAAACGCATTCATCAATTCCGGCGTTACCGCAATGTGAATTGCCATTCACACGCGTTGCTCCACTTCATTTTAATTAAACTGTTTGCCTCATTTTAAGCGCACTCAAAGAAAAACCAATAATTTGTCTTTGCCATATTTCAATGGTAAAACACCGGCCCAGTCCCCAACTGAATCCACCCAGTTGCCCAATCGATGCCAGCAATGAAATTGGCATCGAAAATCTGGCATCAATGCGAGCTAACATTACGAATGCAAATGCATTCGGTGCCAAGCGAACCGAGTCCGATGCCCGGAACGGAACGGAGCGGAGCGGACCGGCCTGTAATTGCTGCCACAGAATTTTATTTTTAATTTTCAAATAAAATTTTTGCACATTGCTGAAAAGTGCCATTGTCCGTTCGCCCGTTCTTCAGAAATACAATAAAACCAAAAAGGATGCACTGCCACAGTTGAACAAAGTGCCGGACAAGATTAATACAACATCTGTGGGGTCTCTTTTCAATAAATAACAAAAAAGAAAAGGAAAACCGCAAAACCACGAAGCTTTTAATATCCTGACAAATGCATATTCATCGTTTTATTCATTATTATGGTTCCAATTTTGCTTTCATTCGATTTTACGATTATAAACAAAAAGCTTTCAAAAGTTCAATGGATTAGTTTTAAGCATTTAAGTATTTTTTTTCATGCTTTCAAAAGCCGGAATGATAATTGATCACACCCGCTTTTCAGAACAGGTCCTTTCAATACTTATTAGCCTATTGGCTTAAAGTGAACTTCTTACATAGGCCCTGAATTGGGCCAGTTTAATTTGTTTTTATGTTGATTGTTGATTCAGATAAGACAATTATACAAGACAATTATAGACCGACCAAAATAATGGCATTTATGTATTCTTCGACCTAAATGCGAATGGTGCTGTAATCACAAGTAGACATATGTATATGGCACCTTCGCCTTCATAATCAAAAAACCTGATGAATATAATGAAAAAGTGAATACAGATGATATGTGAAATAGACAAAGATATGCATGTGTAACTCAAGAGCATTCTTATAGGTATTACCTTCTAAAATGTAGAATTTTATTTTAATTAATCTTTAATCTTTAATCTTATATCAACCGTCTCTCAAATAACACCATCTGTTTTTTTTTAGTTTTCATCTAAGTAGAAATATTTGCCAAGTTACCCAGATTTATCTCTGTATCTTCGTAAAACGAATTATGTTTAAATAGTAAATGCATTTTTAGATAGCTTTTAGGTTTGGTCAGGTGAACCCGTAGACCAGTTAAGGTCCTCGTTCATTTCAGGATCCAAAGATAGAATAGAAGCATAGATAAAATCATAATTATGTGCAGATCATTAATTAAGTCGATTTTATACATACCTTTGATTTCCCCGCACCTTTGTTTCAATGTTCTCTGCAAATTTTATTAAGGAATAAGCATGCCCTTTGTTGGTGTATCGATTGTGTGCAGGCAGCCTGGCCTGCGGCTATAATTAAAATGCAAGCCTTGATACGCGTATTGCACAAGTTGCCAACATTCCAGCATTTTGCTGTCCAATAATAATTTTATTTTATTTCATCATCGTACAGGATTTTCATTGTTTCCATGCCTTGCTATGATATGTTGATGAAATTGTGGCTGTTAACATTTGTATGTGGGCATGTAATATCAGAAGAGGATGTCAAGTGGAATTTGGCGCAGCTCAGCAGTTCGCCTCGCACTTGCATCGGTAATACTTGACGTTGGGTAGAGTACATTTCATTGCGAATATTTGCACCAATTGTTGTATTATATGCGGGCTTGAGCCTCCCGAAAAGGATTTTCTGCTTGTAGTTGTGGGAACCCTTTAATTTTCTGTCCAAGTTGGGCTACCCTTGTGAAAATAAACACCGGTTAAGTTTGCAATAGGCATTAAAATCTTTTGTTAATTACTTTTATATCTTTTAAAAGCGTTACGTGCTTTATTTTAACAGTCAACACAAGAATTACATTTGCGATTATTTATACGGATTTAAAATTGATCTTATTCAGAGATTAGAGGAAGTATAAGTTTATTCATAATAACTTACTAGGGATATGTGTCATTCTGCGTATAAGCCAAATGACAAACATATTAGAGTTATACATTCGAAAGTGTCCGACTAAATAACTTTACAAGAAATCAATTGATCAGCTAATAAACAATTCCCTATCATTTAAAAATGAGATAGATAAGCTGTCAGCTTTTAAGTTAGATTCACTTTAAAAGTGATTAAATGAAAAGTCTCAGGAATAATTTTGATTTCGAACCAATTATGAGAATCAGTTAAAGGGACAAAGCGATACGATGCACAGAAAAGTACAAGAAAAACTGAATATGTAAATTGAAGCCAAGCTGTTAAAATAGAACAGGACAGTACCTTGGTAAAAGCTACAGATGATGTTTTTAAGCCTACAGCTCTTTGTTTGTTTAATTTACACTGAAATAGTTAGCTGATAGCACGATAGCTGATTTAGGATGGGCCGATTTCCAACGGCGGATGTTTAAAAAGATGGAACAATGCCTCGGTTCCGTGATAGCGATTTTTCCGGGGCTTGCGGCAAAGATACTTTCTGAGTGAAGCTTAACGCTATATCCGTATGGGCATCTTCGATGGTTCAATCCATTTCTGTCGATGCTGGTTAATTCCAATTGAACAGTTTGAATAAGTAATACGGTGCAATCGATGATTACTTGAAATGCCGCGTAAAACAAAAATTTAAGGACTTTTGATAGAGCAATGATAATTGGCCTGGTCCAATTATCAGCATGGTGGGTGTACGGACTTAAGTGTCTTGTAGATAATATTTAAGTTGTAAAGTCTTATTAAAACACTGTAATTTACTATTTACTCAAATAGTACATTTTTGAACAAAGCAAACCAAGCTTACGGTTACATTTTTTGGCTACGCCGAATATATTGTTAATACAGTAAAATTTATTGTAATATTTATATCACAATTATTTGATAGTTTTCTAACAACCAAATCCCTTGAAAACATGTATGGTGTGTATTTGCATGGAAGTAATTCAGGGTAGACAAGCCCTCAATACATAAAAGAAATAGCTCTTCCCGGCTGGTGACAGGGTGTATCCTAACCTCTATACAGGAGCTTAAGTAAAGATTTTGTTCTTTTCGCATATCCTTCAATTAACTCTTACGTATAAATTCTCAAAGTCTCTTTAATCCTATAAGGGCAACAGGCACAGGTACTTTTCACATAACCAAATACTTTTCGATGGGAGGGGCGTTGCCTTAAAGAGGAAGTTTCGTTTTTCACTGCCCAACACTTGCTTGATGCTATCACTTTACCCTGTAAACAACAATTTTAAAATAGGGTAAATTATTTTTAAAAAAATAGAGCACGTGGAAGACCTAATTAGACCTCTGTAAGAAATTTCAATATTTTTTCTGTCCCATTAAAATATACACTCTGTTCGATTCTTTTTTGTACGTAAATATCCATTATATATTACAAAAAAAATTAAAAGTATATTCTATTTTGAAACATAAATTATAAAATTGCTTACCTAATTATTGTATTATTTAAAATCATTAATTAGCAAATAATATAGATCAGTAATCACAGTTGTTATCCATTTGAATGAGATTCATTTAAAATGTAGTAAGGAGTGTCTACCGGTCGGTCAATCTCAACTGCAGCATTGCTATGTATTGTTGTTGTAGTTGGTCGCCATAAGCTCAATGGTGTTGTAAAATGTAATCATTGTGGCATGTAATTAGTTTTTGTGTGTACCATCGCCCACAAGTGTGAGCCAGTGCAATACTTGCGCGAGTGTGTAAATGTATAAATAAAATGTACTACTGCATTAACGTGTGCAACGGCCTCACACACACTATGCAAATGAAGCTTTGGACACAAACACATACACAGTCGCACACATAGTCGTGTGTGCCAACAAGTGAATTATGTGTTGCATATCGTGTTTGGGGGTATCCCAAAAGTGTTGGCCACTTTATGCTGCTATTCAAGAAGCTTAATTGCTGTAACATTTATTTATTAATACAGCCTGGCAAACAAGGTACGAAAAATACCAATAAATTCATTAGATCAGAAGTATATAAGAGAGAATTATTATTAAAGTCTTAACTTCCATACACAGAAATGACAGAAAGTAGAAAGACAGGCTACAAATAAAGGTCGATCCGACGATCATGAAATCCTGAGAACTGAAAAAATTTTTATTATTTTTATATGTCAATTAAATAATGTAAACAATTTAACTGATTTTGTGTAATTACTTTTTTAAAGAATTAATTCTTGGATTCGTATTTTAACTTTAGATTAAACCAAATTTTAACTGATAAGTAATATAATAATGTGACTATATCTGGCAATAGGTGTTTATCAATTTAATTGCAATTCTTTTGTAACTGACCCCGTGTAACCGCGAGCAGCTTGACCTTTTGAAACGAACCGTGTCAGATTAACTGGCCGTGTGTTCAACCCATTAGTAATAATATTTTGCACACTATTGTTGTTGTTGTTGATGACATTGATGACATTGACAATCTGTAATCAATTTTCAATTTGAGTTCTGCGTTTGTTGGTGCATGCATTGATTGGTTCTTGTGCAGGTTACAGTGTCTAAACACACAACACACACACACGTGTACACGCACATACAACTGACTAAGTACATATATTTCCTGCTGCAGGTTGTTGTTGATTTGTTTGTCGTCAGCGTACCATCAATGTCCTGGCAAACGACACGCCATTTATTTGTTCGCGCTCGCAGGCCACAAATATTGTGAAATTAACTTGTTAAAATAGTCGTGTGCCCGCCTTTTGGGCCAAAACTACACTAGAGGTTGGGCGTGGCGGTTGATAAATGGCATTCGATTTGCGATACGACCTAACTTATTGATGTTTGCCTGTGCTTGGGTGTTGATGCCTGAACATTGGCTAAGCATATTTACTGGTTGTTGGGTATTTTCTATATCAAGTTCAATGAAGTTTTTGTTCAGCTCTGGGAAACAAAAACTCAGTGCTGGGTCTTAGAAACGTACGCCCCTAAACTCAAACCGAGATGATTTTGACGTGTACGCAAATACTTTAGTTAATTTTATAGCTGAACTCTTCGGAATACAATACTTAAGAAAACAAACAAATAAATTTTTATGTGTTTTATACTGCGAAAATGGATTGCGAATACATTAACAAGAAATTGAAGTACCAAGTATCGCCCAGATTACTCGCCAACATAAGATTGGCAGAGGCACATTATAGAAGCCGTCGCAAAGCAGATGCCTATGAGGCAAAGGTTAATGAATTCAGGCAAGAAAATTGTGCGTCGGCTCGACGTCGTTCCAATGGGACGAAAGAAGATCCGTGTGGGTGTGCACGTTCCAATGGGATGAAGAACGACGATCCGTTTGCGTCAACACGGCGTCGCTGCGGAGTGAGGAAAAAGGATGAAAATCGTCGAGAAATGGCCAAGGCAGCTGACCTTTTGGCGGTGAAGGAAGCGGCTGTTGCTGGTTACTACTATCGGGTCTGTCAGTAAATATCTATTCGGTTAACAGTCAAAAACTGAGAGAAATTTAAGTGACTTTGGTGACAGTTACTGTCAAAATATATTGACATATATATTTAAAGCATTAATTTTTGTTCAACTTTGGGTTATAAGAGTTATTCGAGTTATTTATTTACGGGGTAAATAAATAAGTTATTTAATCGATTAGCAAACGAATTTCGTGTTTGCTTGGAGCAGAGTATTGCGTAGTCATTTTTGTTTGATACAAAACAAAGATGCCTTGATCAATTATTAGATACTACTTTCAATGTTAAGCTACACGAAGTCACTTTGCCGGTAGTGTTGCTTTGTTGAAAAAACGTATAGAAAAGGCTTTAATCTGATGCAATTGACCTGGCTTTAACTCGCTCATTGACCTGTCTTTCAACTGCTGCACTTTGCACTGTGGCCTTATATCGGCTCTGCATTTTCCATTTCCTCGGCTGGTTTTCTCTTTTCTTTTCCCACTTTTTGCACTTTATCACCGAAGTGCACGCTATGGCAACGTTGTTGGTAGCATACGCGGCGTATGAGTTATCTGGCCATTTTGAGTCTCATCCGCATGCCACAGCTTGCGGGTTGCATTTTAAGTTTAAGTGGCGCAAAATCACCGCCTGTAGAGGACTGTGTGCAAACAGCGCGGCAGCTACGAAGGACTTCATTTGCAACATCAATCGCCGCCTCATACTGCCGCCCGACTGAGGCGGCACTGCTCTCATTACGTTGATAGCAGCAACCGCGCTGGCTGCGTATTTAATAAAGCGTACGCCAGCAACCGGATGCCATAGAATGGCAGTTTGCAGTCTGAGCCCAGAGGGCTGCCATTGGCAGAGTTTAATTAGCTTTAATGGCTTAATGCAGGGCATTTGAGCTGTCCTGAGTGGTTGGGCATGCAAAAATGACAGCTGCTAGGTAGACCTGCAGTTTTAGTTGGCCTTGTTGACCCGTCGGATGTGCTGACGATGACATCGGCATGATATGCAATTTCCGCATAACAATTTCCATGACAGCCCGTCGTTATCAGCTACGCATGCATTGCAGTTCAGTATTCAGATTTTTTTTTAAATGTGCATTAATTAGTTTTAGCATTTCATTAGATCATTTTTTTTTTCAATCCTATTATCCCATTACAAATTTTACCAAGTGACGATTAATGTTGTTCCACAAAAATATTAGAAAGTAATACTGTATTACATATCAATAGTTATTTTACCCATGTTAAAGCATAGAAAAAAATTAATTTTTTTATTATTCTCTTCGATTGGCTGCTTCGTTTATTGAGCACAATTAATAGCTGTGCCTGATAAAGATTGGATCAAAAACACCGAAGTTATTCACGAATGTTTTTCCCACAATGTTAAAATAAGTAAAGAGGGCGTGCGTGCTTATGTATATGTGTGTTATGTAAGTGTCAGCATGTGTGCCCTTGAGTGCAACGAAACTTGAATGCCTGTAAAAGCAATTAAGAACTGTGTAAAGGGAATTTCCTAGTCGGGCCCTTTGCGCAATTAGTGGCTTGGTTACTTAGTGTTGGCGAATTGTTTCTTTGTACTGAACAATTCCAGTTTGTTTTATCTTCCACAGGGTAACATCGGTTAAAATGGGAGTGTTGCAAATATTTACATAAATAATTATTTTTTACATATATTTTGAAATCTTAATTATACAATTGTGTATGCGGATTCCTATAAAAAGCAACACTTGCAAATTAAAACCATAGTTGTTGTCTACTCTTCAAGCCGTAAAGCAGATAAGATTTTTGTCATGAAGCTGGCTACCGTATTTTTTATTGGTATAACAATATAATGCATTAACAAAGTATTGTACCCAACATACCATACTGTTTCATTTCCAGTTAGTTACTTCCTTATATGCTGCAGCAGCGCTTCGATCCCTTTATGTGGATGCCCTTCCACCACTACACGATCCGAATGTTTGAGTAGAACCAACAGGAAAGGATCACATTGTCCCGAACAACCAGTCCAGCAAACCCAACCAACTCAACCAACACAACCAACTCAACCAACTCAACCGACACAACCAACACAACCAACTCAACCAACCCAACCGACACAACCAACTCAACCAACACAACCAACTCAACCAACACAACCAACACAACCAACTCAACCAACACAACCAACTCAACCAACTCAACCAACTCAACCAACACAACCAACTCAACCAACACAACCAACTCAACCAACTCAACCGACACAACCAACACAACCAACTCAACCGACACAACCAACACAACCAACTCACCAACTCAACCAACTCAACCAACTCAACCAACTCAACCAACTCAACCAACTCAACCAACTCAACCAACTCAACCAACTCAACCAACTCAACCAACTCAACCAACTCAACCAACTCAACCACCTCAACCTACTCAACCAACACAACCAACAGGATCAACTACACCAACAACACTAACGAGACCCACTCGACAATTAACTCTATACTACTCATAGACTTATATGTGGTAAACCGTATGTCGACTGCTCGCAAAATGACCTGCTTTGCCAAAAGCTCCTCACTCACTTCAGGATGTCAATCTGCCAATATTAAAAAGCCTTTCAGGTACCTGTTTATTAAATACAACTGATGACCTCAGTCGTTGGCCTGATCTCGATTTAGAAGACACTTAGGCTATCTTCACTTTATGCCTAAGCATAGAAAATAATTATTTTATTTTTCTCTCAGATTGATGGATTCATTTACTTAGCATATTTAATTAGTGTGCATATTAAACAGCTTCATATAGAGCGAATATTTGTACAAAATTTTTTTGTAAGATATTTTTACACTCACCTTGTTTACTATATTTTCTTATTGAATTCAATTTCATAGTTGTTTTAGAGGTAGTATATTTTCGTAAATAAAATGATATCATGAAATTCAATTGTATAAATTAACATTTTATTCACTCGGATGGGTATCATACACCAGCCGAGAATTTTATAGAGATTGGATTAAAACACCGAAGTTATTCAGGAATGTTTTTCCCACAGTGTGAGATTAAGTGTGTGTGTGTGGGTGATGTAAGCGTCAGCATGTGTGCCTTTGAATACAACGAAACTTGAATGTCCGTAAAAGGAATTAAGAACTCTGTAAAGGGGGTTTCGTAGTCAGGCACTTAGTATAGGCGAATTGTTTCTTTCCAATTTGTTTTTAGCTTCCTCTGGGTAACCTTGGTCAAATTGGGCGTATTGCAAATATTGACATATCTATTTTTATACATTTATTTTGAAATCTTATTTATACAATTGTGATCGCGGATTCCTATAAAAAGCAGCAATTGCCAATTTAAACCACAGTTGTTGTCTACTCTTCAAGCCGTAAAGCAGATAAGATTGTTGTCATGAAGCTGGCTACCGTATTTTTTATTGGTATAACAATATAATAAATTAACCAAGTATTGTACCCAACATACCAATATACTCTTTCAATTTACTGTTCCAGTTGGTTACTTTCTTATATGCTGCACCGATCTCTGCAGCGGCTCGATTCCATCATGTGGATGCCCCTCCACCACTATACGATCAGACTGCACAAGTAGAACCACCACGAAAAGACCACATTGTCCCTCACAGACATCCCAGCCAACCCAACCAACTCAACCGTCGCAACCCACTCAACCGACTCAACCAACACAACCAACACAACCAACTCAACCACCACATACTCAACCAACCCAACCAACTCAGCCGACACAACCCACTCAACCACCACACACCCAACCCACACAACCAACTCAACCAACTCAACCAACTCAACCGACTCAACCCACTCAACCACCACACACCCAACCCACACAACCAACTCAACCAACCCAACCAACTCAGCCGACGCAACCGACTCAACCAACTCAACCAACACAGCCATCGAAACCCACGCAAGGACCTATTTGTGGTCCTGGTGGTAAGCCGTGTGTCGACTGCCCGCCAAATGACCTGCTTTGCCAAAAGCTCCTAACTCATGTGAATGATCTTAAGCGTATGGTGAAACGTTGCGTCTGTGGTTAAACTGTTAAGTCAATATAGATTTGGGTTACACATGTTTCGTGTCAGCCGATCTGAGAATAGAATTTTTGGTTTTTTTAATTTTTAACATAATAACATGGGCAAAGTCAATCTGGAATTTTCTATAATAGAAATCGTTATCAGGGACCGAAGCGGTATGACTTAACACTTCATGGTACATCTGTTGTGCTTTAGTCCCTGATTTTCACTACTTTGAATTAAATGTATTTTCAGAATTTTTTTAATTGTCCATTAATAGTTAATTAGTCTTAGCATTTCATTATATAATAGTTGTTTTTTTTTTCAATCCTATTACTATCATTTTACAAATTTATCTAACGACGACTAATGTTGTTCCACAATAATATTAGAAAGTAATACTGCATTGCATATCAGCAAGTTTTATTCCATAACCAAGTTCGTCACTGTGCTTATTCTTAATATTGTCAGACTGTCAATCTTTCAAGTACCTGTTTATTAAATATAACTGATGGTACAGCCGTTGGCTTGATCTCGATTTAGAAGACCCCTTTCACATCGCAAATAAGTTAAAAGGGTATAATGCTTTTGTGCAAATGTAAATGTATGTAACAGGCAGAAAGAAGCAACTCCGACCCCATAAAGTTTATATATTCTTAATCAGCATGTCCGTCTGTCTCTCGATCGAGTTTTTTTCCGATATTCGATAACTTGGCCCGTTTCCAAGAAATCGATACAAATCGATATTGAAATCCTTTTTTTTTGGCTTATTGTGTAAATAATAAGAGCTAGAATCACCAAACTATATATATATATATATATATTATACCTATAGCCACCTAAGCGCTACTAAGTACCTCATAGCTTTAAATCAAGTTGATAAACCAGTTTACGCTGCCCACCTATATAAGCCACAATTTAAATGCAATTGACTTTTTATAATACACGAATATTCTATAGTAAATTAAGATGCAGAAAAGTTCTTTAAATTCGGTTAGGAAGCACAGAAGATATTAAATAAAACATTATTTTAGTGGCCTCGAGTATTGGGCAGCAAGCGCAAATTGCAAGAGATTCTGTATACATGTACACACACACACATTCAAACGCGTTTTCTTTGAATTCTATCAGCAGCATTGCAATTGTGATTGTACTGTTTTCTGTGCTGCTATTTAATTTAGTTTTTTTCTGAGTAAAATTGAATTATTGGTGTGGCTGTAATTTTGATTAATTAATTAATAATTAATTTAATATATCTTTATTTTAACAAACGAGCGCGTAACGCGAGCTGCATTTGATGTTGGAAGAAGAGGGTTCAGGGTATCCCCTAGTCAGGTGCTCCCGACTAGAGCCTCTTGTTATGCTGGAAACAAACTCGATCTGCGCAGGCACTAGAAGCACCTACATCTAAAATTTCAAGTCTCTAGCTCTTAAATGTTCTGAGATTCTTGTGTTCATACTTACGGACGGACGGACGGACGGACGGACGGACGGACAGACAGACGGACATGGCTAGATCGACTCGGCTATTGGTGCTGATCAAGAATATATATACTTTATGGGGTCGGAGAAGCTTCCTTCTGCCTGTTACATACATTTGGATTTCGCACAAATACAATATACCCTTATACCCATTTTTAATGGGTTCAGGGTTTAAAAAACAAAAAGCAAAAAGTTCCTTTCGAATTCCCAACCCGAACACTTTAAAAACAATTTTCTACCAAGCGAATCAAACTGAAGCGAATAAAAGATGCTGCGAACGGGGCTCTGACTATTTATTTGCCCCAAATTGCACTGGAGAGGGTTGAGCTGTGTGTGAACAGTTCAAACTACCCCTCCCAAAAGCACACACAGTCTCACACAAACACAAAGATTCGCTGGGAAAATCATTCACACGTAACAGCATTGAGACACCTCCGGTGGGGCTGGGGCCCTGGCACACTCGCTTGTTGTTTTTGGCGTACTAAAGAAACTTTGCCTCATAACTTCACATTGAAGAAGATGCATATGCAACACGTTCGTGCCATTCAGTGTTGAACCACCTTCCGGCCTCGACCAACTTGCAATTGAGTGCTGTTATATACGTTTCTACAAATCCTTTTTCCCAAGTATATTTTTGCAAATATGTGTACATATATACTCCATTTGTACGCATTCAGGTACGCATACAGGTTGCGACTTTGGCAGCCAGTACAAAGTCTGCTTCCAGGTATTTGACATGAACTGAAACTCGACTCATTTGAGCTTAAGTGAACTGAACCGAACTGAACTGAACTGAACTTGGCTGAGTTCAACGGAAATGTAACTGATGAAAATGTGAGAGCGTCGAGTTAATTGAAAAATAGTGTTTGCTATTTTATGGCATTGCCCGCAACTCTGTTGACAACTCTCAGACAATAGGCCAACAGATGGTTGTGGTTGGTCTTTTAATTTTTAATTAGTATGCAGGAGCTGTTACTTGATGCTTTCTGGCACGGGCCGGGCTCAGGGCTAGCAATATTTGAACCAGTGGCATCTTTTTGTCCCTCAACGATGACTTATATTTCGAATTTCTTGATTTTTGACCATAAGAAATTCATGTGTATATTTCATTGAATTATAAAAACGTTAAGATTTAAATTATATTTTTAGTTTAAAATCTCTAAACTATAAATTTAATATGCCTTTTGGTGTTGTTATAATTTTAGAATTTAGTAACAAATCATCAAACATTTTTAAATAGCTCCAGCAACTATGGCCTTCGGCTTAAGTAATACTACATCCACAAGATATGAGTGCAGGCCCTCGTTTTCAGTTGCCTAACTGACTAGGTTACAAAGACAACTGATCTATGTTCAGAAAACTAGTATTTTATATATATATATATATATATATATATATATTTCTTCGTTTGTTGTATTTGTATTTATTTTAACATATTTATAAGTATAAGTAGTGTCATTTTTGTCATTTACTTGGCTCATTATTGAAACGCTTGTTTAGCAATGTTCCCTGATTTTAGTCCAAATTCTATTGTGTGCCAAATGTTAATGCTTATGCGATGTCTATTAATTAAATTAAAGCTGATATTTGTTATTAGATAATCCTATGCTTAAACGTATGAACAGGATAACTGATGGCGGATTTACGATATGTGCGTAATTTTGCAATATACATATACCCATATATATATATATTTTTTTGTTTATACTAGTATTCGTTGTTGTGTACACTGATTATTTACTATTATTATTTATAAACGAACTAAATTTTCCTTAGAATGAAAACCAAATCTATGATATGATAGTAGCTTTTCAAACAAGTTTTCAATAATGAGCAGCAAAGGCCTTAAATACTTAATAATTACAGTGACAATTTTTTTGTACCCATCAAAAACAATTTCCGATTATAAGCTTCTTTGAAATATTATATAAAAACAAGTCTAAATGAATATTTGCTACAGAGAAAATGAAATTCGCATTGCAAAATACCTATTTGTAATTAAAGCTTTTAAAGCTACATATACAACCTAGCTGTCACATGATCATAAATCTAACTAAATTGGGCATAAAAAATTGTCATTTATTCTTATATGTTTAAATGACGTAGTCTATAAGGAATTTTGATAAACATAAGCGAGCTTATCACAATACAAACATATACGATTAATTAAAACTAATTAACAATGTTACTACAATTTGTGTATTTAACATTAATATAAATATGAGAACTGAGGATAGGCATATTGTAATTAATCATAATTTAACATGCAAAAGAGATTTAAATCAGGTTTTCATAAGCTGTGCCTTTTGAGATAATCATAAACTCTAGAGTTTCCATTCAAGGAAATCCAACAAATTTTGTTTTGTTGAGAGTATTCTTAGACTTCTATAGTACGACGGTTGAACAGTTGGCCTTCATTCGAACTGAGACTCAGCTCAGGATGTATGAGTGTGATTTAGTCTTGCCATTCTTGCTGATCATCGCAACGGGACCTGTTGGGAAAAGAGCAGAGTGAAACGTGAAGATATTACATCTTAAATATGCAAAACAATTCAAATGTACCTTCAGTATCCGAGGCACTTGCCACACCCATCAGTTTAAGCGATCGAAAGAGTGCGCCCAGGTTGGAGCGCCCATCTAAGAATTCGCTGTTCAAACGCACCACGGCAGACTTTTTGTTTTTGGTCTGTGTATGCCAGACAAGAATTTCGGTGCAATTCGCGCCTTTGGGCTCAATTTGATCAATACGCAATCCAATGCTGCGTAGAAACAAATCCTCCTCGTAGCCCGGCTTGTAGGGCATATTTACATTGGGATACTGCGACATGTAGGCCAAGCTCACTGCGAATCCGGCCATATCAACAGGCCAGCGCCGACCCGCCACCCAAGAGTCCAGAAAGGCCACTACTTTACCCTGAGAAAACCAAAAAAATAGGAATCAGTTCGCAATAAATATTTGTTTCTTTATATACTTACATCCCGCACTACCGGCACACTGACCGCATATTCCGCTATCAGTCCAACAGGAAACATGGAGACTCGCTGTGTCTGCCTTATTTCCGAGAAAAGTCTCAGATCATAAGTATTGTCGTCGTCACCAAAATACAGTACACCATTAGTTATGTTTTGTTGATGCAGCCATTGCAGTGCTGCACGTCGATTGGCCACGCCCCGCGGCGCCGGCTTTGACTTACGAAACTCACTGGGCATGGGACTGGCCATATGTGCATAGGGAATACCTGAGATATATGTGTTTATATTAGTATAGTGTTTCAATTAGAAACAGAGCTTATAACTGAACCCCACTTTCATTTAAACCACAAGATCGTATTAGCTAAAAACTATTGATCTAAAGGCAGGTTTGCTAAGACTTTATTTATAGCAAATATGCTTTACTTCTTTGAATTCTATCAGCAGCATTGCAATTGCGATTGTACTGTTTTCCATGCTGCTGTTAAATTTAGTTTTTTTCTCAGTAAAATATAATTATTGGTTTTGCTGTTTTTTTTTTTTTTTTTTTGATTAATTAAATAATAATTAATTTAATTTATCTTTATTTTAACCAACAAGCGCGTAACGCGAGCTGCATTTGATGCTGGAAGAGGGTTCAGGGTATCTCCTAGTCAGGAGCTCCCGACTAGAACCTTTTGTTATGCTTTCATTTATGCCTAAGCATAGAAAATAATTATTTTAATTTTCTCTCAGATTAACTGCTTCGTTTATTTAGAATATTTAATTACAATTTCATAGTTGTCTCAGAGGATATTAATGCTGCAAAGGTAGTATATTTTCAAACCCATCGAATAAGGGTAAATAAAATGATATCATGAAATTCAATTTATAAATGTGGGTAACACAACATTTTATTCATTTGGATGGGTATCATAGACCAGTCGAAAATTTCAAAGAGATTGGATTAAAAACACCGAAGTTATTCAGGAATGTTTTTCAAACAGTGTGAGAAGTGTGTGTGTGTAGGTGATGTGTCAACATGCGTGGCTTTGAGTACAACGATACTTAAATGTCTGTAAAAGCAATTAAGAACTCTGTAAAGGGGGTTTCATAGTCGGGCCCTTTGCGCAATTAGTGGCTTGGGTACTTAGTATAGACGAGTTGTTTCTTTGTACTGAACAATTCCAGTTACTTTTTATCTTCCACAGGGTAACATCGGTTAAAATGGGAGCGTTGCAAATATTTACATAAATAATTATTTTTTACATATATTTTGAAATCTTATTTATACAATTGAGATCGCGGATTCCTATAAAAAGCAGCACTTGCAAATTAAAACCATAGTTGTTGTCTATTCTTCAAGCCGTAAAGCAGATAAGATTGTTGTCATGAAGCTGGCTACCGTATTTTTGATTGGTATAACAATATAATACATTAAGGAAGTATTGTACTCAACATTCCAATATACTGTTTCATTTCCAGTTAGTTACTTCCTTATATGCTGCACCGATCTCAGCAGCAGCGCTGCGATCCCTTTATGTGGATGCCCCTCCACCACTACACGATCCGACTGTTTAAGTAGAACCAACAGGAAAGGATCAGATTGTCCCGAACAACCATCCCAGCAAACCCAACCAACTCAACCGACGCAACCCACTCAACCGACGCAACCAACTCAACCGACGCAACCCACTCAACCGACGCAACCCACTCAACCAACACAACCAACTCAACCGACACAACAAACTCAACCGACGCAACCGAATCGACGGACACGCAGACAAGCAACCCAACCAACTCAACCGACACAGCCAACTCAACCGACACAACCAACCCAACCAACTCAACCGACACAACCAACACAACCAACACAACCAACTCAACCTACGCAACCGATTCGACGGGCACGCAGACGACCAACCAACACCACCAACACAACCAACACAACCAACACAACCAATACAACCAATACAACCAACACAACCAACACAACCAATACAACCAATACAACCAACACAACCAACACAACCAACACAACGAACACAACCAATACAACCAACACAACAAGGGCAAGATCGATCTGGAATTTACTATAATGGAAATGACTTAAAAAATGGTTAACATTTTAACGAGAATAATTCTTACTATTTTACTTAAATTTTAAATGTTACAAGCCATTCAAAACTATGTTTCTGTAGCGATATTTTCATGAAAAGATATAACACTTCGTGGTATATCTGTTATGCAGTTTTAGTTTGAATTAGATATATTTTCAATGTTTCGCAAGAGTTTAAAAATAAACAACTTAAATTTATGTGCGCCATTCAGGTACACCTACTGGATGAACGCACAAAAATAAAAAAAATAAAAAAAAAAACAAAAAGCAAAAAGTTCCTTTCGAATTCCCAATCCGAACACTTTAAAAAAAATTTTCTACCAAGCGAACTTTAACTGAAGCGAATAAAAGATGCTACGAACGGGGCTCTGACTATTTATTTGCCCCAAATTGCATTGGAGAGGGTTGAGCTGTGTGTGAACAGTTCAAACTACCCCTCCCAAAAGCACACACACACAGCCTCACACAAACACAAAGATTTGCTGGGAAAATCATTCACACGTAACAGCATTGAGACACCTCCGGTGGGGCTGGGGCCCTGGCACACTCGCTTGTTGTTTTTGGCGTACTAAAGAAACTTTGCCTCATAACTTCACATTGAAGAAGATGCATATGCAACACGTTCGTGCCATTCAGTGTTGAACCACCTTCCGGCCTCGACCAACTTGCAATTGAGTGCTGTTATATACGTATCTACAAATCCTTTTTCCCAAGTAGATTTTTGCAAATATATGTACATATATACTCCATTTGTACGCATTCACATATATGTGAGGAGATTATTTATAGCAAATATGCTTTAATCTCTAGAGTGATATAACTCTATTTTCTTATCTGTCCCCATCTCGCTTCAAATATTAGATATTGAAGATCAAATTGCTATATGGCACATCTGATTCCTGGTATTAATTTATATTTGTTGTAAATAAACCTACCAAATCCACTTAACAGTGTGTCCAGAAACGTATCACATCTCTCTTGATCATTGGCCACCAGCCAGTAGAGTCGAGGCACATGGAGCAGCGTGTATGCCAGACGCTTCAGTTCCGGTATTTGCTCGCGTCTGGGATATGTGGGTGTTACGAAATAAATCACAGGCAGCTGTGCGTAGGCACTACGGGGCTTATCTTGTATATAGACGCGACGGTCCTCAGGGCTTTCGCTGCATATGTGCAGTGGTTCATTCAGAGCGATCCCAGTTGTACTATCTGCAAAAAGTAGAGAGAGTGAAAGGGTGAGTGAGGAGATATTTAGTGATCCGCCTAAAGTTGGGCAATGCAAAAATGAGCACGAATGTGTTCTGCCGAAGCCACTGGCCAAGAAAAAACTGCTCGCAATGATTCGCAATTGTGTGAATCTCTTTTAACACTCAAATATTGTGTGCTTTTCATGTGGCTACAAATAACACTTCAAGTTCGCTATGATAACAATTCCGTCAGACTATTTATAATTTATCTAATTACCTGCCCGTACAGTTGGGTCAGCCCAGACGTATATACGTATATATATATATACATATATATAAACATCGCTCGTGTGATCTGTCAACTTTTGTTATGTCTCTACATCTTAAGATTACAACTAAGCGAATACTTTTGTTGTAAGAGCTAATCTAGAATGTGATGTAATTAAACAGAATCTCTCTCAACTGTGATGCGAAAGAAAGAGAGTCTTAGAGAGCTGTACGTCATTATGCCAGCTATACAAATAACTTGTGAACACCCTGTACCCATTGAAATTATTTAAAAAGTAAAATTAAGAAAACATTGCCTATTTTATATATGCAAGAAATCTTGCTCAGGGCTTTATCAGTATCTATCTTATTAGCATCTATTCTTGATCTGGAGCTGAACTACGAAATGATCCCAAGAAACTATAAAATATGTAAATGATACACAAAACAACTGTTTTAATGTTTTTATAACACCTTTTCAATAACTCAAAATTGATAAATATCGATTTTCTGACACTTCGTGCGTATCTTATCAATTATGAGAATAGTTCAGAGCATTCCCCCGGATAGAGAACTCGTGTTTATACTTTGTTCTGCGATTTATTATTAAAGAATTTAATAAATAGTCGCATTGATGACTGGGACTAAAAGCTTAATTTGATAATAGTATGTATTTAGTGATATATGTATAAATTGCGTCACCAATGAAAAAGATTGTTAGTTCCGTTGATAAGGTTGCAAAAAGATTGCCGTATCGACAGTTTAGTACATTGAGAATATATAGAAACTCATTTAACAAATATTTCGTAAACTATGTAATTAGAAAATGGCTCTTGGAATTAGAAATTTCTAAAACCTAGAAAAGCTAATATGAGTCATTAAACCCCTTGAATCCAAAATTTATTTGCATTTTGTATTAACTTATTAAAGTCATTGTATATAAAATCTCCTTAAATCAGTCGGCAGAATCGTTAAAATTTACAAACTAAATTTATTCGTTAGATTTCATTAACTGGCATAGTTAAATATGCAAAGATTTTTGACAAATTCGAATCACACCTGAACCGTAATGCGGTTTTATTGCGAACGATTCCTGCACTCAAAATAACTTCTTCCATAGTTGAAGTGCCTTTAACATTTTACCTGTCAAAGGCGAATCGAATGTACCTAATTTCGTTCATGATTTTCTCTTTGCATTGACCTTGTTGTGCGCGCAAATAAAATCTCTTAAAAATATCAAAATAAAATTCAATTACTTAATGGAATGCCGCATAGACAGTATGATATTGTATACACAGGTATTTGTTTATTCATCTACCTTTCCTATATTTTATGCAAATGTGCGTTAATGTGTATTTCAATCTTCCATAACGATAAAAAAGGGCATTAAAAATGTTCCCTTGATAGATCTATTTAGCCCAAAACACGCGAGCCTAAAGGCAGGCGGCCCATTATAACAGCCCAAAGGAAGATATGTGAGCGCCGATAACTTTCACGTGTGCATTAACGGTAATAGGTATAATTGTTGTTGTGCTTGGTGGCCATCTATCAATATTGAGCACATAAATTACAAGGGGGCAACCACATCGTCCTGTTGCAACAGGGCTTAATTTAATCACTAATTAAATATTGACTTGGCCCATGAGACGGCTCAGCCGTGCCCAACAGAGGAAACAATGCCGCCTCAAGGGGCCGCCGGGCCCATTGTATGGGTGGCAAACATCATAGGTAAAGTGTTTACCCTTATACTTGCGTAAATATATTAGATAGCGGCAATCGAGCATTTGCATATATCAGAAATGTCATAAAATCACAACGTGCGCCACATTAGATACATATATATATATATGTATCTAATTTATTAGGCACCTGGTTCTCATTCACAAGTGGCTTTGTATGCCTGCCATAAACACCTGATAAGGCACACATTTATCAGGTCGCGATAATAATAAAAAAAAAACCCATGTATAGTATTTTCACTATTTATTATGGCTCACGTCTGCAGGGCGAGACATTTTGCAATTAGAATGATTTGAGCTATGGGAGTTTTTTCCCAAAGCAGTTACCTTTATTGAAATGGTTTTGTTTTTATCAATTCAATACGTTTCGTTTATAGCCTCTTGAGAATCGAAATGCGACTCTACCCACGCCTGAACGTCGTATTATATTCGACTTTTGCATTCATTCAACAAAATTTAATCCACAATACATTTAACCCATTGTTATTGATCGACATATGTAAAGTATTAGTCACTTGTTCTAGATTACTTATTAAATTAGTCGGAGAGTCCATACATCAACTACTCTATTGTATTTATATATAAAAATGTTTTTTTCTATGCACGTGCTCTTCTGTTCCCAACAATTTGCTTAATCGCGTGCAATTTGAATGGCATCTTTGGGTCAGGCCCAACAGAACGAATAACGACCGGATAAATGCATGGGTATAATTTAAAAATCGTAAATATTTATGTAGAAAATTTGAGTCCGTGACATGTCCAAAGTGCATCAACTATGCCAGCCTGTAAAAACAAAAGCAATGGCAAAAGCAGGCGGCACGCGGAATTCGAATTTTGGAAATCGACCAACTTTTTCAGGGGGCCAATAAACTAGACAAATTGAAATGGGCTTAAAGCTGAGAATTGCCAATTCCAATATATACTAAAAGCAATCGAGAGTCGAACTATTTGGTTAGAACATCAACGCAAACGCAACGAAAAGGCAGCACCAATTGGCAAGGTGTACGGAATCGGGTCGCGAGTTGGGGGCCATAGCTTTCAAAAGGCAATTAGCTGTTCGTTCAAAAAATTACCATATATATTTAAACTATACAGCTGCCGAGCGTGGAAAAACTGCAATTAACCGATTGTAAAATAAGTTCGAGTCGCTTGAGATATGCGAGACTTGACAGTTTCCAATTTTGATTGATTAAGCAATTGCTGGGGCTCGAATTAAATATGCAACTATCCTATTTACCGTGAGCTTTAATTAGTTAATTAAGTTTTGTCAAGCTAATCATCTACTGAAGATATATTGAGTTTCAATTCAGAAATGGATCGTTTTGTAAATTCGAATCTTATAGTTATTGTAGTTATTGAACTAGTTTGTTTGCTTACAAAAGAATTATTGTTTAAAAGGGAGTATTTATTTATAGCTAGATTTGTCGGATCATTTCACAAGAAATTAAAATTTTAGCTCTCCAGAAATTCCATAGCAATCTTATAAATGATGTCACCCTCGCTGGCTTTGCGGCTAATAAATATTTACGCTAAATTGGTTGCGCGGTCAAACAACTTTTCAAATTGCGCAATGATCAAGAGAATGACAGTACGCGTGAATGGAACATGCCAACAAATTTGAAACTTTCAAGAAAATATTGCGTTTAATGATATTTTGAATGCGGGAATTTGCCATTTGCAGAAGCAGCAGCCGAAGCAATAATAGTTTTAATAGCTCATTTGAAATTCTAAACACACATCAAAGACGCCTTCCGGATGCGAAGCCGAATCCGAGTTCGATGCGAATCGCGTGCTGATGCACCGCTGGAACAATGGAGAATATCGATCGAAATGTGAACCAGGCGCAACAAAAGGCCTCAAATGTTGGCGAAATTATCTAATAAATTACGTATAAGAAATTAAAACCAGAGCCGGAAAATGTGGCCTTGGCATGCACCGTGACCGTAAATGCGATGGCTATTAAAACGCACGAAGATATTTGCAGAACGGGTGACGGGTATCGATAAAATATATTGCTGAAAGAGACAATGCTTGGCAAATTAGGCCAATTACGGCTAAATAATAAATAGTAACAACAAAAACAACAACAACAATAGTTAATAAACCAACTAAGGCAAACCCAAGCAGACCCACCCGTCAGCTTACACGGAGTGATTGCCGTAACACTTTGGAGCCAAGCCAACGGCTGTCCGGAGAGGGAACCGGGAAAGCGCTGTAAAGCTAACAGTCGGAGAAATGTGAGAGTGAGAGTGAAAGATAGAGATAGTGATATAGAAAGAAAGAGAGGGTGCGAGAGAGCGCGAGTGCGAGCAGAAGAGTGAGCGGCTTTTGGGTGTCGAGTGTTTGCTCGTTAGTCAGTTGGTTATTTTACTTGTTTACCCTTTCAAAGGATGGGCATTGCGACTATGTAAGGAAATGTGTAACGCCTCGAGAGAGACATTCTTTCGGAAGCGAGGTGACAAAAAAATAAACAACAAAACTATATGGCTGTCATAGGAGCCATAATATATAAATAAATACAACTTTTGAAATTGACTTACATTACAACTTACGTCTTTCATTAGAATTAATATGGTCTTCGCTTTAGTTATTAAATTAAATGTCATGTAGTCACAATATTCAGAACCGATTGAGCGTATTTGCGGTTAAGCAAATAATTTATCGGTTAACTCAATTCTTTTGTTAGTTAAATCTGGCACATAACATCGCATTTCTATATATTGGGTAGAGATTTCAAAGCACCATGTGAAAAACAAATCTGCAAGCGTATTCAACATTCAGCGTAATAAAGATATCTATATCATATTTAATTTTATTTAAAGGTTAGCTATAGTGACTTATGAAGCGCCTCCCCACAAAAGCTAACCCAAATTAAACTGGGTTATTAAAAAAGGGCATACAAATTATGTGGAAATAATCATTTTTTAGATGGATTTATAGAAGAGGTTCAATAATGACAGACTGCGCTAGAAAATCAAAAGTCCCCAAAAACGAGTATCGTGTAGCGCACTCGAAAAGTGAAAGTCTTGGCTTAGATTCAGTTTTAAATAGTTTACGACTGTTGCAACAATGCATTGCCAGGCTGGCGGGCAAGAGGGGAGCTACGAATGATGTGTATATGTATATGTACATGTGTGTATATATGGTATGTGAATTGATAAGGACAGACCGCTGGCTCAGACAGTTAAGGTCTGATTAACTGGTCATTCACTTGTATCAGGAAAATAATACAGAAAAATTAACAAATGAGACTCGAAATTGAAATATGGAATATGTAATATTATCAAGCGCTTGGATGAATGAATTATGGGGACTGTGGAGAATGGAGAATAGGCTTACGTATGCGTCCATGATTGCGCTTGCTTATGGTTGCTTTGAATGGATAGTCGTGTGGAATCATCTGCATCCCTAAGATTAGTTTTAGGTGCCGCCGCTTACCTTTGCCGTTGTGTAGCTCATAGATACCATTGGCATCCTCCGCTCCGTCGTCGCCCCGGCCCGTCGATTGGGGACTGACAAAGAAGTAGCCGACGAAGCAGACCCCGACCACAATCAGCAGCAGCATGATGCAGTAGCTCCGCTTGCACGTCCCTGTACCTCTCAGTCGTGGCGCCATGCCCATGGACGGCAGCTGGTCGCCTGTGGCCAGCAGCTGTGGATAGCAGCGTGTATGAAGGTGCTGGTACTGGCTGCTCCGCCCGCTCCGGCCGCTCGACTGCTCGTCGTCGTCTTCAATTGCCCAGCGTTCGTCGTTGTCGTCGGATGCTTGCGGCTCGAGTGGTTGGTAGTAGGCACTTGGCATTGTGCGACTGGCCTACAGCGGGGCACAGCTGTCGCAGCTCCTAAGGGGTGGTGGTGGCAGTGGCAACTGCAACTGCAACTGCGGCAGCTGATGATTGAGACGCAGACGGCGGCAGAGATGACGACAGCGCCGGGCTGTGTTTGCCATTTGTGTGTGGACTTGACTTTAGCCCGAAAAGTGCTGTGTTGCGCGATTTATTGAATCTCTCCTTTCCTCTCTCCTCTCCTATCTCTGCATGCTATATATATGTTATATATATCTACAACGGCACAATTTGGTCATAGCCTCGCGTTTACTTTTTTAATTTTCAACAATACAAAATACTCTTATTATTGTTATTATTATTATTCTGCCTTGGCCATTACTATTACGATTATTATTATTACTATTATATGGCAGTTGTCGCCTCACAAAAGTCTATAAACATCATACAAACGCACACTTGCACTCGCACACACAACACGCTCGAATATGAGAACGCCGCCTGCTTTTTAGCTGTTAAGCAAAACACAAATGAAAAAAGTGTTGCTTAATATGCGATTATTTATTTCGGCTGTTATTCCATTCGCTTTTGTTGTTGTCTCGATGAGTTTGACAGCAGCACTGACGGCTGTGCCAGACAGCCCACTTTTGTCCGAGAGAGCACAGTCGATTGAGCCTACACGCGCGCTCTCTCTCTATCTGTCTCTCACTCGCTCATAGCGTTTCACAGAGTTGCTTTGCAAAGCAATATTTTGTGGTTGATGTCTTCGCTTGCGTTGACAGTTTCGAAATTAATTTAAATGAATTGGCGGGATTTTTAAAAAGAAAAAAATTATGTTCGCTTTAGACACCTTCCAAGTTTCTGCATCTGTAATCAAATTTTGAAAAAATTATTCGCAATCAAAACCAAATACATCTAGTTTGATAAGAAACCTTTGCGACTGTGGACTTGGCGACTCTAAAACTGTAATTGATTGACAAGAACTTTCAAACTGTGTGAGATACGGATAATAATTTTGAGGAATAGGCGTAATTGGGGAATCCCTGGAGTTTATTTTGTTTTTCCCAAGATGTCTTAACCAAATTCAAACTCTTAACCAAACTCTTTTAAATCCTAAGTCCAGTGAGAGATATCTCGAAGGAAACACTTTAAAAGGGACTTATATACAAACTTCATTTTTGAGCTAATGCTATTGGAACAATTGTTTAATGGAAAATATACACTCCGGGATTTCCCAATCCCACATATTCCTATTCTAAAAAGAAAATATTGATTTATGGCATTAATTCTGCGCAAATCTGTATTTTAAAGTGTGTTAAAAAAATATCGAAGTGATATTTTGGCAGTGGATAGATATTTGAGAAAGCAATTTGGATACTTTAATAACATTTCAATGTGGCCGTTCAGATCATCTTAAGGATATCACTATTAAAACATTCAATTCAATATTTCATTCCAATTGTAATATTAATCACTTTTGGTGCTCGACTTTGAATTCTTATCTCTGAAAATACTTGTATTGTTTTCTCGTTTATAGAGACCAATTGGTTGGCGTTTGGAAACCTATATAATCTAATCTGCAATATTTTACCTTTGCACCTGGTAACCGAAAGGTGAGTTAGTAAATGACTTGAATATTTTATTTTTTGATACTGCGAACTTCCGTGTCATTCACATTGAGTTCACATAGCCTGGAATATTTACAATTTGACAAGTGCAAAAAAACAAGGTTGAGAATTTGTTTTACATTTATTTATTTGATTTAATCTGTTTGCTGTTTTCGTGAAACGTTTACAATAAATTTGCGTTACAAAAAGAACCCGTCTTAACTAGTTAGTAAATTAGGCAAACATTTTACTTTAGTTACATTTAAAGCCACTTTTGTATCTCATTTTTTGTTCATGCTGCGCTGCAGTGTGGAACACGGCAAATAATTTCGGTTACTAATAATGCAATTAATCCGCGTAAATCGAGTGCAATGATTGATTCGATAAAATGTTTCCTATTTTCTTTGCTTCTTATTTGTTGTTGTTGAACACGTCACAGGCAACATTGCACTTATGGAATACATAATTAACTAAATGGTATGAAGAAAACTCATTGATACACCTAAGCGAATTGTCTTTTTGTGGTCGCGGGGACAATCCATTTGAAGAGGCATTTGGGTTTAACTGTTATTGCGTTTGCGTTTAAATGAGCTTCTGAATGGTCTCGGCCAGTCGGCCGGCATTGGCGCCGGCGAACTCCTCCACCTTGACGGAGTTCTTGATGAACAGGAACGTGGGCATGCTGGAAATGTTATACTCCATGGCGATGTCTTCGCACTCGTCCACATCGACCTGTTTGTGGCCAAACATTCGATTAGATTTACATTTTCAACTTAGTGGGAGTAATTTTTTGCACCTACCTTGATCACGACTATCTTTTCGGCATACTGCTGCGACAGTTCCTCCAGCTTGGGCGCAATCATCTTGCAGGGTCCACACCAGGTGGCAAAGAAGTCCACAACGACCAGCTTGTCGCCAGCATTCGTCAGCTGTGTCTTGAAGTCGTTCTAGAAAATCAAAAACATGTACCACAATTAGTCACAATGTTGTCTTTCATTCGATGACCCAAATGCATTTGTGTTTCTATAGCCCCGTCGAGGAGTTAGCCCAATGCATTTTTCACAATTTCATCATTTCATTGAATGCTATTTTATGACATTGTATTTTCCGATTGTGTTTTATATTTATAATTCTAATTTGTACAGTGCTTATCATGAGCAGGGCCCGAGTTAGCAGTCTATCGATTTGTTTTTGGGCAGCTACTGAAACACGTTCCTCTTATCTGTGCGGGCCAACATGTGTAAGCATTACATAAAGCAAGTATATAGGATTATGTGCAAATATGTATGTATCTCAGCTGCACTATATATATATAGTATTACACTTCAGTCCCATTCATATCTCTTGCAGTTTAATATTTGTATTTGGACTCTCCACCCTCTCCGCCGCACGACTGGGCCATTTGCTTAATTGCTTAACCATCGACAACGTGTCTCATTTGAATTGGACTCGACTTGACCTGAACTTAACTTCCGACATGCCTCGGGCAAAAACTTGTGTGCTTACATTTCCACATGCCCAAGCTCTGTGCTAAATTCCTTTTGAGTTAAATGAATTTCCCAAATATTTTGCATACCATTGGCATGGGCTGTATTAAATTTCAACACAATCATTTGCCTTTAAATTTCATATTTTCGAGTGCATTCAGAATGCCAAACATTCGAAATAGTTGCCCAATTTCAATCGCATCGCATATCATTTTCAAATTGTTTCCCTATCGAAAGTATTTGAAATTCTTTTGCACCCAAAATCAAATCAATATCAAAATGTGTGTACTGTACTTTTACTCAAACATTTGCTTTGACTTGGCCCAGTCCGAACTCCCTGATTCTGGCCAAGGCCTGTCACGTTTTCTGAAATGACCTTTTATTAATTGCGCCCATTTCCAGCACGACATTCTGTTGGCCAAACGCCCGATGATTCATTGCGTTAAAGTTAGTCCAGAGCTCGAGCTCTAACTAAGCGTAGTTAGCGCAAGAAATGACTGCCCTTAACTGGTAATATATTTGAATTGAACCTTGCGATAGGGATCTGCTTTAACCAATCAATTGCAATTGTATTCACAAAGTGTGACTACGATGCAAAATACTTGGAACCGGTTGCCCCTGTGCCAAAGGCCATGTTTTAACTAGTTTTGGCATTTGTTTTTGTTTTCGTTTGTAACAAGAATTTTGCTTGGCTTGTCTCATTTTATAGCTGCCCACACAATATCTAAAATCGGGACTTAAGGCATACGAATGATTCATTTTGTGAGCACATACTATTTAATCATCTAATTAATTCGAAACAAGACTTTACTCACGGCAGTTAAAATTATCATTTCATATTTTTCAGAAATCAATGATTAATTTTAACTAGGAATTAGTCAAGTGCAGAATAGTTAAATATTGATTTTAAGAGGAGGGCATCTACAACCCAATAAACTATATACATATATATTCTCGATCTGCATCAGCAGTCTTAAAGCTATTGTCTCAAAACTTATGTCGGAACCATCCGGATGGGAGTAATATCATATATATTATGCACAAGGGTTTCTTTCGTACTTTATCGTTTATTTTTCTTTGTGTCAGTTTCTTATCTATAGTTGAAATATTTGTTTTTGTGTTCTAAGATGGAAGTATTTCGTTTTATGGTAAAAATATTTTTGCAGATAGCATTTGGTTGAAGTTTTTACTTAATTCATAAGGCTTAGTATTGATAATTTTTGAATATTTGCAAACGTAAAATCAAAAATAGTTTTGTTTAATTTGATTCCTATTGGAACGAAGGAGTTCCTATGGGATTATAGGTGTTCCTATTGTGAATATATGTATAGAAAAACGTATTTTTAATAAATTTATGATTTCACGTGTATTTGTTGTTGTAAAAGAAAAGTGATCGCACGCTCATTTGATGTTCTTTTAAGTACCCAGACCATGACGTCAAATGTCTTTATTGCTTTTTGCGACTAAGTACAAATTTTTCATAAATACGCAAACTGACGCAATGTCTATAAATTGTTAATTTATGTTAAATAAAAGTAGAATGTGTTGTTTAGTTGTCGCAGAGACAATGTGTCACGACTAAAACCGGTTTGGAAGCTGAGTGGCCCGCCAAAACGATGTGTAATATGCATTAAAGGGTAACTTGGAGGTGAAACAACCCTGTGACAAGACTTTGCATACTGATAAATAAAGTGCAAACTCATTATGGTGATAATGGGGTTTGTCTAACCAAATAGCACATGTGGTGTATGAGGAATGTATATGTATATGCATGCGATTATATTATTGCAATCGAGTTGTTTTTCGATTCTTACGGAACGTATCTAAAAGGCATAAAAAAAATGGCACTTTCTAGCGCGTCGCGTTTGCTTTGGTGCCCGGTTCGTCGTAGCGAAGAGCCAAAAGAGATGATATCATTGTTATATACTGGCTTTCGATATATTTGATGTGTGTGTATATTTCGAAAGCGTATGGTAATTGGGGCAACTAACAAAATGAGTGGCAAAAAAAAAATGATTTTAGTTCGGCGTTGTCTGGCGGTCCGGGGTGGTTAATTCGCTTATTACTTAACTGAAACTGTCGGAAACTACGTTAATCCGCTTGCAGAATACTCACCACGTCTTTAACAGCGTACACCATTTTGTTGAATTGTTGTTGGGGGGGATTAAGTGGAAATACAACCGGTAAAATTTATGAAGTTTTCTTAATTAGCGAACAGCCGCAGAGCACACGCAACCAACTCGTGGGATTTTTATATACCAAATGCCAATGCTCAACGCTTGGACCCGCTGTCATATACGACCTAACAAATTCAACACGAAAAAGAGCGGGAGAGTGAACGGGATTGGTTTGGTCTGGCAATGCCGTTGAACTGGTGTGTGGGTGGTAAGCTCAGCAGCGTGGTGTACGGCTCACCATAGCCAGTTCAATGTTTAATATTTCTTAAAATTTCTTTGTAAATATAATATATTAATTATTTTAAATGTAAAGGGCAACTAATATTATAACATAATATTTCAAACTGCAAGCGTAACCGCGAAATACAACACTGCTACACAACGCTTTATCAATACTAGATGGCGCTGTGTATAAGATGTGTACGCTTGATTTGCGCTAGATGGCGCTCGCGTATGCACTAGGCGCTAGGTCTTTGTCCAGGTTTAATTTAGCTCAATAGTAAATTCATTACAATTGATTATTAATTAATCACACACTCAAATACTTTATTTATGTGCATGTTTTCTGTAATCCAACTCCAAGCGCATTGATGAATGAGAATTTCCTCATTGATGTTGTACGGTTTCCGTGAGTGGATGTACGCTAGCATTTAACATAGGTTTCCGTTCGGAATAACCATTCTTGAGACCGCACACAGAGCAGATTACAAATCAACATTTTTATAATATATTTTGCCAAAAAAACAATAAGAACACTACGCAATGCTACACATTGAAATTAAGATTTCAAAACTAAACATAACCTGGGTCTAAGAACTATGATTAAGTACTATCAATGGGCCGCGTGTGTTGATTGCGGGGCGTGTTGCGACGCATGGTGTAAATGATGATGATGATGGTGATGATAGGTCAGCGTTGGTGCAGGTGGCGCCACAGCCACTGTTGGCGCACCGCCTACGCTGCTCGACGCAGCGCTGCCAGCGGCGGCAAAGCCGTTCGCCGCCGCCATCTGTTGCTCGTAGTTGGCATAGTGATCGTAGTAGCTGCCGTAGCTGCCGGGATCGAGACTCGCATTGCTTGGGTTCATTGCGCTGCCGCTACCGCCGGCGGTGGCGCTGCTGATGCCGTTGCCGTTGCCCGGCGCTGTGGTGCCCGTGTCGAAGTAACTGACGCCACTGTAACTATTGGCGCTCTCGTAGTAGTGTGCGTGGCCGGATACGTTGCCGAACTGCTGCTGCAGCTCGTAGTCGGACTTGTGGGATTCGCGATTGTAGTAATAGTCGTAGTTGTCCTCCACGCTGGCCGCATAGCCTGGCACAGGCTGCGTCTCCACAGTCGCATTGTACTTGATGGTGGGCGTCGTTTCATTCTTGCAGGACATCTCCGTGCTGCTGCCCAGATGCTTTATTTGCGAGTAGTTGATAAACTCCGGCTCCGGCGTGGCCAGCTGCGGACTGGACTCGTACGCCAGCTGCTGGCAGCTGCCGGCGATGGCATTGCCGTAGCTGGAGCTGGACTGCATGTTGAGCGCCGGCTGATAGGCGGCCAGCTCCGAGATGCACGTGTAGGGCAAGCTGGGCGACTTGCTCGGCGCGGCAGTTGCGGCAGTGGGCGTGGCATGGTAAATGGGATAGTTGTAGGTAATGTGCTGGTGGTTCACGGTAAATACATTGCCCGAGGACTCGCAGGGCGCGGGATCAGCATTGGCCAGCGGCCAGGAGCTGCTCATATAGTTGGACGTCTGACTGAGCTGATGGGCGCGCGTCGTGTCCTCCAGATAGCTGCACGTGCAGTGGCTGTACGTAGTGCACTTGCCACAGGCTGTATAAAAGTATGATCATTAGAATTGCCTTTGCAGGAGTTGTGATTTGATCCTTACCATTGAACTGATATATCTCCAAGGCCGAGTGGCCCAGCGGATTGCTGGCGTTGGTGCGCTTGAGCACCTTTCCCATGAGATTCTGTTGCTGTTGACGGAGAGAGTCGCACATGAATTACTCGCAATCGACCGTTGGCGGAACTCACCTTCACCTGCTTGACCAAGCCCGCCATGATCGACTTCTTGGGCGCACTGGGCGCCCTGGACGCGGATGTGCTGCTTGCCTTGCTGCCCGTCAGGGAGACCCGCCCGAAGGCACGCTTTGAGACGCTGGAGTTCTTGGGGTCGGGCCGCAGATGATCGTGCACGCCCTTGGCCTGAAAAAAGATGGCATTGCCCGAGTGCCGCCAGAAATGTGTCACCGGGTAGCCGCAGTGTCCGCGGCAGGGCTTTATCTCCAGCCGCCCGCCGCGACAGCTCTTGTTGGGGCAGGCCTTGCCCTCCTGCTTGCGGCGCGCCTTGTCGCAGATGGCCGGGCGCAGATTGATCTTGGAGCCGTTGGGCAGCGTGCAGTGGTGCGAGCAGACCAGCACACCCAGGCAGCTCTTCTTCAGTATGTTGACGTTGTGGTTGTTTGTGTTGCGCATCGCCCAGCCAGAGATGTGCTTCTTGGCCTCCTCGTTGTGCATCGAGTAGACCAGGCGAACATGCCCGTCACTCCACTCGCTAAACTCATCGAACTCAATGTCGGCCACCTGCGGCACGATCGCATCGTTGATATCCCAATCCCGCTTGCCCTTATGCGTCGTCATCCCGCTGGACGATGGCTGCAAGTGAATCTCTTGGCTCTGGTGATGCTGTTGCTGCTGTAGCTGTGGATGCTGCTCCGGTTGCGAGAGTTGTTGATAGTGTGCCTTGAAGGTGTAGCCATTTCTGTAAGGAATTCGACATGTCTTAAGCTTATCCTTACGTTTGCAGTTGTGCGATAGGATAAAATGTCTCCCAAGTTAGTCTGAGATGCACGTGAGATTACTTGACTGGGAACTGATTAGTCTAATCTTCAGCAGGAAGACAACAACTAGCTGAGACTAATCTCTAGGAGTATGTGGCCCACTTCGACTGCCTGATCTCTTAAACATAATTAAGTTCAGTTTTTCAGGGGAATTCCTTTCGTGGGTGCCAAAAGGAAAGTGCCAATAGCAATACATATTATTTGAAAGGATATTATAACAAAGTCTCCAAATATCTTGGGTCGTGGAAAGTGTGATGTTTTATATATTTCTTTTAATTTTATTCCCTTACAAACTATTATCTATCCCAAAAAAAAAATTAATTTGTTCCTGTAAAAAGAAAGGTCTTTCTCCCCTTCGACTGCTCTGATCTCTCTTAAATAAGCGCTGACTACTTCAAATTCCTTCTGAAAGCTTCCTTGTCCGGATATATGTAATTATGGTCCAGTCTTTGAGCTAACCATATGCATCTGTGCAATTTGACTATTACATAATTTGTGGATGAGATTATGTTCTTAGTCTTAATATTAACATCTTTATTTATTATAATTTAACCTACTAATTTTGTCTGATAAGATCCTTGCCTGGATCCTCTTTTATGAATATGATCTTTATCAATTGATGATCTCTTTTTTTTTAAACTCATATGATGCCTCTTTCTTTTTTCATGTAATGAAAGCTGCACATAGAGTACTCTGGGGTCAGCCTTAAAGCTGAAGAGCATGCAGACTCGTGGATGGAATGCGGATGACCTAAGCTCTTATCTGTACTCTGTTTAAGCTTAAAAGTGCTTGAATTACACTAAATTCACTCGCTTACAACGATTATTTAGCTCGCATCGATTTAATTGCTGTGGCATCTCTTTAAGGCCTCCAATCTTAATTGCACCTCTAAACGGTTCCTATGAAATGCTCGGAGCGCAGTTTATTGATATCGTCTGCGTGGCGTGGGCTGCGCGACAATCAAATGAATTGCTTGGCTTTATGCGTGTCATGGAACGCATAAGCTGGCCGAGCAGACAGCAGGCACCGTTAGGATTAGCCCAGTTAACCCACCAAGTAATGCAAGCCTGTCCCACGAGGTAATCCGAGCGCCAGCTTACAAAATGATTGGCACTTAAAGCGCCGGCGCTGTGTGACTCATCCACAGAGCAACGGAGAGACTCCAACCCGTCTCGAGTCGAGTTGAGTCGAGTCAAGTCTCGTGGTTGCCCCACGTTTAGATTTATGCGGCAAACGTTTAGTGGAGCTCGCTCTACAATTAGCAATAAATTTGTCGAGCCAACGCGCTGCATTGCTGCTCATTAGAGGGCGCCCTGCGGCCTCGGCCTCAGCCTCAGAGTCAGCCTCTGAGTGGGCAAACATAATAATTTTTTTATGTTTACCGGGAAGACAGCAGGCCGCTTGGCCCTTTGGCCCAACTGGGCTCTAATAAGCTGATACCTGATCGAGCGCCTGGTGGTCCGCTATGAACCTGTTCCACGCTTCTTGCGCCTCATGTTTTTGGGTCTCGTTTGTCGTTTGTCGGTTGTCGCTTTGTTTTGGGCACGTAAATTGACTGCTTGACACTTCGCAGCGCTTATCTGATATTGATAGCGTCACTTCGTTGTTTTGGTGGCTGTGACATGTTCTCTTCTGGGCTGCCCATAATAACTTTGTCACCTACAAAATATGTCTATATACAAATCGCGGCTAGAGCTCGGCTCGAGCATCGGACCCTTTCACTGGGCCCAGTCAGCCCCCGCGTTGGGCCCTAGGTGCATGTGTGTGGTCCGTGTTCCCCGTGGCTTTTTTCGAGTGTTATTAACCAAGTCTCGCCGCCTCCCTCCCTTCCCGCCTTCTCTCTGTTAGTCTCTGCTCCCAGGGCTAGGCTAGGCTCAGCATGATAATAAAGCGCTTGAAATAATTTAAATATTTTTGTGCTTATGCCGATGTTTTGTTTCTTTCTTTTTATTGGATTCTTTCCATTTGTATGTTTTTTGCGCATACCGATTTATTGATTGCCTCAGCTGGGCCTTATCATTGCGTTTCGTAATTGGCTCAAACTTTAAGCAAAGCACATTTTACAGATTTTTCAATCAACTCTTTGTTGATTTGATTGTGTCAGTTTTGCCAGAAATAATCGTATAATATTTGGAAGACCTAAATATTCGCTGATCCTAAAACAATTATGTAAATCACAAAACAATTATGACAATTAGATCTGTTCGTAAGGGTATTCAATACTCGGCACTCTTATGATATTTTTCTCTCTAGTTTTACTTGAATGTAATTGCGCTGTTTTTAATGTGAAAAACATATTTCTCGATACCGCAAAAAATGCTTTAATATTATTTTTAGTAATTAAGATAAGATTTCTTTGGTATTGTAATTTTATGCAGAAATTAACCTACGTCAAGTGGATGCCTTTGACCTTTTGCAGTAAATTATAAACAACATCGCAAATAATAGTAAAAATATCAAATCATAATGTCATAATAGATAAGATGCAATACTTTATATTCTTTAATTTATTGTTGAATAGTTGGGCTTAAATTTATGTAATATTTTATTTATATAGAAAAAAATAATGTATATCAACAATAATTTATTTTGAGGATTGCCCTTGGAGTTTGCAAATAACGAGATTGTGCCAAAGTTGTTTTTTGCTCACTTTGAAAATAATTGCGTAGCTTGAGATTATGTTTGCGGTAGCGAATTTATTTATTGGAAAATAACTGCTGATATTGCTGTGTATATAGCAGTCCATACTTATTGAAAATATATTACATTAAAATTACTTTTGTTATCATAAATACGTTTTTTCTTCTTCTTTGAATTTATTTGCACCCGCACTCACAAATATTTAACCACAACTACGTGTTTATTTCTAAATATAAAGTTCTGTTTGAGCTTAAAAAAATTCATTTTGACTCGCCTGCTAAAAAATAATGTATACTTGATCAATTTCGTATATTCATTTACTTTCTTATTTGGCTTTTAAATTTTAAATCTCTATTTTCTATCAATAATAAAATGTTACTCAAAGTTTTTCTTTCGACCAAAATAACTTTGCCCCTGAGCTTAAACATAATCTTTGGCCTGGTCTATTGGCAATAAATAAATGAAATGTACCAAAACATTCAATAAATCAAACTAATTTATTAATTTTTCCTTAATCCAATTAGCCCTGTTGAATACTTCAAGTCTTATCATGGTCCAAATAAATATAAGAATTTAAATAAATTAAATATTTATTGATATAATACCCCTTATTGTTTGATAATGGTGTGTTTAGTTTTTACTTTAAGTTAAACTCACATATCATGAATTTCAATTAAAAAATTCGAAGATAGTAAGAATAGGGTATATTCGCGGTCGATCGTCTTGAGTATCGAAATATATGCTCGGGTATTTTGGAATTGTTTCGACTGAAGCTTTTTATCGTAAATGCGTGAATGTTTGCATATTAATAATTCTTTGAATGCCTTTGTCTGGTGTCAAGGGACTTGAAAGCGCAGAGGAGAGGCTACCATCGATATGCCAAACAGAACTTACAAAACAACCATATTCCAAACAAATGCGGTTAATCCAGAGAATGTGTGTGTGCGTGTGTATTTGTGTGTCGAACGATATATCCAATAAATAGTTGAACTGTGAGATGCGCACTTGTCAAACTGTTGTCACTTCACAATTGCAGCACTTGGCCATTATAATCGCAATGGCGTCAATAGACTTCCGTGGGCCCTAACACAATTGTGTATCTGTATCTAACGAATAGAAAGCAACCGTCGCTAGTTTGTTCGGTCTGAGCACACGCAATGACAACGACAACGACAACGGCGACGACAACGACAACGACATGGACAACGGCGACGACAACAATGACGACCTTTCGCTGTGGCAACCTGTGCGCGCGCTGTGTGCAGCAGGGCGAAATTTACGTATCTGCCAGATAGAAAACAACAGAAAATAAAATGAGCATATGGAACTTCGGCTGAAGACAAAAACGACGCTGCCAAAGTTTTGTCAACAATGAAATGATATTATGGCTGGCTCCACCTACAAAAACCAACAACAGCCACACACCAAGCCGCTGCTGAGAGACGAGCGTATTGAGCGGACCCATTGGACGCACGGACGGACCATTCTACACCCGCATAAATTTGGCAAAAACTCCACAAACGACGACGGCGACGACGTCGGCGCACAATCAACAGCCAACTCCATCCCGGCCGTAGGGAGCTGCAGACAGAGGCAGCAGCCGCAGCTGCCGTTCCACGTATGCTCGCTGCAAATGTATCCGTCAGATACGAGCATCTGTGTGTGTGTGTGTGTGTTTGAGTGCGTCTGTCTGTGTGTGTGCGCGCGCTGCCAATTCCAAGTTCATTCCAGTCGTCGCTGATTGGTCGGATAACAGCTGCGGACGCGCACAATGCACACACACGCACACGCACACGCACACACACACACACAAGACTCTGTGAAGTGTGGCAAGCGTGTGTAGAGCCGGCATTGCTCATTATCTGCTTGTGTGTGTGTGTGTGTGTATCTGAGAGTGGCTCTAAGTATCTCATGTGTATTGTTCATTGCATATGAGTTTGATAATTATGATGGAAAATTTAATTATTTATTTATTATCTGTGCTTTTTGTGGTGCTTGAAAAGCCCTGAAGCTCGTTTAAGGACTCGCTTTGCCAAATCAATTAAATCTCTAGAAATGTAAAACTGGCTACAATAAAAAACATATTCAAGTATGCTTAAAGCTAGATGAAATCAATATTGTTACTGATTTTACAAAAGTGCACGAAGTAAAAAATGTCTTACTTTCTCAAGGCGACTTTGAACTTGGGCTAAGAAAAAGATATATTGTGTTAGCCAGTATTGGAGTAAGCTATAGCTTGTAGTTGATAGGCAAAATGTATAAATAACATTTTTTATGTAAATTATGACATTTGCATCAGAAACTTGTATGTTCATATTATTTCTAGCACTAATTAAAGATATTAGTTGGTCAATTATAATACGTTAACGTTTTTAGTTTGCGCCAAGTTTTTATTTATTTTTCGTTAACAATCACATAATTCCAAAAATGCTTGTCCTGATTGATTGGACTGGGGCAGAAGATGGCATACGGATGCGTAAATTAAATCATTTTCGAATGCAAATCAACGGCCCAGTTTTACTCAAAATCGAAGAGCGCCACTCATTACCAGTTCACGCCCGTCAATTTCTCAAATGTTCCATCTGCCGTTGGGGTTAATCACATTAAGAGTCATATAAAGCCGGGAACATCGCGTACAAAATAAGCATAAACAAATGAAAATAATAACATGGTCAGCGAGCAACGAACGGCATTTGGTAATGAGAACGACAAGGCATTATTGAGGAAGAGTCCAACTGGTGCTGGTGCCGGAGCTTGTCGTCTTGTGTTTTCACCTGATCGGCCCGCATCGCCATTTAGGTTAAAGTTACAGTCCAAAAAACAGAAAAAAGTAAAATAAAACAAATTTATGCGTCCAGTTGTTGGTAGTTGGTAGCCAGCCAGCCAGAGTCGACTGACAATTAGCCAACGACGCCCTTAGACAATGCCAATGGGCTTGCAGGTGGGCAGGGGAAAGCAAGTTGCCAGCAAATAGGCGTTAAAGTGAAAATTGAGGTGCCGTTGACAGGAAATGCAATGAAAGAAATGCTGCGGCTGCGACTGCGCCTGCGACTGCGGCTGCTGCTGCTCATTGACTGTGACCCATAATTAAAAGGGCAGTGCGCAGTCACCTGGGCTGATTATACGGGATTGGGCCTCAAGATGTGTGTACTACCCCAATAGGCAGAAATGGCTGCCAGCCAGCCGTTGAGTGGCTCCTAACTCTTGGCCTGTTGCCGACGTTGTTGTCGCCTTAACGCACCACTCGCCAAATTATACGGGTGACAAAAACATATTTCAATGCAACAAAAATAGTAGAAAAACACAAACACACGCACACACTCACGCACACACTTCATTTTACAACTCGTAAATGTTTAGTTTGTTGCAGCTGCGCTCACAACTTTGGCTTTTCGCAATTAATTGCTCAACATTATTATAATCATGCCTTGTTTAATGTAGATACACTCGGTGTGGTCCCAGTCCGACTCCAGCCGACTCCGCCGTAGACTCCAGCAGCGCTCGCTGGCTGCGCTCTAATGAGCGCGTGCTCTCCAACTGACAAAAGCTCAAGCTGTTCCCAAAAAAACAAAAAAAAAAGGGCCTGTCATTGAAGACACCACAAATAACAATAAACCAAGAAAACAAAAATATAGAAAAAAAAATATTTCGTTTTTTAGCGCACCAAATTAATCATTGCTCAGTTAAAATAAATAAAAATTGGTTTAGTTTCAAATGGTTTTCAAATGATTCGAAGCACAAATATTATTAATTAATTAGCTGCGCTCTACACTTCAACAAATTTTACTCTTGAAAATGTTGCAATATTAAAGTAAAATAGAAAATATGAAGAACAATTAATAAGAAAATGTAATATATATCCGAGTAATCAAAACTATTAAATTTATAAATACAAAATTACAAAAGCTAAAAGTCAATTCAGATTTCGACGTAAATTTACAATAAAAATATTTATTCAATTTTAATTGAGGCAATTGAATTAATAAAATAGCTGATAAATATAAATAAATAAATATAAAATTATTTATATTGTGCAGAGATAAATTTATAAATGTGTTTTATACAATTTTTTCATCATTTTTTGGAAATATATTGGAATTTTTGGTCGTCAAACATTTTTTTACTGTTGCCCAGTCAAAACAAAAATCACAGACAAGCTCCAAAGTGCGACTTGTGGCACCCAACAAAGACAAAGACCAACCGAAGGCAATTTTTCCATTTACGCAATTAATTGGTCGTCACGCTGGGCGGTCCACTAATAGATCAAGGGAAACAACAACAACAAGGCATTTTAAATGCGGATTAACATTTTGCCTATTGACTGATTAATATTTAACACACACACACACACAAACAGAAAAATCACCCACAACAACATTGTTTTTGAGAGGCCTTTTGACAAATGTGTTTAAGCCAAATGCTAATGGATTTTTGGAGTCAAAGAGTCAGAGGATTGTGACCTTATAAATGAGCCCGATTAGAACCCAATTATAAAGGCGCGATGTTCGCTCTTCCAAATGAGCCGCAAGCGTTAAGACAAAAAAGGCTTTTTGATTATGAAAATTATGACTCATAAATTTAATTTTATGACTTCTTTCTGCTGCAACACCGGCACACAAAAAAAGCAGAAGGTGCCAAAATTACATAGCTCCTGTGATGTAATTTACTCACATAAGCCTAAAGAGCGGCTGGGCAGCGGCTGTCTTGGGCCATTTCTTCATCAGTCGGGCAAATTGGCCAAAATCGAATCGTCGCTGCCTTACACTTTAATCAGTTAAATGAACTGTTGAAAATTTGCCACATTTGCGGCATAATGATTTTAATAGCAGCCCGGACAGCCTGGCCCAGTCGGACCTGGCCACGCGTGTCGTCCTGTCGCCTGTTTAAACAATAAGCAGACCCTGACAGGGCTCCGGGCAAAAGCCATTTGACACTAATGTGTTTTGGCCGCGAAACGTTTGATTATCGCACATGCACGCATCTCATCTTATTGCCTTTCATCTGATGCATGTCAAGGAACTCGGCCTAAACACAGGCTTCCGAGGTACACGATCATTACTGGAATTTTTGTTACCTTATTTTTTCCCAGTTGTCAAAGTGCAGTTAGACGCCCGAGGCCCTGTTTCACATCAGCATCATTTTGCCAACAGCCTGAATACTTTTTTTGGGCCAACTTTTTCAATTTTTACGTATTTTATTTACGTAGTATGTGTTTGTGGAAAAGCTGCCCCATGTCCATGCCCTTGACCTTGGCGCTCAGCTCTGTGCCCGTCCACAGTTATATTGGCTTATCTTGAGTGCATCCATTCATATCAATTTCAATGCCTCTGTGCTCCAACGAGCCGCGATGCTGCGATAAGATAGCAGAGTGGTTCGACTACTGGGTGGCTTTGAAAGTTGGGGTTAATTTCAAATTGAGTTCGGCATGATTTCGCATCATTCTTTGGGTCGGCCTGCAACGACTTTGAGTTTGAATTGCGCAAACAAATATTATTTTTGGTTCCTGAAATTCAGGGAAAAATCAAAACCATAACCCATTTTGTGAATAATTTACACATTTTTATATCATTTTTATATCTGACTATCATTGCAATTAAATAGTCGCAAATGAGAAGTGAATCAATGAATGGACTTATCTCAAAATACCCTAAAACAGTCACATGTTCGTAAAACGGTCTGTTTAAAGACTGCCAATCTTTTGTGCTTCAAATCTCTTAAATATTTATTTTAAATGGTTTTAATATTTTTGATTTAAATAATATTTTACAATATACTTAATATACTATATATATATATATATATGTTTGATATTTTAGTGAGACAAAGAGTGTAAAAACCACCTGGGCTCCTTCAAGTTAAATATAGTTCAATTTACCAATTGTATGAATGTTTAATTAACAAAACAGAAACTGTTATTAAAATTTTCCATATTGTAATACTTACTCCTTTACTCTTTTTAATAACTTTTTCCTCCCTATTCTTTCTAATTTATTATATATGCTAAATATATACTAAAGATTGCTTTGAATGTTCGCTTAAAAATACTCTTTCTGGTCTAACAACGTCCATCTTAGCTGAAACTCGTTTGCCGACCATTAATAAGTAATAAATAAAAGAAATATATATTCGTTTGTAAGCCTCAGCTGGACGACAACTCTCTCGTTGGGTCTTAGCTAGTAAAACAAGATGTGAAATCTGGACACAATTGAATTCATCCCGCATATATATGCGCATAAGCAATCAAGTTGGCAAAAGTAGCGTAGCGCCAGGCCACTTAGGTGCGACCGATCCAGACGACAATCCGACTGGCCAGCGGCACGCATGACCTACGACAAGGTGCTGCCGCAGACCAGTCGGCCAGTCGGCCAGCCGGCAGACGCCAAAAATGAACGGTTCATATATATATATATATATATACATATATAGACGCTTAACTTAATTACGATTATGTTGACGACTGCGATTACGATTATGATTATAGCTGAATGAAGGCCAGCCAGTAGGCAGAGTCGGGAGTTATCAGCACATCAGAGGCGATTATAGAAATGAAGAGTGCGCGCATGCGAAATCAAAGGATCACAGTTTATTAAAATTCAATAAATGTGCGCGGGCCATGGCCAACAGGTGCTATCGGCCAGAATGCTACAAAATGCAACTAAATAATAACAACAATTAATTTAGCTCCGAATGCTATGAGCTCTCTGGCAGCACACTCCATCGGAGCACGTAGACGGCACGGGTTAAATTCTCAAACAGACCACGAAAAGGAAGTGGCAAAGACTGCGGCAAGCCGCCAGCCCAGCAGCTGCACCTCTTCTTCTTCTGCTGCACGAGTTTATGCAGGCGGCAGGCAGCAGACAGCAGACAGCAGGCGGCTGCTGTTGTGGAGCTGTTGCAAGTGCCACATACAGATTTACATGCTAGGCAGCGCCTCGAGTCTGCGGCACGTGCTTCGCATGGCCAAGCCAGACGCAAAACTAAAGGTGCAAACCAGAAACTCCCACGTTCATTTAGAGGCCCACTCGAAATTGATGTACGAGCGCGCCCAGTCATAGCCCCGTCCCGTCCCGGAGATAGCTGGGAATCAAAGAGCTCATCATATGATCAATCACTTTGCCAGTCTGTCTGTCTGTCTGTCTGTCTGTCTGTCTGTCTGTCTGTCAGTTTGTTGTGCCCAAACGAACAAAGACTGCGACAATTGCCTTTGACAGTTTTTACCGTTTGTCAATTGTTGTTTATGTCGCGCCCGATTATTCGACTGGGGAGGATTATTCTTATAGAGTGTGCTCATCTATTTCGCATCCACACACACTTATTTTTGCATATGCTCATGTGAGAAGGAGGAGCATATCTGTCAAGGCAGCTGCTAATGGATATGTGACTTCTATTGACTGGAGGAGTGCCATTAATGTTATCCATTTGATACAAAAATGTTAGATGTTATACATCGCAAAACTAGAGGGAACTTTATAAAACCAACATTTTGTCTTGTGCTTCCAATAACATTTTAACTATACGCTTTATGAGAATAACAGACAAATGGAGGCAGGCTCTAACATAGTCAGGATCAAGAGCCAAGTCAACTATCGGGCCAAGTCCGACCGTCCATCCAGCCCTTATATTAAACAAGCTGACTTGGTCGATATACAATAGAGACTAACTTTAGTTGCTTAATAAATGAATCTTTAAGAATAATTTAAGCATTACTAAAAGTAAAGCTGAAAGCAGTTGAATTTAAGTGTATTGAGTATTGGCATTAGGCATATCAAATGCCAGTTTATTTTACTTGATTTTTACCCACATTTGTATCTACACATTTCACATTCATTCTCTCTTCACGCCTGCCAATTTGGCAAATGCGCTTTGCCATAAATTTCCAAATGAAAAAAAAGTTATCTATTTTGCGGCTCACCTAGGACGCGTGCCCATGTGCTGCTCCAGGTTCGGGTACGGGCACACGCATTGCTGGCGCTCCATGAGGCCATAAAAACTGGAAAACAAATCCCTCTAATTAGCCAACATTCTGGTGACAATAGTTGGCGGGCGTATTATCAAATGCAAATTGGCATAAAAACACAGGCAAATGGCATGGCGAAACACACAAACAAATGAATCTATCGAATGCAAACACAAAATTTGATATTTTTGTCGCATTTTTAGAGGCAAAATCATGTGCAATTGTTTTGTGGGCCATAAATTACTCAAATCATTTGGCCCAGAACGACCTCTCGCGCGGGCACTCGAAGTCGAATCTGAATCGAAATCGGAATCGAAATCGCCAAACATTTCATTAGTCAATGTGCATTTAACGTTTCGTGTTTATTTATTTTTATTTTTTTCGGAGGGATGGTTTGCTGGTTTTGCCCACCCTGCCGCGCTAGGGGCGCATTAGAAACCAAGTGCAAATAGAATGGGATGCTAATTTAGAACAGACAATCGCCTCACGATCTAATGAGTGTGCACAATAAATTATGCGTTCTGACAATCGAACTGAATTGGAGATTTTTTGTTTGGTTTGGTAGGGCGACACTTGGCAAATCCTAATCTATTAGATGGCACTTAGATAGTAACTATGCCAGGTTCCAGCGAAAGGTGCCGATATCTAGGCATCTTTGCAGAGGCGACCACACGCAAGCCTTGGGCTTCGCTTGGCTCCTGGCAATATGTCAACATTTGCTAGCTAATTAAATCCAAATTGAAAGTTAAAACCAAACACTTTTAATAGGAAAAACCCACAACATCACCACGGGCACACTTGAGGCGCGGCAGGAGTCATAAAAGCAACAACAACACACACACATACTCAGAGACTTGGCCACTCTTCACACCTCTCGACAACGCCGCAGACACATCCTGTGGCGCATGGCACGTCGTCGTCTTCGTCGTTGGCCTGGTCATTAGTGTCTGGCTGCAGCACCGGAGGCATCTGCATTTGTGTCACCTGCCGAGCTCGAGCCCGTGCTAGAGCTGACGTTACAATTACCTGGTAATACGACGACGACGACCACAGAAGGTCTAACAACGGCACAGCTTGCCATGATGTTGGCTTTGGGTATTGCCATAGCCATAGAAGTCAAGATGTCAAGGCGTGAAGATCGCCGCCAAACTGCTTGGCATCAATTCGGGCGGGGCAAGTGCTGTGCGAATGAGGTCATATCATCAATTATACGTTATGCTCCAGTCACAGTGTAGGAGTTGCAGCATGTGCCAGTCCGAACGACTGTTATTTATCCTCACGATCCGCCGGCTTATGAGCCCTGTTGAAGCCCCTACAGCAATGGCTTATGTGTGACCTTCAAGTGATATGAAGAGAGGTCATAAATGCAGCACAGCGCATCCCTGGTAGTTCCTTTAATTTCCATGCGATTTATAACACATTTTACCAAGTGAATAAGTTGAGTTTGCATATATACTCGCTCGAACTTACATATTAATAGATTATTCAATCAAAATTGAAAACCCTTTGTTCCGCCAAATTAAACAGATATTTGACACAACGTTCAGTGCCAATAAAATATGTTAAATTTACCAAAAAACATATTTTATTGCGTTAAGAACTTTGAGATAAATATAAAAAAGTTAAGTCAAATAGAGGAAGATGGCTAAAACACATTTGCATATATATAAATACTTCATATATTATACCTTAAAGTACTATACTTATGTATAAGTGTGCATACTCTCACATCCTGGACATTTTAGTTTATTGAATTCGGAATTCATTAAGAAAACTAGTCACATATTACTTAAATTTGCAATCAATATGGAATAGCTGATGGATAAGTTATCCCTTTAAAAAACTTTTAACCTCAGCACTTCGCTCCCACTAATATCCTACGTAATAGTTTGTTACAATTGTTCCCATTGGCAATGGGAAAACAGCAGCCCGCGATATGTTTTCACACTTGAAAGGAGGGCAAGAAGTTGCTACCAAGTTCCTTTCATAATGCCCAATATAAATCCAATTAGCACGCTTTTTGTCTGCGCTACACAACTGACAATTTATGTGCGTCCTTTGAGCCCAGCAAACAGACAGAATTAACAGAAGAGCAAAACAAATAAGGTTGAACCAACGGAAGAAGAGCACAAAGGAACACTTAACGCAGTTCTCGGCTGGATCTGCGGTCTCTCAGGCAGTTTTGGGACTCCTTGGCTGGGCTCGGAGGGGTGTGTCATCATCATCTTGCGCTGCAGAACTTTATGACTTGTGCTCACCTTTTATGCTCACCATTAAACGCTATTAGCGAGCATTTAAGGATCACTTTCTGCTGTTGTGTATTCCGCTTTTGTTTTTTGGGTAGGTCACCGAGAGGTTAGGGCCGAGGGCGGCGAGCAGGGTGTCTAAATGCGCTGCTAATCTAATAAGCCGCAAACACGCAAACAAGTTCACGTGGGAAAATTGGAGCAATAACAAATTAATGGAGAAATACACAACTGAAGCATTCAGAAGAAATGTGCGTGGGTTGCGTTGGGCAGGCCGATTGGGCGATTGGCCGATTGGGATTGCTGCCAGGAAGGACTGGGTGTGTGTGGGAAGAGCTGAAGGAATATTGAAAGAACCACCAGACAGCGTGTTCGTTATTTATGGACTACATGGGCAGGCGGGCATTCTCGCAATTGGACATGGGAAGAGCTTACAGAACAAGGAAGCAACAGCGAACGCCCACGCCGAGCTGCAGTCGGAATATCATCAATTTGCGCACTTTATGTGACATAAACCAGGTGTCAGGTTGGGGGCTATAAAAGCCTGGAGCTGCATCCCCAGCCTCCACAGTCGTGTTTCCACAGCGCGCAGAGAATGTGGAAACTGTTTGGATTGCTGCTGCTCCTTGGCAGTGGCATTTGCAGCGAACTGGCCAAGGCACTGGATGAGGATGAGGACGTGCCCATCGGCAGCGATAAGGAGCTTTCGGATCTGGTCATCACCACAGCATTGGGCAAAATCCGTGGCACCATATTGCCTTCACAGGCAGGTCGCAATTTTTATGCGTTCCGGGGCATACCCTATGCCAAGGCGCCCGTGGACAATCTACGCTTCAAGCCGCCGGAGCCGGTAGAGCAATGGTTCGACATATTCGATGCCACCTTCGACGGACCCAAGTGCCCGCAGCCGGGTCTATTCAGTGACGATGTGAGCGAGGATTGCCTCAGACTAAACATCTACTCACGCGACCTGCCCACTGAGTCGCGCCCGAACCCCAAGAAGCCCGTCATTGTGTTCATACATCCTGGTGGCTTCTACTCGCTGTCTGGCCAGAGCAAGAACTTTGCGGGTCCCCAGTATTTCATGGATCGTAACCTGGTGCTGGTCACCTTTAACTATCGCCTGGGCACACTGGGATTCCTGGCCACAGGCACGCAGCAGGCGCCGGGCAATATGGGTCTCAAGGACCAGGTGCAGATGCTGCGCTGGTTAAAGCTGCATATTTCACGCTTTGGCGGTGATCCAAACGCGATTACACTGCTGGGCTATGGAGCTGGTGCCATGGCCATAACGCTGCACATGGTGTCGCCCATGTCGCAGGGCCTGTTCCATCGCGCCATTGTGATGAGTGGCGCCGCAACGGGCCAGTGGTCGCTGCCGGAGCATCAAATGGACGTGGCCAAAAAGCAGGCCGCACTGCTACAGTGCGACACAGAGGACACGGACGAAATGCTGAACTGCCTGCGTGGGGTGAGCTTCAAACATGAAAACAGTTGGGCAACATTTAAAGGTCTTCTACACAGAAACACTATTTGGAATATGCAAATACCCTGCCACGCATGTTTGACTTTGGACGCAACAATCCGCTGATATTGTGGAAGCCCGTGGTGGAGCCGGACTTTGGACAGGAGCGTTTTCTCATTGAGGATCCCGTGCGCAGCTATCAGAACGGCGACTTTATGAAGATACCCATCATAACGGGCATGACCAAGGATGAGTTTGTGGGCCCAGCTATATGTGAGTGGCAGGCAGAGATGTGATTCTCTTGCATCCTAATTGATTCACTTTGAACTCTTAGCCATTCTGCAGAGTCCCACCTTGCTCGGCGCCTTTAATGACAACTTTGAGGCTCTGGCACCTATCTGCTTCCTGTACAATGCCAGCAGTCCACGTGCCCAGAACATAAGTCAGGAATTGCGACAACATTATTTTGGCCATTTGCCGCTCGAGGCGAATAGCTCGCTCCAGTCTCTGGCCACACTCTACTCGGATGCACTGACGGGCTTTGGCGTACACCGCTTCGTGCATCTGGCTGCGCGTTCCACCAAGGTCTACTACTATCGCTTTGCCTATCAGGGTGGACGCAGCCACATACATTATCCGGAGGATGCGCCCTACGGCATAGTGCATCACGATGATCTAATGTATTTATTTGTGGAGCCATCGATCAGTCGCATGTTTACGGAGGACGACGATGAGTTTCGCATGGTCGACATCATGACACGCATGTTCTCGGCCTTTGCGTACAAGGGGTTCGTACGGTAGATATTAGAAGTGAAGCCTTCATTGAAAAGGACATACTTTCACAGGGATCCCAATAAGCCCAGCGACGAGAAGCTGCGCAACATTCGCTGGCGCCCCTTCAGCTTTAAGAAGCGCTACTATCTGGACATTGGCGACGAGCTCATCTTGCAGGAGGGCCTCAATGCTGCACGCTATGAGATCTGGAAGCGCCTGTTTCCCCTCAACTGGCGACGTCAGACCAAGGAGCGCTGACTCAGTCAGTACATCTAAAAGGACAACACAGCTGTACCCAACTGCACGATTATTCCCTATCTTTATTTCTATAAAATGCATGCAATTTGGCATTCAAAATGTTGCGTTTTTTAATTCACTGCAATTGTCTGCCCCTCAGATGTTGCTTGTTTTTCAGTTGCCAAGTGATAAACCAATTGGCATAATTTTCAGTTCCAATTTGATGTGTCGCTCCCCCAATGTTGTTTATGTATTTTGTTTTTTATTTTTATTTTGGTAGGTATGCGTGTCATCACTGTGTGGGTGCATATATTAAGTCAGTCCGAGTCGATAGCATTGGTACGTGTCGTGCATTATGGCCTGCCACTGATCGCGTGCCACAGCATGCACTGAGAGAAATAATTGAGCATTTAGTACATTTGAGGGTTTCATTAAAGTGGTGAAATTACAATTACGAGAAGTGAGTGAGAGCTTATGATATATGTTATTTAAAATTACTATATTTTAATTAAGTGACAGATAACAAATATTTTATTGTCAGAGAATCTCACTTTTAAACTTTCTTGCTCAGTTCTTAAACTGTCATCAAAATATTGAAAGGATTTAATTTTCAAATGTAAACAATTAAAATACCCTTATATCGTTGGAATTCGTGAAAATATCTTCCCTTCAGCAGTTCTTTTATTTAATTTATTTATATTATGTTAATAGCATTGATCATATTCATATTATCATGGCATTTACATTAATATCATAACGTCAATATGCTGACCTTCAAGTTCTGAAATGACAACATAGTTTTCGCTAAGTGTAGCCTCTCATCGAATGCCACACACACTCATACACACACCGAAACTCTGCCATTTCTGGCAGCTCACAGATGTTACGAAAGCCATTGTTGCTTTTCTGGGCCACTCGCAACCTATTTTCATTTTTATTGCTCTTATCGGAGTTTGGTTACGCTTGACAGCATGACAATTTCGAAAGCGAGCTGCCGGCTCATCATCGCCCCATATCGTATTGGACCTGGTAGAGTATCCTGCACGCTGCTCGACTCATTAGCATATGGAACACATGACGCTGAACATCCGAATGCCAATTGGCAATTGTCGGCGAGTCGATTCAATTCGAGAATTCCACCACGCTATGAGTCACGCCATGGCATCATCATCGCTGAGAGGTCCTGTGAGGGTGTTGGGACGGTCCAACCAGTTGGACTACGGTTAATATATTAATTTATGCAAATTGCCAGGGAGTGCGGTTTGCCTGGACTATATCTGCGGCAATAGATCTGTGTACCGGGGTTGCACATTTTGATCGTTTCCACTTTAGTTTTAATTGTTTGGCTTGTCAGCACAGCACATATGCTACTCATGTCTGTCTGCCTTTCCGCCCAGGAGCACGTTTCAACAAATTGTTAGACGCCTCGTGAAGTATAGCCAAGGCGAAGCAAACAAACAGGCAAACCAGACAAACCAACAAACAGAAAGCTCTTGTCGTATTGAATTGGCATTCCAATTTCCAGCGAAATATTTCGAGCCTGGGGAAGATTTCGATTTCCGCGAAATCCAGCGCAAATAAAGTTGTGAGTGCCTCCAGTCGCCAACGGAGGCATATCAGATGTTGCCGCTGGGCCAAATGCCTGCTGTGTCCAACTCGACGCATGCGCACGAGTTGGCTTGAAGCGCAGTTTTTATTGACTGATGGAAATCGCTCAAACACTAGCGAAATTTCACAGCGCCTTTGGCCACAAAATGTAATTAGATTTCTGGGCAACTGGCACCGAAATGTCTGGTCGAGACCGTTTGAGCCAAGCCAAGCGCAGACCCGAAGCGAACCGCAAGCAACTTCCTTCTGTGGTTTCTGACGACGACGCGTGCTTGGAACTCCTGCTGTCAACATCAATGCGCAGGAATCTTTTGGTCTTACAATGAAGTTGTCTGCGCAATTGACGTTCGATAAGGCGCAACTTCAACTAAGCTCGAAGCTTGCAAAAACAAAGGAGTCTCTTACATAGAAAAATTTGCAGAAACATCACAAAACTCATAAATAACACAGGCAGCAACAACAGCAACTGCAACAACAACAACAGCTACAACAACAACTACAACTGCTTTGAACTAGGTGCCAACTGTTTGCCAGAAAGTGTCCACCAGGCTGTCTCGCAGCTCAGCTCTTGGCCTGTCTGAGCTGGAGCTCTTTGGCTTTTTGGTATCTTGCGCCGAGGATAATGTGCATTGCATTTCACAATTTATGACTCACTCGGCCGCTCTATGTGGCAGCCAGAGCTGAACCCTGGCTTGCAGCTCTAGCAACTATGCCAGCTATTTATTGGGTTAAGCTCAGCAGATGGTCATTGGATTGGCTTGCATACATATTTTCAGTTGTTGTGGGTGTGGGAAATGCGCCATGTACAGATATTTGGGTGAAATATTGTCAGTGTGTGTGTGTGTGTGTTTGGGCGTAAGTGGGTTAAATCTAGTTACCAAAAATCAAGATACGCTAAGGTTTAAACTTTGAAAGAGAATTGAAAGCGAGTTGTACAAAAGTATGCATATAACAGAGAAACCCAGGTTAACTATAGTTTTGCTTTTCGTTAGACAAATTTCATAGTCAAATTTGATCATAGTCATAGTATGTATTGAAAGTCACTTTAGGCTTCCCCCAAAAAATATTTGACCTGCACTTGCCATCGATCCTTGTGTATTAGCTTCCACCCGAAACTTCGTGCATTCAACTTTTGACCTGCGTTTATCCGTTCATCCGAGAAAATTAGATTTAGCGAAAAGTGTGAAACACGTATCAGATGTTATATTTTATTGTTACGGCTTACTGTTCGAGTCAATATCTGACCTAAAAAGCTGATAATAATTACTTTGATCATTTAAATTAAATGCAGTTTAATATTATTACTTACTTTACTTACTTTACTTCATTATACACAAAGGCCAAAATGGAAGCTATATTGTGAGTGACATTAATGATATCAGCCTTCTGACACAATAATTCAAGCGAGCGAGACGAGAATTCCAGGCTTCACTTACCTGTAACAAACATTCTAGTTACCGGCTACAGGGTATCTCGTATTCGGACAGTCTTCAGTATAGCACATTTACTTGTTGCTTATTTGGCTTAAAGCCAGAGTGACCCACACCTAAATATAGGTCTAGTTAGTCAACCTTCTGGTAAGCGCAACCACAGTCCCCTAATCTGCCTTATCCACCAGCCCACATGCCAAATAATGGGAAAGTTACATACTTTCAAAATAAATACAAAACAACAAAATATGTACAACTTTATGCTTATCAACGTTACGCTCGTGCCAGACTGGCATATTATCCAAATTCATGGCGCATGGCATGCATCTAGGGCGAGCGGCTGAGGGGGTTGGGAATTGAATTGGAAAATGACTTTCGTCTAATTAGCATAGAGAAGGAAATTGCGTGCGGCGCGTGGGCGCTAACTGAAAGTCGGTAGTCGATGAAAACACGTTGATAAGCTCGCGAGAAAACCATTAACGACCCAACGCCAAACTGGACGCTCATCATTTTTAATAACTGACGCGATCCTGCGGCGTTGCATATATTGAAAAATATGTGAAGTATCATCAGCCAGCGCGGCAGCTTTCTGAGTGTCGCGTGCCGATCGCAAGCTGAGCTGGAAACTCATCTCATGCTGTGGGCTGTCTGACGTTGATCTGTCAGGCTGGTGCCTGCTGTTCCCCGACCCTAAGCGGCACATCCCATTGTACTGTGCGACGGGCGTTAGGCCTATCTGAGCATCCTTTGCGCAGGACAAACAACAAACATTTTGTCTGTTGTCATCGCGGCATCGTATTTCAATAATAGTCTCAGCCCATCCGTGTTTACTTACAGCTTTCAACTCAACTGATGATGGATCATGTTCCACGGTGACGCTTATTGACTAACTGACAGTGGGTCGAACCACTCGGCTCAGAGGGGTGCGTTTTTCATCAGTTTAGTATGCTATAATAAGGTATGGTGCTTATAAGTTTGCTGGCGTGGAAAGTGAAGAGATAGTTATTACATTTTCATAATAACTTTCGGTTAGGTAGGAGGAGAAAACTATTATGAAAATGTGATAAATTCAAATCATCTCACTATAAAATATACTATACTATACTATACAACTATCCCATTTATAAGAGGGCTGGCCGACTAGAAGATTCCCTTAAATTTGGTGACTCAGCTGTTAAAAAAATCGGCGATCGGAAACAAACTCTTATTGTAGTGAGCTATTAAAGTTAAGAATATATATGGGGTCGTTAACGATTTCTTCAGCCTGTTATATACATTTATACAAAGCCATTATCCCATTTTAAGTTCAGGGTAAGAAAAGGTTTCCAGAGAGTTATAAAAAAATATATAAAATTAAGTATGATCTAATCGGTGGTACTTGACTAGGAGATATCCCAAACTTCTGTCATATCATAATATATACACAAAATCATATTGCTGAGCAGCTTACGCCGCGGCAATTTCTTCCGTTTATATGATAAGTTCAGGGCATATATGTATATGGCATACAAAATGTGTAAAAATCTGAAATAAAAGGGTTCCTTTAAATGAGTTTTTTTTTTCAATGTTGTGATATGATATATAATTTTCGGAGATTTTTCCTTCTGCCTTTTGCCGACATGTAGACGAAAACAGTAAACTCTTTTCACCCGTTCCCAGGGTATAACAATGTAGTATAGTATGTATACACATATGGACGTGTAATAAACATATGTTTGTACTGATATGCTTTTTAAATACTTATAAAGCAGGCCGAGAACTGACCGACCGTTTGCCGACCTTGAATTCAATTCTGTTGATAAAGAGTATTTTTCTATAGGGCTTTGATTTGTGATTTCATTGCGTCTGACTCAACGCATATCGAACCATGCCGGAATCAAAAAATTTATGTTCCAGGGACTATAAGTAGATTTCATTAGCTTAATAATCGTAGGCAATATAAGTTACCTGAGACACTGTATCTCCTGGATAGCCCTCGCATTCCTGAGCCCGCGAGTTATTTGTTTTAGTGAGTGGGGCTAAGGGGACTCTAATGAGCATGTCAAAAATTCTACTGGTGGTCAATCATATCGAGCATGTCATGACGGGCGCAGCGGCTGACAAATCGTTCTGATATGTGAAAGTTGCACTCTGCAAGTTTGATTTATGTTAGGAACCACGAAAACCAATTGATAAAACGTTAACTGTCATCGGTTTAGTGGTCTTTTAACTAATTGCTCAATAAGGCGCCCAGGCTCGGCTGTGGCCAAATTACCTGGTACCTGTCCGCAGCTGTACCATTAGGAAGTCCCATTAGAACAAGTGCAGCATCATAAGGTGAGCTTGCGGGGCATGCAACGACGGCTGGCCCCAAAGCATTTCTCAGGCTGCCCCTGCGACGACTATTAATCAAAAAGTGTAGCATCCAAGAGCACAAAATACAATTTCATTAATTGTAGCAAAACATACAAAAGCATAGAAGGAAAAACCACACCCGCATGCCTATATAGAGAGTTTCCCACGAAAGCGCTGACCACGGTGGCAGCTACGGCAGCAGCTCACGATAGTTAGATATACATACGAACATATATTGACCAAGGCCCTTGACCGAACTGGCGCTACATTAGCAAAACTCGCGCTGGCGACCAATTGGAGTTCACTCAGGTGGGTGCCCCTGCCGCCGCAGAGCATTAGCTAGTTCAGGCACGTAGCTGAGGTGAAAAATCCATGAAGAGTTACCGAGTTCGAGTTCGAGTATCGCGGCTGCAGTTCACGTGAAGACAGCTGCCGATTCCACGGCAGCAACATAAGCCCTCATATTGCAACTCTGCTCAACAGCAGCAGCAACAACAACAACAACAACAACAGCAATAGCAGCAACAGCAGCAGCAACGTCAACGTCAACCACGTAATCAACTTACAACACATCGGCCTGGTCTATCTACCAGTCAGCCAGTCCGTCCGTCCATTCGTCCGTCTGTCTATCCATGCGACGGCGCTGCCAACATCCCTTTTGTGCCCGGGCGGGGGAAAATTGCAACACTTTAGAGAGAGAAAACGGCAACGGGGCCGGGACCGGGCACGGACGCAGGCAACCCCCGGAACTTGAGACCAGAACGGAACCAGAACCAGAAGCATATTGAGGGTGCTCGCTCTAATGTTTGGTTTCATTAGTCCTAAGCGACAAATCAAACAGTTTGTGGCAGTTGATTTTTTTTTTTTGGATTTGTAATTTTTGCCAGGCCGTTGTTTACACTCATTAGTTGGGCTCTACGGATTGTCACACCCTCTCTCTGACAACTAGCATACGTTAGAGAGTACTTCTTGGGATTGGGTTGGGTTGGGTTGAGGGTGAGCGGGTGCTCGGTTGCTCGGTTGCTGTGGGGTGTTGCTGCCATTTCCACTATTCAAAGCACATTAATAATCACATTTGGCAACAACAACAGCAACAACAACAACGAGAACAGCAGCAACATTGACAGGAGTCGCTTTTGAAAAACTGCACACAAATATTTGCACAGTTTTGAGGCGGAGAAGAGTGCAAACGATTTCGATCGGACGCGGGGGGCACTTAACACGCCTGTAATTATTGGGCTATTTGGACGAGTTTTGTGGTGCCGTCGATGATTGCGCTTTTTATGGGTTTCCTCATGGGTGCGGAGATTATCAGCTAAACAGTTTTGAGTGGGTGCAAAACCCACTAAATTGGTTACATCGTCATTTTTGATTGATTTACATTGAACTATTGTGTATTTCAATTATCTTAGCTAAATAACTTTGAATTCGGCACTCTCTAATTTTAAATTAGCCCCCCAAACTCACTTATCTCGATCGGACTTGAATTTATTTCACACGTCAAATACTTGGAACTGCAGCTTATCAGCATCTAAAACTTTGATGGCAATGAAATGAGTTAACGTAGTGCTTCAGCCTTAAAAATATTAGCCGATAAGATCGACTTTGGTTTATTGTTTATAGTTTAAACCATTTTTACGTATTTACGTGATGTTATAATAGATTATAGTATATGCATATGTATAGACGTTTGTGTGCTTGTATGTAAGTAAATATGTATGCCTGAAAATTTTGAATATTTTGAAAACAATGCCTGTAAAAGCTTTGGTATATTTTTTTGCTGTGATTATATGAGTGAGTTTATATGTAACATATATTGCTACGCTCTCTCGTTTGCTTCAAATGAAAAACAAATTATTTTGAAATAACACACTTCTATGCGATTCTCATAAATTAAAGTTGTGTCGCAATCTAATAAACTTTATTTGAGTATGTTTGTATCTATATATGTACGTTTTAAGTCTTGGGACTGTATGAAGTCCATGATCACAATTAATTGCAGAATGTGTCTTTATCTGAAACCCTAAAAATGCGCCTTCCCCATTTAATATACCTGCCAGAATGTAACGCTTAGTCAATCCAGTTACCATAAATATCGCTGTGATTTAGGGCCCAATATTAAACACATAGCGAGGGTGGTCCATGTTGTTCTCATCACCATAAGCATTAACGCCATTATTAACAAGAACCCAAACAACAACAAACAACGTGCATAATTATGATTGGGTCCCGGGTTCCCCAAAATCACAATCGTGTTGTTGTTCCCGTCGCCTTTGTTGTTGTTCTTGTTGTTGCTGTCTGTCGCCGGGCCTGGCTTCAAACAAAAGCGACGCTATCAGAGCGAGCGAACAACAAAAGACACTCAAACGGCGACCACACACAACCTACACACACACACGCACACACACAGTCACATATCTATACTCTCCACACACACACAGAGCTGTTGTGGAGTAGCCAGCGATGCGGCCTGTGACAGACATCGAGACAATGGCGAAAGAAATGGAGCGAGTTTTTGGGGGGGCAGACGCACATATGACTGTGAGTGTGTGTGTGTGTGCGACTGTGTGTAGTTGTATTTGCTTATCGAAGAATCAAATTGTTTATCGGGCCCAACTAAAAAGTGGAAAAAAAACAAAACAGGCGAAACAATTAATTTTAAAGCCGTTTGATGTGAACACTTTCACCACAGCCCGGGCAGAAGAAAGGGCAAAAGCAGTTGCCGGAGTGTCCTTTTGCCCGTTGTGCCTTGTGCGTTGGGTAAATTGCTTTTGATGTTTGTTGTCATTGTTTTTGTTGTTTTTGTTGCTATTGTGTGCTGTTGTTTGACTTGAGTACCCCGAGTCTGGGAGCCGCAGCAAGTGCCGCGCGCAGGATAACCATTAATCAAGGCAGTTTACATTTGTATAAATATTTAATTAAGAGACGCGTTTTTGTAGTATCCTATGTAAGCTGTCAATTCTCAGATTATCTATCAAGGCCTGGGCGCCAGCAATACAGATTAATTATTTTATTTATTTATTTTTCACAAATCTACTTCTGAAATATTCAAGCGTTTCTTCTGGGTGGCGCTAGCAAACTCAACAATTTCCAACGCTTAAGGATTTACAATTTTAGATTTGTTATGGACACATCTTAATTATGTTTTATTTAAAGGCTTTAAGTGGTGTCCAACAAAAAGCTATATTCGTAAGAAAATACAAAAAATGTATCAAAATAATTATCAACCATGCGATTCATTTTTTTATTTGAGACTCTTTATGTTATTTGAGACTCAAGTCGTAAAAAGCAAGAAACAATGACAAGTTATTTATAAAAGCTTCCCGGGCTTAACCGTGCCTATGAAATTCAGTAACATGTAAAGCTTATTTTATAAATAATGCAATAATATTTAAATATCTTCGCCTATAATTCTGTGGAAAAAGCTTCTCATTGCTTAATCCAAAGTGCCTTTCCACGAATATCAATCGATTGATTCAAAAGGTGGCGGCTGCAAACAACCCCCCAAAAAAAAAGGTTAAATAAAATAAAACACCAAAAACGGCGTTCGGAATTCACTTAAAATGCCAAACAAATATATTGTTTAACAAATTTTAAGCACGCTGCGCCGGCTGTCAGGGGCTCAGCCTTCCCAGAAAACCAACAATGCCGCTGAGCATGTGCAGAGGCTCTCCACTCTCAATTTGTATTGTCATTAGCGATTATGGGCCAGGTCCTGGGACTGGGGCGTAATTCGATATGTTGACAAAACGCGTAAACAGCCAGACAGACACGGAGATACGGAGATGCGGAGCTATAGACACACATAATTCGATCGCTGACAAGCCTATAAAGCATTTCGAACGGCGCTACTTCAAAATGTTTACTCCTTTTGCTGGTCCTGGTGTCCATTGTGTACTCCAAAAATACGTAATCAAAACCGCAGCCGCGTCCTGGGCACGATGAGCCACCAAAAAATAAATAAAAGAGCAAGCAGCCAAACGATCAAGGACCAGGTTTTCATCTGAAATACATATGTATGAATGTATGTGGCGCAGGCGTAACGAAAGTGAAATCGAGACACAGTCCTAGCCGGCAGCTGGAACACCTTCGCATCATCATCATCATCATCGTCATTCTCCTCCTCATCAGCAGCAGCCCGTCTCTGTTGTTAGACGGCACAAAGAACCAGTCGAAAGTCAAAAGGGGCACGCGCTCTCGACGCTCTTCATCCCCGGACCGAGGCGAGCCGGGCCGGGCCGGGCCTAGACCCGAGTTGCAGACATTGTGACTGATCGGCGCGGGACCCGTGTAGTCTAGACAAGCCGCAGACACAAGTTTAATAGACTTATTGTAATTGAGTCACAAAAGCCACTCTCGAATATCGAATCACAACTCTTTCACATTCACATTTTCATTTTCCAGCTGCTCAATTGGAAAAGGTGTTGGCGACGGACTCAATCAAAATTTTCGGGTCGCATTATGATTCTTCTGCTGAACGCAACTTTACGTGTGACTCGTCACTTTAAAAATTGTCGGAAATTGTCGGAAAATTTAATTAAAATTTTCGCAAATATTTTGCTTGTTTCTTTTCACTTCGTTCATTGTCAGCTCTTATTTTATGTTCTGTCCTGTCATGTCATGCATTTTGTCAAGTTGACTTGCCCACCTTTTTGTGGCCTTTGTCCCAAAAGAGAATACGGCACAATGCGTATAGTTAAATGTTTGCTCATGCCCCCAACACGCACACACACCCACACATACACTGGGCAATATATTTTCCGTGTGCATGTGTGTGGTTGCCGGGCTGGCTAACAAGTTAATTTTCCATATTTTCTTTGGTAAAACTTTGCCCGAACTCTACATCAAAGTCATTATGTGGTTGTCTTTGTGATGGTTTGCTTCGGTTGTCCTTGGTCCCCCATAAGTAAGACAAAGGCAGCAAATGGGCAAAATCTTAAAGCTATCAACATGGACACTCTATAGCTCGACGGTTGAAGTTTATCTTACCCTTTGTCTCCTTTTATTGTAAAAAAAACTTAATTTTTTATTGTAGTTTGATAGCCGTCCAAAGATTAAAAAGATCTTTAATTTAACAATAACCAACCTTGATGAACTTGTTCCCAAAAGTTGTTAATTGTATGCTAAAAGTATTAAATTTTCCAAAATAGATTGTACAAAAATCGTTTCTCTTCAAATGCGATTCATTCTATTCTGGGAAATGAATAAAGAGATAAAATATTTTTATTGCGTGCATTCTATGTGACTGCCTTTATAACGAATTTTGCGTCTTAACCTCTCGAATTTTTAAACTTAACAAAGTACCTTTTCCTACGCAGGATACATTAAGCCCCAGCTTCAACAGTCCCTGGAATAGGGTCATAGAGGCCACCTTCTGTGTTTACCAATTATTACCCATTTAAATAATGTGGCTAAAATAAGAATTTATTAATATATTGACAGCACATATAAGTAGCTAGAAGACAATTTATCGGTATAAAAAGTTATATTGAATTAAACATATCGTTAAGTACAAAGTTTCCAATTCAAAATGCGCTGTTTTTCCATAAATTCCATAGAGTTTCCTTATGTTTTGAAATTAACTCTCTGATGGTTTGCTGACAATTTGTGGACGATTATTTATATGAACTCCCAATCAAGATAATACGAGAACGCCCATCACAACAACCCCTTGCCAAAATATTTGCACCCTCTCCATAAACGACTGGATGGCTGGATAATCCTTTTGCAACCACTCACATGTCTGAGATTTTCACGCAAGAGCAAGCCCCTTAAATGCTGCCAATCTGAAATGTCAATAGCAGTGCCATCCGCGACAGCGGAAAGAGGGTGGTGGGGCGGGGGAGCCTGTTGGTTGGAGGCGGGAGTCAAGGGTGTGGCAACGATTGCATGTGCGAACCTGTCAATTCCAAAAATTATCGCACAATTACAGCTCCAAAAAGGTCAAAAGGCGTCTCTCCCTGCAGCAAGAACCGTTTAAAGACAAATTAATGTATATTTAAGCTGCTTTGGAGACTAATTGCCCAAAGGCGCTGGCCAAAACAAGCTCCACAATCAGACTCGCACGCACACACACACACACACAAACACACACACACACAGTTCTTCACAAGCACTGAAAATCTCACGCCTTTGCTGATTAATTAATCAAAGTAAATAGCTGAAGCGAGTAAGCGACGTCATTAGCGTAATCTAAACGGCCTATTGATAAGCTTTTTCCACACCTAATGGCTACATTAATTTACAGAGCAGTCCGGAGAGGACCACACCGACGGCGACGACGACGACAGAAACGAGCTGGAGTTGGCATTGGGCAGCACCATTGGCATGTGTGTCGGGAAAAAGCTGATCCCAGACGTCATAGCGGTCAACGAAGGCGGGTGGACCCAACCTGGTATCATTGTTGTTGTAGAGCAGCAGCATCTGAGTATCACTGCAGGGGGGCCAGAATTGGCTAGAGATGGACATAGGCTGCCTGTAAAAATCATACATGGTTACATCAGCAGGGATCACCAACTACACAATCATTTGCCTTACCCCGTCGTGGCAAAGTGGGTAATCCAACCGGTTAGGCGCTCCATCATGAAGATATCCTTGTGGTCCTGGCTCATGAGCGAGCCATACCACAGGCCAGGCATCACGTACTGCCAGTCGTCCGCATGACCCACACCTTTGGGCAGTCCCTCTGCGGTCAGGGGCGCCGAAAGACTCCTTTTGCCTATGTAGTCCATGCGTGTGTAGTAGACTTCGGTGTACTCGCGTGCCAGCTCCACCAGACGGTAAACGCCATGTCCTATGATGCCATCGGAGAAGATTTGCCCGAGATGCTCGATATTTGAGGCGTTCAGCTCGTTGGTATCAAAGCCCAGATAGAAGTTCTTGATGCGCCTGGACTTTTTTGCATCGTATTCGTATAGAAACAGTTCCGGCGCATATTCATTGAAGTTCGTAATGATATCGTGCAACAGAAGATCATTCTCAAGTTTCCCTGGAAATTGAGCAAAGTTAGTTGAGACAGCTTGGACTTCATCAGTCTTGAGCCCCATGCTCACCCAGCGTGGTATAGTCCATCTCGTTGCTGGTGAAGCTGACCAGCAGGGGCACCCGGTTGAACCTGCCTCTGCCTATCAAAGCGCTGGGGTGCTGGGGCATAAAGTAGCCATCGATTTCGTAGTTCCACTTCATGTTCACGAATTTGTACTGTTCCCAATCACTGCAGACTTCCACAATGCGCTGCCAGGTGACATTGCGCAGGCACTCGGTCAGGTCAAAAGAATCGTACATGGGGCAGGCCAGCTGTCGAGCCAAGAGACGCGTCCAGAACTTATTGTGTATGCTAAAGTGATTCGTTGCGGAGCCGCTCATGAGTATGGCTCCATGGAATAGTCCGGTGGACAAGGGCGAGGCCAAATGCAGACTCACAGCCATGGCGCCTGCACTTAAGCCCAAAAGGGTTACCCTTTTGGGATTGCCGCCAAACCTGGATATATGAGACTGTACCCACTCCAACGCCATTACCTGATCCAGATAGGCATTGTTACTGCCGGACAGAAAGCCCAGGGCGCCCAGCCGATAATTGAAGGCTACCATAACCACATCGTGCTCCAGCAGATACTGTGGACCAGCCTCGTACTGGCTGTGACCACTGCCCATCACATTGGCACCACCGTGTATATAAACAATCACTGGCAGACTGGCAGTTAGATTTTTGGTAAAGACATTCAGCTTGAGGCAATCCTCGCTCATAAATAATGTAATGCCCGTCTGCGGACAGATCAGTGAGTCGGATGTGGCGTTGAATATCGCAGGTCCCCAGGCCAGGGCGGGTCTGGGTGGCAGAAAACGTAGGTCACCCACAGGTGGCTGAGCGTAGGGCACTCCTCGAAACGCATAGATCGTCTTGTTACTAAAGCTGCTCATAAAAGTGCCTTGAATGAGACCTAATGAGGTGCTCACCAGAGGATCGCCATCACGTGGCTCTTCGGCAAGGCAGAAGCCTGGCAGCAGCACCACCACCAACAGCACCACCAGCCGATTTAATAAGCAAGCCATATATTCCTTTCCCTTGCACAATTTCTAAATTCTATGTGAATATTTTTGATCGACTTTTGTTATTTTGCAATGCGTCCACCCGTTTTTTCCTTAGGGTTATGCGCCGCACCCGCATGGAAGATGTTTCAGCACAAAAACGAGCCACTGACTGAAACTGAATTTGTAGAGTTCACACGGTCCGTTCGTTATCATCAAGTAGCAGTTGATAAGTTTATTATTGACATTTGATTAGCATTTGTATGATTAAAAGTCGTGTTGGTGGACACTCCATAAATAATTTCTGTCATGTATAAAAATAACTAAACAAAAGTTAAAACCTATGCAGTAGGCCGTGTGTATAGCTAATGTTTAATAAAATTTCATAGTTTGTGTGTCTACTGCGATCTACTAGAAAGAAGAGGAAACAGAAAACGCTGTTTGGCTCCCAACTTCGAATTGTCAAGTGTATACAAACACAAATTGCAATTAAAAAGACCTGATCTTTCTTATACAAATAACAGGATACATGTGGGAAACATATATATCCGTTACTAGATTAAAAGAATGAAAATCTTAGCTTTTTATTTAAATAGATGAAGGCAGATTTTGTATTTTTCCCTTAAAAACACAAAAAGTGAACATACATCGCAATGTCCACATTTTGTGTGCTTGTAATTCGCAAGCGGTTTAAGCGCCGGTCTAGTTAAGCCTGACAGTTGTTCGACCAGATTGCTTTTAAAAGTGTCTCTGATTTACTTGAACAGTTTTTGGTTATTTTCTAATATTATATAATTTTTAGAGCAGCCACACCCATCGTTGTTTCTAAATCTGCCAGGCTTGGCACTCTCTAGACTTCATAATGACCTTGGTAGCTAAATTCATTCGCAAGCAAATCCATTTCAATTGAAACTTATTGCTTCATTGAAGTATTGGACTGGATTGAGTTTCGCAGCCGTTAGAGACAGAGCGCCCTTTCCCTGGCACCACCGATGCTGCTGATCCTACGCCCGCAGATTTTTTTTAGAATTTCGTAGGTTATTCTCATGCATTTGGCAGCGGCAGCTCGCTGAGATTTAAATGATTTCCTTATTAATGTACATCCCTCTTGTAATATTCAATTAAAACTACCCACGACGCAGTCGTCGTAGTCGTGTCTATAGCTTCTCATTGATTGATATAAGCCGAGTGGTAATTACTCGGGGCCCTGACACTTTTCAGCTCAGGCTGCACTTTGATTTGCCCGGGCAAAAGCAGAAATTATGGCGGTGCTGCTGTGTGAAAAGCTGACAATGACCTTTGTTAAATAAATTAAATTAATTATAGCTTCTGCAATTGCGGCAGTCGCCAACTACACGATCGGAATGAGGAAACAAAGCGATGGCCAAGTTGGAAAAACTTACAAATAAATTTATGAAGAATAAAACGACCCTACTTGAAGAAGATCAATACGACAAGTTGTGTTCGTGTACAACGACAATAGGAACTCTTAAATATAAATTAGAAATATTGAAATAAGTAAAGCTGATGAATCAAATTGGTTTCCTGCTTATAGAAATTAACAAAAATAACAAAATTCAGATTTAAAACTACATTTTTAAGTACGTCAATTGCCTTATAAAGTTTTGATAAAGATAGAATGGCAACAATTTAGTATATCTTTTTATTCAATAATGTTAATGTACATTGTATAAAAGATATTTTAATTCTGGCACCCTATTGCAAGCATCTTTCTCTTGGTTTCTTCTGCAATCTATCTGTAGTTTTGATTATATCAGCCACGGCCTGAACATCCGGGATAATGTGGTGCATATTAAAATGAAAAACGTTGCGCGACATTTGTTCACACATCAGCGAGTAGCAACATTTTAATCAAGAAAATTGAAATAATTCATTTTACCCAAACTCTGAAAATATATCAAAAATTGCGACAATCTGCTGCTGGGCGAGAGGAGCTTAGCGCACTATTCCAGTCACTTGAGTGCCCATGTGCGCACCGCATCGCCGCAGGAGCAGCCCAAGCGGCAACCACCGTGCACCGCCGGGCCTTGCTACTCCAGTTGTTGCAAATATATGAGTGGCCTCTTGACAGACATCGTCATCATCGTCATCATCATCGTCGTCGTCGACGTTGCTGCAAGCTCAAACTGTGCCTCTTGAGTGGTTATGTGTATTGTTTGCGGCCAAGCCGCGAAATGCTGAAGCTTCCTGTGGCTTGGTGACGTCGAATCAGCAGCACAAACGCTTTGGCAGACATGCAAAAATTTCTCACGCATCGTTTGCAGATGTTACGAGAATTGAAAGTGCAATTCTAAAAGGGGTGCAGGGTGGGCGCAGCTTGGGGAATGTCCTTTTCAGGGTGGAACTGACAAAGCTGACCTTAGAGTCAGCTGGAATCCTAGGACAAACTAATTTTGCATAGCCTGAATAGCTCTGCCTCCAGTCGACTCCAGTCGCACCTTTGTTGCTCCGATTTGCACTTATGACCTTTCATAATCGCCGTGATCTTTGAGCACATGCCACGCCCTTGGTGGCCATAAAGATCGATTTCATTTATGTCATATTTGGTAATTTGTGCTGCAGCTGCTCCTTGGGCCACTACAGAATGCATGCGAATGTGAAGCCATGCAAATTTGAGCTATTTTAATAAGTCTTGTATTCTGCCATTTAAATGACATTCACGAGTTGAAAGGAAACAGTCGCAACTCTCAAGTGACCACCATGCTGGCCCCGAACAAAGCAAGATGCCTGGCCACTCCCGGCGAACGCCTCGAACGCAACTCGGAAAACAATGCTGCAATGGAAAGGAAAGGAAAGGAAAGGAAAACCCCAAGCAACAATTGCCAAACGATAAACCACTTGAGTAATCAATCAAAGCGATATGCAGCCCAGGCGAGACGTCGCGACCTCTTGTAATGAATATTTAAAGATGGAAATTATCGCAATGGTATCGTGTTGAGGACTGAAGCTGGGGCCAGGGACAGGGGTAGTTAAGCATTTTGCATAAATGATAGCGAAACAATAGACCAATATCCTTGGGCACTCGATGCCTTTGCATATGTATGCGATAATTTAAACACAAAAGTGCGGAGCTCCGAACAGCATATTGCGTCTAATCTGTACATGAATATTTCTTGTAATCAATACGAAAAACTTACCCAGCGAAAGGGACAGGAACAGGGACAGGGACAGGCATATGCAGCAGCGCCAGCGAGTTTCTTCTTTTGAAGATCGGCGAACCTTCGCTCAAGTGAGCAAACGCACAAAATGTGAAACAAATAACAAAAGCAAGCACGAGCACTCAGACCGCATTGCTTGGAGGGGTTGAGTAAGAGGCCCTGCCATTGTGATATTGTGATATTGTAATGAGCGTGACGTCTTATTTGTGCAGGACAAGAATAAGAGCCAAGAGCCGCCGAATCTCGAGCGGAGCTGAGCTTCCCTTGTGCCAGACAGTGCCAAGAATTTCACACCATTGCGCACACATTGTTGTGTAAATAGGACCTAATTTTTACTTACTCTTATTGGTTCCGTGCTCAAGTACTCCAATCAAAAGCTTTCCGCAAGGATTTGCACACCACTTGGCAGCTCGTCTGTGTCCTTGAAAACCTATAAGGATAATAGGGATTAGTAAGCTAACCAAGATTTGCTTTGAGATGCTCCCCGAGTTGTTTATTTAATCCTAAATGTAGTAGTATTATTAAATATATTTTTTATGATACAGTTGAAAACTCTGTCAAACTTGTTTAATGGAAATTCATATTGTTGTTTATCTTTGATAAATTCTCAATCCATCTATTTTATTTCGCCGAGTAGACTGAATCAAATTGCTTTGCCACATTTTTACAGAGAAATTAACCATCTATTTTTTAAGAAAGTTTCTTATTGATATTCTTATTATTTCTTTTTTATTTCTGCAGATAGCCTTACTTTATTATTTCATATTGTTTTTTTTTCAGTTTCCTTTCGGTTATTTTTTTAATATCCCATAAAAATTTCAATTTCGTCGGCTTAACAAACAACTTAATGGCCCGACATGCCAATAAACTGGCCAGTTTCAAATTTACAACTCCAATTGCCAAGTTATACAATAAGAATTAATGTGCCCAGTGCCTAACCCTCAATTGGTAGAGCTGAGCAAGAAAGAAAAGGGCTATGCGAACAGGCTGAACCCTAAAACAAAACTTTTCATCAATATGTGTGCTAGGGTCTACTCGTATTTTTGCCACTTAATTGAGATTAATTGAAGCTATGTGAACGATCTGAATAAACAGCTTTCCAGCCATTTTGTTTATGGATGCGTTTTATGTGCACAATTCTGAGCCTAACTGAACAGAAAAATATTATTAATAATTAACAGAGGGCACCCCGAAAATAGTCATAGACTCGGAAATTCCCCTGCTCAGCGACGAAATTTTATTAAATTAAATTGAGTGCGACGGAGTGCAATGGCAGACAGCAATGGCAGCTATTTCAGACGGAAGCCGAAATGTATCTGTAAGATACATGCATGCAAATCAAATATTTGTTGAGCCGAGGTTAATGCACTCAGCTCTTGCTACGGATACTTTTAGAGAGTGTTAGCCCCTGTGTCTGTGCGTGTGTGGCTCTCGCCTAGACCTTAATTGGTCTACATATGGAGCTGAGCGTCTGTCTGGCTGGGCTGTTAATAGTTTTTGGCTGCTTTGTAAGTCACAACTAGCAATTTAAGCTAATTGACATTCAAATGCAGTTGAATAAACTTGCAGAGCGAGTGAGAAACTATTTAAACATATAGTTGAACTCATTGTTCGATTATTATAGATCTCTGGCAGTCAGTCGCTGGCCCACAGGATCATTTATCATCCGAGTGTGTCCTTTTCTTGCTGGGCAGCTTTTTAAGTCGCGGCCATCATTTATAAATTGGCAGATCGAAAACGCTTGAGTAAATCCATTTAATTGCCGTCGGGCAGATCCTGGCTTTAAACTGATGCCCGTGTAATGTACCGGGCGGCACCCCGTTCAGTCCGGATGTGTTCGCACTCGTGTAAACATGCGTTTGTCATTAGACACACCGGAAATATTGACAGCATTCGACACGCGGCACACGAACACTTTATGTGGCATTTGATTTTTTAAATTTACAAAAATTTTTCAATTCAACTGCTTTTTTATTTAACTGTTAAGTCCTGCCTAACTTGCTTCTCTTATGCCTGAGTAAGCAGCGCGAGGGACCGCACAAAAAGTTGCAAATGTTCTCTCTCCGGGAGGGGGTTGTTTTTTGCCCGGCGAGGGGCGCGCGTGTGTCCTTTGTCTGTGCATCTTTGTTGTGCTGGAGTGTCCTTACCATGCCGAATTCTCGAATCTTTTTTCTGTAGTACCTGAAAATTTTACAGTTGCAGTTGTTTATTTTTTTTTTTTTTTTGTTTCCTTATAAGTTTACTAATTAGATTTTATTGCGTAGCGCGAATCGCTTTGTACCCGGCGGCAAGTGTGCCCAATTCCATTTTTTATGGTGAGAAATGTCCTTAGGCCTAAAAAACGTGTAATAACACATTTGTAGATGATTCAATATATTCTCGGAAACAGTTTGGAGCTTTAGTCTGATTTTTAAGCCAATACAAGACTGAGAGATATTATTTATTGACTGGAAGCTTATCAAACCTAAGCAGATCAAGTAAGAATAAGAGTACGCCTTCCGTGAGTTCCGCAAATTTATAAAACATTCGTTTGGAGTACATAATACAAATATTTGTATGAGCGCATTAAAATATTTGTGCATATTGCTCTTCTCGAAAATGTTGTCATATTCTTCTCATGATGTTTGGGTAATATTATTTTATGATTATGCATATAGATTGATATTATCGATCAGAAAATAAAGATTAATCCAAAGAATGGAACACACTTTAAATACATCTAAATCAGACCTAATTGCAGATGCTGATTATGAATATAGAATTTAAGTAGAAATAGTGTTATCTAAATGCGACTTTACTCTTGCAAAGTCTTTATAAATTTAACATCAGCTGTGTTGCTGGGATAATCTATTAATATTAAACAAAAAAGAAACACTTTACATTAAAAAGAATTTTTCCTTTTAGTATTTATTAAGTATTGAGTATTGCTTAAATAACAATTGCAAAATGCCCATTTCTCAAAGTTGATTACATTTTTTTTTAAATTCCCAAATTCTCTAGAACGCGCTGGTGCACGGTTTTTCCTCTTAGTCGAGATATTTCCCCAACGCCTCGGCCCAATACTGGAAGCAAATTTAGCCGCAGCTTCTGTAAGTGCCACGTGCTTAATCTCTCGCGTACTCTCTCTCTCGCTTTCTCTCTCTTTCTCTCTTTGTCTCTCTCTGTGTAGTTCTCTATGTCGAATCGCATTTCTCAGAGATCGACGGTGAGTCTAACGCATTATGATTAAGCAATGCGGGTAGCTAACTGTTGGCGATAGAGCCCTCCAAATTGTGGGAGAAATTTGTAAATGCACGTCGCCAAGCGCATGTAATTCAATGCCATAATTTCTACAAAACCAAAGCAAATAATATGCACGAGAGCAATTTCAATGAAACAAACGTAAAGAAATGCAAAAAAAAAAAACGGAAAGAAAAAATAGACAAATATGCGCGTGGGAAATTATGAAAATATTTAAAAATATTTCACACGTAATCCTTCAAAAAGAATTGTGCCCGATGAACAATGGACAATGGAGGCCCTAAGCCCATTAACCGAGATCGACAACAACACCTGACCGAGCCCGAGCGTCTGTCGATTTGTTTGGACATCGGATTAGCTGGCCAAGCTACTTAGCAGCCACTTGTCCTAACGATCAGTCCCATTTCGAATATTCTCTGTGCCGAAACATTTCAATTCTCACTGGTCTCGGGCGAGTCCGCTGCCGCAATCGTGGGCCAGCGATCTCGTCCCTGCACCGCAGGACACTCGCGGCGCTGGACGGACGCAGCAGACGCAGCGGACGCAGCGGACCCAGCGGACTCACGCAGAGTGTGAAAGGTATTATCAGTTTGACTCGATCTGGTGTGTGTTAGTTATATAGTTGTTGCCGTTTACGTTTATGTTTTGAGTTCCATTTATCAGTTTGTGGAAATGCCAGAGGAACAATGAAAAATTATGAGACTTGCTTTAAATCATTTACCATGCGCCATGATCCTAGCCCAAGCAATCAGTCCGCCTCTGGGAGGGTTGTTCTAAGTTCATCATTGGCCTTATCTGACTGCACAGATCGGATCTCTGGCTATTTCGATATTCATGTTGTCGCCGTTGCCAAATGAATGATTTCCTATATGCGGTTTTAATTGCGGCCTAAAGTGAAAAGTACAGTTAATTAGCTGCGAATTGTTGTTCGGCTGTTTGTTAGATTTAGATGCTTGTTGCTTGATAAGCCCCGAACTCATGGAAAGCATGAAAGCATTTCTATCGACAGCTAGGCAGGCAGAGAGCAGGACATGGCAGAGGGTAAAATGTACTTAATATAAATAAATGATCATGTAATCGCACAGTTACCCCGAAATAATAGCTTGCTGTAAACTGAAAATACACAAAAAGATTTCAATATTGAGAACAAACTCACATACTCACGTGAAACATTTGTATGTATATATGATTCTAACAGAAGATAGAGCATTCGGTTACACTTCTCGAGATATAGTTATTTTTATATATATTATTTGTTAAAGCTGAATTTATAAAGGTTTTATTCTACGTATGGATGTTGTGATGTTTTCGTCAAAGGCCTTAGTGACATACTAAACTAACTCTATTTAAAATATTTAGTATTTAGTATATAACTATACTGATAAAATCACAAATATATTTGTTTAAAAACTGTATAAATACATTTACATATTTGTATCCCATTAAAAGTACCCGCAGAGCGAACTAAATTGTTATATTATACACATATATGGAAGAAATGTATTGAAACCCGCTTAAACGAAATTCCACGAAAGTTATTTTTACGTAAAGGTAAAGCGCACTTGTAGAAAGCAGATTAACAAGTGTTAGGCGAGCTTCAACATTAAATTCTCTACATGAAAACATGCAAATTTAAGTCAAAAATATTCGACACTCAAAAATTATATTTGGAAATGTTTTTAGCAATCTGGCTAGAACAATGCCAGGCTATAACCGCACCAGGCTTGCTTTACATTCTTTTAGATCCCACCGCTATCTTAACATGATGCCCTTATATGCGATTCTCATAAATTGAAGTATGCTCTCTAAGTGTTCTGATTATGTATGCTATATTATATAGATGTCTATGTATTGCCCTAACAAACAAATATATTATAATTTATATGTTTTTTTTAAATATTTGTATATATACAAAATTGGCACAGGTTCTCTGCTAGTATTGTAATATAATTATATAAATATTATTTACTTTATTATATTATATTATTATAGTTAACACAACTTTCAAATTTCAAGAGCCTGCCATTGCTCACAAATCCGAGTGCCTGTAAAATACCAAAACCGCTGCAAATCCCTTTGGGTGTTACTTCCCACGACTAGCGGGGAAATTGCTGAATTTACGATGACATTTATGCGTAATTTTTGGTTACAATTTTATGGCTCTGTCACGGAAAAACCGAAAATGGAAAAAGAGTTCCGGCTAGTCGCCGCCACCCCGGGGAGAATGTCAAATAAATTTGACTGGAGTGAAAAGTCGCAATTGATGTTGGCATTGTAATCGTAATTGAAATGGAACAGTTAATTTTGAGGCATCATTAAAGGGCCACACCCACTTTTCAGCCATTCACTCCAACTTCCAGCCAGGTAGGAACACATACACACACATAGATGATCTGTTTATCAATCTCATACGAATTCCTTCGGTCTTTCGCATAATATGCAACGTCATGACTTCTTTTCGAGTCAACGCCCCTTCAGGCGCACCCTTCGGTAGTGTAATCCTTTAAGGTCCTGTCGTAAGTAAGTCCTATCGCGTGCTCAGTGCTCAATCTCTGGGCGAGCATTCGTCCCAAGCCAGGCACCGCGGGTTGCTCATTCATTCGCTTGTGATGTGTCATAATTGCACGATTTTCTTCTTCTTGTGTGAGAAGTGTGAAAATTATGGGGTTTACCCGTCGCCTTTGCACAACCCTTCACCCTTCAGCTTTCAGCGTTCAGTCTTAATGATTATGTTTGTTTGCTTTATCTTCGGCTTAAGATCGCAGAGAGACCAAAGAAATTTGTTTGCTAACTTTATGGCATATGCCTGAGTTATGGCATTTGACTTGGGTTTTCATATATCCTTTTGGTCTTGGGGGTTGCTTTACTGCTTCTCCTATTTTTTGCGTGCTAAATTGTATTTTATGATCTTGTGAGAGGAAGTTCCTATCCGATTTTCCTGTAGATAGCGTCAGCGTATTTTTTGCAATCGTTTAAAGCCTATCGCCGGAAAGATCGTGAGAAGTAACGACGTTAGGATTTGATGGCCGCAGGACTATGGCAAAGAATGTTAGTTCCTGCACAAGTAGTAGCTACGAACTTATATTTATATTAATTCCTATTTAATAAACTAAAAAACGAATACATTTTCTAAACACAAGAAGGAAACATTTTGTATGCCAGCAAATAAAATAAATTATTTCTGCACATATTTTTATGCAATAAATTTATTTAAGGCTGCATTCTGCTGAAACTGTTTCGTATCATACTCTTAACTTTAAAAATGAAAAATGATTTGTATTCAATTTTAGCTTTAACAATATACAGACACGGATTACAATGTAATTGTGCTCTCTCCTTTAATCTATAAATGCAGACAGATACATTTTTCTGATAGCATAAACAAGTTTAGAATCATGAAAATATATGTCATATTAAGAAAAGGTTTACTTTGTAGCCTTACATTAATTCACATCCTAATTGAAGTTGCCTTTTAGCTTAATTACTAGCCCAAACTCTCTTAACTTGTCCCTTAGAAGATAAATACAAAACTTTTCCTTGGTATCCCTACATTCCCCTCAGCTGCATTTCCATTCATATTTAACGCTGCTTTGAGCGCAAACTTCAATACAAAACTAAACCACAATCGCACATCTGCTGTGGCTGTGGCTGTGGCTGTTCTGACTGCGCCTGCGACTGTGCTCCAGGTCCTGGTCCTGCAACTGGCCCCTGTTCCCCGCCTCGTCCCTGTCCCTGTCCCTATCCATGTCGCAGTAGCAGTGCCCATCACCAGGTGCCTGGTGTAATTCACAATTGTTGTTACTTTTTTCTTTGAGCCCAGACTTAATTAGCTTTGACTGCCTGCTTTAATACAAATACCCAGCGATGCCTCCCCCCGTTGGTCGACGCGTGCTGCTGGCCAGGTTGGAGAGCAGGGTTGGGCGGCAGAGACAATTGGGGCGCAGGTGTGCCAATGCTAGAGCAGCGCAACAGCAGCTCTGGAACTGAGAGTCAAGAGCTCCAGCGACAGAGCGCCAGCTGCCAGCTGCCAGAGTCAATGGCTGTCCAATCAAACCCGAGCACAGCCAGCGCAGGCGACGACGTCGACGGCGACAGCGACGGCTGGATGACGACGAGGGCCCACATAAAATTGGTGTGTGCGTGTGTAAAAGAGTTCCAGTAGAAATGCGAGAAAGAGAGTGCTGCTGCTGGACTGTGTGTGTCTGACGGATAGCTGGCGCACGGATAATAAACGGATAAACCGGATAAACTCGATAAACTGGAAAGCAAGCCAATGAGAGCGCAACGGTGCGAGTCGAGCAAACAACCACCGCTGCGCCGCTTGCGTCGTGGTCGCCGCTTCGGTCAAAAGGAACTTAATGTGGTGTTCGGCACAGCCAGAGACAGTCAACATTGCGCAGCCGTTGTGAACGGACGTCTACGCCGCGCCGGAAAACCAACCAAGTCGCTACTCGAGACAATCGCCACGAAAAGTGCAGTGTGTGTGCGAGAGTAATCACCACAAAACATTGAAAAAACTTAAGAACTGAACAGAACCAAAATTTAGTTAACTATCGAAAGATGGTCTTAAACGAAATGGCCGGTGCAATGTCTGCCCTGCCCCTGTCGCTGCCCCTGGCTCAACCCAGTCCGGTGGCAAGTCCGCCGGCGAGCAAGTCGCGCATTCAAATCGAATGGGATATCAATGATACGATTGTGCCGACGGTCAGCGAATTCGACGAGTTCAACGACTGGGCCAACGGCCACTGTCGCCTGGTCTATGCAGGGCACAACGAGGACGCCAAGAAGCACGCCAGCGGCTGGGCCATGCGGAACACCAACAACCACAACGTCAACATACTGAAGAAGAGCTGCCTGGGCGTGCTGCTGTGCAACGCCAAGTGCCAGCTGCCCAATGGAGCCAGCGTCCATCTGCGCCCGGCCATATGCGACAAGGCGCGCCGCAAGCAACAGGGCAAACAGTGTCCCAATAGGTAAGTGCCAGCGACCCCCAAGAACACGCTCAAAGTCTCAGCTCTAACGTACATTTTTATTTATTCTTTAGAAACTGCAATGGACGCCTGGAGATACAGCCGTGCCGCGGCCACTGCGGCTATCCGGTCACACACTTTTGGCGGCGTGCCGGCAATGCGATCTACTTCCAGGCCAAGGGCACACACGATCATGCGCGGCCCGAGGCCAAGGGCTCCACGGAGGCCCGCCGGCTGCTCGCGGGCGGCAGGCGCGTGCGCAGCCTGGCCGTCATGCTGGCCCGTGACGCAGCGCTCAGCGATAAGCTGTGCAGTCTGCGCACCAACAAGCGCCAGGCCAAGACGCAGCAGCAGCTGCTGCTGCAGGAGGGCGGCAAACGCAAGCAGCGCTCGTCCAATGCGGAACTGCTGCTGCAGCAACAGCCCGGCACGGAGCTAATGGCGAGCTTCCAGACCGCTGGCCATGCGACAGATGCCACAGCAACTGGAACCGCAACAAACAACGCTTCCTCGATCTTTAATCCGGCGCAGAGCAGCTACGTGACGTCTCAATGGAGCACGGAGAGCTACTATCAGCCAGATGCGCCGGCACTGGGTTACAGCAGCGGCATCTACGGCTACGACATGCTCCACTCGCCGCTCTCCTCCAACAGCTCCACGGGCAGCTACTATAATGCCCCGGAGGCGCAACAGCAGCAGCAGCAACAGATTTTGCTGGAGCAGCAGACTCTGCCACAAACCAACAGCTATGATCAGACGACGACGACGACGACGACTACGTCCGGCTACCAGGCAGGCATGAACCTGTACGAGAGCTGCGATGACACCTCCAGCTTAACCAGCAGCTCTGGCTACAGCTCCGAGGATTACAGCTATTTCAATGGCTACGTGCCGCAGAGTCTGGACGTGAGCGGCAGCTCCAATGCTAGTCCGGATGGCTTCTACACGCCTCACTCGGAGATCTTCAGCGTGTTCGATCCGAACATCAATGGCGGTGGCCCCTCCACCGTGGAGCTGCTGTACGATGAGGCCACCGCCTATCAGCAGCAGCAACAGCAGCAGCAATCGCTGCAGCAGCATCAATCCTTCGTTGCATCGCCCGCCGTCGCCGTCTCCTACCAGCAACAGTCTCAGCAGCAGCAGCAGCAGCACCAGACGGCGGATTACTACTACAGCAACACGGGCGTGGACAATGTGTGGAATATCCAAATGGACGCGACTCCCGCAACGGCCTCCTACCAGAGCGCAACTAGCCAACTAGAGTCGGGCGTTGAAGTTTTCTGTTAATCCTCCCGATCTCGATCTCGAAACACTCAAGCGTTGTTCTAGTCTCTAGTTGATCCACATCTCTCGCCTCGGCCGGTTGCGCACACTCGAAGTTATGATCCCCCCTTGCTTGTTGGTTTTGTCTTTATATTTGTCTTTCATGTTTCTAGCTCTTAGTCATTGAGAACATTTGTTTCCCAGCTATTCCAAAGTTTTAACTTAAGTGCATATATAAGTATATTAGTCTGTTAGTTATCTAAGCGAGAAGCACCCACCTATTTATGAATTTTTGTATTAAAATTTTGAAAATAAAAAATATATTTTAAGACTTGAAAAATTGGGAAAACTTTTGCCCACTTTTATTGATCAGACCGGGTTTTAACCGGAAGTTGTTACCGAATCCCAACTAAACCAGATTTTCAAAATTGACTTAAAACAATATTTCGGACATCTAAAATTATCTTAATACCTTATATAATTAATAATAGCGTATCCGAATGTTTGACTTTATTTGAAAGTATCTCCAAAATATCTTTTTATTTTCAATTTTAATACTAAATATATTTTTATATTTTAGGTTAAATTAACGAATTTTGATTTTCGTTATCTTTATAAGCTTAACTATAAAGAATCGAGAAAGGCCTGGAATGCTGAAAATCCTTAAGTGGTTCGAACCATGAACCAGCAATATCTAGGTATGTAGCTTTGAAATATTTTTATCTGATTAGAATTATAGGTACCCAACCTTTAGGGTTCATGTCGTAGATCTACGAACTTGTTTTTTTAGTGCCTACCTACTCTACGCTTAGTAAAAACCGAACCCAAAGCTATTATATAATATAATGCTGATTATTCGCATACATCGGTATGTTTATATTTAAATGCCTTGGCATAAGTAATGCATACATTTATGATTTCCGATCAGTGTGAAACATTTTAAATCAAAGACGGCGAGTTGTCGTCCTGATCATCCTGCGACGAAGGGTTCCTCAAGCTCGAACGTATGTGATTAAAGATATTGGCAGCAGAGTCTGCTACATTACCACTGTTGTGTTCACTATTAATGGAGCTGGTAGAAGGATTGGGTTTGGGAGAGCATATGTCACCCAAGCTGTTCCGTATGTGGTCGAATATGGAATTATCTTCGGCAGTATTGGAAACAATGGGCTGTTCGATGTGGCCAGTGCTGGACGAAGCATCCAATTTGGGGAATGCAGCAAGGCATAGTTGGGCCATGGTCAGATCTGGTGCACAATGCGAACCGGGCTGGGGCTCGGAATTCGAAGCTTGGTTAACTGCCTCATTCCAAGCATCCTGAAAGTTATATGGTATTGGGTTGCCAATATTTCTATTCGTGATGTGCAATCCGTCTCCAACCGCATTAAATGCCTCTAGAGCTGCGCTTTGCGCGTGGAGGAACATCATCATCCTGGCGTTGAACCTGGCAACAGCTCCGTCCAGGATGGAACTGTTTGAAATCGCCATTAGGCTGTCGCTTATTGCAATGGTTGTTGAAGAGGGAGGAGCAGATGCAGCTGCGACTACAGATTCAAGTTCAGTTTCAGTCGGAACTGAGGCAGAGGTTATTGCCAAAGCCAAGCTTGGACTGGAGGCCAAGTCCACGTGTGGCTCCTCGCAGCACGGCATAGCCGGCATAGCTGGTATGTCCGCGAGAGCAAAACCCATCGGCGAATCCGAAGTGGGCTTAAAAAATCTGGGTGAAATCAAAGACTTGCGCTTCGGACGAGGCCTGAACGGCACTCGCTTGGGCCCCAGATTACGTCGCTTACTCCGCAAGATCGGCTGCTTACGAGCCCTGGTGCTGGCCGCTTTCCGAGAGGTCTGGCGACGAACAGTCAAAGATTTCTGTGGAGCAGCATCTGGCATCTCGGCCACATTGCCAAGCAAGTCTGCCTCTGCCTCTGCTTCCTTCTGCTGAGGGAGCTCAATATCCTCTGACAAGGCGGGCTCCTTGGACTTTGCCGCTTTCTTGCGCCGATTCCCCGAGATCTTGCTGCGCACGTTCTTCCGGCCATCCTTGTTCAGCAGATCCACGACTTTTACGAACCATGGCAACAGGTCGGATATGTTACCATCACAGTTCAGGATCATGGGTATGGATATCTTTTGCTTCGGCTTGCTGTGCCTTTTCACGGGCTTGCGTACCGCTTCCTTTTTGGTATCAGTACTTCGACTCTTTGCCATCCCGAAAGGCTTTTCGTTTTGTACAAATGCTATAAAAACTAAAAGCTATTTAAAAAAAGAACTAAACTAAATATTTTTGCTTAGAATATTCTTGTTTGCACTTTTCGTGTTTCTTTTGTTGTAACCTAAAATGAAATAAAATATTTTGAACACAATTCGTACAGCTCAACAGCTTGACATGTGCCTCGCCTGTTGCTACGAACCTAACAAAATCTTGCATATTGCATTTCAAAAAGGAATTTTTATCTGTGAACCAAAGGACACTGGGATAGCTCGATTGGCTAAGAAAGCGAAATCAATATTTGGTTCATCTTCTCTCTCCAATTAATTGCGAAATTAAACATCTCATCTACATTAAATGTCCTTCTATGGGAACCAATCGTATCAAAATGGAGTATATAACATTCAGGTATTCATTTATTTATTTTTCGTGTGTATTCCTAATTACTCTATATAAGTATCAAAATTTAAAAATTAGATGCGAAAGGCCCAATTAGAATAGACAATTGCTGAAAACATGCTAAAAGGTATAAAAAGATATCAATAATGGACTTAGTATTTATTTATATTTAAATCATTTTCTCCATTGCTGGACATCATTCTGAAGCTACTTTGTGCCTCTTGCAGTGGATGGATCAGCTCTTCCAGAGATGGTAACCGGTAAGTTGAAGATCCAAACCTTACGTATTAACCATATACTATGACTAATGCATTAAAGAAACCAAACTATTTTTTTCAAGTTATAACGTGCTCTTTTCTTTGACGGTTGCATTATTCGTTTAGGAATTCAATTTGCGAATTGCGATTGAAAGCAACGAAAACTTTTGTTTTCCAATTTATTTTATATCATTATCTATTTTCCAACTTTATTCAAGATATATTTATTCTAGTGAAAAGCTATAGAACATTATAATTCATCAATTTGATTAAAGATAAATTGAAAATATTTAGTAGAAAGAAATATTGTGAGTCGAATGAAAGTAGAAACAGTTTTGTTGGACACGCCATGAACTATGCCTTTATTTCAAGAATTTCTTAAGATTGTGTTATTCCTGTGTCTTTTTTAAAAAGTAACAAAATAATTTCAATGATTGAATGATAACGTAAAACATTTACACCGTCTGCCCGTGAGCAGCAGGCGATTAGCTAGTCACGGGGGTTAAGGGGGCAAGATCTAATCCTGATCGCTGTCGTCAGGTGCTGAGGGCACTGACGCCTCGGCTTGGTTATCATTCAACTCGAGAACAAATGCAAAAATGTTATCAGCCGAACGGCTCAGCTGGACCGTATTGATGGGCACCACATGGAAGCCGTCCCCACCGGCAAGCATATCGATACCTTCAGCCAGCGGAGGCGGGGCTAATGGCGGTCCCAGCAGAACCTGCTCGTCCACGGGAGCAGCAGCCACCGCCTCCATACGACGCATCTGCTCGCTTAAAGAATCCTGCTGCTGTTGCTGATGGTGCTGCTGCTGCTGCTGGTCGCCTATGTTGTCCGTCACGAAGCGCAAGGCATTCATTAGGTTCGGCAGACCCGGGCGGAGTCGATAATCGTTTTGAGCTTGTGCCTCGCCTGGAACCAATGGGGCATTGTCTGTCATAATGCCGAATGGATCTTGAGGCCCATTTGGATCAATCGCGTTCTGGAACGTAGCCGCCTCGTCGATCGACTCCATTGGCAAGGGCGCCAATCGGCGTCTCGGATCCACTACATGGGACACCATTTGTGCCAATTGGCCGCGCTGCACCTGGCATTCGGCTATATTGCGTTCGCAATCGGACAAATAGTTGTGTATTATCTCCAGACTCTCCTGCGAGGTGAGCATCTGCGGTCTTCTGTTGCCCAACGCAGCGGAACGACGGTGCACCCGTCCACTGTGCACATCCTCCCGTGGACTTATGCCCAGGCGTTGCCTGGCAATGGGTATATCGTTTCGCGGAGCGCGTGATCGACCACGCTCCCGCCTGCCGTCAAGCGCCGGCAGCTGGGCTGGATGATTCCGGGGTGCACGTCGCATACGCGCATTTCGATCCGATGGCTCCGATGTGGAGCGACGGCCGCGTGAGTTTGATTCCTTAATTGGAGGCATTGCGGAACTCCGATTTGTATTCTGATAGTATCTGGTGTTCTATGTCAGCGTCTGTGTGTGAAGTGCTAAGAGTTAAGACTGATCCGAAGCATTGAATACAAACCGGACCTTGACATTTTCCGGCTCACTACGTTTGCAAGTTATTTGTTCATGCCTTAAATTATAAAATCCCAAATTAAGATATACCTAATTTCACTAAATTGACTAAGTTAATCTTGAATTTATGTCTATCCAATTCATTTAGATCCGGATATATAAAATTGAACAATGTAATATATAATCTTATGTAGAGTTGCTTAGCTTAAAGAGTCGTCGTGCTTTTAAATGATAATTATGATTAAAACATTCTTCTTGGCCATTTTCAGTTTTTTACAGCGCTGTTAAGCAATGTTAAACTTAGTTATGTTATGCTAGTTATGTTATACTTATAGGTATGAAACGTATCCTTTATAATTGTTAATTTTATAATAATATACTCCATTTTTCTTTTTACCATATTGGTATGTAACAGACCTATCCCCCCTTTGGAAAACCTTTCGTTTTACTTCTAAGTGGGACCCTTCTTCGGACTATACGCTGTCAGGTTCCGTCTGGTCTAGTCTGCCCTGATATAAAGTTGAATTAATATTCTACTAAAGACACAGAAAAACTAAAATACATTTGCATTTAATATTCAAGCCTCATCTAAACGACGTTCCCTTAAAACTTCAACTTAAGTTAACCTATTTCAAAACATGCTATCATGAATATTACCTAAGATCCGTCCTGGAAGTATCCTGCTTCATTTGGGCCTCAACAGCTAAATTAGTGGAAAGCCCTCGTGCGAATATGTGCATTAACAAATTGGCTGGCTCTATGAGATGGATATGCATATTGAATTAGTTTGGCAAATTCGCGCAACCTCAACCCCAGATGGAAGAGTGCAGAATGATCATTTTTGGCAACTCGGGCAATTCACGCGAATATTGAATTACAAAAGGCAGCAAAAGGCGAAAGGATCAATGTTAACTAATTTGCATAATGCTCGGCACCCAAGGCAAAGGATAACAACAAAACAGAGTCAGAGCAAAGATGGATTTGCATACGGCTGGGCTTGATATATTTTTATTTCCATTTTTGTTTTTTTAGAGGGGCTAATCAAACAACAAGGACATTGCGACAGGAAGCACACGCTCCTGTGTGATTTATGGTTGGAAATTAACATAAATGAAATCAAAACATTATAAATGTTTTCATTTGCTCGCAGGGGTAGCTGCTCTCGAATTATATATGCAAATATCGCCTGAAACAAAGTCATCTCCGCACTTCCACTCGCAATCCGCGAATATCCTTGAAGGTCGCACGCGCCAGGCCCCGCAGGCACAGCACAGGACAACTAATGGGCGTTTTGTTTATGGTCGCACTCAAACCCTCATTAGGGTCGGGCTTGGGAAACCCTTTCACCTAGCATACGTTTCTTTTTTTTTTTTTTAATTATTTATAATCAGCTTAGCATGAAAAAAACAAACTTAACAAAAAAGTGGGCTTATAGTTTTAAATAGTTGAGTGGCGCCTGACAGGCAACCTTTAATTGAGCATTAAAAATCACGAGCCTGATTTTAATATTTAGGCAGTTCTGGCTTATAAAAAATGAATAGGTGTTTATATCTCTATAAAGTGGCAGGCCGTTTCGAGAGGGTTTTTGATTGTTGTGGAGTGGAAAATGCTCGGAAAACTCGTATCCACGTGAGCCTAGCTGAGGTATTATTAGGCCAAGGACAATAAAGAACTCAATAGAATTCTAAATAAATTGAAACTTTTCTTTTAATTTAAGCCAATTTTGTAGTCTTTGCAGTTGGGCTAGATGGCAAGGTTCCTTCGGGAGAATGGAAGAATAATATGGAACTCAATATAATATTAAATAAAGTAAAACTTTTCTTTTAGTTGAAGCCTATTTTGTAATCTATGCAGTTAGCTGAGATGGCAAGGTGCCTTCCAGAGAAAGCAATTCTTTTCGCATTGGCGATACATTTTCCATATTTGATTCGATTCGCTTTATTGGATTTCATTGAAGCTAAATAAATATCGAAATCTAAAGTACCATCTTTCGCAGTGGCAACTAATAAATGAGGCATGCAGAAGAAAATCCACTTTTGAGACCTCCTTTTTTTGTCCTTTTTTAGAGCGATTTTCACGCTGACCCACCCCGCCGCCGCAGGGCAAGCGCTCGAATCGTTCAGGTCGGGTCGGGTCAGGTCAGCTGTGGGCCTGCGCCTGCGCCTGGGCCGAGGACTCATTCAAGCGCACATTAAACGCGCCTCGTTTGTGCTGAGGCGTTAGTCGTGTCCTTTGAAGTGGCCACGTTAAATGGTTTTGGATGAGCATTTCGGCACATTGTTGTGGGTTTTATTGTCGCAACATTTTTGCCACGTATCATAAATTAAATAGTTAATCGTTTTTTGCATCATTGCAGCTGCGATTCCCGATGGACATGCCCCTGACAGGATACGTCAGCCGAAAAGTCACACTTGAGTTTGACACACAAATCGACCAAACGGCCTTCCTTCCAAAAGCAGCGGGCTTATCAGGCCAAACATTCACATGACATCAATTAGTCAGAGTTCAATGAATGTGCATAGCTGTATGTACATATGCACATAAGGACCTCACACTAAAACCTAGTATCCGACATGTATATATGCAGCTTTTAAGCCATTTTATTCTATTGTATACATAACCTTTTATTTACGTTCTCTCATTAAGTTTCTGTGTATTTACGTATACATACATGTCTGCTAAAGCATGTGCATATGTGTGTTGGTGAATAGACATATGTTTGTGCACATACGCATGTTTTACATGTTTGAGTGTGTGCATGTTTATATGTACGTATGTATCTAAGCATTCAGATTTATATGCATACATACATATACTAAGCTTAACTTCACATACATTTGAACAATACGTATCTCTACGTATATAACTATAATATGATTCTCGGGAATTCAAGTAAGCCCTAGAGGCTTGCTTTAAGCGTTATATATTCTCGAGCTTTATATGCTATGTATGTGTGTTTAAAATATTTATTACGTATGCATGTATTTACGTGGATTTGCATGTATTTATGTATGTTGCGTGCATGTGTGTATGTGCATATTTATGTTTGTCCATATGGCTGCATGTTTCATACATGTATGTATGTGTATGATCGTGCGTATGTATATTCAGATGTATGTAAGTAGGAATATAAGCATATAAATTACTATTTCTTCGACTTTTGCATTTTATTTCTTTTCTGTTCTGCTCTTATTTTTTTGAGTTCTCTGTGCATGTATGTCTATATGTATGTATGTATGTACGTGTGCATCTATGTATGTATTGAAGTATGCATGTACATATGAACGAAGTCGTCTCATTTCTAAAATAATATTTACATATATTACGTCAATATAAATGCATGTTTACGTAATACAAACGTTGGCGCGGGTTATTTACTGGGAAGCTAAAAAAAACATAATCAAATAATACATTGCGATTTAAAAACTGTTCAACAAAATTAAGTGAGCCCAAAGCGCCATCTATGAGTCAAGTGCGCGCATTCCAGTGAATAACATTGGTAATCGTCTGTAAAGTGTGGCGGTTGGGCAATGACATTTTTATGTATGTTATCGATAGTGATAGGCTGCCTAGCGTTGTCGGCACTTGCAGTGTGCAACAAGTCAATTAATTTGCCACATAGTTTTTATACAACAGTTTTTATAATATTTTCTAATTTTAACCAAGCATAAAGTGCATAACCAACAGTTAATAATAAGTTTATAAAAGTTACTGCAAATTCGTGTGAACCAAAAGCTGTGTAATGTCGGCAACGAGATTTCTGAGTGCAATCGGCCAAATTTCAAGGCAGCAATTGCTGCAGAACAAATGCGCTAGAGGTAATTATCCAAAAATAGATTAAAAACGATGCAAATAATACTTAAAACGGGAAGAAAGTGCATTGCAGTATATGCAGTATACACGATTAATTGAAATAGAGAATTGTTAATCACTTGGACAGCGTTTGCCGCATAACTGGACTTTGACCTTTGTACTCCCCCGTATGAGATAATGCCAAAGTCTCAACTTGTATATGAAATGTGCTGTTATGGAATCTCTGAACAGTGTGAATTGATTAATTTCAGCATATCCTGCTGCTGCACAACTCCAGCGTCGTCTAATGTCCACAAATCCAGCGCCGAAGCTCGCCCCGGCAGCCGATGTCGCCAACAAACACCTGCACACCAAAGTGGTCAATGGGGTGCTGGTCATTAAGTTTGACTCGCCCAATGCCAAGGTCAACTCGCTGGGCAGCGAGGTGAGCGATGAGTTCGAGCGTGTGATTAAGGATCTGGAGACTAATCCCTCGGTCAACTCGGCGGTGCTTATTTCGGGCAAGCCGGGCTGCTTTGTGGCTGGCGCCGATATTGGCATGCTGGAGGCATGCCAGACAGCCGAGGAAGCGACCCTTATCTCGCACGGTGCGCAGCTGATGTTCGATCGCATGGAGCGCAGCCGCAAGCCCATTGTGGCCGCCATCAGCGGTGTATGCCTTGGCGGAGGCCTGGAGCTAGCGCTGGCCTGTCACTATCGCATTGCCACCAAGGATAACAAGACGAAGCTGGGTCTGCCGGAGGTAATGCTGGGTCTGCTGCCTGGCGGTGGCGGCACTGTGCGTCTCCCTAGGCTGACATCAGTGCCTACCGCTTTGGACCTGGAGCTGACAGGCAAGCAGGTGCGTGCTGATCGTGCCAAGCGTTTGGGCATTGTCGATTTGCTGGTCGATCCTATTGGGCCTGGCCTACAGCCCGCGGAACAGAACACCATGGAGTATCTGGAGAAAACTGCTGTGCAAGTGGCCAACGATTTGGCCAGCGGCAAACTGCGCGTAAGTGGTCCATGCGGAGACACACATATAAGATTATATCATTGCGATTGTTTTTGCAGATTAACCGCGAGAAAACGGGCTTGGCCAATAAGCTGCAAGCACTCGTCATGGACACAGATTTTGTTAAGAACAAAATCTTTGATACAGCACGCAAACAGGTGATGAAGGCCTCTGGTGGTCTCTATCCTGCGCCCCTCAAGGTGAGCCGGTTACAATCTTCCCATCTATTATTTGTATGACGGGCAACCGACATTATCCTCATATACTGCTCAGATCCTAGAAGTGATTCGCACTGGTGTGGACAAGGGCGTCGAGGCTGGCTACGAGGCGGAACGCAAAGGCTTCGGTGAGCTGTCGGCCACACCCGAATCAAAGGGCCTTATCGCACTTTTCCGCGGCCAGACCGAGTGCAAGAAGAATCGCTTCGGTAAGCCCCAGCGTCCAGTGAAGACTGTGGGCGTGCTTGGGGCTGGTTTAATGGGCGCCGGCATTGTGCAGGTCTCCGTGGACAAGGGCTACAACGTTGTGATGAAAGATGCCACCGACGCGGGCCTAGCACGCGGCATTGGTCAAGTTCAGAAGGGCCTCGAAACGGCGGTTAAGCGCAAGCGCATCTCAGCCCTGGAACGCGATCAGACGCTCGCAAATTTGCTGCCCACGCTAAACTACAACGACTTCAAGACAGCCGACATTGTTATTGAGGCTGTTTTCGAGAATATAGAGATTAAGCATCGTGTGATCAAGGAGCTGGAAGCTGTGGTGCCAGAGCATTGCATCATCGCCACCAATACCAGCGCCATTCCCATAACAAAGATTGCAGCTGGCAGTTCGCGTCCCGACAAAATAGTGGGCATGCATTACTTCTCCCCCGTGGACAAAATGCAGCTGCTGGAGATCATCACGCATCCAGGCACCTCTAAGGACACGATTGCCCAGGCTGTGGCTGTTGGTCTCAAGCAGGGCAAAGTGGTGATCACTGTGGGCGATGGTCCTGGCTTCTATACGACGCGTATTCTGGCTACCATGTTGTCCGAGGCTATTAGGTGGGTCTCGGGTTTGGTTTCCAACTCAATTTTCCTCTTAATCGTGTTCTTTCGCTTAGACTGCTGCAAGAGGGCGTGGATGCCAAGGAGCTGGATCAGTTCACCAAGAAGTTTGGATTCCCAGTGGGCGCTGCCACACTGGCCGATGAGGTGGGCATTGACGTGGGCTCCCACATTGCCGTAGATTTGGCCAAGTCATTCGGGGACCGCTTCAGTGGCGGCAATCTGGAGGTCATGCAAGATCTAGTGCTGGCCGGTTTCCTGGGCCGCAAGTCTGGCAAGGGCATTTTCTTGTATGATGGCAAGAGCAAGGGAAGCCGTCCAGTGAATACTGATGCTTTAGAGATCGTAAAGCAAAAGTATTCGCTGGTGTCCAAGGGTGCCAATTCTCCCGAGGATCTGACACTGCGCATGGTGTCCCGCTTTGTTAACGAGGCAGTGCTGTGCCTGGAGGAGAAGATTCTGGACAGCCCATTGGAGGGCGATGTCGGCGCCGTATTTGGACTGGGTTTCCCACCATTCACGGGCGGCCCCTTCCGCTGGGTTGACCAGTACGGTGCTGGAAAGTTGGTTAGCAAAATGCAGTCCTACGCCGATCTGTATGGTGCACCATTTAAGCCAGCCCAAACACTGCTCGATATGGCTAAGGATCCATCGAAGAAATTCTATCCCAAGACTGGCGCTTCAAAGTTGTAAACGACAACAATAAACGAAATTTAGCTTTAAAGTGAATTTGTAGCCTTATATCTTATGCATTTCTCTCACAAAATACTTTGGAGTAGTCTCCAACGCCCCGCTCTTTGATGAATTGTTGAAGTTTTCAGCCTAATAATAATAAACTATATCATGTAATATTTTCATACATTCATTTATTTCTTTGACACGATTGTTTGCGAGCTTAGGAATTGCTAGCTCCTGATTGCCTAAGTCTAATCTGCAACGATTTTGTACATCAATCTTATAGCCTAGCCTAATTACGCACTATGCATAACATCCATTTCTATATACAAAGCTGCTTACACATTAAATTCTCTATATAAACAACAGTTAGCATTGCAGCAGCCAAAAGCCTGTGGCATCAGCTGCCGCAGTTAAGGTAATTAATATCTAGAAATAACACATTGAGCACACGACACATGGACACTGAACGGCGAACAGCTCAAGAGTTGAGAAGGTAACCATGGAAAGCTGAGGTAAGAATTTACATTTTCCAAGTACAGAAATAAATGAAATAAATTTATTCATGACCTAATAAACTCAACTCAGAATTCAATAAACATAAACTAAAATCCTAGACGTCTTAAAGATTAAATTTCGTGATTTGAATTGAAAAATTATGGCATTTTTTGCTATGCTTATTTTAGGATATTAATTATTAGAGACTGTAGCATTCTTATAAATATTTGCTTAAAAGGAATAAACCCTCGGAAATATTGAAATCTCAGTAGCCGATCGAGTATTCACTTCAGCTAAGCTTGGTCTTTTCTCTAAAAAAAAATGTTCAACTCGCTATTTGTTTTCTTATTATTGATGACTTTCCCAGCTTAAGCTTCTCAACTCTTGGCATCAACCATTTCTGGAATACCTAACTATACTTCTTATATTTAGATTTAAGGATTTTTGTTTACTTGCGCCAATCCCGTCCAAAATTGCGCCGCTGCTGCCTACCGGATGTACTGTTGCTTGCCGAGCCGCTGCCACCTTCGCCGCCAGCGCCAACGGCACTGCCGCTGCTGGTGCCGCCACTGCCGTTGAGCACGCCGCCATTGTAACGCTCCTGGGGTGGGTAGCGCTCCACGACTTCGTCAATGAGCTCGAGAATGCCAATTTTGAACTTGCGACGCTGCTGCGGCGTCAGTGCTGCGATGTCCGGCAGAATGCTGCGAAAGAATTCCATGTCTGGGTGCTCTGTGACGCTGAGCCCGCCGAAGTAGTTGACGCCACTGCTCGTCGTGGTGGCTTCGCACTCGGTCTTGATCCTTTTGGCACCGCTTTGCTCGAAGTGCGCCGCCTGCTGCTGGTGATGTTGGAGCTGTTGAAACTTATGGTGATGGCCGTGCAGCGCATGGCTGTGGGAATGAGGCGGCTGATGATGCACTGGTGTGGAGGAAGCATCGTTGTATACCAAATCCGGGCCAGACTCTGCCAGCTGCACGTCCGGTATGAAATTCTGAAGGCTATTCGCGCTAGCCGTATCGCTGCGGGCTGGTGAGCCGGGAACTGCCATAACATTAGATCCGGGTGTGGGAGCCGTTTGCTGTAGGCCCAGTGTTGTGGCTATGGCTGGATCAAAAGCATCAATTGTTTCCTCATCGTCGTTCTCAGATAGCGACTGCTTAAGCTCCAAGGATTCATTTAGGACCATGCTGTTGTTGTTGTTGCAGTACAAATGTTCCTGCTGATGCTGCTGTTGCTGATGCAGCTGCAGATGCTGCTGGGAGAACTGGAAGAGTGTGGCCAAGCTGTTATTGCCATCCAGTGAATTACGCGAGGACTTGAGGAACGGCAGCAGGAACGCCATGTGCTCGGTCAGATAATAAGGTTTATGCTGCGGCTCGGAGCCGCTCTGCTGTTTGATGTAGCGCGAAAGGCAAGCCCGCAGATTCCGCCATCTCTCCTTGCAGTGAATAACTGAAATGTCAGGTAATATGTATTAACTGGTTTGATAAATAGCTAAATTATCGCCTACCACTCTCACGTGTCTCCTTTGATATAAGTGCCCAGGCTTTCTCCTGGTTGTCTCTGCAATATTAAAAACAAAGACTAAAATTAGTCAAAAGTAGTAGTTTGTCCTAAGCTAAGCTACAGCAACATGATGCTATTCTGCTATTATCATTATCCTTTCATTATAAATATGTACGATTAATTGATGTTGATGCACGACTCACGCTGCCATCACTTGGCGGTGCACTCACCTGTTGCGATACTCCGGCACTTTCTTGTCGTACAGACAACGATACGTGCGCACCAAATTAACGAATCGTATGTTGAAATCCTCGTCCGCTTGCATGACACGATTTGTTGATCCTATGGTTGCTGCTGTTGCTGTCGGGCTGTTGCTGTTGTACAAAGTTGCCGCTGAGGTTGCTCGCTCGACGTCGCCTTGTCGATTGTTGCTGCTGCTGGTGGTGTTGTTGCTGGTGGTGTTGGTGGTGCTATTGCTGCTGCTGGGCGTTGAGGTGGTCATATTCGTTCCACTGGCTGTTGCTGTTGCAGTCTGTTAATTACAGAATTTGCAATCAGTTTGCTGTTTAATGTTGCAATGCAGCTGTTGCTGCTGCTGCTGCTGTCGTTGTTGCTGCTGCTGGTCACACTGATAACAACAGCAATTGCAATACCCGCCAGCAACTGTGCTGCTGTTGTTATTGCTGTTGTTGCTGGCAGTCAGAACAACAAGCGAAACGGTTATTCTACACAATTCGGTGCTGCGTTACAAAGTGTTTTGGGCTGCGTCTGTGTTGGTGTTGCTGCTGTCTCAGCAACAACAGAGGCAGCGCAGCAACAGCAGCAGAGGCTGGCGACGACAGAGAGCTTTTTGCAGTTGATATTTTTGTTGCTGTTCCTGTTGCTGTTGTCATAACTATGTATATTTTGTGAAACCTAATAAAACACTGGCCGCTTTTATTGTTGTATTTGCTTTCGTGACATTTGTGGTCGACGTCAACGACAACGACAATGACATTAGCAACATTGTTTGCTTTTCATATTATTATATCCACAATAACAACAAGAACAAGCATAGAGGTAAAGTAAGAATAACAGACAATTTGGCTGTACTTGTTTTTATTGTAACAAGTTCTTGCCATTCCTGGCCACACACACCGACACACACACACACAAACTCGTACCCATTTGCGCGGTTTTGATAACAGCAAAAAGCTATTGAGTTATTATTCACAGCAATTCATACTCAGCAAATGATTCGTTTAATGATTCGCATGCCTACTGAGACCGACTGCCTGGCTGACTATTATTGCAACTGCTCAGCTGCTCGCTGCGACTACCTGTTTTGATTCTAATCAACCCACTCAGTGTTGCACTACCTCGCTCTCTCTCTCCCTCTCTCTCTCTGTTTCTGTACACTGCTCTCTACCTCCTTAAATCGTACCGCCTCTCTCTCTCTCTCTCTGAGTTGTGGCTGTCGCTAAAATCTTTAACAAATTTTCCCGCCACTTTCAGCACCTTGCGTTAAGCCCACCAGTTTTGCACACAAGCAACGTGCGCACAGTGGCCTGTGACTAACTAAGTGCTCAATAATGTACAATAACTGTTGATTAGTTAGATATTTGCGAATTATAATATTTTTATAGGAAAACCTAAAATTCAGAAAACAGGCAACAAATTTACAACTTGTTATAAGAAATAAAATGTACGCGTATCAAATGGGATTACATTTATCACAAATTGGAATGCTATAATTATGCGAAATATTCAGCCCACTGTGGCACAGTTGTTATGTTGTTTTTGTCGTCATCATTATTATCAACATTGCCAACTTCATTATCATCCTCTACGCTGCGCGCGTGTTTCAGTTCTGGCTGTTGTTGTTATCGTTGTTGTTGCTGTAGTTGCTGTTGACGTTGCTTTTGTTATTGCCATTGCTGCTGCTGCTGCCGCTGCTGTCGCTGTCGCTGTCGTATGTTCTGTATTATTCGTCATTTGTTTTTGTTGTTTTCGTTAGTTTTGTTTGTTCGCCTTTAACAGTTGCCAGCGTCGCTGACGCAGCCGCGGCAGAGCAGCGAGACGTTGTCGTTGTAACTTTTGCTGCTGCTGTTTGCTGAATTTTGTTGTTGTTGTTGTACCGCCTGCGCAACGGTTATTGTTGTAGCTGTGTTGTTTTTATACGTCGAGTAGGGAGGGCAAACAATAAACTAGCTAGCAATATTAATTGTAATTTGTCTATTAACATAAAATACGTACATATGTTAGTATATATGTATGTATGTACATATTTGTTCTATTTGATTGTGAGTATGTATGTATGTACATATATACATATGTTTATATTTATATGTACATATGTATATACATATATGTATTTGTACAGCAACACAGCGACAGAAACACCAACAGCAACAGCACACAAAAGTACAGCAACGTGCAAAACAAGAAAACACAAAAACAAAAAAAAAAAAAAAACAGAATATTTCTAAAGCTAACAAAACACACACAAAACTTGCAGAAATACCCGGCTGCCCCCTCCCCAAACCGCTGCCTCCTGACCAATGACAGCAGCAGCAACGAAGGCAAAGGCAATAACTTTGTTAGATAGAACAACAACAGCAGCAGCAGCGGCAACGACAATAACAACAACAGCCATAGCATCAGCAGCAGCAGCAGCAACAAAAGGCACAAACACACACACACACGCACACATACAGAACACACTGGCACACAAACAGTTACACTATGGCATATAGAATTTTTCTTGTTGGTGAATTGTTGTTGCTTATCTGGCCAAAGCATTGTTTTTGTTGTTGCTCTGGTGGTTTTTATTTTATTTTTTTCGAAAACATTTTCACTCGAACATTTTGTTTATTTTACCTGTACTCTGCAGTTTCCGTCCGGGCCAACGTTTAAAAAACCGTTTTTAAATAAATTCAAACCGCGCTTATTTTTAAGCCAGTGCCGCACTGAAAACGGCGCCAAAAGAATCCGCTGCTTTGGCGATGTCGTCGTCAACGGCAGCGATGACGACTGCAACAGCGACTGCGACTGTGACTGCGACTGTGACAACAACAGCGGCGGACTGACGTAACATACAAAAAGTTGCAATTTTAATTTCGTTTTCAGTTGTCGTATGTTTCACGTTTCAAGCGACGAAAGCGACTAAACACACTCAGATACTCAGTATCTATCAGCTACAGTAGAACACAACAACAACAACAACAACAACAACAACATCAGCAGCAGCAGTCGAAGTAGCAGCAGGCAAGCAAGCAGCGACCACGACGTACAGTGGAACGCAATTAACGTTACGTGCTCCATATTTCTCAACATTGGGTTGTTGTACTTATAAAACGAATACGGTTTAATTGAAAGGGGATGATTAAAATATGTGAGGTACACATTTCAAAATTATTAAGGATCGTTTATGCATACCTTTTCTTTAATATCAGAAGGTATTATTTCTACATACAGATAACTACGCGGAATTTTTATTTGCATGCATGCTCATGTATTCTTCATTAATATTTATTTACTTTACCTTATCCTGTGTAGAATATTTGTTCTTAGATTTAATTATATTTGGTTCCATGATATTGTTTTAGTCAAAGGCCAAAAATGGAATCACTTTCCTTAAACAAGTTTCCCTTGGTTGTTTACAGTTTCATTCCACTGTGCGACGACAACAGCAAACAGAGAAGAACGCACAAACCGCTGCTCTCTTTCTCTCTCTCTCTCTCTCTCGAACACAGAATCACACACACGAACGACGCACACAGCTGGCAACAACAAGAGCACAAAATTTATTGTTGTTGTTGCTGGCGAACAACAAATAATACAAACAATACACACACACAGGCACACATACAGTCGCAGGCACAGGCACACACAGGCAGAAACAAAACAGCAGAGCAACGGCAACTGCGCGCTACAAAATGCAAAGAGACAGAGACACAAAGCAGAAACGACGAAGCCAACGACGACAGACTAACAAAAATGTGCTTCACTGTGGTCTCGTTTCAACAAAATATAATTGAATTTCGTTAACATGTTCGTGAATATGTTGATCAATATTATGACTATTTAATAAACTCTCCAAATATATACATATGTAGCTCTAATTTAATGTAATATGCCTTAAAAGAGTTATTTTTTTATATTACCAATTTTTTATAATTCATACAAAACCACATTATTGTATATTTGTTTTTCTTGTTCATTTAGATTATTTTAATGTTTCCAAATTTTTAAGTTTTTTGTCCCGTTACCCAGTAAAATTGGTCTGCCTTTCGCTCTTTATGCGCTTACCTGACTACAATCTACAACAGTTTCAACCATATGACTGTATCCGTATCCAACAACCCTAGTCCAATGTGCATCTTCCCCTGTGAATCATGTGAGTGTGTGTGCACCGAGTTCCTAACTCTCAGCGAACATTGAAACAGCGACAATGGCTCGACAGCGGCAGCGGCAGCGGCAGCAACTGCTCTCAGTATAAACAAAATGCCAAGTAAACAAAAATACCCGCAAATTATTTTCCTGCTAGTGTTAATGTTGTTGTTGTTGCTTTGTTGAAAGCTCTTATTGCTCTGTTCGACAATACTCAAAGTTTGTTATCACTGTTGATGTGTGTTACGGGTTGCATGAGCCAGCGAAAAGCTTTTTGCAAAATAGTTGTTTACATAGAGCTGTAGGGTGCACTTGCGCTACGCAGGAGCTTTTAAAGCGTTTCATATATAGGGAGCGCTTTCCCTTTGGTAATTGTTAAGAATTCGAAATTATCAATTATAGCGGACATTTTTTAATACATTAATATAAAAGAGGTGCACAAAAAAGAGTTTAGTTTGAACTATATAAAATTCACTTACATTTGTCATATTATAGAATGTTGCATTATGATAATATCACAAAATAGTGGTTCATTATCAGTTTCGTTAAAAGCCATAAGCTCGAAAGCTTTTGTAAAAGCTTAACCACGCTTGCCATACATACAGCCGCTCACCTAAGCTACCATTCCAATCAACTATGGGCCGCGCTTTCGATACGGTTTTAATGATTTGTTTACAACTTTGTTGGCTTGCAATTTACCGCAAGCATACGCTTCACCCTAGCCGCCTGCCAACCTCCCGCACACCCGCGCGTTCATCCACAATTTACCGCGCCATTGAAAGCTTATCTGCTGATGCGTGCGCGCAAAAATTCAATAAAAAGGAGGCTCGTTTCTGTGTTGGCCTACATGCAGGCACGAGCTGACACGAACAGCCGAGCTGCCGAGCAGCCGAGCAGCCGAGCAGCGCACGAAGGCGACTCGAAACTTGGTCAACAGTGGAAGCTTCAAGTGCAATCCTTTTGACGGCGCTTTAAAGCTAACAAACTTTCGTGTCGTGCCTTCAGTTGGCAAAGGACAGTCGAGACAGACGCTAGTCCTGCGTGCGCCTAAAAGCACACAGCAGTTTTTCTAGTTGCTGTGTCAGTTACGCGCTGTGTTTGGCGTAGTGTGCGCGAGTGTGTGTGTGCATCCAAATATTTGTCATGAATTATTAACAACAGTCAGCAGAAAAATTTGTAATAAAGGCTAACAAGCAGGAGGCCAAAACCAAACGTAAGCCAAGAATCTTGCAAATATTGCGCACAGAGATTTTTTGTGTCAGTTCGATGCATTTCTGAAGCGCATTTTGCGCTTTTTCCCCACACTCTCTCTCTATCACTCTCTCTCTCTCTCTCTCTCTGTCGGCTGCTGCTCTCGGCAGCTCTCTTGCAGTGTAGAGTTTCGATTTCGTTAGAAAATCGAAGCAAACTGTGGAGGTATCGTTGCTGCGGCTACCTGTAGATGCCACACTCACATACACACACGCACACACACATATGTATATGATTCGCCCATATGCGTGTGTCTAAGTGAGTGACAGTGGCCAGGCAAGTCCTTGAAACGGTTTTATTGTTAAAACATCATCTTCCCCTCTCGGTGCCCGTCAAGCTGACTGCCTCCTGTAATTAATCCATAATTCAAGGTCCAATGAGTCCGTCACGAAGGTTAAACATGACAAACTGCTTCTCAGGCATTATGAACTTTAGTATGGTTAATGTCAATGATTTCCACATAAATATCGAAATCCCTTTCGTCAGATAAGCAGCTTAGAAAGTTTTCTAAATTGACATTACGCCATTGACTAACGGATTTACGAGAGTTAGGCTAAAGCAACCTCATTAAACAAGTTAACGCTTAAAAAGTTCGTTTTTTAAATTGTTCTTCTTGTTTTTAGTTTTAAATATAAAAATATAAATATAATATAAAAAGTGCAACATTCAATTATAAAAGTTAAAACTTATTTTCTTGAGTAGAGGATTTTCAAATTGAAGTAAAGCCATTAGTTGATACTTGCTTTCCTTCTGTTGCAGCCGATTATGATTGCCAATTGGCAATAGATTTAGGGGTACAAGCATTGAATAATATATGTGTTAGCCGTTATAATAGTGTTTTGGATATGTAGAGAACAAAACATTCGCCTTTGCAATTGTTAGCCATGAAAAAGGCAGCATAGTGGAAAATTGAAGCTATTGTCTTAATGCCATGCTAAGGGAACTTTTCGCACACAGTCTATATTTCATCTTGCTCATATTTGTGAATTTCTATTCGTAATTGTTATTCCTCGCACACACACACACACGCACACATTGGCAGCAACAATATTTGAATTCCAAACAAAGCTGCGAGGAATCCCGCCCTCCGAAGACATAACCGCAACTATCAGCGCTAAGCATAAGAAACCCCCTCCTCCTCACTGAGATTCCGCCGTTCCTACACACTCACACACACGCGCGTTCACATGTTCAGCAAGCGTTTCGCGTTTTAAAAAACCGCATTACGCATACGCCATATTGGTATTGAGGCAGTCTGGCAACTTCGTTGCGCGCCATAACAAAAACAAACAAACAAAGAAATGAAGGAGAGGGAAAAGCTTTTCATTGCTTGCCATTAGTGCTCGCAGCGCTCTCACTCACACTCTCTCGCGCGCTCTCTCTCTCTCTCTCTCTCTCCCACTCTCTGTTAAAGTGCTGCCTCCTTGCAGTTGAACAAATTCACGAGAGTGTTGTTTTATTTTTTTGGGTTTTTCCTGCGCTGCGTCGCAGTCGCAGTCGCCGTCACCGTTACCGTCTCCGCCGCAGCAGCAGCAGACAAGCCATTTTCGCTTGAGTAGAAAATTTCAATGATTTTCGTTCGCTTAGTGTGAAACGAACCAACAACTAAAACGAAACGAACGCGCGCGTAAAATACAAACAAAACAGAAAAGCAGCCAGCAAGGCATCCGCAAAACACGCATATAATTAACACCTTCCCCCTACCCCGCCCGACAGAGCAAATCACGTTCATATTATAAACAACGTCGTTTTCAGTATAAAACTTAACAATAAATCTGAGGAATTCTCATTTCTAAAACGATTGCATTGAGCACAAACGAACCGAACAGAACCGAAAGAAACAAAAGAATCCACAAGTAGCTGCAGAGCGAATGAGCAAAATATAAATAAAAACCTATATAAAATACATATGCACACATATGAGTACCTGTACGGATTCTCGCATCTATTTCCAACATCAATGTGTATGCGACAACTGCATCTGACATTGGATGAACTGCAAAACGTGTGACATATCTATTTATCTTCTACTTTCTTGTGGCTTTCGGATTGACAGCAGTTGAATTAAGCGGCAAAGTTTTGGAATCAATTTCAATGTGAGCGCATTTTATTTTTTAAGTTTTACATAAATATTTTTAATTTCGTGCTGTGTATTTATTTATTTCCTAAATTGGTAAATTCCTAAAATTAAATAATTTAAGCCTTTCAAAGCTTTTGCAAACTTTTGAATATATTCCCCGAGAAACTATAAGTCGTCTTTAAAGAATATTTTTTAAGTAACATTTCGCTGAACGAAAACAAATTCGATTATTTCTACTCAGAACAATTTTTGTAATTTCTACTCACAACTCACAACTTCTTTACCCCTGACCTAAGCCTGATTTCTGAAAAAAAAAAAATAATTGTATAAAAAGTTTGCTTTTAGACTTGTTTATTAATAGCCCAATTTGTAAGACAATTATAAATAATACCTATACTTAATTATATTTCAGGTCTAGTACAAGTGCGCATTTGATCTATTTTTATAGCTTATTCATTTATGATTCATAAGTCGTCATAGCCTGGTCTATATTTAAATCGCAGCCAACTGAAGTACAGAACACCCTTCTGATACACACACGCTCGCACAGCCAACCTCGCTCCTAAAATGCTATCTATGCATATTTGATCAAATTAGCTGCTTTCGGATAAAAAAAAGAATCGAAATAACAAAGATTTTTAGTCGAAGGCGTGCGTCACCCACATGAACATAAACAGCGACTTGTCCGCCTGATATCTTTTATCCCCTGCTGCAATCTCCCCTTCCCTTCTGCCGTGTATTTGTCGCGTGTTATTGTGACGGTGGTGCCACACGGCGTATGAGTGTTATGTACATTTTTATGGCCAGCAACAGCCAGACAAGCCGCACAATCAAGCGCCTGTGTCAGTGCTTATGTCAATTTCAACATTACATGTGCATCCTTCAATAGATGTGTGCGTTGGTATTGGTATTTTGCTGAGCACGAGAACCGGAAGCTACTGCAAAATGCGTTTCAAAGCTGTGTGTGTGTGTGTGTGTGTGTGTCTGTCTGTTTTTAGGGTGGCACTTGTTAGAACGGAAACGGATATCCCGTGTGCTCTTTGCACAGTTTGCCCGCACACTCAGTGCTCGCCTCCTGTTTGTCATTTCGTCAGCTGCAGCGTCAGCTCCAGTGTCCTTGCACGGGAAATTTTAAATTAAACGTGCGCCCTGTTAGTCTATTTGCCAGTTTGTTTGCTCGCTTGTTTGTTCGTTTTTGTTGCACTTCGCCTTTGGCCACGCCGCAAGCCAAGATTTGCGGGCTTTAGCCGACTGCAGATTTTAGATTTGTGCGGTTTCCACAGACAGCACGGGTGTTGTTTATTGGCCAGCAGCGGGGGGCATCACTTAGTAAACAGACATATAGAAGGTGACCCTTGAAGCAAAAAGAAAAAAAAAAAGAAAAAAGCGCAAAAGTGCAGCCGGAACAATGTGACATACACAAACATGAGAAAGCTCTTTACGTGGTTCTGGCAACATAAGCCCAAAGAATATAAATGCAACTGACAATAAAATATAAAAAAAAATGTTTTAAAAAAACATCATGCATTCAACAAGAAAGTTCGTAATGCATTAAACGAAAGTAAGTAACATGTTGGCAAGATAAATCACCCTTCACTTGAATCCATTGAAGCAATGAAGTCTAAACGAGTCTATTTTCGAGAACTCAATTCATAACAGAGAATTCTTTCTTTCGAGAACTAAAAATGTCTTAATTACCTTTCGCAATTTCAAGTTTTATCAGCATTTAAGATTTTGATATTTGTTGTTATATACGCAAATCGATTTTAGTCGTGCTTCTTAACGCTGATGAAAAATATTTATGAACTTTTTTTGATACGTGTTGCCTGTAATAAACTTTTAGACAACATATATATTTAAAATTCTTAAGCATTTTGGTAGTTATAAAATCCATAAGTTCAGGCTTACATTTTGATGACCTTTGCACTCTGAATATTTCAGCTTAAGCGTATTTTCGCATTCAAGCGCCCAGCTGTGCTAGGCTCCAAGAATTTTATCTCCATTTTTTTATTTGCCCTTAAAGAGCTGTAAATTTGCGATGCGCTGACAATTTTCCTAGTTTATTCGCCCAATTTCAGCCTTGAGAATAAAATTTGGCCTTCTTGAAGTTTACATTCGCAATGGCCTTTGACTTGTGCATGTTCATGGGGTGCCCCCCTCCGAAGTGATTCATGTGCCCGCCATGACTTTGGTGTTTGTTGTTGTTGCTTAGTGCGTGCGCTGTGCTCTGCATATTTGTTGAGATTTATGTATGTGCCACACACACACACATACTACACATGTTCTCTTCCCAGGGCCTTATGTAATTCTCGGCAGTAACCCAATTTCAAATACTGTTTAAACAAATTTCGGCATAGTACATGCACATCCGCAACCGCATCTGGGGCTGCCCGCCCCGCCGCTACCATTGCCACTGCCCGGTGTCCTCGATTTGGATCCGTGGGTCTCGGTGGTGTCATCGCCCAGCAGGATGAGGCTTTAAATACTATGCTTAAGCTCTAGATAGCGACTCGTATCTTTGTATCTGTAAGTGCGCGTATCTGAGCTTGTGTTGTTGGCCCGCTTGGCTTGGCTTTTAAGTGTTATTGTTATGGCTGCTGTTGTTGTAATCTTTTGGCTCACACAGAGCCAAATACATGGGCATTATAGGTATTATCCTATAAACACTTAACGTGTGAGTTCTTGTCGATTTCTAGTAGTTTTTTGTCTTGCGGCTTTTGTGCTTATCGCGCCAATCACAGCGACCAGGACCAAGGCACACACAGGACCATCCTATCTAAATATAAATATCAGCCCATACATATGCATCTTCACAAGTGCGAGTGTGTGTGTGTGTGTGTGTGTGTGTGTTGTGTTTACTTAAAGCAGCTTCAAGTTGTTGTTCGTTGTTCTCGTTATTGTTATTATGCCGCCCTGCTTGCAGTCAACGCCTCCCCCTCATAACGACCTGCGTGAATATGTATCTGTGTGTGTTGGCTTTCAATCCCTTTGTATTTGACACAACAATAAAAACGGCACACACACACACACACACATACACACGCAAGCACACTTAACACATACGCGCTACACATGCATAAATATTTCATTATTTTTATCGGATTTTTCCTGAACTCCTTTTGCATTTCAAGTCAACAGCTGCTTGATTCGCCAAGTTCGCAGCTTGGCTCGATTTCGAGTGGTTGGAAAGTGATTCATTTGTTTTGATATTTATAGTGTTAGCCTAAATGCCTCAGGCAGATAGGTATCAATAAGTTATGCGCTGCAAGCCATAGTTTTATGAATAAGTTTTAAGCAGCTTACCTATTTTAAAGGACTCCCTTTTTTCCTCCTCTAGCCTGGGTTTCGAACTTAGATCGTTGTTGTCCTGTATTTCTAAGTATATTCTTTGCATTGTTTCCATTACACACTGTCATCCTTTTCTCTCTTGATGCCTCATGCCACAAATGTGGCGCAAGATCACATTTTTTCCGTTTTTGTTATTTGATTGACTTTTTAATATACCTGAAAACTTACGATCAGTGTTATTATAGTCAATGGTCATAAGGGTATATTGTATTTGTGCAAAATCCAAATGTATGTAACAGGCAAAAGGAAGCATCTCCGACCCCATAAAGTATATATATTCTTGATCAGCATCAATAGCCGAGTCGATCTAGCCATGTCCGTCTGTCTGTCCGTCCGTCCGTCTGTCTGTCCGTATGTATGAACGCAAGGATCTCAGAACCTATAAGAGCTAGAGACCAAGCAATCGATAAAAATCGATATCGATATCCTGTTCTTTGGGCAATTTTGGTAAATAATAAGAGCTAGAGTCACCAAACTTGACATATACCTTCTAAAATGTAATATATATATGCATTTGATGTTGGAAGCAGAGTGTTCAGGGTATCCCCTAGTCGGGAGCTCCCGACTAGAACCTCTTACTTGTTTTCTTTATTGGCCTCAAAAACATTTTCAATAATCAGATGCGTGTTTCGCACTTTTTGGAAAGTGGAAATGCTGGGCAATACCCGCTTTTATTAAGTGTTAATAACGAGAATTACAAATAATTACGTAATCTAATTTAAATTCCTTATCTGTTGTCCTTAAACATAATGCTTTACTTATCAAGCTTCACCTTATTTCCTTGTAAATGTTAAACATCTGATATAAGGGTTTTTCAATTTAAGATTAAGACTTAAACAACTTATCAAAAAAAAAAAATCACGAATTTATGATCTTTAATCCTAGTGGCAGTAGATAAAGCAAACACTTTGAAGTAAATTTAATATTATCTTCATATATCTCTTAACCTCTTTAAGGCCAAAATCAATCAGCATTGCCTGAAAAAACGTAAACGTGCCGAAGATTTGTCTCAACGGGGAAATCGATAAGTGAACATTTGCTTGGCTTTTCAACTCTGTTGCATATATTATCCATACATTTTGCATCAATCAAACTGCGAGCTTGTATCATTTGTGCGGACAACTTCCGTAGACTTCACTCCCACATGACTATGGGGGCGTGGCTGGTGGAATCGAACTCAAGCTGCAGATGCCCGACGTTTAATCATACGGCTGTCTGTTGATTGTTTTGTGGCAGGCGGAATATTTTTGATGGTTCGTCAGATGTTTTCTTTGTGTGTGTGATTCATGGAAATTCTGGCTGGCTCTGCTGAATGCGAAAACAAATCAAAAGACTACAAAATCGAGGCAGATATCGCACAGAATGTGGCTGACAGAAATATTTGTGTGCAGGCCCAAGCAATCAAAATTAAATTTAAAAACATTTAAATTCATAATTTGGCAAGAGCCTGTACTTGAGTTCCAGGCACGTGGCAAACGATAACCCAAGCCGAAGGCCAAGGTACCAAAGCAATTTGAGACCATTGTTGCCAGCATCCACATATTTTTCTCATACAATTTCTGTACATTTCTATGCTTATTGCATTTCCTGACTTGTAATCCGATTAAAACACAAATTTGATTTTTGGCGAAAAAACGCTTCCAATTTTGTGTAGCAATTATACATGCATTGTGCTCAACGTCACTTTTACAACGATATTTTATAACGATTCAGAAAACAGACTACGGCATTTGACACTTCCTGACAGACAGTCAGGTTAACAGGAAGCACAGTAGTCAACCTGGCTACCTCTCTGCCACCCACGCACTCGCCTGTCAAATTTGTCTGGCTTGGACAGGCGCTGGGCATTGACAGGTCCCAGCATAGGCGCCCGCCCGCAGAGTGCCTATTACATATAGAAATATATATCTATATATATATATAATGATAGATAGCTTGCATTGACCGGTTTCGGGCTGAAAGAGCACGACTCAAAGGGCTAGAGGAGAGATCTAACGAGGCATGACTAGGCGGCAGCTGTTGGCCTCCAGGTATTTGGGTGTGTGGAGCATATTTAGGCACCTAAAATATGGCGATTTTAAAACACCCTTTAACTAGCCTGAGTAATGAAAGATAAAGTTTACAAGTTAACTAATTTGAATTATGAATGAATTGATATAGTTATCTCCAAGAGTTATTTCCAAGCGTATTACAGCCTTGGCAAGCCGAAGACAACATTTCTTACTTGCTGACAATTCATATGCATAATTTTATATATAAATAAATTTGGCAGCTGAATGAGTAAAATATGTTTTGTGTTTTTTGAACATTGCAAGACGCATAACTAAGTCAACATACCCGAAAATAAGGTTTAGGCACTGCGAGCGCAACAAGAAAAATGGTCTCTGCGCACTGGCAATATTGTAGTATATAGTATAATTATTTGTTTTTTAATTTAGAAATTGTATAACCTGATTACTCAGGAGCATTGAGGTCCGTGTGCTTGTTTGTCTGTGTGCATGCCATTCAATGTTTCTATATACTTCAGTTAATGGCTTTTGACGGGCAGCAAGCCGTCAAGTAGAAGAAGAACAATGTCTGCGTCTGCCGGATCACTCCATTGCGTGCCGTATGCCAGCGTTTGGTGTCCAAAGCTCCGGGGAATTAGGTTTAGGAGCTGTCCGCTTCAAGTGTTTACCACGCAAAAGGCAATAGCAAAGTATTAACAGCATTTGTGGCTTACATATTTAATGGCACGCTTTGAGACGTTCATTTATGTGGGGTAATTGCATTTGCTGCGCACTAAAAACTGGGGCACATGTGGCCAGCCGGGTGGCTGTGTCATGAACTGGGTGCCACAAGCCACAAGGATAAGTGGCGCTCGGTTATGAAGCAACATAAATTTGGAGCATTCAACTGCAGGAACAGTAGCTGCAGCTAGTTAGCTGATGGTTCAGTTTAAATTGCTTTGAATTTATCCACGCACTCATAACATTCATAGTCAACTGTCAACCACACCCCCGGCCAGCATGTCGATGTCCATCATTGGCCATAGCCTTTTCAGTTTATGAGTCAGCCCACACACACACACACACACATTACCTGGCTGTCATTTAGCCAATTACCTGGCAAGGCAAACAAAGCACCATAGTGTACACACCGTACATTATATGCTTGCGAGTATATGCATATATACTAGGCTATATGGACAGCGATCGGTGAATGCCACCGGCCATTCATTCATATTTTTATGTCTATATTATACGCGAGAATTGATGCCCAAAAATCGCACATAAATACGGAGCCAACAATTGGCAACAGCTGTTCAGAAGCGAGAGAGAGAGATGCTGTTGCGATGCATCCCAAACGAATTGTAGCATATTGTATATTCTCATTGTCGCTTTGTCGCTTTGTAGCCGTGTTGCTTTCCAGTCGCGCTGTAGCTGAACAGATGAATTCAGCGGATCCCCGAAAAAATGCTCGCGCACAGTTGGGAGAGCTGTTTGGGGTTTTCTTTTCGCTTTGCGAACGTTTGGCGTTTGGACGTGTCCGCGTATTGCTAAATGTCGCGTCGACTTGCCGTTCGCTGAGCAAAGTTGGTTTCATTAGGCGTATACGCAATACGCGCCATCCATCACGCATACGTCCTGTGCGCCAAACCCAAGAGGTTCTTCCTGCGGGCCTAGGTTCTCATTACTGCGCGGTGGCCGATCTGCGATCAGCGATCTGTGATCAACGCTCAGTGTGCAGAGTTAGGCGTTCAGCGATCGCCTTTCCCGTTTCCATTGCCAGCGGATCGCCAGTCGTTGGCCGCCGCTCGTGCGTTCCGTTCGGTGTTCTCGCTCATATTTCGACAGCTCCGTCGTCGTCGTCGTCGTCGTTGTTGCCGTTACCGTTGTCATCTCCATTCGGTGCCGTACGCGTTGCCAGCTGTCAGCGACTCGGCGCAGCGCCGTTTGGAACTAAAAACGTTTCAAGGCACGGGATTTTCTCAACATTTTCTCAACGCCTTTGCCTTTTGCTATTTTTAACGTGTGTGTGCGGCCAAACACAAAAATTTTCACATTTTTTACCAACAATTTGCCCGAGTTGTTCTATGCGCAGCTGTGTGTTCGTGTGCGTATGCGTGTGTGCGTGTGTGAGTGCATTTGCAGGTGTGTGTGTGTGTGTGGAAAATTTTGTTGCGTTGAATAAGTTATAAAACAATTAAAAGTCCTCGCAGCAAACGCCATCAGTTCCATGGTTGGTAATAATCAAATCAACTATAAAATCAATATATATTTATTTGTTTATAAATAAATATTTATGATAAAATGCCACAAAGTAGTTTGTACAAATGAGCAACATTTGTGCAAAATAAACTCGTGAAAATTCGTCAAAATGTGAATATAATTTATTGCTTTAATCATTAACAAATGAGATGAAAATTGATTAACAAACAAAATTAAAAAATTCTATCGTCGCTGCTGATAAATAAAAAAAAACAATTATAATGAATCGATATATTAAATTATTATTGTTATCATATTCAAAATATTGCATTAAACTAAAATAAAATGAGCTGTCGTATTTTTAGTTGCTGTCCGACAAAGTTCCTAAGCCACAATTGAAATATTTATTTATACTTAAAGAAATATTTTCAAATATTTAAAGACTGTGGTGCCATTTTTTTAATTGAAATGATTTTATCTAGCAAGATATGTCTGCAAAGTTCTATTCGGAATCAAGCCATAAAACTTAGCAAGGCACTCGAATCAACTAGATAAGGCCAATAACTACAGTAGCTAGAAGGCTGGTTTGGGTGTTAATACTTAATTTTGGTGGTCCTATAAATAATTTCAATTTAGAGAATGTGTTGCCTGCCTTTTGCTACATATAATATACGAATAGTGCGCGTTGTTCGACAAAAATATGCTAAAAATACCAAAAACTGAACGCTGCGTGTCGCTGTCTATGTGTGTTTGTGTGAGTATGCATGTGTGTGTGTGCTTGTGTGTGAATAAGTGTGTGCTAGTGAGTGTGCGTGTCCGAGAGTGCAGTGGAGATTGATTGAAACGCAGTCGCATTGCTCAGCTAAAACAAAAAGTAAATGCAACTCAACCAAAACCAAAATAAAAATTTGAAATACAAAAAAAAAAAAAAACAACGCACAAAACAAACAAAATGCAAAACGCACTCAAGAACTGGCGACACTGACGACTGTCAGTCGTGCCCCAACCACATCCCCACATCCCCACCCCAATCCCCATCTTCATCCCCGTCCCCGTCCACAAACACATCGACAACGACGTCAGTCAGTGGACTATTATTTAATTTTCGTTTTAGCCAACAGAAACAGAAACAGAACCACGACTAAAACCAGAACCGGGGACACTTTTTGCTTGCAAAAAATTTAATAGACTTTGCCAAAGCACCTTAAATACAGTTCAACAATATTACGAGTTTTTTTCTTTCTTCTACATATCTTATTTTATTTTTGTTTTTGTTTTTTTTTTTTCGCAAAGCGAATTTTATTTATTTTCCTTTGCTTGTTGGCAGCCAGCAATTTTTAAAATAACAATGATACATGCGGCTGCTGCTTGTTTATAAATAAATGCGCATACGTAAATGCTTTTATCAGCTCAGCTCGAGCGAGTGCTCTGATAAAGTTGGACACTTGCCTGGCAAAACATCGAATTGGCCAGGTTTGCGCCTAGAATCTTGTTTTCCTGGTTGTGGTAAAAATTTGATGTAATTTCAAGAGCTGTTCCCAAACAGTTGTCAGTAAATCCATCTTTCCTTGGCTCAGAGAACTAAGTCCATCCAGTTCCGAAAATATAACCAACATAAATTGTGTTTCTCTAAAACAGACTCTCCCTATTTCTTTCTTTTTTTACTTTTTTTTATTTTTATTATGTACCTATTATTATACCCTGAACCCAACATGGATATAAGGGTATATTGTATTTGTGCAAAATCCAAATGTATGTAACAGGCAGAAGGAAGCATCTCCGACCCCATAAAGTATATATATTCTTGATCAGCATCAATAGCCGAGTCGATCTAGCCATGTCCGTCTATCTGTCCGTCCGTCCGTATGTATGAACGCAAGGATCTCAGAACCAATAAGAGCTAGAGACTTGAAAATAGATGTAGGTGCTCCTAGTGCCTGCGCAGATCGAGTTTGTTTCCGATAATCGATAACTTACTCCGTTTCCAAGCAATCGATAAAAATCGATATCGATATCCTGTTTTTTGGGCAATTTTGGTAAATAATAAGAGCTAGAGTCAGCAAACTTGACATATAGCTTCTAAAATAGAATATATATATGCATTTGATGTCGGAAGAAGAGGGTTCAGGGTATCCCCTAGTCGGGAGCTCCCGACTAGAACCTCTTACTTGTCTTTATTATGTAGCTATCATTAAAAAAAATTCCAAATTTGAAAAAACTTCTGTTTTAAATATTTTGTGTCGCCCTTTAATAATTTGCTGACGTAATTATTGTATACAAATGGCACAGATTTAGAAAATCATTCGTACAAGTTATTTTTTTTTAGTTAATTTATTGTATAACTTGTTAATCAATCTTTAAATAACCATTTATATTTTATAAAATTTGCACTGATTTTTTGATAACAAACCCTAATATTATCATAAGCCAAGTGCCATAAGCTAACTAAATCGATTTTAGCTGCTGCAGAAGTAAAGTTTTGAATACGGTATGTTTTTTTTTTTCTCTAAAAGTTGTTCGGCGCCCTAGCCTAATTTATGGCTCCCATTCTAAAGAACAAAATGTTGCCTGCAGCATTTGGCGTGTTGCCTGTTGCTGTTTATGCTACGCGTTCGCCTCTGCAATCCCGAGCATTTACACAGAGTAATTGAATTTTTTGGGAACAGAACAGAACAGAATAGAGAACTCGAAACGTTTACCAAGTGCGAGTGCGAGTGCGAGTGCGAATACAATCGCATGCACTGTGCGATGCGTGTGTTTTCATCATCGTTAATGTTTAAACAAAATAACATTGGCAGCCGTAACGCAGGCAACTGGGAACCTGCTCCTCCGCTGACCGCTGGCCCCTCGGCAGGCGCAGCTGCTCTGCTCGGTGTGTGTATTTTGCTATTAATAACAAAAGCTTCAGAAGAATTCAAAATTGAATTTGAATTTGAATTTCTTTTTGTTTCGTTTCGTTTCGTTTCGTTTGGTCGGCAACCGCAAGAGAACAATAAACCGAAAAACAGAGCTATGCCAAAAATGAAAAGAAAAAGTGCCCGAAACGCTTGCGATCATTTTATGAATAGCTATGTTAAATAAATAGTGCTGCAATTGGTATTTCATGATATTCAATCGATCGATTCTAAACAACACGCTAAAGAAATAATAAATATGTTCTTGTAAACAGAAAATTATTGTTCGAAATTTGCCAAAATGTGAAGAGCTGCAATACAGACATAATTCTAATGTAAGCTAATCGAAAAACTGAATAAGTTTCTCATGAGCCCAAATTCCTCTTGAATCTTAAGAACATTTCTTTTGTACGTCTTGTATTCAAATTAATTATTCTGGCCATACAACAAATGCCTTATACTAGACTATAGCCAAAATGTATTAAGCAGCACTTAAATTCTAATAAAAAGTAAATTTCATCTTTAATTATTTTGTAGTGGACATACCATGCGTATTTGACTTTTATTGCCACTTGAATTGCTTCTAAGACCAACAACGGAATTCTACGCTGAATTTATTAAAAAAAAAACAATTTCATTGTTTTTCCTATCGGAAGGTGTAATTTTTTAGCCCTTCTATCTCTGCTATTTCTCTCAACCATCTGATAAGCCTGCCCAGGCATCCGTTCTGTATCTTCTCTTTCTCTCTGTCGCCTTTGTTACGCCCCCTCTCTCTCTCTCTCTCTCTCTCTCTCTCTCTCTCTCTCTCTCTTTCTCTCTCGCTATCCAGTGTAAATTATTTGCAACAGAGTGAAGAATTTCCAAATAAACAATTTCCGCTGTAGCTCTGGTTTAACCGCACCACCGCTATCGCAATGCCAAGGCATTAAATACTGAGCCACATGGCGTATACGCAATGCGCGTTAAGCGCACATTTCCTGCCCGTTTATATTATTGTTGTTAATCTTTTTCCAGACACTGTTGCTGCCATTGTTGTAAGTTGGCTTTTTTGTGTGTTTTCCGGGTATTTGGAAGTGCTTTAGTAACAATCTATGATTACGAAATTTCGTTTAGCTATTTCTCTCGCTCTGGATATCATACCTTAAAAAAATGTACTATACTGAATAAATGTATCAATAAATTCTTTAGAATGGTACTTATTTTTTAATAATATACTTCTTCCTTGTAGAATATATAAAAATTAGATCAAAAAATGTATGTAATTCATACACTAAATAAACTCAAAGCTTAAAGCAATTGTTTATTCGACTGTTACTCGAAATGAATCACAAATACATAGCAAATGTTTGAATTTCTCATATCAACTCGTTTGCCACAATAAAAACTAAAAACCTAAAACAAAAAAATGTATGTTTAACACATGGCCCAGACGCACAAATTACACAGCTCTTAAAGAAAGCAAAAGCCCAATGGCCGAGCTACATAAATAATTACGAGGCAGTAAAAAAAAAACTACTTGGCAAAACTACAAAAAACCGCAGCGAAAAGAAAAAACAAACAACAACAACCAATACAATACACATGGGAGCTACATATAAAGAACTTTGATCTAATTCTCAGATAAAAACAATACAAGAAAATTAAAAAAAAAACAAAATGAAAACTTTGCAAGTGCTGTGCCTGGCATTTGTGTGCTACTATGCAATTTTCATAATATTTTATTACTACTATCGCGGATACGTGCAAACAAATAAACAGCCGAGTGCCCACAATCGCTGATCGCAGCAGCGAGTAGCCACAGCCGCAGCGAGTGGGGCAACAGCGAGTGGGGCAACAGCGAGTGGCTGCCACCGGGCAACAGCTGAGCGTGGCAACCTGCAGCCGCCTCCCACTCATTAGGCGGCGCGCCATTGAGAATATCTTTTTTGTTGGCCTTTGACGCTGCCCATTTGCGAGTGCCCATATACACAGATACAAACATATGTATCTGTAGATACATATACAGCTCGGTTGTATTGTATTATATACAAGATGATGCTGTGTTGCGCCTATAAATTTTGTTAGCCAAAACTTAACTGAAAATCGTTTTTGTTATTAACAAACAACAGCTCGGAATATATAAATATATACATTCATACAATTATACAGATATGTGCGAGTAGTTTTGCGATTGCACAAATACATTTTATCTACATCAACAAAAGCAACAACAACACATCTTCATCATCATCATCGTCATCGTCATTATCAACATTGCTCTCTTTCTACATTCATTTGAGGTATTTTTCTTTAGCATCTCATTCCAATAGATTTTATTTACATCATAAACATTTTGCCGCGCGCGTGCCCAAAAACAAAAACTAAAGAAAATCTGACAGATAAAAATCAATTAAATAGCGTTATAAATCATTTTGGAAAATGCAAAAACTTAATGGCCTGCAACTTTGAGCTTTTCTCAAATGTTAATACGAGAAAAGAACATTTGTTCGACTTGATTGCATAATGGGCAAATATATTTTCAAATTGATTTTACTTTTGAAATAATTGAAAAGAAGCAAGTTTATATAATTGAGCTTTAGGAATTGCAACTGAAAGTAAATCAAATTATATAAATATATAAATATAAAAAAAAAATAAAAATGTGATGAATTAAATTGAAATAATGATGAAAATATTTCTTAAATATTATTGGATTTATCTTATCGAACATATTTTTAGCTTTAAGTCTTATGTGATAACAATTGAATACAATATTAACAGTTTCAACTTTTTTCATTTTCAGCTTTAAACCTTACCCAATGATGGCCTACGACATTAGCATAAAGAGCCCCATTTTTGAGACGCCAGCGATAGAAACTTGATCGTTTATTAAAAGCTACAAGTCGAAGGCAAACAGAATCAAAAGAGAGAACAAGTTGTAACTTTCGCGTTTCAGTGAAAAATCAACAACTTAACCCAAGCAGAATTAACTTTAAGCTAAGCACAAGTCAACAAAGGAACAAATGAACAACAAACCAACTAATTACGTAGCTAATACAACAAACTAATAAAGAACGAAACTAAGCGAAACGAACTAAAAGTTAGATTTAACACAGACAACAAACAAATGCAAATGAAGCAGGAGCAACAACAACAACAACAACAACAATTGAGCAGTAAATCAATGCGCAGCATACGAAAACATAAAAAGCTCAAAGCGACATTAACAACAACTGTAACACTTAGTAGTAGAACCTAGGACGAAGAAGAAGAAGAAGAAGAAGCAAACGATATCCTTACCAAAGAACAAGCATTGAGTATGCAACAGGCTGACCAACTAACGCAACAACAACTACAGCTACAGCAGCAACAACAGCTACAGCAGCAACAACAACAACAACAACAACTGCAGCACCAACAAAATGGGGGCGACATGGCCGCCTATGCCGCTGCCCAGGCCGCTTCCGGCGCCGGCATCAAGCGCGCCCCGATGAGCGGCGGCCGCTTTGACTTTGAGGACGGCGGCACCTATTGCGGCGGCTGGGATGAGGGCAAAGCCCACGGGCACGGCGTTTGCACCGGCCCCAAGCATCAGGGCGCCTATGCAGGTGCCTGGAACTATGGCTTTGAGGTATCCGGATCGTACATTTGGCCCAGGTGAGCTCTCCTAGTTCAATTTATAAACTTAAGGACTTTCTGCATAATATAAATACCAATAATGGCAGTTCAGAACAGATAAAACAAACAAAAGCTACCTGTTTTGTGGACTTAAATTTGCCATTGATCATTTAATTACATTTAATTTCATGAATGTTCACACACTGCTTTCTAACTTGTTGCAGCGGATCACACTACGAGGGCCAATGGCAGAATGGACGACGACATGGTTTGGGCGTGGAGCAGATTGGACGCCAGATCTACCGCGGCGAGTGGTCCAAGGATGGACACAAAGGACGCTATGGTGTCAGGGAGAGCACCGTGTCGACGGCCAAGTACGAGGGCACCTGGAACGAGGGCTACCAGGATGGTTCCGGCTGCGAGACCTATGCAGATGGCGGTAAGCGAATTCACACGGCGTATACGTAACGGCGCTTTATGCATGAGATCATCTGCCGTCCGTTTCCTGGCCCATTTTCAAAAGCCAACAAAAAGCAGAAGCAGCTGAAATCAATTTGTTGTTGTTCTATTTTACTTTTTGACGTTTCTGTAATAATTCGGCACATGTGCATGTGTGTGTGTGTGTGTGTACTCATATAGGCCATTTCAATGTTCTGTTTTTGCCTTGCCGGTAAGCCAAAATCTCTCGCACACACACACACACACGCGCAGAGCACAGAGTGACCAAAGCCTGACGTCATATTTTTCTCAGTCTTTTACGTTTTTCTTTTGAAACATTTTTGCAACATGAGTTGGTTTTTTCTGGGGAAATTCGGTTAGCTCGCCTAGTGGTACGGTACCAGAGCATATGGCTCTATATCATCATGCATTGCCTTGTGTGTGGTGTGGGTGTCTGTGTGTGTGTACGTGTACACACACATGCAAATATTAAAATATAATTGCAATTTACATTGTCATTATGAATGCATGCGATGCATTCATTGTATTCAGGCGATTATTCACAAGTGTGGTTCATCGATTCATGTGCTTGCAATTATTATATATTATTTATATATTATTATATACAATATGCGCTTGCTTAAGATCTGTTAGACGAACATATTCAGCTTGTCAATGCATAATATTAGTTCGATCGTAGAGTCTCTCAAAGGGACTTGGCATATGCATATTAAATTAATATTGGTGTAAAATTATGGGAATAGTTTATCCTTAAACAGGGATACATTTTATCGACCCTTATAAATGGGATTTTCACATGCGATTAGCTTTCCAATTGTATGTGCGATATATGCGACGTTTTTTCTTTATTAAACTCTATAATTTTAGGTGTCCTCCGCTTTTTTTACGAGTTCAATTGCGAATAGCTGCAGTAACCTTTTATCCAGTTGAGTCAACTATACTAAATGTCTGCCTTCTGTTTGCTCGAACTATAAATTGCCATTTGCTAAGCCTCAGCAACATTTACTAATTAAATAACCCAACCTTTTTCGACATTCCGGCCGGAGAGCACAATATAATAGCAGGCGACCCTCTTAAGTAGGGTCCTTAAATGGCGCAAGACACGTGGACCCATTAATAGAATACTAGTTACTTTCAGCAATGCCTACGAATGAGCTCCCAGCTAATGAATGTATTCCATGCTAAGTCGATGCAGTCGAGCAGGACTTCCGCTAGCCTGAAGCATTCCAATGAGGTCACACAATGCGGTTGTGTTTATCATTTGCATTTTAATTGGCCAGCGAATGCAACAGAGACAGAGACAGAGAGAGAGATAGAGAGAGAGAGAGATAGAGTGGAGAGAGAGCAAGCGAGACTCATTAGACCTTTTTTCTTTTTTTTTTTTTTTGTTACAGGCAAGTACCAGGGTCAGTGGCAAGAGGGCAAGCGGCACGGCTACGGCATACGCACCTCGGCGCCCTTTGGCCTCGCCTCTCATCATCGTCGCAAGAATCTGCACGCCTCGTTGAGTTCCCTGCGCAGTGCTGAGAATGGCAATGCCGCCAAAGCTGTTGAGAAGACGGAGGAGATACGCGGCGGATTTGTGTTGACCGCCAAGTCGGATAAGCTTCCCGTTCGACGCAACAGTCTCACGGAAAAGACGAAGAAGGGATTTCTAATGGTAAGCAGCCGAACCCTCAACACGTTCCAAGACATTTGTAATGGGTTATCCTTCCGGCAGGGTCTGAAAATGCGTAAACAACGCAGCACCGGCGATCTGGAGAAACGTGGCACCATTGCTTCAGGCAGCATAAGGTCCACAATGTCATCGGCCTCATGGATTAGCACCGGCTCCGAGCAGTCAAATTTGACAACTAAGTAAGTGGTCTTAACTAATGAGATTAGGGGAATATTCGTTACGGATTACTCTTTAGTACTCCTCAATAGAACTGAGCTTAATTTGTAATAATATGGAATAACCCATTCTAGATAACTATGGAAACATATTTGGGATGCTATGAATGTTACTAGATTTTCCCATCTTTAAAATGCTTTTTGAGAAAAAAAATATAGCTCATATATTTATGATACTTTCAGATCTGCGCACACAGAGTCCAATGCCAGTTTCACCATGGACGATGAGCAACTGGATCCCACGGTGGTGGAAACCTACATGGGCGAATGGAAGAAGGACAAGCGCTGCGGTCACGGTGTCGCCGAGCGCAGCGATGGGCTGAAGTAAGTGGACATTTAAGATTGGCAGATCGCATTACTAATCCATACATTTGCTACACAGATACGAGGGCGAGTGGTACAACAATCGCAAGCATGGCTATGGTGTCACCACGTTCCGTGATGGCAACGTCGAGGAGGGCAAATACAAGAACAACATATTAATCACCAGCCAGAAGAAAAAGCATTTGTTCCTGGCGCGTTCGCGCAAATTCCGTGACCGCATCACGGCCGCAGTCAATTCCGCGCAGCGCGCTCTCAAGATGGCCATGCAGCGCTCGGACATGGCTATCTCGCGCATGGCCACAGCCGCAGCCAAGGCACAGAATGCGGACGTTGCCGCCGAGCAGGCGCGCATCGATTGCGAGAATGCCGTCCGCATGGCCCGCGAATTCGCGCCCGACTTCAAGCCTTCGGTGCTGGAGCGTTTCGAGAAGTTGCGCTATCGCGAGCGCGAACGTTTTCGAGGCGGCCCTGGCCCCACAAATGTGGATCTGGGTCTGGGCATGGCCGGAGCCAAGACAGCGGCCTCTATGCAGCAGCAATTCTCGCCGGCGAGTAGCGGCGGCGCTGGCTCCGGGTCCGGCTCAGATGCCTATGCCACGCAGGCGCAGCGACAGCAGCAGTACGTGAACATGCAGCAGCAGCAGCGCCGTATGTCGCAGCAGCAACACGAGTCGGAGTGCCCCGTGCCGTCGTCCATGTATTCGCAGCAGCTGCCCGTCTCGCCGCAGACGGATCTCTCGGGGCTGGTCAGCCAAGCGCAGCCGAGCCATGCGCAGGTCGTCAGCGCCATCAATCAAATGTATCACCAGCAGCAGCATCAGCAGCAACAGCAACAGCAGCAACAGCAGCAGCAGCAGCAACAGAGCAATCCACAAATGAATCCTGCATATCAGTTCCAGCAGCAACAGCCGCCCGGCGGCAACGTTAAACTGAATCAGCAGCAGACGCCGTTTGGCGCAGGCAACGCCAACCTGACGCCCAGCAACATTTCGCCGCAACAGCAGCATCAACAGTTGCTTCACCAGCAGCAGCAGCAGCAACTGCAGCAGCAGCAACAGCAGCAACAACAGCAACAAAGACTCTACCAGCAACAGATGCAGCAGCAACAACAACTGCAACAACAGCAACAGCTACAGCAGCAACAGCAACAGCTGCAGCAGCAACAGCAACAGCTGCAGCAGCAATCCTCGCTGCACTCGTCGCCCAGTCACAATACCACGAGCATGTTGCGTCGCGCGTCCCAGCAGCAGCAGCAACAGTTGGCGGATGCCGGCGCCAATGCGGCTGCGATGGCCGCGGCGCAGCAGCAGCCGCGTGGACAGCGACCGCCCATGCTGGGACAGACGGGCCAGCAGTCGTCCATTGATCACTTTGACCATTACAAGCGACCGCCGAGTCGTGACTCCTCCATTGATAGATATGCGCGCGCGGCCAGCCGCATGAGCGGCGCTTTTGCCGGCTCCCGTCAGGCCTCCCTCGATCGCTCCGGGCTTGCCGATGGTATGCCCAATGGCCCCGGCGGCGGCGGCGGCACCAGCACTCCGGATGGACGTCCACGCGCTGGCTCAGTATTTCGGGGCACGACGCCGGTGACGGGTGCTTCGGCCACGACTGCCACGTCGACCATGACCGGCAACGGTTCGCTGCCCTCTGGTGCTGGTGGGCGTTTATCACGCGCCGGAACGCCCAGTTTGGGGAGTGGCGGTGGGCGCGCGCCCAGCCAAAGCAATGCGGCGGAGCCGCTCTTTTCGTCGCCCAATCAGCCCTTCGAGGATGTGCTGCTGCGTCAACGTACGCTCGGTCAGGATATCATTCCCTCGCCCTTGCAACCCAAACGCACGGAAAGCTTGTATTTGCCAGCCAAGCCTGCGACACCGGTGGGCGTGGCCGTAGGCGGCAAAGGTGGCGGCGGCGGCGGTGGTGGCAAGAAAATGAAGGTAAGCTGTCGGCTTTTCGAAAACATTACTAGCAAATCTTAAACCCATTATTAGAAAATCTTAAACTCATTAGGAAATTGTATAAAGAGCAAATATTTTTAAGAATATTAAGAATAATCTTAACCTAAAGCTTATCCTAAAGATTATTTGTTTAGTTCCAAACTCAACTCCAGTACACATTCCGCATTTTAATAATATTTAGAGCGTTTGTAGCTAATAGTTCTTCGTACGTACACAAATTAAACGGAAGGAAGAAAAAGTTATAAAATGATAGTCGATGATAATTCAGTCAAATAGCATCTGGAGGGATGTCAGCTTCTGAGAAAGCACCCTAAGTGCTTATTCGGAAAGCAACCCAACAAAATTGAATTTTTGTAATTTTTCATAATATGTTGAATTCTCAAGATCCTTTAAGAAGCTTCAATTGCAATGATGCCGTATTTTTATACCCTTGTATAGAGTATTTTAGTTGCGTCATGAAACGTGTAACGCAAAAAGCGCAACATCTGCGACCCAATAAATTATATACATTCTTGATTAGCTTGATTAACTTAGCTTGTCTGTTAGTTTCAAAACTAATGCCATGAAATCTGTCTAAGTACATAAGTCTAAATCGGATCACTTGAACTGCAATAGGAAAGATCGGTCGCTGAGTAGGTTCTGGGATGAACAACTTGTTTGCTTATCAATATATCTGGACCGATCTCTTATTAGTTTCATTATTATACCCTATATTAGCAAAATCCTATCAATATCCGACTGCTTTAAGTATAAAGTTTATGTATGAAAAACTTATTTATATACCCAGACATCTTAAGCAAACTTGGCATTTATTAGTTTCGCCATATTTTTTACATATGAGCAAACTCTTATCAAAATCGGGCCAACGTCAATATTACAAGGGTATTTAATCTTCGATGTGCCAATAATAGTTAATATTTCGTTTTCTTAAAAAAACTTCTGATTATGAAGCGTATTCGGGAATCTGTAAGTGGTTGGTGTATTACATAGATACGCAAATCAAAATCAAAATTCTCATTTAAGTTTTTGCACTTTTATGCGGCTCATAAAATGTGCACGCGTCTGTTTGTCAGATTCCCGGGCAGCCAAGCCCAAATATTTCATAACGCAGTTAATCCGCGCAATTAACTTGATTCATATACCATATATCTGGCCAAAAGAGAATAGCTGCCAATAAGCCAAATCAGCAAGAGAGAGGGAGAGCGAGAGCGAGAGAGAGCTGGACGGAACATGTGCCCATTCCCCGGCTATTTATAGGCGGAACTGAGTGCACGCCAGGCCAGAATGGAATGCATGTGTGTCGTGGGCATGCTCTACGGCCCGCTGGTCGTCTCCGCTGAATGCGATGAACACTTCACAAGTGGTGGCCCATTGGAAGATCTGTCGCGTCGCTCAGTTGTCGCTGGCTGGCGACAGTTGGCGAAAGCACTTTGGTAGTAGCAAAAGACGCGTTGATCCCGCCAGAGGCGGCGGCCGAAAAACAAATTCTGCTAAAGTTGATTGCCACTTGGCAGCCATAAAAATATCTATTTGTCTCGTTAAACAATATAAATATATATATATATATTCTCGAAGAGCAGCAACCGCAGAGGCTGAGGCAGCAGAGGGGTTCTTGTTGTTGTTGTTGTTTTGGCTCAGTGCCGTGCGTGTTGGACTATTTTTGGCCACGGGGCGCATTGCTGGCAACTGACAACGACGAACGCCGAGTGTCGGCATAATTAGTGTTTAGTAAAAATGAACAACTCGTTTACAAGTTGGAGGCGGCGCCAATAGGACTCATAAGACTTATGCAAACTGCTGCAGCAGTGGCTGTCGAACTGTAAATATCTAGCTGTGCGGCAACAACATGGACTGGTATCCAGAGGAGGATGAGGAGGACTTGATGTTTTCGCCGGCGCTATTGGCGCGTCGCGCCAGCGAGAGCTGGATTGTTGAGCCGCCCGTTGAGGTGGTGTTGCATGCATCCAGGCGGGCATCCAAAACTGTTGCATAACTAAAATTTCTATTCTCTCTCTCTTGCCCACAGACGGTGCCCATCAATGTGTCGCTGCAGCGCAAGAAGTCCATGCCCGATTTTCAGGAGCTGCCGCGCGCCACGGAGGCGATGAGTCGCGAGGAAGTCTCCGCCCTGGGTTCGGCCCGCCGCGAGGCCGTGCGTCGTCAAATCGAAGTCAACGAACGCCTCCGGGCGAATCCCTTGCTGTATTTGGTTAGTCCGCAAGTGAAGGTGAGTGTTCCGTTCGAGTGGGCTTTAGCTCAGCCTAGCCTAGCCGGGCACTAAATGCTACTTCGTTTATTTCTTGACAGGATTGGCTGGTGCGACGACAGCTGATGCTGCTCGTGCTGTTTGTCAATATGCTGCTGGCACTCCTATTTGTCAAGATGGTTACCTAGCGCCGGATGCGCCAGACCACACGGAATCGCAGCAAAACGACAACAACAGCCGCCGGCAGCAAGGCAATAAAACTTTCAAAGTTTTGGAATCATTGTGTCACATGCTGCTAAGCGTCAAGCAGTTTGCGAGTCATTGTTAAATGACTGTGGTGAATTTGAAGCCGCCAACACGCTGCCTTCGCAGTTTGAAGGCGGTTGGACGCTGTGTTTTGTGAATTTTGTGTGGTTGAGTTTTTTTGTGGGGCGAAGGCTAACAATTTGTAGCATTTGCACTAAACAGATTTATATATATTTATATATGCTAAAATATAAATATATATATTTATTAAAAATACTATATATGTATATCAATATGTATGATAAACAAAAATCGAATTAAACACTAGACTGCAGCCAAATTCAAAATGAAAACAAACTTAAATTAAAAACGCAGAACTGCAATACACAAATCGTAGGAATATTAATATTTAAACAATAAATGGCTGTGCAGCCATTGCATTAACCAAATTTGTCAAGCCATTTGCTAGCCAAACCAACAATTTGTATTTGTGGCTCTTAAAGATCAACATAAATAGTTAAACAAAAAGAAAAACTATACTAAAAACTATACGCAAATCAATTTAACGAATTTTTCTACACATTTAAATGTAAAAGTACTATTCTACATATATATAGACATATATGTATGTAAACAAAACCCATTTATCAATATTTAAACCGTGCATACGCGCAATTTCTCTTCATGATTTCATACACACACACACACACACACACACATATATATATATATATAAATATATTTAAATTATGGCTATAATATGAGAAGCAAATTTTAGACAAATGCAAAATACAAAACCAAGAAAAACCTTATCCTATTTGCAATTGAAATTAAATTTAGTCAGCAAGCTAATCAAAAGGCAACTACATAATACTTAAAAAAAAAAATAAAACAAAAAAATTGTAATAATTGTGAACACGTATATTTGTATAATTAGCAAAATTGTGTGGGACCCAAATCGACAACAACAGCAAGATTATAAAAACAAAAACACATCTTTTATAAATAAAATTAATTTTAAGCGCCGGCTACGCGCTTTGTTTTGGGCGAGAAACAAAAAAGAATTTTGAAAATCAACTTAAAGTACATAAACGTTAAAAAAATAAAAGCGAAATATTGAGATTGAGATTGTTGATGAATGAAGCTGTATATATAACTTATAAATTATTCATATAACTATAACATTTAATTTTTTCTCTCCATACAATTATGAACATATTTAATTTCATAGCTAAAATTATGCCATTTTTGAAATGTTTGCAATTTTACTGTTTTTAGTTCCATATAATTTCAAATATACTTTAATTATTATTTAATTTTTTAATTTGTTCTTTTTTATGCATATATTATTTAAAAAAAAATAAAAAACAAACGCACACGCATATGTGCGTAAAATTTATTTATTCTCTTGGCATTACTTCTCTGATTTTCCTTATCTAAAATAATTAATATTAAAAAAAAAAAAAAACTCTCAAGTGCAATTATATAAGCTGTAAAACTTTCTGCATTCTTCAGCTGCTAATGAATGTTCGGGATTGGCAAAATGTTTGAACTGCAAACAGATAAAAACCCTACAAATCGAAAGACTTGAAACTGAAAACTGTTGGCTGATGTTGATTTGAATGGAAATTTAATTTGTCACGCATAGCTTGATGCTAGCAGTCGGAAAATATAATGAAGATATAATATAATATATATATATATTGCATACATTGCACTAAACAAACAAAAATGAAGTAATTTATGTATATACATACGTATGCCTATATACTTATATCATATGTGCTAGCATAACCAAAGAAACAAGCTGGAAAATTATATATTATAATTAACGATCAAATCTTATTAAATGTTATCAACAAAACATATATCAAAGAGAATGCATAATAAAATGAACTTTTTCAAGACTATAATGAAAATCGAAAACATTATTTGAAATATAATAGACTTTGCTAGTTTTGCTGGGCAACCTATTTATTAATCTCAATACTACATTTGCTTAAATTAAAAATTAACTTCAATTTCTTCGTTGGAATGTTTGACATAGAAGTCATAGATGATTAAGATCACATTATTTGGTAACAACATCCTTCTTGTTTTGGACAGCCTTATTCTCAAGTAAATGGCTTCTAAAATAGATATTATAATTCAAGTTAGTTACCATGGAAAGGTTCCCCAAAACTCGATGAGCTTTATATCAAAAAAGTAAACAATTGTGTATACGAAATGCTTTATTATCAATTTTGTTTAATGTTTCTTTTAGCAAAGGTTTGGGAGTACATTTTTCGCGATATCTTGTTGATGTTTTGCATATTTTAGCCTTTTGCAACAATATGACACACTGCACATAATCATTTGACTCACATATGTATTGTATGTATAAAAGATTTAAGTAAGTAGCTAGCATATTGTACTATATAGAGCTATATAATATTTAAATCGAAGAAGTTGGCCATTTTTTTTTTCATTCAATAAACAAAACTAGTTTATATATTTATGTTTGCCGGTCTGGATGTATGCATGTGTATGTAGTATGTTAAAAACATGGGTCAACCTAATAACACCTTGCTTGCATTCAAAACAATCAAACGCACTTCAAAAACAAATAAAATATAATTACAACAATGAAACCCGTTCGACTGGTTTTAAGCGCAAGCAAGGCGAAAAATCGTGGTTTAAAAAAAATAAACTAAAAAAGCAAAACAAAAAAGACAAAGGTAACGCCCACTGTATGCTGCAGGACACCTCATAACGCGCCCGGCTTCAGGGAAAACGATAGCTTTGGTCTTGAATTATTTTTGCCCAATATGACCTTTTGCTCTTCCTTGACGCGTTTCTCCTGCTCTTTGCGCATACGTTGACGCTCCTCATCCATCAGACGCTGTTCCTCAATGATAGCTAAACGTTCTTCGGCCTGTTTAGATAGATTTAAGATTTCATTAAAGACAATAAAAGAATAATCGTAAGCTATTTTGTCTTACCAATTTTCTTTGCGCCTCTTCGATTTTGCGATTATTTTCGGCCAAAATTTCTTCGAGCTCTTCGCGTTTTTGCTTTTCCTCCTCCTATAAAACCCAAATAAAATGGCGTATTAATAATTCAGATTTAAGGCTTCACGAAATGCTTAAGTCTAGTTATATTTATAAAGAAACGGTTTCTTTAACATCGGTGACGCAAACTTTGCGGCGACTTTGGACGCGTTTTTATCAGCTTTTTTTGTTTTTTTTTTTTAATTTTCGATGGGCTGCATAAATATGTATTAAATATCTAATTTAATGTTTTACAATAAGTTACATAGAAGATATTGGTAGAAAGTAAAAAACATTTAGTAGTGTCTAAAAAAAAAAGTTTAAATAAGAGTTGGTATTTTTTGCGAATTTAATTTTTAACAATAAGAGCACACAACATTAACAAATGTACTTTAACTTGATTTTTTTTTTTAAATATGATATTCTTTTTTGTTTTTTATTTTTGATTTTTTTTTTTTTTTTTTTTATTTTGTTTTTGTTTTGTTTTGTTGCTACTTACTATTGAAATAGTTCATTTTTCCAGTTTAATGGCTAAATCATTTTGTTAATTTTTGGCTTTGCTGCGAATTTGCATTTTGATTTACGGTATTCAGCTACATAGTTGTTTAATCAGAATTACATTACATATTGTGTTTAGAAAACAAATAAAAAAGCGTTTCGATAAACGATAAATGTTTGAAGAACAAACATACATAAAATTAACATTTTGGCACGACAACAACAACAAGTACAGTCATACCCATTGACAAATGGTTTATCCGGCTTATGAGTTACGATAACAATCTTAAGTCTGATCAGCTTTGGTGTTCCTATGACGAATGTTCCTAGAGGGAGAGCTTAGAGTCCTTAGAGTCTATTTTTTTGATATTGTTTATGCTTTTCGTTGCATTTAAACAATTATTGTTCACACTTTAAGACACTTCAGTTCGTTAATCCATTTTGTTGTTTCACACGTTTCGTATGCTTAAGGAACTCACTCACCCGTTTATTGGTATGGATAGGCCCCCTTACGGGATCTTTTGAGGCTTTTGGCATGCTGCGTACAGTTGGAACTAAGCTAAGCTATGCTAAGCCCGCCCCAAAGCTTGGCCAATCTGTACTGGCTAACGGTACTAACTTTACGACTAGACAACTTTACGTACAGATATATGTACGTGATACGTATGTATGTGTGTGGTACATCTTGAATGTCTCCTAGAAAGCTGTTGCTCTCATCCGTGTGGCCGAATTCTCTTCAAAGCTGGGTCCGGCTTAGGTTCGGGTGTGGGGCGGGTCGACATATACAGTTATGTATATGTACAAATTTACATGTTTTTATTACGTTCTGCTTGTTTGTTGTGATTGTGGTTCCCTCGCACACGCGTCAAATACACACACACACACCTAAACACACGCGCGCACACCCACACACGCATTCGATAAAGAAGCATTATCGCGCATTATGTAAGAACAACAACAACGAGTTACAGAAACCAATCAAAATAAAATTGAACTGATAGATGAAGCTAATGCAAGTAATGCAAAAATAGAATTATGCACTTTTGAGACGTCAAAAACTGCAAGACACATTTTTTGGCTTTAGGGAAAAATTTCTTTTTTTTTTTTTGTAGAAAAAATAAATAATAATTACAAAAATTATTTGGCAAGAGGAAATAGGCGAACTGTGCAGCGACGTGGCCAGAGGCTCAGCGTGTTTGTGTATGGATGTGTGTTGCGGCTATGAACCGAAAAATTACCAGTTAGCAGACATGAGAGAAGGTTAGTAGTTAACAGTGCAATGTGGGTTAGCCATGTTCTTGATTCAAGTAGAATATGGAAGTTCACATAGAGTCAGCTTAAGGTTAGCCGAAGTTTCTTCAGTTTTATTGGTAATTTAGCATTCTATGAAGTAAATTCAATAGTCAAAATAGAGCAAGAACATGGCTGTGTTTTATGACGATTATTAAATGGAAATTAGTAAAACTCTTATACAAACACACACACACACACACACACCCAGGCACACTGATCCGTCAGAACCCGGCAATTGCAGTTGGTAATTGGAAACGTCGCTACACAATTTCGTATTGGGGTTTACAAGACGACTGTTTGCAACTGCTGTTTGTTTTGTACGTGTGCGTGTTTCGGTAGTAGTTGTCGGAGGCTGTATATTGTGCGTGTGGTAGTTTTGGTATTTGTGGTAGCAGCAGTCGTCCAGCGAAATCTGAATACGAGCACCTACCTCGCGACGGCGTTCTTCTTCGCGTATCTGTTCGCGCCGCCTCTCCAGCTCCAGCATCATATCACGTTCCATTTCCGCTTTGGCAGTGTCGACTCGTCGGTTCACCTCCTGTTCGATTTCATCGCGTCGCTTCTCGAGCTCCTCCTCGACACGCTTCTTAACTAGCATTTCGATTCGTTTGGCCGCCTGTTCTTCGATTGTTTTCTGCTCGGCTTCTTTTTGCCGCCGCTGCCGTTCCATTTCGGCCAGTCGTTCCACCTGCAGTAAATTTTGCTGCAAGTAAATTAGTTTAGTACGCAAACCGAAGTAATAAGCTAGTCAGAAAGTCGTTTACTTCATCCAGTTTCTTAAAGCGGCTGCGCTTGTGTCGGCTGCGTTGCGTCTCATGATCCGAGTACTGTTGGCTATCACTACTTGATGAGGTGGAGCGTTTGCGGGACTTTGAGTGCGAGTGCCGGTGATAGTCTCGCTCTGTGTGTGTGTGCAGGTGCGTGTGCGTGTGCCTGTCGCTGCGGTGCCTATCGCGCTCTCGCCGGCCGTGTTGGTTAATCTCTGTTGATTTGTCTCTATCCGTGCGACTGCTGCGTGTGCAGCTGCTGCGCTCGTGGTCCCGATCCCTGTCGCGGTTGTGTGACTTACTTTTGCTGCGTTTCTTGTGTTTGCTCTTGTGATGACGACGTTTCACCGAGGGACTGCGCGAACGTGAACCCATTATTGTAAATATATATACTATATGCTATATATATTTATTGAATCAACAAAACAATAGCCCTTTTTTTAAGTAAATTTATTGAATGCTTTGCTCAGTTTCTCACAACAAAATCAATCTACAGATGCCTTAAAAATAGTGTTGCATATCGTTAAAATGCCGTACTTTATCGACACCGCTTGCAGCACTGAAATTGTGGTATTTTTATGGACATCCGCAGCCGGTCCGATTCTTATCCATATTCAGTATAATTTCATGAAACTTGTCTATCATCACTTGGTTGTCCTTAAAGCCAACGATTTCCTTTGCCGCTTCTTTGGGCAGCCATTTTAGTTCCGTGTGCTCCTCGGAGAGAACGGCCTCTTGGTTTGGATTTCGAAGCTCTGCTAGCCAGTAGATAACAACCTTGGGCTTACCTTTGACCTCATAATTAAGTGTAAGAGGCTTATCACGATAGATAATCAAATCTTTTTCATCGTAGCTTTATAAACAAAAATAGTTATTATTGTGTTCATTTTTGTACTCTTGAGTACCTACCCGGCTTCTTCCTTTGTTTCCCGCAAGGCTGTAGTGAAGTCATCTTCGCCTGGATCCACGTGTCCCTTTGGCGCGCTCCAGTGGAAATCACCATATGAAGCTCTTAAGAGTAAATATTGAATTTCTCCACATAAGCGCCGAAAAAGGACAAATCCAGCAGCTCTCTTGCCCATTATTCTCGTAACCAATTAATAACTGAGTAGTGTTGCAGAGCGAGTGAAAATAACGTTCGGGAGTTACCTTCTTGGTATAAATTTGTTTCATATTTTCAGATGGTAAAAATTAATAAACAAAATCAAATAATATTTATGCTTTAAATTATAAATGTAAGATAAGGCTTTACCATTGCCATTTCCCTGACCAACAGACTAATTAGCATAAAATGTACCAAAAAATGAATTTAAGCCAATTTATTTGCACGGCTAACAACACTGGTTGACTATTTTACACTAGACTTGCTGCGCACGTTGTCTTTATTAAATAAGTTACATAAAAATATCAAAATTGTAAAAGAAATGTTTGCACTTCTGCGCCGTTTTGCGTGCGCATCCATCACAAACAGCAACAGGGCAAGTCTGGTGCGCTGTTATGCCTCCTTCACGCCAAGGGATGTGCTGCGCGAGACATCGGATGAGGCCGGTACGCTGCTCAGCCGCTTTGCCAAGCACATAGCCATAGAGCGCTACAAGTGTGAGGAGCACGTGCTGCCACCTACGGAGATACGCTACTCCGACTATTTTCCCATAACGGACGAACGATACTTTAAGCGCTCTGTAGAGAAGACGCCGGCCTCGCAGTTGCCAGCATTGATTATACACACCTCCAGCTATCGGCCCAATGCAGCGGCGCCTATGTATGCCATGGCATTAAACACGCTGGATGCGCATGCGGCAGCAATGCTAAAGCAGATGGACACAACTACTATGCTGGAGACACTCTACGCATTTTTGTTCCTCATGCCAAATTGGCTAAAGCGCACGGACTTCTATCACGCGGCCATGCGACGTCTTTCAGGGGAAGTGCCTAGCAGCAGAGAGCGGTTTATGCAAATCTGTTTCTACCTGGGCCTTCAGAAGCAGCAGCAGCAGAACGATTTGGAGACGCTGATCGCCACACAGCTCGGTGATCATTTACCCACCTTGAGCCCTCTGGATCTGGCCCTGATCAGCAATGCTGCCTACAAGACGTCTACGTTAGTGACAGGCGCCGTGCGTGAGGCTTATGAGGCCACCCTGGTGAATGCAATTTTGAATCTACGGTTTGGTCCGGACAACGCCGCAGATGATGCGCTGCTTATTTGCTACATCAAGGCATTGCGGCTCCAGCGGGTGCAGGATGAACGCATCTGTCAGCACCTGCAGGGCATCTGTTTGGAGCCTGCGCAGCTATTGAAACTGCAGCCACGGGGCTTAGCCCATATATTCGCGTACTTTGCCGAGATGCAATGGGATCAAGCGGAATGCATGCACGCACTTGTTGAACGTTTATTGCAGTTCAAGCCCAGTGAGCTGCGTGCCAAGGACTTGGCCACATTCCTGTGGAGCTGTGCACAGCTTAATTGCCCGTTGACTACCGCACAGCTTAGGCAACTGGAGGTGATTGCCTTGCGCAAACTAGATCAAGGCGAATATGATTACTTTGCCGACCAATTGGTTGACACTTGCCTCTCCCTGTGCATCATGGGCCATCACTCAAAGGTGCTCTTTGATGCGGCAGAGGAACTAAAGGCCATACAACGCCAACGTCAGCGAGCACAACCCAAAGTAGACAGCCGCTTGACTGTACTGCGATCCGCTGTGGCCATCGAGCAGCCCAGCTGGACGGATGTCAAAAGGGAGCAGGTCTTTAAGGAGCTAGCGCGTGCGCCGGGCTATTTGCTAAAGCAGCGCGACGATCTAACAGCTTATGCCAAGCAGCTGGCTGCAGATGCCGAAGTGGAAGGTGTCGACCTGGTCTGCCCCATTGCTGGCATCAATTTGCCCAGCTTGCGTGTCCAGACACTTGGCGAGCAGTCATGTATTTATTACATAGAGCTGCTTACGCCGCAACAGACGCTGAGATTCAGTCGAACGGCGACTTCTTTGTTAAGGTTAAAAAGAAGACTCTTGGAATCGCTGGGCCAGCGCGTTGTACTCGTGAGTATTGAATTTAAAGCTAGAGTTTTTAAAACCAACTAACGTATTCCAAACCTTGCAGCTTCATTCTGGTGACATGGCGTCCAATGCGCAGGCGCTGCATCATCTTTTGGAGCAAACAACAGTCGCCAAGAACGAGGCTGACCAGGCAGTGCATGGCCTCAACAATTGAAACGTGTGATATAGAGTCTACATGAATAGCTTTAATTAACAAGTTTTTAATGTAATTAATTTAGTAAAAATAACACTAAACGTAATGTTCAACATTTTATGTATAATACAAGGGGGCAAGTTTAATCCTCGGAAAATCAACGCTCATCTGATCGACTTGATCTTTGCTTTAAGCACAATATAGGCACCCAGCCGGAAAAGAAACATCATAGCGCACAGTGCTATTATATCTGTCCAGAACTTATCGCCAGACATAGTAATCTCCTCCAGAAACTTCTTTGGATATCTGCAAATCAAAAGATTATCAATAAATCCGTTTTAAGATTCATCAATTCAGCCAATTACCTATAGTGGCAGTAGGGCGCCTCGTTGCACTCCAGAACGCCACGGTCCAGTCCATAGATGGCAGCTATGAAGCCCTCAAGGCCATAGCGCAAATGGGATATGTTACTGCCCCACTTTAGGTAACTGGGCAGATCGCGCAGTGTGACGCCAAAGCCGGCAAACATCATCATGGGTATAGTCAGCACTGGAGCCAGGAAAGTGCCATTGACCACATCGAACCAGGCTCCAATCATAAGGCCAATGCTTTGGCCCACAAACACAATTAACAAACTGATAGAGAAGAACATCCAGAAGCGTACCCATTCCAAGGGCTGATAGCTCCACAAATAAATAATCACCGAAAACAGGAAAGTACTGACAAACTGCAAGTCAAATGAAATTGTTTTTTAATGCAGTTTTTGCTTAAATTAGGTGTGGAACCTACCGTTATAGGCAGGTCAACAAGCGTCATGGCAAAGTAGTACGCCTTGAGTGAGTACCAGCGATTAAAGTGCTCCTTGATTAAAATCGTCATCTCAATGGGAACTAAAATGAAAGGCGATAAATATATGATATTAAGGGGCATTCATATATATTAGGAAATATATAATATATTAATAAGAAATTCTTTGATTTATTAAGAAGAGTACCCCATATCTTTTTGTGGATATGACAGAGAGCAATTCAGACTTGGTATAAGATTAAGACTTAGTCCAGCGCTCTAACTTGTCTTGACTACGAATCATTTCTAAGGACTTCAGAACAAGCTGACTTGGAGCCTCACATATGCAAAAGCATATCAGCTAGCTGTCAAATGGCACTTACATGTCAGGACCGTCAACATCATGGTGGTCATCGAATGATGCATCAATATGGCAAACAGTAGATTGTAGTTGTCCAAAACTCGTGAGCCCTCTCTGCCCGCACGATCGTACATGGCGCCGTAGAGTACGGCCACAGCGATGTTGACTCCAATGCGAAGATGTGTCATTGTCGTATCTCGACGTGCCTTGATATAACCGCGTCGCAGCAGCACAGAGCACTGATTCGTAAAGCTGGTGTTCTCGAGGGAAACATTTTTGGAGCGCTTGGGTATGGGATACTTGTGGATGAGCGCCTCGGAGCGCAGCACGGCGCCCGGATTGTTGAACCAGGTCAGACAGCTGCCGTTCTCCGTGGCACTCTTGAGCGTATCGATCTTGTCGAAGCCGTACTCGCCGCAGGCCAGCTCAATAACTATTGAAAGTAGGGAAGGTAAATTGTTACCTTTAATAGGAGTTAGTCTTATGCGGCACTCACTGTAATCAGCTGGATTGTGGTACATGGGGCATGGCAGGTCCACCGATTGCAGGAATGGCACCAGCTTCTGGGTGCCGCCTTGGTAGACGCAGTTGCCCGCGGAGAGCACATATACCTGATCGAATATTTGGAATAACTTGGCAGTGGGCTGATGTATGGTACAAATGATGGTGCGACCCTGGGTTGTCAGTCGCTTTAACAACTCCAAGACTTTGGTGCAGGAACTGCTGTCCAAGCCGCTGTAAGGAGAAGAGATTAAAATGGGCTCCTCAGCTTCAAGAGGCTTAAACACTTACGTCGTCGGCTCGTCCAGAAACATCACAGTGGGATTATTAATCAACTCCATTGCAATGGATAGCCTCTTCTTCTGACCACCGGACAGGCGCATGGTCAGCGTCTGGTCGTGATCATAAAGACCGAGCAGCAACAGAATATCTTCAATCTAGGATAAGCATGCCGATCTTAGACGTAACTCTCATGGAAATACTTTGCCTGTAAACTCACTCTGCTTTCCTTCTCTTCGTAGCTGACATTCTCACCCAACTTGAGGTCGGCGGCTATGTGCATGTTCTCGCTAACCGTCAGCAAAGGTTGCAGTCGATCATCCTGTGTGATGTAGCAGGACATGCGTCGAAATGAGGCTGCATCGAAAATGCTTTCAATGAGGGATAATTCTTTTAGCTTAATATGTGCTACTCACGCAAATCGCGTCGTCGTCCATTGAGTCGTATGGAGCCATCCACGCCTGTCGTCTTGAAGCCGGATAAAGCGTCGAGCAATGTGGATTTGCCAGCTCCAGATGGTCCCATTATGGCAATCAGCTGGCTTCCCGGAAACTTGCCGCACACATTATGCAAGATCTCCTTTTCACCTGTTGGCAACAATTTTTGATAAATTTGGAATCATTTCATAACTAATCTTATGGTACAGATATCAATGTGCCTTGGTCAACGAACCGTCCAAACCGTAAAAAACTAGGAAGCTGATTTTACCGTAGTTACCTTATGTGAGAAAACTTATTTGCTTCCCATCCGATAGGCATCGAGCTTATGCTCAAAGATCTTTGTTCTAATTCACTTGAGTGGTGTTTCACACTTTTCGGATAATCAACAATTCCTTGGAGGAAATGGGGCTCAAGGACCAAGTCATAAAGGCAACTGGAGACGACGGTTCTGGTTCGAATCTTAAGCAAGCGTATGGGTATATTGTACTGTCTTAGCCGGATGCAAAAATGAATATTCATAAAACTAATAAACTATTTTCAAAATGTTTGAGGATCTAGGCTAAATACGCCTAATAACATATTAAAACTCACAGTTAATGCAATCATTAAGTCATATTAAAAGTCACAGTTAATGCATTCATTAAGTCGAACCACTTATTTGACAAACAATTAGATGGTGATTAAATTAATTGGAATCTTGACTTTAAATAGTCTGCTTGACTATTTTAATGGCCAATTTATATACTAGAACTAACTTATAAAACAATTAAAATTGTCGTTATTGCTGGGTTTGATTAAATGCAAAATCGCGACTTCGGACGATCCGACCAATGCCAGCATACTCTCTGCATTGAAGTCAATTTTTTATATTTAAAAGTTTTAGTTAGGACAACTTAATTAAATACTTTTGCAAATCGAAGGCCATCCACATTTCTAAAAGGCTTTCATTCTTTTACAAAAGATATTCGCGGGAAATTCTTGCATTCTCAACTATTCATTTTGGTATGTTTATTATTGAAAAGGGGTCAAAAAATTATTCACATCTATAAAGTTAAATTTGTTTTTTGCTATGGCGGAAAAAAAAACCCGAAACAATTACGCGAACGCATCATAATCATACTATAATCAAGTTACCAGGGACAAATTACCTTCGATATAAAAGTGAACGATTTCTACTTTCTTGGACTTTGATATTAAATAGCTTCGCTAGCGTATTGACAAAAAAAAGAAAACGTTCGCAAAAATGCGATAATGATATCTTAACTAAAACGAATGCCAAATGCCCTCTAAATGCGGCGACTAAGAGCAGCACGGAGAGCTAATTATAAAATGAAAATATATAGCTCACTCTATAGATACGAGCAATGAAATTATTATTATTATATCATTATCATTATTATTACTACTACTAAATAACAAATATTATAAATAATATTATTATTCGTTTCGTTGTAACATATTTATTTTCGAACTGATATGCTCTGCTCTCTTGGCAACTTTTGACAAATTGATATTAAGGCAGTGGCAGGGGCAGGGGCAAGGGCGTCTTATCTAATCAATATGGGAAACAAAGAGCTGTTAAAAACCAGCTAACTGGTAGTTACTCGCATGTTTATAAAGCCTTCAAGAGACATGTGCCTAGGTAAGTCTGCTTGTTCCAGCTGCTTCGATGCGAGCATTATATTGATCAAAAAGTAGCCGCTGCTTCGCTAAGATTCATAAAACTTAAGGCCTTTTTATTTTGGCAATCTTATCGGGGCATGTTTGCACTTATATGGCCGAGTACATATCGAAGCAGCCGCAGCTGATCGTAAAAGTCTTACTCACCTCGATTGAAGCCCAATTTGACGGTCAGCGACAGCTCCTTGAACTCAATGTCCACGGGCTCGCGTGCCGGCAAATTGGACAACGCGTCCGTATTAAAATGTACGTCCTCCTCGCCCTCAGCCTCGGCCACTGGCTCCAACGCCGCCTGCGGCTTGGCGGCGGCCACAACTGGAGCGGCAGTGGGCGTGCTGCTGGTCTGTCCGTTCCGCCAGCTGTTGGCGCTCGTCATGGGCACTGTGGTGGCATTATAGACACCGCGTCCCGCCTTTGATGTGCTGCTCTCGCCAATCTCAATGCCCAGTCCGATGCCGGCGGTGCCGCCATCGTTGAAAAACTGCTCCCGCGCCGATAGCATTATTTTCGATCAGCTATAAAGAATTGAATGACATTTTTGCGGATCAATTACGTGAAAGGAAAGCGAATTTTTTCAGTCTGTCTTAATTTTAAATATAAGCTGATATTATTCATGTTATATAAGCTAAAAGTAACTCTTCTATAAAGACCATATATATATCTCTCTGTCATAAACTTTCAAAATGTGTAAAAATGCATTCAATGATTAATTACCAGTTGCCAGTTATGAATAGTTATAAATATGGCTAAGTAATTGAAATAGTGGGGAAAACTTGGACCTAGATTTGCCGTATAGGTTTTTTATTTCGAAATTATGGCATGTTTCAGGGTTCTATTCGACGGTGTTTTCGACAACTGATTCATATTTAAGGTTTAGTTCATTGTGCAAATAACACAATTACTTAAATATTTAGGTCAAGCTGTAAACTAAATTAGTAAATCAGTTTTCAAAATAATAAAACTGCTTTATGAAGTATTTCATAAGCATTCAATTGATGCATAATCAATTATGTATGGTAGAAAGCACACTTTTTCTAAGTTCAAATTTCTTTAGAGTATTTACATTTTTTATGATTTATTTTAATCTTCCATTAAACTTTGCATGGTGTGCAGCAGTGGAGCACTTAGCACAAGTAACTTTAACATAATGCTGGGATTTTATCAAATATTAGAGCTATTTTATTTTTTGTCTTCATATGAAAGTCGTATCGCACTATCGCACCAAGATGCAATGTGTTTAGTTCGTACGACGCTTGATTGATTTTAGAATGATGCAACGGGCGTCATGCATCAGGGAATTGTGCCACATTTTATTGGGGCAAGCAGCTAGCAGCTGCAAATGAAATTGCCAACTTGGCCAAACGGGTTTGACTGCGTGCCATAGTGCACTTTGATCGAACTGCGACGATGAGCATGGCTCCAACACGTGTGTCCAGCATTGTGAATGACTACTGTAGCTCGCTTACCTTTGCACCTGTTAATTGTCAATTTGGCGAAGCGTGCCACCCACTGCAGGTGTCCCGGAGCTTGAGCTGGAGCAAAAGCCACAGCGAAAGGGGTTTATGTTTATATTTAAATATTTAGTCGCGTATTTGTTTTTGTCACTTAAATACGCAAATGCCGATTGCAGTTGACGTCAAAATTATTCATAATATTTATTTGTTGTTTGTCAAGCTAACAAATCAAAGTGCAACCACAACTGTCACATGAAATTGAATTACTAAAGTTAAAAATCACTTATATTTGAATTAAGTTAATATGCTTATCTATTACACAAACATTTGCCAGAGGGTGTGTTCATGTACCCTACTACAACTATTTTTACACACCTTACTTTAAATGACTCTTAAGCCTGGCCTTCAAATATTTTATTTCAACTGAACTTTAAACTGGATAAGTTGATAGGAAATATTTAAAAATAGTTCTCTAAAGTTGAAATATTCTCCAATTTCAATACGTAAATATAATTTATTGACTAATTTAATAGTTCTATTAGGAACCAAAGTTCAAACCCAAGCCTGGGGTCATTGCTTTGAGCCGGGCTTTATATAATGAACTAACATATATCATATTAACAGCTACAACTGGTTGCTTTTTGAGTCTATAATTTCGTGCTAACTGTTTAAATGCACGTCGGATTTGAGTACATAAGAAATTGCAATTATCTGAAACAACCTCAATAAAATATTTAATATTTATATAAGTAATTGCAGCGCGCATTTTACTCCACTTTTCAGCACTTCTATATGTATACATACAAATATATAATTATTATTATTTTTTTTTTGTTATTAACAAACAGCTTCATTCAAATGTATATTAATTAAATAGAAAATATATTCCGTAAGATCAAGGTACAGCTGACAGAAGCAAAGCACAATTCATAGCAATAAGTATGCAGAATTGTAATTGTAGAAAAATCGTTCTGTGCCTATGTATAGTATAGTACAGGCACACGCATATATATATTTGTACACATATTTAAATATGTAATGGCATTAATCAAAACAACAAAAGCATTGTTTCAGTGCACACATTAATAAATGCTTATTGTAGGTTTGTAAATATATATGTATAAAATAAACACAAGAAATGCAATCGTCGTCGCCTTGTGACGAAGTATTTGCAATGTGTCATCTTTAACCCGCAGTCGGACACCTTATCTGCGCATCATCTGTCTCTCCATTTGAATGCGTTACATGTAAATCATGTAAATTTCATCTCACATATGGAAGGTGTCAAGTCGATAGCTCGCAGGGAAGAGGCACAGGAGCCTATCTATCATCCATCAGGTCTATTTACCTATCACTAATGGGCATTGCACTTGAACTACTTTCAGCGAAAACAGTTTCACAGCCGGTGTCAATGCCCTTTCTATACACATATATATATATATATATAGTATAGCTTACTGAAGGGCTAGACTAAAACTACGCCATTTGTGTGTGACGTGCAGGTTGAGTCTTTATCAGCAAAATTTCAATATTGATTGACACTTGTTGTCTTCTGTTTGCAGTTGTCTCTTATTGTTTGCATGCAAAAATTTTCGAAATCCGAAAATCTTTCATTTGTTGTCGTAATAGTTCGGTAATCCAGAGAGAGAAAAAACCTGTCTCAGAGTCACGCATATCGGCACAGTTTGCTTCGCAAAAATGTCGTGATTCAAACTTTGTCATTTATTTATGCTAAAGTATCAATAAAAATATATATATGTATGTATATTTGTTAAGGCAAAGTTTTGTTTTTGGAGTCTTTCGGAAAATATGCTCAAATATTATGAATTGTTATACACACATTGCACATGTGCTCTATGTACGTGCCATGTATCTGATTATGATGTTGTATGTATTGGCTAGTATTCTTTGCTCGCAAGGAAACCGGTTCAGAGAGTCCACGGCGCAGTTCTAGAGCAGGAGCATCATCTGCCAAGCCCGAAGCTCAGCACTTTTTGAGAGCAACAGAATCAAGAGCAGAACGACAGCTGCTTCCGTTTGGGAATCAGAATCAGAGCAAACCACGAAGCATTGATCAAATCTTGAATCTTAATTTGTTTTACATTCTTAAATATGCTTAACAATGTGATCATTTAATAATGGTAGCTGCTCTAAAAATGCAAATATTTTAAAAAATTGCTGAAAGGTTAATATACTCTTGGCAATGTGTAATCGAAACTAATCTTTGTGTTACGCCTTGACAGTTAATTATTGATTGAATTGTTCAGAATGAATTGGTTGTTATACCGAGCAAGAAGATCTTTGAGATAGATTATTTACAGAAAGACTCAATGTCTAGAATAAATGCAGAAGCTGGCCCATAAATATGCATAATCGAATTCGGTGATCATTATTGCAATAATTATAAACTGTTTACAAGACACTTTTTTAATCATCTAGTTACACTTTATTTTTGCGAACTATGCAGAAAGATAACTAGCTACAATGTAGAAATATTTATATAAATATATGCTTATATATAAATATATATGTTAAGATTTTAATTTTTCCACAATTCCAAATAAAATAATATAGTTATTTATTCATTTTTAATGAATTTATTTACTTTGTTTTGCTATTTAATTTTATAATAATTTAAATTTTGTTCATTTTGCTTTGCATCAGCTTTAAAGTTTTTTATAATTATTGTATTTTATTAGTTTTTTTTATTTATTACATTCTTTTTAATGATCTTTTTTTTTGTATTTTGCCAAAACACAAACGAGTCTACTTCGGTTTCACTATTCATTCCTAATTAAAATTAGATCCACATACGCGTCAGAACAATTAAATTGTTTGATTTTTGGGTTTCTTCGTCATATAATACTACTTATTTGGCGTTGTTTTGCCGTAAGGCTTCACTTTAATTAATTTTTTTGCACACAGAGTTTTAGTTCCTGGTCTTGTGTTAATTTGTAGATACAAGAGTTTCGTCATTTGCCTTACCCGTGCTTGAACGATCGCAATTAATAAATGATATTTTGCACGTCGCTGGGTATATGATATTTACGGTCTTTATATTAATTTTTCGCGCTCTATGCAAACCGCGTAACAACGTCTTCGATGTGACATCGGCGACTGGCGGCCAGCAAACAAATAATAATCCCAGCTAGCGCTGGCGATTCCCTCAGAAATCCAGTAGAGTCAGCCCCAGCCGGTTGGCGAGGCCGACACCGAGACAGAGACCGAGTCCGAGACCGAGACCGAGACGAAGACGGAGACGCAGACTGAGACTCATACAAAGACACGATCGAGCGACTCAGCTGTTGTGCGCGGGTGTGTGTGTGTGTGTGAGTGTGAGTATCTATGTGCACGTGCGTGTGTATCTGTGTGCAATGCAAGCTTTATCACAACGCTAAAACGAAGTCCGTTCGGCTCTTGGCTTTTATTAACGTACTTTTTGTTCACATCGGCTATTAATGTTTCACCGCTGTTATATTGTAGTTTTCCTTCATTGATAACAGCTCACACCTACAGCTACGAACACCTTTCAGCTTACCTGAGGCAGCTGATTGACTTTTTGGTAGTTGGCGCGATCGCTCGATCGCTTGGCAACGCCTGGGCTCGCTCTCGGGTCAGAAGTCCACATATCGAATTTATTTCTTTTAGTTCTCGTACGTAACACTACGTAATAAAATGTTGTTGCCTTTGTTGCCATATTCTTCATTTGGCTTTTTGTTGGCCCAAACTTAAACAACGCAACGCTCTATGCGAACGATATTATCGTTCAGTTTCACAATGCGAAGTCGGTCGCTTTGCGTTTTAACGTCTTTTTGTGCTCTTTCATGAATCACGTTCATTTCATTATTAACTCTAGTATATAAGAAATTATATATATATTATTGCAAGACTCTTTCTTCCTAGAGTTATAATATTAAGTAAAATTGTTTTGTTGCTTATAAAGTTATCCCTCTTTGGGGTATTTCTGCCAAAGAACTCTTATTTAGAAATCTATGTTTCTTATGTTTTTTTTTTTTGCTTATCAATGTAGCCATGGTATGATTAAATCGATTTATATGTAAGGCATGTATACTAACCATATATGAATAGAAAAATTCTTATCAGAAATTGTCAACAGGAAGCTATGAAATAATTGTCATATCAGTATACTATCTACTCATTTTTAAATTGATTCGAATATTTTACAGATAGAAATGCTTGCAAATTGAATAACACAAAGTTCAAGCTAATATACGTGTTACAGGTAGCTTGAATGTTTTACACTCATATATATCAAGCTGGTATTTTGTCATGATATTTTCAACGTTTCGTCCCAAAGTCTAAATAGATCTTTAAGAGTAAAATTTCCTATCAATATTAAACTTATAACTTATAATATAATATAAAAGTGTTTTTTCTTTCTAAGTTCAAATGCAAAGTGTATAGAAATTTTAAAATATATATATTAGAGGTCCCAGGTCTTAGGTATTATATCATAACGTTGATTTCTTGCGAGAGTAGAAATACAGTATCTTAAAGTACTTTCACCATTTCCCACATCCACAACCCTCAATACTTGAGAATACGACAAATGTGACTCATATCAAATGCTAAGCATTGCTTAGATTGTTTAAGAATAATGGTTGTGTACTTATTTATTATCGTAATTGTTGTGGTACATACACATAGTATGTGTGTGTGTGTGTGTTCAGTTTTAGACTTTGGACTGTATTTAATTTTACTGTGAATCGTGCTGAACAAAATCTAATTGAAACTTATTATAGTTTTGTAATAGAATAAAGAGAATAAATAAAATACAATTTAATTGTAATTAAGAGCTGACTGTTGAGCGCCGGTTCCCGCGAGTCTGGAGCGCTGATTAGCTGGGCAATGAGCACCCGTTTGTGGATCGTGGGTATTCAGGAGAAGGAGGCTTGACTTTGGATACTCAATGTGTTAATCAAATGCGTTGAACTCGATTTGTTTCACAATGCGAGAAGTGAAATGCTATAAATAAAAATTTACATAGGTGTCTCTTGATAAGCTACAATATCGACTAAAACACGAACTGCACATGAATTAATAAGATTAAAATATGCGACAATAAATATCACTCCATTACCACGAAATTCTAGGCAAATACTTAGTTCTTCAAGGCCCGAACTGAAAAATATTGACAACTGGCCTTCGTGTCCAGCTTACATTCTCTGCGATGTCGTCCAAAACCAAAGTCCAAATGCTTGCGGCATCTTTTGATTCCAGTTGAACCCGAAGTCAAAGTCAACGTCGACCTCGCCGTCATCAGCCTCAGTTGTGGGTGTTCTACTAAGGCGATATGCTGTATGGTATACAAATAATATGACATTGTTTTCCTGTTTGTTTATGAAGCTGATAACTCTGAATTTGAATTTGAATTGTCTTGGGCCATTTCATAAGGCAATTAATGCATTGTCTACGAATGCTCTCAACATGTGCCGATTTTATGATCTATTTGTTGATGGCGTGATTAAAAAAACCCCGACACTGCACACTGAGAAAAATATAGAATAATCATCAAAGGAGAACATATTTATTTAAATTATAGCTTAGGATCAATACAAATATTTTAGGTTTTCAAAGTAATTTAACTTGATCCCAGCGTTATTTTGTTAATCATTGTATTTTGAGAATGTATTAAAAATCCATCCGGACTGACGTGTGTTCTTTGTGAAGGTTATTATACTGACTCCATAATGAATTTATATTCTCACTCGATATAGTTTATAGCCATGCCCGTTTGTCGGGCGGTGCGAACGGTTATCTTTAAGTTATGATACTAGCCTAATGACACCTATTTTAGCTGTAGTCGGGATAGTCACATATGGCTAAAATGGAAAACGACACCTTAGTTTCTTTGTGAACCGGATAATTGAGGGGCTTAGTTTAGTTTAGTTTATGCATATAATGTTAGTATACTAGCGAGTATTCCCCGGCTTGCCGTGGCAAGACAACTTAAATCTACCTATACTATCTTGTTCACCACGTTTATTGTTATTTTTGAAATAGATAGTTAGTTCGAAGTCCATCAAATAAAGAACCAAAAGTTGGAATTAACGGTTTCCCGTGTTAGTCTTATGCTCAAAATCCTGAACCCCAAGATATAAACTTTTCTTCATTAAACATGTGACGCTCATTTTTATTCAAGAGCGCTAGATATTCCGAAAACTGAAACATGTATCATATAAACTTTTCCAACAGTTGCGGATGAAATTTCCAAAGTCACAATCGGACAAAATTATAACTTCCACCAAAAAGTCTTTGAATTGCATTTTCCACCAGGGAAGCTTGGTTTCTGTGGAATTATTGAAAGACGTCTCAAAGATCCTTTAACCTGATAACGGATCCAAAACATAACCCACCAAATTTATAACCGCCATTCCAACCGAGAAGGAATGGATTTTGGGAAAAGTTTTAAACACCCGTCTTAATAATTTAAACAAAAACCTTTGAATATAATTTTGGGTGGAATTAACCAAAGCCTTCCCGTCTTAGCGTCCGCGTCCATCGTATAAGATACAGTGAACATTCCAGCTTCCTAGCTCTTGCGGCTTGGGATGCGTGTTGATCACCAATCAGTCAAGCTATAAGGCAGTCAGGACAAACAAATATATAGAGAACATATAGACCTATTTGACCTAATCGACTGTTCAACGCACGGCCCATTCGGTTAGAGCTAGGAAGCTGCTTAGTTACCCCATGTAATATATGTGTTTTTAGGTTTCTTTATCATTTACCTTTAACATTTGTTTTTTAAGATATCTGTGAACATTTATATTTATCCCCTGGGTGATAAATGGGCCGCCAATGTTGTTTGGCGAACGTTAAATCTTCCTCCGATCGGCTTCAAGCTTATTTGCAAAGCTCTGAATAACATTTTATTATATTCCTATTTAAATGATGAGTTTTATGATTAACGATTAGGAAACGGTTCTTTTTCACTCAAATTTAATTTAATTGACAATTTTAAGGCAGTCGAGTTAAATTGAATATTCTTACTTTCGGCAAGTGGGGCGAAACCTGAGTTAAAGCTTGTAAACTACGATCTCTAAAGCTAAAGGGCGATACACATGAATTGGTAAATATTTCTAAGTTAGAGTAAAAGAACTTGGAATATAAGAACTTACGTTAAAAACTCTAATATGCAACATTATTTAATAATAAAGAATTACTGTCTATATGACTAAATGGGAAGTAAAGAAGAGGCTATATCAACGCAACAAGTCGGAAAAAATCAATGTATGTGTAATATAACAATTAAAGACCAAACGACAATATGCTCTCCAGAGACTAAAATTGTTAGATACTCACCTGTTTATCATTTTTAACAATTACTCGGATAGGTAGATTTGAAACACTTTCTTTTTTGTCATGATGATACCGCTACAAATTTCTCACACACCTGAAATTTTGCTCAACCGGATTTAGATGTCTCAATTGTAACGGTTCAGCAAGATACAGGCGCGAATGAAATATGCCGGTCAATGGATAGCACCAGAAAGATGAACTCCTGTTAGCCTGCATTCAGCTGGCAACATAATCGCAACCACAACCGCAACTATTCCTGACAACGCTCGAGCCTCGACTGATGCACGGAGCACACCAACAGCCGCTAGGTAGCCTCCCGAAATGCCACTTGATCAACTAACTAACTAACTAACCGCCCGTCCGCGCCCGACTATGTATAAAAACCTTTTTTTATTTCTATTTTTTTTGTTTGGGGAGTCGACATTAGAATTAGACTCGGAACAAAAGGAACAACAATGCCGGCTGGCCGCTTGGTTGGCTGACTGACTGACTGGGTGGGTCACTCAAATGTTGCAACAGCGGCGCATGCTTTCTAAACGCCACCGTTTCGCTTGTTCTTGTTGTTGTCGTTGTTGTGGGACGCACCTTACTAGTACAAATAGCCAGATAGAGACAGAGCGACAGCTGACACCAGCGAACGCGCCTTTTTAATGAGCTGACCCCACCTAGTCGGTGTGCGTGTGTACACCCACATAATAGCATCTACCTAACGGGAGAGGGCGCCACATGGCGTGTGTATGTGCGTGTGCGTGTGTATTTGTTGTACAGTTCCCATAGGGCGGGGGTGGCTTGGGCCTTGGTTAGCATATAATGTAACCGTTTATCATTGGACAGCCGTATATTCTTATATCCTGTCATATCAATTTTATATGTATTTAACTAAATGGGTTAATGACTTGGCAAATGCATTCCTTAATTAAATTCACGTGTCAGATGCAGCGCGTGAAACTGATCTAGAAAACCTTAATTGGTAGCATTTACGATGTAGTTCTTTTTGCAGTAATTGATTGTAGATCAATTTTCTATATATTGCTTTAAGCAATAAGTCCCCAAGAAAATTTAGAAAATAATATTATTACCATCATCTTACTTAGTTTAGCCTCCTAAACATCGAATGTAATTAAGTTAACACGGGGGTCTAACTTTTTCACAGCTGATACCTTTTATAACGAAAGTCAAGAAAGAGTTTTTCAATATCTAACCTTAAGATTGAACAATAAGTAGAAAACTTGGGCAGCCAATCTCTTAACTTATTTTAAAAGATATTTCTGCTCCTTTTACTTTTGTCAGCTTCACAAGTTTGGAACAAGTCCTTCACAAGGCTTTTCGTAGAAGGGAAAATAATTTAAATTTATAGAAAGACAACAGCTTTTACATTATATTATATATTTTTTCTTATTTTGTCGTCAACATTTATTAATCCTCCTTGTCGAATTATGATGTATGAGAAAGGCGGTGTCTATAAATTTGTCTAAAATACAGCTAAAAGAAATACTCAAGTAATATTTTTCCAAAAGCACCAGAGGGAGTCATTTTGAAGTTACAAAGACATTCGCTACCAATATTTATATGCCACTTTTAGGTATTCACAGTCCATTGCTCTATAGCACACCTTGTTAGAGGGCCAATCCTTAAAAGCATGCTACATACATATGTGCAGTCTATGTACCCATATACTGGCACACCCATGGAGTAGAGCGACGTGCCAGTTTTCGCGCCCCACAATTTGCCCTTTTTCTAGCTAGCAGCGTTATGCCAAATGGCCACGCAAGGAGCAGGACTGGCGCAGGGATGATCGGATGAGCGGTCACTAAAAGGGCGCGTTTCACATTAACACATGGTCAAATGCCAGTCTGGCTATGTGTACCACATACCCACTGTTTAATGGGATTGGCATTGGTGTCCCGAACGTACACACATTTATTAACATTTTAACTCTTAGCAGCTAGTTTGGTTAATTGAAATTTGAAGGGGTTTCAAACTCAATTCTCATAAGAGATGTCCGATCCATTCGAAAAATTATAGGTAGTTTTTTTATGAATAGAATTTTCTTTAAAAATCTCTTGATTTTGAAACATTCGTTTTTTCTTAAATTTTAAAATTAATACACTTTCAGTATTATATTTGTATACGGGAATGTAAGTTCTCCAATTACTTCGCATCTTTGATATATCCCCCGATACGCAGCATATTTAAAAACGCGTTTTAATATATATTGGTAATTACGTAGTAATGAAGGCTGTATTACACTAAACGCAGACTCTGTTTCTCGCTGCAAATTTTAAAACAACATATTTTAAAACATACCCCTCCTATGCGATTCTCATAAATTTATTGAGAACTTCAAGTTATGTTGGCAGTCTAATAAACTCTCATTTCTGGTCATAATCGTACTTTAATTTTATTATTGAGCTTAATCTCTTTCCACACTCAGTTTATTCCTTTTTCTTTCTCCTGTTCTATAAAATAAATGGCAATGAAATAATTGTGCGTGTATATGTGAATTTTCGGGCAAGTACATATTTACATATATACATAAATTGGAATATAAGTTAAGGAAATTCAGATGTGTATTATTGATTGCACATTGCTCTGATTATATATAACTGGGAGCAAAATAACTATCGAGTTTCTCACCGTTTCTTTGCACATTTGCACATTTATATAAAGTTCCGAGTCCACTGCTGGAAAATTACATACAAATCTGCCCCTTACCTTACCCATATTAGCAACGGGCGTGTTGTCAATGCTGACCATTGGCTGGAAACTACTTTTGTATACTCGTGTACATATGTATCTCATCGAAACCCGATTAAATCCATTCGTTTAGTTCATTGGTGCTCCTCTTTGTAACGCTCTGTTTTTTTATGATCTTTGTTTTCGCCATTAAACTTTAGCAGAGGGTGCGCTAGCTGTTTGAACAGCATTTACTATCAATGAAACGCTATTTAAATGCAACTAAATAATTAACAAAATTTACGCTGCGCAACGATTTGTTTGTATATAATTAAAGCAACAAATTGTTTGCTCGTTTTTTGAAGCAAATCAATTAGTGAGAGCTTGTAGCGTAAACAACATGATATTCATGTTATAACAATATATTAAACTATGCCAGTTCAGCTTGTTCCGCCGGCTCTGATTTAGGTTTAGCTTCCTTCGTTTGCGGCGTGCCCAAAGCCATAGGCAGGCGGTCGCCCCAGCGACTAACTCTTGCACAGCTGTAGGCGGCTCTGGAATAGATGCAATGATTGATCGATTAGGAACTAGAAGAAACGTTGCATACAAGATTGGTCGCTACTTACTTGCCGTGCTTTGCTGCCGTAAAGATGACTTCCTGCAAATTGCCAGATTCCGTGCACAGGCGACAAATCGAATGTTTCGAACGCACCAAAGTAGGTCGGACAATGCGTGGCCATTGTCGATAGGCATCTGTTATGGGACCTTTCTTCAAAATGGCATAACTATACACAGAACTTTGACGATCTGAAGCCGAATCACTGCTCAGACGCAGCGGAGCGTAGGAAATTTCAAAGTTGCACGGAGTGCGATCTGCCAAATCTTGCAGTCGTGGACAGGGCAGATCGTGTGGGCACTGGAAAATATATTGATAAGTTTCACCCGGAAAAAAATGTATAGGTACTTACTGGCGCCAGCGTTTGACCCGCATGTTCCCCATCAGCTCGCAGTAGAAATCGTCTCGCTTCATTGACTAGCTCGCTTCCGCGTCGTGTACCCTCCTCCACGATGACCATGTAGCCATCACACTTACGCCATAGATTCAACAGAATCTCCTGGCGCTGCTGCTTGTCGGCCAACTCGAATAGTGTATGCGAAATAATAACTAAATCATATTTCGTATCAATGGCGGGCAAAAATTGTCTATAAAAAACATTGCGCAGCGCAACTTGCTTATTCTCCTGACCCTCCTGCAGTATTAGCTCCGACAACTCGTTCATTTCCCGCGATCTGTCGACATTGTAATACTCAAAGATGCTGTCGCGCCAGAGTTCACTGGCCGCCCACATGGCGGTGCCAACGCCAGAGCCAAAGTCGAAGTAGCTGCGTGGCTTGAACTGTTCATCGCGCAACTGCAGCTCTGTCAGCACACGCTTCAGTACCGCATACTCCTGTGCGGCTCTGCCTACGGCATAAACAATGGCTTCGTATTTACCATATTCGATGCGTTTCCAGGCGTAGGTACGCTGACTCAAACGCTTGTTGATCTCTAGTTCACGCTTGCGTTGCCAACGCGCCACCTCTTCCTCACCAAGCGTGGCTAACCGTTCTAGCGGCATCTTGGAATTGACCTCTTCAATAATCAGTCGCTTTTTGTTTTCAATTTCTGATGGCGTTGGCGGCGGATGGCGCGATTTTATGTAACGGTTCAGCAGATCACTGTCGCGCAGCACTTTTCTCACAGGATGATCACCCACAATGCGCTTTAGAGTATCGCTCAGCTGTTTGGGCAGCTCGACATGATTGGGCTTTATGATGCCAGGATGCTTGCGCGGCTTTATTGCCGCCTGCTCCAAATCTGCAAGCACAGCCGGTTCAACTGCAGCACTGATTTTGGATGTGTATCGTTGCAATAGGTGTGTGCTTGTTAGAAAAAGTCGCGGCGCGAGCATTATGTGTCCAGCTGTGTCCAGAATGAAAAGCGAGCCCATGTTTAATGGACTTTTACTGCACAAAAAGAAAATAAACAAATCACATGTGGCGCCCGTTGCAAGCAGTGGACTATTTTGTTAAGTTGTGCAACACAACTGGCACGTTTTCCAGCACTATTTCAATTTAAGCTGGGTATGCAAATAAGTTGCGTTGGCACTAACAGAATTTCATTGTTGAGCACACAACAGCAACCATTTTCATTTGTTCGCCCTGGCAATTATTTGATATAATAGATACTATTTTTTGTTAACAGCTAGGTGGATTTATTAGTAAGACATTAACTCAATTTCGTTCCACATAGCATGTTCCACTATTTAAGCAGCATACTAGCCTTAAGTGCGTCGCCGCTTCGTTTTTACTGGCAAAACGGAACCATTGTAAAACAGATATAAACAAAATGTTTTAGCTATAAATTATGGACGAATATGAAGCACAGGTGAGTGTGTCACAAGATGATGATGTCGTATAATACCTATTGTCTGCATTTTAGTTGCTGGTGGTTGAGCAGGCGCTGCTTGTGACTACCGACGAACAGCAGCGGGAAGAATTAATAGCACTACGTACAAACTTGGAGGAGCTTCTTGCGCTGACCAGAAGTAGCGAAGCAGACGATACCAACGACACAAAGACACAACAGGACACTGAAATCGATGACGAGCTAAAACGTTTTCAAAGTGAGCTAAGCAGCTTAGAGCGGGAACAGACGGATTCACAAGATGACCAGCAACGATTGGAAGAACTTCGCACCAAATACAATGCTCTGTTGGGAGAAAAGTGTTCGGCACCGCATGAACATAGCTGGGGTGCACTTAGCTATCACAATGCACTGATATGTGGCGTGGACGATGAATTAATTCTGGATAAAAATGGCATTTTAGACGTACGATTGCGCGTTCTCTTTACAAACCCTACGCATCGCGAGATGTTGCCTTGCAACTATTACCTGGAGGGTGAATGTCGATTCGACGAAACTCGATGTCGTTATTCTCATGGAGCTCTAGTGCCAGGAGCGGCCATTAAAGACTACAATGCACCAGATTTTTGCAGGTTGGCTCGCAACTGTCCAGTGCTAGCCAAGCTGCAGGATCGTCTGTGGCATCGTGGTCGTGTGCTGTGTGTAAACTTCATGGAACAGCAGTGTCGCGTGCGCTTGGATGGCCAGGAACACAAGGAGCGTGAACGAGACTTTCCTTTTGAGGAACTTTTTCCGTTGATAGCCGAAGAAGATGACGAACTAAGTAGCGATAGTGAAGAAACAAATGAAACAGATGGAAGCGATGCAGCGAATGAATCCGACATGGATGACGTGGAGGCTGCACGTCAAGCACGTATGGTGGAGCTTAGCTTGTTTACGTTTAAGCCAAACGAACGATTGGGCGCCTGGGAGCAGTATACGCGTGTTAGTGCCCAGATAAATTATGACAATCAAAAAATTAATACATTCAATTACAGGGCATAGGCTCCAAACTGATGGCCAGCATGGGTTATATACACGGCACAGGCCTTGGGTCGGATGGTCGCGGAATTGTTACGCCGGTTAGCGCGCAAATACTCCCACAGGGCCGCTCGCTCGACGCCTGCATGGAGTTACGTGAGGCAGCCAACGGCGATAAGGATTACTTTAGTGTAGAACGCAAACTAAAGCGGGCCCAGCGTCGGCAGCAGGCAGCAAATGAAAAGGCCTACGAACGGGAGTCGAAACGGACAGATGTGTTTGCTTTTCTCAATGGCAGTGTGCTGGGACAGGGTAGTCAGCGGACCGAGAGCTCCACCAAGACGACAAAAATTGATAATCTCCAGAAGCATACTAACAAATCGCTTAATGTGGAAACGGTGCGCATAGCCGATGACATACGTAGAAAGCAGCGGGACATTGCCAAAACGCAGCAATCGCTTGCACGAAACGCCATCGATTCGCAGCTGCAAAAACGGTTGAGCTCCCAGCTTCAAAGCCAGAAACAGGAACTCGCTACGCTGCAGGCTGAGGAGAGCAGTCTCAGCAAAGAGCAGCAGACGCGAAAGAGTAAAAATAAAATGTTTGAGTTCTGAATTATGATTCAGTTCTTTTATATTCTTACATCTATCTAATCTATAATTCTCGGGTATATTTCTCTAAGTGCTGCCAAATGCACCTGCCGTTAGCACGGCAGTCATATACTGCTCCAACAACGCCTGCGCCAGATGTGAACCATGCTCCACGGCTAACGCGTAAGCTGTCTCTCCATTCTCATTAGTTGCACTAAAGTCCAGATCCCTGGCCAGCAGCTCATTGCAAGTGTGTGGATGATTGCCTGCCGCCGCGTACATAAGTGCCGTATTGCCCACAATGTCCATTTGGGTGGCGATTGCACCACGGTCTAACAGGAAACGCACAATTTCATTGTGTCCACCAGCGGCTGCAAGCAACAATGGTGTAACCATGTCCGGCGCCAGGCTATTCACATTTGCGCCTGCCGCAACAAGCAATTGCGCCGACACCAATTGGCCATATGACGCGGCCCAGTGGAGAGGTGTAAATCCATGCGAATCCTTGAAATCTACGTGTGGCTGTCGTTGTAGCTCGGCCTTTACCTGCTCTTCCGTGATTTCACCTTGACCGGCGCGTTCATGAAAAGACAGCGACACCTCCACAGTACAAAATGTAGCCTCAGTGTTACCACGCTGCAGATTCGTTAGGACCGTCGATTGAGGACGATATGGTAGAAATGCGCTCTTACGCTTAGTCGAGTTGGCATCCAGCAATATACTTGACCCGTGCAGCGTAGAGGAAGCCGGTGGATGTACGTGGGAAGGTCTAGAGGGTTCATCATCCTCGGAGTTTGTGCTGGTCTGTAGTTTGTTTACAGGTGCAACCATTGCCTACCTTATTCTTCTATTATCAATTCCTGCAAACGGTATTTGTAATAATTTTATAAAACATTTACTAAAAGTACCACGTTTATGGTACAAAACAGTATCTACGCAAATATGTTTTTACTGCAAATAGCGCTTGCCTTAAAATGCTCAGCTGATTTTTGCCAAACAGCTGCTCGCTCAGCTGATCAATGTGAAAAATAACAATTATTAAACGCAGCTTAAACTACCAACGGTTTTTTTTTATCATTGTTGAAAAGTGATTAAAATTGCATTTCTTGAGTAATTCCTGTGGTATATTAATTTAATTCGATATAAAGTGTTTAATAAAGTTTGTTTCGGGGTCATAAGAGTGTCAAAACAAAACCGTAGCATTCATGCATATTTATATTCATTTAGCTAGAGATGGAAGTATGGCGGTATTTTAATTTGCAAGTGCTGCTTATCGATAACAAAATTACCCAGCTGGTGATGGTTGTGTTTTGTTTGGGTTTTTTTATATTTTTTTATTAACAAAATTAATTATGTAAATATATTTAACTGATTCATTAGTACTTACTTATGTGTGTGAGCGTGTGTTTCATAACAGGTTTATTACTGTGGCGTTGTTAATAAAAAATACACCCTGCACCTGTTTGGCTGGTTTCAAAGCAAACCTGCGTTTTTGGGCCTTTTTTTGCCCCTTTAACATTGAGGAAATTTTTCGCAATTAAATTGCGACGAAGTTTGGACCCACGAACACAACACTATCACAACTTCATAACAAAATGGGGAACAATGTGAGTGCCAAGGCCGATGGCGAGGGCAGCGAACCTCCGTTGGACGGTGGGAAACATAAACACCACCATCAACATCACAAGTCCAGCATACAATCATCCAACAGCAATAACAATGCCAACGATGTTGTTGTCAGCAACAGCAGCGCCAGCGGCAGCGGCAGCAATAACAGTCTCAAGGTGCAGTCACAAACGCAAACAATGACCAGATCAGCATCAGGCGCAGATGTGACAGAGAAGTACCTTACCCAGCTGGTGCCAGTAGAGCGCCTGGCTGAAATATTAAAGGAACAGACGAGTAACAAGTACGGCATCAATGGCATTATGTCAGATGTTTTTGTGGTGAGCAAGCACAGTTAATTAGCTGATAACAGTTTTATAGCAGTTTCAAAACAATTATTTTCACGCACACAAACACACACAGTCTCAAGTGTTTCCCGAATACACTGATTTGGGCCATCGACTCTTTCAACTAATGCACCTTAACTCTAAGGCAACAACGAAGCACCTGGGCACCGTGGCCTTTCGACAGCAATGCGAACGATTCCTGGGCATCATGGATGATGCTAAGGTGCTGGAGAGTTACATCAAGATGTACGCACAGGACGATAATCCAGATTTGATAGACAAAGCAGGCGTCACACGCCTGTTGCTCATCTGCTATACGATTGCCATGCAACACTCGGGGAATGCTGTGCTCTGCACGGCCATAAACAGGACGTTTGGCTCTGTGACCAAGTCGATATTTTTTAGCCACGATAGCCTCAGCTTGGGCTTCGTTTGCCGTTGGTTCGAGCAGAATTTGATTCGTCTTGTTCTACTGGTTCACAAATACTGCGTCCATACGCTCTCCACTGCATATCGCGGCTTGGAACAACAGTCTCAGTCGTGCGGAATTGAGCTACAAACGCCAGTGCTGGAACAGCGCAATCCATTTGCATCCAGTGATGCAACGGATCACAGTGCGCCCGCCTTGCACAATGAGACGTTGATGCCGCTGTCACAAGCGTGGCTGCTGGCGGGCGCCCTACCCCCACTGTATTCCAAGCCACGGACGATTGTGCCGCCCAATAGCAGCAACAACAGCAGCGCTTCGAGCGCTGTGCAGATTTTCAAGGATAAACTGTCAATGATGCCATCACACTGGACACTACTGTACGATTCCAACGAGCATGGGGTGGGTGCCAATCGCTTTTTGCACCATGTACTCGGCTACCGCGGTCCGACGCTGGTTCTGCTGCACACCAAGGACGAGCAGACATATTGCATTGCGGCGCCCAATGAGTGGAAGGAGACGCATTTGTTTGTCGGCGGTGAGGGTAGCTGTGTGATACAGCTGTTGCCCAAGTAAGTAATAAAAAGAAAACACGGTCAGATTTAAAGGGGAACTCTACAGTAGAAACAATTTCATTTCCATTGTCCTTGTAGATTTGTGATACTAGAGAAGAAGCCCAACATTTTGTACCTTAACACCAGCATACGCGGCTATCCCAAGGGCTTGCGAGCAGGCGCTGATCCGCGCAAGCCCATCATATCGGTTGACGAACATTTCGAGAATGTAGACTGTAAGGGCATTGCGGCGGGCCTTATGTCCATTGAGGCAAGTAAATTGTTAATATGGTATATTTTTTGCTATATTTGTATGTGCAATAAGCCTTAGTCAACACAGTATACATATATAAATACTTATGTATGGTATAAAAATTCATAGACATATTCTAACGTATATCGCATATATATTAACGGCGTAATTTCCAGTCTAAGCATTTAAAAACAACACTTTCCAGCAATTGATAACCGAAGGCCAATTTCGCCTGTAAGCTTTTACAGAGCTTTTACAGAGGTAAATGAGCCCAGAGCTAACATTTAGCCGCGAAAGTGTGTGTACATTTGAATGAAGTCTAAATTCTCCTCACCAAAAATATAAACGACGATGTTACAATTACCAACAACAAAAACTGCAATGTCTTACAGGTTTGGGGCTGCGGCGATAAATCATCACGCGAAGTGCAATTGGATATTAAGAAATGGCAAATCAAGGAGGCGGAACGTCAGCGCACAGTTAAATTAACAGCCGCCGATTGGATGGATCATCCGGATCGATACCTTCTCGAGCTGGGCGGCAGGCAGAACTACAACAACTAAAAGCAATAATTATTGCTGTTGTTGTTGGTGCGTGTATTGATTCGAAAGCAATTGGTGTGTGCCTTTAATTCGAGAACGCGATTAAAATTAACGAGGAATACTTTTAAAAACGATGATACTTATTAGTCATTCGTTCTCACGCAGCGCGACAAGAGTTTGCTACCCTGGACTGAAATTGTTTTTTGATTTTTATGTTGTTTGATTAACGAATTTTGTTTCATGTTTTCCTATGTTCAACGGCAAATTGGAATCGATTTGATATATATTTTAACGTTATGTGTCGTAATGCCATTTTAATTATACTATTCGATTAAGCTTTTGCTTGTAGTTAAAAGCGTCGTCCTTGTCACCAGTTCTGTATTTCCTTTTTTCTAATCGTCCGCTTGTTTTTGCAATTTTTAAGTGTCAGGTAATTTAGTTTTTCTTTCTATTTTTTCGTTTTCTATTTGTTCTAATCTTAGAATGCAAGTATTATGAAAAGACAAAAAATTTTTAAATAATAAACATAATCAAATGTTGCAAATATGGCTTTGAATCTTTTTATGACCAGGCGCTGATTTGGTGGAACCGTTTAATTAAGTGTATGGTGCTTATCAGCCAAGCACTTCAAAAGTTGATAAATTTTCCACACTCATGCATACCATACGTATGCGTTTACAATGATTCATGATTTTATCTGTTAAAGAATGAGTTTGATAAAAAAAGCCATTATTTGCTGGGTTGCTTTAAAATGATATCATTATGTATATGGCAAGAAATAAAGTTTTAACAATCAAATGCAAAAATGATGAAGATTCATTTTTGGGTTAAGTATTCCAGTCTCAAATACAAATTCAGACAATTGACCCATTGAATATATCCAAAAAGAATCCCAGTCTTAATTATTTCAAACATAACCCAATAATTCTTAAAAAATATTTAAATGTCGTACTATTTCAAAGGACAGCAACAGTACAGCTCTATTATATTGTCATTTACAAGAGTCACAAAGACAACTCCTTGATGCTATGCATCTTGAAGAAAATTCAACGGAAATGTAAATGCTTAGTATAAATATAAACATTCTTGGTGGAATGTTTTGGTATTTTGGCAATTTAAAAATTTCTATAAAAGCTGTAAATTAAAATGGCAAATGTATAAATATAACATAATAAATTTCTTTCTGGTATCTTGAAGTAAAAGTATAAATTACTAATGTATAATGGTTCAAGAGAAATATGAATAAAACAAAAATAAAATAAAAAACGCACATTTTCCTACTGCAAGTTGAAAAAATAAAATGATATAGAAAATATCCGAATGGATTAATATAAAACAAAAATGTTTTTTAAATAATAAATACCAATAAAACTATTTGAAATGATAAAAACCGAAAAAAATACATCAATTAAGAATTTGCATAATTATATTATTGAGAATTACATAAGTTAATATACAATATATGTTTTCAATATAAGTTACGCCCTTTTCTGACCGGCAGTCACTCCATTCACAATCTTTTGCTTTAAGGGTATGTATCAATTTATCTACTAAGCAACATACGAGCACAAATACGAGGGTACAGGGTATTACTAGCCTAATAAAAGTACAAACTACTGACAGTCACCATAGCGTCGAGTCTAACTATCTGCATTTGTATAAGTGTATAATTTTCGTAGAATTTATAATTGCCTATGATTTTGAAGTTCAATGTATAAAACGTTCGAGCCTAATCTATAAATATATATATATATATGTTTAAGAAAATCTATCGATTCCCTTTGCATATAGATTTACATATGTTTAATGAAGATTCGTTGGAATTGAATGAATCTCTAAACCGATTATATATGCAGCTATTTTATAAAATCAGTTGTTGCTTTCGCATTGAAAACTAAGGCCACGCAATTTAGAATTTCCCAATTTGATTGGGTTGCCAGAAGAGTAAGCTATATGTGAGTATTAAGCTTAATTACAAAGGAATTTATGTTTGCCAATCGGTTGACTAAATAATAATTGAGTGAGTAATCGAAATAACTGATAAGGTATATAAACAGAATAAATATCGCTACTTCAATTTTAAATGGGTCTAGGTGATGTACTCTCTGTCTCGTCGACGACGCGTCGTCGATGCCACAACCACAATCGGCATCTGTTCAACATTCTCTCCACTCTCTATATCATCATCAGCGTCATCCTCATCGTCATCGTCTTCATCGTCGTCGTCATCGTTGTCATCGTCCCCGCCCGTTGAGTTGGACCACTCGGATGCAGTTTGGTTGCTGCACGTGGCGCTGAATTTTAAGCTGCTTGACATGCCAAATGAAACGGACAGCGATGCACTCAGCGATGAGGCATTCAAATTTTGACTAATTTCTACATCGTCCCCATCCTCGAGCACATCAATGTGCTGATGCTGATAGCGTTGTCATCTGCCCGCGCCCAGCAGCAGTGCATAATCATCGTTGGACTCGGGTATCGGGGCTGCCGCAGAAGCAGCAGTACGCGCCTGCAGGAAACTGCTGCCACCGGCTTGTGGCGGCCCAACGCCACCGAGAAAATGCTGCTGATCCCGTTCGCGCAGATGCTGGTTCGTATCGCGTTGGCGCGCCGACAGTTTCAGATTGGAGCCCGGCAAATGCAGTTGTTGTTGTTGGTAATTGTTGCTATTGCTATTATCATCAGCCACATCGGTGCCTGCTATAGGAAATCGAGATGGGGAATGAGTTTGGTGTTCAGTTAGTGGACCCATTAGCCCAACATTAACGGGCACAATTAACCGACTCGTTGTGGCGCCATATGTGGCATTGCTGTTACCTGCTTGTGCGACGTTACCCCCCGACATCGGCTGTTCCTGCCGCTTGCCAATTAAGTACTCGGACTCGCTGCTAGAACGGCGTGGACCCCGCGCCAGCGGCTGGTATGTACTTCGACCCTGAAAACGTCGACTAATTGAGCTGCTGACCACGCCCAAGTGCTCCGTAACATCCTCCTGCATGTCCGAGATGTCCATCATAGAGAGGAAGGCTCGACACCAGCTGTGATTTGGATTGTTCCAATACTGTGGTGAATTAATGTGGAATGGATGGTGGGGAAAGCTGTAAATGTGAGCCACGGCAGCAATAAACATCTCTATGCATATAAGAAAGTTCTAAAAACAAACAACAACAACAAAACAATTAAAATAACTTTATAGAAACCCGATCAGATATGCAATCAAAGACTTACTTGCAGCATGGACGCTAGATTTGCATCACCGACATCGCCAAAGATGCCCTTAATAATCCCGTAGTATACCAGCGCATTGAGCAGCACTCCTTGGCTAAAAATGGGAAAAATAAGAGATTACTGTTTAACTATAATGAAGTATTGTTTAAGTACTTACAAAAATGAAAAGAACACAACAGCCTTGATACACAGAAATTTTGGTATCGGCTTCATGGGCTTCAAGTCCTCTTTGTTCGCCCGATAGAAAAGCACCAGGCAGTACATGGCCACAAACTGTGAGATATTGTTAATGACCACAATATAGGGGAAGGCTACATTTCCGGCAAACTCGCCCTCGCCATAAACGCCGCACAGTTCGCAAATGCTGTGCCGATTAATAGGTAAGACATTATTTTCATTTGATTAACATCTACAGATAACGAAATATTGCTCGCCCTAATATGCCCCAGCTTAACATTGGAACATATAGAACTATTCTATGATACATAACAAAGTTGTTAAACAAAGAGTTTAGTTTTTCGATTGCCTCTTTTTCCATTATCAAATTTGATATAATTTTTAATAAATTAAATGATGTAAGCATAGCAATTATTTATCAATTTATTTTTATACATTGTAATCTCTACTATTATCATTTGTTCTCTTATTCTTATATATATTATTTTTAAGATTTCCCTCTAAGCATGCCAAACAAAACAACCTGAGGCTCATTTAATATTAATGCTAAGAAGAGAGCTCATCATTGTTTATACGGAATTGCAACGTGGCATTTTATACATTATCATACTCACACCGAGATGAATGTCGTGATGGGCCGCACCACAGTGTACTGCAATATGCCGTGCTTGCAATTGTGGATGAACTCGCGACCCATGACCCAGGGTCGCATGCAGCAGAGCGGAAAGAAGTGATGCACTTGCGGCTTGTACTCCATTGTCGCCTCCAGGTCCATGCCGAGATTCAAGTAGTTCAACAAATAAACCATGAAATTGTAGATTACGTATGCCTCATAGCACTCTCGCAGCGAGTCAACGTAGATGGAATGCTTGGGAAAGAGCAGGCCGAGCCACTGTAAACAAATTCAAATTCAAATTCGAATTTCAATGACTTCAATGCGAGCAATGTGGAACAATAATTGGACATGATTCGATTACGGGTCTCGATTTCAACCGCTTCCATTGGCCCACTTACCGCATTCAACGCGTAGATGGGCACCATCCACAGTATGCGTATTATGTGCTTTTGTAGAATGGGCTTTGTGAAATGTATGACGTGTTGTATGATGTGCCAAATGGAAATGGGCACCGCGGATAGAACGAACAGACCGCCGATGAGTATAAGCTGGTCATTTTGTTGGAAGCCATCCTTCACCGAGTTCACAATCAGCAGGGGCACCACAATGATCGCAAATATCGCATAGGTCACAATCAACAGGGGCCGTATCCAGATGCGCCATTCTTCGCAGAAGCGGCGTATGTCGAGGCGGCACATCCTGCACATAAATTTTGTGTTGGCTGTGTGTGTGTGTTTGAAGAAATGTTTCGAGTTTTGCTTTCGTCACAAGACAAAGCCCCAGAGCAGCAGCAGTAGCGGAAACGACGTCGTTGTTGTTGTTATTGTCGCCGCCGCCCCGTTATTGTTGGTTGTCGGTTTTGTTTGATACGTTTGTGTCCCTCTCAGGCTTTTAAATGGCACGTCTCTTACACCCGCGCACTGTTTGCAAGCGCCCAGCGCACATCGTTGCTATCGCTTGTTTTACAACACACACGCAACACAATATAAGCTAAGCTGTAGTATGCAAATTTTAACTATTAAGAAACTTTTGCGTTTTCTGTGTAGTGACAATCGCTTGATAAGGGGAAACTTTTAACTGTCTGGCATTATCGAAAACATTCAAGTGCTGCAAAATGTCAAGTCATTTGCATAATTTTTCAACACTGACGCAAGCAGAGTTGCTATTGGTACTTTATACTTTTTCTTGCTTATTGTATTAACATTTCTGTAATAATTTCCCCAAATTTTAACATTCTACACAAATTTCCCCCTGCTCCAAATTTAATTTTCTCTTGATATTGTATATGTATTTTAATTACAGATTAAAGAATTATAGAATTAATGCATATTCCATGCAGATAAAAACATTAAAAGCTATTAAACATATATAGTGTCCTTTAAGCTGCTGCTACGGTTCAAAAACAATATCGCATCGATCTGATTCTGGCTACCAGTTAGCATAAATCGCTTATTGTAATCATAAATCTGTTCACGCAACACCTTCTTGAAATTCAGATTTACCACACCAGGTACTCCCTGATATAGTGTAGCCAAGTCGCGTAGCGTTCCATAGATATGGCCCATTTTGTTCCACCACTCAATGGGCGACTCGTCCAACTGGACAATCACCTCATTACGATAACGCTTGAGGTCAGTTTCCACAGTGCTGTCGGCATCTCGCTTTGGCGGATTAGGTATCTCTGCAACGTCAAACAGCAGTTCCAGTTCTAGAGAAAACTCGTTTTAAATTAATCTAACTATTGCTGTAATATTTAGCAAATTCGACTTACTAGATTTCTTCGCACTGTGCGAGGTGGCAGCTGCGGCAGACGAGCTACTGCCAGACTTGACATTTGGCTCCGTTTTAATGGTTACTGTTGGAGCGTTGACGGGTGCAGTGGGTGCCACATCAGCCGAATCCCCGCTCTGACTGTCTGTGCCAACCGAGCCGCCGAACGTCTTGTTGTATTTCTGTGTTAGCATACGCACACAGCTGTCAAGGTTTTCAATTGTGGTTAAACGATGGAATCGCGGATCAAGCAGCGCAGCGCTGGTCAGCGTATCATTGGCTATAATCTGTGATTGCAGCACACCCGCAATGGTGCGCTTGATATTCATCATTAAGGGCTCGTCCTGCTCAGCAATGCCCAGTTTCTTAATTAAAATCTTTGATGTAATGGGAGACAGCATGCTGCACAGAGGCATGTCCTCGCCACGCAAAGTATCCAGTGCAATCTGATTTAAATATGAGGAATTGATATGTTTTCGCTCGAGTGGTTAATGGGCATATGACTTACCACTAGAGCGCTTAACGCTTCGGTCACGGTTTTGGCCGTGATGACAAGTTGATCCATGTCCTCTGACCAAGATATAGATTCGGCAAAGAACTTAAGCAGCTCGTACAGAGTCCAAGGGAAATGTTCATTATATGCCGGCAGCTCCGACACCTTGGAACTAATTTCTGCCGAGTGGCGCTGTATAATGTCCTTCACCTGCTCCAAGGACGTGGCAACCTCCTCCAGTTCAAAGACGTGCCGCAGGCACTTGTCAATAACCGACACATAGCAGAGCACAACGGGTATATCTGTTTGATGTTTAAACAATACATATTTATAGTCTGAAGAATGGGCATTTACAACAAATAAGCGGCTACATAGACACCCAATACTACAGCATACAAATCAGTACAGAGAAATCTCTTATTCCCTTACGTACAGGTAAAGTATTTTTGGATCAGTGTTAACACCTGATCCGATCTGGGAGCAGTTCTTATTAGTTAGCTTATTGGGTCTAGCGAAATGCTTAGGTACATAGCTCAGCACACCTAGGCCTCTGAGCTGCAGCAAGATTATGTTGTACTCACTCTTTTCCTTCAAATAGGTCTGCAGCAGATCATCCTCATCGTCATAGTTCACGATGGCCAGTGTGCAATTGGGCAAATAGAAATCGGCGAGCAGCTCGTCGAATGAGATGTAGTCAGTATACTCGATGGTGGCATACATGACGCTGCGGACGCACTGCGTCTCGTCACTCAAGTAGTGATGGTAGATGCTGAGGAAGCGACGCTGCTCCACATTCATCCACTGCTCGAAGGCCAGCGAGTAGGGCTTCTCGGCGGTAAAGTCGCGCGTGAAATCGCCCATTTCCAAGAACTTGGATGCATGCTGTTCGGTAATCAGCGCGTCAATCTTCTGGGGCATGGGCAGCGATGGCAAGTTGCCCATGGCTAGACGTATGAACTCGCTAATGCCCAGATCGTATAGGGTCTCCACGTTGCGCAGATCACGCACAACTATGTCGGCCAGGGCCTCGGGTAAATTGGTTATATAGCTGCGCACCTGCATGCCACCCGTGCCCTCCTCGTGCTTAATGTTAGCGCGCGTAAAGTGCATAGTTCCAGACGGGGCTGTACTTTTGCGCTTACGCGCATACTTCAGCTCGCGCGGCTCAATACTAATAGAGCGATCCTCCTCTTCGACCAGGTTATCGGCGTCGTCATAGGTTAGCGGTACCATGGTTTCGTATAGCATTGTCTGGGAGGCGGCATCATCTTCGGCCTGCATGGCTGCTGCGGCCACAGCTGCCTCGTCCATTTCCTCGTCTTCATCGTTCTCGTGGTGAGTGCGATTGTTAATGAACTCTAGCTTGACGCGACGTGAGGAGACGTTGCGCTTGGACAACGGTGGATGGTTTAGATTGCGCGGAGTCTTGCGCGGCGGCACTTGTATATCGTTTTCCTGGCACAAGGCCTTGAAAAGGTCCTTGTGGCGATGTTGCAGATGCGCACGCAAATTGGTGGTATTACCGTGATTGGTCAGCACTTTATGGCATTTGATGCACACAACATTTTGCTTGGTAATTACCTCGTCATTATCGTTCGATGGAAAGCCAAAGTAGCGCCAATAGACGCTTTTCATTTTGGGCGAGTACAGCTTGGAAAAGTTGAGCTGCGAGACATCCTCGTATTTGGCTTCAACAACCATTGGCGAACTGGCCACTCCGTCCATTTTTGAGTTCTTGGCTGTTTATTGATATCTGATTACCGATGCCACAAAAAAATAAGCGCGCAATTTCTCGATTATAGATAGTCAGTTCAATAGTCAATAGTTTTTTTTATCTGTATCAGAAAGTACAGTTCAGAGTTGCCACGCGACAGAGTAGCCAATCGATAAGGCAAATGCGCGTATTATATGTAATAGATGCGCAGAACTTGTAAGTTATTTATTTTTAATTGTTAGACATATAATTATTGCTGCGCGTTTGACATTTGCTTAGCGTCGGGCAGCGGAAAAATGTAAACTGTATGGAATTTTTGTTAACACTGATTGCATCACCAATCGATAGCTGGGGAAATTTTTGCGGCAGCCAGGGAAGTTTTTCGAGGGAATTTTTTAATACTGTATGCTCATGACGTGAAGTTGGCTGCGATTTTCTTTTTGATTCGTTGTTGGGTAGCAAAAGGTGTGTGGAATTTTACAATGCACAGAATTTAATATATTTAGATAAGCAGTGACGCGGAATATAATGCGATTAATAGCCTAAAGGGTGCACCGCCTAATAGGCTATGACTTAACATGAAATATGTGGGAAAAATGATTCCATAACGCCTGAAACATGCAAATATATGCCAGCCACGTGGTGTGCGCACCCGTAATTTGGTTATAATATATACAAACCTATATATATGAATGTGTACTAATTTGTGTTTTTTTACTTGATCTCTGAAACAGCTTAACTAAACCGCCAAGATGGGTAAGGGTAACAATATGATTCCAAACCAGCATTACCACAAGTGGTGGCAGCGTCATGTGCGCACCTGGTTCAACCAGCCGGCGCGCAAGATCCGCAGACACGAGAACCGCGTCAAGAAAGCCAAGGCTGTCTTCCCGCGTCCTGCCAGCGGTCCCCTGCGTCCAGTTGTGCGCTGCCCGACCATCCGCTACCACACAAAATTGCGTACCGGTCGCGGATTCACCATTGAGGAACTGAAGGTGCGTGTGTTATTTTATGCTTGCTGTGAATTAAAACTGATTTAACATTATTACACTTAGGGTGCTGGTCTGAGCCAAGCCTTCGCCAAGACCATTGGCATTGCTGTCGATCGTCGTCGCAAAAACAAGTCGCTGGAGTCTCGTCAGCGTAACATTCAGCGCCTGAAGGAGTACAGAAGCAAACTGATTCTGTTCCCCATCAATGAGAAGAAGATCCGCAAGGGCGAATCAACTGTTGAGGAATGCAAGCTGGCCACACAGCTCCAGGGACCCATTATGCCCCTTAAGAAGGAGCAGCCGGTTGTTGAGTTCCGTGAAGTTACCAAGGATGAGAAGAAGTTCAAGGCCTTCGCTACTCTGCGCAAGGTAGGTTTAATGTTTGTGACAAGTGGCTTGAATATTTATTAATCAACATTGTTATTGTTTACAGGCACGTACTGATGCTCGTTTGGTTGGCATTCGCGCTAAGCGCGCCAAGGAGGCAGCTGAGAGCGAAGAGGGCGCCAAGGCTGATACCAAGAAGGCCAAGAAGTAAACTGCATCTAGACCTGATAATTCTGTCAACAACAACAACAACCAGAATAAAGTTTTAGTTTTTTTCATAAACGTGAATGTCTTGTAGTCGTTTTTCATCCCCATTGTATCAAATAGTAATTCAAGCAAGAAGTACTCTTCTTACTGCATATTCCGTTCACTCGCTGCCAGCTGCTGAAATACCCGATTGGTTCGTGCGCTCCTTTTGCTGTCCTGTCCGAAAGATATATGAACATAGGAAGTCTCTTTTTTGAATCTGTGGAACATTCGCTAAGCTGATTGCCTTTCAATAAGGTTGCCCATCATAAGTCGTCTGCCGTTGAACAACAATGAATCCCAGCTAGAACAAAAGGAAGGTTTACTTGAGCAGCTGTTGATGGCCTTTGCACACGCACAACATTCAACAAATACGAATACTCTGTTTTTTGGAATATGTCGTGTGGGTGCACGGACATGGATGTCCAAGCAAATCGAAAATTGACAAAAGAGAGACAACGGTGGTGTTATTCTTAATTCATAAAGTCGAAAAAAACTTAACTTTAACAAATTTATTTAAGATTAAAATATTGATAAGCAATAAGTTTCAAATGAATTTCTAAAAAGATTTCTGACAATTAGAAGTTTTCAGCCTAAAGGTAATATAGTTTTATTCAACCGAGTTTCACAAATATCCCCCATTTGAGACTATAATTTTTAAATGTTTTCTTATGTAAACAGTGCATCAATAAGCTTTTACGGCTTGGGCTATGATTTGATAACCAACCAGACGAAAAGTTAGCCAGGCTATACAGCAATCAATTTAAATGTATATTCAAATGCTATGGGCACAATTATATTATCGTAGACATTTCTTTTCTTTGCAACGTTTCAGAGATGTGTGTTGAAAACTTTTTAAGTATCTCAGAGAATTTTGGCTGCTTTTAATGTTCAGTTTTTGACTCAAATGATATATTTTAAGCCTTCAACATAAATGTATAAAATATTTGTTCGTAGATAATGTTTTGTGGGATTGAGAATTAAAGATTCAAAAGGGAGCCATGCGTCTCTTTCCAGCACATATACCATAGTTTAGTTATTTTAACCTTAAGATAAGTTCACAATAAGGTCGAGTACATTTGTATATGTCGTCTGCTCTTTAACCCCTCCCAAAGCAGCCAAAGGGCGATGCAAACATATGACCACAATTCATCGAGAAATTATAATCAACTGAACAGAATTAACGTATAGAATGCAAGTGCACACTTTTAGTGTAACATATGCAAAAGGAAAACGTTTGTTACTTTTGTTAAAAAAGAAAAGGGTTGCACAGTTGTTGTTGCCTCCACCTCCGCCAAGCAAAGTCAACCCAATTCAATTATCGGGCTGCGGCTGCTGCCTGGCAGCCCGCACCTTGAACCTTGTTTATGGATTTCGGCGATTTATATTTCAGTTAACCTTGTTTTCGGCACTGTCGCTTGTTTTGTGTCAAATGCATTCAAATTTTTATTATTGAAATTTATGAGCGCAAAAGTGATTTTCCTCATAGTTTTTCCTGCCTGTCCCTCTGATTTTTTGTGCTCGTTATGCTGGTGCTGGCCAAGGGTGTCAACGGGGGTTGCCGGCAGCGGTAAACAACCAAACCGAACTAGGAGAACGCCTGACACCACACCGTAATTGGCAATTGTTTTTCTGTTTGTGTATGTGTGTGTGTGTGCTACCTTTTGGTGGCAGCAGCAGGGGCAGGGGCAGGGCGAGCATCAGGAGCAGTTGTGGCTTTCCATAACTTTTTTTTTTTGCAACATGTGCGCCAGACCCATCAAATGCAGATCCGAGTTCTTCTTCGTGTGGGCTCATTTGTTTAGTTTTGGGCAAGTAAAAAGTTCTGTTCGCCTTGACGCTTGGAAATTTCATTTCAATTTTCACAATTTACGCTTCAGCTTGCCACACTTTAAATGCAAAATCAATTTGACGTTGCATCAAAGTGTTTTTAACCGCGACATTTTCCACAGGCTCTCGATTGATATCGTAGCAGCAACGACCACCAACCCTGACCATCATCCTGCCCGCAGTGGGTTAATCTGCATATGTGCGGAATGTGCCGGGATGTACAAATCCATAGATGTATGTGCTCGAGTGTCTGCACCATAAACGCAATCAGTGCTTAATGATCCATACAGCAATTGGATTAGTGCGTGCCTCGCAGGCAAACAGAGCAGGAGCAGGGGCAGGAGGGGCAGCAGCAGGGACAGCAGCAGGAGCAGCAGAGACAGCGACAGAGCAGTTCCAGGAGCTGCAGCAGCACTTGCTGAAAGCTTCTTGTCAGGCTTCGGCATAGTGGATTGTCCATGTCCTTGGCGATTTGCGTTTGAAAGACGCAGCTGTCGAACCGTTTACATTAATGGGGCTCAGCTTAATTGATTCATGGAAAACGTTACAATATATAAATCGTATTCTTAGGTAAGCGTGATTAGCGTGATTAGAATAAGTAACTATTACTACTTATTATAACTTATTAGAAAAAGTTATCATTACTTAATCTTAATTGTATATATTAATACATTAAAAAAAAAAGATGTCCATTAATATCTGAATGTCCTTTTGACTATGCAGGCTGCGAATTCGTAATGATTATTATATGAATACTTATATTTTTTTAAACAAAATGTTAATTTATGTAAGTTAATTTTAATTATTAAAAAATGATAATTAATACTAACAAAAATGTATTTCATATCATTTTTAAATCGTTCACGTTATTAAGCTCCACCTCCTGGCAAAATCATAGTCCCTCTCTCACCCAGTCTCTCTCCCTCTCTCTCCCTCTCTCTTTCTCTCTTCTTCCCAGCTTATAAAAACAACATTTATACCCTCGATTTTCCAAATCGGTCAGTTGTCTGGTGCTCTACCCTCAAAAAAAATGCTTATTATTTTTCCATAAAAAATCACCCAAAACAGAAAATCCGAAAAAAAACAAGACAAAAAAACATATTAATCAAATATGCAAATAAGCAGAAGGCCTTCATTGAATAACACTTTGGTAGGCCACAACAAATTGTTAGAAATGCGCAATTTATGACACCCCCTGGTCCCTGCTCGGGCGCCATTTGAGTAGTTCACGCATCATCTATCAAAAATTGGCAAACCATAAAAAAGGCTCATGCAAATCTATATAAGGACCCTCTTACGAGTAAAGAACTGAATGCAGCGCCTGCTGTTGCTTTTTTAGTGCCAATCAAAAGGCAACAACTCGAGTCGATTATGATTATGAGATCAATGCCAGGGGGAGGGGAGGGGCCAAGCAAAACAAATCGTAAAAAACGCAAATTGCAAGGCGAATCGAACAAATGTGCGCGAAATATCTGAATTGCATTAGATATAACACAATAAAAGGGAAATTTATGCATATGCAAATAATAATTGGCGAAAAATATGCAAATGAGCCGCGAGCTTCAAGCCGAGCGACAGAGAGAGGGAGGGGGAGGAGGGGGGAAATCTGAGTTAGAGTTGCGTGAAATTGTAAATGGAAAATAACTGAAATGGCATCAAGGAGCACTCATCATCACAAATGGCATGTTGGCCAGCCAGCACAGGTTGAATGTCCTTTGGCGTTGACGTGACTCTGTTCTGCACCGCCCACATTTGGAGTTGTAGGCCAAAATCAATTTGCATATGTGGGCGTGGCAATAACAACTACAACAACTACAACAACAACAACAACTGCAAAGGCAGCCACATTTTGGGGCATTGTGCCAGAAAATTACAAAATGTTGCCTGCCCCTGCACTATGTCGACTCTGGAGTTTGAGATAATTAATGTGGCAATATTCTAAAGGACCTCTTGTAGGTGTGTGTGTGTGTGTGTGTCAGTGGGCGTGTATGTGAAAAGCATTTCAATGTTTTGATAGGCAATTACCCGGAATCGACTTGACGGCCTCGTTTTGTGTCACAAATAGAGAGCATAAATAGAAAGAGATGTATATATATGTATTTTTAATAGGATTATTGGCAAAGCTTCTTTTACATTTTTTTTATTTATTATATAGAAGCAGGACTTTAGAAAACTCTAAGTATACACAATTCCAGAGACAGCTTAATTCATTTATTTCAAAGAAACTTGTGATAAAACATAGAAGATTTAAATTTAATTACTAGATATATATTATACTATATTAAGGATAAGAAGAATTTGAAGTACACATCTAGTTTATTCTATAAATAATTAGAATGGCGGAATATATATCTATTTTTATTAATCATTAAAATGAAACATTTGTGGTAAAGAAAATCGAAAAAAGAAAATAGTTAAAAGCTGACCAATTGATAAGTATTGAAGATAATTCAGTCAAAATCAGCCAAGTAGAGTGCTTTAAACTTAAACCCAAGCCACAAGTAGGCCAATTTTCTAGGGGTAAATAAAAACTGAAGTCCATTGAGTCTCACTTGAGGCGAAAAACAATTACACAACTGTCCAAAAGCAATAGAAAACGAAAACGAGAGTCCCAGCAGAGTGGAGTTTATCGCATAATCAACAGCAGACAACAGATTTAAATTTTAGACCAAAAAACACATGTTCGAAAATTGCCCAGAGACCAAATGAAACCACCAAAAACCACCAACAACCACAGGCGAGCCCACATAACGAGCCCAACAAGTGAAACATTTGAATGCGGCCGGCCGGCTTTAAAATCAAGTGTCTGTGTGTAATGCGATATTTAAATTTGATATAAAAAGCGAACCAACAAAAAAAAAAATGAAAAAATGATACACTCAGATAAGGTGGTGGGTTGTTCCAAACCTGTTAATGTGAATACAATAGAGCTACTTGAAGCAGCGACCGACCGACCCTTCCTGCCTCCCTCCCTCCGGCAAGCCAAACGATCATTTAATCACGCACTGGGCCGTTCGACAATCCTGCAACCCCCTGGTTGGAGAGGCAGGACGACAAAAAAAAAAGGTTTGCCTGACTTTCAATTAATCAAATTATCGCGCCACGGGGTTGGCGGGCACAGCCGCCACTCGAGAATCGCAGCCGGGCAAACATTTGTCCACTTTTTTGCAATTTGTACAGGTCAAACGCTTCGAACTGGCGACTTTTTTTTTTTTTGCTCGATTATTGTGATTTGTCGCGCGCTCTGTGGCAACATCAATAAATTGTCAAAAGCTGTCAAAATTTTTAATGACCGTGTGACGCCTAATAACCGAAAATCGATTCGCTCGAGCCACAGCATTTCATATAGGTTTTTGCAATTTTCAATTCTCCACATTTGATTTTTTTATGATACTGTGAACATTTTTATGAATTGCTCGCGATTGTGTTTGATCAGCCGGCCTTTTAAAGTTTTCATTAATAGTGGAACATGTGGGCAGACAAGTATATCAATCACCCGAAGCTGCGAGATTTTTAGGACCCTGTTCCCTTATATTTATCTGACCCTAGAATTCGGTTCATTTGGTTCCAATAACAATATAACAAAAATGAACCTAATGAACCTGATCCAACATCAGGAATGCCTTATAAATCGTGGGCTTTAAAGTAAGAATTTCGAATAATATTCAATGTATTTCAGTTTTTGATTTCTATTAGTTTCAAATGCCTTGCAAGGCTCAAGCCAGCTCTCTGCCTGTTCAGTTCTAAGAGCACATCCTAAGGCCCAGGCTTGGTTTCAAACATTGTTTATTAAATACAATTGCCCGTTGTACGGAAAATATTAAAGTTGTAGATATTTTCCAAAAACAAGACACGGGCTAAATGTTCTATTTTGAGAAATATATTATTTGGTTAAAGATTGCTTAAGATTAAACAAGTAAGTGGTTCTAGTCGGGAGCTCCCGACTAGGGCAGGGAGGGGGAGGGACGGACGGACAGACGGACATGGCTAGATCGACTCCGCAATTGATGCTGATCAAGAATATATATACTTTATGGGGTCGGAGAAGCTTCCTTCTGCCTGTTACATACATTTGGATTTTGCACAAATTCAATATACCCTTATACCCATTTTTAATGGGTTCAGGGTATAAAAACAGCTTGGTTCGGGTACAAATAGATTTGATTCGTTTCGATTTCTCTGCATTTCATCAGTTTTCTTTCGACGGCTCACATGCTCATTGCATGACGAGATTTCTGAGTGCCTCAAGCGGATTCACGCCCAATGCTCAACCCACAAAGATAAAAAAAAGAATAGCTTTGGAAGCCCCAAAATTGAGTAGTTCCCACGAAATGCTCTGTTATTGGCACTTTCCAAGTTTCAACCACAACAATCAACACTTCTGCACCTGTCTGCCCGGTCTGTGAAGACCGACCGCAAAAAAAGAGTTCTGCCTGTCAGTTCCGTGAATCCGGCATCCACCCGGGATCGCGTGGTATTCGCTATTGTTGAACTACATCAAGCTGGAAATTGCAAACTGCAAGTTGTGCTAACCCTTTGGCTTTGATTTTGTTGGGATATCATTAAAAAAAAAAAGGAAACCTTTAAAACAGGAACGTGACAACGTTGTGTGAAACATGCATAAATTATCGTAACTGTAACAGTCGCACATAATTCACTTCATTAACGGGCAGCAACACCCTTCGGAGCACCCTTAACCCTTTCTGGACATATGCAAATAGTGCCACATCATTAGTGCGTGCAGTATCCGAATTCGAATCAGTATCTGCATCTGAATCACAATCTCAATCCCGATCCCAAGTGCAAGTGCAGCAGATAGAAAGGGTTGCGGTTGCGAGTGTGAAGCACGTGTCGAGCACTGTCTGGAACATTTTTTGGACTGCCCTTCAAACTGAATTCGAACCTGTGACCTCTGTGCTGTGAATTTGCTTTTGGTTTACTCTTTTTTTCCCTGGTATTTGCATATGTTGTTGTTCACAGCGATTAGTGAGCCATGGATATGGAAAATTTGTTTTTAGCCATTTGTCTGTTGCGGCTTGGCTGCGTCAAAGGGTTGTCGGCAGAATGAGTGCCAAAACCTATCTGAAAGTTGACTGTGTAAAATGTGCTAAGCTCGTGTCATTTAACTTTTCAATTTTGTAAGCGTTAGGTAAAGTAACACAAAGTCTTTTAGGGAAAGTAATATTATATTTGAGCAAAACTGCACAGATTGCAAATATCATGCATTTTTTCAAGGCGTGATGCTTTTATACAATTGCCTATAATTTACACAATTTAAAAATAAATAAATAATAAATATATAAAAATAATTAACATTTATTTTATTTTCTATTAGACATTCTACCATGATATAGAGTCCAATTCGTTTAGCTAATCTCTTATTAGCATCAGTTATGTTTATCCAAAAACAAATCCCTTTTATCTAACTCTTCCCGGAAAAACTCTTTAATGTTGCAACTTGTTCAAATCTAGACATCTTTCGACTGCCCAAAAGTTTCTACCCGGAATCGTTTCTATTAACTTTGTTGGCTTATCATATGTTTAACGCCTCCTGCAGCTGAGCTCAGTTCTGGACGGTTTTTTCCCACACACCGAGCCGGCAAATTAAGCCACAACAAATTTGACCTTGTTAAGTTAGCTCAAACAATCCGCAAACACCAACAAAACGAAACGAAAAAAGGAAAAGCGAAAACAAAAAATACCAAGGAGTCTGGCAGATTCCCAGCATTGTTTTATGACCAGCTCGCATAACCGAGCGTCGACAAGGCAGTTACCTACCTCAGATTGCAGGTGATCAATTGGCAGTGCCGGCATCGAGCAATGCGACGCATCGGGGCAGGTATCCACGTTTAATCCACTCATAAGTCACGCCGTTCTCTTGTAGCATCATCCTCTGTGTGTGAAGCGAAGGTGGAGCTATAAGTATGCCCACCACGCTGTTGGGATGTGTTCAGTTGAAGATCGCTTTGCAACACTAAAAAAAAGAGCTGGGAAATGGTTTGATATTAGACAAAACTGCAATACAGTGGCTTTCCCCTGACTACACAGATTAATTGCTTATTTATAACTCAAATATATTTACCAGATTAAGCGATTAAAATATATATACACATCTCCCATAAATATCTCGAAAGTAAGACATTACTGCCCAATAACCCAAGTACATGGCGATGTATTGTATGCAATAGACTATCATTATAAATAATATAGTAATTTATAAAGCACGACAAAGCATATATTTAAAGTATGAATAAAAGTGTTAACATAACATTCAATTAACTACTTAGACGAAGTGTACAAGAGTTCTCAGCGCAGAGTCCTCCGGGGCATTGGGGGCTGGCTACCATCATGACACCATCTATAAGGCAACACCAAAAGCAAGAACATGAACAACCGCCAAGCTACAATAAAGAAGATCTTTTACACACCGCCGAGTGCAACAACAAAAGCGCAGACAGAGCAGCCAAAATCAAAACCAAAACCAAGTACAACAAGAAGACAACAACAAATATGGGCAATGTTCAAGGAATCCCAAGTAAAAGAGCACAACACGATCGCCTTCACCCTCGGCCAGGGCATATGCATACAAGACGGCAATGATGCGACGATGTGATTGAAACAAAACATCTTATTATTACCAACGACGGAGCAGCCAGCCGATCGGCCGACTGGCAAGAAGAGCGACCCCGTGCGACCTCGATGTGGACCTGGACCTGGACCAGGCACTGACACTGGACGTTGCCAGAAAACAAAAAAAAAAAAAAAAGAGAAGAGCGTGCAAAAACAAAAATTCCCACGCTCAGAGACTGCCCTTTGTCGACGTCGTCGCTGTCGCTCGTCCCGCCCGCCCATATAGGGCGCAATCTGGGAAACGTCCTTACCGCCCCCCCATCCGAAGATTTTGCGAAAGCTGAGCCACTGCCAAAAATCTCTGTGGCTTTCCTGCAACGCCCCTCCCCCCCTTTGTTGTTGCACTGCAGACTGTGCCCTGTTGCAGTTTTGTGATTGATTTCACTTTGGTTTTTTGGTATGCCTCTTGACTTTCACAGCTCATTGGGCTCGCTATGTAGCTCACACGATGCCATCCAGCGGGGCATCCTCCACACACACACTCACACACACCTACTCCATATAGACGCTGGCATGCGGACAGGTTAAAAATCGACAGGTATCAAGTGGTGAACGCTCATAATTATAGTATTTAGTGGTGCGTAAAATGTGATATTCTTTTTTATTTTTGTCAAAATCTTTTGGTTTTTTAAATTGACCAGGGTTCGTCATGCGAGGAATTTAAAATTCTGTGCTCACTTATTTTATTTAAAGCTGTAAAACAAATAAAAACTGTTTAAAAAGTGAATTCATATTTATTTATTTCCCAACAGAACTTTTTATATTTAGAACATTTTAAAACAATTTGAGTTATTGTAGACTATGTTTTTCAAATGTTCTTAATCATTTAATTTTTCTAACTTGCTATTTTCTTTGTAAATTCTTTAATTTGATTAATATTCACAATACAAATTTCAATTCTTTATTATATTTTCATTTACGTACGTTACGGGTATCTTACATTTATTTACAATTATTGTTTAAAATATTCCGTCATTTCCTTTTCAATTTATCTTAACTATAATTTTCTTTTTTTTAATTGTTGATTTATAATTCTAAAAATAGAATATATGTAAAAATTTAATTTTCTCATGTTTTTATATTTATATTTTTTTATATTTATTAATGATAATGTTTGCCAATGCTTTGAATAATATCTTGCAATTAGTCATTTAACATTTTAGCTCTTCTTCTATGTTTGCAACTTTTTTCTTGTGGCTTAAAAGTTTAAATTTTTGGGCTTATTAATATCCATTTTAAATTTAAGCACCCGTTGGAATCACCCTAAGCATATGCTGCACTTTTCATTGATCAATATTATATTAATTTTATTAATGTACCGTAAAATCAAAGACCATAATACTTATGCATATTCAACGAAAGCTGAGATGTGCTCAGGACCAGCATCCAGCAGATGCTTGAGCAGCCTGGGAGTCCGAGTCCGAGTCAGGTTCGGGTTGTTGTTGTTGTTGTTGTCTGCCCGTTAAATCAGTGTTATTGATCATAGCTGCATAATCAAGTTACGGACGCTTTTCATTATGTTGCCAGTTGCCGAAAAAGCAACCAACCACCAACAACAGCATTATCATCTTTAACAGCAACATCATCATCGTCCTCGTCATCGTCATCATCAGCAATGACATTTATGTTGACCAACAGGTTGGCTGTTTCGGCTTTCGTATTCTCAACTTCACCGCGCTGCGAGGGTTGCTTATTCAACATAGGGCCACAGACAATGCTGCGTCGGTGGTGTGGGCAGTTGCCTAAGCAGCCAGTGGTGATGGTGGTGGTGGTGGCGTTGTTTCAGCCGATGTTGCTGATGGTGAGTTTTTGGCGTCAACTTGTTCGGCATTCGCTCGCAATACGCACTTGTGTACGGTCGTGTTCTCGCGTCGAATCCAAGCATAATAAAAACCCAAAACGGTTAAAGTTCAAAAACATCGTACCGTCGCCTGTCGTTGCAATTGAAATCAATTGAGTGCAATTTGCGAGTGCAAAGTTTTTCTTCGAGCGAACTGAACAAAATGTTTGCCTAAGACAATTTCGTTAATTCATCTGTGTCGCGTGTGTCGCTTGTTTGCCAAGTAATCAGCGCCAAAAACCAACTCGCTGCCATCAACTCGAATCGAAAACATAAACAACGAGGCACCAACCATGGCCGACGAGAGTCTGCACACAATGCCGCTGGAGCACAATATAGACTATCACATTGTCACATTGTTTGAGCGCTTGGAGGCGATGCGCAAAGATTCGCACGGGAACGCCATCAACAATCGACTATCGAGCACCCTGCAGGCGCCCAAGCGCAGCATGCAGGCCGAGATACGCACCCTGGAGTTCTGGAGGTGGGCCATTCGCTTCTAACCATTAGCATTAGTCCGTTCCACTGCAAGTCAGCCTCTCATAGTTGCAACCATTGTTTACCCAGTTTATTGTTTAATGCGGCTTTTTGTGCATAATGCAGACGCGGCCAGTTGTAGAATGCTTAACTAAGTGAAATTTAAGTGCTTGGTGTTTGTCTTCTGCCAGAAACTTGAGGACCTCTCAAATATTTATCCAAACTTTACAAAAAAGTGTGTATTGCTGAACGAGGCGCGAATTATATTGTTAATAATCATGAGATATGCATAATGGCTTATCAATCAAATTGTATCTATTAACTTATTGTTTTTTGCATTATTAACCATTTTTGAACATTTAATTGCATACACTTTTTGTTTTGTACATATTTGAACATATTAACTTTTATCTAAATGATTGCAGTTCTTACAAAACTTCATAAATTCAACTATAATATACCTTACTTTTATTTGAGTATATACTTAACTCACATGTTTATGAATCAAGAGAGTTTTCTTAAAAATCTCTAGATAAGAAAGTTTCTCTAATAATAATATGCATTTTCTTTATTTAATTTGCTTTCATTTCCACTGACATGAAATAATTGGGGAAAAAAAGATCTCTTAGTAATAGTTCTCAGTTGAATTTGAGTACTATTTTATGCCTTAATTTCTTCATAATTAAAATGTATAATTTGTAGACAAATACTTGCTTTTAGTGTAGCAGAAACCATTAAAAGTCTTAATATTAACGCCAAGTTGTGCTTTATTGAAATTTAATATTGTCAGTCTGCATTAAATTTGCACATAATTAACATTTCGTTGAAAGTCGACAAAGAGTAATTTAATTGTTAGTGCAAAAGGCAACGCTGTCCAACGCAGTTTACATAAGTTTCGTATGGTTTTTTGTGTGCGTTCATTAATTATTTTCGATTTTAGAATTTGAAAGAAAAGTTTGGCTTTAATGAGTTGCGTGTCCATGACAGCAGCTCCGCATAAAAAGCTAGAGCTGGGCACATGGCAATAAGTTGCATCAGAATGCAAAAGTTAAATAAGAAATTTTATGGAAATTAACAAACGTAAAGTTGGGCAGCCAAATTGCAGCTGGCCCTCGAATGTTGCTGTTGGCTGCGCTGCAGTTTGTTTGATTTTTTGTTATCTCCGTGGAGCCCGGGCAGCTGGAGGCTCATGTTTGTTCATGTTTGCGCTGGGCTGTCCAGCAAAGACCTCCGGCAATGGGCACGACCGCAGTCAGCAGCTGCTGTCCCGGGTGTTGCGATATTTAGGGTTTGCATCTGGAAGCTCGACTGTGACTGTGTGCTCGCCCCTCTGGAAAGAAGGCGCCGAACAAGGCGAACATTGTGTGCAATTTGTAGCGCAGCATAATTTCTTGAATATTTACTTTAATCATATGAAATGACATGCCCCGACTGAAGTAACTGTGCCTCACTCTTCACTCTCTGTCTCTCTTTGTGCCTTTGCAGATCCATCATCAGCGAGTGCCTAGCCTCGTTCCTGTATGTGTTCATCGTATGTGGCGCAGCTGCGGGCGCCGGTGTGGGTGCCAGCGTCTCCTCCGTGCTGCTGGCCACGGCGCTCGCCTCCGGCCTGGCGATGGCCACGTTAACGCAGTGCTTTCTGCATATATCGGGTAAGGCAAACACAAAACAAACAAACGAATAAACAGGCGACAAGTGTTGCATGTTTTTGTTGCGGCCTGCTTGTTGTTGCTGTTGTTGTTGTTGTTCTTTGGAGCGAGTTTGGGCACAAGCTCGCCCGTGGGAATTCTGCTGCCACCAAACAGCAGCAGCAGCAGCAGCCGGCGCAAGAACCCCATTTTTTTGTATTATTTTTCTTTTTTTAATTTACAAAAAGCCAACGCACTGTGGTTGTCGCCCACGTCCACGTCCACGTCTCCGTCGCTGACTCCAACTCCTACTCCTTTTTCAGTCCTCCTCTTATCTCGGCGGGCGCACTCTACTCTTGTCTCTCTGTTATTTTTCTGCTTTGTACAACATGGCCGTGTATTTGAGTTCATCTGCGTTGACATTCAGGGCAATTAAATGTTTCCACAAAAACAACATATCTCCAAAGTAACAGTTGGGGGAGCCCCAGTCCGCCCAGTCCGCCGGAGAACGAGAACATGTGTTCTTGATTTTGCCTTCAAGTTGCATTTTGTATATTTTCTTTTTCACAGCCAATTGGCTGCGCATTAAGTTATGATGTCAGCTCTTCAACTCATCCACCCTGGAAATGATATATTCCCCGAAAGTGTCAAAAAAAAAAAAATATTATTTACATATTTTATGGTAGGGTCAGCTGATTGCTGTCAATGCCCGTAAGGAGAGCACATTCGTAGTCATATATAAATTGTTATAAAGTTTATTTGCTCGCATTTCTCTATTATTTTGCTCGCTTTGACACTTTAAGACCTATAACATGACATCTTTTTTTTATGGTAATTTACCTGCAACAGCGGCAACTTTTTACTTGTTAAATATTTAATGATTAATCCACTTATCTGACATTTTCCTTTCCTACACAGGCGCTCACATCAATCCGGCCGTAACTTTGGCCTGCTGCGTGGTGCGCAGCATCTCCCCAATCCGAGCTGCCATGTACATGACCGCCCAGTGCGGCGGAGGCATCGCAGGTGCCGCCTTACTCTATGGGTGAGTCAAATGAATATCCAAGTATTTAGCAAAGCGCTAAGCTGATTAATTGGTCGCTCAGAAATTAGAACTTCCACAAATTGAGTTTGGACTTGTCTGTGAATACGCAATTTGTATTCTGTAACATAAGTCCTGAATGTTTGCTGGTAGATTAGTTGGATTATAACAATCTCTAAATTTTAAATAGACCAAAGTTTATTAGTTTTTCAAATTTAATTGCAAATATGATTTTTAAATTTTACTATTTTTTTTAATTTTTGTGGACGAAAGAACTAAAAGGATTTATATTCTTTCAAACAAATGTTGCCTTAATTCTCATACTTTTATTCTTGAAAAAAATAATTTAATTAAATTACATTAAAGCGACATTAATATATTTATTTTTATAAAGATCAAACTCTATCGTATGCAATATATTTGCATAAGCAAAAATATATATACTTTATTATTGCTTATTTATATGTCAAGATAAAAGTCTTATTACTCAAAATTTAAATTTGATAATGGACTTTTCTCTGGAATAAGTTTCTCTTTCTTGGCTTAACAATTTTGCATGTCTGTTAAATATTTCGATCAATTTCTAATATGCTGAAATTGTATGTTCTGCAATCATATTGCTAGATTACTTGTTTTGCCTTAATATTTTTCTCTCAGTGTATAGCAAATAGATTGGAATTTTATATCATGCAACTCTTTGAGTTGTTGCTGTTGTCATCATTGCAGCTGCCAAGTATTTCCAAATAACTTTATAACTTGCCAGTAGAATCGCACAGCCTTTACTTTAAGCTGCATTGGTTCTGGGTAAATTGCATTGAGCATGAAATACATTTCAATGTAAAGTATCTTTGACCGGGCAGGGACAGAGCTGGGCTTAGGTGCAGCAGCAGGATATGCTATGCTAAACAATTTCCGAATTAAATCCAACAAGGTGCTCAATGTCACTCGAAATCACTAACGCCTGATGCGGTGACTGTACACAAGGACACTTTACCAAAAACCATTTACAGGAAATACGAAGTTTATGTGCAAAAACAAAAAAAAAGAGGGGAAAGAGCTAGAGAAATGTATAAATAGGATATGCAGGTAAACGACGTGTCCTCTGCACACACACACAATCACACACACACACACATCGCTACGCACAAGCACCTGCATAGCACGCAGGTAGATCTACTTACCTTGCCTTACCTAGGAGTTGCTGTGTCTACCCACGTTTATCTACTGGAGAGAAAACATCTGCCGCTGCTGGCGACGTGATTTCCCATTTTTGAAAATGCGTTGTTGTCAGGGCCGGCTTCCTTTGTCGAGGCCAGCACCAAGTGCTGCCTAGATACACACCAACACACACACACACATACGCGCGCGAGGATACGCACAATCAAATCTTTCTACAGCCCGTCAGCGTCTTTTATGCCTAGATAACAAACTCTGCGCAGGATATGCGTGTGGAATAACAGTCTTTGTCCTCGAGAGAGAGAGAAGAAAAATATCTTCTGCAACTTCGTTTGCGACTGCGCAGCGTTTTTAGAAAAAATTTCGCTCCCATTTTTTGTTGTTGTGCGTTGAACTCCTTTTTGGAAAGTTAATGCGCCTGCGCAGCCTGCCCCTCGATGTCTCTGGGTCTGTTCAACATCTGTTTTGCTGTTGATTTTACCCCTGGCTCATTTTTTGTTGTTGTTTTTTAAGTGCATTGGCATCTTTGCTTTCTAGAGACGCGCAATCCGAGTAGCCGCTGCAACCGAAACATGTTTCAGCTGCCAGTCCGATCAGGTTCGTATCTTTTGCTTTTTTTTTTTTTTTTGTGCTGTTTCGTTCTGCATCTTCCACAAGGGTCCCGGTCGAGTTCGAGTTGTGTTTTAGTCGAAACATATGTTTCCAAAAGTATCTCTATCAAGTAGTGTGCGTGTGTGTGTTGATTAATTGGTTTAGATTTGGCAGTCGATTTTGTGGTTTTGGGGAATTTATTAGTTCTCGCCCCGGTCGTTTGATTGATGGGCTCTAGCCGAGATTGAAGCCAGCACGAAACTAAAGACGTCTTCAATTTTAAGCCAAGCACGAAATTCACTGCACAAATTAGAAGTTTCTGCGAAACTTTGGCCCTTCTTTTAGCCACAGAGCTGATATCTTAGAAACATGCATGCCTTCGCATCATTTGCCCAAATAAATAAGTTGCCAAAGTTTAGGCTCATATATTTTATTATTAATAGAACAGATCAGCCCTAAGAGAAGGGCAAATATAATTTTCACTTCTTTCGCAAACGTAACGAATCATTCGACCTACTTCAAGCTTATTTTCAAGAATCTATTTAAAATTCTATAATATACTTCTAGGAAGCAAGAGCTTGAAGGCAAACAAACAAATATTTACTGACATATTGTATTTTGTTTTTTATATATTGTCGGACGTACATTTGAGCCAAGCTACGAATTTCTAACCTTCTTTATCATATACTCTTAAATCAAAATGTAGGGGTAGGCACTTCTTCCTCTTCTCTTTTAGAGTTTTATGTGTTAGTTAGGAGTTTTTGTATCTGGAGACTTTTGGAAAATTAGTTATGTTTAGCATGTTCAAATTAGCAAAGCAGCAATGAACCCGTACTTGAATTGGGGCTCTTATTCTATATCCCAGAGCTACAACTAGGGTTGAGAATTAGCTGCCAGCTAACTTTAGAGCTTATAGAGTTGTGAGTTGTGGCACTTCCTCAGGCACTCTCCACGGCGCTGTCACATATCAATTGTCGCCTCTAGCCCCCGTAATTGCCAGACATGTGTCGCATGTGCGGCGGAGCGTGGGCAAGACAAATGCTGGAGCTGAAATGCACTTGAAGGCAGCTCGCTTTATTATTTTACATTTTTTCCATCCATTTTTTTTTTTTCGTATTTTGTAAAAACTCTTCGAAAAGTGTCTGACAGACCCGCAGCATTTTGAAGTATCGATATCCGGCTATGCGATATTTTAAGATCTCGTTCGCTTAGTTATTGTTATGCCAGTTGCGTTCCGAGGATTTTCAATGAGGATTCAGTACACAGCTTGGTTTTGCCTTTCATTTTGGCCGGCCGAACGTGCGCCAAGCACGTTCCAAATTATGCCCGAGCAGCCTTTGCAGATGATGGCAGATAAAAATCAGGTAGAGCCCGAAAAACGCATAATTAACATTGCCATTGGCCTTTGTTCAACTGGTTGCCGTCTTTCGTGACTGCCCGCTACCGTCCCATGCTCCGTCCCCGTCTCTGTCTCCGTCACCGATCTCGTCGTTGTCGTTGCGCCTGCGCAGGATGCGTCGGAAACTTGAAATCAAACACGTGTCTCGCCGGCGCTGCTCCTTTCTGGTTGGTCAGCCAGAAAGGGCAGCTGGAAAAAGCGGCACATAAACGAGCTCAGGCCAGGCACACACCTGCCGCCCAAAAATTACAGTGGTTCCACAAGAGAGGGAGATACACAAAAAAACAGGATTTTCAAGTCGAAATTTGAATTTAAACGGACTGAAACTGGGACTCGGACTGTGCCTGTGCCTGGGAGTTGAAATCGCGGCTTATGCATTCATTAGGCGAGTTGATTTGTATCTAGCATGGAAGTGCGCTTCCTGCATGAAAAGGGCACAAATCGATATCCAAAATCAATTCGTGTCACATAGGCAATTCAATTACGAAATGGAATCTGTGCACAGTTGCGTTTAGTAATTCGTTTTGATGCCGCTTTCGGCTTATCGCTAGCTACATGGAAATGGCATCCTGTTTGGCGCTTCCGGCTGTTGCGCCCTGCACAGCTGGTCCAGTTACATGCCACACACCTGACACACTTCACCTGAAGCGCAATTGAAGCCAGCACAGCTTCCATTCAATCTGTATCTGTAGCTGCAACTGTTGTACATTATTTTGTGGCCAGTGTGGTGACAAAATAATTACTTGAAATTTATAATTAATTGCTTTGTGGCACAGTCAATAAATTGCGGCCACTGTATGAATATTTATGGGGAGTTTTAATTGTATTTCCACCTATATGTTCGTGTGTGTTGAATTTGCAATTAAAGAGCACTTGGAATAGTTTATAAATTGCATAATTTACAACGAATCCGTGTTAGTTCTTCAGCTTTTACTCGCAAAGTTCTTCGATTATGCACAACTATTATGAAATGCCAAAGACAATAACTCCCGCATAGAGTCAGTCCGAATGTTAATATTCCCCGCTCCCCAAAGCAACTCACACGCGTGTCCCCTCAGACCTCAGACCACAAGCATAACACATAACCTCACTTTCCATGCGGATGTGGTGGCCAACAAATGTGCGAGGCAATGTGTTTCCTTTTTAAACCAAGCACACACACGCACACACACGCACACACACACTCGGCCACACACACGGAAACACACTCTCGCACATTTGGGAACTACTGCCATAGTTCAAGTTTGCAGTTTGTTGTAAGCTTTTAATATATGTTTATTTTCATTTTTCCTTGTTTTTCTTTTTTGTGCTGCTTTAGTTGTATTTTGCTTTTTGTTTGCCTTTATCGTGCGCAAACAATTTTGGTCAGGAAGAGATGCTGCAAAGCTTAACGGCACATAAACTTGTGGCAACATTTTGCTATTTCCTGCTACTTAGCTGTTAGTGTGTGTGCATGTGTGTGTGTGCGTGTTTGTTTTGTGTTGTTCCCCCCTATCGCTGCTCTGTAAAATTAGCACTTTATACATTTATGAGTAAGCGAGAAAATAAGTTCGAAAATCAAACTAACGCAGCAATAAGCAAAGGAATATTTGTACACTCGTTCACAAAATGAAAAGAGTATATTGGGTTTTCGAAACTATTGAAGTTGGAGATTTGAAATTTGAAATATTTATGTACTTTTTATTGCGTATGTGCTCAAAGTGCCCGCATGAGGCTTGGTATCTACCACAGCTTTAAAGCTATGGTGAATTACTGATGAACTCTCCTAAAGATCGTCTCATGAATCGCTAACATTTATATCCACCACAGAGCTGGAATATGTCGCAATACTCTGTTAGTGTGAGCGAATGTTGTGCAGTCGAGTTCACCCGTCTGCAATATGCTCACTTTTCGTTTTTTGCGATCAATTTTTAATAAATGTTCAGCCAAGTGAAAAATTGTTTTGGTCAGCGGTATTATGTGTGCATAGCACATGGTTGTAAAATATCTCCACACACACACTCTGCATTTTTCTTTCAAGCTTGAGCTTTTCATATTTTCTATTGGCAGAGCTGTTTGCCAGCAAAGCTGCCGCTTATTGCCGCTAAGCCGGCAGAGATATGTCCCGCGCTCACCTTTGCACTTTTTGCACCTGCTCCTGCCAAAGATCCCGGCATCCTGCTCCTCCTTCACCCACTCGCTCAATGCCATTTGTGTCCATTGGCAGCGCATTTCAGTTTGAGTGAGTGCTAAAACTCCGGCACTGGCTGTTCATTCTATTTGCTCAAGTACTTTTAAGTGCATTGCGAAAGCGTTTATTTCCGGATTTTCGCAGTTATTCAATCTTCCGGTGATGTGCTGCAATTGTCGTTGCGGTGTGCACTTGCTCACGTCTACGTCTAGAGAAAGCTCAACAAATATTTATTCAGCATTTCTCATAATGTGTGAAAGTGAGAAATTTACCAACACTGTTATTGCTTATGTCGTGTATATTTGACAGTTTAAACATGCATTTATGTCAGCTTAAAAATATATTTAAGCTAACCGTTTACTAAATGATAAACTTTTTCATATTTTTGCAGTTTTAATTTCTTATATATTTTAAATGGATTCTTAAAACTTCTGAAATAGTGGCAACGCCATAAGAAAAACGCACTGTTAACTGCAACTGTTATTAGCTGGCAACATTGTAATTCCTCCTTGCAAGATATTTAACAGGAAGCTAAGCTACCTGTTAATTTTTAAAACATGTTAACAACTCAGCGCAAAGTAAACTGTCTACTTTCTGTGCTCTTTGCTTTTTACAAGCTAATAACTTGACACCAGCTGCATGTCGTTAAACTCATTAACATTATCATGAAAGTTGAATTGTTCATAAATCAGAAAGAAGCTCAAAAACTTTTACACCGCACACAGCCTAGAAATAGGCAACAACTTTTGCCACTTGCCAATTGAAACTTTGGCAATCTAAATTATGTGTTGTCTCTGCCTACTATATCTATATGTACTTGTGTGAGGTGAATGTTGAGGCCTGTGAGTGGGGTTGACGACCCGCCGTCATAGGCATAGTATAGCATGATATAAATTATTATATGAGTGGTAAACTTTTGTCAATTCGCAATCAGTAATCAATGGAAATGGTTTGCTCTCTCTCTCTCGTTCTCGTTCGCAGTGTCACCGTGCCGGGCTACCAGGGCAATCTGCAAGCGGCGATCTCTCACAGCGCCGCGCTGGCCGCCTGGGAACGCTTCGGCGTGGAATTCATACTGACTTTTGTCGTGGTGCTCTGCTATTTCGTCTCCACCGATGCCATTAAGAAGTTCATGGGCAATTCGGCGTTCGCCATCGGCGCGGCATACAGCGCCTGCTGCTTTGTGTCGGTAAGTTTGACATTGATAATGATGCTTGAGGAATGCTTCGGCGAAAATCCCGCATCGCTGGAGTCGAGAGTCGAGTCAAAACGCACCTGCCGTTTAGGCATTTTTATGGTGCAAAAATCGCAGCGTGACAGGCACAGGCAGGCAGGCAGTCAACAAAGGGACCGAGAAATTGGGAGAGATAATTAATTTAGTCGCAAGTCAGGGTCGAGCTGGGCTCAGTCCTGAAATGAAAAGCAAATATTTAGCCAGATTTAAAAGCTGCACGATAAAATGCAATTTATATCGATTTGAATTACGATTTCGGACTTGCGAACACGCAATCAAAAAATTAATATTAACCAATTTATTGATTGGAATGCGGCTCCTTAATTTATAAATCGAAAAAAAATCTAAAAAATAAAATATTCAAGCAATTCAGAATGGGTTTCAGTAAATATAAATTTATAGACTTATATATTTTTGTATGATTTCAATGTTCTCCTTGTTAGGAAAAGTTTTTTGTTGTATACTCCCCGTTCTACTTCCATATCCCAAATGTTTCTAACACTTGAACCTTGTCTCTGATTCATTGCAGATGCCATATCTGAACCCGGCGCGTTCTTTGGGTCCATCGTTTGTGCTCAACAAATGGGACAACCATTGGGTATACTGGTTCGGTCCACTCGTTGGCGGCATGGCCTCCGGCCTGGTATATGAGCACATATTCAGCTCTCGGCGCAGTGTGCGACATGCCAAGGGCAGCATTGACAACGACTCGAGCTCCATACACTCCGAGGATGAGCTCAATTACGACATGGACATGGAGAAGCCGAATAAGTATCAGCAATCCCAAGGCACCTATCCGCGTGGGCAATCGAATGGTGGCGGTGCCGCGGCGGCTCAGCATGCCGCTGCCAACATGGCGCAAATGGGCGTGGTCAACGCAGGCGCTGGCAACTACTGCCAGAATCTGTACACCGCACCGCCGCTCTCCTCCAAGTACGAGCAGCAGCAACAGGAGCCGCTCTATGGCGGCACTCGGTCGCTCTACTGCCGCTCGCCCACGTTGACCCGCAGCAATCTGAACCGCTCGCAGTCGGTGTATGCCAAGAGCAATACGGCCATCAATCGTGACATTGTGCCACGTCCTGGACCGCTGGTCCCAGCACAGAGCCTCTACCCACTACGCACACACCAGCAGCAGCAGCAGCAACAACAGCAGCAGCAACAACAACAGCATCAGCAGGCAGTCACGGCAACTCAATCGTCTCATCTGCAAAACCAGAACGTGCAGAATCAAATGCAACAGCGTACAGAGAGCATCTATGCCATGCGTGGATCCATGCGCGGACAGCAGCAACCTCTGCAGCAGCAACAACAACAGCAGCAGCAGCAGCAACAGCAGGCGCCAGTTGGCATGCAACAACAACAACAGCAGCAGCAGCAACAGCAGCAACTGCATCAAGGAGCGCAGATCATGTCGGAGCCACAGGCGCAACCACAGGGCTTCCAGCCGGTCTATGGTTCACGCAACAATCCCACACCGTTGGATGGCAATCACAAGTTCGAGCGTCGGGATCAGCAGCAGCAGCAGCTCTATGGCATGACCGGTCCGCGCAATCGTGGCCAGTCGGCGCAATCCGATGACAGTTCGTATGGGTCGTATCATGGGTCGGCAGTCACGCCGCCAGCGCGTCATCCCAGCGTGGAGCCCTCCCCGCCGCCGCCTCCCATGCTGATGTATGCGCCACCGCCTCAACCCAATGCGGCTCATCCACAGCCCATACGCACGCAATCGGAGCGCAAGGTGAGCGCACCCGTTGTCGTTTCGCAGCCGGCTACCTGTGCCGTTACCTATACCACATCGCAGGTGCCCACGACGATCACGACCTCAACAGCACAGCAGCAGCAACAACAGCAGCAGCAGCAAATGATGATGCAGCAGCAGCAGCAGGCGCATCAGCAGCATTATGGCATGTTGCCATTGCGACCGAACTGAAAGCGGCTCTCCTGGGGCCCCGTAACGACGCCGCCGCCAACAATACACGCCGCCCTCGCGATCCATCCCGCGGGCACCATGACCCTGCACAGCTGCAGCCTAGCCAAGCAGAGCAGTTTGTTTTAGCTCACAGCTAACAACAATAGTTGTCCGGGCATCCAAAGGAAACGTGCGCAAAGTCCTAGCATTTAGCTCAACCCAACACCCAACACGTTAAGTGCAGTTTAGATATATATATATATATATATATAGAAAGCTATAGAAAGCCTAGAGATAACAATCGAAACATAGCCACAATGTATTAATAATATACGACAAGTAAAACGGAACTCACACCTAGCAACAGCAACAACGATAACCTTAAGTCACAATAGAATATCCGTAACACCCGAATCCTACCTATACTTAATACTGTTCTATATCATGGAATAATCGTATATAAGATATTCTTTCACTAAAATATAGCCCATACATTAATTAGGTCTCACGAATTTCCAAGCATTTTTATTAATTTTGTTGTTTTCATTTTTTTTAATTCGAATTGGATATTTCATTTTGAATACTGTATTCAAATATTCAAAATTTCTTTAACAATTTTTTCTTTTGATATCAAGCTCAATTTACTGATAAGCAACATAATTAATTCTATTATTATTTTTTTCTCAGCGTCACATTTGTAATATCTTCAAATTATTTAAATGTCAAATTTTTAATTTTTTTTAAGACCTAAATTAAATTGTTTCATGAACCACTTATAAGTTTGTATATACATAAATACTGATGAATATTTAAAGTAAATGTTACTATTAACGATATTTATGTAAATGTTAGGCTAATATGCATAAAAGTCGACATCTATATAGCATATATAGGTAATATACAAATAAATACATTACTCATGATTAATGCTTACTATTAATTGTAATACAATGTGTATTGATAGCATTGGAAAAGAAAACCAAGATATATATATGTATATCAAATACAAGAACTGTTCTGTAACCTAGATAAAAACATTTATTAAATTAAATTCAATTGAGAGCATGCCTAAAATACTCTCTAATTTAAGAACAAAATGTGGAAACTACAATGGTAAAAGTTGCCAAACATTTTGAAGGCTAGAGTAACGAGCTGCACAGTTGGTTCGCTGCCAGCTGCCAGTTAATGTCACAGGGACATGTAAATAACCATACGAGGAAAGTTGTTCTAGTTGCGGCAATTACAGTATCTTACTGTCAACTCTAATAAAGGTATAATTCTACACATACGCATACAAAGCATAAAGTTTACAACTGAAATTTCCCTAAAGGCAGAAATACCCTTGTTGCAGTGCTGCACAATTATGCAAGACTGCGAAATTAGTGCTAAGAAATCGCAAAGTTATGCACGTACTTTAAAACACTGCTGTAGCGCTTTTTTTGTATTTGCATAAATAAACAGTGAATATTTAACATTTGACCATGCAAAGGTGTCTTTACAACTTAAACTCGGACCGCAGCATGTCCCCAAGGAATATGTGCACCCGAATCGCTGTGGCAACACCAACGCCAACAACAATACGGAAACGTCTCAGAGTTGTCCTGACCACAAATTTGGGAAACACGTGCGAGCTGGATGAACGATCTAATTTGTTTCCGTCGATTGACGGATATTACGCCATCAACAGCCTACAACCGGAAAAGTGGAATACACTCAAGTTAAGAGAGTATTTGCAGATAGCCAAAGAACTTTATCAGCTGTCGGACTGCGATGCCTTGCAACTGCTTGGATTCTTTAAGAACAACTTGGCAGAGGCCTGTCGTCATCTGTACATCGACGGAACCCGGTCCACTTTACATCTGGATTTCGATTCACCCTGGCGACTTAGCTCCAAGTCAATTAGCGAGCTGTCCTGCATGGAACACTTTACCACCCATACATTCTTCAAAAGCTTTCACCAGCTCTTCATAGTCAATTCCAATATACTGACTAATGTTCTGCCACAGCAGCCACTGGCTGAGCAGTTTCCAGGACGTTATCTGCGCATACAGCGCACCTTCCATCGGGGCCATGTCATTTGGGCCGGCTGCGTGCTTCCCAATGAAAATGCACCCATTGAGGTCGCCGCGCTGCTGTTGCCGTGCTCCGAACAAAGCGAATTGAATCACTATACGGAGCTCATGGAGGAACTAGAACGATATTTGGGCCCGCTGGTGTTGGCTAGCAAATCCTGGTCACCCAAGGAGCAGAAGCCAATGCATCAAAGCGTTTTGATTCAAGTACTATCCGCATTGACTGCCTCAGTGGAAGGTCTTCTCAAGAATGAGCTGTTAACCAATCAAATTCCGAGAGACGCTGTCAGCGCTGTTCTTAGCTCTTTTGAACTTTTATATTAAGATGAGCATTAGGTTTTTGGGCTTAAAGTTAAGAAGTATTCGATCTGTAAGATCTTTAATTTAAATTTTGTATATTAAGCTAAAACGCTTTGGAATCAAACACAAATTTGTTTTTATTATACCCTGAACCCATTAAAAATGGGTATAATGGTATATTGTATTTGTGAAAATACAATAATCGATAATCGATAACTTACTCCGTTTCCAAGCAATCGATAAAAATCGATATCGCTATCCTGTTTTTTGGGCAATTTTGGTAAATAATAAGAGCTAGAGTCACCAAACTTGACATATAGCTTCAAAAATAGAATATAGAGAAGGGAGCTCCCGACTAGAACCTCTTACTTGTTTAATATTATGTCATGCAAATGGCTTGGGTATGCAAAGTAAGTATATTGATTTAGATAAATCTACCTATTTATATGGCTTGAATAAATCCAGTGGAGAGAGCTCGATTGGGACAGTACTTCGTTTAGCATAATTTAATGAATCTCACTTGAGATACTCCAAAAAAGGTGGACTTTGCAAGCGAAACGTGTTTTGGCCAACTACTTTTTTTTAATGAATGCCATATGATAGTAGGGATCCGTACGCATTCAAAAAGGTATAACATTTTAAAATGAGATTATATTTACCCGAGATTTTCAAAAAAATCATCAAACATTCCAAAACGACATAACTCCGCGCGGAGATATGACGTTCCAAAACGATATAACTCCGCGCGGAGATATGACGTTCCAAAACGATATGAATCGAAACTTTTGCGATGAGTATACCCTGAACCCATCAAAAATGGGTATAAGGGTATATTGTATTTGTGCAAAATCCAAATGTATGTAACAGGCAGAGGGAAGCTTCTCCGACCCCATAAAGTATATATATTCTTGATCAGCATCAATAGCCGAGTCGGTCTAGCCATGTCCGTCTGTCTGTCCGTCCGTCCGTATGTATGAACGCAAGGATCTCAGAACCTATGAGAGCTAGAGACTCAAATTTTAGATGTAGATGCTCCTAGTTCCCGCGCAGATCGAGTTTGTTTCCGATAATCGATAACTTACTCCGTTTCCAAGCAATCGATTAAAATCGATATCGATATCCTGTTTTTTGGGCAATTTTGGTAAATAATAAGAGCTAGAGTCATCAAACTTGACATATAGCTTATAAAATAGAATATATATATGCATTTGATGTTGGAAGAAAAGGGTTCAGGGTATCCCCTAGTCGGGAGCTCTCGACTAGAGCCTCTTACTTGTTTCATTATTATTACTAGCGGGCAATGTCGGGCCTTAACCGTGAAAAATTTGTTGCTAAAAATTATCCCCTCATTCCATCGAATAACGTACCAAACGTTGGAATCAACGGTTCTCACACAATCCCCAAATCTTGAAGCCTGAATATAAACTTTCGTTGATTAAACTTTTGACCCGAATCTTCGATCTTTTTAAAGAGTTTAAAGCCGATGATAAACAACAATTTTCATAGTGACAACTTCCACAGTTGCGGGTGGAATTTCCAAAAACACTGAAACATAAATTCATTTAATTCGCCCTTATAACCTCACACCCGCATTTATCATCGAAGAGGGGCGGATTTTGCGAAGACATGTGAGAAACGCGTCTTTGAAAATGATTTTGAATCCGATCGGATGGTAAATCTAGTAATCTAGTAGGGTGATCGAATCTAGACAGTGTAAGGAATTACACAAAAAAAAAAAAATGGTTTTCTTTATCCCGTTGCTTAACTTTTCTATTGGATGCCTTCTCGGAGCTAGCAACTGACCGGGGTTTAGTTTATACTTGTACACAATTTATTTTCAATAGTCAGAAAAACAGTCAAAATACAGATACATAAAAGAAATAACATAAATGCAGAGTTTAACAAATGGGAAATGAAACTACGCCTGCGCCTTTGATTAGAAGCCACATTCGGTTGATTACAGAATAGAAATATGTCAATTATTTTCCTATAGATCATCGCAGCTATCGGTGCCAGCAGGTTCCACATCCGAAGAATCGTTCTGCTCGTCCGCTGACCAGAAGCCATCGTTTTCGCGCTCCTTCTGGACATAATGATTTTGGTGATATCGCATCCAATAGATGCGGCCTAAATTATGCTGGGGGATGTTGGCGCGCTCCGTGTCATATACCAGCCAATGGCAATGCTGCTGTAGGTACAACGAGTCCAGCAGACTGGGCCAGTACATATTGAGACCATCTTTGGCCAACTTGACGTGCAGCTGGTAACCGTGCTGCTGCTCCGATAATATTTTAACCGCGCCCAGCAAATTCAGGATGCAGCGCTGCGGCGGTATGGTTTCGGTGACCTGGTAGAACAGCACATTGCCCTGATGCACCAGCTCGTATTGCGGCACTTGCTGTTCGAAGATGAGCTCAATCTGCAGGAGAGTCTGGTGCCAGCGCACCTTTGGGCGCGCCGCGTTGCCAGCGATGGCGGCACAGCACAGCGCACTGGTCATCTTATCAGGTGTCAACTGTGGCTTTGACCTGGACAAATTACTGGTCCCCTTAGTAAGTGTTTTCTTTGAAGGATTGGCCTCACCGGCTGTGACATTTTCGGCTCCAAGTATGTCCTGCATCAAGTGCTGTGCGGCCTCCTTCACCGCCGCATCAGCACTGCGCAGATCCTGCAGCAGCGCGTCCATAAATAAGGCAGCGCTATCTACCAATGCTGCAGTCTCTTTTTCCTCCTGCACAGTTTCCCCCATCGATTCCTTGGCTTCGGCTGCCGCATTTGGATTTTCACTTTGCTCAATTGCCTTCTCGGGTGCTTGTGCCTCTTTGCGAAGCAAGTATCTTTGCACTGCACCAAAGAGTTGACTTAATTTGCCGCCATTAGAAGTGGGATTTGATGACAGCTGTGGGTTGTTCTCTGTGGCTATTCTTTCCTCCTTCCTTGTCTTTTCGTCGCTCTCAGTTTCCTCAGTCTCCGCCAGCGGCAGCTTCACAGGCTGCATTTGTCCGTTCGGTTGCACCTGCTGCTCTTCCAACTTTGAGCTGGTGACCTGCTCTTCTATTAGTTTCTGTTGCTCTGCGACCACCTCCTCATGCAACTTGCGCAGGTTATCCATGACTTGCTGCTCTCGCTTGGCATAGCCCCGATTGATCAGCTCATCGTGCAGTTGCATGGACTTCACGCAGATTCTTATTGCTGGACAATCCTGCAGAACGGCAATTTCTTTCACATAGACAACATTCAACATGGTAAACTCCACAATTAGCTGCAAGTGCTGATTGTCGCTTAGGTCACTCAGTAACTCCTTGACCCACTTGGTGGCCTCCAGCCGCCAATCGCCCTCACCGACAGCTGGCACCAGTCCACACAATCTCACATCCATTGCCAAGGGCGGTTCCACTGTGAAGCGTGCGTCACACTCTAGCAGCTCGGCTGGCTTCACCCGCAGCAGTTCCGTACCCTCGTCCATTAGCTGAACGATGACAAGCCGCTTGTCGGACAAATCGACGACACGAACGCGCTGATATTTAATTCCACGGTGTAGAACGCAGACATCCGCGATTTTCAGCAACTGCTTGGGGCGACGATTCTGCTCGCTGCTCATGTGCATGTAGAGAGCCGTACTCAGTTTTCGCAGAGTCGACAGGTTCGACGCCTCTTGCCAGGAGTCACTGTGGCTGCTCTTGTAGCTGACAGCCATGACGGCAAAGTGTACCGGATCGTACACTTTGATAATATTGCAGCGCACCGCAGTCTTTGGCTGCCACAGGGCACAAAACTGCCGCTGAAAGTCCACACTGACTGGATAATGCCGTTTGCTGCAATACAACTGGCCGCACTCGCCGCTGCTCAGCATCTGGGGACAGAACTGACGACTCTGATCCGTCAGCTGGCGACAGCTGGCCACCATTTGCAGTATGTGCTCGCCCAGCTCAATGTCGTGGGCTTCAAGGAATTGCACCAGACGCGGCAGCTCGTAGCTGTTGCTCTCGTCCAGCATCACGCAGGAGACAACGTTCTGCTTGAAATTCTGCGGAACCAGACAGTTGCTAATGTTGTCGCTGACCGCATGTAAGCGATAAGAGAACTTTGACCAAGATTCCGGCAGACTGTAGTGCACCATCAGCTCGAAATTTCCAACAGGCAGCTGAGTTTGCTGCACTGCATCCGTAAGCAGGAGCAGCTGATGAATTTGCTGCCAAAAAAAAAAGCAGATAGTAAACAGATAGTAATCGCCATAAAGTTAAAGTTAGGGTTTGCATTTTACCTGATTAGCTACTTCGTTTGGACCAATACACTCGTAACCAGCTTCAGTCAGCGCGCTTCGCAAGGCTGCCAACTCCTCTTCGTGTTTGCAGTAAATGATTGTGCGCCTCTTGAGGGGATTCTGGACACCCAGGTAGTCGAGTAGCTGCTGTGTCTTCTTGCTGCTGCGCAGTACGGCGACGTTCAGTTTGAGGCTTCCGTAAACGGCTGCCTCCAGGAAGTCACCGAAAAGCAGAAGCGGATTGTCGCCAAAGCGTTTGACCAGCTCCAGAAAGACGCGTGCATGCCACTGCTGGGCGATGAGCACCAGCTGGAGCTGGGTCATGGCCATGTTCTGCACCATTTGCAGCAGCTCGTTGAGCAACTGGGGAGCGGAGGCGCGCATGCGATCGTAGTCATCGATGACGAAGTACTTCAGACGGCGCGGATCGATGAGCTGCATGTCCAGCTGCAACAGTTGCTTCAAATGCGTGGGTGTGGTCACCAAGATGCCGCAGGAATAGAGCAGTCTGATGTGCAGCTCCTTCGCGCAGTGGGCATGCGTGTTGACCACCTTTAACATGTTCGTTTTGTAGGAGCTCATCAGGTTGGTGCAATGATTGAACAGCGCCTGGGCATTGGCCACGGAGTCCGCCAGCAACACGGCTAATGGCCCCAAGCTGGGCTCCTTATTGAGGCCAATTGGTGCCGCGCGCATTCTGCGCATGACCAGAGAGCACAACGGGGGCAGGTAAGACCAGGAGCGACCTCTACCATTGCGATCGACCAGCACCAATGTATTGCTCTTCATCAGATGCGGCCAGGCATAACGCTGCGTGGGCAACACCGTCTGTAGATCCATGTCGCCCAAGGCCATGAGTACGTCCCGGCAGAGCAGCGAGTCCGACAAGCTGCTCATTGGCCGCACGGGCATATTGCTATGGGCCAGCACGAGATTCTCGATGGGACGCAGTTCGAGTGATGACTTCTCTGGCACATCCTTGGATTTAGCTGGCAAGCGGTATTCGTTGTAAATTCGGTCTAGTTTATCCTGGTAAAGAAGTCCATCCTCTTTTACATTTCGTTTGTGCAACTCGGCTGCTCGGAGAGATACCGACTGGGCGGGATTCCCATTCAGCGTTAGGCCGCCCATCTCATTATGGAGACCTCCCACTTTTTCTTTGACAGATTCCTGCCCGAATTCGCTTGTGAATTCTTGGGTACAAACCAGAGATATGCTCTCATGCGCAGAGTCTCTTCTATTGACCACCTTTGGGATTTCCTGTATTTGATGGAGCGAACTCCCATTTTCCTTTAACTGGGTGGCCTTAATGTGCTGCTGATTGACCTGCGGCTTAACCACTTCCTGCCTGTAATAATCCAGAATGTTTCTTCTGTTCAATCGGACGAGCTTTGATTGTTGTTCGCGAACCTCGAAACTGTCCGAGGAGCTGTTGCTGCTGCTCGAGTTGCCTGAGCTGCATTTAAGAGCCGTCTCCACGACGGTGTCATTGCAACTGCTGACCTTGCTCAGACGCTTGGCGGAATTCGGTATCTCTGGCACAGTCCGGGCCTGCAGCAGTGTGTCCAGCTTGGCCGACTGCGTCGAGGGGCAGGTCAGATTACGTGTCTTGGCGCCCAGCCTATGATAGCCATTTCTAAGCATCGAATCGACATACTTCTGTTTCTCTTCGCTGCAACTTTGCGAGTTGGTCTGTGCCTCCAAGTTGGGTATAGTCAGCGGCATCTTAGGACGCTGCGATTCCATCAACTCGAGAATGGTTAGGGCGCGCGTATTAGGCCGAATGTCTGGGTCATTCAACTCCGCCAGATCCATGTCGTTCTCAACCCTACAGCTGTGTGCCTGTATTTTACTGGGCTCCTTTTGCTCTAGGCGTGCACATTGCTTCTCCACCAGATAGCTGGCAGCATTCAGCAAGGATTCGGCTTGCTTCGACATTTGGAGCCACAACTGACCAAAGTTGTGTCGCTCTTCGTTTCGGTACTCGACCTTGAACATCAATCGTTGGGCCTCTTCCATCCGCTTGTCGAGCAGCCGCAATGCCATTTTTGACCATTGGGTGCCCGTGCGGGGCGCCACACAGGCCACGCCGCCCCACTCGATCTGGATGTACTTTTCGCTCAGGAACGCAGGCAACAACCACAAATCCTTGGCCCTGCAGTTGATGGTGAAGCCATAGTCCATCGCCCAGACGAGATACTCGCCGTGCTGGCGAACCATAACGAGGCCCCGCAACCATTTGTGCATATTCAGCGGTTGATACCGCACGATGACATGCTCATTGGACTCATAGTTCTCCCGCTGGTTGTGCGCGTGACAATGCGCCGACAGATGCGTCTCCACCTGGTTAACATAGGCGCCGCACGCTTCCAGTTGAGGAAGCGTTATGTAGCAGAACAGCTGCGGACTCACATAGTGCGTAATCACAATGAACTCCACTGCATCAATGTCCAGCTTTTGCATCTGTTCCGGTTCCTTCTGCTGGACTGTGGAGAAGAAAAAAGCTCAGTTTCCATTGCTTTAAGTGAAGCCTGCGTTAAAGCGAGTTCTGCACATTGCGTCTAAAATATCAAAGGAAATTAATGGCCGTAGATTAAAGTTCAAATAATTTTCCACAGCGCCGGCAACAATCATTCATGCGGAAAGTTCTGTGATTTCCACGCCAGACCAACTTTTGTCTTTTTTGTCGCAACGCAAAAATTTCATGCCACATACATACATATATATACAGTAAAAGCTCTACTAACGGACAGCTCATGAGACAAACATCTCTCTGCCTAGTTAGCTGACAATTGGAACACGTTCAAATGTATGGAACAGGAACAGTATTGCCGTGTTACTTAAGGCTATGGAACAGTATTGCCGTGTTACTTAAGGCTATGGAACAGTATTGCCGTGTTACTTAAGAGTATGAAACAGTATTGCCGTGTTACTTAAGGGTATAGCTCATTAATCGAGGAAATATATTGATAGAGCAAGCGTTCGCTCCCTGTACACACTTGTATAAATGAAACAGTGTGTCCTTAGCCTAATTTAAGACCAGGTCCATTAAATTTTGCAACTTGGCTAATTAAGTTTGAAACAAAGCTTTGGCTGTGCAGTTAAGCGGCGCTTTTTTCCACATTTAAAATGCGGAAGGCAAAGCAAAAGTGCCAAAAGCCGCAACTACCGCGTCTAGTGGAGGTCCTTGTGCCTATTTGCCACTTGTTTGTGCCGCACTGGAAGTGCACTCTGCCAGCCCCGCCACAGCTGCCCGTGGACAGTTGTGCACTTCAAATTGTTGCTGTGTAAATGAATTTACTGCGAAAGCTACACGGCAACACTTAACCCATTGCGGCACAAGAACTGACAGCTGATAATCCCCGGCCTGAAATCTTAACTATAAATTGATTAACAAACATAAAACTCAGTTTACTAGATGCCTTGTATATCTGCTGACCCTCATTCTAACAAAATAAAAATAATTAAGAATGAAATACAAAAAAATAATAATAATAAAAAAAAAGTGACCAGGCTACAGTGGGTTAACGGCAAACTTGTCAGCTGTGTTCAGCGCCAACAATAGGCGAATTTAAGTATTACGATCCGCTTACAGCGAAGACAACAACCATGCCGAATAGCTACTGCGGGGAAACACAATGCGGCTGCCTACCCCCAACGCAGTTAAGTGGACATAAAAAACTATAATTTATCGTATAAAAAATCTTATAAATGCAACGAAATCATCCAGAAGTGGTGGAACATATGCAAATGCATTGCCGCTCGCAGAGGGGTTGACAGATCAATCACGGCTTGGCTATTCAAGCGCAAAAACCTAAGCTAATTTGTAAATGATACAACAATCAATTAAAGGGTATGTACTTACATCGCTTGGCTTGGCCCATGTCGCCGGCAGACATTTTGAGTTAGTTTGAGGAGAATCCGCAACGAGTAGAAAAAACAATACAGTTGAAATGATTAAAAGAAAACGCGTCCACAGTTGTCAGGATACACTGCGTTTGGCTGCAAATAAAAATAATAATAATTAAAGTGACAGTCGGCTTGTCAAGAGATTTGACAGTGAAGTCAAGGACGGCTAGGTTTAGACATATTTTAAGACAACTTAAGCTGAATTAAAATTAAAAAAAAAATGGTTAAAAAAAACAAAAGAACATGGCATTAACAGGTGAATAAATACATAGTTAAGCAGAAGGTTTAATTACAAACATACTTTAATTTTTATGGTAATAATGTTAACTATGTATCTTTCCACTGTATAGAGACACTTTATATTCAAATTCAGCAGCATTAGTAATAAGTTTTCTTCCTTAATCAACATCAAGTGCTTAAATGATTTAAGAACTTATTTGAAATTGATAACCATTGATTACCGTGTCTTGTTCGTGTTGGTATAAGCCCTATTCTGAGAATCACACTCACATACACACATACATACATGCGTCCATCCCTAGATCTAGCGAGGAGTTAACACACAGCCTCACACATGTAAACAAAACTTATAACGGCGTCTCAAAAACCACTTTATCAGCGAATATGGAAGTGAAATAACGTAAACAAAATGAGAACAGATTCGGCGTTTGCATGAGTCGAAATGACTTTTTGAATCTGTTGCAAAGCTCTGCTTAAAGTACAGGAGATAAGAAATTATCTAGCATTCGCTCGTATATGTTTTAGATTTATACAATTAAGCAGTACTCACCGAATAATCAGTTGTTGATAACGAAAATTATATGTTTAATAAAAACAATTCATTTGCAAAAGCTCAGCAGCTGAAGGTGCACATTGCTTTGCACAACCATGGAAATAAGTGCTTTAAAACAAATACGGATGCACGCACGCGACAAGACACAGTTTAAAAAAAAATAAAAAGAATTTCATAACACAAAGCAAACAGCTTAAGACAACTGCACTTTTCAATTGGCAGATTTTCAGTTTTGAACAATAAGTCAATCATTGAAACCACGATACGATATAAAAGAGCTGCTTAGATCGACTGCCGTCGCTTTACAGTTGACGTCTGCTCGCCGGATCTACGAACACATATGCACACACACACACAGGAATGTTAGACATGCATGTGCACGTTGGTGTAGCGATCGTGTGTGTGAGTTTGTGGATATCGTATTTCTTTTGTGTGTATGCGAAAAGATGTTCTGAGTTGAAATTTCCATTTCCAACTGGCAGTTAAAGACGGTGTTTTAAAACATCCAAGAGACTAATTTATCTCCTTTTTTTAAATATGAATTAGTTATGTATTTCCACTTGCTAATTTGTTGTTTGTACAGTTAAACAAATGGCTGGCAGTTACGATAATGTTCATTTCTTAAAAGACTCAATTCTATTCTACTTTAGGATTTATATGCTCTAACTTCTGAGCTATTAAACGTATATATGTATATATAGGCATGTACATGTTTTCCCTTATAAATCATTGCAATCGGAAACTGCACGCACCCTTTACCCAACCCTTTTGTTGGCTAATTTCAAAACAAAGTGTGAACAATTTATTTGTCCCCAAAAAAGTTGTTACTTTCTCTATAGAAAACTGCACAATTTCACCCTTTTTAACCCTGCTTGCAACTTTCACTGTTCCGCTACTTCTTCTGTTTTTTTTTTTTGCCGTTGCTTGTCGCCTATAAAAAAGTTTTATGGGTCGCCGTCGTCTGTCATGTGTGCCCAACCCCTCGTTGCTTGCGTGGGTCTAACTCCTTTTTTTATTTGATTGTTTCATATTTATGAGGATTATGGCTTAGTGCTGAATGCCGTCTGCCTTGCTGCCAAGTGGCTGCTACGTGTGGTAATTTATTTTGCGGTTAAGGACTCTCGTCTGATGGATGCCTCGGCTTGGTCCTAAGTGAAAGTTCTATTTGAACTGGCGTTGCCGGATTCGCATTGTTTGCGAAATTGCGAAGGGACGGAAGATCGCACGCACAAGATAAACACCAATTGTGTGCGCGAATGTGGATGAGGTCAGTGCAGAGTTCAGTTGCTAACGCACTCAATTGAAATGTGCCAGTTGCGATGCGCTTTGCCAAACGTTTATTTAAACAAATCAGGCCGCACGGGTTAAAAGCCATTTGTTGCGCGGGGTGGGGGGGAGGTTGTTTGAATGTGTGGCTAGACTTGGCACGCATTTGTGTTTATTTTGCAAATCGTTGAGCGTTCAATTTATGGCATTCATGCATGCTGCCCTAAATTAATATTTATACATTTAAGAGATTTTTAAATCTAAACTTGGCAAGCGCTAAATCAAATAAAATTTTGTCAATAATTTACACAAAAATACATAAGTGTTTCAGTATGTATGTTTTATAATGTAAGTGTGATTAACAAAGTTGAAAATAAATTACTCGAAATAAAACGAACGCAAAAGTAAATCATATAGGAATCAAATCAATAAAACAATTAGCAGTCCAAACAATAAAACCATCAGCTGGTCATACTTTTGTTTATATTTTAATTTTATGGACATGCCAACCTATCTAAGAAATGCCAACCTGCTTGACAGAAAAATCCCTAAATAATCGATAAGCACACGCATCACATGTCGGGCGCCATTTTTGTTTTCGATACAATTATTATATCGACATACACAAAGCGCATCACACATATAAAGACACAAAAAAAAAATAAGCAGGCTGCGTACGAAAAATTAAGAAAATTAATTAAGCGCTGCGAACGACAAGTTTGTGCTAAAGCAAATATACCATTTTTGTGTGTGTCGTCCTAATACCAGCAGCAAAATAACCAAGTTTAATATACGCCTTGATAACATCATGTCGAAAAATAAAAAATTGTCGCTATCGGGCGACTCGACAGAGAAATTTATCTACAAGCCTAAAGATTTAATATGGTAAGACTGCGATGCTTAAAGCAAAATGGACGTGGTTTAAACAATAAACAAACAGCGAAACTAACTTGTGTATGCTGGATTGTACTTTGTGTCCGATTTGGTGAAAAGAAAATTAAATGCAAACATACATAACCTCAATTGCCGCTGTGTTGGGCAAGCAAAAAAATTTTGGACAAATACAAAAGAACAATTAACTCATAATCAAGCAAAACATAAAACATTTAATACATTTATGTTCTCGGAACACTACATAAACGATTTGGTTGTAGTTGGCTCTGCCGACGTTTGCTGTTGCTGCAGCAACGACGTCGACGTCGCTGCGTTGGCGCTTTTTTCGCGCGCGCGCGCCTAATTTTATACATAGTAGTTTTTGATATTAATAAAATCGAAACAAAAGCCTTATACTAAGCTAAAATGTTATATTTATTTATATTACAGGGCCAAAATGAAGGGCTTCACACCATGGCCGGGAATGGTAAGCGAAATGTTTATGCTGTTGTCGACGGCGACGCCGCTGCCGCTGCCGTGTTTGTTTTCGACTGTACTTTTTTCTTGTACCAGCGGCAGAGGCGTCGGACGTGCGCTGCTGCCTCTGTTACTGTTGCTGTCGACGTCATAACGCACTTGCATGCTTCAACATTTGTTGTTGTAAACGGAGCGTATTGTCTCTGCTGCTGCTGCTGCTGTTGTGTGGCGGAAAGCCTTGATATCAAGAGCTCGCGCTTGTTTTGTGTTTGACTTTAAATATCACAGCTTTCTTCTATGTACAGCCGAACAATGAACGAAAAAACAAGAGAAAAAAAAATAACATTCACAGTGAAATAGTTTGAACTTTGCATCGGTGCGTGTGTGCTGTGTTGTTATTGTACATACGTGCTAGAAAAAAAAATAGCTGGTGTATATTTTGATTTTTTATAATTGTTTTAATTGTTGTGTTGCAGATTGTGGAGCCACCGCTAGATCTGCTTAGCCAGCAGCGACGCGCCAATACGAAATGTGTCTTCTTCTTTGGGTCGCGTAACTTGTAAGTAAATTCGAAGATTCGAACAAAGTAAAACATAACTAATGTGATATGTGATATGTTTGTGTGTATGTACAGCGCCTGGATTGAAGAGCACAATATAAAGCCGTTTGAGGGTCCCTGGAAAGAAGAGCTGGCAAAAGTTAGTAAACCGGCCGCCTTTAGGCACGCCATGGCCGATATTGACAAATATGTGGAAAGTCCTGCTGAAATAGATGGCCAAATCGATGAGAGCTGTGGCATGGCCAATCACGCCACCGAGGCAGACTTCGACAAGATACGCGATGGCCTGGACAGCGACGAGAATGCTGAGGCGGCAGCCGATGGCAACAATGGCGTTGTCCCCCATGTCGTTGGCAGTCCCGATGAGTCGGATGCGGTGCACACTTGTCCCGCTCATAACAGTGTGAATGTTGCCACTTCCCCAATTGTGACAACTACGCCAACTGTCAAGAGTCAAGCGAAACGTACACCCAAAGCTAAGTCCAGCGCCGCTGTCGTTGTCAGCAGCAAACAGGCGAGCAAAGCGGCCTCTGCGAAATCAGCAGCAGCACAAAAGCGACGTATCTCGGCACAACACACGCCCACCGGTGCAGGCAGTGCCAAGCGCGGCCGGCGCGCTGCATCCGGCGAGGTGGACCATTATGAGAGTCCAGGTGCCGATTACGATGTCGGCAGCTCGTCATCGCTGGCAGCAAGAGCGCGTATTGACACAGATGCCTTTTTGGGCACGTTAACAAAGCGCACGCCCAACGCAATTGCGCTGCTGGATCGACCGGTTGTCACGCGGCCAGAGACACAAGCCATAGACATGAATTCGCGCTCCAATACATTGGCAGATCGTGACATAGTGCCGTCGGAGCAGACATTTGGTTTTCTTGGTCTGGGCATGATGGGATCGACTATTGTCAAGGACTTGATTTTCACGAAACACAAGGTTGTGGTCTGGAACCGCACCATTGATAAGGTGAATCTCTATTCGCCCCCAAAGTTAATTATTTCGATTAAATGTTGTTTTATCTCTTACTCTTTATTCCAAACGTGTTCAGTGTCAACCCTTTGTTGATGCTGGCGCTGAGGTTAAGGACACGCCCATGGATGTCGTGGAGGCGGCGGACATAATATTTTGCTGTGTGTCAGATCCCAAAGGTGCCAAAGATGTAAGTTCATTTAGCATTTTTTACTTAAACGAAATTCTCTGTCATACTAATAAATCTCCCAGTTCATTTCATTAGTTACCTTTATAACTTTGCATTGCAAGATTTAAGTTTCTTAAGCTGTTAAGAGAATCTATAAGTTCATGTGACAACCCATAGAAACAGTCAATTGAAAATTTAATTAATCACAAATATATATATTATGTACTATAATGTCGGCAAGGGTATTTAAATTTCGGCACTTGGAAGACCTCATTTTGCTCATATTCTATTTCGATTGCGTTTTATGTTGCAGCTCGTCTTCGGTAATTGTGGTGTCCTGCAGCTAAAGGATTTGCGGAACAAGGCGTACGTGGAAATGTCGACCATCGATCCGGACACGTCAATGGATATTGGAGAGGGCATCAAGCAATGTAATGGCCGATATTTGGAGGCACAAATACATGGCTCGCGACAAGAGGCCGCCGATGGCATGCTTATCATATTGGCCGGCGGTGATCGCACAGTCTTTGAGGAGTGCCATTCCTGCTTCAAGACTATAGCCAAGAACACCTTCTTCTTGGGCAGTAAGTTGAGAATACCAATAATATTTAGCTAATCGCAATCGTACACTATAATTTGGATAATGGTTTTTATCTAGCAGATGTTGGCAACGCCTGTAAAGTGAACCTCATTTTGCAAACCATTCTGGGCGTCAGTCTTGTTGGCCTGGCAGAGGCGCTAGCTTTGGGTACGTTGACTTTTTATTCTACGACTAAATCAAATTCATAAATGCATCTAATTGCTTGCAGCTGATCGTTTTTCCATTTCGCTAAACGATATCATAGACATATTCGACTTAACTTCTATGAAATCGCCGCTGCTCCTAGCAAAGGGCAAGGGTAAGTGTGAAGATTAGCAACTAACTAAGTATTTATATTCTAAATATTTATATCAATTTCCGTTACGAAAACTCTTTATTTTTTTCTATTCCAAAATTTCGCAGAAGTTGTAACTGTTGTATAAAAGCTTTTCTTAACGAACATAATGTAATTTTAATTATACTACATTCATGTTTTTGTTTGTCTAGTTGTTTTCATCGTGGATATTTTTATTTTTTCCTTATTTGAAATAATGTTGGATTTGAAATATCTAAAACTCTGACATAGTTTAGTTACATATTCATGTATTGACTGGATAAATAGGGTTGTTCTTTCGGCGTAGATATTGTTAATGTTTGCAAAAATCGTTGAAAGTTTTAAGCTTACCGATCAAGGCATTCAATTAAGAAATATATGTCTTCTTGTACTATAACTTTATTTACAATTGTTAATGAAATGTTCTTTGGGTATTATTTTAATTTGTTTAATTTTTTGCTAATATATTATTTTGTTTTTCTTGCAGAAATGGCCAAGGGCGACTTTAATCCGCAGCAACCGTTAAGTCATATGCAGCGCGACTTGCGTCTTGTGCTCAACATGGCTGAGAACTTGGATCAGTCGATGCCTGTGACGAGCATTACGAATGAGGTGTTTAAGCATACAAAACGCTTGGGGTACAGCGAGCACGATTCGAGTGCTGTATTCGTAAGATCCAGATTTTAACATTTAGTTAACACGACTACCATTTAAACTATACTTTATCATTTAGTTTAAACCGTACACACAAGCAAACGAAACGTAACATACATATAAACTGACACACAGCCACACACACATACATACATACAAACAAACAAACAAACAAGCATACATTTGGAGTCGTGTTGACAGCAGTAACCACACACATGTTGGCCACTGGTTGCATCAATTTGTTGTTGTATAAAATCGAAGAAAATAATTGATGCATGCATTTGCGTTACATTTGTGTAGTTATTGTTATTGCAACACGAGTTCTAATCCATTCATATCTCTACCCCAACTGCCTCTTTACTCCACCCCAAACGCATTCGCACACAAAACTAGAGTAACTTCTATCCAGATCAAAGTCTAAAGCAAGAAACCAAGCCAATTAACATTCTGGCGAACGTGTCAACCAGACCGGGTCTCTTGTCACGTTTGGAAATGCCGCCGCCAAGCTTGAGGCGCGAACGCTGGGCCAGCGTTTGAAATCAGATATACGGGAGATAAGAGAGAAAGTGAGAAAGAGAGTGCGAGTGAAAAGAGAAGATGATAAATATGAAGAGAATTGATGAGTATTGATGAGAGACCCATGTGAGAGACGAGATCAAAGGGGCGCGCATATACACATATACATAGCCAGTTGACGAAGCAGTTGTGTGTTAGCGGACCGCTTTCATACCTCCTTGTGCGTTATAATTTAATAGTTCTGATGTTTTTAACATTTATTATAATTATTATTGTTTTGATTTATTTTGGGCCTAATGTCAGCCGTCGCCGTTGTTCGAGCAATACGCATGAATTCCTCCCCCGCACCCTCGAAGGCCGCAGAAAATATGGCCGCAGGGCATTTGTCTGTGTCAAAGGCTGCATATTATTGAAATATATGTCGAGCGACTGCGCTTCTCTTTTGGTGTTATGTTAAAGTTGCTGCCCAAGTAAAAATAATTTATATTAATATACAAATACGCATGTATTTGTGATTGTTGGAGAGCATGCGAATAAATTGTACAAAAAGTCTATATTTTGAAACAAAAGCAACAGTTTAAAACAAATTTAAAATTTCGACAAAAATAAAATGAATACAAATTAATAAGCCCTTGTTTGTACGCGGCGCTGGCTACACATTACATTTCATTTAAACGAAAACAAAACTTGCATTATAGATAGTTTACTTTTATCGCACATAAATCTAGAACCCATATTGCCCAATGCAATACCAACTACCGTTTCGTAGTTTTCTTTGTTCATAATCATAAAAAAACAAACAACAAAATACATAACTGGAACAGAAATAAAAAAAGTAAAAAAGAAACAAACAAACAAAACAACAAAAATTATAGTGTAAACATTTAGAGCCAAGAGAGTTTCGAGGGATCTATATTAATAATAATAAGATTATATATATACATATATATTTATATATATATATATGTATATAAATAAATAAATAAATATATTTTACTTATTATTTAGTCTGTATTTTGTTGTAAAACAAAGAATAATAAAAACCTTAATTTTTAACTATATTCGCAGCTAGAAGAATAATCAAATATATATCGACGCGACTAAGTTGATCTCTGGCTTAACACTCCGATTAAATAGTAACGGAATAAGTCTGTGTTTTTTCTTCAAGAGAAGCTAGTTTTTACGGATTCTTGCTTCCAATTTAAAGAAAATACTTAAATTGTACAAAAGGTACTTTGGTAAATTGTTTCCGTTTTGTGAGATATATATATATAAATTTGGAGATATAAAAAAAATGTATGGGAAAATTATGTTAAATATTATAATTAGAAAATCCGTGCTATATGCAGTTGCCATAATTTTCCATCTCGTACAATTTACCTTGAAGAATTATTATAAAAGGGAATTTATTTATATATATATGTATAAACTCGGCAGAAACTTACTATGAACATAGCAGGTGCATTGCCTTGTAAAAGTTTCCTGTCTAGTTCCATTTGGAAATTATTACAGTACTGTGTACGCACACACTCTAGACGGCAATGTTTTTTTTTTTTTGTAAATCACACTACACTATTTTAAAATCTCTCGAATAATTGATCGAAGGGCATCATGGATCTATCACGGTATACATTTATGGTCTTAGTTTTGGTCCTGCTGATACACATAAGGAACGCGAGGTCCGCGGACGATGATGTACTATTGGAATGCCAATTAATGCTGTATGCCAACTCGGAGGTAACATTCGGTGTGGAGACCAAGCTGTTGATCACGCTGGCTGAATATCCGAAAACTACGGTTGTACTGCGCGTCAGCACGGCCAGGTACTTGGTGGCCTATTGGGAAATCGGGCGTGGAGCTAAGCCAATGCGACCTAGTTTCACTTATTCACGGAAAATTGGCAACGATCTGAAGCGGCGCAAGATTGAGCCAAGCGTTCCTGTAAGCTACCAAACGGGCTTCTATGCGGAATTAAAGGCAACTTTCTATGAGTCGGCGAATACAACACTGAAACTGGAAGGCACTGCGCCATTAAAAAAACATGTTGAACCAGTTCAGGTGGTTGTATCGGTGTCAATAAATACGTTTTCCAATTGCACACCGGTGCTGAGTGTGATGCACTGTTCAAATCCCGATTTTCCACAGCAGGTAATTATTACCCGCAGTATCTTATTTCGGGCATTTTTCTTTAGAAGCTGCGGCCTGTCGGATCCGATTCTTACATGGAGCGTTATGGATGTGCTTGGGAAGGGTGAGTTGCTGATCTCCATCAGTTTTTTCTATAGAGCTAATCCCTTAACAGAAACGTTGAAAAGCTATCCCGGTGAAGATATGGCGTTTAATTTAAAGAGCTACGAGCTGCGTTATCCAATGCAATTTGAGCTATGGCAAAATCTCTACATGCTCTATGTTGAGGGCATTTTTAACGGCGAAAAATTCGGGGCACGCTGCTACCTGAAGACGCAGCAGGAAAAATTGGAGGTGATCATCAGTGGTGGCACCAATAGGGAAGCCTTCAGGGGCAGTAAAATAACCTTGGACGGCTCGCTGAGCCGCGATTACTCCAAACGGCCGAAAGAAACACAATTTAAGGTTTATAACTGGGACTGTTTCTCATATGATGATTATTACAATACGGCCTGCCGCCCAGATGTCTCTAGAGGTAAATGGATAACAAATCATTTATATGCGACTACTCGTAATACCCAGGGAACCGAAATTTGTAGTGTAGCCCTGAATATCTTCTCAGGTTCGGACTCTCGGGTTAAGCATTAGATTAAAGTATAGACTCATTAGACTCAAAGTATTTGCCCCTTTCTGTGTAAGCCTATTTAGTGTTTGAATATAAATAGTCCTTATTTGTGTGGATAGCTTGACGAAAAATGTAATTCATGTCTGTAACCATTTGCAGTCAAGAAATTTGGAATAGCCGCCTACTCATTTACGTTTGGATGTCGCTATATATTTACTTTAAAAGTGGCGTCCGATTATGATCCCGGTCTCAAAGCGCAAGCGACGCAGACAATCACAGCTGTGGATACTGAAAGTTTGCATATTGTGATTGTATGCATTTCAAACTGCTATCATAATATGTACAATCCGATGAACAAGGTGCTGCTTGGGGGCAAGTGCTTAAACTGTCAGAATGCGCAGACCAGTTATGATTGGTATTTGGACGATCAAAAGTTGCACACCTCTAAAAAACTATCCATGATTATAACCACGGACAAGACGATAGCGTCCCTCAAGTTGGTTGTCCGCACAAATGATGGCCGCAGCGGCAGAGAAGTGAAGAGTCTAACTCAGAACATCCCGCCCCTAGGCGGAACGTGCTCAGTAACTCCGTTTAAAGGCATTGAGGCTATCACACAATTCTTGGTATGCTGCATTAGCTTCCAGGCCCGCAACAATCCCATCGAGTTTTTTTACTATGCGGAACGGGTACTGCTCAACAGATGCCAAGACTGCAGCTGCTCAATTCATCTGCCGCATAATTTGAATTTCATCAAGGTACTCATCTGTGACAGCTTGTTCACGTGCGTTAGAAGGATGGTGCGAGTGACGGTAACTCCATTGATGCACGCGCCCGTAGACTCACCAGAAGCTTTGAGGATCTTCATCACAAAACCACCCAACGATGTCGTGAATCTGGCCAACCAAGGGCACATGTTGCGCTTCCTCCAGACCATACAATCGCTGGCCGCAGGCGTTACAAACGCCGAGAGCGCCATGATTTTGATCGATGCCTTTAATAATATTAATCTGGAGTCACTCGCTGCGCTTGGCAAGTTGGCTAATCTGACGCATACATTGGCCGTTCAGTTGACGCCGATCGATGAAAATGAACAGGTTGTTTTGATTCGCTCGCTAACCATACTGAACAAGATCTTTCAGTCTGTGCACAACAACGACATGAACCGGATGCTCGTCGAGGAGCCGTTTGTTAATGTGACGGTAGCCTGTGTCACGGTCTACAACATTATGAATCGTCTCAACAGCCAAATCTCACGTCCACCGCAAGACATTTACGACAGATACTTCGCAGCTCTCAAAAAACATAAGCTCCAACAATCGGTCGTTGATAGGCTAATGGCAATCGTCGCTGGCTACAATAATGAGGACGCCAAAGAACGTTCAATGACCTGGTTGAACTCAATGTGGGAAACGGAGCGTCTATATCGCTTCCTGTTCTTTGCCCGCAAGCATGGCATGCAGCCGGATTTTGGCGGCACCAACGTTGACGGCTTGTCCCTAGAGGTTAAATGCTTCAACATAACACCTGGTCGCACCTACACGATCGAGACGACCGACCACATGCATAAGGTATATTTCTCGCCGGAGCTACTGCAGGAAGTGAAGAAGCCGCACAAGAATGAGATTTGCATCAAAGTCATCTCGACAATACGCGAGCTCAACTGGTGGTATCCTGAGGAGAAGCAGCCCAGCTCGGTACTGCTCTCGGTGCGCATTTATCATGATAGGGACGACTTCAAGGTGGAGCGTCTATTGCACCACAGCAAGTTGAGCTTCAGAACCATAATTGGCAAATACAAGCCAGCCATGGATCGTCCTAATGTGGGTAAGCACCAATTTCAAAGCTCGCCAGGTAGGAGTACCACTTTATCCAAATACGAATTAATATACTAATGAGGTAACAATGTAGATTGGAATTTTATGACAATACTTTGTTTCCGTCGCATTGTTTCTGTATCCACAAAAATGAAATAAGTTGCTTCCATATTTTCACCGATTCCTTCTATATGATATTTCGTGCAAAAATTCTGATACTCTCTGTAAGAGTAAAAATTATAAAAACCTGTGATGGGATCTTTATGTCCAGATTTCATGCCCATCAAGTTGTCCAGTTTATACAGTCAGTACATAAAGTAGCATAAATATTCTTAGCTAGCCGTTTTGCTCCTTGTTTATTCGTCTGCAAATTTCAAGTGAAGCCTTTCAAGATTAATTAAATCTTTGAGCAACTCTCCCTTCCAATAGCCTGCATCGATAAATGTGGATCTATAGATGCTATGCAGCGTAAAAGTTTTGCTAAAAACTTTTTGGAGAGGGCAAACAATAGTATAAAACTGAGATTTAAATAATAATATATTTTTAGTTTTAACTAGTTTGAACATAAATCTCACACAATATAATAAACTGCCTATAGACTTTGTTCCCGCTGGGAACCAAGTTTAATGGTAGAATATTTGGCGAAAGACTCCTAATAAAAATGTTGAAAACTTTTCAGTCGCTGGAAAAAAACCAGTAGCCAGTAGAACCATTGGAACAGCTCGATTCCGGCCCAAAGCGATCGATGAGGATGAGACCGAGGATTTTATCGCGGAAACTGGAAAGTACATGAATTGCATCACGCATGGAAAGTTGGAAAGCATGCAGAAGGTGCTCATTTATCGCGTCAATGTGGATGAGACGTCGATGGTTGCGGTACGCTTTACGCAAACCACACACAAGCTGCAAGTGCTCCTAATCTTTGGAGACCTACCGAAACGGCTGAGGGAGTCCATTGCCAAGTCCGGTTGCATTGTTCCAGCCAATTCGCAAAATTCGACAATGCTGTTGCGCAACAATTGCATGAAATCGCATCGTGTTTATGTAGCGATACAGGTCTATGGGAGCTCCGAATACGAGGCCAAGTTTAGTACTCCAGTGCCAGGCGGACCGGCGTTCTTTTCGTTTGTGTTTCAGCTGCGCAGCTGTGATTATTGGATTTACAGTTTGCCCGGAGACTCGCAGCGTTGGGGGCACACTTACTGCCAGCCCGGAATGGAGTATCCAAAGAAGGGCTCCATGAACTGTATGTGCACCGTGTTGGGCACCTATACCAGCTATGTGTACCATGTGCCGGCCATAGCTGTGCCCTCAACTGGTTATTTGCCCGTCGAGACCCATTGGTACATTGTCGTCGGCTACTTTTTATTGTTTGTAGGGTTGACCCTTTGGTTGGCAGTATTGTTCTTGTATCATAACAAGCGACCCAGCAAGACGGTTGTTTGCGATATGACCGGCCTGGAGGATGAGGCCCATCGGGATGTGCACGACGTGTTGGTCTTTCTGAAAACTGGTGGCCGCACTAATGCACTGACAACGGCCACGATACGACTGATCTTTCAGACTACAAATCGCAATGAGCTGCAGTTCACGCTGATGCAGGATCCGGAACATCCTGAGCTGACACGCAATTCCACCTACATACTCTGGCTGCGGACGCGAGACATACGCATACCGACACGAGTTGCTGTTGTCCACAACAATGGTGGACGGTATCCCAGCTGGTTCTTGCGAAGAATCGAGGTGATGGACGTGCAGGCACAGCTAACGCAGGTGTTTATTGTCCAGCGCTGGGTGCACCAAAAGTTCTTAATTCTCAGCTCCTCAATGGTGCTCCGTCCGGGCGATGGCATGATTACGGAATCTTGGCGCGAACGATTCAATACTGAATTCGAGCGCCAGTGGATCAACTGGGGCCTGTGGCAGCCAGTCACGGGCAACTGGCGGGAAAGCGCCGCTTTCGACAGCTTGACCCGGGCGGAGCGCGTTTGCATATTTCTCAATAAAATGATGGTTACTTATTGCGTATGCGCCTGCTATATGGGACCCACAACTCCAGAGACTGTGTATGGGGATCGAAGGAATCTGATTCAATATCGCGATTTTTTGCCTATGTTCCTTATTTGCAGTGTCTTAACCAATGTAGTTCATTATGTGTTAGAGAAACTTGTTTTAAGAAAACATAAAAATTCAATGTTAGATTAGAAAGAATAAAAGGATTACGAAAACAATTTTGACAATTAAAATAAACACGAATGTGTTAATAATCAAAAAGAAAAGAAAACAAGACAGAAAATGTCGTAAAAAAATGAATATTAGGAAAGCAAATTTAAAAAACCGTTCATGGTTTTTCAAATCGTTTTTTTTAATTATGTCAAAGCACATGAATTGCCCATTATCATTTAAATAAATTATAATAAAAATATTTTGCTATTGGTTTGTTTTGTTTATTTTACATGCTGCTTAAATATATATTAATATATGAACAAAAAATTGGTTTATTTTATGCTTCATAAATTTTGTGGATAAAATTGAATCTTGAATATCGTATGCACATACCTTTAGCTTTAAAAATATACAAGCAGATGCTTGGTATTTTTATTGGTATTATTTGGTGTATTTTTTATTTACTTCATACAATTTCACTCTTCCTCTTGCAGTGCGCTAGTTCGTTGTGCGTGTGTGGCAGAAATATTAAAATACTTGGAATCAATTAATACATTCGATTAAATAGTGCTCAACCAAAAATGTCGGAAAAGAAAAGAGCACGCCGCCGTAAAGATGTAAGTGTGGTTAAGGGCAAACCCAAAATCCAGCGTCCGCAACAAAAAAAAAAAATACAAAATTTACGTCGTGCGCTATGAGTGTGTATATATGTGTGTGTGTATATGCTACAGTCCAATTGGCATGCTCATTGTGTTTGTTTTCATTTTGATGCGTATCATAGACTTAAAAATCTGCCGCCGAGTCGTCAAAATTATAACACTTATATGTATGCGAATGTATATATAAATATATATAATGTCGAATCAGTGTATCTGTGTGAAGGGGAGGGGGCTCTGATACGTAATTGCCATGCGGCCGGGCTGTATTTGCGTGTTTTGATGTTTCGCATATACCTACATATGTGTGTGTGGGCGGTCTGAACTGTGTGTGCCCCCTGCTTGCACCCGGCTATTATTAACTTGTAAGTGCTGTGTATACCACAATCGCTTTGGAAGTGCACTTTTTCGTCTTTTATGTCCAGACAATTTACAATTTAAACAGCTTTATTTGTTCATCAGGCATCTAACCCCCACCACCATACCAATTGTCATAGTTCGCATAATCAAACAGCTGGTAGGAATTGTAATATTGGGACAGGTCTGGCAACGCTGACACACTGAAAAGCTTGTGTTGTAAACCATCGTTGTGAGCGGGAATAAAGTACGAATGTATTAGTGATCGGCAGTAACTGTGTTGATGATTTAGCGCTCTCACAATGGCTGGTGTTATGTGTGTAAAGCATTGCAGAAGCTAGGTCCCCCTGTTGTAAGCGATGCTCTTACGGTTTGGCTGACTCTCGCCATGTCTCGTCGCTCTCGCTCTCTCTCTCTCTTGCCCGTTCTCAGGTGCACCCACTTATCAGCGGTTTAGTTTGTATTCTGTTGTGCCTGTTTTTGTACTTGCTGCTGTGCTGCTGTTGTTGTTTTTGGGGAAAGTTTCTACCACAACGGTATAAACCAACACATTTACATAAATATATGTATTCATGGTTGCATTTGTATTGATGTGTGTACCGATCGAGAGCCGTTTGTGGGGTATCAGCACTCGTTTGACCAGCCAGCTGCCTGTTTGCTGCTCAGATTTAATACTTTCTAGACTCGCTTAGCGATTGCAACACGTCACGGCTCGGAAAAAGAAATAATAAGGCCTGATATATTGCATGTGTATATAATTTTCTTTATAAACGAAATTCAAGTGCAAGACTCGCTGCAATAATGAGCGACGAGGAGCGCCTTGCCAAAGAAGGAGAGGAGGAAGAAGAACAGGAAATCTTTGACGATGGCATGGTATTATATTATTGAAAATACGTAAATACTTACGTACATATTGTTTATGTGCACATGATAATTAAATCTACAGTGTGACGAAATACGAAATTGATGGCGTGGCTTAAATGGGTTTTTTGAAAAAGTATAGTTAGTTAGTTATTTTTTTATATTACGCTTACAATATAGTTATAAAACAACAATTATTTTGTGAAACATAACTTCATTATTCAAAATTTAATTGCCTAGAATTGTTAATAATTAGAATTATAATGCTATCAATTTAAATGAACATTGCTTTCAAAAATGATAGAAATCAATTTAAATGAAATACTTATATATAATGAATTTGATAGAAAATAATTGTGAATTATCATTGATTCTAGGAGTACACCGAACCAGGACAGCAGAAGATCGAGAAGCCCTCAAAAGATGAAAAGAATGTCGCCAAATGGCTGAAGAAGAATGTGAAGACAAAGAAAACCAAATTTCTGAGTCACATTGTCGAGTACTTTACCTCGAGCAAAGCTATCGATGCACTAATGAAGTCCAAATTCGCAGAGGGCGATAATCCACTGTTCACTACACGCGAACAAGTCGTCGAATTTCTGGACGTTATGCTGGAGCACAAGTTTTTCCATCGTGCTAAGAAGGTGCCTGTCACGCTTGACGAGCTACGTGGCAAGTCTGATAAAAAGTCCGACTCGAGCAAAACACAGGACAAGGAAAAGGACAAAACAGAAACGACGAGTGGCGGTAAGGCCAATGTAAAGTCGTCATCATCATCGGATAAAAAGGAAACCGACCCGGAAGCGGATGGTGATGCGGCACAGGCCGCTGCCGCCGCCGATAAGAAAGAGAAAAAGAAACGCAAAATCCGCCTGGACATGCATCCGGAACAAATTTTCGTCGATGGCTCCGAGGCATATGTGTGGATCTATGATCCCATTCCTTTGCACTATTGGATCTTCGGTTTCATATTGCTGCTCGGCGCCGTTGGCATTTGCCTGTTTCCATTGTGGCCGCCGCTCTTACGCAAGGGTGTTTACTATTTGTCCATTGCCGCTGCGGGTTTCCTGGTCTTCATACTGGCCCTAACTGTCGTGCGTCTGATTGTGTTCACCATTGTCTGGGCTCTGACCGGTGGCAAACTGCATTTCTGGATCTTTCCGAATTTGACCGAAGATGTTGGCTTCTTTGCCTCTTTCTGGCCACTGTATGAGGTATGTGTTTGCTTCTGTTCTTGAGTCGTCCGAAAAACATAATATACCCTCTATCCATTTTTACAGAGCAATTATGTTACCGATGCATCCGCATCCACATCTGCAAACAAATCCGATAAGAAATCCAAATCGAAATCAAAGAAAAAGGATAAAGACAGCGATGGGGAGGAAGATACGGCTGTTGATGCGGATGGCGATGGTGACGCTGATGTAGACGCGGATGCGGATCCGGATGCGTTACCACTGGAACCCGAGAAAATTGAGCAGATTAAAGAGCACGATGCCGACATGGAGGTGCGCAAACGTCGCAAAGTTGGTGCTGATGAGTACGAGGAGGATGACGAAGATGTTGAAGGATCGGAGACTTTACCGCCAGTAAGGGATGCAGCGGCGCAAGCCAAGGATACCAAAGCTGGGTAAGCTGGCCGCTTGTTTTTACCGAACGAACCTCGTTTCTAAGGCATTTGCTCGAATTTTAACCTATGATCTATTGGCCTTGATTTTGTTTATTCGCAATTCAAGTCAAAATAACGTTAGCTGTTAATTGTGTAAATTTCTGTTCCTTAATAAATTATAAACTGTACGATTTCAATATACATTAAGTTTTATTTCTCATCATTTTATTTTGCCAATTTTGTTATTGTCGTTTGCATTTCATTTAAATATATAAATTTCTCTTGAAGCACGCCATTCATTCATAACTCATTTAAGAGGTAGTTGGTCTTAGAGCTCCTAAACAATATTGGTTGTCCAACATTAGCTTAAATATCCAAAAGCTAGTTAAACAAGAGATTACAATAATGGTGACAGGAATATATTAAAAAAAAGGATGCTTAAAAATTATAAGTTTAGTTATACTTAATAAACAAAGATTGGACAAGGACTTATTTACACATGTAGCCGTATTATCAGCGGAAAAATTATATTGTTTAAACTGATTAATGATCAATTATATCAATTTTTAAAAAGTCTAATTCATATTCAGAACAACGAATGAAAACCTGTCATTGTAAATAGTTTTTATAATTTTCTTGAATAACAATGGAAAAATAAATATGTAAGCAGACAAATTATTTGGCATAAGGTAAATTGTTAAAGAAATTCATGGTTTAGAAATGTCAAGTTGTATTTTGGCCAATGTGTACATTTGTATATTAAACTCATATTTCATGTAGAGCATATTGGATTTGGCTGACACATTTTTTTTGGATATCAAATCCAACCAATTCCTTGTATCATATCATACCATTTGCCATTGAAACTCATTCAAGCAGCTCTATTCTGTTCTGATTCCTTGAGTTTGAGCTCTACGTAAAGTATGGATTTTAAATGTCATGATTAACCCATTAACTGAGTAAGTTTTATAAGTTTAATTTATCACAAATATAAACACACGTTCACGCACCAATCCACAACACCCACACCCACCCACACACACACGCACACACATTTCGGCTTTGAGCTTTATTTTAAATTTTCATTATTTTAGTGGATATTATGTGATCCTTTTGATTTGCTTCTGGTTACCAGCCGCCAATATCTGTACTAACGATGCCTCCATCTCTTTCAGCACGCCGCGCCAATCGGAATCGGACTCGGAGAGCTCAAGCAAAGATTACGAAATAATTAGTTCAAGTGAAGTGCAAAACGTTGCCAGCAACTGAGTGAAAAAATAAAATGAAACGAAAAACGAATTCATTGAAAATCGATGCTTACTGTATTTAAATGAACCACATCCAATTAGTAATAGAAAAAGCAGCAATTAATATTGATTACAAACAGATTGATATGTCGGATTTTTCCGCGCATTAAGCAAAAGTCCAAAAATAGAAATTCAAATTTATTTATGTGGTAAATACGTTTGATTTGAATTTTCAAATTGTGCCTGAATTCACAACATTTCCTACCATAGTGCATACTAAGACAGATATATAGCCTAAGCATTTTGGTTAATGCAGCTGCAGTTGACTTTTGTTATTTCTAACAGAAAAGAAAGTTATGGCAAATTGTTTTTAACAGCAATATTATTGATTTTATAGAAAAATTGTGAGCAACTCAAAGTTCTGTTTTGTTTTGATTTGAAACTGAGTGCGAGCAACAATTGCAATTGATAATAATGTTTATGATGTGCATGTGTATGAATATACAAACATATATACAAATATACTTATACATTAATATATATATACACACTTAAAGAATATTAAGTGTACGATCATTAACTTTAAATGTAATTAAAGCAACATAGCATTGAAATTAGTAGTGTAAACATCTAATTAATTATTAAAATAAAGCTAGGCAATTCCGATATGAGAAATCTTGAAAAAAAAACAACAAAGAAATACTCGTTTTAATTAGAAAAGAATATTTAATTATTACACAATTTTTAAAATATATTCAACTCGCTTATAACTCGTCTTTAAATTGACGCTCTATATGGTACTGATCCAAGGAATGATTCAGCAAGTACCAGGCATATCGGGGAAAGAGTAAACCAAATATGACAGCTACGCCGGCTAACTAAGAAAGTGAAATCATGGTTAAGACATATTTTAATAAGCTAATCATACTCACCAAAATAAGACAATGTGCAAAGCAATATATTAACCAGAAAATCACACTGGCACAGGCACTCAGCAAAGCTGCTGCAGGATTGCGATAGTGCACCCGGATGGGCCGTGCACCTGGTGGCAAGCACATGTTCTGGAAAATTAAGCAAACAGACTTTTGAGTTGGCAGATATATGTTATACGATATAAGGTAGGACACTCTCCACTTTTCATGCTCTTAACTATTTCGTTTCCCCAACTCGATTTCTTGCAGGAGTTAGGAGCATGTCTTTGGCTCAATTAGCTTTGAAGTGCTTTTGTCTCATTCACACTTAGCAGCTTTATGGGCTTTGTCATCATTTCGTTTATTTTCTGGTGCACCATTTCATTAACTATCCACATTTCACTATTCTTTCGTCTCTTACGATTCCTTAAAGTCTTGTTTTCCTTGGTCACGCATTCTTTTAGTGGCCTATTCTTAATGCTCATATCTTCATCACTGACTTTGTAGCTCAGTTCCAGTTGCATGGCTTTGTATTTGATGTGTCCCTTTCTGTGCCTGAAGGGATGAGCCGGCCATACTGGATGGTTTTTTTTGTTTCCAAGGACCTTGCTGTTCAGCGAGGATTCATCAGTTTGCAGACACGTTTCTGAATGAGCGATAGGTGTAGGCTTTTCTTCTAAGTTTTCCTGCTTAAAATTTGCATTGCTTTTGGCCAGTTGGATGGCCTGTATGTCTGGAGTTCGAAACTCGTATATGCCCAAGGTAGATTCCGGCACAGTTGCCGGGCTTACAATATATTGTTGCATCTGTCCAGTGTTGGATGCGAAAGACACGTCTCTAGCGACGGCCACCATTTTGGGATTGATGATCTCGCTGCTGGCATGTCGAACTGTTGCCAAGGTCCTTATAGCATGATATACGGTTGGCGGCTTCTGCCTTTGGCTAGCCTTCAACTTGTGCAACAGTTCCCGGAGAAGATTATTTTTGACATCAGTTCCAGGCTTTAGATCTGCGACCCGTGCTGCTGGTTTTACTGATGGACTCGCAATTCCGAAACACGATTCGAAATGTGTGGAACTATTGGTTACGGATTGAGCTGGCGTTGGACACTCTGCTGCTCCATTTGTGACATTCACCTTAAGCTTTGAGCTATCCAACGATTTCTTAAGCTCTTCTCTATGGCTTCTACATTTCTTATTTATGCTGGGCTTCTCTAATTTTGCTTTCAGCTCAATCTTTGTGGAGCTTGTTCCCGGAGTTGTCTGACAAGGACTGGTGCTGGTTATTTTAGAATCTGTAGAGGAATGCAGCCTGCAGCAGGGCTTACGCTGTGTATTTGCATTCGCCACGTTCCTTTTCCTTCGATTCAGGCCACATTTCCGGCAGCTCTGCTTGCTTTCTTTGATGTCTTTTGATTGTAATGGATTTGATGGCTTTGTGGGATTTGTGTTGTGCGCATTTATGGTTCCATAGTGCAAGTTGTGTGCTCTTTTCAGGGGTTTCATTTCCTCGTCAAGACTTGAGGAAACATTTGGTTTCCCGCTGGATTGCTTTGATGTGAACAGGCCACTAATTATGGACCACATCGAAGTGCTGCCGCTGGATCTGGACTGCGAGCTGGATGGCTTTGACAACAAACGTGCCCGTCCGTTCGGGGCACAGCCCTTGTCTACGCTGTGTCTTTTGCCATTTGATAAAACGTTGACATACTTTTCATCACCTGCTGATTTATTTGAAGTATTTAAAGGCAATTCGTTTGACATGTCATTTGGTTGGTGTGATTCTGGCACGGAAGTGTCTACAATCTTGAGCTCTGCATCGTTATTCAAGATCTCTGAACGATTATCGTCGCTCTCGCCGGCATCTGTGATATGCAAGCTTTCCATAAACTGGAGCAGACCTTTCACCGACTCTGAGTGACTATTCTCGATGTGCTCGTCCTGCTTTTCAATTTGGGAGATGTGCTGCAAGGCGTCGTCTGTCAAGGGATTTGTGGGACCGTTTTCAGTGGCTGGTTTCTGTTCCATTAGCCACAAGATCTTTTCTATGATTGAAATGGGCAGCAGCTCGGGCTCAGCCGGCTTCTCCTCAATATATGGCGGCTCCTCTCCGCCACGACTGCGCACCGACTGCTGATGCACGGGCAGTGTGGAGCTGGCGCTCTTGCGGCTGCTGCTGCTCGAGCTGCTGCTGGACGCGCTGCTATCGGACAGACCCGAATGGGCCACCGCCTTCATCATTTCGTGAAGGCGCAAGGGTGCGCCCACACTGTAGCTATGCCGCTGGCGGTCTGCAGGTGGCGCCGAGGGCACATCGAAGGGCGACGACGAGGAGCAGTCGCTGCTTGGCTCGGACTCGAAGCTGGAGAGTCTAGTGGGGGGCAGATCTGCACGTTGCTTGATATGTAAGGCTTTTGGTTGGCGCAGCACTAGACGAGCGCTGTCCACAACGAGTGCATCCTCCGAGGGTCCCTCATAGATGTCGAACGGCGAGAATTGTGTAGCCGCATTGCTACCGTTGGGCTCTTCTTCCTTGGGCGCCAAGCCGCCACCTTTAGCGCGCACCTTCTGCTTCGCCAGAATCTCGGATAGAACTTGGGATAGCGGCGGCAGCGGGCGGCTGCAATGCGAGCGCAGCGGACGTCCAAAAAGTCGGCGTCGCTTGGAGATAGCGCCGCCAGCAGAATCCGTAATGGGCTTGTCCAGCGGGATAAAATCGCTGACAAAGAGATTGTCATAGAAGCTGGGCTGGCGCTTGCGCAGATGCAGCGGTCGATTGAATACCTCGTGCGCAAATGCGACCAGATTGGGCATATCCTCGCTGGGCTGCTCCCACAACGATTCGCTTGGCTTAGCGGCATAAGCTGGCGGCGATGGCGGCGGTGATGGTGGTGGCGGCGGTGCTGTTGGCACCGGCTCAATCTCAATCTGATTGATTGGTCCGTTTGCGAAATCTTCGTCCTTGCGCTTGGACTGCAAACGCTGCGGCTTGCGATAATGCCCGAAGCGGCCCGCGTATAGCTTGTGGTTGGTGCCCTTGGATTTCGACTGCTGTGGGCCAGCCCCAGCCAGCGGAGGCTTTGGCTCCCCGCCGCACTTCATGCAGCTGGCCTTGCGCCTGGGCTTGGGTTTCTTGGCGGTCATGGCCACTTTCACGCGGACTGAGCCCTGGCGCCCCTCCTCGGAGCGTCGACGCTCCGCTAGCATTTGTTGTCGCACCGCCGCCTTTTCCTCCTCATCGCTGGAAGAGCTTATGCAGGCGCGCGGGCGCCGGCGTCGTCCGCACACCTCGCACCACAGCTCCGGAGTGGGCGCAATGTGTAGAATAGAGCGCGGCAGTTTCTCGCAGAGACACCAAGTCGGCGATGCTCCGTAGCTGGCCATTTTTTTTAAATACAGCGAATAAAGCTCGTACAAACGAAACATTAACAAGAATTCAGCTTGGAATCTAATGCGACTGTTTTTTTTTTGTGCGTTGGGGAAACTCCAGAGCTCGACTGACTGTTTGCTTTATTTCGAAACACCCAACGGCCTGCTTAAAGCAGGGATCTTTCAAGAGTTGCTGTGATTTGTTTTGGGAAAATTAACACATTTTCGGCTAGTATGAACTAAATAATACGAATTGAGCTTAGTGTTGTAAAGTGCCACAAACAGATGATGCCCATTAAGATACAGAACTAGGGGAGGATAACGCAACATGAAAATGGAGTCTTCCTTTTATTAAAGTCAACATGCATAACTGTACTTGAGCTAATTCTAAATATAAATTAAAAAAAAAAAATTCTCAAGAAAATGCCAGAAGAAAAGGAAGGCAATTAACATTTAGTTTATTTACTGTTGTAAAAAATTTTAGAAAAAATAATTCCGAGTAAACCAGTTGTTCTTCTCTAACTAGAACAACTTTTCGATAAATAATATTTGTTTCTGTATTTTTTTGCGGTTTGAATTGAATAACTTCAAAATATTTACTGCGTAATTGTTCAATAAATTGTATTTACTTTTAAATAATTTGTAGAGACATTAACCGTTATCCAAACGACATTTTCAGCTACACTGACTGGATGGATTCATCGACTGTCTGTTCTTTGGACACGCTCGAAGTATATAAATAAATTGCATGTCCCGCTAAGTGTTTTTTCATGTACTAAAGGAAAACATTTGTCTCATTAAAAGCGGAACCCACACGAAACTGTTTTTTTTTCAAATTTAAATAGTGCCTCAGTGTGAGTTTATACACATTGTTTGTACAAGTTTCGATATTTAAGGGATTTCATTAAAATTCACAAAATAAATTTTAAATTCTTTAACTTAGATTTGAGCAGAAACTGTTTCAGAAGACTTTTCCTGCCAGAGCCCCTAAATGTTTGTTAGTCTTATTTTAATTAAAATAATAGTAATAGAATCAGGTAACTATTATGCATGATTACATAGAAATAGCTAAAAATAGCTAATTTTTATATATAGTGTTAATGTTATCTGTATCTTATACATGTACATAACTTTTAATGGGTGTGTATGAATTGGGGATATTATTCAGATTAAATGTAATTAAACTATTTAAAAAAATGTTTAATTATATGTTTTCTATTTCGATTTCTGGTAGGCAATGGCAATCTGTGATTGCTATCAGCATTTCGAAGTTCAGTTTTGCCTTGGGAAATTTTCTCGCGTCCAGAGTCAAAGAACGCATTAAGAGCACATTGGCCGCAGACATTGTGCGAAATGTTGTTGTGCATTTCCGGCTCATTGGATAGCAAAAGGCGTTGCATAGTTTAGGGCGCAGTCCGAGTTACAGGGCTGGATATACCGAAATCGAGCATAACTATAAATTATAAAGCTGCTGTGCACGTTCGTGCGTCCTTTTTGAATTACAGGCCAGCTGTTCGGGATTTATGCGAGCTATTGCCCATAAAAATACATGTCTATAGTATGCTCTTCTTATATATATATATGGCCCGCATTAGTTGTACATAATCTCATCACATTGGCGCCTAATTGTGTCCCGCATTCGATTGTTGTGCCGTATATACATAAAGATTCGGAGCTGGGATGGGCATGACTACAACTGCAATTGCTGCTGGTGGTTCGCCGGATATTTGGTTGGCATTTTAATGTATTTTTATTGCAATACTTTTGGCGTTTCTTTATTTTCGGCATTTTTACTTTGTCCCGGAATTTCTGTGTGTTTCTTTTGTAATATTACCCATTAAAAAAGGGGCATAAAAGGGGTAAAATGCGTTTGTGCTAATGTCTGTTACAGGCGACAGAAGGCATCTTCGAAAAGAAGTATAAGGCTTATATATTCTTGAAAACCTTGTCAATCTAGCTATCCTTGTCAATCCATATCCTTTCTGTGACTTCAAATGTGGGCGGCACAAAACAAATTTGTAGCACACAAGAAGTCAAGAAGAACTTATCAGAGTTAGCGAAAATTTTGTATATGGGCATACCTATTTTTGGTCTTAATCTTAACTTTTTGTATAGCATTATTAGCAAACCTCAAAAGTATACACTTATTCTCCGAGGCAGAGTCGTAGGCTTTGTTATATACACACCTTTGGATGCCATTATGAAGCCGTGCAAATTTAATAAGGTTTAAATGCTTCAAGTGCGTCCTTTATTTGTTTTTGTGACGTCAAGTTGGCGCTGGGTACCCTCTAGTCGAGCACTACCGAGCAGCACTTTTTATTTATTTATTTTTTTTATTTTCGCTTGAATTTTGCTTTACTTGTTGGCGTGGCTTTTAGTTGGCGTTTATTGCATTTGGCCGGCATTTAAAACGCGAATGGGTTTCCGTAATTCAATGTGTGCCAACTATTTGAAGGGGCGTGCAACACACAAAAGAGGCGTGGTCATGGTCTGGTAATGAATTTTCCATGAAATTCAAACAAAACAAAAAGAAGCCTTAAAGCGAAAAGTTTCAACAACGATTGTTCATTTGTGTGATTATTTCAGATTAATCGGGCATTGAATAATTGTATAGAATTTAACTTAATTGTGCGCTTAAATTATTTGATAATAATGCACGTCAATTTCGACAGCTGCAGAAGCTCACCTCGAGGCTTAGAAAGAATTTTAATTGGACTTTTGCGCTTTCATCTTTCAAAAACAATTTCCGCCGTGGTTAAATGCTCATATTATATATATCGTACAGGTGTAGCACATATATTCATATATATTTTAGCGAGCTCGAGGGCCTGGTCTAGCACCTTTTTCTGCTCGGCCAGTTAGCTGCAGCGCCATGAAATTTAAAAGTCAGACCAAACTCGCTGCTGCTACGTGACTTGTGCGTGGCTTTGGTGTCTGTTGTGTCGGTTGTGCCTGTGTCTCAGTCTGAGCATGTGGCACATGCATCAAAAAGTATGTGTGCAACATGTGCAACGCACCAACTGTTAACTTATTCAACACAATTCGTACATTTCATAATGCAAGCTGTACGGGGGGGGGGGGGGGGGGGGGCATATGGATGTGGCAGAGCGTATTGCTGCCACGCATGCGTAGCCGCCCCGCCTGAGGGTTAGATGTATGTGCCAGGGGGGCGTTTCTTATTTAATGGAATTTTATATGCAGCTCTGCCGTTTTGGGCGCTGCACTGTTCAGGCTTCCGTTCCTGCTGTCATTTGAAGTTTGTTGCGGTAAGTGGAAAGTGTTGTCAGGCATCTTGAAAAGGTGCAGCACTGACCCAAGTCTCTAAGCGATGTGACAACCTTGAAAAGCACTCAACAAATAATGCCACCGAATTTTCCAAACAAGTCTGCTTGCACACACACACACACACACACACACAACAAAAAATATTAACATGAGTCCCGTCCATAATTATGGAGCTGAACACTTTTGTGCAAAAAGCTCACGTATTCGTCGTTCACAGTTCAAAATGCTTTGTTCTATTTGGTTCTTTTAGACAAATCCTTATTATGTGATGAGATCTTTCGGGGCCTAAATATATAAGTTTTATGTTATTATAATATTATTGAGATGACTTTTGGGCAAATCCTCATTAAGTATGAGATCTTTCCGGGACTTAATATATAAGATTTTTGTTATTATATTTTTATTACATGTATTTTTATTATTATTCAGATGATTTTACTTTTAACTTGACTATTACTATTATTATTATTATTATTATTATTATTATTATTATTATTATTATTATTATTATTATCATTATTATTGTTAATATTATTATTTTATTTTTTTGTTACTATTTAATTTTTTTTTTCTTTTTTATTTATTATTTCGCCATAGTTAAAAACTGTCACAAAAACTGCAAAGTTATACTGCAGCCTTATTTTAGTCTTTAAATCATATTCGGGATCTATGTTTTTCTCTTTATCCTTACTTTGTTATTACTCCAAGACTCTAATTGCAACAGTCGAAATTCTATATTTCATTTAAATAAACGACTGTGAAATTCAAAATACCTTTTTGTTTTATAAAACAATTATGTTTGGTGCAAAACGTAACAAAAGCACATCTCGTTTTAATTTGAAAGGGATTTGAATAAGTCAAACAATGCATTATGGCATAGTTTAAACGGATTACAAATGAAAATTGAATACACGAAAGGCAGAAAACACCAACAGACTAGAAGAAAATTAAAGAATAGGCTCTCAGTTCTAGCTATTATTTTTAGTTTATTTTGCGTGAAGCGAATGTTATAAAAATGGCGTTATGATTGCACACAATGTGCTTATAGGGTGCTCTTAATGCCCTTTTTTGCGGAGCGCTGGTTTTCCGGCTTGCTTCTGTTCAACTGCTGAGGCTTTGCTGGTTAGCCAGAAGCTTCCGCTTTCATAAAAGCACTTCTAAAGGTAATTGTTTAAAAATATATTTCATTTTATTATGGCGCACTGCTGCAGTGCTGCCTGCACCCACCCACATGCTCAGACTTATAGATCGCCTGTCTAGTCATCTGTGTGTGTGTGTGTGTGTGTGTGTGTGTGTGTGTGTGTGTGTGTGTGTGTGTGAGAGTTTGTGTGTGCAATGTCCATGTAAATTTGAGCAACTCTCCCAAACTAACCAACAAAATTTGCTGCTGTTGCGGTTTATTTTGTGTTGCAAAAATATGTACGGTCCCCTTATCCCTGCATCTCGTGCACATCCCGCCCACAACGGCTCACCACCTCTCACCAGTCACCCCTCAGTCCATGATTTGAATGTTCACTGGCGCATTGTTGAGCTTGACTTTTTGCTGGTCGCGTTTGGAATGCAGAGTTTGTTGTGTTGTGCTGTGTTGTGTGTTGGCCTGGCTTGTTATTTCAGCCAAAAGCTGTTAAATTGCACAAAACAAAACAGAGCAACAGCGAAAAGTATACAGGCTGTGTATGCGTGTGACTGTGTGTGTGTGTGGGAGGGGCGCCCATGAAAGGTGACTGCAAATGTGCATTTAGCTTTGGCAGGCAACTGACCAAGTGCGAAAAATCCAACAGCAACAACTCCGCAAACAACCCCATCCACACTGGACTATAAATATTAGAGCGAGTGTCAAGAGAAGAATATGTGTGTGTGTGTGTGTGAATGAGTGCAAAGGAATCCACAGATACTTTAAGAAACTTTGGCTTAAGTAAATGCCAAATTTAATGCTAAGTGGTTCGCTAAACGGAGAACCTGGGAAATAATTTAATTTTATATAACTTGATTGTTTTATTACATATACTTTATATTCTTCTCTCTGCTACAATTAAGTAATAGATACATTTTCGTATACTTGAAGATATCACCTAGGTGTGATTTTCAAATCGAAGAAAGTTAATTTTCGATTGATCGAAGAAACTTTCCCAAAATAGTTTGGAGTAATCTTACACTAAATCCTTGCATAAATAACTCCCGATCATTCACACTTTTTATTTGTTGGCCATTCTTTTTAATTAATGTAATTAATGTAACAAATTGGTAAAATTTATTTTAATGGTAGCAAAAGTTGAAATTTTAACGATAATTGCACATAAGTAATATGGAAAAAAGATGTATGAATTACCTTAATCCTGACGAAAAGTTTCGAATTTTTTCACCATCTTTAGTCAAGGTTCTTTGTTAGCAAGTAGCTTTTTATGTATTTTTTTTTGTGAGCCCTCAACAGCAAACTTTTCAAGAAAATTCAGTTTTAATTTAGCCAAGAAAAATAATTAAAATATCTTTATAACTCGGACGCACCTTGTACACTCATAAAAACTATAAATAATTTAATCAAAAACCGAAAAGCGAATATAAGTGAAATACGAGTTTTTTTAATCCACTTTTGGCTGTGGGTCAAAGGCTGCTTTTGCTAAAGAAAATGTTCCTTATAAATGATTTTAGGTTGAGCGCTGTTTAAGATGTGTTAAGAAGTTGTGCAGCTCGGTCTGCGGCAGACTGGCATTGAACTATGCGGCGTATACGCAATGCACGATATTTTGCTTTAGAATATACAAAGTTTGCGGCGTTTGAGCTGTTTGCATTTTATCTGACTGCCTGGCTTTGAGTGAGCTTAACTTTCGGCTACTCAAAGTATCGAGCCACGCTTATTTGTTATGAAAACTTGAAGTGGACTAGCTGGGCGCAGGATGTGCCAAGGGCGAGAACGAGAACTACTATGAAAAGCTGCTCAAGTGCAGCCTTTTGACTGGCGGCAAGGCAAAAAGGCATGCGTCCCGGCCTCAACTTTACTCCTTACCCGAATGCACTTGATTTCCTGTGTGTGTGTCTATGTATGTGTGCGTCGGTGTTAGTATGTGCTTACCACTACTTATGTACCAGGAAGTTGTTGGCTTCCTAAACGGATATACTGACTTCAAATAGTGTTTTTTTCCAGCTAAGCTGCATTCTTTTATGCTATTTTTGTGCCACTCGTTCTTATTGCTGTTGCTGTTGTTGTTGTTGTTGTTTGCCAACAGAGCCAGCGATGATTTCTTGTTATAGAAAGGGATGCACGAGGAGCACTGGGCATGTGGCAGCGCATAGAAGCACGTGCCAAAGGTGTGCATAGTGGGCCAGTTCCATCGTTTTGCATGCTCAAAAGTCAACAAACATTGAAGATGCAATAAATACGATGTTACAAGTAGGCTAAGTCAGTATAAGGTGAAGACAGCTAAGACAGTATTTACCATTAAGTTTGTTCGATATCCTATTTAATATCCGATTATCCAAAAGACAGAGGTTTTATAATTGTTTGATTCATTTCCCTACATTCGATTTAAGTAAGTTTCAATGGATCTTTTAAGACTATTATTGCTAGCTGTTAAAAGATTATAAAATAATACCCAATTCCAAATAAATGATTTTTGTATGAAAAGTTGGGGGAATTTTCTAGTTCCTAATAAAGGACCAGGCTCCGTCCCGGATAATAATCTCTTCTAAATGCTATTGATAGTCGATGGACAACATGTATTGACATATTGATTTTATATAGATTTATATTTATCTCCGTTTCCCGTTTAGTTACTTAATAAAGGACCAGCCTCTGTCTAGATAGTCTTCTGTTTCAAAAGTGCTCAAATGGTCGTGCTTAAATTCGAATAATTTTTTAAGCATTATTTGGGAATATGTTTAGGCTGTGGCCTGTTTAGGAAATTGAATTCCCAGGTTGGAGAGTAATGATGGATATTGTTTTTAACTTTAAGAATGAATTGTTTGGCAACATTTTTCGGTAAGCACGAGTCCACTGTATGCAACATTTTGTTTTGCAGCACCTTCGTAACTGACACCATGGGCGACTACCTTCCAAGAGTCTCAGTTAACTTGCAGGTTCATAGATATTTACTAACAGCCACTCGAAGCTGAACTTTTACCAACATATTTTAGCTGGCATTATGGGCAGTTGGAGCAACCCAAAGGCAAAGTGCTTATCGCTTGCTGTTTTTGTGTTTTTGTGCTCAGCTCTGCCGTTAAATGTGGCCTTTGATCTGGTTATTATATATTGGAAAGTGCTCAATCTTGAGTACCATAAATCATGTCCAACAAGTTTCGCCAGCTAAAGCCGAATTTAAGAAATTCTGCAGTAATCTTAGCAGTTCAATTCCATTCAAATCTGTTTGGCGGCGCTTTAAATGGCCAAGGATAATTTATTCACACTTAAAAAAACAGGTGCACTCGTAGTAGTCAGTGCTGATTAGCTTAAATGCTTGTTCGTCTATTTAGCATAATTAAAGCTAATGTAAAATGAGAGGAAAAACACGAAAATGCGCTGGTTTAAAAAATTTGTGCAATGTAAATTAATTTCGCTTATTACGACACGCAGTTCCAACACCAACGCCAACGCCGACACCAAAGACAAAGCTGGACTGCGGCGGCACACCATAATCACACCCAGACCGAGACTAACCCACCTGTCCGCGCTGACAGTTTGGCCCGTTCCAGAGCCAAATGCAACTGGCCCCATTCCCTGCGACTGTCGCGCATTTAATCTCGACAGCATTTCCTTTGCCTGTGCCTGCGGTATGACATTTCCTACCAGTGACCAGCCCCCAGTCTCCAGTCTCCAGTCGAGTGCCACCTCTTTGGCCTGCGACAGCCCTTTTGCCGTTGTCGAAAACAAAAATTAGCCGTGCAGCAAAATGGCCAAAGGAAGTGGCAAGTAAATACCTTGCTGCAGTAACCAGCTCCAACTACCACTACTTTCCATCTCGCCATATCGCCATCTCGCCAACTTCCTACCTTCCTCCATCAGCAACTGCCACATGCAGTAAAAATTCGTTAATGTGCAGCTAATTAAGTTCAAAGCAGGGCTCCGGGCCCTGCCCGGTCGAGCCAGGGATCCGTCTAGGCTCCCTTGCTGGCTTGGTAGTTCTTATTCGTGCACAGCCAGCGGCAGTTGTTTTTTGTGCAACTCTCTCGCACAACCCAGCCAGCTTGGTAACAGTTCTGACCAAGTTGAGGAACCGCCTCAGAGACCCATATTGTACTCAATTAGCAGGCTGGTTGTTCCATTAACTCAAATTGTTGTGACTGTTTGAAAGGGACAGTGTAATACCAGGATTTAAAAATCAATTTGCAGTTGATTTAAGCCGTATTACTTAAAAAAATGGACAAAATGTAAAGGATATGTTAACGTGTCGCTGTAAAAATGAAGCTTTTAATTGTGCACTGTTAACATTAATTCTGTTAATATACTGTTATTATTTGAATCATACATCTTATAGCTTCTTCGCTGCTGATTTTGTTAGGGTACATTAGAAAATAATTTAAAAAAATCACAGTCCAGTTCTTCTTCTTACTGGGAGGAGACTGTTGAAACAATGCTACACTATATATTGTAGTATACGATAATAAGGTAACAACAAATTATTTTGGCTGATTTTGTTTATGGGTAAACGCACGATATTTTCGTGCTGGGGTGCGCAGTCGGGGCTACACAACACTGTCTCGCCACGCTGGTGACATTAAATTTATGGCTGCATAGTTTGAGGCGCCATTAAATATGCAAATATCTAAGCTACTTGCCGCGGACTATCCTGTACAGTCGACTTCACTTTATCAGCCACGTTAGAAAAGTTATGCGACGATTTTTATTTGGTAGCCTTATTTATATGCAGACTGTAGTTTTTGCAAATTTAGACTTTTACTAAGCACAATCATACACAAATTGCCTTTGGACTGCACAGGGAGTTTATTAAATACTTTTGCCAGCGGTTTTTAGGTGCCACTTGATGAGCTGTGTGGGCCAAAGAAATATTTGCGGATGCTGTCCGCTATCGAAGTTCAAGAACTAAGTGTAAACTCGAACTGAAGAAAGTCAAGCTCCATTGGGCCGCTGGGCAGCCGACAACAACAATTGCCTCGCATTGCTCGTGCAGCAGTTGATAAAACTCTGTTCTTAACTGCCGTCTGGTGGTGATTGCAATTGCAGTGGCTGGGACGTCTTTGGCACTGCCGCATTGTCGTTTGTCTGATGAGTTTTTAAGTACAAACAATTACAAACGACAAATGCAACAGCAACAAGAGCAACAACTTCAATTGTAATCCTAGAATCGTGCCACAGTCGCTTAGCTATTCACTCAACTCTGTGGCCCTTTTGTGTTGTGGTCCATCGCAGTCTGTTGGGCAGTTTAGTTGCGTAATTGAATTAAATTACATTTTGGAATGTAAATGCCTTTGTTTTGCTTTTGCTCAGCAGCTTCAGACGGTTCTTTGATTTAGGCTAATTCTAAATTGCCATTTGTTTGCAGCGTGTGACAAATCTGTATATTGTATATAATGTGCTAAACGGAAACAAAGCACTTTATGAAACAGAGAATGTTTCAGAAATTGTATTAATTTTTTGGAATTGGCTCAGAAGCCAATGTAGGCATTATGCGAACATGAACATAATAAATTAAAACCATTTACCAACACTGAAACTTATTTATTTAGACTCCTTTTCTTCCTGATTTCCCTGTAAAATCTGATTAATAAATAAATAAATAAATTAGATATTTACAAGCCTCCTGGGAATGTTCTGAGAAAACGTTAGAGCTTCTAGTCGGGAGAGCTGAGTGAAGAGATAAAAGGGGCTATATCTAAATGCCTCATTTTGAATGAAGATCCCGACCAGATTTTCCATTATTGAATTTATGCCCCATGTATCACACGTCCAGGGATAAACAATTATATTGTTAAATAATAAAGTTAAATCAAATTGAAGGGCCCAACAAGCAGATTAACCTCTTTCGTCTTGTATTTCTGGCATTCTAATAAGTAATAACTAAATGAAGTATTCTAGGTAATACGTATATATTTTAAAATATGCCGTAGAAGGAAATGATTGTAAAATTATCAAATTAATTCGCGAAGTGTACTCGTCTAATCGAAATCAAACAGACACAATCAATTAAATATGCAGATACACTGCCAGCAAGAGGACTAAAGTGAAAGAGACAAAATAAAAGCTAAACATGACCAAAAAGCCGCTTAGTTTCAAAATGTTCGTTTACCTGCGATTTTAATGTGGGTGTTCGCTTTCGGAGTAGGGATAAATACCAGGGCGAGCCCGAGGACGACGATATGGCCGAGGTCAATGGCATGTAACAGCGATGACATGCGAACATTTGCGCCACGCACTGCCGTTGCTCATTAATTAAAAATTGGAAAACAGCAACAACAATGACAACGACGACAACAACAACAACAAAAACAACAGCAATCCTGTGGCGGCTGCCTTGTGACAATGACACACACGTGACACATACGTGTGTGAAACGGAGCTGACACGGTGCCGAGGACTTACATTGCCGGCTGACTGACAGCGAATGCCACAGATGCCGCTGATGGGCCCAACAGAGTGCCTAGCAAAAGTTTATGTATTAAATCAGCAAAGCATATGACAGGATTATACTTATACCCTTATATGAATCATGTCCGACTCTATGGGAGGCACAAGCTTAACGCGTATTCCAGCTAAAACATTCTTGACTAACTGATATTTAACAAAAAATGGCACATTCGCTTAAACGTTTATTTTTTATTTCTATTGAAAAGTGCATTTCTCTAATGATAGTAAAAACTTTTTTGGCAGCAACATCAGCATTATGTTGACTTTAAAAAACGAACCCTTGCATGTAACCCCAGGCGCGCATTGTTGCCAATGTTGCAAGCGCAGCACAAAAGTGCCAGATAATCGCCGGCTAATACAATGAATGACCGCCCCCCGGATGCGGATCCATTCGTATTGCCATTAAATTCAATTACATGACAATAACGTGGCGCTTATGGCGCTGCGGTTCACGAAAAATTGAATATAAAAACAAAGCTGCAGCTGATAAAAACTGCGAGCTAAAGCCAAAACTAAAGCTGCTGCGACGCGTGCACAAGTGAGAGCGCAGCCAGGAGAAAGCGAGAGAGTGGGCGGGAGCGCCGCCCACCATCTGCGAGAAATTATGATTAGCTTTTGGTAAAGTTTTCCACCCAGTCAGCAGCCACTTGAAAGCTGCCATTGCATACTTTGCGGCATCCAAGCCGAGCCACTGCATCCGTTGTTAGTCAGGCGTGCGAGACAGTTCTGGACAACTCTTGTGCTCGCTCCGTGACAATGGGGCCAAAATTGTGCAACGCTTGTGTTTCGCTCGGCATTCTAATGGTCGGCGCGTTGTGTGTGGGCTACTTTGTGTAATCGCTACATAATCCGACCAAAATTACAATAAAGTTTCGCCCTCCCATTAAGCTGTTTTTCGAAAACAAAAGCGCGGATTATGCTTAAGTTGTGTGTTCGACTGAAATTGCAGCATTCAAATTCGTAGCCCTGACCTTCGAATAGGAAACCTGTCCTAGAATCCTTGTCCATAAAATATTTAACATTCAGAACGAGTGTGAAAGGTGTCGAGAATTCCACAATTCAGTGGGTTGAACTCAAGACTTTCATGCACATTTTGCACTTCCTTTTTTGATTCTAGAAAGTATTCTTAGTTTTAGAGTTAAGCCCGATATTTTAGGAGATACGGACGCCGAGTTCGTCGTCTTTATAGAGGTATATAAACTGTCGGCCAAGCATTATTTATTTATTTATTATGTTGGCAGCTTTCAGGTTATCTTGAATTGAACAATATAATCTTAAATAACTAACCAAATCGACAAATTATAGACTCAGCAGTTAATAAAAATATATTTTCCACGATCAGACATGCATAATTTTGACCCTCGCTTTTATAGGTACATGACTAACTAATTAAGTATTTATACTAACACACATATTTTTTAGCATATTTTAGGATCATCTAAAACGAAAGTATTTAGAAATTTAGTCTGAGTTTTTGCACTTAGCTGGATGTAAAAATTCAGATAAATAAAAGAAGATTTTTCTGATTTTTGCATATACTTTAATAATATTATTAATATTTAAATATTAAATAAAAATGTTCTGTTGTAGAGATTTACAGTTTATTTTCCGCTTTTTTATATTTTACCTTGATCCATAATCAGTTATCTACACATAAGTATTTACATAATATTGTCATTTAAGTCAACAATTTGCATATATTTGGGTACGCTCAAGATGTTATTTTTCCTGTACGAAAAGACAATTTGTCACAATCACAATTATTTCATTCGCAAAATGACAGGCAAATGAAAACCAAGCAGCTGGAAAACAAGCCAAGTCAGTTCCAGGGTGTGCTCATCGTTTGGATGGAGTTGCTGTCTAACGACATTCTGGGCCTGCACAATGATGCAGCAAACATGGCCGGAATATGTATGCAGGAGGCGACGACACCTGAAGCCAACACCCAAAACAGTTTTGCGCCACATTTTGTCATAATTTTTAGTTAATTTCAAAAATGCAAATCATCGATGCCAGGTCTTGGATCCACAGGCACTGCTGTCTAGTGTCCTGGCACGTCCTGGCATGTCCTGGCATTTCAGCCTTTTGACAAACTTCGGCATAGTCGCTCATTTGGGCGCAGGCTTGTTAAAACTATGCAATATTTCAACGACCGCCCGTGTAGGATTTCTATTCTTGTTTCTCGGAGCGTGTACGAGTTGCTGCCTCCGGGATCTTGTTGTATTCGTCAATCCTTACGGAGCTGGGCACATTTGGGCTTTGAGCAATTTGTTTGGCTTTTGTTTGTTTGTCTTGGCTTACATGCATAGTTTCTGTTCAAGTTTTTGGAAAATAACTTCATAATTCTCTCAGTGCAGTTTGCCGAACGCAGCATCACGATATGGTCACGATTGTTTAGAAATTTTCCTTATCAATATTGATGTTGGTATTGAGACTACTTCAAATTTTATACATTTATTTGTAAATAAAGTTGTATAAACTTAATATGGGCTTTATAGCGACTTATATTTTTATGGAATTTTTAAGCGTATTATTAAATTTGCTAAATATGTATGTCAAAGTCACGTATAGCTTGACTTGCATGTTATTATTTATGGATCATATGCGATAATTGATTAATTAAATTTGCTTAAACTGGTTGCAATCTAGGAAAACTGTCTACTAAAACAAGTTTTTAAAAAATCAAAGAAACTTTCATTACTTCTGCTGCTAATTGAAATAAGGAAAATCTTTAAAATCGCAGAGATCCAGTTGGATTGCCTTTACTGATTTGTTTAAAATACTGAAAAAATATACAAATATAAATATGGCTAAGATAAAAACACAAACAGCTTAGACTATAGCAATTGCTGAAAGTTAATTATTTTCAACTTTAAAGCTGCCATACTTATCGTACTTATAAATATAACTCTGGATGAAAAGTTGTTCTGAAGCTTTCGGTAACAATAAAAGCTCGGCTTAAGCGAGCTGCCGCTTAGCGCTAAAAGCTTCGAAAGCTTTGCTACAGACGTTGCAGATGCTGGGCAGAGCCGGTTTTGGTGATTGCGTATGCGCCACCGACGCCGACGTCGACGATGCCGCTGTCAGATGCATTTTGCATAAAGTTTTTAACAGTTATTGTTGTTGTTGTTGTTTAAAGGAACAACAACACAAACAAGTTGACGAGCACATTTAAAAAGTATTCGACGCAAGCTCAAAGCGAACAGTTGACTCTGAGACGACGACGCGTGCGCACAACGAATACGGCAACGGTAAATAATGCAAGCTGGGCGTGGAATAAATGAGAATGGAACATGGCAACAAAGTGCATGAAACGTGGAAATCTTGATGAAAATAAGCTTTAATATGTGTTAACAAATGTTGCGTGTTAATTACCCTTAAGCTCAAGTGAATTCTTGCGACATATTTTGTAAAAAGCTTCTCTTTGCACAGGTTGAACTGTTAACAAAATGGCGTCTCTGAAAATCTGCATATTTGCTCTGCTCGTGGGTAAGTGGAAATTTCTCTCATTGCCGACGCCAATTAATGAAATGGCATTAACAGTCAAAATATAACAAGCACATTTATTCAAATAAATTGTGCATCGCAAACAATTAGCATTCATTTGGGCACCAGCTGAAACGTTGGCATTGCAAATGCGTATTAATAGTTGCAACAACTTTTTTACACCATAAATCAACTGCGAATTTCAACAGTCGACAACAGAATTTGAACAATTTGATTGCTTTTGGTGTTTTTTTTGGTTAACTTTCGCTTAGCATTAAAATTGCATTTACATATTTCTATTTTGGCAGCTAACAAATAGATGTGTCAGCGGCCATTTATTTCGTTTAATTCATATTTCACACATACATTGTCTGACAATTTGCATAGTATTTGGCTTCCCATTTGCCAGTCGGAAATTCAACAGTTCACTCAGCATATTTTTGGTTTGGCGGTTCATTAAAAATTTGTTGCCACCCTCGATGTTCAAATGCGAGTGTGCGACATGTTTTAAATTGTATTTTGTTAATTTTCTGGTCGCACAAAAGTTAAATTGATATGCAGGCAACTGTTGCGTCTGTGAGTGTAAAACATATTTTGTAATTATGTTAAAATGGCCATGAAAATTATTGGCAATTGTTTGCGACGCTCCCTCATTAAATGTGCGAACTAATTGGCGAGTGTGGGCGTCGAAAATGGAATTTTTGTTTAATTACGGGCCAATTTTGTGTGCAGAATTGCAAATAGCTGGTAACAATAGAATAAGCTAACATTCCGATAGTAAAAACATATGCAACGAAAATAAATTAAATTGACATTATTTTATTTGGTGTAGCATTCCTTAATTATTTTTAGTCAACTATTAATCTATATCGATAGCCTTTAAATTTAAAAAGTTTGCGATATCCCAGTTTCACACCAACAATGCTTGCGCCCTTCTACGCAATTCTCATACCAACAAATGTGGCCTCAAGAGAGCAGTCTAGACAACATTAATTGGGTCTTACTGCTTAAAAGGCTTGATTAACAGTTCAATGAGCGACTTAAAAAAGCATTTCAAGCTGTTTAATTTTAATCTATTCAGTGTTCAATGAACTTAACACGCATGTTCCACGCCGATTTATTACTGTGACGACAGCTCGACACCCACAAAAATTGTGTGACTCGAATTCAATTTGACGAAAGCAAACAAGGCACAAAAACGTTGATTTTTTTTTTTATTTCATCACAGCGGTAGCTAAGGCACTCAATTAATCTAGTTTAACCGGACTGGAAACGAAGTCAAAGCGGTCGGGGACAGGCGACAGTTGTCGCAACCGGGATTCTATGATAAACTCGTTGACAAACGGTCAGATCGACGGTCGATGGTCTAGTAAAAAACTCAAGCCGCATTGCCAATGACTATGCGACTCTTTACTTGCCACGATAATCAAATAAATAAAAAGAACTGTCTAGTATAGCTAAAGATTATATAAAGTTATATTTGCAATAAACAAAGAACACAATAACGAACTAGCAATTTAACGCGGTCCTATATGCGATTCTCATATGAATGAGTAACACCTTTTAAAGACCATAGCCAAAACTAGACTAGACTAGTTCATGTTGCAAAGCCGATGACAAGTTCACCGCAACCGGCCAGAGGGCTAGAGTATAACCAAAATCAACTACGAAAGTCATAGCGACTTTTTCTGTTTTTGTGCGTTTTTCTCTTTATATTCTCTTTTTTATTATTTTTTTTTTGGCCAAGTCGTGTACGAAACGTGTTTCAATGACAAGCGGCAGCTGCAGTGGCAACAACAACTACAACTATAACAACTTGTTTCTTGTTGCTGTTGCTGTTGCTGGTGTTGGTGTTGGCGGCAACTGCGGCTGCGTCGGCTTAAATGTTGCCTGACACTTTACGCACTAATTGCTCTGTGGAATTGTTTCTTTATTAACGTTTAATCGAATGTCAGGCAGTCGCAGTCGCAGTCGCAGTCGCAGCCTCAGTCGCAGTCGCACTCCAACAGACAGAAACTTGTCGGCATTGTTGGCGGCTCGAAAATTTAATTGAATTCGTCTTTTCTTGTATTTCTGTGTGCCTTGGTCGTGTTTTTATGCAGTGTTGCTGATTAAAGTGGTTTACCTTGAAGTGCCTCAAGTATGCAAGTTGTTGCAACTTGTCGGAAGTGCATGGCAATGGCTGTGATGATTGAGTGAATGGACTCTGCCTTGTCTTTGTCTCCTCTTCTAACAGCTGATTGGCAATAGAAAACAGCTGACTTTGTGCATTTGCGACTGTATCCAATCGATATGCTTGAAGTAACTTTCACTTTTAAGGTCGCATACCTGATTACCCTATGTCACAATCCAGCCAGACCACAAGGCAGGAAAGCAAAACACGCTAACTTATATACATGTCTGCATAAATTAAGTTCGAACAACTGGTTTTAAGCGTCTAAAAATGAAACAAATAAACAACCAAAACTTGCCTTGCATGCACTCAACAAAATTATGGCTGTAGTTGGTATTGTTTACCGGCCGGCATTTGGCAAGCGAAATAACAGTTCGTAATACCAAAGAATATCTGAACAAATCTTAAAATAAAAACAACATTGTAATAATTTAATGATTAATTTTTTCTTTGTTTCTACATTGCAAATACTTGAAAGCTTGATTCATGTTTCAAAAGATCCCATTAAAAAAGTAATTATTTTAATAATACAAAAATAATAAAACGATTAATAATAGTAATGAAATTAATAAAAATAAAAAAAATAAAAAATAAAAAATAAATAAAAAAAACATTCTTTCTTTAATCCATAAAACATATGACCATATACTCAATTTTGAATTTTTTTTTATATAATATTTATATAATTGAACAACAACAATCATCAGATGATCCAGTTAACGTGCTCGAATTCGAAGGCTAGTGTAGTTTTATTGTCTAAGTCGAAAGCCACTTTAGTTAACAAAAAATAATTAATAGAAGTTCCCTCTCTCTCTTCCTCTCTCTCTCTCTCTCTCTCTCTCTCTCTCTCTCTCTCTCGCCCTCTCTCTCTCTCTCTCTTTATATATTTCTCTCACTCTCTGTATATTTAACAGTTCAACATTTAAATGTTACCAACTGCCTTATATATAGTCATGCAATGTGTATTTAAATAAACTGTAGGGTATTGCGCAATGTTCAAAGTTTTCAATTCAATTTATTCGTGTGTGGAATTTTATATTTAACATTATGTAAATATTTATTTATTTTTTTTTTTTGCACAGGAACAACGCTTGCTCAGCAGCGCGAACGTGGCAATTTCCGGGTGGGTGCTGGTCATCCGCCATCCCAACGTCACTTGCCGCAAAGGACGCGTGATCCCGTTCAGGAGGCTGCCGAGGAGCCAAAACGCAAGCAAGCCCAGGAATATGAGCCCAGCGACGAGTGCCCAGAGCCAAATGGCTTCTATCCGGATAATAAGCAGTGCGATAAATACTACGCGTGCCTGTAAGTTCCATCATGCGGCTTCTTAAATAAAACTTTAAGGTCAGGATTTACGAGTGACACACTTGAAAGTTTGAATATATGAAGATAACAAGGATAAAATTTAATAGACATTATTTAAAAAATTGCTGCCAGGTTCTGCATTTAAAAAATGTGGATAAATATTTTTAAAATATTATATAATCTATATTTATTCAACCCATTTGTGAATCACTTTGAACTCCTATGGGATACATGCTTCCTGTAAGCAAATGATGTGTATAAATATGCTTTGCTCATCTTTCGCGCCATTGGCCTCAGGTGAGCGAAGCCAATGATTCAGGCGTGCTCGAAAAGTGTTGAAATATGAATTGACTCAAATGATGTGTAAGCTCTATGGGGACATAAAAAGTATAAAGCTTAAACGAGTCAAAGGATGACGTACACTGAGACACTTTCTTATGTAAAGCTAAGATCTGCTTCAGGCAAGCTAATTTAATTTTAAGCTGCATTCAATATGGTTTTGTATAAACTGCAATAGTTTATATTAGCCAATTAAAAATTAAAATTGACACTAAGCTACCACAACATTGGGATATAAAAGAAATTTTCTCTCAGTGATAATACTTTTTGTTTTTAATTACAGAGATGGCGTGCCCACGGAACGACTATGTGCGGATGGCATGGTCTTCAATGACTACTCACCCAGCGAGGAGAAATGTGATTTGCCATATAACATTGATTGCAGCAAGCGCTCCAAGCTGCGTGAGTATAAAACCTGAGCGCCCATCTGGGAGCTGTGACAAGTTCGGTTCTTAAATGTATTTTAAGTATGCGGAGCGTGTTGTTCATTGGCAAACGCAGCGAAGAATCTCACGCTTGCTGCTATATTTAAACCTGACCAAAATCAACCCAATAATCACGAGCCGTGCCCGCACTTATTTGCTCGTTACTCGCACTTTGGCTTTAAAACGCGCAAGAGGAAAAAATACTTATTTATTATGCAAACGGCATGCGAGGTGGTTAACCCAAATTGTTGTCGTCAATAGGTCTTGGGTCTGGGTTGGGGGTATGGTTAGAGTTTGTTCTTGTTTTGGTGCTTGAATTTTATTTCAGCTATTTCTTGGTAGACTCGTTTTATTTTAGATTTTATTATTTTATTTTGTCACGCTCAGTAAGGTTTTATGTGAGCATATCAGGCGTCACGTGGCCTCAAGGCTTTTTTGAAGTATTCTGCATGACAGCTGATGCCAATTTTCACATCTGTATGCAGAGTATTCAAAGCAAAGAGGCTTAAAAATCCTTTTTCAATTTACAATTAGTGATCTTTTCTCTGAACTCCATTACATTCTCATTTGATATGCCATGGTTTTTTTCTGCAATTAGGAGCATAGCATCTACAAATTTAAATAAGTAATTGTTCGTCCATCAAAGCAATTAGCACACTTTATATGAGCCCACTAGCAATTTCAATTGCGTTTGCCTTTTGTCCAACATATGGGTCCAGTTTTTCACACAAAAGTAGCTTCTTTTATGTAAGGACCCCTCTTCATAATCTATTTAAGTCTACGCTCTCCGGTCGCCCATGCAAAGGAAGTGCCCAGCGTTGGCCCACAGGAAGTTGGTCATGCTAAGATATGTGCTTCCAGTTGACCATTTCATAGTATGTTGCATTGTTGGCAAACTACTCGGGCAGTAAACTTTCAGTTTAGAGCATAAACAAGTGCCGGCAAGGAATGTTCCTTGGACACTGCAAACTGGAATATTTAGAAACAAAGCACGAGAGCATATGGAGAGTACAGCAATACGGATATAAAGTGCATAAAAAAGACTGAAAAAAACTTAAAAGAATCGTTAGCAAAAAGAGAATTCAATATGGGCTTAGGCACTTGAAAAAAATTTGTAAAATTGTAAAATCATTTAAGGCTAGTTTGAATTGGAAAAAGAAAATGAACATTTAAGTTTGGCGTTGGGTACGCCCAGAACAGTTTGATATAAAGAAAAAATCATTTGAAAAAAAAATACTTATAATCAATTCTCAATCTCTTTAAAATAATATTTGCCTTCGCAGAAACTCCACAGCCCTCACAGCATTGTCCGCGCAAGAACGGTTACTTTGGCCATGAGAAGCCCGGCATTTGCGACAAGTTCTACTTCTGCGTCGATGGGCAATTCAATATGATCACCTGTCCAGTTGGGCTGGTATTCAATCCAAAAACTGGCATCTGCACCTGGCCCGATGAGGTGGGCGTTACTGGATGCAAGTCGGAGGACATATTCGAGTTTTCGTGCCCCAAGGTGAACGAGAGTATTGCGGTTACACATCCTCGTTACGCGGATCCCGACGACTGCCAGTTCTTCTATGTCTGCGTGAACGGTGATCTGCCACGTCGCAATGGCTGCAAGCTTGGCCAGGTGTTCGACGAGGAGAACAAAACCTGCGACTGGGCACGAAAGGTGCCAGATTGGTAAGATCTGCCGAGTCGAACAAAATGTGGCGAATTACTATGAATTTTTCAATTCAGTGCTGACTGGTATAAGGATCGCTTAACCGATGCCGAGCTGGACGAACTGGAGAACCCCAAGCCAAAGTCAACGACCACCAAGAGGCCGGCGCGTGTGCGTGGAGCCTCTAGACGTAAGCCGCAGCCGAAGGTCGTGAAGGAGGAGGAGCCTGAGGAGGAGTAGCTGGTCCAATTGTCGACTGTTTAATCTTAAGTTTGACTTTCCTGATAACAAATAAAAGAACCATTTGACATATCATGTCCATATCAATTCTGTATAGTCATAAGTTTATACTGAAATTGAACTAAGCAAATAGATACATAATTTAACTTGCCTACAAAGGAAATTTATTAGCCATACATATCATGATAAACTTCTCTATATGTATTAGTTTCATATCTTGAGCTGAGGCCAACAAATGTTTTCCAGTCTGTTTTCCACAGACAGCTTGCAAAACAACTACAATGTTGCCCATAAAAACGACAACTTCAATATGCGTTCAGATTTAGCGAGCACAACATAAGACGCTGCCAAAATGACTGGATTTGTATGCAGGATCCCAATCCAAAAGGGGGTGTACTCCCATTTACTCCCTAGTTTAGAAGATGAAAATCAATGCATCCCTTCCTTCCAATCTCTCTCTCTTCCTCTCTCTGCCCCTCGTGTTGGTGTTTTAAGTGTGTCTGGTGCTGCCTGCAGCGCATAAATTCAATTTGCCGTTCAGCATGCACAAAAGTATGCAACAAAATAGCAACAACTCGCGAACACACACACACACTGACACACCCAAACAGCCAACGCACACACACACACACACTCTTAACAGATACTGTGGACATGTGTATGACGTTTGGCAGACAAGAAGCATTTGATAAAACGCATCGAAATTGTATTGTGAAAATTGTGAGCAGTTGAAAGACGAGATTTACAGTGGCCATTGCCAGGGCGGATAGGGATACAGTGAAAGGGGGGAGGGGGACGCGATGGAGGCCAAATCGTAAATTGCATTGTTTAAGTAGCAAAGTAAAATCTCAGACAACGATAAGACATTTCACTTGGCAATGTGGAAGCATTAGTTTATGCATTGCATTCAGGGGACAATTGGCAACGGGCAAGAGGATAAACTGATAACAATAAATTGATAAAGAAATTGAGGTAATATGATGGCAATATCATTTCAAGCTGGAATGGTAATATCCAGGCGAATTAAATCTGACAATAGGACAACTATTTTTTAATGCTTATATTCTACTTTATTCATGCTGTGATTAGTTAAACAAATTATTTTCTAGTGCAAGTAATTAAATTACTGTATTATGTGCCCTGCCGTCTTCCACATAAGGTCTGCGTTAATATGCAATAAAAGAAGCAGACTTTGGGAATAATTACTGCAATCAACATTTGGACTCAACCGGGGTTGCTGAACCAAACCTCATTAAATTCTCGTTATCAATTAATGTTTCAGGGAGGCAAAAAGGATTTAAATATTCCTACTACGACCTACAAACTTCAAATAGAATGTAGGCTATCATTTACCATAGCCGGATTAATTTTTTTCAAGCGCTCCACTTAAGCAAACTCGATAAATATCGAAAGCTTTTCCTAGCTTCTAGTGCATATCCCTTAAACAGTAAAATCGTTTGCAGGAATCCCCTTGCCTCTTGTTGCACACACATATTTGAATGCTCTTGTGAAGCCCTGCACCTCGGCCTGATCGAATTAGAGGCCCTAAAGTTATTAAAAAATGAAAGGAACAGCTTCAATGCGTACATAATCAATAGCTTCATTTAATGACGTACTTCAAATATGGGTATGTCCAAGTTAAACAATTTAAGCCAAGCATCAAAGAGTGTTAAACCAGGCATAAAGCCCTCAACCATGCCAGACCGTGCCCAGCCTGATGGTTGTATCTTTGTTTGGTGTTAATGAACAGCTCGATTCCACTCAACTCAACTCAATGCGACTCGACTCCATTCGTCTCCTCCCATGGAATGAATGGCGACTTATGACGCGGTCACTGGCGCACGCACATGACCAGCATAAGAGCCAGGGAAACCTGTTAGCCAGTTGCCTTTGGCTTCTAATTAATCAACCAGCCAAAGCTGTCCAGCAGTCACGGGGCAAACACTCGCAGTAGCGTGCAAGCTGGCGTCACGCTGTCAATAATTTGGCACGTCCTGTGACCTGGCCAACACTTCCTCATCCGCTGCCTCATCGACGCCAACGATTCGAAACTGGGGCCAGAGCACCTGCTGCTGAGGGCGTCATCTAAAAAGCATTTCGTCGAACTCAGCGCCTACTTAATCAAGCGTAACATGGACATGTCCGAGCGCACCTGCTGGCTGACATATTGCGCCGCGACAGGCCCTTCCTTCCTCCAGCTTGCTCCAGCCACACGCTCAGCCAGTCGCTTAGGTTCGGTTTTGTCTTTGCCTAGCCAGCCAATGCGTGTGTGTGTGTGCTTAGACACACTGGACACACACACAGGCACTTACGCACACATGCACACTAGGACCCACTTGCAACTCGTATCAAATGTCAAATTTGACATTAACAAGTGTTTACATAATGACAACAACAATTTGCGTAATTGTCACAGACAGCAGAATCGCGTCGGCGTTGGCGACGTTGCCTGCCCCCAGCTTGTCCAGTGTCCTTTAAAGCTTTCCTCTACTTTGTGCTGTCTATGCTGTGCGTCAAGCACTTGACTGGGGACGTATTCTCTTTGTGTCTGTTTTTTTTTCCAGTTTGACTGTCGACTGAAGATCAGCAGCAGGAATTAAATTAAATTATAGGGCGCAACAAAAAAGGATTGAATTTTGAGATGGTAAAGTATATGTGAGAAATCAAACCAGTTATACTATGTCGTAATATTTTTAATCAATATTCTTGATCAGCTAAGATCAAACAGTTCGTCTGAAGATGCCGTCTCAAAGACTACAAAATATTTAGAGTAAAGTTGTGAGCTTTTTAGATTTTTCAAACACGATCCATTTGTATAAAAAAAGTTTTTCCTCACTGACCAAATGACGGTATGACTGACTGAACGTTGATCAACAACAGGCCAAATCTATGTAGCTTCTTTTTCGGTCGGGTTTTTCGAAAATTTGAAATGCAAGTGCTCTGCAAATGCAAAAAAGGGTTTTCAGAGCTTGTATAAAAAACAGCACAGCATGATTCACAATTTATAAGTAGGAATTTGTGTGACGAGTTTCACATTCAGCGTTTACATATTTGGTCGATTGAACCAAAAAGTGTGATTCAAAATATTAGAAGTTTACGCTTAAATTTCATTTTTGAGTCAATGGAATCTTTCAACGCAGACTTTTGCGATTATGATACAAAATTCGCTTGTGCAGCAAAAACATAGAGGAGCTGGATTCAAAGTCAACTGGCTTTGTTGTGCCGAAAAGGATGTATCCTGGGATAATCTCATGAATTGCAAGCAATTTGGTGTTTAGCTCAACCCAAAATTAAGGCCTTGTGTTTTTCCGCGTACGAGTCCTGGCATTGAATCAGCATCCTGTGCCTGGTTTGCTTGGATGGCCGATGGTTGTGTCTGGTAACAGCATAATGTGGGCTCCCATCAAAAACGAAAGAAAAGAAGACAAAAAATATGCCAATGCCTTGTGCTGGACAGAAGTTGATTGTTTGCTCCTTGGGCTATTTGCTTACTTGATGAAATAATTAAATGTCATTCATTGAGGCCCTTTGCAGCAGCTGCTGCCAGTTTGCCTTTGCCCGTTCCGTGTCTGCCTGCCTGCCTGGCTGCCTGCCTTTCGTAATTGTTGACCACTTGCGCATATCCTTTTTGCGCCTTTGCTTCTGTAACTAATTTGTGCAGACGCCTTGGGGCGGTGTCCTTGCGCCCGACGCTTTGATTTCAGCCAGTGCACCCACCCGCCCAGCTATTCCTTCGGCAAGTTCATTAAACTTTTGTCGGGCCTTCACACACAGTTGGCTAATTAAGTGCTGCACACTTTCGGGCTGCCCAAGTTTAATGAACCGACTCCACGGATGTCACACCTGACGCATCTCGTCGCCAGCTCCAGCTTCATTTGCATATTCATAAGCCCGTCATCGGCCAGTTTTTGGACTTAAAATGATTTTAATTCATTTTATCAGGCGCTGTCTTGGCAAACTTCTTTCGCCTTGGACACTTTTAGACTAAATGCCAGGCAACTGGCAGCTTCTTCTTTTCTTTTAATAAAAAACGTATTTTTGTTTATTTTATTATAAAACTTAAGACATTCTCAAAAGTGCCTTAAAAGCGAGTCTATGTTTCTCGGGTGATTATTTAGATCTTCAGCAACTTTCATTCATCCGATAATACTTTAAATGTGTACATAGAGTCAAAATATATTCGTTTCTCCAAAATTTATGTTCTGTCATACTAATTTTGATCGTACTCCCTTAATTGTTTTTGTTTTTTATTTGCGCAACAGCTCTTAATGTGCTAAAGCGAAAATAGTTTCTAAGCAAAATAAATAATGTTCCAAATAAATTTTAGCCACTTGTCAAATTTTTTGCTATTTTGCATAACTTAAAGCGATTGGCAAACCAAATGCCAACCTAAAATTGTCAAAAAGTTATGAATTTGCTTGACACACACACACACACACACATGCACACACGCACACACGCACACATAGCTGGAGCAATTGCATTACAATTAAAGTGCAGACAATTTAACTACTGCAGTTGCCGAGTTACCGCAGCACAGCAAAAAGTTTCACTCGCCTTAGATAAATCACATAAATTTATTATGATGATGGCATAAATCATAGGGCCATATATAAAATTGCAGCATAGTTTTGTTATTATTTTTTCTCGTTGTGGGCATTGTTTTCGTTCTCTAAACGCCGCAAAATATGCAATACGTGCGGCCAGTTGACAGTCCGAGCGAGGCCCAGAACCCGCACCAGGACCAAAAAACCCTGTCAATGTTTGCCCTGTCCTGGAATGCCCCGCTGCGGCGCAATTTTCGGACAGTTGCACCCAAATATGAGCAGCACCCTTTGGGTTCATTGCTCAAAAATCACAAAAATTTGTTGTTGTATGAAAATTATTTTCTTGTTTTTATGTCAGGCTGGTTTTTGGCATCCCTTGGCAGAGCTGTTAGTGCCTGCATTCGGCCGATTTTGCAATTTGTTTTTAGAGCCTTGTATTATTGATACCCTACAATTTTGCGAAAGGAAGGGCTTATTAATGTTATATAATGTATCGTATTTTCTAGAGAATTTTTTAGGATCGTAGACAATAAATATTATAGACGCCATAATCAAAACAAAAACCTTTCAATTTTTTAATGCTCTCTCGATTTATATGCTCAAATGTAGACAAAATACATTAGGATTAAAATTAACTCATGAGAAATTGGAAAAAATGCGCACTTATAAGAATTGATTATTGATTGGGAAAGGAGCGCATATTCTTTTTTAATTATATATGTTTCTTGAAGAACTTAAACTAATTGACTTATTCCATGTTAAAAACAACCTATTTAACATTGATTTAATATGTATTTAAGTTGATATTTGTTACGCATTTAATTCAGCTATCAGGAAATCTTGTGAATGAATGAAATCAATTGGGTTTATTTGACAGGGTATTTCCTATTTGTGAACGCTAGACTATCGAAACTCTGGTTGTCTAGTTTGTGTTTTTGGTGTGGCGGCTGTCATTTTTCATTGGCTGCCATGTTCATAATTTCCATGTTAATATTGCCCTTAAGTCATAATTCAGCCATGCAATTTAGTCTGCTGTGTTTTGTCCACTCCCCACGTGGAACAGAAATCATGTCCCATGCAATTACATGTGGGACAACTCGTCGTCAAGCTTTTCGTGGTATTTTCGTTTAGGGATTTGCTCAATTCATGTGATCAGGGAAATTGCATTCACGAATTTGGTAATTATTGAACTCATTTTGATTTCAAGCCCAAGCGTATAGATGTAACTCGCAAGCAACATGGGAATGGGTGGAATGCTGGCGGAATTAATGGATTCTGCAAGATCGGTTCAGGATCCCAATGGACCTGACAAGTATTTAATCATTATGTACATCTATATTGTTTATCTCTATAATGTCTCTTTAACTTTGTATTTGATAATGTAAATTTTCACTAAATTATAAATTAGGGACTGGCAGCAAAAATGCTTTGAAATTTATGTACATACCAGAGTAGAGCATAATATATAATGTTCGTTTTTGATCAGTTTTGAGCATTATTTCACGTCAGATGACATAGCTGCCAGTTGGGCTTATTTACAGAACAAATTACAACTACACAATTTATAAGCCATTTGTGCTCAAACCAAATACAAATTTATGTACCTGAAAATGTGTTTTTTTCATAGTCTGAAACTTAAAAATATGTAATATTTAAAATGTAATTTCCTAATTAGGCACCAGGGAGTATTTAAAAAGGCACATGGTCTGGATATTTAGCGCTTGTTGTCGTTTTTTTAAATTTTATTTGCCCATTTCAATGGTTTTTTGTATAGCAGGGGTACTCAGTATAACCAACGAAAAGTTTTGCATTTCGAAAACATATTAAGTCTCTTAACGATTTCCAACTCATTTGTGGATTCAAATTTAACACTGCTTCAAGGCTGGAAATCTAAAAATCCAATTTTTTTTTACACTCGCAAATAGAAGATTTGAACTAAGATAATTTTGATGGCAACTAGGAAATTAAAGCAGGTAACCAGATTATTACTTTAAATTTATTTACTTACGTTCCAGAGAGTTACAATAATATTGTTTGGTGTAAACTAACCGAAATTCCATAACTGATAACTTATAACCACAAACTACGAGTTCTGTACTCAAATAATACTCATTTTTTTAGCCATTTTTAAAGTTATATTTTATTTGGTAAGCATTTAAGTTCTTCCCATTAAGTGAAAATCCGAGTTCAATCAGAATATGTGGGGGATTGCGGTACCAGCTGGCGTCGATTTGACTTTCGCCACTTGAGTTGGTTTGCTTAAATGCTTGGTAGAACAGAATCCGTGCATCTTGGACAATGCACCTTGTTCCACCTGCTTCTGGTGGGACTACACTTGGCGACGTTGCATATTTAAAGGCGTCTAAGTGCTGAGTGAAAAGTGCATAGCGCGATGTCTGACACATCATGCATGCTGTTTTGGCTTGCCTGATTGTTTTGAGTGTCAGCGTCAACAACAACAATATCACAACAGCAACAACATGCACATCAAATTCAACATCAAGAACAACACGAAGTGGGAGCATTGATTGCATTTGCGTCTGGCTGGCAACAGGCACGCCCCTCGCCCACGTTGACTCCCACGCCCGCGCAGAAGCTGCAGTGGCGCATTTGAACAATGCCATTGACATTCCAAGTACACAGACAACGAGGCACGAGGACTACAACACACTTCTTGCTAATGCCTAAAAATGTGTAGGGCCCTTGGACTTGGATGCCACTCGAGGGCCGGCGTCGACATCCTGCGCTGCTCGTGTGCTGCACTTTAATCTGCGACAGGAACCCTTGAGAGGGGGCCCAGCAAATAGTCAAACAATTGCAGTTTAGGGCAGACGCCAAATCGGCTGTCAATGGGCTGGAAATCACTGCACTTTTGCATTTTCAAATATTGACTATTCTGCATATTGATTGGGTTTTGTTTCCTCCGTTCACCTGGGTGGCTGGATTTAAGGATAATTTGCCGCCGTTCATGCTGTTCGGGCAGCGCAGTCAGCAGCCACTTGCAGCAACTTGTCAGCGACACCTACATCGTCAACTTGTTGACACTTTAACAGAAACACCTGGTCGACGGGGCGGATACGTTGTGCATTATACGGGATGCATGCGGTGCGATGGGGTTAAGCGTGTAAACGAAAACAAAGGTACGTTGTTATTTCATGGCTATGCGAAAAATTCTGCGTTTTTAAGCTGCTTTACATTGCTTTAAATACAAAATATTTTGTGGCAAATATTTTGTATTTCTATGACCTGCTGCCTATGGAAAATGAGTAAAAAGTCATATTGTACCTAATAAAGTATATTCATTCTAGATAAACTTAAACTGTCAATCTGTCAAAAAAACTACACAAAATCTAATATACCCAGATCTAGATCAATGTCTTGCCCCATTTTGTAGCAATCGATAAATAGGAGAAAATCAAATTAAGAATATCTTTCATTTAATACAAATACGTCTTACTTTAAAAGGTAAATTCTTCAAGGTGCACGCTTTAAAAGTGAATTTATCAAATTCCACCCGGAAATGTGAAAAAGGGTTTAGCATCCGATTTTGAATAGACAATGTGGGTTCGACAAATGTATGAACGCTAGTTCAAGCTTTGTCGATTTCCTTATTCAAATCTCAACAAAAATTGTTAATTTCACGCTTTCTAGGATATCCAAAGCAAAGCCGGGTAAAACCGGTTAGGTCAATCTACATATGTCAACCAGAGTATGTTGCTTGCCTACGGTTTGGCACCAATCTCAACTCTATTCTCAGTACAAACAAGAATCACTCTATGAAAAAAAAAAACAAATAGACACGAATACGTAATCCGCTTAGCAAGCCTATAATTAGCCCTCGTTGTGTGTGGGCGTCAGAGTCACAGCCTGCCACCCTCCGGCTCCGGCTCCGACTCCGCCTCCTCCTCCGCCTCTGACCAGCAGTCATCGATGGTCGACACACGGCATCGCATTTGATTTGTTGATCTCTTTTCTATTGCATAATCTTAAAAGCTAAGCCGTCGACGGCAGGCAGAAAAAAACACCTACCATTCATATATCAATGGAAATAAATCTGCCAAGTTCGTGTGGCGCACTCGAAGTTAATTCTGTGCCCCGACTCCGTTGACGCCAATTGATTCTGATCGCATCGTTATTCCAAAATTGATTAATTATATTGTTTGTGTCTACGAAAAATTGTCGCTGGTCTTAAGATCGATACGAATTCGTAGGCGGAGCTCAGCAAAATTTGCTTCTAATTTTTCCCTTGAAACTTAAAAATATTATATTCGATAATTGTGCTAAAATATTTATTTAACAATACTAGGCTTAAATTTTCATAAATTGTAACACCATTTGCCTTCTATTTAATTTAATTTATTTAAATATTTTATGAGCAAAACATATGTTTTTATGCAAAACGAGAGATAACAATTTTAATTTATTTATGGTAGTTTTTTTTAAGGATTCAGATTGTAAATAGTTTCATTTCTAGTGTTTTTTTATGCTGCCTGTATTTTATTTGTTTTTCAATATTTTGCCCACACTAAATAATAGAGTATTTTAAAAAAAATTGGGAAAGACTGTAGTTTAAACTTATGCTACTTCTTGATAATGTGGATTCCAATTGTTTCTTTTTCCTCCTTGCACCCAAAAATATTTATGATATTATGTAATCAATTCTTTTTCTTGTGTTTCCGACTGACTGAATGAATTAAGTTTTCTATCAGCTTTTAATAAAATGATGAAAACCAGATATATAAAATAGAAAAAAAAAAAAAATATTCAAGCAGCTTGAAACTGAGATGTGACGTTCCAAAACGACATAACTCCGCGCGGAGATATGACCTTCCAAATAATCACGCTTTTTTTCAAAATAGAGGTCGATGCGAAAATCGAAACTTTTTCGATGATTATACCCTGAACCCATCAAAAATGGGTATAAGGGTATATTGTATTTGTGCAAAATCCAAATGTATGTAACAGGCAGCAGGAAGCTTCTCCGATCCCATAAAGTATATATTCTTGATCAGCATCAATAGCGGAGTCGATTTAGCCATGTCCGTCTATCTGTCCGTCCGTCCGTCTGTCCTAATGTATGAACGCAAGGATCTCAGAACCTATGAGAGCTAGAGATTTGAAATTTTAGATGTAGGTCCTCCTAGTGCCTGCGCACATCGAGTTTGCTTCCGATAATCGATAACTTACTCCGTTTCCAAGCAATCGATAAAAATCGATATCGATATCCTGTTTTTTGGGTAATTTTGGTAAATAATAAGAGCTAGAGTCACCAAACTTGACATATAGCTTCTAAAATAGAATATAAATATGCATTTGATGTTGGAAGAAGACGGTTCAGGGTATCCCCTAGTCGGGAGGTCTCGACTAGAGCCTCTTACTTGTTTAACTATTTACACAGTTGATTATGGTAAACCAGACAGATTTTCACTATTCGCTTTTCATTTTCTTGTTTGGTTTTTCTTCGTCTTGCCCATTCTGCCTACACGCTGTTAATTCTCTGCGCACATGTGGATTTCCATTTCAACGCCAATTTTGATGGATTATTTCGACCGGCATATTGGCGACAAACAAATCTGTATAGTTGAGCGAACGTGTGGGACAGCAGAGAGCGGGGGCAGCCCCCCCCATTGTCTGTGGACCTATTCAACAGACAAAATGTTTGCCATACATGCGATTCGACTCGGGTCGTTTGTCTTTGCCAGCTGACGGGCAATTATGGCGCTCCATAGTTTCACGATGAATACTTCATTCACAGAATGCGGAAAGGTGTTTATGAGCTTGGATTTGCTTGTCAATGGGAAATTTAGATCGATATCTGAGCAGGTATTAACGCATGACACTTAATTGGCTTAAATTCCTTGCCAGAGCCAATGAAGTTTGGCACAAATCCTGTTTGTTGACGTGGATGGCTTTCAACTTAAAGGCATGTCGCTATTGCAGCATAGGACCTTGGCAGCATTTCCATTTGGATGCCTTGCTCAATGACGTGTCCCTCACACATTGATTTTTGTGTAAATTGTCTGTGGAAATGCCTTTGAATGCATTTGCAGCAACTGTCGCCCACTTTTTACCTTTTCACGCCACTTGCTGTGATTTTGTATATCTCGATGATCTCTCGCTATCTGCCTCTATCTCTCTCTCTCTTTCTATCTCCCTCTTTCTCTTCCTCTGTCTCTCTCTTCCTCGGATATACACGTTGCTCATTTCGCTAGCTAAAAATGCATTTCCTGTCAAGTGTAAAAAGGAAATGATGTGATGCTCTCGAGCTTTAACGTGCAATCAATCATTGCCGCCGTACTCGTATCTCTGCTATTTTACAGCCCGACACACAGCACATTGGCCGCCCCCAGACCCCAGACCCCAGTCCCCATCCGCAGTCCTTGGTTGGGGTTTTTTTTTTGTTCATTGCATTCCAGCATCTATGAGCGATACCCTGTTCTGCCCGGCCAGCCCCTTCGTTTGTGGCGGCAAAGTCAACGAAAACGAGTTTATTAAGCCAGGCAAATAGTGTTAAGTATTTGTCAAATGTCAAAGTGTCTACGTTACCCGTGAATATACTCGATTTGCACTCAAACACATTCCTATTTGATTCGGTGCATTTCCGTTACCACGATTTCCGCTTCTCGCCGTTGCCATTAAATGGAACTGCCTGGAGGAATCATTAACGGCAGCTTCCTATACGCAGGACAAAATAAAAGTATACAGAATTCTTTTATTTTTTTCCATTGAATAAAATAATCATAATGATTAAAAAAGAGTTGGAGTGCTCCAGTAGAAAGGAGTCACCCTGTCCCAGCTGCTCATGGCTAACATGCTTCTTCTTACAACAGGCCTACACTGTGGAAAATGCACTCTAGTTCTAGGTAAATACGATATTAAAAATAACAAAACTGATCTTTTTTTTTGTGCTGAGAACTGAAAACCCAAAAAAATGGTTCCTTATCAGGCCCATCTCCACATCGCATTACTTCAATGTCGACCTTTTAGATTTATTTTGCATTAAGGCTGCCCTGTTTTATCCAAGTCCACTTTCTTTAAAAAAGCATATAGCTAATAAAACCCTTCAGTTATCCTCGCTGCTTGTCCTTTTTGATATAATGTTCTTCGGCGTGATGTGTTTGATTGCTGGCAATAGTTGTAACATAATAATAATAAAATACAAAATAATCCTTATAGCCAATAAATAAATTTATAATTTAAAAAAGAGGCCGCATATCAAAGATATTTGAACCCCTTGTTAACTAGAGTATTCCTAGCTCTTTGAATATTCTTTTCCTAGCTTCTCAGATTGTTTTTTACCTCGGCATTTCGATTTATGAGTAATGTGTTTAAAATGATTTTTGTCACACTGCATGCAGTCTTTTTGGCTCGAGTTCAAGTTCAAGCCTTCAACATTTCGCTTTTTGCGAGTACTATACTTTATGCCATCCATCTTATACCGTTTACTTGCACATATTTTTGCAAGCAATTGAATCCGTCTGCCTACGCGTCTTTATGCGTCCGGGGCTACGTGCCTGAACGCAGTAATTGGCATTTAATGCTCGAGCAAAATAGAATGCATCAACCTCCGGAGTTGGACACGAAATCCACTTATAAACGCTTTACGCACTTTTAATTTTTAACTGAATGGAAACGAAGCTCTCCTTTTAGGTGTCTGTGGGAAAAAAAGCCTATAGAATAGGTTCCGAAATTCCTTGAACTTATTTGCTGTTTAATTAGATTTAAGCCAATAAATGAGTTGACAGTTTTCTTTTCTTTTTTGTATGGGCCCTTATGCTAGAAAAACCTTTTGTGGTCAGCCTTCAAGCTTTTGTGATTCATGTATCCGATTTTTAATTAAAATTGCAGCCAATTAGGTTGGTTAATTATTAATTCTACCAGAAGGCAACAGCCGCTGCCCATTGATGGAAGTGTTTCATGCTGAACACCATTAAGTATGTCAAAGCTCAGAACTTATTTTCCTCATATGTTTTGTGTTTAAATATTCTCTACATAAAAGGTAAAAGAACTGTATTGAAGATTTGGTAAAAGCCGCGTAAAGAAATATGGGCGTGTTTTGTGTATGAAAGATACTTTGGTATCGCAAGTATATAATTTTGTATGTTTCAGATACTTTTGTAACTTTTAGATACTGATGTGTCTCAAGTATACTTAAATAGGTAATACTTGTGTATCTCACAGATACTTTTGAAATAAAATGGTGTGTTTTGAATATGAAAGATGAATTTGTATTTCAGAGATATCTTCTTTTCTTACATAGCATGCAAAGCTACTGGTGGTTGTGAATGGATTAAACTTGAACTGACTTAAAGCTATTTATGGTATCGGTTGAGTTACGGTTGGCATATCCAAAGTGAAGACACGGACAATACAACAATTAACAAGTAAGTAAACAAAATGCTGGCATGTGGCACATGGACACAGCACGAAAATGGAGCAAATACATTCCCTAAAAAAAATAACAGCCCAAACTGAAACTGAAACTGAAACTGAAACTCATGCAGCAAATGAAGCAAATGTCGCTGACATACAAACGAGAAGCGAGGTAAAAATAAAAAAAGAGCTAAAGGTGTTGACAGACGGACAAATCACCTAACGGCAAGACTGACTTGAGCCAGAGCCAGAGCCAAAGGTAGAGGCTGCGAAGGGAAGCGGTTGGGGTGCACAGTTCCTCAACGGTAGACAATGGTTGACAAGTTGAGCGCACTAAATTTTAAATTTCAAGTGCAAAAACTGAAAATGTGATGTAAGCCAAGCGCTGATTGGGGGATGCTTGAATAGGCAGTGGGCATGGAGGGAGTCGAAGAGCGCAGTTTGCATTGTTGACCATTATCGGCTTAATTAAATAATTGTCAATAGGCCTACAAGGAAGCGCCGATAGCGTTGAACTTGAAAACCAAAGCATAGTTAAAGCGAACTTTGTAAGAGCCGAAAACAAAGCTAAAGCCCAAAACGAAACCAGTTTGCTTCGCAATTGTCACAATTGTCAACGCGTATCTATGAGATACTTTAATGCCCGTGTACTTTTGGTACTTATTACCGGTTTGGCACGTTGTCAGCGTGTGGGTGCAGCTGGACAGTGCCTGTGTGTCTGTGGGCATGGCAATGCTGATTCTAGGCATCCGCTTGCTCCATATAAAGTGACATGCACGCAGCCCGGACCACATCATTAACCAAGCGTCGCTCACAACGCCAAGTGTCAACGTCGGCCAAGGACGAAACCCGACGGTTACCTATCTAAAACTCGCCCAATCTCTGCGCCCGCGTGTGTGTTTTTTATTTAATACACGTGTGTCTGTCTTTCAAATCGAATAGCAAAGAAAACTTAACAAGAACATGGCAAGCAAAGTAAGTGCCTAGATCTACTAGGAATACGTTGTCAGCCAGACAAGAGCCAAATGATTCCAATTACCATTCGAATTTCGGATAGGAACGCACTTTAACCTTGGATAACATATTTTCGGGCCCTGTTTCTTAAGCAATTCCTGTTTGATCTTAAATTTATTCACCCGAATTTAAGAATGCAAAGTCGCGTTTTCTTTTGCATGAACTGAGCCCAAGATTCGATTTTCTTTTATCTGTTAGTTTTTATGTTTGTCTTCTTCTTTTCATCATCAGCTTTTGACTGCTCTGTCGCTTTTGGCTCTGACCGGCTGCTGCTTGGGTGGCTTTGCAGCCACCTACTCGGGCTTCCATCCTGCGTATGCCACCTACCAGGCAGCTCCTACCTTTTACCATGCTGCGCCTGCCGCTTTCTACCAGCAAGCGACGGCTCCTGTGCTGGCCAAGACTGTGCTGCCCGTTGCGCCGGCTTACACCAAGTCCTATGCTGTGCCCACGCCCTTCGTAAAGGCCGTTGCTCCCGTTGTGAGAACCTATGCTGCGGCTCCTGCGGCTGTGGCTGCTGTTGCACCCGTTGTGAAAACTATTGCTGCTGCTCCTCTCGCTCCGGTTGTCAAGCAAGTGGAACTCGAGTCTGCTCCCCGCTACGATTTCTCGTATGGTGTGCATGATTCCCTCACCGGCGACATTAAGAGCCAAACGGAGAGCCGAGACGGCGGCAATGTGGTTGGCTCCTACAGCGTCCTTGATGCCGATGGCTACAAGCGTACGGTAACCTACACGGCCGATGACATCAATGGCTTTAATGCGGTGGTGCAGCGTGAGCCTGTGGTGGCTGCCCGTACTGCCGTTGTGGCACCTGTTGCCCCAGTTCCCGTTGTATCCCCGGCTGCAGTTGCTGCTCCCAGTGTTCTGCCCGCACCCATATACTATCCACAAGCACAACAGCAGCTGTTCCAGCCACAGCAGCAGCTGTTCCAGCCACAGCAGCAGCTGTTCCAGCCACAACAGCAGTTGTTACAGCCACAACAGCAGGCTGGTGCCGAGCAGGAAAGCGAAGTTGTGGAAGCACCACGCCAGCCCGATCAGGAGCCAGCACCCGTTGATTACTCTGATGCCCAACAGCAGCAGCAGCAGGCTTATCCACAGGATCAGCAGTTCCCACCCTACCCATCCGCTTCACCAGCCCCTGCCGCCACGTCCGATGATTCGGATTCCGATGTGGTGGAGGCTCGCTCCGCCCAGGAGTCCAGCAGCACCACCGCTGCCCCAGCTGCCGTTAACGAAGAGGACAAGGAGCAGGACAACAAGTCCGCTTAGATTGTGATCCATCATTAAGCACCTGAATATTCCATATATTTTGTTGAGATTAAAACCGTGTATACATTCCTAGCCCAAATTGTTTACTTCCATTCAATCCTTTCTTCTCTCTTCCGGGAATGTTTCTCCCCATCATATAGCATGTCATGTGAACGACTTCAATAGCATCCCAGTATATTTTCCTCAAAAGAAAAAAAAAACATTTACTATTTTATGTTGATTTTTAAATTATTAACTATAGCGAGTCCCGAAAAGAAGAAAATTTAATAAGTGTCATCTATCCATTGCAAGTGGAGTCTTATGTACAAAAATTTTGCATACTAGAAAATGTAAGTAATAAGCCCTATGACAATTTTAAGCTACCAATAAATATGGAAATATTTATAATATGGAAATATAAAATAAGTGTTGAAAAAGGTTTTTGCAAAGAAAAATCTGTTGAATTATATAAAATTGTCGATTTATATGCTCTGTACGCAACGGAAAACAAAAGAGTTTGTTAATTATGCTGATCGTCTTAGGGTATATATATATATATATATATATATATATAATATATAGATTAATTATATATATATATATATATATATATATATATATATATATATATATATATATATTCTTAATTAACATATATAGCTAATTCGATCCATCTGCCCGTCGGTATTCGGTCTCGAGGATGAAACTAGTAGCACCAAATTTCGGAAAACAAGTTCTCGTTTACCTGAAATCGAAAATCAAATATATGTGTACATATAAGTCTATAATATATACTGAACCAGTTTTTGAACATGTTTAGTTATTATAAGAGTTGCAGGCACAAAATATTTTGTATAGAGTATAGTATATGTATATAAATCCATGATAATGTTTCACTTTTGAGGCTCCTACGGCCTAAGGCCTTTCCTTTGAATACATATATTTGGTGAATTTTCCCATTGAGATAGGCTCAGGAAATATACGGAATTTTGGATCCTGGAGCAAGGTATCTTTCAGTCGGGCACTATCAATTTGATCAGTATAAATTCGTTAATTAGGCGCGCACTGTACTTACGTTTTCGTTAAGCTCTAAACTATCTCTCTTCCTAATCCTCAAAAGAGTATTACGTTTCCGTTGTAAAAAAATAACTTGGGAATAGGGAATAGAATAACTTAATATCGTTGCAGTCAGGTGCATCCGACCAGGCGGACGGACATTGTATAAAACCAATAGACCCTCTTTCACATTCTGAACCGAGTAAAAGCATTGCATTGCTGAATTTGCAGATTCCGCTCATGTGGATGGTAAGTGTCCAAGCTGCAAGCGTGTGGATTCTATTTTAGCTGTGCGTTCGCATTCAATTTGTGAGCGACATGCTTAACAGGCAAACTTTCCATAATAAGAGTAGAGTATAATACTTGGTTTAATCTGGTTTACTTACAGATAATATAACCGGTCAATTATGTACTAATACTAATAATAGGAATAACACGTACCATAATTGACAAAAAAAAAAAGGTTAATAGCGCCATCTGTCGAATGATCTGATCGCGCTACCAGCTGATTATTTAAAAGTGTACCATTTTGAGTTTTTTCTTAGCACTAGCCACTTCTAGCATTATTAATTATTTCGCACTGGATCTGATTTCTAGAAATAAGTATTATTTCGGTAGATTAATCACAATATTTCAATAAAAATAAATTTTTCAGTATAAATTGAAGCAAAAATCGAGATCGGCGTAGAAATATCGCACGCTGTTTTACAAAATATCAATATATCGATATAGTTTAAGCATCCCTAGACAAGTCAAGCATCTCGTTCAAATTAAACGGAACTTTTGGAGCACAAAGCAGGCATTGAAGTCATATTCCCTGCGATATTCTGTATTACAGTTATAACATCTCACAGTTTTATTCAGATTTTAAACGCGTTAACACGTTCACAAATTTGGTGTTCTACTCAAAATTTGAAGTTAAGGTAAAAGTTTGGAAATTTTATGTGAAATTATTTAGAAAGAGTTAGCACGCCCATTCAGTGAACCATATTTTAATATACGGCTAAAATAAAAGGTAAGTGTTTGCTGCAAACAAAATGCAAAATTTGCAACAGCACAATTCACGCAAATGGCGGTGTGCTTCTCGGTCTGTCTCCTCCGTCGCGGTCTTCTCAAGCACAGTTAAACGCAGCCGCAGCTGTTGCTTTGTTGCTGCTGGCTTGGCCTTGTGAAGCCGCCGGTTCTGCTGCGCGCGAAAAAGGTAGACGAAAAAATTGGCAGGCACAAAAGAAATGCCAAAAGTACGCACACAAACGCACTTTTGAGCGCGCGCGTGCGTTTGTATGTGTGAGGCAATCGAAACAGCCCTTGAATTCAACCTCAGACATCTTCCACATTTTTGAGCAGGCTCACAGCGCACATTTTTCTTTTCAGCTGTACACTTGTTATCGTAGCAGAAACAAATTTTTAAATTATTCCAAAAAGCAAAAACAAATACCTTAAATTATTTCAACATGAATAAATCGGATGCAAGCACACGCCAGGGCCACTACAAGGCCAACACTCTCAATACGCAGGTAAGTGGCGCGATCTTTAAAACTGCATTCGCATTTAACCTCACTTTCGACGCATAGGACTCGCGCATGCGTCGCCATGAGGTGACCATCGAGCTGCGCAAGTCTAAGAAGGAGGATCAGATGTTCAAGCGCCGTAACATCAACGATGAAGATCTAACCTCGCCTCTGAAGGAACTAAATGGACAGTCACCGGTGCTGCTGTCGGTTGATGAGATTGTGGCGGCTATGAACAGCGAGGATTCGGAACGCCAATTCGTGGGTATGCAGCAGGCGCGAAAGATGCTTAGCCGCGAGCGTAATCCACCCATTGATCTTATGATCGGACATGGCATTGTTCCAATCTGTATACGCTTCCTTCAAAGCTCCAAGTAAGTTATTGAGAACAATACTCCTTCGGTTAGAGCGTGGAACTCATTCGATCTCTTTGCTTTGGTCAGCACCATTCTGCAATTTGAGGCTGCCTGGGCCTTGACCAACATCGCATCAGGTACATCGGAGCAGACGCGTTGCGTCATCGAGCAGAATGCAGTGCCTCATTTCATTGAACTCCTCCAGTCGAAGTCGCTTAATCTTGCTGAGCAGGCCGTTTGGGCGTTGGGCAATATTGCGGGCGACGGCGCTGCGGCACGTGATATCGTAATCCAGCACAATGTCATCGATGGCATTCTGCGTTTAATCAATAATGAGACGCCTTTATCCTTTCTCCGCAACATTGTCTGGCTCATGTCGAACTTGTGCCGCAACAAGAATCCATCGCCGCCCTTTGAGCAAGTAAAGCGTCTGCTGCCAGTGCTGTCGCAGTTGCTGGTCAGCCAGGACATTCAGGTGTTGGCCGATGCGTGCTGGGCGCTGTCATATGTGACAGATGATGACAACAACAAGATACAAGCGGTGGTCGATACGGATGCAGTGCCACGCCTGGTAAATCTTCTGCAAACCGACGAGCCCAGCATAATTGTGCCGGCACTGCGCAGTGTCGGCAACATAGTCACTGGCACGGATCAACAGGTCGGTCAACTTAACAAACGGCTGTTAGTAATCGATGTGCTTTACTCATCCATCATTCTCTTTGCAGACCGATGTGGTCATAGCTGCTGGTGGCTTGCCCAAGCTTGGCTTGTTGTTGCAACACTCGAAAGGCAATATAGTAAAGGAGGCTGCCTGGACAGTGAGCAACATTACGGCCGGTAATCAGAAACAGATTCAGGCAGTCATTGACGCGGGTATCTTCCAGCAGATACGCCATGTACTGGAGAAGGGAGACTTCAAGGCACAAAAGGAGGCCGCCTGGGCGGTGACAAATACAACCACTTCGGGTACTCCCGAACAAATTGTAGACCTCATTGAGAAGTTCAAGATATTGAAGCCATTCATAGATTTGCTGGATGCTAAGGATCCACGCACCATCAAAGTGGTGCAAACTGGTCTTTCGAATCTGTTTGCGCTCGCCGAGAAGCTGGGTGGCACTGAGAATCTATGCCTGATGGTCGAGGAACTAGGCGGCCTCGACAAGCTGGAAGCTTTGCAGCAGCACGAAAACGAAGAAGTCTATAAAAAGGCTTATGCCATAATAGATACTTATTTCAACACTGGTGACGATGAGGCCGAGCAGGAGCTAGCGCCGCAGGAGGTAAATGGTGCACTGGAGTTTAATGCCACGCAGCCCAAGGCGCCGGAGGGCGGTTATACCTTCTAATGTGCCAGCCATCAATACACATACAAACACAGTACACCACACCATTTTTTTGTTCTTATGCGACCGCGCCTACACCATCTACACGCGATGTACACTTCTCGAGTTTGTCAATCCGATGCACACTCCAAAACCCAATGCCGTAAAGGCTGAGGAAGAGGCAAATCCTTACTCTACTATATGACCAATGCCTATACCTATACCTAAACATAACATTGTTTGTTGTGCATTTCCGCATTGTCCCGCATGCGGCCATGAAAACGCATCTTAGGCGCGTTCTTGGTGTTTTTTGTTTTTCGCCTGTTAATACACACACTCGCACACGAATACACCCACATACACACACAACCACTAAGCGCCTGCCCAGCTGTGCTGGTAGGCAGGAAGTTGTGATTTAAAAGATTAGAACACAGTATACAAGGTCAGGACGCTGCCTGTTGCGTTTGCATGGCCAAATGAACTGTTTTGAGTGTGCTAATTTCTTTGAAATACCCTCTTTCGGATATATATGTATATTTAGGCTGTTAGTTTATTTATTTATGAACATGTATCGTATTTTGTGAAATCCTCGACCACACTACCGCTTTTCATGCAAGTTTTTCAAACAACGAATTTAATAAATGTGTCCTCATCCTATTGTAAAAAAAAGTACTGCATTGAAGCCTTGAACTGAAAATTGTGAGGGATAAGCAAGAGTCCCAATTTAAATTAAGCAACTATTGAAATAAAACTGTAAATGAATATTTTAAATGTAGTAAAATGCATCCTGCGTACATACGCAGGGCTACATACATACATACATACATACATACATACATGCATACATACATACATACATATGTTGTCATCCAATGTAAGAAAACAGCTTTGCCGTTTAGTGTATAACGACCCAAATGCGCCAGATTAGATAAGCTGATTAAACAATGGAACTATGAAAACAAAGCGAAAGCTGCTGGATGACTCAATTCAATCAGGCGTCGCATCGCTGGCGTGCAGCATCCCAATCAGCGGCAATTCTAGTGGTTCCAGTGCCAAAACAACATTATAATGGCCACAGAAACTGACGGGGGCCCCAATAGACGGGCGGACACAGCCAGCCGCAGTTCGCGCAGTTCGTCTTTGGCGTCGGCGTCGTTAGCGTCCGTTTGAATGGAACAAGCGGCAGCAAAATTATAAAAATAGATTACATTTTTAGCGTCGGAAAGTAGTTGCAGAAAATTCGAACTTACCCAGAGCTTTCCGACTCTGCATCACCCATCCGCTGTCCAAGTGTCGTCATCAATGAACAGCGCCGGACCAATTTAATTACGATTCCCTTATAAACTTTTTGTTTAGCGCGGAAGAGCGTTTAGTTCAATTCTGTGCGAAGCTGCGTGCGGGCGCCAATTACTTTTTTATTTTCCCGAGCGCTTTATACACTTTTTGTTTCACGTTTCGTATTTAATAGTGGATACACTTTGTCGCCAGGAAACATAATAGGTACATAATATAGTATACTATACAAATATTATTATGAAAGTGATCAGTCAATTTTAATGCTGTTCAAGTGATTATAAGACCTAAAAATAAATATTGCACTTCATAATTACCAATATGAATTTATTTTGGAACTACGCTTTAATTCTAAAATGTTTATAGTTTATAAAAACTTAAATATTATATACATATATATATGTATATTTAGTATACACATATACTATAAGTATATGCTCGGATTTCTGTGTGCAGCAGCACGTCTTGCTCTTTATATCTAATCGAGATAATTGTCGTTGACGAAGATAATGATCACTACAAAAAAGACTTTGTGACCTCATGCTCAGCCATTGAGAATCTAGTGAGCATTAACCATCTGCCAGTCGGACCAAGCGTCAGCTGGAAACATGCTCTATATTTTGCAAAATATAAATATGAGCACGACGTGTGGGTGTATATTGCGTTTTGTTTAAGGCTTAGACGCCAAGAAAAACACTTTTGACAAATTCATGATGTAATTAATTTCCCAAAGAAAACACACAAAAATTGGCACACCCAAAATAAACAATAAACATTTAAGAGTACGCCGAGTAGTGCTATAATACTTTAAAAGCAGGCCAAATTTGCAGCTGGCGCGTTAAAGCAGACTCTTCTAATACCCTGCACAAATTGCTAAAATATAACAACACTTATGCTAAGATAATATTCACTAATAGATCTCTGGGCATTTTGATTAAATTAATAGATTAACCGAAATCTTAAACATTCTATAATATGTGCATCAATCATTTCTCTTAGTTTAAGTATTCTATTATAAAAGAACATTTCCATGGATCTTCCGAACGTAGTTTTATCTATTGTTTTTGTGGAGGCGGCATAGAGCACGCACTCAGAAATCATTTAGCAATACGTTGAGAGAAATTCGAGAGATTCGCGTGAGATTAAAAGTTGCCGAATAGATATGTAAGAGTATATGTGTGTGTGTGTGTGTGTGTGTATGTATGTTTGTTTAGCCGAGCAATGTCAAAAAGTTTTCCCGTTCTGGGTTGTTGTGTACTTTTTGGGCTAACCCGAGAATCGTGTCAAGTTTTTGTGTTTGCTGGCAATTCTCTCGGCCCATTGTTTTTCACTTTGTTACTTCTTGGTGAATCTCTTGTTATACCCTGTACTCATATCACGGTTCAAATGGGTTACTGAAAGTGTGTTAATAATTTAAGTAAGTAGATTGAAGTTTGTTTACATTAGATTTAGATAACTGTACATAGTTTTTAAAGATTAGATAAGAATTTAGTTACTTAAAAAATTTAGAAATATTTTATTTGAATGAGAATGCATTTTTAAGTTAGCAATACGTAATATTCTGAAGTTAGGACTTTGTTAGGTATGTGTTCAGTTTATGGATAAGTGGTATCTGCAGGTCGAGCACTCTCGACTCCGCCGATTTTCATTTGCTTTTTGCTTGCCCAGTGAAACGGAAGAAATTGAAATTCAATGTTTATTAGGAAAAGCAGTTTTGAGGCCACGGCCAAACTTTTTGGCCGATTGAAAGATTTTTTAATTGAATCAAAGGCGTCGAACGCGAACGGTATGGGATCTATGTTCATAATTGAAACAATGAGGGAAGCTATAAAAATAGTGCCTTACAGTATTCGCTATACAATTGCAGCATAATAACATTATAGTTGAATAGATATAAATATTTTGTATACTTTCTACTACAATGTATATCTTATATTTAGCTGAAAACATAAGGTCATGTCAAGATATTTAAAGTTGTGCTGGACGCAATAAAGGAAGTCGTATTTGAATAGAAGGGCAAATCTACTAGAATTATACTCAATGTATCGTAAACATTATGCTATTTACGAGCAAGATCATATTCGAAGAGCTTTAAGTTCTCTTTTGAAATTTGTTTATAATGGAGTACTGATACAAATAAAATGCGCCAAATACTACAAGTACTACTAACATATATATGTTCATATGTTGCATAGATATTGAAAAGTAGTAAGCTAAAGTATCTTTTAAAACTCACCCTTCTCCGACCCCATAAAGTATATATATTCTTGATATACCTCAGCGCGGAGATATAACGTTCCAAAACGACATAGCTCCGCGCGGAGTTATCTCGTTTTGGAACGTCATATCTCCGCGAGGAGCTATGTCGTTTTATGAAGGAGCTATGTCGTTTTGGAACGTCATATCTCCACGCGGAGTTATCTCGTTTTGGAACGTCATATCTCCGCGCGGAGCTATGTCGTTTTGGAGCGTCATATCTCCGCGCGGAGTTATGTTGTTTTGGAACGTCATATCTCCGCGCGGAGTTATGTCGTTTTGGAACGTCATATCTCTGCGCGGAGAGAATAAGTATAAGAATTTCACGGAAATATTAAGTCTGATTTTGCAGTGATTTATCATTTTTGGCCTCTAGAGATGTTAGACTCACATTTCCTTTAATTACAGCTCTCCGTAGTTAACGCAGCCAGGTCTGTCAGAATGAGTGCTGCTCCTAGTCTCACTGCGTCTGGTGCTCCACGCGAAATCAGTCTTGGAGCTGAGATTTTCCACAGCATTGCATCCGCAGCTACAGATGAAAATGTCATCATATCGCCACTGTTGCTGGAGGCGACGCTGGCGCTGCTCTACCTGGGCTCCGATGGCGCGACAGCTGAGGAGCTGCAGAGGCTGTTGGAGCTGAAGCAGCGCTTTCCCAGCAATGCCAAGATGGCCAATTTCTATGCTGCAGAGCTAGCTGCAGCGACTGTCGACAAGGATACACGCATTCAGCTGCAGAATCGCTTGCTACTGCAGGCCAGCGCCGGCACGAGCATTGCGGATGACTTTCAGAAAATTGCACAAACATATTTCCATGCAACGGCCGAGTGCCTCGACCTTCAGCAGTCTGAGAAAATGCGCCGCTACATTAGCGATAATCTTTTGGCCAGCATTGGCGGCGGCAACTGGCAGCAGCCGCTCCAGGTGAACGTGAGCCAAGCGGCACAACTGCTGCTGCTGCTCGCGGCGAGGATTCAAAGCAAATGGTTTTTGCCCTTTAGTGCCTATCGCACGGGTCTATACGACTTTCACAGCTCCACAGGCGCCCCTAAGCCAGTGCCCATGCTCTTCGATGACGACATGTTTGTCAAGTACGCGGAGCTGCGGGAGCTAAACGCCCGCGCCATTGAGCTGCCCTATGAGCATGCCGACGAATTGGCCATGCTGCTAATCCTGCCCAACAAGCGCGACGCCGCGGCCCTGGCAGAGCTGGAAACCCAACTGCGCGCTCATGATCTGGGCGCACTGCAGCAGCGTATGCAAATGGAGAGCGTTCAGGTGTTGCTGCCCAAGTTTAGCATCGACTTTGAGTGCAGTCTGCGACAGGCGCTAAAGCAGGTGGGTAAAAAGCTCGCATAATTGCATTTACTGTGGAACCCAAGAATACATTGAATTTAACGTATGCGAGGGTTGGTCAATAAGTCCTCATGACATGCCTTGGCTGCTGAAAACCAATTTATCATTCATATAATATAAGCCTTTTCTTTGAACAATACCTATTGATACGACCCTCGCATTTCTTGTTTACAGTTGGGTTTTGCGGAGATTTTTGGCTCCTCAGCCAACTTCAAGCACTTGCATTCAGTCGCGAGTCAGCCAATTGTCGATATCCTTCACAAGCTGCGGATTGACCTAAACGAATCGGGCTCAGGTTCAGAGTTGCCCCAGCCGGCGACAGGTAAGTAATGCAATATTATCAGTTATTAAAGAGAATTAATAAGCACTTGATGTACAATATTTTGCAGGTTATAAGCCCATTGTGATTAGCAATTCCTCTCGGCAAAAGTTCTTTCGGGCGGATCATCCATTCTTCTTTGCCATACGCGGCGAGAACGTGACCCACTTTGTGGGGCATGTGGTTAGTTTTTAGCGGGCATGCGTCAGCAATTATAGTGTATACACCAGACGGATAATAATAAATAAATGATTGTAATAATAATAATAATCCATCGTCACAACATCAAATTAAAAATGTCTGCTTAAGATTTTCTATAACAAGAGTCTCGAGTTTAATCAAAGATATATGTATGTATGTGTATGTATAATTTGTTTGTTGCAGAAATAGTTCTGTAATATACTTTAGTTATACAATTATTGTATTTTGTAGAGTTTTCATCGTTTCATATAATTATGCTTTGATTTGATTTTAGGTCTAGGAAAATTTTAAATAGAATCAAAAACAGAAGCACACCGCCCTACCGGGTGTGCTCACATTGAATTAACCTAAGGTTAATTCTAATATATTGAGTTACTTTTACTTATTAATGTTTGTAAATCTAGCTAAAAAATTGTTTTTACTTTAAATTCTTTCATTTTGCTTTGATGACTTGAAGTTTGATTCTTGATGCCACTTACAGAGCATCTATATTTGATTTGATGGTGTGTATTCATACAATTAACTTCATATATTTACAAGTAGATTTTAAAATTAAATGTGAATGGTTCTTATAAAACAAACAAATGAATGAATGAATAAAAAACTTACGAAATTATGATTTCGACTTTTCAAAAATAATTCTTTTCAATTGCAATCGTAAACGAGTTGAGTATGTAAATTTTAAATATTTTTAGGTAGTTATTTACATGATAAATTACATTTGCTTCTGTAGACATGCATAGGTATTTACACTATTCTGCTCATCAAGCCACAATATTTTTCCCTGAGCAGATTGAGGGATTCACGAATTATAACTTGCTGCTTAGCTGGGCCTGCTGCTGTTGTGGCTCATCGCATTTCTTGACTACTACGGCGGGCGGTGGTGGTGTCCCTGTCTCCACATCCAGACTGCCGCGATTGAGCAAATAGTCCAGATCGTGCGTGATGCGATCCAGTGTCGCATCGCCGCCTGAAGCACTGCTGCTGTCCACTCCAGCGCTCTGCGTGGACGGCGTAACAGAGACCGTTGTGGTGGCTGTGGTTGTGGTGGAGACGACTGCAGCCACCATTGTGGGCAGCAGCGGATCGAAGGTGGTGCGCGATGTCGGCTCCAGTATGGTCACGCGCTTCTGCGTCTTCGGCGTGGGCAGCGTGGCACTGGATATGGTTGCCCGAGCACCGCTCAGATTGCCGCTAATTGTGGGCGGCGGCATTGCCGACCCCTGCATGCTGAGCATCAGCGGGCTGGGCACAAAGTCCACGTACGGATTGTGCTGCAGCGGTACGTAATGGGGCGAGGCTGTGGGCAGCATGCCACTGGTGTGTATGCCAATGATGCTGTCTGCAAGTGGTGTGGTTAGCCGTAGCAAAAATGCAGCCGCACTTTGGACTTGACCCTGTGCTGGTCACTTACCTGCCGCCAGGCCCTGCAGTATATCCAGCGTCTCGAGGCCCACAAATTCGTCACAAGGGCCAGTCGCATAGTGCGTCGGCTGCTGGTGGTGCAAGATGCGCCGGCCCAGGCTGCCCGTCAGCCCACCCATCGTGTAGGCATCGTAGGCATAGCCCAGGGCACTGGCTGCCTCCACGTTGCCGCCGCTGAGCAGCGCACAGCAGCGAGTGGCTGGCGAGGCGGCCACCGTCAAAGGCAGCTGCTGATGTCCACTAAGCAGGGTCTCCGCCGTGCTGACAATAGCCGCCTGGCAGCGCGGCGCCGTCGAGATGATTGTCAACGGCAGTTGCACTGGCCCGGCTCCAGCTCCAGCTCCAACTCCAGTTGCCGCTGACAACTCCAGCCCTTGCTTGGGCTGCAGCGGAGCAGCGCTGGTCCCGGTTGCCACAGCCGTTGATGCTGCCGCTGATGTGGCTATACACTCGCTCTCCTTTTCCTTGTCATGATTGGTGTAGACTGCAAACGTGACAAGGGGAAGGGGATTAGAGGTGAGCGGTGAGAGGTAGAGTTGGTCTGACAGTGGCCCCATTTGCCACGCTCTTGGCTTTGGCTACTTACAGCTCAGTGGACTATTGATGCTAGCCGTCGTCGTCGTGCAGTAGTTTTCATCCAGACTGGTTCTGCTGGTATTGAATTTTGTCTGCTTCAGCGAGCTGCTCTGGCTGCTGCTGTTGCTGCTCAAGAAGGGTGGTCCGCGCAGTTGGCTCTCAGCCTTAATGACAAAGCAAAAGAGAATGCCAAAGCCCTGAAATATAAGAAAATTGTTCGGCCTTAATATCGAGCGTAAAAACATTTCGCAAGCTGCAGCATATACTGGTATATAAGAGTTAAGCTACATATTATTTATGGATCTGCATTATGCAAATCAACGATCAATGAATTCTATAAAACAACTTTAAAATGATTATATCAACCGATGCTTCTAATGAAGCAAATTAATCAGATAATTATATTAATTTGACAGGAGATCTGAGATGGTTTTTTGATGAACAAATGGAATATTCCAGGAAAATGTGCGTATTTGAATCATTTAAACAAAATTTAACAAAGATACAAGAAAAGGTTACACCCTGTATGTATAATTCAAGACTGAATCCCTTTGGTACTATATACTTTCAGGCTTTGATTAGTAAGTTTTGCTTTACTTCTGTTTTATTTACAACTGACAGTCTGAAGCCGCGTATTAACTGTGCGTAGGCTTCACTTGTTGCGAAAACTAGCCAATTAAAAGTCCATTAACATTGCAGCTGCTCTGACCTCAACAATAAAATGCATTTCGATTTCAGTTTTCATTTGGCAGAGGTGTCCTGCACACACGAGTACTTGTTGTTATCCCCGATAAGATTATCGAGAAATTGTAACTATAATGAATAATAATGTATAACTGACATCCGTTGATTATACAACTTAAAAATTTAGGAATAATTGCTTAGAAATAGTTGTTGCAAAATTGTATCTGAATATATTTTTTTTAGCCAAGAATCCAAAAGATTTCCAAGTGAAAATTAATTTTTTTTTATTATTTCGAATATTTATAATTAGTTATTTCTGGATCAATATTTAAGTAAAAATTGGAATATTAATTATACCCTAAAATGTTTTGTGATAAATGTATACAACTCTTGAATTGATATACTTTAAGCTAGGATTATTTAATGTGTGCCATTTTAAGTTTGATTGTTTCTCGTTAATGTTTTGGGGGCCAGTGTCTAAAAAAACGGTTTAAACTGCATTTTTATACAAAATTCTGAGCGTCAGAGCAAAATCAGCCTACATAAAAAAGTGGTCCACTAAGAAACATACATCTTTTGCCGACAACAAAAATTAACATATGTGTTTATTTACAGGCCAGATAGATATAAAAATAATTTGTTGGATAAATAAATATATTTAATACTTTGATGACAAAAATATTACACATATAATTACTTTTCTTTACGTTTTATCTATAATATAGATATTGGGCCTTTTCTAAATATTACGGATTTAACAACTTTTGGAATTTATATTCAAAATAAATCAAGTCGGAATGTCGAAGGCATATGTGTCTTTCAATGACTTTATGAGTCTGCCTGTCGTTTTCTATCACACGATCGGCGTAAATCCTTATGAATCGGCTACCAACACGGCAACTCGAGGTCACTGGCTTCTCGCAATCTTTATATTCCATGTGGTTAATCTGAACTGCATGTGTGGACTGGAGGTAGCTTTTGTGTACATGTCCTTTAGGGACAGCGAGAACTTTGTGGAGTCCTGCATGGTAATGGGCTACATTGCATTTGTCGTAGTCGGAGAACTGAAGATGATAACCGTCTGGTGGCAGAAGCCCAAATTGAATGCACTGATGCGTGAAATGGAGTTGATATTTCCATCGTCATCTGTTGAGGACCAGCGCCAATATCAAGTGGAGCGCTATTTGCAGCGCTGCCGCATGTTTACGAAGGGTTTCACCTGCCTCTACCTGCTGCTCATCGCCACTTACAATCTCTACATGCTCGTCCAGTTCTTCATTCAGCGATTTTTTCTGGACATGCCAAACGCACGGCTCGTTATGCCCTATACTCCAGTATCGCCCTGGAGCTTGGAAAATGGTTTGGGGTACGGCGTGATGTACATTTTGCAGGCCCTAGCTGGTTACTGCGCTACCGCAGGACACGCCTCCAGCGACATTCTCATCTATGCGGTGGTCATTCAGGACATCATGCACTATGATTTTTTGTCTCGTGAGCTCGTTGATCTGCAGATACAAACAGGAAGCGTGAGTGATGGCTCTGACAAAGATCTCAAATTGCTGCAGAAACTGATTTCATATCACAACAAGCTTTTAGGGTAGGTTATCCTCTGCTCAGTTATATTTTGAATGGCAAACGTCTCGTTTCTTCCATAGACTTACAGAAGTAATAAATCAGATCTTTGGATTGCCTTTGCTTTTGAACTTTATGGCTTCTTCTCTGCTGGTCTGCTTTGTGGGCTTTCAGATGACTCTTGGACTGAGTCTTGAGATAAAATGCAAACTGGCCGTCTTTTTGGTGGCGCAATTGGTGCAAATCTTTCTCATATGCTACTTCAGTGATTTGCTAATAAATGCCGTAAGCTGTCATTGATATTTGCCCGGGTAGTCTTTATCTGTCTACATTCTGTACCCTTTACAGAGTGCTGGTGTGTCTAACGCTGTCTACGAGATGAATTGGATAGAGGCCGATGTGCGGTTCAAGAAAATGCTTATTATTGTAGCAGCACGCGCCCAGAGGCCAGTCAACTTGAGGGCCACTGTGTTCTTAGATGTTTCAATGCAGACTATGACCATGGTGGGTTGATCGTGGCTATAACGAGTGAGATTTCACATAATCCAGTATTGTTTTTGAATTTACTTGTAGTTTCTGCAAATGACCTACAGATTCTTTTGTATGATTCGTACCATGTATCAGTAATGGAAGCGAATATATTGAGACGAAATTTATTATAAGTATATTTATTATATTTTTCTCATTTTGCTACTAGAAGACAGTCTCGTAACTAAACTACACATTGTTTTTCTTTATATATATACAAAATAAAATATGCACGCTATTTCAGTTTCAGTTTTGGCATGTGAACTCTTCTTTCTTGGCTGATATCTGACCGAGAAGGATTGCACATTTCATTACCATAATCTTTTTCTTTATTGTATAAATTGTAAAAGGGATTCATCAGCCGAATGGCAGCCACAGTGTGCCAAATAACTGACAGCTCTTCTATCTCAAGCCGTATTGAATTCAACCACCTGTGACAGCTGCCATTTTTCAGTGTGTCATCAAATTGGTTACATTCATAAATCAAAAGGCTAGCGGATAATTTGCACAAATGACTTTATTTGCAAACAGTTCACAACAACTCGTTCCTTAACGACAACAATCATTTGTGGAATGAATAATTGAAAAACTTTGACCACAGCTCGGTATCAACTACGTGGTTATAAAACAACAACTGGATTTTCTTCGCAAATCACTTTTTACCTAACAATAAAATAATTATAAAGACAAATTTGTGGTTTTTTTCAGGTAATACTCTGATTGCATCAGCTTGGGCTTATATAGAGGGTATTTTGTTACACTCAACGGCAATTGTTCTTAGCGAATGTAAGCTATCTTTTATTTTAAATCTAATTACAATTGCATTGATCTGGTCTAAGACATGACTTGTCTGACTGCAAGCACGACACGAACAGAAAAAGAAGCAAATGTCAAGCTACGCAAAGGTGTACCCTTCCAATAGGAGAGGTTTCTATTAAGCTATTTATTTAACATATGTTAGGCTTCAGTTTTTTATGGGTTTCAAAGAATTGTTCTAGTTAAAACAAAATACTAGACAGCTACATTTCACAGTATCTATATACTAATGATCTTTTTTTATTTCTATTTTATAAAGTATCGATATCAGATGACTTGTTAGTGGGATCTCACCATGTTTACTTGTACGTATTTGTGTATATTAGGATATTTTTATAGGGTATTGATTGCATTAAGATTCTTAAATATTGTTTTCTTTTATACACCCGTATGTTGATATAGAATTAGCTTATTTATAACCACGTTTATAATATAGCTTGTGGTTTTGTCCAGTTACCAAGCAATGTGGCAGGATAAATAAAGGACCGAATATAACGCTAGCTAGTCTCAGTTAAGAGCTTGAGTTGGGAAGATTAAGATATCAATCGACATGCCAAAGGCTTTTGCAACTTTTAATGACTTCATGAGTTTGCCTGTGTTCTTTTATCACACCATCGGGGTGGATCCCTATGAATCACCTACCTCCAAGGCAGTGCCCAGTCGTTGGCTCTATGTTAATTTTCTGTTCAATGTGACAAATCTTAACTTTAATTTTTTTATGGAGTTCATGTTCGTAGTGCTGTATTTTAAGGATACCGAAAACATTGTGGACATATGCATGACCATATGCTATCTCGGCTTCATCATGGTCAGCCAGCTGAAGACAGTCAGCGTGTGGCGACAGAAGGCCAGGTTAAATGATTTGGTGTACGAATTGGAGTCAATCTTTCCAGCTCCAAATCGTGAGGCGCAGGATAAATATCGAGCTGAATACTATCTGCGCAGGGGCCAGTTTTTCTTGCGCGGCTTCAGTGGCCTTTATTTGTTTCTTGTTGTCACCTATAGCTTCTATATCTATGTGCGGTATGCCATTCAGCACTGGCTGCTCCACTTGCCGGACGTCGAGAAGGCAATGCCCTACTTCTCAATTTCGCCCTGGGACTGGCACGATCACTGGAGCTACTACGTGATGTATCTGCTGCAGGTCTGGGGCGCCTATACCGCCACCACGGGGCACATATCGGCTGATCTGTCGATATATGCCGTCAATATGCAGCTCGTTATGCACTTTGACTATCTGTCGAAATCGCTCAAGGAGTTCCAGATACAGGCAGGATGCGTACACAATGGTTTTGTCAACGATCTGAAAGCGCTGCAGGATTTAATTTTATATCACAACAAGCTGCTCCGGTAAGCGGACAGCTGATTCTGATCAGGCATAAGTATTTTTCTCTTGTAGACTCTCGGATGTGATGAATTCGGTCTTCGGAATGCCCTTGCTCTTGAACTTTCTCACCTCGTCCGTCATGGTCTGCTTTGTGGGCTTTCAGATGACCCTTGGTCTGAGTGCCGACCATACTGTGAAGTTGGCCCTCTTTCTGATCTCAGCCACGGTGGAAATCTATTTAATTTGCTATTTCAGCGGCTTATTAATTGTTTCGGTCTGTCGTTTATTCAATCCACCCGATGAGCCTCACAGAATGAATGCTTGTTCGTTTTCTTATAGAGTGAGGGTGTGACTGCGGCCGTTTACGAGATGAATTGGTTGCACGGCGATACGCGCTTCAACAAAATGCTTATTTTTATCGCACAACGCGCTCAGAAACCAGTTTGCCTAAAGGCGACCGTATTTTTGGACATTTCTATGGAGACAATGGCTATGGTAAGCTGATCCCTGTTAACTTTCAGTTGTATGGTGATTTGTTAAAATTTATCCATTTCTCTTGTTACATAATAAGCAGTTCCTTAAAATGTCGTATAGATTGTTCTGCGTTATACGCACTATGTATCAGTAGATCCTCAAGAGAGTTTGATGTGGTTGCATGAGAGCCTCGACAAATAAAATACCACAAAGTAAACTATACTATACGATACTATAAACTAAGCACCAAATTTATAAATGCAATAAAATATGAACATTAACAGCAACTAAGGCTCAATCGCAATATATATATATATATATATATATATAATTCTATATATATATATATCTATATATATTAATTTTTTTTTTGTAATTTCCGAACTGAATGTGCCTTTAAATTGATATTAAAGGATGTGGCTAGACACATGTATGCCACTCTGTTTAGCTTACACTAAATGAGAGGGCAGAGGCATTTGAGGGCTGCAATTTCCAGCGAAATTAATTACTTAATTAGCGCAGCCTCCCCTTGACCCAGTGCAACAATTGTTCTACTAATATTGCAAAGCACGGCAAACAGCTGCGCCCCAAAAGTCGTGGATTCCCATATGGTTGGCAGTCCATGTGGGCTTTACTGAGTTACTGAGTGCGTGTTTCAGCCCTTTAAATGTTGTTATAAATAATTAAACAAGAACACGGCCTAACCTAGTCCTCGACAATGCCCAATGCCAATTGATGGCCAAATTAATAGCCCTGGACTGAAGTAAACACATAAGTGGGCGGCGCAAAATGCGGTCTGGGGGTTAGAAACCTCGGCAAAATATGCTTGGATTCGGATGTAAGGCTGCCCATTTGTGCGTGCTCAGATGTTTAAATGGATTCCGTTTTGGTCATCCGAATTTCGATATAAGTAACATGAGCATAATGCAATTTCTCTGAGCATTTTTTAAATATTTATTGGATGAGCTTCTTCTAATTATCTTAAAGGAGTGCGGATTTTCAAAGAAAGCAAAATAGACTACCTTGAATTTGTCCTTCTTGCTATCAATTATTGTCTAACCAAATATTTATGTATGTATTTGGAAATAACTTATCAGAAAGCTCTCACGATGCAGAGGCACGCATATATAGATTAATAACGAAGGACGGTGAACAAATTTATATCTAGAGATAAGAATCTTCGTTAAGCTAAAAACCGAACTTAGTAGCTTAAATATTCTAAGCTCAGAAAGCAGCTTATGAAATTGAAATATGACTGTGAGATCTGAGTAAGCTGGCCTTAGAAGGTGCTTTTAAGTAAGTCTCTTAGAAGAAGAATTCATGCGCACTTATTTAATTTACAAAATAAATGAGATGAAATAATAAAAAGAAAACAGAAACAACATAAGAAGAGGCTTAGCGGACCGATGTCAAGTGCAAAGCAAACACAAACAAAAAGGCTTCTTTGGCCACTTTGATAAGAGAGAGAGAGAGAGAGAGAGAGAGAGAGAGAGAGAGAGAGAGAGAGGGAGACGGCGACCACAGAGCAGCAGGTGAAACTTAATGCAACCAGCGAAAGTGGTTAAGAGGATGGCAAGGGACGTGGCTGTTGGCTTATGCTGCTGTGACTCTAAGAGTCTCAGTTGATTTTGCATGCATAATTTGTGAGGCAGGCGTAAAAATATGCAGGCTTTGCACTTTGATGAAATATGCACGCGCAATACGAGGAAGAGCTGAAGAAAGCTAAGGAAGAAAACAACATAAAATCTCGAATGATAATAAACAGAAAGAAGATACGTCTATTTGCATAAAAGCTCAAGCCAAACGGCAGCCGTTCCTTAATAGTTTTGTTGACAAGCTGCCGAATCACTCGAATCAGTCGAATCACTCGAATAACTCAATCAACATAAAAGCAACTGCCATAAAAGTTGCATGGTAAAAATAAAGTATACGACGCATGGTAAGCATTTATGCTCTCATATGCGCTTAATTAAATATCAATTGACTGGAGACGTCTGGACTTACCAATATTATGCACGATATGCCAAACGGATACGCCCATAAAGTATCCGGGGTCGAATTCACGTAGACTATGAAGCATCCATCGCTGCAGAGTTTTAAGAGCAGCAAACCGGCTGCCCGATAAAGTAGGCCAAGTCTATAATGGAGGCAGAGACAGAGATAGTGAGAGATTGAAAGAGAGGGAGAGAGAGTGAGAGAAAGGAAATTAAAAGCGCTTTTATTGGGAGCTGTGTGTAGCCGCTTGAGGAGTGATTTTATGGTTTATGTTCGTCTGGTCGCAGTTATTCCCATTTTCAGCTTGGACAGCAAAAGGGAAATTAGATTTTGGCATGGACCAAAAACAACAAAACTCTGGACTCGACTGGCATACAGAAAGCATTTTAAATACATTAGTTAATAGTACTAGTGATTGGATAGGATTATTGGCCCTGAGCAAGCCGAATCCAGCAAGTCGAGCCTTACCATTCTGCCAGTCTATGCCTTTATCAACTATCCACAACTTACCGCCTCTGCAGAGCCGTGTTGAATTTATCCAACGGATGCGTATGCACATTGCGATTCTTGTGCCATAACCACAAGAGTTTCTTCATTAAAATGACAAACAGCGCAAAGAAGAGTAGAATGAAAAGCAAATCGATGCAAACGAACAGAATGAAGCTCAGCGAAGGCGAAGTCGACGACGACGACAACTCCGGGCCCAAGCCGGAACTGAATGCCGCTGCTTGTGCATGTCCAGGGACGGCGCGGTCCCAAGCGGTAGGCGTCTGTTGTTGCGGCCAAGTCAATGCCGCAGCCGTCACGGCGCCCAAGTTCGAGTCGCTACTGCTGTCGGCTGTGATTGATGACGCTGACGTGGCCACAGCATTGACCGTGCTCATGCCTAGGTCTGTGCCCATTGATGATGTCTCAGTCAATGTGGGCGGTGGTTGTAGTCTGCCCGTCGCATTGCCTAACAGTGCTTCCGACTCGAGAAGTAAATTGTCGCCGTTGAGCAGCGTATGCGTGGCATAAAAGATACCAGCATCGTTCTCCGAGGGCTCCTCGCTGCCGTTGCCGCTGCTTGAATCGCTGGCGGCATCCGATGGCAGCCTGGTCCATAGCAGCTCCAGCCACCAGTGTCGCGGCCACTTGCCTATGATGCTGCAGATTAGCGGCGCTGCAATTGCAAACAGCAGCGGCAACAGCCAGCTAATGCCAATGGCGCCGCGTATGCCCGCTGAGCCACTGTGGAGTGCCAGGGAGGCCGGTTGCGAGCCGGCGGCGGATCTTGAGCCCAAGCTGTTGGGCGGCGGATGATTCCTGCTGCGACCGCGAGTGCGACTCACGACTGCTGCCTCCGGAGACTGGGCACTGATTTGCGTAATATTGCTCAGACTCTCGCGGCGTTTGTTCTGCTTGGTTGGCGTCGAGGGCTTGCTGCCGATTTGCAGATACTTCTTCGGCACCAGCTCCGTATGTATGACCAGCGCAATGGCAATCAGCGTGGAGATGCCCAGCAGCAGCAGCGATGCCAGCGAGCTGCTGATTATGGCATGCCAGTTCTGCAAAGAGGAAATTATGTGGCACATTATTAAGGCTGCAATGGGAGGGAGAACGGCGACTTCGGCCACTTCGTTGCAACATCATTATTTTTAATTAAATATAAAAAGTTGTCATCGCATTAAAGCAACAGCAACAAGAACAGCAGCCAGAATACCATTTACGACCAAGTATGTATTAACTTTTTATGTTTTATGTATTTCACAGCTATTTACTTGGATTTACCCTGCTAGCTGCTGAGCCATAAAGATGACATCAAAATTTGACGCGTGCCTGGAGCTAAAATTATTTCATTGCAATTCCTGCCAATGACTGGACATTACTTATTAAAAAGTTATAAACTTTTCTGTCAAGTATTAGGCAGGACATTCGCCTTTGGCCGTCGCATCTCGTTTTACGACGGACAAATGGGAAAATGTTCTATTGATCATACATAATCCGTATCTCTAATTAAATTGGCAATGGACTAGCACAAAGCAAACCATAAGCTAACTTTTTATAACCCTGTCGAGGGTATTGTAATCAAATGTGTAACGCATAGGAGGCATCTTAAAAGAAAAGAATATAAATAGTCTAGATCAGAAGAATTACCTCTGTCTGTCTGTCTGTGTGTCTGTCTGTTTCGGAACCAATCGGACTAGACCAGTATATCATATAGTTGCCAACTACAAAAATCTATTATATAGCTGATATGGGAAGGATCTGTCGGAGAAAAAGTTCATATAGCAAGAAATCTTGTATATCAAAATTAATTTTTAAACTAAGCTGTTTATGAGCTAAATCTTATCAAGATCACACTAAGTACTCACTTTCGGAAGAATCTGTCGACAAATGAGTTTTTGCATGCCAAAATAATATGTTATCCGAGATATTTTAATTAAACCCGAGCTACGTTATTTTCGCATATATGGAAACCTGTAAGGCAAACGTCTACAAGGTTATGCGAACTTTGGCCTCCCGAAAACATCCATTCTTTATATAATCATTCTTTTATATTAATCAATGCCTAAGGGGCGAACTGCTTGCACACTGCTTGTAGCCTGCTTTGTTTACTGCTTGTTCGGTTTCGCGAGATAACAAAAATACAAAATTGAAATAATATATCCGATAATTTAAAATGGGAAAAAACACGGTTTTAAACGCCAGCTTCTTAAGAAAAACAGTTTTATATCTAACAATCGCATCAGAAAAGCAAGTCATGGGTTGTGGAATTATATAAACTAATAGATTAGGGGATAGCTAAAAAACTGCAAAAATCAATAAGTTGATTTATAAAGAGGCCTTTCAATGAGTAAAGGTTATTGCTAGTTTTAGTAATAGTAATAGGCGGGAAACATTCAGTCTGTATGCGTCGATCCTAAGATTATTAGACTTAAAGCTATATGTTAGTTCGAAATTAAGTTGTCGTATACTCCGTTAACAGTATTTCTCTTAATATGGCATGTTAAATATTAATTTTTTTTTGAATAAAAATAGAAAAAAAGAAAAGTTATTCAAGTTTTAATTTTCAGTGAAGTGTGGTTATTATAATTCAGGGCTGGCGGGATAAAGGCCAATCAACGTCGGCTAGTGCTCTCTTGTTTGTTTTGTTTTGCATAAGCCATGTGGCCTAGTCGACTCTATTCATAACTGGAAACCGCAAAATGATTTTATAAAATATTGGTTTTGTTGTGGTATGACTCCATAACCATAAACCAAATTGCAAGCTAATACACATTAAATACGTATACGACCAACTGATTCAATATGCGAAAATGCACAGGGTTTTTAACAGGGAAGCAAAAGTTGTTTCCGTAAAGAGAAATGTTGCGGCTTTATATTCCAGCCACACTTCATTACATTATCAGGATTCTTCTTTTTACATGCACACTCATATATGTTCTTATTTACATATGCCATATAGGAAAGGTAAAGCTAGAGCTTGGTACTCGAACAGCTGCTCTGGGCTTCTTGGCATCAGCCAGTGGAGGTCAGCAGCGCGTCACAATGTAGTATGCCCCAGTGCGGGCAGAGGGTATAATAAATTCGTAAACTTTTTAATTTTCAATTCTCAGCGCGAATATTTTACGGCGGCGCTTTGTTTTTTGCTTTTCCAAATTATGAGTTAAGTGCGCTTAAAAGCTTTCGGCTTTTACATGGTCTTCTCATTCGGTCTCACTCTGTGTCTGTTGCTCTCTCTCTCTCTCTTTCTCTTTCCCTCTTTCTCTCTGCTGCCACTCACGCCTCGGTCCGTAGCGTATGCGTTATTTTAATTTTCTTATATTATTTATGATGTATTTTTAACTGGCGTTGAAATTGTATTTATTTATGCACAAATACATATGCAATAAGTAAAATGAATATTTTAATTTTATTTATTGTGGCTTATTGTGTGGGCGTGGCTGCTGCGGCGCGCTGCCTGCTGCCTGCCTGCCGTGACACGTGTTTTAAACCATAAAATTTGCATATGTCTTTGCGGTGTGTCGCGCTCGTGTTGTATCCTTTTAATTTTGCATTTTAATAAAGTCTTTCACACGTTTGCATGCGATTAATGTACAAATGTATGTTGCACTATCAAGTCAATGTTCTCCTTTTCGTGGCATTGTGCAACTGGCCGCTGGCCACGAATGTCTTTACGTAAGTTGCTCATTAAAAACAAGACTTCAAACTGAATACATTTGCCGGATATGCTGCATGTCCGCCTCAGTGTGGCTCATCACATGTTGCATGGTGTTGCCAAAAGGTGGCAGCCACACGCTTGGGGCACACTCGGACGCTTTTGGTATGAATTGCGCTTGAGTCGAGTTTGTGCAGTCATTAAGAAGACACCCGCACACTTGATTAGAGCATCCAGCCACGCCTCATCCCGGCATTTGTTGAAACTTTGTCTTCCTTGGCCCACCAGCAATATGTAAGATTGCACGTGTTATTTGCCGATCCGGTCGTGGTTCACCAATTCTCTTAGTTCCGATGATTGTCCATAAGTTTATGTTTGTCTGTGTTTTTAGCTGCGCTACTTTGCGAGTTCTTTGTCAACTTTTGTCAGATTGACGCAACTCGGCTTTTCTTTAAATTTTCAACTGCTGAAACCATTCTCTTTCCATTGTTGTTGTGGCTCTTTTTATTGTCGCGTTTTATTTGTTTTTCATTCATTTATTGCGCTGCTGTTTTCACTGCGGCCCAGTTTATTACTAATTCAAAATGTTACATCTTGTTAGAGACCTACAGGAGTATTTTTCATATTTATCCTTGCGAAAGACCCCAAGAGATTAGACAGCACAAATTTGTATATTTTGTTTATACGCTCATTTTTCGTTTTATAATTTAAAAGATTGCCAGATGCTTTTGGGATTTAAAGGTTGCAAAGGATTTGTCGAGTTTTTGAGCGGGTTTTTGTACCGATCTCACACATTTTATATGCCAGTAGCTTGGCACATTCTTATCCTGTATTTTGTACAATTGGAGGTTCTGTAAATTGAAAATTTGGCCTCTTATTAATATTTATTTCGACTTTAGCGACTTCACGCTTTCTCCAAGGAGCTTGGCTCAACGCTGTTGACTTTTAATTTCCTCTTCTAGTAACTGTTGCTGGCGACTGTGGGACAACAGGTGGGCGCGCCATCGGGATTTGTATTTCATGGATTTTATGCATGCCTTGTATTAGCCGCCGTAACAAACTGTAAATTATAATATTCAGAAATCCTGGCCAAGTCAGTGCTTTTATTGGCTCATTACTTGCCAGACGACAAGTTAATTTGTTTTAATGATGATGCTGAGAATTGCTTGAGCTGCGACTGCTGAAGATTACTTTTCAGCATGAAAAGTTGAATTATATTCATGCCTGAATGCTTACGAAAATTAGTAATTACAATTTGTGGAGCTTCTTGGGCGCAGACAAACAAACGGATGATTGTTATTTACGGGCCTGGGCAAGTAATGGCTAAGGGCATTTTGGTGTAAGAAAAGGGCTGTAAACATATTTCAATTTAACTTTACATTGAACCAGCTGCAGCTTTGTTGCATAGTGTTTGTGCTCGAGAGCCAAATTGAAATTGAATCCTTATTTGTGGCATGCACCACTATTTTTCTTATTCGTTATATTCTTTTCACAATTCTGCTGGTCTCCCTTTGTTTTGTTCAGGCTTCAATTTCGGTTTTGGTTTCCTTTTGTTTTTTGGCTTTACCTTTATTTGTATATTTATTTTCCAGTAATTAAATTTTTCGCCTTGGTTGCGTTCGCCGCGGCAGGGTATGTGTGTGTTGGAGGAGAACCGCACGGGTATTGCAGCAGACGCGCTTACAAGTATGCAACGAATTCTCGGTTTGAAGTGGATTAATTTCGAGAGAATCGGACTCAAATTCCATTCGTTCTACATTTATATTTGTTTTTATTTGGTTTGCTAGAGAATTCATTATGAATCAGCAATAAAGAGCTCAAGTCCAAATATTAAAAGGACGCTCTTTTGTAGTGGACAATAAAAATGGAAGGTATAGGAATAATAGATACTTTCAAAAAGCTAAGTCTTATTTTGTATAAACTCACCACTGGCAGCATTTTCATGAAACCCAGCAGGTATATGAGCATCACACTTGACGTGGAGATGCAGAACTGCATCTTCAGGAAGGTCACGGCGCACTTGCGATTGCACCAGATGGGCAGCAGGATCAGAAAGGCGGAGCAGCACTGGAGCAGGCAGCAGGCACAGCTGACAATCACAAAGATAGGTCGCTGTGGAGTATGCGACTGCGTCGACTGGGGATAGGGAGAACGTGAAAACGTTAGTAAATATTTGCAGTCAATTCAAACTAAATTGGCAATTAGCCAGAGAGAGCCAGAGCATAGCGTTGTTGCAAGCGGGAATCGGGCTTTAAAGTAATCAAAATTAAAATAATAAACAGACTCTCACTAATAATTGCCGCAAATCACTTGCACTACTCACCTGCGGCTGCCTTTTGGTTAGCATGACCACATAGGTGCCGGAAAGCGGGCAAATGCAGCGGGTTATATTGTCCATTAGATGTTTGGTTATGCACAAATCCGAGCGCCACGTGGAGTCAAAGGAAGCCTTGTAGTCGTGGCTGTGAACGGACAGTTGAGTGCACTTACAATTCTATAATAAGTTTGCTATTAAACTTACCCACAGACAGCCACCCAGTCGCCTGTTTTGGGCACACTTTCGTGCTGGAATATGATCTCGACATGGCCAGCCTCAAAGGACAAATCGAGTGGCTCTCGAAAGTTGTCGTTCGAGCGATTCGATTGAAATAGCCATGTCTGTATGATGCGCGAGGCAAGCACATAGTCCGAGTCCTTGGGATCGCTGTGAATTAAGGAAGGGTTTCAGTTATCAATAAGTAATAGTAAATATAAATGATATTGGCAGTTACTGTGGCCTAACTTAAACTATTAACAAAAAATGACTGAGGTCCTTTGCCATCTATCTTATAGTACAGCGTATTTCCAGTATTATTTAGTGCATATGAAATAGCAAACAGATGCTGCTATTCATGTAACAGTTGCAGCTGTCGCTCAGCATGCCATCTAATCTCATTAACGCACTCAAGGACGAATCATTCAAATGCGGACAGCATGTTCATTAAAGCTCTTCCACACATGCTCTTACAATCGCACACGAGCACACACACACACACACACAGACACATATCTGTGTGGATTATTATAATTAAATCAACATTTGTCAGCATATTGACAACTATTCTAGTTCGCATTCCATGCTATTCCCAACCAGATTTCGTTTCTGGCTCTGGCCATGCAAATATGAAGTGTGTTTTGTTGCATGTTGTACATTTGCATTTTGTTTACAATATAACAGCTTTACATTTGTTATTGTTTTGTTGTGGATGGTACTTTTTCAGCTGCATTAATGCTCTTATGAGAAATGAAATCTCCTGTCATTGGGAATGCGCCAGCATTGGCAACTCTTGGCATTAGACTTACATTTTTACACAGTTTTTTACAACTTAGAAATGCATTGAAATTATATATGATTCTTGCTTACAGGTTAGAGTCAGAGTGAAGATAATATAATATACATATATATTTTTTAAACCTTTTACATTTTATATTTTTCCTTTACACAATTTTTTCAGAATTATATATTTACCATATTATTGATGTAATAATGCGACATTATCCGGTTAAAAATAAAAATGTTATTTTTTCATTTTTTGTACCCACCTGCCACGTGTGTAATACGTTTTTGGTAGAAAACTTTTAAGATTCTTATAGGAGATCACAGAAGCAAATATTGTCGAATTGGCCATGATATGCAGCAGACGTGAGGACAGTCCAATGTCCATATAAAGTTGATCCGAAAATAAGTCCTCACTGCCAAAGAAAAGTGCACAGGAGAGATTAAACCGTGACAAGTTCTGCCTTCCGGCCACTAACTTAATTAACCTAATAAGACACTTGCTGAAGTGAAAACTTAGTACCGAGGTATCCTTGGCACTTCAACAGGCCAACAGGCCGACAGGACGACAGGACGACGGGCCGACAGGTCGACGGGCCGACTGGCCAGTCAGGCCCACGGAAAAGTCCTTCAAGTTGAATTTTATGAGCAATTTTATAGTAAACGAGCGCGTGCGCTTATTTAATGCATTTCTTTTTTTTATTTATTTATTTATGTTCGCCCATAAAGCAAATTTTCCATTAGATGCAAATGCAAAAATGGTTGCCCTTTGCCAGGGTATATTAATCAAGCGACCGTAAAGCGAAGTTTACTGTTACTTGCGAAAGGAAATTTGCATTGTTCCTTTATTTTTTATTTCTAATTATAAAATTATGCAATGCGCTTGACACGTGCAATATAAAGCTCTAGAATATCCAAGATACTCTTATTAAAGTTTCTGATGCCAACAAATTACAGAGCTTAAAAGCCAAGATATTTGTTTTCATAGAATATATTTTGCATACAAAATTGTGATTGTTAGTTTAACAGTTCTATGAAATCAAGAATGGTTTTACGCAACCAATTTTTATGTTATAGTATCGTTTTCGATAAACAATTTCAAAACATTTGTGCGTTGACTTCAACAAGTTAAGAATTTTCATTAAGAATATTTGTACGTATACATTCTTGGGGGTCTTCTTTAACTAATGTCCTGGTCACTTCAGTATATACTCGATTGGAAATTGTTGTCAAGAACATAGTTACCAACAAATCCAAATTTTGTACAGATAAGATTGAATTAAATGGGGGAAAAATGTGAGGCTTTTCTGTTTTTTGAATGTGACATAGTTAAATTATATATTGTCATTTAAAGCATGGTAAGATATATTTCTCAACTCTACTCATCAGCTTTAAGAATAATAATTTATCGAATACAGTTTACTTTAAACGATTGAAAATGATTGGTATGTCGAATGGAAATGGAAGAAATTGAGCAGAAATTATTCGATTCGACATTTGCTCATTTTTTAACTCACCCGTAAATGCGTAAATTGAACGGCAATGTTTTCACTGAGGTCATGTAAATGCGCAACGAGTTCAGGCGATCCAGCGACAACGTGTCCTCGTCGACTGTCAAAATACTCGCGGCGCCACCATCGCCGCTGGCCCCAGCACCGCGATTGGCCAGCAGCTTGCCCGCAGCGCTGCCAGCATCGCCGTTGCCATCACCTCTGCTGCTACTTGCCCTGCTGCCGCCGCTGCCCTGTGCGGTCAAAGTTGTCGAGCTGTCAGCAGCCGTTGCCGAGGATGTCGCCTGGCTGCCGCTGCCGCTGCTGCTGCTCCCTGTCGATGTGGCCAATTGCGAGGCCGCAATTGTCTCGCGGTTCAGCGCCGCAGATTGCGTTAAAAGTTGCAACTTTTTAATTTGCTGTAAAAATTGAAAATGTTGCCACAATTAATTTTGTCTCGTCAAATTTGCGCTTTGAGTTTTCAAAGGTTTCCCTGGCAACGCTCTCTTTGCTATTGTTGTTACTCTCCATTCTTGCCATCCAGGGTCTATTAAGACGGCATCACGTTTCAAGACACCTGGACAAGTAAACATTGCCTAGTTTAATAGATAGTTGGCACCGGCAGGAGGGGTTGCCATGCCTTCATGTGCACAAATATTGTTGTTAAAATAATTAGCTATGCATTAAACATTTTGAGTGAAAGATGTCAAATACATTTCGGTATTGTCTGTTTATCTGAGTGTGCTTCGGTCGGGCAGCAAACAGTAATTATACCCTGCAATTTGGCTCACTTGGCTGGTCTGGCAAATCAAATACTCAAATTTAAAAGCAAAATAGCTAGCTGAATAGGAAATAAACAATATTGCACACGTGCTATATGGTATTTAAATAACATGTTTTCTTAAATTTGGACTTCAGTAAAAACGCCTCATGGGTAAAAATAGAACACATTGTGTTAATTCAAGGTAATAAAAAGATAGTAACAAGTCGAGTAGAATTTTTAGAAGTAAATCGGTTAAAATTTCTCCTTGAGGTATCCTGACAAGAATTGAAGTAGAACTCTAGGTGGAAGCATAAAATGTATTTTAGTTGGCACATTTTTCGATGAACATTGCAAAAGCCAGATATAGCTGGCCATGCACGAGCGGCGATAGTCTCATATTGGCCACAATAATAACTGCAAAACAAAAAGAACAACAATATAAAGCAGTCAATGAACCCAAATAACATTATTATATGTTGTTCAAGTAGGAAGTTGGGAGCTTCAAGAGCTGACCCAATAAGCTTCAGCAGCAGAAAAGCGGCCAACGGACCATTCGATTTGCGTAGCTCGTAATGAGAACTCCATTACAATGCCATTTTTCTTGATTGTTTTTTCTTGACTTTGTTTTTGGTATGAAATTTGTGCTGTCAGAGCGCAATTTCCTGTACAAATCAAAAATTACAATGGGCCGAGAAGAAGCATTTGAGTAGGACATGAGCATAAATTTATATACTCGTACATATGCAATGGAGAGCAAAAACAATTTCAATTGGAAAACTTTTCTGTTGCAACTTTACCAAAAAAAAAGAAAAAATAAAAATAAAAATAAAAATATAATGAAATAAAAAAAAAAAGGAAAGAAAAAACTTTAGCTTCAGTAACATCAGTCAAGCATTACGTGATATGTATTGTTTGCCCTTCCCCTACGCCTATGCAAAATTGTGGCATTTGTTTAAAGACAAGGAGCTTATAAAATGCTGCATAAAAATTTGTTGGACAAAGTTTTAAATGTGAATTCCGAGTTGTTTCCGACCTGGCCACGTTTAACAGTTTACCGGCAAATCATTGGGGCGTCCAACTGTTTGGGCGTGGTCGTTTGCCTCAACATGCGGCACATGTGTCTGGGTGTGTGTGCGGCTAACTTTTTAGCTGATTCGAAAGTTTGCTTGCGACTTTAGAGCACGTTCTTTTTATTCGACGACTTTTTGCTAAGTGATTTGTCGTGAACTTTGCAAATTTGATTTTTGAATAGTCCATATCTGCAGTCGGGGCTTCTAAAGTTTTTGGTCAAGCTTTGGAGTGCATGGAATCAGGAGCGGTTCAGCAAAGAGAAAGTCAAGTATTTAAATCAGTGATACTTTCTAAGTGAGCATTCAAATTTCTGATTTCGGCTAAATCAATAAATGATACAAGAAAAACTTTAGTGCATGCCAGTCCTGTGGTTGGTTAATCCGGCCCTGTAAATTCAAGTAAATAAGTATTTAAAACTAGGTCAGTTAACTTTGTTTGCCATTTGGTTTGCTTAGCCCATAATGAGCCAATATGCATTGAAAGTTCCACTCGTTTATTTTAGTAAACTTTTGCATTCTAATATGGAAATGTAATTGAAAAATCTGTAACTTTTTTCCAAAACTTTTTCAATTGCAATACCCACAAGAGGGGCCAACGGATGTAAGCCAAAATCAATGTTAATCAGCAAGAGCAAATGAAAATCGATTTAAGCCAAATGAAATGCAATCATAATTCTGCAGTGTTATTGTCCACAATCCGTTGAAAGGCCAAACTGCGTGACATCTCTATTTAAATATGATAATAAATTGATAATATATCATTCATGGAATGCAAACCTCTCGCACAGAATATGTCTCCTATATACATAAAACGTATTTTGTATTATGGATTATATGACGAGGGCCAGAAGAGAATTGTGTTTTAATGAAGGGATTCGTTGTATATTTAAATAACCTTTCACATTAAACTCTTTAAATTTCAATAAAAGTTCTCATTTTAGGTTTATTTTATAAAATTATTTAAAGAAACTTTTTGAGCTTAACAGAAAAAATATACTCGCACAAAGAAAATAATTCCGGAATTCTAATATCCATTTATCTTGCAGACCAGTTTATCATTTTAACATTTCCCTTGCGTAACCTAATTTACTTGCATAAATTCAATAACTATTGAAGCTGTAAGAAACTGAAGAATAAATTTGTAACTCTATAAAGTCAATTTGTTTTTATGCAGCATCAAAGACTATAAGTACTAGAGAATTATTTCTTTGATTGGCCGACACGTTACCTAAAATCGATAAATATCGAATTCCAACCCCCGTATAGGCTCTTCGCACTCCCCCCATCGTCAGTCATAAGTTATTGACTTAACTGATATCCTAAAAAGACTATGTACTTTGGGTCTCTAGTCACGCAACTTAATTTGAGACTTCTAATACAATTCGTACCAAAATGGAAAGGAATATGGTGTCTGTCTTTATTTAGACGAATAATATTAAGTATTACAACTAAATAAATAGCGTTTGCTTAATTGAATTTTCTTAATATATTTTTAAGCTAGCAAAGTCTTTTAATTCCCGAGTTTTCAAAGTATTTTTATATCGTGGAACTTTATTTATTAAAAAATCTTCTGTCCTTTTAAATCTGAGTGAACCCCTTCAGCCAGCGAGCTGCAATTAAAAATCAATTTTACCTTGAGTTTTGCTAATTAAAAGTCCGTGCATTAAACATCCCTTGGCCATGGTTCGTGTCGCACTAACTACCTTGAAGCTTGGACCCAGTCAATAAAAACGATGCCAACTATTTGGTAAGTTGAGAAAAGTTGAAATGCTGGCATTTAATCGACCTAATTATTATGGCAAGTTTTATTTTTTAGTCGCCTCGCCAGCTAATAAAAATTTAACATAAAAGTGTTCGGTGAACTTTCAGACTCACATGGCGCATAATATCGAAATGCCATAACTCAGAAGAACTCCAGGGCAAACAAAATTAATTTCTGTGCATTAAAAACTTTTAGGAGCAGTCGACTTGCCGTCTCTCAAGTTAAGTCGAGTCAACTATGTGCTAAGCAGGCTGCGCAATAAAAACTTACTTAATTTCCGTGCGTGCCGCGATCCTAAGAGATGAATATTAAAGGGGGCTAGTGCGCTCGGGCAGACAGCTAATATATTATGCTGTATAGATGGTTTCTTTCATAAAGTTGCTCCTCGTCCAGACAGAGGCTCGGAAGGTCCTTGACATTGAGAGGCTTTTGCTTTTAAAGCAGGCTTTGCTTTTATGCTGGGACCATATACTACCACCAACAGCTGCAATCAACACTCACATAAATTTGCATACCAATATTTGCGCCTGATGCATGTAGCATACAACTCCTTGCCGCCTGCTGCTGTTACTTTTATGCCGCACTTCGCGAACACAAAGTGTGTTCAAGGAATAAAACATGAGGCTCAGCAAACCGAAACGCCCCTTGCTTCCCACTTAAAAACTTAAGTAAGTCGAGTGTGAGACGAACGCCCATAACAGCGGACAAACAGGTGGAAGGGGCGACGTCCAAGGACATTGAATGGACATTGGATGTTAAGACAAAAAAGGAAACACACCTTTTATTATCATCACAGGGTCAAGAGTGGCTTCTGCCATTGTTTGTGGCCGGCCACAAGGAAGTGGCTACGTTGATTGTTTTGTGGCCGAGCCAGGTGTATGAGAAGCACCGAGAAAGGCTCATTAGCCGGTTCATAACTGCGCAATTTGATGGTCGCTAATTAAAAACAAATTTAAGGGAAACTCGAGTAATTGTTTACTTTATCAGGGACTCAGAAAGGAGACATTGTATTGTGAACTCAGTATATTAAATCTTATTTGAGAAAAAACGAGAGTCTAACGAGAGCTAAAGGTCCATTCACCTAAGATATGGATTAGGTAGTGCTTATTCTGTGTCCTGTCAGATTTGCATTTAAATTTATACACATTTATATATAAATAAATTGCAGACTATTGAAATAGAATAGGTATATTTGTATAAATTGTTATATCGTCTAATGCATTATTTTTCACACTTAGCCACATCTTCCTTTCATGATAGAATGTGTGTGTTACCAACATATGCATTCCGTACTATGGCAATGGCAAATATGCTCCATTTACTAACTGGCGGCTGGCCGACCATCAACAAATTGGCCTTTCAGCCGAGACCCATTGAAAAACCTCAAATACATAGATTTTGTAGAAGGTATTCATTACCAGCAAACATGAACATCAATTCTGTGGCTGGTTTAGCAGTCCACACACTCGCAGTGCGAATGTGTGGTAGACAAATGTAAATTGCGGCCCAATGACAGCCCAACTACAGGCTTAATAAAAGTAGAACCAGAAAAAATATATGTGCCTGCCATGCAATAATCCCCCTATCTTCCGGCAGTCCAATTTAGTGCCTGCGTGTGTGTGTGTGTAATAAATCTAGGAAGAGCCGCAGAGCCAGGCTGGCAAATATTGAATATGGCTGTAGGTTATAAATTATGGCACCCGAACGCTCGACTGCCTCTTTTCGCATAATTTATGCGCGAGTCCAGCCAAAGTGGCAGCTCCGCCAGTTTGAGAGCATGTGAAGCCACATAGAGGCAAGTGTATACTCTGTACAGAGGGTTGGGCTCGTTCAGCTTACCTGTTGACTGTTAAGAGATAGTGCATTCTGCATGACTTTATCCAGAATGCGTAGTATTATCTCCGCCGCCATCTCACGCTCCAGTTGTGTGCCTTTCAGCTGCAAATAGGTGTCGAGCTGCGAAATAGGCAAAGGAATACACAAGCGTCAGACAAGTGCCCAGAATCATTGCGAAAAAATAAAAATAAAACAGAACCAAATAGAGAAGAGGAAACGCAGCTCCCGAAAACTCTTCATAGCCATTCGTTAGGCGGGAAATTTGTGTGCGCATTAAAATGAAAAATTGTTGCCATGCGGCCCGGGAAACTTTTCTTTGACTGTAGTTGGCTCCGAAAATTGTGTGAAAAATTGCAAGGCGCCCACTTGCTCACTTGCTCAGTTGCTCAGTCGCTCGGCTGCCAGTTTTTGCATTCATTTACGTGTAAAAATAGTTTGGCAAGCTTGTTTGCGGAGTCTTTGGCCCGGCACTCAAGTGGCTGGAGATGGATCTTAAGGTCCAGGTAGTTTGTAACGCTTTGAGCTGTTTGCGCTTGCCTGAGTCGAGGCTTAAATGGGTTCAAGAGTTTTGCGGTCTGTCCCGTGACGCGATACCAGTTGCTTAAAATTGAATTTGGGAATACGAAAGCGGTAAAAACTTTTGTTTCGTTACAATATTATGCAATTTTGCAAGACAAAGTAGCTTGGCAGGTGAAGTGGCAATCGTGAGAATCTCCGAGGAGGGTGCACAAGCTTTTGACTTTTTTTTGATAAATCTGAAAACTTGTTCATCGCTTGGGAGTTTCTTTTAAAAATAGAACACAAAAATGAAAACTTAAAAAGGTTCCGTTCTGGATATATAATTTCTGTTATATGTGTTTATTTCTTTACTCAAACCAACTGTAATTTTATCGCACTCACCTCATGCAGCATATCGATGAGGAAGCTTGCCTCCCCGGGCAGAAAGCTATTGCGCCGCTGGAGCGTGTACTCAAAACATGCCTTCAGTATGTTTGATGAGTTGGTCTGCTGAAAGCCGGCGCTTAGAGCCCTAAATCTGTTGTAAATGAGCAGCAGCTCGTCGCGGACACAGCTTGAGAAGTCGGGCAGCAGCCAGCTGGAGTTGCCTGCGTCGCGTTGCTCACAGATGCGGCGCGAATGGCCTTCGAAGCCGCGCGGGCAGTCGGTGATAATGGGGGCGCCCGGTGCACTGGTGGGCCAATGTAATCCATAGCTCGACTCGGCCATGCACACGTGGAGCGCATTACGCTCAATGACATTGATGTAGACACTCCTGGACACTGGACGCACGCTGTTGGACACAAGGCAGGCATACTCCGCAGACTTTTGAATGTTGTTGATCTTTAAAATGCTGCCGTCCGGATATAGATCCTCCCACATGGCAGTCGCTGCGTCCGATTGAAAAAGCACACCATTGCGCGTCCAGCTATAGCCCAGCTGGGCATAGCGCTTGATGTCATCATTGCCCGGCGAAAGGCATCGCACGCGCAGCGAATCGCCGCGCTGCAGCGTGACGCTCGCCGGATCCACACGCAGACGCGGCGGCGACTTGATGTGAATGTGCAAGGAGCGGCATTGTTCCACGCCCCAATCGCTGACCTGCAAGAGAAATGAGTATCAGTATCCAGCTAGCTCTCTAGATCTCATTACTCATGTCAACAACTATATTTCGTCTACAGCCCAAGCGTGCATCGATAGCCCTGGAATCACCTACCCACTACGACTGATAAACATCAACAACATTATAAACAAGCGCCATGTTTGGGCTTTGCACACAGCCACAGAGAGGCGGCAGAGAGACTGACAGACCGGTCGGCTGCCAGTGGAGTGCAGAGCCTTGGCAGTTGTCCTTTTCGAAACGTTTGCCATGTGTCAACAATTGTTGCCAGCTGCTGCTCCAAGCACTTGCTCGAATTTAATAGACTACCTTGTTCTCTGTGTGCTCTCTCTGTGTGTTAGCCAGGCCCAACTGCTGATTGGATATGACTTTGGCTGATTGCGCGTGTTGTGTGCAGAATGGGGATGTGGAGTGTAAGCCTTTAAAGCTAGGATAACACGATTCCGTGGCTACTTAAAGCAAAGGCTTCAACTGTCATGTGGCACAAACATGTTGCATTTATATCTAGCAAGAGCGCAACTTTTGTTGCAAATGCTCCAGAGGAATACAATGTAAGCGCACCAAGCAGGCAGCCATAGCCCTGATGGCAACGACGGGCATTAGGATAATGCTGATTATCATGATGATTATGCGGATGGTGGTGGTGATGATGATGATGATGTTGTTGTATGCAGTCGGGGTGCTGCTCAGTGAACTTCCGTTTCAAATTTAAAAAAGCAGACAGACTAACGAGAAGCGACGTCAGGATCACACCTCGAGGTCCTCATTGCCGGCATGTGGCAGGCATTGACGTTGTTGTTGCCTTTTCTGCATTTGTGTGGCATGTCTGTGTCAGTGTCTGCTGCTGTGGCACTTTGTTGCAAGTGAGCCGGAAACATTTGATAGAGAGAACTTTCGGCGCAAGCAAATCGAAGATTTCACGTTTTTATGGCATTTCAGTTCGAGTCGAGTTTTAAATTCGTGCCACGATTCCTGCGGATGGCAGTAGGCGATGGCTTTCTTTTACAACATTGCAACGTCAACAAATCCTTGCCAGCCACAAATCCAATTGGCAATTAACTCATTTAGCAGCATCTAGCTCGTCCCAGTGACAGCATAGCCATTTTATGACCAAATGTGATTTTACTGCCCCCGCGACTGGGGCTAAAAGTTGCTTCTCATTAACAGTCGAAGTCGTTAAACAGCACATTGTACGAGTATGGCTAATGTCACTTAGTCCCTTAGTTCCCTAACCATCTCTCTCTCCCTCTCTCTTTCTCTTTATCTCGCTCTAGTCAATAAAATGCTCTGTTGCAGTTGAAGAGCAACACTCATGCCACAAAATTTGCAATGTTAATGAAGCTGTTGCTTGAAAATGGCAGCTTTTTATAGTCGGTTAGATAAAAGTGTCTTTACGAACTGAAAAGTGCATGACACCAAAAAGAAACTATAGACGAGTTAGAAGAACCTTTTTGTTCTATATAAATATTTTATGCTTACTCTGCAGTGCACTGCAATGGGTTTCAAATTTGTAACTGCTGCACTCGAGACAATTTACGTTTTTGTGTCTATGCATTCGACTAATGATGAGTTCAGTATATCTACAACATATTCTCTCTAGCCTTACCTAAATGAAACAAATATAGTCACCCGCAAGCTTACATTACAACATTTTGTATATTTTTGCTATCTCTTCCCACGAAGTATTTAAACCACCGAATTTTATTGGCTCGAGTTCTTGCAATCGTATTGCGATACTCTGTAAGACTTTGAGACCATGTCCTTTCGGTACCGTGAAAATCACGAGAATCAATTCAGTTTAAGGGGTAGAATACGAAATCTAGATTGCATCATCAAAGATCAATCAAAACTCAATCGAAATAATGTATACCTCCCACAGTTTTAAAGTCATAATGAGATAATTAATGGATAATTACTAACTCCACAATTAAGAGAGTAAACAGTGTAATGCGCTGTCCGCGATATTTGATTGCTACGTGTTCGATCTTAGAGTTTGAAATAGATGTCTGGGATATCTGCTAGTCAGGCATGTCCGCATTTAGTTTAGCTTAATATATCCATTGATATATGATGCTTCGCAGAAGAAGACGTATGGTTCCCAGGAGCTAATGAAGTAATTGCTGTTTAATAAATCGATAAATAAGTAATCATTACGCTTATTGCCCCGTGGGTGTTTTTGTGATTGTGTGTGCTTATGGCCAAGGATATGAATATGAGGTCCCCTGCGTCTAATGGACAAGGCTTGGCACACATTATTGACGTGCCGCACAGCAATCGGACCTTGAGGCGCAAGGATTTATTCTTTTCAGTTTTAACTGAACGGCAGCCACACGATGGCAGCAATCAACCTTTGGGGACTGTACATTAAGCACGTCCGTCGAGAAAAAAATGCGCGCACAGTACGCTGATTAACGTGAAATTCTTCAAGCTGCTGGCAACCGTTGCGTGTGGGTTGCGCTTTCCTCTCCGTCAACCCCACCTCAAACCTGAAACCGAAATAGCACCAGTTCCAGCAAGTGCTTGCCTTTGATCGGATGCCGCCTTTACGTGGACCTCACAGCGACAGTAACAAGAGCGCGGCACTAGGCGTGCCAAAGGCACAAAGCGACAGCAGCCACAGGACCCTAAGCAACAGCGCTGGAAAGTGTTGGGGTGGATACAGCCCCAGCGATATACTCTGGGGGTGTTCGGACAAAGCATTAAATACAATTGGTGCTGGGCTTTAAGAAAATGTTCGCTCGTTAGCTTAGCGGTCGACTGCGACTGCGAGCAACAGCTGCTGGTCTTTGCGGTCTTAAAGTGGGAAAATTTATGGTACAGAGTGGAAATTGCAGCTCAATGCAATGCTGCAACCAGGGAGAAATTTTGCAGCTTAAAGGGGCGCCGTCACATTAACAAATACGAAATATTCAAAAAAAAATAAATAAATAATAATAAAAATAATAAATGAAAAATGAAATGAACAAAAGTGCAACTAAATTTTAAAACTTTATCAAGTTTGACGTTCGAGTGTCTTCAAGGAAATTACACAAATATTCTATGCATTCGGTTTAAAAATAATAATTTGTAGAGTTACATGGAAAAAATATTTATAGAGACTATGATTTTAAAATGCAACTTTCCAATACATTTTTATACCCTGTACCCATTAAAAAATGCTAAAAAGGGTATAATGTATTTGAGCAAATGTATGTAACAGGCAGTGGGAAGCATCTCCGACCCCATAAAGTGTATATATTCTTGATCACCATCAACAGTCGAGTCGATCTAGCCATGTCCGTCTGTCCGTCCGTCCGAATGTATGAACGCAATAATATCAGAACCTATAAGAGCTAGATACTTGAAATTTTAACTGTAGGTCCTCCTAGTGCCTCCGCAGATCGAGTTTGATATTCAATAACTTGCCCCGTTTCCAAGTAATCGATACAAATCTATATAGAAATCCTGTTTTTGAGCAATTTTGGTAAATAATAAGAGCTAGAGTCACCAAGCTTGACATGTAGCTTCTAGAATATTATATATATTTGCATTTGGTGTTGGAAGAAGAGGGTTCAGGGTATCCCCTAGTCGGGAGCTCCCGACTAGAACCTCTTGTTATTATTAATAATGTAGGGCAGCTCTCCCTAAAGAGCAATGTAGCTCGACCTTCCTGCTGACGGAACGCATAAGTCTTCCTTAAAAGGCCCTGATCTGAGCTGGGAGGATAATTTAATTAAACTTAGAAAAAGGGAAAAATTGATAGTCGAATTACGCTTGCAACAGCTCGATCTACATTGGATTCACGTACATAGCTATATTTGTGACTTTGAAAGTTACCTCTACTGATAGCTTACAAATTTAACAAATGTAGCTGTATCAAGAACATCTTTTTAAACAATATTAACATATGAGAAATATCTCAACACTATATGGAAAGCTTACAATGTATGCACATGTATTGAGTACTCCAATCTTTGACAGGGAAAAACCAATTTCTCTTAATTAGTTTTTTAGAAAGTAGCTTTAAATTTTTGGATAAAATGTTATGTTTTAATTAGAAAAGTATATGTAATAGCGCCTGCTTTCTCTGAGAACTGCTAAATTATAAGTAATTGGCTTTTTCAACAGCCATTTAAAGAGAAAAGGCTTTGTGCTCATGTGTGCCAGGTAATCCATCCATAAGTCCAATTAAATTGTCAACTTGGTTGTCTCGGGACAATTTTGTTAATCTCTTTCATTTCGTGCTGCTGTTTATTCAGTTTCAATTGCCTGTCAGAGTTTGTAAGGTCTATTGAAGTTCTTGGCTGACTAATCAGTTTAATTGCCATGCGTTGAGCCACATCAACAAACGCTCAGTCTGTGAATTTGTTGGGGAAGAAAAAAAAACAATTTAAAAAAAAAAACCCACAAAAATGCCACAAAATTACTTTTAACTTTTTCTGGCTCTTTGTTCTGAAAGGTTCTTCATTTGCGCTGTGTCGTGGCGTTTAATTAGCCAAATTAAAATATGCAAAAAGTAGGAGAAGAAGAGCAATTGGACTGGAGCGTGTTATTATACCCTTGTAAAGGATATTATAATTTTGTCATTTGATGTGTAACGCAAAGAAGGAGACATATTCGACCTCATAAAGTGCATATATTCTAGATCAGCATATATTTCTACACGAACTTGTCTCTCAGTTTCAAAGCTATCGTCTTGAAACTCTGCATAAATCCGCATTTCTGTTGCATTTCATTAGGTATGTTGGAACCGGCCGTATCAAACAGCTGCCATAAGAACGATCGCTTGTAAAGTAAGTTCTTGTATGAAAAAATTTTTTTTTATCAAAATATCTTGACCATTATCTTCCGCAATTATAAGTTTCACTCTGCCTCCTAAATATATGCATAAACTTATCTATATCGGACCACTATATCATATAGATATAGGCATAGAAACGATCTGGTTCTTATATGCAATTTTTTTTTGCGTATCATAATACCTTGACAAACCTCAGAATTTACTATTTAAATCATGCTGTTTATATATGTGCCAAGTCTTATCAAGATCGCACTACTATATAATAGCGCGCTATAGGAAAATCGGCGAAAAAAATATGTTTTTTATATGGCAAATATTTTGTTTTCCAAAATAATTTCATAGAACTCAACATTTCGGATCTTCACTATTCTCACATTTCTACAAAACCGCCAGGCAAATGTCTACAAGGGTATTGAATTTTGGGCATGCTGCAGATATCCTAACTTGCTCGTTTTGATTTGTGTGTGTGCTTTTGAATTCTCTAGCCCAAGCCTTTTTTATGTATTCAAATAAATTTTTGCGTTTGAAACGTTTGCTTAACTGTTGAGCATTTTAAGGATTTGCTGGCCAGACTGTTGAGTAAATTGCTACGTATTTTCGGGTTTTAGTAGCACTTACTAAGTCTTTAAACTGTTCCAGCCCATTAAACCTAAAAAGCTGCAGGCCGGCAGCAATTTTTGTTTATGGCTTGGCAAATAACAAATTACGCAAATGGCCTGTAAAAAATATTGACATGCTGCAATAACAAAAGCAACATTAGCCGGAGGGAACCTTAGATGATTTCTAGTACAAAGAATGAACAACATGTTTATGACTTGAGGTGGGATATTGTATGCTGTTGACATTCAGAAGAAGGTTCTCAATAGACCTTGCCTTCGGATCAGGCATAAGTTATAAATCAGTTGATAACTCGATTGGCTGCATTCAGCTTCACCGATTTACATATAAATCAAATCAGCTGCAGAGATACGAATGCGATACGAGGCAGAAGACTTCATAATACTAGGCACTTACCTTACAACTGTAAACTCCCTCATCAATGCGACTTGCTTTAGTAACGCCCAAAATGGCCGTGTAGACATCTTTCGTTTCCGGTGGAAGCACAGTCGTCCAAATTTCTCTGCAAATAGTATATCATACTTTATTTAAATGTGCGATTTTCATACATGCTATCCGGTATTAATTGACCAGGAAAACTGTTTTCACATTTCCATTTTTAGAGACGGTAAATGATGTATTGATTATATCTTGCAGGTGAACTTTCACATAATCCATTCAAACTCCTGAACAAAATCTAGCTTTTCATTCATCAGTTAGTCAGCTCCACAAATTGTATTTATGTATGTCTTGTTTATAGGTGAAAGCATTAGTCAGACTAGTTAATTAACAGGCAACTTTCGCTTTTGCACTTGTGCCAGTCGATGCATTCATTTTCACACCCAATACACAGCAGCAGTAAATGAATTGGAGCGTATGCAGCTCCCCCGCTAATTGACCCACTAATAGCAGCTCACTTATCATTTCCCGGCTAAAAATGCACTCTGTGTGTGGTTGTGTGCATGTGTGTGTGAAAAATCATTGCTAATGTGAAAACAATCGCGGATGCCGCGGCTCGAAGTCAATTAGCGGGCAACATGATTCACTTGAAAATGTTTTTCAAAATGTTTTCGGTGACGTGTCAGTGGAATTGTTGCAAAATCAAAACCAGACAATGGCAGCATGGGTAAATGGGTCAGAATATTTGATGGATGATACGTTGCCCGGCTGCTTCAGGCTAGACATCCTCCTAACAAGACTGTGTTCTCTCTTTATTCACGTGTGTGCTTCATAAGATAAGATTGGAGCGTCGAGAAAAACGCAGAAAATGTCAGGCAAGTAGATGGATGATGAGAAAAAGATGGGGGAAAGAAAAACTAAGCAAATTAAAGCTATTAATCTAATGTTAGTTATTATCAAGCTGACATAAACATAAAAATCGAAGTTCAATATACTGATTAGGGTATGGACTATGGCTTAGGGCGAAATGTGAATTTACTTTCTAGAAACTCAGATTTCAAACATGAATTCTCACAAACGTGGAAATTGCTGAAGTAGAGAAGCTTAACTTTATTTTAAATATATATGAAATTCAATAATTTTCAATATCTATTGAAATCCGATTAAGTGAAGAATTCATTTACTCTATTTGTTTAATTGAAGAGCATATAAAATTCGTTAAAAATAAATGTCTATAAATTGACAAAACCGACAAAAATATATATTAAATATCGACAAAATAAATGGACTCTGTTCTTTTGCAATAAAATCAAAATTATTTGCCATTTTTTGTTTTATTAGTAGAGTAGATTTGCTTGTGTCAGTTACACTTGTCAGATGATTTATTACATCATGGCACAAAAACCAGCAATTTGAGTGTAAACTAAATCAAAAAATGTATGTTACAAATTTTGGGGATTTTAACAAAACATAATGCGAATTTGAAAAGGAAACAACTTATATAGGTACTCAAGATAAGAATTATATCTTAAAGGATACATATTTCACAGCATCCGATAATAATTCATGCATTCGCTCGAACAAATCGCAGCAGCTCTCGTCAGCATTAGATAAAGTGGCATATATATAACTCAAATATTCAGAGCCTATTTGGGTGGTTCTGCCTTTAGATTATTGAAATTTAGTGCTTACCTGTGCTCAAGTTGTTCTTGCACCTTGCCACTTAGCAGCCTGCTGCCTGCAGTTTGATGAGGGGATAAAGTAAACTCGAAATCCAAAACCGAAACCAGACGCAAAACCAAACTCTTGCAGTTGCCAACAACTTAAGTGCTGTTTGGGGTTTTTGGGTTGCAAACAAATGAGTGGATAGGCAAAGTGGGCGGGCCTGTCTTGGCCTGCTTGGTCGAGCGAACGCAGGCTTAGAGAGTGAGTGCATTCCACTAATAACTTTTACGCATGGATAACATCGGCAGCAAGCATAACAGCTTCAAACCATTGAAAAAGTGCCCGAAAACCGCCCAAAACGAAAATGTGGTTAAAGCAGCGCCGTAAACCACAGCCGAGCCCCAACAGAGTGCGTCAAGCAATTTGCACAGGTGCAGCGGCCAATGAAATGGGCGCCAGTAATGGAGGCGTGGCATTGCCGTGCATACAAAGCACTTAACCCACAATTTGCTAATGGCCGACGGCGCAAGATTTTGCTAGTGCCGGTGCCAGTCCCGTTGCCCGCACCTGTACCTATACCTGTGCCCCTTCATGTGCCTGTCGCTACGCACCTTCAAAATCAATTAAAAGGCAACGGAAGTAATAACATTCTGTGCAGGAAGTGCGTAACGGTTAAATGCAGCAGCGCAGCAACCGCAAAAACAGCAAAGCTCAGTCCTCGTTTACGCCAAATGAGCAATAGCGTCAGCCCGAAGAGCCCAAAAACAAAAACAACATCAACAAATACAACAACAGATTTCATGCCGCACAGGAAGTCGCCTCAGTGCCTGTTACTCCTCGACTAATACAATTACATACTAAACTGTTACGCAAATACATTCTTATATGCGCGCCGGGCGAAAGCAACAGCACAAAGATAAAGCGAACAACTGCTCTCTCTTTCCCCATATCCCCTCCCCCAACAAGCAAACAGCAACAGTTAACAGAATGTGCAGTCCATAGAGATGAGCGCGTGAGCGGCAAATCGCTTGAGAACCGTTGCTGCCTTAAATGCTATTTTGTCGTCTGACTTTAATCCTATATATAATCGGGGTATATTTCCTATGCCCTAAACAAATATCTTGTTTTGACAACAATATTAAAATTGAAGAGGATAACTTATCTATTTTGATTATAGAAAGCTCGAACGTTTGCTTGCACTAAAGATTGTCTACGTGAACAAGTGACCTTCCCTAGAAAGAGAGAAGCGTTGCCCTTGCGTGCTGCTCGACTGTATTTGTAAACTTGCAGCTACTGTACGGGCAGAACGATAACTGCATTGGCATTCATCGAAAGTGTGCGTGTGTGTGCGCGCAAGTATGTGGAAATGTTTGTACTTACAGTTTAACCAATTTTCTACTGATTTTGCTTACTCCTCACATACACTCATATTTATGTATGCATGTGTATGGCAATGCTTTCACTTTGGAGCTGCTGTGATTTTTGGAATCTGCACGAAAGAATCCATAAAATGGCATCGGCAATAGAGTTTACTGAATCACATCGACCGCTAAAATTGCATACAAATTGGAAGGCCATAAACGAAAACTAGTCAAGACGAAATGACACTGATTGATGTGAACTAGTGAAGTTTACAAAGATCTCAAAGTTTTTTATCTAGAAATTTAAATTGTTTGTTTCTTGATAACATTTTTAATTTTAAGCGATTAGACCTCGTGTTTAATGTGCCGCCTTGCTATAATACTGTTTGATAAAACAAAGTTTTTACAACATCCACATATGGTAAAAATATACCAAACCTGGTACTTTATAGTCGCAATGGTACTTTACTTTACCGTAAAATAATATTATGCAAGTATATTGATTTATATTGATTTTTAGTACAACTGTCGACATTTTCTTGAATTCTTTGGTCCCGAATAACTCAAGTTGCACTAGATGTTATCAGAGTTGCAGACAAGAGATTTTTCAGACTGTAAAGATTTATTTCAATAAAGTTGTTGGGTTTATATTATTCGTTTTGTTATTCCAGGCCACTTGTCCATCATTTTCGCTCGACTTTGATTGAAAAAGCGAGTTACCATAAAACAAACCGCACTCAAGCATCAAGCATCATATGCCCAAAAGCAATACAATAACAAACAACATTAGCTTCTTGGCCATATACGAGTAAATATGCATAAATAACAAGCATATGCTGGCAGCAGAGCCGTAAAATAACAACAATAGCTCAGAGCGATCTTTGGTCGCGCCTCTGTCCCGGCTCTGTCTCATGGCTGAATACGAGGACGAGGACAGGGATTAGAATTTTATATGACCAACACCGCAAAAGCCTTTGGGCTTTGAAATACAAATCCGTCGCAATGGTTTTATGAGTTCATAAAAATTGACCTATATGTAGGTGTTTACTCTGATTGTATTTTTGTTTGCCGAGAGCCCGATATTGTGGGAAATTGAAATTGTGAAGTTACTTTTGTGTTGAATGTTTTATGCGCGCCTGTGTGTAAGGCTCGTAAATATGAATAAATCTGTATTTTCGGGACGCTTCTCCCGGCCATGCATTAAAGCTGCAGGCTCCATAATCGTAACTTGATTAGAAATACGATATAGTCTACCCAAGAATTTGCGAGCAATACATTCACACATATGCACATAGATACATAGGCTGTGTACGTCCAAGGGGCATATAAAAACTTTATTAAACGCAACTACACATAAAAATAAAACGATGACAAAGTACGCGACGCATTTTCAGCTTCTGTTCCAGTTGTTGTCCTTTTGCGTGACTGCGACGCCGACGTTGGCAATTTTTTGTATTTTTTGCGTACTCAGGCTTAGACTTGGGCTTGGGCCCACAATTCACTTCAAGTTGTAACAAATTTCATTACAATCGTAACAAGAAAACGTGTCTCAACAACTAAATTGCGAAAACGAAAGCAAGAACAAAAATTGCACATAACTAGGCTGCCTCGAACGCAGGACATAGGGACATTCATGGCCAAGGGCTTGATTGGCTTTTTTACAGAGTCGCTGTTGACGCAGCGATTAAACTTTAACATATCGCTGTTAAGCTACAGTATCTGTTAAGCTTTAAGCAACAGTCTCTGTCCATCTCTCTCCATCTGCTGCCAGGGATCAGCATGTTAAAGTGACAAACATTGTCGGGATTCCGTCGCTCCGAACATCCTAACAATTTTTTGTCAGCCAAATGCCCTGAACGGACTCTCATATTATTTGCCCCTTGGCATATTGCTGTCATACTATGAGTTTTGTTATTGTTATCATGCCGGCATTTCCTTTTTTGTTTAGGTCAAACCTGCAGCAGCATTTCCTTTTTTTCTGCTGACAAGCAGTTGGTTTTTCCACATTCATATTTTATTGGCCTGCGTATTAAAGGGCAGAAGGTAAAGGGTCCTTTGTCCTGCGGAAGGGTCTAGGTGTTAGTGCATTTTATTTAAATTTGACGCTAATGAAATGCCACGTGACAAGCCTTTCAAGTGTCATTAGATAAATCAAAATGAGTATGTTGGCACAAAAAAAAAATCTGATAAAATCAGGAATATTAGCTATAAATAATATAAGAGAATCAGAAACTTTTTGTTCGGTAATTATTTTTTCTAGCAAACCAAAAAGTATTGTTTCTGGGATCTTTGTAAGGACTTTTGCAGGTAACAAGAAAATTAAATATTTTCTAACCAAAAATGTTCTTATTTAAACTGCAAACTACACTCAAAAGTAGGGATGAACCACTTTTTAGCTGTGTGTTTTATCCTTTATATGCAAAAAAAAAAGATTGGGCAATATGGGAGCCTAACCCGACATCATCACATTTGCACTGAGGCGAGACCTCAGTTCAGATTGGTGTGCTTAGATAAAGTCCTTTATTGGCATAAAGCAAATTCCACATTAAACCTTAAAGATAATATTGCTATAGTTATAGATTCTAGTGGGCCATATTTGATAACGTTTACAACAATTTCACTAGGTGTCAACAAGAACAAAATTAACAATGGAACTATTAGGATTACTTGAATGCATGGAGTACTCCATTAAAGGTGCTCGGATGTGACTGTGTGAATGGTTAGGAATGCATCTGGGCTTTGCCAGGATTGTTGCGACTGCTAAATCTCCGCATTGTTCCACATACTCTGGTACTCTAGTTAAGCTTCTTTCAAACTGAACGACTGCCTCTGACGGCCTACACGCGGCGCAGGAGGCGCTTCTTCCATTTACAGAGAGGTGGCCAGGCACGCGCAACCGCCAGACGTCGCCAGCTTCATTTGTCCGTCGCTGTGCCAGCAGGATGTGCCTCGCCACCATCATCCGATGCGTTCTGATCCGCCTGCTGAATGGCCTTGGCCGCACTGGGATCCGAAATGCTGCCAAAGTAGTTGCCGGTGGGCTCGATGTCCACCACACGCTCAACGTCATCTAGTTTGGGTGGTGCTGGCACCGTCACCATGAGTATGCCATCCGCCGAGAAGGTGGCACGCGCCTGTGTGGCATCATAGTGCCGCGGGAGCTTGTAGCAGCGCGTAAATTCGCGCGTGATGCACAGCTGGCCCTTCTCGGCGCGATCGTCCGCCTGCTTGCCCTCCACGCAGATGGTGTCGCTGTTCTTGGCCTTAACCGTCAGCTCGCCAAGCTGGAAGTGATGCACGTCCAGCACTACCTTAAAGGTGCCACGGCCCAGCGAGTCCGGCTCTGCGCCTGTCTCTATGACCACACGGCCCACCAGGCACGAGCCGTGACACCAGGCACTGTCGTCCACGCGCAAATGAAATTCCCGGGCGCACACGTCCATCTCGTGGGCCAGGTAGTAGCGCCTCTGCCGGCACTTCGGCTCGCCCGTTGACCAGTGCCTACGCGGTGGCCAGTGATAATGTGCGCCACCATGCTCGTGCTCATGCTCCCAATCCCAGTCCCAGTGAATGGGCATGCTGTAGCCTCGGTTCGTTCCCTAACGTTCCGGTATGTGTCCTGTTGTGCTGTGCGGGGTGCTGTTTTTCGTTGCACACGGAGCAAACGCGTTGCTTTTTGGCAAGGGGTGCCAAAAGAACCGTTGTCCTCTGCCGTCTTCCACCCTGCTCGATTCTTACTAACTAACTAACTGAATAGCCAACTGCCTGAACCGCTCGCAGAGAAATTATGCAGAGTTATTCGAACCGATACAATGCGATTCGATGCGACTGTACCGGTGCCAGGCCCAGGCAGCAACTGCGCTGAGTCGTTTGTAAAATCATTCCAGTGCCTAGCGCAGTCTTCCACAATGGTCGCTCCCCCAGCCTTGCCACACCTCGGGAGGCATGCAATTTGCCATGCATTGGCGAAAAGTGGAGCAACCCCAACCCGAATGTTTGATCAATACTCTGGTGCTGTCTAGCGCAACCCTTGCAGCTATTTTTAGGCACAAAGGGCGCCAATGAGTTGGAAACAAGCGCCAAACAAGCCAAACAGCGATGCGATAATGCCCCAATAACGTTATGAGACAGCCGCGGCAACGACTTTATGCAACTAATTGTGGCATTGTCGCCTGGCTGAGATGCGCCTGGCTCAGAGATGCGCCGCGCCGTTCGAGCATGAGCTCTGTCTACGCATTGTGGCAAATGGAACTAATGAAAATCGTGACCTCCATTCGGCACGTCTTTCATATGAGAGTGAATATGACACGTATGTACAGATACAGGGTGTTGCTGCGAGTTATATTCAAGGGAGGTATGCTCCTGGTAAAAATTTAAAAAATCAACACATTTTCTTTTTGTTTTGTTATCTTCATTTCATTCCAATCAGGCAGCACGTCATGTCTATTATGGTGCGAAATAAATTTTTAACTACAAGTTTAGCTAGTTTTTAATACATCGCCTATATCTGATCAGACATTCAAATATATTATTCATCCTTATACACATTTACAATTGCATTTAATTTCGAACAATTTCGGGGGTTTTCTACGGCACCCTATATCCCACATAAGAGAACACAGCGGATTCGGATACAAACAAAAAAAAAAAAAACAAAAACGAAAAACATTTTATTGCATTGTTCCAGACAACGTTGGCGATGTCAAGACATTTGCAGCAGAATTGGCGTTGTTGTAGCCTGGTTGGCCCCGAGTTGAGCCAATTTGTAAAATAACGAAATATGTATGTACTATATTTTACTTATATTGTGCTGGGGGTCAGGCAGTTTTGCTGCTTGGCTGCTGAAATTGAATTTCTGCTGTTAGCTTTGCAGTTTGACAAATTTTCAGCAAACAAGCCAAAAGTGACTACAGCTTGACACAGCTGAATGACAGATCGTTGTGTTCTTGAATGCGACTGGAGAGTTTTTATACCGATTGGTTGAGGAACAGCAGGGCACAAGCGGCATGCAGAAGATGGCGTTGATGGGTTTGTCGAAAAGCATTAGCTTTGACAAAAGTTTTCAAGTAACCGCTTGTATCATGTTAAGGGACAGCATTTACTTAAAGTTAATTAAAAAGTGTGCTAGTAAAAAAAACCACCAAAATTTGAGCTTAAAAAGGGAACATCTATGTGCTATAATGGTGCATTTCTTCCTCTCTTTCAAGATAAGTTAACAAAAGTTTAGTGCTATTTTGTCCGTCCTTAATTACTTTTCACATAAGGCCAGAATCTGTATATTTTGAATGAGTTGTTTTATTAGGATGTTTTTATTATAAATAATTTTATAAATTATTAATGTATGCTACCAAGAAGAAGCAAAACAAACTTTTGCTCACCCCCATCCCAGTTTCTGCTAAATTAAAGTGCCTGTTCATTTATTATTTGATTTATTGATTAACTCCACTGATGAAACTATGTAGCCTTAATAAATGAGAGTGGTAAATAGAAATTCCTCTTAGTATGTACTTACACAAAGTACATCATCCCCCTGAATGCTGTGAATTTCAGCACTTGAATGCAAATGACGCTGTATTTTTGTAAATTTCCTTATTTCGTTTGGACGCACGTGTCTATGAAATTAACAATAGGTTGTTATAAAAATAACTATCAATGGAAATAGGCTCCCAGATCAGCTTTAACTTTACCAGTAAATGTGGTACAGCAGATCGCATTCAGTTTGCTGCGATTTGCCAAGCGATTCAGATAAAGTTTGCTCGCCTTAACTGAAATATCAGTTTAAGGTTTTTGCTGTGAGTGCCAAAAGTGAATTCTAACAATGTTTGCTGGAGTTGAATTAATTTTCAGTTAATACCCGAAATTTAAGTGCCAAATATTTCAGTGAGCGTAATATAAATTTAATTACCAATCATTTTGTCTATACAAATTTAAATCTGATCACAAAAACCGCCAGCGGGAGCCAATCCAACAATCGATATTTTGCACCTGTGAGGTAATTCCTGTGTCATAAACTAAACGACCACATTGTATAAAATTGAATGAGAAATATTTGCTAACGCCATGGGCAGCCCTAAAACTAATAACAGAATAAACAGCGCTGTGACACCCAAACAGACACTTTCCACCACCAACCGTCTCGCAGAGGGACGCACACGTTGCGGGCTACACGATTAGAAACAGAATTAACGACCGCGTTTCGGCGTTTGCCATAGATTACTTGAGATACCTAAGTTGAACGCACATGTGCGAACATGTTTATAGGGGAAGGGGGACTCTGCAGGGGTCGGTTAGGATTCGTTAATCAAGGTGTTGGCCTTCACCATGTTGTGATAGCTCAGGGATGCGTTAGCGACGTGATTGGAAAGTAATTGCATTAATTAACTCGCATCTGATGCTGAGGCGGTGTCCTTGGCTAGTTTTGATTAAGCAGCTGCTTACCGGGTCAAAATCGGGTTGTTGCTAGTAGACTTAAGCGGCGCAAATCTAGGATTAAGAACATCTTAGTTGGTGCATTGTGTATCTTGAGGCTACGCAAAAAAGCATTCATTTTTAGTTGCGCTGATTTATAACTCATTTCCTGACGCATAGCCAAGGGGAGTAGGAGCAGTGCACTGCCCCTAAGCAAAGTGAAATCAAGCATTCAAAATTCACTTACTTCCGGTTATTTTAGTACGCAAAGTAAAGTCGGCCACTAACGAGAAGCTGAGGCAGTGGACGAGTAGCCGGCCACGCCTGGAGTGACCCAATGCTTAGTCGCTTGTGTAATGCGAAGTTAGTAAATGTCCAAATGAATGACTTCACTTGACTTTAGTTAAAATATTTACTCATATTTTGCACCCAGTCGACTAAGGAACATGTGTTTGTGGCTTTTGTACAGCTGTAATACTTTACACATCAATGCGTTCTCAGTTCCCCTTCGACGGTGGGGGAGGGAGGCGAACACATGTAATACTCTGAATTCCAAATACGACCATCAGAAGTTTGGGGCACATGCGTCAATCTATGAATAGAAACTCTGCCAATCAAAATTTACAAAGCTTTAGAAATTCCTTTTCACTGTGACATGCAGCGAAATTCTACAAACAAATATTTTGTCACGTTTAAAGGAGAAATGATTTCAGTTTGATAAACCCTTAATACAAAAATAAAGCTATGCAGGTATATAATCCCAACTAATAACTAATGTCTAACTTTGAAGAGTTAACTGTGTTGTTAGTTAAAATCAAATGTGTGTAGCATGGGAATGATATACATTCTGCAAGTCAATTTAGAAAACAGCTGTTCACATAAACTGGCGAACTTGTTATTTGAAGAATTAAACAAGATATTTGCTTAAACAGCATTGAAAGCAGACATTGGAATATGCATTAAGGCGCACTCATACGAATGTGTGATAGTAAATTGTAGAACTCGTTGCAGGTATTAAATGTTTGAAATATTAACTCAAACATATTGATTTTGAGAACGATTTCAAATGGGTAAATATTTAGTTATATTCATTTTTTAAAGGATACAACCTTGGGTACACTTAAATATGAATTCTCTTTGCAGATATAACCTTTAGCGGCACGCGAAACGACTCGCACCATGCTTCAATCCATTTGTTATTCCACCTGACGCGACCCTTGCGCCCTCCAAGTTGCTACCGATAAGTTTCGCAGTGCCTCTTATTGTGCACAAATTGTCAAGGCTGCATGGCCCCTCCGATGCGGCTGGGCCTAAGCCCCTAGAAACCTCTGACAGCCCCAATAGCAGTCGAGCAGTCGAGCAGTCGTCCAAGCAACAACCCCTCGTTAGTTACGGCCATATGCTTTTTATGTAATACACCAGAAGCAGAGGCTGGGACAGTGGTAGAAGGGGCAGCAGCACAAAGGTTATGCGAATTCCGGCCTGCACATGGGGCAGAGTTGGGTGTGCGCCATACAGATGTGTGCTGGGTGCCCATTCTAGGGTTTATGATCAATCATTCGCCTTGGCTGACTGCGGTTAGGCTGGTCCACCTCTCGCTGTGGCTCGACTAGCTAGCTGCTCGACGTCTCGTCTGACAAATCTTTATCTTTGCCCTGACTTATTTATCCTTTTTGGCCGTTTCATTTTTATTTTGCCAGGGCATTTTATGTCATGTTTATTGATGTGTAAAAGTCATAAAGTCAAATTGAACACTTGTGCTGGAAAATCAGCCGAAACCTCTGCCCCCGAATATTCCAGCCACCCTCAGCGTGGAATGCTATTACTGTCTTTTTTTTCATATACAGCAATCTATATTTTATTTCATTTTAACAAAATTGCAGACGAAAAACAGAGTAAGTGTGAATACCCTGTTAAAATAAAATAATAAAAAAATAAAAACCAGTTTCTTTTAGCGAACATCTGATTCATTTAATATTTATAAACACATTTTCTAAGCAAATAACTTGCTGATTCTCTGCTGCAGGGTATATTGCAGTCGATCAGTGCAATATATGCTCTCCAATCAATTGGAATATTCGAAGCGTAGTATTTGTTTTATATTTTTCTAATTCAATGGTCAACTGTAAGAGGCAGCTGCGACTACTTGACGCTTACCCCAAGTTCCAGCTCAGAGCCGGGCTAACTTAAGATTAAACTTACCTCGTTGCCTTGGAGGCGTTCACATTGGCGCCATCTTTGAACCATTGGAACTGCATGCGTGATGAGCCTTGGGCCGTGCAGGATATGATAAACTCGTTGTCCTCTCGCACAGCTGCCTGCGGTTGATTGACGCTCAGGTCCTGCAACGAAAATGATCCGCAGTTTCAGGCCACAATATTCACTAATTAGACGACCATGTGTAGAGCATGAATGAGAGGGGCGGTTGGAGAAGTTGTCCGGAAGTTCCGGTCCCTAGGCTCCTGTCAAGCGACGCAAATTCTGTGCCGTCGTTTGGGAGCACCCTGAGGTTTCCGGCTTGTCGGTTATGTTAATGCAACCTAATTGCAGGCAGTGGCAGGCTTGATGGCCACCTGATGAGGCCAATTGTTCATGTGCTTGCCGCAATTAATAAATAATTATTTTTGTTGTTGTAAGCCAAGTGGCAAGCGGCAAGCGGCAAGTGGCGAGTGCCGCATTGTTGACGTGTTTATGCGCACATTTATGCCCACTCATTTGTTGCTTTTATTGTTTTATTGCTAGTGTTTTTATTGTCCGTGTTGCTGCCACACGTGCGACAAGAGTAAATAAATTAATGTTTAATTTATAACGGAAATAAATGCGGATACACACATGTATGCATGTGGTAATGCCTGCAAATATTTTATAATACTTTATCTCTTGTCCGCTTTTACAGTCATATATGGTATTTATTAATAATAACGCCAGAGACCAGAAATCAATGTTGTGATGCTCGAGCTGATTGATTGGATCCATTTAACTGATGTCGAATATGTATTTCTGAATGTCAAATTGTAAATTTACTTATTTAATGCTTTTCGAAAGTTTAATTCCAAAAAATTGAATGCAGATAACCAGGACATACAAAAAAAAAATTTAATTCGGATCGAGTCCCAGAGAAACCTATAGATGAAGTCTTGTCTTGTAACTACAGTTAATGTGTCTATGAAGATTTATTCTTGACTATTCTTTGTCGATGATGGTGCAAATTGACTTTTGAAACTTATCAGAGGTACACCTTTCTTCCACACTTACCAGCATATTGAGGGGTGGATTCTCGTCGAAATGATGAAAATTCGAGACCAACGTAAAGTTTCCAATACGTCCACGTTCTACCATTCGGGTTATGGCCTCTCGAATGCGTTGGGAGTCGCCTTTGATGCCAAAGAAGTGAAATGTTATATCCAAGCGATCTGTGGTATTGGAAATTAACTCCAGATCGCTTATTTTGGTAATATTAAAGTTGCGCAAAACGCGTGTGAGCTGCAATAGATTGAATAGAAAACGGATTTTATCAAAGCTATGGATTGATGATTCTTAAAATACGCCGACCACTTAAGGGGTCATTAAATCAAATGGACAGCCTTTCGATTTCCAAGCACAAGGCATTGATTTTTATTACCCAACTAGCTTTGGTCCTTATCCAACTGGAGGCCAAAATCTTTGGGATTACCTTTCCCAGCCAGCTGCCAAGTTGCTTATCATTCGAAACGAATGATAATTTATTCCAGTAAATGGCACCATTGAGCATTGGGCACGCATAAAAAATACAATGTCAATGCTAAAGGTAAAAAGTTGCTACCCTACAATATGTTAACTTGGTAACAGATAGCCGTGAGAAAGCCGCAATCGCAGTAGCGTTTGACGCGTGTCGTGACACAAAAACGCACGATTTAACATGACATGTTCGTTCTCAGAAAATCGGGTTTCATACATGTTAATATTGGAGGCACCAACACAAAACCCTAACCAAAATAACAGATGCAGATATGCAAACATATTATGTATGTATGTAGGTAAGAAAGACTTATTTAAATTTATGATAATCGTATGGTAGGGTAACATTTACAAGCTTACAAAGCATGGGAACATACTTATAAATGTACGAAATATACGTACAAGTGTGCGTATAGACAAACATACATATCACATGCCTAAGTCTGTATCAATACATGACATACACACAGTCTTCCGCACATACAAAAATATATATACATGCATACATATGGTATATAGTCATTTGTCAAAGACCAACTCAAAAAGGAAACTTATAATCAAAGCATCTACATCTGTAAGCCCCAATAAAATTCATGAGAATCGCATAGTAAGGCATCATTTAAAAAAAAGGCAAAAGAAAAACCTCTGCGTTCAGCGGAGGATTTACGCAATCTGTGAATATCGGGAATCGAATCGAATTTAATCACGAGTCAAATGATATTGGAATTATTCAGATAACAAATTTGCAACCAACCATTGACCATCATTTTTGAAAATGTACAGGTTACAAAAAATAAATAAGGAGTGTCAGTCCACAATTTATACGTCACTCGTCGAAAATGCGCTTAAAGCTGACGAATTTCGTACAGCTTTGTTTCATACATTTTCTACATTTGCGTGTGTAATTTTCTAAGCCCCGACCTGGGGAGGTCTAACCATTGTAAAAGTTTCCTTGTAGGGTCTGGTGTGGATCACCAATCTGTCAATCAGTAAGGGCGAATAGTCTTATTTTTAGAGTATAGTTAGGTACTCTTGTACAGAGGAGGCCACTTAAAGTAGTTTCAGCTTTCCTTTCCTTTGGCTCTTTTCTTATCTGACCAACTTTAAGCTGAAAGTTTTTCTTTGGCCCGCAGAAATTGGCTATGAAATGCAATTTTGCTTTTGCCCAACGAAACTTTTCCATATTTTTTTTAGCTCTTGTTGCACCACCGTGTGTCATAATGTGGGACCAGTGTGATGGCAGTGTCTGCCTTATCCTTATTTAAATGATTATTCTTTATATTAAAGTCGTTTGCTCCTGTTGGTCGCCGGCCCCATTCGGAGGGTCATTGCTCTGGCCAAAAGTTTTTTAAAACTTTTGCAGTATTTGCCCGCCACCACGGACCACAACTGTCTACTTAAATATTAATATTATTGAGCTATATCCTCTTCATGGCGCAGGCTTCTAAAGTCAACGACTCTTTTTTCGAACTAACGGTGGAAAAAAGAAAAACTATCACAAATATTTGCGGCACAAGCATAGGATGAAAGTCCTTGTTGCACACGTTCGCTTCAAGCTGGTAACTGTCATTAGAAGTACTGTTAACTTGGCAAGTTAAGGCCAATTCGGCAACGCTTCATTTGCCACCAGAGCGGCATAAAGCGGACAGCCAAAAAGGAGAAGCCAAAGCGGACACAAATGCAGTTTGGGGCATTTTCGGTGAGCAAAATGTGAACATTTACCACACAAAGCAGGCCAACTACAAAACCACCTTAAAAATAAAGAGAAATGGTGCTTCAAGGGCCAAAAAAAGGAAATGCAAGAGATTCAACTTAAATACTTAAGTTTGAGGGCCTATACTGTGCGGTGTTCTACGCGAGATATTTGACAGCATACTTATTTTCTAGAAAGGGTTTAAGCTTTGAAAATACGCTTGTCTATTCATTTAGTCATTCTTTGTGCGTCGGGCATACCCTATTTCGAGTTAATACATAATTAATGTAAAATAATATTAAATTCGATCTTCATCAGTAAACGAGGGAGAGTAAGAAAAACAAACAGACGGGTTTCCTCTTGATAAGTTGTCACTTTGATAAAATACATTTAGATTTTTTCTGCCTGAGAAAAGAATATTTTTTTATTTCAAGCAATCTTGATCAGTTTTACTTCTTGCTCAAGGTTTTCAATGCTGGAATGTAACGTTCTCACATTAAACTACTTAAGCTGCAAAACAAACCAGCGCAAATGCAGTACTCGTCACACACACACACACGCACACAGACGTAACCAATTAGCTCTTTTAATTAACACAACATTAAAGCATTGCAAAATGTGGCAGTTGAAAAAATACGTAAGACCCGTGCAGGAAGAGGCAAACCATGAAATCAAAGCTGACAGCACAAGAAAACTTTTGGCCTTGGCAGGTTTTTCCGGGACATTTTAAGGCTTGCAGAGCCAGTGGGTGGGGGAGAGACGCCTAGCGGGAAAGTAAAGAAAACTTAAAACTATGCGAGACGTGGCGGCAATCATCCGCTTATTGGTAGTTATTACAATAGTTTTCTTTTTGTTCACGCCTTCGAGACGTGCCCGCCGGCCACGGAGGCACTTGAATGGTTCCGTACTTTGGCTTTATAATATTTACTATTATTTTAATTATTTTTTGTTTTTCTGCACTTTGTAATTATATTGCACAAGTGCGAGAGTAATGCAATTTTGTTGCTTTAATTAGAGCGCAGCTCTACGGGCTACTCGAAGAAATTAGCTCTGCTCGGGCTTCCATTGTTCGACAATGCAACATGCTGTGACACTGTAGTGTAAAGTAAAGCCCGGAATGGTTCCGGCCGCCCACTTCAGCGGACGCTGCAATGTCGTCGACGAGGTAAAACTTCACTCAGCTTATGTCAATATATAGTTAAGGAATTAATCAAAAAATGCATCAGAAAAAATAGACAGAAAACCCGAAAAAAAAACAGCAACAACAAAAATAAATATTTTCGGTTAAAATAAAAAAGAATTTTCCGTTGCAACTGTGCATTTTCGCCGTTGTTTTTTAATAAATATTCCATAAAATGAAAACTTGCAAGTGCTGAGTAAAAAATGTGCAACAGTCAATGTGCTGAAAAGTGGCGTCCAAAGTTTACAAGAGCCTGCCTGAAGGTGCGGGGGAGCGACGGCTTCGGCTTCGGCTTCAGCTTCAGCTTCGGCCTGTACGTTTGTTTGCGCCTGTTGGTAAAAATGTTTCAAGTTGAAGAATGGAAAAAAACGCTGATTGTTTGCTCAAAAGTTTTCACAACGGCTGGCGGACGGCTGGTCCAGCGAGGGACGCTATCTTTGGGGGACGGCTCTCAAATTAAAATGACAATCAGATTAAAGTACCTCTTGCTGTGTCATCATTCTGCACAACAGAGCCAATATTAACGTTAGATTTTGTTGCGTTAGCATTAAGCCTTTAATTTACATATAAGTTAGTTAGTTACATATATATTTATCGGGTGGCTCTGTTGGGCTTACTGCGGTGAATCAGTTGTACATGTAATAATTTGTTCAGGCTGCACTTTTAGTTTCGGCTGAAATCAAAATCATCTACGACACTTCATTTGACTTTATAGATATTCATCTTTAAATATGCCTGTAAATTCTGTTTTTCTGAATTTTCTGAATTTCAGTATTGTCCTATGCTTTGGCTTTTTCAGCAACACACCGTGTTAACTATATGTTTGCAAGTGCATTCGGCTGGCTTAAATGTTTCACCCTAGATTGAAGAACATTTTGCCCATGGTCTTTTGAGCGGCTGCCTTCATTCGTATCATTGTTATCTTAACTCTGTGCTAATGGCATTTTAATTTCCACATTCGAGCGTGGGGGAGCGGAAAATCTTGTAGGCGTCGCTTTCCGTGCTGTGGCAAAAGCTGCAAGCAGCTTGTGCGTAGCAGCAGGATATTTACTCAGTCAGCAACTGATAAAGGCAAATTACCAATGCCAAGTTAAATAATAAAGAAAAGAGTGAAGTGGCAACGGCACCAAATGCATATTTAAACGATGGCGGCTATTTTAATTAAGATGCTTTCCAGCTCAGCGCAGCTGCGAAGAAAAAATCAGCAATCTCGTCCTCAATTCGGGAGTCTGGCAACATTCGTAAAACAATACAGTCGAGAAGTACCAGAGAAAAGTGAGACATCTGATGCCAACTTCTTTTTGGTTCTTCCAACTGAGAAATATTCTTTTGGCTGCAAACTTGCTACCTACTAATAGGGCTTAACTGCTCAAAAGTTAACAGTTTAGAGCTGGCAATGGGGGAAACTTTGTCGAGGGTCCTTTAATTAGTGTAGTTAACTTTCGTTATCAATGATGCTAGTCAATGATGCTGTCTTTCTCATCAATGATGCTAGTTGGTTATCAACTTTGATCACAGAAGTTTTTTTAATGGCATTAAAATACGATTTTAAGCCAAATAAATGTCTGAGTACAAGCTCAATATATCTTTAATTGATTAATGAAAAAATAATAGTTACTTTCGGGTTTCTATTTTAACATTATTCATGACAGATGTGATATGCTTTCTGTTGCAAGCATTTAAACGGATCAAAGTGTTAACAAGCAAATAAATATATAGGGGCAATTTTGTGTGATCATCTAAAATCATTCGAGTTCTCGAACCGCTTTAACTCTGAATGTGTCGATCCAGCTCATTTCTGGTTAGTTTAGCCTGTTTTTTTTTTTTAACTTTCCAATAATGTAGAATACTCCCACAAACTAAATGATCCGCCCTCGGTAGCTAAAACGTCGAGGAATGCATTTTGGCTGTGAAGATTCTTGGGAGTAGCAGCTTTGCCAAGTTTTTGTGTTGTCTCAGTGTAGGCGCGGTATATATTTTGGCCCACCAACAGGATGTTTTTATGTTAATGTACTCGAGCCAGCCATTATTCTGCTCTTGCTCCCTTTACTTTCCCCTCTCCAGCTGCTTTAAAGCACACAATTTGTAAACTAAAATGGCCACTTGTCTGCCTTTTGCCATTCACAGTTGCGTCGGTGGCCACACCTTGAGCCAGGAGCAGCAGGCGGACCAGGAGGCGTATCGTCTACAAAATGCCAGGCGTTGTCTTCCTAATCGTTGTGCCGACAGCGAATTTTGAACGGGAGTTGATTTACGGTAAGTAGGCAAAGCACAAGAAATTGAATATGCGCTGAGAGCTAATTAAATAGGAAAGTTACAAATTTGCAGCTCTGCTCACTTGCAGCACAATATTGTGGCATGCCTTCTGGTGGCCCCCTCCATATCCATCGACATCCGCAACCACTTTCACATCCAACAGCGGCTGCATGCGGTGGTGCTTAGGCGCGTAATTATGTTGTTTAGTGGCGTTATTAATTATTTTATGACATCGTTAGAGTGTAAAACTGCTCTCGGCGCCTAAAAGCATGCTCCGAATGTTGCCCACAACAGACCTCTACACACCACACCCACGCACACATGCGAGCTATATCCTCTTTTTTTGATACTCTGTTTGTCCGCTTAAAGAGGCTTCAACAACCAACAGTTTGCTGTCTAAATATTGAATATTAAATTTTAATTAGCCAGACCGAGTGGGGTTAAGTGTAAGCATGTGAAATGGATGCGGCAAATGGGGCTGGTTGTGTTATGTTTATTTACTCGCAAGCTGGATGTGTAAACATCAAGTTGCCAGGGATGTGGGAAGTTAAAGTTTAGTTAGAGAAGGTGAGGAGGTGAGTTAACAATTTGTTGCTTTATTGCAATGCAGCACAACTTATTTTGAGTTTCATTTAATTTAAATGAAACACACGAGACGCTTTGTAGATAAAACTTTCTTTATAAGAACATTCTTTGAATATTATATTCAGCTATTAAATAGGTTTTTATAAAGAAACTTCAAAAATCATCATGAAATGTATTTTAATGAATTTATAAATGGCCAAAGGCCTTCATTGTTATTATGTATTTAAATAGAAAAAGTTATGAATTTAACATTTTTGGCTATCAAGTGTTCTAAGTTTCAAACGATAAATATTGCAGAAGACGTATATAGTGATAGGTTCATGAAATATCATCATATTTTATTCAATTTAAACTAAATGTTAAATTAATTTAACATTTTTCGTATTGTTGCTCTGAAAAGCAAGCGAAATACCAGCAAACAGAGATTATTTTTTGCCACAACATCATCTGTCATTGGGACACTTAGGTTTTAATTTATCATAATCAAAGACAAAAATGCCTACAATAAAAACCTATCAAAAACCATAATTTATGAAACGGAAAACAAGAAAAAGAAATGAAAAAAAAAATATGTCAACTTATCAGGTTCGATTTGGCAATGAGTGAAGCACTGGTTGGGCCCGCTTCCATTATTAATCAAATATTTATTTAAATACATCCATATAAAACAAGACCAAGGCAAAAGCGATCAAAAGGCATCATCATTAATTTTGCCTGTCACCATGGAGAGGTCCTAGCTGATAATGACAATGGAGCTTATGAGTATCGGAGCCCAGGAAGGGGCCGGCGGAAGCTGCGGCAGGGCGTGAACAAAGTTTCTCGTAGTCAAAGTCAAAGTTAAATAAATGATTTTTTCTAATGCAAAAATAGGCAATAAACATGCGTTGGCAGCAGCTCAAAAAGTGCGAAAGCAACTTTCAGGCAAACCAAAGAGAAGAAGCATTGGCAACAAAAATATATGTATAGAAGAACTTGACATGTACATACTTGTGTCAAGTCATTGAGAAGCCGGCAGAGGTGTCAGACATAAATCACAGGGCTCAATGCCATGCCAAAGCGTTCCTAGAAATTTGCAGTCTTCACGTGAAGAGAGAGAAATTGAGAAAGTAGGAAGCAGAGTCAGGCTTTGGACTTATTTTGGCCCACTTGTCCCACATAGTTACTTGTGGGACAAGTGGCCAAAAGTGAAACAAAGACATGGCGGCTCATAGCAAAATTTAATGCTCTGCCCTGACCTAAGCTCATTAAAGCTTTATTTTGGCATTTGTCAATGCTCGGGGATTTATATAACATTTCGATGTCTGTCTCTCCCTCTCGCTGTCTCTTGTGTGTGTTGGCCTAATAAATTGTGATTCTTTGTAAGGTTTTTATGTAGGCTTTGATTTGATTTTTGCCTGCCATTTTATTTATTTAGCTCAAGTGCAGCTTTGGTCCTCATACCCTTTTGTGGGCCTCTGTTAATTGCTGCCCAGAAAAAGCGTGCGCAAATATTAAATAATTCAACTATTAAATTGTATTTGGCCCGCATCGAGAAATTGTGCTGCCAACTGTTGCATAAATTATATAATTAACAATTGCCATTTGTTAACCTAAGCCATCAATTTAATTATTGCAATTTACAGCTATTTGAGCTCTGTGGTCAATTGCTATTTAAATAAAGCGAAAAATTTTGTTGGTTTTGGCCAACCGACCAGAAAGCAAATATTTAGAAAATGCGTTACTTTACGTCGCATCAAATCTCGCTAATTAGAAAAAAATCGTCCAAATCGTCCTGCCGAGGAAAACTTATATACCTGCTAAATCTAGCAAGATTTTGAAGTCCGCTGAATTAAAAACCAAATCAACAATTTTGCCCAGTTGAGCTGAATAATATTTAGCTTGAAGCGGGAAAATAAGCCTTAGCAATAGTTGTCGGTTTGAAGACAGTCGAACTTAAATTAAAGACCCCCCACAAAAAATTTTTGAAGCGCAATTTTTGTCGAGTATGAAAGACGATTGAATGAATGGCAACAGTTGTCCGCCAATTTACCACGGTCACGGGTGGAACTCCCAAGTCCCTAAAACACATATTTTTTAATTTATTATATGGGGACTTGACAAATAAGTTTAAAGGTAATCGGACAAGACTTAAAACTCGTCGATGGGTGGATTATCCGAAAAATGAGAAACACATCTTGAATTAATTTGTACAAATATCGGTTAAAACGAGTTTGAAGCCGATCGGTAAGCGGCTTTTCGCCATTTGCGGGTGGAATTTCTTGAACAGACGTCTTCATCATATAAGGTAACTTCAATGCAATTTGCGGCTTCTTACCGCTTACGGTGCGGGCAACGAGTTGATCACCAATCAGTCAGTCAGGACAAACAGTGTTACATATAGAGACTCCCATTACTTCTTTCACCTTTTCATTTACTTATAGGCCCTTCAAATAATGTTATAACTGAGCCGCAGTCTGGCGACCTAGGTGGCCACTGCCGTCATCCTATGGCCGGCACGGGCAGTGGTAATAATAATCTGAACATCAATCTTCCGGAAAATAACAACGCAATACTACGACTCGAAGTTGAATTACGTGACAAGAATGTGCCCAAGTATCGACGCGGCGGTGTGGGCGGTGCTGGGCGTGGTGCCGGTCCAGGACGTGGCGCTGCAGCGGCAGCTGCGAAGCGGGCCATCCCAGGAGGAGCAGGGGCGCCAGCTCTTACCGGAACTGATAGTGGAGCGTGTGGTCCGAGGGCTGTGCCACTGGACAGACGTAATTTAGTGGTGCCGCTTGAAAAGGTGAGTCCATTGGGCAGTTACCCCACTTCCCCCTGGCCCAAGACTGGGCTAACGTAACACTTAAAGTTGACTTTCGTGCGGTATAGCGACGTGGACAAGGGTACTCAATGACTGTTCTGTTGTGCTCGGTGGATGCACTTAACTGGACGGAACGTGACTGAAGCACTGTGCAAAGTTAAGAGGGGTTTAACAATGTAAAAATGCCAAATTGTCTTGGCTGTGTGTGGTTGGTCAAAGCTCGACCTAAGCGCAGATTTTGATGAATGAGGGTCAGCAGACAGCAGCGCTAGGCGACAACCGGGTCCGAGTCCGAGTCGGATAATCATCAAGATGAAGATGCGCGACCAGAGATTGATGGATGCAGCGTTAAAGTCGGCATTAAGCCACAGACGGGGAGTGGGATCGGGACTAAGTCTCGGCTTGATGGCAATCCAATTAGATCCATAGCCAAAGTCTGTGCATTCGTTTATTGAGCCCCGGCTGAGGTTCTTGTTGTTGCTTTCCGTTGCCAGGTACTTGAGGAGTTACTTGTCAAGCTTGAAATTGAGCACGTTACTTGGACAACAAGCAAAAAAGGTTATTTCCATCACGTCGTTTTCCCGCTGCAAGCCGGCGAATCCTGCGAGACAACACTCCACTGTCTAACGGAGCTGGGCATTGGCACTAAATTGAATTCCAGTGTCAGGTAAGTTGAGACATTGAAAGGCACCGCCAAACGGCAAACGTGCCGGGCAAGTCAACAAGTCCACGCAACAGCTGCTCAGATTCCCACCCCAGCTCCTGCTTCGACTTCATCCGCCCGGTTAGTTTTTAATAAAAAATGCAGCTTAAGCTCACCATCAAGCTCCAGGCCCAGCCACCGGGTCATGCAGTTGTTAGGGTCTTAAGAGCTTGCCAACAACCGGTGGGTGGCAGCGGGTAAGTCCATATTTTGATTGCCTCTAGGCGAAAATTGCTAGAACGCGCAGCTAGAGATGTAGCTGACGGTTTGGCTGCAATGGGTGTGGCTCATATCGATTCGCCACGCAACAGCTGGACAGACCAGGACCGAAAATTGAATGCTTTCATCAGGGATAAGTGCAAGGGCAAGCATTGTTTCAGCATAAGCTAGACGATGATAAAAAAAGTCGTAATGCCAGCGAAATGCAAATATAATTAGGTTATCAAAAACTTGGCCTGGGAAGTCGAAATATCTTAAGGTATTCCTTTAGTTCATCACCGTCTGCTATCTCTTTTTCTTTGTTATTAGAAAGCATTTATGAATATATTTATTCTGGAACTGGAGGGAGAATATTTTCTTATATGTCGCTCAAATTTAAAAAGGTTCCCATCTAGAGGATATTGGAACAATCAAAGCTTTAAGTTCCTTTCCATGATTCGAAACCCAAGTCTAGAGAATTGAGCTAATTAAAAGTAGCAGTGGACTATATTATGTGCCAAATAAATTTCGGACAGGAAATTCGTCTTCTCACTGCTGGAGGACAGTTTCTTGGGATTAAATTAAACAACAGGACTGCCTGGAATTAAGCAAAAACAATGGACTGTCTTAAGTAGCCCTACGAAACAAATGAAAGGTGAACTGACAAGGACCAAGATATGCCTGGCGAGTAAGCAGGCAGCAGTGCCTTGTGAGGCAAGCAGGTGTGATAATCATTTAATGGCATTAAGCAGGTGCATTAAAATGCTGCCAAAGGTGTGGCCAGCAAAGACAAAGCAGAGGATAAGGGGCGCCCAGCTGAAGTGCATCTGTTTACCTTGAAATGAGTGGCAGCTCTATGGGGGGCGGGCAGTTTCGATGAGAAAAGTGATATTTAAGCTGTTTAATGTGCACAGAATGCAATTAAGTTTTGCCCTGCGAGTTCTTCGGAGCAGCTGTAGGGATTAAGCAGCAGCAGCAAGCGCTTCTGAGCTGTCAGATTGCTATATGCCAGGAGCAGTCGTGCAAGTCAACTAAGTGCACAATGCCACAGACTTGCTTTTCCCACAGTTAAAATATTTCCATATTCAAATGCACATACGGCAGCTCTTCAATCTCTTCTCTTGGTTTGTTTTACAGCGTCCTACCTTGCAGCGTGAGCTATGATGCCATCACAGATGCGTCCAACATGCGCGATGATTACAGGTACGTATGAGCACAAGTGCGAATAAGTAAAAGTATGAGTATGAGTATGAGTATGAGTATGAGTATGAGTATGAGTATGAGTATGAGTATGAGTATGAGTATGAGTATGAGTATGAGTATGAGTATGAGTATGAGTATGAGTATGAGTATGAGTATGAGTATGAGTATGAGTATGAGTATGAGTATGAGTATGAGTATGAGTATGAGTATGAGTATGAGTATGAGTATGAGTATGAGTATGAGTATGAGTATGAGTATGAGTATGAGTATGAGTATGAGTATGAGTATGAGTATGAGTATGAGTATGAGTATGAGTATGAGTATGAGTATGAGTATGAGTATGAATATGAATATGAATATGAATATGAATATGAATATGAATATGAATATGAATATGAATATGAATATGAATATGAATATGAATATGAATATGAATATAAGTATGAGTATGCGTATAAGTATAAGTATGAGTATGAGTATGAGTATGAGTATGAGTATGAGTATGACTATGACTATGACTATGACTATGAGTATGAGTATGAGTATGAGTATGAGTATGAGTATGAGTATGAGTATGAGTATGAGTATGAGTATGAGTATGAGTATGAGTATGAGTATGAGTATGAGTATGAGTATGAGTATGAGTATGAGTATGAGTATGAGTATGAGTATGAGTATGAGTATGAGTATGAGTATGAGTATGAGTATGAGTATGAGTATGAGTATGAGTATGAGTATGAGTATGAGTATGAGTATGAGTATGAGTATGAGTATGAGTATGAGTATGAGTATGAGTATGAGTATGAGTATGAGTATGAGTATGAGTATGAGTATAAACATGAGAACGATTCTCTTACTAACAAGAGAAGTATGCTTGTGGGTGTTAGCAGCTAGTTTAGCTTTAATTACGCACCTTTGTCAGGAAAAGATACGTGTGGTTAGCTTTGCTTTTGAACTGACGGCTGCTTTGTCAAAAACTAATTTGAGCATCTTTCTTTGTACGCGTCTTTCAAAGGCGTCTGTCATTTCATTAACTTTCACTTGCTTTCTTTCGCTTTCAGTGCCATTATTTTTCTATAGCTGCTGGCAATGTGACAAGTAGGTTACTGACTTCCCTTTTTTGCACTTGCATTGTTTGCATCGTTTATCCACTGGGCCTGCTCTCTCATAGATATGCCACATGCACTATGGAGCCACTGTGGTTGGCCTGTGTCCAAGTTTATTGCAGCTTTAGTCGAATCTACGTGCATTGTTCTGGGCTTTGTCTCGTTTCGTGCAAAAAGTGAAAATGATGACATTTACATATGAAAGCCAGCGGCTGGAGACATTAACCCTATCAAGGGTTAAATGCATTTGCCTAGTGCACATAATTTATGACTTTCGTCCGTTTTCAAGCTATTCGGAATGTGGGCGTTTTGAGCTCTCTCTCTCTCTCTCTCTCTCTCTCTCTCTGTTCTTTTTTGATCTGTCTCTATGTGTGTTCTATACTTTTGCAGGTAATTGGGATTTCCAATAGGTAAATAGAGTGACGTGTTTATAAGATAAACAATTAATTGAGGTTAGGTTAAAGATTTAAGGACAAGTTGGCTCTTTGCAGAAAAATCAATTTTGGAGTAGTTGAGATGTAAATTGCGATAAAATAATTTTGTTGTCCTTTTTTATCCATGGGAAACTATTTAAAATAACTATTCATTGTACGTAAAAGCCGAAAGTATTAAGTTGTTGGGAGTGCTATGATATTTGTTCCTATGATATTCACTCCTAAAATAAGAAGAAAAGAATATCTAAATAAATGAAACTCACGTCAATATATCAAGAAGGTCTGGCTCTGACACGTGTACTGACTGCAATAGACAGACAAATCTTTGCAAAGTTTGATGAAGATAAGCTAAAACTGATAGACTAAGTAGTTGGTAGCAAAATATATTTAGTTACATAGTTATATTCAGCTGTTGATACCGATAAAAGGATAAAAAAACCGTTTAATTATAAAATCGTTTTAAAGTTAAGAAAATATTCAGCATTAAAAAACGAATTTGATAGAATGAGAAGGCAGCCTTTAGAAATTGATAAATCGACCGAGTGCAGAAACTCTCTTCTGTAAAGAATCTTTACAAATGCGAACTTTACAAAAATCTAACCAATTACATATAGATAAGAGAAAAATTCTTAAAATAATGTGGCAATTAGACGGCTGCTCACGTCTTCGTATGTTCCCACATTAACCACTTTATTTCGCATTACATTTTAAGATGGTGTTTATTTATTTTATCCCTTGCAGCGAGGATGCCGAGGAAACCTCCAAGTGGAACAACTTTGTGGAATCAATTAAATCGAAACTAACAGTAAAGCAGGTGGTGGACGGTGTGCGAGCTGGTGGTTCCTTATCCTTTGACTACCTGCTGCTAATTGTTACCGCCGAGTGAGTACAGTTCGCGATGGTTTTCATTTCTCTGTGGACTCCATGGGTGTCTTGCAGCTCTCTGGCCGCTCTGGGCCTTGTCGAGAATAATTCACCGAATATTGTTGCGGCCATGTTGGTCTCGCCGCTTATGGGTCCCGTTATGTCGATTACATTTGGCGCAATTATCTCGGACAGGGAGCTAATGGTAAGTGGTGCAGCAGCTGCTGCAGTTGCTATTGCTGATATTGCTGCTGTGTATGCGGTTAGCCAAACCCATTTCGACTTGCTTTTGTGCTGTGCACTTGTATGTGGGTGTCTCTCTCTCTCTCTCTGTGTGTGTGTGTGTCGTGTGTGTTTGTGTTTGCCGGGCAACAAATTGTGCAGCGCTCCAGTAGCGTTGCCGACAAAACATTGCAATGGACCGCATAAAAAAATAGCTCGAGTCAAAAATTGAATGCAGTCGCGGCCCGACAATCCATTGGCAGCACACTTTTGCGCTTTGTGGAGTGATTTATGTATGAGAAAGTGACAGATGAAAATAATAAAACCCATTCGCCGAAAATTGTTGTGCCAGTCGTTGGCAGTTCGTTTGCCCTCTGCCATACTATGAAAATTCCTATGGAAATGAAAAGCTCGACGCCCCCAAAGGCCACTCCCGCTGCAGCAGTCAAACGCACAGCTCTGACGACCGTATTTTGTGCGAATTTGTTACACATTTTCAACACTTTTGTGGTAACACTCGGAGAGCCGTTGAGTTCTTTATTGACAGTTTGATGATGTGTGTATAAATGGGCTTTTTCGACTTTGATAAAAAATATGTTTTTCCATGGGCTTAACTAATGCATGCACAGTTTTCCTTTGAAGCCTATATGTATACAACTGCAGTGCTGGAGGCCAATTCATAAGTATGTTTTTCTACTTAACTGAATTGGCAATTTTCCTGTCGTTTTGGAAAGGAAAACAAAATACTTTTTCATTTAAGTCATATATTTTTATAACCTTTATTAATACTGAGAGTATTCAAGTAAAACTGGATAAAAAACAGTTAATGAGGAAAAAATTCAAAGATAAGCTGCTGGTAAAAACTGTTGGCAAATGTTGATATTTTATGTTTAAGTATTCAAATTTATCTGGTCAAAATAATTATGTATTTTTAATCGGAGCAAAGTACAAACATTTTAACATTTGGTTCTAAGGAATATCTATAATCTACTCCTACAGAATTTTATAAGAACACAAAAGCTAATGCTCAGAAAAAGCTTAGTCGATATAATAGGTGCTTGAATGTTATTTGAGTCACTTTAAAATAATTCTGACTAAAATACCAACTTAATATTCCACTAACTATAACTTCAAATATTATATATTTTATGTGTGTATCTTAAAGATTATAAATATTTATATGCTTAGCCGAAACTTATATGTTGCCTCAATCAACTTGAAAATTAATTTACTTGCGAAGAAGATGGTTTCTATTCATGACTCAATTAATCTTAAAGTAGGCCTTTATAATTTTTCCTTGTTTTAATCCTTATTTCTGACTTTTCTACATGGTTTCACATACGCACATCCGCTTCCCCTCTTGAATGCCCATTCAAAACGGGCTAAATTTAAGCCTTCAGGTATGTTAATGTTTTATCTCAACTGCATCACCCTTGCTGGTGTAAGACGACGCTGTGCTCTAAATTCTCAGAGATTCTCAACACTTTATATTTGAATGCAAAAGTTGAAAATGTTGCTATTTATATAACTTCACTTCTGTTTGCGGTCTATAAATAAAAGCGGTCCACGAGTTCATCATCCTCATCTGCCGTCCACTCGACCAAAAACCCAACAAGAAGCGTCGGCAAACAAACTTAAGCTACTTAAATTAAAAGAAAGAACCACTCAACGAATTATCCAAACTCGAAGCAAATAAAACTTGACGTCAACTGCAGCAGTTGCTTCCACTGTTGCCCCCTGCCCGCTGCCCGCTTTCGGCTCTGTCTATGTTTCTGTTTCTGTTCCCGTCGCTATCAAGAGTACCATAAATGTCAACAGCAGCCAGGACAACAGTCGAATTCTATGGCACTGATAAGAATTTAGATTTGTCTGCTGAAGTACTTCAAAACTGAGCTGCGCTTCATAAATTTCGCAGGTGTGCTTTATGATAAACACATTCACGTCGTGTAAGACATCATAATTGTAAAAAGAAAGTAAACAGAAGCTGCCAAAAAAAAAAAAAAAAACAAAGGGAGATTCCACAAGAATCTGCGGCAAACATTTTTGCAACCGCTTTTAATGAGTGCGAGTCAGGTCCATATGGGCCCGCCCTGGGACCAGTTCGGTGTCTGCTGACACAATTTTCCAGACGAGACACACACACATACCCGCACTCACACACTGAGAGCACACGTGTTTCTCTAAGCACATGTCTTGGGTGACGTCGTGTACTTCAATTAAATTTTAATTTAAATGAATATACGACTGTATTTTGTCGCTTTTTTTTGGTTTGAAGTAGCTCCAGTTGTAGCATCTATGCCACAGTAGGGTGTCTAAGAGTTAAATACCTTCAAATACCTTAACCATGCCACTGTTTACCAGCTCTTGCAGCTTGGGTATTCTATACAAGAACTTATTTTTGGACCGATTATTGTGGTCCGATCCGGCTGGTTCCGACAAGTGTGCTGCGATATTTTTAAATCTGAAAAATTAGTTCGTATAGAAACAGATAGACAGATAATATATACTTAAAGGGGTCGGAGATGTCTCCTGCTATATTTTCACATTTCATGAACAAATTATTAGACACTCTACAAGGGTATAAAAACACTAGAGAGAGAGAGAGAGAGAGAGAGGGCTTTTGTGACGAGCGAGATAGCAATATTAGTTTGGCAAATATTTGGCAAAGTCATTTTGTAAATATTGTGAAAAGCATTTAAAACCCTTCACACAAAAATGTCAATTACTCAGCCCAGTGCCGACATCAGCAGGCACATAAAAATTGAGAGCTATGAGTTAAATGTGAAAAAAAAAATATAACAACATAAATAATATAAGCACAAAAAATACAAAATAATCATAAAGTTGCAAAATGAAAACTAAATGCTTCGTCTATATGCATATATGTATATGGCAGCATCTGTCAAAAGTCGTTAAATGTTATTGAAATGCACTTTTTGTGCAGCTGCGGGCAACACAAACACACACTTGGACTTTTGGAAAATGTTGCGTATGCGTTGAATGTGAGCTATAAAATATTTGCAGCCCATTTAAAGTTGATGCAATTGGTTTACACATTACTCATACGCCCAGTGAGCTGCCCTCTTGTTTGCATTTCCCGTACCTGCCTGCATGTGAAAAGCAAAGGAACAAGCCAAAAACAAAACAGACACAAACTTGGAAGTTATCTTTTCACTTAACTTTAATGCCAGTTGGCAAATTGTTGTGGTAGACTCTTTAAACTGCATTTACTTTCTTCAATTTGAAGTTTTCAGCTCTAAAAATTTAAGCAGTTGTCAGCTTGCTGGGGACAATTTCTTTGTATTCGTTGCGCTTCAATTTAGGGTTGAGGTTGGACCCTAAGACGACGAGAACGACAACGACAACGACGACGACGGCGACGGCGAGGACATCAGCTGGTTGACATTAGAACATTTTCCTTTTGTGTGCAGCTGCCAAAAGCAGTTTATGCTGCGTGGCTGCAAATTTGGGTTAACATGTCACGCACCCACTCGCTTCTCGCTCGCGCCCCTCCCCTTGCCGCATCGCGTTTGACAACTATGCTGCAGCTACGCTGCAAAGTATGCTACATTATCGCTTAAAGTGTCGCTGACTGGCGTCAGTTGGCATTCAACATGCAAACCGCCAGCTCTTCCATTCCATATATCTATCCCTGTCAGTGTTTCTTGCTGTCCGTCTTGCTTACAGCAAGTTGCAGCGAAATAAAAAATTGTATATACATATATTTTTAATCTAAAGCCAAAGCAGAGACGAAATGCCTTGTAGGATATTATTATTTTCTCAGGAACTATTTACCGCATAGACTGAGACAGTTCCGGCCCCATGAAGTATGGGCTATATTCCAATGCTTAATGTAAGTCTCTCAGTTTTAAAGCAGGTATTACATTTACATTATATATCGAAGTTGGCCAGATCGGACCGCTATATCACATAGCTACTGGAATGCTAGGTCCCAAAACCTCTTTTTTCATAAAATATCTATTAAGCAACATATCCCAGGCTTATGTAAGTGTATTATTTTTGTTTGGTGCTTTAGCTAAATAACTAACTTCACTAACTCCCTCACATGTCTACGAAGTTAATAATTTTGTTTATCCTTAAGGTATACTTACGAATGGCAGATATCAATATTATGTTAAATCCGGTTTTTTTTGTCAATACTTCGCAGCGCGTGGGCTTTCTGAGCTTGGCCTTGGGCATGTTGATCTCCTGTGTTTTTGGATTCTGTTTTGGTCTAATTCTCGGCACCACCGAAATGCCGTGGGGTCAAAACGCAGATTGGCCTACTGAGGAGATGCGTGGCAGGTAAGGAAAGTCGAATACAATTAATGTTAATCAGCCCAACAATTGCGACAGATTTGTGAAAATTTGTCACGTCTTGTGCTATGTTTGGAATAAGAGCCGAGCAAATAACCATGTCAAGTAAATTAGTTGGGTCCACAGAAGCATTTTTAATCTTTCAGTTGATTGCCATTATTACCAACAAATGCTCATGTGCTTGGGATATTTTTGTCTTCGTCTTTGGGGATTTGCATTACTCTTTGAACTCAAGAGTACATATGTAAGTCGATCAAAGGGAAAACTGAGATGCTCTTTAGGAGAGCATTGTGTTGAATGTGTTGATTGAAGGCTGCGTTAAAATGCCAGCGGATGTTGCCCTTTTAAAATTAATTGAGTTCTGCTTGACAGGTGGCATATTTTGTTATGGAGTCAAATTGTAGAATGACGATTCTCGTGTCTTAAGAAAAGTTAGAAAATGATGGGTGAGAAGATGCGTTGCCTAGCGACCATGTCATTAGGAAATCTGAACAATGCGTTTCCGGGGTTTAATTTCAGGCGTTGAAATTTCATTGACGCATGTAATAGAAGCCCAAAGAGTTGGCCTGACTGTTTATAAATACATTGGAATATTATTTGACATTGAAAGAGTAATGAATAAATTCTTAAACAAAATAATCCTATTTTTAAACTTAAAAATGATGAACTGATATTTTGAAACAAATTCGCTTTTAATTCAGGCAATTAAAGAAGGAATTAGAAGTTTTGTTTATTTTTTAAGCGGAGCGGAGCCTTGAACGGCTTTGATTTTGAGACAATGGAAATCCATTAAGTATGCTAATTACGCGTCGGCTCAGCAAATGCCAAAGTTGGCTGCAACTTTAAGTCAGTGTCGGGAATCTATGAGCGAAAACCTAATAAATTACTTGCAAATAATTCAACTAATCTGATCCGCTCGACCGAAATGTGAGGCGTGCGCTCATTAGGCAAACACTCCCTAGGTTACCCGCACCCTTCAAACTCAACTTCCTTGTTCAGATACTCAGGCAGATACTATAGACCATAGACGCTTGGCAAGTATATGAACGCACATTTATTATAGCATCGTTTTTTGCCAGCTTGCCAGACGATACAAAGCGCAAATCTTGAAGCTGCCACGCGCCGACTGCGTAAATCTTTTGTGCCAGTGGGCCAAATAGGCTTAGGCCCTAAATAGACACGCCCGCAGCCACACCGCACCGAATTGCAGCGCACCACATCACACCACACCACATCGCACCACACCGCGCAGCGGCAACAACAATAAATTAAGCTCAGACGCACTTCCCCGGCAGCTGTGCGTAATGAATGTGTGTCGGCAATTGTGTTAATTGCGCAAAATAAATTGTTAAAATAATAATACAAAAGGACAGACTCTCGGCGCGTCATAGAGATAGAGACACAAGGACTTGGCTGCCAAATCTGACAGCTAAGTGTGCACGAGTTGAGTTCTGTATGCGAACATGGCCAGCAGACAATGGCCAATGCACAAATACAAACACAAATCATCACAATAATAATAAACAAAAGAAAGGCGCTGGCATTGGACCTGATTGCGTGATTGCCTCAACCTGAATACATACGCTGGAAACCCCACATTTCTCATCCTGTGCATGCGTTTCCGATGGCCAGTATTCTCTAGCCCGAACAGCTTCGATCGGTGCCTTTGGGGGCACCTAATTGTGGCACGTTGCGCGTGAAAATAGCTTTGTCACTGCCCACAGAATTAGGGTAATTTGTTTGGCAAATCAGCAACTGGCGACTCTGTACCAGAAATTTCAGGAAATTTAGTATTATTAGATAGCATTTTTTTGTATTTTATGTACTTCAGCTCTTGTTTTGGTTGGCTTTTTATACCCTGAGCTCATCACCCAAAATAGGTAAAAAGGGTATAATGGTTTGGTGAAAATGTGTGTAACATACAGAATAAAGCATCTCAGTCACCATAAATAATCGAGTCAATCTGGCCATGTGTGTTCATCTACTGTACGTATGCTCTAACGCATCGATTTTATAAATGATAGAGCCTTGAAATTTTAATAATGCCCGCGCTGTTTGAGTTAGTTGCAAATAATCGATAGTTCTTCTTGTTTCTAATGAATTTTTAAACTTTAATATATACCCTTCTCGTCCAACACTAATATTTATCGAAAATATACAAAAGTATTTCAGATTCATTCCATTATATTACATTTTCCCACAATGTATGAAATATGCTACAAATTTAAACATTTAATCCAGCATAAATTAATGGAACGTGAAAAATAAATTATTATTGTGTGATTAACAAAAACATGACAAGCAAGCTGAAGCATTTTTCATCTAAAGAAGAGTTTTATTTTTTATTTTTTTTTTATTAGATATTTTATTTGTTAACTAGCTTTTGAGGTCGCTGTTGCCTTATGGGTCATTTGTGCGTCTTAAGTTGTGAGTCGCCAGGTTTTTAACAATGTAAAAACTTGTTTAAGTTTTTTTAAGACAATTTCTTTACTTTTTGTATAATTCGAATTCTGAGTCGGTGCACATATTTGTTACGACAGCCAGACTGTCCGGAATGAAGCCCTCCTAAGTTTTTTCCATACTGTTGGGGCTATTGACAAAGGTGATATTATGCAGTTGCTAATTTATGGGACAAGCTTCAAACTCAACAATAATTGAGCGCAAATTGCGGCGCATAATAAAGTTGTGGCTTGATAAAAAGTGAGATGCATAATTTTTTGTGAAAGTTATAGGAAAAATTACAGCTACCGCGAAGTGTAACCAAAGTCAAGCGCCATTAATCAAGCAAAGTTGGCCTGAGGCAAGGAAAATAAAAGCGCGAGTTGCCCCGTAGGCGCAAATGAGGTGCATGAATAAAAAAAAAACACCACAATGAAAAGTTTCAAAACATTTTCACAACGAAATTTTTCACCGGCGACAAGGTCGCGCACCGGAAGTGATAACAAAAGCCGCTGACACTTGACAAAGTTGCGAGTTGACACACCAAAAAGAGAGGGAAAACAGCGTGAAAATCAGCGCCACCTGGGGGCGTGTCCAGTTGACAGGGCAGATAAGCAATGCCACGGACAGCCGCTGCCCAGCTCCCAGCCGAATATAACTCAATTTTCGGTGCCAGCGTCGCTCCGGTCGCTCACAGCTGGCACTTGTCTTTTGTGCTTTTAATTAATTCTTGTTTTATTTCAAAGTTGCCTTCCCAATATATCAAACTCTTCATTTCAACTTGCAGAGGCAACGTGCGCGCACTGTGGATGGGCGTGCTCTGGGCCCTAACATCTGGCACTGGCGTGGCTGTGGCCCTACTCCAGGGCTCGGCCGGGCCGCTGATTGGCGTTGCCATATCAGCATCGCTGCTGCCGCCCGTTGTCAATTGTGTGAGTATTCGAAATGCATAACAAAATTCAAAACAAATATAAATCCTCGAGCGGAGTCTGCCAGACTATTAAATACCCCGTATACTGCAACACAGATACAAAAAAAAAAACATTTTAATGAAACACAAACGCGCACACATAAAACTGAACTCCTTCTAAAAATATTTGTTTCTTCTTCCATCGTTGAATTAAATGCTTGAATATAATTAAAACAAATTTCAAGACAAAATGCGAGTCGACTATACCTAATTATGTGTGTATCTAGCATTTTATGCTCAACATTAATTTAATATATATATTTCTCGAATTTTGGGGAAATAAAGTATGTATTATTATGGGAAAACCTACATTCGAGGATCTGCTGTGTGTCACATACATTTGCAAAGCTACATATTTTATACAATTTTGCCATTTACCAATTTAACATACACAGGGTATACAAAATATATTTTTTTAATTGGTAAGCCGATGCTTGAGCACAAGAGACTTTGACGACAAATCTTCGTACTGATTGTCAGTGGCAACATATGTTATTGGCCTGTCTTCAACCATTGTTAGCGCTTCCCTGAAGCTAAAATCCTACTTGCTGGTGCTCACAAACAGTAAAAATTGTTTGCACAGTTTACGTCTTGCTGCATGTCCGTTTGAACAAGATATTTTTGACTTTACTTAGAGCGGGACTCTATGACTTTATTTTAGCTAGACACACAAAATTTGAATATACACAAGTTTTGTTAGAATCACTAAGCTATTCAAACGAATCAATATTTGCTTAGTTTACAATTCAATGCTTAAAGCTGTTACAGTTCGTTCTTAGAACCGAATTTCAGTTTCTATTCTGGTATCCTATTCATTGTGTTCATTCTTTCAGGCTGATATCTAAGTTTGAGTACAAATCATTTACTAAGGCGATACACTGGGTGACCGCAGTATTTCAGTTGGATTAAGATAAAAGAACAGGGCATCTTGCAGTCGGGAGCTGTCAACTGCTATGCTCTTATTTATTTGAATTATTTTTTATTGTTTACCACTGCGATATATATTCTTGAAATTTTATTTCTATTTTATTACCGCAAATATTTGTGTTCTAGAAATTCATACTGACCAGAAAGGAAAAGCTAGAACGAAAAGGAAGAAATATATTTACTAAAAAATAGACCTAAAGTCTGAAAGCATTTTGACTGAGGTTAGGGCAAGAGCGTAAATCGGCATTGCATTCCTTGTGGGAAGGCTTTGTGACTCGAACATAAATTAGGCAAAAATACAATTTGCTCGATTAATCTGAAGTGCAGGGCACAAAAACTTTTGCTCGTAAATCTATCCCACCGATTGCCGAGCTGTAACTTAGCCGTGGCTCAAGCACTGTCTCTGGCCGGAGCTGAGGCTTAGGTCCAGCTGTTTGCCTATTTTGTGGCAGCTAACCGCAACGAGTGCATAAATTCCGACCCAATTTTCAAGTGCGAATTGCGCCCAGCACGCAGGCTACCGGACGTTGCGTTAAATTATTAAGCAAGCACGCTCAGTGGTCTGGCCTGCAGATAGGTTTGGGGGGAAATGCATGCAAAAACTTGCACAGCGGAAACGACAGTCCAACAGCCAAAACAAACAAACCCCCGGCGACACGAGGTTGTCTGACATTTATCAATTGTGACAGAAAGACAATGGCACAAGGCGGCAAGTCGGCAAGCAGTCGGGAGGCGGCCACGAGCATGACAAAATGATGCAAGAGAGCAAATTATGGAAACGGGCACTGAGCTTTGGGCCGTGCTCCCTGGTCGTTCCTTGCTTGCTGCATGTGCTGAAACAATGGGGGCAGAGATCGCTTTATCATCCCGACGACTGTGGTCGAGCAAGTGTGCAAAGCCAGCCAGCAAGCTAAGCCTTTGGCATCGCAACCGCCCCCGCTTCCGATCCAGCCGTCGCCACCGAATACGCCCTGCATTGCACCGCTTGCTGCATCGTTTTTTGGCTTATATGAGCTGAATAAATCAGACACACGCACTAAAACTCTGATGCTGTCAGCTATGTCAGGCAGCACTTGCACGTTTTTAAACTAAAATCTGCTAACTGCATCGCCCAACAGCGTGCCACAATTAATTGCACGCAGACACGTCAGGCAACGGCGCGTATGAGTAATTACATTTATGCTTCTCTCATTACTCATACGCAAAGTTGTCCGCCTGCAATCACTATGGGTTCGCAGAAACATAACAATTTTCTAATAGATAGATAGTATTTTAAATAATTATTACATTTGTGCTATAAAAAACGTTCTTGTTTTCAGATATGCCTATGTTTATCTTTAAATAATAAGCTCGCAATGGCAATTAGTATGCAATATGTTGCTCATATTAGTGGCGTATATTTGATCAAATTATTTACAATTTGTCTTTTTTAGTTAAAGCCGGAAGTTTCGACTTTCTTTTTAAGGGTACATAGTCACAATGAATAATGGCAGTTTTATTTACTTGCATGCTAACTTTTAATAGACTTTTCTTAGAGGGAAAAGAATTGGTCGTCTTTCTTTTGCAATGAAGAAGAACATTAAATTAGCTAAAAAGCCATAAATAAAAAAATAAAACAACAAAAAAAAAAAAACATGCCAACATAAGAAAAAGGCCACACTCACATGTGGCATAAAAAAATATATAGCATACACACACACACATTTGCACGAGGCACGAACTTCCGGAATGCTTGGCCAAGCGCTGAGTCATTATAATTTATAAGAGCAACAGAAAAACGAAAGAGCGAAAATTCAAGAAAAAATATAAATAAGGCACAGAGCAAACAATGCGACAGTAAAGTTGTTTGTATGTGCGTGTGCGTGTAAGAGTTACAACAATTCACGGCCGAAGTCGCTACTTAATATGCTAAAGGCAACACCCGTGCCGCTTTCAATAGGAATTTGGCAATACGTCCGCAATGACCCTATGACCTCAAAAGCCCATGAGTCCCTCCCAAACGTTAACTCAGTTGTACTGGCCAGTGCTTGACATTGTCTGCTACTTATCTTTTACAGGGTCTTTTTTGGTCTATCGCCTGCATATGGCTCATCTATCCGGAAAAGCGTATACCCCACTTGAAAAACGAGGCGATGAACTCCACCAGCGCCTACCCATTCCTCTATACGGACTATTTGCCCACCGAGTTCCTGATCAATGGCATTGTGTCCGCCTGTTTGACGGTCGTAAATGTAATTTGCATATTTATAACGGCCATAATAGTGTTGAAAATCAAGGAAGTATCGGCGCCATATACGGCCAGTCCGGATCTAAAGCGGTAAGTGGAGGCCCTACGCCGATTCAAAGATTAAAATTTTGCATATCAAAGCAAGGGAGTTCAGTGCATACGAGTGTATGCGATACGATGATATGTGCCACCAATAAAGTCAGGCCAACTTTGTGATATGCACTGAAGTGTTCTTAATAGCAGAATACTTGCTTTTAAGCTTATCATTTCCGGTATGTGCGTCCGTTATATGGCCAGCCGACCGACCATTTGTAAATGTAATTAATAATAGCATCTGCAGCAGCAATAACCGCCAGCAAACTGAACGAAAATAATGTTCTGTGCTCAGTCGTTTAATCAGTATATAAGTTCTGACTGGGCAGAGCCATGAAGCAGCCAAAGAGCATGATGAGCGGAAAACTGTTTTTTGACGTTTTCCTTAAAATCATTTTCATGAATTAACAACCCAAACATTTATTAAATGGTCTCAGAGTTTGATAAAAGCCAAGGCAAATTATATATTTGACTAATGTTAATTTATTTGTCAACACAGGTGGCACAGAGAGAGAGATAGTGAGAGGGGGAAAGAGAGACAAAATGGGAGACTGAATATGTGCTCTAAACACATAAGCATACAAGCATACAAAAACCTGGCCCAAGTCAATTTTAGCGCTTAGCGAAATGTTAAGTAACACTTAAGTTTCAGAGTAAATATATTAAAGTCTGTCAGACCGAATCAACAATCAGAGTGGTATAGACAGATTTAAAAGGTGTGCATATAATACATTTAATAAGCATTAGGTCCAGAGCACATTTTGCAGATGACAAATCGCATTATTAACTGGCTTATTGCTTGCATTTCATAAGAAGTTGGCTAATGGAAATAAATGAGTTTTATGAGTTTTATTGCACGCTCTACTATAATAAATAGCCGTCTAAGTCGAATAGACGCCACTGACCCTATATCCTCTACATGAGTCTGGGAATCAGCGCGCATTAATGCCCGCCCACTTGCTGGCTGGGGCATGTCTGGTCTGCTACGTGGCCTTCAATCTGCTAAAGTGACGCATTCAGTTGTGTGAAATAATTTTTTCTTGCAAAACACTTTCAATACTTGCGTCATAAACTGCTCGCAAAATTATACACGCCACAGTTTTTGTTGCAGTATGCATTTTGTCGCCTATTAAGGCAAGCGCACGCTCCACAGCCTGACACCCAATAGCCCCTGCCATGCCTCTGTTATACCCTGCACCTAGAAAGTCAGGCCAAGAGAGGGTATTCAAAGGGATGCGTGTGCTTTATAATAGATAATTTTAACTACTTATTAAGTAATCAGCCTTGTGGGATGCACATCATGAATTATAATTGTATAATTATCACAATATTAATTGTAATATTATTATTACTATTATTTAAGGGGTCACAGGGTATCTTATAGTTAAGCAGTCTAGCGGACGCCTTATTGTTTTACTATCTCTTTGTCTGTGCACATTTAACAGTTGTTTATGCAATATTTGTGTTTGCTCTGCTGCATTCGACTAGCGACAGCCCTCGTTGGAGGGCAACGCACTGCACAAATAAATATCATGGATGGCAAAGTTTTTATCATTCTTTCGTCCATATGGCTCCGGGGCTATTTCCAATGATTTCCATTCCGACTGGGCAAATCTTGCAATACGCATAAAGTGCATGCATTTATATTTATTTATTGAAACTTTGTTTGCTCAGCTTTGGGAAATGGGAGATGTTCTTGTTTCAAGTGTGGAGTTTTTGTTTTTACCCGGGTGGAGGATATTATAATTTTTTCATGAAATGTGTAACGCAAAGATGAAGGACATCTCCAAGTAAATAAATGAACAGTATCAATAGAGTCGATTTAGCCATCTGTCTGGATATCCTATTTATGCTAAGTAGACTGTTTGAATACATCGTAATAAGACTTAGCATAGGAAGAATTAGAAGAATCGTACAAAATCGGACCTCTATATTTTACGGTTCCCTTGCGATCAGTCGCCAATTGTAAACTATTATAACTTGGCGAATACCAAGATAAAATAAGGATATGCAGGGATTCTGCAACCCAGCTAGAACAAATTTTATCTTGAATAAAATATTGCAATCCCAAATTTTCTTGATATGCTGCGCTTCGCTTAATATTATTCCATTTAAAACCCATGAAAAAACGTAGTATATTTTATTTATACCCTTAGCTAAAATCCTTCAATCTATTTATAGTTTCTGGGAAACTGATCTTCGTACTGTACGCAAGACGAACCGCTCCACGTTCCGTCATCGACAAGGAACGCTCCGAGGCGGGGCTGTTGACAAGCTCATAAGGTAAGTGTAGATGAAAAACGCGATGCATGAAATTCCGATTTTCGGATTCGTTTATATTTATATTTTGCAATTGTTGTTTGTTGTTATGGCGGTTATTGAGCACGTGTGCGTGCGTATGTATGTGTGTGCATGCGTGTGTGTGCTTGCGTTTGTGTGTGTGTATGTGCTCTTGATATTCCCCGAGGCCAGCGCAATTTACTTCTTGCTCAAAGGAATGGGAGCCACACGTCTCAAAACAATTTCGAGAGGTAAATAACAAAAGTATTTATACTCATATGTCTCAGCCCCACTCCAAGGCATTGTGTTGTTTTTAAGGATATAAATAATTTTGATGGCGGAAAGAAAAGTGGGCAATGTACAAAATGTTTATCGCATAATTGAAATCATTGCTAGAAATTTATGACATTTTTGTGAAAAACCGTAAAAGAAACATTACTGCGCCGTATGATATACAAAATTGGAAGTTATTTGAGGTTTCCTTAGACAATTCCGTCCACAGTTTTACACAGAAATTAAAGCAGCAACATTATAATTTACAGAACACTTAAGGCTGACCACATATATTATTGTTTTTTTCAATTACAAAAAGAGAAAACATTCGTTAAGCGAGATCAAAGCAGAATTAAGCCTCAATTAGGGTCAGAAGCGGGTTTCGGGTAAACGATTCCTTGTATAAATTACCATAAAAACAATTGGAATATCACACTTGAAATTCATGTTCCAAATTAGCAACCAGCTGCTGGCGTTTTTAATTTAACGCCCAGTGACCGCGCTATTTGTTAAAACAACAACTACAACAAATTTATGGCCTGGCCACACAAAGGGCATTGCAAAATTTCCACAAAAGTTTTTCATTTTAACGCTGAATGTAAATTTGCAGAGGAGGTATTATAGTACTTATTCGGCGCTTGCTAAAAGTTTAATATCAACTACATTGTAACGTGTACTCGTTTTGAAACGAACCTCATGGAAGCAACCCTCCTGTTATTAACAGAGCGCCAATTGCTAACAGCCAATTAACATGATAATTGCATATACGTGACATATTGCCAGAATTGAGAAAATTCGATTTTTGAACTAAGCTCCTTCTTTCACTTTCTGAGTATGAAAGTGTAAAGCAGTTTCGGCGCGTTACTCTACGCGTGTTTTTGCAATTAACGCTTTTTTGTACATTTATCTTATCCAACAGTGGTGGCAATTACCAGGGCCTAGATGAAGCCCGTAGTGCCAAAATGGACACAGCTCTGGAGCGAGCCCTAGCAGAGGCCGAAAGCGATGTTACTTTCAGGAAAGTCAAACGGATGAGCTACTCGAGCAATGCGGCGGGCGGAGTAAGTATCAAATAAGAAATATATAAATTCAAATAAAATAAGCGCCTCCCACATGGATAAATTTATCCAAAAATGATATTTTGGCATGCAACCAAAGGCATGCCTTTAATATATATCTTAACAATTTCTGTACCGTTATGTTTTAATCTTTCCCCAGTAGGTATGTGTTAAATGATTGTTTAAATTTGGGTGCAGCAGCTAAATTATTGCTTTCTCTTGTTCCGATTTAATCCCTCTAACGCGCTTTCTCCTTCTTACACCTCTTTTGCCAGCCTCTCCTTGTCGCACTAATGTAAATCTTTCTCCTCTTCGCACCTGCCCGACACGTTGACTTTGCAATAGATGTGGTGGTATCGGATGACGTTGTGGCGTTAGCTACAGTCGCAGTTGTGGCTGCTGTGGTTGTTGTTACGCAGTCCTACGTTGCAGCCATGGCGGTACAGCAGGTGGGAGTGGGTGTGGCTGTGCATGCCAGTCCATTGGCCTGCGGCAAATGGAACGGCATATGTCCAAAAGGGCGCAGTCGAACTTAATTTTCGCAGTGCACATCGTAACCAACTCAGTTTTACTAATTAAAAAAAGGTATGAACTAAGCTTGGGTCCAAGATTTATATTGCTTACCCAGCTGATTTAAATATGCAAAATGGTAAAAATTAGTTTTTTTTGGTATTTAATCAGTTGTTAGCTGCTACGCGTATCATATATCCAAATATGAAACGGATTACGCACGAGTTTCTTCAATTAGAAGCTGGCTAAAATCAGATCAAATGTTTTAGGCTCAATTCTTTCATGCAATTTAATTTTATTGGGATTTAGTGGCTGTCAGCAATTAATTCTGTATCACAACACGGTTTCGTCTTCTGATGTTAGCTCCATTTCTGCGTACAACGATTCGAACACCATTTCCATTTGGTCTTACAATTCTTCTGATGCGTCTGTTTCCTCGTCGAACTCCTCCTCTCCGCCTCCTCACAACAACTCGGACGCGCCTCCTCCTCTTGCCACCCTTGTTGCCACCTGATGTCGATGGTGTCGTGGAATCTGAACCGGCCACAGGAGTTGATGTCTCACTATCGCTTGGTAATAAGGTCGTATCTTCTTCTTCTTCCTCTGTTGGATCCTCTGGAAGAGTGTCATCAGCGCATTCTGGATCGGACTCGTTGGCTGGATCGTCACAGTCGATGCAACCAACGGGATCGCCAGGTGTGTCGCAAATTTCCGCACTGCCCATCGGTACGCAGGCCATAAACAGCGCCAGAATAACGAAGCTCAAAGTAATTGTTTTGACTCTCATCTTAATCCAATCGAATGGCGAATGATAAGAATCAAGCAGAGGTTTCGCCTTTTATAGGTAGTTTCAAATTCGATCTACTACATCAATTGAATATTTGGACAAGTTTATCCAGTCGCTTGATTACTTTGCGTGTGGATTTATTGTTTTAATTTTGAATAGGTAAAAAGAGTATAAAGGGCTTGAGCGAATGTATGTGACAGGCGACGACCTAGGTCGATCTAGCCTTGGGAGCTTCAAAACTACAGACATGAAAAATATTTGATTCAAAACATATGTATATAGCAGTATTGATTTTAGTATGAAAATCTACATATAAGTATATGCTATATATCATTATCAATATCTCGCATTCGGCGATAGATTCAGGGCATCTCTTAGTCGGGCATTCCCGATTCATAATACTCGTATATCACATTTGCTCCAAAAGAAGACGTCATATTTGAATTGGATGTACATCTGAGTATTTAATCAGTTGTCACTTTCAGATAACAATATAAATAATCTACCGGCTTTTTTTTTTTGATTATTTACACAAAAGAATTATCTATCGACAGTGTAAATATACCAAAAACAGGTGCATTGGAATCAGCATTTCGGTTTCCTATTGAAATATTTTATATGTATGAATGCTAGCTATTTGCCATCTTTTTAAGTTAATGGATAAAACAGGTTTTTATATTGACAAGTATACTTTTAGGCCTTAGATACCAACCCTCAGTCTACATTTTGTACGATCGACGATGGATATTTTAATTAGAAAATAGAGTGAATGAATTAAAAGTACTTGTCATAATAAACATAAATCAGGTAATATTTCGGAACAGAGCAATATTAGGAATTAATATTAGTGTAGAGATGTTTTTATCTACTTCGGTTCCTTTAGAGAATATATCTTTCCGATATAGCATAAAGGATTTTACATTGCTTTGTGAAAAGATATAATAATCTAAAAAATAGAAGGCATTTAAACTCAAACTCTATGACCTTCGACACAAACCCTGCTACTGTTCTTTGGGAGCTAGGGGTATACCTGTAATTTGTCTTGGAACTCAGCACATTTACTTTGATACAAATAATGATATTTGTAATTGCAACAAGCATAACAATTAGAATAACAATAAGTATCTGCTTATCGCATTTGTCAAGACCCTTTCACGACCCTGGGGTAAGACAGCTTTTAAAGTAAATTACCCGCAATTACGAGCAAAAGCGAGTGACTACGGTACATTAAGAACTGACCTCAATCATTAGTTGATAAGCGCGGCAAGAGTTGAATGTACAAGCCACCCATGAGCCACAGCGACGAGCAGGAGATGCCAGCCCAGACACTCCAAGGAAAGACAGAATATGAACCAAGTGAGGGGTCATCATAAATCAATGCGTAGCTCAGTGCAAGGGAAAGGTCAGCCCCAGTCGCGCCCTTTGTCGCGAAGAAATAACTGGGGATTGCATGTTTATTGCTGAGAATGGGCCAAGATTTATGGTAGATCCAGATAAAGTCGTTGCAGCGAGCAAAAACAAATGTCTGCAAGCGACTGCAGTGAGTCCTTCCACGAAGGATGTCGCAACATAGACAAAAACTGCTTCGCATGCTGGCCCAAAATCCAGACTCTTCGCTGGGTGTGCCGCGGACGTCGAGCTTGCGATGTGGAGATTGAATTGAAGACGTGCTGCTCGGAAATTGAGTGACAATTGAAATATGTCAATTCAGGGATATGCAAAGTAGTTTTTGGAGGAGATTTAAAGTAAAAATTGAACTAAAAGTTCTTCTTTGTATCCCAACCTGGATAATGAAGGATGCGTTAGAGTCATTATTAAAAGATAAGAGTCTAGGATTTGGCAGGCCGGAACAATAGCTGCTGAGTAGCAAACTTTTAGTGTAACAAAGTTAAAAAGGTTAAGTATACGCATGGGATACACGCGAATTTAGATGATTATCAAAGAGTTTATTATCTGCCGCTACGCAGGAAAGGAAAAAAAACTTTCGTAATTTCCCGTTTAGCAAAGGGACGAAAGTCCCAATTAAAAGTTACTGGGAACCGGGGAGGCATCCAAGCGTCAATTGCCACAAATCAACTTTTACATTAATTCATTTTGTAGAGATGAAAGCCGAGGTGGAGAATGAAAATCCAAATGGGAAACGAGTACAAAAATCAAAACGAGAACGAGAATGTCAAGCAGGCACTTGAGTGAGTGACAGTCAAGACATGCTCCAAATATTTAAGGCCTCAGTCGAAGCAGAGTCCAAAACAAACTTGATAAGTTGCTCCGGGGGCTAACAGTTGGGGGGTTACACTCTGAACGGCTTGTAATCTATTTAAAGTGAGTCGCGGCCACTAAAACTCAATTAACCCCGTTTGACGCAGCACGAGGCAATTGAAAAAGACAGAGACGGCAAGACAAATCAAAAAAAGAGGGCTAGAGGGAAAGAGAGAGCCGAAAGAAGAAAAAAAAAATACCACAGACAGAAAAGAACGTAGAAATCAAGGCAAAAGATTACAAACGGAAATGGCTGGACATTAAGTGGGCTTGAGGGGGGCTCTTCTATAGATAGATATATGCATGTTATATAGGCGTGGCATGAACGGCGTTCGTGGAGAATTTTTCACTTAAAACCGCATTGATACTCAATTACCAGTGAATGGGTTGCCAGGTTCACGGATTGCGGGGCCGCTGCCACTCGAACTTAAGCGGGAACCGCGAACAGCAGAGGCGCAAAACAAACGTCGGATGTTGAGCACAGGAAAGCGGAAACACTTTGCAACGGAAATGAAACATCAATTAAAGTGGCGCACTGCTCAACGGCCGCACGAGATACGCTGGCAACCCTGCTCGCTGCCAAAAATATATTGCCTTTCGTCCAATGCCGCCATTGTTAATCCTTGCGGTAGTCGCTGCCATTGAGGCCAGCAGCGGCACGAGAACTGCCACGGGCCGGGTGGCCTGAGTGTAGCCACCCCGTGGGTTGTAAGTTCCTGCAAATCTCGCAAGGGCAAAGCCCCATTTTTCGTTAGGTTACGGCTTAATTGCAAGCCAGTGCATGGCATGGGCATGGCCATACATGTTCTTATTTGGCCCACGACAGCAGGATAAACAATATATTTGGGATGAATATTTTGTAACAATTGGAAAACATTCCCTGTCAATAGCTGGCTAAACAATTTTAAAACAAATACAAATATTCAAATCTGTATCGTAGTGTATTTTAACTAAAACTCTCGTTAAAGCTGTTGCATAATTTTGTCGTTATTAGCTGTGAAAAAAACTTGAAAATTTAAAAATATACTCGATTATTTCCGCGTCATATAAATTGTTATCTTTTTTTGGGCCACGCCCACAAGGGCGGGTAACCATCAAAATATATAGCTCTTCAGTATAGTAGTAGGCTAGTAACCAAATTTGGCAAGTCGATTACACATGAATTTGTACAAAGATATGGCAACCACGCCCACAGCCGCCTCGAAAATTGAAGAGAATCGAAATTTTCTTCAAGTCACAATTTAAAATTCACTTTGTGTGAGGTTTTTTTTAAAGAATAATTACATATGCGAAGCAAACGCAGGGAAATAAAATAAAAATTAAAACAAGAAATGAGTGTTACAATTTTGAATAAAAAAGGTTTACATCTTTATCGCAGACGAAACATTTTTTCATCATTTTCATTAAAATAATTAAACCTACTTGCTCCAGGGTAATGTGAATTTATTTTAATTTAGAAAGCACAATCATCGTCCACTTTCTTATTTCAATAGTATATCTGATGTGTTTCCCGATAGCAATACATCGTTTTTTTTTTTTAGCTAACTGAACGCTTGGCCAAAATGGCTGGACTCAATAAACGCGACGATGCGATGCATACAAACCCGAGCAGCGTGGCAGGCAGTCGCATGAACTCCATACCAAATTCTCAATTGAATGTGGATCTTAAAGCTTTGGATAAGCTGGTAAGCAGCCTGTTGGAGCAGCATGCGGCTAGCGCGGGCAGTGGCAACAACGCCGCCTTCAATTTAGAAGCGGGCAGCCGTACGCCACCCGTGCAACGTAAGCCGTCCAAGAAACTAAATCGCTGGCGTCCCCTGTCCCGTTCGGTGCACAGCTTTAAGCGCGGCGAGGGCAGAGACCATGCGGGCGGCAACTTTACGCAACTGCAGGAGACACAAGCGCCGCTAGCCCAGCATGCGCCCAACATGCCAACCATCATGGAGAGCAGTGCCGGCAGCCCGGCGCCCAACAATACCCAGCCTGCGGCTCACAACCCATGGACTGCTTCACTGGAGCGCACGCCAGGCGCTGTTCGGAATATGCTGCACAGCCTCAGCCAGGCAGGCAATGGTGCTGATCAGGAGGATCAGCTCAATTTAACACAGAATTATGTGGGCTAACCGAAAACTATTTTATATACATATTAATATACACATATAAAGAATATCGTACATTGTTATTAAATATTAAATGCTGCAATCAATTGCACCAGAATTAATTTTGATTGATATTAACAATCATTAATCAAAAGATAAGCCCTTTACTGCTTTTTTTTTAATGATAATTATTAGGTATACAAATAAATAACAATGTAAATTGTTTGTCCTAATTGACTCAGATAGTAACTGAGTTCTGATAAGTAGATTTATAATTTCCACGGTATGAAGCATGGAACATCAACCGGCAAGGCCACGTAATTTCCGTTAATAGTTACCCACATAAAATATAAATATCCTGTTAGGATTGCTCATCAATCTGCTAACAATAGATAAATTTAATGCAAAAAAAGTTCAATTAAGACTGACCGAGCTTTAGCAAGGTTTCAACAATAAGAAACCACTGCAAAAATATTTGAAAGTGAGAACAGTTTATATCCTGTACTTATCTCAAAAGAAACTTAGTGTAGTGTAGGCTCAAAACACATACACTTAAATTTCCATTGATTTAAATTTTAAAATTTTAAAATATTTATAAGTAAATTCACCGAGTCTACGTCAAGCTCAACCGCAAAAGAGGCAAGTGTCGGGCAAGGACCGCTTGGCCGCCCAGAATGTCAACTGGCTGACTGTAGCAGTTAATATTTTGAAGGAGAACAGGCGGCAATAGGATGGGCGAGTCACACCCAGCGTTGACTGATGATGATTTTCGTGTTGATGTTTGCAGCCTGTCATCATCAGAGATACAAGCACTATGGATACCGCTCCCAGCCCCGGTCGGACTGGCACTCAAAGCAGATGTGGCTGGGGCTGAGGGGAAGACAATAATGAAGCTGTTTGAAGCTGTCTGCTCGTTGCGGTTGTCGGGCAGTAATGATAATAAAATTACCAGGCCTGCAAATTCTAATGCAGTGTGAAAAATGGGGAAAATAAAAAGTGCCTGCCATTTAGTTGTAAGTGGACGCTAATTAAAGTGAGCGCTTGGAATATTGTGCAGCCATTCACTCTGCCGTTTTTTATGAAATGCAGAGCCTGCAAAGGCAAAATATGCTGGAAATTGTTTTACTATAATTATTTAATTTGAGATATTAAATTTGTAATCGTCTTTCGGCACAATATATACACATCGCTGCCAGTAAAATGTTTACGAATTTCGAACAAAGAAGAATTATCATCAATAATGCTGGCGGAAGCGCAAAGGCGAATGAATAAGAAAATTTACACAGTATATGTATTCTTAAATAGGTGTTCCCATGTGGGTCACGTAGTCGTCGGTAACAGGGAGAGCGCGAGGGAGGCGACTGGGCCTGTTAACTGTTACAAGTATCCTAATCTAATTTTTAAAGTGCTTTCCATTATATGTAGCAATGCTTTTATAACCCACTCACCTGTCGCTCCATGACGCCAGCCAACTGTTCGCGCTCCGAATTGCGATAGTATCCGGTCAGATTGGCGCCCAGTCGCATGGTCACTTCGTAGCGCGTTTTGCCACTACGTGCCGCATTGCGATTGCTTCTCACGTTGAAGCCGGGACTGCCAATGCCAGTGCCACTAGAACTGGTGCTGGAGCTGGCCATGTTGTTGTCAAATTCGCATGCACGTTGGCAATTACTGGCACTGCCATTTCCAATGCAGCCTTAAGGAAAAAATACGATGTGGAAAAAAATATGATAAGTATATGGAGCAATTTATTTGGAAATATAGCTCAGTTGCTTGAAATATAAAATTTAAATGCGTGCTATGCCCAAAGAACGCTTTAGTTTTATTGAGCTCAACCATTTAAATGCTCTGCATAGGGCGAACAGAGACAGCCAAGCGTAATAATTTAATAATGGCCACCCAGTAAAGCTGCCTTGTCATAGTCACACAAAGAGCTAAAGATTTCTACCACACCACCTCGAGGTCTGTAAAAATGCAATAATAGACATTACAGCGCATGAAAAATGCGAGAAATGTTTGCGCCAAGTGCTGAACACACGCAGGGCTAACCCTCGTCCAGCCACGTGCCTTTTTGTGGCCCATTTTACTTTGCATTTACCACCTGACCCTCGGTGAGCTTGGAAAGTGAATGTCAAATTCGATGACGTTGCCATTCTAAAAAAATTTTGCCTGGGGACTGAATAGGGGACCAAACACTTATGCCACTAGGCAGAGTTCTGTTCTCATGACATATGAAAAGTGAGTGGGATAGTTGCTTCATCAAAATGTCAGATTGTTGTTTATTTATGAACGTATCTAGTTGAAGAACAGTTCGTATTGCTTATTAGATAAATCCAGCTTAAATTCAGTCAAAACAGATAGAGTAACATACAATGTCAGTCCAGCAATTCAATAGATCGATGAACATTTAGGAGAATTTTTAAACCAATTTTCCAATTAATTATTCGCTTTTCGAAGATTTTTGCTTATAAGTAAAGTCCCATATATTTTGGAAGTATCTCAGTAGAGTGAGAGCTAACTAACGACAGCTCCTACTTTTTGCACCTAAAATAGTTTTCCTAACTCACAACCAGTATACATATTTTTTAGTTTTCCTTGATATTCTTCAGTCTTATTTCGTTCGACTATGATGAACTGCCTGTAACTGTAGATATACTATTTTGATCACATAGTTCCATTTCGTTATAAAGTACATGGGAAGGAAAGAGTTGATCAGTGCGATTTTCCAAATGACCCTCATCTGAAATCCAACAGAAATGCAAAATCATGCCCAATTAGTGGGCAATGGGCCAGCTTTTGTGTGTACAAAACATCCGATTAAGCAATATCAGACTACTTTATAAAATATCACCAATGGAGACAATAATTAAAAGCCTGTACGAAGAAATGTTTAAATAACAATGAAATTTACATGCTTTGGAGCCCCTTAGAGAACGTTTTCGTCTTATTTGATTAAACTTTGAAAACTCTTAGTAAATTTAATACACGTAAATGTTTGCCACGTTGTGATGGGACCCACCCTGATTAACCGTAGCTCGAGATTGTTGCGAGTTGCAGTTGCAAAACAATGTCAGCAGCGGGTGTGGCATGAGGGGCAAGTGACAACCTGAACCCTGTGTACTATTGCCCGTTAAATGGCGCGACAAAGTCAGGCAAAATGGCAAATACCTTCCCACAGCCCACAACCGATTGGGTCGTGCCCCTGCAACGGCCCTTCCAGCTTCTTTGCTTGCACTGTGAACGTTTAATGTTTCACAACGTGCATCGAGTGCAATTTAAATGCTTAATTATTGCCTTAATTAAATTGTTTCTCGTGCTTCATTTTTATTTGCTGCAATCTTTGCCTGCCTTTCTTTCTCTCGCTTCCTTTTTTCCTCTGCACTGTTATTTTAACAAATAATCTTTTGTTTTTCTGCCACTCATGCTCAATTTATTATTGCTTGTTACGTCTGATTAAATTTCATTTACTTTCTGTGGGCCCACTTACCCTTAATTGTCTCGATTATTTCGGGTATTTCGCATTTGGTTCCTTTGTAGCCCGCTGGACAGTGGCAGGTTATGGCCGCATCGCCAATGTGCCTGTAATTTCAAAGAAATTTATCAGTTCAGATTATTGTTTATTTAAAGATCTCGAGTCTACTTGCTATAGATGAAACGTTCCTATAGAAAACCTCTAGATTTGATGATGATTATAGTAAGCATCTATGAAAAACTAAACATATTGATTTGACTTGAAAAAACCTTTTGGAGTTGGATGAATATGAAATAACATGAAATGCCTAATTAAATCAATATTCTAATAGAATTCAAACAGTTTGTATTGGCCTATTAAATACAGGAAAATATTAGGAAAAAGGGCACCTTCTGCACCAGGGCTAACAAAGAATCCAAAAATGTTTAGGCAGTTAGGTAAGTTGATGTCGTATTTCATATCGTTCATAGATACGATGAATTTTCAAATTAAATCTATTGATTTTTTAAAATATGCCTGCTGACAACTACTGCTACACTCTGCTCTGGTATTAGTCTTCTGGGTATTGAGATTTTACCAATCCAGCCGAAAACTGTCATCTTTATTGGCTTGAGTATGTTTTATGTTGAGTGTACTTACTTGCAAGTGCCACCGTTTTGGCAAATATTTGTGTGCGCATCCGTGCAGAGTGGGCCATGCCCACAATCGCTGCCACTGAAGCCGGGAAAACAGGCGCAGCCATATGAGCTGCAATGGGATGTGGATTGAAGATATAAAATGTGATTAATTAATGTTTGTCATTTCTCTTTATTGCTAAGTGTAGGATCTCCCAACAGATAAGCTGTCAGTGCTGGACTTGCTCTGCTCTGATATGTCCGGGAGATAGGTCTTCGCGCAGTTGTCAGCGCTGGATTAGGATTTGCGTATCGTTCTCGATCTGGGCTTTAGCAGAAGCTAGAAGTTGTCAGCTGCTGAGTTCTCAGCATAAATATGTAAGCATGTGAGTATACTCAAGTTAAAGTTTTTGCTTAATATTTTGGAACGTGACTAAAACTAATATTGTAAGAGGCAAATTTAATTCCATCAGAGCTTCAGCATAGGCAGCATTAGAGCTAAATGCTAAGGTCACACACATGACCCCAGGCAATAATTTAAATAACTTGGCGCCAAGGATACGCTTGAGTCGCAGAGCGAAGCAAATTATGACTAAAAATCGCCCACGTCATGTTGACAGCCTTGAAAACGCATTTCTCACTTATTAAGTTCAATTATGAGTAATTACGCGTACAGGTCGAGCTGTCCTTGAGCTTTCTAAGGCTTGCTGTACAAATTCAGGACTATTTCTATTAAATGCCATTAAAATAGGCCCCAGAATGATTGGGTCTAGTTGCCTTTAAAATGTCACTTTAGATTCGAATGAAAGTGTATTATTAATTTAAAAAAAAATCTAAATAGGTAATATGATTAAATCTATTTGCGGGTGGAATTTTCCAAAGGGTTTAATTAGATTCTGCTACCATGTCAATTTTCATTTGAATTTAAACGGAGCAAACGGCTGCAAATTGCATTCGGCTTTTGCAATCACAGAAATTAATTCACGCCAACAAAATATTCTCGTTGACAATTTAATTGGGGCCCGGAGTTTAGCTAAAGTTAGAAAATAGAAACAAAAACATAAACACAAAGGTCGCCATTTGTATGTTAAATAATTGCGCAGCCTTTCCCATTTATTTTACACTCTGTCTGTCCCGCTGTCCGTCTGTCTGAATGTCGCTCGTTTTTCAGCGCCAACAATGGCACTTGTTGTCTGTTGTCTCCTGTCTGTTGTTGTTGCGTCGCTGACACATGTCAACAGAAATTAATTTTTGGAAACATTTTTAGATTATTTAGAAGCAGACGCCAAATATATTAAAGTACCTCGAACATAATAAATAGGAAAAATGAATAAAGAATTTTTAATAAAGATCTAGCTTCTGGCTCCCGACTAGATGAAACCCAGAACCATATCACAAATGCATTCTTACATGCAATTTTGTATACAAAAGAAATTTTGTGACTGATTGATTGACTGCCTGATGGATTGGTAATTAGCGCACAGTTCAAGCCCTAACAGCTACGAAGTTGAAATTTTCACTGAAGCTTTTTTGTGTCGAAAGTAGCACCATTTCGAGGAATTACTTGTTATCTTGTCAGGCTGTTAACAATAAAAGGATTTGGCAATAGTTAGTCGACTGATATCACAGCAGGCAGGCATAACTGAGCCGACCCGGATGTTTGAGACTATTTAGAGATACACAGTTTATGGAACAGACTTTTCACGAATAAAAGTTCGAGGTAAATATGCCCATATGCGAATTAATACTCCACATTTTTCTTGTTTTAGTGTCAAACTTTGAGGTATCAAAGCAGAATAAAAGACAAACTAATTGATCTGCTATTAGGGCTATGGGCAATACACATTAGCTGATAGCTGAACTTATTTTGATACTCAATGCATGTTAAGCATATGTCGAGTTAGCCGCAGGCCATAAAAGTAGTGAAAGCGAAAAAGTTCGCTGTGCTCATAACTTAAACGAAAGAAATCAAAACGTGCCCAGGGGTATGACAACAAAAAACCCTTGGAGGCGACAAGAAAACTTTTCCTTTCATTCTGCATTTTTCGAAAAACTTTTACTTGGACTTCTCGCAGCGTGACGACTGCTGTGCTTTAATGGACATTCCCGGGGAGTGTATCGGGACATTTGGAGCAGCTGACAAATTTTGAATTAAGGGGTATTATTTTAAAGCGTTTCTTCTGCTCCTGTAGGCCATAAATTAAAGCATATTACGTTGCTTTTGACCGCAGACCAAGGCTTTGGCCGAATTCGAACTTTTTAAAGCAACTGCTTTTGTTGCCTATGGCTATATATCATACAGCTCTATGTATGGACTGTAAGTGGCATGGTTCGGGCCACACCCATTATTGAGGACATACACGGGGCGCTGTTGTTGTTGTTCTTCTTCTTCTCCCTGTGAAACTTAAGTGCAAAAGTAGTTGTGCCTTTGTCTAGCGGAAATTAATTGCCTCTATGTTCGGGCATCTGCGTTGCTTACAATTACAAGTCTCGTGCGAAACGTCCTTGCTTGTCCTGCCGCCTGTGACGGAAGCGTTTGCACAAATAAATGCCACACATGGCTGTGCTTCTGTGTGACCAACAAAAGCTGCTGTCGAAAAATGAAAAGATTCATTTGCTAAAACAATGTATATTCGTCTTTATGATACCCTAAAGAAACTATGTATTGGCACACAGTTTATCTTAACTTATTTCCGTCTTTTACTTATTTTCAATATTTGAAAAAAAACGAAGTATTTATCATTTTAATCCCCTTTAGAGTTTATTCAAATATTTAAAACTAAACATGGAAAGCGTGTGATAAAAAGTACATTGAAAATTCAATGTGTATCTCTCGCATGCTGTGTTTGTCTTTTTTTGAAACGTTCAAATTCACCTGCACCTGTTTTCCCGTATGCCGAAGTTTTTCTGCATATTTATAGATTTTTTCACCCATTTTTCGAGGATTTAAAACTTTTTTCCAAGCAAAAATGTTGGCAAACGTAGTTTAAATATTTGTTGTATTTTTTTTTAGATTATTTAACCCTGTACCCATACCACGAGTACAAACGGGTATATACGGTGCAAGTATGCCGATGTATTTTAAAAACAAAAGTAAATAATTATGAAAATTTCTCTTTTTTTAGTCCGAGGCTACATAAGTTAGGGATAAATATTTTTTGATATATCAAATTAAAATGCATGAATTATAAAGTAAAAGCCCCAAAACAATAATATTATTGAAAAATTAATTTACGATCTGATCAACTACTGCCTGTACAGATATTAGAGGGAATTTGTTACACATATATATTTTAGTACTCGTTAACTAAAGTACGATCAAAATCGGTCCACTTTCAGGGTATATATTTTTTGAGCGGTCTTGTCTAAGCTATTCCTAGTTGTTGATATTTATGCTTGCCTGGCGGCCTGCTGCCGTAAATAAAAATTGCATTGTTTTGATTGCGAAATCGAGATTTTTCGCAGCGCGTTTAAAATTCATTTAAATTTCAAATTCTGCTCAACAATTAAAACTGCGTGCCAAAAGCTGTTACACTTTTATGGGCTGCCACTCGAAAAATGCTGACAGCAGAGCACAGACTGCAGTCGCTTGGCTGCGTTTTGCGAATCGCAGAAAGGACTAATAATTTCCATGACACACACGCAAACATATATGGTATGTGTGTGTGTGTGTGTGTGCGTGTGTATGTTTTTGTGTGTGTGTGCTTGTGCATGCCAGCCAATGGCGCGTAGATGCCATCAACATGTCATACTTGCAGCCCCGGCCAACATTCCTTCTGTGAGCTGCACTTACGACCAGCCGACAGTAAGCAGACAAAAAATAAAAAATAAAGACAAGTTGGATCCCAATCATACACTCAGAGAAAGGGGTTTGCTTTGGAAAGCATTTCACAAAAACAAATGAGTATCATACAAACAATTTTGAAACATATTCTTTGATATCGCCAATAAAAAAAAACACAATAAATATGTATAATTGGAATATCAAATAAGCAGACAGAAATTAAAAAAATACAGACAAGGTAGATTTCAATCGTACACTCAGAGAAGAGGGATGCAATGGAAAGCATTTCACATAGAAAAACGAACTTGAAACATGTTCTTTTAAATAATAAACCAATAAATTAAAGTGGTTTTTAAATCTCCATTCCAATAATTAACATGATATTTTCTACGGTTATGTAGATATCACAAATGCTAAGTCTTATTAAAAGCTATTTTTTTCATTCTAAGTATATGACTATTAAAAAACCATCGATATCAATTTTCGGGAGCCACTGAAATGTACATCACTTTTGTTTCAGTGTAGCTCACTTGGGTTACTTGAGCGCGGTCTAACATTCCTAGTAGAGTTCTTGACAAAGCGCCAAAAAGCATGGCAGTGCCAAGAGTCATAGAAAATATGAAAAGCGGCTAGTTATATCTCAAACTGGTGCATGGGATCACCACTTAATTCCAGTGAAGTGAAGTCAAAATATGCGACATATGTATATATATTTATTCATATATACATATATATACAATATATACATATGAATTACAAATTGTTAGAGATATTATCTCAATTGGTGGAATTTATGTATAAAAAAATAAAAATTTAAAAAATATTAATTTAATATTTGTATGTCTCTCCATGAAATTCATTTAATTTTAAAATAATTTATGGATTTCATAGACATGAACGCATACAAACGGGCGGCAAAGGGTTTTCCACATAGAACACAATGAATAGGAAACGGAATGGCAAATTACAGCAAATTGGTTTCTGTTTCTGTGTGTGTGGGTGTGTGTATTTGTGTTTGGAGCAACAAATAAAATTGTAGCAGAAAAAAAAGAAAAGCGTAGAACGTTGGCGGTTATATTTTCCCCTACCTTTTCACCTAATGCAATCAAGTTAAATGCCATTAAATTTGATGGCTCTGTGTGTGCAAAGGGGTATAGAGTACGCAGAATGTATAAAATGTAGCTGAATGTTACAATTGCCCTACGGCTGTTTTTTTCTTTCTTTTTTTTTTTCTTTTTAATAGCCGGACAATCGTAAAAATGCTGTTAAAATATAAAATTTGCATTAGCATTTTTATGGTTTTATCTGTTGTGCGTAGAAATTAATTTTCGAATATTACGCATGCGGAAATTCAATTGCATGAGAGCAGTGACAACTGCCATACGAACTTCCATGGAATTGTTGCAAAAATAACAACAGCCAATTATATTTGGAAGAAGTTTCTGCCAGCATGCCAGTTGAAGGAGTTGAAGGAGCAGCAGTTTTTTGCAGAAGGAACTTTGCAGTTAAGGTAAGCCACATATCGTAAGGGAGGCACAGGAAAATTAAAAGTAAAACTGCCAATAGAGTTCCAGGGCAAACATGGCAAACTTTTAATTGCGCAGAACGAAAAAGAGTGGAAGAGCAACAGAAAGATATAGAGAGAGAGAAAGAGAGGCAGGCGATTCGCAGTCAGATGATGTGACAAAGACGGGTCAAAATTTTGGCCAAACAAAACTTAATTGCAATATGCAAAGCACCAGTGCCGCAGTGAATCCCTCCTGGCACCTGGACGGCAGGCTCAGGCTCAGGCTCAGGCTGCGGCTGTGGCCTCCTCGTGCACTTTGGATAAATGACAATGTTTGACAAGGCAAACAATATACGCATTCCCACTCATGACTGCTGGCCATGCGAATGACACTGACACAGTTCGGGCATGAGCTGCGGCAAGCCGGACGTGGCGGGCGTGGTGGGGCGTGGCTGATGTCAAGCGAGTCATTGCACATGCAACACCCACAATATTGTCCTCTTTACTATTTTGTAGGTTGTAGCAGCTCCTGATCCCTCTCCCCGCCATTTGCTGTGTGTGTGTGTCTGCTTGTTTGCTCCCGCACTGAACCTGATCTCATTTAACGCTGTCGTTGTGTTTGCTCAACTTGCAACAGCAGCCGAGACAACGTTTTTTGTTATGAAATACGAAAAGTACGAAAACTCCGAGACGAAGCGCTGCATATTGATTGCCCCCAGCCAGCACCCATCCACCCCGCTTAACCATGTGGCACACAATTTGCCACCGCTTGAACGTGGCCTAATTTCAGTTGTTCTTGTTGATGTCCTCCTCCACTGATTGTCGTCCTGGCAAGGATCCGCTTATAACTAGCTGACTTTGACAGGTTGACAAGTTTTTTTTTTTTTTCGTTTTGCCATGCAACTTTCAGTCCATATGTATGGCAGAGGGTCTGGCTCTGCCAGTGGGTATTTGTTAAGTTATAAAGTGATGTCAGAACTTCCTTAGAGCTCATATTTCTCTGCAGTGTGCTCATACAGTAGCTGACAGATCTCCGAGGAAAATATTGCCAGAAAATGTGTTTTAATTATTTATTTTAAAGCAGCTTTTAGTTTCCGCTTATCCATATGGATCTAGTTTAGCATTTATGCTACACTCCGTTAGCTATTTTTAGGTGTTTAATAAGATATACCGAAACATTTCACGCTGTATTATTTTGATCTTAGTTGGAAAACAGCAACATTAGTGCCATAACAACGCAGGCAGCACCAACCCAAGGCGATTCGCGTTCTCCGATCCGCGCCAACTTCCACAATGTAAGCCGTAAGCCGGACTTATTCCGGTCCAATATGCTGGGACAGAGTGGTCGCACATAAGCGCAGGTGCAGATCAACAATAGTATTACCGAAAGTAAACTTTGAAAGTTGAATAATGCACTCATGTTCTTGCGAATTTAGTTTTTGTTCTTCTGTTTTAAGAGAACTTGTACTCGGCAGAAGCAGCAAAAAAATTAAACTATGGCAAATATGTTCAATGTTGGAAAATATGTTTCTTATGAGAAACAGTTGCTAGCCTACTACTCACTTATAATATCAATAAACAATACTATGTTATGCCACAAGACAAGCTTTTCAGCTGCGGTAAGGTTAAAACGTTGATAGAAATAAAAAATATATATTTTACTTTGCTCGCTTCAACAGAGAAATATCAACATTATAAATAAAATATTGCTTAGCTTAACACGGACAGACATTTGTATTGTATTATTTTGAGTTATTAAAAGGGAATTTGAATGCCTTTTTTACTTAATTTTAATTCATTCAACTTTTAACTAACACTGTAGAAGAAAAGAGAAAAAGTAACCAGAATCAGCTCAATAAAAAATCCTCTTTGATGCGTCTCAAAGCGAAAAACTTTTTCAATTAAACATTTTCTTCTTAAAAAACAGACACGCATCGAGCAAATGCCCTTAGCAAAAAAATAACGTCGAAGTCAGAACCAAATGGCTGAAAAAATCGAACAAAATATGAAAACATAAATTTTTTTCGCTTCTGAATCGAACTTCTGCGTTGAAGTGCACCAGATTTATGCAGCCCCCAAAAAATTGATTGTAGGATGTCTGCCCAATGGAGAACGCAGCAAAAAATAAATGTGTATTGTTGTTTTTTTTTCTTTCTTTCTTACTGTTGTTTATAAATTTTTATTTGTAATTTTCTTTGCAGCTGAAAAGGCAACAACTGCGAAATTAAAACGCGAAGCTAAAGAGTCGCCGAGCTGGCTGGCCAATTGTTTATGGCTTATTGTTGCTTGTTCTTGTGGAACTTTCTGTGGTGCTCGGTTGCCAAAGCGCCAAGTGCCAGACGACCCAAGTTGTCGAGCACCAGTCGAATTCGCAAACATTTTGAATATTTTATGCAAACTTTATTAGCAATAAAATCAAGTTAGCTGCCAAACACTTGTAATGAGCTGGCAAAAGGGCAATGGACATGCGGAAAAGTCTGCATTTCCAATGGGAAATGCCAACGACAATCAACTTTTTCATCAGCAATGGCTGCAATATGAATTTTTAAAATTCTCTACAAATAAACATCATATGTTCTTCATGGTGTCTTAGGTATATGTATCACAGTCGATTGCATTCACAGACGTCTACACTGTCAAATTGGCGCAGGTCCTTTTTCCGTTAAGAGTATGTTATGTACTATTATATTTAAGAAGGAGAACTCAGTCTGTTATAAGTGAGAATATATATATAACAGTTGCACATAAACGAACCCTCTACAAGGGTTTAAAAGACAAGACAAATTTAAATGTGAATAAGTAAATACGTTTTAAATACTCTTAATTATATTTTATAGCAAGGCATACGAAACGATATTGTAAACATAAAATACTAGACTTCAAAAGGGCACGTTGCAAAGAAAACTACTGATTTAGTATATAATATTTTGAAGGATATTCCCTGAATCTAGTTTTGCATAAATATTATCCTACACAACTGAGGCTAGGTACTATTATGAGCACGCATTAACTTTGAATGTACTGTGATATGAAAATGGAACATTTTCCACCTTTCTCACGCACTTCTGCCCTCTGTCGAGCACATTTTACATCTGACGCCGCTTATTAAAATTTTGCACACAAAGCCAAACGAGTGAGCTACCAGCTCAGTAGTAAAAGTGAAATTAATAAACAAACAAAATGCAAAAAAAAAAAAGAAAGAAAAAAGATTTTCAAGTATACGCAGTGTGTGACGCACCCCCCGACGCTGACTCTTATCAACCATTTGAAATTTTCAAATGTTATGCATTTTTTCGCACATTTACTTAACAAACGCGCTGAGCACGAGGGCCATAAAAATGCAATGAGAAATTGTGCGGCAAGAGCAGGAAAAAGGGAAAGAGCAAGAGAGGGATGAGAACTTTGGGGATGTGCTGCTTCGACTAGGGGCTGTCAGCTGACAACAAACATGTTCTACACATTCAACGTTCAACTCACAGACAGGCCGTTGTGTGGCACAAACTATAAAGACGGCAACTTCAGCTACTTGTCACCGCGACGCAACGTTCCAAACGCTGCCACGCCCAGCCCTATAAAGTTCTCTGCTGCGAGTTATTGCCCGTGTTTTGTTCGTGTTTGTGTGTTTATCTTATAACACGTAGCCCAAAGCCAGGTCGGTGCCTCATTTGCCTCCAGTTGTTAATTAAGTTGACGTCGCAGGAGGCTACGTGCCAGACGCTGAATTCTATTGGGGCTCAGCGGCCCAACGCCCCAAGAGCTCCACAACTCCACAGCTGGCTATCGGAAGCTGTCACTTTTATATTAAATTTCTAGGCAACACATTTCGCTTTTATTTTGACATTAATATTAATATTCAATTAGCCAGGCCCACACGCAGCCTTGGGCCGTCCAATTAATGTTAATTATGCTAAGTAGAAGAGGCCACTTGGAAGTTTTTCTTATTTTATGCCCAAATTGCTGTCAAGTTTTTATTATATTTTTTTAATTTTAAATTTTTTGCCAGTCTCATAAATTGCGACACTTGACCTCACTGTCCCCGAAAGTATAAATTTGATTTGTCTTCTTTTTATTCGTATTTCTCATGCTTCATTATCTCGTTGTTCCACAGTAATACCAATGGCATGTTAATTGCTTTTAAATTGCAAAAAGTCGTAAGCGTTAAAACTCAAATTAACAAAGCTATTGAACAATTTCTTCGATCTGCTCGCCCGCCAGTTTTGTTTATTATGCTAATTGAGTCTCTATTTCGGGGTGCTTGGTTTTTCGTCAGGCTTGGGCTTTACGGCAATTAACTGTGTATCCGTTGGAGCCGGATTGGTGTGGGACCTGTCTAACTTTTAAATATTGCCATAAAACATCTGTGCTTGTATCTAACAGATAAGGGATAAGGTAAGAGGAGAAAATCCTCAAGCATCCCTAAGCTATTTCAAAAGTACTGTACATTATTTAAATTATAATGAATCGAGGATTAATCTCCTTTAATATTAATTCTGCCTTCGAATCATTTCTTTATAAAGGGGATATTATAACGTGTTCATGAAGTACGTAAAACATCGAAGTTTATTTTCTTGATCAGCATCTGTCTTTCCATTGCCAGCAATACATACATACAATACATCGGAGCCGGCCAGATCGGAAGACTATGTCATATTAACGATCGATTGAAAAATAGTTTCCTGTTTTTCAAGTTACCCAGACCAAGCTCGGCATTTACTAAGTTCACTCCTTTTAAATATCTTACTGTTTTTAAAACTTATTTAAATAAATATTTCCTGATCAAATTAATGTTATGAATGGATACTTGAGAGAACTGTAGTTCTTACTACACTTCACATATCCGAATGGGTTTCTGTTCTGCTTACGCCTCCTAATGGCTACCTCTTAATGTTGTGAAAAGGTTTTATTAGTTTTATGACAGGGCTGAGTATTCTTGAAACAAAGTGAGTAGGTTTTCGACATGGCTTTTCCCTGCCACGAAGTCTTTTGGCCACCGCTCGGCATTCGTTTAACCTTCATAAATGATATTGCTTTTAGCCAGCTCAGCGCACATTAGCGCCAGTGCCGCTCGCATGTGCCGCCCATTTATAAGTCATGCCCAAAAACTCTAAACGTGGCAACCTGAGGGGCAACGCCCCGGGGGGGCTGGCGCTGCAGCACCTGCGTCCGGGTGCCACGCATATTTAAACATGCCAAAACTTTTGCGCCTCTCGACCTTTGGCCAAACATTCCGGACGAAACATAGCGCAGCTGACCCGTCGACTGCTGCTGATTTCAAATTGAGTTCCCTTTCGGTTTCGGTCAATGCATATAAACTGGGCCCAGCGGCAATCGCAACGCGCAAAATCACAGGCGGCTAACCATGCAAACTGTTAAATGTTTGCATATCAATCTTTTCTTCCGAGCGCTCTGTCGGCCTGTTTCTCTTTCTGTTCAGTAGCTGATTCAGATTCTGGTACTGGCAAAGCGGACCAACTGTTTGGGGGCTTTCAGCTTTCAGCCTAAACCAAGTGGGAGCCATACATTTTGCAATGTTCCAGTGGCTGGCGCTGGCACTGCTGTTGCTGTTGCTGTAGCTATTGCCAAATAACTTCCGTTTCGTTGTGCTCCGCTTTCTGTTCCCCAGAGAAAAAGCAAAACCCCAAACAATGAAAGGCATTGCCAACACATTTTCACCGGGGCTAGGAAACAAAAACCTTTACAAAAAGTTTGCATACGCCAAAAGTCAATTGAAAGGTAAGGGCAGCGGCAGCAGCAGCATCAGCAGCACCAGCTCTTGATGCATTTACCTGGTCCTGTACCCTGAACGCGCTTAGCCTGGTCCTTATGAATAACGTTTGCAATTGAGTTTGACATACATGAGGAATTGTATGGCAAGGTAGATCTTCGGTAAGGTTGGGACAGGGGCTGCCTGCTTGCCAGTTGCCGACTTGATTGATTGATGAAATATTTGGGAAAATGGGGCTGCGAATAGCAGCCAGGCTAAAGGGTAAATCCATTACGATAGTTAACACATTACACAACAAGCTCATGTCCAGTTTTCAAATTATTTTTTTGCTTGTGTGGGCATGTGGATTATTCAAAGTTTAAGGATTGGTTAGTTTTTATGTAGACCTAAAGCCAAACGGACAAAAAATGAACTTTCGTTCGTCTCAGGCCTTTGAACCTTAAGACCTTAAGACGCTTTTCTAAAACAATTCGATGTTTTGATAGAGTTTTTGCAGTCTACGATTGCACTGACAGGAATTATAGAAATTATCTATTGAATAACTAATGTTTTCTTAACCGGGATAATCTATATTCTAGAGAATAACAACAATAATCAAATATGTGCAACTGGATTTCCAATTTATAAATAATTCTGAATTAAAAATTGAATTATTTCATTAAAATTTCATTAATAAAGAAATGCTTTTAAAAAGTTTAAACCAGTTTTTCACCTGTTTCCCATGCTTATAAATGATAGGAAATAGGGAAATACTCAGATATTGTTCGAATATCAATATTTATATACGAGGATCGGCGTTCGTTTCGCAAGCGATTATTTTTATTGGATATATCTTAGCTTCTATATGTTCAACTCACCTATAATCAGCACTGGCATAGCAATCGCCGAGGAAACGGCACTGTAGTGTATTGCATTGAGTGGTCTTCACCTCGTGCTGCACCTCGTAGGTGATATTGAAGCCATAGACGTCTAGCAGGCGGTCCAGAGCGCGCAGATGAGTCCCATCCAGCGTGGCCATGGTGAATCGTATTTCCAGGTATTGACTGTTGAACTGCATCCAGGTGACCTGCGTGACATCCTCCTCGGTCAGGGCGAAGACACGGTGGGCGGGCACCTTGAAGTCGTCCGAGTAGTACATATACTCGGTGAATTTGAGGCCGCCCAGCACGTAGAGCTGCGTCAGATAAACCACGATGGACACATTGCCCTGAGCGGTGGCTGGCAGCTCAGATGCATCAATTATCCAAACGCATTCGATGGGCGTGGTAAAACGATGTGGAAAATTTGGTGTTTGAATGAGGCCATAGCGTGAGTTGAGTAGGCCCCCACATCCCGGCGAGGAGGAAGAGGAGCTGGAACTATAGCCTAAGCCGGAGCCGGGGCCGGAGCCAATGCCGCCTGCTGCCTGCTCCCCAATGGCAAATGCATTCAGTGCAAAGTTATGCTTGGCCGCCGGGAAAGGCGGCGGAGGTGGCAGAGGCACCGCGGGCAGCGAGAACTTCTGATCCGAGTTGTTTTGACGTTTGTGGCGCACATGTTGCAGCTGTTGTTGTTCTTGTTGTTGTTGATTTGTTAGCAATGTTGCCGCTGGAAGCAGCATAAACAGCAGCAATATCGTTGATAACCTGACGGTTGTCAGCTGCGACATTGACTTGGCTTTTATTATCTACTCGCTTATTCTGTTACTCTATTTCAACTGGGTCTCCTTCAGCTGGGCGTCTCCTGTTGCTGTCGTCTTATCATTTGCCCAACGATATGCATGGAACACGGTCAGTTGTCGCAGTTGTTGCTCCGACCCAGCCACTCATTGCCTGCTGGCCCACTGCAAGAGAGAGAGAGTGAGAGAGAAGTGTGAGACAAAAAAAAAGGTGAGATGATGTAAAATTTTTAGCAGAAACCATTTTGACAGCTGTCGTTTGCATTTGAATAACTGCCGCCGTCGCTTTATCCAATCCCACGCGTTTCGACTCACCCCTGCGCGCCCACATGTCGGCTTGCACGAGAACTAGAAAATCGTAAACTGTCAGCGTGAAAAAGCAATTTCGAAATCCACTAAAAATGGAGCGCAACGCCACGCATCAATCATGGCCGCCGTGAAGCGGGCCTGCTCATAAAACAAAGGCCCGAAATACTCGGCACTCGAGCGCTTTTCTTTGTCAACTTTCAAATTGTTTTCCCATATTTTGTTGGCACTTGTTTTTCATTTCGGTAGCCGCTTTGAAGCTCAAGGCTCACTCGTCGCACATTTGTTGACGCTCCTGCATCTGTCTGCGGGCCATTCCCAGCGCCAAATTGCGAAAGCTCTTCAACTGGTTGACTTTTGTAGTTTTCGTGGGGTATTAGTGGCAGATTTGCATTTGAACAACGCAAGCTCCCACTGAGTGAGCGGAGGCCCAAAAGCAAAAATCATATGGATAAATATGGGAGAATTGCTTGGGAATATGCGTTAACGTTTCCTCAAGTTTTCACGCTCAAATTTAATACAAAACTTAAAGAATATCAGACCCAGAACAAGCTGACCAATAAAATTGGCAATTCATTGATAATATTCTATTTCAAATACATTTTGAATTGTTAATCGATGAGCAACGTTTTTTTTTAGCAACTTTAAAGTTGGCTTCAAATAACCAATTGCTCAGTGATCAAAAAATAATCTTGTTTTTACTATCTAATAGCTAATATTATTTATTTTTATAAGGTAATGACGATAATGAATCAAACAATTAAGGTAAACGAAATGCTAATTGCTAACAACATTTCAAGCTCACATTTCACAGTCATTAAACACACACACACACAAATGTATACTCTGCACAAAGAGCATCTAAAAGACATTAAACACATCGAATGCAATTAGCAAAATAATTAAAAGCAATGCTATCTGGCATCAAATCACAAAGCAAGCAGGACTAATCACATTCAAAATAGATTTGCTGATGTTATGAATAACTGCATTATAGCATATTTACAGCACATAGTAAACAAAAATATAATAGCTAAAACAACAAATTGTACACAAATTGGCAAAGCCAAAACAAATTATAAATTACCAAAATGCCTGCCGCAAATACCATGTGGCTCAAATGTCATACGAAAGCAATGTGAGCGTTTGATCCATAAATTATTGACAGTCTCGAGCCACACAAGCATTGAGAGTAGGGCGATAAATGGCATTGTGTGTGGCTCTGAATATACATTCTAACATGTTTGCTTACACACACAAACACAATGCGTCTCTCGCTGCAGGACTTTTTTTTCTGCTTTACATCAATTCTTGACACATATCTTTGAATCAGCATTAATTTTTTTTGATTTAAAATAAGTACACATATTACATTTGTCACTTCAAGTATTTGTTTATTATTTTAAGACATTTCGAGCTTCAGGAACTTAAGCTATTTATGCGAAGCTGGGTAATTATTTTCTAGTTTTTGTATATATGGTAATGCAATTTAGATGTAGACATGGGAGAGTGGAAATAACTACTACTTAATTTATTGTAGTAATATAAATGCATACATACGTGCAAGCATATAGTCAAGGCCCACATAGCTCAATTATATTCCCATATTCCTCCTTTACTTTAATTCTTTCAAGAAGGGCTTGACAAATCCGATTACTTCTTGTACACAATTACCTTTTCACTTAACCTTTAGTCTGCAAGCATAAAACGAACCCGGAGTCAGGTGCGATCGAACATCAGAACAAAAAAGACGCATCAAGTCTATTTTGTGTTTAAATTTGATAAACAACAGAGTATTTGCAATAATATGACTTATATGTGACGTCAGAGCCAGCCAATTTTCATTAAGGCTGCCTTTTGGATCGAAAAGGAACACCAATACGGTATTTGATAAATTCAACTCTCAGTTGGGAAAAACGAAAACAACACAGCCAAAATATTTGTTCCTAAGCAAAGTGATATCATGAATATGTCTGACTTATTATTGCCCGTATCTGTGCGTCTTACTGACAAGCGAGAGGTCACCGGTTCAAATTTAGTTGGTATTTGTTTGATTATTTCAACTAAAATTCCTAGAAATACAATTATTTGAAAGTCCTCAATTAGCCACAACTCCAAATGTGCGAAAGGGTTGTTCGTGGTGAATATTTAAACTGACTTTCCATGTAATCGCAACACAAATAAAGTCGCAATGGATTCTGTAAGTATCTGATTGCCTGTTACAAACTTTAAATATTTGTTTTGGGGAGAGGTAAAAAAAAACCATAAGCTGTTTAATGCCCATGATATGGACATATCTTTCTGTTTGCTTTTCTGTCTGTCAATCTGTGCAACTGTCCGTCCGTCCGTCTGTTTGATTCTACGCAATTTCCTTTGGATTGTTATATATATATGCTTAGCTCTCACTTTCCTTCTAGTCTCGCTAGTGAAAACTGGATCTGAAGTGGGTGAAGCAAATAAAAACACTTGCACCAAATATCTTCTTTTTTTTGGGAATTTGTGTTTAAATCTTACTTGTCTCTTAAAGACAGGCCTGAACGTATTTCGTACACGTCGCATTTGGCTTTAAGGAAACGGCAAAGGTGTATAAACTTTGGTGCTGCTGATGGTGCTGCTGATGTTGATGCTGCTGCTGATGCTGCTGCTGATGCTGCTGCTGATGCTCTGTGTGCGCTAACAAGTTTAATCAAATGACAATGTCGTAACACGTGCATACATTTGGGCGCCCTAAAGGCATAGCTGCCACTGCTTGACTAAGACAAGTCATAGCTGAAAGCCCTGGCACATGTGAGCACGCAAAGTCATAGGCCTTTAAGCGCCAGTCTCTGCCCGCGCCCCCTGTTTTTGCATAGCTCCCCTCCAGCTCTGCTCTCTGCGTGCGTGAGAGTGCGCGACTTTTACTTTCAAATTACTTTAGTTACGCATTTTAAGCATAATGAATAATTTTTTGGAGCTTGGCATGCGAATATCGTGCCTGTAAAAAGTTCATTTACTTGCCCGTCATATATTAGATCTCAAGAGGGCTTTATAGAGTTATTGCCCTGGATGATGGCACTCTTATTAGAGCTCTGTATAAACTACAACATTATGAAATATTTGATGAAGGTATCTCAAAAATGTATTTATATGGGTTATGTATGTATTCAGGATAAGTTTTATGATTTAAATGCTTTCCTTTCAGAAAAGCATGCAACTAAAAAAAACATCTACCACTGTGTAGTTAGAACTAACTGCTAAGGGCTTGCATACTTTTAGGCCGTCATATTCAAAACTATCGATAACTAAGATATTTTATACCCTTGCAGAGGGAATTATAATTTCGTCTCGACGTGTGTAACGCATAGCAGGCGACATCTCCGACCCCATGAAGTGTATATATTCTTGATCAGTATCAACAGACAATACGATATAGTCATGTCGGTCTGTCCTTCTGTCTGTTTCTATGCGAACTAGTCTCTGAGTTTTTAGCTAACGTCATTATACTCATTATACGGCTGGATCGGACCACTATATAATATAGCCGCCATAGGCACGATCAGTCGAAAATGAGGTTCTTGTATGAAATTTTTTTGTTTCTCAAGATAACTTAGCTATTCTCGGCATTTGCTACTTTCCCTGGGCTTCTTAGATACGGACAAAGCATTTAAAGCATTCTGAAAGGATTGGGCCCGTAAGGGTATTAAATCTTCGGCGTGGCGAAGCGATTCCAATATTTTTAATCGATCAAAAGCTCTCTTTACTCATTGCACTGCAGGGTATCAGGAGTTAAGCTTAGAATGCTTGACCTGAGGCAGTGCTTACGACCTTTTCAGTGCACTACGATATAATAAATCTTCGGAGTTCTGCTCAAGGATATGCCCGACCAAAATAGAAATTTAAGTAATAGTCTTTCTGCAGGCAACCCGATTCCGCAATATTAAAGCATCTGCCTGCTCGATTTCCCAAGGAAAAGATAAATGCCACATAAGGTTAAAATTATGGACTCCCTAACATTTTCGGTTTAAAAAATACGTTGTTCAGCATTAAGTCAGTCGGGCCAAACAGTTTAATATAGATCGAGTTATGTATGAATCTATATGCATTCTCTCTGAAGAGCTATTGTATTGAGTGTGCTAATCTCTCTCCAATCTCAATTTTCCAGTAAATAGAATTATTAATATATGTGAGGAAAAAAAGAAAAATAAAAGTATGAAATTCACGTCAAAACAATGACGCGCTGCCCTGCACCTGTCCGTTGATAACGGGGCGGGCGTTCAGCGTTTTGCTCGACGGGCACTTCAACCTCAACTCAGATACCGATAAAGAGCCCCAGGGCCCAGCCAGCTGCTCAGTTGCCGCTGCCGCTGCTGCTGCCGTCGACGCGTCGAGCAAATTGCCAATTTAAATTGGCCGCGTTAAATTAGTCGAGTTATCAGCCTCCACGGCGGCAGGTGTACGGGTAGTGAGTGCTGCGGATCGAGCTATAGTTGTTATTGTATTTTTGTTGATATTCATGTAATTTATAATAGTTGTGACTTCTTAAAGAAATGAAGCGGAAATTGTAACGTGCCCAATTGAGCAATTTCAAAAATATTCCTAAATTCTAACTTCTTAACGGAAATGTGTGCACCGGGGGCTGCGGCTTGTGGTTAGAGCATGAGCGGCTGGCGTGTCCGTTTCGAGTGGTTTGTTGAAAAGTGAATGAAATAAATTCGACAAGAGAAATAAAAAACGAGTGTGAGTGTGAATGTGAATGTGAACAGCGAGTAACCAAACGCTCACTTATCGGTGTCCATGAAATTATAGAGCAAATTCGATAAGAAGTTGTTTCTTATGCCCACGGCACACAGTCACTGCTAGAACTCTGATCTGTGCTGTCAAATGTTTTGTTTTATTCCATTTACCTAACAAATAGAACAGCCTGCGAATCAATCACATTGCGTCTGATATGGATATCTAATCAAAAGAAATAAGCTTCAGTTGCTTCCATTTTTTTTTTGCTTTCATAATTTCCTTACTTACGCTTATTTCCTAATCTGGGATCTTGTATTTTGAGAGATTTGGATGTTTTGTGAAAATGCGCTGTAAAACTCCAGTTAAATAAGACCAACAATAGAGAGCAGCAAAAACAAAAGCATAAACAAAAATAAAAGAAATATTCCGCTGATAACTGCAAACCGAAATATCAATAAAACAATATAAATGACGACCTCGTGACTCTTGTGAATCGCTTGTCGATGTTGTTATTGGTGGCAAGAAAAGTGAAATACAAATGATTGTTAAAAGACAACAACAACATATAAGTTATGCTATTCTTTTGCCGTTTTCGATTTGCAAAATACAATTGTTGTGTTCTTCCGCTGTTATCTATACAGATGTCGTGTAATACGAAACTGATATCATCTATAAGTAGCAAGATGTATGCAGAACGGTATTGTTGGATAGATAATTGAAGCAGTCCGCGTCTGCGATTTGGTCAAGTCGCAAGCCGCAGGTTTCGATTGTGCCTTTGATTTGAAACCGTCTGTTGAGCTGATAAGATACAAGGAATAACCCAGTTTAATTCACGGCCACAAACTAAAGGGCCAAGCGGCCTTTTCTTGTACCCCAAAGCAATTGGCCAAACAATGAAATCCTCCGCATAAATAGAAAACAATTAGCCGTTTTAAACGATAAGAGATGTACGATAAAAATACAAAAAAAAATCCAATTCTTCAGTGACTCATAACCGCGGAATTGGCGAGTCGAAACATGGCGAAGCGTGGCAATGGGCTTCGGGCTCTGACTAATTAGCTCATTCATTTGGCGATGCGTGAAATTTATGAACTTTACAACTTTTGCTATAAGTGGAAATATATCTGATGAAAAGCGAGTTTGCGTTTTACTTTTGTGCAAGCGCTGAAAGAGCCTAATCAGCTACTTTGGTCGATATATTGAAGGCCTTTTTTTTTAAACTATTTGCTATTTAACGACATTTTTGATAACACAGTTTAACTATTCATTGAATTTGACAAAAATATTAATAATAAATACAAAAAATTCGATTTTTGAGACTTTTTAAACTAAAGTTAAATTTCAACACCGGAAGGCATAAAAGCAAAAATTGAGTAGGTTGCTCGTATAAATATTTCAATAATCATCAGATTTTATATTGGCTTAAGGGTTGTCCTGAGACTCGTTCGAAGAACTTGCTGATTAACCAGGCATAGCCAAGCCTTTTGTACAAATCCTTGAGCAGGAAAACAAAGTCTCGTAACCACTAGATTGAATTACAATACTAGAACAGACAAAGGACCGTATTCCTTGTCTCAAAGCAAACTTCCTGCTTTATGAATGAAATAAAAACTCAGTCGCGTGTTACCGACCGCTAAACACTTCGAAAATAAGCACATAAATACAAAAATACTAAAAGTTATTTTATTAATAGAAAAAAACAACATCAAATATAATAGCGATTGCAGCTCGCACAGCAAAGAGTTTAATTTAATTAATATGTGCCACAAAAAGTAATACGATTAAATAAAATATAATAAAAACAAAAAAACCAAATCAAAGCGCAAAAAGAGAAACAATATTTATTTACATGTTTCAGCGGTAAAAGCGCAACAAATCAAATAGGCCGCCATAAATCTAATCAATTTAAAAAGAAATATATCTCTTTTGGGGCTAGCGCTGCTGTTGATAACGCGTCAAGTGCTCGACGGCAGTGCGCGAAAATCCGAGTGCATATTCAAATCGAGTCACTGATTCGAATTGTGGGCTAAAAAATAATCGAAATATCGCGAATTACAACAATTGCAGCCGAGCGCAACAAATTTACAGCGGCAATTAAGTGCGCGGCCATAAATCAAAAATCCGGCAACAGTTATCAAAATAGGGTTAAAGCACCGTTAACCACTCGGCTCAGTTTTATTTGCAGGCACCAATCACAATAACAATAAATACAAAAATACCAATAATAACAATAGCAATAGCAACAAAAGATGTGCGATAAATATGCTAAAATAGTAGCTGACAACTAACCAACCACAGCTAACGGAAAACGGCAAACAGCAGCAGGCAGCAAATAAACAATAACAATCCACTTTACCCCCACCATTTACTATTTAACAACCCGGCGTGTGAGGCTCCCCACCTAGGTGACCCCTGCCATCCAGCAGCACCCGCTATCCCCCGCAAACATGGCCTGCTTTCCGCGTCTCTTCCATCATCGCAGTAAAAACAAATTTACGCCCGCTCAAGATGAGAACACCGACACGATACTCAACACACAAGATAGCCCCGTGGTGAGTTTCTGCAACTGAGAGAGCAGTGTACACACACATACATATACATGTATACGTACATGTGGTGGCCGATAAGCGGCACTGATAAGTTGATTAAGTGTTTAATTAAGTTATGTGGCGGGGGTAACTGGCCAACGCTATAACTAAGCGTTACAGTTAACCAAATACTGAAGCTGACTAAAAATAAAAAGCAAAAAAAAACACGTGTGTAGCCAAAAACTTGTTATCCTTATCAACGACTTTGGCGAATGTGACGTTCACTTTTCACATGCCTTATCATAATAACAAAAAGAAAGAGCTTTCGTACATGCACCGAAGCTCTTATACCCTCACTAAACTGGTTGAGCAGAAATACCTTTTATATTTTATAATCTTTATTATTTACAAATTTTTTAATTTTTCTTTGTCTTTGTTAAGTTATATGTATCTTTTATAAGCAAACTTGTGTTATAGGCTTTCAGTTATGTTGGGATAATTCTACAAAACAATAGATATGCCATTTTCAAGCTTTTACTGTCAGCTTTATCAAATGAAATAATTAAGCATAACTATCTAAACGGGGCAATACGTAAAATCATAACACATTATGTACCCTTATCTATTTGTCATTGAAATCCCAATAGTTGGTAGCAATTTTTATCAATTGCCAACGCTAGGCTCGTATCTATCAAACTCATAAGCATATAAGTACATATTAATGATATATATTATGTTACTACAGTTGATGGCTTAGTTTTGGCTTCTGATAATAGTAAGTCTTATGTCGCCATATGCTCGGAGTTAAAAGCCAGTGCCTGAGATAGTGTTTAATTGTAAAGGACATAAGCTCTCATAAATATTTGATCGCCAAGTATTTGACGTATCAGGTTGTGATTTTCATTCACTTTGAACAGGATTTCCCATTCGAAATTGGCTTAACCAAATTACCCAGGCCCATAACAATATCTTTGAAATTGCAATGGCAGCACTTGGTTTGGTTGAAACAAAAGCACACACTTAATATGCAAAAATATGATAAGCATGCACATGAATTATGTGTGGGAATGAAACTCATGCATAAATCGAACCCAAACATATTCCAACCGGCAAATGGAACATAAATATGCACAGTTCGTAGGTGCGCAGCTATCGATGGAAGAAACATTGAGTGCCGTAGTCTGTACTAGAGCCTGCGGTTGCTGACGGGATGTGAACGTGATAAGGATTGTCAGGATTGCACGCACATGCCAAAATAAACGTGGAGTTCAAAGTCAAAGTCGTCAAATAAACAACGCCCCAGAGGAAAATAAATGCATTAGATTTGACATCTTGAAGTGTTGCCAGCTAGCGCTGCGATATATACAAAATAAAAATAAGTAAGAAGTTCTAGTCGGGAGCTCCCGACTAGGGGATACCCTGACCCTCTTCTCCCAAGATCAAATGCATATATATATATTCTATTTTAGAAGCTATATGTCAAGTTTGGTGACTCTAGCTCTTATTATTTACCAAAATTGCCCAAAAAACAGGATATCGATATCGATTTTTATAGATTGCTTGGAAACGGAGTAAATTATCGATTATCGGAAACAAACTCGATCTGTGCAGGCACTAGGAACACCTACATCTAAAATTTCAAGTCTCTAGCTCTTATAGGTTCTGAGATCCTTGCGTTCATACATACGGACGGACAGACAGACGGACGGATATGGCTAGATCGACTCGGCTATTGGTGCTGATCAAGAATATATATACTTTATGGGGTCGGAGATGCTTTCTTTTGCCTGTTACGTACATTTTGACTTTGCAGAAATAAAATATACCCTTATACCCATTTTTAATGGGTTCAGGGTATAAAAATAAAACATATGCACTGTGTTTTTTGACAAATTTATGACATCGATATACTCTTACTTTAATACTGGTGAGCAATCCTTTGTAGGCAACGATTAGCAACAACAATCGGAATCGCATCAAAACATCCATCAGAATAATCGTTTCGGGCGGCTGCCCCCCTCGACATAGCGAGAGCATTTCCCAGCGATTCTTTTCTGGCGTTTTCCGTGGGAAAACGGAAAACCTGTCAAAATGTCGTCGTTTAAGGCTGATTAGCATATCAAAGTAGAGACAACCACGCGACCTGCATATTGACATGTGTTTATTTATGCGGCTTGTGAGCTGCCAAACGACAACAACAGCAACGATGCCACATTGTGGCCCCCCCAAAAGGTTTGAATATTTTATTGCCCGCATGCCTGGCTGCCAATTGAGCGATAAGACGCTCTGCTATTTTGCGGGTGACACCACAAGAGCAGAGTTGGGAGTTCAAAAAATGCCTTTAAAGTCGAACGAGGCCGGCATAAAAGTCACTAATCGCTGGCGCTACTTTAGCTCATTTAACCCATAAATAAATGTTTATAACCAAGATTATTGGTTAGTTCTAATATTAATTAAAGTCTTAAAGCATCCCTTAGAAGCATACATCCACCAAATAGTGCCCAAAATGACTAGTGCAAACGAATGGGATCAGAATTATTTTTACTTATTTCTCAATTTGTCTTTAGTTACATTTTTATACCCTGAACCCATTAAAAATGGGTATAAGCACTAATAGCCGAGTCGATCTAGCAATTTCCGTCTGTCTGTCTGTCCATCTGTCCGTCCGTCCGTCCGTCCGTCTGTCAGTCTGTCCGTAAGTATGAACGCAAGGATCTCAGAACCTATAAGAGCTAGAAGAGCTTGACATATTAGATGTTGGTGCTGCTAGTGCCCGCGCAGATCGAATTTCTTTCCGATAATCGATAACTTACTCCGTTTCCAAGCAATCGATAAAAATCGATATCGGTATCCTGTGTATGCATTTGATGTTGGAAGAAGAGAGTTCAGGGTATCCCCTAGTCGGAAGCTCCCAACTAGAACCTCTTGCTTGTTTATTGTTATAGAAGCTATTAAAATGATTTCATTGGACAAAGAATACCAAATATTTGTACATAAAATATTTTACTTATATTTTATCAATAGTGGGCTTTGTATTTATTTTAATTTATTTATTTTTTATCTTGTCAGTATCTAAAAAGCGTTTCATTCTATCTTTACCAGCAATATCTCCACAACTGAAACTTCATTGAGATTTTCATTGGAATTTCGCACTAACATAAGCTTGTTTCTATTTTAAACTTTTTTGTTTACAGTCATAAAACAAAGCTTTAATAATACTTCTTGCTACTTCACATAAAAAGCGTTTCTATCTTTATCAAGTGCACATATAAATATAAGCAAATAACAATACTCAAATAATGTGAGCACGACATTAATATGAAAGTCAACCTAACGAACTTTAAATACTCTTACATAGAAAACCACAGTATGTTTAAGCTGATCGCTATTAATATTTTAGTTATTAATTAATTAATTAAAGAAAGCAAAAAGACTTTGAACTTGAACACCTAAGCTACAGACTTTGCAGCTATGTGAATGTAACTTACTAAATGAGTGTATTCGAGATATACTCACATATTTAGATACCGCATCTATAGGTACACATGAAAAGAACATTTATTATTTATTTTAAACAACGTGCCCGTAAATAAAACAACAGACAAACAAAGGAATCGGCACAGATAAGGTTGTGGGCCAAGTTGGAGGCTATCAACATGGCACTGGAAAAAAGTCAATATTAATGAGAATTGGATACTCTTTTATAGTACTCGTGACTAATTCGAAGACAAATGCGAATAACTCGATTAGTTTTGGGTTGGCAAATTTCAAAGGAATTGCAAATTTAAATTTATGCCAACAGCACTTTTAGTTTTATAAAACTGCGAGCCAACATACATACACACACACACACAGACACACAGTCGCACACCCAATAAAAGTCCATCAACCCGATAAACCTATTCGAAATTCCTGAGCTGTCACATAATCAAAAGTGGGAAAAAGCCCCTCTGACTTTCGTTTCGTCAGCTGGCTGCGAGTCGGATTTAAGCAAATGACTTTTTTTTATGCAATATGAAGAGCAAAGCTCAAACGTATGAAAAGTATTTGCCACAAGTATAATGCGTACTCAGTGCAAATACAAATACGAATACAAACGCGACAATATAGAAACATATTTATAAGGCGCAAATGCTACAAACGCCAACACAATGGCCGTTTGTTGTTGTTTATTGAGGCTCAATGGCGGGATAAACTGGCAACTGTTGCAGACATTTAACTGCACGGCTCTCCCCATTTATCAGCCGTGTCAGCTACAGATTGATTTCAAAGCAAGGGACAGATATACCAGCACATCAACACACACACCCGCAGAGAGTCAAGCAAAGCAGCCGGCATTATTTGCTTACTTTCACAGATTGTTTGGGAATTTCCTTTTTTAAATGATTTTTTTTGTTGTTGCCGATTTGTTGGCATTTTCTGAGTAGCAGTAGCAATTGTTGTTCCTTTTGCAGTTATATACATATATTGTATTCTCTTTGTTAGCAGAGACCTGTTGACATTTGATGCGATTTGAGGTCCCGCAGTGAATAAAGCTAAATTATGTTGGACATAAATTTCAACAGCTGTCGAGTTTAAGTCCAGCTGGCAGCTAATGCTTAGAAACCTTTTTATCCTTACAAAATATTTATGCTTTTACTCTAAATGGTAGTTATGTTGAAATAATTTCTGCTGTGACACGAATTAATGGAACTATAATAATGGATAGCAGATGAAAAGGGTTTTCTTTTTTATTTTGAAAACTTCTTTATCTTTCCCATCTTATTGAATAATCAATACTCTTTAAGTATACAACTTAGTCTAAAATCCATATATTTTAATAACAAACATAATTATGTTCGAAGCTAGTTGAAGTTATGAATCAGGTGTTAATCTGACCACAATATTCTTATCAACAATTTTTGTAATATTGACATTCAATTGCTTTATAAGCTTATTTTAAGATTTGGGCACATACCTCACGAAAGAATAAAAATCAGATAAATTTAAAAAATTATAAATTAAATACTTTTCGAAACAGAACAAATATTAATTTCATCCTTAGAGGACCCCATTGAACCAGAAAAAATAATGGATTTGCGACATATGCAATCGCACTATTTCTACTTCTGTTAGCCGAAAGTTGCTTATATATTAATAATTATAATATTGTGGTAGTGTATTGTGTATTGTATTGTATTGTGTGCTCTATGATAAAACCATATTAGGTTTAGCTTTAAATGTAAAGAACTTTTAATTTAATAAGCTTAGCCGTAGTTCGCCAAAACTGCCAATACACAAATTAATATATGCCCTTGCATTATCATGTATGGGTATTTCCAAATTAAATTATTTCTTAATATTAAAGATCTGTCTTTTATGTTATTGTATTTTATCGCTTAATTTTTCGTGTTCATTTTTAGCAAATTGGTCTCTACATACGACGCGAGGAGAAACCACTTTACTCGCCCATAATTACGCCTAGTGCCAGTGAGGTGAGTGTCTTTTTTTTAGCAGGTTAATCTGTTACAAAGCACTGCTCCTAGCACAAACTCACGGGTCCGGCGGCCATCCATCCAACCTATTCAACCTATCCGACCGTTTTCTGCTTGTCTTTGGCAAACTCAATTAATATTTGCACACATGTTTCTTATACTTTCAAACGAAATGATGCTAACGACAACGGCAACAACAACACAAAACACTTGTAAATATGTACACAACACAACAACAACACAAACAATACCCACGGACCCATTTGCACCCCGCACTTTTGTTTGTCTTTGTAAATGTTTGGACGTACGTCCACACCTGGTTCCCACCGGGTCCTATTAGGCGCAACTGCAGCGCCTAAAACAACAGCCCTCCAGTTCCTCCGTTCAGCCGCTCCAGGCTGTAGCCGAAAATGTGGTCAGCCCTAACATTACTGGCAACACTGCTGACAACAATGCCGACGACAGCATCGGAAGCCAGCACCATGAGCAGCAGCAACAGAAGCATCCAAAGAAATTTCGTTCGCACAAAAGCAGGCTTCAAGCAGAGGATAGAGAAAAGGAGAAGGAGAAGGTCTCGACAGTCAATGGAAGTGCAATTAATGTCACACGTACCAATTCAAAATTAAAACCCGTCAAAGAACGACGCCCCACCGCACTGCCTACCGAGGCGCCCAACGTGAATGGAGCCCAACGTGTTTCTGATGTGGATGCCGATAAGGAACGGGCAACGGGGGAGCTGGAACAGGTTGCTGATGTTGTGGACGGAGAGTCAAAGCTCAAAGGGAATGTGAATGGCATAATTGATGAGAACGGTGACAATGAGGCTGTCAAAACTCCATCGACAGGAACGCCTTCGATATTCACACCAATACCAACACCGCCAGCAAAGGCAAATGTTAAATTTTTCATTGGTCATACACAGGAACTAAATGCCGAGCAGCCCTCTGATGACATTCTGTCCTGGCATAGCAATGATGCCAACAACAACAGCAACAGCAACAAGCTGACAAATGGAACATTACCAACTGCCCAACAAGGACATGCACATGGACAGCGGCTGGCCGAGTCAATGACGGCGACAACGGCGACGTCGCCAAAGGTGCCCGCAAAGAGCTGCAGCAATGTGTCACTCAATTATCTTAGAAGGTCCAAAAGCACGATAGCCAGCACAGAGCCAGTGACCACCAGCCAGCGGAGGCGTGTGTCGACCATGCCCGACATTAACATACCAACACCGCCACCCATGCCCCTAGAGCTCCTAAAGCCGGTAACACCGCTGCATTTGCGCAAGAAGCGAAGTGCGGAGCGTCAAGCTGCTCAGGACTCGCTTCCAGTAGCCACCCTCGATGCTTCAGTCAGTCAAGTATGTAACAAACCAGTTTAGCTCCACGAAAAGGTCATCTGAATTTTGTGGCCAGTTGACACCAGTTTGTGTCATTTTTCGAGCTGTCGGTAAACTTAAAGCTTAGGATATACCCAGGTCTCTGATGGATAAGGAGTATATTTGAACATTCAACTAGAATTAAGTAGGTGGGAATGTTGTGAAGCTCTCGCTATCGAATCCTATATTTCACACAGTTTTAAAGTCATAGCTTGAAAGTCAATTTCGTAAAATTACAGTTTGCGAGTAATCGGTTATTACTGTAGGTAAGATCATGTTTATCGAATAGATAATATATCTGCTAAATGCAAATGCATTAGATGCACCTAATAGATTCATGTTATAAATATTATTTTAATATCAAAAACTTTGCCCAATTGAAAACCTTGTTCGTGCTCCCCCTGAGCGAAATGTGCAATTATTTTACCAGACCAATACAACATTGTTTAACCTGGGCGTGGCAGTAGTTAAGTACCCATTATTAATTAAATAACCCTTTCTACTTCAATATGCAGCAAAAATAACAAAAGTGTGCACAACATGGCCAACAGCTGTGTAAAAGTCGGTATATTATTGTACAAACTAGCAGTGGGAGTCGAGGCGGGATGTTGACTTCTCGGCATGCTACTAATTACAAGCGAAATGTTAATTGTTTGGCAACAGACATGAACTCTAACTTTTGGCCAACAAAAACAGGCAACAGATAAAACTGTTGCTTACCCTATCACGCAGGACTTCCTCTTTCTCTTTCGCTCTCCCTCTGCTTTCATGCAGTTGATGCTCTTTTACTGTCTGGTTACATTGCTTAAAGCGCCCGATACTTACCTGTATCTAAACGCTCTCCCTGCTTAATGCCGCTGAGGCAGCGAATTTGCCAACCCACTAATGAATTTTGGCTGATGTTGCGCCTTGTGAGACGCCATCCCTATATTATGCGACTTCGCCTGCCTACGTGCAGCGACTGTGACTGCGATAGTTTGGCCTCGCAGATCTGGCCCCAACCGGAAACGCTTATAATGGTTGCGATTCCACTGTGTAAATGGAGGTAAATATTTAATGGGAAGCGTCCGTTGAGGCCCGCGGGTACACAACCCAACCCACTTTAAAAGCTCGAAAAATCTTTAATTCACCAAAAAAGGACTGAGTAAACTTGAGTGGGGCTGTGTTCCCAGGCAGTGATAAACTGTCGACTAAATTGAAATGTCCCATGTTCCATTTGATGTCAAAGAAGAGGCGCCTTAACAATCAAAACATGTTGGGTCAACCCTGAGCTAATCTCGAAGCTCAACTTAAACTGTCAACAAATAACCACAAGACTCAGTTGACCATTAAAACATTGGAAAAAACAAACAAACAAACAGCTAAATAACCCGATATTTGGTTTGATTTGGTTTACTTTTGGGCTATTGTTCGAAATCAACCGCATCAATTAGGATGAAACGTCCAAGCTAGAGGACAGCGAGAGGGCCAGCAGAAGCAGCAGCGGGTCTGCAACGAAAATACATCGCGTGGAGGGAGGTCTCATCTATGTGCGACCGAATTTGCCCGTGCAGCAGAATATTGAAATCGAATTTAATGCAAAGGACGAAGCGTAAGTTGAGTAAACATCTATTGTTGATTGACCAAGGTAAGCCGTATCTATGTGGGTCCGCCTCACTGCATTCCTTATTCTAGTACACGCAATCTCATACTCAATGCCATCGAACGAAACGATTTCCTCAATAATCTAATGGACAAGGAGCGCAAGGACATGGTCATCAATGCAATGGCACCAGCCAGCTACAAGAAGAACAGCTACATCATCAACGAGCACGACGAGGGCTCCGAGATCTTTGTTTCCGCCGAGGGCTACTACGATGTCATACAAGCGGGTCAGCATGTGGGCAACTTTGGGCCTGCCACCGTCTTTGGTGAACTAGCAATACTCTACAATGCGCCACGCAAAGCCACTATAAAGGGTAAGTAGCTCCATGTCCAGAAGTGTAACCGTGCGAGTTAATTCTGCCTTGCAGCTGCCACCGATGCGCGAGTTTGGAAGATTACGCGAGAAACGTTTCGTGCCATTATGCAAATCTCGGGCTCTAGGGAGCGCGAGGAGAACCTGCAGTTCCTACGCTCAGCTCCATTTCTGCAGGAGCTGGAGGAGAGTCTTCTCACCAGAGTTGTCGATCTGTTACAGCGGGTAGGAGCTCTTACATTTCTTAACAAGTATCCATAACCATTTTGGATATGTTCGCAGAAATTTTACGAGACAGGCAGCTGCATTGTACGCGAGGGCGAGGTGGGCAATGAGTTCTTCATCATACGCGGCGGCACGGTGACCATCAAGAAGAAGAACCAAGCTGGGCAGGAACAAATTGTTGCCAAGCGTAAGCGTGGCGACTATTTTGGGGAGCAGGCACTCATGAACGCGGACGTACGACAGGCGAGCGTCTATGCGGATGCGCCAGGCACTGAGGTGCTCAAACTGGAGCGAGAGTAAGAATAAAAAATCCACTAAGTATGCCCGTAGTATATGTTGCCCTCCTCACAGAGCCTTCATCAGCTACTTGGGCACCATAAGGCAGCTAAGCGAGAAGCCCCATGTGCAGACCAACAACGAGAATGGACGTTCGAGCAGCAAAGGCGCCGAATTCGATAATGAGCATGCCCACATCGCAATCTCGGATCTGAAGAAAGTAGCTACTCTGGGTGCCGGCGCTTTTGGGCGTGTGGATCTGGTCACACACAACAGTAAGGCATTCGCGCTGAAGATCATTAAGAAGATCGAGGTGATCAAGCAGGATCAAATCGAGCACGTCTACAATGAGAAGAATGTTATGATCAAGTGCCGCGATTCACCCTTTATAGTGCAGTGAGTAGATCCAACCTGAAATCTAATGACAGTTCAACTTTGGGAAACCCTTTTACCTAGACTCTATCGCACCTATCGCAATGAGAAGTATGTGTACTTTCTGATGGAGGCCTGCATGGGCGGCGATGTCTGGACGGTCATGTCAAAGCGTCAGTATTTCGATGATAAGACTGCCAAATTTATAGCGGGCTGTGTCGTAGAAGCCTTTGACTTTCTGCACGCGCACAACTTTATCTACAGGGACCTCAAGCCGGAGAACCTAATGCTCAGCAGCGATGGCTACTGCAAGCTGGTGAGTTGACATCAAACTTTGAATATCACATATTTTAAATGGCCATTTTTAACATTTATCAGGTCGACTTTGGCTTCGCCAAGTACGTGCGTCCCAACGAGAAGACCAACACGTTTGCCGGCACGCCTGAGTATGTGGCGCCCGAGATAATATTGGATCGCGGTCATGATCGCGCCGTGGACTACTGGGCACTGGGCATACTTGTGTACGAGCTGCTGGTTGGCAAAACACCCTTTCGCGGGGTCAATCAAATCAAGATCTACCAAAACATCCTGAGTGGCATCGATGTCATACACATGCCCTCACGCATACCCAAGTCTGCGCAGCATCTAATACGGCATCTGTGCAAGCAGCTGCCTGCCGAGCGGCTGGGCTATCAGCGCAAGGGCATTGCGGACATCAAGCGGCATAGCTGGTTTGACAGCCTGGACTGGACCCGACTTAGACAGAAGCAGCTTCCCTCGCCTATAAAGCGCAACCTGAGGAGTTTGACAGACCTGCAATACTTTATCCACGCCCAGGAGCCAGACTACGAGCCGCCCGAAGAGCTAAGTGGCTGGGATAAGGACTTCTAAAAAAGTATATATACCCAAAGACATTGTTCATAAGTAAATAGATTTTAATCAGTTAGACCGTAGGTACGAGGCGAATACGTGTCATAAGCTGTAAATAAATTTGATATTATGATTGTTTAAAATTGATGACTTTCAAAAGTTGATCTGGAACCCGACTGTGCACTCCCGATGTTTTGCAATTTAACTTTGGCTAGCTGCGGTTGATGCCGCCCAATCATCAGGTTATTTGTTTTCGCCACTTCAATTAGAAGCGCAAACTAGTTTTGCTGTTATCGAGATGTCACACGCGCACACACACACACACACACACACACACACAATATAGTTAGCCAAGCAACTAGAATAAATAAACATTTTCAATTAAGCGCTTTCAGCGAGTTTTCACTTGGCTCGCGACACATTGTTAACAAAGTTTCTACGTTACAAAGCGCTGTCCAGTTCTCTGCAGTGTCCAAACTCTTAAAGATACATATTTGGGCTGCAGACAGCTTTAAACATCATTAGGTGGCACTTTGTAATTGTGTCTTAAAGCAACTTTGTCGTCCTATTGTCTGGCTTGTAGGGCTGAGCTTGTGCTGTCGTCATCAAGAGCTGACGCAGTCATTATTGCCCGCATGCCGTTGACATTTATTTGTATCTTATAGATACTTCTAAAAGCACATCCAACATAATTGCATTGTGTGCATGTGGCTTTTCATGCCACGTTGCGAATGCTGCACATGACACAAACTTTATTGTTTTTGAATATAATAATAAAGTGGAGCTTGCCTTACGGCTGCTAACGAACGAGCAAGGTTTCCCATCTAGGTAGATCCAACAAGTGCGAGCAAAGCTGCCCAGAAACCTCAAGTGTGTGTGTGTTTCTGTGTGCGTGTGTGTGTGCGTCAGCTTGGTCGTTATGCAAATATGAAACGGAGTCGAGTGCAATTATGTGAACTTGAGGTCTTTATATCAGGTCTCTGTGGACCACCTCGAGCCAATGTTCTACGAGTCCAACTCGTTATGAAACTTCAGCCCTTTGTTTGATTTCGGGCTGACGAGTTCAAATATGAAAGGAAAATTTAGTTTTATTTTTGTAAAAAAAAATAAAAATGTTCTTATCAATATATGTTTCTATTCTAATTTATGTTCATAATTAAAGTTGCCAATCAAATCGGTTCGAGTTTGGTTTTTGTTTTGATTTAATCACAAGCATCGGTGGTTCAGTGGTAGAATGCTCGCCTGCCACGCGGGCGGCCCGGGTTCGATTCCCGGCCGATGCAGACAAATTTTTTTTTGCTTATAAAATATTTTCTTTAAAATAATTGTAAACAACATAAACACCTATTGCCATAGTCACAGAGCTAAGTATTGAGAGGAAATAAAAGAGCTCTTTCAGTCATAGAAAATAATATTGCTGCTTTGCAGTTGTTGTTGTTGTTGTCCCTCACTTGGCCTTGTTATAAACACAAACCGATGATGTAGGAAAAAGCCACAAAAAATAATAAATGATGATTGATAATAACGTTTTGCTACCTTCCTTCCGTTGGCAGTCACAGTAAACGAATAAGCCAAATAAAAGAGAGTATGTAAAGGAAATCAATAAAAATGATGGCGACAACATTTGGTCACAATTTCAATTTTGTGGCAGCCAAGCAAAACGAGCAAAACGCCGCAGCATTCCAACAATTTCCGACCGCCGTCTGTGGCGGCGGCAAGTGAAAATTTTCATTTTCCCAACTGTCGCAAATGTTTGCTACATATTTTCTTAGACACCTTAGACAACGCCTTCCAGCATTTCTATGCGACTGCACACCGCAGCGACAAAGTTGGACGAAATGTCATCATTTCCGTTGGGAAGACTGTGCGCGCTCAAGCGTCAACGACGAGGACGAGGACGAGGACGTGAACGCGGACGAGCTCGACGTCTACTAGAAAACGAGCATGTCGACGGGTTATCAGTAAAACAGAGCGCGCACACCGGGCGAAAAGGGTTAACTAAGGCAAACCATGCAAATCCCTTTTTATTTGCCCGAAAACTTTTGATGCAAAAAGCCTCAAAAATATATATTTCGTCGAATCCAAAACGCAGGACGAAAGCAGCGAGTCGGTTCGAGCCCTAGGGCCACTCAATGCTGCCGCGCACGGTTCTTAAACGAAGCGTGAAATTGTTAAATGAGTGCGAATGTCTACGAAGTAGCAGGATATCCGAAGGGTCGACCTAGTAGACGGCGCTGCCTTCCTTGCATTTGTGTGAAATTATTGATTAAGAAAGTTGCCCGACATGCACGTTTGGTCAACTTCTACTCGCCAGATATACCCCTGCTCCGTTCAATCCAATTGAATCGAATTGAGTTTGTGTCTCGCCTGGGCTCTCATTGAATTGAATGCCAATTGAGTCCAGTCTTTGAATTATAATTAAATAATGACGTTTGCAACTAGCATTTATGTTACAGAAATTTAGTTGGATCACAATCGAATTTGTGTGAAGTTAGTTAGTTACACTTATACAAACCTAAGTTGAGGTGCTTCATTCACATTACGTATACGCAACGTTGTGCCTACATTCAGTTTTGTCGCAGCACACATCATTTAGATCCCAGAATATTAACATGTACCATCATCGAGTACAAGTCGAGCCCCTTCTGATAATCCTAAACAATATTTGAATATTTAAAACATGTCTCCTGCAGGCTACACATGCTCTGTACATTCGTACATAAGCACGTGTGTGAGTTTTTGAAATCTTTTGGAACAAAACTGTCAAAACAGGCCTAACAAGCAATTTATAACTTGCGGATGGCAACGAACACAAAATGAAAGCAAAAGAAAATGTTTTTCATAGTTTGAACTCTTGGTTAAACTATGTAGATACTCGAAATAGGCCTAATATATGCAGCCTTGGCAAACTTAAAGCTCCTTAAAAACTTGGACTTTACCCATTCAAATATACGAATGCAAATTTTGTGCCAAGCCTAAAGGACTTGGCAGCACGGCTGCTCCTTGCATAACTTGTCCACAATCTGATTGGGGCTACAAACAGCATTTTGACCCTAATCAATGTGAGTATTGTTTACCTACACTTTTCTAACATCTGATGCCCGACTGCCTACACAACTGTGCTCAAATATGTTTCATATTTCGATTGAAGCCAGTTGTGTCCATTGATTTAATCTATACCTGTACACATTTCTCATAATAGACTGTTCAAACTGTTGTGACAACACTTCAGAAGCTTAGAAACTGCCGAGCTGAGTCTTAGGCCATACTTTTTCATAGCAGAGCAACCAACATTAAGAGTATGTGCCAAACATTAAGAGGAAAATAAATGTATAAAATATGTGCATTTTCATTCTACGGTGCAGATTTAATTTCGCTTAAGCTCTATTTTTCAACATTTTTAAACATTGTTCCCTGGAGTGTGAAAGTAAAATGATTCACAGAATTAAATATAGAAACTGGCTTAAAGCATCGATTTGAATCAAATAAGTCACAATATAAATATATAAAACAGTTCGCCCAGACCGACTGAATGACTGACCGACTCATTGCCAAGCTGAAATTGCTACTGAAGCCTCATTTTAGGTCACACTAAGTTGAGTTGCAAGGCGGAGTTTCGAAAGTGTGAAACTTTTGGTTTAAAAATTATTTTGACAGATCTTTGCTTAAATTTATTTGATAGGTGCTTGACACTTTTCGAGAATTGAAGCCCTTCCTAGTGAAAAGGATCACTTCAAGGATCTTTATAAGAATTCATTGGATATGTGTTTACCACGAGATGCTAAAGCCACCCTTACCGGGCGGAAATGCGGTACGAAGATGAGCGTCGGGCTAACATGTGGCAGGTCAGGCAGGTTTTTTTTTTCAACTACAATGCTGTCATATGTATTTCAAGACTTTTTCGTAACTGACATTTGGTAACTAACCTTAAGCAATCAATTTGTTGGGATCAGTTTCATCATCATCAGCACAAATAGTGGTATTATAAAGTGGATATCCATCAGTGGACAGCACCGAAGATAACTCCCCAATTGGCACTTACATGCACGCAAGTGCTGAACATCAACTAAAATCCTTTTTGCTGCATTCAAATCACAAAACAAATCATCACAGGCCTCGGCCAGGCCCATACGCACACCCATACCAGCGCCAACAAATGCCGCTGTGTTGACCATTTACAGGCAAAACACACAAACGGCTGCCCTGGGTGCAATTTGAAATTTGGGCATTCAATAACGATTTACACAATATACATAGGCACACTGGCACAAGCACACACACATGAATATCGTACGTGCGGTCCGAGCAAATAAGCTTTAAAATTTTACCATTAACAGCCGCCCAATGTTTACAAATGGCAGCTGAGAAGCAAAAGCAATGCAAAGTTGTCCTGTTTTCAAATGTGCGTTTAGCACGTATGGATTTGTTGTGCTGGCAGCAGCAGGGACAACAAATGATTGTCCTTTGCCAATGTGATTCCATTGAGAGCTGGGCGTGGTCAGCTGATTGGGGCGGCCGCTCGATTGCGATCTAATCAGCTTCGTTCTAAAAGAAGCTGTTAACAATATTGTCAATTTGGTGTCCACTCGCTGGCTGAACAACCGACAGCTAGGCGGGACGGCAGCTAGTTTATTTTTATGTTGAGAAAAACTTAAATTTGCATATTTTTTTCTCGCTACTTTGGTTTTTTTGTGCCAGGTTGTTGTGCTGTTGGGACCTTTTTGTGTCCTTGCTGCTGCTGATGTTCATTTTGTGTGCGTCGGCTGAGTAGCGTTTGCCACATAAACACTTTGGTGCTGAACACTATGAATAATTAATGAGTTTTGTGTTGTTGTTGCCGTTGCCGGTCAAGTTGTTGTTGTTGTTGTTGTTGTCGTCGCTGAGAACTTTTAAACAGGCAACCAACAATTGCTGTTTGTTTGCCTTTGTGTGGCATGTTTTGGGCGCTGCTTAGCCAGTAGGCTCATGCAATATTCGTGTGGCATTTAGGGCACTCAAGCAGTTGTTTCCTTGAAATGTGTTCCAAATTCAGAACTGAAACTTTGTCAAATAATAACACTATTTAATTTCACTTGGATGGGAAATTTAATAAAAGTTTTCCTCAATCTATTATTTTACTGAAAGTTGAATGTTTGTATTATAAAAATATACTTCTGCTCCACATTTTAGACAATCTAAGTTATGTGAGCTATTTTTTAAGTCAAACGATTTGACAGTCTGGAGTACACACTTAGCCATATGTACAAATCACATTATTCACACACTCTCGACCTCTCGTCGCAATCAAATTATGTTATTTTCATGAGTGCCCCAAAAGTATGCAAATATTTGTTATGTGCAAATATATATTTCGCCCGGTTAAACTAAACATCTGCAGCCACAATACCAACAACAATAACAACAACAACAAAGGGGCAGACATGCAAAAAGGTCGTTAGATTGTTAACAAGTTCATAAAAAGACGCTGGTACATAAGCACTCACACACACACGCACAAATGCACGTCACAATTATAGAAGCAGCAACTGGATCCGGTGGCTGGGACTAAAGCTGAGACTGGCATTTGCACCACCTAAATACTACACGACGCGGCTGGTTGCGTATTTGCAAAGCACTTTTTTCATCCAGCGTCTGCTGCTGCTCCTTTTTCTTCTTCTTCTTCTACTGCTGCTCTGGCGATGAGCAACAGAATGCAAACAGCACAAAAGTATGCTACAAAATAAAGGCCAGAGCCAGGCCAGAAGGCAGGAACGGCTGCTGCTGCTGCTGTTTGCATGTGGCAATTGATGTTGGTATGCTGTGTGAGTGTGTGTGTGAGTGTGTGTGTGTGTGTGTGAGGGCGTGGCTAGTCTGTTGTATGCATTTGTATGCGCAGATTGAAGTTGCCGGCTCCAAACCTTTCGGATCGCATAGTCAATGGTAAATTAAAGCATAAACAAATGCAATCAGCAAGGGAATAAAACCAAAATAAATCCGCTTAAATGCAATACAATTTTTTGTTGTCCTTTTTATGCTCACATGCAGTTTGTTGCTCTAGCCTTATTTAATGCTTAGTTAGGCAACAACAACAGTTGCTCCGGCAACAATTAAAAGCGATTTGCGACCGCAGTTAAAATAGCTTTAATTCTATTGCCACCCCAAGCTTAAATGTGTGTGTGTGTGTGTATCTGGTAATAATAAATTTTTAAACAAAACCACGTATTTGAAATATGTTTGGCCAAATTAATTAAATTCCAATAAAGCATTAATAATAATTAAACTCTTTTTTTCTTGCTTAATGTTGCATATTGATCATATTTGCATATTTTATTAATTTTATTTATTTTTTTTTTATGCCTAAAAAGAGCAATTTTATGATTTATTTACATTGTATGAAGCATTTTCAATTAAAAAGTCATTGTTCTTGTTTAACCAAAGCTCTCAAGTTAAATATTGAATCAATGTTTTCAATTTCAAGAGTTTAGTTCCGTTTTGATATAAAATGCATTTTAAATCGTATGGCAAAATTCGTCAAACAGAAAATAAATATCATAAATATGTGAATTTATAATTGACTTTGTGGGGTTATACATTTCAAATGTATATAACTATATTAACATTTTAATACTATTTTTGACATCAATTTTACGGTTAAATAGTGTCTTTTGATTTATGCCTCATATTTGTATTATCCCCTCCTTTTCTTCTTTAAGACCTCGTACAATTCTAGAATTAACGAGAAAGAAAGGCTATCTTCGGCACGCCGAAGATCTAATACCCTTGCGGACCCAACCGTTTGTTAATGCTTATAGTGCTTTGCCAGTATCTAACAAGCACAGTTAATAAAGAGTTTGGTCGAGATATCTTGATAAACAAAAAAGGTTTTTAATCAAAAACCTAGTTTTCGACTGATCGTTCCTATGGCAGATATATGATATAGTGGTCCGATCTTAATAGGATTTTGCATATATATGAGGAGCTTAGTAAAACTAATAAATGCCGAGTTGGGTCAAGATACCTTGATACACAAAATGTTTTTTTATACAAAAACTTAATTTTCGACTGATCGTTCCTATGGCAGCTATATGAAATAGTGGTCCGAACCAGCTGGTTTTGACATATGTGCTGCGTGCAACAGAAAGAGGGACTTTTGCAAAATTTCATTAAGATAGCTTTAAAACTGAGAGACTAGTTCGCATATAAACAGACAGACGGACAGACGGACATGGCTCTATCGACTCGGCTGTTGATGCTGATCAAGAATATATATACTCTATGGGGTCGGAGATGACTCCTTCTATGCGTTACACATTTCACGACAAAATTATAATACCCTCTGCAAGGGTATAAAAAGAAGCTTCAAATTTAATATCATTTGGCTTTTTTAAAACATACACACGCACACACACACACACACACTCACTAATTAAAAATATTTTATAAAATTAGAAGACCCGTATTTGAACCGAAACTCACCGTCAATCATTTTAGCACTCAAGACTGTGAAGGTGTGTGGGGCTTCCTTTTGGCAGCTGTAATCAGAAAAGGGAAAGTTTTAATTAAATAGAAAATATTTATGCAGCATTTATGCAAATAAAAAGAAACAACATTTAAGAAACGCACAACTTGCGACCGAGCGAAAATTGCTGTAAAATATTAAACAATTAAGTAGAAAGAAATGTTGCCGCACAGCACAAGTGTTAATAATTAAAATACACATAGCTGCAAAAATGTTGGCCAAGAACAACTTGCTAAACAAATAGGCGAGGCGCAATTTTTGCCTGCGGCCAATTAATAATAAATCGTGAGCGGGAAAAAGTCTGAGACTGAGGCAGAGGCGGCTGCCAACTAATGATGCGCTCCATTTGGGCCGAACCACGTGCAACAACAAATTAGCGCCACAAAACGGGGCAGAAAACTTTGCTCAGATGGCCCAAAAGTCAAAAGGTGGCCGAGACAAGAAAAAGATAAAGGTGCCAAGGAGAATGTGGCCAAAAACTTTACCAAAGGGTCGTTCAATTGGTCTTAGCAACTGTTGCGGGCTTAGCGCCTGATTGAGCGCGTCCAAATTTAAGGACCATTTCCCCGTTTCCCCGTTTCCTCATCCAACGTTCCGCACTTGGCACTTGGCTCTTGGCTCTTCCACGCTTTTGTTCGCGTCACGGACTGATTGATAAGGTAAATTCGACCCGGACGTGGGCAAGGTCAGCACAAAAGTGTTTCAAACAATTTGTTGAAGAATTTTTGGTGGTTGCAATTTATGAATGGGCAACGGTATTTACCTTTGCTCTACATGTATTTGCTTATTTTAAAATTAAATCAAGGTGCCTTATTGCTTTGTGGCCAATGAATTAGGGCAACTTGAGCCTAATTGCATTACTTAATTATCCTGGCAGGTGGGTTGGGTTGGACTCAAAGGCAAGTCAAGTCAAGTTTTAGAAATTAATGGCACCCAATATTGAGATAAATGAAGACTTTAATGTAAATAAAGCACAAAGGAAAAATGAAATATTGTATTGTGGAATTTAAATTAAAACTAAATAAAAGTGAAACTGCGTCGTAAAAAAAAAACTGCTCAATCATATTATTTCAATCGGAAAACCTTTGAGAGCTCAATTCGGAATTCCCATAACTTCGCCAACATTTTCTAATCTATTTCGAAATCAATTTTCAATTGCCTTGGGTGCCTTAATAAGCCCGAATCGAAAATAACAGAAGCTAATCAATCAAAATGCGCAGCCTGTTTGGCTTATGTATTGCCAATAACGCCCAGTCGTTTCGGCCTGGGTCGAATCAGGCGAACAATATACGCACTGCCAAAATACAAAATACATAAATAAATAAGAATAAAACTGCGAGTTTATATCAAGAAGCAGCCCAAGTTGTGTTTGGGGCCAAGGTCGACTGGCCGAAATTGCGTTCGACTCGAGATTAGCCATGCCTTAAACTCCTGACTCGCCTTCCAATTTCAAATATCAAAACTCATTTTGACACGCATCGAAAGTGAAAACTGACAGCGTAAAGAATGGTTCAAGAGAATTGAATTCGTACCTGGAGGCGTAGGGGTAGGTTTGATTGATTCTCATATTGTTCAGATGCCTTTGTTCATAGATGATGATGATGATGATCATGATGCTCATGATGAAGATGGTGTGAGGAGCTGCTTAGATGTGTTGGATATTTATCCCGACAACAACCACAAGTTCAATTAAATTTGCTTAATCAATTGTAAATGTTCGACAGAATTAAGGTCTATCTGTTTTGCGGCGTAATTAAATTTTCTAATTGAGTTGCCATCGACTTGAAATGTGCCGCAATATTGTGCGGCAAGTTATCGCTGACGTGCCACAAAATTGACTTTGGCTAATTTATAAGCGGCATACTTTTTGGCTTTTAGGCCATGTGCCTAGTATTCTGGCCTTGTTTTGGTCTGGGGCCGAGCTACACAAGTTCGCTGGTGTTGCTAATAAATTATTTACGCTAGTAAAAAACTTGCGCCGCATAAAAATACTCTTAACAGGCCTAAAGGCAGGCAATACTTTATGTTGTTTATGTGCAAATTGTTTTTTCTTTGTTTTTTTTTTCTTTTGTTTTCTAAGTGTTATGATTTATGAACACAAAGCTGCCACGCCTCAGTCGTAATTTATGCCTGTATACACAAACCTGCACAAACTACATAAAAAACGAAATGTTCTCAAACTTGAAAAACATTTGGAATACATTTGTGTAATTAGTGGTTGTACACGACGAATGATATGACTTATTACACGATCTTAGTTATGACCATAGGAACATACCAATACAAAAGCCAAATCAATACAATGCAGACTTTTATGAAGAGCGAGTAGAAGATTTATTCAGATTTCTTAGCAATGTACTTCAACATGGTTCAGCGCACATGGTTCCCAAATCCACAAAGATTAATCTGCCAAAAACAAGCTCTTAGAAAATATGGCGTGTATCTACACATAAAATTATTGGATCGTTGAAAAGAAGTATATAGCTTAACTCGGATAATCTGAAGTCTCCTTGTCTGAACAAGTCTCCTTGTCTGAAGTATATAGCTTAAATCGGAGAATCTGAAGTCTCCTTGGCTGAAAACTGTCAGTATGCAGTCTAATTCCAAGAGCATCTGCGAGTTCATGCTAATTTATTTTCCCAGAATTAGGCAAAGAAAACTAAAATGCCAGAACTTACCTAAAGTCCTTCACAATTTAAAACTTTGTATGAAATACTTGACTAAATTCAAATATTTACTTCATATAATACGAGTTAACTTTATTTATTGCCTGTTTACAACTAGTAGCTATAGCAAGCCGTAGAATCAGGGATTGGGCCGCTTGTCAAATTACAAAATACAAAAAAGACAAATTGCAGATGTACTTTACCGAGGTTTTCAGTTTCAGTTTTCCAAAATCGCATAGTTGGCAGTAATATTTGGTATAGGATACATGCACGGCTAACAGATACCGGATCTTTCTTTGTCAAGTTACCCAGACAATTCGTCAACTGAATCCTTAAATCGATAACAAATTCCTACACAGCAATTATATTCTATCTAAATAGTTTCAAAACATAAGCCTGCATAACTTTATGACAGCTCATTTTATTTACCCATTTTGATGAGTTCAGGAAAGAGAAGAAAGAAATGTGCCGCCTAGGTCTATACAACAAATTTTAAAATAAATCACAGCCGGCAGCAAGGATACAGTTTTCCTGTTTCGAAAGAAGATGGCATGCATAATTAGAGCAACCTGTCTGCTGAAATGAATAAATTTGCGCCCTGAATGCGACTCGCATGTGTACACTTGAACATGAATGCAAACTCTCCTGTGAAAATGTGTATGCATGTGAATGCATTCGTATATATATACGTATATACGTATATATGTGCGCAACTGTATGCGAGCGGACATTTGCAAGTGGCAAAACTACGGAGATAAATGTAAAGAAATACATTTTGCGCCAGCTGCCAGCACTTTGCGGCAACATAGGACCACAATATGAAAATTGAACGACCGCATACTCCTTAAAATTGAATAAGCTGAATATTGAATCCAACTGGATCCCACCAGATACTAATTTCACATACGAATATACTTTAAGCATTCGATAATGTCCATAACATTCGAATAGTTCAGATAATTGCAACTGCCTTGATCTCTTTGTTGTTTATTTCAACTAATTTGAGAATTACTGAAAGGGACATTTTATATTTTCTTATGATATGTTATATACCCAGGCATATACCCAGGAATTTAGACCCAAATCCGACTACTATGTACCCATTCGCCCGCAATCAAGCAATGTACCCAAATAAAGCTATCCTTTCATATTTATTATGCTGTATTTCACGCAATATCTAAATAAAATCAAAGTAAAAGGGTTTACTCGACTAATTGCAGATTATTCAGTTAACCCGTTGCGGTTGTATTAGGGCAACCGTTTTGACTTGACTTGGCCCAAATGTGCTCATTAAATTATCTGAATTAAAAGCCATTTCGGCGAGCAGCATTCCGTGAGCCACTAAAACTGTTGCACATAATTATATATAATTATTTTTTACAGCACGCCATAAGCCATGAAAATTACGGTCTTTACCCATGAGGCTGAAACCGCAGTTATGGCCATGTTTAGTGCATTTGGCCAACATTCACGGCCAAGCGGCAAAAACCCAACAAATTGCGCTCTGTCCCGTACAATAGATAAATATGTCTATGTGTATGTCCAGCTGATGGCTGATTGCATCAGTTTATTATTTTTCACACACTATTACGCGTTCAATTTGCAGTTGCTAATAGACGGCAATGGTGATTAAAACTTCTAATGTGCCACATTGTTGCTAAAGGCAGCGTCCTCCCATCCAGAGTCTGGGATTGCCTCGCTCTGGCTCGCCCTTTAGTGCAAGACCTGCCTTGACTTTATTGAGTGATTATTGATATTTATGGCTGGAAAAACCGGACTTAGTTGGCCACTTAATATGTTTAACAGAGCGTTGAATTTATGGCCTCGACTAATAGCTAACTCTTGCAATGCTGAACACGTCGAGTGCGATAGCATAACTATATATTATGGGAGTAAGTAAACATTAGAAATCAGACGACTTTTTTTCATTTATGGTCTGATTCCACGCATCTCTAAGCCAATAAATATATCTATCGACACGGCTGACATTTGTGTCTTAGAGAGAATATTTTGCAATCAACGTGCAGGTTGATTGAAATGCGTTTATCAGCATGTGCATTAATATTAATTATGCAGTCTTTTCAACGTACATCGAATTGATTATATTATAATTTAATTGAATTTCACACTCGGCTGGTATATATAGTATTTGTCTGTCCATTTAAAACACTCTCATTATGTACATATATCCAATAATAAACAGACGCAAGCATTTTAAAATAAGTTTTTGCCCACCTCTCATAACACCGAGAAAGTCTATCTGCGGATCTGTTTGGCTGTTTCGACTGTTGTTGACATTAATTGCCAATTAATTTTGCTGCTGCAACATTAACAGAATTCAATAAATTAATAATATCTCGTGCTCTTTGAAAACAAATATATGCATAAATTTATATATATACTATTAACAGTTCGCTATGTTAATTAAGAGAATTGTCAAATACAGAAACTTCTCCAGAGTGGAGCAAATATCAATAAGCAGCGTTTTCATTTCAAGAGGAGGCTTCAATTTGTCCGTTTGGGTCTCTTTTTAATGGCCTTTTAATCGAGACAGCAACTTTAATTGCCAAGTCAACAAAAAATAAAGCCATATTCTAAACTGTGCCTAATAGAAATTTAAGAGGGTGTGCACAAAGGCATACTAGTTTTTTTGTTTGGAAAACTTTAAACGACGCCTTAAAGCCAAACCCAAACGTGCGTAACAAATGCCAAACATTTAAAAACAACACATTAGAGAGAGAGAGAGAGAGAGAGAGAGAGAGAGGGAGAGAGAGAGAATGATTGGAAGACAGCTGAGTAAATAAGTGGACAACGAACAAAACAAAAGTTAGGGGCAAAAATCACTCATACGCACTATGTAACAAGCAAAGAAATAGAGAGATATAGTTAGGGGATAGGAGCTCAGAGCTTGGCACACACATACACACACACAAGCACGCACACACACACGCGTTTATTTACGCTTCAATGCAGTTGTTTGGCATCTGCTTTGCGGGACTTGGTAGGTGTTAAGCTTTGCTTCATTTTCGAACATTTTTGCTTTGCGCTACTTTTTGTTAACGAGAGCCATTTGCAGGATACGTCATATATATGTCTTTCCGTCCCTGCGTCGCAAACACAATACGTGAGATCAAAGCATGCGTAAGAGTAACAAAAACATACATATATACTTAGAAGTACATTCATATAAACTTGTGTAAAAAAAAACGAAAGCGTAAAATAAAAGTTTGACGTCGCTTTGTTATTTGTCTGTTCGTTGGGCCAAAGTCAATTTATGGTTTGCTACCCGCGTAATTTCATTTTGTTTTGTTTGACTTGATTTTCGTGTAGCAGCTCGCAGATAATGCGACAGCCTATAAAATGTTGCCAAATTTGTGCTTTTATGATTATGGTTTAGTTTGTTTTGTAGGTCATAAAATATAGAGCATAATTAAAATTATTTCATGGGCCAGATTTAATGCTTTAAAATCAAATGAAAAATTTTGCAAATATTTAGTATATTCCAAATAATATATTATTTATTTACAAGATATTCAAAGCCATCTCTCTTTCCCATACAGGTATAGCAGGCTATAAAGGCAACGTTTTAATATTTTCATAAGCCGCTCAAGTGTTGCGCGTCACATGCGGCGTATGCGCAATTATTTTTAAAGCACATTAATTTTACAGGGCGACAATGCAAGCGTCGCATTTAAATGCTCTTATAAAGGCCATAAATAAATTTGCTATTAATTCAATTGTCGCAGTATGCACACGTGCACAACCGCACACAGTCCAGTTTCTGGACACAATCAGCCATTGGCTTTTGACTGCTAGGCGCCTGCATGTATGCAATTAAAAATTTGCACGTTGTTTTTCGTTCATTAAGTAGCTCCGGCGTGTGCTTTCGGCTACACCAGTGCAGTCCTCCCTCTGCTGCTGTTTTGGTTTTTGGGGCAGACTCCATCTTGCTGGTGGCATTAATACAAAAATAAATTCATTATTGCCTCCACCAGCCGAAAGGCAGGCTAACCAACTCTTTTGCGACATTGGCTTTAATGGGCTTAGTTTCGCCAGCGCCTTTTTCATGTCTTATCTCTGACGCTATTAGGTTTGATAAATGGCTTTATCGACAGGGTTCAGGTAAGCACTGTCAGCGCTTTACCTGCTTTATATTCAACCTTGCCAGCTTAGCACGAAAAAAAATATAATATGCACTTTAAAAATCGAAACTTATTCTAAGCCATATGGTACTTAAGTACTTAATATCTAGAAGTGAATATTGGTAAGCCAAATGAAAGATTTAATACCCTTGCAGACCGAAATTTGGAAATTTACACACAGAATATTTGTAAATGCAGCATTCGGGGTACCTCCTAGTCAGTCAACTTGTTCCTACTTTTCCTGTTCATCCCTTTTCCACATTAACGTGTGGTATGGCTAATGGATTGCTAAGCGCTGCCCTACCAGACAGTCGGTCCAATCAGTCCATCAGTCAATCGGTCTTGACAAACATTTAAATATGAATTTATATATATTTAAAGTGCACTTTGTAACAGTTTCATGTAATAAATGTGATAAAAAATTTCCTTTATAACTTGGTCATTTCATCAGTTGTAGATTATTCAGTTAACCCTTAAGGTCCCACTTGCTGGTTTCCTTGCGGTGTCTCTTGATGATCTTCTTGCCAGGGCGCCTCACCACCTTCCACTTGTGCTTCCTCCTCTTCTTCTTGCCACCGCATGTTGAGGATGCGGTTGTGGTGGTATCGGTGGATGCGGCCGCTGTGGTGGTATCGGTTGATGCAGCTGCTGTGGTAGTGTCAGTGGATGCAGCCGCGGTCGTTGTGTCAGTGGATGTGGCTGCTGTCGTTGAGTCCTGTCCATTGCTCAACGGCAAGTAGCACAGGCATAGAACCAAGAGGGCACAGTTAAGTGCAACTATTTTAAACTTCATCTTGCACAGATCAGTTAGTGAATGATACTTCAACTCTAAATTCATTTGCTTATATAGTAATTCGTGATTATTTGCGTAGTGTACACATATGGTTCTGCAATTGTTTCGTTCTGTAAACACCGAACATAAAACAGACTGTCATATTTTCAGCTTTCGGATTTTCTGCTTGTCCTAAACTGTTGAGGGAACTTAAATATTTACGCAGTTGGAACCATTAGAGTTAAATAATATTTCTTTTATTAATATAGAACAAATATGTGTCCCATTTCTCTCAATAATTATTAGAACAATTAATTATGCTATCATTACCAAAAAATAAAAATTTGTGTTTTGAATTATATTTTCATAATGCGCCTAAACTTTCCTATTGCTTTACGCACACCAAAAGACAATATCAATCAATTGTTAGAGCTTTCCTTTAATTTTCACATTATCGTTTCTACTGATCCCTGGCTTAAGCCGGACATCTCAGATTCCTAAATATTTTTTTCGAAATACACCACTTATAGTTGTGATGGAGCTTCCCTTATCGGAGGGGAAGTACTCATTGCTGTCGAGTCTGCTCGTTCGTCGGAACGCATTGAACTTCCCATCTCGGAGATCGAGTTGTTGGCTGTAAGAGTTGTACTTGGAAGTTTCTGTGTCTTTATTGCATATTCCTATATTCCTTCACTATCAACATGTCTATTTATCAAAGCAATCTTTTTCTTTCTTTCTGATAGGGAGCTCATAGTTGTTCTTGGGTGCTTTAATCTCCCAGTCAGATTGGAATTAAGCTTTCTATTGCTCTTTTCGTCAAACTAATTCATGATCTGATCTTCGTGTTGGATTCGTTCGACAGTGTTGTGCACAGGATTGACCCGCTTACACTTTCTGAAGACCCTTTTCTTCCAATTCTGGATATGGTCATTGATCTACCAACGCGAGTGTATGTAAGGGAATCGGAATTAGCTGACCGTGTCCGCTGTTTATGTAAATTTGTTTGTTTGTTTTATATTTTATTAAACTATTTTAAACCTTAACACAATCAAGCCGGCTTAGTCACCGGGCCCTGATGGTGTTCCCGCCTTTGTGGTCAGGAACTTTTGAAGTTTCTGTAAGAACTTCACATTTTCTGAACATTTTAAAGAATCATACATTATCCCTCTCTATAATAAAGGCGGAAAGTCCAATGTCAAAAACTATAGAAGTATTTCCATATTATCCGCTATACCTTAAACTTTTGATAGAATCTTAATAAGGCAACATTTATAAATCTATTAGATAGAACTACAGCCACTTACTTTCTTGATTACTTCGCTAGTAATTGATCGTTTTAAGAAAAGAAGGCAGTCTGACTTCATCCATACTGTAAGGCATTCGATTCCACTAATCACTCCTTACTGCTTCATAAATGATGCCTTCTCGGCTTCCCAGTCAATCTTTGAACTTTTAAGAGTGCTTAAGCTGGGCTTAAAATATTTATTCTCCAGCAGGTGTGGACAACACCTAAAGCTGCTTCCATAGTTGTGTCTTTGTTTCTTTGTTTTATAGCGCTTCACTTTAAACAAACGATGTGAAAACGAATTTTGAAAAGCCATTTTCAAGGTTGGTAAATGACTAGAAAACTGGCGTAATAAAATTTCTGTCATGCAAAATTATATATGTATGTAAATATATATAGAACCTGCAGACTGTGCCTTGATTACGGCGATGCCAGAGCATATTTTAGGAAACGGTCCAGCCATTGCTGATTTAGGGCAGAACGAACTCAGTATGTCTAAATTTAGGGATTTTAAACTTTCACATAATGAAAGAGGAGAGATATTTGTTTGCCAAAGTCTGGTAAGGATCTGAATAAAGCATTTAAAGTTGCCAATATAGTACATTACTTCATTTGGATCCGCAAATTGCCTAAACAATATACAGAGAACTAGTTAAATCTTAAAGAATATTGTTTCAACAAAATAATTAAATATATTTATTTCAAGTGCACTGAATAACAAGTCTTAAATCTATAGGTAAATTAAAATGTCAATTTTCCAGGTTTCGGGATCAGTTATCGATTGTTCATTTATCCAGATCTTCTTCTCGATTTCTTTGAACCTTTGCGTCCACTGCTTCTACTGCGTCCACTCTTTCTTCTGTGTCCGCTGCCACTACTGTGTCCACTGCTACTACTACTCTTTCCAAAAATTGATGTTTTGCCGCCTTTGCGATGCCTCTTGATGATCTTCTTGCCAGGATGCCTCACCACCTTCCACTTGCGCTTCCTCCTCTTCTTCTTGCCACCGCATGTTGAGGATGCGGCCGTGGTGGTATCGGTGGATGCGGCCGCTGTGGTGGTATCGGTTGATGCAGCTGCTGTGGTAGTGTCAGTGGATGCAGCCGCCGTCGTTGTGTCAGTGGATGTGGCTGCTGTGGTTGAGTCCTGTCCATTGCTCAACGGCAAGTAGCACAGGCATAGAACCAAGAGGGCACAGTTAAGTGCAACTATTTTGAACTTCATCTTGATCAGATCAGTTAGTGAATGATAGTTTTGTTTCAAATTTAGGACGTTTTTATAGTTACTCTACATGACTCTCATGCATAATACAGCTGGAGCCAATTTCAAACTTAAGTTAGGTATCTATGCCAAGTCAATAAACATAGTAAAAATTGGAACACATTTTGTCATATTTTTTGTCATATGGTCTCCAACCCTGGACTTCTGCATAAATGTAGAATTTCGGCAAATAACAAACTATTTGCATAAATGGCAAATTGTTGACTAAGTATTTATGTGAATAAGTAGGCTTTTGATCAATTCTATTATTTTATGACTGATTGGGCATTTCTGCCCAGAATAAACATTAAGGGCTAGGAATCGCAAATGTTAAGATAAGCTTCTTTGGGTCGAAAATAATTTGGAAAATACCACCTGCAAGTCGTGAAAATATAATACAAACAAGTACAGGTAGATCTGTAGATCTACCGCACAGACAAAAGTCAACATTAGTTGAGTTTTGTTATCACGTTGGAAAATAAAAAGAATATTTAAAGTAGAATTTTCTTAATGAAATTGGTTTCGTTTAAAGCTTACAAAATAATATAGCTTTGGATTGGCATAAATATTTATGGGTTTCTAAAGTTTTTCAATGCTATGTAATCGCCTTTTAAAATGTGCAACAAAAACACAGTTCACAAAAGCTTTCAGATACACAGTATCCGTTTGAAACTTATACTCTGCATATACCAAATTTTTTATCATGTTGTAATACCTAAACACCCAAGTCACGAACTCAAAGGAGCTCTGTTTTTCACAACTTGCAGGTGAAATTTTGCAGAGCCACATCTTGGTACAAACTCTCAACCTAAATAAGCTTATCTCAACATTTAAGATTCATTACCCTTACTGTTTATTCTGGGCAGAAATTACGAATCAGACAGCTAATAATTTAATTAAATCAAAAGACATCTTTATTCACATAAATATTTAGACAAAGTTTTAGCATTTGAACAAATAGTTTCTTATTTACCGAAATTACACATTTTCGCAAAAGCCCACCGGAAAATATGACAAAATGTGTTCCAATTTTCACTATGTTTATTGACTTGACATAGATACCCAATTTAAATTTGAAATTGGCTCCAGCTGTATTATGCATGAGAGTCATGTAGAGTAACTATAAAAACGTCCTAAATTTGAAACAAAACTATCATTCACTAACTGATCTGATCAAGATGAAGTTCAAAATAGTTGCACTTAACTGTGCCCTCTTGGTTCTATGCCTGTGCTACTTGCCGTTGAGCAATGGACAGGACTCAACCACAGCAGCCACATCCACTGACACAACGACGGCGGCTGCATCCACTGACACTACCACAGCAGCTGCATCAACCGATACCACCACAGCGGCCGCATCCACCGATACCACCACGGCCGCATCCTCAACATGCGGTGGCAAGAAGAAGAGGAGGAAGCGCAAGTGGAAGGTGGTGAGGCATCCTGGCAAGAAGATCATCAAGAGGCATCGCAAAGGCGGCAAAACATCAATTTTTGGAAAGAGTAGTAGTAGCAGTGGACACAGTAGTGGCAGCGGACACAGAAGAAAGAGTGGACGCAGTAGAAGCAGTGGACGCAAAGGTTCAAAGAAATCGAGAAGAAGATCTGGATAAATGAACAATCGATAACTGATCCCGAAACCTGGAAAATTGACATTTTAATTTACCTATAGATTTAAGACTTGTTATTCAGTGCACTTGAAATAAATATATTTAATTATTTTGTTGAAACAATATTCTTTAAGATTTAACTAGTTCTCTGTATATTGTTTAGGCAATTTGCGGATCCAAATGAAGTAATGTACTATATTGGCAACTTTAAATGCTTTATTCAGATCCTTACCAGACTTTGGCAAACAAATATCTCTCCTCTTTCATTATGTGAAAGTTTAAAATCCCTAAATTCAGACATACTGAGTTCGTTCTGCCCTAAATGAGCAATGGCTGGACCGTTTCCTAAAATGTGCTCTGGCATCGCCGACCTTTGAGGCACAGTCTGCAGGTTCAATATATATTTACATACATATATATTTTTGCATTACAAACATTTTGTTACGCCAGTTTTCTACTCATTTGCCAACCTTGAACATGGCTTTTCAATAATCGTTTTCACATCGTTTGTTTGAAGTGAAGCGCTATAAAACAAAGAAACAAAGAAGTCTCCCACAACTTTGGCAAAAGCTTAAGGTATTGGCCACACCTGGTGGAGAGTTATTATTTAATGCGCGGCATTAGCACACTTAAGTTTCGCGAACACGAAGGGGTAAAGGAAAATTTAAGTGCAGCTTCCCGAGTCAGGCTGTAGGATTAGTTAAGTTATTTTAGTTGCTCAATAAGTATGTTGTAACAGGCTAGTCTTCTATGAAATTATTCTAAGCGAATCAGGTCTGTTATCAAAAGAATGCTCCTGCTTTTGAAATTGGCACTACCAAGGATATACATGAAATTAGAATTATTTCAATTATAAATCTGAATTATATGTCTCTTGCTCGAGCAGATCCTTTTTTTATTTTTTTAAGGGCCATACGGACGGAGAGGCAAACTGATCGAGATACGGACACGGCTAAATTGGCTTTTAATACCTTGGAGGAACATATTTGATTAATTGGGCCGAAGATGTTTGCTTCTGTCGGCTAAATACAATTATAAGAATTGTGGGCTATCATATTAGTCATTTTCAGTGAGTTCAGGGTACATCAACGTGAGTTTCGCACAAAAAACACAGTATTTTGTAGTTAATTGGTGACTGCGCTGATTCATTTCTTAGCCTCAAACTATGAAAAATATTTCCGTTATTTGCATCGGTGCTTCTTGTCCAATCTTTAAGCAATTTTGTTATTTCATCAAGAAGAAAGAGTTTTTCATGACTTGTAACAATTTCGTAATGCTTTCCATTTCCATGGTTTCCGTTTACAAACGGATAGACTGATTAATGGGCAGATTGCAGGACAAATTTGTGATCTAGATAATCTTATATATATCAAATAGTGTTATATTAATATTAAAAACGTGAAACTCCAAGTGAACCAACTGAGTAATCATAAAAGTTCCCAAACTATCCAAATATATACAACGAACACTCGTAAAACATTTCGCTATGTCTACAAGTCCACATTCATGAGCATTAAAATCGCACATTTTAACCCAGTTGTGTAAATATGCGAATAATCACGAACTACTATAAAAGCAACAAAATTTATAACAAAGTATCATTCACTAACTGATCTGATCAAGATGAAGTTCAGATTAATTGCACTTAACTGTGCCGTCTTGGTAATATGTCTTTGCTACTTGCCGATGAGCAATGGACAGGACTCAACCACAGCAGCCACATCCACTGACACAACGACGGCGGCTGCATCCACTGACACTACCACAGCAGCTGCATCAACCGATACCACCACAGCGGCCGCATCCACCGATACCACCACAGCCGCATCCTCAACATGCGGTGGCAAGAAGAAGAGGAGGAAGCACAAGTGGAAGGTGGTGAGACACCCTGGCAAGAAGATCATCAAGAGACACCGAAAGGGAAGCAGCAAATGGGACCCCAAGGGTTAACTGAATAATCTACAACTGATCATATGACAAACTCGTAAACGGAACTTGTTTTAAAACTTAGCTATAAGAAATTGTTACAATCTGCACTTTAAAAATATATCTATTCTGTTAAACTGGTCGGTTGATTAATAATTGATTGAATTACCGATTGATTGGTAATCAACGCTCAGAGCAAGTGGCAAGTGCCTGAATAGGAGATACTATGAACATATACTACATGCTCAAAATTCATAGAAGCTGTGCATGCGGTTTACGGTGTGGCTGCGCTTGTTCACTTTGCTCCATTCTATGGGAAGTGTATCTTGAACACTGTCAAACAGGAAGGGGAATGAGAATTTTTGAATTCTGTGAAAAAATGGGGTACGTATCATAAAAGCGAAATAATGCTTGGATGTTCGTACTACACGTCAATCCACCATAAACATTTTTTTTAATCTTTTAGTTATGCTTAGAAAATAAAATTTAACTACTTTATGAAAATACAAGGAAATTTAAAGAAAAAAAATCCAAGTACTTTTGCATCTTCCGAGATGATCAGATGAGCGAAAATATATATATAGGAAAAAGTTATATGCATATACTTCATTGAGCAAGCATCTCTGTTTGTTCTTTCTTTTACATGCATGTGCACAAAGTCAAGACCAACCTGTCTGTCACATTTCCGTAGCACTAGCATCAAAAGCGACAAATAAATTGGATTAATATGGAAAGAATGTGACAAACCCGACGGACATGGCCAATAACCATTATATTTTTACAGTGTGGATGGCACAAAAACTAAATACATACATAGGTTTCTTCCCTTCTTTATTTGTGTCTGTGTGAATTTATATACTAGCTGGAATTTTCCGGCTTTACTTAGACCAAGCTTCGTGCTTCAAATCTTAGTTGTTCACCCATTTGATGGCTGTGGGAAAAAGTAATCTATCCGTACTATCCTTAACTCAATTTGTATTCTACATAGAAATTTATTAATAGGCTATGTAAAGTTAGAAAAGACGTTTTCAGCTTAAGTTATATTCATGGAAATTTAAAGCCGGAAAACAAACAGGAAGTTTCATATAGATTGACAAAGATAAAGACTTTAAATCTTTAAGCAGTCATCCACCAAACTATTGGTTTCCATTTCCAATAAAGAGAGATGGATTATCTTAAAAGTATAAAAACATCTCTAACATTAATTTGTGCAGAAATAGATAATTGAAAATAAGCCTGAGAACGATCGAAAGGAAATTGAAATAGTTTTATTCCACGGCTTTCGGCAATTTTTCCAAATTTACGGGCACCAGATCCTTTCCGATTATAATAATACTCGTTTGGAAAAACAAACTAAGCGTACTACAAATAACACCCCAAAAACTATGTACCACTGACACAGATCAACACATGATTCATTAATTGCGTCGAACTAGGTATTGCTTGTAAAAACATATAGGTTCACGATTTAGCTATAGGAAAGTCTGTAGCTAGCAATTTAAAAGTTAACGAATAGAAATTATGTCTCATGATTTCAACTGTCACAATATCAAAATACCATGTCAATATTTCACTGACACCAATATTCATTCCACTTTTTGATTGCCGTGCCTCCAGTTGAGGCGTCCAAACAATCATAAAGTGACAGTCTGTTCCAATTTTCGATGTGAGTTCAAAAAAAAAACACCAATGATCATTTAAATCGCACATTTTAACCCAGCTGTGTAAATATGCGAATAATCAAAAACTACTATAAAAGCAATTCAATTTAGAGTAAAAGTATCATTCACTAACTGATCTGATCAAGATGAAGTTCAGATTAATTGCACTTAACTGTGCCGTCTTGGTTCTATGCCTTTGCTACTTGCCGATGAGCAATGGACAGGACTCAACCACAGCAGCCACATCCACTGACACAACGACGGCGGCTGCATCCACTGACACTACCACAGCAGCTGCATCAACCGATACCACCACAGCGGCCGCATCCACCGATACCACCACGGCCGCATCCTCAACATGCGGTGGCAAGAAGAAGAGGAGGAAGCACAAGTGGAAGGTGGTGAGACACCCTGGCAAGAAGATCATCAAGAGACACCGCAAAGGAAGCAGCAAATGGGACCTCAAGGGTTAACTGAATAATCTATAACTGATCATATGACAAACTCGTAAACGGAACTTGTTTTCAAATTTAGCTATAAGAAATTGTTACAATCTGCACTTTAAATAAATATCTTTGTACTTATAAACATATAATTTGACTTGTTCCGAGTGATTGACTGATTGAAAGATGATCAACGCTTAGTTCATTCCATGAAGTTTAGCTTCTACAGTAGGTATCTTACGTGATGTAACGATAAGACAGGAAATATAAAAGTGATGAAATTCCCAACGAAATTCAGTATCTATCTAATTTTTATTGCCTGTATCGCATTTTTCTATTAACAGTCCACTCATTTAGATAGAAGATAAATTTAACTGAATAGTGTAAAACTGTGACATATGGAATCTCCCAATTTTGCAAAATATTTATAAATAATTCCTTTCAAAAACTTCCTATATTCCCTTAAACACCCTTAAGCAATGCAATATAAACAGTTTCCTAATTAGTTAGGCCCCAATCGGGCGTACCTTAATAATAATAACAAAGACTGACTAAATTACTGAACGGTAACCAACGCACAGTCCACATTGTAAGAGCTGCAAAGGTGAAATTTTTCGGATGATTCCTTTTTAGTCGTAAGTGATCACAAGACGCAGTTATTGATTATTTGAACGAATGGGGCAAAACGGTGGTCGAAGTGTGTACAAAAAACATTAAAATCAACACAGACATAAAATTGTGCTCTGCATTCCTGACGTCATGATCCTGTATATATTAGGTGTCTGGATGTTGGATTCACAAAGGAGCAGGCGTCGGCTCAATTTTAGCAGTAATTGTCCATTTACATATTTTTTATTTGATCCGATATTAATCCCAAAGAAAGAAGCCAAACCCATAAATTAAAAAGTAGAAGAACTCTTGTCCGATAAATAGCCTGCACCTATCCTCGCGCAACCTGTAGGAATATTGTAGCTTCCCTCTATGTGCTATTTTCAGGAGGTAAGTAAAGCAATTAAAAATTCTGCATATATTCACAGAATAAGGGACTTTTGCAGTTTCTAACCTGTGTATACTTTACAAAAACCTTAAACCAACACTAGATTCTTAGAGCTATGATATAAAGAATTAATTTGGATATTAATTATAATAAAAATATGAATTGAATGGGGCAAGTTATCGACACAAGCTGCACACAAGCTTAATCTGCGCGGGCAATAGGAGAATCTACGTGTAAATTGCAATTCTCTAGCTCTTTTAGAGTCAATCAGATCGACGCGTACACTCATACTGACAAAGGCCTGTCAGACCGACTCGTCCGTTGATGAATACCAATATTAAAATTACTAGATCAATGTTTTCTGTTATAGGACAAATGCCTGATCCAGAAAATCTGTTGCCATGTGAAAATATGTTAGATTAATATTAAAAACATCGAATTCTTTATTTTTCAATTGAGTAAACATCAAAATTTCCACACAATTCAAATATATAAAACAAAGTCTGCTAAAAACTTGTGTTTGTCAACAACCATGAGCATTAAAATCGCACATTTTAAGCCAGCTGTGTAAATATGCGAATAATCACAAACTACTATAAAAGCAACAAAATTTATAACAAAGTATCATTCACTAACTGATCTGATCAAGATGAAGTTCAGATTAATTGCACTTAACTGTGCCGTCTTGGTAATATGTCTTTGCTACTTGCCGATGAGCAATGGACAGGACTCAACCACAGCAGCCACATCCACTGACACAACGACGGCGACTGCATCCACTGACACTACCACAGCAGCCGCATCAACCGATACCACCACAGCGGCCGCATCCACCGATACCACCACAGCCGCATCCTCAACATGCGGTGGCAAGAAGAAGAGGAGGAAGCACAAGTGGAAGGTGGTGAGACACCCTGGCAAGAAGATCATCAAGAGACACCGCAAGGGAAGCAGCAAATGGGACCTCAAGGGTTAACTGAATAATCTACAACTGATCATATGACAAACTTGCAAATGGATGTGAACTGCATTTTTTATTAGCTATTAGAAATTGTTACAAGGTGCACTGTAAATAAACAAATTATCAGACTAATTTTAATGAGATTCTATAAATTTTTTAGCTAGGTTGGTTTTGTTCGCAGACAACAACCTCAATTTTAAAAGCAACCTGAAACATAATAAATGTTATGCCTCGATGATGGGTAACGAAAACCGGATCTAAATAATTGTTGGCAAAATTATGGTAAAAACTTTTTTGAGGCGTATCTCACAGTTTTCGCAAAATTTAAGCTTCCTGGGTGGGAAAGGCGAGTCAAAGATTTTTTGAGCAAAATTATAAGTTTCGTCCCATCGGCTTCAAAATTTTTTTTTTTAGCGATTTTTGTAATTTTATCTTCAATTGTGCTAAATTGGCGAAACCCGGTTGTATAAAAGTTTTTATTTTAACACCCGTTCGATGTCAAATTAATTTTCAGAGATTTTAATTATATTTATTTGATACGCTTCCCGAAAAATTAACTCTCTTGGGTGCGAAAAGAAAAAGGGTTTAATAAACGAAAAGATTCTGTCACAAGACTAACAAGGGCGGAAACAGCTTCAACTTTTGGATCTTTATTCGATGAACTTTAATCATATTTTTAAATAGAAGGTGTTCAAGAACAATGCATAAGAAATGTATATCTACTAATTTTAGTAAGCAATTGCGGGAAACGTCGGGTAATACCCGCCATACATATATATGAATATATATTATAGTAATTGCGACCTTCGAAAATGAGTTTTAAACTGAGTTTCATTACTTTTTCCAACACTTTTCGCGAATTTACAGATGAAATTTGTAACTCCCAGTCTGATCGCGACTTCACTTGGGATATCTGACATGGGAATTCAGCTTCATGGAATAAACTTAGCGTTGATATTCCACCAATTTGTCAATTAAGCAGGTTATCAGTCGGGACAAATAGTTTTATATGTAAGGATTTATATTTAAAGTGCACTTTGTAACAGTTACTTATATCTAGATCTAATAGAAAATTCAGTTTATATCCATTTACAAGTTCGCCATATGATCAGTTGTAGATTAACCCTTGAGGTCCCATTTGCTGCTTCCCTTGCGGTGTCTCTTGATGATCTTCTTGCCAGGGTGTCTCACCACCTTCCACTTGTGCTTCCTCCTCTTCTTCTTGCCACCGCATGTTGAGGATGCGGCTGTGGTGGTATCGGTGGATGCGGCCGCTGTGGTGGTATCGGTTGATGCAGCTGCTGTGGTAGTGTCAGTGGATGCAGCCGCCGTCGTTGTGTCAGTGGATGTGGCTGCTGTGGTTGAGTCCTGTCCATTGCTCATCGGCAAGTAGCAAAGGCATATTGCCAAGACGGCACAGTTAAGTGCTATTAATCTGAACTTCATCTTGATCAGATCAGTTAGTGATTGATACTTTGTTATAAATTTTGTTGCTTTTATAGTAGTTCGTGATTATTCGCATATTTACACAGCTGGATCCCACTGTGCAATTTGAATGCTCATTGGTGGGGTTTTCTTAACAAACATCGAAAATTGGAACAGACTGTCACTTTATGATTGTCTGGACGTCTCAACTGGAGACAGGGCAACAAACGGTAGAAAGAAATTTGGTGGCGTTAAATATTGACATATTGACTCAGTTGGAATCATTAGACTTACTTTCCTTTTTTAAAATGGCACAAATAATACTTGTGTTCCAATTCACGCATCAGCTGTTAATTAAAAATGTTGCTAATTCGATTGCTCTATTTAAATATGCTACTTAAAAATAAATAACATACGTTTTTCTCTGTAACGTGAATCTGTTTTCGATTTGGATCTATTAAGAATTATACATATACTCAAATGGTTAAGCAAACATAGACACAACGATTTACCTTTCAAATTTGACTGTGTATTCTTGACGAGTACTAATTTTACTCATTTCAATGTTTTTGTTCAAAACAAATAGTAAACAAATAAACAATAAGGTAAACAAATAGAACACACTCGCTTAACTAGAGCAAACACTTTCGAACGACAATAATTATTTCATGTTAAGCACACATATGTGCTTAACAAAGAGAAAAAGTTATGTTTGGATTTAAAGAAACTGTAACTAAAATTATCTAAGATCTATGAAAATATTTATAGCTTGTTTTGACCAAACTGGCTGCGGCTTTGTAACCTCGATAGTAATTGAGAACGAAGTAGCTTTTGTCACCTGTGCAATATTTTATTATTAAACATATATTCAATATCTGAATATGTATTACTTGCTTAAACAACATTTTCTTTTGAATAAGTAGTTAACATTTAGCAATAAGCAATATCTTTAATCTTCTTCTTCGTTTCTAAGTTACTGACTTAAGAAAAAGGTATATCCGAATCCTATTACGATCTATTTTAATAAACTTAAGATAAAATCGACTGTTTAGAAAGATATACCCCGATAAAGACGATCAAATCGTGACTTGATAACCTGTATTGTTTTGCTATGAGCAATAAAAAAACTGTGCTCAAGCGTTATTCCAGCAAGTATTCCACTTTAAAGAGACATGCATACACCGTATTAGTGCATATTTTGGGCACAGATTCAGATCGTCAACGTGCGTGCGTGCCAATTGCAAAAAGTTGGACAGAATTTAGCGCCAAAGCCAACTATGACAAATTGCGAAACAAACAGCAGCAATAAAACGAAAGCAACCAGGGTCAGGTCTTTGTCAAAAGGGTAAACAGACTGCCAGAGCAATTGAACAAAATAGCGTTGGCAAGAAAACAGCCGCAGCATCAACGGCAGGGACAAATGAGAAGCGCGCCGCGTCGAGGCCAAATAAAATTAAAACAGTTGCAAGGTGTCACAAAGAGTTGCAATGCGGAATGCAATGTGAAATGCCAGCAAATAGAAAATAGCACGTACCATAACAGTCTGGTGATACATAAACCCAACCGTGTGGCCATTTTAAATTAATAATAAAAAAAAAAAAAGAAGAAAGCCCAACGTGGACTGCGCAATGAGTCCACATTCACGCATCGGTGTGATTTTGCTGAACAAAACAGGACATTTACATGCAGACATGCAGACACGCACACAGTTTTGAATAGTTAAAACAAGCTGGAAAGCTCTAGTACATTACTGTGGTAACTGCGAGGATGCTAATGTCTTTTAGATAATCGCTGTCATGTGGTGCCCTTAGCCGCCAGCCGGCATATTAAACAAAATTGCGTCGACGCATACACACACAAACACACACACACACTCAACGGCAACGTGAGCAGCAGCTTAGTCGAGTCGAACGCCTAAAGCTATGCTAACATTTTCATGCCATTTGATTTTACTTTGCTTCATTATCTCTTGCGCCTCAAACCACCCGCCCCTTGGTAGCACATACAATGCCGTCGGGGGCCTGGCGACACATGTCCTTGCTGGCGGGAAGAAAGCGGGACAGCATGAGACCAGGAGCACAGGCAGCGCCCTGGCTATTAGGCTTATCGTTTTCATAATTTACTAAAAATAATAAGCAACAGGGATTTGTCTGCGTGTATTTGTTTTTGTAGCACTGCCAATGGCAACTAATGCTCAGATTATGGCCAAATGACCGGCAAGTCGTAGGTAGTAATAAGGTCATGCCGGTCACACAAGTTACAATGCCACAAATACCAAAAGCAATACGTGCGGATAATGTATGTCACATTACATATTGTGTTTAAGCATTCAATTGATAATTGATTTCCCTGAAAGTTGCTTCCCATTTTAGTCGTTGTAATCTGAGGCGAGTTGTTTGAGTGGCCCGCACATTTAGTGAACGGATGCAGTATTGTCTTAGCATTCAAGTTAGGTTTATTGCTTATGGCCTTCTATACTGAATCATAACAATAATAATAACAAAAATAATCTTAAGCCTAACTTGATACTTCGGACGTCATCTTAAGCTTGAGCAAAGAAGGAATGCACAATATTCGCCAAACTATAAAACCCTAAAGCGAAGGCCATGCACAATTCTATTTTATGTGTCCTTTTTTTCAGGCTGTATTCAAAGGGGAGGTCCAAATAAAACGAGTGCGCCCTGCGCTCACTTCAAATTCAATGTCACGCTTTTAGGGCAACAAAACACAAAAAGGTCAAGTGGGATTAATTAGCTTTGCTGGCTTCTCACAGACATTGTTTCAGTAGCACATTTAAAACAGATTTCATTGTTGCCAAATGTTTTTTTTTCTCGTCCGATGAATACTCGAAAACGCTACAACAAATTTTCGTGAAGCACGCTTTTATTCGTTTATCTAAAAGGGTAAAAAAAAAGGCCTTTAACATTTGACAATTTGACTGTTTGTCGGTTTGAACGTGAGCTAGTGTCAAGGTTCTTGAGTTTTCTAAAGGCAGTACATATGCATTTCACAGTTGATCGAACCAATTGTCTATATCCTATAAGTACTATAGAAACCTCATTCAGTTGACAAAACTTGGTAATAAAAAACTCCACAATGCCTGTTTTTATTTATTAATATCTTATCCTAACATCGATAATTGAGTGTAAATGTTTGCTATTATCTTTTCTTTTTGTAATTCCCAATTAGTTAAAGCAAACAGAAAAAAGGAAATACGCCATTTATGCAAAGAAATAAAATGAGTAAGTAACACTATTAAATATTGAAAATAAATGGATAAATAGAAATAAATAGTATTAAATACATTTTAGCATATATTCAAAAAAACTAATAAGCATAGTCATACTAGAAATATAAATAATAGTTGAACTTATTGGAACACTACTCGGATTTTATTTACCAAATATTTTACAATAATCAAGTGCTGCAATCAGAGCACTCAGGGCTGAAGCTGAGAGAGTGCCGGGTGTGACTATGGGCCAAATAAAATATACATGATAGAGAATCCAGTAAAATCCTGAACAAAGCTGACATGTAATATGTATTGTACGAGTATGTAGGTGTAAGCTGTATATTTTTGAGTGTGTGTAACATGAAATAAACACACACTCGCAGTGAGTGCGAAATACACACAATCACACCTACGCACACACATTGAGGAGTACACGCAGTACGCATACAAAGCAGCCTGATCAAATATTTATAAAGATAAAAATACATGCGAAAGGCGCATAAAATTACTTAAGTGTGAATTTGAGCTGAATGAAAATGCAATGTGGAGCGACCATTTAACAGGTAGCTAATTTCGCAACGGCACCGGCACCGGCAAACCGGGCCAGCTGTGATTTATTGTAAGCTTCTGTGCTCTCTGCCCGGCTGCTCACGGCCGTGCAACTGGACTCCGGCGGGCGCACAATCAAAATTGTTGAAATGAGTTATGGCCTGGGCGATCGCTGGCTGCTTCTTTAGTTGGCCAGCTGAAAAGGAGCTTAAGTCTGGGTGCTCTGCATGCCGGTTTCATCTGGCAACTTAATGTCAACCATATACGCCTGGGTATTATGCAAATATTTGTGTTTGTGTGCGAGTGTGTGTGTGTGTGTGTGTGTGTGTGTTTGTATGGGCCATTTTTTACTGTCCCGCTTTCAGCTGGCGTCACTTTTGTTCGTTTCATTTGTTTTCGTACTGCATGTGTTTGTTGTTGCCGTTAGTTTATTTTTATTTTTTAATACTTCTCCTTTGCAGCGCTTGACAGTTATGAAGTGGTCTTAATGCCAATAAGTCCTGCTGCACTATGGGAAAATTGGTTTTGCACACATTTCCAGTATTTAAAGCATTTTTGATTATCCTGTGATTTAATTTAAGCCAGGCAATCCATATTTTTAAGCATTTGCAAGCCAATTACATGGTTTCTAAGCTCTTTTAAACTTCAACTTCAAGTTAAATTGCATTATTGAGCACTTACTTATTGCCAGCTTAGCTTTGTAAATGAACTGAAAGCCGCATTCTATTACCGATTTGAATTAAATTTGATTTCCACTTGGCCGTACAGCAATTCCATCCCCGGTCTATGGCAGCAGCACACAACAAACCCTTGACCACATTTGCATAACCGCACAAAAACCATATCATGCTCTATTTACATAACCAAACTGTGCTTTGCACTCCATTGAAACTTTTGCCGAGCAGCAGCAGCATCAAGTATCCGTCATGTATACGAAAAACTAAAAATAAAATAGAATGGCCACAAAAAATGCAATGGAAAAACTAAAATGTTGCTAACGGCCATTAAGTGCAAATAGTTGAGAGCCATCATTGAGCACAGTTTCAAAAGTTGTTGCAAAATCCTTGAACATTTTCCATGGGCGTGGGAGGGCTGGGGTTTGGCCAAAATTCAAGTTGAGGGTCCGTATCGAATGGCAATTACAAGACAGCGCGCTGACCAACAAAAGTTGTTGCACTTGCCAAAACTTTACCAAAGAGATTGAAAATATGTGCAAAGAAATTAGTATAAATGGGCGAAGCATACTGCCAGCATAACTCCGCTGCATTTCACACCAGAGCTAACCACATGCATATATATCTTCCACCCAAGCAACAGCAATGCGAATAAGAAAAATGGGATGAATTCTTTTGGAAGCTGTCGCTCAAACAAGCACTAAAAGTACCTATTATTTGTTTATGTTCTTTTTATTGTATTGCTATGCACATGATGGATAACTAATATATTTCAAGGAAAAACCCAATCAACTGACAAAATATGGAAACAACAAAGATTAGTGAGCAGCATTAAAGAAACATTTCAACAATTTGTCACATCAACTCGAAGAACGTTATCAATATGCAAAGTTGCCAAAAAATATTCACAAGTTTTTAAAATGTTGTACTTCCATGATGACAAACCACTTTAGTGATGGGAAAATTGAGTTGTTAAAAATTTATAAAAAAAATCCTAGATGAAAACCAGATTGCAATCAATGGCCAAATACTTACAGTAATCGCTATGAATTTGGGAAATCTTAATTCCGGCAATAACTAATATTCTCGAAAAATAAATAAAAATATCTCGCATATTCAAAAATAAATAAATAGGCTCCGATCAAGTAACAGAAAATTGAAAATCAAAAACATTGCATAATTTCTATGATATAATATTGTAATTCTCAGTAAATAAATTCTGTATCATGTAGCTGTATCAACTTTTTTTTTTAATTTAAACAGTCACATTTTAAATGTATCTACAAAAAATGAAAATGAAATTATTTTCTGTTTATGCTGCCATCTCTCACGAGTGCCAGCTTTATTTATCACGTTCCCATCTCTAGCTGTGCGCTAGAGCTTGCTCATAATGCCGAAACGGAGCATAACGAATTAAGGCTATGTCTAATATATTTGGGGTGCGTTGTGTCAGCCTTTGTGTGTCTGTGTGTCCTGGTGTGTGTGTGTGGTAAATATCGAAAATCCTTACCGAAAAATTGTTGTAGTGTTGTCTGTGTCTTGGATGAATTGTCGACTGTTGCAGAGGCTGCATAAACTTGAACGGCGTCAAGTTAAATTGAATGATGCTCAAAGCAAAATATTCGGTATTATCACTTTAGCAAATTCATGCATATTTCGGGCATTTATGCGTAGTTTAATTAAATTGCGCATACGCCATGTGTGCCACAAATTAAATTTCCCAACAAGAGCAGCCGCTGCAATTCAGCTCCCATAACATCAGGCAGAAATAAAAATTTACTTGCGACAATTTTTATAAGGCGTCAGCGGCTGCGGTTGCCTGGCTCAGTGCTTCATACAAATTAATGTCTTTCGGTCTCTTTCATGGTTTGTCTCGCTCTTTCTTTCTGGCGCGTTGGCACGCATGTCCTTAGGGCTATTTGCTATGCCTTGTGCATTAATTTCATGCTTTAATGCCCCTACACACATTAACCAACAAAAACGCACGAACACACACACACATTTACACCAACACAAACACATTGAAAACATGTTGACGTCACATATGAAGCGTAAGACAGAGAGAGAGAGAGCGAGAGAGAGAGAGAGAGAAAGGGAGAGATAGTGAGAAGTGCTGGCGTCAAAACGATTTGTCGTCTAATTGCGGTAGATTTTCACCACTTGCCTGTGTGTTTGCTTACACACACACACACACACAAACACACACACACACACACTCACACAAACAAAAACAAACAAACATTTATGGTTGAATAAATATATATGTATGAATGTATATTTGTTGCACTAATAGAATTTGAATATTTTATGTGGCATTGCGCTTGATTACGCCTAAACAGTCACCGGTTAGTTAGAAGCGTTTTGCTCCGCAAAGATATTTATAATTCATTTCATTTACTTTTATTCAACAGTTGAAAATTATTTAGATAAAGCCCCAGTTCGCAAGTCAGCCCATCAAACTAGAGCCAGGCTCAAAGCTGAGCTTAACGGGGCAAAGCGTAAAAAATCGACAGAAAAAAGCCATGAGAACAGAAGCATTAAGAAGATCCTAAGGCTAAACCGACGGAAATCAAATTGTATTTCAACAACTGCACGAGCCGAAGTATAAATATATACGAAAAAAGTACAGAAAATACAATAAATGCGAAGCCACACATTGCATCTGCACACTGCTCAAAGCACACCTCTCAAATCATCAAATTTACGTGAATGCTAAAATCCCGCTTTTTAAAATTTTTCATATTTTACATTGTTTAACTTTGATGTTAAATATGCAATTGTAAGAAACTTCTAAAATGAACAAGGCTTTCTTTAATTTCATTTGTTTTGCAAAATATAATAAATGAGTAAATCTCAGTTTAAGTTTAATTCATTTGTTTAAAGGATGATCTGGTTTGTTATTTTTGCGTACTTCACAAAGTAAAGATGTTTTCTTTTAAGTGAGATGGGACGCTCTTCAGATAAAGGCTTGGCCAGTCTGCTCGAGCTTCGCAAAGAAGTTCAAACTCCATCGCGCAAAATCAAAACTTCCCACAAAAAATCGTTGAGCCACATATTGAAACGTATGGAAATTTCAAACTTCAACTATCAAATCTCCATTTTCACCAAGAAAGAATGAGTTTTCCGAAATGTGTGAAATGCCTCCCAAACGGTTTGAAATGATTTGAACAAAGATATTTGGTAATGCCATTATTATTATTATTATTATTATTATTATTATTTGTAATCAAAACTAGCTTTTAGCTAGTGTCAGGCGCGTCTGGCTGAGCAAAGTTTTAGGTTTAACTTATTCAAGTTATTCTTATTCTTTAATCCTTTACCATGGCACAGTGTGCATTGCAGCCAGAGCTTTGCCGCATGTGTTAGTATTGTTGCTCTTCTTGTTTTATTTTTTTCTTTGTGGTTATTGCAGGTCAGTAAGTTGATTTTATATGCAGGCGCTATGAATTTTATTATCACATACAAAAAACGTGCACGGAACCCAAAGAAAAAAAATTGAAATGGGCTGTTAAAAAAATACTGAAGCTGCGGCCAGCAAGAGAATATCCAGGGCGCTCGTTATCAGGCACTTTGTCTTTGGTGGCATTGGGGTTTTTCTAAACTGCATTTTAACGACTCCCTGGACGCGGCCAACAAAAGTAAATTTTAGCACACACACACACACACACACGCACACACAGACACAGACACTTACAGTGAGCTCTTCTGTGTGCAGCCACATGTGAGAAATATTTGGGTGAGTGCTACAAAATATTTTTAACGAGACGATGCCGTCAGCAGCAGCAGAGGTTGACCCAGGCCGTTTAAGGGCATAATGAAAATTGATTTCATAAAATTAAATTTTCCTTCAACTTGACCAATTTCCATAAGGGATTTCAAATAAACACACTTATTTTTAGCGTGTCCCTATGTGATAGTACTAAGGGCCACAAAGAGTTCAGTTTTATGGGCGAGAGTTGCTGTGTGCATTAATCACTTCAGTTCGTTTTTCTTTTTTGTAGCATACTTATGTGCGCTCCGCATGACAAATGTTTCTATTCTGTGCGTTTTGGGTACACTTTTAAAAGACACAAATGTCTTTTATGTGCTTCAGTTTGCCATTAGACCAAAGGGAAACTCGCTCGGCTGTCACAAATTGGCATTTGGCGCAACCGAAATGTTCAGCAGAAACTTAATGAATTGCGCAAAAAGGTTGTCAATGCTCATAAATATTGACACAAAAAAAAGAAATAAATGCAAAAAAAAAAAACAAAAACATCAAAACAAATTTACAATGTATAATTTTATTAATAAATAGCTATTTATGCAATCATTAATAAACAAGCGTGTGCGAATAATCGAAAGAAAATATCTACGGAAATTACAGCACATATTTTTATTTGTGTGTTTATGACGCTTAAAGCGTGTGAACATAAATATCAGCGTAATCGCAAAATAATTAATTTAGATGTGTTTAATATTTAATAAGTGTTAAATAATCACAGCGACAAAAAAAAAAAACGGCATTTCATCGTTAATTTTTACAGCTACTCTTTCAATATAGGTCTTTACATATTTATGCATGCAGATTATATGTTTTACTAATAACTTTGATTAATCCAATATGACTGAAATTTATATGTTTGTTTACAGAAAAAAAAAGAGCACAAATAAATTGAGCAATTGAACTGAAATAAAACATTAAGCGATATAAGTCCAGGTTTGGGAGTGACAGAAATGTGTCTCCATTATGAAGCAGATACGAAAATTATAAGACGTCACTTAAAATCTAAATAAAATATATATATATAATAAAACATACCATAAAAATGCTTAAAATCAATGTTAATATAAAAGTGTTGCTGAAGTTTCACCTTTAGTCAGTTTAATAAAAGCTATAACACAATAGGAAAATACAAAAATAGTTAAATTAATTTTGCTGTACACTGAAATAATGCATACCTCGTTCTTTTCCCGATAAACATATTCAAAAAAAAAAAGAATTTTTTAATATTATGTTTACAATTAGAAAGAACATGCATTGGCATTTTATGCAAATCGACAAAAGAGTTTCGCCAAAAATTGAGCGATAACTGAATTCGGTGCTTGGCATAAACAATTATGCGCCTCTTTCATACGCCGCCTATCACAATCTGCATAAATTATCTGAATTTCATTTGCAAAAGTTTTTCGAAGGAAAAAAAAAAAATAACTAAAACAAAAGGGAAAACTTTTATCAAGAATCTGAGGCAAAATGTCAAACCCGAAAATTGAGCAAATATTTAAACAGCGTTGCGAGTTTTTATTTTGTACTCTGGGATTAGGGGCAGGACAAGGGAAGATCAGCGTGGCGCATGCAAGCGTATAATTCAATTACGGCGAAAAGCACCGGAAAACAGCCGCGGTCGCAGCCAAAAGCTGAAAAAGCGCGAAATCAAAAAACTGCAATGCCAGCCGCAACGAGGCAGCAAAACAAAAACAAGAACAAAACACTCGCAATGCAAATACAATAACGAATATAAGTCGCTGGACCACTTGAGCATATCATTGGCCAGACAAGCCGAGACGAAATGCCAAATCCGAGCCTAAAGAGCCACACACAAAGGAATCCCAAAGATTAATGCAAGCCTCAACAAAAAAAAAAAAAAGACGGAAAAAATCATAACAATTGAAGGATCTGACGAAGGAGCAAAAAGTCGTGCAGCCAGACCAATGTCCATCCACAGATCTGACGTGAGCCTGCCATATTTCCTATGTAAATAATTTAAAGCGGAAATGACGTAGATTATGTGCCGGCAGACGGAAGTTACTTGGACCCAGCGCAAGGCGCTGACCGAAGCAAAGGAGACAGCAAAAAAAAAAAAAGTAAAAAAATAAACGAAAACACAAATACAAATACAAATTTGCAAACAATAGCCCGCTCCTTCCTTCGCCCCTCCAACAAAACAAGACTGTGGCTAGCAGAAAGAGGCAACATTTTGCCGTTATTTGCATTTTGCTAGCCAACTGTGTTTTTTGCTTACCAAAATAAATTCAAATTACAGCAACCATGACCAAAAAAAAATATCGTCCATGATGCGCATTTTTTGTTAAGTTCGGCATTTCTTTTATATGCAGATTGCTTAATTTACCGTTAGGAACAACTATTGGAACAACAAAATGATAAATGTACGTATTGCAGCTAGTTAGCTCCGCAATGTTGTACAACTACCAGCGGTAGTCACCCGGCCTTGCCCGACCGTCATTTTTTTTTCAATTTTAAAAACACTTTTGATCAAATGCTGGGAAGTATATAGGCTTCTATTCCACATCCATCAACACAAGTATATGTTTCATTCTAACAAACGTTGCTTTATTAAATAAACAAAGGAGAGACCATTTGAGACCTTGGATGTTTTTGGATAGAGAGCTCGAGCTAGAATATGTTGCACATACTATTCTCGATGTTGTGAAATTCAAAATTGTTGTAAGAAAATTTGATTAATAAAGGAAATTTTAAAGGAGGCCACATTAGTTTTGGGTCTACATCAGAAAAAACTAACATTATATCACAATTATGTAGCTGTGTTGCAGTTTTTTTGATTATTTTCCCACACATGGATGGGGCTTCTTAAATCTTATAGTTTGGCCGCTTTTCTATAATAGATAAAAATATATATATATATATATATATATATATATATATATATATTTATGTTTGCATATAGAAACTGATACAAGTCGAGTAATTAATTCGATATTTAGTAGCGTTGGCCTTTTTATACCCTGAACCCATTAAAAATGGGTATAAGGGTATATTGTATTTGTGCGAAAGCCAAATGTATGTAACAGGCGGAAGGAAGCATCTCCGCATAAAGTATATATATTCTTGATCAGCATAAATAGCTGAGTCGATCTAGCCATGCCCGTCTGTCTGTCCGTCCGTCCGTCCGTCCGTCCGTCCGTCCGTCCGTATGTATGAACGCAAGGATCTCAGAACCTATAAGAGCTAGAGACATTTTAGATGTAGATGCTCCTAGCTCCCGCGCAGATAGAGTTTGTTTCCGATAATCGATAACTTACTCCGTTTCCAAGCAATCGATAAAAATCGATAAAGATATCCTGTTTTTTGGGCAATTTTGGTAAATAATAAGAACTAGAGTCACCAAACTTGACATATAGCTTCTAAAATAGAATATGTATATGATATAGGATTTTTCTTCATGGTTTTCCCTCTAGATTAATTTGGCATTCAAATATGAATGGAGATTTTTTAGTCGAAATTCATGTCCAAATCTTACCCCAAGATTCGTATACAGACATGGGTCAAAATTTACCACCCCCATAACTCGGCCAAATCTCATCCGATTTTCACGAAGTTTGGCTTTTTCTTCATGGTTTTCCCTTTAGAATGTTCCGGCATTCAAATCTCGACACCGATTTTTTAGTCGAAAATCATGTCCAAATCTTACCCCAAGATTCGTATACAGGCATGGGTCAAAATTTACCACCCACATAACTCGTCCAAATCTCATCCGATTTTCAGTTTGGCTTTTTCTTCATGGTTTTCCCTCTAGATTAATCTGGCATTCAAATCTGAACACCGATTTTTAGTCGAAATTTATGTTCAAATCTTACCCCAAGATTCGTATATAGACATGGGTCATAATTTACCACCCCCATAACTCGGTCAAATCTCATCCGACTTTCATGAAGTTTGGCTTTTTCTTCATGGGTTTCCCTCTAGATTAATCTGGCATTCAAATCTGAACATCGATTTTTAGTCGAAATTCATGTCCAAATCTTACCCCAAGATTCGTATATAGACATGGGTCAAAAATGACCACCCCCATATCTCGGCCAAATCTCATCCGATTTTCACGAAGTTTGGCTTTTTCTTTATGGTTTTCCCTTTAGAATGTTCCGGCATTCAAATCTCGACACCGATTTTTTAGTCGAAATTCATGTCCAAATCTTACCCCAAGATTCGTATACAGGCATGGGTCAAAAATGACCACCCCCATATCTCGGCCAAATCTCATCCGATTTTCACAAAGTTTGGGTTTTTCTTTATGGTTTTCCCTCTAGATTAGTCTAGCATTCAAATCTGAACAACGATTTTTTAGTCGAAATTCATGTCCAAATCTTAACCCAAGATTCGTATATAGACATGGGGCAAAAATTACCACCCCCATAACTCGGTCAAATCTCATGCGATTTTCACGAAGTTTGGATTTTTCTTTATGGTTTTCCCTCTAGATTAGTCTAGCATTCAAATCTGAACAACGATTTTTTAGTCGAAATTCATGTCCAAATCTTAACCCAAGATTCGTATATAGACATGGGTCAAAAATGACCACCCCCATATCTCGGCCAAATCTCATCCGATTTTCACGAAGTTTGGCTTTTTCTTTATGGTTTTCCCTTTAGAATGTTCCGGCATTCAAATCTCGACACCGATTTTTTAGTCGAAATTCATGTCCAAATCTTACCCCAAGATTCGTATACAGGCATGGGTCAAAAATGACCACCCCCATATCTCGGCCAAATCTCATCCGATTTTCACGAAGTTTGGCTTTTTCTTTATGGTTTTCCCTTTAGAATGTTCCGGCATTCAAATCTCGACACCGATTTTTTAGTCGAAATTCATGTCCAAATCTTACCCCAAGATTCGTATACAGGCATGGGTCAAAAATGACCACCCCCATATCTCGGCCAAATCTCATCCGATTTTCACGAAGTTTGGCTTTTTCTTTATGGTTTTCCCTTTAGAATGTTCCGGCATTCAAATCTCGACACCGATTTTTTAGTCGAAAATCATGTCCAAATCTTACCCCAAGATTCGTATACAGGCATGGGTCAAAATTTACCACCCACATAACTCGTCCAAATCTCATCCGACTTTCATGAAGTTTGGCTTTTTCTTCATGGGTTTCCCTCTAGATTAATCTGGTATTCAAATCTCGACACCGATTTTTTAGTCGAAATTTATGTCCAAATCTTACCCCAAGATTCGTATATAGACATGGGTCATAATTTACCACCCCCATAACTCGGTCAAATCTCATGCGATTTTGACGAAGTTTGGATTTTTCTTTATGGTTTTCCCTCTAGATTAGTCTAGCATTCAAATCTGAACAGCGATTTTTTAGTCGAAATTCATGTCCAAATCTTAACCCAAGATTCGTATATAGACATGGGTCAAAAATGACCACCCCCATATCTCGGCCAAATCTCATCCGATTTTCACGAAGTTTGGCTTTTTCTTTATGGTTTTCCCTTTAGAATGTTCCGGCATTCAAATCTCGACACCGATTTTTTAGTCGAAATTCATGTCCAAATCTTACCCCAAGATTCGTATACAGGCATGGGTCAAAAATGACCACCCCCATATCTCGGCCAAATCTCATCCGATTTTCACGAAGTTTGGCTTTTTCTTTATGGTTTTCCCTTTAGAATGTTCCGGCATTCAAATCTCGACACCGATTTTTTAGTCGAAAATCATGTCCAAATCTTACCCCAAGATTCGTATACAGGCATGGGTCAAAATTTACCACCCACATAACTCGTCCAAATCTCATCCGATTTTCAAGAAGTTTGGCTTTTTCTTCATGGTTTTCCCTCTAGATTAATCTGGCATTCAAATCTGAACACCGATTTTTAGTCGAAATTTATGTTCAAATCTTACCCCAAGATTCGTATATAGACATGGGTCATAATTTACCACCCCCATAACTCGGTCAAATCTCATCCGACTTTCATGAAGTTTGGCTTTTTCTTCATGGGTTTCCCTCTAGATTAATCTGGTATTCAAATCTCGACACCGATTTTTTAGTCGAAATTTATGTCCAAATCTTACCCCAAGATTCGTATATAGACATGGGTAAAAATGACGACCCCCATATCTCGGTCAAATCTCATCCGATTTCCACAAAGTTTGTCTTTTTCCTCATGGTTTTCCCTCTAAATGAATCTGGCATTCAAATCTCGACACCGATTTTTTAGTCGATATTCATGTCCAAATCTTACCCCAAGATTCGTATATAGACATGGGTAAAAATGACGACCCCCATATCTCGGTCAAATCTCATCCGATTTCCACGAAGTTTGTCTTTTTCCTCATGGTTTTCCCTCTAAATGAATCTGGCATTCAAATCTCGACACCGATTTTTTAGTCGATATTCATGTCCAAATCTTACCCCAAGATTCGTATATAGACATGGGTCAAAAATTACCACCACCATAACTCGGTCAAATCTCATCCGATTTTCATGAAGTTTGGCGTTTTCTTCATGGGTTTCCCTCTAGATTAATCTGGTATTCAAATCTGAACACCGTTTTTTTAGTCGAAATTGATGTCCAAAATCTTACCCCAAGATTCGTATATAGACGTGGGTCAAAAATTACCACCCCCATAACTCGGTCAAATCTCATCCGATTTTCATGAAGTTTTGCGTTTTCTTCATGGTTTTCCCTTTAGAATGTTCCAGCATTCAAATCTGAACACCGATTTTTTAGTCGAAATTCATGTCCAAATCTTACCCCAAGATTCGTATACAGGCATAGGTCAAAAATGACCACCCCCATATCTCGGCCAAATCTCATCCGATTTTCACAAAGTTTGGGTTTTTCTTTATGGTTTTCCCTCTAGATTAGTCTAGCATTCAAATCTGAACAACGATTTTTTAGTCGAAATTCATGTCCAAATCTTACCCCAAGATTCGTATACAGGCATGGGTCAAAAATGACCACCCCCATATCTTGGCCAAATCTCATCCGATTTTCACAAAGTTTGGGTTTTTCTTTATGGTTTTCCCTCTAGATTAGTCTAGCATTCAAATCTGAACACCGATTTTTTAGTCGAAATTCATGTCCAAATCTTAACCCAAGATTCGTATACAGACATGGGTCAAAAATGACCACCCCCATATCTCGGCCAAATCTCATCCGATTTTCACGAAGTTTGGCTTTTTCTTTATGGTTTTCCCTTTAGAATGTTCCGGCATTCAAATCTCGACACCGATTTTTTAGTCGAAATTCATGTCCAAATCTTACCCCAAGATTCGTATACAGGCATGGGTCAAAAATTACCACCCCCATATCTCGGCCAACATCTCATCCGATTTTCACAAAGTTTGGGTTTTTCTTTATGGTTTTCCCTTTAGAATGTTCCGGCATTCAAATCTGAACAGCGATTTTTTAGTCGAAATTCATGTCCAAATCTTACCCCAAGATTCGTATATAGACATGGGTAAAAATGACGACCCCCATATCTCGGTCAAATCTCATCCGATTTCCACGAAGTTTGTCTTTTTCCTCATGGTTTTCCCTCTAAATGAATCTGGCATTCAAATCTCGACACCGATTTTTTAGTCGATATTCATGTCCAAATCTTAGCCCAAGATTCGTATATAGACATGGGTAAAAATGACGACCCCCATATCTCGGTCAAATCTCATCCGATTTCCACGAAGTTTGTCTTTTTCCTCATGGTTTTCCCTCTAAATGAATCTGGCATTCAAATCTCGACACCGATTTTTTAGTCGATATTCATGTCCAAATCTTACCCCAAGATTCGTATATAGACATGGGTCAAAAATTACCACCCCCATATCTCGGCCAAATCTCATCCGATTTTCACGAAGTTTGGCTTTTTCTTTATGGTTTTCCCTTTAGAATGTTCCGGCATTCAAATCTCGACACCGATTTTTTAGTCGAAATTCATGTCCAAATCTTACCCCAAGATTCGTATACAGGCATGGGTCAAAAATGACCACCCCCATATCTCGGCCAAATCTCATCCGATTTTCACAAAGTTTGGGTTTTTCTTTATGGTTTTCCCTCTAGATTAGTCTAGCATTCAAATCTGAACAACGATTTTTTAGTCGAAATTCATGTCCAAATCTTACCCCAAGATTCGTATACAGGCATGGGTCAAAAATGACCACCCCCATATCTTGGCCAAATCTCATCCGATTTTCACAAAGTTTGGGTTTTTCTTTATGGTTTTCCCTCTAGATTAGTCTAGCATTCAAATCTGAACAACGATTTTTTAGTCGAAATTCATGTCCAAATCTTAACCCAAGATTCGTATATAGACATGGATCAAAAATTACCACCCCCATAACTCGGTCAAATCTCATGCGATTTTCACGAAGTTTGGATTTTTCTTTATGGTTTTCCCTCTAGATTAGTCTAGCATTCAAATCTGAACACCGATTTTTTAGTCGAAATTCATGTCCAAATCTTAACCCAAGATTCGTATACAGACATGGGTCAAAAATGACCACCCCCATATCTCGGCCAAATCTCATCCGATTTTCACGAAGTTTGGCTTTTTCTTTATGGTTTTCCCTTTAGAATGTTCCGGCATTCAAATCTCGACACCGATTTTTTAGTCGAAATTCATGTCCAAATCTTACCCCAAGATTCGTATACAGGCATGGGTCAACAATTACCACCCCCATATCTCGGCCAAAATCTCATCCGATTTTCACAAAGTTTGGGTTTTTCTTTATGGTTTTCCCTCTAGATTATTCTGGAATTCAAATCTGAACACCGATTTTTAGTCGAAATTCATGTCCAAATCTTAACCCAAGATTCGTATACAGACATGGGTCAAAAATTACCACCCCCATAACTCGGTCAAATCTCATGCGATTTTCATGAAGTTTGGCGTTTTCTTCATGGGTTTCCCTCTAGATTAATCTGGTATTCAAATCTCGACACCGATTTTTTAGTCGAAATTTATGTCCAAATCTTACCCCAAGATTCGTATATAGACATGGGTCAAAAATTACCACCCCCATATCTCGGCCAAATCTCATCCGATTTTCACGAAGTTTGGGTTTTTCTTTTTGGTTTTCCCTTTAGAATGTTCCGGCATTCAAATCTGAACAGCGATTTTTTAGTCGAAATTCATGTCCAAATCTTACCCCAAGATTCGTATATAGACATGGGTAAAAATGACGACCCCCATATTCATGTCCAAATCTTACCCCAAGATTCGTATATAGACATGGGTCAAAAATTACCACCACCATAACTCGGTCAAATCTCATCCGATTTTCACGAAGTTTGGCTTTTTCTTTATGGTTTTCCCTTTAGAATGTTCCGGCGTTCAAATCTCGACACCGATTTTTTAGTCGAAATTCATGTCCAAATCTTACCCCAAGATTCGTATACAGGCATGGGTCGAAAATGACCACCCCCATATCTCGGCCAAATCTCATCCGATTTTCACAAAGTTTGGGTTTTTCTTTATGGTTTTCCCTCTAGATTAGTCTAGCATTCAAATCTGAACAACGATTCGATTTTCACAAAGTTTGGGTTTTTCTTTATGGTTTTCCCTCTAGATTAGTCTAGCATTCAAATCTGAACAACGATTTTTTAGTCGAAATTCATGTCCAAATCTTAACCCAAGATTCGTATATAGACATGGATCAAAAATTACCACCCCCATAACTCGGTCAAATCTCATGCGATTTTCACGAAGTTTGGATTTTTCTTTATGGTTTTCCCTCTAGATTAGTCTAGCATTCAAATCTGAACACCGATTTTTTAGTCGAAATTCATGTCCAAATCTTAACCCAAGATTCGTATACAGACATGGGTCAAAAATGACCACCCCCATATCTCGGCCAAATCTCATCCGATTTTCACGAAGTTTGGCTTTTTCTTTATGGTTTTCCCTTTAGAATGTTCCGGCATTCAAATCTCGACACCGATTTTTTAGTCGAAATTCATGTCCAAATCTTACCCCAAGATTCGTATACAGGCATGGGTCAACAATTACCACCCCCATATCTCGGCCAAAATCTCATCCGATTTTCACAAAGTTTGGGTTTTTCTTTATGGTTTTCCCTCTAGATTATTCTGGAATTCAAATCTGAACACCGATTTTTAGTCGAAATTCATGTCCAAATCTTAACCCAAGATTCGTATACAGACATGGGTCAAAAATTACCACCCCCATAACTCGGTCAAATCTCATGCGATTTTCATGAAGTTTGGCGTTTTCTTCATGGGTTTCCCTCTAGATTAATCTGGTATTCAAATCTCGACACCGATTTTTTAGTCGAAATTTATGTCCAAATCTTACCCCAAGATTCGTATATAGACATGGGTCAAAAATTACCACCCCCATATCTCGGCCAAATCTCATCCGATTTTCACGAAGTTTGGGTTTTTCTTTTTGGTTTTCCCTTTAGAATGTTCCGGCATTCAAATCTGAACAGCGATTTTTTAGTCGAAATTCATGTCCAAATCTTACCCCAAGATTCGTATATAGACATGGGTAAAAATGACGACCCCCATATTCATGTCCAAATCTTACCCCAAGATTCGTATATAGACATGGGTCAAAAATGACCACCACCATAACTCGGTCAAATCTCATCCGATTTTCACGAAGTTTGGCTTTTTCTTTATGGTTTTCCCTTTAGAATGTTCCGGCGTTCAAATCTCGACACCGATTTTTTAGTCGAAATTCATGTCCAAATCTTACCCCAAGATTCGTATACAGGCATGGGTCGAAAATGACCACCCCCATATCTCGGCCAAATCTCATCCGATTTTCACAAAGTTTGGGTTTTTCTTTATGGTTTTCCCTCTAGATTAGTCTAGCATTCAAATCTGAACAACGATTCGATTTTCACAAAGTTTGGGTTTTTCTTTATGGTTTTCCCTCTAGATTAGTCTAGCATTCAAATCTGAACAACGATTTTTTAGTCGAAATTCATGTCCAAATCTTAACCCAAGATTCGTATATAGACATGGGTCAAAAATTACCACCCCCATAACTCGGTCAAATCTCATGCGATTTTCACGAAGTTTGGATTGTTCTTTATGGTTTTCCCTCTAGATTAGTCTAGCATTCAAATCTGAACACCGATTTTTTAGTCGAAATTCATGTCCAAATCTTAACCCAAGATTCGTATATAGACATGGGTCAAAAATGACCACCCCCATATCTCGGCCAAATCTCATCCGATTTTCACGAAGTTTGGCTTTTTCTTTATTATTTTCCCTTTAGAATGTTCCGGCATTCAAATCTCGACACCGATTTTTTAGTCGAAATTCATGTCCAAATCTTACCCCAAGATTCGTAAACAGGCATGGGTCAAAAATGACCACCCCCATATCTCGGCCAAATCTCATCCGATTTTCACAAAGTTTGGGTTTTTCTTTATGGTTTTCCCTCTAGATTATTCTGGAATTCAAATCTGAACACCGATTTTTAGTCGAAATTCATGTCCAAATCTTAACCCAAGATTCGTATACAGACATGGGTCAAAAATTACCACCCCCATAACTCGGTCAAATCTCATGCGATTTTCATGAAGTTTGGCGTTTTCTTCATGGGTTTCCCTCTAGATTAATCTGGTATTCAAATCTCGACACCGATTTTTTAGTCGAAATTTATGTCCAAATCTTACCCCAAGATTCGTATACAGGCATGGGTCAAAATGACCACCCCCATATCTCGGCCAAATCTCATCCGATTTTCACAAAGTTTGGGTTTTTCTTTATGGTTTTCCCTCTAGATTATTCTGGAATTCAAATCTGAACACCGATTTTTTAGTCGAAATTCATGTCCAAATCTTAACCCAAGATTCGTATACAGACATGGGTCAAAAATGACCACCCCCATATCTCGGCCAAATCTCATCCGATTTTCACGAAGTTTGGCTTTTTCTTTATGGTTTTCCCTTTAGAATGTTCCGGCATTCAAATCTCGACACCGATTTTTTAGTCGAAATTCATGTCCAAATCTTACCCCAAGATTCGTATACAGGCATGGGTCAAAATGACCACCCCCATATCTCGGCCAAATCTCATCCAATTTTCACAAAGTTTGGGTTTTTCTTTATGGTTTTCCCTCTAGATTATTCTGGAATTCAAATCTGAACACCGATTTTTAGTCGAAATTCATTTCCAAATCTTAACCCAAGATTCGTATACAGACATGGGTCAAAAATTACCACCCCCATAACTCGGTCAAATCTCATGCGATTTTCATGAAGTTTGGCGTTTTCTTCATGGGTTTCCCTCTAGATTAATCTGGTATTCAAATCTCGACACCGATTTTTTAGTCGAAATTTATGTCCAAAGATTCGTATATAGACATGGGTAAAAATGACGACCCCCATATCTCGGTCAAATCTCATCCGATTTCCACGAAGTTTGTCTTTTTCCTCATGGTTTTCCCTCTAAATGAATCTGGCATTCAAATCTCGACACCGATTTTTTAGTCGATATTCATGTCCAAATCTTACCCCAAGATTCGTATATAGACATGGGTCAAAAATTACCACCACCATAACTCGGTCAAATCTCATCCGATTTTCATGAAGTTTGGCGTTTTCTTCATGGGTTTCCCTCTAGATTAATCTGGTATTCAAATTTGAACACCGTTTATTTAGTCGAAATTGATGTCCAAAATCTTACCCCAAGATTCGTATATAGACGTGGGTCAAAAATTACCACCCCCATAACTCGGTCAAATCTCATCCGATTTTCATGAAGTTTTGCGTTTTCTTCATGGTTTTCCCTTTAGAATGTTCCAGCATTCAAATCTGAACACCGATTTTTTAGTCGAAATTCATGTCCAAATCTTACCCCAAGATTCGTATACAGGCATGGGTCAAAAATGACCACCCCCATAACTCGGTCAAATCTCACCCGATTTTCACAAAGTTTGGGTTTTTCTTTATGGTTTTCCCTCTAGATTAATCTAGCATTCAAATCTGAACACCGATTTTTTAGTCGAAATTCATGTCCAAATCTTACCCCAAGATTCGTATATAGACATGGGTCAAAATTTACCATCCCCATAACTCGGCCAAATCTCATCCTATTTTCACGAAGTTTGGATTTTTCTTCATGGGTTTCCCTCTAGATTAATCTGGCATTCAAATCTGAACAGCGATTTTTTAGTCGAAATTCATGTCCAAATCTTTACCCAAGATTCGTATATAGACATGGGTCATAATTTACCACCCCCATAACTCGGTCAAATCTCATCCGATTTTCATGAAGTTTGGCTTTTTCTTCATGGTTTTCCCTTTAAATTAATCTGGCATTCAAATCTGAACACCGATTTTTTAGTCGAAATTTATGTCCAAATCTTACCCCAAGATTCGTATATAGACATGGGTCATAATTTACCACCCCCATAACTCGGTCAAATCTCATCCGATTTTCATGAAGTTTGGCTTTTTCTTTAAGGTTTTCCCTTTAAATTAATCTGGCATTCAAATCTGAACACCGATTTTTTAGTCGAAATTTATGTCCAAATCTTACCCCAAGATTCGTATATAGACATATGTCAAAAATTACCACCCCCATAACTCGGTCAAATCTCATCCGATTTTCATGAAGTTTGGCTTTTTCTTCAAGGTTTTCCCTTTAAATTAATCTGGCATTCAAATCTCGACACCGATTTTTTAGTCGAGATTCATGTCCAAATCTTACCCCAAGATTCGTATATAGACATGGATCAAAAATTACCACCCCCATATCTCGGTCAAATCTCATCCGATTTCCACGAAGTTTGGCTTTTTCTTCATGGGTTTCCCTCTAGATTAAGCTGGCATTCAAATCTCGACACCGATTTTTTAGTCGAAATTCATGTCCAAATCTTACCCCAAGATTCGTATATAGACATGGGTCAAAAATTACCACCCCCATATCTCGGCCAAATCTCAATTAATTAATTAATCTGGCATTCAAATCTGAACACCGTTTTTTTAGTCGAAATTGATGTCCAAAATCTGACCCCAAGATTCGTATATAGACATGGGTCAAAAATTACCACCCCCATAACTCGGTCAAATCTCATCCGATTTTCATGAAGTTTTGCGTTTTCTTCATGGTTTTCCCTTTAGAATGTTCCAGCATTCAAATCTGAACACCGATTTTTTAGTCGAAATTCATGTCCAAATCTTACCCCAAGATTCGTATTTGGACATGGGTCAAAATTTACCACCCCCATAACTCGGCCAAATCTCATCCGATTTGAACGAAGCTTGGATTTTTCTTCATGGGTTTCCCTCTAGATTAATCTGGCATTTAAATCTGAACAGCGATTTTTTAGTCGAAATTCATGTCCAAATCTTACCCCAAGATTCGTATATAGACATGGGTCAAAAATGACCACCCCCATATCTCGGCCAAATCTCATCCGATTTTCACGAAGCTTGGCTTTTTCTTTATTGTTTTCCCTTTAGAATGTTCCGGCATTCAAATCTCGACACCGATTTTTTAGTCGAAATTCATGTCCAAATCTTACCCCAAGATTCGTATATAGACATGGATCAAAAATTACCACCCCATATCTCGGTCAAATCTCATCCCATTCCCACGAAGTTTGCCTTTTTCTTCATGGTTTTCTCTCTAAATTAATCTGCCATTCAAATCTGAACACCGATTTTTTAGTCGAAATTTATGTCCAAATCTTACCCCAAGATTCGTACTTATATAGACATGGGTCAAAAATTACCACCCCCATAACTCGGTCAAATCTCATCCGATTTTCATGAAGTTTGGCGTTTTCTTCATGGGTTTCCCTCTAGATTAATCTGGCATTCAAATCTCGACACCGATTTTTGAGTCGAAATTCATGTCCAAATCTTACCCCAAGATTCGTATTTGGACATGGGTCAAAAATTACCACCCCCATATCTCGGCCAAATCTCATCCGATTTTCACGAAGTTTGGCTTTTTCTTTATGGTTTTCCATTTAGAATGTTCCGGCATTCAAATCTCGACACCGATTTTTTAGTCGAAATTCATGTCCAAATCTTACCCCAAGATTCGTATATAGACATGGGTCATAATTTACCACCCCCATAACTCGGTCAAATCTCATCCGATTTTCATGAAGTTTGCCGTTTTCTTCATGGGTTTCCCTCTAGATTAATCTGGCATTCAAATCTCGACACCGATTTTTTAGTCGAAATTCATGTCCAAATCTTACCCCAAGATTCGTATATAGACATGGGTCAAAAATTACCACCCCCATATCTCGGCCAAATCTCATCCGATTTTCACGAAGCTTGGCTTTTTCTTTATGGTTTTCCATTTAGAATGTTCCGGCATTCAAATCTCGACACCGATTTTTTAGTCGAAATTCATGTCCAAATCTTACCCCAAGATTCGTATACAGGCATGGGTCAAAAATGACCACCCCCATATCTCGGCCAAATCTCATTCGATTTTCACAAAATTTGGGTTTTTCTTTATGGGTTTCACTCTAGATTAATCTGGCATTCAAATCTGAACAGCGATTTTTTAGTCGAAATTCATGTCCAAATCTTACCCCAAGATTCGTATATAGACATGGGTCAAAAATGACCACCCCCATATCTCGGCCAAATCTCATCCGATTTTCACGAAGTTTGGCTTTTTCTTTATGGTTTTCCATTTAGAATGTTCCGGCATTCAAATCTCGACACCGATTTTTTAGTCGAAATTCATGTCCAAATCTTACCCCAAGATTCGTATATAGACATGGGTCATAATTTACCACCCCCATAACTCGGTCAAATCTCATCCGATTTTCATGAAGTTTGCCGTTTTCTTCATGGGTTTCCCTCTAGATTAATCTGGCATTCAAATCTCGACACCGATTTTTTAGTCGAAATTCATGTCCAAATCTTACCCCAAGATTCGTATATAGACATGGGTCAAAAATTACCACCCCCATATCTCGGCCAAATCTCATCCGATTTTCACGAAGCTTGGCTTTTTCTTTATGGTTTTCCATTTAGAATGTTCCGGCATTCAAATCTCGACACCGATTTTTTAGTCGAAATTCATGTCCAAATCTTACCCCAAGATTCATATACAGGCATGGGTCAAAAATGACCACCCCCATATCTCGGCCAAATCTCATTCGATTTTCACAAAATTTGGGTTTTTCTTTATGGGTTTCACTCTAGATTAATCTGGCATTCAAATCTGAACAGCGATTTTTTAGTCGAAATTCATGTCCAAATCTTACCCCAAGATTCGTATATAGACATGGGTCAAAAATGACCACCCCCATATATCGGCCAAATCTCATCCGATTTTCACGAAGCTTAGCTTTTTCTTTATGGTTTTCCCTTTAGAATGTTCCGGCATTCAAATCTCGACACCGATTTTTTAGTCGAAATTCATGTCCAAATCTTACCCCAAGATTCGTATTTGGACATGGGTCAAAAATTACCACCCCCATATCTCGGTCAAATCTCATGCGATTTTCACGAAGTTTGGCTTTTTCTTCATGGTTTTCCCTCTAGATTAATCTGGCATTCAAATCTGAACAGCGATTTTTTAGTCGAAATTTATGTCCAAATCTTACCCCAAGATTCGTATATGGACATGGGTCAAAAATTACCACCCCATATCTCGGCCAAATCTCATCCGATCTTAACGAAGTTTGCCGTTTTCTTCATGGGTTTCCCTCTAGATTAATCTGGCATTCAAATCTCGACACCGATTTTTTAGTCGAAATTCATGTCCAAATCTTACCCCAAGATTCGTATATAGACATGGGTCAAAAATTACCACCCCCATATCTCGGCCAAATCTCATCCGATTTTCACGAAGCTTGGCTTTTTCTTTATGGTTTTCCATTTAGAATGTTCCGGCATTCAAATCTCGACACCGATTTTTTAGTCGAAATTCATGTCCAAATCTTACCCCAAGATTCGTATACAGGCATGGGTCAAAAATGACCACCCCCATATCTCGGCCAAATCTCATTCGATTTTCACAAAATTTGGGTTTTTCTTTATGGGTTTCACTCTAGATTAATCTGGCATTCAAATCTGAACAGCGATTTTTTAGTCGAAATTCATGTCCAAATCTTACCCCAAGATTCGTATATAGACATGGGTCAAAAATGACCACCCCCATATATCGGCCAAATCTCATCCGATTTTCACGAAGCTTAGCTTTTTCTTTATGGTTTTCCCTTTAGAATGTTCCGGCATTCAAATCTCGACACCGATTTTTTAGTCGAAATTCATGTCCAAATCTTACCCCAAGATTCGTATTTGGACATGGGTCAAAAATTACCACCCCCATATCTCGGTCAAATCTCATCCGATTTTCATGAAGTTTGCCGTTTTCTTCATGGTTTTCCCTCTAAATTAATCTGGCATTCAAATCTGAACACCGATTTTTTAGACGAAATTTATGTCCAAATCTTACCCCAAGATTCGTATATAGACATGGGTCAAATTTGACCACCCCCATAATTCGGTCAAATCTCATCCGATTTTCATGAAGTTTGGCGTTTTCTTCATGGGTTTCCCTCTAGATTGATCTGGCATTCAAATCTCAACACCGATTTTTTAGTTGAAATTCATGTCCAAATCTTACCCCAAGATTCGTATATAGACATGGGTCAAAAATTACCACCCCCATAATTCGGTCAAATCTCATCCGATTTTCATGAAGTTTGGCGTTTTCTTCATGGGTTTCCCTCTAGATTAATCTGGCATTCAAATCTGAACAGCGATTTTTTAGTCGAAATTTATGTCCAAATCTTACCCCAAGATTCGTATATGGACATGGGTCAAAAATTACCACCCCCATATCTCGGCCAAATCTCATCCGATTTTCACGAAGTTTGGCTTTTTCTTTATGGTTTTCCATTCAGAATGTTCCGGCATTCAAATCTCGACACCGATTTTTTAGTCGAAATTCATGTCCAAATCTTACCCCAAGATTCGTATATAGACATGGGTCAAAAATTACCACCCCCATATCTAGGCCAAATCTCACCCGATTTTCACGAAGTTTGGCTTTTTCTTTATGGTTTTCCATTTAGAATGTTCCGGCATTCAAATCTCGACACCGATTTTTTAGTCGAAATTCATGTCCAAATCTTACCCCAAGATTCGTATACAGGCATGGGTCAAAATTTACCACCCACATAACTCGTCCAAATCTCATCCGATTTTCACGAAGTTTGAATTTTTTTCATGGGCTTCCTTCTATATTAATCTGGCATTCAAATCTCGACACCGATTTTTTAGTCGAAATTCATGTCCAAATCTTACCCCAAGATTCGTATATAGACATGGGTCAAAAATTACCACCCCCATAACTCGGTCCAATCTCATGCGATTTTCACGAAGTTTGGATTTTTCTAAATGGGTTTCCCTCTAGATTAATCTGGCATTCAAATCTGAACAGCGATTTTTTAGTCGAAATTCATGTCCAAATCTTACCCCAAGATTTGTATATAGACATGGGTCAAAATTTACCACCCCCATAACTCGGCCAAATCTCATGCGATTTTCACGAAGTTTGGCTTTTTCTTTATGTTTTTCCCTTTAGAATGTTCCGGCATTCAAATCTCGACACCGATTTTTTAGTCGAAATTCATGTCCAAATCTTACCCCAAGATTCGTATATAGACATGGGTCAAAAATGACCACCCCCATATCTCGGCCAAATATCATCCGATTTTCACGAAGTTTGGCTTTTTCTTCATGGTTTTCCATTTAGAATGTTCCGGCATTCAAATCTCGACACCGATTTTTTAGTCGAAATTCATGTCCAAATCTTACCCCAAGATTCGTATACAGGCATGGATCAACAATTACCACCCCCATATCTCGGCCAAATCTCATCCGATTTCCACGAAGTTTGGCTTTTTCTTCATGGTTTTCCCTCTTAATTAATCTGGCATTCAAATCTGAACACCGATTTTTTAGTCGAAATTTATGTCCAAATCTTACCCCAAGATTCGTATATAGACATGGGTCAAAAATGACCACCCTCATAACTCGATCAAATCTCATCCGATTTTCATGAAGTTTGGCTTTTTCTCTATGGTTTTCCCTTTAGAATGTTCCGGCATTCAAATCTCGACACCGATTTTTTAGTCGAAATGCATATCCAAATCTTACCCCAAGATTCGTATACAGGCATGGGTCAAAAATGACCACCCCCATATCTCGGCCAAATCTCATCCGATTTTCACAAAGTTTGGGTTTTTCTTTATGGGTTTCCCTCTAGATTAATCTAGCATTCAAATCTGAACAGCGATTTTTTAGTCGAAATTCATGTCCAAATCTTACCCCAAGATTCGTATATAGACATGGGTCAAAAATTACCACCCCCATAACTCGGTCCAATCTCATGCGATTTTCACGAAGTTTGGATTTTTCTTAATGGGTTTCCCTCTAGATTAATCTGGCATTCAAATCTGAACAGCGATTTTTTAGTCGAAATTCATGTCCAAATCTTACCCCAAGATTTGTATATAGACATGGGTCAAAATTTACCACCCCCATAACTCGGCCAAATCTCATCCGATTTTCACGAAGTTTGGCTTTTTCTTTATGTTTTTCCCTTTAGAATGTTCCGGCATTCAAATCTCGACACCGATTTTTTAGTCGAAATTCATGTCCAAATCTTACCCCAAGATTCGTATATAAACATGGATCAACAATTACCACCCCCATATCTCGGCCAAATCTCATCCGATTTCCACGAAGTTTGGCTTTTTCTTCATGGTTTTCCCTCTAAATCAATCTGGCATTCAAATCTGAACACCGATTTTTTAGTCGAAATTTATGTCCAAATCTTACCCCAAGATTCGTATATAGACATGGGTCAAAAATGACCACCCCTATATCTCGGCCAAATCTCATCCGATTTTCACGAAGTTTGGCTTTTTCTTTATGGTTTTCCATTTAGAATGTTCCGGCATTCAAATCTCGACACCGATTTTTTAGTCGAAATTCATGTCCAAATCTTACCCCAAGATTCGTATACAGGCATGGGTCAAAAATGACCACCCCCATATCTCGGCCAAATCTCATCCGATTTTCACAAAGTTTGGATTTTTCTTTATGGTTTTCCCTCTAGATTAATCTAGCATTCAAATCTGAACACAGATTTTTTAGTCGAAATTCATGTCCAAATCTTACCCCAAGTTTCGTATATAGACATGGGTCAAAAATTACCACCCCCATAACTCGGTCAAATCTCATGCGATTTTCACGAAGTTTGGATTTTTCTTCATGGGCTTCCTTCTAGATTAATCTGGAATTCAAATCTCGACACCGATTTTTTAGTCGAAATTCATGTCCAAATCTTACCCCAAGATTCGTATATAGACATGGGTCAAAATTTACCACCCCCATAACTCGGCCAAATCTCATCCGATTTTCACGAAGTTTGGCTTTTTCTTTATGTTTTTCCCTTTAGAATGTTCCGGCATTCGAATCTCGACACCGATTTTTTAGTCGAAATTCATGTCCAAATCTTACCCCAAGATTCGTATATAGACATGGGTCAAAAATTACCACCCCCATAACTCGGTCCAATCTCATGCGATTTTCACGATGTTTGGATTTTTCTTAATGGGGTTCCCTCTAGATTAATCTGGCATTCAAATCTGAACAGCGATTTTTTAGTCGAAATTCATGTCCAAATCTTACCCCAAGATTTGTATATAGACATGGGTCAAAATTTACCACCCCCATAACTCGGCCAAATCTCATCCGATTTTCACAAAGTTTGGCTTTTTCTTTATGGTTTTCCATTTAGAATGTTCCGGCATTCAAATCTCGACACCGATTTTTTAGTCGAAATTCATGTCCAAATCTTACCCCAAGATTCGTATATAGACATGGGTCAAAAATGACCACCCCCATAACTCGGTCAAATCTCATCCGATTTTCACGAAGTTTGGATTTTTCTTCATGGTTTTCTCTCTAGATTAATCTGGCATTCAAATCTGAACAGCAATTTTTTAGTCGAAATTTATGTCCAAATCTTACCCCAAGATTCGTATAAAGACATGGGTCAAAATTTACCACCCCCATAACTCGGTCAAATCTCATCCGATTTTCATGAAGTTTGGCGTTTTCTTCATGGGTTTCCCTCTAGATTAATCTGGCATTCAAATCTGAACACCGATTTTTTAGTCGAAATTCATTTCCAAATTTTACCCCAAGATTCGTATATAGACATGGGTCAAAATTTACCACCCCCATAACTCGGCCAAATCTCATCCGATTTTCACGAAGTTTGGCTTTTTATACCCTGAACGCATTAAAAATGGGTATAAGGGTATATTGTATTTGTGCGAAAGCCAAATATATGTAACAGGCAGAAGGAAGCAACTCCGACCCCATAAAGTATATATATTCTTGATCAGCATAAAAAGCTGAGTCAATCCAGCCATGTCCGTCTGTCTGTCCGTCCGTCCGTCCGTCCGTGCGTCCGTCCGTATGTATGAACGCAAGGATCTCAGAATCTTTAAGAGCTAGAGAAATTTTAGATGTAGATGCTCCTAGCTCCCGCGCAGATCGAGTTTGTTTCCGATAATCGATAACTTACTCCGTTTCCAAGCTATCGATAAAAATCGATATCGATATCCTGTTTTTTGAGCAATTTTGGTAAATAATAAGAACTAGAGTCACCAAACTTGACATATAGCTTCTAAAATAGAATATATATATGCATTTGATGTTGGAAGAAGAGGGTTCAGGGTATCCCCTAGTCGGCAGCTCCCGACTAGAACCTCTTACTTGCTTAAGATGCTTTTTTCCATTTTCCACACAATTTCCAACAGATTTCATTATGCAAGTACAGTTGCATGCGAGTTGGCCCACAAATTGCTTACGGCTCATAAATTATGTCCGTTTTAATGCGCACAGCTTGTCGACCGACTTACATATGTGCATACTTGGTAATTGCGACAAAATTCAGACACTAAGTTTATTTATTTACCACCTTAAAGCATGCTACGAGAAGCAATAAGCACTGCTGCAAATGCCGCCGCCTGCCTGCCAGGCACACATTTCGAACAGTTGTCTATAAATCGAGCTCTGCAGCGGTCATAAAGCAGCCCCCAAGCCAGAGCTGGGCGGACAAAAATAGTCGTCGGAGCAATGTTCCTGCATCTGAGTGTCCAGATACAAATGTATCTGACATGTGCTCTTTGTTGCTGCCTTAAAAAGATCTTTTTGCTCGCCAAGTAAGCTTTGCTCAAATATCTGGCGATTTATCTCACTCTCTCTCTCTCTCTCTCTCTCTCTCTCTCTCTCTCTCTCTCTCTCTCTCTCTCTCTCTCTCTCTCTCTCTCTCTCTCTCTCTCTCTCTCTCTCTGTCTCTCTCTCTTCCTCTCTGGTCACTCATTTAAGTTGCATAATATAACCACTTGCTATTGCAAAACAGGATATATGTTCATATGACCTTGTGTCACATACTTAAAGCTGTACGGCGACAGCCTATGAAAATCGTATAAAAATCAGGAAAATTACAACAAAATGCGACAAAAGTACAAAATAAAAATACAACAACCAAAACGAACACAATAAATACTCGCATATAGTCGCATCTGAGCTTCGTGACCAAATGAGGCCTAACGGGCTATAAAAATTACGAGCTAAATGGCGACGACAACTGCGGAATGGCTGACTGACAGACTGACAGACTGCCAGACTGCCAGACGGCCAGACTGCCAGACGGCCAGACGGCGAATTCAATTTCCAGCAGAGTCCGAGAATTGATGTCAAAGGCGTAGTCCGCAAAATTCATTGACACATAAATTACTGACAGTGAAAATCGCTTTAATGAAAGCCCAGAGTCCAAAGCAAAGTCTTTTTGACTTGACTTCCTGCGTGGCTCCTTCCCAATATATATACATATATATATATATAATGACATATACTATGTACTATTATTTCGTTTTTTTATTTATTGTACCGGTTGTCTTGGACGGTCGAGAGGCGGTGGCCCACTTCAGACAACGCGCACAATCCGCAGCAAATTTCAAAGGAAATCCGAAAAGTAACGGAAACAATTTACTTAATAAACCTGCTTCGCTTTGAGCATTCGGACCGAATACCTTTGAAAATTATAAACAGCAGCTGGCAGCGGGCAATGTTGCGAGAAACCTCCATAAATTATAAATATTACGCAAAAAGGCAGTGCCAACCGGCCAAATGGTTGTCCTGGGCTGGTCCTAGTCGCAACTTATATCTGAACGACCCGCTGCCGAAGGGCTTACGCACACATATGTGTGTATGTGTGTGTAAAGAAGTCCTTTTGTGAATTACCTAAAAGGATTTCGATGGAATAGAGAGGTCACAATGCATTATAACTCCTGTGGACGGAGATGCGTAACATGCCGATCACCTTTAGGGGATTGGGACACAAAGCTAAAAATAACATTGTAACATCATGTGTTACGCTATTAAGCTGAGAATGTGGCATAAATTATCAACATATAGGAATTATAAATACCTGAGTACAATCAAAGGCAGTAAAATATGTTTTCAATAATCAGGTTTGCGGGTGTCAAAGGAACTGTGGCTGGTTCGAACGCACAACTCCCTGACCTTTGATACAAAACGTGAGCTCAGGTTATGGTATATATATTTGTAATATTTTAATACAACAATTTCTAATAACAAAAAATTAAACAAACATATAGTTGAACTTGAAATTACGTCAAATCGCAATACTCTATGCCCAGTATAAAAAGCCTTTTTGATTTCCGACGGCAGGCAGAGGCTAAATTCGACAGCTCTCAATAAAGTTATGACTGACTATTATTAAAGGTAATATGTACAATATGTCAGCAATTCATCAATAATCTCATTGTGTGCAGAAATAAGACGATCTTAAGACCTCGTTGTCATAGCTCAATTAATTTGGCTTATGCTCAGTTTTAAAAAACTCATAAGCTTCTTAACATCTGTGCATAAAATAAAACAAAAGGTAAATAACGATTTTTTTAATTAAAAATAATTCCATTTAACTGATAATGCATATCATATTTAAAATTATAAAGAAGCTTAAGTGCGAAATTTAAAAAAAAACCCACACACATTTAAAGGTAAATACAAATAAATATGAAGCAATGTCAACGCACTGGACGGACAGCTCAGGTGAATGTTCGAGTCGCGCCCATAAAGTAGGCTTATCTGGCGCAAATAATTGAATTATCGGCCATGGGCTATAAGACTAGCTGACATGAGCAAGAAGGACCCACGAGATGTGGTCCCCAAAAAGGAGCCAACAAGAATCGTATCAAATTGTTTACCTTTCGTGGAGGGGTCCAAAAGCAAAAACAAATAACAAATAAATAAAATGTGCTTTTATAGCACACACATACGCACATGCGTGTAGAGTTGTGTGCGAGTGAGTTGTTTTTTTGTTTTTTTTTTTATGCAAAGTTCCTTTGCACAAAACATTAAACCTGAATGCTGCAGAGAAAAAACATAGCATATTTCTGTGACCGGGCATAAAAATCATTTAAATGTTTGTTTGCGCCACGCTCAATGCATGAATGTGTTTGTATGAATATTAATAATCAACATAAACATAAACACACTCGTAAATATAATACATGCGCCCCATAATGCTGCTAAGCTCGAGCCCCTGGGATCTGAGTCCTGAGGCCTGGCCGCACAAAAACAAACGTCAACTGGGGAAGCTGTGGGGTGGTGGGGCTGCGCTTAATATTAAATTATGGCTCACTTTTCGCTTTTATAGCACTACATTTACAATTGAAAAGATTTTCGGCCAGCCCTTCGTTGGCATTTAGTGGCCAAAAGTTCATTACGCCGCTCAAGGACATCGCCATCGGCTTCGGCTTATGCAAAACTTGCCAGCAGCCATAAACTAAATTAATGGCCCGACGCTGGCGAATTTTGACGCGGCTATTACCAGAAACGAGTTGTGTTTTTATTCTGCTGCTAAAATTAATAGCATAACCTCCCACGCAGGACCGTAGCAGGCCTTTGAATGCGCCGCTGCGACAACAGGAAACTCAATTTCACAGCAAAGCCCTCTGATAAGGCTGGAAACCAGCAAGCGGCAATTTAATAATCCTTTCCAATAGCTTAAAACTGTGCGCTGCCTAATGACACGGATATGAAGTGTGTGCTGCCAACAATCTGAGAGTGAAATTTAGTGTAAGATCTTGATCGAGTCATAATGACTCCAATGAGGAATAAATTGCTCACTTTATTAATTCCAAATGCCAAATACTTAGTTATGGATTCTTAGCATATCTTGAAAGAGGGCAACCGTCTGGCATGCACTTGTATAAATATAATGCTATAAAAAAACATTAGCTGATGCCTTTACTTTCTTTCCATATGTCGAGCACCTCAGCAGCTCGTGGACAACAAAAATAGTTTAACTATTTTGAATATTGCAATGTTAGATGTGATAGACTTGTCTCTGAATACAGGTTTCAGACTCAAATTAAAAAAATTCAACAAACAAATGTTACCATTTACTATGCTAATAAGTTAGTTCATTTTATATTCAATTTGACTATTCAGTACCTAAAGCAATAAATAATTAAGCATTTTTGGCAGATATCATTAAATATTGCTTGATTAAAAAAAGACAAATATAACAAAATCTAAGAAAGAAATCAAGGAAAGGGAAATAGAAGTTCTTTCACGAAGTATTAAGTAAATGTATTTCAGAGTAAAGTCAGTAAAATAAAAGGATGGATGACATAGCTTATATAATATTCATTTATTATATTCTGTAACTACTTTTGCTTATTTTTGTTTACAATTTTATATTGTACATGAGTTGACTCCAATCAGTGCAAAGTCCATTTGAAGAGTCCTTATAGTTTTCAACTCTTACTTTGAATAGTTTACGTTCCGGTGCTTGTCAAATTATGACTTTATGTTAAATTATTACTATAAAAAGATTATGTCAAGACAGGATTGTGTAACTAAACGCTCCTGTCAAATATCTCGCGAAGCCGCCGCGAAAACAAAAAGAAAGAGGAAAACTTTGATAGCTCATTATCTGGATCCGAGCAATGCGCACTAAAACCCAAACCTATTTGGAAGAGCTCCAAGCAATATCCTGACTGCACAGGCCACGAACAGCTACTGCAAAATGGCGCGAAATTTAAAGCTCAGCACTTGAGCTGCTGGACAGGGCGCTAAGTGGACCACACAAAGCACTTAGGCCAAGCTGTCAAACATTTTAGCCACCTCGCTGCGATTAGACGCAGCCGCAATTGTTATAACTTTTATTGTTTTGCCATATTTTGAGCACAGATACCAAAAAAAAAACGATGCTAATGCAAGAAATGAACAAAGACAAAGTTTTTTGCGGAGCGGGCGGTCTTTGCCCCACAAATTGAGATGCTGGCAATGTGTGCACTGATATTTTTAGAGCGGCCACAAGCCGGAAACTAAAATAATAACAACATGCTTCATGAGTCGGTGCAGAGAGAAGCAGAGAGAAGGGGCTTGTGGGTGGTGGATATTGGTATTGGTATTGAGAACTGAATGCGTTCTATTGAAGTCAAGTCAAGTACATGCCAGACATACCAAATAACTTCACTTATTAATGCCCAAGAGCGATTCGTATTGTATACGGGAAGATTAGAATGGGCGGAATGGCGGAGGATGGTTGCTTTAGTTGGTAATCCAACAACAGCATTTGTGTCAAATAGCGTAAACGCAAAGCAATCAGCGATGAGGCATCAATAATTCGCAACGCGTTTGTGCTCTCTAGTGTTGCCAAAGCTGAGCGTCACACAGCGAGGCTTTAACAGGGGCTACTAGAAAACTGCGCTGTGCTTTCTAATACAACAAAAATCTCTGTGGCAGGCCGATAACTAAATACTCTAGTTTCGATATCTATCAGCTACCTATTTGATCTAGGCGTCTGATGTTGATTAGATTCCACTAATATCTAAAGAACAAGGTGAGACATAAAATGGTTGGGCATACAAATATCTAGCGGAAATTGATATGTGGACCTTACAAAAAGATGTATGCTTACCAAATTTGGTGAGTGTAGGTAAGAGCCCAATTTGCAAACAAAAAGACAGACGGACTGAAGTTAACACTCATCAAGAATATATCAACTTTATGGAATCTCTGAAAACTATTGTACTCTACTTAACCATTTTGCAACGATTACAGGGTATACAAAATCGCATGCAAACGGTTCATATTAAAACTAAAACTGCTTTCAAGTTGCGGCATTTGTTGTGGCTTCGCCTTTGACTTGACTTTTGTTTGTGGCCGGCGCCCACTCGTTTTGCCTGATTTATGGCGCCACTTGCAGCTGACAAGCGCCACAAAGTATGCCGCATTTTTTCCACTCTCCCATTCTTTGCCTCTTGTTATGCTGAACGCGGCCTATTAAAGCAACTGACGACTCGTCTTCTCATTTTCATTTGGCTCGCTTCAGCTTTTTATATATTTTATGTTTTCGCGGTCACGTTTTTATCTCTTGCGAAACAGCCCCATGGTAAACCGGGCCCAAATAAATTGGCGTTTGCTTTAATTTTTCTTTTGGCTAAAGTGTTTGCTGTTACGAACTGAAATTTATATACCCTAGATTCAAATGAAATTCAATAACTAATTGCAAAATATTTATTTCTTAAGGTTTTAAGTCCTCATCCAAACAATAAAAAACTTGCCTATTGCATTTGAATTGCTATCGAAGGGACTAAAGGCTTTTCAATTAACTTAAAACTAAGTAAAGGGCGATAGTAATAATATAAACTGCAGGGTATCTCTTAAAAAAAAAGTAATAGTTTGATGCAGAACAACTCATAATCAGTCAACTGTAAGCGTAGGGTACTTCTAGTACAGGGTATCTCTAAAACCAAAACTGTGAATGAGCAATAAAACACTTTAGGTATTTTGAATATCTCGTTGTCTGAACACAGAGCAACTCATAGTCAGTCAGCCAAGGATTTGTTTGACATGTTTGTTACTTTTATGTTTTTCTATCTCAGCTACATTCTGTGTTTTATTTATGTTTTGTTTTGCTGGCCACTTAGCGATCGTTTGGCACTCTTAGCCTCGACTTATGACAGTATCGAAGCATTGGACAATTCCCTTTTTTCTCATATGTATAATTTATTGCCCTCTATGCGGTGCTTGCTACGAAAAGTTGATTTACTGCTGAAATTCAGCACAGATTGCGCAATTTTTATGAGAATTTAAAGCAACAAAGCCTCTTGCAAGTGTAATACAACTAAACCTGAAGGCACAGCACAAAGCCAAGTCATGAAAAAAAAACAAAAAAGTAACGCTTAGCTTGTTCACATGTGAACCCACACAATATCCAACGAACAGTGGACCGACTTCCGGGCTGGCAGTCAAAATATTTGCAATTGCCACAGTAGAGAATAAAAGGGGAATATATAAGGAAACGAAAAAAAAAGGAAAATAACCCGTAAATCTGGTAGCACAGTGTACTATAGGGTAAAAATCAACTTCTTTAGATAGAAAATTATTTCCAAACATTTATCTTTTCATTATTTTTAAGTTAACAACTATCAAAATCAAGGCTGAAAGACAAAAGGAAATATTGGTATTTTTCTAATTAACGCCCCGAATTAAAGTTGATTTTTCTCAAACCTCTGCTCGCCACAGAATTTTCAGTTTTAATGAAACAATTTAATTGATTTATTGTGAGAAAAATTTAATTGATTTATTGCTTCTTAACGGAAAATATTCAATTATTATATAAATACATATAAAGCTTAGTCCACAGTGCAGTTTTGGCCGCATTTTGTCACATGGGTTGGAATTGCTTTTGATTGGACTGTACCCACTGCATGTTGGGGCCCCGAGGCTCTAATTGAAATTGAAATTGTTGTGACGGCAAATTCAAAACTTCGTGTCTGCAAAACTTGCCCAAAACAAACTTGGTAAGGCGGCAAGCTTACAGCTGGTTCGGCAATTGGCTTGAAGTTCCGGCTCTAAACTTTCCAACGGCGCTGTCATAACCAGTCTAGTCCAAAACTCTTCCATTACCAACATCATATTTGTGAATAGTTTTTGCACAACTTTTTTGCAAAAATGAACTAAATAAATAAAAGAGAAACTTCTGCTACTGTCGTCCATAACTTAACATTTTAAAATAAAATTAAGTGCGTAATTGAAAGTTGCACTAAAATTGCTGACACCCAAAACGAATAATTTGCAACACCTTGAGACATTTTGCCAAAAAAAGCGAAGAAACAGCTAAAAGCCTTAGACTAACAGCTGTTAATTGAAATACTCTTTCCTATATTTTGTAAACTTTGGTACGTTTTTTAATAGTTTTTAATATTCTCTCAACTTAAAAAATAATTAAAATTTACAGATTTGGCAAAAAGCTGCCAATATCCATTTTGCTTCTTGTTTAGAGTCTAATAAAAATATAAAAAACTCATATGCATATTTTATAAAGTTTTTCTTAGGGTAAATGGAAAATGCACATTACAACTATTAATCCCTTCAAGCAGTAGCACTTTGTTAAATTAATATTAAATAAGAATAAGTTTAAGAAAAGGGAATTTTGAACTAGATCTTTTATCCTTTGCTGCCCTTTTGTATAAGCTTATATATTTAAATATATAGATTAATAATATTTTTAATGTTATTATTAGGAAAAAGCGAAATTACTAGATTCTCTGCTTAACAATTTATATATACTTTGCTAATAATCTTATTGAAACTCAAATAGACAAAATAAAGATGACTGCTAGTCGGGTTGGAACCGAAATGGTTGGAGCCGAATATTCCTTAATTACTTTTTTACGAATCGAACAAGCTTCACATCAAATTTATCCGAGCCATATTTTTGCGAGTTTCGGTTAAAGAAACCTTTTTGAAATATTCAAAAATGCATTTTCCACACTTATTTGTACTAATTTGTATTTTGTGTATATTGCTTTTGCTGATATCTGTTGTTTTAAGCCGTGAATATACAGTCAAATAAATAGTCGATTTAGTGCCAAAATACGTAAATTCCATCTATGTGAAATCCTCACCAAGGCACAGCAGACCTAGCTGGTAATATCAGATACGTGTATCCTTTATACCCAAAACGTAGCATAGAGTATGATGTATACTTATCAGCTGGCAAACAGAATTATTTGCAAATAATAAATACATTTAAAAGCAAATAACAAAAGCCAAGCTGTTTTTGTTTTGATAAAACTGCAGCACTTTTATGCATGTATGTGTGTGTGTGTAGGTGTGTATGTGTGTGTGTGTGTGTGTGTGTGTGTGTGTGTGTGTGTGTGTGTGTGTGTGTGTGGGGATCGCTCTTTGCGTAATTTGTTAAATCACAGAGAGCAGCACTCTAAGGATGTCAAGGCCCATGTTAAATGGCGAATGGTTTTATAATTCATATTTTTGAGTAAATGCGTGCATAGAACAGAAAAATGGAATTCACATGGCATGGCGAATGATAAATTCGAATTTTGACAAAAAACAATTGCGAAAATAAATTTCAATTGTTTTTTTTTTTTTCGGATGAGAAACAAACAAATTTTATATGCCAAGCTGACGATTTAATTAAAATTTATGCATGTGGCCAAGATTACAAATTAGTGTTTGCATACTGAGAATATGTCTCTAGAAATCAGTTTGCACTATATATTTAGCTGAGCCTCACTGTTGCTGTTGCCTGGCAAGCGGTTTGTAAAGCCAACGGCTAACATAAATTGTATGCTGCAAATCCTTGACAAATCTGGTGCATTGGTTTTATTTGGCGGTGTCCTTTGGCGTTCTTTCGAGATAAATCTTTATTGCCTCATTTTGCTCAAAGCTGATTTCTTTTTTTTTCCATTCAGTATGCCTCGCCCTAACTTACTCACTGGCAATATTCGTTGCCAAACTAAGTGTGTCCTGCCCCCTGCCTTCATATCTATACCAACTCTCTCAGCGCTTTGCTAGTGTTTGGCCAAAAAGACAAAGGCTCCGAAAGATAACGTCGCCTGTGAAAAGCCCGCATAGCAGCCAAAGTAGCAGCAGTTGCTGCTGTAAACCAACAATAATAACGGCAAAGGCAACAGCAACAACAGCTTCCGAAATAAAACGGCAAAACTTTGCAGCAATGAATGACAAATAAAAACGTAAAACATTTCAAACGCACAGACCAACAACAACAACAATAAAAACAGCCACAACAACTAAAAAAAATTACCCAAGAAAAACTAAATGGAAACCGAAAAACTTTTCTGCTTGGCCATTTTGTTGCCTGCCCATTCACTTGGCTTTAATTTTCAGCTGTGCGGCCCGATTCAAGTTAATAATTAATTTTCCATGCTGCCAACAACTAACTTTAAGCTTAACCAAGGCGGAGCTGCCAGCGGCCAGCTCTTTGCCAAATTGTTGCCAGCTTCAAGTCGGGTCTCAAGTTTTATGGCTCTTAGCGACTGGCTTTTAGAAATGTTTGCCTATACTTATTATTGTGTACATAAAAATGTCTTATTGATAGGCTTGGTTCGAGCATCAGGTCAGATGGGTCGAAAATTTGCTGGCGATGATCCCTGACAAGGGTCGATTGCCATTTGGCTAATTTCTGCAGTTTATAAAAGCTAACCGAGTGCGACCTAAGATAAACGTTCGACCCAGGATCTGATATTAAAGTTTGTCAAAGTTGTGAATGCGTGTTAGGGCATAGAAAAGTATAATTTATTGAACTACATTTTGAAATAAATGAATAATAGTAAATAATATTTTCAGTCAGCATACATTAAATGAATAATTGCATTGGAACAAAATATATTAAATGAATAATTAAATTGAAACAAAATATTTAAAATAATGGTAAAAAAAACTGATAAAATTTCAAAGATTTAATTAAAATATTTTAATCTTTTATTTAAACATATTCTTAAGAAATCGTTTGTATAAATATTTAAATTAGACTTTTCTTATTAAACCTTTTTCTTTAGATGTATATTCTTTTTTTCTTCTATTCAAAAAATATGTTAAGTGTCTAAGCATGTTTACCCTGACGATATACTTTGAGTTATTTTCCGTTTGAATTGCTTTCTTTCACTTTCAAGATCACATTTGGAGTGCCAAGTAAATATGTTCAACACTTAAAAAAAAGGAAATAGTTACAAATATAGCCCGAAGCAATTTCCACAGCATTGTAATCATTTGATTGCCTGTCTAAATTTCCCACTGGATTTCCTCGCTCCCATGTAAAGTCAAACTCAACAATTTGAGACAACACATTGCATAGTTCTCATGTTTAGCACCGCCAGTTAGCTTCGCAAAATAGAAGCATATAGAAGCCAGTGTGAAAAGTTGGTCCACTACTCACATTAAGCATACGCCATGTACGCCGCCAATGTGCGGCACGTTACGTATACGTTACGTATGCCGGCGCCAAAGCACAATCGCCGTTCTGTTTCGGCTCCGTGGCGCACCGCCAGTGAAATTTAAATACAAGCAACTGTAATTATGAAGTACCCGGCGCACTGCGGACACCACGAAAAGTCACACACACTCTCACAGACGCTTTCACATATGTATATGGAGGACCCGAAGCTGTAACTTTGTGTTTGTTTAAACAGCAGCTGGCGCCGCCGCTTTGTTTGGTTTTCATATAAATTGTTTCGCACAATTTTCGCTGTTGTTGTTTTCTTTTTGTGTGCGGTGTGTATTTGACTGTGTTTTAAATTTTGATACACATATTTCGTATATTTCTTTTGCCCGCACGTTTTTTACTTAATTTCGTGTAACATTTCGTCCTGCTCGGGGCGCATAACTTTTGCCTAGAGCCAAGCGAGTTTTAATAAGCCACGCGCATTGCCTGTTTATGCATTCGCCCCTCCACAGTTTAGTTTAGGCAGTTTTGCTTCTGCTCCTGCGGGTCATCCGGAAAACAGAGAGCGACAGAGACACAGAGGGAAAACGGGGTAGATAGAGGTAGTTGTATATAGTTTCAGTTACAGTTGGCATTGTTGCTTTGAACGTGAAACCGAGACAATTCCAACAATTTGAACTTTTCAGCAAGCCAGCAAACAAACTTTGCCCACAAATAAACAACAAATAAAAGCCAATGCTCTATGGCTAAAATAAATAAATAAAAATAAATATATATATTCTTGTGTGTATTGATGCAGAGCCGCGCGACTTGTGCCTGTGACTGCAAAAGTAAACCAGGTTAAGCACCTTAGCTAGGAGAAGCTCAAGTTAGCAGTAAAACCACAATCGCAAATACCCTATAACTGAAAGTAAGTAAGCTTCTAGCATATGTGTGAAATTTATGAGTTCAATGTGAAATTGGAAAAACGTTCTATATTTTATATATGACTTATCATATGAAATATGTCACTGTAAAGAAATCGATTCAGATTCTCTCCAACTGATTGCCTGCAGGGTAAAAGGAAGCCATCAACAGCTACCAGGCTGACGCGACCCTCAAGCTGAGAAAAATAACCAACAAAACTTTACTACACGAACATATAGTTATATAGTTGTGGCATTATTTGAAGGTGTAAGCGCTGCCTGTTCGCAAGTGTGCGAAGCATAAAACACTGCCGCAGAACGTGCAACTTCAGATGGCAGCGGGAAACAAAGCGGCGCGCGACAACAATAACAACAACAACAACTTACTATAAAATATTTCTGCTCGAATACAGAAAGTTCTCTCATGTATTACAAATGGCATAAAGAAATACCCAGAGCTATTGCACGCATTGTAAGCAGCACTGGGAGACGGTGTCAAACTGAGCTCCATATCGAATTGCCAGGCAATTGGATTTCGTTTTGATTTAGCATGCATTCAGCTTGGCTCGTAATCAATTGAGAGCAATCAAACCAATCGTAGCTAGTCTCTGATTTTCGATGAAAGTGTTATATTCTTTGCAATAAATGCAATTGAGTTCGTTTTGAAATAAACTAGTTAAAGTGATGGCCCTTCAACTCTTCACATTGTAGGCAACTCAGGAGAGTTAAATTGGCAACATAACATACTAGTTATACTTTTAAATATGCTTGTGTATGAATATATATATATATTCATAACAATATGTATTGACATAATATTTGGCTCAATATTAATCAATATATTTTCTGCTCCGAAACTCATCAAAAATATATTTTGAAAAATTTATAAAAGGTCGCAGAAAAGATCCAATTTATTATTCTTAAACATGTTCTAGCAAATTTTGAACTTATCCGAATTAAAATAGATCAACTTATGCCGAGATTCTTTAAGCTAAATAAAGCAATGAAATTTGTTTGGTTTAAATGTAAATTTCTCAAACCTTTAAAGTATATAACTGTTTGTTCACTTTTCTATTTAAATCTGATGTAATTCAAGCCAAAACAATTTACAGATTGCAATTGATTTACACTTTCATTTTAAAACAATTAAATATAAATACTCGAAATACCCAGGACTATGTAATATATTACGCCAATTGTTTATAACAATATACTCTTAATAATAATAATAATGCAGTCAAAAGTAAAATGCCGAGCTCCGAAATTTCAAGTAATTCATGTATTTAATGCACAAATGTAAAATATATTTAATTTTTGATATTATTCACATCCAATTGAGGACATAATGTGATTGAAGAGCAGGCCATTGTTGCAATAGTTTATTATTCATTTAATTACATTTTAACAAGAGTATTAAAACTGATTGAAACTGAAATCGAAAACCAAATTGCAGTAATATTTTCGATATTTTCCTTCTATTGGAATCAACGCACTTTCTATGGGGCCTAATTTTACGCCGTAAGCAGCATTATTGAAAGAAATGCCTCTCGGCAGGCCACAGAGATGCTATATATATATATATATATATATATATGCCACGCCTACGGCGCAAATGAAGGCAACACAAAACAGAATATATAAAAAATACAAAAAAGAAAACATTCTGTACAATTTTGTGAAAACTGTCTGAAAAATGCGCGCATATATTTTTCAATGGTAAACCGATATGTTGCTGCGCCTGACAGCATGCAATAAAAAAAGTACACACACACACATAAGCACAGTAAAATACATAAAAGAGGGCGTGGGCAGGGGCGGCACAGCGGAGGCCTGCAAGTGCTCAAAACGCAGCACGCACCGAGCTTTGGCAAACCACTGATGTGCAAACAATAAAGTTCAAGGATACACGCTCGCATATGTGTGTGTGTGTGTGTGTGTGCGAGTGTGTATTTGTGGGGCCATATGTAATAGAGTTTGTTGCATACTTTGCGGTCGCATAGCCCGTGGGTCAAGTTGCGCCCGTGTTGACTATGGCAGCCCAGTTAATAGCACACACACACTCGCACACACACACAAACTCAGATGCACATACACACATGTTGTGTTTGCTGTCAGGCTGTTTGTTGAGTTTTAATTATGCTAATGCCAAATGCAAGCACAAACACTCTCTCACACACACACACACACACACACACGCAATGCAGGTGTTGTGCCTTGAGGGCAGGCAAAAGTTTTTGACTTTTGTGCGGCTTCTTTTGGCCTTTGGGCAAAAACGTTTTTCGGAGCCATTTTCAGGTCAAGTTAAGCATCATTTAGCAACAATACCCTTCAAGCACTTGCTTATGTTCACTAAATTAATTAGTGTAGGGTGCCTAGCCCCCCCTAGCCCTGGCCCATGCCTTCACTCAGCACATGTGCAAAAAAGTTGTGAATAGTTCATGCACGCAGCTCGTTTACCGATTGTTGTTGCCTTTAATTAAAAATTCAAATTGTGTGTGGCGTGTAGCTCTCTCTCTCTCGCTCTCTCTCTCGCTTGCTCTCTCCGTCTTTTTCTTGCCCCATGTGGCAGTCGAGTGCAGCACACTTGTGCAAGCATTTAATTACTTCTACTTTTAGAAAGCGGGAGATGAACAACAGAAACAGAGACAGAAACCTTCAACCGTTGTCTGATAATTGTTTAAGCACACAATTCTAATTAGTCTTGGATTAATGCGAAGTGCAGCTTGTTAAGGGTCTCCCCTTCAAAGTAAAGTTCAGCTTTCAGCGTTATTTGTTGCAGTCTCTAATTGGAGTGCTTGTTGCTTGTTTTTCGCTCCAAATGCACATAGTTTGATTTCAAATTCATGTATTTCTATTTATCAATCAGTTAGAAAGTCCACTTTGAATGCAGCAGACGTGTTAAACATAATTAATGCCCGAAAGGGAACTTGCGTCGAGCACCTTAAATACCTAATAAAAATAGGTAAACATTTGAATGTTTACACATAACATTGTTGGAAAAATATATTAAATTTTAGTAAATTTGTCATATTTCTACAATACAATTCTTCATATTTCTCTTTCATTAACTAAACCTAATTTTTATAATTTTAAACTTTAATGCATGCAAGCTTATTGCAGCAGCCCAATCTGTTGTATTTAGTTACAATTCAATAATTATAGAAATTTTAAAAGAATACTTCTTAATGTTTTAAAGGTTCTTTCTATGAAAAAGGTCGTACTCTTTTTAACTCAAATCGCAAATGTATCAAGTTTTATTTTTTGCCTGCCTCAAAAGCTGCCAAGCTCGCAGCTTAAAAGTAGCTTTAAATAATTAATTGATTAAAGCATAAGCTATGCTGATTGTCAATTGTTTTTGGCTTAGCAATTTATAACGAAGAGCTTTATAAGCGCTATGGCTACATTTCTTAATAATACAGGTATTCACGCGTGTAAGGTGAACTCTTACATAAATATCTTCACAAAATGATACACCTGACTAGACAGATGATTAACTAAAGGCACAGCAACTAGACAGGCAGCTCCATAGATGGACAACAATTAAAGTTGGCCCAGGACACCGAAAGGTATCCCGTGGATTGCGACTAATGAAGGGGCACTTATTGAAAAGGCCACAGGCAACGTGCTAAATCATGATGACAAATGATATACGTAATTATGAGGAGCTTCAGTGATAAATTTATGCATTATTTAGCAAGGCAGCAGCTTGTCGGGAATTATAAGTGTCGTGAAATGGGAAAATAATGAATTCATTTTATTACGGGCCAAATGCTTAGAAAATAATTTAACGATTTCCAAGTTCATTATAAATTTGCATTTTAATAAATTTAAATTTGAGCTCGACTAAGATTTAAAGGAAAGTCATATAAAATAATTTAAGTTTGAGTTTAACTTATTTATTATAAATAGATAAATGTGCTTGAATCAAAAAATAAAAGTCTTAAGTAACTCACGCAATAGTTAGTTCGGCATGTCTTTTGCAGATTTTGTTAACATCATTTAAGCCGAATAGTGTTTTTTTTTTTAATTTAAAACTAAATTGATTTGAATTTATCTCGAGCTGAGTGTGGCAAATTCTTTTCAGCCTCTATGATGGGTTGGCTTATCACAAATCACAAATCAGCGCCGCACAATTTAGCCAAACGAGGCGAAACTCCATTCAATGAGATTCCCACAAGGACCGCAAAGACTGAGGCTGCCAATCGGAACACCTAGCTATCGCACGTACAACGGACCGTGTGTGTCACGCGTCAGTTGTGGCCGGGCAATGCTTGAGTTAGGTCACAGTCAGTGCTATAAAGCGGAACGAAGTCGCGAGTCGCGGCGGTTTGAATTTACAGGCGCCGCACTATTTGCATATGTAATATTATTATTTTTTGCACCATTGCTATACACAGACACACACAGCCACACGCTCGACACACTGTTAATTGGAAATGAAAATCTCGTGAAATCACGTTCAAAACGCGAGCTTTGCGACAGAGCAGCGTCAAAAGCGAATCGCGCGAATCGTTTGATAACCGCACGCGCAGGCAGACACGAAACAACTGAAAGGACAACGGGGTCCGACAGTCGGCGACAACTGATGTTGCTGCAGCTGCTGCTGCTAATACCGTTATGCTGTGCCAAGCGCAACAGTATTAAGAGCCGCCAACAGACAGGGCTGTTATGCAGCCGAAGGTCGCCTATGTCTGCCGACTTAAGCTTCGTGCCAGCTGTCAGCTGTACGCTTCGGCTTCGTGTGGATGCTGTACGAGCGTGCTTAAACTCTCTCGCGCTCGCTCTCTCTCTCTCTCTCACGCATTTGCAGATACAGCGCTGAGAATGTGTTCCACATTATATGTGTTGAGGCCGGTAAGTTCCTTACTCGTTCACTGGGTCAATATCTAGTTTTGTTTGCTGAGCATGTGCGTGTGTGTGTGTTTCCGTGTGTGCAGCCTCTTCACATTGTCAATGCCGCATATGCCATGCCGGTTTTGTGGATTACTTTTTGAACGATTCTTCTTCGTTTTTGTTGTTATTCTTCTTTGAGCGTTTACTACGCTTTGGTTCTGGCCAGAGCATGGCACTCACTTGTGGCGAGCTTGCAAATACTTTCCAACTGCACTGTCCCTGCGGTCGCCCTTTAGCTACATTTGAATGACAGTCCCGTTCTAGAGCCGATCGCATTACGCTCATTGATGCCGCAAATTAAATCAATACATTTATTGGTGTATCAATAAATGCTCAAGTGAAAATCATTCGACCAATCAAATTGTTGCCTGCTTTGGGGCGCACACACCTCTGCGGACAAGATACAAATACAAATACAAACGGGTGAGAACGACTACATTTAGCACGTCGAATATTAAATACCCTTGCCATTGCCATTTCTTACCGAACGATTAAAAGTAATTAGATTTTGCTCGTTTCTGGGGAATAATTGACCAACTTTGGTCAAGATAGTTTGAAGAATTAAAAGGATTTTAATTTACGATCGATCATTCCTAGACATTTAGATGCTAAATGAAAAAAGCGATTCCATGCAAAATGTCATATGGATAGCCTTAAAACTGAGCGACTTATTTGCATAGAAACAGACAGATGATCGAAGCCAATCGAGAATTTATATATAGTTTGTGGTATCCTTCGTGTGTGTTGCACATGCCTTAAACAATTATAATACCCTTTGCAAAGGTATCATTAATTTGCTGAGCTGGCATTCGTATATGAATTTGCCGCTTCAACTGGCTACTACACAGGGACATCGCCTGATTGTCCTGCATGCACAATGATAATGAAGATATTGTGCTCTTAAATTTGCTTTCATCCCGGATTTTGGGTCCACACACAGCACGCAATCAATGATACCGTCTACGGAACTGCACAAATGATGAGCTCAATATGCTTAAAATTGCATTAAGTGGATTTATATTGGCATTTGTTAGGTAAATACGTACACACGTCTTATAACTGAAAGCTTGCTAACTAAACTCACTTATATATTAAAATTTATTGTAATTAATACTACTTTCTATATAAAATACCAGGTATTTTTAATGAATTGTAAATTTAAAACTGTATTTTGTAGCCAGAAAAGGTTTTCTTAATTTTACATAGAGGGAAAGGTTCCGAAATAATCCTCAAATTCCTTTTCATTTTTATTAACCATTCTGCTCATAATTTCAACAAAATTTAGTACAACTTTAGTAAGATTTCTTAATTTAATAAATTTAAATTTTATGTATATATAACAGTATGTGAACAAAGAACAAGTACATTTTAACGAAAATCTTTTGTCTTGTATTTATTTTTTAGACAATGTCAGTAACTCCTACGCCAGCCATTTGTTTGCTATGGTTTCTTTTGGAGGTCTATACTTAATACTTACATAAGGAAAATTAAGTTTAAAAAAAAACTGGATACAACTTTGTACGGACACATGCCCAATTTGTTTTCATATTTAAAAGAACTTTCACATGGATGCCCAAAAACATCTTGAGCTGAAAAATTGTTCTAGGCAAAAACTCATAAAGTCAAGTAGAAGAACAGAAACAGGACGAGGAACCAGGAAAAAAAACACAACTTAAGTCAAATGCATTCAATTGTAAAATGTCTGTGGAACATATAATATGATTAGCTAACATGAGTCAATGTGAAAGCGAATTATGAAACAGTATAGACCTCTACAGGGGGTACGGAAGCCGTCCACTGGCAGTTCGGGTGAAAGGCTGTGAAAGACATTTACGAGCGTTTGAATTTGACAGATATCTTTTATTAAAGCGACAGATACTGAAAGCGACGAAAGCAAGCGCTCAAGCATATTAAATTCAATTGTATACCCGCCGCCTGGTGAGTGTGTTTCTGTGTGTGAATGGGTGTGTTTGGGTGTGCATGTGTCGTGGAAAATTTAATAAAAACAAACCTCAATAGAGACGATACGATATAAAAAGAAAATCACATAAAGACGTCATAAAACACGTTGCGCACTTCAGCGCGTTTTACCACACTGGCAAAAACGGCAAAGCGAAATTGTGCAGCACTGCTGCAGCACAGGGTCATCTAAATCGAACACAAAGTGCGGCAAGTGCATTCAATTTTCTATCAATGTCGGCAATACAATATAAAAAAAAACTATCTTCCTTCCCACACACTCCTTTCAACACTTTTGCATGATGCGTATCAATCAACATTAGCAGAGAGCAGAATATCGTGCGGCGCTTGTCTGGGCGCCTAATTAATGAAATAATTAACTTGCAACTTTTACGTTTTGCTTAAGTGCTTTCCTAGCACTTTCCGCCCATACACCCACCCACATACACGCATGCAAACAATTAATTTCATCAGCAACAACAGCAAACACAAAGTCTGAGTAAAGAAAATTAGGCAAGAGCAAATTTGTAGCATATTTCAAGACACGGCCTGGCATGAACAATTAAGTCAAGGTCGCATCTGGACAGAAAACATCTGCACAGCTCTATAAAGCGGAATCAAAGTTTCCTTCAACTTAATATTGCTTAGCACACAAAATGCTTTTGAAGTTTTTCCAACACTTTTACTTTGCTCACAAGGAATTTGGTTCAACGGCGAATTTTATGTGCTTAGTGCAAATGGTAAAGTATTTTTGGGCTAAGACAGTTGACTATTTCTATAATTTTGTTTGTATATAAAACTTTCACTTAATTTATATTAATTTTGATTTAAATAAGAGCAAAACTGAAGAACAAATATTAAACTTTTCTAATATAAAAACCAATAAATGGATATTCGACATTCTTTGTTAAATTTCCGAATTTCCCCTACTCGAGTTTAATCAATCATTTACAGTGACCCATCAATAAAGTTAGAGCATACGAAAAGCCACAAGAAACAAATATAAAAATCCCTTAGCAAGCAAAAAGAAAATCGCCTTAACACAGAGAAACGAATAAGCAAGGCTTGATGAGTGCGTCAGCATAAACAGTTACACACGCACACGCACGCACACGCTCTCTCGCACGCCAAAAACAACAAAGCAGCAGCAACAAATAAATCAACAAATCAAAGAACTTAACTAAGAAATAAACGAGTCTCGTCGCGGCGCGCCGAGTACAATGAATTAGCCAATGTATACATAGGTTAGGATAGTAAGAGAAATGGCAGACACAAACATGTGTAGAATATCAGCAACACGCCACATATGCATATGTATTTATATGTATATGTATATACATGCGTGCATATATTTATACATTGAAAGTAGCCTGACAGCGCCATGAGTGATTAACAGTGTTGGAAACGACGACGACGACGACGACGACGACGCCGATGAATTCCACAAGCAGACGGAGGTAGGAGAAGGGGCACGAATCAGCTAGTGCCCCTGCCAATTATGGGGATTAGCCGCAATGGTGGCTGACTCTCTGTCGGGTCTGGCCTGCAGCCCTTCGACGTCGTCACTGGAACTGGCTCAAAGTTTTGGCAGCGATTTGCGACGCTTCGGCAATTAGTCAAAAGCAGTTAACACGCCCTTAATGCGAACGCGCTGCGTCAAAAGTGTGTCTAACGCATAATTTATTGCCGAGCACTTAACAGGGTACTACAACAGCATATTTAATCTAATATAAGATCTGCTTGCAAATGGAATACGACCACAAAAACATTGAAGAAAGGCTAACAGAACTGTCAAAAGAGTTGCGTTAGCCCGAATATGTTGCATTGATGCGATTCCCGTAATCTTCTCTGTGTTGCTTTCTTTCTTTTTATTATTTAACTTTTTTCCCCTCAAATTCTCATACCTCACCATGACAAAAGAGGTGGCTTTGACAAAAGGGTGACCATTTCATAAACAGTTTGTGTAGCGCTTGCATATTCAAAAACATGTGCATTATTGTTTCATAAGTATAGAGCTACTGGTAGAAGAATGTGTGTCGTTTTGTACAAATTTATATAAACGAATGCATATGTTTCCTTGTGTCACGTTAATTCACAGCTGATTACAGAGAATTTCCTAGTCATGCATTTTAGTCAAACATCACCACTCTTCCTCAATTGACATACGCATAAATAGCAGAAGCGTGTACTCACCTGACATAAGTATGCTTTCATACATACATAATTATATTCATTCATGTTGCTTTAGCAGCTGCATTTAACGGTGGTTCGCCATGTTCTCCTTTTCCTCATGCCCTTTTGTTTTTTCAACACGCTATAAATAAGCAAATGTTTGTCTCGCTCACACAAAAACGCATATTATCAAAGTAAACACTTGTAAGACAACGATTGTATTGTTGTTCGCGAGCCACATTATTATGTTTAGTAAGTTTGTTTAATAATGAAAACTCTGTTTAAATTGCCGCCGCACCGCACAACCATCGCTCACCTAAACTTAATAAAGACTAATGCTCAATGGCTGCTTCTTGGCAGAGGCTGGTGATCTCCACCGTGGTGAAATGACACATTTAATTTCCCCACGGCCGCTGCAACTAATCCACCTCTGCTTAAGCTAAGACTCTTCACCTGTCGCTCCCACTCTCGCCGCATTGTGTCCGCTCGCCTTCCACGCCTTTGATTTACATTTTCGCCTTGGTTAATTTTGTCACCAAATTTTTTCTTTTATACACTCGAAGTGAAAAGAGTCTATTAGTTTTATGCGTCCCTCTGTGCATACTGTAAACCTCCCAACCCAACGGACTGATGTAGACGGTAATTATTGCCGCGTTTGCATTTGTTAGTTTTCATTAGAATCATGAAAGAGCTCAATAACAGAAATGTGTTTAAAATCAAAGAGAAATCCAATTGGGAAAATTGTAATGCTCATTAGTTTCGTGGTGGTTTCTTTTTCACAGTGCGGAAAATGAATTGCATTTCGCGAATTGCGAATGGCTCTCTTTGCCGCTTTTGCATATCAATTAACCCATTTCGGCAGAGACGAGCCAATTTTCGAACTGCGCCCCACACAACACTCCAAAAATCAAAGCTTCGCACTGGAAAATGAAAAAACGGAGAAAAAAATCCTTAACCATTCGGTAGCCGCTGCTCATTGCCAATTAAGTTTAATTGCCCGGCAGGCTAAATGGCTCCTAGCCAAACTACTTGAAATATGCATACAAAGTGAGCGCCGCTCAAAATCGCAAAAATGCCTTGGGCCCCAGTACCGCAACTCCGGCCCGAGCCCGAGCCCGGAAAACTGGGCCTGCTCTGGATGGTTGGGTGTTGCGAAAGAGGCTGAGGCCCATTTAACAATCAATTTATTCCACAATAATATTGCTTTTGTGGCCGACTCTGCCCTATCGACCCGCTGCAGTGAGGTGAACGCCAACTGAGGGGTGCATAAATTCATAAATGTTGTTGCCACATTTCGTTGCATATTCATGCAATTATTGAGTGCAGGCCGATGCGATTCCGATTCCGATTCCGATTCCGTTTCTAATTGGACTGATTGAGATACCCAGAGCATGTTTTGTGGCAAATATAGTTAAATATTGTGCAAGTGTGGCACACTTGCAAGGCAATTGCCAATTGAAAACTGCAACGAGCCCAATTGATTGCCGCTCACAGCATTTGGCTTACACTTTATATACCCTGTAATTACAGAACTGCTAATGAGCAAGAGGCCTAACAAATATTTGCAGTTATTTATGAATACTGAAGTCGTAACTTGACCGAAAACTCTCGACTAATGCTTGTTGTATTTATTCTGAATGGACTGCGACTTATAACATACCCTCTAATAACTAATTAATTCATAAAACCGATTGCATCTACTTTTTCAGAAGACTTCATGTTAGCTGCGAACTCTGAAAAAATCGTCGGTTATATCTATATATACCAATATCTACCCACTAGATAGAGTTTTGCGAACTTGGTTTTCTACATCCAGGATTTGTCAAATTTGTGCACATCAACTGAAACATTCTCGAATGGAAAAACAAACGAACAGGTTTCAGGTTTTAGTTCTTGGTAACAAATTTGAAGATCCTGGCTCAAATTGGTTCCTTTCAAACCAAACAGGATACTCAGAAAACACATTTCAGTCAATAAATGCAATTAAATTCCTTTCCATTTGTATTATGTGCACATATTCATTTTCACATATTTAAGCAGTAAAGTCAACTAAATGAATAATGTTGAATATGATTTTGATTGATGCATTTAAATAAAAACTCACCTGCCTTATAGCATTTAGTTGCATTTCCTTAACTGACAAATTGAGATCCATTTTGAGCTTACGCAAGTGCCGTCTTTAGCCGATTCGAAGGCTTCTGAATTTCCATTCAGTTAGCTGAAGTCACGTTCGCGTGTTTCGCAATCGGTGAGCGACTCGTAACCACAAAGACACACACACACACACACGCACACACACACGCACACACACGCACACACATTCGCACACATGTCACTTGCAACAAGTAAAGCAAAATGGCAGACACACATTATTTACTTTATATACCAAAAGTATATGCACATGTATTTACCCAATGCAAAAAAAAATCAAATATCCGTGCATGCATTGCAATTGTATGTGTGTGTGTATGTGCATGTGTATGTGCATAAATCATATGTCTGTCAGCTGTATATACTTCTCAACATGAACGTACTGACACGTGGTCACGTAGCTCATACGCACTGTTGCCAGTTGCCAGTTGCCAGGACTCGCTAGAAATTTAATGTTTGCGTTTGACTTCGGCACTTTTTAATAAGAAAAATACTGCAAGATACTCGTACACAGGCTACAATATAAAACGTAAATATAATATGTATAAAATATAAATCACATTTGACACACACGAGCGCACAACTACAAAGGACACGAACTAACTAAGGCACAGAAAACAAATCCATTTGATCTCAAATTAAAAATGATAAAAGTACTTAAGCAAAACAATTAAATACTTGGCATAGAACAACCAGAAATCCATTTCGGATGTAGCCAGGCAATTCAAACAGCTTTACTGTAGCTCTCTAAGAGCTTGGCGCGGCGCTCAACGGGTCGCCTTTGTGCAGGAGGCTATGGAAAACGGAGCTCGGCTGTTGCTGCAACTGCCTTGGATTGCCATCCTCAACGACTTGGCCCTGTTCTAGCACTATAATGCGTTCATAATCCAGAATGGTGCTCAGGCGATGCTGTAAATAAAACAGAAAACAAATAAACAAATCTCTCTGAAAGGAGCAGCCTCTAATGCGACTCACAGCAATGGTTATAATTGTGCGACCCTGGAAAGCCTTGTCCGCCGCCTTAAGCAGGGCACGCTCCGTGCTGCTATCCAGGGTACTTGTTGCTTCATCCAGGACCAGGCAAACGGAGCCGCGCAGTATGGCACGTGCCAGGCAGAGCAATTGCCGATGGCCGGCACTAAAGCTGATGCCGCCATCCGTGATTTCAGTGTCTGCAGTAGTCGCAGGATGCCAGCAGCAGGCAACGCCATCAGGTGGCCATTCCAAGTACATATGTACAAAATATAAAAAGCAGATTTTAGTGCGTAATTAAAGTTGTATTTAATAAGCGTGACGTTATGGCCGCCCGGCTAAGCACGCCTTTAAGCCCTAACGAGGCGTATTAAGCACAGGTGAGACGTTCCAGGACGACTACGTGCCCCAGCACCGAGGCACCTAACATGAATGTGGGCGCATGTGTGTGTGTGTAAGGAGGCTCTGGTTCTGTTTACAAACTTGACTCTTCACTGTCATTGACTAAAATTATTTTTACATAAGCAGTGCAATAACTTGAAATGGTTTACATTTGACTAGAGATCAAATATAAAGCATCAAAACTCATTCATAACAATTTTACCAACTTTATGACTCGATCCAATTCAGAAATATAAAAGAAAGAAAGATCAAATTATGTTTCTCATCCTGAACTCTTTCAATCCAATCCAATTCAGAAATATATACAACAGTTTATTAAAGGAAAATTATTTGAAAATTCTTAAACAACATGTTCTTTGAGTTTAATATCTGGGTAAATTGTCATTTATTCTTCACTTCATAACTTCATTTCTTATTGATATAGTAATACATTTTCGTTCTTTTGATCGTCAATGAGATGACACGCCCGTCTCTTTGGTTTATCGTCCTGATGATTGATTGATTGACTGACTGACTGAAGTTTCGGCTAAATATAATTGTCTATTTAGCTGAGTTTCCTGCAGATGTTAACTTATGAATGCCTTAAGACGGGGCTTAACGGGGTGATCAGTCGATCAACTTCAAACTTATTTGTACTTTGTATTTTACGCGCTTAAGAAGATCAACCCCCTTGGAAAAAAAAAGGATCTGAGTTACAAGACCTAAAGTTTTCATTCAATCGGCATCAAATTCCGTTTAAGACTCAGCAATGTATATGTTTTTTTTACCATCACTTAACCCAGGCAGCGATAGAACTGGATTATTTCCCAACAAAACCTTGTAAAGGCATCCATATTAGCCAATATATTGCCTGACCACATGCCAAGGACCTTCCCAGAACATCAAGTTGTTCATGTTTATATGTATGTTGGTATCAGCTCTAAGATAAAGAGGAGCTCTGTCTGATTGAAGGGGAATTAATATGTATTTGAAAAAAATCGTAAATACAGAACTTTTTTGAAGAGTACGAAACTTCAGCTTTGACTAAAATACCAGTTAACTGCAGCAGCTAAGTCAGTTATTTTTTGCTGTACATGTATTAACTAACAAAGCTTTTAACTCTAACCGGGCTCGTTTAGAGCACAGACATAATCCCAAATTCCGGCCCGTTCGTTTGCCACCAATTGCCTTTTATATGTTTGCATACAGAGGCTAATCAACTTGGGTTCCCGCAAAAATGCTTGATGGATAGATATATTGCTCATGTATCTGCATACATATGCCACATGTGAGCCAATCAACACAAAAAATCAAACATGCATGAACTTTTCTCCTTCATTTTTTTTTCAGCAAACATCAAACAGACAAGTTGGCTGGGAGAGACTGGGATTCGGTTAGTGGGATGATAAGGGGCTGGCTGAAAAGCTGGCGAGGCGGCCAAGCCAAACGTCATGTTTGCTGCCAAAAATAAACATGATTTTTTCATAAGGCACCAACACAGCTAGCAGAGTCAGTGAGCCGCAATACACAGAACTGACATTCAGTGTTGGGTTCTTTACACAACAACAACAACAACAACAACAACAATGTAAACTGTGTATAACAAATGGTGATTTCGGGGAACAAAAAGCATTGCAATATGTGTACGGGAACTGCACTTACCCAGACCCTGAGGCAGCTGCACGTTGACAAACTCCTTGAGCTGTGCCAATTCGAGGCAATTCCACAATTTCAAATCCGAATAATAACCATGCGGATCGAGATTTTCACGTATTGTTGCATTGAACAAATGCACATCCTGTGGTATTATCGATAATCTGGTGCGCAGCTCGTCTGGCCGGATTTGCTCAATGTCCACATCATCGATGCGAATGTGGCCACTTGTCGTCTCCAATACAGCAAACAGGGATAGGGCCAGCGAGGATTTGCCGCTGCCCGTGCGGCCACAGATGCCAATCTACAAGAGAGAGAGACAGAGAGAGAGAGTGAGAAAGAGAGGGAACGAAAGAGAGCAGTCAGCTATATATTGGTACACAGTAAAAATCTTGGTGTCGATTTAGCTCAATATGACATTAATGCAATATTATTTTGGAACTTCAATTGAAAGGAATTCCAAAATAGTTTTCAAGTTAACAAGAAATTCATAATAAATCTTAACAGAAACTATTTGTAATTTAAATATTTGTTTTAATTAATCTGTATAACGATTTTGGCTTAAATTTACAAAACTGCAAAAATAATTTCAATTTTGACTTATAAACCAAAAATGGTTTTCAAAATGAAACCAAATTTGTGCCGTGTGCAGTAATAGGTAAGCAACATGGCAGAGGGACAGCTGAGAGTGCCGCATACATCTCGTCCTTATTTGAAATTTAAAAAAAATATGTTTGTGCAGCATCATCTAGTATCTGGTTCTTATATGCATTTGTTTGTCGCGAATGTGCACGAATGTATTTGTACCCGTTAACCGTGAAATCAAATTCAAATAAAATATGGTACGCTATCCGAACGGATCCAGCTGTAGCTCCGGGGCCTGGACTGTATTGACGAGCTGTATCGATTTTGAAATATACAAAACACGTTTAAGTCTGTAAAAATTCCTCTGTTTTTATAACATTACTTCTAATTAAAAAACTAAATGTAGTTAAGCGAAAATATAGCCAGCCAAGGCTTTGCTTTAAATTGTGAAACATGAAACAATGCAATTTTTACTTCTTCATTTTGTATACATTTTGTAGTAGGCTATTTGATAGAAAATTCCAATATTTCTATCGAAATGCAGAAACAAGTTGCACAACAGACTCTACCGCTGCCCAAAATTTGACAGCCGCCAAAAAGGATTAGATAATCTCACCGAATTACATAAAACTTGAACAAATCATATTTACATGACGCTTAAAATTTCTTCTTATCCAGCTATTGGAAGAAAATGGTTTGGTTAAGCTGTTTTTTTTTTTTTTTTTAATTTTTTAACTGGTTTGTTGAAAAATAAATACTTAAATTATGCGCTTAAACAAACTTTGTTTATTTTACATATTTATTTTAATGTGCATATACATTTATGATCTTTAGAATCTGCACACAATAAACAAATTGATTTGCAGTGTCCCTTTTTTTTCAAAAATCACTTTTCCATTTTTGTCCCATTTAAAGCGTGAAAAAAATAGTTGCTGAAAAAGCAGCAAAATGTGTTGTTAAATCACTTTTATATCACAAAAAATCACAGAGGCGTGCAAAGCATTTTACTTATCTGCAGAAATATGCAAATTTCTATTTTAGTGTGTCACTAAATCAAGTTAAATAAACACACTAAACGCGGAACATATTGAAATCTCATCGAAGCTCTGGCGTGAAAAGTTCGTATTGTTTCCAACATAACTTGTACTTATTTCTCTAAATACATAATACACCTAATAATTCAGCCTTTTATAGAAATAATAAGCTAATGCTAAGGCATCTAGACCTTAGTTTGAACATTTCACCGATTATCTGCACATATCACATATGGCTGACAGAGTACTCACAATTCGTTACTCAACACTCTTTTATGATTTTTCAATGTATTCAGTATTGATTTTTCATATATTTTATATATTTCTGCATTGAATATTTATTTTGTTTGAATATTGTTTTTCAACTACCTTCTGACCGCAAATGTCGTTAATGTAAATATGGAAGCTACTATAAAGCACATTTTTTGTACAACAAGAAGAACAAGAGCCAAACGTCAGGGTATGACATTCGACCTAAATAAATAATATTTTAATATTTGGATGATTTTTTTCAAAATTCAGAATTGAGTGTTGAGTTGCGTTGAGTTGAGTAAAATATGAACTTAATATTAATTTAATATATACATTTCGTATATGCAAAATCCGTTTGAAAAATGTAGCTTTTTTACGAAATATCGTTATGTTGTTAAGTTTAGAAATATATCGCAATAGAGTTTTGCTTATTTGGCCTGTCTGCTTGTTATTAATGCCTAACGAAAATAAGAATCAGATTTGATGTCATTGATATCACAGCTGTAACAATAATCATTTAAGAAAGGAGCTATTGATACCTTTATCGATCTCTATATATGAATATCACACGGGGATAAAATTACTGGCCCAGGTATTTGACAGTGTTAATGTAAGATATGATATGTATGGATAGCTAAATGACAAAAACGTATGGCTGGGTATACTTGATGAATCTGGGATTGAAAAGTTTAAAGTATCAAACAGTCAGGCATGTTTATATTGACAACTGACATTGCCTGTTGAAACACAGTTTCCTTATTCGATTAATACCCATTTGCAGTTGCAGTGGCATAAGCTTTTGCTTTCCAAGCCTCACACAAGATCTACTAATGTACACCATAGCATATTGATAATGGATGTGTCCACCTATAGATGGATGCAGTTGTATCGCTGCTTGCTGTTTGCTGACTTTTCAATCAGTTGTTGACCTTTTGCAATGTCTGGCTTTCCTGGCCCAGCCCCGACTAGATATGTGTGGCTTTGGTAAGTTTGCGGCCAAAGTGCACACTCTGGTTCCGATGGGTGCTGTTACAGTTTGTTGAGCCCAGAGGTTGGCTTCTTGCATCTTTCATTCGATTCCATTTACCGCTCACATTTCTGTCAGATTATTTACAGGGCTGCCCACATTGAACCCGACCAACTTGTTTGGGCTGCCATGGTGACAGCCAAAAATGAGGCAATTTTTAACGTACTCACCCGTTGGCCCGCTGGTATCTTCAAATTCAGATGGCTGATAACGTTCTGCCTTTGTCCTTCATAGCGCAGGCTAACGTTCTCGAAGCTGATGTCGCCGCGATGTGGCCAGGAAATTGGAACGCTTCGGTCTGCACCAGAAGAAGAGCAAAAACAAAAACAATAACAAACAAACGGATGGTATGAATAAATGTAAACAAACGCTTATATTCAATTTAAAACCAAATCAGCAAAGCATGAGAATTGTGACCTTTTCGCAGACACAGTATTTTGCGCCCGCAACTGTCAGTTGGAAATGTTCTCAAAAATGAAAGTTAAAAAAAAAAAAAATTAAACCAGCTAAGCAAAAAGTGATAAGGGCTCGAGGCAAGCAAAAACTTCATGAAAAGGGTTTTCCAGATCATAGCACACATTTAAGCGCAAGCTTTAAAAGCCAACTTTTGCAAAAACTCCCAACTAGTTTTCAAGTGTGGTCAGAGAACTTATCCCAAATGACACCGGACTAAAGAACAAACGTATTTTCATACGCTTCGCTCAAGTGTTTAATCTATTGCACAAAAATTCCACAATTTATAGTATTAAATCTCAACCTATTCAAGCAACTGAAGCATCAGTGCAAATACTCTTAAAAATAAATACTCAATTTAATCAAGCTAATATTTTGAATATATTCATACAATACAATCCAGACTTTTTGCAAAATCCACAGGCAAACACAAATAAATTATTTTGCATTTTTGGTCTATCGTAAAAAAAGAGGGAAATGTGACAAATAAAAATGTTTGCGAGTCATCTATAAAATGAGTTATTTTTGGTAGATTATTTGTCAGTCATCATCAAACATGTTAAACAAATCAAATAAGTTTCTTCTTACAGAAATAACCCAAAAGTGAATCGGTTATCGAACTATCAAAATCCAAATATCGACTGCGCAAACATTGCTATGACTTTTTGGGTGGAAATCTAAAATTGAGTCAATTGTCATTTGTAGCTTCGCTTGTCATTAGTCTTTCTATGTGTAGACGTTAAATAAATATAAATTTAAAAAATTATTAAAATAGACGCGATTAACACAACTTGCATCTAATTGAATACCAGTCCAATTAATTCTGCTTTCTAAACATATTTATGCTCAAGCGTGCTGTCAAGTTGTCGAGCTCACAAAATTGTAGTGTTCGTGTCGAAACAAAACAAGTTCCTAATAGAAACTAAAAAATAACCGTTTCGATCACACATCACTGAACAGGTTCCGTAGCTGAATTCAACGAGCAGAGCAATTGAACTGTTTCACAACAAATCAAAACACAGCTCCAAGCACAAGTGTCAAAATAGCACAAATAATCTAAAAAGCTGACAGAATTAATCAATTAAGTGTACAATTGGCAGTCGAAAAAATTGAGAAAATCAATCAAATTCTTTCGCTTTTGCAATGGTGCTGGGTCCAAATGAGAAGCCCACGGGGCAGAAGCTATACATAACGGAGGTGCTGGGAGTCAAACGCATAATGAATAAGTTCAGTTACCTGGTGCTGTTGGAAGATCAGACGACTGAACTCTTAACCTCCGAGTCAGCCAAGGAGCTATGTCCCAAGCAAATTATACATTTCTATATGAACAAATGTCAACTGGACGGTGGTCAAATCCATGTACCACAACAATACAACATTGGTGAGCAACTGCAGTTTCCTATACAGCTTTAAACTGTCATTCAAAACTGCTTTTAGGTGCTTAGAAATGGAATCGAAACAAGCCAATAATTGATAAGAAATTCTGCGGATAGAAACCATGTTCAAATGCCAATAAAGTTCCTATCAACTTTTTTTGGCTTCATAAATATTTCTGTGCGACTTTCGTGCAGCTCAACTAAGGCAACTGTCATAAATCAATTGATAATCAATGAGCCATATAAAATGCCTGGCACATAATTGAAGGTGTCACACACACACATACACACACAGACACGCTCTAATACTCACAAGTTTTGGTTCGCCTTGCTGGCTCATTAGATTTCGCGACCTTGTCGCCAAGTGCCGTCATTCTCTTATCCTTAATCATCGACGTCGCCAGCTGCTGCCTGTCAACAACTGGCGCCGTGTGGAAGTTTAAGTGATTGCCGGTGCCGGCTGCTGCATTGCCTGCATTTAATTTATCAGCATCTCCGTTCGGGTCTCCGGCAACATCAACGACAGCTGACGTTGCGCCTGGGTAAACTTTGTCAACGGTAGTCGTGCAGGACGACCTATCGGCATCATTGCTGATTTCCGCATCGTCCTGTTCCTGCTCCGACTCGTGCTCATTCTGTTGCTGTGGCTGTGCATAGTGTGCAATGCGCTCGACCGAGCCCGCATACATCTCCATATCGGCCAAAAGTTTTACAACCCAATTAAGGTAAATCGGCACCAACAACGTGTAGTTTATGGCCAAGCCGACCAGTGAGGGTGTTGGTGTCAGTTCCTTGGGGCTGGCGCTTTTATTGATGGCATAAGTTCCTGACATCGTCGTCTCCGTCTCCGACTCCAGCGTCATCCTTCCAGCTGCCTCCTTTGCGTAGCTGCTGCAACTGACGCTTGCCGTTGCCAGTGCCGTCACAATGGCCACAAAAACAATGCAGCCACCCAGGTAATCCTGCAATAAAAGAGTACGATAAGGAGAGACAGTCAGAGAGAGAGAGAGAGAGAGAGAGAGAGGAGGTGGGAAGGTGTAGCAGCCATGATGAGTGCTTGTTAGTGTTGGCATTTTGGTAAAGATTTTTTCCACATGACTTTTTAATCAGCCCACGTGTGCGTGTTTGGTCTTTCTAAACGGATCCGTCAGCTCGTTTCCCGCCTGGCCTGGAAAAACTTTTTACACTCTTTCATCTTAATGAAAGTTTTACGGGGTAGCTGCCAAACCACAATTGAAAAGTTTTTTGTTTGCTTCTTTGTGGGCAGAGACTGACGTTGCCTTGATTGCCTCTCTATATGGGAATTATATATATATATATATATATATATAAAGGTAAGCTTAGAACCACGCCCCCGAGCTGTTGCATTTGTTGCGCCTTGCTTGGCCTGCTGAACTGTTTGCGTATCGTCTGATTAAGTTTTGGCCACGTTGATAGTTCAAATAGTTGAACATTTGTTTTGATTTCCGTTCGATTTGGACACCAATTAGAAAATAATAGATAATATGCCTCTATGAAGTCTGATTTCTCTCGTACATTTCTAATATTTCAGAAGAAAAGTCAAGAATATCAAGTGAAGCAATATCAGACGCTTTTAGTTGTTTGATTTTAACGTTTTTTAAATTATATATCAACAAAAGTCTCTAGAACAACATATAAAAGCTGACTCTCAGTCCTCCCTGTCTAATGATAAAGTAAAAAGTCAAAGCTCGACACGCCGAAGATGAAATACCCTTCTACTAGTAGCTTAGAAATAGACTTGGTATTGTTTTGCTAATAGATTAGCAGAGATTGAATAATAAAAGTTTGCCAGATAAACATGCCTATGTACTGATCAGGAGAACTTTATGGTGTCGAAGGCGTCTTAAAGTTATATATGCGTATATGTTTTTGTGTTCAGCAAACAGGCGTTGTAGAGATGTGTCTTTTCGACCGTTCCTATAACAGCTTATGTTGAGGTCATCTAATAAATGAAACTAATAAATGCCGAGTTTATTCGCTTGCACCTACTTTCTGATCGTTTCTATGGCAGCCACAAGGACATAGACAAAATTATAGTACTCTCGGCAAGGGTATACAAATAGAAGACACACTGATGACATTTGACACCAACCTATAATGGCACCCCTTGCAAAGCAATCAAAGGTCATCACGAATTTCCTAAATATCAGTAAGCCAGCAGGTGAAATATTTAACTTTGCCACACTTGCAAACTTGCATCTGAGGTATGCAATTTATGTAGTGCTTGGGGTTTGTCCAAGGCGTCACTCCACGGCCAATATATTGAGAATTAATTTCAGCAGCTACAATTTAATATACACACAAGCAAATGTGTGTGTGTGTGTGTTTGTGTGTGTGTGTGTTTGTGTGTGTGTGTGTTTGTGTGTGTGTTTATGCATATTAGCTGACCGCACTGTCAATATACCCAATAAAGCAAGCAGCCTCTTGCCCAGCCCTCATGGCACAGTCCCAGATGCCACAATTGTGCACGTCAACACAATGTGCACCAATTTGAGCGCAATCAATGGATGCTTAAGATCCATAACAGACACTTGAACAGTGTAAACTGTAAACTCTACCTGCCCACACACACCTGCCTCAGTCAAGCAAAGGCTGGCAGGACAGCAACATGGGTTCTTAAGTATGTTTGTAGTTGGACAGAATCCTGAGGGGCTGCTCCCATCACCTGTGTGGCATGTGCAACAGGCAACAACAACTGAAAGCTGCCAGAACTATCTGATATTTGCATCGGAACGCTATATAAACGAAAGGCGCGTCTGTCTAACTGAAATGCCAATTGAATTGAAACACACAAGCAAATTTTACAGAAATCAAATGTGCATATCTGCCATATTGACCAGCACACACTGGGACCACAGCAGACAGTCTGGAGTGTGGACAGTGCAGATGGGGCCAAAAGGACTCAAAGGACTTACCAATGATATGCCCAGCCAACGGTTACTCGTATTCAGTATGGTAAACGCAATCGTGTTCGCCTCGAGACGCTTGAAGAGTATCTCGGTGAAACGTGCCTGCTGATTGTATGCACGTATTGTGGTCACACCCTGTATTGTCTCCGATAGATGCGATATGACCGGTGAGTTTGTTGAATTTTCAATGCGCTGCAGCTCACTGAAATAGACAATTTGTACATTAAATTGAGGCTCGTCGAGTGCCTTTGGCAATTGCATTTAAATTTCAATCAGCATTCTTTGCGTTAGTGAAAATATAAATACACTTATAACTATATATTCATTTTTCATCGACAACTTAAGAATGTATTTTTATTCAAGCTGGACTACATAAAAAATATATAAACATACAATTTAAGTTTGTACTCATTTTGGAAGTGTTAATCCAACATATTCTATTGTATCTCATTAATCTTTCAGGCAACACCCAACAAAGTGCTTGCTGGTCTACGGATCTTGGTCCAAATGTTAAAGTTTAATTACTCCTAACTCCTTAATAACAAAAAACCTTTTTTAAAAGTGCATTCCTTTATTAAAAGCTTAATAAATAGTTAAAAAATTGTAATAGATTTAAAGCATTAAAAACAAAATTCCTGTTGTATTTATTTTTTAATGCAAAGCATAAAAAACATACAGTATATACTTAAAATTATTAATAAAACCGCTTTAATGTTTTCCTCTCTTTATAAATATATATGTATGTATTTTGTTATTAAAAACTTTTAATAAATTATTAAGAATGCAATATTTTCAAAACTATTTCAATCAAATGCATTTAAATAAATTGCCCAAAACTACAAAACTCTTTAAAATGTTTGAAGCTTTGCAAATGTTCTTTGAAATTATTTTTTCTCTAGAGGTCCATCCAACGAATGGACGACAAAAATCATGCTCCAGTCGGTTTTGCGGCACTGCTGCGAAAATTCAGTAAACTTTGTCTTCACAAAATGTGCTTGCAAGACAATTATAAGCCACAAATACTTAGATAGAAATCTGCTAATAGAGCCACTCGCACTATCTAAACAAACACAAAGGCACCGAGCCAGAGCCTGAGAAGCAGAGAAGCAAGATTCAACTGCCAGCACCAGAGTGCCGCAGCCTATATACCCTTGCTGCCGAACAGGATATTTATGTACATCTACGGAAGGCCGATTTCGATTAAAATCATTTGAGAGGATTGCTTGCTTTAGATATTTACATCAACTAGACTGTGAGTTACAAATAAAAATAATAATTAGAATATTATTCACATAATTATTATATTTCCCCTCTTACTCGTCAAAGGGTTACACGTTTTGTGCGTTAATTTGAAATACTCTGCCACAATGGTATTAAAAGGTTGCCAACAGCTCGAGCAAAGTATTTAATGCAAAAATCTATTGTTTTTGTTGACAATGCCAAGCTCTGACCAAGTTAAACTGCTTTTGGCCAAAATACTTTGGGCAGCAAAACGTTGACAGCTAGCATACACTCGACTGGCTGTTTGAATAACTTTTCTAAACAATTCTCGCCCAACCACAAATGCGAATGCTGCAAAAATATTAAAAGTTTGCCAACTTGCAAATAATGTTGGGCGCCTGCCTGGGGCGTGGCATATGGCATATTTGTAACAGTTAACTCAAGAATTATGTAAGTCGCTTTGTCAGCATTACACGGAAATATGTGTGAGAATACATCACTTACCGGGCCGAGCACCTGTAGAACTTCTGGATGGCATAGTAGGCGCCGCAAATGGGCAGGGTGAGGGCCAGAAACCAGGGTGTAATGCTCACATTTATCAATATGGCGCACAGGCAGAGCAGCGTAAACTGCAGCAAGCGTTGGCTGGTTGCAGCGATTTTCTGTAAATGAAAATATATATATGAGCTTGAATGTGTGTCTGTGTGTGTGTGTGTGAGTGAAAATTTGAGCTCCAAACAGCAGCAGCAACAGGAGCAGCAACAGCATAGACAGGAGGCAGTCAGCCAGGTAGGTTGGTTCTGCGGCTTTTTGCCAGACATTTTTAAATGACTTTTGCTCGTTTGCCACACGAATTGACAAATGACTGAATTTGTGTATGCCAGAGTCTGCCCCCTGCCCGGACTCCATTCTGGCCTGGCCCAAAGCCTGTCGTTTGCCAAAATTAACGAGAACGACTACAATTTGCAGCTCCATACCTGGGCATTGAATGTGTAGCCCGCCCGGCTCACGTTTTGACAAATGTGTGCCACACAAATGGCCAGCCAGCAATGTTTCATAATCAAATTTTGTTGTTTGCCGCTCCGATTTTACAAAGTGCCAGCCCTCTTGTAAAGTGCACAATAATTGAAGTTTTTTTTTACACTCGCATGCAGATTGAGTTCTATCCAAAACAAGCACATTCACATTTTGTTAGGCAAATAAAAACCTAGTTTTCAATTGATTAGATACATACGAGACACGATCATTTATTGAAGATTCACAAACTTCATTCGGCTGACAGAAAAGTTTTATGAAGCTCGATTATAATACTTTCAATTATACTTTCATAAACATTAATATTATCATATGCATAAGCTAATTTCTGCTTCTTTAAATAATTTTATTTATTTATTTTCAATTCATCGCTGTTTAAGAGTACCCCGAATAAATACAATATTTTATTTAAGAAGCGCCTTTGTTCCATAAGCAAAAATTAACAAATAAGTTAAGTTATTGCTGGATTTTAAATTGTTTACCGACTTTTATTAACGACAGACTGAAACTGATTTAATGATTTAATTAATATGATTCGTTATTATTATTGATGCATCTGTATCTTATACCTTAAAAAGACGATCGGATTTTATGTAAAAAGCCAAACCTTTCTCTAGTGCTGACATTGAATACATGCAACTATTGAGTTCTTTTATATAAACAGAAAATATTGATCAAATGTGTGAAAATGCAGATTTAAGCTAAACGCCACAGGACTAAGAAGTTCAAGATCGTACGACAAGATTTATATTTCCACGGTTAGGAAATGGATATGGAAGTAAGTGATTAAAATTGGAAGCAATAATCTAAGAGATATTCCAAAGTATTTTGTTAAATTTAAGAATTTAAAAAGAACAAGTAAGAGGCTCTAGTCGGGAGCTCCCGACTAGGGGATACCGTGAACCCTCTTCTTCCAACATCAAATACATATATATTCTATTTTAGAAGCTATATGTCAAGTTTGGGGACTCTAGTTCTTATTATTTACCAAAATTGCCCAAAAAACAGGATATCGATATCGATGTTTATCGATTGCTTGGAAACGGAGTAAGTTATCGATTATCGGAAACAAACTCGATCTGCGCGGGAGCTAGGAGCATCTACATCTAAAATTTCAAGTCTCTAGCTCTTATAGGTTCTGAGATCCTTGCGTTCATACATACGGACGGACGGACGGACGGACAGACAGACGGACATGGCTAGATCGACTCGGCTATTGATGCAGATCAAGAATATATATACTTTATGGGGTCAGAGATGCTTCCTTCTGCCTGTTACATACATTTGGATTTTGCACAAATACAATATACCCTTGTACCCATTTTTAATGGGTTCAGGGTATAAAAACAGAGTTTAACTCAAAAGTAAAAATTGAAAAGTAGCAATTTATTAAGAGAAGACAAGAATGAGCCCATCCACTCACTACATAAAAGATCAATCAATGTTGTCAGTTCAATCAAACCAAATACACCACACACACACACAAACTCACACACACACGCACACACACACACACTACGCGCCACACACATAGAGTCTAACAAGTTTGGTAAATTTGTATGCGAATGTGTCAAATAAAGTGAAAAACTATAATGAAAGCAACCCTAAAAATGGCGTCAACAAACTCATATATTACACATGCACACTCACACACACACACACATGCGCAAAACGTCAATGCATTATGCGTGCTTATCACATCAAATCTAAAGCAGAACAACAACAACAACAACTGGCAATATGCTCATATTTTATGCCGCACAATACAAAAAGCTAACCGAAAATTATGCAGCATATGTATGTATGTATAGGTTGTGTGTGTATATCGGGTATAGAGTGACGACACCAACAACAACAACAACAACAACAACAACGAGAATAGCAAGAACAACAACAGGGTCAACTGAAACAATAACAATAACAAATCTTACCTTATCAATGATCGCCATATCGTTGCTGAAACGATTCACAATACGTCCGAGGGGCGTCACTTGAAAAAAATGCAAAGTTTTATGCAAAATCGTTTGCAACAGTTTATCGTGCAAATTACGGCGTGCATTACAGCCGGCCCATTGTCCGGCCGGTGTTGATATCATGGCCATTATAATGCAAACACACGAAATTGTTGCATACATGCGAAAATAGTACGTGACTTCGTGGCTGGCCATGTTCTCGTCCGTATCCATGGCAATGTCCGTACGCTCCGGATGCTCCACATTCGATGCCACTTGGTCGCTCCAATGCTGCAGCCAAACGTCCGTGTAGACACGCAAACATTGCCAAATTAGTGCGGTGATAAAAAAGACAATGATTATGGGCACACCCGAGGCGCGCATGTACAGCAGATATATATGATGCGATATTTGGCCATATTTGCGTTCAACATCTGTCGCCGTTGCCAACGTTGACACTGCACCTGCCCGATGCGTTTCCCGTTCCTGTTCCTGTACCGCATCCCCTTGCCGTTCCCCTTCCTTTTTCGGTTGCATTGACAGCGTCGTCACGTCTGACACGTCAACGTCATTGGCGTCGTCATCGTCGTCGTCGTCGACCTCGTCGCTGAGCTCGTTGCCCCCATTATTATTGTTATTGCTGCGCCCATTTGTTGGCAATGCATTAAAGTCAATTTTAACATCTGAAAGAAAGCAGAATAATGTTTAAACTATGTGCTAAGACCAGAATAATACAAATACCGAACATCCTGATGACGTGCTCACGATGACTAGGTTAACTGATCAACTGATCAACTGGCTAGACATTAAAGTACATTTCTCTTTCAGTTTAATTTTGTCTTGGTTACATAAATTGGCTCAAAATTAATAATATATCATAATAATAATATATCTTAATAATAAGTATATCAAATATAAATGATATGCATGCCAGCTCGTATTTCTTGTAAGTTTTAGTTAAATATTTAACTTAGTATGCTCATATTCAAACTGAGTTAATCTGAGCTTTGCAAAGGGCTTCACACACAGCTGATTTGTTTAAATGGAAATTAACAGATAACAAAAGACATTTTATGATGCATTTATTGTAAGCATGCTCTATCTCTGTACATTAAAGTAGTCAATTGAGAATTTCTCTCTCATTCAAGTTGTGTCAAGGTCAATATGCTGTTTCATTTGTTACAAATATTATTTATCAAAATATTGTGAAATCCAAACAACAGCAATGTAACTCAGCCATGTGGCTGAGTAATAAAATATTTCTGTTATTTTTGCATCGATTGCCATGGCAAAAGCTCTGGACAGACCCCATCGCAGTGCTTCTCCACCTGCCTGGCTATCAATGCGCTTCTTTTCTGATGTTTGTTTCAATAAAAATTCAATTTTATATGCACACACATACATATATAGACACAAACACGCACGTATGGCAGTCGTAGCAAACAATCAAAAATGAATATATATTTTTCATTTTTCTATTTTTTGTGCATCTGCATTTCTGTTTGTCACTCTCTTACATCGTGCAATATGTAGCAAACGGCATTGTTCAACACGCGCCAATTCCAGTGTTGCGCAGTTCTTTTTATATTATTCGTGTTTAAAGCAGAACATTTTGCCCAAATCCTAAAGCTTTGATACCATTTGGTTATTGGCACGAAACAAATATAAATAGAAATAGTTGATATATATAATAGAAAGAATTGCAGCTAAAACTATTGAAGTATTTGTGATCATTTAATACCTGTTTTACAAAATGAACATCTATTTCATAGAAAATGTTGATCAAATGTGTGAGATTTTATGCAGACTTAGGCGCAACACAACAGGACGAAAAAGTTCAAGATCGTACGAGTAGACTTATATTTTGAGGAATGCAGGAAATGCATACAAAATTAATGGAAGCAATAATCTTCAATAACTCGAGCTAATATTTCAGTAATAAAATATTAACTCTGTTTAAATGCTGCATACAAAATTTTCCGTTCCTCCGACAGTAATAATAAATTGTTTGAAAATTGTTGCGAAAATCATTTGAACATTTTTTTGTAAAAAAAATATACTCGTAAGCTTTAAGAATAATAGAATAGCAGAATAAATCACTAAAATTTGTATAAAATAAACATGAATATTGAGTATTCTTGAGTATTATTTGTATGTACTTTTAATGTTTGATTGATCCGATATGCATAGCTGAATACTCTTAAATCAGTTTCGAGTACTTGTACAAACAATTTTCATTGCAGTTTCGAAGAGCCGCAACCCTGACGATTTCTGTGACACTCGAGCATCTGATTAAATTGAAAGTTTTCGCTGCAGGCCAAAACTCGGCAAGTGCTCAGCCAAATATTGACAGCGGGTAGATAGATCAATGCATTAAGTTAGGCAAAAGTTTTTTGCCCTGCCAGCTTGGGGGCGCACTCAGAACGCGTTGTCTCTTTGACACACCGCTGGGAGTGCAAAACTTTTAAAATCAAACTTGATTTAAGTTTCCACGCACAAATACACACGCACACACACACACACACACACACACACACACACATACACACACTACTACTTGTACTGCGGCCTTTGCGAATTGTTTCGAAAATATGCACGCTGATATCCTGATAAATATGCCAATATTTTCTTTGTGCTTATTTATTGTGCAGTTCGGCTGCCGTCGCGCCAAATAAATTCCCCCTAATCAATATTCATTACGACAAACTGCAGAGCCAACACCCAAAGAGTTACCAAAGTTTTCGCAGTCAACTTTTGTTGTAAACTCTATTGCACATTCCTCAACGCTTATTGACAGCCCAAGAAGACGGCGTGCCCCGACTCGCATTCTAATTAGCCGATATGCAAAATGAATGTCAGATGCCTTTTTATTTTGTTACTCTTTGGATATTATTCCACTTGCCCTAGCGGGAATTCAAAATCAATTAGCTAAGCGGTAAAGTAGTTTCTGTTCGAAATTAGAGATGTAACAGAGAAAGTGTAAAAGTAAACAAGAAGTTGTGCTTGCTCTTGAAAATGTCGTAAAACAGTTTCACAAATCTTCAAGAACACAAACTTTTTGCTTTTCGAATGTCTTTCGTTATTTGGTATTACTCTAAATACCAATACCTTAGGCTTTTTCTAAGACCCAGAGAAGAGGTTTATATATTAATTTAAGTTGATTTTTAAAAATTATATTAGATTACAAAAGTGCAGTCATTTAATACAATTGTAGACATTTTAACTGAAATCGTTCCTATAGGAGCCATATTAATTGTAATTTGAATAGATACAGCTTTGCAGGCACAATGAAGATCGTTATTGCTAGGTTTGTTCAAGGACAATAGAACAACTATAAGTATTATAAAAGAGCACTCAGTTTTCTTTGACGATTACATGATATAGTTGTTCAATGTTCTATAATAGAAAGTTGCAATTTCGGATGTGACAGGTGTAGAAATTGTTTAGGAATGTGAGAAATTAAATATCATTAAATATCCTTGATATTATAATATCCGTGGTATAGAATAGTTTTCCAATAATATCTTATACACTTAAAGTCCTTCTTCTGCAGCAGGCAGTATCGGATCACTTTATCATGTATTAAAGATCTATACCAAACTCAGCATTTTTTGGTCAAAATATCTATAACAAACGGGGCCTTCATTAGTTAAGCTTTGCAGTTAACATAATAAACAAATTTCCAAGTATAAGTCGAAAATGAGTTTTTGTGTGTCAAAATATTCTGTTATCCAAGATATTTCACTATTCACTTCACTTCACTTTTCTCGCAAATCTCTAAAAGGGTATTAAATATTCGGCGTGTCGAGGCTATTTTTACATTCTCGTTTGTTAATAATGAATTTAAAGGGAGGACGACATATCTCCGACCCCGTTAATTAAAGGCTGAGTTTAAGCAAAAATGCTTAAGTATACTGGCATTATGTTTTCCTGAATGCGTTTCGCTTTTCATAAGCTCTTGAGCACATTTCAAAGGCAAACTTTTTGGCTACCTTTGGATGTCGCTTGTGTTTGTTTTTCTACCAAAATAGTACTTAAAATACCACCCGTAGTTATTTGATAGGAAACCTGATGATGACGTTGACCTTGAGCCTTCTCAGGTGAGCTCAAAGGGCAAATGCAAAAATCTGAGGAATTCAAGCAGAGTAAAGTTATAAAGGCTATGTAAACGAAATTGAAACTGTCAAGAATTTCAATATTTAATAACAATAAAGTGCGCTGCAGTTGAAAGTTCTTTAAAGAGAAAATCACGTATGCGCCTGTCTGCCATCGATTAAGTTGACCCATATGGCGCAGGACAACTTTCAATGCATACAAATGTTTGAAAAGCGAGTCAGGACATAGCAGCAAGGACTAACTTCAGCCAGTTGGCAACTAAGCAACTAGGCAACTAGGAGTCTAGTAGTTACAACATGCCAGATGCATAACTTACGCTTGACTGGTGTCTCCACAGTGGCAGCAGGAGAAGAGTCGACGACAGTTGTCTGTGAATTTGTTGTTGGCTGCGGATTGGACATGTCAACGGCTGGCGATGAAGGCACTGAACTTAGCTCAACTGTTGGCAATAGAGCTGTGCCGCTAGACTCCTCCGAAATGCTCCTGCAAACGAGAAGGCAAAAAGTATGAAGATGGGGCGGAGCAGTTACTTGAAATCCAGTTAGGCAAATCATTTACCGAATCGAGTTGGCAGCGCTCAGCGGGCGATGATGATGCTTCGGCTTGTTGGAACGCCGCATGGACATGCGTCGCAGAAACTGCTGAAAGCTGCCACGACTCTGTGCCGCTGCCTGCTCTGTCGCCGGCAATGCCTGTGCTTCATCGCCGGCTGCCTCCATGGCCGGTGGCGAAGACACGTTGCGAGTCACGGGCGCATGATGAACGTTCTGTGCCGGCTGCCATGATTGCGCTCGTGGACACAGATCGGGTGGCGGTGGTGTGATGCCTCCTGTGATCGAGTCGCCGCCATCGGCACTGCTCTCCGCGTAGCTGCTGCAACTGGCGGTCATTACGCTGCGCCGCAACAGGTCCCCACTGTTCGTACTGGAGGTGGACGTGGCCGTTGCCGTGCTTAGACCGCTTAGTCTATGCCACGAGTTCCGCGACTTGGCGCTGCTGCCGCGACGCTGCAGCGTGGAGCGTCGACGTGGTCGCATTATGACATCGTCCGCCTGGCACTCGTCAATGGGCAGTGGCACATCGTAGATCAAATGCCGTGAGCCGTAAACGCTCGAACGCTTGCGCTGCAGATGAAAGCTGCCAGCCGACTGCAAGCCGCAGCTAATCCCACTGGACAGCGACAGAGACTAGAGAAGAAAAACGAATATGTAGATTAATACCTAGCTGTGGATAGATACCCCACGTTTAAGAGTCTAATTATTATTCCTTAATTGGCGGTATACGTTCAGCCCAATCCGCTACTGAACTGGCTGGGAATCCTTACGTAGCCCGGAATCCAATACACACTTACCGCTGGCAGATCATCGTCCTCATCATCCTCATCAACAGCATTATTGACGGCAATTGACGTTGACCCGTTGCCATCTACGCATCCAGAATCCAGCTCCGAGCCATTGGCGCCGCCTGCCTCCGAGGTAACCGATATGGAGCGCTGCAAACCCAATTTGCTGACATTTTTAAATAACTTCCAGCGTTCACGAGCCGTGCGCTCAGTAGGACTGTAAGAGATAAAAAGTCAAAAATACATTGAGTGTAGCATTCGGGCTGGCAATATTGCGCCCTCCAAATCTGCCATTTTTACGACGTAACAAAGTTATATATAAAAATAAATTTTAAAAATAATAATTTGTACAATATTTGATGTCTCCATCTCTGTCCCGAGATTCCTTCTTTTGTTTTAAACCATTTTTTATGAAACCTTTCGCTTGCAAAATAAACATTTCCAGACATCGTGCGTAATAATTTTAGCGTAATCATTTTCTAAGTTATTGAAAAACCACATAACACCTTAATTGGCTTACAGATTACGTTGGCTTTCAAATTTTGATTTGGAAAATGATCTTAAAACCTTGGAGCACCATTTGCAGGCAACAATTTTTTCTTTAGAATGTAATCTAATAAATCTTTGAAAAGTTCCCTTTCTTTCTAATAAATCACGGGGCATATAATTCGCTTATGCCATTATTAAAAATTGTTTTCGAGTTTTAATTAAAAGGACGCTAAAAGAAAGTAAAATAAAAATGTGCGCTTTAAAGCCAAAGACTTACGACTACAAAGGCAGCTGTGAGACTTTGTCAATGCTCTCTCATTATCTTAAGTTTGTGCCAGTTCTTCAGGCATCTGTTTTTTAGGCAGACGCTTTGTCTTGAATGAACTTTAATGGAAATCGAAGCACTTGCACAAAAAAACGAAAAGCTTTGCGTGCACGTACCAAGGATTCTTTGAGTCATTCCCGACAAAGGGATAAGCCGTTGACAATGCTTCAGTCTTATACTAATCTATGCCTCTCCGGGGAAAAAAAAAACAAAAAATTTCTTTTTGGAATGGCGCCGGCTTCGACGTGTACTCACTTTTGTTGTTGGTCCTTCGCATTTTCGTTTGCCTTAGCAATTATCGAGTTCCATTTGGCGATTATTTGCGGCTGCTTTAGCTCAATGTCCTTATAACTGCCGCAAGCTTGCAGGCGGCCATCTTTCATCACAATTAACTGAAAGGTCGCCAGCATGAAAGAAAGAAAACGAAGAGAAAAAATGACAGCACATAACAAGTAAGAATAATGTTGTAAAGAGTGTCCGTTAAGAAGTTACCCTATAAGCAGATATGAAGTATCCTGGTTTGAACCTGGGATTGGCCGGATTGGTTGGATGAAAAATTACGAAAATTAACCTAAACCTAATCATATTTAACAATATGTCCTCCTCAAAGCGATATTTTTATTTGGACTTAAACATTTTATAGAAGATTAAAAACTTTCTGACAATACGCTTACGATAGTTTTAGTAAGAGAATCGAGCGCAATAAAAGCAAGTTAAAAAACGAAAAATTAGGCGAGGCTGAAAGCCATTTTAAACATGGAAGACAGCAAAACTTCTGCTCTAATTGTGCAAAACAAAAACATTTTTAAAAAGTAAATTAATAATAACCAGTTGACAGCACGAGTCAAGAGAAGTAAATATTACCCACAAAAGAGATATGCGGTAAATTAATAACAATTTAAAGAAAAGAGTTAAGTCTAGATAACAAAACTTGTTGCCCTTCTTAGCTTTTACAGGGTATATTAAAGGGTCAGAAGAAGCAAAAAGAAGAGGTGCAACACAAAAGGCAATAAATTCAATTTCGAAATTTAAATTTGAAATTTTTTGCGTCTGCTCTTCCTTTTTTTGTTTTTGCAGCGATGCAGTTGCTGCTGCTGCTCAAATAATTGTAAAAATGTGTGCACAAGCAGGCGGACTGGCGGATCCTTGGAGTGGGAGCCAGCAGACCGGCAACAAATGGTCTTTCCAGGCAATTGCATTTATGGCCAAAAGGCGATAAATGGCCCCGGCATTTGGAGCGCAAAGTAACAAACGGATGCCGGCAAAAAAGCGCAGCTCGCAGGAGGAGGAGCCGAAAGAATGACAGCCACAGCCCGATTCGAGCCCAACGAAACTCCACCGAAACTGGACAATTGTCAGAGCTGAGAAATTTGAATATGAAATGCTGTCTGGCCCAGGGGCTGGCACATTTCGACAGAGCCACTTACATAATCCGCCTCCTTGATCAACTGTAATTGCTGCGTCACCAGGATGATGGTGCGGTTCGACTTCAAAAGCATTTGACGCACACACTGCTCGAAGACATGGCTGCCAACCTCATTGTCCAGCGATGACAGCGGATCGTCCTAGAAAAGTAAATTACATTTCAATGTTACAATCAAATTGAAATATTGACATCCAAAGAATATGCTTTAGTTTATATTTACAATAAAATCATTACTTTAGCAGGTTGACACAAGGCCACTGATATAACAAATTTGGCTTAACAAATATTTATTTTGATTGGCAAATTGGTAAAACAATGGATAGAGAAACGAGAAAGAAAGGCAATCTTCGGCACGCCGAAGATCTAATACCCTTGCAGACCCAACCTTTTCATAATACTTATAGTGCTTTGCCCGTATATAAGAAGCACAGGTAAAATAGTTAATGCCGAGTTTGGTCAAGATATCTTGATAAAAGGGTTTTAATCAAAAACATAGTTTTCTACCGATCGTTCCTATGGCAGATATATGATATAGTAGCCCGATGTAAATAAGATTTTCCAAAAATGAAGGGAGCATAGTGAAATCTTTTAATGCCGTGTTTAATCAAAATATCTTGAATGACAAAAAAGTTTTCCAAACAACAACTTAATTTTCGACCGATCGTTCCTATGGCAGCTATATGATATAGTGGTCCGATCCAAGTGGGACTTCTGCAAGGTTTCATAAATATTGCTTAAAAACTGACTATATCGACTCGGCTGTTGATGCTGATCAAGAATATATATACTTTATGGGGTCGGAGATGTCTCCTTCTATGCGTTACACATTTCACGACAAAATTATAATACCGTCTGCAAAGGTATAAAAATAAAGAGAGCTATATAATTATATAATAATCATAAGGCATCAATATCTTTAAGTCTTCTGAGATACTATGAAAATCGCATAGAAAGGCGATGTTGGAATTAAGAAAAAGAGATGACAGTACTCTACTGTAATAGAGAGGAATAGAAAAAAGTCAAAGAAAGAGAAGGAGAGAAAACGAGAAGTAAACATAAAGATATAACCGTAAGAGATGCCATTTTCACGTAATGTACTTTTGATGTTGTTTGTATCCGACTTAGTTTAGGTATATTTAAGCGATTCGTAACTATCTATTTTTTTTTTCAAAATTATATTCATTTAAAGATATAAGCTTTTGTCTAATTTGTTTTTACATTGTGAAGCATATACCAAAACAAAACTCTAATATCTTATCTTGTTTTCCTACAAAATTTCGAGACGACTTTCAATTTAAAATTAGTTTCTGCGACCTTCTTAAAATATGTCAATCCGATTAGCGTGTTCGTCGGAGTGAAAAGAAACCTCCACATCATTTGATGTCAAACCTCATAATGTGCCCTATAAAACTTGTTTACCCTGCAACAAATGTGTCGAATTTTTATAGTTCATTTAAAGTTTAAGCATTTGGCGGATTTTATGAGCGAATGCATTCACATAAAGCGCATTGAGGCGTCGGATTGGCTCGCAGTTAAGTCGACAGCATCGTCCTTGTCCTTGGCATTTACTTACTTACCATTATGACCACATTAGCCGATGAATAAATTGCACGTGCAATGGCGATGCGCTGCCTCTGTCCGCCAGATAGGTTGATGCCGCGCTCACCGATTATCGTAAAATCGCCGCTCGGCATTAGTTCAATATCCGGCTTTAGTGCGCACGCATCAAGCACAAAATCGTAACGTTTTGGCCGAAACGATTCTCCAAAAAGTATATTCTCCCGTATCGTGTCATTCAGCAGCCACGGGCACTGTGGCACATACGAGATGGTGCAGTTTCTGTACGAATCGAGAAACACAAAACAATTAATTGATTAAATAAATTCATCTAGGCATTTTATTAGGGCATTAAATGAACTAGTTCCACTTAGTTTATGCTGCAAACAGAACAGTTCGTTCCAATCAAGTCAGATTAGTCAGTTTCATTGAAACCAAGTCCTTTATTGGAACACAGTTAATCTCCAATAACACATTGTTGTTTAGTTCTCACAATCAAAAAGAGAAAGGGAAGTGCTCACATATTTAAGAAGGGTTTTAAACTTGCATTTATTAATTTTATTTAAGGCGATTTGGCTTAAATATTTGTACAACATTTTTCAGCTCTTTCGAAGTTTGTAGTTTGTTCAGGAAATGTTAGCTGTGATGCCTTTTCCTTTATCCAGATGCCTTTTAAGCTGCTATACACTTCAAAAATGTTGTGAAATATGCAACAACAATTTATAAGGTGCAATGTCTAGAATGTTGCCCAGAAAATGGCTGGGCTGCAGTAAAATATTTGCACGCTATATACGCTAATATAGCTAAGACGAATATCGATTCCAAATTGTCCTTTAACTTAGCCTAATTAAAGGGTATTTTAAATATTGGAAATTTAAAATTAAATGATGAACAATAATTAGTGTGATTCGCTTTCAAATTTCAATAAACATTTTATTGAATACTAATTGAACTAGTTCCAACATTTATTTAGTTCGTGAGCCGAAAAGGAGGTTCATTGAATAACTTCCGGAACTCATCAAGCTAAGCTGCTAGACTGCATTTTATCTAAGCTCCTATTAAGCTGCAAACTTTCATCGTTAATCAAAACACACACACACACACACACACACACACACACACACACAAAGCTAGACACGTACACACGTGTAAGCTTTCGCTTTTACATGACATCGCTAATTATGGCAAATGCGAGTGACTTCAATTAATTAGCTGCAATTTAGTTAAGCGGTTTATATGATAACTTTCACGGTGTTGGTCGACAAGCGCATAAGCCGCAGCCTATATACACTTATTCACCACACACACACACACGCACACACGCACAAACACACATCCTTCACTCACCACACCCGCGCGCGCTCTTAATTAAGTAACTCGCAGGATATGCAGATTGGATGATTGGCGCTTATGGGCGATGGCAAAGTGATGAAGCCGCAAACTTGTGACCGGCACTGTAATATGTCAAATAGTTTCAAGCGTCTTGCTCATAACAATAATAATAGTTGTTTCGGAATTTCCCAATATTGAGGTTACAGGCATCTTAATTATGCTTCAATTATGGCTTTCATATGCCCAATTAAAACAATTGAAAACTGCAATTCTTGATCGTAAAGAATCAAAGAAATAAATTAAGGAATTATTAATAAAGATTAAACTCTTAATATTTTTTTTGAGAACTTTATATAATGCAAATGTTTTGCAATCTTGTGTTTTAAGCACAGAGCAAAAGTTAATATATGTTTAAAGGACCTTGAGCAGGTTTTAATATGCTGCAACCTTGTCAAAAGATGTGAAGTTAATGTTAACTGGGTGAGTTTACTTGCAGCTGTTTAGCCTCACACGTAAGTCACATTACGTATGCGCCCTGTTGACCTGTTTAATTCAAACGCACGCACACACACACACACACTCGCACTTCGCCATTAAATCACACTTTGCACCTCACATCGAGCAGCGCCGACTTGGACGCAGTCCGCTTAGAAGACGCCCCTTGGCTTTGGCGTTGCGTTTGCGGCCAGCCAAGCCTTGTCGCGTATCGCGTGTGGCAGCTGAAAATCACAAAACCGCACACACTTAACAATCGTTAGGTTCACGTAGCCCCTGCAACCATAGTGTGGCGTACATGTGCAGTCGTACAATAAATTTCCAAGCCAAAGGGAAAACGAAACCCACAAAAGGCGAGGAAGAGCGAGAGAGCGAGAAAGAGAGAGAGAGAGAGAGACACTTCCGAACAACACAGACATTTATTACAGTAATTGAAATTATTGCACATTTTGCGTTTGCCAAGGCGGAACGGGCTGGAGGAAGCGGGGGCCAGAGAAACAGAAGCCAAGTCGAATCCTGGCAAGATGCGGCCCTCCTTTGCAGCCTGCTGCGCGATTTCAGCTTGTTAAATGCATTTTTATATGGCAGCCACGCCTCCGGTTTGCCGGGCACTTTGTTATAGCCGCCAGCGGGCCAAAGGGGGCGTGCTGGGGGCGTGTGCACTTCTCTGCGTTTATTTTATGTGCAATAAAATTAACATATACAGACATTTTGTGATAAATTACCGCATCACGTGATGTGCCTGGAAACGACTGTAAAAATATGTTGAATGACTGCGGCGGCGACTCCGGCTGCAACCGCTGCGACTGCAACTGCAGCTGGAAGGGCTACATTTAATTTGAGCGCTTCCCTGCCCGCATTAAAAGTGAAATTGTGATTACAGCAAAAGTTGTCGCTTGGCATTTAAGTGCCACAAGATGCATGCTGCACCGACGACTGACGACCGCTGCCACAGCCACAGTTCGCAGTGGCATTCAGCCAATGCCTGACACTGCGACAAATGCCCCAGCCAGCACAATGCATTCATTTAAATTTGCCCAACGCTGCGTATGCGTGATGCGTTTTAATGGCTTAAAAGTCATGCGGCTTCTGAGTGGCTTACAAATGTTTTGTGTGCACCTTTCATGCAGAAGCTTTGAGTGCGGCGACGAAGTGAATTAACTTTGTGCTTGCAACCCATTCCTTATGTAATCATTTATGTATGCCGGCTAATAGAAACCCTTTAGTAATTCATTATAATTACAAATTAAAAAATTTTTTTAATTCTTCAAGTTATTGTTGCATAAAGAAATCATTTACTTAACAGAATTGTTGATAAAGCAAAAATTGAAGTAAATTTGAGAAATTTCGTAAACCATTCTAGAACCTGTCTTTGTAAGAGTTCCAGTTTTATAGGCAATGTGCTTGCTAGTAAATTATTATGTTGAATTAAATTAGTTAATATAATTCGTGCAACAATAAAAAAAACTACACCTTCTTTTGAAGAATTTTAAAGTGGGTTTCTTTTCAACAGATTTTATATCTTGAGGTTTATAAAAATAAAGTGATATTTTGAAAATTTGCCCTAAAGTACTCGAATCAACAGTTTTACACTATTGAAAACATGCTACCGGGAAAAGGAAGGAATTGTACAACAGGTAAAATATTCTTAATCTGCATAAAATATGCAAGCACCTTGTGCATCTTTCAGTTATGCTCAAGCAGATGTTTTTTGATATTATAGAAAAAGTAAAAGTAACTCGCTCTGCGAATAATATAGGAGAACATATCAAGTATCTTACCGACAACTACAGGGTATATTGAGCTAGTTACTTAGCTAATTAAACGCTTTATTTTATCTCATTTATTTCTTTATTTTTTAGTTAGTTCCCTGGGTTACATATTTGTTGGTTTTGTTGTTTTGGGTTTGGCTCTGTTGCATGTTGCCCATTTGCCATTTTGTGCTGCGTCAGATTACGCACGTTTTGTTGTGCGTCCACAAGCCAACAAGCGAAGGGCACATCAACTATAGTCGTAGCAACGCTGACACGCCCCCAGGTAAATATTTAAATTATTTATGTGCCATTTTGAGGTGTGTAAACAGCAAGCAGACGGGCGGGCGGACAGGCGGGCTGCTGCTGCTGCTGCTTACACCCAAAGGTCTGTTTGCTCATTTAACGGCATTTAATTGCATAATTTTTAGGGGTGTGCTCAAATTAATTAGCTAGCTTGGGTTGGATGCTATTTAAATTCAATTCAACAACGCCCGCAGCCTCAATATAGTTTCAAGGTCAGGGATTCTGGGCCATCCAAACTTTCAAAGCACTCATTCACTCGCATTCAATTTAGGGCGAACACTTGAAGCAACAATGGCTGGGCCAGAACGAGATCGGACTAACATTCGCCCGTTTTCACACTCGGCTACATTTAATTAAAGTTTTTCAATTGTGCGTGGTTGTTAGGGTGTGTGTGTGTGTGTGTGTGAGGTGTCTTCGCTTTCCGGTTACTTTTGCATACGGGCTGCCAATTTGGCAAAGCATACAAACCGGCGCTTGCAAGTTTTCTTGGCCTTCAACTGAGCCATAAATAAAATACAATAAGCGCCGCGCGTCTCCTGCCACACATTTTACCCGACTCTCCCCTTGCCCTGCATCAGCATCAAAAATGTTCTCAATAAATTTTCTTTTACCACATAGCTTGCAGTTGCATACGAATGTGCGTGCGCGTGTGTGTGTGTGTGTGTAACATTTCACATTTCAGTTCACAGTTCTCGTTTTTGGTGATTCCCTGCGATGTGTGTTGCCTACTTTTAGGCGTCCATTGAATTGCATTGGCATAATATGCGTTTTATATGCAAAACTGCAAGCAGCTTGGTATCAATGGGCTCCTCCATACAGATATATATATATACATATATTTCAAGCCTTAAAAGCCTAATTTATTGGCTGGCTGACAGGTTAAGCAGCCATACACAAGTAACTAGGCTAGGCCATCTGTTTCTCAGTTCTTATAATATATACGTTGAAGAAAGCGAGAAACTTGCAATTTCTAAATGTACATTTTGGGAATTTAGGCGAAATAAACGTCATTATATAAATTTGATAAAATTAATTTAAAATTTGACTGCAACATATGCATTAAATAAAATGTATAAATTAGTCAGATGAATCATTCGATATGCATATAAACAAACAGTTGCGATTTACAATTTTATATAAAATAAAATTTAAAATGCTTTAGTTGGTTTTGGCTGACCATGAGCTGCCGTCACATTCTCGCTTCCTTCTAAACAGACGCCTCTTCTTTATACATTCCATCTTAATGGGAATAACTCCGGTGTGCCCTATAACAACGATGTGTATTCAAATGATATTCAAAGGTATGCCAATAATAAAACTCAAGGTGTATCTACAAGAATAAGTATATAGGAACTTTAAGACCTAAGTTGCAAATTTGAGATCTCTAGCATTGTGATCTTTAGACAGACGAGCAGGTGGGCAGACGGACTCGGCTCGATTAACTCGATTAAGAAAACATCAAAAATATTAAGAGTCAGAGAAGACTTCCACCTGTTAAATACAATTTCACATACATTTTCAACCCCTTTGCAATCAGATTATAAAAATCCTTGGCTAAGTTTATAATAAATATAAAGATGTGGACTAGATAGAAAACTTGTACTCACTTATGCCAAAACATATTCCCCACAAGCAGTGGCATCTCCATAAGCAGAGCCGACAGCAGAGAGGTCTTGCCACTGCCATTCTTGCCCACAATGATGGTTAGCTTATCCTTGGGTATAGTCATCTCCTGGACGTGCAGCTGCACGTTGGGCAGGCGGCACTGAGGCTGCCAAGTGAAGAGTCCATCGTTGATGGACACGGCTATATCGTCAGGCATCTTCAGCAGCAGCGAGTCACGACGCCAGCTATCCGTGTTCCTGGCACGCACTACCGAAAACTCCATCGGCTTCTCCGCAGTGCCGCCAAATCGCTTGGGCGGCCGTATGGCCACATAGGGCGTATTGCGTAGCAGCTCACGACGCTGCTGCACGAGCTTGTGGTGACCAAGTTCGTGGGCGAGAAACACCGGCGGCCGCTCCTCCGGCGACTCGCCATTGCTGTGCAGCAGGGGTGTGATGGGCTCCGATTGAGCCAAAGGCGCTGGAGACGGCGGCTGCTCCGGATCGCGAATGCGCAGTGCCTGACGCTGTTCGTTGAGTCTATTCTCCGCCTGGGCTGTGCGCAATGCCAGGTTGGATTTCTCCTGCGTCTCATACATGTCCAGCGAGGCGTCGCTCTTGCTCAAGATGCGCGCCATGTTCCGTATACCCTCGAATTGCTTTTGAATCTCCGGTGCGTGCAGAAAGCGCTCCAGGCGACGAGTGGACACCCTTGCCGCAATGATAATGGGCACCGTTATGGGAAAGATCAGCAACGGCACGGTCAGTTGCTGGAACAGAGCCAGGGCTGCGAACAGATGACTGGCATCGAAATGCAGACGCGAATCCTGAGGCAGGTAAACGTAAACAGCCAAGGTCACAAATGTGATCAGCACCGTGGAAATGTGAGTCAAAATGGCTGCAAATAGCATTGCAAATGCAATTAAATATAACTTGATGTAGTTGGTTAAGACGGATTTCCACCTACCCATTAAGGTCCAATACAGCGCATCTTTGTTGAGATATTTGAGTTCCTTTTTGCGTGCCGCTTGAATCTTTCTTAAGAACACCTCATCCCAGGCGTTTAGCTTGATAATCTTTATGCCAATCAATGTGTCGTGAATTTTTTTTAATCGCTCATCTGTGTATTTCTAAATGAAAAAATATATATATAATAATTAATAACAAGTACCCTTTCAATTCTTTCTTTAGTGTAGATATAATATTCCGTTGATGTTGATGTAATTTATTTAATATGTAAGTTAGCTGATGACACCATTAAAACTGAAAGACTATTTTTCGTAGAAGCCGACAGATAAGACAAATCGGCCCGGTTATATAGACTAGATTTCTGTTACTGATTTAAAATGTATATTTTATAAATCGAGGCTGTCCCCTTTTATCATATATATATCTTTTATTACAACAAGTATAATCATGTATTATGTAAGTATAGCTTGCTTATTTTTTCCGACCATTTTCTACCCCAAAGTACTTAACCCTACCCACAGACATATTGCCTGGAATAAAGGCTATCAAACTGAACGCACTATCGATAACAACTATATAAGTCAAAAAATCCATCAGTTTCGATGACCAGTACCAATATGTTTAAAAGGCAGTAACATAATCGGCAAACATCTGTGTTTTTTGCAGGTCAACCTTATTGCTTTAAGTATTGAAATAAAACATTTCTCTATAATGCTCGCATTTAACGCCAATCAAATAACAATCTGTAAGCCCAAATTTAAATTAGCCACAAGTAAATGAAGAATGCGTCAATAGGCCTAAAAGCCGAAACCCAAATTCAATTAACTCATGTCGACCAACTTGCAATAACTTTAAATTGACCAAAAATCTGTTAACAAGAAAGTTTTAATGAGCCAACAGCAATAACAAGAATAACAACAAAAACAAACAACAGCTCGGCCAAAGTTCAAGAGAATATGGCACACAATACAGATTCTGAACCCTGGAAGGTCAGAATAATGGCAGGCAGGCAATTGGCAAGCAAACTGACCAGCACAATGCAAGAATCAAACGAATTTTGATGCCTGTCGTATCCTGTCGTATCCTGGCCATTTCATGCTTTCCAAATGTGGTCCGCTTCATTTCGAACGAAATTAATTTTGTTCATTGTCTCGCTCTAATTAAATTCAATTGCAACTCCCTGGCCACGCCTCCAATCCATCGCCCATTGTTTTACTTACCGCTATCACTTCGGCATTCCTGGACATCGCATGGCCGATGAGGAACTGCAACGGTGTCATTATGACAATGCACACAATGGCTCCAATCACCGCACTTATGCCCAGCTTCAGATACAGCAAGTAGATGACCAGGGCTATCTGTAAGGAAATTCAAGAAATATGTATTGATGCGATTGCAGTATTCAATTTATTTGGTTATGCAAATCATGTAGTCGTTGCAATATCGATAGATGGATGGAGGGAATTTGGTGTGCACCAGCCATAAGATAATTAAGATGTGAGTACATTATTTGGGTAATAAACATGATGAAGCTTGATATGGAGCTGTGTAGAAGGAAATAGATTACGTTTAAATATTATTACTTGGCTAAGACCTGCAAAGGAATGAAAATACAGACGAAAGCTATTTTGGCTTACGACGCAAGCCAATGCAAACCTTAAAGTTCGATTCGTTAAACTGGTTTACGTCAGGCTATGTACATATTTAGTTTTAAATACAAATTAGACTTGGCGAGTTAATTTACATTTTCAATACAATTCAGTTTATCTGAATCTAAACTAAGAGATTTACTGAAGAAACAGGATTTGTACATCGACTTTGATAATCAGAAAGAATCTTTAAGACAAGGCTTCGGTTTTTATTGATTACATGAAAGCGGAGCAGCCTGCAAATATAAACAATATACTCTCAAAGGTTTCAAGAAACTGGTCTCCGAGATCGACTCGTTCGTTCACACGGACAGATAAGCAGACTGCTATACATATATCTATCTTATGGGGTGGGGGATGCTTCCTTCTGCATGTTTACACTGAAACATTGGCACAAAACCTTTAAACCCTTTTTACCACGGCTTATTGATTAATTGCAAAGAGAACTCAGTCTAGTACCTATATAATACCAGGATCACACCAGGCGCTAGGCATCAGAGAAATGCTAAATTACAATCGTAAGTTGATAAATCATCATAAAGTAATAAATACACTTTTTACTGTTCTTTCTGGTAGGCAGCCATTAAATTCTATACATTATTTTCATTAATACGCTTTATTGTACATTAGAATTTGAAACTATATCAAATGCACTTCGCCGCCTTTCATTAAATATTAATTTACTCTACAGGAATGTACAATAACATTATATTCTATATCTAAATTGCATTTCATTGGTGAATTAAACAAATCCTGCACACAAATCTTGCTGCATGTATTTAAGATATATTATTACCGTACGACATGCGAGACCGAACCACAACTATCCCAATACTAGCTGCAACCTAAATGTTAATTAATTTTTTACACAATAAACATGACCCTAAACGAGTCTGCCTGCCCGGCAAATCCGATTCGGCCTGCATACAAACGAGTAAATTATAATGCAGCTGCTGCCATGACAGTCCACAGAGCAACACCGTCCCACCGTCCCACCGCACCACCGCACCACCGCACCACCGCACCACCGCCCCGCCGCAGCACCGACAACCGCAAATGCTAAACCTGAACCAAGCACGAGCAACAGTCGCCCAAACATTTACAAATCAATTCATTTTGAGACGGGGTTCTAGCATGGGGCAGAGTATGGACTGGACTAGCTGTGACTGGAACACAACGCACAGGACCATAGTAAATACAAACTCATAGCTAATTATGCCAAATTTCACACACATACACACATATATATATACATACATTTAATACGCATTAATTATGCGTGTGTGTTAGTACGCCATGTGCATTAGTGCGTGCGTGCGTGTGTGTGTGTGCGTGTGTGCGTGTTTGGCTTAATCATTAACAAGTTTGTTCAATTACATAAAAATCCCTAGACTTAAACTAAGTACATATATGCACATGTAGTCAGGAGCCATGCACAAATATTTGCACAACGAATGACATTTAAATGCTGAAAACAAATAAAATTTGCATGCAATCTATAAGAAATTGAACAAATAAAATACAAATCAAAGGCAATGCAATTTATAGACGGCAAATTACATGAAATAAATCTAGAGTGTGATTAAAACAACAACAACAAAGGCAACTAAAATTTTCCAAGCCCAGCAAGTGTTATAAATAAGCTTTCAATAAAATGCGCCCCAAAAATGGCACACAAGATGCTCGTAAATTAACTCGGATTTTGTTACGAACCTTGAATGGTATAGCCCAGGCATAGTGAGCGATCCAAAAGAATTGCATAATATTGAGAGTGTCCTCCGTCATGTGATTCGTGATTGCGCCAATGTCGCTGAGGCCTGTGCGGAGAAGTTAAAATAGATTAGAATTCAGATTGAATTTCTATTTAAGGTCATGTGAAGCTAATTGTATGCCTTGAACAAATGTGTAAGAGTAAATATCAAATCCTATTTAATATGTGACTGACATGTGAAAGTTCAATCAATCAGTTATAATCGGGAGATATAAGGTTTTCAATAACATCTTTTTGTAATTTTAGAAAAGCAGTGTGTTTACATTCCTTTCCCTTTTAATTTAGTTAACCATAATTAGAAAGCATTTGAATCTTATTATAGATTTTTATACCCTGAACCCATTAAAAATGGGTATAAGGGTCTTTGTATTTGTGCGAAATTCAAATGTATGCAACAGGCAGAAGGAAGCATCTCCGACCCCATAAAGTATATATATTCCATCCGTCTGTCCATCCGTCCGTCCGTCCGTCTGTCCGTCTGTCCGTATGTATGAATGCAAGGATCTCAGAACCTATAAGAGCTACAGACTTGAAATTTTGGATGTAGGTCCTCTAGTGCCTGATAATCTGATAATCGATAACTTACTCCGTTTCCAAGCAATCGATTAAAATCGATATCCAGTTTTTTGGGCAATTTTGGTAACTTGACATATAGCTTCTAAAATAGAATATATATATGTATTTGATGTTGGAAGAAGAGGGTTCAGGGTATCCCCTAGTCGGGAGTTATGTTATTCGCATCCAACTAAATAACTATCAATACCTACAACAATCTGTTATGGTCAGCTTATTAGATATAAATAAACTAAAATCCTTCGTATATAGAGCATTTGGATCTAACGACGATGTCATAGTAATAAACCCAAACTCCACTCTCTGGCTCGGGGCTAAGCCACTCGAAAAGCAATTTGTCTTTGCTAGACACGGAAAACTGCTCTAATCGCAACTAAAAACAACTAGCTACCCAGTGGCAGCAAACCTTCATTGTTTGACGCACAACTGGATGGCGGCCAAAAATGGACACGCCCACTTAAGCCAATTACACGTGGACATTTGGCCAGGTCGCTGGCAGCAAACACTTCAGCCGTAAAACTTTCAATTAACACCAAACGCACATTTACCTCTGTCAAACACGAATGAGTTTGATACAAATAGAGAGTGAGGGATGGGCTCTGACGAGGGGCTTGAAGGTGGGGGGCTACCAAAGCCAAACACTTACCGTCTGAACGCTCCGTTTGTTGTTTGGCAGCCAGCTCTGCAGGCTTATCATTGGGAGTCAGCCCAGTGTTGCCATTTTGTTGGAGAACAGCGGCGGCAGGGTTGTCACCATCATCATCATCAACATCAGCGCCATTGTTGCCACAACCACTGCTGGCATTTAGAAGCAAACTTTTGCGATAAATTAGACCCTGTAGCGATGTTTTAATCCGGATCCCTGTCATGTTGAGCACATGCGTGGAGGCCTGCGACAATGCGGCCTGTGCCAATGCAGCCACCAGCACCAGCCAAGCAATGCTCCAGCCATTTGTTAGCAAATCCGACCATCTGGCATAGTAAATTCTCACATCGCCAATGCCAATAGCAACATTGAAAAGCCCATCATCGCCACCATCATCATCATCATAGTAAACAACATCAGCAGGACTATCTGTGGCCGCATTAGGGCCCAACATTGGGCTGCTCGTAGACCCAACTCCCAATAGTATTGATCTATTTGCTGCAGCTGACTGTGCCTCGACCTGTGCCTGTGCCTGTGCCGCCGCATAGAGTCCTTCGATATACTGCACTATTTGCTGTATGGCAAGTGGACCAATCAATGCAAATAAATCACCGGCCAACTTCAAAATGCCGCCCAATGCAAACATGCGCCAACTGTTCTTTATATAACAATACCACAAGGATGGCGACGCATTTGATTTTTTCTACAAAGAGAGAAGCGAACGAATCATAAAACGATTTCAATATTATTATTAACAGAATAAAGTCATGTACCAAAAATATGCTGAAATTATACTGGCTATTATGTCATTCGGCTAGACAGTCTAAGCCTGTAATTGTCCGAACGATGACTAATAATCTGAATTGATTAATCATAAATTATTATAATATATAATAGTAAATAATTGTTATTAATAATACATTGTACCTTACAAGCTTGTTAACGATGACAAGAATATTTAATCAAGAAAATAAAATGTGCTGAATGTTAACGTAGTCAGCTGTATTAATTCGATATTCCACTTTATTATATTTATTATATCGTCATATTTTACTCAATTCAGTAAAAATAAATAATAATAATAATAATAATAATAAATAATAAATATTAATTCCAAAAGTTAACTTAATTAATGCTTTTCGCCCAAATTTAGGTTCTGGTTAGTTTACAACATTATTCTTGGTTAAAATGCATCTTAATCTGGCAACCCTATTCTTAGTCAGAATATCCCATATAGACATAATTCAAATTTCCCACACCCATAACTCGGTCATAGCTCAACCGATTTTCACGTAGTTTGGCTCTTTGTTCATGGCTTGGCTTCTAGATCAATTTGGCATCTACATCTGGCAACATTATTCTTGGTCAAAATTCGTGTAGAAATGGTACCCTCAAATATCCCATATAGACATAGGTCTAAATTTCCCACACCCATAACTCGGTCATAACTCAGCCGATTTTACGTAGTTTGGCTCTTTGTTTATTTATTTTATAAGGACCACGGGCAGGGCCGGGTCATACGCTCTAGATATTGATATACTAGCTCGTTGTTGCTACAATTCAATATATACTTTCGATATTACGTCCAAGTCAGATAGTTTATATTAAGAGTAATTAATAAGCACATTAATGCCAGACGTTTAATATATCCTTCGGCTACTTTGCTGGCCGGCGTTCTATAATAATTTACACAGCCAGTTGCCATTTTGTCATTAAAATTGCACACAAAATGCGGCAAATAAATTAACAATAAAAATAAACCAAGTAAGAACATACGAGACCAGGCTGTCGACTAGTCGATATCCTGTTATCGAGGAGTAGAAGAACTGACAGCTTCTAGATCAAATAATGCAAAATAAAATGGCTTAGTAAAGTAGATGTTTAATTAGAATAAACTTCTAGATTTAGTGCGACACATGTGTACGTAATATCATGTCTGATATCCCATTTGTTGGTAAACCCCATATGATAATTCTTATGAGTACAGGGTATACATAAAGCAAGCAAACTGACAATGGACACACTTTCACTTTGTTATCAAGCAAATGGCCGCATCTCTGGCCCATCTCCTGCCGTTAACGTGTACTTATTTGTATATATTTTTTATTTGCATTGATAATTTATTGCCTTTAGCCAACGGCGGCATTGCATTTAAATAAATAATTAAGCAATTTGCTTGTTGTGCTTTTTGCAAATGAAATACAATATTTTCTTAATGGAAATTCAACAGAGCCAGTTGGCGAGGCCAAGCCGAAAAGAAGTCTCAATTGTAGCTGGTCATTTTGGCCAGAAGCATTTAATTATTTATTTATGTATTTTGTTTTCTTTTTTTTTTGCATTTTTATTTTAATGTGCCCTTTTTAATTAAATTACGCTCAACGAGCACAGTTGCTATTTAATGTGTTAATATATCTCAATTCTTTATCTGAGTAAATGGACTTAAGCACAGAAATTAAATATTTTTGCCATGTTATGTATATGAGAGTTAAAATTAAATATTTTTAAAGTCTATCTTAAAAAATGTCGGAGTTATATTTATGAAACGACCCGAATAAGTAATTGACTCGCAATAGAAGTGGAATTGACCTCCAAACTGAGCTTAAATTAAGCATTAAAGATTAAGAATTTGCGAATTTATGTTGACTTTGCTTTAATTTAATACGAAATATTTTAATGTTATGTTGAGAGTTAGGCTCTGTTAGCTAAAATTAGTTGTAATAAGAATAACATTAAATACATATGTATATCTGATAAATCAGATATATCTGATTGCAGATAACTCACCACTTCTTCTGTGTAGATGTACAGAAAGCGATCATAATGCGCTCTGGCGCTATCCTCCAATCGCATGTGACCCAAATCTTCCAGTTCAAGCGGCTCCTTATAGCCCAGCCACAGCAGGGACGTCAGCCACCAGAAACAGGATTTGGAATAGAACGTGGCGAGCGTATGTTTATACCCGATACGGTCATAGTCTTCCAGGTAGTCGTCCCGATAGCGCTACAATGAAAATATATGCTATGACTGAAAATTTCTAGATCAAGCTAAATAAGAGCGTGCTTTGAATGAAGTTGTACGCTTGAACTGACAGCTCACATAACTTGCACGTGTTTTTGCACATTTCAAGCCCAAGGAAAACAAAGCCCAGCAAAACTGGACAATAACTCAAAAGCAACTTAGCAACTGGTCTTAAGTCCTGCCAACGAATTTCAAAAGCCTTCCCATCCCGTTGCAAAGTGCGCCCTGCAAGAAGACAAGATGACATTCTGTTGCCTTGCTTGCATGTGTTGCTGTCACTTTGAAATAATATACCCACTAACAAAGCTGCACAGAGTATATTGACACAATGAATCGTTAGGTAAGCAGTTAACAATCAAAACTGTAAATCTGTTTTAAACTAAACCTAAACAACCTAGCCGGAACTGAATTATATATTATTTCAAAACTGATTTGGTTCAAAATAAAGAATTTTTAAGGAAACCCAGCTACGAAATCAAAGTAATAAGGGCTTCAGTCGTTTCATTTATCCAAACACATGTATAAATTCTAATTCAAAAGGTGCCATTGTAATTTTAAATTATGAGCGAACCAAGAGTTGGTCATTAACTAGATTCATGGGGAGATCCACGTTAACGTTTAAAACCTTAAGGCAGAGAATTGAATCGTGCATAGAAGCAAGTAAGTTTCTAATTTCTTATAAGACTCCCAAATAAAATTAATTGAGTAAAACTTCAATTAAATAATAAAATAATATATTAATATGAAATAATAGTACTTAAATCAAAAATGTTTATGTGTTCCATCAACTAGTCAATATTATTATCAGAAGCACCTATTTTATGTGTTATGTTAATTCAGTACAGGGTATTTTTTTGCCAACCTTCAGATGGAACTCTATACCATGTTGTTTTCTTTTATTTTCATTTGTATGTAGATTTCGTAGGTGTTGTTTTTGCAATGCAACACGTTTTGTATGCTGCTCAACGCCTTAACAATAGCACTTCGTCTGGGCAGTGCTTTGGCTTTTCTTTTGGCAGCCTTTTGTTAAGTTGCCATTGCTTTTGGCCGTTGGCAGTTGTTGTGGCATTTGTTGCACTTAAGCGCCTCTAAAGCAGTCGCTTTTTGTGGCACTCGTCGTGCGGTCAAGCACGCAACGCCTTGAAGTATGCAAACGCTTTGGTTAACTGACATAAATAAAATATTTGCCAAGCGCAAAAGGATTTTCGAGAGAGCAGCAAATCTGCGCTTAACCTCAATTAAAATGTAAACATATTAAAATCCCAATGCAGTCGCTGCAACACACAGAGCAGCCCCCGGTCCTCTAATCCCTTGTTAAATTAAATAAACCTTTTGCATTGTCATCGTCAGGCAACTTCTTCACTTTCTCCTCCTCCCCCCTCGGCTATTTGCTTAGCTAATTTTACGCGCTCGCTTTGCCAAAATGCAAATGCAGAGCTGCACTGAAATTCCCCTTCTTCCCCCCTTTGCTGGGGGATGTTTGCCTAACCCAGCATCCGTTTTTAACAACAACTGCCCCAGCAACAGTAGCAACAATAACAACAATACCAAAATCAGCAGCCGACTTGCGCTATGCCCTAAAACCATTTAGGATAGCTTGGAATCGGATACATAGAATAATCAAAGATACTTATATTTATAATTTTGTGAATTTTACTATTCAACAATGTATTAAGAGGCAATCTGAAGTTCCTTATCAACCGAATACCGCCATAAAGCTAAAGGAAACATATTTTCATTATAGCTTACTTCCGGACTCCAATTAATTTTTGTTCCAGGAACGGAATCCTTAACCAAACCAGGTGGGTAGAAGCCAGCCGAATTATATATTTTGGGTTTAATTGAAATTAAATTAAATTTTGCGAGAAACTGGAATATGAAAATGTGGAAAACGTGTTGTGGAATATTCTCAGAAAAACGGACAGCTATAAATTTAAAAAAAAAAATAAATTGATTCATTAAAAATTGTAAAATGTTTGACACACGAATCGAAAAGGGTTCGCGAACTAAACTTAAAAGTAGGCACCGATAACCGATTCACAGAAAAGTCTGTTGATTTGAATTAAAAAAAAAAAAAAAAAACTTTCTTAGCTACAGCGTATTCAGCTTTCGAGAATACTCGATTGAGCGCCTTTTTAGTTGTTTATATTTTTGGGTTTGTGCTCAGCGTTGCATGGCATTATTTGCTCACACCCTGGCTGCCATTCTCATTTTACAAGCAGCTTCCCTCTCCCTCTCCCAACCCCCTCCCCCCGGCAACGCAACAACCCGACCAACTGCTAACCAGCCATTCCGCACACTTCCTTTATTAAAATTATGCACTGCATGGCGGCACCCAAATTAGGTTGGGTCTTCCCGTGGCTCTCGGGGAGCGCCAGATAAGCCAGGCACGTGAAGCGGCATTTAGTCAGTGCCGCAGTTTCCGGCTCTTCATAGTTTTTGGGGGGCGGCGAGAAAAGTTGACAAATGTCCAGCGCTCAATTGTATGCCAAAGGCAGCTCCTTTTGGGCCCCATCTTTCATGCAAGGTAATTCCATTGACTGCATTTGCCCAATACTTGCGCAATGCCCTCGCAAGGCACCACCTACAAAATGTATAGCATATCGAAGGGCGCACTTCATGAGAGCAACACAATTTGCATAGTTTTTTATATTTTGGGTGCAGCCAAAGTTTGCCTTTCAATTGGCTTTCTAGCCTCAGCTGGCATTGATTTGATGTTTGAATATTACTCATACGACATGAGCATGAATATGTCGTAGGAAAAGTTGAGAATTCTGCAACAGACTATGGAAGCATGGGAAGCATGCCTTTACATAAATTTACCCAAGAAGAACCTATAAAAAGGATATTGAGTAGGGTATGCATATATACATGTTATATATAATATTGCGCTTATTTTCAATGAAAGCGGTTAAGGGTTTCATTAAATTTGGTCGTACATTTAGGATGGTAATAAATATACTATATATTATTTAATTGTATACCCAGACTGGCTAACAAACTAATTGGCTATCAAATTTCTACATATCATTTAGGCCCACGCTAAGCGTTTGGTTTCTTGAATTCCATTTTGAAAATCAGACAAAGTAAGATTGTAAATTTAATGAAAGTTTCTTCGGCTGAATTCTCGTTTCGCCGACCTTGTATAAATAAATAAAATATACTAATCAAAAATTTATAAGAAATACGTTTTTTTCGTGGATTTTCCATATACTGAAGTCGTAGAATTGAGAAATTGATATAATCCCTTAAATATTTATATATATATATACTTGAAGCACTCAAATGTTCTCGACCGACTTTTAACTTTCACTTGGCTTCCACGATTAATATTTGATATCTACATTTTTCCACCAACTTATACCCAACACACACACGCACACATCCAGTTACCCACACACACATACACTGCTCTGTACGCCTTCGCCTTAAAGTATGCAACAGCATTAGTGCATTCGGTTGCATAACAATGACGGGCACAAGTTGAGGTGCAAGTTTGGAGCCCGGCGCCGGCTCGTTTATGGCCCACAGCGCCTCCACGTTGCACTGGTGAATGTATAAACAACCGTAAACTGCAAGTTTTATATAAAGTACTCGTTGTCTGCCCCTCTCTAGGTCCGCTTCCTCTGCGTTGCCAGAAAAGGTAAGCAGCAGAGTCGCCCAATGTAACTTTAATGTTTTTATTTGCTTTGCTACTTTGCTGCGCTTATTGCTCTGCGCCTCTTTAGTGTTGTTCTTGTTGTTGTTCTTGCTGTTCTTCTTGGTTTGTTATTACTGGATATCTGTGCACTTGTGTGGCATGTTCTGTGTGCATGTGTCCTGTGTGGCAACTTTGGATTTCCGGTCTCAAGCGGAAATAATGTCAAGCATGAGGAGACACAACGACTGAAGGTTTCCTCGGCACGTTGCTTGCATCCCCTGTTTAAATATTTAGCTATTTTTCAGTCATATTATATGTGTGCATGTTAATTCGATAAAGTGGTATTAACTCAGCCGTTCGTAAATGTCACGATAAATAAGCAGCAAAAAACTCAATTCTTTGCGAATAAAATGTAGTATTAGTGCCCATATTCTTAATTTTTTGCTAAGATATGTCCTTTATCATATTAGTAGAGGATCAGCTTTAAGTTTGTGTTACGAAATTGTAGTACTTTTTTGAATTAAATCGAGATATGGCAGAGAACATGTGAAACATTAAATTTTTCGGGCGAATCCCGATGGAACGCGTTGCATCCTTTTCTATTTCTTTCAAATATATTTCGCAATATTTCACTCTAAAGTCTCTCAAACGTTCGCTCCTGCAATATGCTGCAAACTTATATAACTTGACAAAATTGTTAGCGTTAACTGTGGCTAATTCCATGAAGATCTTAGCTCCGACTCAAATACTTCAGGCGTCACACTTGGAAATATTCCTGGGGAATTCTTTAAGCCCGCCAAGTTGATATTTTTGAGCTAGTCGTAGCTTGCTTTAATTTAAATATTTTCAAAAAATCTTATATTCCTGCAAAGGGACTTTTAATAGGGGACTTATAAAAGGGACTTAATACGAAAAATTATTATATTTTTAAGCATATACAAACACATTTTACAGCATTTCTGTAGTTTCGCAAAATGTTTGGGTTCTGGTTGTTAAAGGATATGCATTTTTCAATGCATTTGGCATATTCGTAGGACTCACCTCTTTATATATGGTATATCCATCGAGAACAGCCAATGTCAAAAGGCAGAGCACAGTCACGCTGAGCAGGCATGTCTCCAGCTCAAAGATCTCCTCATTGAAGGCTACCTCGGCCAGCTCATCGATGCGCAGAAGGAAAATCAACAATTCCATGGCAATGCTGCCGTACAAAAAGACTGCGAAATGTGGCGACATTTGATTAATTTATCTGGCATCAAATTATCGGTCACACACCCGCATACACGGGCAGACACAACCGCACGCACCTGTCATTTTTTTGCGCTCCAGCACACGATGATAACACATTAGCATAATTGTCAACAGGATGGCGGCCAGGGCATTCCACACGGCGCCCGCGCCGATAATAATCAGAACATTCAGCTCCTTGGGCGTAGCGTCGAAAAGCTGGTACAGCTGCTCCGCATTGCGCTGAGGCAGTAGACTCCTGGCCAGCTCCAGACTATTAATGGCCAGCAAAAGCAGCGAAACAGCTGCGCGCAAATTGTGAAATGCTAGCAAAGTTTTATGGCACCTGCAACGAAAGCGGAAACGTTAAATACGAATGGTAAAATAGATGGAAAAGGTGGAAACTTGGAATCGGTAAATAGAATTCGCAGTTGCCACTAGCCAGGCAATGGGCAAGGCTCAGCGCATAAATAGCACAATATCAACAATTTTTGGTTTAATTAAGTGGAGTGCGAGACCAACACGAACACACAACAACCATCTGGCTTAAGTACCACACCACAGTCTGTGTGTGCCTGTTCAAGCGTTCTTTGTAATTGCCACAATTATATTCAAGTGTTCATGATGCTTCTCCTTGTACAGCCCGGCCTCAAGTTCAGTTTCCGCCTGCACTTCTGCTTGTTGTTGTCCTTACTGCTGCCCGGCCATAATCTTAAGTGTGATGTATGGCGCCCACTTGAGTTTTGATTGCATTGCCTTGCTTTTGATTTAAAATTAGCCAACAAACTTTTAATAGCCATGTGCGACACCAACGTAAGGCCGCGTGCCCAGTCGCCTTTTCAGATTCGTATTGTGCACACAGTCTGCAAACTGAAAGTCTAATTTATCCTTTTGAAACCTTTGTCTGCAAAATAGTTTCTCAGATTTAATGCTGGACTACTATTTGGGATCGGTCAAAAATTACATTACAGAACCAAACTTAACATTTACCAGCTTTGCCCATTATCGAAAGAATCTGTCGCAAAATGGGATTTTATGCGGAAATATTTTCTTTATTTGAAGAGCCTCAAAATTCTCCTTACATATCTGCAAGGCTGTACATCATATCTGACAAGTATTTTATATAGCTCCTAACCGAGCAATCCGTGGGAAATAAAACACCTTTGCAAATACACTTCTAATACAAGAGTATTTGATATTCAGCATACCGTAGATAGTCATAGTTTCTTGTAATTAAAATCTGATATTTTAGAAGCTGCAAATAAATACAATTAAAAGTTAAAGCTATTACTTTTAACTAATGTTAACTAAAAAGAGGAAGCAAGAATTTACGCTCACTGGCGATAAGTCTGTAGTAGAAATTGTCTTTGGGCCATTTTATATCTATTGCCAAGTCAATGATATAAAATTCTAAAAATGTGCTTCCTCTTCGGTAGTTTTTCACACAAAATATATTTAATGATGTGCAAAAATGTGGCATACTTTTTGGCTGCACAACGTGAACATTTACACGTTTGCACATGGAACCCAAAAGGCGAACTAGCTCGCAGAGAGAGGGCAGAGAGGGGTTAGAGGGGGGGGGGGGGGGGGGGGGGGGCAGACAGTTAACCTGCGTCCGCAATGCCGTTGAAATATTATTTATTGCGAATACTGTTGCATACTATTTGGCGCAGTGGCGCCCGGCCCAGTGCACAGGAGTATAGTATATGAAAGTTTTGGGCAGGGAAAGGTGCCCAAGCAATTGTGGCTTGATTTTCATTTTTTAGCGTGCCGCCAAAATTGTTGGTGTTTTATATTTTTGGGCTATTTTATGTATTGTGCTCACAGACTGTCTATAAATTTAATGAAAAATGCCTGCCTTGACAGCAGACAAAAGACAGACGAGAGTCCAGAGTCGCCCGACGAGCGACGCTTACATATTAATTACATTTTTGACCGCTCTAAAAGTGCATAAATAATTGATTTCAATTTTTTTGGAACAAAATGCACATTGTGCGCATTTTTTTGGCTTATCGATTCTTGCTGCATTTTATTGTCGTTGTTTTTCTCCGTGAACGACAATGTGCATTTAAATGCAGCACGCCAAAGAACATAATAAACAAGTTCTAGTCCGGAGCTCCCGACTAGGGGATACCCTGAACCCTCTTCTTCCAACATCAAATGCATATATTTATTCTATTTCAGAAGCTATATGTCAAGTTTGATGACTCTAGCTCTTATTATTTACCAAAATTGCCCAAAAAAACAGGATATCGATATCGATTTTTATCGATTGCTTGGAAACGGAGTAAGTTATCGATTATCGGAAACAAACTCGATCTGCGCGGGAACTAGGAGCATCTACATATACATTTCAGTACCTAGCTCTTATAGGTTCTGAGATCCTTGCGTTCATACATACGGACGACGGACAGACAGACGGACATGGCTAGATCGACTCGGCTATTGCTGCTGATCAAGAAAATATATACTTTATGGGGTCGGAGATGCTTCCTTCTGCCTGTTACATACATTTGGCTTTCGCACAAATACAATATACCCTTATAGCCATTTTTAATGAGTTCAGGGTATAAAAAATTCAAAGCCATTTGAAATTGTTTACAAATTTTCGTATCAGATTGTTCGTTTTTAGTTCAGTTGCAGCATTTTTTATTGATAGGCAGTTTGTTTGCACTTGTTGTAATATTTTGCAAATTAATAGTCGTTGATTGAAAAATTTGAACAGCTCCATAATTTGTATGTGTTGGCCGCGTGGATATCTATATGATTTTGACGAATTTTTATTCTTTCGCTTGCAAATGTGATAAATGATAAATGGTGAAAGTTTAATTATTTAAGCTTCCGTTTTCTATTGTAAAATACACAGGCTGGTAGATTTAAGCGGACCGTCGTCTTTCTTTTATTCAAAATAAATATGATAGGCATATAAAGATGATATGTTTTTTAAGAGAGAGAGATTTATATATATATATTTACTTGATGGTATATTCCCGAGCAGCATCAACCAAGTCAAGTCGACATAGCCATATCCATCTGTTCATCAATCTGTTTGTCTCGTTTTATACCTAAGAGTTTCTGAGTTTGAGCTTTAAAGTACATTGGACTCCAATAACATATGGCTGCCATCGGTCGAAGATAAATTTAAATACATTTGGCATTTATATGTTGCCCAGAATTGGGCCATAAATAAAGATGCCGCAATATTGAGTTCACGCAGGATTGTTGAACGCCCTAAAAAGCCACAACAAACAAAATTCCGTAGAGCCTCCTTTTAGCTAATGTAGCTCAATTGAAGGGCATTGTCAAATATTTTGTTTAATTGCTAACCTAAATATCGTTATAATTCAGCTACTTTCTAGCTAAATTTGGCTATTGTCCAAGTCGTTGGCGAGACAAATACCTGCAAATTGGGGTTCTTAATAGAATATTCTCTTTAAGCTATTTCAAAATATATTTAGTTCAAGCCATGACTTTTCTTAGGGTATGTATTACAGCTCGTATTCACCATTGATTTTTATACCCTGAACCCATTAAAAATGGGTATAAGGGTATATTGTATTTGTGCAAAATCCAAATGTATGTAACAGGTAGAAGGAAGCATCTGCGACCCCATAAAGTATATATATTCTTGATCAGCATCAATAGCCGAGTCGATCTAGCCATGTCCGTCTGTCTGTCTGTCCGCCTGTCCGTCCGTCCGTCTGTCCGTATGTATGAACGCAAGGATCTCAGAAACTATAAGAGCTAGTTACTGAAATTTTAGATGTAGGTCCTCCTAGTTCCCGCGCAGATCGAGTTTGTTTCCGATAATCGATAACTTACTCCGTTTCCAAGCAATCGATAAAAATCGATATTGATATCCTGTTTTTTGGGCAATTTTGGTAAATAATAAGAGCTGGAGTCACCAAACTTGACATATAGCTTCTAAAATAGAATATATACATATATGCATTTGATGTTGGAAGAAGAGGGTTCAGGGTATCGCCTAGTCGGGAGCTCCCGACTAGAACCTCTTACTTGTTTTTTTTTGTTATGTATTAACTTAAACACAAACGAAATTATATGAATAATCGGGACTTCAAGCACTGCACTACAAAATAGGCGCCTAGTCCTAAGCCAAATCTATCTACTGGCTTTATAGGAAAGCTCCGCCTAAGGAAACAGCACTATCTTCTTCCAGCATTAGGCACTTATTTCTATGGATCACGTTGCTATTTCAATTCAGCAATTTGTTTTCATATTAGACCCGGCTACTTTTTTGAATCGCCATTTAGTACACTGATCGCCAGACAGCTGAACAAGACCTTTAAAAGCCCATTGAAGCGCTTCAGTGTAGAGAAAACGAATAACAAGTGAGAACAATATCAAAACACAATTGCGCACTCAGTTGAAATGCAATTTCTTGTTGCCTGATTTGCTGGAGAACATTGTACAACAACTTTTTCACTCGATGTGTGAAAGAATGTTGCATGACAAACCGACAGCTCATACCCCACCGCACCCCCTGAAAAGTCCACCCCCCATCGTGAATTGTCTGTGCCTGGTCGGTTTACGTGATGCAACAGTGGCAAATTAAGAAATCTAATAAAATTTCAAATACACTCGAGTCCACACTCGAACGCTGAAACACATACAATAAAATATACGCCTCCCCACACTCAAATTGGAGCAACTGATTTGTTTACCAACTTATCCAAAAATACCAGAAAATTGCACCGAAGTGTAGTTGCAGTTGCAGTAGTTGTTGCAGTTGCAGTTGCAGTTGTTGTTGCAGCTACGGCTGCTGCAGGTCTCGCCTTGGCACGAGGCGCTATTTCTCAAGTGCCGGATGTATTATGGCCATCGGGAGTTGATTTTTTATGAATGAGCTGGGCACAAATGAATGCACTCACGAGTGTGCCGAACGAGTGCAATTCATTGTTATTGTTGCTGTTGTTGTTGTTAATGCATTTGATTCAAACTGTTTATTGCCTGCGCATCCTTAGTTTTGGTGAGTGAGTTATTCAACAGTACTTACAATAATGCATTAAGTTCTATTAGTTCCGGATATCAATGATATTTTAAATGAATTCAAGTGGCTCTTAGATTGTTTTGAATAATTCTCAAGTGTGAGGTTGTGTGGCATAAATTCAAATAAATCAATATTGTATATTTGTGGAATATTTTTAGACTAAGCCGAAACTTAGCTCATCACAGACACTTGTTTGGGTATCTTAATTATGCATTAATTTGATAGTCTCTGATTTGCCAAACCGATGAAGCTGGCATTAGTTTGTCTAAGCATCTAATATGTTGCACAGAAAGACGAACTTATTGTTTATGCACATTTAACGAAAGCAAAGAGAAAATTATGTTGTATCCAATACAAGAGATCAAAGGTATTTCTATGCACTTTTAGGCAGTTATAACAAAAGAGTTAAGCATCACACTTGGAAACAATATTTTACATCTTAACATCAGGCAGTTTTGAATATAAGAAACAGCTAATTGCACTTTAGGGCTTATTATACATTGAACGATTTACGATTTAGGAGATATAGCCATATACATACAATATCATAAATCGATATATTTAATGTTCGAATGCTTATTGCGGCAGCTCAGAGCTGGTTTCAGAGTTCAGGGTCTAGGAAGACGTGCACTTCCAACTATGAACTCTTATTTCAACTTATAGAATTCAGATAATATATTACAAACTATATTATTTAAATAATTAATTTCAATTAACTGCAAAAAGCCTTTAAAGTCTTATAAAAATCTGATACCCTTGAAGACCCAACCTTTTCATACTGCTCATAGTGCTTTGCCCGTATCTAAGAAGTACCGGGAAAATAGTAAATGCCGAGTTTGGTCAAGATATCTTGATAACCAAAACAGGTTTTTAATCAAAAACCTGGTTTTCGACCGATCGTTCCTATGGCAGCTATATGATATAGTGGTCCGATCCAGCTGGTTTTCACATATGTGCTGCGTGCAACAGAAAGAGGGAGTTCTGCAAAGTTTCATTAAGATAGCTTTAAACCTGAGAGACTAGTTCGCATAGAAACAGACAGACGGACAGACGGACATGGCTATATCGACTCGGCTGATGATGCTGATCAAGAATATATATACTTTATGGGGTCTGAGATGTCTCCTTCTATGCGTTACACATTTCACGAGAAAATTATAATACCCTCTGCAAGGGTATAAAAATAGGAAATATTTAAGCCCATGTAAAAACAATTTGGTCGATATAATTAGTTTAAAAAAACTTTATCTTTTGCTCGTCTTACATTATTATTATTAATCAAACTACTTATTAATAAGTCCTGGGGCCATATTGTATAATTTTAGGTGGAAAATTCGAAGTTAAAAATTATAAATGAGTAGCATGGAGTGCAAGAGCCTGTAGCTCTTGAAAGCATAAATATTTGTCCACATTCCTAGGCGTTTGTCTATGGGCTTACTTCAATTAAGTCCATTGAATTGACCGCAGATAAATATGACAACAAATATTGAAATGACAATGCGGACAACTGTTTTATGTTTTGCTGTTGCTGCCTGTTGTCGCCTCGGCTGCAGCTGCCGGGCCAGGCCAGTCAAACAGATGATGAAGATATATGCGCATATTGAATGACCAATGACCAATGATCCAGCGAACCAATGCTGCAATGCAATGCAGCCGCACACTTCATTTGCGGGCTGTTCAATGATGACAAGTCCGAATAACCAAAACAACGCAAGGCAACCGAAACGGTTCCAACGAAATTCCTATGAATACTTGTGCGCGCTCTCCTCTTGATTACATGCTTGTTTGTATGCAAACTGGAGTAAACTTTTATTAATTGAGCTGGGCAAATGTATACATACAAAACAATATACCATATAGATAGATACAGGCACAACAAGAAGAGCACAACGATGACGACGCAGTGCAGCCACAGTCGGTCGCACAGTTGCAAACGCCGCCACCTCCGACATCGTTCAATGATCCACAAACAGAAAATATATGCGACTATTGAATACGCTCGAAGGTGCAGAATAAACAGATCGATCACTCAACGGATCTGAATAACACAGAAATGGCCACCTCCTCTTTCCAATATAATGACACCCAAATAAACTAAGCCTAAACCAAGCTACCCCATCAAGGCTTTAGAAACCAGTTGTAACAAAGAATCCCAACTGATTATTCCCTTGAGCAAACTTATACATTTAAGAAACAATCTTTCACTAAACAAAAATGATGCATTGCCAACTCAATAGAGTATCTTTTCGCCGGCCTTATCGATTTGTTGTTAACTAGGTCCACAGTATTTATGAATTTGTTGGACTTTTTCGTTTGACTTATGTCACGGCTGTCAGTAAATAATTCAAATGATTTTGCAACTAGATTTAGATTTCATGTTTTGTGTCGTCGTCGTCGTTGTCGCTGTCGGCGCTAAATGGAACTGTATCTTTTTTTATGTATTTACTTTTATGTATCTACAGATACGTATCTGCATCTGTGCTGCAGTCAGTCAGTCGGTCATTAGGCAAGTGTCTGGGGACGTCTAAAAGCCAATTCCAAACCATGGGATTTAACAAATACAATTTAAATGGTTTACTGAGAAAATATATGGAAAATAATATGCAGAGTAATTTTTGATTCCATTGTACGTGTTTTGTTTTTGGGGCCCGCCACATTTATTTCAACAGCTGGCCTAGCGCCACATGAGTAATACGTCCCCCCCCCCCTTCTCCACCATCCCCGCATCATCCTGTATTTATATACAATGACTGCGTCGGGTAGCTGCCTTTGCATATTGTTTATAAACGCATGCGCTAAATTTAAATAAAAGTTCCCAATTTGTTGATGTGCCTAGAATATGCACATGCTTTTAGTCATATCTCTTATGCCAAGGGCTGAGGCTCAGAAACATAGAATTCCGTGCTACCAATAAGAATGAAATACCAAGATTCCCAATTAGATTCACATTTTAATTTTTGTATTTGAAAATTATTCACACACTAAAATGACATATACGAGTGAGAGTACAAGATATACGGCAAACAGAATCCTGTGGACACAATAACGGATCGTAAATCGTTTACATATGGTATATGAAGGAGCCAAGTCTCGATCTTACCTAAAAAATCAACGTGCTCCCTCCTGTGATCGCACCACTTCTAGTCCATGTCGCATATGTAGGCCCCTGCGCAATGGCAGCGACAAACACGATTTGGATCCGCACTGGACGAGATTACGGCCCACAGATGGTATCATGGAGCGCATCAGGACGGGCACAATTACCTTAAGAACTAAACCCAGCATTTTAGAAAGAAATACGTTCAAAACAATGCACAAACAAATAAATTTTTTCAACTTGAAATGTGAACACGTGTGCGCACATTAATGCCTATATGAAAACTAAATTCATTCGTTTTTCCAAATACATCTAGCTCGAATTGAAATCTCAAGGGCTGCCCCGTTGCAAGTTCAATTTAACTGACTAACAAATGAAAGCATTAAGCCAATTTTCAACAAGTTAACACAGCTTTACTTCTATTTAGATTTGCGAGGTAGTAAAAAAGAATAAAGTCTTTCCCAACCGTAATTCGACTGTTCTTGCAAAATAGTTAATCTATTCGTCATAAGGAAACAAGTTTTCTTATTAGATTCAGTCAGCATTAGGTTTTCGAATCTCGGAAAAAAAAAACGATAATATATCAAGTCAACTCTTGTGGAATTATGTGAACGGCATCAGGAATCATTTCTATGTGATTATCCTGATGGATTGTGGATATAGCCCAAGTAAAAGGAGTAACGATCAAGAGCTGGCATCACCCGGCTTTGCCCAGCCAAGTGTATTCAGCCAGTTTGCCAAATTTGGCCGATTTTTTAAAAGCAATTAAAGCACAAAATTCCCTTTAAGTTTATACGACAGTTTAAACGAGTTTAATTTACATAGAAGTACATTTAAAATACGCTTTGAAAATTTTGGATATATAGGCAACAATAGACATCACGAATCGGGCAGTCCCTCAAATCATCCAGCATATCACAGATTGTTCTTTGGAATCGCCGGAGGTCACAAGCAACAGGTTCCCTAGTCAGCGCTTCCAAAGCGTCCGTCCCAACGAATATCCCTTGGACATCTGCTGCAGTAATACGGATTTTGATCGACTTTGCACCAGATTGCGACCCACAGTGGGCAGAAGAGTTCGCAACAGTATAGGCATAACAACTTTTGAAATAGTAGGAGGCGGCATTTTAAAAAAAAATAAACAATATTTGACTCAAAAAACTAAAAAAAAATGTTTAAAACAAAATACAAAATTTGTGTAAAAGCCACACAAAAGATTGTTTTCAACTGGAGATCTATAATACGAATGAACTTTTCCGGTTATGTAGCATATGAAAGTTGATTTAAATTTTCAAGGGCTGCTTGGTTCCAAAATTGTTCAGAAATTTCGAATAGGGCAAAAGTTTTCAATAAATTGGTCACGAATTTTTCCAATTAATATTCCAATATGATTTTAAAATAGCTTTAGCTCGAGTTAAATATTATAAAAATAAAATATTGAAAGAGAACATGCGGCAAGCATTATAATTTGAATAGGGCGGATTTTTCATCAATGAGATAGAAATTGTTAGCTCATGCACACATACATATACATATGCGGCTGGCATGTATTTCGAGTATATAAGAAGGCTCTTGAAATATTTGTTTTTTAGTTGAAATGCTTAACTAGTTAGTTTAGAGTAGATCAGACTTACGCGTCATATTTTCGCCACACATAAATGGATCCAACGAATAGCATCAATATGGCGAAACAGGTCGAAATGTATTTGACACGATCTATGCCACAAATATCGGTTTGTAGATTATCATATGTATCACGCGAATGACCACTCAACTGATCGCAGCGTATAGGATTAAAGAATTGTACCATTTTCGTGCAATTCCTGGAGATCAGCGCACCGTAAAGCTATATTAGCATTAATTTAGAACCATAAGACCGTAAGACAAGTTCAAGTATTTGATTAGGCACATCATTTTGTTTTTTTTTTTTTTTTTAATATGTTTTAGACATCATTTTAGATACACATCGTATATAGAGTACATCCGAGTGTTGAGCTTGTACACTCTGCCAATTTTGCTCACCGAAAATTCAATATTTGAAAACCGCACAGAAAATCGAAAATGTAAACAAATTATTTCGCAATTACAATTATACACATTAACTTATTCATAGATGCTATTGTACTGCTATATTCCAAACGAAATTTCGTATTTCAGATACACACAATGTATCTATGTAAGTCGACGGAATAAAGTATGTACATACATATGTATGTATGTATGTACATAAAACGCATGCCGCGTGTACGTTCTACTTTTAATTATGGGATTTTATCGTAATTATTTTGAATATAAACAAAATAGCAGAGACATTAAAAGAAATATGCGCACGTTTCGACTGATTCGAAGAATGCCGAAAAAGTTCCCGTTAAATGCTGCCCAACCGTCTGCAGCCGAAGAACGCAACGTACTGAAAGAAACGGTAAACACATGTTAAAGAACACTCGTTGAGAAGCTGTGCGTGCTTCAAAAACCGAGAGAGAGCGAGAGCGAGAGAGAGAGAGAGAGAAAGACTGCGAGCATGCACGTGCAAGATCGTGCAAAAGCTCTCACGTATGTCTGTTATTCTTATGCATACCCTGTACCAGTTGGCATTAAGTGATATTGCGAACAGGTATGCCCGACTAAAAAGAGATAATAATATGTACATACATACATATATATGTAATTTTTAAACAATTTAAGAAACGAAAGCCTTTCCGGTTGAGATACCAATATGCGATTTGGCGCTCATTCAACATATTGCCTGACACAAAAAGGGTATTACCAACTGACACTTAAGTCAGACTACCATATATGTTACATTTATTGGGTATAAATGGTCCCTTGCAATGGATTTCATGTAGGCTTTGGACAGTGGCAGGCTTTACCTTTTCAGCTAGAAACCTAAAGGTTCTTCAGATAATTTGGGAATTTTTTGGGCATTTGAAAATGTAAGCGAAGCAAGCTGCAAAAATGCGTATAAGCCTTAGGTTGCTTAACAAATTTCTACAAATCCCAAGTTTATGCAAAAGAACAGCTCAGCGTAAGGAAAGCAGCTTGAGTAGTGAATCATTACAGCCCATTGTGGTGGTGCATGGTGGAGCTGGGTCTATAGACGATGCCAAGGTGCCGGGCATTAAGATTGGCATTAAGAGAGCAGCCCGCAGTGGCTACAAGCAGCTACAGCAGACGGGGAGCGTTTTAGACGCTGTGGAGCAGGCAGTAAAATCGTTGGAGGAAGATAGCCACTTTAATGCCGGGTATGGAAGCGCACTTACCTGGGAGGGCACGGTGGAAATGGATGCTGCCATAATGGATGGCACTGAAATGGAGGCCGGCTGCGTCTCTTTGGTCCGTGATATACAGCATCCTATAACACTGGCAAGGTGTGTCATGGAGAAGTCACGGCATAGCTATTTGGCTGGCGATGGCGCTATGCAACTAGCCCGAAGCGAAGGATTCGATATACTGCCCAAGGCGGCGCTGATTACAGAAAGGGCACAAAAATCTTTAAACGATTACAAACTACGCAGGAATAAATCGGGAAATAGCAGGCTCCCCATTCCTCCAGGTACCGTTGGTGCCGTGGCAATTGATGCCTTCGGCAATGTGGCAGCAGCGACATCAACAGGTGGCACGATGGGAAAACTACCAGGCCGGATTGGTGACTCGCCACTGCTGGGTGCTGGCACCTATGCAGATAACGAGATAGGCGCCATATCAACCACCGGACATGGTGAGACCATTATGCGTTACAATGTTGCCTCGCGCATATTGGCGCTGGTGCAGCACAAGAATTGTACAATACAACAGGCAGCCGAACAAGTGCTTCAAAAGATGACCTTGCGTTTTAAGGAAACGGCTGGCATAATAGCTATTGATCACCGGGGACAGCTGGGCATATACTTTACAACGCAACGCATGTCTTGGGCTTATCAGAAGGGAGAGAAGCTGCACAGCGGTATCCAAGCGGGCGACAACCAGATCGAGGTTGTATGCGACGAATCCTAAGCTGACAGAAGTACATAAATGGCGTTTTTATAATTCAATGTTTTCTTAATTTATTTACAAACTTAAACATACCTCGCAAATACAAAAAGCCAGCGGCAAAATGAAGATTATTTGTTAAACAGAGCAGCAATAATCGCAGCTACCGCACATCGCAAACAAACGGCTGCTCGAAGACTCCGCTTCAATGAAGAATCGCAGCGCCTGGGTGCAGCTGAGTTCATGCTCGTTGACCTTCTGCTGAATCAGTGCCTGCAATTGTGGCATCTCTGCGCTATGCTCAAAGTGTACTCCACACTCGCATGTGTACAGCGATTTGATGCGCTGCATCGACTTAATCAAGCATACGGGACAGATTAATGAAAGGACATTGGGGTCGGCATCGGGCTCAGTGTACAGTGCTTCCAAGTGCTGCTCCTGGAGGGCATACCATTCGTTGACATCGTTGAGGAGCTCCTCAAAGACATGCTGCTCCAATTGCAAATTCTGATCCAGCTCGTTGAGCTCTAAACGCAAAATGTCTTCCAGCTCCGACTGCAAACCAATTAGTTAAGTTAATCAATGAGTGTCTTTAGTTGCTCTAGTTACCAACTGCATTTTCCGATTGCCATCGACTTTGTCCTTGCGTGCATTTAGAATGCGAATACGACATTTCTGTTAAACAAATAAACAATTTGCATTTGTTTCCAAATAAGTATCTCATTTTATGGCTTGCGGCTTACCTCCCGAAGTAGTTCACGTAATTTTGGCATGCCCAAGCGTTGTTGTTTAGCCACATTTTGTGCGTGCCGTTTCTGCTCGACACTTGTATTGTAGACGGGACTGCTGGGGCACTGCATTTTATTAAATTCCCAATAATACCAATGAAACTTAAGGCTAGGCACAGAATGCGAAATGCGCGGGCGAGCACCACCAATCCCAGCTGTTCATTTATCGATAATTGATAATAATTTATCGAAATACAACACAATTGTTAACACGGCGCATCACAACACTGCCACACAGGGATGCTTTGACTATGTTTTGACATTCGGAACATGGCGTACTTCAAGCTTCCGCTCTTTCTTTCCCTTTCTTTTACCAACGTGCATAGTGTCGAGTAAAAGGTTAGTGTTACATTTTCAATTTTCCCAACGAGAACCGCTCTAAAATGTTCAAAATTTGTGCCTTAAACAGATGCCAGCCCCGGCCGCTAAGAAACCAGCAGCTAAAAAGCTGCCCGCTGTGCCGGAATCCAAGCTTAAGTTCAGCAAGAAACAAATCAGCAAGCGTGTTTCTGAGACGAAACGTCGCCTGAAGCGTGCCGCTGTCATTGCCCTGCGCAAGAAGGAGAATCTGGTGCGTGCCCAGAAGTACCAGAACGAGTACATCAAGGCCGATCAGCGTGAGATCAAGCTGCGCCGCTTGGCCAAGAAGCGCAACCAATTTTACGTGCCCGCAGAGGCCAAATTGGCATTTGTAGTGCGTATCCGTGGGTAAGTGAACTTGTCGCCAGTCAACTCATGATGTTATTGTTAATGTTAAATGTGCTTTGCAGTATCAACAAGGTTGCACCAAAGGTGCGTAAAGTGCTGCAGCTGTTCCGCTTGCGCCAGATCAACAATGGCGTGTTCATTAAACTGAACAAGGCCACCATCAATATGCTGCGTATTGCTGAGCCTTACATTACCTGGGGCTATCCCAATCTGAAGTCGGTGCGCGAGCTGATCTACAAGCGCGGCTTTGTCAAGCACAATCGCCAGCGTGTGCCCATCACCGATAACTTTGTTATTGAGCGCAAGCTGCGTAAGGCCCATGACATTCAGTGCGTTGAGGATCTGGTGCATGAGATCTTCACTGTGGGACCCAATTTCAAGTATGCCTCCAACTTCCTGTGGCCATTCAAACTGAACACGCCCACCGGCGGCTGGCGCAAGAAGGCCAATCACTACGTTAACGGTGGTGACTTCGGCAACCGCGAGGACAAGATCAACAGATTGCTGCGCAAGATGGTCTAAGGCAGAGTTTTGCAGTGTAATAGTTTAAAACAAAAACGGTCTGGCAACAGCGAAAGAAATAAAATTAACTCTTTTTATGAAAGTACCAAAATGCCGTTCACAAAATCAAGTGTTTTCACATTTCTGGTCGGAAAGCTAAGATACAAAATAAGCGAAGCGAAACAAGTGGAGACCTCCGTCTAGGCCAGGATAGCTGGGAGAATAAACGTTTCTGATAAATAATGAACTATACATTCATAAAAATAGTCTTGGAGCATTGCCATCTTCTATCACATTCATTTGTTGTATTCCCGGATAGTAACCGAGTGGGTTTCGTTATTCCGATTCCGGGCAAACTAATCTTCCAGCCCTGTAGCAGAAATTGGCTTTGTACTCGGTACGACCTGAATAAGAATATTTCAAACGAGTACCACCGACTGTCGAATACTCTTACAGGGCGTTAACAACTTAAACTCTCCTGCCTATCGACGTCTCTCCAGTGGATGTTCGCAAATCAGTTGAAGAACTCTTTGGCAGCTCATCAGTAATACTCTTTATTTGAAGAGAAACATTGTGTTATACAATCTTACATATATTTACATAAATCTCCAGTTTCAAGCATGTAACAGATGGATATTGAAAAAAGTAAAATACCTGCCTTATCTCTTGAGTCTGTGCAATTTCCAAACACGGTTAATGAAAACAAGTTGCATGTAATTGAATAATATATACACCAAACTTTATTTCTAATACAAGTGAGAAAAAATTGTTAAAATGCTCCGTTTCAAACGGCCATCTCCATTGGAATCGTCTTATCGGGATTGTAGCCAACAAGTTCAAGATCTTCGTAGCGAAAGTCCTCAATATTTGTAACCTGGCGCTTAATGTTGAGCTTGGGAAAGGGCTTGGGGCTACGTTTTATCTGCTGCTGCAGCGGTTCTATATGGTTGAGATAAACGTGAGCATCGCCTATGGTGTGGATGAATTCGCCGGGTTTCAGACCCGTCACATGGGCTATTAAATAGGTGAGCAGAGCGTAGGAGGCAATGTTGAAGGGAACGCCGAGACCCATGTCAGCACTGCGCTGATATAGCTGGCAGGACAATTCGCCCTTGGACTGCGAGACAAAGAACTGAACTAGGCAATGGCACGGCGGTAGCGCCATTTTGGGTATATCCATCGGATTCCAGGCGGACATAATAATGCGACGATCCGAGGGATTAGTTCGAATCGTATGTATCACTTGTTGTAATTGGTCAATACCCTGGCCGGTGTAATCGTCATCGCAAGTGCGATACTCGGCGCCAAAGTGACGCCACTGGAATCCATAAACCGGACCCAGATCCCCGACAGCCCGTTCGGTGTGGCCGCAGTTGTCCAGAAACTCGCGCGTGCTGTTAGCATCCCATATGTGGACTTTCTTTGCCTGCAATATCTTGGCATCGGTCTTGCCGGCAATGAACCACAGCAGTTCCTCGGCCACGCCTCGAAAGAATACACGCTTCGTGGTCAGCAGCGGAAACGAGTCACGCAAATCGAAGCGCATTTGGCCGCCAAATATTGACAAGGTTCCCACCCGAGTACGATCGACGCGCTTATCTCCATTCTTAATAATCCTGTCTATGAATAGCAAATACTGCTTTTCATCCATGTTCTCACAGATGGCAACATCTTTGGACTGTTCTGTCATCCGGTTATCCTGGTGATTCTCCTTCATGGGTTCTGACCTCTTGGTCGGCGAGATGTCCATTGCATTCCAGTCCATACGCCTTTTCAGCATGGCGGCTGAATCTTTGCTCGGAGATTCTGCATTTTTACAGGGGCTCACCATTTTTGTTTTGAATGAATGTTATATTCGACTTTCCGCAAAGAGCTTTGCTTGGCCTATGACAAATTCGCGCCAAAACCAGTCAAAAAGCGCGCAAAACTAAATTTCAAAATACAACCATGTGCCTGTTTTAAGATTTGCATGCAATATTGATAATAAAAACAAAATTAAATAAAAATATTTAAACATACATACTTGTGTTAAATATTAATATTTATTGTTTGCTCGTGCAACGTATTATCAATTGTAGCTTTCAATCTGAGAGAATACTTTGCCGAGAATAAAAAGCCTAACTACAGGCGGACGGGGGTATATGAAGCTATATTTTCGTGCAGGTCTAAAATATATAACAATTATGTATTGTAGCTCTTGAAAAGATATAAAAAGAATCAGCTGCTGTCCAACACAGATAGGTTGGTGTCTGTCATATAAGTTATAGGAGGTGTCACTATCGCCATGTTTTACATTCAGATAAGAAATACACGAAGAATAGCACTTCGATAAATTATATCATCGATACTATCGATAGTTTTGTATCTTCATGGTGGATTGTGCCCGACGGGATTTGAAAACCTTGAAAGGCAATTTAAGCCATAATTTTATAATAACTGCTTAAGATATTTCACTTTTTGGTTTCCTTTGCGAACTTTTCAGCAATAGATAAAATTACCGTATTTCTTAGTATACTTGATATACTTTATGTTAAATCTATCCTTAGGCACAAATAAAAAAGTCAACCTTTTTAAATTATGTTTATTTTCTTGCGATTTGTATGGAATTCAAAGTTGCTCGCATTCTTAACAATCTGTTTCAAAACAATTTCGAAATGGTCAGTAATACGCAGACAATTAACAATTGTTTGTGGGATGCCGTTTGAAATCAAATTAATGAAATGATTAATATATATTTTTTGCCTCACAGCTGGCAGTGTTTGCAATGCATTTGATAATAGTGAAAGATACAAAGTATTGCATATACTTTCACATGAAACGATCGCGAATAAATACAAAAGCAACGAAGTAAATGTGGAAACAGCAATCCGTTTACAAAATATGCCATTTGCTGGTAAATTGTTTTCAAAACATATGTGTGGTTTATAAAGCATTTTACATATGTACTTAGTTTATATGCTAACGTTATTATGCGCCATTGTCTCTGTTTTATAGATTGTGTTGATTTGTGCATTCCTCCCTACTGATGTGTTGTGGTTACATGTATATTCTGTACCAGGCGCTGACCCCAATACTCCTCCAGATTGAATGGCTTAAAATTTTTTAATTGATTATCAGATTCGTTGCAATATATAACGGGCGTGCCCTGCTCGCTAACCTGTAAGCAACCAAAGGAAATGAGAAAACATTAGCGTTAAGCACGATCGGAAAAAGTTGCCTGCCACAAGATGTTACAAATTGTTTTGCCGACTATATCCAGCACTTACTTTATTCCAAGCCTCGCGAATGTAACGTATTAATTCGTCGTGCTGCGATATGGGCACAGCCGGCGGCTGTTGTTGTTGTTGTTGCGACACCGCTGCATACAGCACATTAGTGTTTGTTGCCGCATTATTAATGCTATTATTGGAGTATTGTGTGCTGTGCGGCGATGTGTTTGTCAGGGATGCCGGAGATGGCGTAGATGACGACGACGTTGTCGATGAGTTTGCGTTATTATGGTGATGATGATTGTGTGGTCCGTTGCCGCTGCCTTGGCGGCGAATATAGGGATAACGTCTGTAATAATATTAGGTTAGCCAAATCAGTTTACCCCAACATCGCAATATTGCATTTGTGCACATATACACATCTACACGCACACAGCCGCAAACACTGTGTGTTTACTTTTTTCAATTCGTATGCGTCACGAGCTTCGCTTAGCATTAACTCCTTGTATGTGTCGTGGAAATATCAGGCTTACCCATTGTTGCGTTCCATTATGATTTTGTATTAATAAAAATATTGCTTTTCTTGGTTGTTTTTGTTTATCACACACGTCCCAATTCTATTATTGGGAGTATTGTGAGCTATTTTTTTCTTTTCGTTGTTGCATTTGACAGAAATATCGATAACACAGACGGTATCGATTTTGACAAACGCGTTGGCAGTGCCAAAAGTCGCCAGTTAACAGAATGCTAAAATAATTTAACAGCAGTCGTTGAATGAAACCGTTATATTTCACATTTTCATTTTACGTTTATTTCTATAAAATTCATAACATATATATTTTGCTCAACTGTTAATAATAAACGTAAAAAATAGCTGCGCATATGCATAGGCATATACTTACAATATAAAAAGGAAATGTCGAGTAACCATATAAAAATGTTTTTTTTTTTTTTTTACAAAAGAATTACCATATATAAGTATATAGTTCTTACTGAGCATTCTTAAACACAACACAATGGTATTTAATCAATTATCATTTAGACAATATGATCATCTCATATGTATTTTGATAATAAAACTACTTTTGTCTTTAACAGAATAAAATGCACATTTCGAGTTTCATATTTGTCGTTAAATTTGGCAGCACCAAGGAGAGGAAGGAAGGTAGGGAGGGAGGGCACAGAAAGTATAGCTGAATTCGTTAACTAACTCTATGCATTTGTGCTGCATTTTTAAATAATGCATTATTAATAACAGTTAGATTTGTGCTAACAGTTACAATTTGCTTAGAAACTATTTTGGCGACGCACTTTTTACGAATGAACTAAACAACAAATTTTTTATATACTTACAACATTCACACATTTCATATTAGTGCTGGAAAACGATCAAAAAGCTGAGCACTCTCGTTATCAATTGAAGTATTTCAGAGGAAGTCAATGTAATGGAAAAACTAACGTCCGATCATGTCTGAGATTGAGACTAAAATGCTTCCACTGATCGATTTGCTTTCCAGATCCACCAGGAAGCTAACATACATGTCATGCATCGACGGTCAGATTACAGATCATCGTCGCCAATGCCCTCGAATGCCTCATTGCGCACAGATGCCGCATTATCGTCATTGCGAAAGAATACGGCCGCAAAGGTGCGAGCCGTTGTCAGCTTGTGCTGCTGCTTGCAACGCTGGGCTAGAAACTTGACAGGCGGCGTGGTTGTCGCTGTTGCTGTTGTCGTCGAAATGCCCGAGGTGGATGTGCAGGATGAGGATGAGACGGAGCTGGGCGTCGATATGGTCGATTCCGATGCGCCTCGAGATGTGCTTGCCTCGTGCTCATCATCGCTGCCGCCGCTGATGCTACTGTCGATGTGCAGCAGTTCATCGACCATCGCCTGCAGCGACACAGACATGAGCATTGCCTGCTGGCTGGTGATGGTAATCCAGCGCAGAGTTTGCTTGGACATTAGATACTCAAAGGATAGTTGCAGTTGCGTCGGCTGATCCCGCGATTCGTACGTATTGTGCATGGCGCTGACCCGCCAGCAGCGCATGCGTGTGACTCTAAACTTTGTTTCGTAAATTTTAGTGCCACGCGCCGTGCGCAAGCTGAGCTCCCGATTGCCTATGGTCACCAATGCAGGGGTGTCCACTTCCGGATAGTCCACCTGTGCGGCGCCGAACTGTAGACAGCCATAGGAGGGCAGCTGACGCACAAGCTCCAAGTATTGCAAGGGTCGTGCCTGCATCTGCAGGCTGCACAGCTGTCGACGCATTTCGGGCGTACAAATAACCCACTCGCGGGCCACATCCGCCAGAGTTTGATGGTAAAGTAAGTTGAGCGCCACGCTGTTGCTCAGCAGCTTCGCATCCCAGCGCGCGTTCCAGTAGCAGGTGCGCAAGAGCAATTGACAGGGCTGCGCATGCAAGCGCGTGATAAACGGCGACTCAAAGTCCATCAGGCGGCGCAGCAGCAGCACAGCGGGCGGATCATCTGGCGAGGAGGAGGGCCCGTCGGCCGAATCCACCTTTCGCATGAGATATAAACAAAAATATTGCATTAGCTCGACCGGCAGCTGCAGCATGCGACACACGCACTGCAGCAGAGCGCTAGCATTCTGCTGCACATGACAATTGACCAGCAACTGTACGCCTCCACCTTCCGATCCCGCTGCGCTGCCACTATAAACCTCCACCTGTAGCTGTTGCTGCTCATCTTCTCTGCTCACCGTGCACTCGGCCAGCGCCGTTTCCAATTGGGCGCGCTGCAGAAACTGCTGCAAATAGGAAAGGCGTACTATACGCGCATCCTGTCCAATGATCTGCAAGTAGTGCTCAAGAGCAGCGCGTCGCGTCTCCAGCTGACTGTTGCTTAAAGGCAGCAGTCGCTTGGGTGGAAATGGTGGCAGGGCGGCGTCTGTGCAACGCCTACGCAGCTGTTCGTGCAGTGCGTGCAGCTGCTTGTAACGCAGGCAGCAGTGATAGTTGCCATTGATATAGATGTTGTACACCGTGTATGTGGGCGAGCCACCGCTTCCGTCCGCATATTGTTCCTGTGTGTCTGGTATTGAAAAATGCATTTTGTTGTAGTTGTCGCTGTTGTCGTTGTTGTGGGACGCTGCTGCTGCGTTCACTAGTTCATTGCGTTTCACTTGTGCGTCATTGACGTCTTTTGCCTTTTGTCGGCTGATTAGTCACTATGTTTTTATTTGTACATGTATTAATTTATTTAATTAAAGAAATTGCGATTGTGAGTTTTTTTCACCTACACGTTAGAGGTGAGCAACTCACTTTGGCACTATCGATTTCTAAGTATATATTCATCTATCGATATTTAATGCTAGCCCATGAAACGCTATTGAGATGGGTAAAAATTGAATTAAATTAAAATTTCATACAATTTGAATATCTAGATCCTCATTCATTATAATAATTAAATGTCTGCAAAAATTGGCTATTTATCCTACATATGTCGTATACTTAAATTGTTTATATACATATGAAATAAGGCATGCCTATCGATAAATTGAGCAGATTCTTAACTAAAACAATCGAATAGTTCAAATTTAAGCATAGGTTATTAATGGATTTGCGTTTTAAGCTGGCGCCAGATAAAAACGAATATGGGTTAATTTTAGTTTATGTTTAAAATGTTAATTAGCACTAACACACCAGCTCGTCTTTAATAACAGTTAAGTTTTGCCAGCTGAATGAGCAGCTGATCCATTAGAAACAGCTGAGTGCGAGACCAGGCAAAACGTGGACGCCACATAAACCACACATACGTATGTATATGAATATATACAATAACTACGAGTACGCAATATAAATTTATGAATGGAGTTGCCAAAACAAAGGCCACACCATGACATCGGAGCGCTCTTCGCAGACGCGCAGGACTTTGTACGCATCAGTGCTCCCATGGTCAGATACAGTAAGCTAGAATTTAGAAGGTTGCTTCGCCAGAATGGAGTGCAATTGGCCTTTACTCCCATGATGATTTCCGATTCGGTAAACAACAGCGAAAAGGCCAGGCAAAACGAGTTTACCACTGGCCCAGATGACCAGCCGCTCATCGCACAGTTTGCCGCCAAGGATGCAATGGAATTTGTCACGTCTGCGCAGCTCGTTTATCCTTATGTGGATGGTGTCGATCTTAACTGTGGCTGCCCACAAAGTTGGGCCATTGCCAAAGGCTACGGCTGTGGTCTGTTGCGCCAGCCAGAGCAAGTTCGGGATGTTGTCCAATGCTTGCGGCGAACGTTGCCAACGGATTTTAGCGTATCGGTCAAGATGCGTTTGTTGCAAAGCAGCGACAGCCGGACATCATTGCAAAGAACGATCCAGCTGGCACAGCAACTGGAGCACTGTGGTGTCACATTCTTGACGTTGCATGGACGTACGCCGTCACAGAAGCATTCCAAGGACACGCTTAACGTTGCGGCCATGGCAGAGGTGTGCCAATCGCTGCAAATTCCGCTTATAGTCAATGGTAATGTGGAAAGCTTTCAAGATGCATGCGAACTGCATGCCAAGACACATGCAGCGGGCGTTATGGCTGCACGTGGATTACTCGCCAATCCGGCGCTCTTCAACAGCGACTATCCGCAGGCCACAACGACTCCCAAGGCCTGTGTGCAGCAGTGGCTGGACATCGCCGAGTCGGCTGGTGACCACTTGCAGTTTCAGTGCTTCCATCACCACTTAAGCTTCATGTGGAGCAGCGAAATGAAACGTGCATTGCGTGTCCAGTTCAATAGTCTGAGCAGCAAATCGCAAGTGCTGCAGTTTCTGGCCGAGCACTATGATCTGCGTCCAAATGCCACCAGTTCAGCGCAGCCGGCAACCTACACAAATTGTTCGTACTCCCATTTCACACCGCCCAAACATGCCCGGCACCTGGCTGCCGAGGCGGAGGAAAGCTGTTGGAACTCGGAGAGCGATGGCAAATATTTTACAGAGTTTAAAACCCAACAACAGTCCCGCGAAAAGTTGGAGGATCTCGACCTAGGTGGTCTGTTTGTAGACGAGGACTGATGTTTGTAAAATAATTAAGCTAGTAATAAGGTTACTTGTGGCACTGAATGTTTTCAAACTAAAGAAACTAAAGTGGTCTGTAAATATTGTTATTTTCAATTGTGTTGCAAAATGTTATTTTCGCCAATTCTAACAGAGTTACTTAACAGCGCACTGTTAGAGCTTCGTGGCGCACGTTGCCAAACAGCGAATGTAAATTTCCATGCTCCCATTTAAGTTTTTTGCACGCTGCAGTTTTTTCCTGCCGTTACTCAACTCTTAAATGTGTTAATGCCTTTAAGGGCATTTTACATGTAAGTACCGTCGCCCATATAGGCGAATATTGTAACTTAAATTGCTATTTATCGATATTCGATAGCTATCAAAAGTTATTGGTACATAAAGAGTTGCTCATCACTAAATACAAAGAAAGAAACCAAAACAAAGCTTCGAAAATGCGTCGCCGGGAACTACAAACTATACAGCTGAAGCTCTCAGAGCTAAAGGAGTATGAACAGGCCAAACTAGAGCGTGCCAAGGCTCGACAGCAGGTGCCATCGCCACGCACTCCCACACCCACCTCGGACAGCGACATCATGTTGCTGCCGTCAAGCAGCGTGCCGACCATTTTGCTGGCCAACAACAGCACCAACGCGGATGATGAGGCTCAGCCAGGTGCCAAGGACAACGCCACATAAAGCAACATACTCAACAGTTTCGCTTAAACTATATGGTAAGTTGACATTTATAGTTAAATACATACATAGTTCACATTTTACATTAGTACTCATTATTGAGGCTGCTGCCATTGTTGTTGTTGTTGTTGTTCTGAAAACGCACCGTCTCAAAGCCATCGACGAGTATTTCACGATCTTCGGTTTGATGGCGCTCGCGCAACCACTGCTCCCGCACCGGCACATAGCGTCGCAGTCCCGGCCACTTGGGCCAGCAGCGTCGCTTATACAGAAGCCAAATCAGTGACAGGGAGCAGCCAAACAAAAAGCAAATCACGAATATGCTAACGCCATGTACATGCGAGTGAGTCACCACGTCATCCTGTTCCTCTGCTGGTTTCTTCATCACTGCATCATTATCGATCTGTGGTTTGTCAGTCGCTTTTGTTGCTGGTATCTTGCTCTGCTCCTTGTTGCACCACGTGACAGGCACATAGCTTGTGATTCCATCACCAGCCAGCGAGTGGACGCGTACGGCGCACTCGTTGTAGGTGCCGTTCAATTGGGCTGCATGCACATAGTTCGCCTGGGCATGAGCTCGTCGTGTCAGGCAGCTTAGGTGCGTTTCTGTTAACTGCTCGGACACATTGTTGCGGTAGTGGAGAACGTAGTTGACAATCACCCCGTTCGGCTGTACCGGCTCTGGAAAGCGAATTATGTACTCCGTTGTCTTGGGCACACGGCATGCGGTCAGTTTCAAAACCAGATCCGCGCCCAATGTGAAATTTGTGCGTTCGTTCAGTATCGTTGAGCTACTGCAGCCAAGCGAGTTGCATGCCTGCAGTTGCAGTGAGTACAATCGATATCGCTCCAGCTTGCGCAGCTCGTACACCGTTGTATTTGCCGCTAGGCGTAACTGCTGCCCAGGCTTTGTCTCCGGGGACGGACAGTTGCCGGGCGCATCCAGGTTGCAGCGATACATTGCGGCCATTTCTTCTACAAAATGCCGATCATCGGCCAGTTCCGCCCGACGCGCACAGCATTCGTCGTAGTCAAATTCTTCTAGCGAACGCCAACGCACCCCGTCCATGTCCTGCCACTGATACGCCGGTTGCCGACAGTAGTCGCGCTCATCAATGTAGGCCGCATCGTCGGTCAGCTCGTGAACGCTCAACACAAAATAGTCATGCTCCTGGCCGCCTAGGCGCAGCGTCAGCATATTGTCCGTTTTCTTGGTAATGGCCAAAGTTGGAGGCTTTGGTATGTCCATTTGGGTTTCCACGTAGATCATATCGCTACGCGCTTCGTGCTGGACATCGCCACCAAAGGTGCGCAACAGGCAAGCATAGCGTGTATGCGGCTCCAGTTGCTCCAGTCGATAGCTGTAGTGCGTGCCATTCTCTTGCAGGTCGTCCACAAATAGCAACAGACGCTGCCAATTGATGCGCGTACAGACGGGCGCCTCTAACTCACTCTGTTCCGCATAAATTGTGCCCAGCGGCACTGTCCTGTAAATTAGTTCCAACTCCACGCTCATCTGCGATTTTGGCCAGCTTAGCTGCAGCGTACGATGGGAGCGTGCCTGTAAAGATGGAACAACATTTTAGGTCTCTTTCATCACACATCTTTATAATGAAAATCGCATAGAAAGGCGTTCTTCATTTAGTGGGAGAAAAGCTTAGTGGTCGGTCATGTAGGTTTCTGTCTGTTTCAGGCAGATAGTGCTCACCTGGACAGACAAGTGCATCTTGGCCGGGCCGCAAAGGACTTCCTGATCGCTGGTCTGCAGCGAGTCCAACACCTTGTCGTGTATTACGCTCGCCTGGAAGTCTTTCATATGCTTGTTGCACAGCTTATTGTTGCGGTGCATGAACATGCCGCCATTAACGAACTCCAGCTGCACCGCCGGCTCCCACAAGTCGGTCAAATGCTTGTTATCGTACAATATAAAGGCGTAGTGTCGATTCTCTAGCGGATCGCCGTGTATGCGTTGCAGATTGCTTAAGAACTTCAAACTACTCAGCTGCGAGGAGCTAAATAGTTGAATAGACATTAGATGGAAATATGTTTATGATGCTTGGACGGAACACGCACCGGTAGATCTTGAGATGTCCACGTATCTCACGTATGCTGCTGAGACTGTGCTCCAGCTGCGCCTCGTTGACTTGGTTGCGTATGGTGATGATGAGGCTGCCGTTGACAATCTGGCAGCCGCGCAGCTCATCTGCATCGGCCAAATTGTATATGGCAATCATGCCATCGGATTGCTCCGCGGAACAGACACTCACGCATGGCTCCAGCGGATCGCAGCGCACGCACTCCGACCTGGCATTGGCCTTGTGGCCACTCGGGCAGAAGGCGACGCACTTACGATCAAACGTAAAGTGGCCATGGTGGAGCACACACTCGTCCCGGGTGTAACAGCGTTGATACTGCTCCAGCACATACCTGCAAACGGACTAACTCTAAGTGGCAATCAAAAAGACGCCAAGCCGGCGTGGCTCAGCCCCTCACTCACTTGTCGGGCGGGCAACGTTTCACGCAAACTCCGGCATTGGTTAGTCCGCGACAGACAGCACAGCCCGCGGCTGTGGAATTGTAGCAGCCACCCAGGCACTCCTCGTGGCAGCTTTGTACATTTCTGTGGAGCAAAGGGGGAAAAGCAGAAATAAACGAATTCAATTTGTAATGTTTCTTTTGCGGAGCTAGTTATCTTCTTCAAATGCTGCTTCTAAGTTCAGACACATATTTGGGTGGTAAAATTAAAAAAAAAATTATCTTCCAACATTTTTTTTTTAGTTTATCAAACATATATATATATTTTTTAATATTTAATTTTGGGTTTGCTTTTGAAACCTTGTCCATGGCTTCAAAATTTACTCTACCTGTGCTGATATAACCTATATAGCTGGCTGATTCTTGGCATATTTTCAAAAAATTATGGGCTTGGGACAACTCTTTTGACTCAAAGTAAAAATATTGGAGTTCCGGCTAGCCAGCCCGTTTTACAACTTAGTTAAACAATAAGAGAGATAACTAAACCCAATTTTCTTTTTGTACTACTGCGAATCTGCTTCTAAATGATGTGAATTTTGTTTAAATGAAAGGAGCTGACAGGAACAGAAGAGATCCTAATTCGAGAAGCTCTCAAAATAAACAGAATATACTAAGGTCTCAAAACTGTTGTCCAAGTTCCGTAGCTGCTGCTCGAATTTATGAAAACAAGTCAGCTATTAAATCGAAAAATTAAATGCATCTGCTTACCGATCATAATGCACCACATTATCATTCTCGAAGCGCTGGCACGTTAAATTTGACCAGCAATAGTTGGATGCACAGCCCCTGCAGGAGGCGCGTTGTCTCGTGCAGTTGTTGGATCCAAGCACAATGTGATTCTCGCCGGCGCTCAATGTGAGTCGATCCCAGTTGACCTGCAAAGCAACAGCTGAGTGAGCACATCAATTGGCCAATTCACATTACCTACTCCATCCAGTTGGCAGAGCTTGGGGCAGCTACCGATGTAGACGTGTCCGCGTTGAATGGCCACCAGCGATTTGAATTCCAGCTGAAATTGTCAAATGGAAATTACCAAATATGTTTATGCTCTTCCCGAGCCTTGCCCCAGCCAAGCTTTGATTGTTTGGTTTTAATCTTTATATTATATATTATAAACGTCGTTGTGTCCGTTTCCACTTACCAGCTGTAAATCGGGCATGCTTGTCACGCCCAGGGCATAATTAAGGAATAACCGACGGCCGCGTATCACAGTTAGATTGGGAAACATATGCCGTATGCCAGTCAAGTTGCGCACTTCAGTGAATATCATAAAGTCCGTGATCTCGCGCAATTTGGGAAACGAATACACGCTATAATTGCAATTTTGACTGGGCAACAGCGTAATCATCACATAGCCGGTAACCACTGTACAGTTGTCCAATAGACTCATGTTGCTGCAGTTGTTACGTATGTCAATGCTGGTGCACTCCCTGAACTCGGCCGTCGTATTGAGTAGCGTGGAGCCCATGGTCAAGGCGGCGATGGCAGCAAGCACTAGCAACATGTGCTCAAGTTTTGGCAACATGTTGCCAATTGTTTGATATTTGTGCGTGCCTATAATTGTTGCTGAGACCGTTGTTCTTGTTGTTGTTGCTGAGACTGTTGTTCTTGTTGTTGTTGCTGCTGCTGTTTACTTCGGCGTCTTTTCAACATTGCTCAGCTTTCTGCTCTATCATCAGGTTTGTTTATATGGTGTATTTTACAGTTATTGCACGCTTGCCGTTTCTCTCGCTCCTTAACACTGTTTGCCTAATTAGCGCGTTGCGATGGCTTTGCGATCGATCCCCCGAATTCCCGATTAGCCGCAATTTATGTGTTTCATACGCCGATATTTTCCACACTATCTCCAACGTAAATCGCACAAAGGGTTTCAGCTAATTTTTGGTCACTGTTTTTTTTTTCGCTTAGTTGTCTAAAAATTCGCACAAACAAACACACACACACACACTAACACAGCTAAAAACAGTTGTTGCAGCCCAAACTCAACAACACGGCGTCGATTTTACTTCAAATGACGTGCTTAAGGGTGAGCCACGAATTGATCTGATTTCATTATTGCTGTACTTTAAGTGCCGAGTCTTTCCGTTGGTAAGGTTGCCACTTTTTTCGGAGCTTAAGTTTTAGTTGGATAAATTTGGAGATGCAACTTATGCTGAAAACTGAAGGAATTTTTAAATCACCGAAATCATAAATGAAAGACCTTCAGTATGAACATATAATTTGAGAAAAATGTTGAATAAAAATCGTAGCACTAATCAGCTTTATAAACTTTTAATTTAATCTGCAATTTATTGTTTCCCGGTTGTCGCTATTAAGAAAATCGAGCAAATGGACCTAGATCAATGATTCATAATAGGTATTATTGACTTTATCTTTATATGAGGCCATCTATATTTTATATTTTTATCGAATATATATATGCGATACTAGATTTTCAAAAAGTTGAGTTGCCTCTGCCCCAAAAATTAATAGCATTTATTTTGTTTGTATCCTTAAGCAAAACATTTGTTTGTGCAATACTTTGGCGCAAATATTGCTGATAAGCCGCATTCAATAACAGAAAATCCCTAGGGTCTTCAATTGTTTGAGTGCCCTTTAGGGCCTAGTTGTCGGAATCTGTAGCTCTGCTGCGACTTTATAATTATACTAGCGGGTATAGCCCGGCCTTGCCCGTTTCACGTATAAAATAAATTTTCTCAAAATGCTTTAAAAATGGACAAACTTTCATACAAATGTTTTCCGCCAATTTACCACTGTTCCGGGTGGAATTTCCCAAAACGCTTTAACATGTATTTATTAAGTTTTTATGTAGAGCTTTGAAAAAAAGTTTGAAGCAAATTGGAAACAGCTTAAAATTGCACCGAAAAAATCTTAGAATTGCACTTTCCACCGTGAAAGCTTTAATAATAAGGCGAAATGTCACCCAACAAATCTTTGACCCCCAATTCCACCAAGAAGGAATAGGAATTTCCACACTTGCGGGTAAAATTTCACGAAACCACGTCTTGACGTGCACGATAGAAGATCGTATTACTTACAAAATAAATTATGGTATTTTAATTTAGTTGTTTAAAGTTTAATAGAATTACATTGATCTAACAATGTTGAATTTAAAAAAAACTATTAAACCTTTAATCCGGTGGTAAAACACTTTTTCACTTAAATAAACAACATAGAAAAATAATTTTAATTTTTTTTTTTATAAACGGGTGTATTTGAATAAAATTAATAATTAATTATGTGTCACTTAAAAGCTTAACAAATTTTTGAATATTTGCATTTTTTTTTCAGATTGCCATCATCACAGGAGGCAGACGATTTTTTGGACACTTTAATATTTATACCAAAACTCGAAGGTTTTGACAAAACCTTGAAATAGCATTTAAAACTTTAGTTGTATTTAATTTGGTACGCACTGTATGCTTAAGTTGAAAGAATTCATTTAATTTTATTTAAGATTCAGCTCGATCATGATGTTTTATATTATATTTATAATAAAAGAAACTGTGACTTTCGATTTCCCGTGGAACGTTCAACAAGCTTCAGAGAGATATTCGCGTCGATCTCGATGGCACGACGTTCAATTGCCGACTGTTGTCGGCCAGTGGAAGGAAGCCAAAGAGTCTGGGGCTGTCGTGGAGCCCGTGGAACGTAACGATCTGTGCGAGCCATCAAATTGATTTTTTATTTAGTGCCTACCCGCCGCAACCCGGGCTACACTGCGCGCCGTGGCTGCGGAATGTGCGCGGCGTGCACTCTTACGGCATTCGAAGGCAGGCCGTAAATTAATTAAAAGCGTTTGATTTGTCGTCGATGTCGATTGAACAATGTTAATTTGTCAGCTCGGCAGCTGGGCCGACGACACTTACATAATGGCGCACAAATCGAATGTAATTACAACGAACTAAATAAAAAAATATTCGCTCAAGGTTATAATTTCTCTCAGTGCACTGGCAGCCTTGCCTTTCCATTTGTCCGGCTGCTGTTCTTGGCTCTTGTTGCTCTGCTCCTGCCAAACAGCCAGCTGATTTGCTTGGCTCATAAAAACAGCTGACTCCAATTAGCCACATGGCACCGACATTACGGGACCTACACACACACGCACACAAATCAAGACTGACAACTCCCCATGCATCAAAGCAGCTGAGACCAAAAGCTATTAACGTTAACGAGAGAGATGAAAGATGGACTAGGGGGAATAAAAAGGGCTTTAACCAGAAAACAATTTTCCAGCTGGGCAAAACTTTTTAAAAGCGCAATAAAAGGATGCAAAAAAGTTTCGGACAAGTATCGGATTCTTTTAAGAGCAAGAAATTATGAAAATAAATTATAAGAAAATGTTATTTGCCATTTAAAAATGCTTAAATAATATTTTATGGGCTTAAGCTCGCATGCGTTCCGCTTTCCTAAAATGACACATAAATCAAAAATATTTTTTTCATATTTTATAATTGATCATACATATGTATCTATGACAGCTATCTAGTTCGAATAGCTCCCAAGCGGACAATTCCGGAAATAATTGATTGAACATTGGCTTAGACTTGGAATGTAGACAAATATAGTTTTGGAAGTCGTTTTTTGTTTTTCTATAAAAATGTACAATTAAATTCCGTAAAAGTTCACTCAATTTTCGAAAATATATAAATAACAAGAGGTTCTAGTCGGGAGCTCCCGACTGGGGGATACCCTGAACTCTGCTTCCAACACCAAATGCAAATATATATACCATTCTAGAAGCTATATGTCAAGTTTGGTGACTCTAGCTCTTATTATTTACCAAAATTGCTCAAAAAACAGGAAGTAGATATAGATTTTTATTGATTACTTGGAAACGAGGCAAGTTATCGATTATCGGAAACAAACTCGATCTGCGCGGGAACTAGGAGCATCTACATCTAATATTTTAAGTCTCTAGCTCTTATAGGTTCTAAGATCCTTGCGTTCATACATACGGACGGACAGACAGACAGACATGGCTAGATCGACTCGGCTATTCATGGTGATCAAGAAATACTTTATGGGGTTGGAGATGGTTCCTTCTGTCTGTTACATACATTTGCATTTTGAACAAATACAATATACCCTTTTTACCCATTTTCAATGGGTTCGGGGTATAAAAATGTTGTGTGCTGTTTTCTCGGCAACGTATTATTGTTGTTTTTTCCGAATGAGAACTTTATGTTTGGAGGCCCCGTTTCTCGTGTCAAAGTTCAATTAATTCAATTAAATTATTTGTGTGCGTGTAGGTTATATATGGCCCGACGCATATGAACCCATCGCCATCAATTTACATAAAATGAACACGCTCTCGTTTAAATATCAGAAAAATAGTTTAGGTTACTTTGCGAAATAAAACATATACCGATTCGACATACATATAGAAGTACCATATATTGATGTACATTTAAGTTTAACGCTTAGGTTGGACGTGAAGGTTGTCCTATTCCGGTGGCGTGTTGTCATGTATCCACTCCTGGAAGTAGACCAAGCTCGTGTAGACGCTGGGTATGCGTAGTCCGCCGCAGTTGTCGGAGCCAAAGGACATGATGCCGATCTGCAACGAAGGGGCAAAATGATAGAATCCACTGAGAATTCATCAGTCGATCAATACCTGTGAGAAGATGCCGTTCTCCTGGATGAACAATGGCGCACCGCCAAAGCCTTGACACACATCCTTGCCCTCGCCACCGGCGCACATCCATTGGCCCTCAATTGAATTGGGCGATTCGAGTGCGCCCGTTGAGCCATAGTTGCGCAGGCACAGATCCCAGCTGGTCAGCGGTACGTCCAGATGCGACATCTCCGGCTGGCGTATGCTCGACGTGGACATCTTGCCCCAGCCGGCAATGGTCGCCCGCTTGCCCACCACCAAATTGGCGCGTGTCTTCTGCAAACAGATCGGCTGCGTGGCCACTGCAGAGAATATGAAATCAAATCGGTTCAGTTCACAAGCCGCAGCAGACACGTATCGGCCATTAAAGGAAAAGGAGGCTGGTCTCCGACTCGCAACGTTGTTGCATTCACCGCCCCGGCCTTATTGATTGATCTTACGCTCACGTACGCCCATAAAATATTATAAAGCCATAAAGCCACCTGCAAACAAGCTGGCCAACAATTAAGGTAACGCCTCCCGTTGGCTGTTTGCGAGTTGCCTCGCTCCAGGCTCCTATTTGCTCAGATTGCAATGATATTGACGCTTTAAGATTCAATTTCAATTTATGATTTTAACGAAAACATCTGAAGGCTGTGCATTCCTTTCGCAGACACACACACACAAGCAGCTTGAACGTGCACGCAAAACAAGTATATCAAATCACAGCTATCAAAACGTTAATTATATGTTCAATCATTTCAGGGCGAGGGTCGCAGATCATAGGAGCATTTTAATAAGAAAACATGCAATTATATAAACATAACCACTTTTTTAAAAATCAGTTAAAGTTTCCTTATACTTGGTATTCGTCAAGAAATTTTAATTCAAACCAATCTCAACTCACAGATAAAAACTATTTTATGAAACGGAACATACAGAACATATAAACTTCAAGGATCGGAATAAAAATGTTTAATATTAATTAGTTACTGATTTGGAAAATAATTCATAGATAATTATAATATTGAAAAAAATGATCTGTTCTCTTCGTTTTTAGATCTTATAGTTTTCCTATCAATAAAGTTTTGTAGGCCACATTGAAATTTAAAATTCTCTTATAGAACTGTTATTTTACATTTCTGGACTTTAGAAATTTCGAACGCAGCTTAAAGAAATTTTACATATAATATAAATAAATATAAATATATAAAAATCCAACTTTACTCCTTAAAAATAGTTGCTATTAATATCGTTTTTACTGAATGGTTCAATTTAAGAATTTTAAGCAGAGAAAACCTAACCTCAAACGCAAGCTTATCCAAAGTCCAAGCTTATTGAAGTGTGTCTAAAATCGAAAACTCATATTGGGTAGATGCGCGTTTGACTTATTACTTGCTACACTAAGCACACACCAGAGCTTGTCGCTGGCCAATTAAGTTAACCCCGGAACCCAGCCCCTTCCCGGACCCGGGAATGAAGCCCTAACCTCAAATTATCAAACATGCAATATAAGAGACGTAGTTGACATTATTGAACTTGGCTGCGAGTGCGACTCGAAAATATCACAGAGCAAAACGATTTTTAATTAACGTTGACACTGCGAAGCGTAACCAGCCCCCACTTCGAGTACCCGGCCCCGTTCCCGTTCCCCGCTTACCCGAGTAATTGAGCGGTGTTTTGAGCACCAGCAGCGCAATGTCATGATGATATTGGCCTTGCTTATAGTCTGGATGCACAATCACATGGCTGATGGCATGATTCACAGACCGTGGTGCACAGAAGCCAGTGCTGGCGCAGTCCGGATCACTGGAGGTGTCATACTCGCCAACGCGCACCGATGAGCTGCAGGCGAAAGTTTAGATGCAACGCGTTAGATACATATATGGACATGAGCATAACGATTGGCATACTTACAGCCGGTGGCCATCGGCCTTGGCCAGCGCACAATGGGCGGCGGTCAGGATGACGCGCCGGGCAATGATCGAACCTGCACACGGATAGGCAAAGGCGCCCGTGCTTATGTCTGTAATGGGTGACTTAAGGACCGCCGATCTGTTTTAATTATTTGTTTGATATTCACTTACGCTTGAAGCCGACGCGTGCCACAAAAGGATACGAGCCGAGTCCCTTGTAAAAATGACCCTGCACAAGCGACTTGCCGCACACCTGGTTCTTCTCCAGCGGACTGCTCGGGCAGCATACGTAGGGCATCTCCTCGCCACCGCCGCAATAAAGCGACTTATCACCGTAATAACAGTTTTTCGCCACCTCGTAGATCATTGCCGTGCAGTCGTGCAGCGGCGTACACTCGGTGCCAAAGGAGCACTCCGTATTCGAGCCCTGGCCCCCAACGTAGGAGCGCGCGGCCACCGAGCGGGAGGCACTCGCATTCCCATTGGACACCTTTGCGTAGGACGCTGGAATAACTAGTTTTTCTGTGGAGCAATAAAAATGTTTTCTCAGGATTAATTGGTTAAGTCTTTTTTCATTTTAATTATATCTATCTAATGTTATTCCCAATAAAGGAATTATATATATTATAAAATGATAAGGATTTTGCATGATTTGGATAAATTTTGGTCTGTTTGCTTAATGTCCAAGAATTTTATTAAAAAACTGTTCCTTAATAAACTAAATATATATCAAAATAAAAAGGGACTTCTGCAAAGTTTCACTAAGATAGCTTTAAAACTGAAAGACTAGTTCGCATAGAAACAGACAGACGGACAGACGGACATGGCTATATCATACTATACTGATCAAGAATATATATACTTTATGGGGTCGGAGATGTCTCCTTCTATGCGTTACACATTTCACGACAACATTATAATACCCAATACTTTTATTAAATAATATATAGCACATGCATCTTAGCTCATAATAAGGCTTTTTATAAGAACTTTTCCTTAATTAACTAAATATGTACCAAAATTAGGTTATATATATTATAAAATGATAACAAGGATTTTGCATGATTTGGATAACTTTTTCTCTATTTGCTTAATACCCAAAAATGTTATTAAATATTATTTTTTTTTTAAAACTTGTCTTCATAAACTAAATATATATCAAAACCAGCATTATATATATATATTAACTATTTAGTTTATAAGGGAACACTAGTATTCAGGGCAAATCCATGTGCTTTTGAAAATAATTACACAAGAAAAATTCCAAATAATATTTCCTTGGATAAAACGAAAGTAAGAAAAAACCTACCAAATTCGCCGGCTTCTGTTCGTATGCAGGCAAATATATTATAAAACACGAATAATCGGTAAAGCGATCGCATTGCTATTTCCCTGGGCAAAACACTTGTGCGTGATTCAAAAAAATTATATATGCTATATCCACAATAAATAGAGCTCTTGGCGTAACTCCCGTTCCAGGTGAAGTTCTATTAGCTCCGATCCGTGCGCGTTCACACAACTTTTTCGACTAAAAGCACAAAATGTTGGATCTGGCCAGTAAAGATCGCGCCGCCAAATGAAAACGAAATTTTATGGCCAGTTAGGGGGGGGGGGGGCTGCTGGCGGTTGTTACTAACTGATTTTTATGACAGTTTGGTCTCAATTCGCGACCATTTCCAGGTTGTCGCTGTGTTTATTTATATGTAGATAGTTTCTATGACTGCGATACCCGGGCACGCTCTGTGCCTAAAATATGTGTGATATGTGGATCATAGTTAGTTAGATGTTAGCGGCTTTTATGCATGTGGCTAGCTGCAGTTTTTATTGCTTTGCCCGCCACACACAATAGAAATGTGGTTGGCACTTACATATATATGGTCATATATATATAGATATATATAGGCATATAGATGTTATAGATAGACAAGGCAAATGATGCGGCGGTTAGTTGCACTTTTTTTCGCAATTGTAAATAATTTGTAAGCTATAATTATTCAGAATTCATTCAACATTTGAACATTAATTTTTGAGTGCGCTGCGGCTAGTTTTCCAAGTTTTCGCACAACTTCTAGATTCAACATCTGAAGTACAAATATTTCAAGAACAAGTAATGTTAATATATTTATGGAAATAAAGATTTGTAAATCTGCATTAGACTAATTGGAAATTTTAAAATAATTGCCAACTGGCAAACAAAATGGTTATTAATAATATTATATGAGTTCTGACTCTTGACTAACTAAAACTAAGCTGTGAGAACAGTATTTAGTAAAGATCTAAAATGTATGGCTTTTTTTTTAAATATTAATACAGCTTCCGCATTTCAGTTTTATTATTTTAAATAATTATATTAGACTGTAAATTTAATTTTGTAATTAACAGGAAAACTCTTGGATTGTAGCGCACATTTCACTTCCAGTCAGCCGAAACTTTCTTCGGGCTGCGAGTGTGCTGTTATTTAAGTTAATTTTACTTGTTTTTTTTTTTTTAATTATAATACACATATTATGAATGAGATCATTTTGATTTGATAAGCGGCCGACTGACCAGAGAGACGGTTCCACTTTTTTAAGCATGAAAACAAGCGCGACATTAAACGCACATTAAAATGTTTTATTGCACAAACAACAACAAATGCACGCATGTATATAGGTGTGCGTGTGTGTGCGTGGAGATACACTAATGTATGTATGTGCATTAACAAATGCTTGTACTAAGCCAATTTGTTTTCTTTTTTTTTTTTGGTTGTATTTAATGGTGAATTTTACTTTCATTGCGATTAACATCATTTATCGCGCTTTTACAAAAAAAGAAAAACGAACGACTGCTGGAAATGATTTACACTTTACTATGGACACGTTTTTAACATGGGTTAAGTGTACGTCACTCAGTTTGTTTCATCGCCGCTGTCCAGCAATTGGTCGTCTTCCTTGAGGTCCTTGTCCTGGGCTGCTCCACTGCCGCCACCCAGCTGGGCCAGGGCACTGCGCACCGCGTCCTCGTAGTAATCACAGCGGGCGGACAAGTTGGAGCTACAACTCACGCTGGACACAATGCTCGACAGGCTGGCACTCGACTCGCTGGCATTGTTCTCCATGGAGGTGCTGCTTTGCGCACCGGATAATTGCCGTCGGCGCTGGCGCTGCTGCTGCAGTGCATCATACACATAGTCATAGTCGTAGTTGCCCTCGGGCCTAGCATGGAGCGGGGTGGGAAAGTTGTGCAGCACCTGGCGGAATACCTCATAACGATCACGTAACTGACCGTCCACCTCCTCGCTGCATCGCTCCTCCGACTGCAGGGAGTGCAGAACCGAGTACATGAACACGCGATTGGCAATGTGGCAGTCGGGCAAGAGGCTACGCTCCACTCCCTGATTGGGACACATGCCGATGACCGGATGGTGCCAGACACAAATACCGTGGGCGGGGCCTGATTATGAATGCAATAACGCCTTTCTTTTGCGGACAGCTAACTATTTTTTTACAAAAACAACAAAAAAAAAAAACTTCAATTTAAAACGAGAGGTTAATTTTTCATATACATATATTAACTAAATCAACACACGAAATAAACTGGGACAGCTTTGTACAAATATTACATAATTAATTCGAATTCTAAAGCATAAAACAATGCCAACTAAAAAAAAATAAATAAAGTAAATACAATAAATAAAGGCGGAAGTATTAACATTTTTGTACCATGCTCAAATATCCAAGAGTAATTAGTTTTAATTGACGGAATTCAATACAAATAAATGATCAATTAGATTATAAAGTGAAAATATGCGTATTCTTCAACTTGTTTGCATTTTTTATAACATTCCAAAATAATACTTCTCTGGATTAAGCATGTTTTTGTAAAAAATGCATTAGATTTTTTATTTGTTTTCCTTCTCTTCTATCTCAGAGTTGGGTGTGTACCCTTCTCCCTGATAAGTCCCATAGATATGCCTTCAGATCTGTACATTTTTGCAAATTTTTATATGCCATTAAAACCTAAGTACAGTTAAACGACAAAATGGACAATAAACGTGCTTAAACTGCCATAAAATTGCCGAAATAAGTGAAATTAAACAGCGTATCCGCATTTTCTAGTACTTAGTTGTATTATACTTTATTGAAATACAAAATGTAATCGAATGTTTAGGCATTTAGGTATAAATGGAATATTAGTAATGAATATTCAATTATAACAAAAAAAAAAGAATAGCAATACGTGCGTGATTAACGCCAGCAAGGACACACGTAAATTTGCTCATAAATAACTATTACAAACACAAACAATGGGGCATAATTTTAAGACATTGGGAAAAGAAAAAATAAACTCAATTGAAAAATATAATATGATATATGCATGTAGTTATGCATGTGTTGATGCTTAAACATTTAGAAAGACAGTTATGGGGCAATGATCGCTGCCCAGGCAATGGCTGCGCATCACATTGTCCACGATGCGCGATACGAAACGCTCCGACACAAGGCAGTAATCCAAACGCCAGCCAACGTTTCGGGCACGCGCATTGGACATGTAGGTCCAGAAGGTGTACGCACCGGTGCGCTCCGGGTACAAATGCCTGTAGGTATCCACATAGCCAAGGGCCAGCAAATCAGTCATCTTTTCACGCTCCTCCTTGGTGAATCCAGCGTTACGTGTGTTATTTTTGGGATTAGCCAAATCAATCTCTGTATGCGAAACATTCATGTCGCCACAAATGACAACGGGCTTCAGTGCATCCAATTTTTGTACATACGCCTGGAATAGTTGCTCCCAGCGCATGCGCATCTCCAAATTAACCAGCTTGCGACCCGAATTCGGTACATACACATTGATCAAATAGAATTTCTCATACTCGGCGGTGATCATCCGTCCTACATCATCAAACTCCGGATTGCCAATGCCATATTCCACATTTATTGGCATTATTTTACTGTAGATGGCCACGCCCGCATAACCGCCGGGCATGCACAGCCAGTATGGATGGTATCCGGGAAGACGCGTCATCTCATCGGGCAGCTGATCGTTGACGCATTTGGTTTCCTGCAAGTGAGTTGATATATTTGGTAAAAAGTGTTTTTTTAATATATAACATTTTTGTATGTTAATACCTGTAAGCAAAATATATCAGGCTCTTCAAAGTCCACAAACTTTAGACCATCTTTCTTCAACCAGGCGCGCAAACCAGCCACATTCCAGCTAGAGATTTTCAAGTTGAATGGCTTGTCCGTTGGCGAAGTGAATAGACTTTTTTCATAGATTCCAGCAGCCGCTGCCTCCACCTTTTGTGTTGCTGGCTTTTTGGCCTTGGACGCTGGAAAACAAAAGTTGAGCACATTTTGCAAACTTTTCAATACCGCACCGCCACAGCCGGGCTCCATCAACGTACTTCTCGAGCCGTCAGCTGCGTCGATTGAAATGGCATTCGCATTCTCTTCGGCGCCTGCAGCTGGTCGTTTTCGGCCGCGTGCTGCAAAATAAAAACGACTATCTGGACGCTTGCTAGGATATGCCAATTTTTTTTATTTACCTGGTTTGCTCTCTGGCACTTTAAGTTCCTCCAGCTCTATATCGTCGTTGACTTTCTTTTGCGTACGCTTTTTGCTAGTGGCTGGCATCTCCACACTTGGCAGATCCTGCTGTGGATCATTTGTGGCCGCTTTCCTGCGGGGTTTTTTGGCCGGAACCTCAACATTTTCATTGTTGCTCTTTGCTTGCTTGGGGCGCTTCTTGTTTACTAGCTGTGTTTCCGGTTCTGGTTCTGGTTCTGGCTCTGGATCCTCCTCTGCCTCTAGCACCTCGGCGATTTCTGTGTCTGCCAAACGCTTCGTAACGCGTGCACCTTTTGTTGTTGCTGTTTTTATTGTCGATTCTTCTGCTGCGACTGCATCGGCCTTTTTAGCCCTGCCCTTGGTCTCAGGCGCAATCAATTCCTTTTTAGCACGTCCCTTCACTGACTCGGCTTGTTCGGCTGATTCGGTAACTGTTTTTTTCTCTGGCTCCTTTTTGCGTCCGCGCGCTTTTGAGTCTGCCTCCTTGGTCGGCGCGACAGTGATAGCGGCCTCCTCGTTTAGGGATGTTTTTTCTTTCTTGGCGCGTCCTTTTGTTACTTCAGGCTCTTCCAGTGCTGAGGGTTTCTCTTTTTTCGAGCGTGGCTTTGTTGCTTTAGTTTTGGGTTCGTCAGTGACCTCTGTAGCCAATTTCTTAGCGCGACCTCTTGGCTTAGGCGGCTCTGTGTCTTCCACACCTGTGTCTTCCTGCACCGCCGACTTTTTGGAGCGTGGCTTTGCTGCTTTAGTTTTGGGTTCGTCACTGACCTCTGTAGCCAATTTCTTGGCGCGACCTCTTGGCTTAGGCGGCTCTGAGTCTTCCACAATGACTTCTACCTTTTCGGCGGGCTTTCTTCTGGCCCGCACCGCCGACTTTTTTGCAACAACATCAGCTTCCTGTACATCATTTACTTCCGCAGAAGCCGTAGCAGCTGGCATTTTCTTGCCGCGCGCTTTGCTTTTGGCAGCCTGTTTAGTATCATCTGCGACATTAGCGGCCCCCTCTTCTGCTACAGACGAGGATGAAGCATCATTGCCATTTGTTACAGGCAATTCCGACGATGTTTTTTTTTTTGCAACTTTCGCGCGAAGCATATTCAAACAATGTTTTTTTTGTATTCGACAAGATTGTTGTTGTTGTCGTTGAATATTTTGATCACGAAATTTCCAATAATGCTTATCGCTTTCTGCTTACTTTTAAAATGCGACCAATGCCAAAAACAACCGACCATTAGCTCTGCGCGGGCAATGGCAATGCCACCCCAAGCCGGCACATTTTTTAGCCCGCGTGAAGTTGGCAGCAAAACCATCGATATTAACGATTGCAGAATTTGAAGCAATAAATAATTTACTTCTAAATAGGGTTTGTTTGAATAATGTAATTTTCCTTGAAGGAATATTTTTCATTAATAAAAATATTCTGTTAATTAAAACAAATATTAAAAATAATTAAAAATAAATAATAGCCATTGTGATCTGCATACCAGTCCTTACGAAATGAGATATCGATACATACATAAAATGAATTTGGAGTCACTGCACGCCAACTATCGATACATCGATAGTGTCATCGATTGTTTTTTCAGCACTACCCGCTGCATCTTTTATTTAAGTTTTTTCCAATAAATAATTCGTTTTGGCAACAATTTTAAGTGTTTTTGGTGTAATGAGCATATAAATTTAACTGCGCTAAGCAGCATTAAACAACAAAGCGCACAAGTCAGCTCAAATTATTAAGTGGATTCGCATCAGCAGTCATCGTCGAAACCTCATCTCGCAAAAATGCCAAGCGAAATAATTACGCTGCAGCTGGGGCAATGCGGCAATCAAAGTGGGTACAATTTATAGATTGTTGCGGTCTTTTGTAATTTGTGACATCATATAACATTTGTTAGTTGGCTTTGAGTTTTGGAAGCGGCTCTGCTTAGAACATGGCATCTCACCGAGCGGCGTTCTTGAAGAATTTGCCACCGATGGCATGGATAGAAAGGATGTTTTCTTCTATCAGGCGGATGATGATCATTATATACCGCGGGCCGTGTTGCTAGATTTAGAGCCGCGCGTTATTAACACCATTATGACTTCTGCTTATTCCAAGGTAAGTCTCCAACTGAAAAGCTTCATTAAGTTTAAATGAAAAAAAGCAATTCTGGTTTCGATTAGCTGTACAATCCTGAGAACGTGTACTTGTCTAAACATGGCGGCGGTGCCGGCAACAACTGGGCTTCTGGCTATAGCCAGGGCGATAAATTGCAGGAGGAAATCTTTGATATAATCGATCGCGAGGCAGACGGAAGCGATTCGCTTGAAGGTTTTGTGCTTTGTCATTCGATAGCAGGTGGCACTGGGTCGGGAATGGGATCATTTCTTATGGAACGCCTGGCAGATCGTTATCCCAAAAAACTTATCCAAACTTACAGCGTGTTTCCAAATCAAGACGAAATAAGCGACGTTGTCGTACAACCCTACAACTCGATGCTCACGCTACGCCGCCTGACCACTGCTGCAGACAGTGTTGTCGTCCTGGACAATACGGCTCTCAATCGCATTGCCTGCGATCGTTTGCACATACAAAACCCAACCTTTACACAGATTAATACTCTAGTCTCAACCATAATGAGTGTTAGCACAACAACTCTGCGCTATCCATCCTATATGAACAATAATCTCATTGGCCTGACAGCGCCATTAATTCCAACTCCACAACTGCACTTTCTGATGACTGGCTACACACCGCTGACCAGCGATGCTAATCTTAGCAATCATGTAAGTATTACTTCCAGACAGTTAGAAATTGACCGGACGGCAGTCTTCCTTCGCTGTAGATCAGAGTTTGTAAATTAATTACTTTTAGCATAATCCATTGTCTTCGCACCAGGCCGTTAACGTGCGAAAGACCACCGTGTTGGATGTGATGCGGCGTCTCCTGCAGCCAAAGAACATGATGGTGTCCACAGGCCCGGACAAAACTAATCATCACTGTTACATATCAATACTAAACATCATACAGGGCGAGGTGGATCCCACACAGGTGCACAAATCGCTTCAGCGTATTCGAGAGCGCAAATTAGCGCAGTTTATACCGTGGGGGCCAACTTCTATACAGGTGGCATTATCGCGCTCCTCGCCCTACGTGCAAAGCAGCCACCGAGTTTCGGGCTTGATGCTGGCCAATCACACGAGCATTTGCTCATTGTTTGAGCGAACTTTAAATCAGTATGACAAGCTGCGAAAGCGTGGCGCTTTTCTGGATCAATTTAGACGCGAGGACATCTTTAAGGATGATTTGAATGAATTGGACGAGTCCAGAGAGATCGTAGACGGCCTCGTCCAAGAGTATGAGGCGGCAACACGCACGGACTATTTGCAGTTTTCGGCGAATAGGCGTGGTGCCAAAGCTGAAGGAGCAGGCGATACTAAATCAGAAGATACCAAGTCGTTAAACAGCGCAGATCTTTGAGTCATTAACCCTTGTGCCATTTATGTGCCATGGTCAAGAAACCAAGTATTCAAAACTTGCTCGAATATACATGTCTGTGTGTTTTTAATTATTTATGAATTATTGACACGCAAGGATTCTAAATCCTTCAAGTATTTATACAGCATAAATTGTTTTAAGTATCTTATATGTTCGTGTGTATTTCTGTCAATAAGTACACTGTCTGTATTTAACAGTATAAGACTTTTTATGTTTGCACATTTTTTCATTTCTTACTAACTTAAATGTTAAAATATTGCTCTAATAAAGTTAGTTGCAGTTAATAACTACCGATTGCTCATTTCTTTGTTTTGAATGTCATAACAGTTGGCAAAAGCCAAAGATAATGGGCCGGATACGGCAAAGATTATCAGTAGGTAAATGCACTTGGATTTTTAACATTAGCCTTAAACTGGTAATATAATAACTAATACTTGGTCTATACGCCAACTATTATGGAATGGTAAGCAAACTACAAACAATCTTTACAATAAATCAAATTGTATACGGCCGTTTCTTTCAAATTTGTTGGCAGGTAATTTTGTTTTAATTTTGTGGTGGCTCGTCGATATATTACTATGTTTATATTAAACATGTGAATGATTGGCTCTTTTTCCTAATTTTATTTTACAATATATTTACATTATTTCGTTGCGCAGCAAATTTCATTACCTGTTTCCATTGAGGGGAAAAGAACAAGTAAGTTTTCAAAATGAAATAACTTTGCGCTGTTAATAACATTACGAAAAATGTTATTGGGCTTGTGTTTTTTTTTTTTTTTGGAATTGGAATGCTGCTGCAATTCAATTGTTGATATACAAATGTTTATTTAAGCACCAGTCTAATGGCGGCAAATACACCTGTTGCTGAGGCAGAAAATGGAGAAAAAGCACAAATCTCTACCTTCGCCGTGCTGGACTTGGAAACATCGAATTTGCCTGCATATAACAATAATCGGGTTAGCATCACCGAACTATGCATTTACGCCTTTGATCCTGCAGTCTTAAAGGACAGCGTGGAACCAGAGGACCAGTTGACGCCACCCTCTCCTAATGCTTTACCCCTTCCGCCGAGAGTGCTGCACAAGCTAAACTTACTTTTCCAGCCGTCAATGACTGTACACCCAGGCGCCGAGAGAATCACAGGTTTGAGTTGTGAATGAGTCATGCATGGAATTAAAATATATTATCCCATTCCCATGGCAGGCTTGAACAATTATATTTTGGAACGCGAATCGAAGCTGGACGAGAACGCGGGACAAATTATACTGAGATTTTTGGAGCATTTACGCCCTCCTGTTTGTCTTGTAGCACATAATGGCTGGGCATTCGATTTTCCAATTATAAAGCAAGCGCTTGACAAACTGAATATTAATTTGCCAGCATCTACGCTGTGCGTGGATTCGTTGCGTGCCTTTATGGAAATCGACGATAAGCGAAGCGATGAAATAGTTGTGGAAAACGTTTTGGCGACCGACATCAAGCTTGAACCGGAAACTACATGCGAGCCACCCGCCAAAGTAATCGACTGGCAGAAGGTGAACGAAACGACGCCGAAGCGTCCAATCCTGAGGGGTGCGGCAGCAACTCGTAAACGCCAGCTGTTGAACGATGACACTTGCAATAATGATGTAGAAGCTGCCAAACGAGCACCCCGAGATATAAGTGCCCGTCGCCAACTGTTTGCTGGCTTGAAATGTGCTCAAACCGAACGGATTCCACCCCGCGGATGCTATGGATTAGCCCGTCTGTTCGAACGCACATTTGAGAAATCTGCAGCAAATGCTCACCAAGCCGAGGCGGATGTCATTATGCTCACAAAACTCATCCAATGCTACAGTGTGGACTTCCTAGCCTTCGCTGAGGAGCAAGCAATTCCGTTCGCCAATGTCGTACCAATTGGTGGCAAGGCACCTAGTTCTTAGTTTTTCTATTTAGCATGTTTGCATGATAGTCTTAACGTTTGACGGTTTTAAATAGCAAAAATTGTAAATGTGGTTTTTAAAGTGCTATATATTTTTATACTTGAACATTTTGTTGAGATCATAAACATGTCTTCTAATTGAATTCTAATAATAAAAGTGTATTTTATAAATTTAAAGCTAGCTGGATTTTTTTGAATATTCCCTTTCGTTTTAATATGCGTGGTCACACTAGGATTGATATTGTGAATGGATCTAGGTAGATATTTGTAGTGTTAATAATTTTTACAACTATAAAAGTTCAAACTAAAGTTTAGTATTATTAAAATGTGCTAAAAGATCTTTTCATTTTTAAGATTTTTGGACTTGTGCATTCTGGTTTTTGGTGTCATGCACGCTGACAAAATATTCTATTGAGAAAATAAAACGCAAACGCACGTAATTTTTATTAAATTCCTAATTACATCAAGTCGCATTCAGTACAAAGTACAAATTTATCGATATTTATTCACTGTGTGCTCGAAATGGCGTACAGTCACAGTTATTTGTTGGCAACTCGATAACTGTCGGGTCACTGCTTCCAGTCAGCTGTTCCCAAACAAAGAATCAGAACAATTTACGTTGCAAAAAACAGCACACAAAAAGTAACAAAGATCAAAATACAAGTGTGCGCATTAAGACATTCAACCGAAGTACGCTTAATTTATTGTTAGTAACGGTACTTGACAAAGCGCACAATAATAAAAGGAAGTGAACTATGAACTTGTCCTTCGCTGGCTGCGGCTTTCTGGGCATTTATCATGTCGGTGTGGCCGTGTGCTTTAAAAACTATGAGCCACATTTATTGCTGGAGAAAATTGGAGGGGCATCGGCTGGCTCTCTAGCCGCGTGCTGTTTGCTTTGCGATTTGCCATTGGGCAGCATGACATCCGACTTTTTCCGGGTAGTTAACGAAGCTCGCCGCCATTCGCTGGGTCCCTTCAGTCCATCGTTCAACATCCAGACCTGCCTGCTCGAGGGCCTACAGAAGCATTTGCCCGAGGACGCACATAAGCGTGTCAATGGACGCCTACACATCTCACTGACGAGCGTCTATGACGGCCAGAACGTCATCATCTCGGAGTTCGAGTCGCGTGAGGAGGTGCTTCAAGCGCTGCTTTGCGCCTGCTTCATTCCTGGCTTCTCTGGCATTTTGCCGCCACGTTTTCGCGGTGTACGCTACATGGACGGCGCCTTCTCGAACAATTTACCCATCTTGGATGAGAACACTATCACAGTGAGCCCGTTTTGCGGAGAGAGCGATATTTGTCCGCGTGACCAAAGCTCACAGCTGTTCCACTTCAACTGGGCCAACACAAGCATAGAAATCTCACGGCAAAACGTCAATCGATTTGTGCGTATTCTCTTCCCTCCACGGCCGGAGTTCCTCTCAAAGTTTTGCCAGCAGGGCTTCGATGATGCCCTCCAGTTTCTGCACCGAAACAATCTAATCAATTGCCGACGCTGTGTGGCTGTTCAGTCAACCTTTGTTGTCTCCGAAACAGTAGCCCAGCCACCCGAATTTGATCCAGAGTGTCGTGAATGTAAAAAGCATAGAAAGGTACGTAACAATTCTAGACCGGATGTGTGTTTACCATTCTACATAAAACATGGCCAAATGTATTCCCGCAATCGATTTATTCCGTTGAAAATAATGACACATAGCTATCAGAAATTGAAGCACAAAAGCAACTTAAATACTAATTTATATATTTCGTGAATTTTCTGCAGGACGCTTTGAGCTCAAATATGCCTCAGACAGTGCTGGACGTAATACAGGACTACATTGAGCAGGCCAACAAGGGCCTGGCCAACTGGATCTTCAGGCATCGTGGCATTAAGCTGCTCTCGCTGCCAGCTACAGTGCCCATGGACTTTTTGCTGGCGACAGTCTATAAAATAACCAGTCTGACCCCGAAGCTAACCAAGCAGATGCGACAACTCGTATCGCAGCTAAATAATTCCATTCAAATGCATCTCTTTAGTAAGTTTCCGCTGTATGACCAGCCACACTTCGACACCACAGGACTGCTGCACTCCAGTCGCTTGTATGGACCGCGTGTCTCGATACTGGTTGATGAATGGTGAGTCTTTCAAGGTGGCTCTTTTAAAATTTATTGGTATAAAATGTGGTTTAATTTACAGCGGTGCTACACCACTTAATGCGGATGTTGATAACTTTGAACATGTTCTCAAGATGAGCACGCATAATGACGCCTTATATGCCTACTACTACACTGATAATAGCACCAACCATGTCAAAGTGACCGAAATATTTGATTTTGATGAAATGACGGAGCACGGCCAGCTGGTTACAGATTTACAGCTATACGAAGGCTCCGTCGAGGATCATCCCAATCCCCGCCAGCAGCATTCCCATAATGCGGTTGTTAGCGAATGGAACGGCGTCGAATCGGGTTAGTATCAATCGCTTAATTTTATTAGGTCACCATCATGCTTTTTTGCATCGTTTAGATCCATCAAAAAATTTACTAAGCTGTTTCTTACAGTACAAATCATGCCTACCACACCTGAATTACACGATGTCGCCTTTTAAATCACTCGCACACGCACTCGCACACAGTTCCGAATTAGCTATCATAAACAAGCTAAACGAAAGTTCATATCATTGTCAGGTACATTTGACACATTTCATTAGGAGTAGTTAAATTGATTTGAATTTCACTTATTATTTAATCAATGTTTTCTATTTATTAACTATTACATTATTTATACTGCATTACAGACTTTTTCATAGACTCTCAAACGCCACATTCGACAGAATTAGCGCTTGCGAGAGAGCATGATTCGCCATACTTCAACACCTTCAATCTCGAACACAACTCGGCAGACTTGAATGATCCTCCGACCAATCAACCTAGCACGTCCATAAATAACAACGATTTGTGTATTATAGAAATTGAATGAGAATCGAATTTGCATTTGTAATGCTACATTTCCAAAGCGGCTCCCAGCCAAGCGAAGAGCCTTATAGTTTCCGTTAGCTTATAATGCTTAAATAATATTAGTACGAATACGTATGTATATGTAACTATGTAATTTTATTTTACATAAGCTCTGCTTCATCAATTTTTGAGTTGCAGTGACTGCACATAATTTAACTTTATTTTTTTCTCAGATGTTCTCGAATATTGCAAGCTTTGAAAACATCAATCTTTGTCTTCTAATTAAAATATATATAATTAATAAAAATATACGTAGTTTAATCTTTATTCAGTTTGTCATTATCATAGCTTAAAACGAGCTGGTTCTAACTACATGTTAGAACGATTTTATGTAGTTAAAAAAAAAATGCAGATGGTATTAATAAATTTGCCTGGGAAAGTTGGAGCTATTTGGTCGTCAAATTACTTAGTAAATAGCAAGTAGAAGACTAAAATAGAAATGTTCCTAAATTTAATAAAGAGATTTAATGGCTTGACGGACATAACTTTTTGTACTGAAGACTATGCAGATATAAAACCCAACTCAACTTACCGCTCTGAATAACCAAATGTAACCAGAAATACCCTGGTCCGAACTGTGTTAGATAATACGAAATGAAATCTTTGGATTTGGCAATTTGTTAATTGTTATTTTAATTATAAAATTCGTTGCACAAATTCTTGCTTTCATCGTCCAATTGCATTGAATACTCAAAAATATGATGTAATGTTTTATAATTTAATGATATACATATTTATAGACTTCAGATACTACAACATATGTTATATACCTATTTATTAGATTAAGAATAACTACAATACATACACACGACTCCTCTGGCGGTTTCTCTATAATATATATATGTATATAGTGTATAAAAGTGCAAATGATGCACAAACATAAAAACGAAAACTTACAAAATGTTTAGTTTTTCCTTTTTTGGATATTTAACATAATTGCTTTATTCATTGTTGTGTTTATAAATATAGTGAGAATTTTTGTTATTTTCAAAGCTTTCAAAAGACTTGTTAAAGTGGCATATGCCCGTAATTAACTGTACAGTATAAAAAGGGTGTAAAGAACAAAACTTAAAGCCTATGCTTTATACAAGGGAAATTGTAAAATTATCTTATTTACGTGATTCGCCCGAAACGCCGCCATGTACGCAATATGCGGTTCATATATAATTTAAATTTACAGTACAATTTATAAATAGCTGCTATATATTACTTGTACATATGTTTAGCTATGTATGTTTCTTAATCTGTATCATGCGTATTCTGATTGCTTGTGATTTATGTGTGTGTTTGTTTGCCTGCGTATGTAGGTGTGTGTGTTTGAGTGTATTGCTCTTGCGTTGTGTCAAGATCGTTACGGAAAGACTTATCAAATAGCAGCGCCCGACACAGACACCACAGCCAAGCTTAAAACTAACCTATATGTATATACAATAACTAGCGACGTTTGCTCCTCCTCACGTCTGCGTACGTCGCTCGTATTCGCTGCGCCTGTAGTCAGCGGGATAGTCGCGCGGCATGACCGGATAGCCGCGTGATTCGTTCCGATAGCTCGGTGGCGGTGGCGGCAATCCAGGCACCATGCCATTCGCCAAATAGTAATTGGGCGGTAGGTAATGGCTCGAGTAGGCATGCTGCGGCAGGGCGGATGGATATCTGCAAGCGAGAATCAATTAATTCACATTTAAGGAAACAAATCTGAATCTAGCAATAAATTGTATAATATCGATTTTAAAACACAAATTTTGTAATGAACTGTTTGCCTTTAGCCCAAACAATAAGGGCTACAAAGCGGAAATTTTACGGAATTTCCTTTTGCACTTGCCCTTGAACTTGATGGCTTTACAGATCTTATATTTAAAATCACCATTAGCTAAACTCACCTGCGCTTGTCTGGTCGCCGCTCGCGATCGCGTTCGCGATGGTCGCGATGATATCCGCTACCGGCAGCACCTCCGCCTCCGCGAGAATATAGTGAATCATAGCGTTCACGTTTGTAATCAAAGTTGTAGCTAAAAAAAAAAAAAAAAAGTCGAATAAGTTTTTGAAAATGGATGACTGCATGTATGTCATGGACGTACCGATCACGTTGATGCCAACGGTCCATCTCTGCTGCGTAGCTCGAAGCCGCAGGCGGCGGCTCAAAGCGACGACTGCTGCCGACAGCTGATGGTGAATTGAGACCCGAACGGCGTGCGCTGCTGCCCTCGTAGCTACTTGGAGCCCCGCCGCCCACACTTACATAGTAGTCATCGCCTCTATGATGCTTCTTGCGCTGATCCTCATGGCTGCCATGTCGTGCGGATGCCGAATCCATGTTGAGGCGCTTAAACGACATAGACTTAAGATTATCACTGATGCCAGCGTTGCTCATAGCCATGCCGCTGGCCTCCGCATCGTTCTCGTCGCGTTTTCGTTTCAATGGCGAATCGTTGGCAAAACGGCGAGCTGACTTGTCCTCGGCAGGTGCACCTGAATAGCGTCCTTGACGCTCTTTATCCTTATCCTTGTCCTTTTTCTTCTTCTTTCCACTTTTGTCACGCTCTTTCTCCTTATCCGCAATGCCTCCGTTTTCCGTACGTGACCGTTTCGATTTGCCGCCATCAACATCTGCTGCATTCGCGGCATCCTTTTGTGTTTGCTGTTTGAGGGCATGTTTGTAGATCTTGAACAGACGCTTTGCATCCAGTTCCGTAAACTTGGACACAAAGTACCAGAGGTTGCTGCGCCACTCTTTTTTTTCAGTCTCTCCGTACGGCTGCAGGCATACGTCTATTTGCCGCCCAATCTGCAATAGACAGTCACGTGTGTGCTGCAATTGATCCTGATCGGACAAACTGAGATCGGGCTGATCTAAGGCTTTGAGCGCTTTCTTCACCGGTCGCATCTTCTCCTTGCATTCATTGAAAATGCTGGGATCCAAGTCACCCAAAACTTCAAGAGCTCGAGGTTCATTGTTGGCCGTAAAGTGCATCGGCTTGTTGCCATTGTTGTCGGATGCGCTTGATTTCTTACTGCGGGTTTTAGACTTTTTCTTTTTCTGTGCGTTGGCGTGCTCTGCCCCTGCTGCGGAGGCAGCAACAGGCGAGGCCACAACGCTGGTGCCATCAGCAACCTGCCGTGAACTACTATCGCCCGGAAGCGAGGAGCTACCCTCCTCAGCCGCGCCCTCCTTTCGTTCCGGCGTGCTGACAGCTGTCGTGCTTGAGTTGAGGCTGGCTTTCAGTTTGCGCGGTCGCCGCTGGCGACGCTGTTCGCCTTTGGTTAGCTCCACATTCTTCTTGATGATCTTGAGTAGATACTCGGCTCTAGACTGCAAGTGCTTGGCTTGTGGCTTACGTGTGTCGTTGAGCAATATCTTCTCGCTGAGCTTGAGCGTCGGATCCAACTTCATTTGCTCCCAGGAGCCAATACCATATTGATAAATGCCGCGCAACAAATGGGTGTCTTCCTCGGCGCCCCACTCAACATCAAAGTTGGCCGAACGAGTCTTAATGTTAAACGTCCACTGCTGTCGCTCGTGCGCTGAACTAGGCATGAGCTCATTAAGCGGCTGCAGCTCTTCCTCACAAGAAAGCAGCGTTTTGGCATTGAACGACACGCCGCCCAGTTTAACCGAGTAAGTAGCGCGTGTGCGTCGCTGTTTGTTGCCCTGCTGATCCTCTTCCTTGACAGTCTTGATTTCTTCCTCCTTGTGCTCGTCTAAGAACTGCACACATCGATCATGCAGCATCTCGCCAATCCGCTTCAGCTCTGCCAGCGGCTTCTCCTGCAGCTCCGCATCACAGGCGATCGCCTCCAGGCGCTGCAACGGCGCCGGAAACTTCTTGTAGCTGCGTATGAAACGACGCAGCTCCGCATCGGTGAAGCCATTGATTTTCTCCTTCATTGCGGGACGTCCGCGTTTGCGTTGCCTTCCACTACCTTCCTCGCCTCCAGCGCCACTAGCATCGGAGCCCAACTCATAATCGGAATCGGCTGAATCGTCGCCCTGTTTGGAGCGTGCGCTACCTTTAGCAGTGCCTCGCTTGGCGGCATCGTTTTTATTGGCCGCGGCTGTTTTGCGGCGCGGCGGCAGGTACAAATCTTCCATTTCCTTGGCACGCGCCTGATCCTCAATGACCTTGCGATAGCCCTCGGGTATAATGTCGTCCCAATCCTTACTGTCATCCTCTTCATCAGCTCCTTGCTGATCCTTGCTCGCCGTCTCGCTTGGCTCGTCCTCCTGGAAGGCAGCTATGCTGGCCACCTTGAAGGCAGAAAGCAGATCATCACCGGGCATTTCAGGGTCTTCATTGCGTGTCTCGGCGCGGCGCAAGATTTCATCAATATCGCAAACAAGCTCCTCCTCATGCTCCTGCTCGTCCTTGAACAGCTCCTCTGCGCCAAATTTAAGTATGGCCGACAAGTCGTCTTTGTTAAAGGGATTGGAATTGGAGGAGTGACCATTGCCGCTCTTGTCTAGCACCGTACGGCCTGTGGTATCCATGCGCTGTATCACCAAATGGTCGAGCACCATTTTTTGCTTGGCACGCTCCACAATTTGCTCCTCGACGGAGCGCGCTGTGACCAAGCGGTATATGTTAACCTGATTCTTTTGGCCAATGCGATGGGCACGCGCCTGCGCTTGCAAATCATTCTGTGGATTCCAATCCGAATCGAATATAATGACTGTATCGGCTGTGGCCAGATTGATGCCCAAGCCGCCGGCGCGTGTTGATAGCAAGAAGCAAAAGTCCTGGCTACCCTCAGCATTGAAGTGATCCAACGCCTGACGCCGCATCTCGCCCTTAATACTGCCATCTAAGCGCTGAAATGAGAAATGTCGCTTCTGCAGATAATCAGCGAGCACGTCAAGCATTCGAACCATCTGTGAAAATATGAGCACACGATGTCCCGTCTCCTTAAGCCGACACAACAGTTTGTCTAATAGCACCAGCTTGCCGGAGCCCTTGAGCAGCATCTGAAGCGCCTCGTCCTGCTGTAAGCCAAAAAGCTCGAACTCTGAGGGTCGTATGAGCGCCGCATGATTACAGCACTTCTTCAGCTCAATGACAATGTTGAGGAAAGTGGAGGTGGAGCCGCGTTTGCCTTTGCGAAGCGCATCAAAATTTTTGGTAAGTATCCACTTGTAGTACTGCTTCTGGAGCGATGTCATCTCCACCCGTAGTATTTGCTCCACTTTGGCGGGCAGCGATTTCTCCACATCCTTCTTTACCCGCCGCAGTATGTAAGGCTCCAGCTGTTGATGCAGACGCGTGTAGCCTTTGTCCTCGGCATTGCCATGTTGCAGCTCAAAGTTGTCCCATGTATCGAATTTAGCAGGCATAATGAAGTGCAACAGAGCCCAGAGCTCCTTCAAAGAGTTCTGCAGTGGAGTACCCGTAATTAGCAGTCGATGATTCGTGTCAAACTCCTTGAGCGATTTGTACAACAGCGAGTCGTCGTTTTTCAGACGATGCGCCTCATCCACCAGCAATGCCGCCCATTGAAGCGTGCCCAGAAACTGTTTGTCCTTCAGCACAATCTCATAGGTGGTTAATATGCAATTGAATTTCAGTCTTTTGGAACCTTCAAACTGCCACTCGTATTGCTGTATTAGTTCACGGGACTTAACATCGCCCAGGTATGTTACTACATTCATATCGGGTGCCCACAAATCGAACTCCCGCTGCCAGGCGGTCATTGTGCTGAGCGGCACCACGCATAAAAATGGTCCATACAGATGATGAATCTTGAAAAGCGAATAGAGAAAGCATATAGTTTGTATGGTCTTGCCCAGGCCCATCTCATCGGCTAGTATGACCGAGTTCTCTTTGCACCACGAGTGCAGCAGCCAGTTCAGACCATCCATTTGGTAATCACGAAGTGTCAGTCCGTCCACCAGAAACTCGGGCTGTGACTTGATGCGCGAGAACTTGGGACGATATTTGATCACACGACAGTGACGCGATGGCGTCCACTTGGAGTTTTCTCGTTCAGTGAACTGCTCTACGCAGCGTTGCCATTTCCTTAGCACTAGTGGTGCGTCCTCCCACGTGGACTCCGCATACGGCAGAGATTGCCATTTGCACAGAAACTCCTCGCTGCCGTCTTCGGGTTTGGTGCCGCGCGCTATTATGCGGTCCACATTGTTGTAGGACTTCAGCAAATCATGCTGCAGCTCTAGCTGACACTCAAAGTAATCTATATCTTCGGGACCGGCATAACGACGCCAGTAAGCTGTGTCCTGCTCCTTCTTGATAAAGTTGTCCAGCTTTTTCATTCCCTTGGCCTTCATTTCGCGCAATGTCGTCTCCGACTCCCAGGTATTGTGTATGTAGCTCCAACCTTTCCATTTAATCAGGTATTGCACCTCCGCCAGTTCCGATGATTCATCGAAGCCCGCATTCGGATCGCAGCCGTTCTCCTCGATGGCATAAATGGTTGTCTGATTGCCTGTACAGCCCTTCTTTCCCACACGCTGCGCAAGTATGCGTTCAATGGTCTCACACTTTTCCTCCTCCTCAGCGGCAACCGCGCTCGCAGCTACTTGACTCTCGTCGTACTCAAATTCCAACAGGTCCTCGGAGTCGGTGGCCTCGTCCTCAGAGGCCTCTTTGTAACTAACAGCAGCGGCGTTACGACGAGTTGCGCAGCTATTGTGTTGAATGGAAAATGAGCGAGTGCTTCATTATAATATTATTGGCTTACCGCTTGCTCGCATCGTCATCGTCGCTGTCTTCCGAACTAAAGGACTTTACGCGGCGTCGCTGCTGCTGCTGCTGTGACTGTTTGTTGCCGCCGGAGCGGGCATTACACTTGCGTTTCTGTGCTGTAAATGGCGCCTCGTCGCTATCTGCGTCGTCACTCTCATCGCTTTCCTCGGAGTCCCAACTGTGTATGAATAGATGCTTAAAAGGTTGCGCACAATGTTTTTAAAGTAATTCGTTTGAACTACTTTTTGAATAATCTATGAATTGAAAAGTAAATCATTGTGAGACGTCCTGATTAGCAATTCCTAACTATCACTGGTAAAATTTCGGACCCATTTACTTAGAATAAAATTAAAATATTAGAAGAATAACAAAAAATAATAGCATTTCTCCCAATTATAAACAAAACATTTACCGAATCTTTTTGTGCAGTTTTCTAAATGACGAATAATTATTATTCAATCAATAAATAATAATTATACAATTTACTAACCAATGGGAACTCTTATAAAAGCTTAAAAGGACCTTTACAAATGTATTTTTCAAATTTATTTTTTCTAGCTCTTTGAACTATGTAAGTGTTCCCAAAACCGTAAATATAAACGTTACATAAAAGGCCTATCAACAGGCTAAGGTACAAACTAACTAGTTCTCAAATAAACTTACGTTTGGTTTTTCTTCTTCTTTTTGGTAGGTCGCTTGGATTTTTCAGCAGCAGGTGGCGGAGCTTTGCGCGGCTGTCGCGTGGATCGTTTGGGTCTGTAATCATCCTCCTCATCCTCCTGTCGAGTTGGGTAAAGCAAAAGAGCTTATGTTTTTGGAGTCAGTTAATCAGAAGCTTGAAACTTACACTGCTGCTACTGCTGCTAGAGGATGTGGGCGAGGCATTGTCAGAGCTATCACTGGCATCATCTTCATCGGCGCTGGCTTCGCTGGTGGCCTGCGTCTTTTGTGGCTGCTGGCCATCATCGTCATCTTCATCATCGTCGTCATCGTCATCCTCCGCGCCAGCCTTAGCCAACGTTGCGGCAGAGGTGCCCGAAGAGCTGCTGCTACTACTCGTGTGCAATTTGCTATTGTTGATGTTGTTGTTGCTCGTCCTGTCAGGCTCGCCGCCAACGTCCGCATCAGATTCGGAATCACTGGCGCTGGAACCGGCACTAGAGCTGTCGTCGTCGTTTCCATCCGTAAAGCCATTCGTTTTGGTATCTGCTTGAGCGGCCGCTGCTGTTGGTGGAAAACCCGCCACCGCCGTTTTGGCAACCGTTGGCTCCGGCGAACTGCGTCCATCGCTGGAATTACCTGAGGAACTGTCTGAATCGGAGTCGGTACCGGAGGAGCCACTCCCACTACCGCTGCCACTGCCACTGGCTTCTTCACGTGTGTCATCTTGTTCGTCTGAGCCTATACTATGCGACGATTCATTGAGTGCCTGTGTGAGAATGAAGAGCACGATTATATCCAATTTAATATAGAGAGCTTAAAGGGAGCAAACTAGTTTCCAAAAACTTAAAGAGTACCACGCGTTCGAAAACCGTTTTATTTACAACAAAACTTATGTCAGTCCACAATTTAACCGAATGTGCTTAAGAAAACACGTAGAAAATACAAATATCTGCAAGCTTTGTGCCAACATAACTTAATATGTAACACTTTCAATTACTCTCACTGATTACATTCGTAGTGAAGAACTTATCCTGTCAAGAACAGATTTACTGCAATGGCGTTTAATATTCCCTCGATCGAGTTTACAAATGAAGTTTAAGCCAGGATTCATTGTTCAGTATCGCTAAAACATAAGGTATTATGCAAGGTATAACTGCATCTAATCTCTACGTGCCCTTTTAGAGACACATCCTTAGGTTAACCACCATTAATTGTTCGAAAGCAATTAGAAATTTAAAGAACTTACCACACACTGTAGGATAAAGAGTATGGTACAAGTTCGTAATATGTTAACACAAGAACTTAAATATACACTTATTCCTGGCTAAGAATACGAGGTATCCTTGTATAATCGAAATAGCCTCAAAACGCGTATAAATCGAAGGAGTTCTTGCAGTTGCCGCATCCAAAGATGTCAGCAATGTAGGTGCCTTGGCTTGCAACACAAAAAACCTTCTGTAGAATGCAGTTGCACAAGTAATCCTCTCCAGAAATGCAGTTTGTAGCCTTTAAAGAACGGTTTTTGTTGTCAGTATCAAAGCTTGGTGGCTTCAGTACGTTGTCTGAACTGGGTACGCAGGCGTACTACACAGAAATGAATGAAAAACACTTTATACACGATCCTGGACAGAAAAGCCGGTTAAAACATCAAAAATCCGCAGATTTCGTGCTACTGACGCAGTTCTCTTGGTCTACAGCGACAACATTGTTGTTTAAATGCACTGAAAACGGTCTAAAATTATTAATAATACATTTTTTATCAAAAATTTTAAGAAAACAGAGATAGTTCTTTGCAAATTATATTTTGGCGGGCTGATTACCCAAGAAAATTGGCCAGAAATTGATGGATTGGAGCACGAGGAAAACTTTGCACCGGACAAATTGTGATTACGTAATCGAAGAAAATTTTCATTTGCCACTGGAAATGTACGAAAATAATGTAAATTATTCTTGTTTGGATGCGGCATTCAACGAAAACAAACCGAAATGCCCAATTTCAAACGGAATTTGCGAAAATGGGTCCCCAATGGATTTTTAGAAAAATTACACTGGCTGCCACGTTGGATCCTCGGGCACCGGTTGGCGTTGTCAAAACTGTGAAACACCATTGAATATATGATATTTAAGCACTTTTTTGTAAAAAGCCGCTCTGAATAGCGAACAGATTGATGTACGTGTGACGGAGTCTCAATCGGGGGGACACCTCTAGGGTCTGTCTTCGTGACTGGCACCTGCCACACCCACAAAAGCAGCGTAGAAATTTGATACGACACAGTTTTTTAGAATAATACTCACACGACGACTCGAATTCAACTGATTGATATCGCCTTGTTTCGAGTGATAGAAAAATTTCATAGTTTTCTTGTTATTTTTTTCTCTTACACGACGTTCACTGTCACAGCTTTTTCAAGGCCTACTTACCTGGCTCATTATATTTTCGTGGTAGCACACAGAGTTGCCTTATAGCGCTCATTAAACATGCAATACACTTTTTAACGGTTCTGACAAATGTTTATTTTGATTCTTAAAGTAGGCCACTTGTTTTTAAATGCAGTTTTCAACCACACAAAAGATGTTCACGTCGTCTTGGTCTATTGCAGTAAAAAATACGCCATTTTGTTTTAATCAGGAATGCATTGAGTTCAGAATTAATCGAATTGGCCAGAGTTGCATAAATTCATCGCAACTACACACCTGTTTTCGATTAGTTTCAGCTGATTTTGTGCTGCCAGATTTTTAATTTAACCAACACCAAGTTGGCAGTTCCACGACAACTACACTAAATACGTCGACGCTTTTCGATTCAGCGATTTATACAAATAATGTACTTTTGCATTAAAAGTTGCCAGAATCGCAGCATGTAGCGGCTGTGTGTACCTACGCACGTGTTCATAATGAAAGAAGTGGGCATAGCGCTGCCCAAATCGCGAGGTGTGGGCGTAGGCATTGTGGGCGCCTTTTTGCTATTTTTTATTTTCTACTATTTCTATGGGGGTTATATGACGCTTACGCTCTTCGCAGCCATCCTCTTACGTACGTAAACGATAACATAATTGACACGGCTATTACACAAGTCTTTCTTTACTTGCAGTCATTTTCTACCATGCACAAGACCTGCTCTTGTACCATCCGGACTTGCCAACAAATTCACGCATTTACATACCAATCCCAACTATGCACAACCTGCCACATCTTACCGTTAGCATAAAGACGCCTGATGGCGTAACACTACACGCCTTTTGGATCAGTCAGCCGGAGGAACGTTGCAAATCCGTGCCCACGTTGCTATATTTTCATGGCAACGCAGGAAACATGGGCCATCGCATGCAGAATGTAAAGAATGCGCGTTCAACAGCTATTCTTCCTGCTCTTATGTGAATTTGCCTTTTTTTTTTGCAGGTGTGGGGCATTTATCATCATCTTCATTGCAACATTTTAATGGTCGAGTATCGTGGCTATGGCCTATCGACGGGCGTTCCCTCGGAGCGTGGTCTGGTAACAGATGCTCGTGCTGCAATTGATTATTTGCACACGCGCCACGACCTGGATCACTCACAGCTAATACTCTTTGGTCGCTCGTTGGGCGGCGCCGTTGCAATCGATGTAGCCGCCGACACCGTTTATGGCCAGAAACTGATGTGCGCTATTGTGGAGAATACGTTTACCAGCATACGTGATATGGCCGTGGAACTGGTGCATCCATCTGTGAAATACATACCAAATCTGTTGTATAAAAATAAGGTGAATTTTCAGCAATTCTTTGTGACTTCGCCTTCATTCTATAACGCCTTTTCTGTTGCAGTATCATTCACTTAACAAGATAAGCAAGTGCTCGGTGCCTTTTCTATTTATATCGGGCCTTGCAGATAACCTAGTGCCACCGCGCATGATGCGTGCCTTGTATACCAAATGCGGTAGTGAACAGAAGCGTATGCTTGAATTCCCGGGAGGCTCGCACAATGACACCTGGATAGTGGATGGGTAAGACATGTGCCATTTTAAAAATATTCTGATTCTGTTTTGAGAGCGATGAAGAACAGTTTCTATCCCGGCTGTGCTCATTTAAAAATGTACTTTTATATTTAGAAGGTACAATTCATTTATTTACAAATTGCGTGCTTATATCAAGGTATCTTGATCAATCTCTGCATTTATTAGTTTCACTATACTCCATCGGAAAACTTTGTATATCATATTTACTTAATCATTTTCCTGATATTTGGAATCCTGTTCTGGCTGAATCTAAGTCAGAAATATCAATATCAGTAAATCTATTTAACAAATATAAATATTAAAACATAACATTGAAAGAAATTATTTGTTTTATATTCATTCGATGATTAAGATTTTTTATTTAGAATAGTTGATTTTAAGTGCATAGCAAATGATTGATGTCTAATTAATTGTTATATAATTTTATGTTGCAGTTACTACCAAAGCATTGGAGGCTTTTTGTTCGAGCTACAGCAGCAGCCGTCTCCGCTGCAAAAGCCACCGGAGAAGAGTAATGTGTGGGTCGAACTGGAGCATAAAATAATCGACGTTTAACTCCCATTATATATATATATATATATATATATACATGTGTACACACACACAACTGTGTTCTATTGACTGTGTTAACACTGCATTGGTATATTACTTATGCATATATACGTGTATATTATTGTGCTATGTATTATCATGATATTTGCATGTATATGAGTGTTTTGTATAACTGAATTGTGCACTAGGTTAAGCCATCTTGGGCGCTTGTAGTTCTGTTTATGGAGTGGACAAGCCTTGAGAGCTGTAGGTTCCATATTTTAAATGTTAAATTACTTATGTATGTTAGGTTAATTGTTAACATATAACAAGAGAATTAGTTTTAGATTAGCCTAAACTCTAAATCAGGTTCCGCAACTAAATAAATTATTTTTAAATTGAAAGCAGCTAAAAACCCAAAAATTTTTCATCACTACTATTTGGGTCAAAGTCCTCATCATCATCACTTGCCAGCACCTTATTGGCATTACGATTAGAATTTAGCTCCTGCTGTTCCGAATGATTGTCCTCCGTTGTGCGGGTTGGTTGTTTCGCGTCTCCCTGCGAGCGGTGATGAAACACAAAGGAGACACATTTACTCGCCGTCCAAGCCTGTGACAAAATGCTGTCAGGCAGGCCGCGATTATTGGAGCAGTGGAACCACTGCGACAGATGCGAGGTGCAGTCCGAGTTCTCCGGTGGCGGCTGTCTTTGCACATCTTGGAAACAGCGCTTGCACTTAAGTCTGAAAGGCACCAAAAGAAACATAAGATTGGCCCAATACACGCTGAGTCAATGGCACCTACTTGTTGTGGGTGTCGGATAGTACGTTGGCCTCAAACCTAAACAAATCCTTAAGGTCGTCTCGTGTGAAATGCTTTTCTGCCGAATCGTTGTTATCTATAATTGAGCTAGACAACGATTTCTTATGTGTCTGCCGCTGTAGAATTTTCTCCTCAATTGAGCCACTCTGCGGAGAAAGATGTTTTATAAAATTGGATCAGCTATAAATGGTTTGTGACACTTACCGCCACCAGGCGATAGATGTAGCACGGTTTCTTTTGTCCGTCACGCCAGACTCTAGCCATTGCTTGCTCATCGTTTGCCGGATTCCAGTCAGGGTCAAACATGAACAAACGATTTGCGCCTATTAAATTTAAGCCGCAGCCACCTGCTTTGCTGCTGAGCATAAAGAGAAAGCAGTCGGTGGCGGGATCATTGAATCTGTCCACAACCTTGGACCGCTTCTTGATCGTCATGGTGCCATCCAAGCGTACATAACTGTATTTGCGTTTACGCGCCAGCTGCTCGAATAGATCCAGCGTCTGCGTGTAGTTCGAAATGAGAACCACCTTGTCATCGCTGTTGGCCCGTATGGCAGCCAGCATAAAGTCAAGCAACATGAACTTTCCACTCAGCTCCGGATTGACGTCTCTATAAATAGATTAAATATAAGCGCAATTTGAAAATAGGAAAGCTTTTCAATTTACTTTGGCTTGTAGTTGGGCGGCAAAACATTCTGTGAGTTTTCGAAACCTTTTTCCCGTGCCGCTATTTTCTCGTAGATCAGATCAGGATGATTGCATAGCTTCTTCAACGTAGTTATGTCCGCTAACGCCGTCAACGTTGTCTTGTCAGTGCAATCTGTAAGTTAAATGTGTGATTACTAACAAGTCAGGCTTCTAGTTTGACTATAACCTTACCTGCCAGACTTCGACGCACTTGATCCGATTTAAGGAAGTTCGTATAGAGTTGCAGCTGTACTGTCGTAAGCTTGGCACAGACGACCATTTCAAATTTGACGGGCAGATATTTGGTTAGGATTTGATTCGTGCGACGTATAATGCATTGGTTAACTAGCCCAACCAACTCCTGTGTCTTCTGTAATGCACGTTCGCGTTCTGCGTCTGTGGAGTCGGCATTTTGACCACGCAGAATGGCATTCTCGAAGTTCCGTTTGAAATCAGAGCCTGTGCCCAGCATTTCCGGATTGACAAAGTTTACCAAACTGAAATACTCGGTCAGATCGTTTTGTATCGGCGTGCCGGAGAGCAGAACGCGTCGTTTGGTCTTGAGGCCCATTAGCGCCTGGTATGTTAGATTGTCGCTGTTTTTAAGCCGATGGCCTTCGTCGCAGATGACCATGCCCACCTCCGTTTTGCAAAGTATGTGTGAATAGAGCCTAAATGTTTCGTAACTGATCAGCAGCACGGGTGTGCCACAGCGCGTCGCCGTATTCATGGCAAACTGTTCTAGAGTGCGGGTTGTGTCCTCCTTGGAGCCGCCCTCCATTGCCAGACAGTGCATACGGCCGTGCAACCACTTTGTGAACTCCTTCTCCCAGTTTTTGACCAGTGATGAGGGCGACACCACTATGGCCTTCGAGATTGTTGGCTTGCAATCGGGACTCTGGCGCAACAGCGTCCACGTTAATGTGACGCACTGCAGCGTCTTGCCCAGCCCCATCTCATCAGCCATTATGCAACCGTTAAAATTACCTCGTTTGCCCTCTACACATTCATACATGAAGCGCACGCCTTCACGCTGGTGCGGACGCAGCACGTTACTAAGGATTGGATCCACAACGACATGCACCTGTAGCTTGCTGGGATCCAGCGACATGCGCTCGTGCTCCGTGTAAGCGGGTGGCGTATACAGAACCAGTGCATTGCACGCTTGTGGATCGTGCAATGCCCGCCGTACTATGGAACGACGCACGCCCAACGTACGATTTCCACCGTAATCTGGAACATAGTTAGCAATAGGAACTTTGAACTTGCGCGCTAGCACCTTGGCAATGGCCTGCTCATAGTCGCTATTCGCCGTAAAACGTATCGGCAGCGGCAGCTCCACAATGTTGGTGGCATCCCGCAATGCGCTTTGGCGTTTCTGCAGTTCTATTTGGCACACACGTTTGTTTTTCTTTTGTAGTGGCGGGGTGAATGCATCCTTTGATTTGATGCGCACTCCTAGTCGTTGGCTGGGCGCCAAGCTGCGTCTCTACTCATTTAAATTTAAAATATTATTTACTTGATTTTTAATTTAGCATATATAATTACCATTTTATTTAGACTTAAATGCAGACACTTTTAAAAGCGCGGCGGCATCAGCTGTCGCTTTTTCGGGTTTCCAACACTGTCAAGAGGTAGTTTGGTCACATTATGAACGTAATATGTTATGTTACACTGACAGCTTTAATAGATTGTTGATATATCATTGATATTTTCGGTGCTAATTGCCCTACAATTTATTTGTTTATACAGACAAACTTTATATTTTATTTATCAATAAGTTCTGAATTTTCAAGCAAAATTATTCGCCCACACATATTCTTAAGAAGTTCAACATTGACGGTATTACAGAAATTGAAGGTGTCATCCTAGCACAATTTATTTTAGGTGACCATATAGCTATAAGAGTACCGATAAATTGAAACATTTATATATTTTTGCCAACACTAATCTTTTCGCACTATAATTTACTGCATAGAATTGATAAGAACGGCCCATTTAACTAATTTAACTGCCAGCAAAGCGTAATTAAATACGAACAACACCTACTCATATGTGGCATTTCATCATAGCACAATGTGTGCATACTAAACATCTGCAGCATATAAATTAATCTTGCAGCGAGCGGTCGTTGTTCGGGTATCGGCGATTTGCAGTCGTGGTGTTTTGTTATTGGAGCAGCAGCAAACAAGATTAAAAATAAACTATTTTGAAATGTTACAACTTTGAATTGTAAAAAATGCACACAACGCTGCCGAGCATGCCACAAACGCACAAGTGCAAGAAGAAGTGCAATATAAATTCCAAAATTTGTTTGTCGGGTAAGCAGCAAAGGCATAACTGTAAAGTGCCATGTACCTATACATATGTATATACATATATACTATATACTAATTTTTTTTTATGACAGTCTTACCGTCCATACATTTAAATGAGGCGCTGTTTTAAAATTAAAAGCAGCGAAACTCAACTAAAGCGGACAACGCGATAAATTCGAATAACCAAGAGCAACAACAAATAAAACGTTCAAAGTGAAGGTCAACGTCACAAGCAACAACCAACAAGCAACAACAAGGTGATAAGTAACGGCAACTGTGGCTGCCAAAAACCAAATACTAACAGCACCAGCTGCTCGGAATCGGAGCTAGCACTCAGCTCAAGCTTGGCTCAGCCTCAGTTCCAGTTCCAAATCTAGTTCCAGTTTATTGGTAAGATGAGCTCGACATCGTCGCTGGTGGCACAGCGCCTGCTGCTGCCGTCGCTGCTCTCCCTCCTGCTGCTAATCGTCTGCGTGCTCAGCGAAGATGCGAGTACGATACCCACGCAGAACATGTCGCACAAGGAACGCGCCGAGTTGCGGTAATTTAATGGACACATTTACATTTTAAAGCTTTTTTTTTAATTGTTCCACATTGGTTTTGTAGTGAAGAAGCGCGCGAAATGTTCTATCATGCATACCATGCCTACATGGAGAACGCCTATCCTGCCGATGAGCTGATGCCGCTCTCATGCAAGGGACGATACCGCGGCGTGACCCCCTCGCGCGGCGATATGGACGACATATTGGGAAAGTGAGTTCAGTCATCTCCACAAGCACGAGCTTTTGACTATAAATAGATTAGATAAAAAATCCACCTATAGGTATAACTTGTATGATAATCTTATCTTGATAATGTGCCGAGTATATAAGGCATTCCTTCCTTCCATTAATATATGTATGCAGATGATATGAAGCTCGTGTGGTTATAAACTATGAGGACAACTTTTAAACGCATTGGCTAAGCCACTTAGTTAAATAATCAATTTATTAATGTTTATATGTGATTCGTTACAGCTGAGCTTTGTGTTAGAAGGTCAATGTTATGCTTACAAGATTTACATATTTGATACTCATTAACATTTCTCATCGTTTTCCACATTATTTCTATGCTTTGCAGCTTCTCCATGACGCTAGTGGATACACTCGACACATTGGTGCTGCTTGGGGACTTTGCGGAGTTCGAGTACGCCGTCAAGCTGGTCATACGCGACGTGCAATTCGACAGCGACATCATAGTGTCGGTTTTCGAGACGAATATTCGCATGGTGGGCGGGCTACTCTCGGCGCACATACTCGCCGAGTATCTGCAGAAGCAGGCGGACGTAATGCACTGGTATAAGGGAGAAATGCTCGAGATGGCTCGCGAACTGGGCTACCGTCTGTTGCCGGCGTTTAACACGACGACGGGCATACCTCATGCCCGTGTTAATCTGCGGCTGGGCATGAAGGATCCACAGCTGAAGAAGTCACGTGAAACGTGCACCGCTTGCGCCGGCACCATTCTGCTGGAGTTTGCCGCGTTGTCGCGGCTAACGGGTGATTCCATTTTTGAGGTGCGCGCACATGCCGCAATGGATGCATTGTGGAAGCTGCGGCATCGAGGCTCGGATCTTATGGGCACAGTCCTAAATGTGCACTCTGGAGATTGGGTGCGTCGTGATTCGGGAGTGGGTGCCGGCATCGATAGCTACTACGAATATCTTTTTAAATCGTATGTGCTGCTCGGTGATGACAAATATCTGGCCCGCTTTAATCGTCACTACAACGCCGTGATGAAGTACGTCAGCGAAGGACCTATGCTGCTGGACGTTCTGATGCATCGGCCACATGCCAAGTCGCGTAACTTTATGGACTCCTTGCTGGCCTTTTGGCCGGGACTGCAGGTGCTATCTGGCGATCTGAAGCCGGCGGTTCAAACCCACGAAATGCTCTACCAAGTGATGCAGATGCATACTCTCATTCCGGAGGCGTGGACTGTGGACTTTCAAATTCATTGGGGCCAGCACCATTTGCGACCCGAGTTTATTGAGTCCACGTACTTCTTGTACCGCGCCACCGGTGATCATCACTACCTACAGGTGGGCAAGCGAGCGCTGAAAACGCTGCAACAATATGCGAAAGTTGCCTGTGGCTATGCGGCTGTCAACGATGTGCGCACCGGCAAACATGAGGATCGCATGGACTCATTTGTCCTATCGGAGACATTTAAGTACTTGTTCTTGCTGTTCTCCGAGCCGCAAGATTTAATCATTAATGTGGATGAGTTTGTGTTTACAACCGAGGCACACCTGTTGCCGCTGTCCATTGCACAGCTAGGGAATTCCACGTTTAGTAAGTTCATTCAAATATGTTAGTATCCCATTCCATAGTCACTAATTAATATTCCATATATATTAACAGGCTTTCGGCAATCGGACGAACACAATGTACTCGACTTCATGCGCACCTGCCCCAGTTCCAATAAGCTTTTTCCTGAGAAAGTACGCAAACCATTGCGCAACTTCATTACGGGCTCGTGCCCGCGCACCACAAGTGGCAAGCGGCTCAGCGCCCTGGATTTTCAGGCAAGCAATGCAGATCATCTGCGAGCTGTATACGACATGGGCATCACCATGGTTTCGGTAGGCGATCGTAGCCAAGGCAAGGTGCGACTGTTTCATAGTTTCTATAATGTAAGTTTTCTGTTGCTTTTGCCTTTCTTGAGTCGAGACTTTTAATTTTGGTGGCACATAATTAAAAAGCTGACACTCCTGCAGCTTTTATGGTATTGTTTTATAATTTATATCAATCACTTGTATTTTCTACAGGCCAAGAGTCAGGAGGAAGGCGAAATGGGCCTGCAGTTTATGCAGGAAATGCTTGAGCTCACCAAAATGCAGAGCATGAATCAGCTGGCACAGCTGCAGGTGCGTTAATAAAAAAAAAAGAATTATGTGAATACTTATGGTGATTTGCTGATCGACTGAAACATAAACAAACTATAATTGTAAATGCAACCGATGAACGCGATTTTTTTATTGATATACTTGATTGCGCTGGTGAAAATCCTCTGTTTCAGAACTGTTTTGTATTGCAATCGATCTATTTTCAACTTTTAAGTAATATTTAATTAAAAATCGCGTTTCGCCGATTTAAAATAAAAATCAGTAAAATGTTAGATAGGTTTTCGTTGGCGACATATTTAATCAACTAAGATGTTTATTTCTCTTGTAGGCTGTTGCTTATGCTTTGGATGATCAGTCCCAGGACTGGACAGCACTGATGGCCGGCCCATCGCACTTCAGTCCAGAGCTGATCGGCGAGCAGTTTGTCGAGGGTGAAATTGTACTGGCCAGTCCATTGCGGGCCTGCGACGAGCCGCTGCAAAACGCCAACAATGTGGCCGGCAAAATTCTTGTAGCGGAACGCGGCGACTGCACTTTCGTGAGTAAAGCGCGATTGGCACAAAAAGCGGGCGCCACGGCGCTGATCGTCTGTGATAATGTATCAGGTTCTTCCGGCGAGACGCAACCCATGTTTGCGATGTCCGGCGATGGCAAAGATGATGTCGCCATACCCGTTGTCTTCATGTACAACATGGAGTTTACCAAGCTGGCTGCGGCGATGTTGCGACGACCGCAGCTGCGCGTTCGCATAATGCAGATGGTGGAGTTTAAGCGCTGGCAGCTTGCCAAAGAGGCACACCAGAACGAGACGGCAGCAGCAGCGGTAGCATCAGCGGCGATGCAAAAGAAAAAGCCAGACAAGGAATTGTAGTGATTGCTCAACGACGGTGTGGCTCCACGCTTTAACGCGTCAATGGCGCCTTCCTAAGTTCTAAGTTCTAAAGTGCTTTTCGGTTAACATTTCACTAATTGTACAAGCGCATATACATTAGTATATAAATCGTAACTTTCATTCTTGAACTTTACTTTAAGTAGAAGATCTAATAGGAACAGGCCAATCATTAGCTAAAGTTTCACTGGAACTTCTTATTAGTCTTTAGCATTTGAACGAACGCTTAAAGTTTTTTAATATGTTTATCAAAAGCGTTAGCGTAACTCAGCTTCCTAGCAGTAACGACTAAGCGTTATGCAATTGACGGGCTAATCTATTTACATAAATTTAGCCGATTCATCTAACATGTATGATATGATATGGATATGCCATACGCATGTTTTGTATATGTACAGATTTGTACTTGTAGTTTATAAACTTTCACAATTTTTATATGAATTTTTCTTTCGTGTAAGTATATCTTCTGTATATAAATTAGCTGTTAGTAAGAGATAAAAAATAATTGTAATTAATAATTAGCTATAATGTTGTATCTGTAACGATTTAAAGAACGTGTAGTTGAAATTGATTAGTTCATATACCAAATGCGTTTAAAATACATCATTCAAAATAAAAAAGAACCGTGCTCCAATTAATTGCAGCCTGGATTTGGTGTACATCCCGCCTAAAGCCGCCAAAAATTTAGAAATGCATTATATAATTTAAAATTTTATTAATTTATATTTTTGTATTCATTTTATTGTTTAAAGTTGTAACTAAACTTAACAATCTCTTCCGGTGCGTTAAGAGCTCTCCACTCATATATAGTACATAGCTAGCATTATGCTAGAGCTAAGCCTAAAGAAATGTTTTCTTTTAGAACATAAAAATAAACACATTACGTAAAGCTTGATTTGAAAGCTTAAACTAAACTACAAAATAAAATAAATCAACTGGGCTTCATATGTTCTAGGCTTCCAGACAACGATTGATATTGAATTCCCTTCGTTAGGAGCTAAATGTATTTACATACATATAAATTTGTATGCGTTCATATAGATTTATGGCTATAAGGCTATAACTAAACCAGGTTAGTAACGATACTACTTCAAAAGCATCTGTGAATTTACAGTTATATTTAGAATTAGATGGTAAGGAGTTACGAACAAATTTTGGTAAGCATTAAAGGATTCATTAAAATAACTTAAAACTATATTCACTTGCCAAGTTACATTTAAAATTTTGTTTTTTTTTTTAATTTGTTGGTGTGGGATTTTTTTATGTACTCTCTACACGGACACGGGCATTTGTGAGCCAGATGACGCCATCACCTCCATAGCCGCTAACATCATCTTCTCCTGATGCGCTGTGGCGAGTTTCAGCACATGATTAGCAATGCTGTCCACGATAAGGGTGTTCGGCGTCATTGTAATGATCTGAGACTTTTGGCGTGTATAGAAGCGCCGATTGCCTTGGGGGGCCAAATATGTGAGCTGTCTCGGATCCGCGGTGTTAATCCAGATTTCATCGTCCTTCGGCGATTTCAGTATCAGATGATCGCCCGTATTGATGGCCACCAATTGACAATCAAATTGCGGAGAAGGCAGACGATGCACGTGCAGCACGCGATGTGTCGGTGTGGCATGCGACAATTCGCAGGCAATGATACGCAACTCGGGCCATTTGTTCATTTCCTTGACATGTTGATACAAAACGAGCATGCTGCTCTGATCGATGTCAAAGCTGGGAAAATGCATTACCCCCAGATTGTGGCCTAAGTTAAACCCGAAATCATAGTTCATTAACGTGTCACCGCTGCGATGGTCCCAAATGGTTATGCGCGTGTGCCCATAGCCAATCAAGCGATCCTCCGTTAGGCACTCAATGTGCCTCAGCTCATGGCGCAGCTGTTTGAACTCTCTAATGCTAGCTAGGGTATCGAGTGTGGGCGTCAGCGAGTACTTGCAAATGCCAGCCCTGGGCTTGCCCACAACCAGCTCCTGCTGCCAGGCCATAACAAAATAACGCGATTCTGCTATGCTCGTGTAGATCACCTGGTCCCATTCGCTACATGATAAGTCAGTAGATTTATACATTATGGAATAGAATATAAGATGATGTAATACCCACCAATTGACAGCATCGAGATGAACTGAATGCATCTTGGGCCGCAGCTCCTCCTCACAATAATAGTAAACATTCACGTACAGCGACAAAAGTTTGCTCTCGCGCTTATGATGATCCAGCGGATGACTCCGCATCTCGATGTAAACGGGCGTCGAGTTGTGTGCGCACAGACGATTGCCGTGTGGCGTCACAATTTCGATATCTATTTGGTTAGAAAATAGGTAAATATCGAAATTGAGTTAAAGTCAGTACTGACCATTTGTAATGCGGCGCGTTCCACCTAAATATATCCAGCGCTGGTTATTGCTCTCGTCGGATTTATCCGAGTCCGCTGAGTCTCTTTTTGTATTTTGATTTGGGTTTGTGCCGAATATGTTAAATGCATGCTGTTGGGTCGCTGTGGCATTGTTGTCTTCAGTTGTCGCCTTCTGCAGTACATTGAAAACTTTGGAGTACTTCCAAAAGGAGACCAGCTTCTCCTGCAGCACTATCAGCTGGTCCAGCTCATAGTATATATACAGCACCTTGCCATTCTTGCCCGCCAGCGGGTTGCGTAGCACTGTTGATCCTTTAGTAAGGGACAAAAGGCCACCTGGTGGCGTTATCTGAATGTTGGGCACTGGGGGTTCATCCACGTCGCTCGTGCCGGCCACTTGGCGAGCTCGTCGAGAAAAGTGGGGCGCTCGCTGCGAAGGCGGCGGTGATAATGGTGGATACATTAATGAAGGCTTGGCAAGCTGCGCATAAGATAACGACATATCATAGAATCCCTCGGGTAGCTGTGGCTGTGACTGTGACTGTTGCTGTTGTTGCTGTTGCATCTGCTGCTGCTGCTCCGGAGATTGATGTTCCTTGGGATTGCAAACTGCATTGACATAACGACGCACTGCTGCATTGTATAGGGGCGGACAGACCACAGCATGATTTGTGATAAACTCCTGTGTGTCCATCAATAGCTTTGCCTGCTGTTGCTGGTTGGGGTTCAGATCAGGCTTCACTGTGACCATGTTAGTGTCTCCAACTCCCGTTGGCTGCTTTTGTTGTATATTTAGTGCCGTAGGCAGCGATTTAGCACGCAAACGCTTTCGCTTCACCGTGACTTTTTGTTCTTCTGGCTGTGTCCGCAACTTCTTTGGTTTCGGAGAAGGTTGCTGCTGATCGGAACGATGCTGCTGTGAGGATGCATGACTAATCACAACTTGCTCGGTTGGCGTTGGCAACTTCTTCAGACTTTTCTTAACCACTTTAGGCGTATTAAGGCGTTTGTTAGCAGGTGCCGAGCCGCCGCTTAGGCGCTGCTTGCCACGTCCATGTGCCATCGCATCCGACAGCTCGTAGCTCTTGAGCAAGTTGACCTTACGATTGCGCAGCAATTTCGAGTTCATATGAGTGGTCGATCGCGTGACCAGCTCGCGTTCATGCGGCGCAGTCGCAGAGGCGACACCAACGGTGGTGCGACGACGTTTCGAGGCCTTCGGCGACAGTTTTTTGGGCGACTTGCGCGACAACTTGGCCGCACCGGCTTGCTCGGGTTTTTTATTGTACTGTAGGCGCTCGGGCGAGGCGTGCGTCAAGCTGTGTCTGCCGGGGACAATGGTCGGCGCAGGTTCATTATTCAAGGACTTCACTATATAGATAGAAGGCTTGGTTTCGCGCGCCTGGCGCAGTCGACTCTGCATACACTCGTGCAGCTCATTTTGAGCGGGCGCTGCGGCGGCATAGACCTTCGCAAATGCCGCCTCTAAGGACATTGTGTGAAAATCGCTGGCTACCATCAAGGAATTGCTTTGCTGGTTCTGCTGCTCACCACACTGAGCATGATAGTAGTACTCAATAGTTGGGGGGGAAACTGGATCAGGGTTCATTGCGGAGGGCCTAGGGTATACAAACGAGCTGCTAGCTGCTGGCACTGCTGAGTTTCCGCTTAAAGCAGTCTTTTTGGCGCTGCTAACATTGCTGTTGTTACTGCTGCTGTTGCTATCGCTATTCAAACGATGGCCAATCTTTTCTTGCGGCTGCTGCTCCCGTTGCTGTTGATTTTGCTGTTGCTGCTGCCGCTCCCTTCGCTTGCCACGGACGTCGCTGCGCATTCGGTCCAGCTGCTGTTGAGTTCGCACTCGCAGTGAGCGACGCGCCACGTTACTGTTGGCCAGCTCCCGCATCGCGGTGGCCACGGCATTGGCCGTTGCCAGCTCTGTGAGGCCCAGATAGTTGCAAAACTCATGCTGCTCAGAGAACTGCGCCTCATTGTTACATTCCACACTGCTCGCGCGCCCTGCGAGAAACGTTTTAAGAAAAATGTAGCATTAGAGAGAGGTTGATAAACAAATTCAATACTTATTTGGAAAAAATGCATTTTTTATCCCTTAGCCTTAAAAAATTATACGGAAACTAATAGCAAACAAGAAAGAATTGTTGGCTTCGGCGCGGCCACGATCCAATTACGGAAGGCCGGTAAGAAAAACTTACCTGCAGGCTGTCGTTCTTCCTGCTGCTGTTGTTGAATCACTCGAAGCTTCAGGCTCTCGACCTCCTTGCCTTGCTCTTCCAATTTCTGCTGTATAGTGGCCACTTGAGGCTGGGTTGGCTCCTGTGCGAATTCGGAGAATTTGTTGCAGGCTTGTTGCACAGAGGGTACTATACGATTGCCCAGATCTGTGGTAGAGGTTTCCTTTGTTTCCAAAGGAAGTGGCAGAGTGGTTTGGGTCTGTGTTGTCTTGAGCACAGGTTCCTTTCGCTCGAATTTTTTGATTACCCTTGGCACCAGTGTTGTTGTAGATGGATTAACCGTTACCTCATAGCAATCATCGTCGTCCTCGTCATCATCGTCTAGCACAATGACCTCGGTCTGTTGGGCCGGCATTGTGTGCAGTAAGCGTCTATAGCATGGTCTTTTTTGCCTGGCTGCATCTTCGCTGGAGTATGGTGTATCCGGTGCTATGGCTGCATCTACAGCATCGCCCACAGAACGTGCTTGTATTTCCTGCGTGATTTTAGTATAGTCTTGCCGCAAAATTTCGCAGAATTCACTAAATTTGGGGCGTTTGGCCGGTTCAGCTTCATGCTGTTCAAATACAGCCTCAAAGTTTTCCACATCCTCGACGGCCTCGCAGCTGTGTGCACAATTCCAATTTGCCATTTTTTCGCTAAGGCTCATCTGCGGCTGCGACTGACATATGTTTGCCAACCGTCGATCCACGGCCTCCGCGGATAGCGTATTTTTTAGCAGGGGCATATACTTACGATGCAGTGGCGGCGATTGCATCTCAGCTGTGCCCAGCTCATCGTCGTAGTCATCGTAGTCGCTGCCATTTGGCATGGAAGTGGAACTTACTGGAAACTCCGTGGTGCTACTGTGAGGTATTGCAGCCGTCACCGCAGCTGCAGCTGCAGCAGCAGTAGCTTGTTTTCCCTGCTTATTCGCTACGTCGCTAGCATGGATGGATTGCTGCGGCTCCTCAACATCACTAGGAATGGTGAGCTGCTGCTGCTCCATGACAATCTGCTGCAGTTGCAGCTGCAAGCTGCTCTCCTCGTGCTCATTTACTGCACAGTCGTCGTCCTGCTCCTCCAGCTCGTGGTCGTATACCTCGCAAATGTCCGGTCTATCGTCCACAAACGAGTCGCTAACTTGATTGGCATCCTCTTCAGCTGCATCGAGCAGTAGCTGCTGCTGTTGGTATTGCCGATCTAGTGCAGCATCACTGAGATAAACATGAGGTTCGGCACTGGCCTCTTCGTCCTCCTCAGCTGGGCACAAATCGCTACTATAACTGACGCCATTGTTCAGCTGCTCCTGCTCATTTTCAACGGGTTGCAACCCCATCAAATAGGCACGCTCCATTTCCTGATCCGTATGCACGCCATGGGCAGCCACGATTATCTCGCAACAGTGCTCATCCGTCAGCAACACCACATTATTCTCATAAATGACGCATTCTGTGTGCGCCTGTTGAATAACATTTTGGCACTCCATTGCCACCTGCTCCTCGAGCGGCTGCTCTGATTGATCGGTGCCATTGATATTGCCGTTTGTAAGCATATAGCCAGGAGAAGTAGTTGTCTGCAGCAGCGCTATGGGTGTACCTAAAATAAAAAGATTACGTGAGTTGTGCAAATCGTTTTAAGCTGAGCCAAGCTGCTAACTTGCAATCTGTGGACTGAGAAATGCACGTTTCGGTGTCGGGCAGCCTATAAAGTTATTGGGGTTACGGCACATGCCGAAAATGAGAGGATGCGTCCTCGGCTCTCGCGTATCACCAACTGTATCGTTGTAGTCTTGCAGCTCATCTTCAAAGCCTTTAAAGCCGTTGCTTTCAGAACTAGCTAGCAGACTGCGTATTTCGGAATCATCCGATATGAAGTGCAGCATGTTGTCCCTTGACGGATCTACTTCGACCACATTCTGATTCTGTTGATGCAATGCAGAAGTCGTTGCTACAGTATGGGCAATCTCTGGGCTCGTTGCCTCTTGGCCGGAGGGCGGCGAAAAAAGGTCAAGCAAACGCTCCTCGGCTGCAGCATATTCCCTTAGAGTCGCTGTTTCCCGTTTCGACATTTTGTAATCAATCACTGTGCACCGCGAATTACGCGAAGCAACCAACACTTCGCCACTAGCTCAGGATGCAGCGTTTAATGAAAAAGTTTCAGACAAATTGTTCAATTATTACTTTTCGGAATTTAGCACGTGAAATTTAAATAAAATAAGTCAATATCTCGAGTTTGTCTACTAAACAATGCCGAAATCAAATCTGACATGATTTACGCAGCAGTGTTTGCTTGTTAATCGTATTGCGTACGCACGCATTTTTTTCTAGACTTTACTTTATTTCACTTTTTAAGAACGCACGAAAAACAAATTTCTTTGGGAGCAACAAATCGCGGCACTTGTCGGTATGTGAAGAAGAAGCATTGGTATCGTTTATGCGCCGCCCTTTATCGAGGTATTGTATGTATTTTTGCACTGTCCTAAAGACAACTGTTTTTTGTTGTCGATTTGATTTAATAAGATATTTGTATAAAGATATATTTTGAAATAATAATGAATTCGTACTAAGAAGATAGTTTTAGAAATATTGCTGATTAGCCATAAGCCATAATCAATTGGCATGGAAATATTTCTTTCGAATGGTTGTTTTAGTATTTTACCGCATTCACAGGTCCGGCCACACTGACAGTCAGCTGTTAGTTTTAGTTTAAGGGAACGTCAATTGAGCAACACATTTGTAGAGCGACTAGAACATTAAAATTACACACACTAGAAAAAACTTCGAAGTGTTCGCGCGCTGATAAGCAAAACAAAAACTAAGTAGCTGCTTCGGGACTGTCGAAATAAAAATATTAAACGTACTCAAGACTCGGCACAAACAACACTTGGCGCTCGAAGTGTGCACGTCGCCTCTGTTTTTTCGTATAATAATCAATGTGCTTTTAGATCGGTATTCTCAGTGTATATAAAAATCCGCATATATATATGTATATATATATGTATATGCATAATTTGTGATTCTTGTTTAGGACAATCTCGAGTATAAAGGAGAATTCTACAAAAAAATTCAATAATGAGTGACAAATTAGTGAACGGTACATGCGGCAACGGCGATGCCAGCAACAAATGCAACGGTACAAGAAAGGAAGTACGCGTATGGTGCGATGGCTGGTGAGTCAGTTTGTTTAAGTCCAAATGTATGCTCATAAATGTGTGTGTACATCCATACATATGTATATAATATCTATTGACATTGAAGTTGGCCAGATATGTTTGTAGGTTCTATTCATTTTCTAATCTAATAGCATTTTGATTTCATTACTCCTGCCAGAGACAGTGTGACAGTGTAAATATGTAGTTCGTCCAAATATAGTTTAGCTAGTCATTTATATTTGTTCAGGTTCAAGGTCATTACTGAAAGCGAAATCTGATTTGCTCATTACGTTTGTTAATGCATACATATATGTATCTATACAATCGCAACGCAGTGTTGCAAATGATCGATTCGACAATAATTTATCTAATTATACAGCACTATAAGCATGATTACCATAATTAGATTCTCTACGCAGCCTGTTTGACCGGTTAAGCAGCAGATCAGGCTAGACAATATTGATTCACCTCGATATGCAACATATAGATACATTTGTACATACGTACAAATGACTTTATGTAATATATGTACATACACTTATGTCTGTACATATGTACACAAATGTCAATCTCAAAAGACTTCCGCAATGCTTTCTCATGTTTGTTGCTGCTATCTCTCTCTCTCTCTCTCTCTCTCTCTCTCTCTCTCTCTCTCTCTACTTCTCGACGCGTCTCTAAAAGAGATGCACACGCCCAAGCGAACAGCATCGCGTGATTCTCTGTATGTACACAATGCTCTGTACAGCTGTGGCAGCAGCATAGCGACATTCCCCACCGCCCTCGCCTGCTTTCTATGCTTAGTTCTCGCACGTTTCGGCTCTGGGCATGGTTTACGTGGCCGTTGTTGACTGTGGGCCGGTCGGTGTCTGCCCAAACATCACGTGATTCATTGACGCGCATGCTCCCCAACAGGGAGGCGGCCTAGTTTTGTTTTACCGGACGCGCCATTGACCCAGCTTGTAAACTGACGACGTCATTGTCGGTGTACCTGTACCTCTACAAAATAGAAAAGGTTGAAATACAGAAGTCGAGACAAATAAGCGAATAGGCAACATGCAACATATTTTAGATAAACATGGAAACATCAATAATTCGAAATCAACTGCAAGATTCAATCTGTATTATGGCGTTTCGAACCAGTTACAGGATATATCCTAGTCCAGCATTCTGAATTTGATATAGTTTTCTTCTTCTTCTTTTTATCATGCATAATTAAATTGACATTTCGCTTTGCACTGAAGGTCAGAAACCGAAGCGACGCATTGAAATGACTAGCGGTATTTTATATAGGCAAGTCAGCCTCTGTTATACAGTCATAAGTATAAAAGGAAAGGGAGAGTATAAATATAAATAAGTAAACATATAGTTTTCTAAACAAGCAACTTTTGTGCGACATGGGAAACTTATAAAATTGTTTAATTGCTAACAACGTCAAAATATGAATTTAGAAAGGTTATAAATTGAGGAAAAGCCAGAATTAAAGTTCCAGTTTAGGTACATTTGACTGCTCTCTATAAATTCATATAACCTATGTGAATACTACAACAAGAAAATACCCGTTTACGGTCATAAAAAGTAGGGTAAACTGTATGAAAGGAAATCTTTGCTTCGAAGGTATTTGTTGTAATTGTAATGCGTACATCTAGACTGAGAAAGAACTAAAACTAAAAAGAAAAATAATTATATATGATATATATACTATATATAAAAATAGTAAAAAAAAACTAGTATGAGATATTGTTATTTCGAGCAGTTAAATTATAAAAAAAATATTAATTATATTTTGTAAACTTAATGTTAAAAACGTTCTTAAAAGCATAGAAAATTAAATGATTCCTAATATAAGAATATACTTATTTCCGGGTTAATTTAGCGATTAGTACGAGAATAGAAGCCCCGTGCAGAGGTAGGGTCAATGGGCAGTACCCGTGCGGATAGCTACCCGCTGATAAGAGTAGATGCCGTTCTACAATCACAGAATCACGCAAAATCCATTCAGCATTTTTTTGTCGGCACCAGCTGTGGCATCCCATAAACAAATGTACTCTGTACATATATTAGAATATGTATGTGTGTTGCGTTGGCCCTTTGGCCTCTGGAAATGAAGTCTGTTTCTCATCGATAGCGAAGATCATTGACGCAAGCGTTGTGTGCTGGGGCAGCATTTGTGGCTGTGTCAATGAACTTGGGCCCAAAAGCTCGTTTTCAAAACAAATCTAAACCCCTTGGGACAGCTAACGCCGCCTCCCTGAATGTACTATATTTATAAATATATATATATATATATATGTTATATACAAGTATTAAAGCTTTGTTGCTATCGCTGGGCTTCAGTTATCGCGAGAGCGCAAATTCTACTCTGAATCGCGTGATATTTTCTTAATCAACAAAAGTCGGCGTAACTCAATTGATTAAGGCCCCAGTACGTTCTGTGATGTACTTGATCCTACACATGCGTATACATATATATATTTTATGTTCGACACAGATTTCTTGAGTGTCGCAAAATCTCCGGGATCAAAGGTGTGCCCCGGTTGCTATTCATTGTCGTCTTAATGAATGGCCCACCTTCTGCTGGCCACCCAGATACAGATAGTTGATAGACCCGTCTGCAATAGAACTTTTCGGATTTGATTTCTCTGACTGTTGAGATGCCAATTGAATGACGTCACGTTGATTACCCAGGCTGGTCAATTGAACAGCTTTATTTCGGGTTTTGCCTGGGTCTATATTATGTAAGATATATATATATACATGAACGTAGTCATGTCTTAGGCCTTCGTATTATATGTTATTACGTGTGCATTACTAATTGTCGTGGCCCAGTCGTTCGTACGCTAGCCAATCTGCCGGATTGATAAGAGTGACGTTTTGGACTGTTATCATGAATAATTTAATGGCAATTGCCTGGAATCCGATTGTCGTTGTCGTCTGGCAGGGTGTGGGTGACATCAATATGTGTTCATTCCCATTTGGCTTAGTTGGTTTAAATGCGCGGTCTGATTTTCTTGTATCAACATTAATTAAATGTACGACAACGGGCGGCCTCGTCCTATTGATTATAACATGTTATCTACAACGATTCTTGGCAATTGTTAAAGCAATGGAAAACAGTGTAGTTAATTTTGATAGCCAAAAATTGTAGTGTTCAACATAAAAAGCCAGTCAGGGCGCCTGGTCAAGATTTCCATAAAGGGGGCAGAGATTAGGAGAGCTTTCCTCGCCATTTAAATACTCTTCTCGGCTTGGCATTTAAATTGTATTTAATTAATGACAATAAAAAGCCACCAATAATTACGCAAATGTATTTCGTAAGTTATTTGTCAGTTCAACAAAAATGGCATTAAATGCAATTTGCTTGGCTTGGCACGTCCAGAGCGTTTGGCTAAAGCGTGTCGCGTGTTGATTAGAATTGCGCTTGGGTTCCAGCATTCCATAGACATCAAAATATTGCATATATAAAGCCAGGCACACAACAGAAATCAATGAAATGAAAAATATGCCCCATACACAAGTATTTCTCTTGTGTGTGGCAATTCGCAACTGATGATCGCGTCCAAAGTGCGACGGCTCTAGAAAAAAGAAAGAAAAAGTGGAGCAAGCGGCGTCCGCCTTGGGGAGCGGCTCTCTGTGCTTGGCCAGACGTTGACTTGTCCGAACTTTGAGCATGTTATGTCAAGTGTATGCGAGTTGGTTTATTTGCTTGATTTAAATGCCTTGCGGCAATTGCGAATGTACTGTGTGTATTGCCTGTCAAGAACATATCGAAATTATTGCTAAACTCCCACAAGTTAATTGCTAGACGTTCGTATATTTGCTTAAAATAGGCAATATTCCTAATTGTTGTGGCACTTCGTCTGGTTATATGTCAAAAGTCACACGCGCCCTGATTGAATTTCCGTTCTGTCAACAAATTGTCATCAATTTTTGTATTGTCGTGAGTTATTTGAACCCCCGGCTACGCTGGGGCTCTCTGTGAATGGAAACTTTGCGAGCCAAGCGATAATTCAGCTGCTATAATCGTCAGGGCTATCTGGAACATAACACTAATATTCCTCATGAATCAGCGCCATGTTCTATATATATGGCAAGGTCGTTTTGGTTCACTGTAAACTTCAGCTTAAACAATATTGTCATGCAAATAGTATTAGCTAGCTTTGATATTTATATTTATTGAACGGCTTTCATATTTTTCTGTAGCTCTGTTAAAAAATGAGTCTATAGGCTTCTCTTTAAGTGTTCACCCTTCTGTAGGACTTGTCTAAATTGACACGCGCTGTGCTAATTGGATAGTCTCGATAAGGGCTAACAATTCATTGTTTCCTGTATGCTGTGTTTCTCGCTATCTCTTTTCCGTTCTGTTTGATTAGAAAATGCAATCGGAAGATTTGTTTGTTTAAGGCGGAAGCAAGATACAACTTGTACATATGGTACTTGCGCAATTCTTGGAATATTCATTAAATAAATCTTTGCTCTTTGTTTGAAACAGCTACGACATGGTGCACTTTGGGCATGCCAATTCACTGCGACAAGCCAAAGCACTTGGCGATAAAGTAATTGTGGGCATACATACCGATGAGGAGATCACCAAACATAAGGGACCACCCGTCTTTACCGAGGAGGAGCGCGTCAAGATGGTCAAAGGCATTAAATGGGTCGACGAGGTGGTTCTTGGTGCGCCCTATGTGACCACCCTAGAAGTACTCGATCAAAATAATTGTGATTTTTGTGTGCATGGCGGTAAGTTTGCCATTCGACTTACTCGACATTTGATCATCAACATTAACTGCCCCTTAATTGCTTACAGATGACATAACCATGACCGCTGAGGGTGTGGATACCTATCATCTGGTGAAGTCGGCTAACCGTTACAAGTAAGTGACCCTCTCTCTATATGCTTTCAAGTGTTTTTTTATGACTCACCTTAAAACTCTTCGTCTCACAGGGAAGTCAAGCGCACCGCCGGAGTTTCAACGACAGATCTCGTGGGACGCATGTTGCTGCTTACCCGCAACCACTTCCGTCAGGGCTCCGCCGAGTATGACATCGAGAAAGAAGGTAGCGTCCGCTTCTTACGTACTGTTTACATTTAACGTTGCTTTATTTTAAGTGCGTCCACCTCATCTGCCAGTTGTTACTCATTTTGAAATAATTACTTTCACTAACCTGAATTAATTGTTTGCTTTGCTTTTGAAACTCGTTTCTTAATATCTCTTCTGCATGCTGATCTAACACCGCACACCACATCAAACCTCGAAAGCAGTTCCAAGTATGAGCAGAGAATCAAAGTTGAACTTCTTAATATTTAGATATATTTATACATAATACTACGAGTCTGGGCCACGCACGTTTTGCTTTTAGTTGGTTGATTAATTTTCTATTAGAATCTGGCGAATACTGTCCGTAGCATTCTTTGAACGTAACAAAACATTTGCTTTATTTTGCTCTCTACATCTTTACTATTTCTCTTCTTTTTTATTTCTATGTGCGCACTGTTTACCACTAACCAAACTCAAATCAAAATCAAAACCTATGAACTAAAATCTCAAAATCCCGTGCGTGCTGCCGCCCCGCGTTCAAACTAAAATGAAAACCCAAAAAAAAAAAAAAAAATGAAATAAACCACCAATCAACTGACATCAAAATGAAATATCAAATCGAAACCTAATTGTAAATTGTAATGTAATGTTCATATGTATCCGTTGTTAAAAAAAAAAAAAAAAAACTTGATAATTTTAAAAAATTGAAACAGAAAAACTTTTAAAAATTCAACAACTGCAATCCCGTTTAGGTTCATCGAATATGGGTCAGGATTCGACAGCGAAGAGTCCCTGGACAGGTTGCAGCCAGTTTTTGCCCACAACACAGAAAATCATACAGTTCAGCGATGGCAAATCGCCAAATCCAGGCGATAAGATAGTAAGTACAATACAAATATCAATTGAAAAATGAATTTCATGACATTTGTTTTTTTTTACAGGTATATGTGGCCGGTGCTTTTGATCTCTTCCACGTGGGTCATTTGGATTTCCTGGAAAAGGCCAGCAAATTGGGCGACTATTTGATTGTGGGCCTGCACACAGATCCCGTTGTCAACTCCTATAAGGGTAGCAATTATCCCATTATGAATCTGCATGAGCGTGTGCTTAGCGTCTTGGCCTGCAAGGTAAATCCCTTACATCCTTATCGCAGGCACTTAAACGGATAACAAACAACCTCTTACACTCTGCAGTTTGTCAACGAGGTAGTTATTGGCGCACCCTACTGTGTCACAGAAGAGCTGCTAGATCATTTCAAGATTGATGTTGTCTGCCACGGTCGTACGCCAATCTCTCTGGAGGATGGCAAAATTGATCCGTATGCTGTGCCCAAGACGCGAGCCATATTTGAGCTACTCGACTCTGGCAATGACATGACCACAGAGCGCATTGTTGAGCGCATCATATCGCATCGACTGGAATACGAGCGTCGAAATCAAGCCAAAGAAAAGAAGGAAATCGAAGCGTTCGAGGCACTCCAGCGACAAAAGCAAACGCAAAAGGCGGGCTAGCTTCCGCTTTTTTAATAATAGACAATGTTTTTAGTTGCCACCTTTTTTGTTTAGAATGTTTCGTTTTGAATTTCGTTTTGTTTTGTGTTGTGTTAAGCAATTGTAATTGCTACGGGCCGAATATTGCATGCCCCTTCATACACACACACAAACGCCCACACACACAGTTGTATACAAACTTATATATATACAGCTATATATATATATAAGTTTAGGTACACATTTACACTATCGTAAAGTAGCTTATCAAATCTAAATTATATGTAGGCTCAAAATTTGTAAATTCCTTTTATATTTTCTAAGCGTAACGAGTGCGAACTCTACGAAATTGTACGAAATATATTAAGTTAGAATTGTGAAAATGTATGTGTGGATGATTGCCTATTCATTTTAAAGCGTTAGCGAACGTAATCTCCAGCATTGTTTGCTGTTAAGTGTAAATTTCTGAGTTTAAATCTTAAGTATCATTGTCATGTTTAGTTTGTTAAAGAAAATATAATTAATACTATTGCCAAAAAAACAATAAAAATTATTTATAGCCTAGATGCGACTTTCGTATATTTGCCCAATCTATATCAACCAATATCATATTTTTTGCTCGCCCATTAGGTGCAGCTCCACATTGAGTAGCTGCTGTCCCACATTTAGTGTCAGTAGCTGCCATAAATCTTGATAGCTGATTACAATGACGTTGTTGTCCGTCTTGATGAACTCACGGCAGGGCGGACCTTTCTCTGCTGAAGCCGGCAGTGGGCGCGCGTGCAAACGCTTCGGATAGTAACGTGTCGATTGCGCGGGATGTACTACACAGCGCAGCGATATGGATATACCCTGCAGCGGCGTCGAGACCCAAATGGCAACTACATCATCGATTTGCTTACGTTGCCAAAGCAATCCATGTCGCGTACGGCAGGCAAAAAGCAATAAAACTCCATGCTGGGAATACTTGCGGTAGTCTTTTGGCAGCAGCGTATTGCGCGGACAATTGAGCGGATTGAGCCCAAAGCGCTGATAGCCAAACACACCCAACAAAGTGTTGACATCATAATCAAGACTACCCACATTGCAGGTGGCATGGAGTGTTTGCTTTTCAATAGGAAACGGCACATCCACAAATGGGACGCCCAATATTGGCATATGGACATTAAGATAGTGAGACAACCAGCCATTTGGATCTAAGGTACAGGAGCAGCCGTGACATGGACATGAAATCATTCTCAGTCGCGCCCATTGAGATTTCTGGTCAGGTACCACAAAGAGTGGAGGATGCCGTTCGCGATCAACAATGGATTCATAGCGACTTAGCTGCACCATCTTCAGATCTGTTGAGGGCACAGACACCGGTAAACGAAAGTTCGAAAAATGTTTGGTATACAGCAAATGTCTTTTGTTCTCCAACTGTCTTTGGCGTTTCTCTTGCCGACGACGTTGGCGACGATTGATGGAGCTGTTCCCCGGCAAGGATTCGGTGTCCAGACCATCGGTTATTTCATTGGACGAGCTGTTCGGTTGCATTGTATGCTTTTAATTAGGTAACATAATCTGATACGAAACAAAATTTTGTAACATTCACATTTTACTTTTTGATTACAAATAATAATATAAAATAATTTATGTCATACATTTCACAAAACTAAACATTCTTTGCATGTCACATTTTAAATTTCAAATTTATGTGTGCGCGGTCAAACTATATCATCCGAATTAGAGCACTGTTTCTTTTGTTGTACAGCACTATGTCCACACAGCTGTATTTCGTAGCTTTGTCGAGCGTCTTTTACAGCACTGGATGTATTTTTCATATTTTATTCTTATAATTCTCAAAAGGTTCTATCCTGGCGGTGGTGTACTATTACGAGCTTAGCACGTTTAAGTTATCGCTTCTCGGCCTTATGGCTAAGATCAAAGTGTAGTATCTGTTCTTATCAGCTTAACATCTGATAGTTTCTCCATTGGAGAACAACAAATGTTAAACTGATTTTTGGAAATTGACGGAGTGCTAGGGGCTTGCTCCACCTCTGTCGCGGGTTGGCCCGGTATTGCAGTACCGCCGGGATTTCGGCCCAATTAACTAATAAATCGTACGGGTTCAATCAGATATTTAAGAAATTTAATTCTATCGTTTCAAATGCCTCCGCCCCGTATTCCGAGGTGCTTGTTCTTATTATTTACATCCTTGACACCTGCGATCCCATATATTTGTATTTTGTTGGTCAGACTCGGCAGCCATGCCTCTTCGTCCCACTTCCTGTTGCACGCAGGACAATATAATTCGGAAACGGCTTGATCTTATCAATATCGCAATATTTTGACCCGGTTTTCCGAATATCACGTAACTGAAATAAGAGGTGGTAAAGTCTATTTTGTGATTTTAGTCGTACGTTTATTATTCGTAAATACACTTATTATTAATACAGTTTGTTTCTTTTTGAATGTTTGCTTTTAGTTTTTGGTACATTTTAATCATACAATTACAATTTATTTGGGCACGCGCTTTTTAAGGACGCACCTACAATGCTGGCGATCTCTGACTTGACGTATTTGAATCGATTAACATAAACATCAATAGGTCTAAGATGAACAATTTTCAGCAATTACGATACATCGATTTACTTTTTCCATGTCAATTTTGGTTTTCGCTTTTATAAAGGACAACTTTTACTACGGAGCAATCAGATGCTGGCTATTGTTACTGTTACATTCCAGACTAAGTTCTAGATAATACTAAACTGGGTAGAAATAGCTGAGCTACATTTCGAAAACATTAATCGCACAGAGCGTCTAGCCTTAAAGAGCGCTACGTTCAACTTTCAAAGAGAAAATGGATGTTGGTAACTAGCGTGTACCACACAAGCAAATGTGTGTGAGAGTTTACGTCGGGCATATTAGATGTGCTTAAAACAAGATCGTAAGATGTGAGAGTGTTGTTGGACTTTTGGCTTTTTTTTACACAACCACAGCGCCTGCTTCGGAACGGCTAACCGGCAAGTCAGGACAATTTTTCCAGGTGTCCGAAAGTGGATCGTAACATTCGACGGCGCTTATGGTTACTTGGGCGCGATAGAAGTTCACCTCGCAGGGCTGTCAACAGAAAGATGAATATAATTTAGATACCTTCAGATATCCTGCAATGTTACAATCTGACTAACCTGATCCCCGCCAGCCACGTAGAGCAGGCCATCGGCGGCGGCCACAGCGGGAATGGCGCGTGGAACGTTCAGTGCGCACACCGTCGACCATTTGTCGTCGTCAAAGTTATACCGCTCCACTGAGCTAAGTATATCCTGACTGATGCTGCTGCCGCCAACCACATACAAATAGCGATCGAGCACAGCGACACCCATTTGGCAACGTGCTGTTTGCATGCGTGCCAGTTGCGTCCATTCCTTGGTCACGGGATTGTAGCTGATATGAAGAAAAAAGTCATGTGATAAAAGTGGGAACAGATGTGAAAGGGGCATTACCTTATTAAGTCCGGTAAATGTCTTGTTGTCGTAGTGCAGCCGCCCACTATGTAGATCAGCCCCTCGAAACTGACGACGCCCATGCTGAAGCGTGGCTGTGGCATGCTACCAATCAGCTTCCAGAGATCCTTCTCTGGATCATAGCACTCCATGGTGCCGCCAATGTCGTCGCCTATCCAGCCGCCCACTGCAAACAGATTGCCACCCATGGTGCATAGTCCGAACTCGCAACGGGGCACAATCATCGGTGCTATAGGCTGCCAAATATCGTTTTGTGGATCGTATACCTCGCCGTTGGCCAGAATTTGCGAGCCACGTTCGCCGCCTACCACATAGATCTTGCCATTTAATGCCGACACGCCCGGCAGAATGCGGCCCACCTCCATGGGTGCCGTCTCAGTCCATTCACGTCGGAATATGTCGAACTTGGCCACTGTTTCGAATGTGCAGTCCGCAGAGTTCCAAGTGCGCGGCGTATCGCGATGTGATCCTCCAATAATATATATATTCTTCTTGGCCAGCTGACGTGGACAGACGCGCAGCGGCACCAGTTGGCCGCGCTTTGAAGCAATATCCCGGCAAATGCTTCGTAACGCGATTTTTACAGACATATCGCGACAATCATCCTTTAAAGCTTTATCGATGACCTTTACCGGCACCAAGGCCATACGGACATGTGACAGTATATCGAAGACATAGCACCGACGTTGCGTTACATCATGCTTTATCCAGCGAAGCGCCGCCTGGAACACCTGTGATTCGGAGTCAACGCGCAACAACTCCGAGTTAAGCAGTTGCGATAATAAAGTTTGTGGTGTTTCCAGGAACTCATCTTCTAGAGTTATCTGCGGGCGATACAGTGAAAATTGACACAGTAAAAATTAGCATAGCTAGTTAACACCATCCAAGCGAATCTGACATTCATTAACAAAATGGGCCGAAATCCCGGCGGTACTGCAATACCGGGCCAACCCGCGACAGAGGTGGAGCAAGCCCCTAGCACTCCGTCAATTTCCAAAAATCAGTTTAACATTTGTTGTTCTCCAATGGAGAAACTATCAGATGTTAAGCTGATAAGAACAGATACTACACTTTGATCTTAGCCATAAGGCCGAGAAGCGATAACTTTAACACGCTAAGCTTGTAATAGTACACCACCGCCAGGATAGAACCTTTTGAGAATTATATTATCTTGGTTTTGCATTTGAAATTATTGTGTTGTCTACCCTAAGGAGTCTTTGTATGAAATGTCTCATATAATTCTCAAACAGTCTAAGCATGCATTGAAACTAGGATCAGGGTAGTTATATTGTTAAATTACTCTGGCTTCTCTTCAGTTGTCGAATAAATCTTTCGCCTTTTACTAAAGATTTCCGTGGAGAGGAGCACTCTAATGAGTCTAAATTGAATTTTTAGTTGTGCCTAGCGGTTTACTGCTGGGTCATAATAAATCTATAATATAGTGGAACCGAATACAAATCTGGATTTTAGTGAGAGATTAAGGGTTCGAGTTGTAATTAAATATGCTTAAGAGATCGATCCACTTAGCTAACAAAAAAAAAAAAAACTATCCTGAGACGAGGGATTAAAATTTTTCCATAATTTATATTCTATAAATGCGACCCCAATAAATAATAAAGACGCCGAACGTATCTAGGAAGTTACGCTTCGCAACTTAAATTTCATCCGTTTCCGTAGTGTAGTGGTTATCACGTGTGCTTCACACGCACAAGGTCCCCGGTTCGAACCCGGGCGGAAACATCGAATTTTTTTGTTTGAATTTAATATAAAAAGTGCTATTTACCGCTGGGAAGTTGGCCTGCACGAAGTTCATCGCACTTTTTGCCAGTGATTCACAATTGTGCGCTTCCGCGAACCGCAGAATACCCAATGCATTCGTGGCATGCAACTCTCGACACAGAAATTCACAGCAGCCGTCGACCACTTCGTTCAACTGCAACATATCCGCCGCAGCAAGCAATTCCTGCACATTGGACTGAAAGGGGACATATGTACATAGTGGTATTATTTAAGTGACAATAGAGAACTCAACTGCTTACTTGCGTAATCTCGCAACGTCCTGTGTATATAAAGTCCAGGAGTATGTGTAATATATCGCCATCAATTGTGTGCAAAACCACAGATTTCTGTTTCACTTCATTGAGCCCCAGTTCGGGCCTGAACATGGCCTCGAAGTAGGCACTGGAAGCGCTTAAAACTGCGCGATGTGCATTAAAGGTGGACTCGCCCGCTACGATTTCGACATCGCAAAAGCGTGATTGCTCCCGCAGCTGATTCAGATTGGCTAGCACCTTAAACGGGTACTGGGCATTGCAGTAAGAGGGCAGATTTGTGCGTTGTGTGCTGGCGGCGGCAGCAGCTGCAGATGCTGCAGGCTGACTGAAGTAATCGTTATCGTTATCGGTGGTGTTCTCATTGCCGTTGTGACAATTTGCATTATTTGCATTGAATTCGTGGTGCATGGAATAACTCTTAAGCGGTGGCATCTCGTTATACTTTTGCTACGACTTCTGCTGACTTTATTTAAATGCACTCTGGCAGCCTTTTCACATCCAATTTATGATTTAATTAAACTTAATTGCTATTGCTGCAGTTTACACCACTACGAACACAACTGTTTTCATTAATCAAGCACAACACACAGGCACACATCACACGCACACCCACAGATACATATATAAATGTTAGGCTGAAAATTGCTGGGCTTGCAGCTTGTACATATTTGTTACACAGGTTGTTATTGTTATTGCTGCTAATGATGTGCCTTGTTTAAAGTACTTTGTTAGTACTGTTTATTGCACTGATATGGCTAAATATAACAAATTAACAAAATAACTGTTCCTCGAGTGAGCAAGCCCATCAGAGTGAACAATAAATAATGTTTTACTCAACACTAAAAAGCTACACATACATCTGTGGGCACCCAAAAAGATAACATTTGCTGAAAAGTTAACAGCGCGCGCTTATATGTTGCTAGACGACTACCAAAATTAGGTAATGCAGATTTATGCAAAATTATCCAACCAATGGCTTGAAAAAATTAAGTTCTGATAGTTGAAAGATAATTTGTATATTTACCAGTTGATAAAGAAAGAACGGTATCATATTCACAATTGCCATAGCAGAACAGCTGTTGCTTAAAATACTATCGATTATTTCGTTTCAGTTCATCTCACTGTTATGTTAATTCATATCAGCAATTGGGCAGTTATTTAACCAAGATTCGATTTCTTATTTTTTATTTGCTGTGAAATAATGTTGCTTCGGAAATTGTTGACAGCGCGTTCTAACTATTTACTGCGACGATGGGCCAGCACAGATCCGCTTTGTTTCCAGAATGAGAAGCTGCAAGCATACCTGGAATCACTGCGCCAGGAATATTATGCGCTCCGCGTCAATGCAGCCGGTAACAGCAGCCTCTATGCCCGCCTGTCGCGTCTGGATCCGGTCGTGAATTCCCTTGAAAAGCACAGAGCCCTGCAGCGCAATATAACACCTGAGCAGGATTTGGCCGCTGAAAAGGACGAGGATATGCGTGCACTGATGCAAGAGGAAAATAGCGTTTATGCCGAATTGTTGCGTAAACAGGAGGAAGCAATGCTGCAGGAGCTGCTCGCACTTGCTGACCATGAGGACTACCCGTCGCTGATATTTGAGGTGAACGCTGGAGCCGGCGGACAGGAGGCCATGCTGTTTGCCCAGGAGCTCTACGACATGTACACCAGCTACTTCGAGCACATGGGCTGGGAGTATGAGGAGTATGCCCATGAGACCACCGACATTGGTGGACTGCGTTATGCCAATCTGCTGGTCAACGATCCCGAGGCCTACAATTGGCTGCGCTACGAGGCGGGTGTGCACCGAGTGCAACGTGTGCCGGCCACCGAGAAGTCTGGACGCATGCACACCAGCACCGCCTCAATAACAGTGATACCACGGCCGGCTGATGTTCAGGTGCATATTGCGGAGCGAGACCTCAAAATTGAGACGAAACGTGCCAGCGGCGCTGGCGGTCAACATGTAAATACCACAGATTCAGCCGTGCGCATTGTGCATTTACCTACGGGCTTGGCTGTAGAATCGCAGTCAGAGCGTTCCCAGCTAAAGAATCGGGAGCTGGCGCTAAAGCGTCTGCAGGCCAAGCTTATGCAGCAGCAGCTGGAGAGCTCCGAGGCGACCAAACAGGCGACGCGAAAGGCACAACAGGGCAATCTAAATCGCAACGAAAAGATTCGCACGTATAACTTTGTGCAGGATCGTGTAACGGATCACCGCGTGCAGCAGGGCGGCACGCTGCACAATCTGAGCGGGTTCCTCGAGGGTGGCCAGCAACTAAGCGATCTAATTGAGCGGCTACATTTGGAGCAGCGCAAACTGAAGCTGGTGGAGTTGCTCGAAGAGTGGCAGCCGCCACAGAAGGCGTCAGATAAAAGCTAATCGCATATTCCCCCGCTTTTTAGTCTAATAATTAAAGTTAATAAAAATGCTTTATTTTAACAAACACGTGCCCAGTCTGCTGCACTGCCAATGTGTATGAGGTGCTCCTTGACCGCCGACTCCAGTATGTCTCGAATCTCTCGGCATCCGGCCATTGCGGTCTCTATGACCGTCTCTAGTTGATCGATGTGAAAGCGTTCGCTCATCTCCATGAATGCAATCTTTTCGGCGGTGGGCAGTGCCGCAATGGTCAGTTTTGGACCGCCGGAAACCTCCTCTATGTGTGATATATCCGTTAGCGGAATGTTTGATTTGCTCAAAGATGCGGTGCATGCCACAACAAACTCGTTTAGGCATATGCCCGCATCAATGAGCGCCAGGGTAGCAGCATTTAGGGATACAGCATAGTTGGCGCCATCCGCCTGCAGCACCTCCACATAGATGTCGATCTGGGAGCGTGGATACAGCTCGGATTTAATGGCTGCACTTAACGCCTGTTGCAGGTACATTTTGAACTCCTGCGATTTGCGATCGCCTCGTGGTCGATTTTTGCGCTCTGAAGTTGAGAACGTGGCCTGACTGTATTGACAGTTGATGATTAGATCGTTGCCCTCGGTCTTTTTGCCCTTCGCTTGATGTGGTCCGTACACGGCAGCCAGCACTTTTGTATTGCCCTGTTCCATGTAAGCGCTGCCATCGGGTTGTTCGAAGACGCCCAATTTGCACTGAATATGGCGCAGTTCGTGCGGCCGGCGACCATCCAGGCGCAAGCCCTGCTCACTAAGCAGCTCAATTCGACTAGCCATGTTGCAACACAAACAAAATTAAATGAATATCAATGATATGCGGCACGTGCAGCGGCGTTGTTTACGCTGTTCCAGCAGATTTCTGGCGTTCCCCTTGTGTCAGCTGTTTGACAGAATTATCGTGCCAGGGTTGCCATTTTGATACAATCAACTATCGATAGGCCAGTTCGATATAGCGTCCTGTTCTGCTCTCACTCTGTTAGTAGCGATGTTATACTCAAATTTGAGCGAAATAAACTTCCAAAGAAGATTCTATAAAAGATAAGAACCATTTGGTATTTAAATATTATTAACGCTGTTAAACACATAAACTGCATCAAGGAACTACATTTTAATACGAAAAATATGGCTATTCCGAGACGAACAAAATAAACAACATTGAGGAACTTAGTTCATTTGGTCAGCCTACAGAGTTGTTCGATTGAACTGATTCCAAACGATTCTGTACAGCTCTATCGCACTGTATAAATGTGAAAATTAAAAATATAGTTATAAAGTGCGTTATTCTTCAAAAGCCATGTCAAAGTCAAGTGCAGGTGTGTATAACATTATCATATATATATATATAAATAACTGATGTACACATATTACAGCACGATGGGTGAAGTTTTTCAACGCCGGGGGGATTCCATCCCCAGCTGCGGCCAGCTATGCTCATATATTTGTGGAGAATCGTATACAGGAGGACATGCTACTCGATCTGAATAAGGAGTATCTGCGTGAGATGGGCATTACACCCATGGGTGATATTATAGCCATACTGCGTCATGCGAAACAAGTGAGCGACCAAAATGTGCTCGACAGGGTACTAATAGCGGAGGCGCCTTTGCCCAAAACCATGTCAAAGACCGTCGCTGGAGCAGCTCCTGCTCCGCCCAGCAGCAAGCATGTACCGCCCAGCAGCAAGCGTGTGCCGCCCAGCAGCAAGCATGTGTCATCATCTCCAGTTGCAGCCAGCAGCGCCAACAAAGCATCGCCACCCACAAAACCAGCACGTCGTGTGCTGCCTGAACATGAAGGAAAATATAAAGTTACTTTGCCGTCAGGCACGACAGAAAGAAGCAAGCAAATCCTAGCCAAGCGGGAGCAGTGTATGATAACATTTTAGCATTAATATCTATTCAAATCTATTTTAAACTGGTAGAGCCAATAGTCAAAATATGCTTTCTGACAACTTTATATGCAACTATTGTATGCAACCCTGTAATAATTTCGTTGCCTGTTTTGCAGTATACTCGGATCGTGTAAGCAGCACTAAGAAAACGGACGTCTTTGCACGTTTGCACAATAGCAAGAGTGACGACGATGCTCAGGAGGGCATTGTCTCTAGCAGCGGGGAGAGCAACGTGCGTGTGCACATTACTGGCGTTCATAAGGGATCCAGCGTCAAAGTGGCGGCCACCTCTAGCAATAACTCGGTTTTTGCTCGCCTTGGCGGCAAGCAATCCTTGGATACGGTGCAGCAGAATACGGGTCTGGCCAAGGAAATAAAATCGATTTTAAAGAACACTCAAGGCACCAACGGCGGCAGCGGCGCCAGACGTAACACGCCCATAGTCAAGGCCAAGAATACGGCAATGTCCGTGGTGCGTTCGCAGCAGAAGGTAATGCTTGTGCACAAGGTGCCATTAAAACGTGGCGATGATAGCGAAGATGAAAGCATGGATGACGAGGACTTATTAGAGGCTGACAGTGATTTTGACAGCGAAGCCGAAGATTGTGAACTAGATGTGGATATGGCCGCACCCGCTGAGAAAATTGTTAAGTTTGCCTCTACTGCAGAGGTGCGAGAAATCGCTCCACACACGCCCTACAAAGCGCGTGGAAACAGCAGCTTTGCACGTAACATAAAGTCTCGTTTGGGCCTGGGTAAGCTTGATTTCTGTAAGCACTCTATCGCATTCAAAATTAACCATTTTAATCAACAGTTTCCAAATTACACGCCACGCGTAAAACGTATAATCTCAAAGCGTCTCCGCCACAGAAACCTGGAGCCCGCATCAGCCCCGTCAAGGGAAAGGCAATACGTATGCGCAGCGATGAGCTGCTTACGCGACAGGATACGCTACCTGTGCACAAGCGTCTGGGCACAACGGCGTCAGCGCAGCTGCCACCACCTCCTCGCCCCCAGCAACGCGATCATAAGCCGAACTCGTTTGCTCCGCGTCGGCACTCTAGCGTAAATGCTGGGCATCGTCCAAGGGTTCAAGCGAACTCCGTTTTCGATCGCCTTGGCTTTAACAATTCTCTGTAGATTTTAAGACAACCATAGTATTTGTTTAAGAGTTCTATTTAATTCAGTTTAAAAGTAAATGTTTGCAATCACCCTTACTTACAAGTCTGTGGATAATAGGTCAATTATGCTCTTTGAAGCTGTCAACTATATGAAATGCTTCACATAGGACATACTATACAAAAGGCCCTTCGCCTTATTGTTTTCAATTTTTCCACCAGTCATTAAGTTTTTAAAAAAGAAACAACTCTTTTTGCTCTTTTTTGTTAAACGGGGTTATAGCTATTATTTTACTTCTAATATCCGCAACAACATAATTTATAAATTGATTTATTCCTTTTTTATATATAAATTTATGTTTAAATGATTATTGACCCTAAAATTCTCCGCACGACTATCTTTCTTGCCTTCTATAAGTTATGAGCAAGCCATCTAAAGGCAAAGTTATTTAGCTGAGAGCTCTTTTCGAAAATATGCGTAATTTATATTGTCGAGAGATGTCCTCGTCAGTGCATCAATAATATACAAATTAAAACTTTTTAATTTATATATTGAGCGATTGATAGAAAGACTTTTATATAGTACATCCAATTGTTTTATTTGGTTCTCTTAATATTATATTTGATTCAATATTTTGTATGTACAATCATTAAGTCTAGATTAATGTCATTCATTCACAATTTCATACCCTATACAATCTCTGAGGCACTTAAAATTCTATATCACTGGTTGCTAGGCAAATCACCAAGTTGGTAGCATCTATCGATGTCACCTATTAAGAGGAAGCGCATTTCCACTCATGACTGGAGCATGGAGTAGAGCGCATTGCGCAACTCCGCTGGCCAGGTGTTGGCATCCGGATTGATGCTGAGCATATGGCGCATTTGGAGTACCGCGCGTTGCTTTTGCAGTACATAGGCGAACGCCTGATGATTCATGATCGGTGTGGGCGTGGGCATGGTTGTGGGAGTGTGATTTATGATCGGCGTGGGCGTGGCTGTAGGCGTGGGTAGCGCGTACGTTTGTGGCTGCCACCGCTGCTGCTGATGATGTTGTTGCTGCTGTGGAGGCGTTGTTGGCGGCGTGGGCGGTAGTTGGTGTTGATGATGGCGCTGCTCCGACTCCTGACGACGCTTCCGTGGCGTGTTGTCGCTCAGTGCATAAGGCCGAAATAGCGGCGTGCTCGTGACCGTGTCCTCTTTGCTGCTGCGCTTGCCAAATTTTTTGTGCTTGTAGCAGCCTGTGTTAAATTTCTTATGAGTATAAACGAGGTTCGCTTCGTTTTCTTGTTGCGGATAATCCATTTGTGAGGGTGCCATCGTGTAGGTGAGGATTGTGTTAAAATGCTGAGATGTTGTTATGTTGGTGTTTGTGGAAAGACTGTGCTCCTTGGGCTGCGCAACGGCTGCTTTTATAGGAGACGGCGCTTGCTACCTGCTCGGGAAATTATCATTAAGGTGAGCTGCGTCTTGTTTATGGGAAAACTTCGTTGACAAAGGTCTGCATTGTTATATAAAGAAAAGGATTTGTTCCAAAATATGTATGTATGTTATGTTGTTACCTGCTCGGACAAGTCCTTTTTGTAATTAATTTTTCATTTGCCCAGCGGTGCTCGGCTCGCACCTACATACACGAGTATATTCTCCTGCTGCTCTCTGTCTCTGCCTGGTATTTCTTGGTATTTCTCGAGAAGATTTCACCAGAACACGAGCATTCAGCCAGCGCCTGCGCCCTGTCCCAGAATGTTCTTTGATGAGGTAGCCGATCCCAATATCGGTTCAGCGCTTTTAGATTCCTATCTCGCTTACCGCTAATCTGGCTCATTATGTTGCACATCATTCTATGAGCTGCTGCACGCTCGCCGGCTTACTAACAATGGGCAATTGAATGGAAATTTATTGGGACTTTCCCGAAATATTGCATCCAATCTTGTCAATAAAATGATGAATTATGGACGAATACTACATGTCGATATATCCCTTTATATATCTATGCAGGCATATTTTACATATGCTTAAATTTCGGAGATCTTGGTGGTTTTTTTTTCTTCAGATAATTGTAAATTATTCTCATTGCTGGACTATTATCAAGTAAGGCAAGTAAATTGAATTGAATAAGTACGATAATGTTGTCCACAAATAAACAATCCTCGGTGTTGTCTTCCTACAAAGGATAACTGTTGGCGACATTGATTCTTTTTTTCTCATCTGCAATTCTCTGCAACTTTCCGACCTATCAGGAACTATCCCTAGCTACGTGAACGATAGCTTACGGTATCTAGATTACAATAGCTCGCACCAAGTTTTCTCTACTGAACTTACTTTTCCTCTAATAAAATATTTGCCTTCAGGTTACCTTCAGGAACACGCTGTCCACGCCCAGCTATGAGTATGGGTACAGCTTTTCGGGCCGGTTAAAAATAAAGCTCATAGCTATCTCTTTTTCCTATATCCTTTTAAAAATGTATTCTTGTGATAAGACTTTCAGCTTTTAATTTTTCTGTTTCTGTTCCTGTTGACCATTAATAAAGAAATTAATAATAATAAGAGGATGTATATTTTGTTTTTTTTTACAAATAATGTAAATTATGCATATAAATATATTCAGATAAAAATGGCTGGAATTTAGCTTTAAAGCTTGGTATATACAAATTTAATCTATTGTAATTCTAACAAATTGATTTTCTGTCAGTCATTAGATTATATTTAAGCAAGTTGCATTGAATAGGCCGTGAGTTTATTAATGGATTTTTATTATGTATGTAAGTACTACGAAATCTCAACGCGACCTTGCAAGATAATATGTGAGAAAGGTCACAAGTAAATCAATCATATTAAACGCAATTCATTCACATTTCCTAGCCTTTGTCACTCTCTTCTAGAAATCCTTTCTTAGAATTTGTCGTTGTGTCAGCAAAGAAAGCGTTTCCTGGCCGGTTTGTACAAGTGTGTCCCATTATATGCGGAGTAGAACAGTTGCATGATCGTAAAAATACTGAAGAATGCACTACTTTTACGTTATCAATTCTTTCCGGCCAACGGAAAATGTGATCTGATCATTGTAATCAAACAATATGGCAATCTTTCAGTGCAATACTTAGAGACAGCAATAACAATTGTAGTCCTGGTGCTTGACTCAGCAGCATTTGTTCAGGGCCGGACTCAAACCCACCTGAAATAAATCCGCTTAGCAGTCGAACGACACTGACTGCATAAATCAATGGACACGACTTGGAAAAAGAGGCAATGAATGAAAAATCCGACATGGTTACGATCGCACGCACTCCGACCAAAGGGACGATGTCTTCGTGTGAGTGGGAGTCGGATTCTGGGATTCAGTAATGATGCCCAGTACCTTGGGAAGAGTAATATTTTCAGCTGGCCAGCCGATCTCACAAGCTGAAGTCATAAATGCTCTGCGGATCGGCGGTAACATTAAAACTTTACAGGCGACACAAAGGAAGCCGAACAATGCGGCCGTAGACACCGTGGCCATATGAGCGCCAGGATTAGAATGCCAGGCACTGGGTCTGCTCTTGCTCGGCTCACTCAACAGGTATTTCCAGTGAAAATCGCTGGCGATACAAACAGTCAAAAAAGGACAACTGGTTTATGACACCCTGAGCTAACGCTAGCAATGCCAGCAGCCGGCGGATTAGCCAAGCCAGCGCTCCATATACCTGCCCTTGAGGACGACAACAACAGGCCAGACCTGAGCAGGTAGCTGGCCTAGGAACGTTTCGGGGTGCGGCAGGGCGATTAGTTCGAGCCCAGGCACACGTTTGGATGAATGAAGTTGATTGGGAAATACCTGCAAGGGATTGGTGGGAAACGCTCGAGTTGGCGGGCGGATTGTCAAGCGCTTTGATATTCATTACCTAATGTTGCATAAAAGATTACGCCCAGGACAATGGCAGCACAGTCGACAACCAGACGGCGAACAAGAACAACATCAACAGCATTTGTGATTAGATGGAACAAGCAAATACAATGGATATCTCTGCAACTGCCCCCAACTATGCACACAAGAAGTTCTCCGCATTGAAGCGCAAACGTAGTCAGGACGAAGAGACGGATGATGTGATCTTCGTTATGGAGCACCCAGCGAAGCGTCCATTCTTTCGCCCTTGGCTGGATGAGCCACGAGCAGCCATAACAACCGGTCCGGAAGAGTCACGTCCCCCGCGGAGACCCACGCCCACGACAGTAACCACCACCTACCACGCCAACATGGTGCGCTCCCATGCGCCCCGTCTGCGCAGCCCCAAGGCGCAACAGCGTCGCGATCGCAATACTTTGGCTTGTCTCTTGAGTCGCCGCGCCCGACAGGCCAATCAAGTGGCCATGGAGCAGCAGTACGAGCACTATCGGGTGCAGCACGAGGCCAATCTGGAGCACCAAATTCGACTGAGCCTCTACTACGTGCGTTTTCTGCAGCAAGCCATGGCCACCAGCCGAGCTCCACTGAACGATACCCATCAGAAACTGCCGCAGACTGCGCAATGCTGGCCCCAAGCGGCAACTGCCACGAAGCGTTAGGACTACCCTCAATGGAGACCTATCTGAGCTAAAGCTTATAGAGGTTTTAGTTTTTATTTATTGTGATTACTTTTTATTGACCTTGTGATGACTTTTAAAGTCTTATTTATTTATTATTGTTGACCATCAATAAATCAAATTGTTAAAGGAAGTTTTTATATCGATTACACAATATTCATCTCATTCTTCATTCTTGTGTCCAATTACGGACTATTGCGTGCGCTGTTGCATTGGCTTTCATTATCCTTATAAAGCACATTAGCGATCTCTCGATCTCTTTTAGTCTGAAACCGTCAGCTAAATTATATGTTCTTGCTTGCAAGGGAGAGTCTCAATCAGGTGTAACCCTAATCAACTGTAAAAAGTAGGTGCTCTGCTGAAGGTACTGGATCATGGCTTTCTACAGGATTTTTATGGAGTAGTATTTTCTGCTAGATTGGTTGACAGAATGATTGGGGATCAACGCTAAAGCCGTAAGAGCTGGCCAGTTAAAACGTATGGGAAATTCACATTCTTGCTAACCATTTTCATAATATTAATAATTTTTTAAGAACACGTTTCAAAAAGTCCATTCTTCTTACGGGAGTCAGGGGTCAAAGATTTGGTGGGTTAAGCTTTGGGCTTGAATACGTTTTAAGGCGTCCCTATGAAAATGAATTTGATAAATATCTTACACTTTTCGTAGAGTGTAAGCTTCGGAAGTCAACGGCTTTTTCAGCTATTTAATATCAGCTATTTAATATCAATTTTTGATAGGTTTGACTTTGAAATTTTTTGTGACAATTTTTTTTTATTCACTATAACGTTTGTAAATCTTAAGCGATTAAAAAGAATTACAACAAAAAGCCAAAAGACATAACAAATCGAAAGTTTAGTCTGCATGAAGAACGCACGCAAATTTATGTTGAGACCCGAGCCTGTCGTGCCTGTTAAGGTGTTCATTGGTCATGAAAGAAATATGGCACAGGCCCTTTCCAAATGTGTATTATTGGTGAACTGTGCTAGCGATTAGTAAAGGTGTTCATTGTTCGATCTTTGTGAAATTGTGAGGGCATAAAAATCGAAATCGTAAAGCTAAAGCTGAGGAAATGTCGTTTTATTGACCTATCCAAAATGTGATAAATTCAGTATCTGTTCTTACGAGAATTAAGTGTCTGCAGCCCCCAAAAGCTCAGAGTTATTCACAGAAAGTGGATTTCCATATGGACTTTTCATGAAAAGGGCGTGAGTTGTTTCAGTAATGTCAACCAAACCTGGTTTACGGAGGCAATAGGTATACATACGCTCAAACTTTTAAGACTTTTTATCTCTGTAAAAACATATATACTATGGGTGCAGAGTATAAATATCCCTGATGTCCCTGATGAGCACAAAACAATTTCCGACTTATTAAGAAGAGTACTGATAAATATTTCGGCAGCATAGCATATTTAAGTGATAATTAGAAAAACTAGATTATATCATGATTTTGTCTAACTAATTAATTGTTAGGTTTTAGTTGAATAGAAGCTATTTTCGCTGTGGTAATAAGATAACAATTATATAGTTGATTCCGATAACATTGCTATTATTAACTGACGTTATGCAAGATATATATTTATCAAACGATAAAAATTAGCATATACTAATATGTATTTTCTGTTGATAACAGTAATAACTATTAAACAGCCACGTTTTAATGATAAAACGCTTGTTTAATTATAAATGTAAATGTATACACATGTCACTTAACTCAATCGTTTTAATGGAGTCCATTGATCAACACGATACGATGATTTAATGCAAAGTAGTCGCAATTTTAAGACTGTCTAAATTACAGATTGGCAAAGGTGTTGATTGTTACTGGAGCAATAGAGTTCCGGCTAAGGGTTTGAGAAGGCGCCAAATTAGCACATTTGACAACATGTGCCCCTCGGTGACTCATACCATAGTTTAGGGCAGAGCATTATATCACACAATTATAATCTACTGTCTACCTCATTTTCATATACACCTAATTCTGTTTTAGCACGGTAGATTGGTTCCAGAAAAAACCGTGTAAAAAAGACATTGATCGTATGCAAAAAAAGTTGATTGGTTCCTTATCTCTAAAACCTATTAAAATTAGTGAAAAACAAGGACTTTTTAAGAACAAGTATTCATGTTCATTTTATTAAATCACATATATGTGTATTTACACAAGCATAGTTATTAAAGAAAACAAGTAAGAGGTACTAGTCGGGAGCTTACGACTAGGGGATACCCTGAACCCTCTTTTTCCAACATCAAATGCATATATACATTCTATTTTAGAAGCTATATGTCAATTCTGGTGACTCTAACTCTTATTATTTACCAAAATTGCCCAAAAAACAGGATAGCGATATCGATTTTTATCGATTGCTTGGAAACGGAGTAAGTTATCGATCTGCGCAGGCACTAGGTGCACCTACATCTAAAATTTCAAGTCTCTAGCTCTTATAGGTTCTGAGATCCTTGCGTTCATACATACGGACGGACGGACAGACAGACAGACGGACATGGCTAGATCGACTCGGCTATTGGTGCTGATCAAGAATATATATACTTTATGGGGTCGGAGATGCTTCCTTCTGCCTGTTACATACATTTGGATTTTGCACAAATACAATATACCCTTATACCCATTTTTAATGGGTTCAGGGTATAACAACATTAAAAACAGATTAATAACTGAATTAATATATATTTTTTTGGCCGATCTTTTATCTTAATACGTTAGAATTCAATTTAATGTAATGTTGGAAAAACAAATACGCCTATCACAATTTGTTTTACAAAACACGTCTGATTGCATTGATAGGTTCATAAAATATAAACACAAGTAAATTTGCTTGTATGCACTATAAGGGAATTAACCTAACTTTCTGATATGAACATATATCACAAAAATTAAATTTGTCAAAAAACGAACACTGTATTTATGCAAGATAAAATTCGTGTGCTTTTTATAAGCGGTTACCTTTCAGTCGAAACCATTTTGTGATCCTTTTGTTTGTCGAGACGTCCTTAAAAATTTCTACAATGCAGACCTGCATATGAATTTCCAAGAAATTGCGACAAAAAACTGGAAAGTGGCTCGAAGATCGCGAAGGACCACACGCAACGTATGGCGTCAAGTAGGGCAATAAAAATAGAAAAAAATAATGTGTCTGATATACGATCGAGAATTTTCCAGTTCCGGTAGCCGCGACAACATTTGATTTCTGAAGAGCTGCGGCCAGGTACTTCAGGTAAAGGTACAATAACAACATGTTCGGCAATTAGCTGCCGTGGGCCATAAAATATTCAAAATGCTCGGACAAACAACGATTAGTTAGGTAATAAAGATGCGTTAATCCGTCTGTTTACGTGTCCAGCGCGTTTCCAAAAATAAAAGGGCCCGCTACCTGTGCGCGCGGGGCCTGGATTAGCGCTGCCATCCTGCGCATATAAACAGGATATCAAGCGGACAACAGGAGCATTCAGACACAAAACGTCAAAGCATAAACAACACAACGCACAAGACATGCAGCACACAAAAAATATGGAAACAACAGTCATCAATTCGTCCAGTTATGTGCATAAGAAGTTTGCGGCACACAAGCGCAAGCGGGATGTGGACCAGATTCTGGATCAGAACAAGGAGAACATGACGCTAGATACGCCGCCTTGCAAACGGCGCCAGATGAAGGGTTTCTTCCGCCCTTGGCTGGACAACGAACAGAACATCGAAGCCTTCAGTAATAAAACATGCGACGCCTCCAACCAGAAGCTGTCCGGTGCTGCTCCAACTACTGCTAGTACCTATCACGCCAACATGGTGCGTCGCTGTCAGACACCGCACCAACGCAGCTCCAAGGAGCAGCGTCGTCGGGATCGCAATACCTTGGCGTGTCTTCTGAGCCGGCGGGCCAAGCAGGCGCAGGATGCGCACCTGGCACAGCAATACGAACAATATCGGGCCCAACAAGCAGCCATAATGGAGCAACAGGTCCGCTTCAGTCTCTACTATCGCCAGCTGCTACAGCAGGCCATCTTCCAGCGGGGAGTTACTGCGGCTGGCCTTCAGCTGCCCCAGCAGCAGCAGCAGTTCCTACAGCAAATGGCGCTTTCGCAGCAACTACTGATCTTTGGGTCCCAGCAGTGAGGCCAACTCGTGACATATATTCGTGTACATAATACCCTATATAGCCATTGATTGTGATTTAGTTGCTTAAGCCTTAATTTATTTTTTGTTGACTTTCAAAGTAAAATAAAAAAACTAGTTTGTAAAGACGATTTCTTTATGTTCAATTCTATTAACTTTCAAAGTGGATTAAAATTTGACCACAAACTAGGAATGTTTGTATGCGAGGTATAACTTTGCATTTAGGAGCCTTACAATCAATCGAAAATGTCTTTTGTATGCTTTTCAATTTATCAATTTATAATGGGTTGAAAGTATAAAAATTGTCTTTGTCAAGCCAAGTCCTGCAATTAGTGAAGAGAAAAATTACCAATCTCCTGTTCTAAAAACCCATAATGCCTCAAATTTAACCATTGTGTTTATTTAAAAATTGCAAGTATTTTAAATTCTGATGATGAACAAAACATTAATTTTACAAAGCTCAGTTTTTTTAATTTCATCGACTTCTCTGTAAATTTCGACATTGCAATGCCTCAAAGCAATTCGGGGGCTATTACTGAAAACTGCAATATGCTGCCTCAGTTCAATCGAATGAAAAATAGGTCAAGAGTTTTCTCATATGACCATCAAATTATCTTGATCCGTATAAATAGAAAGCAAACCCTCTAAATTAAGTTTTTTTTATCAAGAATGTTTTTGTTATTCAAGATATCTTGACTAAACAATGTTGACATAAAATTGTTTTGTAGGGAAAATGGGTAGAGCACTTTCACATGAACACGGAAACTGTGAGAGATAAGAAATGGATTGCTTATTTAATATGGATATGCTATATGACCTACTAAGTTATAAGAGATACAGAGATCATATATAAGTTATAGGAGATATGCATGCATTTATTTATTTTTGGTTGGTTAATAAAGCTAAATGCATATATTTATGGCCCCATTTCAATATATATGCAAATGCATTACACAGAGGTGCCGACAGACAGGCTATTCTATATACATAATGCTAAAAGAATCAGAATAACTATTGACAGGCATGAAAACATTAAATTCATGAAAATCGCACAATAGGGCAATATTTAACTAGCAGCTTAGCGGCACGTAAACTTGCTTAAACATGCAAACTTACATATGTATGTACATACTCGAATAGTATGCATGCACATGCAATATTTTGCATTGATTTTTTGGACTAATCAAATTGATTAACTTTTTCTAAATGAACTTTAAATAGAGATTTTCCTTGATTGTGTATCTCTGGACTTACTCATACATCCAATGTTCTCATTACTCAAGGTTGAGCCAAGCGGCAAAGACTGCATCGCATAACGAGCTGCAAAGAAATTGCGAAACACCGTCAAATATTATTATTGGCAAGAGGCAGGTTAGGGGAGGGGGCCAGCGACTGCAATTGGCTCAAAGTGCGAAAAGCTCAAGTTCAGCAGCTCGTGCGCCAAAGTGTTGCAACCACAAACTTTGGTATACGTTGAAGTCTCTGTAGCTGGTGTGAAAATCGAATGCAGTTTTCAATGTTAAGCAACGAGAGAGCCACAACAACAACAACAACAACAACATTTACAAAGAAAATAGTTTGCATTTAACTCATGTTCATATAAAGAGACACACAAGTGTTTGTGTATATAAACGCCGCACAAGTGCCAAGTGGTGGTAAAGTGGGTTGCCTCTGACTTTGTCGACGGAAATTTGTCTATGGGATTTTCCAGCTGCATAGGAAGTCGCTTTGGAACGTTATCAAATGGCCTACAATGAAAATTAAAACTAATTAGCTGCTCAAGCATTGCGCAATGAAAAAAAAAAAAAGCCAGAGTTAATTACCAGCTGGGGAGGAGACGGTCCAACTACTCAACATGAATACTCAAGTTTAATTAACCAACTTATGTGCAGTTGTTTTTGTTGTTTTTGTTGGCTTTCCTGCTGTTGCACGCGGCACAGTTGACTGCATTTTGAGCCAGTTTTGCTCGATGTTGAGCTTTTATCATAGGAACTTCCTTATAAACAAAGTGCACATCTGCGGACCATTGATTTTCTGCTTGGCTTGATATTGTGAAAGGAACGAAGACAGTAAGGGCTGGCCTTATGGGTTCAACAGTTTTATTAATCAGTTTCATGACATATTTATAACAATAATACAAATTATAATATATTTAACTAATGCAAAATTCAGCGTTTCATCAACTTTTAAAGGGTATACAGTTTTGGTCTATGTCAATTTTGAGTTTTCAAAAAGGCAGAATTTGTAGAAACTAATGATCTTTACTTTCAAAAAAGTTTCTCAAAAATCGTAGCGAGTCTGAATTGAATAAATATATATTTAAATTTTATTTAATATATATTTAAATTTTATGTTACCAGCTCTTAAATTCTTCGTAGCATGCGTATAAAACCTTTTTTCAGAAAAATATTTATCCATAATATGGAATCGGAGAGAGATGCCATAAGATAAATAAATTTGCTCTCAGTATTATACTGGAGAGCACAGCGTTCGTAAAGTCCACCAGTCTCTATTCAAGAAAAGGTATATTTTAATATTATTTAATATAAGGCCTTGCCGCTTGCAAGTTTTGTGCTAACAAATTTACATATGCATTTAATTACCTAACTTGCCCAAGGAAAATTTAGTTTTGCCCATATTATCTTGGACTTCATTAAATATGTTTAGCTCCATCGAATAAACATTGTGGTGAGAAACTTAAGACCGAAAAATAATATTAAGTGTATTGGTCGGCGTATTTTACCCAAGAGCGGAGGATAACGCGAGTTCTTGGGTTCTTTGAAAAAGAGTTTGAAGCCGATCTGAAGGAGAGTAAAAAGTTTCATACAAATGTCATTCACGATTTTTCCGCACTTGTGGGTGGAAACTCATAAGACCCAAGGTAACTACAGTGAAAATTCAGTCAGTCAGGACGCACAGTTGTATATAAAGAGATACTTATAATATCAGGTTTATTAATTCGAGCGTAATGTAAAACATTTGCTGTTTAGTTCTTAGAGAATATAATTAATAATATATATATTTCAAATATAACATTAGGCTTATCAATAAATTAATAACTAATAAAGCTAAAGTTTAGGCCTTAACGCTCATAGAATTTTAAACCACACCGTGATTAAACGAGTATTTACTAACACTGTTCGCTCTTAATGCCGTTGATCAAATAGTCAATACTGAAGTTCTTGGCCGGCACTGGAGCTGGCGACAGGGGTGCACTCTTGGGCTGATCGTGCTTGACGAGCTGATTGAGATGATTGAAATAGGCGTTGGCTCGCATGCTCTGCTCCACAATCTTGAGATGCTGCGCGGTGAACTCCTTGTACTGCTCCTCGATGGCCAGGAGTTCGAGCTTCTTAACACGTCGGCTCATACGGCAGGCAATTGTGTTCTTATTGCGTCTATCCTGATCCTTGGGCGTACGTTCTTTCTTGGGAAATTTTCGCACCATATTTCCATGGTATTTACAAATGTCTCTCAGCGCCTCCGGACTGATGGCGGGCGGCAGGGATTGCGAGGAAGATGCAGACTCCGAGCCATTAGAGCCATCGCATATGGTGCTATTGAGACGTCGCCGCTTGGGCAGCGACAGAAGCAGATCGCTGTACTCGCTGGAGCACTGGCTGCTCCTGCTGTCCTCACCATCCAGCCCACTGTTGTAGCCATGGCCACAGCTGCTGCCAGGTGTGGCTAGGCGTGCGAGCAGCTCCTCCTTGATCTGCAGCCCCAGCTCGTCGCAGCGCGGACGCCTCAGGTCGAACTTCTTGTGACGATAGCTTTGCGGACTGTTGCTTTGCATTATCAGAGCCATTCTCTAGCTGTCAAGTGATGCGTTTCGGTTGTCTTCGTTTAGCTGACTGTTGTCCTGCTTCGAAGCGGGCCGAGCTTATATAGATAGAGAAAGAGATTGCTGCATTCGCGTCTCTTATCATAGGGCTGCCGTAATCCGCAGTCGTTTATGATGTTGTTTACACAAATCGAAAAGGAAATTTATTTTTGCAAAAGGAAAACAAAACCATAAAATCAGCTGATGGCCTGCGCACGTCCGAGCCCCGTCCTGGCACCGCTTCGCGCATGCGCCGCTTACCTAGGTTGAGCTCAGCGCCGCCCGCTGATAAGCCTTTTGTGCAGCATGCATGTTTGTTCTTGCGTGCTTGAGTGTGACCAGGCCCAGTTAATGAGCTGGCTTTGGGCATAGAATTCGAGTCGAGATTTGAGATTTGAGTATTTGCCCAGCTCCCTAGGTGGCAAAATGCGCGCCTTTGTTTGGGTTTCATTCAATTTGCGTTTGTTCCGCAGCCAGATAATTTTTCTATTTTTCTATTTTCTTAGACTGTTTGCCATTGTCTTTGGCATTGTCGCAGTTTTTGTCAATAGTCGGGCTGTGCCATGTGTTTTCTTTAAAACTCGATTCGAATTGTTCAATTTTTGGTTTTACCCACAGCATTTGCGGCTCATTTGTCTGGGTAAATTATGTTTGTGTGCCGAACTATTGATAAGTTATTGTTGTTCATCCTACTTGTCTTTCTTTTTTTCTTTTTTTTTTTGAGTATTGCTTCTTGGAATTGGCATTCCTGGTGCATCATGCTGTTGAGTGTGATAAGATGCGGCGTGCAGTGAGCTGTGCTCTTGTCTCGCACTGACTTTTGATCGGATTGCAAAAGGCACAAACTGGCACTAGCATTCATTACGCCAGCTGATAAGTCGGGCTGGGTTTTGCTTAAGACCTTAGGTACCCAGATTATTAGAACTAAGCTAAGTATAGATAAGTGAATGGTGCAGAGGCCGGTTCATTGGGCTAAAAAACTGGATTCCGTCTTGGGACAGAGATAAGTTTTGATAGGCGCAGAGTGATATTTGGCATACTTATTTGTATGTCTAGAATAAAAACTGAGCTATTAAACGAAACTCTCATTTTGTATTTAATTATTTAAAGTTTTTAAAAATTCCGAATCACACTTTCTGCTCATAGGAGGGCTTGATTGAGTTTACATTGGAATAAAAAAGCTAAGAGGATTAAATATAATATTTACACTTGTTGAATAATACATTTTTAGAGACTGCAAGCTAAGATTGGGAAGTACCACAAGTTATTTGAATTGAGTGCATTTCTGGGAATATTATTGTTATTCGGCTCTAAATTTAGCTAATGGGATGTATCTTACATTAGATAAGTAGGAGTACGTGCGCGGAAAGTACTTGAGTACTTAATTACTTACCAAAGAGTTATGAGAAATATACCTAATCTTAAGCATGACTGGCTAATTTGTTGTCGTTTATTTGAATACACTTATTTCAAACAAGCTAATTTTAGTGCTGATAACCTGCAGAGTCATTTAATAAGGCAAATGAGGCAAATTATTTGCAATAGTTTGTCCACTGTCCGCACTATACAAATGATTTGTGAACTTTTAGAAATAATTAAATATGCCATATATTACTATGAATATGTATTTTTTTTGTGTTACAATTATCAGAGTTCTCTGGTGCGCGAGATGGAGATACCCTGTAGCTGGTAATAATGAAAACTTGGCCGGGCAATAACCGTCATGACATACATATACATATATCTTCTACCAAGCGCAGACACAGCTTGTTCCCTTCTTTGAATATATGCTTTCCTCTTTCAAACCCTTTTTCTATTATGCTATTTCAATAATTCATGAAATAACTATAGGCTTTCAAGCAGCTTCTCCCTCCTGCTAACAGATGGCATCAAGATAATAATTGCATCAAAGATGCAAAATTAATATTTGGGTAAGTAAATACTTATATACATAGACAATTCTTATTCCTCGATGAATAAGTTAACCTTAATAAAATAAGTCGAAATAATAGTTTTGGGTGCTCGTTCTATCTTTCAGTAACAATGTATGAGCTCAAAGATGGTCTGAGCACAACGGGCTGTATATTCTACTATTGTATGAGAGCTAAACTTAAGCTAACTAAGCTTAGCGATTGAGTAAGCAGAAGCGGCCGGAGTTATCAAAAAATAATTGCCTTTAATTTGACTAGGGTATTCAACTAGAAATGGCTAGATTAGCACAGTTTTTGACTCTGATCAAGTAGCCGTACTCAACCCGAACTCAATGGGCCCGGAGTGCGTCTTGAATATACTTGCACAACTTCATTATACTCTCACATTGCTTTCAGATAGTACAGGTTATACAAAATACCTGAACCAGTGAAAGTTCTTAAAGATTTAAATACAATTAAAATACTAAGAGCATTAAGAGCATTAAGTTGTTATCAATTACGTTCTCTAATGGGAACTGTCCTGAAACGTTAAGTTTAACAGGCGCTTGCTTTAAATAAAAACTCAATCGATATGCCCATTAGCCCCAGGTACAGATTTTTCTCAATCTGAATAAGCTGAATGCTGACAGTAATGGAAGCATATGTCATGTTCTATAGTGTAAACTGCAATTATTTGATGTGTTCAGTGAGTGACTGGTGTAATTTCGACATGAGCTTTAATTTTTCACAGGGATTGAGAACATGTCGGTCAACATACACATATACATATGTTCGTTGGATTGAATTAAAAGGCGAGAGTCAAGAGCTGATTGTTACAATATCTACTTACTAATACATGTCTGTGTTAGGTTTGCTTCGGGATGATGCAGGCAACGGGCTACTTTACGCCTGGGTAGCTCTTAAAAGTCAACCTGGCCAGCAGATTCACAGCAGCACAGCCAATAATCAGCGCTACGAGGAAGCATCAAACGGCTTGGAGCGCATCGAAATCGGACAGCTGCCGGTAGTTGAGTGAGCTCTGGCTGAGCACGACCAGATGGGGAATGATCCGACTTCACGACTTTTGTCTAGGGTATTTAATAATGTCGTTTGTATTTTGCTACTGATTTTGTTTTGGCTTTACTTTTCTCAACGTCGTCGTCATTATTTTCAAGCTATTTTCGTTTCACTGGCAGCCCCCACCCCCTTCATCCCAACCCCACTCTGCTGAGTTCCCGTCTGTGGAGCCTATTATTTGCAAATGCTGGCGCGTTGGACTCTAGCGTTGCGTTTACTCTCTATTTTCGCCATAAATACCAGCCAGTTGCCGGTCGCAGGTTTCAGATGCCAATTCGCATTTGCATGAGCCGGGGGTGTCGTTGCTGATACCGACCACTTAAATTTAAATCCATCCCCAAACGAAAGTGAAATTCTGAGTGTTCGAAGTAAAACTGAATTATTTTATTTTCGAAATGGCAAGTGTATTAAGTGCTATTATTTTGGTCACGTTCCTGGGCCTGAGCTTAGCTGCTGACGAAGGCTTCGTGGTGCCATCTATTGAGTTCAAGCCCATCACAAAATTGGGTGAGTATTCTAAGGAAGTTTAACAAATTGAAGCCTCTTAGCCATTAAATGTTGCTGACCCAAGGAGCGAAAGAAGTTCGTGCCTTAAGTCTTTTGTTATTATGTTTCTTAAATATACCATGTAAAGTAAACTCAATTTTAAAACGCATATTTAAGCATGTGATGGCGACTTTTGATCAATGACTGGATATTATTTTATAAGTAGCTTTCTGCCAGCTTCTGTATAACTATTTGCATCGTGTTGACAATTTAAAAACTTTTTAATTGCCATGTCTACAAAAAAGGTGCAAAAGCCCTAAAAATAGGCATTGTTCATATCGACTTGTATACCCTGCGCCGCCTTCGTTGTTTTTGAGCAAAGAAAGTATGTACGTAGAGACAACAATGAAATTGTTATATTAGCAGATAAATATCAGTAATTGCAATAATATGCCATCATATAGCAACAATCGTGTCAAGCACGCTAAGTTGTGCGAATTTTATAACAAAGTAATTTTTTTGCTATCGAATTCACGTGCACTGGAGCCAATTTTCTACTGAAAATTTAGCAACAGTTGGCAGATTTATAAAATATTTTATTAAATTGGGAAATTGTATGGAAAATAATTTTAAATAGTTTTTTTTTTTTTTAATATACAAATTATTTTAAATAGATTCCTTAACGATAATAATTGGCAATTGGCATTTTTTTCAATATGTTAATGAATGATGTTGCCTAAAAAGGTAGGGTATGGGCCAAATATGAAATGTGATTTTAAAATAATAATATAATTAGTATTCAATATGTGAATAAAGAAGTCTATAAGCAGAAAGCAGAAAAAAATACATATTGAGATAATATAATTATATCTATAGCCTATTGTATAACTAGCATGTATTTCCCGGCATTTTCCGGTCTTAAAGTTTATTTGACATAGATATCCAAAATTGAGCTTAAAGTCCATTCAATTAAGAACCCAAAGTTGGAATCAATGTTTTCCGTAAACTTTAGTCTTTAAACAAGCATCTGAAAGCCGAAAAAAATATTTTCGTTTATAACATTTGGATAAATAGTTTTCTATAGATCAATTTACAATGTAAAGATTAGTGGAACATTGCAATATGAGAAGGTTAAGTGCAAGCTTTAAACTCAAAACTGTTGGATATATACATGCTTAGATATGTGGCGCCCGATGCCGTCAAAATATTAATGGCACGATTTTTAAAGCAAATCATTGTGAGTTTGTAACTCATAAGCTCGTAATTCTTTACCTCCATTAAATCCAAAAATGTTGTTGCTCCAAGAATACTTAAAAAGACATCAACAAGATTAGTAGTTAAGTAAGCAAAGATTTATTAATGCCAAGTATTCTTGATATGTGTTCTATAAAGTAGGCAATTTTAAAGAGACGGAAGAAAATTGTAAATGAATCTTGTATTAAATAATACTACTTATTATGTGTAGTACTACATTTTTTGATCTTAATTAAACTATTATTAAGTAGTCAGCTTTACAGTACAGGTTCTGACAGTGAGTTTATCCAGACCTTCACGGCAACAAAATAGATTTGAACAAAGCTGAAACAGAATACTTTTAAGCCTTGACTCGCATTTGCTGAAAATATAAAGATCAGAAGCTTTTGGTCGTTTTATTTATAGCGTTTGGAACAGGTCGCAGTCAATTGCCACTTCCGCTAAGTGGCCTTCCCCTGCCGCAGCGACCGTTGCAAAAAGCCTTCAGTACAAAAGATTTAAGCGACAAACTTGTTGCGACAAATGCGATATGCGCCATATTATGAAGTGCTTAGTTAATGCTCAGGCAAAACGTTTGCAATTGAATGTTGGCATTTTTGTCACACAAAATGTTTAAGTAATTAAATAAAAATCTAAACATCAACAATTAAATTGCTCGTGCCGCCTCAGCGATTGTGCCTGAGGTCTGGGCCTGGGACTCGTCTGGGGCAGGCAGGGGAGACTCGCAATTATGTGCGACATCGATTAACAAAAGCGGAATTCTCGACTAGAATGTCACGTTCTGAGCATAAAGCGCATAGATCATAGCCGATACGAGATGCGTGTATATGTGTGTCAAGGCGATGCTCATGATTTCTATTTTGTATCATACGAACTTGTTGATTAACTAAATATTTTAAATTTGAACAGCCGACGATATACCGACCTGCCGCCAGAAAGACAGCGACATTAATGAGTGCATCAGGCAGGGCTTTCAGCAGCTGACGCCTCGCCTGAAAAACGGCATCAGCGATCTGAACATACCGCCGATGGATCCCTTTCTGCTGGGCAAAAGCTCCTACAATTACAACTCGGGCATACTGCAGGGCCGCATTGCCATGAGGAATGTGCTAGTTCATGGCCTGAGCGAGGGTATTGTCGACAAGGTGGACTACCGGCAAAAGACCAATCGCGTACGCATGGATATGCTAAGCCATGTGCCTCAACTGTTGGCAGAGGGCGCCTACAAGGCGGACATTAAACTGAACGACATGAAGATCACTCCAAAGGGCACCTTCAATATTACGCTGAGTAAGTTTAGGTCATAATACCTGAATACACACAAACATGTGTAATTACTGTGTCAACTGCTCATATTTGAAATTTTAGCCGACGTCAGCATGAAAACCCGCGCCTTGGGCGAACTATACGAGCGCGACGGTCACACCTATCTGCGTCTGACTAAGCTCGAGACTGAGCCCAAAGTGGGTGACATGCGCATCTATGCCAATGGCCTGGTGCCCGACCCGGCGCTGAGTGAGTGCGAAAAAACCATATTCTTCTCAAATGCAATCCGAACAATTCCATTCAATTTACAGATGATGTCATACTGGATTTCATCAACCAATACTGGCAACAGCTATATCAGGCTATGCTACCGGAAACAATGGCCATTTGGGAGCCCATACTGCTCAAAGTGGGCAATGACTTCTTTGCTGCCCTACCCTTCGACTTGATTGTCACTAAGGATTAGGCTTGTGGCCGGCAAAGATTAGAGTCGGCTTCCTTTCGAATTATGGTTATATGCTTTCTTCATGGTGTTTATTTAGTTTGTATTCAAATAAAATGATTAAAGAAGCTTAAATTAATTCTCAGAAAAAATATATTAAGCTGCTTCCCGCCAAATGTAATTGGAAATAATGAAATAATTAAATTCTTTAGCAATTATAATAGATAATTTCTGACTGTCGTATATATAATATATGTTAACTGTTTTAATACAGTTGCGCTGTCTCGTGCTTTCATGATTTTCTTTGGCTATGGAAAACTTTTCCAACTTTATTATAATATTCTAATAATTAATGCGCTTTGTAAGTCTTGGCATGGGAGTCATATTTTTTTAAAAAATTTGAATTGCTTCTTTTGTTGCTTAAGTTTTATATTTATTAAAGGATTGGTGATTATTTGTTATGCTTACACATTGGTTTATTTTCAATATTATTATTTATTGTCAAAATTGCATAAAATATTATTTATGTTCAAACTCAGATTGAGATTCAAACATCCAAACCTCAATGTTAGTTATCTGCAATCCTCAATCTTTTAGTTTGTAAGCACTTTAATCAACTGAGGCAGGTTTTATTTTCTGGGGTTATTGAAACTATGTCTAATGAACTTGAAAAATATTATTGTTAGACTCGAACAAATTAAATTTAAGTAATTCTTAAGCTTTCGTAGCACAAGTTCTTTATAGTTAAATATTAGCTTAAAACTAATAACAAGTCTTTCAACTTGAAGATTCCCGATTAAAATATACCCCTTCAAGAGTCTTACCTCATAAATATTAACACCAATTGATATTAAAGACGCACAGACAGCTTGCGATGTCTGGTTCATAGATATAATCTTAGATGATCATTCATTTAACATTTATAAACTGTTATAGAGCCCCCTTCACACATTTTAGAAGCAATGTTGACACTACTTTACAATGACTTTAAGTAGTTACAGGGTATAATTAGTTGACCGCAAACGCATAAGCCATTGTCAGCAGGCAATTATTTAAATTATTAATGCAAATCATTGTCATTCAAAATTCAACAACTAGTGATAGTATGCGGGATTGAAACTTGCAACTGTCGTCTGTTGGCATCGTTTTCCATTTAATGATTCGGCATTATAAATCAGTCGCTAAGCCGGTTTTCAATCAGTCGAAGTCTAAATGCCGTTAACGCAACTGATTTATAAGTACAATTTTCCTAGCTTAGTGGAATCGACTAACTTTAAATTATAGTCGTGCCTGTGCTTGTAATTTTTTTGCGCTATTTCTGAGAATAAAATAGCACCAGCCAGCACCCGTTCGATTCAGTTTGAGGTCGATCATTCTAACAGCAGGTTGGCGTTCGCACACCTGCACAATTCAAAGGAAAATATAATCGCCAGGACAAGATTAATCAGCCGCGTTAGAATGCAGTACATTGCGTTGGCAACGATTTGCCTTTTGGCCGGCGGAGCATATGCAGCGCCCGCGGAAACAAAGTATCTAAATGGTATGTATGGATTTGAATCAGATTGCGTATACGCAGGGTTAAATGTAGTTTATTTTGCGTTTGCTAGGCGACGATTTGCCAAAATGTCCCGCGGATGCCGACCAGGCTGGGGAGTGCATCAAGAATATAATGAATGAACTGATACCACGCTTGCGGAAAGGAGATCCCGAACTAGGCATTCAACCGTACGATCCTTTCGTAATAGATCGCCTGAGCTTCCAGTATTCAAGTGGAGCGGTTAGTGGTCGCATTTCGGTGCGAAATGTTAAGCTTTATGGCTTTGCGGAGCACAAAATCCAGAAAGTTAATGTCAAACTCGATGGAGACCAGGTCAAGCTGCGAATTGTCTCGCAATTGCCCAAGATGAATCTCCTTGGCAATTACAAAGCGGAAATGCTGGTCAACTCGCTGCAGCTGAAGCCCAAGGGCAACTTCAATGTAACACTGTGTGGGTAGAGAGTGTATATTACTTATTGGTTCATATATATATATTGATATACGCGTTGGTTTTCGATATGTCCATGCTTGCAGTTGACGTTGAGAACCGTGTGGTTACGGATGGCGAGTTCTATAACAAGGATAGACGCCGATTTTTGCGTATCAAAGATATCGATGTGAATCCAAAGATTCGCGACATGATCATTAAGGCCAATGGCATTTTCCCGGATCCCGAATTAGGTATGTGTGCTGGCTGCCTCTTAACTAAATACGATTTCTAACTGGGCTCCTTGACAGACGAGCTTGCCTTAAACGTGGCCAACAGCTACTGGCGCGATATCTATGGCATTATATTGCCGGAAACGCGAGAGTCGTGGGCTCCCATCATGCTGCGCCTGATTAACGAGGCTCTGACGCATGTGCCCATCGACCAGTTTATCCACGGGCCCGAATAATATGGCATTAGTTTCAAACTGTAAAATAATTGCATGTATATACATTGTTGTGATTGCCTTTAGTAACTATTTTATTATTATTATTCATATATCTTAAAAAATTCAGGTAACCTTTAGTAATATTCGCACTTGCAATTAAATTGTCGTTTCTAAAGTGAGATTGAAACTGGTTTATTTATTTTTCATTTTTTTTTGGTCATGCCCCAGTTTAAGCATCAAATTATGTGCCTAAATTTGAAAAAAAACGCACTAACTTTTCGTAACGGCCCCTTCCCAGAGTGCACCTAGCTAATGGGGTTAAGTGCACGACAGGTTGACCCTGAAACGAGTATCTATCTATATATTTAAATTTGAAAGTCTGTGCATTAAAGTGAAATTGAGCAAGATGATTTGCTGTGACTTCAGTAACTCGCAGTTTGAGAGCAACTGGCAAATGGAAATGCACGTTGAAGCTGTCACAACTATTTTGAGTTGAATTGAATTTATATGCAGCAACAATCGTGACCACTTAGTAGTACTTACTTACTTAATTGAAAGCATTTAAACTTATTTTTAATGCAACAACGGCAACATGGACGCATTGATACCCTCGCCCAATATATCGGCAACCGACATCTCTTCTAAATAGAAGACATAATTGTTTTTAATGTTGGCTTTATTTCATTGAATTGTTTTTAATTAATTTAATTTAATTTTTAATTTAATTTAATTTTTTAGACATTCATTTAAAAACGTTATTATTGTAGTTTGGTTCATCCCATGTTTTTAGCAAATTTCTTTGATTTCGCGTCGTGCCATCCTGCACACATGAAAAAAGAATATAGAGTATCTGTTAAGCGTATGAGATATGTTCTTGGTTGAGCTGTATAATAAATATTCGACAAAGTCGTTGTGTTCGTTTAGAGACGCCTTCAAGTTTATTTAAATTTCTTGATAATTGTCGTCGCTGCAATCGAAAGATCTTGAATGGTGCGTCTTACTTGGTTTCAATATTATTAATAATTGCGAGGTCGAGCCGTAAGTAATCTTAGAGAATTTTGCTTAAAATAAAGGTTTAATTATAAAACAAAGATGATTTCACTGTTAGAACCATTCTACGAGTGCCAGCAAGAGTTTTCGATACTCTAAAGCAAGGTTTTCGTAATATTTACCTAAGAACTTCAAAAAGTTTATATACAAGTAGAACTTCAAATCTACTAAGGCTAAATTTTTATACAACCTAGGAAAAATACATCTAAATGACCTGCAACATAGTTGACAGGCCTTAAAAATGAATTACCAGGTAAATATGGTAAAATATAATCTTAGAATTACATTGCCTACTTAAGGGTGTTTCTAATTGTTACCTTGTGCGTTCGAATTCCCAAACAGTTAAAGCTGGCTTGGAGTGTAGATGAGGGTTGGTTGCTGCTCAAAATTCACTCTGGTTTCTCTTCAGTTGTCGAATAAATCTTTCGCCTTTTACTAAAGATTTCCGTGGAGAGGAACACTCTAATGAGTCTAAATGAAATTTTTTGCTGTGCCTGGCCGCATTTGTTGCCAGGCCATAATTTATATGTATATATGTTCAAGTTAATCATAGGAGACGGCAATTTAATTGCTTACAGTTACAGTTGAAGAAGCACTGGCTTCTTATGGAGGCCTTCTTCTATGACCAGTTGGTGGTTGTACTGCGATTATGGACTTAAGCAAACGACAAAGGTTGATCTGCTGGGCGCAAACAGTTGACATAAATAATGTAGTTTATAATTTAGTTGAGCAAAGTGTAAGCCTGAGATGATGTTCTGTTGGTGAACTTTTGTGCGCTCGGATCGGCGGCGTTAACTATATACCATAAATCAGCGTATTATAAGTATGTGCTGCACACGTTTGTGTGCATATGGCTCATAAACGCCGATCAAACGCGCTGTGCTTTGCATATGAAATATATTTGTGGATATACTATGGATCTTATGTAAATAAATATATATACTGTAATTGCTGAATGGACATGCAAGGCACACGCACGACTGTCGTCTACTCGGCGACTTGCCGAGCATAATAATTATTGGGCATTCGATTTGTGTTTTTGTTTTTCTCTTGCCAAAACATACTATGACGCATCTGAGCACAGAACTGTCAGCTAAAAGACAGTGTTTCGGAAGTGCAGAAGTGAAGCACCTAAAGTGCAACAATCTGGTTGTAAGTTATTCATTTCAGAAATCCTTCAGACGTCACGTCGATCACCTTGGAGACAAACGCCTAAAAACTTCAAAAATATAATACTCAACTTTATGGGATTTCTTGCTGGGCACGCAAGTGTAAATGGCGCAAAAGATTTATACCTGGCCTACATATGACATGCCCAGACGAAGGCGAAACCAACGCCTCGATTAGGAGCAATGCTTGCCCAACGGAGCAGTGCAGCTCAAACTGTACGGGGATTGGCATTGTAATTGGGCATGTGATGACAGCTTCCGCATTGTTGCTTGATTGACAGATCTGTGGGTGCAATCTTTTGATTGTTGATTGACATTGTCCCAAGTGATTGATTTACAGTCGAATATTGGCTCAATGTGCTGATAGAATTCGGTATACCCTGCATAATCTATAGATTAATTAAAAATTAATTATGATTTATTAAAACGAAAACACGTCTAATTCGCTGCATAAAATTACTTATTATACATACAATTATTATTTATTTAGGTATCTTTGTCTGTTGGGACTTAAACCGACTCGTAAAATGTTCTTAATTTTCTTGATTTGGTCAAGTCTAATGTTAGCCGGGGATGACCAAATACATAAGTACTTTTAGAACATTTATTAAAAATACTATTAATTATATCGTGTAATTGGATTGCCTAAAAACACTCAATTATATAAAAATACAGTATTTTGACAGTCATCATGAGCAAGACCAACTTTTTTCTAGCCAAAATAAATATGCCAGTAAATTATTCTGAGTATAAAATGTACTCGGTTAGCGAATTGAGGCTTGTAATTATATAAATACATTTATATGTTAATGTGTCATGATTGAGAGTCGACTTATACTAATGTCTAGACGTGATTCAGATTTAGTACACTTAACATTCAAGTGCGGCTCTCAGTTGTGCCAACTCATGCTGAGCATTCCAAGTGCAGTGCTGCTAAAACGGTGGCTCACAAGTTCTCAAAGCAACTCAACGACTCAACAAGTCAAAAGCTTCGAAAGCTCAGCCAGCTTGTACCGAAAGCCTTCGAATTGGGTATGTTTTGTTGTGTGTGAGTGTGTGTTTTTTTTTCGGCAGCGCGCGCATGGAAAAACTTAAAAACCCGAGCTGAAAACTATAAATAAACGTGAATTTTATGCAGCGCTCATTTGAAGATTTGCAAGCGGCGGGCCGCCAACGTAATTGTTCGCTGATTTTTGAAGTTTTTTAGCAGCGAATTGTGTGTCTTTGGCAATTGGCTAGCGCAGTGTGTAGGTGTGTGTGCAGGTCTGTGTGCTGTTAGTGTGTGTTTTTGTGGGCTTGTGTGCGCAATTGCAGCAACAATTGCAGTTAACCGAGAAAACGACAGCAACAACAAACTGTTAAAATTCATGTAGAAATAAAAGTGAAGCCGGTTTTAAAATTACGCAAAAAAAAAAGCCAAGCGAAAATTGCCCTCTTGTCCGCTTGTGTTTGTGCATGTGTTAAATCAAGCCACAAAATCGTCAAAGCACAACAAAAATTCAATTAAAACTAGTTAAGATTGCCAATTGTGAAAAGCGTTGTCCAAATTGACAACAACAGTAACTCAAAAACAAAAAAGTAAAGAAAAGAAGAGAGATGCAAGCGTTTTACATTTTACTAACCATCGCGGCAGTCTCACTCGGAAGTGCCGCATCGGCCACGCTGTCAGCATCCGCCACAAGCGACCCACAGGAGGCGGAATATGTGGCCGCCTCCTCGCCAGGCTCACAAACGGATACAGGTAGATATATATATATATGTATATGCTCACAATCATGTATTATGCGGTTGTGCTTATGCAACAAGACTGCAAGAACTTGATATTTAAATGAAAAGCAAAATGAAAAATCGAGGCAGTGAAACAAGTTTGTTGTCAAAGTCTTTTATTTGCCAAAGCGAAAATTGGAAATTGAAATGAATTTTAATTCAGTTACATCTGAATCTGACGTCTGCAAAAGCTGAAGGCTGTTGCGTAATTGCTTTCGTGGAATTTATTACGGGAAATGTTGAGAAAAAACTCATTCAGGTCATATGTTAGATTGTAATTTGTTATCACATTAGCTGCCTAGAAAGTTAATATGTTTGTAAACAAGATTTTAAAATTTTTAGATGAAAGCTCGCTTGAAGACATTTAAAAGGCAATTCTTACTTTCACATACCTAAGGCTAGAATTATGTTGTGAGCGTGAAATGTCCTTAAAAGCTTACAGCATAATTTAACTAATTAATGGGGTTATTTATTTCAGTCATGCATAGGTGCGTTGTGTGCCGTCAGTGTGACTTCAAGAGTTTGTCAATACAGTAGTAAATACGCCAACAACCTTCAACACCCCGACGCAACCCAAATCGCAAAGAGTGCTTTAAATGAGATTTCAGGTTAAATATTTCCATGCGTAACAGTAGAAAAATAAATATCTGTAGAAATAAGCGGGTCTGCCTACCAAAAATTAAAAAAAAAAAAAACTTTTTATTTGCTTGACTTTTAACACCCAAGACAGTCATAAAAAATCTGCGCTGCTTGAACTTGACATATATTTTCGTTTTCATTTGTAGTTTGCTTCTTCTTTTTTTACGTGTGTGTGGTAAAAGTTATAAAACCGCAACAAGGCAATAACAAAAGCCGCACTGAAAGTGAATGCCGTAATTCAGTGACTGTCAAACTGTGCTTATGTGGCTTGTACAAACACAAATTCTCAGGCTCACACTGCAAAAAATAAATTGATTGATTATGCAAAACAAACTAGCCGCGCAAAGCCACAATAAATTATAAATCTCCAATTGCATTAATTAAATCAGCCGCAAAGCAAAAAAAAAAAAATATAAATTGATACAGATATATTTGCTTTTGGGCTCTTGCGAAAATAGCTCGCGTCAATAGCAGCAGCGACAACAAAGAGGCTTATAATGCAAAATGAAACAACAACTGTCGAACAACAAAAAACCGGCTGCTGGCTCGCGCATTTCTCAAAAGCACATAGCTAAAAACTGACCTACATCAATGCAAAAGCGGCGTCGACGTCGCTGGGCCTTTAAGCTTGTGCGCTGATAGTTGCAATTGTAATTTATATTTAATTGCGTAAAATGTCGAGCAATGATAACATTAACAGCAACTACAGCAACAAAAGGGCGCTTGAAATTGATCGACATTTCCACCGAGGCTTGTGCAAACGAAAGACTTAGGCAACGAACTTCACTTCAGACCCGTCACGAAATAAAAGGGCAACTTAAAAACATTAGCGACGCCCCGAAATCTTGACGCTTGAAGAAATGTGTATTTATTTTTAGTTAGTTGTTAGTTGAAACTAGTTTTGTTTGCTCTTTTTCCCCTTTGACATTGAACTTGTCAGCAGGCAGCGAAAACGCAAAGCCCCAAGACACGCAAGCACTCAAAATTTGGCAGCAAAATTACAGACTTTCAAATTGCTTAGTCAAATCACAGGCTTAATCGTCGTAAGAGTAGTTAACCACAAATGGAAGGTGAACAAAATCTTGTCTCTTCATCGAGCGCAATTTGCGACTTTATAAATACTTACTCGGGTAATTTTTTGCTTTAATTGTATGGCATATTAAAGATAATTGCAACCCTTTTTTTTCGTTTCCGCTCAGAAGATTTATTGGCTGGAATGTCACTTAAAAAAACACATAACAATCCTCTTTTATGTGAAAAGATTAAAAAGTGAAATTAAATGCGTCATCAGCATTTGTGGCAAAAGGTTATAATGAAGATAAAATATCAAATTTAATAAGATCAATTTTGTTGTATGTAATATAGAAAGCCTATTACAGCTGTCTTGTGTTCTAAAAAATATACAAAAGTACTTTGTTTTTAATGTTAAAAATGGCTTAAAAATGTTGTATGTCCGATTTTAGTGAGTCGCCAATGCAAAAAACCAGTTCTAGCGATATTTCTTTCGATGTAGCAGCATTCAAGTTTATGTTTGGATTCGGTACATATTTATTAAACAAATACGTACCTTGTATTTTTCTGCTGCTGAAGTCATTTTCAGAATTGATGTAGATAGCTTTCTGATCTAGACCTATTGCTAAGGCAGAGTTTATTCCATAATTCGTTCATGTCAACCGACGGATCATTAAACTCCAATTGGCTCGCCACGTGTGGGGCCCAGATCGGAGACCTTGACTGCGACGCGTCGTTGTCACCTGTCGCCCTGATACAAGGCACGCAAGGCACGAAGAGCCACAACAGACGCAATTTGAATGTCAAAACTGAAGAAAAACCTGTGCAAGGCATGTCAAACTGTGAACTAAGCCATGCATGGCCACATGCATCGAAAGGCTCTATGTGCAATGATGCATGCCTGGCTGAGCTTAATAAGCACGCTCTTAGCTTGGCTATGACTTAACAGACTGGCTTTTGGCTTTTGGCCAGCAATAACAGCTATGTACTAATATCTATCACTTTCGCTACTTACTTACTAACAGCACCACACACGTCTAGTGATGACCTCGCTGCCTGCAGCCTCAGCTCGTCGGAACTGGATGAGTGCATACGGGGAATGTTTGATTCGATTGTGCCGAGATTGAGGTATCAGGGTCTGCCGGAATATGGCTTGGGTTCCATTGATCCATATTTCTACAAGAGAGGCATCTTTCGGTACTCGAACGACGGAATACAAGGCGGACTGCTTATAAAGAACATGGAAATTTACGGCATCAGCGGCCTAAAAGTCCACAACGTTGCATCCAATTTCACGGACAGCGGCTTTGTCATCAAATTGGGCGTGGAGCTGCCACAGTTGAAGGCTGGCGGATACTTCAAGGCGGACGTTAAGTTTGGCGGTCTGCGTTTGGTTCCCAAGGGACCATTTAACATAACCATTGGTAAGTTTCTCTGCAAGTAATTCGAGCCTTGGAATTAAACAATTCAATGAATAGACGATGTCAAGGCCACAATTCTAACCGATGGACACATTGAGCAGCTGCCCAGTGGAAACCAGCGCCTTAGTTTGCATCGCCTGAATGCGAATGTAAATGTTGGCAGTGCTCGGGTCTTGGCCAATGGCATCTTTTCGGACCGCAATCTAAGTGAGTAGCTGCCGCAATTACAATCACATAATTATAAACCTGTGTGCTTTCCTTGCAGATGCTATGATCCTGAATCTGGTCAATGAGAATTTGCCAGAGATTACTCGCGTCGGTATTCCCGCCACCCGTGAGCAATGGGCGCCCATTTTGGTTGAGCACATCAACGAGTTCTTTGCCCCGGTTCCTATAGAAAAATTCTTGGTACAGTAAAGTGCTCGAAGCTCAAATTGTATGCATTTTGTAGCTAATTAGTTTTTAATTATTATTTACGAAATATCAATTATTTAAAATGCTGTTTCCAAATAATTACTGTGCTTATTCAATTGTCAGCGATTTTCGGCAAGAATTGTTACTTGAACAAAACGAAATTCATATTTATTTATGTGAAAAAAAAACATCTTTAAATTTACAGATGTTCAAACATTTCAAAATTATTAAACTGTAATGAATAATTGATAACATTTCAATTGGCTTTTCAACTATTTTATGTTAACCAGACCGAATGTTTGATGGGCATTGGATTCATTTTTGGTGGATCCTAAAAGCATGCAATACAAATGAAATAAATATGGTGCACCTGTAGAGATAATATGTAGCGCACTTTACGGTAGTTGGGCTTCTGAAAAATTGGGATCAATTGTTAAAACAGTAGCTCTTGATATAAACAATCAGAATAAAGAAATACTAGGGCTCGAATATGGCTACTTTTATTTCCAGCCTGAGTAAATGATGCTTAAAAAATGGTTGCTTGAGCAAAATCACGTATTTGTCAGTTTTTTGGCCTGAAAAATTGAGATATTGGAAATTGCCCAGCTTAATCGAACTGTAATTGTAATCAAAATTTAACGCATTTACAAATTTGACTGCGACAAAGCTTTTCCCCAGCCGCCTTTTGAGCTTGATGCTTGTTCGGTTCATTGAATTACTTTCGAAAATTCAACACTCCAAATCGAATCGAGAACACTTTGCGATCAATCAACAGGCAAATGCCCCTTGGCGTCCAATTACAGACAATTAGTTGGCACAATATTGATATATACAGGCCAATTGTTTCCCATTTGCCATCTCGCCAAAAGGTTGGGGCCACCATGACCGTGACACTCGAGAACTTCACATTGGATTTCAGGTGGGCGAGGGAATCAAGTGGGCTAAGAATGAACTGGCCAATTCTCGACAACAATTGATTTCATTTTTGATATTTTTAACATATGAAGCGCCGTCGCAGTTCGTGACAATACGCTTTGACTCGATCTTGATTTATTTCATTCCCAATTGAATCCTGCACGGCGTTTGCTGCAACTGAGCATATTTTCTTTACTGCAGGCTGCATTTTGCTTTATTTGCTTAAAAAAGAATACGACTGCGTGCCGTAGCTTGACAAAGAGAAATTAAGTAAACAATATGCTTTACTTGGACCTGAAGGCCTGTCTATGATATTCAAGTTTTCAAGAAGATGTTGAATTAAAGGAACCTTAAAAAATTGAAATTATTATTTTGCATTTTGCTTTGATGTTCTCTATTGAATCGTTTCCTTATTTATTAGCGCAGAAAGATGCTGCTATACTTTGGCTACGAGTTATCTTTATATATATCAAGTAATTTAAACGGCATTTTGAATTCTGAGGCTACACTGAAAAAACTTTGAAGAACAATTTTAAAACTAGTACGATTACAGTGCTAAATAAAATTATTTACACACAAACATTACTTTGCTTAAAAAAGATTTTATTTTTATTAAACACAATACCATATATCCATATACATATAATAAGACTATGCATGGTCTTTCATAAGAAGCTTAGTCCAAGTGTACTCGGATTTTTTATGACTGTGCGTATGCATATTTATCTATTATACTTGTCTTCCTTGTCTTCCTCCTTCTGATAATTGACAATAAAATAATTTTGCATATGCAAATGGATTTTGAAATATGTAAATATTTGGGCCCTGGCTATCAATGAACTTAAAACAAACAAAAAAAAAAATTATTAATATCATTTAGTCATCAGATTGGAAATTGGGTTTCTTCAGAATGTGAGTTACTCATGTTATCAGGTTGAAAATGATTTAAGAATAATTTTGTATTAAAAATTTAAGAATCGATAATCTTTCTAATTACCTTCGATCAAATAAGATGCGCCTTTTCTGCGAGTGCATCATAATGACAATGCTAGAAAGCGGAGATCTTGTTGGTCTTTTAACAGTATGCACCGACACAGTAATCGGGTGCCGGTCTAAGTCCCAGTTTGTCTAGATTTGGTGCAACGCGCGTGTTTGGCTTATGTCTGGCTGCGAGCCAAGGCGGCAAAGGAACAGGAGCAAGAGCAAGCATTTAAATAACAAGTTTCCAAATGAAAACTGCATGTGCATTAGAGATAAGCAAAAAGGTAACCAAAAGGCGGCCAATACTCTGCCTATCATGTATCGCAAAACAAGCAAATCAATGTGCGAAAATAATTGACGTTTCGGCTGCGTCTCCGTCTACGTCTACGCTGATTTCAACTTCGCTGTCATCGCTGCCGCTGGCGCTGGCGCTGGCGCTGCTGTCGACTGGCCGCGGCATAGCTGTTAACCAAACTTTGTCGAAGTCAGTTGGCTCAGAAGCTTGCGGACCTTGCTAGCCAACGGTCCTGTCTCTAATAAGCGCGCGCAGACAAAACGATATCGATTGTGGGACAAGACCCAGGCGAGAACATATTCTGAGCCGTCTGCCCGCCCAGGTGAATGCCATCGGGCAACGTGCGTCGCATTCTAAAGCAAGAAGCGTTTCGGAGTGCGGTTATATACTATATTGTAACATTTATATATGGTCTGCAATTCTCGCTGAGTTTAAACGAAAACAAAATAGTAAAAATAAATATATACAAAAAAAAAAAAGTATTTTGCGGGCAAAATGTTTGCATTTTTGCGAATTTTATTACTTTGTGTGCATTTGTTGCATTTTAAAACGACATTAGCTGAGGATGTGCCATCGATAAGAACATTAACAACAACATTATCGGATCCACTTCTAAAAACAAAGGCTCTGGAATCCCAGGCCGCGCCCAATGTCACAGTAGAACAAGCCTTTGATGTTCCCGCGGATGGTGAGTAAACTGGATGCTAAGCAATGCCTAAAAAAAACTGAATTTGTAAAGGAAGAAACAAAGACTTAGGCAACAAGCTTGCTGCAGAGAACATAAATGCGGGAAAGAAAAGGATCTTCACAGTTTACACTCGAATTCAAAACTCGCGAAAAACAAAAGACTTACGCAGCGAACTAGCAAATTTGAAGATTTGTAAAAAGCGGAACTTTACAAATGTTTACATGAGCAGAAATTTAAGAACAAATTATTTGCAAATAAATTAAATTATGTGTCAATTATTTTAAAAGCCAATATTTTAATATCTTAGGCCAAATTTATAGAACAGGAATTGATTAGAAAATTTTACGCTTTAATATTTGATATCTTTTGCTCATAAAAATAAATATGTAAGATGAATAAAAGCATTCCATAGTCTGCAGAAATAGAAAAGCTGACGGTCAAAATCGGAATCTGAAAATTAGCGTGTGTGCGATAAGACAGAACCCCAAAAAGTTCTTATTTAAATTGAAAGAAAAAAGTTGCTAATCAATAAGTGACCATATTTTCTGCTTGAGTATCTAAGTTTTTGTCTTAGTTGCAAAACAAATCAATTTATAACAATATTTACATTACATGCTGCAAAACATCACACGAAAGTTCAACGACTTTTCGTTACGCTATATTAGCCGATCAATTTATGCTTGGCACGCAATCGAATTGCTTGTGTGACCTTCAGAAATCTATAAGTCGCCTAGTGAAAATAAAGAGAATGCGATGTTTCTGAATCGCTTTTTACCGCGTGCGTCTCTCTGCTTGGCCCCTTTGTTCCACTTTGTGGCTGAGTTCTCTGGAGCAAACGCCAACTTTCTATGCTTTGTACACATTCGCACTTCCGAGATAGACAGCATGTGCCGTAGTTGAGGCGTATTTTATAGAGCTCTCAAATTGGCGCACTTCCACGCAATCGACCGGTCCAGAATTGTGGGCTTGTCGACATGAGTTCTCGTCGCCTTTTATTTATGGCCAACAATTAGACAATAGCGTAGAACAGGCGTGATCTTTGCTTATGTTTAGCTTTGAAAACATCGCGACAACTTAAGCCTATTAATGGATTTCGGCAGAGAAAATGGTCGCAAATTAGCCTACTCTACACATAATTGAGTTTTTTGAGCTCCCAAGGGGCTTCGATTTGTTAGCCTTAGCTGCCAGACATCGCAATTAATGTAAGTTATATGGACACGCTTGCCTATCCATATTAATATTATTTTAATAAAGGTGGCCCAGCACGTTGCTTACATGTCCTGCAGCATATTTCAAGATTTACATCAGTCTGTGCCCATATTAATCCAGTTTAATTTGTGCAGGCAACGCTTACGACTTGGCGGACGGCAGCTAGGTCTAGACCTTGAACTTGTGGGCTGGCCCATTGCAGTCGTATCTTTGGTTATCTTAGGTACCTTGTGCTACCTGCTTGACACACAAGTTAATAAGCTTGTAACTCTAGGGGGTGTTTCTGACTCAAATCTGAAGGAAATCTCCAAAGTAATATGTAGTAAAATATGATTACGAGCTGTTAAACGCCAACGAGCTAGGCACAGATTAAAAGTTCATTAGCCTTTTGAAAGATTTAACAACTACTTAAACAAATAAGCAAAAAACTATGCGGCTAGGCACAATTTTTTAGCCAATCTGTCGCGCTGTTGACAAAGCACCAAGCCCACAAAAAAAAAAAAAATAAGAAAAGAAGACCAACCAATATTTACTTAGCATTCGTTCACGCTGCGAGCCAATTCGAAGCTGGGGTCCACGCTTAGCGTGATTACTCAATATTTTGACATTTCTGTGCGTTGAAAATTTTGACAAAAACAAAAGCCAGAATATTGACAATAAACTTAAGCGCTTTTCAAGCTGAATGACAATTGCTGTGCCATTTTATTTTCATGCCTTGCTTTTTTTTTATGTTTCTGTGTTGTGCGCCTTTCAACGCACAATTGACAACATTTCATTGTAAGCCGTCGTGTCGCTCCCCCTAAGCAACTTTCTACTGTCACTTGTCATATATTTATGTCTGGCATATGTGCGTGTATGTATGTCTGCATGTATGTGGGTATGTGTCACGCCCATTGGCAGCTTCTTAAAAAGTGATCTAGGCTGCTTTTGTTCGCTGTCTTTGTCCATGCTCTGCTCTGCTCTTGTTGTTCTTGCAAGTTAACACAAATCTGCCATTTGTTAAAATTATTTAGCATTTCGCGTGTGGCCCATATTAAAGTTCGACTTGATTTATGTGCTCACCAAAACATACGCCTAAACGACTCGTTTAGTTTCGTTTGACAGTGTGTATATTGTTTTATGAGCTCACATTGTGTGTTATAGCCCTTAACTAAAAGCTAAAATGGGAATCACACACACCACGATGCAAATCATAGGCAATTAAGACAATATCTATCTGACAAGCATTATTAAACTACATATTATTAATTGCATGACGTCAAGACAGTCCTAATAAATAAATTAAAATAGCGTTTTACTAAAAATGCCTTTGTTTTGTTTATTTTAAATGAAATAAACATCATGTGCTTTTTTTAAAAGATCTAGGTAGATGAACTTGATGAAGCCTTTGTCACAGTGCCCAACAACTTTGCCCTCCTGAATTAAAATCAACAGTTAATGTGATCTTTTCTGTAGTGTTCGACTACTTGATACCCATAAACACTTTCTCAACATTCCAGCTATAAAATATATATATATATAGATGCACAAAATAACACATACTTATCCAACTGTTATGTTTCTTTATTATTTTAATTTTGAGGGAGTGGGGATGGGGAGATCATAAAATATTCCTAACCAAAGTATTTGACTTATTGGGTTATGCTTAAAAATAAAGAACCAAAATGGATTTTGATCGATATTAAGGAAATTTAAAGTCACTTATTTTTCTGCCTTCATGCTGATGCACGGGCTAAGGGACGCGCGCCAGTTAGCTCAGGTTCACAGGTTATTTGAGTTAATTTGGCAGTCTTTTTTAGGAAAATCTTGGCCAGTTGTTGTTTAAATTCTTTTTGCAAGCTTTGCAAATATTTGTTCGTTAGCAAAGTGTAGTGCTAATGGATACTTAAGAATGCATTTGGTCCGATGGGCTACGTTTCGAAGGTGTATTCAGAAATGCTCACATGCACGTGTTTCGCCCTGGTCGTGGACAAGGCGTAATGGAGACCACGTTGCAGACGTGCTACGCATATTGATTAGGCATTTTGTAAATGATATTTGCATATTACGAAGGAAGCCAAGCAGCCCAACAAAAATGTTAGTGGGCACACACATTTTTGACTCTGATTCATTGGACTTGAATTCTGCTGCATAATATATACCTAAAGAAAGTCAAACTACCTGTTACTCATGTGGCCCAATACATGCACACATTTTTATGTTTTTTGATAATGGCACAATTCACTTTTGATGGATTTTAAATTGTTATGACAGCTGTCAACTGCCAGGTCAATGGCTATTTGTTTGGGAGTAAGTTCTTCCGCATATTATTATAAATATATTATAAATAATGTTGTTAAAATTATGCGTGCGAAATGTGAAAAACGTTTAATTTAAACTTTTCACAAAATTACGGAAAATAGAAGCTACGCGAAATAAAATATGAATAATAATGAATAAAAGTTATTTAATGCAAAAAGTAGAGGTATTCCTTAAATTATCATTCAATAGATAAAAAGGCTCGCTAGGGTGGGGCTGATCCGATCAGAGAGAGGAGGCTCGCCAGGGTGAGGCTGATCCGTTCAGAGAGAAGAGCCTTCAAAGGTTACACCCTCATCATCTAAATACCTCATAGTATTATTATATTAGGGGAAGGAGGCCTTCAACGCAAATATCCCACAATGATGATATCATATAATTTACATACTTGTAACTGTACTTTCTTCTTATAGTCATTCGCTTGATAGAGATCAGAAGGTACTAATTGAAATAATAAAAAAAAAATTATTAAATTGGAAATTTACTTATATATTTTACACTGCTAATTGAACTGTTTTTTTGGATGCCGTAGATTAAATACCTTGCATTTATGTAACATATTTACAAAAAAATTAAATTCTTGAAAAGCTTGATTTTGAACCAATTGTTGTCAGATAACAAACTAGATATTTAGATATCGTTCAATTAGAAAAATTGTAATATCAAATTTATCTTAAAACACAAAATGCCCACAAATAATTAATTCTTCTAATTTTGATTGAATTTAATAGCGTATTTATCGCCAAGCAATGCCCGGACGCAGCGACAACTTTTATTTGATCCGAGCTTGTTTTTACTGCAGGCCGGTCTGGCTGGCGGCGGAGCCTGGGAGGGCTCCAGGTGTCTGACCGCAAGGGGCCAGCCTGGCCTATGCGTTCGCATCAACAGTTGCCCGCAGTATTTTCGCGTTGGGCGGCAGTTGTCTTTCATAGCAGTTCGTCAATGGCAGCCGCCAGGCTCGTTGGGGCTTGGATCCGATATATGTAATTTTTATGATCAGCTGGGGCGCATTAATAACGGCATCTGTTGCTCGAACATGGATACAAACACGCTTGGAATCTTTCCGATATCGATACCGACAACAACATCAAAGACGACCACAACAACAACAACGGAGAAACCATTGACAGTTGCCGATGAGGTTAACGAGGCTGAAGGAGAGGAGGAGCCTGCAAATGGGCAGCCAGATCAGACCCTTGATAATGCAGAGCATGATACAGATCCTATAGACAATGTTAACAGCGTGGAGGACACGCCCGACTTTCAGGATATGAACACCATTGAGGCCAATGCACCCGAGTCGCAACCGGCGCAACCAGCCCCAGCCCCGTCGCCGACACCACCCACTACCGCCATTTATCCGTATCAATGGCCTTTTGGCACATTTGCTGGAGGCCTGCCACAGTGGCCGCCACCAATACCGACGCATCCGCCCACCGTTGGCGGCTGGCCACCTCCGATACCGACTCATCCTCCGAGTCATCAGTATCCAACACATCCGACCACGCGACCTTATCCCTCTACGCCAAGTTCGGTGCTGACCACACGGCGCACCACACCACGTCCAGGGAGCAGACCTCCAACCACCACCAGACGTCCCAGCCACCCGGTGGCATCAACGACACCATCCACGACAACGCGTCGGCCGAGCAGCGGATTTAGTCCAGAGGGCCTGCCACTGCAGTGCGGTCACAGGAACCCAGTTTCACCCGATCAGGAGCGCATTGTGGGCGGCAATAACGCCAGTCCGTATGAGTTCCCTTGGATTGCGGTTCTCTTTAAGTCCGGAAAACAGTTTTGTGGGGGCAGCTTGATCACCAACAATCACATTCTCACAGCAGCCCATTGCGTCGCAAGGTAAGTTACTCAAAATTCAGGCTAATTGCAATTGAACATTATTGTTGTATTACAAATTCTAGAATGACCTCATGGGATGTGGCCGCCCTGACTGCCCATTTGGGCGACTACAATATACGCACGGACTTCGAGGTGCAGCACGTCTCACGACGCATCAAGCGCCTCGTGCGGCACAAGGGCTTCGAGTTCAGCACGCTGGTAAGTGATATTGGGGCTACCGACTGCAACACTCAGTGATAATTTCTTTATGCTAGCACAATGATATTGCTATTTTAACGTTGAGCGAGCCGGTGCCGTTCAGCACCGAGATCCAGCCGATTTGTCTGCCCACCTCGCCGGCTCAACAGTCGCGCTCCTACAGCGGGCAGGTGGCCACCGTCGCCGGCTGGGGCAGTCTGCGCGAGAACGGACCGCAGCCATCGATTCTACAAAAGGTGGACATACCAATCTGGGCGAATGCAGAGTGTGCACAGAAATATGGACGTGCTGCGCCCGGTGGCATCATTGAGTCCATGATCTGTGCTGGCCAGGCTGCCAAGGATTCGTGCAGCGTTAGTCAAAGTCTTTTTAATGCCTCTATGATTAATTAGGCTAATCTTGCCAATCTTTAACAGGGCGACTCTGGTGGCCCGATGATCGTCAATGAAGGCAGTCGCTACACCCAGGTGGGCATTGTCTCGTGGGGCATTGGCTGCGGCAAGGGACAGTATCCTGGAGTCTACACACGAGTCACCTCGTTGCTGCCATGGATCTACAAGAACATCAAATGAACGTAGTATTTTGTATAGATTAAGTCGTGATATTGAGACAAGTGTAATAAACATTATAAACTGCATTTATTCTATATTTAAATACATTTTTCCTCTAAAATGTTTTAAGATTTAGCACCTGGATGGGTATTATATTTGAATATTATTAGTGACAATATTATTATTAGTGACATAGGAAACATTTTAAGCATTTTATGGACTTTGGCTAAGACATCTCTACATCCATTCCCTAGTTTGGAATTTCGAGACGAATGCTCCTTTATCAGTTTCCCGATGTTTGGTATTCTGTCTCGCATGTACGCAGCTTAGACAATTTATTATTTATTGTAATACTCATTTTGCCAAAATCGATAAACGTTCATTTTTAGTCCGGAAGTATTATGAATTACCTGTAGATGTATATTAAGGAATCCAAATTTGGAGCGTTGCATCTTGAATACTCAGATAACTTTACGCAACTCAAGATACATTTTCGGAATGATAACTTTAATTTGCATTATATTTATTTGCTCTTCTCATTAATGCGGCTTTTATATCATTGAAATGTATTAATGAGGGGCATATTCCCATTTGCCATTGGGTTAAAAAAAAAAGGGAAAATTAACAACTAAGAAATTATTTTCTATAACACGGATCAATAGGCATAAATGCACTTCTGGCTGAGAACTGCAGCTGGCGGCATTTGGGAAGTTGTAGTGCGATTTTGAAACACAACAAAAAATTGCACTAAAAGTGGTTTTGGCTTTTGCTAAGATTTCACTTATTAACAGCCCCAAAGTATGCAACATCTTTTTCGTTACCAATAACCACAATAGGTGGGTAATTTTGTGAAGTAAAGTTTTTCCAATAAGACTGCATGGTAAAATGAATAGAGACAAAGTTAGACAAAAAAGTGTCCCTTTGCCCATCTGTCAACTTTTTATTGAACAGCGATTAGATGATTTGCTTACATTTGCAGGCTGCACTTGCTAAGATTATTAATAAATTAAAATAACTCGAGAGCTGATTTATTAATTTAAATTTGAGATACTTAGCCGACAGTTAAAAATCAGTTGTAAGGAAATATTTTGTTTTCCACCCATCACGCGGAAAAAGTGTACGAGCAACAACTCAAGAATTAATGTTAATAACATTTAAATTTGATTAAGATGCATAAATTCGCTGAGTTTATACTTGCACTTTTTAGCTTGAGATGCAAACTCTATTTGAATCAAGTCTACAAAACTAACTAAGTTACCTATCCGTTTATTGAATCCATACCCAGACTGAATTTGAACCTTCATTCGCCCGACTTGTTATTTTATATATATTAATTGTGTTTAGTCATTTTTAGTAACCAAAAATGAACTATATATTAACCAATAACAAAAGAAAATGTTTACTTACTAATTCATTTGATGTTTTGTTTCAGGCTTAGGTTTTGCCCTTGTTTATCCAACTAATACGGTAGAAGGTTCGGTTTATTATATTCTAACTTTGACTTAATTTCGATTTAAAAATCCTGTTTTGTTTTTCCTTGAATTAAACGTCCAACTCTCTACAAATTGGTTAGTTTATGTAAAACAAATATAAGTAGTATACAACATCAATTCGTTTTGAATTTTATCGTTTTGAGAAAAAGAAACCGATGGCATTATGACTGCATTACGCGAATTCACTTTTGATGATCTCTTTAAGTTTAACAGAATTGTTTTTGATCCCCTCACCGAAGTCTACTCGATCTCATTCTTCATGGATAAGATACTTGAATTTCCAATGCTGGCTACAGTTGCAGTTGCCCCCAACGAGCAGTTGGTGGGATTTATTTTGGGTTCCCGTAACATTATGGCCGAATTAGTTGGCGATGGAAAGAACTTGGATCTGATTAGCAGCCATGGCCACGTCAGCGTCCTGTCCATTGACCTTGAGTTTCGACGCTTGGGCCTGGGCTCCCTTTTGATGGAGCGCCTGCATGCCAGCCTGGATCGACAGCGGGATTGGTATGTATGTCTGTATGTGCGCAGCAAGAATCAAGGAGCTATAAGGTTCTATCAGCTGTTGGGCTATGTAAAGTATCGCTGGCTTCCTCATTTCTATGGCGATGATAGCGGCTATGAGATGCGCTTGCCAATGCCGCGGGACGTTGAGCGTATTTGCCTGAAGGAGAAGGATAATATGGTGGACGGATTTTATAGTGCTGGTCAGCAGCTAGTGAAACTGATAATGAAGTTTCTGGTAAGGCTTAAGAATACCATATTAAAAGCCTTATGATAAGTTTGTCAGTTTGTTTAAATGTATATACATGTGAATCATAGCTGATTTTAAATAACACTCACTCTACATGATCAAAATCTATTTGTTGTCTTCTAGCTCAATTTCCCGATTTTAGCATGACTTGTCTACGCGAGATGCATCTCGACGATCTTTTTAAATTTAATGCGTTGGTTTTTGATCCTTTCACGGAGGTCTATCGTCTCAGCTTCTTCCTGCGTCATCTGGCCCAGTGGCCCGATCTTGCGGTGGCTGCAGTTTCACCCGATGGCCAGTTGGCGGGCTTCATATTTGGCAAATGCTTGGACGGGCTGAGGGACCACACTCAGCTGCATGGTCATGTCTGTGCCTTGACTGTGTCCTCTGATTATCGTCGTTTAGGCGTCGCCTCTCTGCTTATGAACCACTTTGGGCACATATTGGACCTAAGGAATGCCTGGTATGTGGACCTATATTTGCGCTGCAGCAACCAGGCTGCCTACAAGCTCTATTGCAACCTGGGCTACTGCCTGCGGCGGGTGCTACTCGAGTACTATCCCGGCGATCCGGAGGAGGATGCCTTCGACATGCGGAAGCCGTTGTCGATCGATGTGGAACGCTTAACCTTAGCGCTCGCCAGCCGGCAGTCAGTCCGGCTACCCCCCGACGAGGATAGTGACGACGACTACAGTTAGAACGGATCATTATAGGTTTTTTCTTTCCTTTTTGGCATACATTTCGGTTTGTTTGACTAATTAAGTAAAAGATTCAATTGCGCTAAATTTAAACGGCAGCCAAATTTCCGCTGACGCACAAAACTAAACTAAGAATCTAAGATAGGTATATATGTGGCTACGCATACAGCTGCGCCTTAACGCTGTTTTTTATGCCAAACAAATTTAATTGCAAAAATAAAAATAAATTAAAAAACATTGAAACACTTGCGACGCGACGCGTCCATTTCAATGGTCAAGGCTCATGCTGCGGCTTTTTATTGGCAACAATTTTTTTTCTTCAATACAATTAGAAAGACGTCTTTTTTTCTATTTTTTTTTTTTTTATAATGTATATATGCGACACACAGCAGGCCATTTGCATGTCCAAAACACGCGCATTGATTTTTATAATTCGCGCAACTTGAAACGCATAAAATATTTCCTCACTGATTTATGGCAAATTTCTTTCAGTGCCTTTGTGTCTGTTTGTATATCCATTCATGACATGTATTTAGTTTTCTTTTAAGCGATTTGCTTAAATATTTGCCAACGACGAGTGCAATGAACTTTTTATTGGGTTTTTTCTGGGTTCAATTGTGTTTTTAATGTGTTTTTAGCTTAAATTTTTTGAAAACGCGAATATATTTTAAGGTAGTTTCAGACCAGTCGATTTTTCTACATTTCAGATGCAATTAGGGATTATTAATCTGGACAGACTGGAGGATCTACAAGATGATTTTAATCGAAATTTTTTATAAAAAGCATAAGACTCGTTGTTTATATGATAGCTTAATATATACCAATATTACTAGCTTAGCTCTAAACTATATCACGTAACATCATTGACTGCAACAAAAATAATAGTTAATGTGAAATATCATCAAAACCCAGACAAGTTTTTTAGAATTACAGAGACAGACATACTAAACTTTCACTTTAGTTAAATATATTGTTTGAAATTTATATTTCTTTATGTGGATACATGCCTGACTTCAATCTATGTACCAAAGTGTATAAACGAATAGAGGTATTATTTTTTGTGCTATAAATTAACTTACAACTAAAAGTTGTGCATCACAGGCAGTTGGAATATTGTGATCAGATTTAAATAGCTGTCGATTCAATTAATTCAGCGTCATCTCAATGTTTTTTAATTCAATTATTGGGCGGCCGCACCCACTTTATAGTCAATTTGTCGGCCACTTGAAAGCTTGAAGTATTCAAATATACAAACTCGTAATTCAAACAAAATGCTTTACGCTCTTCTAATGAGGTTAATGTTCGAGGCACGTTGACTCAGACCCAGCCGTTGTGCGCTTTTCAACAATCTATTTATACATTTTAATGGCGCATTTTGCACAAAAATAAAGTACAAACCAATTTGAATATATATGCAGAGGATAGATTCTCATGCATGGATATATACCTATATATAAATGTATATAATGATAATTAATGAACACAACTAAAAGAAGTGTGCGAAAAAAGCCTATTAAAATAGTAGGCAGGTGGTCTACAGTCAAAGCTGGGCATGTAAATAGACCATCTATCTAGCACATATATATCTATGCCTATATATATATATGAATGTATCTTTTGTATGAAGATGAATGAATCTCTAATGCCGAAGACATTGCATATTCTATAAGCTATATATTGTATTGGTTTGTCTGTCTAGGCTTATGTATATAGTATCGACTGGCTTTTTAAACATCTTTTAGTGTTCGCTTTATTTTTGTGATTTATTGTGATATATCCCAGCATGTGGCCACGTTGCAGGAACTTTTGACTGGCCCAGCCTTTTGGTATCATTCACTTGGCTTTCATACTGTTGTGTGCATGATATTTGGCGGCTGATGGTCCACAGCTTTTTTTTTTATTTTAGATATATATATACATAAATATACTATATACTATATACTGATTCGACGCTTTTTCTATGTACTAGAACTCAAACAGACACGAGCTGCATGCGCCTATTTGTTTACATGTTTTCTTTTTGGCGTTTCGCTTTTTTGGCACCCGATCAAATTGACAAAAAGCTAAAACATATTGCCAGTCCTATGTACGTTTTAAGTACCAGATGGATACAGTCGCGGTCATATTTATAAATACACTTTGAACCAACAGCTATATAGATATATTTTAAATTTGAGCAGTTGCGAACGTTTGGCTACAAATTTTTATTTGTTTTCAACTTTGTATTTAAAGGATTTGTTTTTTTTTTTGTCTAGTTACTCGTATTTTTCGTACCTGGATATCGAAAAAGAGAAAACTATCGCAAACTATTTAAATCAAAGAGCAGCATTAATTTATTGCATGTTGTACAAGACCATATACCTAGGCATTCCTAATGCCTCTGGCAAGCATTTGCGGCTCTTTCAGGGGCTGCCTTAATGCTCATAAGTACAAATAAATAAATAAAAAGTACAAACAACCGCCAGTGATCGCCCACTGATTGCCGCTTGCTCAATTTTTCTTTTAAATAAACTCAAAATTCATAGAATTTTCCAAGCAGACGCACTTTACACACATGCATATATATATATATACACACACACATACAGAGAATAGCCGAAATATATAAAGGAAATTCATTTCGAAATGTGAATTTTTTCGGCTTTTCGCCCAAGAAATGTTCGTGTGCGAATTCAGTGCGACTTGGGCTGCTAACTTGAACGCGTTGCAAACGAGAAAATCATTCGAAATAGAAATCTTCAACTATAAACTAACATATATCTATCCATCTATCTAGCTAGCTGTCTATATAGCCGAGTGCGGTATATATAGATCTATTCGCCGAGTCTGCAGCACTGGCAAAAGTGAGCAATGCGTCGTGCCGCGTTTTAAAAATAGAAAATTACAAAATACTTACGCGAAAATTGTGAAAAAGGTTTTTCATGCTGACTCTTGTAAACCCAAAAGACTAGACATGTTTTTGGAGGCTGTTTTACGTATCAAACTGAATACAAAATCACAAAACTATTTGCTGTGCATGCCTGTGTGTGTGTGCGTGTGTGAGTGTGTGTGAATGCGCGCTAGTGCCTCTGAATTTTAAGTTACATAAGAAGGCGTGATCTTTGTGCAAAATAAAAACCGAAAATTATTCAAATTATTCAAAGCAAACCCTTGATTCATAACAACTGCTCAAATTTTCTATAAATTTTCAGTGTTTTTTTGTGCATAGATTGACAACCTCTCCGTAGAAAAAGAGCTCAAACAAGCAACAACAACGACTACGACTACGACTACGAGTTATTGCTGTCGAGTTGAGATAAATATTTCGATCCAAAAAACAGGAAACCAAACATAAAACGCAATGAATTCTGGGTACGTCATATTAAGAAGTTTCAAGTAATTTTAAATACTAATAACAATTTGTAGATTATTGACAAATAAAGTTTATGCAAAACTTTCTGACAAATTTTGACATTATCTTCATATGTGTAAAGTGTACCTAAAATTAATAATAGTTCAATAATTTTGGCATTTTTCTACATAATTAATCGAAACATGAATACATGTATTTAGAAAATGATGTTTCGAGTATTTAAAATTGAATTACTTGTAGCCAAACTCTAGATTTTTATTATTATATATTTGAGGTCGATCTATGATAAACGATACGATTTGATTTTTAGAGAGCTATAGCTATTGTTTATTTTATATATTAGCTTATTTTGAAAGCTCGTAAGATTCAACAACAACGTGCTTGTGTCAGCCTAGTCTAATGGACAAAACTTGTATGGACCGGAGCAGGTGCTGATGCGATGCTTTAACCATACCATAAAATATATGAAAGCCCCACGCCCGGCAAATAAAAGAAAGAATACATTTTTGTTTTTTTGCCGAAATAAATAAAACATATGTGCACGCATTTCTATGCTCATAAATAAATACTTATATATGTATCAATGTACATATATATTTAGGAAATACACAGACAACAGACTCTCAATTAAGGTTCATATAATATTTGAAGGCCACCAGGCGTCCACGTCCACGCCCACGCGCACGCCCACGCCCACACCCATGCCCATGCTCAAAGTGAGGGGGTGGTGATGATGACACTGGCAATGTCTCTTTGGGCTTCATCTCTTGGTTGGCAGCCCTCGGGACTGCACGGGCATTTTGGCAGACGACATCTTCAGCTTGTCCGCTTTCCCACACTAAGGAAAATTAATTAGTCAATTTCCACAACTCTTGCCTTTAAATTCAACTCTTCGTACTAGTAAATTTAGCACACGTGTTCAAAATATAGCCTGTCGCCAGCTGCGGAAGTTGTCTGCCACGCACTTGAGAGGTCTGAAAAAGAAAAGTTTCGAAATAGCCTAGAATTTGACATAAAAATGCATTTCATTTTTTGAGGTTTTCTGAATGAGTCGATTTGTTTTTTTTTTTTTTTTTTTTGCATTTCTTTGTTGACGTTGATATGTCGCCCATAAATTCTCAACGACCGTCAAGAAAATGCTTTGCGAAAAACGAAAATATATACAGAAAATTGGGTCAAATTCGTGTACTAGAAAAACAGTTTTGCTAAAGATTTTTTAAATATATGCAGTTATAAGAACTTTTTTGCTCTCAAAACTGTGAATAAAAAACTTTGGGCTTCATTTTATTTTCATTAATAACTTTGGTATTTATTTAAACAAACTAGGCATAAGGAAACTAGGAATTTAGTATTGACAAAGTTTACTTGATGAATAAATAAAAAAACATATATCATAGTAGAACATCCACGCTGAGCAGATCAGTATAACTTAGATAAGCCAATTAATTTATTTTAAATTTCAACCAAAATATATATTTTTTGATCACAAATGCTTACATAGTTGTAGAAGGACTAGTGAGGAGAGGGCTTTCTTAGATTTGATTAGCTACGATTATTTATGAAAAAAAAAAAAAAAAACAAAAAAATGTTTTTTTATTGCAAAGAATTTGTCTTTACATTATTTAAAATCGGTGTAAGGATTGATTTGAATATATTTATATATATTATATAATAATCAAATTTATTAAAATATTTGCATTTTGAACTCTTTCGTCTCAGCCATGACTTTCATATGTGAACTTGTAATTGTCGTAAAAACAAAATGTGAAACGCACAAAAATCCATTAATTTTCGTGCGAACTTGAATTTATATTCGCAATATATACGAATGTGTACTTGATTTGTGAATCTTTTATATTTCGAAGGTGTATTTTACGATGATGTTTTGATGCATTACGTAGATTTCTGTCAGCGACAATTATTTTGACACTTCTTGGCTGGTTGTTGTTAATGTCAGTTACGTAAATCGGGTGTGAATTTATTTATTTTACGCATTTTTGCATTCAAAATTTTAAGTGGGATATTTTTCAGTTTTTTTTTCTTGCTTCTGTTGCTGTTGTGTGTGTTTGCACTTGAGTTCAAACGTACGCGAAATGACCGTGAAATATGTGCCCACAAAAGGAATAAATAAACGACAGGCAACTAATGGGAAAAGGTGCAAACATTTGCTATAGAATTAAATAAATGAAAGAGTTTAAAATGAGCTTTGTGGCATTCGGAATGGAGGGAAAGTGTCTGCTTTATGAGTACTTGCTCATTATTCATACAAACATATTTCTAACGATTCGCTTGCGTCATTTTTCCTTTGCCCAACTCAAAACTCAATATTGCTGCAATTTTTCACAGTAAACAGAAAGAGCACAAAAGCAATTTGTTTACTAGTCAAACAAAAAAAAAAAAAAAAATAAAAACTGCAGGCGGGGCCAACTAGCTGGTTGACTGTCTGCCTTTTTCGTACGGGCCACATGTGGCCGGCTTTGGAAAATTTATTTGGAAAAATATAAATAAAAATAATTTTATTCGTATCTCTACTGAAGAAGAAATATAACCGCATTATATTGTGCAACAGGCAGGCGCTGGCTGCCACTTCGGCTTGGACTTGCAACTGCAGCTTTAGCTTGGACTTGGGTCTACTTTCACTTAAGTCGCGCCGTGGCGCTGGTGACCCGACAGATTAATATAAATAATTATGATTCCAGCCGGGCAAGCGGCAACCAGGCTGTCTGATGTGCTCATGTCATGCAATCAATGCAGTCCAGGCCCCAGCTCAATGACAAATGACAACAAAAAAACGGGTTGCAGTTGCATGCCACCACAGAGGCAGCCGTAGAAAGCGCCATTCAATGATGAATGGCCTCTGCGCAACGCGAATTCAATTGTTGATTATCGATTTATTTTTTGTTGTTGTTAGTTGAGTTTTCTTTGAATATTTAATTTCAAGGTCGCACACTAATAAGCCCGCTGAGAATAGGGCCTGAAATCATTTGAAACGATTTGCTCGTGTTTGCTTTTTTTTTTAGTTTTCTTTTCTTTTTTTTTACTGCGTGCGGGGGTGTCGTCCAAAACAGTTTTTTATTGCCCAGTGTTTATCGCAGTTTTTCACTTTTAATTTTTTTCGCTATCTCATAGTTTTTTCCGTTGTATTTTCGCAAATGGCGCATAAATTTGAAATTTTGTTGTTATTTTTTGTGAGTTTTCTTTTTAGCCAATTAATTAGTTGGCATATAATTATAATTATCTATATATATATATGTTTATTTTTCTATAAGTTGTATATGGTTACTCGAAACCATCTTATTGAAATTTGTAATATTTGTATGTGAAAGTTGTAAGACCCATCTCAATCCACACAGGGTATATATATATTTGGTCAACGATGAAATATTAAACTTCAGACAAGGGTTTTTGAGCATACCTAGAAGAAAAAATTAGATATATTTATATATGTTTCAACTTTTTGATACCTACCTTGTTTGAAATATACAAAATTTTCTTTTAATTATAAAACTTATTTTTGAAAAAAAAAGTAATCTTTCATATATACATGTACAAATTTTCTAGACGATTTTTCTTGACTGTAGCTAATTCATAATTTAATCTGATCATCATATTTTTAATCTGATCATATTTTTTATCTGCAGTAAACTTTTTCGAATGGATAAATGCAAAAAATTATGTTCTAACATTTAAAAATTTGATTTCTAAAGTTAAGTTTTATTACCAAAAATAGCCCGGGTTACAAATGATCAGAAATCTCATTAAACATCATTATAAATTTAACAGGCAATAAAATCATTGAAAACTCATACAGAAAAATAAGTCTAAAAAACAAGCTTTAAAAAATTCTAAAAGATTGTTTTGAAAGCGAGAAAAAACATTTTACACCTAATTAAAAACATTTTTCCGTGCCGCTTTTTCGGTTTGCCACAATGCAGTCAATATCAATGGCCCCTCAATTATGTAGCCCTTGTTGATTGATCGGCAAGCTGGTTGTCGAAATGATATGCATGGGTATATACAACATGTAAGTGTTTGGTATCTATCTGGTATCTGGCTAAGCGTATGACCCACTTTTTGGCGCGCCAAGAAATTATTGAATGAATAATAAGTTGAAACCATTTTCTGACAGCTGAGCAGCGTTTCATTCAATAACAACAACAGATTATTGACAGGCACTCAGACCGCAAGAGTGCGTCAATGGATCCATAGTTTTTGGTAGTGGGCCAGCTGTTTGGTGTCAGACCCGTGAGTCATTATTGGGTGGCCTGCAAGAGTGTCTCCTCCTGTTGATCATCCTCCACTTCAAACAAGTCCGGCTCGCCGTGCAGGACCACCTTAAACTGGAGCTTGCAGCGATCGCCGGTCGTGCAATGCTCCCAGACGTCTGTTGCCGTGTAGATCAAATAGTCCATGTTGCTGTGGAGCAGCTCCTCGCTGTCCTGGAGCGGGGCATCCAAAAAGTTGCGCAAACAACGCAGGCCACGTACCTCACGTCCCTCCGGGCCATGCAGCAGACTGACATGGGCGCTCACTTTGCGTGATGCAACCGGACTTATCAGATAGAGTACGTACATTTGCTCCAGATTGGGAGCTGGCGGGCTGACATACAGCATTAGTATAATGGGCAGATGATGAACAAGCTGCAGCTCCGGCCCGATGGGACGACTGCGGCTCGCATTGTTCGAGCCGGCGTACGCAATAACACCTACAACATGATTGCAGCCCGGCGTCAGCTTGGCCAAGTCCAGGTCATAGACAGTGTGCCATTCGGCGCCGATCTCCAGCATCGAATCCTCGGGGCGATGGCGCATTAACAGATGCGCCAGCAGCTCCTGGGGCGTCAGTTGCGAATGGCAGCCCTTAACAGGACATTTCGCGGGAATACCATCGAAGAGGTCCAAGTGCGCAAAGGCATTCTTAGTTAAAATAGACGCTCGATGACTGAGTCTAATTGTAAGCTGAAAAGTCCACTTACCATAATTGTAAAAGGCTTTTAAATTTAATATACAACCTGTAAAACGCTTAAGGTGCTCAGATTTTAGGTTATTGACAGAAAAAGCAAAGCCCGAAAACTGACAGTTAAATCGAAGGACCCTTCCATTTATCTTATGCGTCCCTAATATAAAAAACGTGCCTCAAATCGATTATTGGTCTCTAACGATACGCCTGAATTCTAGAACAATTATTCAATTAAAGGTATTTAATAAATTTATTTTTTAAATTTAAATTTAACAAATTTTTAAGCAACAGAAGAATATAATTATTCACCAGAGAGCACGGTAAATCAACGGTTGACAATTCAGAGATGTAAGCAAAACGCATGGATATATCGAGTATACGACTATTGAATCAAGTATCTAGCCGAACCATTCGATTTTAAGTGGATATTTTCCATTATAAATTGATTGTTTCTTTTTACAAAACACACATCAGTTTTGATGTGGAATATGGCTGGGACGTTCCTTCATGATTGAAATGTATGTCCTCAAATAAAAACATTTAGAAATTTCTTAAAATAAAATTAGACACAAATTATAATATTGCCCACAAAATGTGTGACCAGACTTTTCTCTGCTTTCTTCTTATTCATTTTTTTAGTCACAGCTGATTTCGAGTCGATTTGTTTTGTCTTATGCCAAACTAATACTGTGCAATTAATGGTTTGAAAACTTGTTGTCTAGTGTTACACACAAATCTAATTTCCTAGTACAATGGTGGCATCTGTTGCGGGTTGTGTTAATCTTTCCACGGGGCTTTCTAAGCAGTAACCGTGTTTTTAGGTAAAGGGCAAACTGATAACAAATGAGGCGCTATCAGTTAACAGATACATTTGTATCTCAAGGCCGGCGGCATGTCATATTTCCGCAGCTTGTGCGCTCAATTAGGTCTCTAAGCAGAGAAACATTTTTGGCAAAAACACGCCCCGAAACTTCCACGAATGCGAAGATACCGAAACGTGAAAAACACAAGTTGGGCACAGATAAACGTCGTTTTAATTATGAAAAGCTACAAAAGTAATAAGCAGGCGACATGACTACCAAACGAAAACAATTAGCCACACGATAACAGACGCAGATACAAGATGCCAGATACAAGATACAAAGCACAAGATACTTGCTAAAAGTCGAAAGCGTTTGGCGTTTAGCCTTAAATTTGTCGCCGCGTTTGAAATGCCAGTCGCGGCGGCCGTCCAACTACTTGCCAGCGAATTGACAGACATATAAATTGCTCCACAGCCTGGCAGGCAGGCAGGCCGTGTATCTTGTATCTTGTAGCTACAGCCGCCGCGGCCACTGCAGCCGCCGCGTGCTTGCCGAACGTTTGTCATGCACTCGGTTTTCCTTTTGCGGCAGCTTGCAGCAGTTTTACAACAGCGTCTACCGCAAATGTATCTGCAACAAGTTGCTAACGCCGACGTCGACGCCGACGCCGATGCTGACGCTGATGTTGGCGTTGAAGTTGCGAGTCGAACGAACTCGGCTTCAAAGTGCTTCGAGACTTTAATGTGTGCAGTCGCACAGTGCCCTATCTATATTCAGATACATACGATCGCAACTTTAAGATACATTTGCGCCGCGTGTGTATTGAAAACTATTGAATGTTGTTGTTATTGTTGTTGTGTGCTCCAAGCATTTGAGTGTTAATTAGCTGTAAGCTCTTTTTAACTGTTGTATCTCACGGCTGTCCAATCAGTGCCAAGCAAATGTCGCAAACATTTTATTTATTTATTTCGGCTGACTTTAGCTCATGACTAAAAATAATAAACATGCGTGAGCGAAAATGAGCGAACGTATAGTATCTTGCAGATACAGAAGAGCTCCACACACACACACACACACACACACACACACACATTCAGCACAGCCGCCCGGCACACTTTGGCGATAAAGATGCTCACAATGATGCCGTTGTTATGATTGTGAGTCATCTGTTTGCCAGGCCGGGCGACTGGCTGACCAGCCCGAAAGGTCTTGCTATTGCTTAGATCGCAGCCAGTCAATCGGTCGATCCGTCGATCGGTCGATCGGCTGAGTCAGTTCCTTGCCATTGCATAGGTCTTTTTGCTGTTGTTGCTTGACTTCTGCGCCTTTGTTCAACAAAGTCAATAATTGCACGGGGATTGGGCATGCAAATGGGTGGCACAATCAAACAATGCACTATTTTCCTCTGTGAGTGGGTGTGCGATAAAGCTTATCTGCAGACAAGTGAGCCGACAGACTAAACTGAGTTACACATTCATAAATATATCAAAAATATATATTTTATCATCTATGATTTCTAGTCAAATAGAAACTTGAGGAATTATTAAATGTTTTGCAACTTTTGACTGTGCAACCTATAGAAGCTATCTTATTAAATGGATTATTGTTTCCTGGCAAGGCTTGCGCTGATTTGACATTTGTGTGTGATTCATTCTGACAGAGCCAGTGGGCTATGCAAAGTGTCTGGGGACAGTGCGAGTGTCTGAGTATCGACAATAATAATAATTTATAAATAAATCAAGACAATGGCCACCTCCACGCTAACGGCTACAACATCTCCGAGTCCAGCTGGCGGCATGAAGAATCCGCAGCTGAAGCGCGTCGTCTATTCCAAGTATCGGGAGCTGCTGGGCTCGTACAACGATAAGGCCAATGCCATCATCGAGACGCTGCCCGCTTATATGGTACGAGAGGATCGCGGATTTCAGCTGGAGATGCCGCTGCCGTTGCCGCATGCCAATGCGAATGGCCATGACAAAAGCTCTGTGGATACGTAAGTGGGCGGTGCTATCAGCTGGGGCTGCTTGTGTGGAATATATATCTAAGCAACAATTTATGACAGGAATGCCCGATAAGGATTTTTTGTTGCGCAAAAAGTGAAACAATTTCTATGTAAATATATACATATATATGGTTGCTGACGCCAGATTAGCTCTGTGGAATGTGCAACTCACAACTCACATATGGGAAGCACCCTGTTGCGCTCTAACTCTATTTATAGACCTGCCTGCAGAGGCTGGCCAGAACAGGCGGACAATGACTATCATTATGTCATGTTGCATGTGGCAGCTTTCAAGTTATGTGTGCTGGCTGCCCTTGATCTTGAAGTATGCACAAACTGGCCACAGCTAGATCCCACAGATCCAGTTTATTTTCGAGCCAGCGTATCGTGTGCCTGTGCATTGTGCATTTTTCTACGCTCATTTGCATGTGAGCACAGGGTGAAAATGTAAATTTTACAGATGTTTTTCTATATTTTTTTTGTTTTCTTTTGATTTTGCTTTTTTATTTACGTGTTCGCATTTGGTTTTCTGCTGTTTTAACCCAACGGATGCCAGCTGCTAATGGCTGCTGCAAGCCAAATACTCTTTCGGAATTATTTTTGGCATATTTCTCATCTATGCCTCGGCTATGTATATAAAATAAATTATTTTTAGCTGCAAGTGCAAACTGCAAATGTCGCCAATAGCCCAATGATTCATAAGGAAATGCTAAGTAGATTGTGTCAAATAATTAGTTGCTTAGTTCCTGGCTGACTTTGCACTTTGCACTGGCTCTTGCTCCAAGTTGACACTTTAATTGCCGAAAGCTGTCAAAATCAGCTGATGCCTTCCTGAACTAGCGTAGACTTTGGTTGAGGCAACCGATGCCAGATTCCTACAAAATTGACGTCACCAGACGGCACTGTCGTCCGATCTTTGTTCTTAATTTTGAAACAAATCCAAGTTTTTATGTTCTTTCAAAAATTGACTTGAGTCGATTTGTTTTAAACACGTGTGCGCCAAAAAAAAAAAAAAAAATAAATAAACACTAATAAAAATGACGTCAGCTCTAAGGAAGGACAGCTAAAGCTATTTACTTGCAATACTTTAATACTTTTTAATTTTTTAAATGAATAGCACGCTACGTATATACAAGTATTTAATGATTTTATGTTTCGCGATTTTTATATTAATTAAATTTGCATTTGACAAAGATTTGCCGCTAAACAAGTCATTTTCAATGTAGCTAGTTTAAATTTCGCTGACTTATTCATTTGTTGTCGGCTTCTCTCCGCATAATTTACTTAATTTAGTTGCACTTAACCGTAGACACGGCTTGCTAATTAAAACTGAGTGCTAAAGATGTTGCAGTCGGTTGTAGTTTTAACATAGGACCAGAAAGCAACATATGGCCAGCCAGTTATGCCAAAAGAAAGTGATGGGCAGCTGCTCTCTTGGCCGGCCATCGCTTCTCTCTCCGCCTCGTATTGGGGTTCTGAAAAGTTGTCAGGCATGTCTGGTCTGTTAGCCTGTCGCCTGTCAGCTTCATTAGTTTTTATGTGCAGATACATAAACAAACACATGCATAGAATACGTATGAACGGTGCGTGCTGAATGATTCGCTTTTAACAACTTGGCTAAGTGGGTCAGGCGAACAGGAACAGGTGATGCGTTGTCCAACGGCTGCCAAGTGCTTGCAGTGGAAAAGTCATAGCAAAAGTGTTGCCAGCACTTTTCCATTGGCCCGTTGAGCCAGCCAACCGCAAATGCGAAGGCAAACCGCAGACAGAATTGCAAAAGCCAAAACGTGAGCACCCACAACTCAGATGTGCGGCAATCCCACAATCCGCTTTACATGCAAATTGGAGCGAGTGCATCAATGTCAGATGCAAATCCAAGCCCAAGTCGATTCGTGACGTAACCGCCTGCGGTCGCTGACAAAGGCGGCACTAATTGAACCCATAACCGATGTATAGAGAGTATATTGCAGCTATGTCATCGGCGATATGCTACCTGACCATATTAAATAGTTCGAGTTTATGGCCAGCTATGCGCAGCAGGTGCGAGACTTGATCTTGCCATTGATTAGGCTTGTTTAGTTATTAGCTAGAGTTTAACGCTCCATCATTTTCCAGGCAGATCCAAAATTGTAAGGTCGTTCAGTTAGTTTGTTTTTCCCTCTCACGATTCACTGACGTCCATTGACACTGGCCAGGCTAGAGACATATCTCACTTTTATGGCAAGTGAGGAAATTCAGCTTAACTAAACTGTTAACTGTTTTTTTTTGTTTTTTACATTTTATTTGTTTGTTAATAGTCGCTGACCATTTAAGGGGCGCAGTTATGAGTATTATTAAGGCCTGACAAGCCTAGAAAACTGCCAGATTTCAAATGTTGTGAATGCAATGCGCAATTCCTACATCTGTAATGTATAAATGGGATATAAATATCTGCAAATATATATTATAGTTATATATACAAAGCCAATTCAACTAAATATATATATATTTATTAATCGTGGCATGGTTCTAATTAACATCATTTATTTTCACAATTTATTTAATACAGCTGTAATTAAACGAATGTAAACTTTTTGTTCAAAAGCGGGTTTAATTCAGTAGAAAGCGGATTTGAGTTAAAATAAAATTGGTTTATGGCATTTAAAATCGTAAACAAATATCTATCTAACTTTAAAGTCTGAATCGATTTTCTGTTTAGAAAAATATATATGTATAAAAATGATTAAATATACTTTTTATGCTACACAAAAGCGTGTCAATTCACAAGCTCTCTCTTGAGATCGCCTAAGAAATATGACCATAAATAAATATGCATTTGTATTCTTTGTCACAACTTAGCTTTTATAATGTATTTTTAATAATTTTATTTTAGTTATTTCTTTTTCATTTGAGTTCCATTCATCATTCAAGCTCTTACTTTCAACATCTGACCGTTATGGCCCTTGGCATTGCACTTCAACTAATAAGGGGCTATAGACGCCAATGGCAGCTCTTCAGTACACTTTCCCCGTAAAGAAAAAAAAAAATAAAAAATTGCCATGAAAAAATTGGCTCATTGAACTGTCGATGAGCGAGTCATTAGTCATGCAGGGGAGGGGGCAAAAGATCTTGAAGTGTGGTCAGACAAATGAGGGCTCTTGACATGGAGCGTCAAAATGAAACAGTTAATAACAAAAGATTATGCCAAAAATTATCATAAATAGCAAGTTAAATGAGAACGAAGAGGCGTACAGAAAAACAAATCCAAACAAGATAAAATTAACATGAAAATGAAACCGTTTAATGACCAAAAACAATCACAATATGCTTATGCTAATGAATGTTTCCCGCTCTTCTTTTCATTGTCCGACAGCTATGGACAACGAGGCGGGGGCGCCGCTGGAGGCGGTGGCTTCGAGGCACCCGCTTGTGTGCAAAACGCGATGATGACAAAAGACAAGAAGCCCTTCACCTATACGCCCGGCGGCATAGATCTCTCGCAAATCCGTTCGGAGCGCATGGCCAAGCGACTGGCGCGCAATGCTCAAGCCGAGGGCGCCGCCACCGGTGCCGCCCAACAAAACAGACCCTCACCACAGTCGCCGGGCTCTGGTGGCAGCGCCGCCAGTTCTATGGGTGCCGCAGCAATGGGCATGCCGTTTCAGGTGCTGCCGCCGCCACCGCCACCGCAGCCGCAGTCACAGACGGGTAAGAACGGTAACCAAGCTGCAGCAGCAGCACCCCCACCGCCACCCCCACAACAAAGTACATTAGCACCACCAGCGGGTCGAGGCAGTGCGCCCGGTTCACCGGCAGCGGCGCGCAAGTCCCCAACTCCGCAACGTTTCGAGCCGCCGCCGCTAGGATTCCGGCCGGAGATCAAAATACCGCCAAACCCGATGGCGGCGCTGCGCAAGGTGCCGCCGCCAGTGGAGAAGAACACATTCTGGAAAGATGAATATTGCAAGGAGCGCTCCAAAAGCCCCCTGCCCGAGTCAACCCAGAACGGAAATGGCGACTACAGCAACAGCAACAGCAACAACAACAGCAACAACATTAGCCAAGATGCCGTTGATGGTGAGCAGTGAGAGAGAGAGACTTTGGATATCGCATCATTTGGTTTTGGGCACTCTAATATTTACACTGTCAGTGGGCCAAAGTTCTCTTGGTACAGTTCTTGGCCCTCGGCTCGCCTCATGCTCTTCGCCGGCTAATTACTAAGCGGTTTCTGGTGCTTTAAAACGACATCTGACTAATCCCAGACATCAAGCGGCATTATCTATTGGCATTCCTCCCACTAACGGCACTAAAACAGATTCACAGTTCCTCAATCCTTTACAATCCCCTAATCCCAGTTTATTCGTCTCTGCAGGGTACAAACCAACTGGCAACAGCTACAACAACAGCAACGGCAACAACAGCTACAGCCCATACACACCATCAAGTCTGCAGCAGCAGCAGCCACAATCGCCCTCACCCAAAACACCGCCGCTGCAGCAACAGCTGCAGCAGCCAACGCCACCGGCAACACCCCCACAACAACAACAACAACAGCAACAGCAGCCGCGTCAGGAGTTCCGCAGCGTGGCCATGCCACAGTCACCGGCTGTTAATGTCTATACGCGTCAAACGGACAGTCCGCGCTCGCCTTTCGAGTTGCAACAGCAGCAGCAGCAGCGCGCCACAGAGAGTCCCTTCCGCTTTGCACAGCAGCAACAGCAACAGCAACAACAGCAACCACAACAGCAGCAACAGTCGCGTCCAGCCACGGCAATCTCTCCGCTGGTGCAACAACAGCAGTCACGACCATCGCCAGCTATTTCTCCACTGGCTCAGCAGCAGCAACAACAACAGCAAACTGTTCCCTGGCGTACACAACGCCCCCAGTCCGCTGCACAACAGCAACAACCACAGCAGCAGCAGCAGCCAACGCATTCGCAGCCCATTTACAACAATGTGCAACAGCAGCAACAACAACAACAACAGCAACAGCAACGATCTCGCGATGTCTTCAGTCCCGCCCGAACGGAGCAACAGCAACAAAACTTTGGCACTCAGCAATCGTCATATCAAGGAGCTAAGCCGGTAACTACATACCTGATATTTCGACCTTTAAGCTTCTTACTCACATATTAGCATGTTGGCCAATTCATTTTTTGGCAAACTCGATGCGTATGAGTAATATTTTTACAGCATCAACAAAAAATTCAGTTTAATAATTTTAACTGCAAATTCACATCTGTAATAACATAAAACAAGAAAAAGCGGATGCATTTGCCATACCGAAGTTTAAATGCCATATCGATTTCTCATATGTGATATAGTGAGATTTAGATTCAAATTGTTTTAAAATATGTCAAGAGTAGGTGAAAAAGTAAATGGCAAAAAAGTTAAAGATATTTTGAAAAGAAAGCAAAATTATTTGTGACAGAGATGTGACAGACATATGGCAGATGACTTTTAAACTGTGAGAAAAAAAAACAGACAGATATTACTGAACGAGAATATATAAATATAAATATATAAACTTGGATTGAAGACGTTTTCTTCATGCTCGAATTGTAATAAATGCAAAAGCAAAAATTATTGCCAAATTATGGTTGACGGCCACGGATTTTGTTTTGTGCATCTCAAGTCTGTTATTCATTCTAAAGTATTCGCGGAAGCATTAGGTTTTATTTTTAAATCATTTTGGTGAGCTACAACAAAAGATTCACACCACAGCCAATTGAACATTGAACGCATTTCGTGTTTGCAGCCGCTAAAATTAGATATTACCAAAGGCCAAACACGAATTTTGAACTTGAGGCATTTGGCAATTGGTTGCGAATATCCCGGCATGGGGCATATGTACTGCTGTAAGCAACTGGGCCTCAAATCGAATAGTATTAAACCAATTATCGAGCTCTTTAAAAATATGGCTAGCTCATTGAGATGTAAGGATTTTCAAGTGTTTTTAGGGCAGTAGCCGGAGGACTTAATTCCGGATCCTCATTGCCCAAATAACTTGGTCGCTTCTCTTTTATTTATTTTTATTTTTTACTCTGAATATCTAGTCTCTTTTCTTTTAATTAATACAAGTTGTAAGCATTTTAAAAAAGATTTAAAAATAATATTTATATTATTTTTAATATTTGATTGAACTTTAATATTATATTTTTGTAGTTTACACCTACAATTACTGGGGAAGTAGAACTAAGGTCAAACTCTCAGAATAGAGACTCTCTAAAAGCATTTATAATTGCCAAACTGTCACTTAGGAAGCTAAACGTTCATTGTCAATGCATTTTATTTCGGTGGGTCACCAAAAAATATATATTTCTACTCTCAAAGTGCAGTTAAACCAACTGCATGCTGCTAAACGCTATAGTTCAAGACAGAGCTACACATTTATGCACATGCATGCATTTTATTTTTAAGCCTTAGAAACGTCTTTTGCCTTCCTTAATTGAACTAAATTTTCCCTTATTCTGCGCAGACCAACGTTGGCTCACTTTACATAGCTCCACTAGCGCAGCCCACGGAGCCGCAAGCACAGCGCCTCTTGCTACAGCAGCAGCAGCAGCTTTCGGGAGCTCGTGACTCGCCCATGCGGCAAGTGCCGCAACAGCAGCAGCAGCAGCAGCAGGCACAGCAACAGGTGGGCGGCCAGCCACTGCGCTGGTTGAGCTCACAGCCCGCGGCGAAGGAGCAGGCGCCCTGGGCACGCCCCGAGGAGAATGGCAATGTGGTGCCCTCCACTCTACGACAGTCGACAGCTCCGTCGGCAGTAACGCAGGCACAGCCTGCAACGTTCTATCAGCCTCAGATGGTGCAGAGTAATGGCCATGGAGCAGCTACTTCGCCCGGCCCGGCTGCTCAGCAAAACTTTGGCTCAACAGCCCAGCAGAGTGGACTACGCTTGCAGATCAACAGCAACAATGTAAACCAGAGTGGTCCCAAGGTATAATTAAAAATTACAGGGTATTCAATTGGCGTACGGTTGCTAATTTATCCATTTGCAGGAGCGCATAATTCCCATTACACTGGAGCAAACCCCAACTTATGCCGCTGCGCAGCCCAATTTCGGTGGTAAGTTTTGTTATTTAACTCTTGCTTGCTTGGTTTTTGTTTGTGCGTGTTTCTGTGTTTATATTTAAGACTCTATATGGCGCCTTCCCAAACCTTAATGTTTGTCACTAATCATGCCCCTATATATAGTTTATCCATATACCCCGAATGCGAACCCATACACTCTCCACTATCCCACAACTGTTCCCGTTCCCGTTCCCGTTTGTCCACTGTGTAACTTTCCATCTCGATATCAATATGTGTCTATGTATACTCTTTCTTTCCTACGAAAGCGCCTGCTGGCCACATAATACGCTCAGCTAATCAATTTGTCGATCAAGGTTACAACAATTATCCAGCTACAGGAGCGTCTGCGCAGGTGCAACGCGTCATGTCACCCACCCAGCATCATCAGCATCATCAGCAACAACAACAACAATTTGTTAGTTCTAATAGCATCAGCAATAATTCGACTCGCATTATACCCATTGCGATTGAAGGGGGACGCGGAGGTCCAGTCTCCCAGTCACCAGTCGTGCTACAAAAGTAAGTACAGTTGAGTATTTGAAACAAATGCTATATTACAATACTTTTTGTGCTTTACCAACACTAAACAACTTAACAACTAGTTTGCAACACTACCCAGCACTAATGCGTATAAATTTTGTGCTTCTTTACAAAACCTAACGACTTACGTCTTTTAGTGGCAATTACAATTTGTATGTGCATCAATGTCCGCTCGAGGCTGAGATACGCTACAGAAAGAATCGACTCAGGTAGTACAGTCGCAGTCGCCGTCGTCGTCGCAGCCCGATAACAAAGTGTATCTCTCAGTGTTGTAAAGTGGGACTTGGAGCAGTCGGAAATTTGAAAGTGAGCTCGTAACTCTGCTCCAGGTCCTGTTGATTCTGTTTTTGAATGTTGAGTGTGTATTTCACATGCATAAGTCAGCCCATTTATAATTTGCAAGGCATTCCCTTGTCATGAGCTCATTATTCAATACCTGGGCACAAATTGCAATACAAACTCTCATATGCTTGGCAAAATTTCGGTGTCAGCGGAAAAGTAAACCACTCACAAATACTAGTTAACCCCAGCACACGTTTCCCTCACAAGCAAAATTTGCAATTTGGTAATTTCAGACATAATTTCGAGTGCATGCTAACCAACAACCTAACCTAACATACGCCTATATATCTACTTGCAGCGATCCACGCTCACCGCCCATACAATCGAAATCGTTTAGAATATTGCAAAAGATAACCGACACAGTGGACGATGTCAGCAGCGATCCCAGGCAAGAGTCGCCCCACCTGCCGCAGCAGCCTCATTTGGAGGTGGAGCTGCCGCAGCTGCAGCGCCCACAGTTCGCTCGCCAGATGAGCGCTCAGCAGGCGCGGAATAGTCCGACCATTGAGCAAATGCGGCGGCTGCAAATCGCGCAGGATCAACAGTCGGGCACGCCGCCAGCCTGGTGCCCGCAAGGTGAGCTCTCAATGGTGGCCCTTCCTTCCCTTCTCTCTGTAGCAAACTGGACTGGTAAGGTTTCATTAGCCGGAGAGTGTCGCAAGGTTTCGATTCGGTCCCCTTAGTTTTGGTCTTTTATTCCGGGTTCTGGTACTAACACAACGCTTTAAGCCACAACAAACCATTTGGAACAAACAAAAAAAAAAAACTAATGCGCTTCTTGTGTGTGTCCACCATGAATATGGTAACGCCTTAGTATTCGGCTCAAAATTTCCAGCACTACTAAGCAAAATAAATTGGTTTTAAGTAGAAGATAAAGCCCCATAAACTTAAGACTAAATCTCTAAGAAATCGCTTCTCCTTGCAGGTAACGGCGCGTCTGCTCAGAACCGCTTTACACCTCAGCGTTCTCCATACGGTAAACCCAATAATATTGTTTAGGATTACGTACCTTAAGCCCTTGCTTTTAACAGATTCAGCCCAACAACAACAACAATACGTGCCACCTAGTGAGCAGCAGGCGCCGGAACCGAAGAAGTACACGGGCAGCGCAATACCGAGTCGATCATTTAAAATTTTACAGGCAATGACAACACCAGAGAATGCCGGTAAGTGCACTTTGTCTACGAAATATGAATACACTGCAAGAAATTGGGTTTTATTTCTCTTATTTCTCACACACACACACTCGAAGGATCAACGGAAGCACATTGTATATATCCCATTAGCCATCCACTAACAATCAGACAATTATTCGCACTCACATTTACTACACTTGTTTATATTTATTTATTTTTTATTTTTATACGTACATCATGCATTATGTTGATTTTCACAGAGTTCTTGATTGTATTGTCTGTTGAGAGACTTCATCTGTCTTGGATTTCATTTTGATTTGTATATGTTTCGCATTTAAGCTTAAAGCATGTTGAATTCCAGTTTGGATCAGCTTAAAGGTTTTGTACACTTGATATACAAATACACATAAGTTCGTATCCACAAACAGATATATCTCATATATGTACTGTCATCGTACCCTTACAGCGACACATATCCGTATATTTCACTTTGTATATAGTAGCTATGCTCGATTGTTTAATCTGTATAACATTCACAGTCCAAATTGTTGGTGTATTGATCATAATATGCACTCTCACCGTGTCTATATCTTTTCTTCTTTCTTTTTATTTATTTTTGATAACCGTGCACCAAACCGACCTCAGAACATAAAATTCACACCGAGCTGGACTCGGATTTGGAAAATATTGAATTGAACGAAGCCAATAATAATAATAATAATAATAATAATAATAATAATCATAATAATATTAATCATAATAATGAGAATAATGATAATATCAGAAAGAGTAACCATAACCGAGAAATTAACAGTAAAATCAATAAACGTCATAGTTATGCATCAGGCACGCCCACTCCACCTCCCATAACAGACACGAATACAAGCACTTCTCACGGCATATATTCATCCTCATCTTCTCTTAGTTCAGACAGCTCTTGCCCTCCACAGATGCAGCCAGAGCGCTCGCAATCGGTGCCCCCGCACTATCCCTACGCTTATGGTTACCCCTTTCCCTGGTACATGCCGCCACCAGCCCATCCCGTTCCTGGGCAGAATAGTGGCGAACCGCCTCAAGTCTTAAATTGGCCCTATCCCTATCCTTACCCACCACCCATGCCTCTCACGGTGGATGGCAAGCAACCGGATGGCCATCCACCCTATCCATATTACTACCCCTATTATCTGCCTCCCCCACCAGCCTATGGGCAGCCAGCCACGCCCAATGAAACTCTGCAGCATGGCTACCACCCTCAGTTTGTGCCCAACTATGGTCCTTATCCATATCCGGTAGCACCAAGCCTTAGCCAAAGCTCGGCCGAAAGTCGCGCCAGCAGCGTATTGCCCGATATTATAATAACGCCAAGCACCGACGATATGCCCTCGAAGGTCATAATGCAGCACCATATCAAAGTGGAGCCACGTGAGCCACCCAAGCGAGCGCACTCCGTTGAAATTGAGGAATTGGTTAGTCGGTCGAAGACGCGCAATATCTGCAGCAACAAGGAGGAGGTAATCGATATGCTCAGCCAGCGTCTGGCCAACATTAACAAAATCGCCGGGGGCAATACCCAAGCCAATTTATCCAATCAGCTCCAAAAGAGCTATGCCGGTGAGCATCTGAAGGAGCTGGGAGCACGCTCACCTAGTGAAAACGCCTCGCCAGTGCTGATCACTGCCATGCTAGACGATAATGATGACAGTGACTCTGAGGATAGCAGCGACGAGGATGAAGAAGACTCAGATACACCCAAGCATGCCGGTCGCAACTCCCCATCTCCGCTGCAGGCCATCAAGTCCGTGACCAATGTGCAGATCTACAAGGGCTTGGGTCAATTGCCAGTGGAACCTTTGCAGTCCGAGAGTGAGGACGACGATGGGACGACAGCTGATGAAATGATTGATGAGGAAGAGCAGGAGTGCCTGATCGAGGAACTGGACGATGACTATGTTGTTGAGGAGGATCTAAGCACCATTTATGAGGAGGAAAGCGAGCTGGAACGCAGCAGCAACTACGCCAAGACGGTTATTAACCACAATGGATCCAGTGCCAGTACTGCTACCATAGGAGCTCGCCAAGTAGAAGAAGACGACCTGGAAGAGCAAATAGAGGATAATGATCGGGATGACGATGACGATGACGACGAGTCTAATTCGGTCACTGTGCGTTTGCCATTGCGCTTCAGCTTTAGTCGCAGCTCAAATGACAAGAACATAGCCACCGTGGAGGTGGGCAGTAGCACACAGAACGAGGAGAGACGCCAGAGTGTTAGCTTGGACAGCAAACGTAATTCATTTAGCATAGCCAAGATCGAGAGTGATAATGAGGAGGATAACGATTGTGAGGTCAGCGTTACCATCAGCTTGTCAAACTCCTCCCGTTCCAATTCCGTAGAAAAGTCCGCGATGCTCCCAAGTGCCATAAAGGCAAGCACTGAAGATGTATCCACCTCCATCTCGCTGGGCATGCGCAACAAGTTCTTAGCGGACACCCAACACGGCGAGCTAACAAATAACGTTGCGATATTGAAACCGACAGAAGAAGTTGAGGTTACCTCGGAAGCACCAAAAGAGGAATTCGATTTCTTTGCCACGCTTTTGGCCACCAAAATGCAAGCACAGAAAATGATGGAGCAGTCCAAGAGCTATTGGAAAACGACAGAGGCCAAGCCAGAAGTACAAGCAAAAGAACCTGCGCCAAATGAAACTGTGAAGCTGCGAGTTAAGCAAAACGAAGAACATGCCAAAAAACCAAGACCAAAATCGTGTGACATATCCAAGACTCAGGACTCTTTGGAGGCAGCCAAGAACAGCTTTTGGTCCACATTTGCAACGGCAGCCAAAGAACCTGAACCTCTCCATGAACCAGAACAACTGGAGGAAGAAATTGACTTCTGGGCTAGCGTTGAAAACAGCAAAGAGGAAAGTCAACGCCCAAAAAAACAGAAAACGGTTACGTATATCCCACTACAAAAGGAAACAGTGGACGAAGTGGAACATTGGACGACTACCCTAAAAGCCAATGTGAAATACATGCCCCAATCGCAGTGTGCTGAGGTTCATTTCGTGGTAGAAGAAAATCCAGGAGCTGAGGAAACGAATGAAGACGAGGAGGACTTTTGGGCTTCGGTAGAGAAAGCCAAGTCCGAGAAGACTGAAAAGCAGCCCGAGTTGGAGTTTTGGTCAGATCAGTCAGCGGACACTCGTGATGAAAGCCCGAATGTAAATCTAACAGAGCCAATTGCCGAGGAAGAGGACATGGATTTCTGGGCCGACATAAAGTCCTCTGAAGGTAGCTCTGACAACAAGGAAAACGACTTTAAATTCGATCCCACCAAATATCCTGAGGAGCCACGCGAGGTTGATACCGATGAAGAAATTGATTTTTGGACAGAAATCGAATCGAAACGCAATCCGGATGATGACGATGTAACTTTCCACAAATCCGCCACTTTTTGGGCTCGCAAAGAGCGCCAAAACTCGGTGGAAGAAACACCCTACAAGCCCGTGCAGACTAAAGCATTTCGCGCCAAGCTGCCCGACGAGCCAGCTGTGGAAATCGATGTATGGGCCACTTTGGAGGGAGCTCGGGGAGAGGAGCCAGAGATTGTTGATCCAGTTTTAGAAGAGGAGCAAATGCTAGCTGCGCAATACGAAGAGATTGAGCATGAAGAAGACAAACTGGCGCAATCAGCACCACAGACGCCAGAGCCCAATCTCGACGCAGTTGAGACTATGTCGCTGGCCTCCATGCATGAGCCAGCAACTGTGCACACCTGGACGCCTAGCACACAAGCCAACGTGGACCTGGAGAGCGGCGATGAGCCTGACTTTTGGGCTGATATAGAACAGGAGCGTGGCAAGAATGACCAGTTGGAGGAAGCCGAGCAGAAACGTCATAACTATCGCCAGGCCATGGCTTTCTTCAATACCTCCATCGATGAGCACAAGGTACAGCAAAAAGTGCAACCCAATCGCAGCAGCGTAATCCTGGAATCAGCGGAGCCAACCGATTTGGAGCTGGGCTCACCAGGTGCATATGAAATTGTGGGTGAAGATGGCGTCGTTGTGGAACAACATGGATTGCAAACGGTCAGTGCAGAAGACGAGGATCGAGAAGCAACCACACCGACCAACCAACTGCCAGAAGTTTACGTGGAGCCAGAGCCGGAGCAGCAAAGAAAACTCCTAGCCAACGGTCTACCTGATCTCGGTGTGTCGCAAGCACCCAAAATTTCGGTGCGCGAGCGCATCAATGTATTCGAGACGACTCCAGCAACAACAACTGGGGCAACCCCTCTAAACAAGGTTATGAATATTCATTCGTTGTCCGTGGACAGCGGCCGTGGCAAGGGACAGCTGTCCCGCAATAGCAGCACACAGCGATCCGAGTCAGAAATCGAAGAGGATGACTCAGGCGTGACGGATATGAATCGGCAGATGTCAGAGACGGACACTGAGTCCGAAAGTTTTCCGGAGCTGCGTAAGATGACGAGCTACCAGCGCGCCGCCACACATTCCAGACTCTTCAAACTGCTCCAGGACGAGAACGATCTGCCCGAAGCGGCAGAGGCTGGACAGGCGGACGAGTTCCAGCTTAAGCCCAGCAGACGCAAGATTGTGCACAATGTATCCATTACGCGTCGCCAAAATCCTAATGCACTTAGCGAGGCCGAGACGATGACCCAACGACGCGAACGTCTCTCGTTGCCTCTGCGCAAGAACACCAGCATCGATGCGGACAATCCCTCCACGCCGAACAGTCCCGCCTCGCCCATTGTCGGGCCATCCCCCAGCAAGCAGCGTGTGGTCAGCGATAAGCTGGTTAACGAGCTGGTGCAGAGTCTGCTGCTGAAGAGCGACAGCACGCATTTGCGTAAACTGCCGATGGAACGGCTCCAGGCCGCGGCCAAGCGCGCCCTGGCGGAGGAAATGGATTCCGTGGACAATAGTTCGCTGGATAGCACGCCTGCACCTACGCCCAAGCAGGATAAGGAGTACGCCGACTATTACAGCAGCTGGACCGAGGCCAGCGGCGGTGAAGAGATTGTGCCCTCGAAGGCCTTCCGAGCGCTACAGGATCCGCGACGCAGTCCCTGGACCGTGCGCTGTCCCCGCGTTCTCAGCTCCAAGACAATCAATCGCGACCTGGCCCGTGTCACAGAGTCACCCGAAATCTTGAGCAATCGAAGCAGCAAAAGTCCCGAATGCTTTAGGCAACAGTCGGGGAGCAGGGAACACTCCGTTAGCAGCTGGCGCAAGGCCTAGCGTTTGCTTAGGGATAGCTCATTGTGTATAGCTAGGGGCGGGAATCACACGTACACACCTTGATATTAGTGGATCAGCATCTTAATCGACTTGCATTTGGGTTAAGCAACTCTGGGCAGGGGGCGGGTCAGGGAGCCAGTTCTTGCATTTCTCATCCAATCACAGCACATCACATTGTACAATATGACAACACACAGACTAATAATAAAAACTAAATCTCTAATGTATAATGTATAATGTATAATGTATATAAACAGACTTAAACCAAAGAAAATCGTTCATTCGTTCGTTCGCTCGTTCGTTTGTTATCTCAATAAAAGCGCAAAGTCCTCGCCAGTCATTTCTAAATTCGACTACATACTATATATACATATTTTTGTATTTTTAAATCGATTCAAAAAATAACTACAAAACCAAAAAAAAATGAGAACAAAACAAACAAAAGCAACTCAAAATCTATCAAATCGCCACAATATAAAAAACCAAAAACAAAAACAATTTCATCAACTCAATGATTTTGTAAAACTCGTTCAAAATCCTAAGGTACCTAAATTAAATTAAAATTTATATCCAACCCAAATTTGAACTAATTCTTTTCAATGTTTTCATTATATATTTCAAATTTGACCACTATCTATTCTATGTATTTCTTTATTTTTTTGCCGCTATTTGATTTTTAATTATATGTGCCGTATTTCCTAATTATTAATTTGTTGCGACAAATATTTGCGATAGTCACAGTTTTTTAAAAAACCGAATCTAAGTAAAAATTTCCCAATTTAACCAGGTTTGTATCTAAATAATGTTACACAATTAACCCACAAGTGTTCAGTAGCTGCCCAAATACATTAACCCCACTTAGATGTAACGTAGTACATACCTAATTCAAACTTGGCTAAGTTACAAAAAAAAAAAAAAAAAAAAAAAAATCAAATACACAATGGGACAAAGTTTTATCGCAAATATTTAATGCAATTATTATATCTTTCCACAAAGCTTTTTACAAAAATTTCGATTACTCAAAAACGAATTTTGGAGAGCAAACTCCACCTTGAACAAAATGGTGAACAACGAATGAAGATTTTTTTGTGCATAAGTAAATTAAATAATACCATTAAAAAACATCAACGGAAGAAAATTGTACAATATAAAAAGTCGTTCGTAACATTAACCATTCATGAGTTAAAATACATAATTGAATGTTTCTTTTCTTATACTTGATTAACTTGTTTTTACACACAATAAAAAATATATATTCTTAACAAAAATTAATCATTTAATTTGATGACAATGAATATGAATGGCTTTTTCCCTAAAAAAAATTATAAGAAAATTGACAAATGAAAAAACATACCATATATAAAAACAATTAAGGTGAAGTTTCCTCTCAAAGTTCTTTGGCTGCTTTGCACTGCTGCAAGTTACAATTTTGATTTGCCGCTTCATTTGTATTTGTTATGTTCTACCTATGTCTGGTCTTCGGATTTAGATATCTTTAAAGTTTAACAAACTAAGCAAAAAGTCGAAGACAAACAACTTTCCACAACTTATTGTTAGCTTTATTCGTAAACGTTATGATGCGTTCGACATTCATTTAATTATTCCTTTGTTTACTCTATTCCAGGCCCTGGACAATCGGATCTATAATTATTTCTCAAAGCCATAGAAATCAATTATAGCCTGACAACAGACTTTGTCCTTAGTTTAAGTACCAGCACACTTAGGATCAACACAGTCAGATATACCTTGGGAACGGGCCCTGCAGTAATAGTTTTTTAGTGAAATTTCATCAAACTAACGTAGCATAGTAGTTGAGATGGAAATGTATTTCTTCAATTGTTAATCGCGATTTGGTAGCAGCACTAAAACCTCTAACAAAACTTACGAACACCACTAGCGAAGCGAATCATTACTAACCTTGACTCTGTAGTATGTAAAATGTTTACACGAGAGAGAACTAACCCTTAGACGCAATGAGATAACAACGAAACGAAAACAACGCAATGACAGCAAATCGACCAAGCAAACATGATATTTATCCGGATAATGCGAGCGTGCATCTTAAAAACGATTAATACTTATAAAAATAAATAATTTTGGTTTAAGAAATCTTTGTGTGTTGTCTTCATCAAGCGACATTTGATTTAGAACACCTTTTCATTTTTAACAAGATAGTTTTTGTTTGTCATAGTTATTTACACAAAACATAAACAAACATATGGTATTCGTATGCATACGAATTTGTTATAAAATCTATATGACGACTATTATAATTTCATACTCATATATTTTGTGTTGTATAATTTTTTATGCAGTGAAATTTTTTAGTAAATAAAGAAATATCTTAAAACAATGTTTTTAAATCTTTGATTTGAAAATGGTAATCATATCACAAAGTCAGTAAAAAGAAATTGCAACAATAAATGTCAAATACATTAAAATCTTTTGTTTCTTTAGAGGTACAGAGAAGCCGAGCGTAGCAAAATCGTTGTTAGTAATATTCATATTGCACTTAAATAATGGCATATACATTTTGATTTTAGATTTAGGTAGAATCAATTACCCGTATCCTTGTATATTATGTACCGGTTAACTAAGTATATAGTATATATTTGGGTATACAGTATCTTAAAATAGACATGTTGAACAAAGCAACGGGCAAAATACCTGCTCAAAACTCATCTACGCGCACTACAGTTAACAACATTTAAAGCTAGTCTATATATGTATATTGTATAAATGGTATGCAGATCAACTTTAACCATGTATTAAATGCATAAATATGTCAATCATTATAAATACTTTCAACACTAAACTTTGATAGTTAACTTTGAGATACTTTGTTTAGATTTGTACAATTTGGCTTTAGGTTAACTTGTTTGAGACCTGTTTAAATCATATGTATATACACAGTTCTTAACTTGGCATACAGTTAAAGCAGCTCGCATACACAAGTATAAGTTATAAGTACATAGTTATTGTGTATAATATTGCTTTAGTAGGTTACTTTAACAGTTTTTTCCTAGGAAGTTGTGTCTGATTTCTGCAAATCCATGAGCTCTTGTACAATGCGATACTCGTGGCAATCGCCGCACAGGAGTCGGCCATTAGAATGGTTTGAGCGCTGCACTTTTTCATGGCATACAATATGGACTAATTTCAGGTTTTTCAGCGAGAATATTTCCAGAAAATATTCCAGTACAGAGATGTCCACTATGCGTTTGTTGTGCAGCGCGCACTTTCTTTGAGGTTGTGATACTAGCTCTTTAACATTGGCCACCAAAGCGGGCAAAATAGAGCGTGACAGTTCTATTTGATGATCAAGGTTCCACACTTGAAACAATATAAGATTCTCGCGAGAGGCATACGGGTTTATGGTGTGCCGCAACGAGCAGTTATTGCCATTGTCCGAGTAGGCGCCCTGGCAATAGAAGTCGCCCAGGTCCGTGCATAACGAAACGGACCATTCGTCGAGTATGGCATGGCGCGACGTATAGTCTTTAATGATTTGCCGTAGCCGTTTATTGGGCACGTTAGCCGCATCTGGTTGCTCTTCGCCCACTTGCTGCTGCAACATCTCATGCTTAAGCTGGCACTTACGATTGAATATCATGGAAAAGTAATCGCAGCCTATGAGGAGATAACGGAACTGGTCTAGCACCGAATTGATCACCTGCCGCGCCTTGGCATTCTGTCTGTACAACTGATTGCGTGTTAGCTCCTCCTTGGTCTTATAGTAGTAGCCGCGCACTCGTGTCTGTGCTCTCATGGCCATGGCCTCTTCCTTGGATTGAAACCGCTCCTCGCTGCCCTCAAACCATTCCAGGTGCTCGGCCTTCAAGCTAAGATGTGCTTTGCCATTGTCTAAAGCCCGGCGCTGCTTCTGTTGTTCATATTCCGTAATCATGCGCCGAAACTTGTCCGGATGCTGCTCAATAAACTCATAGAAAATATCTGATACTTTCAACAGCGGTGACTGTTGACGCATTTTTTCAAATTCAAAGTCTGCATCTGTTTCAAAAAAATAGACGTTTTTCAAAATAATTTGCCTTAAGCTTTGCCAAGCTTCCTTACCTGTTGTGATGACTGCTTCGGGTCCAGCTACAATAAAAAGCGTTTGGGCAGGCAAACTTTTGAAGTATTCATCATCAGAGACTTCAAAGCCGTCAATGGCCAGATAAATGTGCAACTCCTGCAGCTGTCGAAAGACACCAAGGGTAAAGAATTGGGAGCATGAGTAACCTGCCCTTGACTTCCATCAAAATGGGCCCTGACCTAAGTGCACATGTAGCAATTTTTGTGATAGCAACAGGTGCTCTGCTACCGATTTGTTTGCTATTTTGAAGCATGCGCATTGGTTGTATGAGTATTGCTGACATTGAAGCGTGCAGAGCGCCAAACAAAGCGGAAGCCAGCCAGGAAACATTGGCCTTGAATGTCCAGGGACAGGGACATGTGCAGGGCCACTCGTGGGCGGGTGTAGGTCGAGGCAGATTTTGTGTGGAAACGCAATTTGCTTCAAATTTTAAACAGACTTACCGGAAACTTAAGCTGTGCTTTCTGCAGTAGCATTTCCAATGAATTTGCACCTATGCCGTATTTTCGTGTGCGTTCATTATCAGTTATTTTGTAACCTTGCATCTTGGCTGTAGCGCGTTGCTGTTGTTTATCTGGATCCTTGTCCAATCCTTGGACATTTGAGTTTTGGTTGACATTGCTATTACTGCTGCGTGTGGACGGTGCCATTATTGTCTCCTTAATAAAGTTAAGCATCTAAAAGTAGACAACTGGTAAGCTTAACTTTGTTCCATTTTTAAATGTTCGTAAAATAATATTTTGTTTGGAAAAACCTTGCAACAAGCTGCCTTTTACGCGCACCAATACAAACTACTTGCTTGGCGTTGCCACTACTCTTCGGCTATACCAGCAAGCAGCAGTGTTGTGCAGTTCTACATACAGTTTGGCTTGATGAAAAGTAGCTAAATTTGTTGCCTGTTCGTGAAACCTTTTCAATTCAATTTTAAAAAGAGTTTAATTCATATATAACTAGGCTGATTTTTTTATTTTTATTTTTTCTTTAACGGTTTTATTTCTTAATTATTTGAACATATGTTATTTGACTTAATAAAATAACTCAGCACTGATAAGCCAAAACAGAGACGATGCTGCCAGGTTGTTGTAAATTGATTGCATACGGCCACACTGTTTGCCGTTGTTCAGCCAAAATCAGCTGTTTTAGCCAAAGTGTTGTTAAAAGTAATTTTTTGGAGTAAATTTAAACAATCGTTTAGTGTAGGCTTACTATGTGCAACGCTTGTACCACAGCATAACGCCCAACGGAAGCCGCAATGCATTTGCGCCCGCGCTGTCGCGAATGGCTGCCGTTGGCAACGCAGCAGTTGCGACTCCGCAACCTGGCGCGCATACAAGGACTCAACATTCAGTGCACCTTGGACGCCAGCGCCGGCGAGGAGTTTGGCTTGGAAGAGCAAGAGCTGCTTGTCTACTACACGCTTCATGCAGATAAGGCTAGTGAAGCGTTCTACACTAGCGAGGCGTTGCCGCAGCGTCACCAGCAGCAAAAGTGGGCGGAGATATGTGCGGGCGATGACGTCTGGCGTAAGTCCAATGCCCAGTGTGTGTGTGTCAAAGTCTGGGCACAGTATCAGCCGGCTGCACAGCAGGCAAACGGGCCAAACGAGACTGAACAAAAAACGGAGCAACAGCAAAGGTGCGATTTGTTCTTTATTTGTTGTGAATGAATCTAGTTAGATCGAATATCACGCAAGCAATGCTTATGGTCAATTTTGTTTATTGATTATGGATGTTTGCTTTCAGTGAGCGGCAGGGCCAGCGCTCAACGAATGTGCAGCTAACGCCTCACAAGCTGCCACGCCCACCGGAGCTATTGTTCAGTTGGGGCGTATACTTTTCCGGCCTCATACCCCTTGCGCCGCTGGCAATGGCCAATTGCCAAGCCAACTGTCTGATTTTCCATTTAAATGGCGAGCACTTTACTTCACCGGCGCTGATAAGTGAGGAGGGTTTGCACGCCCAGCTGCATCTACAATACCAGCGCTGTGCCGAGTATGACAATAATGAACGGAATGCGGCCATCGAAAGCAGCATTAACTCACCGGATGTGAGTCGCAGCAGCAGTCCCGTGCTGCAGATGAGTACGATGCGCTACGCCCAGCTACGCTGTCAACTGGCGAATCTGCGACGAAGTTACAATTTGGAGAGTCTCCTGCTGCTGCAGCGGCGTCAGCGAGATCAGCGCAAGAAATTGCGCGACGTGGAGGAAGTGAGCAGGGAAATAGCACGTCTCAGCGTGCATTGTATTACCCGAAATGAGCTGAGGTTAAAGCCGCGCACTACTTCACTCTCCGGCTCGCCCTATGGCAGTCAGCATTCTCAGCATTATCATTCCATGGGCCGCACGCTTAGCGTGCTGCTGGCAGAGCAACAAGAGATTGCGCCCTTGACCCTTTACAGTGCCCAGCAGCTGATGCAGCAGATTGAGGCATTGCGCTGCAAGCAGCGTTTGCTCCAGGCCGAACTCACAACCTTTAAAGAACGCAATGCGCGGCAGAAGGAGCGTTTACAATTCCTGCGGGAACAGCGCGAGGATGCGCAGTATAAGCTGCACAATCAACAGCTTAAGCTAGAGCAACACCGTCTGGAGTTCCGCAAACAGGCGCCACAACAGCTTTTAGAGCGTGAACAGAAGCGTCAAGTCATCCTTCAGGTAAGCTGTGTCTTGACTCATTCGTCTGTTAAATCCGTACACGAACATCTGCCTTTGTGCAATAGGTGGAGCGCCGTATGTCAACATTGGTGCTGGAATTGCAGGAAATTTATAATATCAAGAGTCTAGGCGCGCAACAGTTCAGCATTTGTGGCATAGCTTTTCCCCACATGGAGCATTATACGAGCGAATCGCGACAGGCGACCAATGCGCAGATGCTGGAGAACGTCTCGCCGCTGGCGGTGAGCGCAGCGCTCGGCTATGTGGCGCATCTCGTACAGATGCTGGCTTTCATTATGGATCGCCCATTACGCAATCCCATATTCTATGAACCGTCTCGGGCACGCATTGCAGACGAAATCAAGGAACTCACCTACCCCACACGAGAGTGAGTCGCCAAAGAAATCTTAAAACCTGACCCAAGCGTGCTTTATAACTATTTATCCCAATCTTAGGTTCCCTTTGTATACGCGTTCCATTCTGCCATCTCAACAAACCAAGTACGGTATTTATTTGCTGCGGCAGAACGTTTCGCAGCTGTGCTATGACATTACCGGTCACTGTAATATGCGCAACACATTTGGTAATCTGTTGGAGCTATTCGACACGCTGCGCTACATTGAGCGCACTCAGCGCGATGAAGTCGATCAAGGGGACAAATTGTCTGGTAATGGCAGACATGTCAACGGCTTGACCGCAGCGGCTGCCAACACTCAACTCTCGCAGTCGCACTCATCGGTGGACATGAATCATGTGCCACTGCCCACAACGGCAAACGCCGCCAAAGATGCACTGCTCCAACAGTTGCTGCCGTCGGGCGTGAGTCAGGCACTGGCCATCGAGGGCTATGCGTCAACGCAGCGGTATGACTTATAAACCATTTATGTTGTGCAAATTGTTTATAATTTTATATTTCGTCCATTGTTAAGATAAATGTATATTGCACATTATAGATTAAAATTTAAGTGTGTTCATTCTGTATATAAGTATGTGTACATATATTCCTTGACTATAGCATATATATATATATATTCTACTTATTCTACTTATATACATTTGCCTATTGCAGAATATGTCGCTCAGTGGGCTCCTATTCGGATGACGAGGAAGATTTTCGGGCCAGATTGGAACAGAACTACTCCAATTCAGACTCAAACATAACACTGCAAACGGAGCGCAGATAGAATAAGATTTGTGTGCTGCGGTTCAATATAACCACATATTTACCTAAACATAATACAAGTATCTATATTTATATAAACTGTCGTAAAGCCCCATAAACAAAGCAATGTGTTTATTGGTTGTGTTGAGTTTTTAGCAAAATTTATTTTCACTAGATTGCTTTTAACGTATTATGTTCTTGAAACATTTGTATATTTATTTTTAAATTATAGAGTGTTTTGGTAAGCAAACTACAAACTGGTTTAATGTCTGCATATTGACTTGCTTCTTTAAATAAGATCTCGTTGTAAATTCCCGTTCTTTGTTTATATGCTAAATCATAAGATGCATATAAAATATATAAAATTTAATAAATAAATACCATTTTATAAAATAATTCAAATAGAATAAAGTCGAATTTCCACAAAGCGGGTTTCTTATAAGATTTGTGTACCAAGTGTTTCGATGGGTTATACGTCATATGGATTTCCATCTTGTTAAGACTAGACTTTAGAGATATTCATTTGGCTAATGGACATGGCTTTGTCGGCATTTAACAGGAATTCTTTTACCATAATTAGTCGGAGATTTATTGCCATTAGCGCAAGGCATTTCCATTGACATTTCCATACATTTTGCCAGAGTGTAAAGTAAATTGTGCTTTTTTTACGAAATGGGTTTAAATATGCGCTCAACGCTTCTCAACATGCAAACAAACAGCATTTACCAACACTGCGCACACAGCTGTTCCACAGTTTGGCCAAATTAATACGATTGGCCAGGTAGCACATTTAACAAAAATAAACGAAAACGTGCTTAAACATGTTGTTAATTATTTTTATATATTAGTTAGTACTATGTATATATATATAAATATAAAATAAAAACGTGAGCTCCTGCAAAATGTGAATATAAACGAAGTAGCTGAAAATTTGTTGTCGCATGTGTGTTAGTGAAGTGTATCTGTGCTTGCGTGCGTAAGGCCCGGGCCATGGGCTAATGGTAAAAAAAACTAAAAGTGCCGCGTTGTTGTCGTTTTATAGTAAACGCTGTTATATCCATTGAGTATTAACCGGTAGTAATTGCAGCTGATAATTATTTTTTATCAACAAGATCGAGCATGCGGCGTCAGTTTTTCGGATGTAATAGATGACGTCGTCGGGGAACGCCCGTGAGAGAGTGTGTGTGCTATGCTACCAGCCGCCCAATTTAGAAACGTGTTTGTTAATATACGATAAGCCAAGTGTTATAAAAATGTTTACGCGCACTAATAAAAACAATTGATAAGGCAACGTCCGACAGCCGCACGTTTTGTTTGTTCAAAACAATTGCTCAGAAGTGCGGGCAGAGTGAGCAGAGTGCAGTGCCCATTTAAGAATTGCATTAGTCAGCTGAAGCTGAAGCTGAAACTGAAGCGAACCGTTCATTGGAAACGTGGCAAGCAAAAGCTTGATAAAGCTGCTTGGTAAGGAGTGCACAAGAAGAAGGCAAAAAACATCTGCAACTACATAACTGCACTGAGAGAATTAATTCAAGCCTAGCCAAAACTGAAGCAGGCGACAGTCCAAGCAAGACACACCTGTATAAGGTCTTCCACTCTACCGCTCTCTCACTCTCTTTTACGCTCACTTATTTGCTCTCGCACACATATATATAGAACGCTCTCTTACGCCATGACTGATAACGAGCTGCCGCTACGTGACTTCGACGAAGAGAGCGAAGAGACTGATTCGGAAACAGAATTGCTCATACGCCACACTGGAAGCAGCATTGAGGCTGCCATTGGCAACGGCAACAATAACGGCAACGGCAACAACAATGGGCATAGACGTCGCAAAAGCTCAACTGGTTACGGCGGCATCGGCGGCATTGTTGGCCCCTCTAGCGTCGGCAGCGGCAGCGGCAGCTTTCTTGGCAATCTATTCAGTCTTGGCTCAGCCGCCGGCCAGATACGTTATAGAAATGAGCGAAGCCGCGAGCGCGCCAAATACTCAAATAGCAATAGCAGCGGCAGTGCCTCGCGAGACATTACGTCGGACCATACAACTGGCGCTAGTGCAACGAAACTGGCGCAACTAACACAGACGGGCGCCGCTGGCGTCGATAGCTCCACGCCGCAAGCTCCATATGTGTCCACAGACCTCGGCGCGCCCAACGGTATTGGCTCTCACACAGTGATCGATCCAGAGAACGGCTCATCTACGGTCTTCTACCAGAACAATCGCAGGCGCAGCAAAAGTCGCAGCATCGGCAATGTCTGTAAAATGTGTCTCTGCAGGTACGCAACACACACACACACACACACACACGCATACACAAATACATATAAACAAACGAACTTTATCAGCCAGAGTTTGCGGGATGTCAAGCTGTGCGTATACGTGATGTGCCACACAACAATTGTTGTTGCCCATTCAAAACAAAAAAAAAAAAAAAAAAAAAAGGTTGTGTGTGTTCCCAAAACAGCTGCTGCTCTCTCATAATTGCAATTAATTGTATTTCTCGCGTTGAGTGATCGAACATTTTTCCACTTATTCGCAATATTTGACTGCTTACGTTTTATGCGTGTACAGTGGTTGCTCGATAAAACGAGCGCAAGCTATATTTATAGACTTGCAGAGGAGATTTTATGCAGATATCAGCCATAAATATTGTATTGGAGTCCGGCAGATCGTTAGAAACTTTGCGTTTTCTTCATTTACAAGATCTTTAGATTTAGTTTCAAAAACAATAAACCGTTTTAATATCAGTCGAATTGTGTCAGTTCCAGAACTAGATCGTAGCGCTGTTAAATGTTGCTAAAAGAAAACTTGTCTATCTATTAAGTTTCTGTTTGATCTCAGCAATAACTTCCTCTGTTCTGGTTAAACTTCCTGTTATCAACATGTGTTACAGTTTTTTTTTGTTTTCGTTTAACTAGAGGCAAACGTTAGAGCTATTACCTCAGACTGGAAGCTCTCATCTTGAAACCTTTCTTGGTAGCCAGTTCTGCTCGACTGGCTTTGTTTATTATCGCTTCGAGGTTGTGCCTGTTATTTTATGACGCTGGCGCTGAGCAGCAAAAACGAATCGCTGAAATTTCAACTGCCAAATGGAAACATTTCAAAATGTTCGAGTAATGAAAAAAAAAAAATAAAAATAAAATAAAAGCAAATACGTTAACGAAAAGAGCACGAAGGCAAAAAAATATATAAGCTACACGGCAGTGCTCGGCTAGCAGACACCCTGTACAAGCATTCGAAATCTCTTCCATTTATTCACGAGGTCAAATTTTAATGTATATACGATAGATAGGCAGACAGACGGATGGACATATATTCTATGGAGTCGGAGATACATATGTATCGGCTTGTGACTGTTACATACATTTTGACAAGACTGTAATAACCTTTTGAAATCCAATTTCAATGGAATTAGTGTATATATAAAAAGAAGAGAAAATTGCAGAGACAATTGCAGACAAAATTGTTGTCGAGACGTTTCGAAGAAAAGTTCGTGTTTTGAAACGCGAGTAAAATTATACACGAATATATATGTATGGACATTTGCTGCGATAATATGTGGCACACATTGTTTCAACACATGCATATGTATATAAATATATATTTTTAATTTGCTTAATTAGAAGAAAAACAAGAAAGAAACGAATGGAGAAATAGCGCACACCGAATGCCGCCGGCAAAATAAATAAAGAACCAAAACATTTTGCCGTTTGCAACGAATTTGAAATCGATAAACGAGATCCACAAGTACGAGAAGCGTCAGTATTTCTGTTTATATACATATGGATGTATATACACACACACACACACACACACATATATTTGATTGTATGTCCATTCCAGCGAAAAGGGAAAATGCAAATGGAAATTTACAATAGGCTGAACCACCTTACAAACGGTGCGCTATCAGACAGGTGACAAACTATGGCGCTTGTCACATTTCTCACGCCGAGGTATATATATTTTTTTGTATTTTTCGTAAGACCCTAATTGTTTTGGTCTCCAACACAATCGAGCAGGGGGGAGAGAAGGGTGGGTGGGCGGAATTTGCATATGTAATCGATTTTTGGCGTGCAACTCCCCAAGAAAAAGCCAAACGCGACTCGTTTTCGGTGTCGTCAGCCGCTCAACATAGAAGAACCGAACACTGAACTACAGAAACCAGTTTTGCTTAGATATGTTACTTTTTTCAAGGTTTCTAAAACAGAAACGAGTTCCGCAGCAAAAGTCGCATCCAGTTCTTTTTTTTGGTGTGCTTTTTATACCCTGTAACCATTGGGAATGGGCTAAAAAGGGTATATCAGCTATGCAACAATTTGTAACACGCAGCAGGATGCGCAATATTTTTAAAAATTTTCATAAAATAATGTTATAAATATCAATTTTGCTAGAAAAGTTTTATGAGCATAGTTCGGAGATTATTAGGGCTGATTTTCACAGTTTTTTTGGCTTACAAACATTTTTTTGCCATCTATAAGAAGAAGCTGCATGTCTAAATAGAAGCAAGGGCATCTGTTAGTCGAGCATCCTCAACTAGAGCTTGTTTATTGTTCATGTTTCGTTCTTTTTGTGTCGAAAACTGAAAGTTATGTGCCCTCGTGGCTTATCAGAAGGAGGTCAGTTCCCTGGCCAGACCAAGAGCCCCAAAAATGAATGGAAAAAGCCGCAACGCGTCGCATAGCTCGTCAAAGACTTCACTTGGGCAACGGCCACAAAACAAGGCCTGAGAAATGAGCCTCATTGTTCGGCGATGTGAAAGAGCCTCATCATGCGGTGTACCTTGTGTAAAATGCACTTACTATAGATTCAATGTGCAAATCTGATATTTGTCGCAATTGCATAACTCAGAAGTCTTTATCATCTGTTCAGTTTGTATGCACAAATTAATATTCGAGTAATGGAATTCTTATCAGGCATTTAGTTAAAAAGGCCCGTCTCGCATTAGGCTAATTGAATTCTTATCTAAACAATACAATTATATAATTGCTCTTTGGTGCTAAATTAAGCTAGACACGAGCCTTGATTAAAGAACTTATTATAATTATTTCTATAATATGGTAATTATTGACTCTTTAGATTGGAGACGAGCTTGTTCTGCTAATAAGTTTGTTTAATATTATTTCAGAATCGTAAATATTTTTAAAAATTTTGTAAGCACGCGCTGTAAAATGGAATTTAAAAACAACAAAATAATTCGATTCCCATCGAAGGCCTATTTTAGCAACAAAAATAGCTGACCCTGGGTTAATTTTATTCGCGCTTTATAAATTGTTTACCCCGAGTGGAAATTTGACTCTTTTTCGACACTCTAGCGGACTTTGTTGTTGGCGTTTAGGTGTTGCTTTGAAGGTCTTGTTGCTGTGGCTTTGCGCCTTACTCCATTTTACACAAGACCTTTGTTTTCATTGTTTACCTCCAGTTTGGGCCGAGGTCTCTAAGATTTCGGCCGATTAGAATTTCAGTCAACGTTGTGGAACCCACGTGTCATTAAACTCAGCTCTCACCTCATCCCTTGACCAACTGGATGATGGCCTAATTGCGAGCATTAGTCTAAATTATATCCATTAACTCGGAAACTAACTGAACAACAATGCGATATCATTTAGAAATTTGGGCTTGAGGTTTTTCTGTGGTTTTGTTTGGCAGCACATGTTAATATTAATTTAAGCTATAATCAATAACAAATACAAAAGAGAACAACTAAGAGATGAGGCTTAAATAAATAAAGGTACAAATAACTTGGGTCAAAACGAGTCATATTTTTTTAGGCAAAGGGTAAATGTTGGTCTTACAGCCCATTTATATAAACTATGATATTTATAATTCCTATCTAAATTTGTTCCGATGTCTGATTTCATTCTAAGCAATGTACATAGATGCAACTTTTTAGGCAATTATTCTGCCACAGTCTGAGTTAAGTAAGCCGTATATCTTAACTGCATATTTCCTACTCATTAAGCTGAAAGTAACACTTCAAACACAGTGGGTGCAGGAAACAGGCGAGAAAGAATTGATGGCTGGAAAAACAAGACATAAGCGTAAATACCGCAAAAGTGTCGCGACACTGGAGAATTTTCTCTTCGCTTTCAAATAAGTCGCGCCAAAGGAATTAATTTCAGGGCAGACAATGAGCTATGGGCTGGCTGACGGACTGCTCGACTGAGGCGCATAATTTATGTACGTGTCGGTAACCGCTAACGAGGGGACAGGGAACAGGTGAGACAGGTGTGGGTACACCGGCAAATTATCAATTTGTGTGTCAACAAGCGGGCCGCCTGCGATGCTCTGGACCGGCCCGACATGCGCCCGGACTCGAGTCGCTCGGCTGATTCCAGGGCAAATGGGCGACCGCCAGTGATTAGTAGTCCGATGCCGGTTCTGCGAACCGTACGCTATAAATAGGTGGGATGGGCTTGGAGAGTAGAGACCCCACTGCCGAAGGTTGACTTGCGTTTATTTAGCTTATTAACCCACATTGCCGGCAGCGGGTGAAACAATGTGCCGTTTCGTTGCCAACTCTTGGCAAATTGTGGCCAACAAACAATAACATTAGGCGTTGCCATTGACGTGGGGCCCCTGGAAATGGATCTGGAACTGGTTAAGACCCAGGCATGGGGGCTGTTTTGCATGCAACACGACGACAAACTCGTGGCTGCCGCTAAAGTAAAACAGCAGCGAAAAGTCGCGGTGAAAAGCTTGGGAAAAACTATGCTGCCGCCAATTGGCAGTTGACGGTTGCCCGTCGGCAATTGCCATATTGAATACATTTTGTTTGCTTAGCTGTGCGACTAATACAAAAACTAAAACAAACATACTTAAAACTCATTTCTACTCCATGTTAATTCAATTATATGCTTGTATTCACAAATAAGTGCAGATCGTAAACAATTTGTCAGGTTATCCAAACTTTCTAATTCCCAAATGTGAACGAGCAAGTTTAAGATATTTTGATTATTGAATAATTGATTATTGATAATTAAATAGAACAAGTAAGAGGTTCTAGTCGTGAGCTCCCGACTAGGGGATACCGTGAACCCTCTTCTTCCAACATCAAATGCATATATATATTCTATTTTAGAAGCTATATGTCAAGTTTGGTGACTCTAGCTCTTATTATTTGCCAAAATTGCCCAAAAAACAGGATATCTATATAGATTTTTATCGATTGCCTGGAAACGGAGTAAGTTATCGATTATCGGAAACAAACTCGATCTGCGCGGGAACTAGGAGCATCTCTAGCTCTTATAAGTTCTGATATCCTTGCGTTCATACATACGGACGGACGGACGGACAGACAGACGGACATGGCTAGATCGACTCGGCTATTGGTGCTGATCATGAATATATATACTTTATGGGGTCGGAGATGCTTCCTTCTGCCTGTTATATACATTTGGATTTTAATGGGTTCAGGGTATAAAAACACACGAGAGTCTGGTTTAGAGCCTAGCGTAAAGGTAGCCGCTTTCTATATATTTTATAGACAACATTTTGTAAGCTAATTGAGACAATTCAACTGAAATTGTAATTCGATGTCAACTAGAACTCAACTAGTTAATCTTTCACCTGCATTAATCAGTGTTTTAAGGCCTGAAATAACTTGGAAATCATCTTTAGCAAATGCTATTGTTAATAAGTGTAATGGGAAAAGCAAACACAGCTGTGTAACAATTTGTCAACAGGAGAAAATCGTGTTTGCGATCCAACAACAATGATATCAACTGTTGGCAATTCTGAAAACGTTTCATAATTTCATATATATATATATATATATACATATATGCATATACGAATCGTAATTCTGAGACGTGCTGTAATAGGGTAAAATGCATTATATTTCGCAATTAGCTGATGCTACGGAAATGCCAAAAAAGCGGGCTGAAATAGTTGTTTACGTTTTCAACTTGGCTAAGCAATTATGAGGAATAATAGCAGGAAAAAAAAATGAAAATAAAATATAGTTATTGGGCACGAGCTAGGGAAATGGTGGAATGGTGACAACAGTGCGGCACGGCCTTTGAAGTGCGACGCGTTGCACGAAGGCAATGCCTCTGAGTCAGAGCCATGTGGGATTCAGATTCGTCGGTTGGTTGTTACCGACTTTTACATTTGAGAACTGACCCTTTGTCTGGTCGAGATCTTTGTCTTTGGCCATTTCTCAATTTTGGAGCTTTTTACAAAATAATTCGCGTTGTTGATGTCATTGAACCGTTTTTTGTATTTTGCCATTCTTTATAGTTGTTGTTGTTGACATTTTTGTGGTGGTGGCTCTTCATTTTTATGGGTTTTATTTTATGGACAACTTTTTCATATGAGATCATAGCACGAACGCAAACGCAGCGAGCATTTTTAAAAGAGTTTATTGACAAAACGTTTCTAAGACGCAGTCTACTCAAATGAATAGTATATAAATTTTACGGACAGATACGTTAACACGCCCAACGCCCGCAATACAACCAAATCAAGCTGGCCGTAAAGGCTGAAACAAGTTTACCCAGAGAGTAAAAGCAAACAAGCAACCAGTGGAGCCGGCCGAATTGTATACACTACGCTGATGTTGCTGATCCAAGCAGCGACTGGCAGCACTAACAAAAGCCTGACGAAGTATATTTAATTAACACGGCTGTGCGAAGGCAGCGAAATGCGCAATCGGCAGAATTGGGTGTTATATATATACATATGTAATTTCACAATGCTCGAACATTTAAAATGCTGTGTCAGTGCGCGCCATAACTCGCGCAGTGCTGCCAGACTTTAAGAGCAAAGCGGGTATGCGCTAGCTGTGCTCTGCTAACACATATCACGCGCTTAGCTAACTAGCGTGCGCTCGCTCTCACTTAGGCGAACCGTCGTTGTTATTGATTTCTCTTTGCCAGCAAACAGGGTGGTTAAACAAATGCCAGACAACGTAGTTTTGACACGGAATTTCATTTGCGTTGCGATTTGTGCATAAGAATTCAATATAGGTGTCTGTCATTATAATAAGTGCAAGTGTGATTCTGTTCAAGTAGATGGACATGCATATACGCGAAGTGAACCGTGTACCATGCACTATGTCTATTGCTGTGTGAAACGATACGAAAACAAAAACAAACAACGACACAGCTGCCTGGCACAACAAAGCCCAAAGGCAGCGTCAGCTCAGCCCCCGCAATTAAAAACTATCGAAATTCAGCTATTAATTGTCATTTAGAGCAGTCGCAAAATGGATGACGCCGTTTCACAATCTTCTGCTGCAGCCCCCATGACCAGAGAGAATATTCCGCTACTGAATCGCCAGCGAAATCGCTGGTATTCGTTCAGGTGAATCATCATAATATCCATGACCCCAGTTCCGTATAACGGGCAATCTGGTTTATCAGCATTTTCGCACTGAGTGTATGTACCTCCCGCATGGGCCAGACAGTCATTTTACAGAGCGCCGTTGCAGTAAATGGCAATCCTCTCCCGTCTCTCTTTTATGTGACAACCTTACTACTTACTCCTCACGCATACGCATATGTATGTATGTGTATGTGTATGTGTTATGAATGCATCACATACACATTTTCTTGTTTTGTTTATTGAGTGTTTGTAATTATTGATTTACTTTTTGCCAAGGTCAATTTCTTTTCAAAAATGTAAATCTGCGAAAGGCAATAACAATAGTTTATATAAGCTAGTTTAACAAGCTGGCTCGAATAATTAATAATGGGGTTGAAGTCTAGAAATAGTTGCTTAACTCATGGGAAATAGGAGACTTGTCTATTGCTTGAAAAAGGTTGGGAAGTTTTGCTGAAGCTGCTCTGAATTAATAAGAATCCAGAAATAGACTGAAGGATTACATATAGTGTAGTATATTTCTAAATAAATTCGATACCTTATCAATATGTTTCCCAAGTAAACTAAACTTAGTTTCTTAAAGCCTTGTCTCATACATCAAGCTCAGAATAATATTGTTCAATTTTTCTAACAAATCATTTGACAATTCGTTATTAATTAAGTAATCAAATAGTTCGACGACCCAAGGAATATTTGTTGTAAAACGCAATCTTTTGAAAATTATATCATTAATTACCGTCTGATTGGAATCTAGACTAATGTTTGTTTCCAAAACATATATTTCGCTGAATGCAAGCGCCGCGTTACTTGCTCAATCTAAGCTTGCACCAAAGTCATATCCAGTTCGAGAACAAGTACGCATCAGGTGCTCTCTCAGGCATTGGCTGTAAGCTGGCTTCACTGATGTAAATATATTAACACTTTTGTGGTCTTACAGCTGCTGGAAAAGATGGTTCAGGCCACGAGAACTGCGCGCTCGCACAGTTAACTTGGGCAGGCCCAACACGGAGAAGTTTCCGCCAAACGAGATACGGAACCAAAAGTACAATTTCATCACGTTCCTCCCGCTGGTGCTGTTCGAGCAGTTTCGCTTTTTTCTCAACCTGTACTTTCTGCTGATGGCGCTCTCCCAGTTTATACCAGACATACGCATTGGCTACCCGTACACCTACTGGGGTCCGCTCGGGTTTGTGCTGATGGTGACCATCTGCCGGGAGGCGGTGGACGATCTGCGCCGACATCAGCGCGATCATGAGGTCAACTCGCAGAAGTACAAACGCCTTTCGGCAGCACATGGAACCGGCTACGAATTGGTGCCCAGCTCAAAACTAAAAGTAGGCGATGTTATCATTGTGGAGAAGAACGAGCGAGTTCCAGCGGATCTTATTTTGCTGCGCACTAGCGACCGCAGCGGATCCGTCTTTGTGCGCACCGATCAACTGGACGGCGAGACCGATTGGAAGCCACGATTGGCGGTGCCCTACACGCAAAAACTATGCAGGGACGCGGACCTGTACAACATCGATGCGAGCTTCTATGTGGAGAAGCCACAGAATGATATACACAGTTTCATTGCCACCTTCTGCATGACCGATGGCAGCGAGGACACCGGACTTAGCGTGGAGAACACGCTCTGGGCCAACACAGTTGTTGCTGCCGGTACTGCCACAGGCATTGTCATCTATACGGGCTGCGAGACACGCAGCGTGATGAATAACTCACAGCCTCGCTCCAAAGTGGGACTGCTGGACACTGAGATCAACGGACTAACCAAGGTAACAGTATATATTGTTATGTTTGAGACTTGAGTTTAATAAAAATTGTGTTGTCTATACAAACAGGTGCTATTTTGTGCCGTACTGGGCCTGTCGCTGGTCATGATGATGCTGAAGGGATTTGGGGGTCCGTGGTACCGTTACATGTTCCGCTTTGTGCTGCTGTTCTCGTACATTATACCGATCAGTCTGCGTGTGAATCTGGACATGGGAAAAGCCTTCTATTCGTGGCAAATGCAAAACGATGACAATATCAAAGGCACTGTGGTGCGCTCCACCACCATACCTGAGGAGCTGGGGCGCATCTCGTATGTGCTAACTGATAAGACAGGCACGCTGACCCAAAACGAAATGGTCTTCAAGAAGATTCATTTGGGAATAGTCTCGCACGATGCCGACACCTTCCATCACATTGGCCAGATCATACAGAAACTGTCTGGGAATATACTGCAACAGCAGCAGCAACAAGGCAGCCTCTCCAGCTCCAGCAGCGCCGGCGAGTCCATTAAACCGATAATGTTTGCCGGGAACCGCATGCGTCGTCCCGAGGGCTGGCGCGAGTGGGAGGCGGTACGTGCTCTGGCCTTGTGTCACAATGTGACACCGGTGAGCGATGAAGAGGACAATCGTTCTGTGTCCACTGCCTCGACGGTGACTGGCGGCAATAATTCGCCCACCAAATCTGTGATAAACATTGAGGCGCCCGGCAGCACTGACACGGAGCATCAGTATCAGGCTGCCTCTCCCGATGAGATCGCCTTGGTCAAGTGGACCGAGCAGGTGGGCCTAACACTAATTGCCCGAGATCTTAACACAATGACGCTGCAGGTGAAGACCGCTACTGAAGAAAGTAAGAGCCCGTAAATAGATTATCAGCGATGCCTTAACTAATTTGAAATCCCTTTTAGACGATATACTGTTGCACTATCAGATCTTGCAGCTGTTTCCTTTTACGAGCGAGAGCAAGCGAATGGGTATTATTGTGCGTGAAAGCAAGTCCGGCCAGATAACCTTTTATCTGAAGGGTGCCGATGTGGTCATGTCCTCGATTGTGCAGTACAATGATTGGCTCAGCGAGGAGTCTGGCAACATGGCCCGGGAGGGACTGCGCACGCTTGTCGTCGCCAAGAAGGTGCTCACCGAAGAGCAGTACAATGACTTTGAGATGCGCTATAACGCGGCAAGGCTCAGCATTACGGATCGTGTGGCTAAGGTGGCCGCGGTAACAGAGTCCTTGGAGCGGGAAATGGAGCTGCTGTGTCTCACTGGCGTTGAGGATCGCTTGCAGGAGAATGTGCGCCCCACTCTAGAGCTGTTGCGCAACGCCGGTGTCCGCGTCTGGATGTTGACTGGCGACAAATTGGAAACCGCTTGCTGCATTGCTAAGTCATCGCAGCTGATCGGACGTAACCAGGGTCTGCATGTTTTGCGTTCTGTAAAGACGCGTACGGAGGCGCATCAGGAGCTAAATCAGTTTCGGCGCAAGCAGGGCCACGCGCTGGTCATATCCGGCGAGTCGCTGGAGGTCTGCCTACAGTATTATCGACTCGAGTTTTTGGAACTAGCCACTGCATCACCGGCAGTCGTATGCTGCCGCTGCTCACCTACTCAAAAGGCGCAGGTGGTGGCGCTTATCCAGAAGCACACACGCAAGCGAACTTGCGCAGTGGGCGATGGTGGCAACGATGTTAGCATGATTCAGCAGGCGGATGCGGGTGTGGGCATCGAGGGACGCGAAGGCCGTCAGGCCTCTCTGGCAGGAGACTTTAGCATTCCGCAATTCTCGCACATCGCCAAGTTGCTGTTGATCCATGGAAGACGCAGCTACAAACGCTCCGCGGCACTTTCCCAGTTCGTAATACACCGTGGATTGATAATTACCACACTGCAGGCAGTTTTCTCAGCGGTATTTTATCTGAGTTCGGTGGCTTTGTATCAGGGCTTCTTGATGGTGGGCTATTCGACATTGTATACCATGTTTCCTGTGTTTTCCCTGGTGCTAGATCAGGATATTACATCAGAGACAGCTGTTACGTATCCGGAGCTGTACAAGGATCTTTCCAAGGGACGAAGTCTTAGCTATAAGACCTTTTTCATTTGGGTACTTATCAGCATCTACCAGGGTGGTGTCATCATGTACGGCGCCCTAATACTCTTTGTCGATGAGTTTATACACATTGTAGCAATCAGTTTCTCGGCGCTTATTATGACAGAACTCATCATGGTTGCATTGACGGTGCGCACCTGGCACAGGTAAGAATATCATAACAATTTTTGACTATTACCTATTAATTTTGATTTATTTACCTCCTAGGCTTATGGTCTTAGCGGAACTGTTTAGCTTGGCGCTTTATCTCATCTCACTGGCGGTGCTGCACGAGTATTTCGGTGTGTATTATCGTGGAATGATTTGATCTGTTATATCTTATTGTTTATATTGCTTGCAGACTGGGAGTTTATCTGGTCATACGACTTTCTCTGGAAAGTATCGCTCATAACACTCGTCTCTTGCTTGCCGCTGTACATAATCAAGTTCTTGCGCAAGAAATGCTCGCCGCCATCCTATTTGAAACTCTCTTAGATACGGAATAGGCTGAGCCAGCGACGAATTTTCAGTTACAAAATTAAATATCTCCTTTTTTAAATTGCTTTGCACTTTTGTATGCTTAACTTAAAAGTTCTTGACTTTGTTTATGCCTAACAATTTGTTATTTTTGTCCAAGTTCTGCCAACCATACACAAAACCCCCCCATACGTGATATAAAGTGTAATTACTTAACTTACGCAGTTTCCCTTTGTATGTTTATGTTTGTATAATTTGAATTACACAAAAGTGAAGTGAATGAAAAGGAACGTGATTATGTATACATTTAAATGATGATTACTTTTTAAGGCGCAGTAAACCAAATTATGTTACTAATTATTTAATAATAAAGTAAAAATAAATGTAAAACTAAATGTATCTATGGCTAAAACAGAAATCAATTATAAATGTGTGAAACTAAAACAAACCAACCGACAAATAGATTTTGTATTAAGTATTAAAAATCGCAGCATATATTAATAAATTTATGATAACTAAACTTTCTTCAAGAATAATACTGGCAACGCGCACACTGAGGCCAATGGATGATTGTTTTTCTATTTAGATTAGGTTTTATGCGCCCTTTCAAAAAGGCTTGGAGATATCAACTATGCAAATATTATATATATTATGTTTCAGTAATCATACGAAGAAATCAAATTCTTTTCGTTTAAGTGAACATAATACCATAACACATAATATTAGTTTACAAAATATACCAAGTAATTATGTAGAAAATACATTCTAGAGCTTTGAATAATGCATCTTGTAGCACCAGGATGTTAAGAGAAATAAATAAATAAAAAATGATGGATGTTTTCTCATAAGGATGCTGAAAATATAATTATTATGCAGGGTTTACTTTTAATTTTATATCCACCAATTTTGTTATAGATAATGCTGAAAGTGTGAACATTTTTTCTGCTGTCAAACTGTAAAACCCCATCTTAGTCTTCCGATTCTGCATCCTTGATCCCTAGAATTTGCTCAGCAAGTCAGTCACTCAGAAGATTTTTTTATTCGACTTTTTTTGTTTAAGGTATTAATTAAAATAATATAGAACAAACAGAGGGAGTCTTTTCACAAGGCATTGCACGGGTTTTGGAAGAATCTCAAAGCTTGTATGAAATATTTTCATTTGACGTAGATTTCGTGTACGGGTACTCCGCCCATGGTACCCAACTGCTCGCCAAAACCTATTTATATTTTATAATTTATTTATTTCGTTTACAATCTTTATTTACCACCTTTTGTTTGTTGTTTGCTTGTTTTAATACTAATTCACAATGCTTTGCTTTCAAATACATAATAATAGGTAGTTATACTTCATATTATTAAAGTATATATGGGTATTTATGGGTTTACTTTTGGTTTTGCTTTTGATTTATATATATATATATATATGTGTATATATATATGTTTTTTTTTTTTTTTTTTTTTTTTGTAATACATGTTGTTCTCGATTTGCTTGGCTTATCTGAGGGTGTTTTTAATCCATCTACAATTTCCACAATAAAAAGTTTTCGTTCTTGCTTAGTTGGTGTTAATAAAAACCTTGGTTTAAATATGCTTTGTAATTTCGGCTCCACGCATTTAGTGCTATTATTTTGAACAATTATTTAAATCATTTGTTGTTTGTTATCGTTTTGCTTAAATGCGGAGAAATACTTGAAAGGTAAACAATTGGTTTTATGTCTAATTTATTTCATGTTTAAATTTCATAATTACTTTTATATTGAAGGGTATATCTCTGTATACGCATTTGCTTTTATTTTCAACGCATGCATTTAAATTTGGGTTCTTTAAAATTGTTAATGTTGTATATTTAATTTGTATTTGTTTTTTTTTTTTTTTTTTTGAGTGCAATTGGTTTATAAGTTTTTTTTTTTATCTCGGATTTATCTATAGCTTTTCACTAACTGCTAACGCCGCCTGCTGAGCAATTTATGGTATCTGCCACTAAATTATTAAATATACTTCAGTATAATGAGCCAACTTCTTGCTTAGAACTGAAACATTTGTTACATTTATCCAGTTGTAAAAAGTTTCCGTCCAAAGTTCTAGTATCTTAAAGCTTTGCCATTTGTCGTTTGTTGCTTGAACATTTGAATACAAGTAAATATTCTCATATCGAGTACATATTGATGATCGTTAATGTATATATATGTGTGTGTGTGTGTGTGATAATAGTAGGTTTATAGTAGATATATGCGTGTATCTTGACATGTTGCTACTTTACTAAAAATCTACAAAATATAATATTTAAATTTCTTCTCTTGCCTTAGACTAATTCGCATGTACTTAAATGTGTATACATATTATTAATATGATTGCTTAACATTTATGTTTTATTAAACATTTATTATGTGTGTATTTGGTTTTTGATGAGGTCAACATTAATTGGGTTTTTTGATTTTTTTTTGGTTTAGAATATGCAACTTTGAGTTTCGCTTTGTAGAATATCAGTGTTCATTTTGTTTTTGTATTTCGCTTTGAATTGTTTAATTATTGATATGTGCTTATTGTTTTATTTTGTGTTTAATGCAACTCTTTTTTTTTTATTTTTATATATTTTACACAATCGGAAAGTGATTTATTTATATTTTATATGCATAACTTGATTTAATTTGTTTATTTATTTACTTCCTTTTTGATGTTTATTTAATAATATTCAGTCTATATAAACATACATTTATACATTTATCCTAAAGGTCGCAAAGCAAAAAAATATGAAGCATATTTTCAGTTCTGCTAAAACCCTAACAAAAACTGGTTACAAAGACAAATGAACTTCGGAAATGCCAAAATATATTCACATACGAATATTTATTAAAAACATGATTACAAATAAAACCTAAAAAAATACATCCTCGGCGCACCGAGATTCAAATACCCATGCAGACTTACAACACATCGAATGCATTTATTACAGCAATTAAATATGTAAAGTTTCTGGATTCAAATCAAAATCGGCGACTTGACTTGTGGAATATATTTGGGAAACTTGAGCTTCAAGTCTGAGAGGTAAAATCGGATGGACGGACATGAAATCAGCAAAATAGACCTCTTCGGGATCTGAGAAACCACTTCATTATACATACATGCCGTAATATAAATTTTGTCAAAAACCCACTGCAAGGGTATGTAAAATGAAAATGTTTAACGAAAAATGGCCATAAAACGCATACACACATACTAAATGTTTGAACATTTATTTCAACTGTTGCTAAATATATATCTTTTTTTTTTGTTTCTCTGTGTTAGTGTGTGTGTGTGTATGTGTGTGCGGTTTATTTATCTTGTTATTTTTATGTAAATCTATCGAAAATTAATTGTAATTTACACATATTTCTAATACATGCATTGGTGCATGTTTATGTACTATATGTTCTGTTTTACGGATATTGTTTATAGAGCACACTCTGTTATTATTTTTGTTTTGTTTTTGGATTTCAATTTTATAATATGTGTGAGTGTGTATGTATTTAGTTAAATATCATTTTGTATCTATTTGTTTGTTAACACATTCCTCTTGACGAGTTTAATTCATTGCATTTGATTTTTGTTTTCGGGCTTTGTTTTTGTTCAAGTTTTGTATTACAACATTTTACATAGAACTTTTTCTAGTACGATCTTATTGATTTTGTTTTGATTTCTTTTTCTAACATCTGCGTATGCATTTTTTTTTAAATATACGCATGCATAAATAGAACATATATGAAAAACAAATATTTACATACATATAAATATTTAAAATACATATTCATTATTAGCTGCATTAACTCTATTCAATTGATAAATGTTTGTTTATTTTGTAAGTGTAGGTTCTTTGTTGTCCAGGTGTTCAGGTCATTGTGATTTGTGAATTGTGGTACAAGGTATGCGAATCCTATATCTTTAGGGCCCTCGATTCAACATTAACATATCGTACAACTATTATCTGGGCTCTGAGCAATCGATTATTGTTCATTACTCTGTTTAATACTGCATTCAACTGGTTTAACATCATACAAACTATTTTGTTTTATTTGTAATTAATGTTTAAATATTTGATTTAGATAATCCATTATAATTTTCAATATCGTGCACTTATTATTCATTTGACTTTAATTATTCGTTTAACGCAGCATTTGCGATTGCTTCAAAATACTCAGTTACTCGTTAACTAATTTATATGGTTTTTATGTTTTGTATTTTTTTTTAATCTTTGTGTGCCTTATGTTTTTTTTTAATTTTATTTTTATTTTTTTGGTAGACTATAAGCAGTGCCAAGCATGTCCTAAACTTAACATTTATTTATATATATTTAACAAAAAAATTACTCTTTTTGTATGTGTGTGTGTTTTTGTTACGCCTATGCACAGTGTCCCTTATGCGAGCGAATTCCAACGAAAATCCTGACTCCATAATTGCTGCCTGCAGGACACTTGGCCCGCGTCTGTTGTACTCCTGCACCGATATATGTGTGTAATGTTTGGCAAAAATTAAGCTGGATATAAACAATTGCAATCGAGTTGAAAGTGAAATATTGTGTTAATGGGTATGTGTGTGTGTGTGCCACATTTTAGGCAGTATGTGTTTTTGTTCAACTGAATTATTAATTAATGGACGCTCTGTGTTTATATTTGTTGCCTACTTATTTCTGAACACAATTGCTGTCAGTTAAATGAAAGGTGCTTGTGTGTATTGTTTGTATTGGTTGTAACATAAAAATGTTCAACTTAGTCCATTGAAAATATTTGAAATTGCTCAAAATCGATGAGTCTGTCTATATACTCTATTCAGGATACGACAACTACATACAACAATAGTTAAAATATATTATTTCGCTGTGGCTGACAATCTTGCCGGCGCTTGCGCACAAAACGAATTACTACTGTAGCTGGCAAAGCGGCCACACTTACAAAAACTGGCAAAGCTTTTACAAAATTACGAAACTACTTTACAGCTACGAATACCAAATGCTGGCTACAATACCAACTGCCCGAAACCAGGCAACCACAAACCCAATTGCGACACTAAGCATACTAAGACCTATTGAGCCTGGGGCTGGGCAGCTGGCTTGGAAATTAAACTGCAAAAGCAAATCTTAAACTAACCACTGTGCGCATGCGAATCGGCTGCCGCCAGATGGCGCTGCTCCTCGTTGACGGCCTGACGCGCCGCCTCGCACTGCGCACAGTGCTTCTCCAGAAACTTCATGGACAAGCGGAACGTATACCGGTGCCGGGTACAACGCCTTTACATTTTATACTCGACGATCTTGTTGGGATTGAGGAACTGCTCCCGCTGTGCAGCATCCAAATGGGCCACAGTACGTGTAAGTGCCGAGCCCGAGCCAGAACCAGAACTCTTGTGCTTGCTAGCGCCATCGGCTCCGCTGCCACCGGCACCGCCTCCACTGGGTCCACCTCCGCTGGTGCGTCCCGTGTCTGTGCCAATTGGCTGATAGACTCCATCTGCGCTGACCACGCCCACATTGACGCCGGCCACAACCGGCTGCTGCAAGTAGCCCGAGTATTGTGGAGGCACCTGGTAGCTGGATGGCGGCTGCTGTGAGATGGCACGCGGCTGCTCCGTATGCGCAATGGGATACTGCTGCTGATGGGCATAGTCCTGGCTGCTGCCGCCGCCGCCAACTACAGTAGCTGCACCACCAACAAAACCACCGCCTCCACCCATGCGTGAGCCGGAGTCATCATTGAGCCCCTCGCCCATTTCGCCATCGCGATTGTGGCGTCCACGTATGCATAGCTTGGTAAAGAGCCAGACGCGTCCACGGTACAGCAGATAACAGCAGAAGTGCACGAAGAACGTGAAAATGATGGCACACGCCGTCACAATGATGGCCTTGCCCGGCTTGGTCCAGTCCATCATCGGATAAATGGCAGTTTGGTTTTTCCTAATTCCCAATTCCAAGCAACACAATTAATTGATCCAACTGGGATATATGCCATGTGCTTACCTGTCTGTGCCGCCGGCCAAGAAGTAAATGCCCGTAAAAATGGCATACGCCAGCCCAATGCCTGTGGTAAAGTAGGCGTGGCTCATCTTAATCGGATGCCCCACAATGGCCAAATCGATGAGCATTATTATGGAGTTCAGAACGTGCACCATGATGTTCAAGGCGTCAATTTTGTGGATGTCTGCAGCGGTAAGAAAAGATTGAAGATTGATTGAAACGAGAGAGAGCGAGAGAGAGAGAGACAGAGAGATAGAGAGAGAGGGAGATAAAAAGGACATCTGTTAGCGTTTGTTAAAACAGGACAGAAAGAATTGGAGATGCTTCTTTCTCCATAAATTATAGTATATATTTTTGATGAAGTAATGAATAATGAATTGGAATAATGAATTATTCTTATGAATAATGAATGTAGTATTGCATTTGCAACAGGCAATTAATAATTGTTCCACTGAAAACAAAGGCTATCGTAAAATAAATTAAAATATGAGCTGCATATGCTCTATCGCCGTCTAGCATTTATCTTTATTCTTAACCCGGTTTTTGGAATGGTTTTAATAAGATATTACAGTTGTTACGACAAATATTCACTAGATCAATTTGAATGATATGTTATGGGTTAAGATTAAAACTGTATTCATGGCATGGCGACTGGACCCTCCGTTGGGTCTTTGTCAGCGATCCGCTTGCTCTACATATTGGCAAATCCGCGGGCCAGAACTCGCTTATTGGAAGAGGATGCTATTTGTAGGGCAAATATAATGTCTTGGGTGGCATCAACATATGCATAGCAGGCCAAATAATTGATCAGCAACAGGACCGAACAAATGGGAATGTCGAAAATTGGCTTCAAGTTCCAGAGAAGGCCGTTGATCACTTGGCCCTGAAACATCAGCAATGGACACATGCAAATCCACAAAAGGCCATGGACAACGTAAGGCGGAAGATCATTCTCATCTTCACTGCATGCCCATACAATTAATAGGATCGAGATCGTCAGCACCGTCACAATTAGCCAAATAAATCCTATATATAGAAACGCGGAAAAACGCGATGGCAGCCAAGATCCCAACAGCAGAAAGACCACCATCAGACATATGATTTCCAGCACCACAAGCAGATCCTCCTCGTCCTGTTCGATCAGTATAAATGCATTGCCCAGGGTGAGCATCAGGGCAATGGCACAGCAGGCAACCCAATTGTATGGAAAGTGGCGACGCAGCCACATGACGTTCACATAGATGCAGAATGAGATGAAGGCGAGCACAAAAAATACCGCGGCGGGAATATTGTTCCGTTCGGACGGATCAGCACGTATCAGGCCAATGAGGTGCACCATCATCACGGAGAATACTATGAAGATGAGAGTTGTTCCATATACCTGCAGATAATAACCGCGCACGGTCTGCGGGAGTCCACGTGGCGGCTCGCTCATCAAATTGATTTTGTCGCTCGTATCTATGTTTTTGTTTTTATTGTTTTTGTTGTTTTTTTTTTGGGGGTTTTTTTTGTTATCAAAGTGTAGCTAGTACTTGTCAGTGGCTGTCAGTTAGTCAGTTTGTCAGTCGGAACTTTTACTTGACAAGCAGCATGTCTAACAAATCTGTGTCAGCGCCGGAGCTCTACGTACGGTCAGAGGAAACGCAAACGGAGCCAAGGAAGCACAGGCATACGAACATCATCATGCCGGCCGAGGACAATGCTATCTTATACGATCCCAGCTTGAACACTCATTATTTGCCATACGCCGAATCGAGGTATGATCGCAACACCAGTCGCATGAGCAGACTGTTAACCGATAGACCCTCGCGGCTGGCCTTCCTCTCCTACGTGTATGTTCTGTTGGGCGTCCAGGTGGTTCTGTCCACGGGGCAGTGGCTACTCTCGACCTATCGCTGGCGGCCGCAGCTGAATGGACCGGAGCGCAACTTTAATATGCTTCTGCTGTTGCTGACCTGGATGAATCTGACATTGGCGTTTCTTGGCTTCCGCCGGCTGCAGCTCATATATCCCTTGAACTGGATCATCTTCCTGTGCATGTTCGAGAGCCTCACTCTGCTGATTATGTTTCTGTGCGTGCGTGAACTCGACCTGACCTGGTATATCATACTGATTGGCTTGGCTGTGTTGTTAATCTATACACCCCTGGGCCTCTGGAGGCCTCCCTGCTTAACCATGAACCTATGGATTTTGATATTTTTAAGCATCACGGTCTTCCTCACCAGCACTCTAGCCCTGCTCACTGGCCTAGCCATGCATTTGTATCTGCCGCTGACCTTTTGCGTGACGCTATTCGGACCGTGGGCCATGTACAATACGTTTCGATTGCACGTGATCTCCCGTGACAGACACTCGAGGTTCGGCTACCTGGAGCAGGCAGCCAAAATGTACATAGCTTTCGGCTGCACTGTGGGCGGTTTGGTGGTAGTAAGTCGAATTGCCAACGACTCCATTGAGAGCGAGAGCTGCAGGGCCGTGGCGTTTTGCCATAAGCGGTCGGATAGCATCACGTATGGACCAGGGAATTGAATTTATAAAACAGCAAATCAGCTTTGCCAGCAATGTCGCATACTATTTTATTGCTATATTCATTTAGATAATTATTTACTTACCGGGATTGTGGACCAGCAGCCAGTAGCACATGGTGACAATAAAGGCATAGACTGTCGCACAGGTGTAGAGCACCCAGTAGAGGTGATGCAGGCGACTCTTCTTCGCCTGGCGCACAACCTCAAAGTCCTCACGCTCCACCATCATGCCCTGGGTGACTATCCAAGCGGCCAGCCATGCCTGCACAGTGCAAAACAGCAGTCCCCAGTGGGTCAGGTAGATCCACCACTTTGCATAGTGGTGCTCGAAGTGCTCCTCCGTACGCCCAATGTCCAGCAGCGAGCAGACCAATGCCGCCAAACAGGTTATCGCCGTTATCCAACGATAAAACAGGTACACAATACGCACCTGAGTGTTGCGCTGCCACTGTGTATGATAGACATGTGGGTATAGACATTAGTGATAGATTCAAAATTGTTTTCAATAAGAACTTTTCTGCCAGGAAAAAAACCCTGTATTCCGATTTCTTTGGGTCTTCAGGTTATATTATCAACCATGGATCGCTTAGCACTAGTTTCAAGTGAGCCCTAAGCGATAAGGACGAGTGTGTATACATTAATTAAGTTAAGTGTATAAACTAAGTATCAATGCTGCTTTTAGCCCCGGCTACAAAGTCCTTCAGCCCTATATCCCTACATCCCTACATCCACATGAGTCCGTGTACCGTCCGAGTGACTACACTCTATGCATGAGTTCTTTTTCCAACTACAATTTAACCATATTAACTGAGAATTTTCTAGCATGTCCATGGATTATCTCATTTAGGCTGATCCCACTAGGTCAAAACGATATAGGGGAAAATTACTTTCAAACTAAAAACACAAGAGTATTCTCTGATTGGCTTGGGATTACATTTCCGCTCACCTGGCACAGATAGAAGTTATGCCGATGAACATGATCCGGTGTAAATTCCGGAAAGCAGCTGTTCCACAACTTGCTAACCATCATTCTCTGATTGCCCAGGCAGCTGTTGGCGTTGGCGAACTGATTGAAGCCCTCACAGCTGTCGTGCGAGGGGTATTGGTAGGACTGATAGGCCTGTTGCTGCTGCGATTGCTGCTGCTGCTGCTGCTGCTGGTGTTGGTGCTGATGTTGATGCTGGTGCTGATGATGTTGGTGCTGATGATGTTGGTGTTGCTGCTGCTGCTGTTGCTGCTGCTGCTGGTAGTGGTGATAGCGTTGTTGTTCCGTTTCACGATGCGATTGATTGGCACTTCCTTCGCTTCTGCTGCCTCCGCCGCCTGCTCCTCCTGCCCCAGTCCCTCCTCCGGTTGCGCCTGCTCCGGCTGAGCCGCCGTGCTCCGTTTGATATTCGTTTTGAGGCGGCGTTTTGTGGCTGTGTCTGCTTCCGCCGCCGCCGATGTTGCTGCTGCTGTAAGGGCGCAGAAAATCGGGCAGATCAAGATCGAGTATGTGCGCCAGCTGTGCCTCTTCGTCGTCGTCGTCGTCGTACTCCGGATGGTGATTGCTATTGTATTGCAGGAAACGCACGTCCTCGAGACTCTCGCAGTCCGTGGATAGCAAAGCCGTCGGCAGGCACTCCTCAAGTAGATCGTCCTCGTCCTCTGTTGTGCTGGCAAGGCCTGGCAGGTAGCCGTAGTTGTCGTAGGCGTCGTAGCGCCGGCGTGGCGTGGCCTTGTAGCGATAGCCGCCAGCTTGCAGCTCCTCTTCCGCCGCTGCTACCGCCGCCGCTGCGTAATCCTGAAACGGTTCGGCTGCGACTATTGCGGGCGGTCGGCTGCTGCTGCTGCTGCTGAAGTAGTAATCGGTGGCTACGCTCGGAGCTGGTGGCGGTGGTGGCAGCACCGGTTCCGGCAGAGGTGGCAGATAGCCGGGTGAACTGCCCGTCGATGCTAACAGCGGCGTGGGCGACGCGTCGAAGTTAATCAGCGCTGCAGCAGGATAGCCGCCACCACTGTAGCCTAGGCGATAGGGATACGGAGCGCCGCCGGTGCTGCTACTGCCAATGTAAATGTGCGCCGAGGTGGACGGCAGATGGTACCAGCTGGCTAGATTGCTGCTGCCCAGTCCGAAACCCAAGCCCACACCCAAGCCGAGACCCAGCCCGCTGGAGCTGCTGCTGCCGCGGCTGAAGTAATAGCTATACTGTTGCTGCTGCTGCTGCTGGTGCTGCTGGTGATGGTGATGTTGGTGCTGGTGTTGCTGCAAGGGCGTGTAACCGTAGTGATTGCTGCTCGTAAGCCAGCGATGTCGTCCAGGTGTGCTCAGACGCTCGTAGTGCTGTCGCTGATGGTAGAGGATTTGCTGCTGCTGTTGGGCTAGCTGCTGTTGGTGCTGTTGCTGCTGCAACTCACGCTCGAGCCGTTGCAGCAGCAGTTGTTGTTGCAGTTGTTGGATTTGCAGCTGCTGTTGCTGTTGGGCGAGCAATTGCTGCTGCACTTGCTGCTGTTGCTGTCGCTGCAGCTGCAGCTGTTGTTGTGTCTGCTGCGTCTGTAGTTGCGCTAGCTGCTGCTGTGGTTGCTGTTGTTGTTGTTGTTGTTGCTGTTGGCCACTAATTGGCTCTGGTCTAAAGTAAAACTGCGCGTAATCCAATGTGAAGGCGTTGCTGTTTACTTAGCCTCGCGCCTACCACTTAACAAGTGTTGTTGCGGTTGCTGCAGCTGTTGCTTTTACAGTTGTTGTTGCTGTTCTTGCTGTTGTTGTTGTTGTTGTTGTTGTTGTGCCTGCGGTTGCAGTAGCTCTTACAATTGCAGTTGTTGCTGAAAGTAGAACAAGTAAAAAATGCGCTCTAAGTCAAGTACTTCTTCACATGTAACGTGTCGCGATGACGCCGTATGCGTAATGCCAGCCTATTAGGACACTAATTAGACGCGCATTAAGTATACGCCGTGTAGTCTCAACTGCTCAAGATTCAGCGAAGGAGTTTGCAAAGGAAAGCAGACAACATCAGGAACAGCTAAGCTCAATTGAATTTGGAGCTTTGCGCAATTTCAATGCAGTCACAAGCAAATACTTTGAATGCATCAAAGGCAATTGCCAGCCCCAATAATTCTGAATATACATAAGAGGATGGGCATAGACAGCTGGAATCATTAAAAATGTTGCATATCTAAATTAATATTAACTCATTTCGGAAAATTTGAATAACATTAAAAAAATCGACTATTAATCAAGGCTTACATCGACAAAAATAATCAATTACTGTCTGTTAATAACTTAATGACTTACTGCTAGAGTGAAAAGGATAAGTTTATTTGCCTAGTCAATCCCAGTGGGGTCCAGTCGCTCTTGATTAAATTATACATAAATACAACATCAAGCATAATTCTATGATTTATTTAAGGGGCGAGATCTTTCATCAGGAGTATGATCACAACCGAACACCCGGATCCAAGTTTTGGTAATGAAGGGAAAAAATAGGCTTTGATATACTCAGCTAGCTGTTATAATCTTACCAGCCTGATAAATAAACGGCTCTAGTTGATATACCCCATTCTAAGTCATTTTCAATGGGGACCTGTGTACATAAAATAATTTCAAACAGCCTTTTTATGATTGTATGGTTTTGTATACCAAATGCAAATATAACATATTCATATTTTCTTGGCACCCAAATGTGAATGCATTGTGGCCAGGATTATTATCTACCTTCATTTGCGCAGCGTTGTCGACATTATCATTGACATTTAATTATTTTTCATTTATGTTTGCACTTTTATTCTTGACAGTTATTGATATTGATGGGATTATAATATTATGTAGTCGCATTAACAAGGTGCTATTATATTTGACATGCAAACATTTTTGTGTTTATGCATCGCAATTGTTGCTTGCTTTTTCGATAACCAACAAATCGGGCTAACAAATAAACTAAATAGTGAATATTGAATAAGCGGAAAGCGGTTAATGCAAATCCTTTTTGGTCACTTTGCTCATTGGCTTCTCTAATGGGGCAGCTAATGATTTGTGTACCTCGTTTGCCAGGGACAAGCAAACAAACAATCTGAATTATACACCAAGTGATGAAACAACAACTGCACAACAAACAACGACAACGGCAATGATACCGACCACTACAGCAACAGCAATAAAATCAGATCAAATTGAATGGCACGCGCAGCAACAGCAGCAGCAGCAGCAAAGCAAATGGCGGCCAGCGACTTCCGGTGCGGCCATTTTGGTTGGTCGCTCGCTCGGTTTCATTGAGTTCGCTTCAGTTGCGTTCAGTTGAGTTGAGTTGTCTGTATAAAGCGGCCGAACAGTTGGACAGAGGGGGAGAGAGAAAGGGAGGAAGAGAGAGCAGCGGGCGCGAGCTTATGCATTTTGTGTTGCTTGTGTGTTATTTGTGTAATGCTTGTGTTTGTCTGCGTCTGCTGACGTCAGCAATATCGGCTTGCTGTTGTTGTTATTACCCCTGTTTACACAGCTGCGACAAGGGTCGCATTTGTTGTTATTGCTGGCTGTCGCTGCCGCTGCTGCTTCTGCTGCTGCTGATGTTCCTGCTGTTGCTGCTACTGGCTGTTGCAATATTTACACTTGCAATTTGCTTAAACAACACTCAGAACGGCAACTGCCCAAACCTGCAGACAGCCCAAGGACTTCAACCCCAACAGTCCAACATGCATACAAAGCAGCACACACAGACGCAACAACATACGCGTAAATATACACATACACACAAATGTTAGTAAGTACTTATTCTTATACTTCCGGTCGAAAAGTTTCCTTTGTCAAAACGAACTCCCTTCAACAGCTGACACATAAAAAAGCTGTCTTTAAGATTTGATAGAAATATGATTTGAAAATTCTTGGGGGTACATTTAGACTCTACATTTTTTAACATTTAATTTGCATAGGGTTTGAACTTCTTTGTTTAAATTATTTATCTCGAAATAATATATGTACATCATTTTATTCAATAACCAATTTTGGGCCAGAATTAATTTTCAATCAAAATTAACGGTAGATTTACAGAGAAAGAGTATTTAAGATTCAACTAGTAATTTAGTTGCTTTAACTTTGGTTTAACTTCTTGGTCTTTACTTAAATTAAAAAACTTCTTACAACTTAACCTGCAACTTTTCGCTTTCATACATTTTATTATTTTCTGTTTGTAAAATTAGTCTAAAACGGAATGAACTTTTGGAGCCTGGTAAAACAGTTTGCTCAATACTATGCTCAGTAAGTAATAATTTCTAGCAACATGTTCCCTTCATACTTACTAAGTTGGTAACAGTAAAATTTTAAAATCAAAACAGGAAATTCCAAAACGAGTCGATAAAAATTGTGTTCATACAGTCAAACGGACGTACAGCCAAAGGGGCATTCCGTAAAATAAATGCACAGTTTTGCGCATTGTTAAAAGAATTTAAATTCCTTGCAGCAAACATTTCATGACTACTTCTGTTGCCTTTGCTGAAGTAGGCGTTTATTTATGGCCCGTTGGCAGGCATGCAACAATTCTGAGAATTGTGCAGCGGCAATTAGGTGCAAGTAGCTCATAAAATCCCATAATAAATTTGCAGCGTTGTGGCAATTGATATCGAAATAAAAACGAGGACGTCACAAGAAAATTCCAAGCCGACGAAAGCTGAGAGCATGAAGTGTGTCCTTCTGCCACTTAACTACATACGAGGACATACTCCGGCCACAGGGCGTATGAGCGATCTTTAATGAAGTGGCACAAGGAGAAATGAGAATGATGACGACAATGGTATTGAGTGAGCTGGCAGTCCATAATCCCAGCGACAACATTAATGCTAATTTAATTACAAAAGCTTGTCTCCACATGAATTCCGCTTGAGCGTATCCTTCATGCGTGCAAACGAATTTTGCTCAAGGCTTTTGTTGGCTGCGCACAAAAGAGAACTCACTTTCTCTCTTTTTTTTATTATAAATTTGAAATGGTTTATAAGAGGATTGCGAAATCGTTTTTCGTTAAAATTTCCTTTGAGTATGAATGTATTTTCCCCTTAAATATTGTATAACTTGTTGTTTGCAACTAATTGGTTGGTTATGGGCTACCGAAGTGGGCTATAATATGGAGGAAAACCCATACAGACTCGTTCGAGAGCACATATCCTTCTGCCGCTGCTGTCACAAGCAGGCCGCGTTGCTGTGCGACGCATTAATTATCCTTTGAAACCGAATCTCGCATTGATTTATCAATAACGGGCGCGTGAATTAATTGCGCACGACTTTTGTATCGAGTGCCAAATGAATTATGGCAGCTGCCGACGCTGACACAGCCACAGACTTCAGCTTTGCCTAGAGATGGGTGCGTGACACGAATCAAGAATGCTTATTTCATGCGTGTAAGATCCTCCAATAAGTAACAGAATATCACAAGTGCATAAACAATGTTTCTCATTCATTTTCTTAAATTAAAAGTAAGGAAATCCTTCTTTGAAGAGTATTGTAAATAAATTCGTGACTCCTCAAGCCGTGACACGACATGCGCTCATCTCTGGCTTCAAGCTCGTCGACTCAAAGCTAAGTTATGTAATAATACAATTAGGCATTTTCATGTAGAACGCTGCGTTTGATTAACTGAAATTCCAAGTGGGATGTAAGTCCCGGGGGCAGACGTCGAGCGGAGCTCGGATGCGAGAGAATGCAATTTAATTAAAATGAAAAATATTTTTGTGCCAATAATGTTGCCATGAGTTTTGCAAGACGCAAACGAAGCAAACTATGCAACTGCAAAGACGAAATGTTCAAAATTGTTTGCAACATTTGCAACAATTCCGAATGCGTTAAAGCTATTCAGTTTTGCAAGCTTCAAGCTTGACTTTGATGTCATTTAAGTTAATTTGGAGCAACAAATTTTGTTGCTTACATATAAAAAACTAATCGATTTCGAGCATCCTAAGCGTGTTTATTGAATATCGCATATTGGCAATCGCAAAAACTTTGCCCACAATGAATCATTAAGAATATCAATGTGAAAACATTTTCAAATGTATTTAGCTGCCTGCAGGCAAAGCTAACTTTTTCAATGCGTCCTCTGACATGCAACAGCAACAACGTTGTCCTCCACGTGACGTTGTAATATTGAAAACAAAATCCTTGTTGAGCTAATGCAAAATTTGTATGCATGTGTGGGAGCCCACGCAGAGGGTGAAGCGGCACAAAAGGGACAGAGAGCGACATGGAAGGGATGGGGAGGGGGAGGGTGGAGGTTGAAGGAGGGTAAGCTGCACGTCAGACACATTGACGTGTTTGTTTATGTAAACAGGAAGTGTTGCGCTGCAGGCACAGTAAAAAAACAAACACTCACACACACAGACAGCGAATGAACGAAAGAGAGAGAAAGAGAGAGAGGCACGGCCAGGCGGAAGTAGACAGCCTGTGTGCTATGTCATCTAAGTTCTGCGAACACTATATATACCATACAAATACACATACATATACATATACAGTATGCACTCTTGCTCTGCCCCTCCCCTCCCTCTGCGATTGCCCCATGCTATTTTTTGTCTACTTGTCTGCGCTGCTCGTTTGTTTTATAGCAAAATGTTTGCCCACGTGAAATTTTAGTAAAACTAACATTTAATAAATGGCCTCAGTCAACGTGTGTGTGTGTGTGTAAAACTTTTAATGAGCCATTTACATGTTAGAAATGCATACATGCTGTAATCTCTGAGTTACAAGCGGCGTATACGTAATGTGGTTGAGTATTGCTTATGCAAGTGTATCGCAGTTGAGGCCTGAGCTCAACTTCTTGCCACCTCTCACAGTCTGACAGTGTGGCCCAAATTGAAAGGCAAAGTTCAAGGGACGTCCAGCCTGTTGGATCTCTGTGTTATCCTGGCAATTGCATCAATTCACTTGAAGAGTGCAATGTATCCGTGTGGAAGCATCACAAACCGATTCAATGGCTGCCACAAGCTGTTTTCTTGTTTCTTACGTTTGCATTATGCAAATTCTGGCATTGTCAGTGCCACCTTCTCATATGCCAGTCAGCCAGTCAGTCAGTTGGTCAGGACATGCCAGGACGAGGTCGTGTCAGTTATTGTGGCTGGTCAGACAATTGACTGACACTGAAACCTGACAGTCTGTTTAATTGAGTGCGCAGCTCGCATTTTATGCTATTCATTTCATATGACAACATATACATATCCTACGTAGTTGTATTTATATTTATCGCATGTGCATATCAATATCTTTACTCTTGAATATAAGATATAATCCAAATTTGTATTTCTTGTCCGATTTGTTAGGTAACTCTTCACACATCCCGAGTTCCTAGTTATAATAATAGCCAAATTCGTTACTTAATAAAGATATATAAACCACTTGACTGGAAGGCAACCGTTCCAGCTTTAGAGGGCAAGCGACTGCAATGCCAAGGGGCGTGAATTCTGAGTTTGTGCGATTTGAACGCGATGTGAGTGCTAAGCCATGGGCAGCCCCACAAGCTTCCCATCATAGGCAGACCCGCTTGCAATTACAGGGGTCTCCCAGACAGGATGCTTGTTATTTAATCTCGTCCTGATCTGCGCTTCGACCACCTGCCATTGATGATTTCAATCAAGGATTGATTAACGCTCATTGACAGGCATACTGATATCAAGGCCTTCAACTTCAAGTTGAACGATATTATCTACCTAGACATGCTTGATTGAATTTGATTGAATTTACCGAAAGGGAAAAACGAAGGTTACGCAATGTCCCCGCTGATAAAGCGAGCTCACACAGAATCGCTGACGAGCATGGGGAGCTACATGTGCAACGGGCAAGGCATTTAAACGACATGCTGACCTCGCTGTGGAAGACGACATCCGCCACAAAACGCTAAAACTGGCTGATCGGACGCAGGTCAGACAGCTACCTCGAGGAGTGATTCACCTGATTCAGCATCTAAATAAAGAGCTTGCCAAGTCCAGAGCCGTTGTGTCCTCAGAAACAGAGAATATGAAAAGACTCCTCCAAGGCCTAAGACCAAATAAAGTCTAGGGATACGATTTAGTGTGCGCACATCCTGTAAATGCTTAGCCCAAGTCTTGATAAAACCGTAATGGAAGTTCAGTATATAAAAGGAAAGCTGGAAGACGATCCCATGTCAAATCTGTCAATTAGACTCTTGCCAGCGCTATGTAAGGTCTGGGCATGAGTTGTCGCATATATTTTCCAGACCATATGTATATACATATTTGTTCGATTAACTTCTTCAATTAAATGCACATTCAATAAGCTAAAGGTTATTTTTGCATAGGCTTCAATGAGAACTCGCATGTTATCCAGGGGAAAAATTTAATGTTGCCGTTGCCAAAAGCGCACGATAATTTATTGTCGGTTTAACGGAGGATTATGCTAAGTTGTACTCAATTGTCAATTATCTCTCAAGGCCTTAGAGTGTCCATTAGTGCAACAATTTAGTCGGATACACAACATGTATGAAGGTACATATGTATATAGCTGGACTGTTTCCCGGTTTTAATAAATTAAGCCACGGCTTGCAGTTTGAGATAGGCCGTGTCAGAGGCTCTTGGAAAGTTATGAGCATTGATAGTCGGTCATCTTAAATTGCAATTTATATGCAAAATTGTTGGCAGCAGTTGCGCGCGGCTCGCCGGCTTCGCTTGCCAGATTAATTTCATTAAAAGGTTGTCACAAAATCCTTGAAAGGGAAAGCCCACTAAAAAACCCGATAGACAAGTGTGCAAAATGCCCGGCCTGAATATTTAATGGCTGCTCAAAAAAAAAAAAAAAGAAGGAAAATGATAAAAAAAAAACTTATAAAATGAATGTAAAATGCACGCCAACAATTTTTCACGCCTGCAACATGAAGCCCAACAACAACAACAACAAAAAGGACAATGAAGGCAAAATTTATTATCAGCGTGTGCACAGTTAAACAATAAATAAGGAAAGCCTCGCACCGAGGACTCTGTGGCCAGTGGTTGCGATTATGAATTCCCAGTCCGATAAGCGCATAAAAGTTAATTTATATCTCGGCTCAAAGAACAAGGCCAATTGCTAGGCTAAGGAGAACTACGGGCTTTAAGGCCATTCAAGGTACGCCCGAAGGATAGGCTCCAAGGAAGCTCGAAGGCAACCATCCGCTATTTCTCTCTCACACTTTTTCTCTTTCTCCTTCTCTCTTTCCGTATATTGCTGTCTATTTGTCAGTTCGGACCAACAGGCAACCGCTGCTGCTATCTGGCATTAGGGTTCGCCTCGCTCCGTATCGAATGTTTTGACAACTTCCGCGATGCTTTTTGCATTTCGCCCGATTGTCGTTAGCGGAAATATATTTTCTTCATTGCCAATGCCGAGTGGTTTTTTATATTCAATTTTCTCCCTGTACCTTGAGGACTTTCACTCCCCTTTTTGCAGCAGTTTATCAAGTTTTGCTCTATGCTGCTGCGGCAATATATTGTGCCGGATCATGTGCACATTTTGATTTACGGCAGTTCTTTCCGCATTTGGCAAACTATTCAGTCCCTCCGCTCGGTTGGCATATGATTTTTCTCATAGCCATGCCACAACACAAATCAGCGAAAAGGCCTCATCAATTTCCATACTTTCGCATATCTGCAGTATGAAATTCGCTTAAAAAACCATTGAAATTATTAAGAGCGTATAGTATGTTATATATAGTATGTTAGTCCAACCATTACCATCACAATAAAAACAAAGGCAACCAGAGACTTTCCCTGCCAACAATTGCTAGCTAAGGCTTTGTCAATTCAGTATATAAATATAAATGCTTTTACACAAGCGAACAAAAGCATAGTTGTTTTATCAATTCATTTGAAACATGTCGACGACAACCCATTAACTAAAGTCAATTCAAATAAGCTCCAGCCCCAAGCCAAACCTCAAGCCCAACCCCAACCCCAACCCCAGCACGTAGCTCAACGAACCGTCTGAGAGAAATTAAATGCACACATGACGTGCAAAAGTGCAAAAATAAAATAACGAAAGAACTGAAAGACTTCCCGACTATAATATACCATAACCAATTATTATTATATATTATTATTATTGTTATTATTTTTATTATTATTATTATTATTATTATTATTAATATGATTAATATTATTATTATTATTATTATGATTATTATTATTATTATTATTATTATTATTATTATTATTATTATTATTATTATTATTATCATTATTATTATTATTATTATTATTATTATTATTATTATTATTATTATTTTTATTATTATTTTTATTAAAATTGTTATTATTATTAATATTAGTATAAGTATTTTTATTATTATCATACGACAATACTACACTAGGAATTCGAACAATTCGAGGCCAGGCCTCGTTTATTGGGTAAAAAATTGTTTATGCATTTTTAAAATTGATAACTACTACGTTTAACAACTCATGGGAAGCGTCGACAACAAAGAGAAAAGTCCATCTGAATTAATTCTATAGACAGCGTACGAGAGCCCAATACAGAAGAGAAGAATGGATGACGTTGACGATGTCACAGCTGGCATTGCCTTCGGCGGCTCAGGGGCTGCCAGAGCCGGCGTTGATCTTCCTGAACCGCATTGCCGATTGCGCTCTGCAACGAGCTGTGCGGGACATGGGGTCATTTAACATAGTGGGCATCTGTCAGGGCTTTGTCGTGTGAGTTGGCTTAATTAAATGTGTTGCCATCGGTTTTTCCATTTTCATTTACAATAAACTATCACGTTGATGATGATTACAAGCTCTCTCCCCACTTGACAAGCTAACTAACAACTAATCAAAGCTGGAATATCGCCCAGTTAGCTGGCTGATAAACATACAATTGACAGAACAAAAGGTAGCTGGAAAACATGCTCAGCAAGGTGGGATTTTAATAGGCGCTTTTCAATAAGGAAGTGAATAAAATATTATTTAAAAAAATTTAAGCATTGCTTTTAGCAAAAGTAATTTAAGAAGAATTAATTCTTGCACACGATTTTGCTGCGTGCAAAAGGCAACATGTTCCACGGTGCATACATAGAAGCAGGTAAGTTATTAAAAATGTATGCTTATATTGATTGATGGCTGACAGGTAGAAGGTAGTCTTTTTGAAGGAACAATTTTTTTTAAATTTATTTTTATTACTGCTTAACCAAAGGAGCAAAGGAAGAAGAGGATTCAGGGTATACCCTTGACAGCAACTTCCAACTAGAGCCTCTTACTTGTTTCGTTAAAGGAAAGCTGCAGCATGCTGCTGTTCAGTTTATATATTCGTATATAAGAGGATAATGGTGTACTCAATAAAGCTTCGTTAATTTTCTAAAAGCTAGTTTTCTTCAATTACCAATAATTGCTAATTCAACCGTACTTTTGAATAATTTATTTTGTCTGTTTGCCATCTTAATTCATGCTTAATATACCCAAGTCGTTAATACAGCAAGTGCATTTTAATTCATCATTATTTACGTCTGCAGTCAAGGGACTTTATCGTACGTTTGCTGTCAGCTGTTGACATTCTTGAAAAATCATACACAAGCGAACTATGTGCACACACACGTACGCATCTGATATATAGGCAAACAGAACATGCACGTACAATAAAAAAGCACGCGACGAGCTCTCTTACGTATTTATGTAACTGTGTGAGTGTGTGTGTGTGTGTGTGCCTGTGTATTTGACCCTCATAAATCACTTAAATGTTGCGGCAGTTGCAGCAGCGGCCATATCATCATTATGCTCAGAATCATTATCATCATCATTACCATCAGAAGCAGCTGTTTTCAGTTCAATTAAGTGGTTGCCCCAGCAACAAGGCAGCCTATAAGCTGAGCATATGCTAATTTATAGGTAATATGTGTGTGCGTGTGTGTATGGTAGATGATTTATGCGCATTTCGGTTTGAAATTTTATACTTAATTGCAGTTTCATACAGCTTCTGTCTCACATAATGAGCTGCTAATTCAACAAATTGCGCATACGCAACGTGTGCCATATCGAATTTCAGCAATGCCCAATTACAAACGCTTCTCGCAGAAAACACGTTAAAAGCAAATGGTACAACTGGCATTCCAATCGCTTGGGGAATGCTGGATGCTGTTTAAAATTCAAAATGTGGCAAATGGCGATGCGGTAACACGCAGCTGTTCGTGTGCAGTTATCAAAAACTAAAAATCATCAATGCATATGGAAATCGGTTTTAATTGAAAGTCACAACGTAAAGTCCGCACGTAGCAGCGCACAGTGGTACCGCAGCTATAAGACTAGCATTGAAATGCATTCTCTTTTAATCTTACAATTTTAAAAAGCATTTTATTTATGCATATAAGAACTTAAACTACAGAATATTTGCACTAAGAATTTCTATATTTATATCATTTTAGATAGCCATGTTAGTTGAGTTTTTTGCTTCTTATTTTAATCACAGTGCATTGGAAATTCACATCAATGTTGTATGAATCTCAAATTGAAAAAAAAACAGCACGAGAAACAGAAGCTGGCAGAAGCAAACGGGGGGGAAGAAAAAACAGACAGATGAACAGAGGCCGACAAAATGCGTTGATGTCGCTGTCGACGTCGGCGTCGGCGTCGGCGTCGACATTGCCGTGGCAGCGAATCAATACGCTGCCAGCTTTAAATGCAAACAAACTGAAGCGAAAAACTGAAGCAGCAACAAAAAAAACGTAATAAATAGCAGAACAAAACACACGACACAGCGTGCGGAACAACAACGCAAAACAAGACCACAAAACAAAACCAAACAGAAGGAAAGAAAAACAACAAAAAATTAAACAAAACAAAACAAAATAAAACATTACGAAACGAACATATAAAGAGAATACCCGAACATAACTCTGGCAACTACCTGCACAGAATTCACTTAGAAAATATTTGCCAGGAGCGTTGGGCGCGCCTAAAAGTATGCAGCGAAATTTGTTTGTCAAGTTTTTGGATTTTTTCTTTTGCCATTTGAACGGAGAGAAAGACGTAACCACGCTGACCGCAATTAAAGCGAAATGTGCAGGTGAATACGAGCTCGGTGGGGTATTGCGGATATGGGAGAATGGTTCTTGCTGCCTTGGTGAGCAGCCACAAAGAGAACACTCGAGCCAAACCGGAATCCTGGGAGCTACTTCTCGCCCTTCCGCCAGCCACTAGTCATCTTTCCTTCTACTTTTTGACAGTTCAGCGAAAATTTAGCACAAGAAATTAAACGTCAACAAAAAACGTAGCAACATTTTTTGCATAGCAGCAAGCAGCTAGCAGCAAGAATTCAAAGCTAGCCCGGGGAAAAGTGTGAGGATGAGAGATAGGACGATAGTATTGTCATTGCTCGGTGGAAAACTTTTTGAGATTTCTCAGTATGACATATGTCAAACTCTTTTATGGCTTAATTCCAAGAAAAAGAAAGCCGGCGACAAAAACACAAATCAAAAGGAAATTTACAATGGCTTATAACGACATAAGGACATACGTTTTATATTATATATATATATCAGCATATATATATTTGGAATTGGCCAATCGACACATATTATAGGCATTCTATTCGATTCTAGTCGATTTTGGAAGCTCCACACCACATTTAAATAAAAATAAATAAAATAATTTATGTTTTAGGGCCAACATCTGCCAGTAGATATTTGGTGTAGACTCCAACAAAATGTATCTCGCATTTTTCATAGTTAATTCCACATTTGGCAACAATATCTTCCATGCCAAAGTGACCAAACTTTTTAGCCTTAAATATTTTATCTCTGGTAACTAAGCCATACGAAATATATGCAATTACTAATGTTGATAATCTGCCAATCAGGGGCAAAGAAATCTCAGTCCCTGCTTGCCTTACAACTTTCATGTCCTGTTGGTTACTGTGCGAGCCTTGTCAGCTGGGCTCTTTTGCATTGGGATGCAATTAAAATTGCGAACTGTGCCGGAAAATCGACTTGGCTGTCGTCTAAGTCAGGCATTAATAATTCGGCTGTCAACTTTGTGGTCTACAGATACGAACTAGGGGTATTGAACGAGGTTATTGACATGATTCAATGCATAACTGTTGATGGTTCGATTTATGTTAAAGGTTTGCTGGAGGATTTAAGCCGATTGTCCTTCAGTTTTTGGCCATGCTCAAGTGATGCTCAAGTGTCTTAGCTGCATTTAATGGCCAACATCAATTTCGGTGCGGCTGTTAAAGCTTAACTTGCCATATCCATATCCATATCCAAGTGCTGGACAGGACAAATAAGCGAGCTGCCAGACGACAGCTCGTCCTTGTCCAATGAGCGGAAGCTGAAAATCATGGATGGATGAAAATCATGGCTGAATAGTTGCACAAAAATAAAAGACCAACTGACAGCCAGCAGACACTCCAGAGACCGTAGCGAATCGCAGAATGATTTTTGTGTGCTTGCCTCCCCAAAACTCCTGCTATTGATTTTCTTTGCTCATCTCTGTCAATTTTAGTTTCGGGAAATTGTTGTGAAATCAAATATATTTGGACAGGAACAACAAGTGATTGAGCCAGAGTGAAACCTTTCACAGCATGTCCTGTAAATAATACGTGCATATAAGAACTCAACATAACTGAGATTCGCCAAACAAGTTTCTAGTTGAAGTGTGTAAGCCTTAAAGTGCATGCTGGGAAACATATGTTGCACTTCTAGTTTTATGCATTTTTCGGGCCATTCAAAATTGAGGAGGCGGCGCCTAAAAGCATGCAAATGAGTCTCGGCTTGAGCCGTCCGGGCATAACGAGAGGAAATGCTTTTTCTTTCCTTATCATGTCATATGCCAGGGCCAGGGAATAGGATCCGTTGACAACTGTCAACGGCTTGTTGCCGCCTCCGATTCAACAGCCTCAAAATGTATGCAATGCTCAGCCCGCATATTTGCATGCCTGCCCAGTAATTTGTGCTTGTCTCTCGGGACCCGCAACACTTGGGTCGAACGAGCTGACAGTTTTGACCTTGCGCCCAAAACTTTTGCTTGCAGTGTCATAAAAAAACGTTCTAGCACACAATTGGCAAATATTTAAACTTAAATTGTCGATGTAATTTAGATCGCACCAGCCTACATATACATATTTCTTGTCAATGCCGTTGACTACTTTTTGAAGCAACTCAAAGAAACCTTTAATTATGGCTTTTACAAAAAACGACGAGCGGAGGGGGGTGGGGAGGGGGGCTACCAGTAGAGGCATTGTCACCAACTTCAACCACAACAGCTCCCCCATATCATGGCGAATCTTTTGTGCCGATGACACTTGTCAAAGCTATAGGAATTTTCAAATAATCCATGTGGATACATATGTGCGGCATTTGATTGAACAGTGAAGCAAAATGTTGTCAAAAGTATAAAAACTTGCCTGTTGGCCTTTAGTTAAGGCATCTCAAGTTAGAATCCCCTTTATCAAATGCTATTAAATATTGCTTTTAACATATAAAATAAAATCTTAGCTAAATTAGTCAAGCGGTAAATAACATAAATCGCATACGATTTCATGCCTTGCTCTCACAGATTTGATCCACTGTCCTGCGGGTGTCTTTATGAAGTAAGAGTAGGTGTGTGTGTGTGTGTGTGTGGGTGTGGGGGTGTACATATTGTTGGTGTATTTGTACGCTTGGCTGAGCAGCTGCTGGTTTCAAAAGGGCATAAGAACTCTCACACGCACACACACACACACATATACACACAGATACACATGGAGAGGCCCCCGACTGTCATAAACTAAGATTATGTTGCATAAGCTCAGGCCTTCTATTGTTGTTGTTGCTGATGTTATTGTTGGTACTACTCTTACGGAATGTGAGTGAGTGTGTGCGCCCATTGAATTTTAAAACATTTTGTTCTTTCGGTGTTTGGAACTCTGCCGGCACAAGTTGTCGATAATTACATTTTGGTCGGCCTTTGTGGGTGGCCCGGGCCACTCGTAATTGATGCGTGTGCGACATTTGTACGGACCAATTAAGTTTGCGATGTTGATATTTTGTTATTGTTATTGTATAATGCCAGTCATATGTTTAGCAAATGTCTCTATCGTGTCGATACTCGTAAAGGGGCCAATTAAAATTGCAGTCGTTAATTATGACAGCAAAGAATAGGGCCAACGAATAGGGCCAATTTTAGATTGGTAATTTAAGGTCTGTACCAAAGTTTCCTTTCTCAACTAAATCAAGTATCACACACACACACACCCACACAGCCAGGCGCATAATCAATGGAAGAAGTGAAAAGTACTGGGTAATAGTTTGACTTGCTGCTTCATTAAATTTAATTTATAAACTTGCCGTAAGCAGTAAATCATTGCGCAGCATTTGGAAGACTCGGGCCACAGCGACTTGGATGCGACAAAAGAAATTGCATAAAATGGCGTCCAGTGGCCAAAATGGCTGGCCATAAACATCATTGCTGTGGCGCTGGCGGTTCTTGCTGCTGTTCTTGGCCATAATTTGCAAAATAAAACGAATATTTGCGCCAAAGCCTCAGCCAACACACACAGCAAATGGCCAAACAGGACGATAAAAAAGAAATTACAAGAAAACACAACAAAAAACAGCCAACTAAATTGTCGAATATTGAATGCCCTTACAGACACTTTCTTATTTATGTCAATACTTGGTCACAAATGTTGAATTTGCATCTCATTATCGGGCGATTGCTTTTATCTGAGCTGCATAATATATAAGTCTGACGTTGATAAGTAAGGTAAATGCAACACAACAAATCTGGTATTTGATAAGCCTTATAAGAATATCCATAAGGCTGATAAATGCCCTATCTGAAGCTAGCATGAAAGCGCCCATTCGTTTTTTTTTCTACTCTAGTAGTTTATATTATAATCTCCGACCCTATAAGGCATATATATTCTAGCTGGTATAAACAGCCGATTTGATATAGCCATGTCTGTCTGTCTGTTTGTTTTTATGCGAACTTGTGGCATCAACTTTACATAAACCCTTATATCTGTTGTACGCAGCACATATGCTTAAGTCGACCGGATCAGACCACTGCAGCATACACACATATAGTTGCCATAGAAACAATATGTGCTTGTTTCAACAATTTTTTTATATTTAATTTCACTATTTTGCTTACATATATGCAAAATCCGATCAATATCGGGTGACTATATCATATAGTTGCCATAGAAACGATTAAACAAAATCTAAGTTCTTGTATGAACATTTTTTTAAAGAGATTTCGTATATATATATATATATATATATATATATATATATCAAGATCGCACTACTTAATTAACTAGCTCTACATAAAGAATGGGTCGAAAAGTTTACGAATGCAAAATATTCTGTTTACCAAGATATTTTTATCAAGCTCATCAGTTACAAGCCTCGCTATTCTCACATATCTGCAAGGTCGAAAGGGTATTAAATCTTCGGCGTAACGAATATATCCTCACCTTCAAAAGCGTAAAAATGGAATTCTCCTTAGACTTATAAATCGTACTTTCAGAGCTTTTCTTATTTATGAGCAACGTTTTCTGAACTGTGTTCGTGCCTCTCTATATCGTTGCCTCTCTTGCACTTTTAATGATTATAAGGAAAAGCTTTAAGAAAATTCCGTTGAAAAATAATTGATTTGAATTTTACTACTCAGAAAAGAACGCAAACATTATTCATTCAAAATGCTGAGATATTTAAAAAAATAAGTGTGCCACTTGGGCACCACAAAAAAATATTCAAAGGAGCCGCAAACTTATAAAGATAGTTTGATTTCAGTACAAAAATTCACATTTGCTAAGTTTCCAGAAATTAAGATGCTAGTTTACCTAGAAACAGATGCTGGAAAATACCGAAAGCTACAGACAGCTATCGACAGAAAGTCACAGCAACGACTTTCAATGCTTTCCACAAGTCGTGATAAATGTATTCCCGTTGTCATGGGGGCAAAAGGAAACGGTGCCTTAAAAAACACAAAATATGTAAGCTATTGTTGTTGTAAGTAGTTGTTGTAGCTGTCGTTCGCCATGTTGTTGGTTTTCCTTTTTGCGAAAAGCATTTCCGTTTTGGCGCTCAAATGTATGCCACACTCTTGTGTATGTATTGGTGACAGTGGCCTGTCAGCCTATTTATGTCAGTGCGTCTTGAAGCTAGGACAATTTAATGTGCTTACGACAATTCAAACAACTTGCTCCCGCCGCCCTTACCTGAGAAATTTAACGTTTGCGATGCCCGTTGTGCTTTTGACGGCCGCGTGTCGAGTGGTTTTTGTGCAAGTTGACTTTCGACTCACTTCTGAGTTTAACACAGAGCTCGAAATGTTTGTGTGCGTATGTGCACACAAACACACTTGGCTGAAAAGGTCCACAAGACCTTTTTAATTAAGTTACTGCAGTGCGACTATGCAGGCGACAACTTGGCTGCCGAGATAAAGTTGCAAGTTTTCTATTTGGGCGGCGTAGCCAAAATCTGACGCAAAACTTGGCAGTCACACGCACGACACGCGCACACACACACACACGCACACAACAACCACATACACACTATACTATATTCATACACGCGCACACATACATCTCAGCTATATGCTTGCCAGCAACGTGTTTTCCTGCTGCATACTTTTGTGCGCTAGCCAAAATGCAGCGCGGCCATCGTATGTGAAAATAATATGGAAAAACTGAAAAACTTTTATCGCATGAGCAGCTGTGTATGCCATCAATGTGTGTGTGTGTTGTGTGGGTAGTTGCGTTTTTGCATGTTAATGTAAACATTTCTCAATGCTGCAAACGTGCAACGTGTAGGTGTATCATCTACGGGCTCTCTAGCTCACTCTCTCTCCCTTTCTCTCTCTCTCTCTCTTTGATTCATACTCTCTCTTTCGATCTCTGTTTGTCTCCCTCTATATATGTGCTTGGATGTGTGTGTCCCACCAGCGTTGGGGCAATTATTTGAACTGTGCTTAAACTTTTGCATTGTAAGCGAGTCAAGAATATCACCGCCGAACATTTCAGATGCAGTTCTTAAATGGCCCGGTCTTAAATACTTGCATTGCCACAACTAACAATTAAAGCCAACAGGGCTATTCAACTAGCTTAAATATGAGAGCAGCTGAGCTTTCAATGATTCGAAACTATATTTGGTTAAAAACGAAAGACGTTAAGGTATCCAAAAAGTGTCATATTCTTTATCAGCATATGCTAACAATTAACAATATCCAAGACTTAGTTATCAATAAAATAAGCTCCACAGATGTCACTTCAGCTTCGTGTATCACTCGACTATATACTTATCGGAGTCAGAAATGTTTCCATCTACCCAGCTTTTACCTGAATATATTCATCAAAAAGTTGTATATAGATATTAAGCCCAGTATTAAAAGCAAAAGTGTCGCCTAAATCAGTTTTGTCCCTTGTTTAAAAGACTTTTATATATATATACTTTTCCTAAATTTAAGACTAAATTAAAGACATTTTTAATGTACATCTTTTCCCAAATATATCTGCTTGAATTTCAGACATTTTGGTTACAACGGCAACGAAAACTTAAAAGGCTTGGAACTAAGCAAGGAGACGGCATGTACCTTAGTTGATGGAGCCTCATAATCACATGCAAGGCAGCAATAATATATATAAATACATTTTTGTTGGTTTATCCAGTTTAAAAATGACCCAACACTTAACTCAACCAAAGTAGTCAAGACATTTGTGCACATTTAATGTAGACCTAAGTGCCCGGGCTTGTGGCAGGCTGGACAGCAATAGGATACAATTTCATGTTCCAATCAAATAGGAACTGCAAATGTCATTACTATAACCATAACCATTAGGGTCGCTAAAAACTTTGCTTATTTGGCTACATTGGAAGGCATCCAGCGAACTATCAACATCAATTTGAGACAAATGCACACCGGAAGTGCCACAAGAGTAGATGATGCCCTGACAGCCGTGGAACTAAGCATCTTGGCTTGGCTGCATTTCGGGTCTGGCGCCACCTAGCGACGGCCGTGTGAATTATGTTAAGTGGCAGGGCCGTCGCCTGCAGGCGCCACCAAACAGCCTGTGTGTGCGTCTAAAATTTATTTATTTGCTGGAAATAGCCGCACAAAATGCGCCTGAAAGTAGGCAACGGCGGATGACAAAGCCGCTTGACCTTAGACACGAGAGCGACGAGTGCCTCGAGACACTTGTGCCGACGGAGGAGCAGCATCGGCTGGAGGCAAAGGTGTGTGGGAGGGACTATTTTCTTTGCAAAAAATTCGTTAAAGTGACACACTGACACGCCCCCTGCACTCGGCACCAGGCACTCAGTACTCGGGTGGGCTCGTGTTCATAATGATGCGTCGCTGTCTCTTTGGTTTTTGGTCCTGTGTCCTTTTTCGCAACAGCAGCAATTTTCAATGTTGTGCGCGGAATTGTTGACAAAGTTCGCCTCAAGGCAAACAACTGCCGGATGGTATTGCTCGCTCAGGCCTGACGCGGTGCGTCTCAGTTTCAAGGCAGCCAACGCCTTAAGTTGACTACATAAAAATGAAATTACACAAGAAATTAAATAAGCGCAAATAAGTGCGCAAAAATATTTGGCAATAAAAACTGCGACATTGTTGTGACACTTAAGCGGACAAACAGGCACGGCGCCAACGAGAATTGCAGAGAAAGGCGAGAGAGAGAGAGAAAAAGAGAGAGCGAATTTAAAAGAGTAAACAAATGTTCAAGCAAAACAATAAATTAAATTCAAACAAGCGACGTTCAAAGGCGAAGGCGACTCTCAGTGGCCCCACAAGTGAGGCTCAAGCTCGGACCCAAGCCCGGACTACTCAAGTGGCTGCACTCAGACTCCAAAGGCCCCAAGGAGCACTCACGATAAACAGACAGAAGTGCAGCGGGGCGCCACAGCCCCCAATTCATGCACTGTGACGCATTGCACATATCACAACACTGAGAACAATTTCGCAGTATGTATAGAGCATACGATTATGTTTCAACTAATTGTAAATGCAATGCACACAACTGTGTGCATATATAAATACAATTACCTGATTGAAAAACAATGCCAGCCACAAAAGCAGCAGCTGCCAAGGTAGCCTCAAACGTGCCAAGCAATAAAAACAATTTACTCACTTCCTCTCTCGCCCTTGGTCCCTTTTTATCTATCTCGCTCAGAGCTCATTTCATATTTATAAGCTGACAATTGATATTATTTTTTTTTTTGTGATTTGGGGCAATTATTTTCAGTGCCAAAAACAGCATATCCCTTCGCAATAACACAACAACGAGAAATAAGTGTAATAAGTAAATGGCATTCTGGGCAGACAGGAGATTAGTTGCGTTCGGTTCTACCAGCTAATCCAGATTATTTGGTTATCGATCAAGGCAACAAAACTGCTAATGAGAACGTATAACAACTAATTTATTTACTTGTGCTAATCTGGTTTTTCATTCGATGCGAATACGGTCCAACCTATTTGCCACAATGTCGTTATACAACGATTTGTATCTCGATGCTGGCAAAAGGTCTTTTGATTTCTTCTTTTCGCATATTGTACCCTCCCCTGAGAAATGATGACAATAAAATTTGGCAAATGGATTTTAGTGGCTATTTTGGGTAGATGTTTCATACCTTCGGGTACAACAGCAGACCCACGCACAGTCGCAGAGCTTGTCTGAAAGTTTTTGCGTTTTGCCAGTCAATTTAAAATGCAATTTAAGTGCGCTAGCGATGGCAACTGCTGCGCTGACAACGACAGTGGGGCCAAAGTGGAACTAAATCGATGGATACACATAGATATACCATACATATATATATATATATATATATATGTATAGATACATATGCATATGCATTGGCGCCTACACACATTCCGGCAGTTAGAGACTCGTTCGGCTCGGCTTACGCACATAAATATTGCACATGAACTGGCATCGAGCTGCCCCAGCTGCGAAATCCTTGAGTCTTCACTTTGCAACTTTGGCACTGTTGAACATTCTGTCGCATGTTTGCAAAACAATTTAACAAAAATTGACACAACTCGTCCGTAGAGAGAATGCCGTTGGCTAACAGTTTGACTTTCGCAATCCATTGTGGGTGGGCTGTGGGGGCGGCCTGGTCACGCCCACAGCCCCAGTCACGACAACGCTGTGGCAAATTGCATTTGCCTGCAAATTGTTGTACATGCTCGTCGCAGTAAAAAACATGATAAAATGTCGCCCAAAATTTGCGCACTTAAAAAGATTTGTAGCCAACTACAGAAAAAAGAAATGATAAAAAAGCGTTCACAAGCACAAACTATTAAATTAAATGCTTAAAAAACAATTGTGCGTGAGAATTTATATGCAAAGCAACTGAAAAAATTGTATAAAATGCACAGCGAAAAAAAATGTTATTTAATGGCACACAGTTTGTACAGGAGGCAATAAAAGCGCCAGGGAAACAAAATAAAACTATTCATAATAAACAAATGCTTAGAGGTCAAATTTTGCCCTACCATACTAAATATCCATGGCATAAATACAAAATCAACTTCTAATGGTTGCATGCTTTCAATGTAATTTTAAAGTTTTGAACAAACAAATGTTAGTAGAAAAGCGCATTTACTCATTGCTGCTCCACAAATCCAATTAGCATATGTTAGTTAAGGCAAACTTTCAATTGGTTTTAAAGATAATAAATAAAAATTTTAAACTTTGTGAAATATGTGAACAACATATCTGAAGTTTTTCATACATTTAGATATTGGAAATTGAAGACAGTTTTCAGATTGGAATTGATTGAAATTCTTTAAATAGTTCGCATTTTGATACAAACACAACACACACCGTTCGCCCTTTAGCAACCAAATTCATTGCCACCATGCTTATACATATCGAATTAATTAAATTAACAAAAGCAACAGGCAAAGTTCGTCTAAAGTTCAATAATGCCAGTCAGCCAGCCAGCTTGTCATGAGGCCGCGCCATCGTAGCAGGGCTTCGGCACGCGTTCACTGTAAACAACAGCAAACAAATTCAAATCCAGCCACAACGCTCCCAACATAAACATAATCCAATGTAAGTTCAATACACCCCTGGATACACTCTTGTACACCGTCCGATCCAGCCTCAATATATATGCGACGGCACAAAAAGTGTTTTGTGTAAACACTTTGAGATGGTGAAAAAACGCAGATAAATTGAAATTGAAACAAAATGTGAGTGAATTGTGCTGAATTCAGTGTGCGCTTGCTACCCAGTCGAATGGCATCGGTACTCAAAAGAGTGTTGCCTACATTCCGGAGAGCTCGGGCGAGGGGTGAGGCGGGTAGCGGGCGAGAAGGGTGCTCGGGCGGACGTGGCGTATGCGCAATCAATCATGAACGAATTCAATTTCGACAAAGCGCAGAGCGCTTCCTGTGTGTGTGTGTGTGTGTGTGTGTGTGTGTGCGTGTGCGTGTGTGTGTGTGTGTGTGTGTGTGTGTTTGCCTTGATGGACTGGACCGGGGCATGCCAATTGCGTTGCTCGCCCTTGGCTTTGGGCCATCTGCTTGGCTAACCTAACAGGTCCTGGTATCGACTTCTTGTCTATTGGCATCTGCTACGCACTAATAACGCTCATTAAAATTGACAAATCATGCAGAAAATTTGTAAATTCCAATTATAAACATGCTTCCGTAATGCTAATGACAACAACTAAGGCAATTACCCTATAGTCTCCGGACGAGCCACAACGCATTTATCTCTCTTTTGAATGATAATGATATTAATAATAACATTATAGATTATTGTTATCTATCAATATTATTATGATTATTATTATTATATAATATAAAAGTATTAGTATGATTATATTATATATTCAAATAAAACAATTTTACTTAAAATCAAAGTTAAGTGCTGTGAAACAAAGACTTATTTCGCATGGCTGTTACAAATACAGGGCTTGAAACTTTTAAGTATTCCACTTTTATACACAAAACATTCTTTATCTTTTCCTTAGCTTCTTCTTAACTTTTCCACCAGTTAGATCTTGGTCCACAGCTCAAATCATTTTACGCAAGTCTCTCCACTCCTCGAAATTATTGGCATCCCCTTTGCCCATTTTGCGTCTCCTGTTCGCCTTCATCTTCTACAGCTTTTTGCTGTCCATTTAACCTAATAGCTTTTCATTGTATTACTTTTGCATTGCTGCCTCTTTTCCTTATGTCAGCTTGAATTTAAATTTATACACGCTTTCTGAATTTGAAAATTTCCAGTCAGCATTAAGACTCGGCTGATGCTTGAGCTGATGCGTGCGCCTCAATTGATGCGATTGGGCTTTAATTACTATTATTTTGAATAGAATAAAACTCAGCCTCATGTTTGTTGTTTATTTTGGTGTGTGGATAAAGCAGCCGGCCTTAATTTAAAGCCAATCATATGACGGGCAAATTTACCCAAAAATCTATATGAACCAAAAGCCATTTGGACGCGTGACTGCAATATTTAAGCACGGCCACAACAAATTCAGCAGCATAATTGATATTATCCAGCGAATTATATAATATTGTGCTGCATTTTAAATGATGAAAATAGTTATTGTTATTCAAATGGCAGATGGATTTTTAATTGACTGTAGATAGCTCAAATGGCTCGATTAAATTTTAAAGATTTAGTTGCGTAACATAAATAACTAAAACATTCCAATATTTTCTGGAATTACTGTTAAGTTATTAACTATAAATATGCCATTTATTAGCCATTAATTAATGTTAAATATTAATAAATATTATTTATTGCTTAATTGAAATTCATCAATCCAAGCAGCAATTTCTGTTTCCCATATTCATATTCTTTTTTATACCCTGAACCCATTCAAAATGGGTATAAGGGTATATTGTATTTGTGCAAAATCCAAATGTATGTAACAGGCAGAAGGAAGCATCTCCGAACCCATAAAGTATTCTTGATCAGCACCAAAAGCCGAGTCGATCTAGCCCTGTCCGTCTGTCCGTATGTATCAACGCAAGGATCTCAGAACCTATAAGAGCTAGAGAAATTTTAGATGTAGATGCTCCTAGTGCCTGGGCAGATCGAGTTTGTTTCCGATAATCGATAACGTACTCCGTTTCCAAGCAATCGATATAAATCGATATCGATATCCTGTTTTTTGGGAAATTTTGGTAAACAATAAGAGCTAGAGAAATAAAATAGAATATTTATATGCATTTGATGTTGGAAGAAGAGGGTTCAGGGTATCCCCTAGTCGGGAGCTCCCGACTAGAACCTCTTACTTGTTTTATCTAATTTTAGGCTTTTTTTTCCCTTAAATTCTTTAAATAGTCGTTGCGCCTTTTAGACCACATTATGGCAACAAGGCGGCCCTTTTCACACCTATCCGGCAATTAATTTGGGTCCAACACTGGAACGGCTAAGCGCTTCTGGCGCCAACTGGCAAATGCTATAAAATCAATGCCACATGTTAAATATCGTGGGAAATATACAAATACAAATGCGGCACGCACAAAGCGAGGGCCCAGCAAATTTGCACAGCGCGATACATAATGAACATTGTCGCTGTTGTTGTTGTTGTTGTTGTTGTTGGGTCATAAAATGGCAAAAATACTTGGGCAACACACAAAAGCCGTTGGCGATGACGAAAAGTCAACTTTGTTGTTGTTGCCAACGCTTGTGCCATAAAGTATGCAATATTTATTTTGTATAAAACGTGTGTAAGGCATTATAGCCTAAGGAATAAGTGCACGACTAACAGATACCCTGTACGAATCGGTAGACAAACAGTTCTTAACCAACTTCTGATCCTCTAAATTTATACAATGCCCTGATGTATGACTTTTCCAATTACAAATATTTGCTGTCCGTTCATCTGTTAATGATATATGAGAAACGGCTTTGGATGATGGCACGTAAAAGTACACGGCATTATGATACCCTATTCACTTTGTTTCAGGCACGTGGTATGCAAACAATGGCGACAACAAAAGGGACTGCCATTAAAAGCGAAAAAAAAAAAGAAAACAAATGAGCAGCGAAAAGAGTGTGCCTGAAGGATAAGTGCACATAAATACAACAATTTGCCAGCGTTTCAAGCTGAACGAACTTCTGATTTTGGGCTTTTAGTTTTTGGCTCCTGTTTCTGGCGACTGCCTCTTCGCGCAGTCAAAACAATAATTAAAATATTTATGAGCTACCCAGCAGCAGTCGCAACTAAACAATAGCATCTGCCATGGAAGACCTGTAACAGTTGTGAATACCAAAACTGACAGCGGTTTATTATTATTTTTTTTAGCCGAACCCATTGAAAATGTCAACTCAGGCAACATGAATTTGCTGGCAACATGAGTTTGCAGCTGCCGTCTGAGAAGCCTCCGAGCCCGTAAAGTAGATATTATTATCAGGAATACGATGCTATTCAATGTCCGACTGTGTCTCCATCTCAGAAACTACAGAAGCCAGAGACTTAAAATCAACTTCAAGACTTACAATTTTTTCCCTTTTCAATAAAATCGATACAAACCAATGCTCTGACTTCGCTTCGCTGATAAGAGCTAGACAAACTAGCTAGGCAAATATGTTATACAAATAAGAAGTGTTTCTCTTTTTAGAAAACCTCCCCCAAAATTAGAAAAGTCTCATTATTTCAAAAGCCTTGCGATTTGGAATACACATGCCTTTTGATATCATCTGTATGATTAACCAAATATTTCAAAAAGATCGGACTATAGATACCGATGCTATGCAATAAAATATTCCCCAATGTGTAAAGGAACGCAAAAGAAGCATATTCGCAGCTTATATTTATATTTACATGCGATATTTATTTTTGATACCCTCCGCATTTTCAAAATATTGACTGTGCATGGGTCTGCAGCGTTTTAAGCTAGAAACGAAAAATAATTGGTGAATAGTTTCACATATTAAGAATTTCTTTCCTCCTATGATCATAGACGTCTTTAATTAGTTGGGTTCCCGAGGCAATACCTCAGAATTGAATCGCATAGGTCAAATGTAGCCAAATCTAGTTTCAGCTAACTTCCAGGTGCAATTCCAGCATGTGTAGACTTTCTCTGGATGACCAAGCTAGAAAACTTTCACAAACTCAAATGCGTTTTTTTCTGGGTATTTGGCTTTCTGCAAAATGCACTGACCCATGCAAAATGTCAAGCTCCGTTTGCTGATGCTGTTTTAATGAAGTCGCGCGCTATTTTAACGTTAATTAGCTCTGACCCAGGGCTCGCGAAAAATTCACCAAAATTTTAATATAATTACTTTGGAATGACACGGCCCGGCCCGGCCCGGCCCGATCCGGGTATTCATTTTATAAATGTTATTATTTCAGCTTACTGTGTAAATAATTTATTATTTAAAGCTTGCAATTGTTTTTGTTGTTGTTTATCAGTTGGCCTCACAGGTGAATGGATCTGCGATGTCTTTTCATGCGAATCGATGTTTCAAGTTCATTAATACGTGCCAACAGCAACAACAACAACAACAACAACAACAACACATACGATTTTATAATGCTCTCGGACAATCAACGGAGTGTGAGGGCGAGAAGGGCAACTGGGCATTGAGGCGTGTAATTAGTTGCACAAAAATATTGACTGCTCTTAAAAGTACCTTTAATGTGGACTCTTTACCGTTATTGTCATGACCTTGACCACAAACAAAAAGTATATTTTAAGTGAAAGCCAAAAAATAAAACTTTTAAAACCGTTCACGCTGCGTAAATGTTCTGCAAAGGTAATTTGAAAGTTTATTTGCCAATTTCTTTAAAAAACAAGATTTAAAAGAAACAATTTTAATAGTTAAACGACAAAGAAAGGCTATCTTCGGCACGCCGAAGATCTAATACCCTTGCAGACACAACCTTTTCATAATGCTTATAGTGCTTTGCCCGTATCTAAGAAGCACAGGTAAAATAGTTAATGCCGAGTTTGGTCAAGATATCTTGATAGAAGGGTTTTAATCAAAAACCTAGTTTTCGACCGATCGTTCCTATGGCAGATATATGATATAGTAGTCTGATGTAAATAAAACTTGCAAAAATGAAGGGAGCATAGTGAAATCTTTAATCAAAATATCTTGAATGACAAAAGAGTTTTCCACCGATCGTTCCTATGGCAGCTATATGATATAGTGGTTCGATCCAGCTGGTTTTGACATATGTGCTGCGTGCAACAGAGAGGGACTTCTGCAAAGTTTCATTAAGATAGCTTTAAAACTGAGGGACTAGTTCGCATAGAAACAGACAGACGGACAGACAGACAGACGGACATGGCTATATCGACTGCGCTGTTGATGCTGATCAAGAATATATATACTTTATGGGGTCGGAGATGTCTCCTTCTATGCGTTACACATTTCACGACAAAATTATAATACCCTCTGCAAGGGTATTATAATATATTTAGTATAGTTAATATAGTATCATTAATTTTAAATAGGATTAACTGCAATGCGGAAACTGATTAACAGTGGAACGATATCAAAAATGATGACCTGAGATATAATCAGATTTAAACAGCGATTGTTTGAAGATTAAAACTGAGATAAATTAAGAAAAATAAGTTGAACTCTTTTAATCTTTGCCATTCAAAAATGTTGAAACTCATAGTTGAAGAGTGTTTTTTACCTTGTTCTTAATTTGCCTTGCATTGAATGTATGCCTCTGCATTTTTGCCTGTTAATCAGAAAAAGCTGCCACAGTTGGATGAACTTTTGAAAATATCTTTCTACGCATAAATGTTTGTTTGGAAATTTTGGTGAAATTGACAATTAATGGGCTCTTATTGATGTCAGGCACTTATTCTGGGGCCTGCCAATATGTTTTCTCATCATTTGATTGCTATATTGCCATTTGTCAATATCAACAGAGCCACATAATTCAATTTGCACAGCGGGGTGATCATTGAATACGGGTTAAATTCAATTGAATCACTTGAATCACTGGCCGCCCAATCATAAATTAAAATCAGGCCAATTATGCAGAACGTAACAGAAATTCATGCTGAAAGCTGCTGCAATTTATCGCATGACGCTGGCGTTGACAATGCCACAATGATTGATCTTCAGATCGCCAGCCGTGAGACTCAGTGCGACTCAGTGGGACTCATTGAGCCAAAGGTGCACGCCACATGCGAGTGCCACAGCCACAGCCACAGCCATGTGCCGCCGGCTCGGGTGCCGCTGGATCAATTAAATTGACCGTGCTGACGTCGCCGGCCCCACAGCTGTGCACACGTATGTGCTTATACAGTCAAGTGTGCTGCCAATAACAATAGACCTGATGATGATGCTCAGTGTGGGAGCTTCCAGCTCGGCGTCTGGTGCGACTCTCTCAAAGAAAGTGCCGCGTAATTGATGCGTGTGTCGCGTGTTTCGCCTCTTTTTTTTTGTTGTTGTGTGCATCGTGTGCTGCCTCCGAAGGTCAGTGCGATGTCAATTGAGTGGTCAGTGGCCAGCTGCGCGTCTGTGTAGGCATAGGTGAAACCGCAGCATCAACCAAATAAAGTGCCAAGCGCAGCGGCCGCTGTGCAAGCTGTATTAAATTATGTTGACGCAGTTTGCCCACCAAGGAATACGCTGATGTGGAACGCAGGCGCAGAGCGCGCTTGCCAATTCAAGGACATGCACATGGACGTGGGCACAGCTTGCTGCAGCCCAAAAATAGCGTCAGCGACTAACGCAGCAAAGTATGCAATAGAAAATAGTTGCAGCCACCAACAGCACCGGCACAGAAATGAAATGCAATTTTAATTTCATTGCATTGCAATTTTGCATTCCACTAATTTGTTTTCGTTACTGTTTTAAGTCCCCTTTGACAGTGTGTGTGTGTGTGTGTGTATAAGTGTGTGTCTGTTGAGATTTTTAGCACTTGCGTTTTCAAAGTTATTTTAGTTTCCGCCTGCCATCACATCTGAGCCATTAAAATGCATTAGGCGTGCAATTAGTGCAATAGTCGAATCAACCCTATATCAGTATTATAGTAGATTATATAGTATATAGTAGAAGTATGTTTAAGGCTCGCACTGAGATACTTATTAAAATTGTAAATAACTGTGAAGATATCAAAATCCAACATTAATTGAGATAAACTTAACTTAAAAATTTAACGTGCCTCTTTCGAATTTGTCTGATTCATGCATTTTATATATCATATACATCAGGTTTATATCAATATGTGCATAAGAAAATATATTACGTAAGCAAAAAGTATCGCGAATTTGGATAGTTTGGTCAAGATATCCTGGAAAACAAAAACTGAAGCTGACATGCTTACGACCTTATCAAGTTGGCTTAAAATTTAAAAAATAAGCTTACATAAAACCAGAGTTATGGGCAAAGCCATATGAATTCAGTTTCAGGTCTTAAAGTATCTATAAGATCGAAGATATATTCTTCAATGCATTTTACAATAATGGCATAACTTCGGTCCTTACTGTCCGATCTTTATAAAATGTTCGTAAATTGCATGTAAACAAAATTTGGGGGGGGACTCCCAAAATGAAATCTTTCCGTTCTGTAAATATCATACCAGAACCTATAAACCAAAAATGTGGCGTTTCTTAGTCTGAATCTTCTTAGAATCAATATTAATTGATTCTTCTCATGCTATTGTATAACATACTCCAATGTAGATCACAATTAAGTGTGAGCTTAAGACAAGAATTTAAATGTGTGTAAATGCATTCATATATTATTAAACAACATTATGTAACTTTGATGTATTCCCAAGCAAACTCGACTGAGGAAATGTTAATTCAAGTTAATAATGATAACAGTCTTACTAATTGGTGAGGATAAGCTAAAATAAGTATTTGACTTGCGGCGGAATCTATGGGCAGCCAGTGCCGAAGAGCTTACCCCAGTTGGCCAAAAACGCAGACGTCGTAATCCCAAAGCAAGCGTGGAAATTTCATTTAACTACCGCAGCTTTGGGCCCATTGCCGGAAGTCTCTAATAGTGCACATTAAATTTTAATTTTAATGCTCACGAGTTGGGCTGCTGGGAAGTGGACGATTTCCTGGCGCAGGTGCAAAACTTTTCATGCACAGCGTAAAGGGGCCAAAAAAGAAATGAAAACAGGAATGTCGAAAGAACAAATGGATAAACTGCCTGAGAAAGCTGCGAAAATCGCGCAACTTGCGCTTGGTAATTATGCGCTTATCTTTGTTGCCCCATTACCATGCCCCCGCAGTCCTTTCCAGGGCTAATTTCGCATTTCACATGCAAATAGTCGAGTTGTCTAGCTTGAAAATGCGTTCGATTGTTTCGCACCGAATGCGAATAAAAAGCGAAACAACAAAGCGAATGCAAAACTTTAAGACAAAAATCTCATTAAAAGTTTTTGGCTCTTGGCATTTCTTGGCCGGAATCTTGACTGCGCCCCGCAATTATTTGGCATAATCAGCCCTATCACAGACGGCGGCCGGCTGGCTATGCAGGTGCCTGCATGTCCTGGCGTAGGACCAGGAGTTTGGCTTTAACGAGGGTTGCTCAGCGCCATTCATGCGTGCCTGAGATCGAGCAAATTATCCTGCCTATAATTGGTGGCCAGCAGCCAGACGGCCAACGAGTCTCGTGCCACACGCGAAACAGCTGCGACTGAGACGGGGATGGGGACGGGGACGGGGACGGGAACGGGGACGGGGGTGGAATTGGTAGTGAAACTGAAAGTTTAAAACTTCAGTGGAATCGAGGAATGCACATTCTGAGCAGTCGGCGCACATTCTGTTCTGGGTGCACATGCCCCTGACATTTAACGACAATAGCTGCAACAACAACGGGAGCCAATGCCAAAGCTGTGCCTGTAACGTTCGATGATTGGCTACAGCAGCTGCAGGGGAAATGTGTGCTGGCTCTCAAAAATTGTTGCTGTTTTGGTAAAGGACATTCGTGAAAGATTCAGATTTAATATTGATATTGATATTGTAATTGATACAGCATCGAATCGTACCTGGGACTCACCTTTGACTCTACATTTGTTGTCGTTTCAGCTGTCCGGGTTTGTTGCAAATGAAGAGACCTCAGCTTAGTCTGAACATAAACAAAAACACGTTTCTTCGCATTTCTTATAGTTACTTATAATAATGTTGTTGCCGTTGTGCTTGTTATTGTTGTTGTCATTTGCGTTATTGCACATAGCTTGCATGACTATGCAAAAAAAGACAAATCAATCAGCGAAATGCTAGATTATACACGCACTTTTTTGTGGAAACACAGTTTGTGGCTTGATTGCAAAATCCTTAAAGTGAAACGTAGGACTGTTGCAATATTTAATTTATTTTTCACAAAATGTATTTCCAATATCAATTCTGTTGCAGCGATTGGCACTCGGTGCGCTTCAGCTCGTCGTGTCTAGCGTTTGCAGAGTCTGTCGCCCAACTGAGCGCTCGCTGGCGCTGTCAAGCGCTCAAAGCCTAAAAACTGTAAAAAAAGCGAAACGCTAATAAGCACGCCAGCCTCTCGCTACGTGTGTGTGTCTGTGTGTGTGAGAACGAATTTGTATTGCCAGGACTGCACATGGCCTGAAGCAATAGCAGCAAAAACGAATGGAAACCACGTGAACAGCCAGCGTAGCGACGACTACGCGTCAGCTGAGCCAGACATAGCGAGAGTCAACGAAGGTGAGAGAGAGACAGCGACAACGAGAGAGCGAGCGCAATTATGGACGCGCTCTCACGATGCCGCTCTCAAAGCTTCAAATCTCACTGCCTCTGCCCTCTACCTTTACGTCTCTCCCTCTCTCTCCCTCTCTTCCTGTCTTTCTGCCTCTTGTTTTCTTTGACACATGCAGCCAAACTGACGGCATTTGTCTGCGTGAGTCACCATCACCTGATGGGTGTGTGTGTGTGTGTATGTGTGTGTATGTGGGAGCGTGTGCTAGGCTTTGCTTTTGGTTGTTGTGCACTTTTATTGTTGTTTTTGTATTGCAAAAAGCCGGTTTGAAGTTGCGACTGTTGTTGTGGAAGCGTTTTGCAGGAGCTCCCATGGGAAGCAAGGAGGAGAGAGTGAAATAAAGAGAGAGCGAGAGAGTGAGAGAAAGGAAATTTAAGAAGGAGCTGTTAGAAAGAGAGCGAAAACATTGAGTCGCCTAAGCCACACGCATACACACACATACAAAGGTAGCAGCTACTGCTGTCCTAAAGGGTTCGTAATCGAAAGAATTGACGCTTAGGCAGGTGGGCTTATAAATGATAGATGAGCGGATAGACAGTTGATGGCCTAATATAGGACCACGGATATAAACAAAGGGTTTAATAAGGATGAAATCGTTTTTTGTTAAAATAGGTCCAAATGACACAATAAACTGATTGCAATAGTGCCAAAAATGAAATATTTAACTGCATAATTGGAGAGTATAAGATGGAATCTATGATCTATGATTCTCAAATTCAATTATAGATGTATGCAGATGCAGATCCCTGAGAGTTGAGTTGATAAATCTGTAGATATGTATCCCTTTGAGGCTGGCATACAAATTACAAATTACATTCGATTCAAATCAAGCTTTTTTATCTAACCTTACCAACAAACAAATATCTACGTTAAATATATACATAATATATAATTAATGACTAAATAAAATGAATATAAAAATTAAAAATCGCATACAAGCTGTGCATGGTCCATAGTTACGTTCAAGCATCCTCAGAGTCCTTAAGCCAACAGACACCGCGGCGTCTTCTCTCCGAGAGGCACATTGTTCTCCCTACCTCTTAACCTCTTGCTCTCTATGGTAGCCAAAAGGACGCCGTCGCACACACACACACACACACTCACGCACACACACACAAAGACGGTCAGGCAGCCGACAAAAGACGCTGCCTGCCCCAATGCTCGCGCTCAATGAAAAGCTCGCCAAACTGCGGCGCACAGCTTTCTGCTCAAGTTCTGCTAAAACACATCTGGAAAGCTTTTTTTTTTGAATAGCCAAAGTACAATGGTACAAAAGGCTTATTTAATAAAATATTTAGAAAAAAAGTGAACGTCAAAAATATTCAATCTTGTATTATTTTATATAATCTATATTATCTATATTTAATCTATATTTATATAAGTTCCGAATAATCAATGCTTAAAAGGTTGAATACTTTGATGCTAAAAGAACTCTGAAATTAGCTTGGCTTAAAAATATCTTTTATATGTATATTTCGATGTTCCCGTTTATAAGAGTTCCGGATAATCAATGCTAAAAGGTTGAATACTTTGATACTAAAATAACTCTGAAATTAGCTTGGCTTACAATAATCTCTTATACATATTTATATAATTCGATGTTTCCGTTTAAAAGAGTTCCGGATAATCAATGCTTAAAAGCTTTGATGCTAAAAAGAACTCTGTAATTAGCTAGGCTTGAAATAATCTCTTATATGTGTATTTCGTTTATAAGAGTTCCGGATAATCAATAGGATAATAGTTTTATAAGAACTCCAAAATAAGCTTGGCTTACAATAATCTCTTATACTCTTATACATCTGTTCCATAGTGCACAGTGCCCAATAGTTTCCCACGGGTCTGTCGACCCCCCGTTGGGCTGAAGGCCGTTGTAATAATTTTGTATTAGGAAAGGTTAGTTGTGGTTGGGCGCTGTTTGTGGTGCAGGTGGTGGTGGTGGTGCTGCTGCAGTCGGAAATTTGTAGCAGGCAAAAGCTGCGCTGTGCTTTTCACGAGCAGCAGACCTTGGCAGCATCCCTGCCCAAGTCGCGGCTTGTTGCAACAGTAAAGAAAACTATAAATGAAGCCGTCGCACTTTTCTTTTTTATTTGCTCACCTGTCGCGGTAGCAGTTGAGTGTGTGCTGGGCTGGGGCTCTGTCAAAGTGAAAGCAAGCATCCCTCTGCCACGGCAACTTTCACTTTCAATGTGCGTCGCTCTCGCTAGATAATTGCCGCCTCTTGCTCGGCTTGTATGATTGTTGTCTAAGCTGCAGCTCGCCCAGTTGCAGTTACAGTTGCAGTTGCAGTTGCATTAAAAATTGATTAGCAGACACTTGCCGTGCAGATTCTCAAGTGTTTAGCCTAATTGAGAAACTTTTCGGCTCGGACAAGCAACAACAATAGGGAGAATACTGTGAGGCTTTTTATGTTTTTAACCGAACGAAATGAAGAATATTTTTTTCGAAACGCAAAACCAACTGTTCAAATTAGCGCAAAGTCTATTTTAAGTTGCATGGAACGGAGGCACAAAAATTCTTCAAATTCTTCTCTTTAGCCAAAGTAGAAATTTGTTTTAATTAATAAGTATATAAGCAGCTTTTGTGCTTTAAATTGTAGCTTTAAGTTTTTAAGCCATGAACAATTTAAATCTGTGAATATATGTTTTAATTCCATCGAATATAGAACCAAATCAATGGTTTCCGCAAATGTTAGTCTTGTGCTGAGAATCTTGAAGCAGGAAAATTACCATTTGTCTTATTCACCTTTGATGTGCATTTTCTATAAAAGAGCAGTGGATTTTTCGAAAAACGTATGAAAACAATTTTCACAAACATCTCTGAAAATGTGTTTGAAGCCAACCCAATGATTTCCACAGTTGCGGGTGGAATATTAATTTTCAGGCCAATGGGACGAAACAGAAAACTTGAAGAGGGGCGGATTTAAAGAAAAGGTAGAAACACGTCTCAAATTAGTTTTTACAGGGAAAATGAGGTTGAAGCCGATCGGATGGTGAAGAAATAAGTTGCATACCAGCGTTTTTCGCCATTTTCCCACACTTGCGGGTGGAATATATTTCATGCGTAAAAGGAATTTTCGTTATAAAAAGTTCAAATAAACAAAAAAATGTTAAAGCAGTCTTTCTTGTGCACCACTGTGTGCGCAAGCAGTGCAAATATAAAGCGGTTGTCATTGCAAGCAGTTGTCAGCGCCCTCTAGTGGCTCGCGTTAACAACAAATGTGGGATATTTTATATATTTGCCAACCATTGTGAACCAATCTTGGTTCGAAACCTTGGATGAAACTGATTTTCCTAAGGAAAACATTTTGCCGCCATTTTTTAAAATCGATTCGTCCCTATCTATAATTGCTCTTGCCAAACTGAAGTGGCTGAATATATGAATATGAATATATGTTCATTTGCTTATTTAAAGTAAGTAAAAATCAAGCAACGCACTTTAGCTCTGTGTATATTTAACTGGGACAGAAGTAAAATTCGAATACTTTGCGAACACATCCTAATATTGTGAAACCCCCCTCGGCACACCATGAGAGTGAGGAGTGGATACTGACTCGAAAATGTATGCGAAATAAATTGCAGTCAGAAGCAGAGAAAACTAAAACGCACTCATTTATCATCATTTCGGGGCATGCAATTGCGATATTTTGCTGCCAATTGGCAATTGTTGTGATTGGAGGCAAACAGGCAGTCCACACACACACTCGCACACCATTGATTGCTACACACACACACGCACACACACACACACGCAGACACTCGCAGTTATTCATATGCATGTAAGTGTAATGATTGCTCATGCATAAAGCAAATGGCGCAGTTGTCGAACATTTTCATTGGCAATTGTGCAAACAGTCAAAGATGCAACAGGTGGCTGCCAATTTGCGAGTGGGCGTGCGGGCGTGCGGGCGGATGGGCGTGTGCAAGGAGCAGGCTGCAGTCTGCAGGCAGCAACGTTTTTTGAAGCAGAAAATTGCACAAGTAAAGTGCAAAATTAGGCAGAGTCGCCGCCAACGACTTTGAATCAAAGAAATTTCCAGAGCACAGATAGCCACATACACACACACACATATCAGACACACACACACGCACACATATATACGTTTGTAATTTACTTTTGTTTGTTAATTGTGCAAGCCGAACCGTGGGAATGGGGCATTGGAGCAGCATAGGCAGGACTCGAGTGGTCCTTTTGTTGTGACCATCATTGAGAGAAAGTTACAACTGTTAATTAGTCCAAATATATTGAGAACGTCAAAAGAAACAATAAGGTCTTGCACTTGGAAGAGTTCGTTTAGAGCTAAAGACATTAAACTAAAACTGAAGAGCGTCTAAACAATTTTACATTTTAGTAAATTGTCCAATCAACCCATATCCACATGTATTGTATTCTTCCTTTCAAATGTAAAGACTACACTTCTTGCGAACTCACAAATTATTTATTCATATGTATATTTCATATATGTAATTGGAAATTCTTGCCCATGTTTGCCAATCTTTGAGAACTGTACCTTCAACAGTTCCCAGTTTTTACACTCAAATATTGCTTATTAAGGACTATTTAGAAATTTACTTATAAGTATAAAAAATGTTGAATTGTTCTTTGTTTTATATTGAAGACATGTTTTCCTTTGTTTTATTATGCGCTGGAGTCCATCAGAACCGTCCGATGTCTTCCAAGAGAATCGACTATGAAAATAGAAGGAATATATACAATTATGGAATATATACAATGAAAGGGGATTGAGGACATAATCTAATACTGAAAGGGATTTGCATACTTTATTGATAGGTCGCAGGTGCGTAACCTTTGAAGGTGGATCTCTATGATGGGGTCAGCTAGGACCTTTGAGACTGGCATCTTGGGAGGACTGCCACCTTGCTGCTGTAGCTTGAACTGTTCTTTTTCGCTGTAGCTTCTTTTTATACCCTGAACCCATTAAAAATGGGTATAAGGGTATATTGCATTTGTGCAAAATGCAAATGTATGTAACAGACAGAAGGAAGCATCTCCGACCCCATAAAGTATATATATTCTTGATCCGTCCGTCCGTCCGTATGTATGAACGCAAGAATCTCAGAGCCTATAAGAGCTAGAGACTTGAAATATAGATGTAGATGCTCCTAGTTCCCGCGCAGATCGAGTTTGTTTCTGATAATCGATAACTTTCTCCGTTTCCATGCAATCGATAAAAATCGATATCGATATCCTGTTTTTTGGGCAAGTTTGGTAAATAATAAGAGCTAAAGTCACCAGACTTGACATATAGCTAAATAGAATATATATATGCATTTGATGTTGGAAGAAGAGGGTTCAGGGTATCCCCTAGTCGGGAGCTTCCGACTAGAACCTCTTACTTGTTTTAATATATTAAAGTTTGTTTCATTTTTAATATATATAGACATTATAAACATTTAGCAGTTGTTATTGTAGCACTTACAAATTTATTTATATGCGTATAACCGATTGCAATTATGCAGTTGAATAAAGGAGGAAGCTATGCAAATGTTGATTTCCATTAACCTGCTCTGTTGACTCTGAGCCCAACTGGCAGTTCATAACTTTGTCACTCTTCGGCCGCTCGGTATTCGCATTATTATCAGGTTTCAATAAATATTTGCCAATTGACATGTTAAATAAATGCAACGCGTGTGTTGGTGCCTGCCAAATGGATTTATCAGTTAATGCTGTAAATCGTGAAATCTGTCAGGTCCGGTCCAGTCTATATCATTTGCACATGTACTTTGCATATTTTGCAGAGTTTTTTAATGCGCTTACGGCGCGACGCAAACCAAACATTTACGCAACGCTCTGCCCTACTCTGTTAATTGATATCTATATAGCCAGCATATATACATATGTTATATATATGTATATACATATATATAAATGTTGCAAAACTAACTGTACACATTAATGCAATGAATTTTTAAATTTCTCGCTAGTGACAAACAACAACAACAACAACAACGGCGAAAAGAAGATGTTTGTTTGTTGGTTTTGTATTTATTTTTTTAAAAATTTTTATTATTTGCGTTTTGTTTTTTACTTTTGTTAATTTGCATTTAAATCGTGTTGCTGGCAGTTAATTATATTTTACAGCTAATGGCAAAATGTCAAAATAATTAAAATGCGTATTACATCACAAATGCTGGCCAGCACACCCAGCCCAGGGTCTAGGCTGGGGCTGGAAGGCGCGAATCAAGCGGCAAAGTTCGGTTTATAATTGACAACTGGTTGCCAACTGTCAGCGACGATTAAAGTGTAAATCCGCTTAATTATAAATTAAATATAAATAAAAGCATATGAACAGGGAACTCGTTGAGGCTGCGCAGACCCAAGCCTCCTTTGTCGCCTTGATTCAGTTAGTTAATAATACTGTTCAATTTTATGAGCAATATTTCCATTTAGTTTTGTGTGCCCATTTTAAGCACCATTAAACACCTGAGCTTCAATTTAATTTTCACAAAAACAATCGTTTAAGCTCTCTAATCGACGCGTCGAGTCGTTCACGTTGTCAAATGAAGCGCCTAAAGTTATCCAAAACAATACAAACGCAATTTATTACTAGCACGACGAATGGACGGTACCTTTCGCAATACAAATTTCGCAATTAGCCGCTTGGAACAGCGAATAGCTGTTCGACTCTGAAATACCCTGTAAGACTGTCAATTCGACATGTAATTCAACTAGCTAACAACGCTGTAGGTAAAGTTGTTTTGTTTTTCGCCCGATTTCATAATTCGTCGACTTTGGAGTTCCCTTTGCCCGCTAGCTCTCTGTCTCTCTCTCTCTCTCTCTCTCTCTCTCTCTCTCTCTATATTTCTCTCTCTTTCTCTGTCTCTCTCTCTCTCTCTCTCTCTCTCTCTCTCTATATTTCTCTCTCTCTCTCTGTCTCTCTCTCTCTCTCTCTCTCTCTCTTTCTCTCTCTCTCTCTCTCTCTCTCCAACAAGAGAATATCTATCACCAGCGCATTGCGCCATTGTTAATATAGGGTATTGTTTGAGGCATGCACAAAAATACAATTAGAAATTAAAATCTAATTAAATTAGCAGCCTGACAGAAAATATTGAAAATGGACACATGACTAAATGATTGAATGACTGCGTCACAAACACCAAATGCCAAAGGGGGAAGAAGGCAAGGAGGGCTGACTAATGCACGCTCAATCAGACAGAGGCCAGCGGTAAATGTGCCACGCCTCAATTGAGAATTGAATAGAAGAGCGTATGTATTTTTATGTATGCATGTATCAATGCTAAAATGATTTTAATGCAGGAAGTGAACTGTTTAATATTCACCGACGACTTCTCTTGGGCCAGGCTAACATGCTCCACGCCAAGTCCAGCAGGTTCACTGCCAATGCCCTGTTGTATCCTTGGGATGCGATTCAAGGCCTCACGCTCGTGCTCGTGCTCGTGCTCGTGCGCGTGCTTGTCTCATTAGCATAGTGATATTGATTTTCTGGTTAACCATCAATCAACAGAACGCCATACACAAAATGAGATTGCAATGCAATTGAGGCTTCAAACCGCAGCACACGCCATGCTCGAATGCCTTAAAGCGTCTGCTTGGTATGCAACAATTTATGTGCACACACAGACACACACACTCACGCACACACACGCACACACAGACGCACACTACCATGCGTTGCATAGCAGCCACAGTGCATTCCTCCTGCATCCTTCACCATATGGCTGTGCCTATGCCTGGATCCTCTCGCCTTTGCCAGCTGGGCAGAACCTGACTGGGGGCGTTGTCTTTGCGCGGTCATTTGGCTTCGATAAACAATTATGGCCACAGAGCCAAGTGAATTTGCCAGACGACAAGAACAATTAACAATTGCGCAAATGGCACTAATTAACTATTAAATAGGAAATATGCATTTCATCGACATCGAACTTATGAGCATTGAACAGCCGAGTGACAGCAAATGTTTGCTCATTTCCTCTGAATGACAAATGGCCTGCAATGAAAACTAAACGATTCAAATCTAAACTATTTATGAGCCTATATGCCTTCGACACAATTAACTTTCTCTACATTCAATTATGAATTTACTACGGTCTCTTTTCAGCACGTTATGATTTAATCAGGACTGTAAGCCGTTTGACGGCCTAAAGAAACTTCTTGCCTTTAAACTCGATTCTTAAACAATTAAACAATTTAATTTTAATGGTATGCCATCAATATTTTCATGGTAAGGTTGGTTCCCAAGTTATGTTTACTTTGAGGCCAGCTCCCCCTCAAAAGATCTTTATTTTAGACCAACCCCATACTTTATTGGAGTTTCGGTCAGACTCTTGGTTGGACAACTAGCTTGGTGTTAGGTTCAGTTGATAGTAGTCGACTCTTTATAATGGCAATGATATTTTAAGTAGTCTTTTGAAAACCACAACGAAACTAACAAAGTCCCTCTTGGATCCTGTCCTACCGACAGTTCATGGTCAAGAATGTCTTCTTTTAACACTCTTTATATTATCTAATGCAATAACGAGTTCTGCTTACCATTAAAAAGGTAAATTAAGAACCGATGGGAATTCATCATGGCATTTAACTTATACTCTCTCTTCACAGCATGTTTTATGGGTCAAGGGCCACGATTAAGCGTACGCAGAAACTTATATTCATCTACAAACAGAATTTACCCATCTGAAATGCACTACACACTGGTTCTAGCAAGCAACTTTCAACTTCAGGGGTCCACGGACCATTGCACTAGTGAACTTCAATAATTCAGCTGTGATTAGTCCAGTGCTTACTGGAATTCAGAGTTGAATCAAATACCTGTGTGCGAGTGCCTAATATATGGGTCAAGTAACAGAATTATTTTATATCACACTAAACAGCAGGCTACATTTGATAAACATATGTATGCATCCGCAGTAGTTCACTGCATTAGAATATTCATTGTTAAATTTGGGCATTTTGTTCAACCCGGAAGTCAATTAAAAATTGGGACTAGTAAGGAAAGATTTCTTAATTTTACAAATAGCAATAAATGTGTAGAAAAGTTATGTTTAAAATTGAAAGGAATTAACTTGGCCCGGGCAAAGTGTGTTAAGACAAACTGTTAATCTTCTTTTATACCAAACGCACCTCAAATTAACTTCACTTTTTTGTATTTTTATATGTGTATATGACTAATAACCTTCGTTTATATAAAATGCGGAAAACGTTTGTTAAAATTTTAAAATAAGTTTCGGCGCTGCGCTGCCAATACAAGATTATTTAAAGATGTCACTCTTCTATGCGATTCTCATAGATTCAGGACTATTGATGATTTGGTTATAAGTATTATATAAGCATGTTGTTGACAATTTAATGATATATATATTAATTTCAGTTTATCTTTGAATATGTGATGAAAATAAAATAATTACGTGTATGTACATTTTATAATAATAATTCCATATCCATGTATAGATTTACTTGCATTTTTATTTAATTTGAAATTTTCACTGGCTTTAGTCCTTTCTGTATTCAGTCCTTTCAATATCCAGGTGAATATATAGCTCTTCTCAATTCGTGCAATGCTTACCTTTTAACTCCCACCTCTCACCTGATTCTGATTGCATAACTGTTGCATTCTTTTGGGCGACTAACAGTATATTACGAAGGTATGTTCACACACGGCTCCCCAAAAATGCCAATGGCAAATTGAACTTATCACAAGGCATGCAACACGTTCCATGCTGCCACGCCCAGCACGCCACAGCCCCCTTTGCCCTGCAGGCGACCGACCACAGACATGACACAATCAAGTGGCTGCCAGAGTTGCATTCGTTGACTGACTTCCGCTTTATTTGGTGCGGCAAAGTAACAGGAAAATTTCATACTTCCGCAAATCTTTGTTAAGGCCGCACAATGCGCTGCTCAAGATGCCTTCTCGCAATTGCCACGCCCACACGCCCAGACGCCCCAGCAGTTGACGCTTGTCGCATATTTTGTGCGCGCTCAATTATACGCTGAAATGAAGCTGCTCCCGGCCAGGGGATGACTGGCTCCCGGCCAGAGGAACCAGTTGCCCAACTGTGCGATCCAGCTCCATTCTCCGGCACGGCACGGCAATCCCCTCTCCGGCCAACCGATTTAACTGTTTGGTTTGTTGGCATTTCATTTAAGTGCAGCCCCCGAGTACAGCATATTTTGTTGTTATTGTTTGTTCTTGTTCCGCGTCTCTCTATCTATCTTCCTCTCTCTCTCTCTCCCAGATGACGCTGTAACTTTCTGCTTTGTTGAATTTCGTGCTCTCTCTCTCTCTCTTGCGACTAGTTTGTGCAGCTTTAGCGCAAATGCAAATCAGTTATTGATACTCAAAATAATGAACAATTTGCATAGACTATTATCTCGGAGCACTAAGTGCCATTCGCCTTGCTCCTCCATACCTGTCTAGGGACACACAGCTAGTTTTGATCTCTGGTGAACAGCTTCCAAGTTTTAAAAGCAGCTGGAAGGTATATCTATTTATTGTGGGGCATTATAAACAACTCAGAAGTCGACATTGTGGAACTAGTTTGTGTATGCATGGTTTCTTCCTTTCTCCGGCTGCAAATGCAAATCAAGTCCAAATACACAAAAAAAAATTAAGACTTATTTGATCTGTACGGATTGTTAAGTCCTACTTTTTTGGACAGAGGACAATAATGGAAACATTATGTCCCATGGTCACCCAATGATTTAATTCCAAAAAGTATCTGTCTATCAGTATCTCTTCACTTTTATACATAATAATTAATGATGATTATTGATACAAGGATGGCAAGCAAAGAAGTGTGTGGAGTTCACAAAAAACCCCTTCTTAGCACTTGCATCACATTAGGTAACATAAGGAATCAGTCAAACCATTTTATATATCAAGATACATTCCCACACATTTCTCTTTGAACAGCGACCTCAGCCGAGGCTAATCTTCATCTCATTACGAAATCCGTTTAATAATCAAGAGCGTATGTGACAACTGCAACTGCAGCTGCAGCTGCAGCAAGCAAATGTGTCAACTCACAGTTGACAGGTGGACACGTGCATAGGTGAACACGTGAACTTCGTGTCCACAAAAAGCTAAGCAACCGCAGCCGGCGAACAGCGAAAGTGTGCGAAATGTAGTGCTAAAAATACGAAAAACTAGCGTCAGTTTTCCACGTTCTACAGCTCCATCGCTTCGTGGTCCGGCCAGAAAAAAACTTGACAAGCTGTGCACAGTGCAGGCAACGCGGGTGGGATCCGAGGGGGGGCGGCTGCTTCTGCGGCATTGACTGTGACTGTAATATGCCAAACAGAAGTCCCAGCCAACAAACTCTGCTGTGAGCCCTTGCATATGCACGTTGCGCACAAAAAACCATGTTGCATACTTTTAGGTGTCCGCTTGTGTATGTGTGTGTGTGGGTGTGTGTGATAAAGTGAAAGCAGCGCCAGCATGAAAAACTTTAACTACTTTTTCAATTGTTTGTAAAATGCAAATGCAAATGCGAACCCGTCGCCCGTTCGCCTCGTTCGCCTCGTCCGCTTGGCTATTCGCTCATGTCCTGTGCCTGTCCGGTCCGCTGGCCCCTGCCGGGTCCTGCCAACTGTGTCTGCCATTTTGCTTGTTGGCCATATACGTTATGCATACAATATTTTTTGCTCTGTATACGCGCCCCAAACCTTCCCTTTCCGCATGTGCTTTTGTTCTCTCTCGAACGGCCGCGCATCGACTGCAGCTTAGCAATAAGGAAAAACATAAAGAAATGATAACGCTTTTAAGCCATTCGAATGACATTATAAGTTATGTGTGGGCATCTGCTCTATACGCTTTCTGCCTGAGCATGTCTACATGTGTGTGTGTGTGTGTGTGTGCCTTGTGAGGGCGGCGCATTTGCTTATGGCTTATTCAATTAGAAATTTATTAGTATACTTTGGGGCGGCGAACCCTTTGAACGTTTATGAATTGCGGCGACTACTCGAGCTTTGTGATGTGTGAAAATATGCAACAACTTGTTTCTGGCAGCCATCTACAGGAATATCTTAAGTATGCATGCAGACAGGCTATTTGCAAAAGGGCATTGCCAAGCAGATATCAGCTAATTGATTAATTGAGTTCCTTTTGTAGCTAATAGTCCTGTCTACAAACTACATAACGCGACTGGGAAACCATCCTAATCGTCGAGCTAGGCGCCTTCTAAAGAGGCGTTGAATTGGAGGAGTCTGAACGCGAAGGAGATTGCGAAGATGTCATCCAATCGATCTCGCAGATCTATTTATATAGTCATCATTGTACATTTTTATATTCGACTTAATAATAGAATAAGTAGTATTGTTAATATTCATATAAATTTAATTTAAGTTGTTCGCATGAAAACATAAAAGCAGTCCTGTGCATCCGGACACAGCGAATGAGCCAAGTAGTCATGCAGACTAATCTTTGACTTATTATATGCGATGAGTATCTGAGGGTCGGCCACTGACATATGAGCCTCTCCAAGGATCACTTAGCTGCTATACCTACAACATAATTATTTGCCAAACTCTATTTAGTAGCAGTTGCGTTGGTTGTATGCGTATTTTGTTTTACTGGTCCCGCCGGCATTGTGCTGACCCCTGACCGCTGACCCCTAAACCACTAAACCACTCGACCCTCGACAAACACCTTTCGCATGCAACTGCAACTGCCGCTGCGACTGTGACTGTGACTGCGACTGCAGCGGTGACTGTTGCAGCCACGTGTATAATTAGTTTTTGGCGTGTTGTTCAGCAATTTTGAAAATTTCTTATTTAATGCGCTCGCAAGTGGTCGAGGGCTGCCAAAAGCGTTGCGCCTAATTGCAGGCAATCATATTTTGTTTGCCCAAAAAGCGGGCGATGCGAGTGGGCGGAATGGGCATGGCCATGCAATCAAGCCATTGCTGTCAATGGCAGCTCTGCACATCCTGGGCATATGTGTGTGTTCTAACAGACACCCACACACACACACACACACACTCTCATACAGCTTATATCTATGCATAAATGTGTGTTGGGAAAGACGCGAAGGCAAACGCAGCCGCTTAACGCTTGGACTAAGCAAATCAATCAATTTAAAAGCAATTGCCGTTAATGTGCAACGCCTGTTTGGCAGCTGTCAAAAGTGCGCACAGCCACACACCTAAGCACACACATATTTAATATACATATACACACAAATATTGTATCCATGGCTTGGTTTATTAGTCAAAGTTGAAGCCACACAGCTTGAGTCCAAGTTTGAGTTTCATCTTCGGTTCAGGCCTGCAGGTCAATGGCTGGCCCCAGTCTGGGCTGTTGATTGATGTTTTCGGATCGTGATTGCCCATTGAGGCAGCCCAAATACTAATACATACTTAAGCATATAGATTTATGTAAGCAAATTATAGCCTACTTCTGCCAGCTTTCAAAAAGGAGGCATCTGATTGATGTTTGCTGTCAGAGCTCATAATTAGAAGCGCATAACCAGGTTCCCAAATATGGCTTGTCTACTTATGATGCAATTTACCTATATGTTCTCGCCCGAGAATTATATATTTGGGCACTAAACATATTTTAGCTATGAGACAGCTACTCTCAAGCGGGCAAGGCGACATTTTTTTTCTGATAGTACTTGAATTGAATGAATTTCTGGAAATTTTAGTAGGATCTGAGACAGTTAAAGTTTCGTTCAATCAGCATTAAACTCCAAGATCTTCAGAAAAATTAATGAGTACAAGCTAAATCAATTTTGACAGGCTAACAACACGCCAGAAATATGAGCAGAAAACTCCTGAATCTCGTTTAAAAATACCTCTAAACTGTAAAATGTAATTTAAAACAAAAATCAACAACTCAGGAATCCCCTTTGATAGGAGGAAATTTTTAAATTGCTTCTTGGCCGGGCTATAGATAAAAAAGTTATGATCACAATGTTTGAAATACAAACAATATCGAGAGTTGACAAAAAAATAAAATTAACATTTGTATGAATACAAGTATACTACTAAGTGCTTATGTATATATGACTGCATTTATGTACGTTTTGGTATAATGTAGAGATATATTAACGTGTAAATATCACCCTTCTACGCGATTCTCATACGAAAAATGTACATTTACAAGTTGTGTACGCAATTTTATAAACTTTATTTCCGGAAACCTGCACTTTTTTTATAATAGTTGGCTCCGACCTATAGTAAGCTCTTGAAGTGTTAGGTTTAGCGAATTTAACTTTAAATAAAGTGGTTTGATCCGCGATTTTGCGTTATTCTCTTTGCTTATCGACGCCGACTTTTTTGTTCTCTGGAATTATAACAAATAGTTGCCAGTAATTATTTCAATTTTCATTTGCATTTTCGCAATAATAATTGAAAACTGTTTAGCTTTTGTTTTGCTTTCTGTTTATAAAACATTTTTGGCAGGCACAGTTGGAAACAAACAAAGGTGTGTATTCGACGAGGCGTGCAAAAACAACTAGAACAATCATTGCGGGTCGTCGGTGGCCTTCTCCTGCTGCATGGCTGGCTGTTGAAACTGTTCATTTACGAGTTTTAAACGTTTGCCGACATACGCGCACAGGATTGTTGTTGTTGTTGTTGTTGTTGGAGCCACTCAAGTGGCATTAAACTTAAACCAACGCGCTCTCAACTTTAGTTAAGCCGCCTTTTAATCAACAAACTGTTGAGGCAGCAACGCTTAGACGGCTACTGCGGCATCTTTGCCGAGCAACACGCCAAATTGCCAATTTTGCCATATCGGCAGTTTTGTGAGCAATCAATTTCGATGCAAATGCACTTGTACTTGACGACTAAATGAATGAGGCGAGGCTGCGGCCGGTGCAATGTGGCGTATGAGTAATGTCGAGGCACCAGGCAGCAGGCAGCAGGCGGTAGCAGGTTGATGCCGTCGTGGATGGGCACGAGACAAAGGCAGACAACACGCATCATCATCATTTACAAAAGGACAACAACAGCAGCAACAATGGCACCAACAAAAGCAATAACACCAACAAGATACATTAGGAACTTTCCCTCTACCAGAGTATTCGAGTATCACAGCTGTCAGTCTCTATGCTACACGACTTTACAATGTGCTTTAATGAGCAAATGCGCAATCTTAATAAAGTATTCTGGAAGATATGTAAACTAGCAAATACTATATTCAAGAATAAAACGATTTATAAAGTATACAATTTATAAAATGCCAACCTTCAATCGGGAATCCATTGAGAAGGGATCAAAGGGATATCATGATACACGACGAGCTGATTCGAACGTTGCGATCTTCGAGTCTATAACAGTTTTAGTTTGAAATTAAGCGCAGATCAAGTTTATTTGACGATCCATAGTAAATGCTCCTTTCTACATCTCTAATGCGAGCTTACACAAAGATCTAAAAGTTCCTTATGTAAAAGAAGAAAAAAATCAAATTAGTACAAAATACATTGATAGACTTCACAATCACCAAAATAACCTAGCCTTAAATCTATCTATCTTAAATCTTAATAGTCTGGCAGTAATAAGACTTGGAAAAGCGTATATTCTCAATCTCCCGGATAGATAAATTAAATAAAAACAAATTCAATCTAACACACAAAATAAGTCAAATATAATAGTAGGTTTCATCGGAAACTTTATATTCGTGTCAATTTTAATTATAGCTAACTAAATGAACTTATTGTCTTAAACAAAAGTTGACGAATTTTCTCACATAGTAAACCTTTGCTACTTACTAAAAATATATAAACTTGTTCCTTAATAATAAAAAAAACAATAAAGTAGGATTGAAACAGAATAGTCGTTGTTTTTTTGCACTGCCGAACATTTTTTATTCAAATTTGATTAACACCAGATTTAAATTACAATTTGACTATAGGAATATCTATTAAATTAATTGTTGCTCTGCTTGAATTTTTGCCAAGCCAGCTAAAGGGAATTTAATGTGTCATTGTTATGAAACACGGACGACTTTTGCCTTTGGACTGGCTTAACGTACATATTTTCAGCTCGTTACGCGTTGATTTAAATGGAGCGCAAAAAAATGATGTCGACGATGATAAAAAACAAGTTGAACTCGCGTCCAAGTAAATGAGTTAACCGCATGCCTTTCGTAAATTGATTTTTAACAATTAATTGTCAGTTGTTCTTGCTGCAGCTTACGCGCTTGTAACAAACGAAAAATAACAACAAAGTGAAATGTTTTAAACAAATGTTCAGTGCACATTTTTCATATTTTATGACCCTCCAAAGTTAACCGCACACCAATGTCAAACTGCCGCCTCGCCCCTGCATGGCCCTGCAAGCTATGCGGATTGAATCATTATTGTAAGCCGTTCGCGTTTAATTATTTTATAAGCCTATTATTTAAAAACAAAAATTAATTTGCAACCTTTGTGTGAGCTTGTTTATAACGTTTGTTGCTTTGTCCGCGTCAGCGTCTATGTGTGTGAGTTAAGTGTTTTTTATATGGATTGCATTAAGCTCAGGCACATTGATTTTATGCCTTGTGCGTTGAGTGTTGGCATTTATATGCGCTTTAAGTTAATTTTTATTGTTGTCGTGATTTACCCGCGCTCATCATCATTAAGCCCATTCCCAATCCCAATCCCAAACCACACCCACCCCAATACACGGTATGTGCGTGTGAGTGTTGCATTTTTATTTTAATTAAAAAGTCGCCGGCTCAAAGCGAACCAAAACGATGCGGCAGATGAAGGAGAGGGAGAAGGAGAAGGAGAAGGAGAAGGAGAAGGAGAGGGGGGGCAGTGGAGGTGGCGGCCATTGAAGTGGCCATCGCTCGATGCCAAATGTATTTATGGCTTCATTTTGTTGTTGTTTGTTCGTTGCTTGTCGGTCTGTTGATTTGCCGTTCCTTTGAGCCACGTTAGTCGACGGCAAAAGTTGGCAGTGCATTTTTATGCCATCGAGTGGTTTTGGCCAGCAGCAGCTGTTGATTATTGCCGATTATTTCTGTTCATTACTGATCGATTAAATTTGTAATTAAAAATACTTCAGGTACGCTTTTGGCTTCTTATACACACAATACTTCGAATGGCTCCTGAATGATGTATAATCTCTAATCATTCGCATTTAACTAAAATCGCTTGCAGCTGCCCAATTTCGCTGTCAAGTACTCATATTTTATGTTTTCTTTGTAATCAAATGAAATATACCTATTTAACTTTCAGTGTACAAATCTTACATAATGGCACGCTGCATATTATTATATTTTATATAATATAATGTATTTTTTAAATTTGATTATAACTTAATATAAAATTGAGAATATTGAAAAATGCGCTAAAATAAAATTTCCATCACATTTGTTTATGTATTTAACTGTATAAGCAAGCAGAGAAGACCTTCAATTTGAACGTGCCCCAACTATAAAATTATAATTAATTTGTAAGTTTGTAAAACACATCATAAGTTAAATGTTAGAAACAACAATAACCTTTTACATTGGCATGAGTAGCTAATAAAGTAGGAAGTTAATAAATATAAAATGATTATAAAAATTATAACTGAAAAAATTATTCAATTATACTGTGTCCTTTATATAGAACTAGAACATATGCTATGGTTAGGGAATAAACTACCCCAATAAGCACTTCTTTCACCCTTATGACACATTGAATCATCTGCCTTTTATGATTTATGCTGTAAGTGCAAAAAAATGCACTATATAAATATGAAATATGTAAGACGTCTGCTTATCATTCGTTTGCCCTTTAGCATATTTCTCATCATAATGTTCAATTTTTTTAATCACGTAGACTTTATAGCGGCTTAAACACAATTCCAATTCGTTTTCTAACTCATGTAATTGAGTGACAGAAAATATCTCTTGCGTAGGCAAAGAGAATGCGACTTGAGTGAGTTGAAAATGAACTGGCCGCACTCAACCAACAAGTGTTCTCTTATGCAAGCACTTAAAGTACTCAGTTTATAAAGAGTATGACAGGAATGAGCTATTTGCAAAACGCAAAGTCAATGACTTGCACACTAACTTAGAGCAGAACAATTGAGTGTAACTCAAAGTCAAGTTTCCCAGTTAATCATATTTTCATTAGTTGAGTAAGATAAGATATAATATTCAATTGTCAGCTTAAAGGTAAAAGATACAAAAAAATTTACAAATTGAATTGCACGCTTTGGCTTTTTATTATTCATTGAGTAACAAAAAAAAAAAAAAATAAATAAATCTAAGTATAGAATCAAAAAATGCATATGAAAAATTGCAATTAAATTAACATTTTTACTCATTTAGTGTGAGACAATTTCTTCGATGACATTAAATATGAAATCGCAAACTATTAACTTTAGAAAAGAGACAACTGAACTCATTTGAAACCATAAATTTAGTTGGCATAAAAGCTATTTTTAGTTTGAGATGATTTGGGTTGAGATGACATGAAAACTATCATGAACATATATTAAGATCCTTTGTCAATAATATTTGCCAAGGTATTGGCTATTGGACCCATACAAATTAACAATATATGATTACAAATCAAATGATTTCTTGATAAAAATACATGTAATTCTAATTTAATTGAGCTAAATTGCAGTATCAATGTCTCACTCAAGCAAAGAGAAAACGTGCTCGAAGTCCAATATTCACGCTCAGTTGCAAATAATGAAATGCTCTTAGGCAAGCAGATAAAGTACTCAGAGCGTACGCGGATTGAGTATCAATTGAGAGGCACTCGCTTACATTCGCACTCAAGGCCAAACTAACTCATTTTTGCCCTGGACTGTACTCAATGGAGTCCATTGTAGGTGCCGTTGAATTCCATTGCATACATTTCAGCGCCAGCTTGCAAATATTTCAAGCGCCGCCACATACATGTATTGAGAAAATTATGGCATATATTATTGCCCGCTCCCGCACCTCCCGCACACACAAAAACACACACACACACATGCAAAAATAAAATGTTAGCAATTTGCAATGATTTATGATTTTGATAAATTCTCTTCAGGTGACTTTATTATTTTTCCTAATAATGATCTATGGCTACGCGCTGCCAGCCAAAGGCATATCAACAATATAAATGGGCGCTGCGATGCGTTTTCTTTACTTTGAAGGTACAAAAGAAAACTGAAAGTTTTTTGCGTATGCGCTAAAGAAAAACTACTGAAATTGTTTTAAAATGTTGATAAATAGACAGATTTAAACAAATTACTTTTCTGAACAAGCATCTAGATAAAGCTCAATAATTATTGTTATTATAGTTGTTTAATTAAAATTCGCATATTTTATATTTTTCAACAAGCATATTTGATTGTTAAATTTTAGTTTTCTTTAATATTTATTATTAATATAATAATAATAATATAATAATTAATAACATGATTATTCTAATTAGATAAGTGCAACATTTCATTGGTAAAGTTTGTAATGTACTTCAATGCGGCTTTTGTTTGTGTTTGAATTTCATTTCATTAGGCAGCAATCATTGCACATTTAATGCCATCACAATTTATTAAATTAAAAAATAACAAAAACATTTAAAGCTCATCGTGGGCATTAACAATTTACAACCGAAATTCATAAATTTATGGCAAGGCCACAATCAGAAACCAACACTACAACGATAACAAAAAACAAACTTGCATTTTCACACATCACCAAAACAACAACAATGAGAGCAACAAATTTGCAACAATAATAAATGCATTTTCATGTAATTGCCTTGCCCCACTGGTCGGAATTCCAAAACCCAAAAACTCGCCCAAAATCAAAACTTCATTGGGGTGAAAAGTTTTGGCATGTCAGCTAAAAATGTTTTAGGGACAGCAATAACAACAAGAACAACAAAAACTGTGTGTCAGCCACTAAAGCGCATAAATAATAAAACATTTGAGCTATGCCAGCTTCATACATACGCACACACACATATACACAAACTTGCCAAGTCAGAGCGACAAATTACTGGGGAAAATAACAAACAACGCGACAAAAAACCGCAGCAAAAACAACACCAAATGCCAAGTAGACAACAATCGAACAGCAACAATAGCCGAGTGGGCATGGTCGATGGGCATGGGTGCCTAGGTCGATTTAAATCAAATTAACTGAGCAGCATTCGACAGGGCCATATGTAAATCCAAACTCAAAAGCGAATATAGTAGTAGAATTTGGAGTTACAAAAAGGTGCGTTGTCTGCGGTTTCCGGGAGCCAAAAACGCTTTGAGCCAGAATCAGTCACGGAAATAATTCAAAACGCACAAATTTTGTACTGATAACAAAACACAGTAGGGCGGTGCAGAAGCTCAACAAAAACCTACCATGTGGCAATGGCGTAATGCCAGGCTGCTGAGTCTGGACTAGGAGAAACGGCGCTTCTGGACATTTGGCATGTCAACATAATTGCCTCGAATTACTTTTAGTTTTTCGTTGTGCCATGCCAGGCAAAACAACAGCAACCATCTGCGTGTGCTTGGTGTGAGAATGTGGGCTCAAGCCAACAAATTTAACATGCAGTAAATAATTTGACAGTGCCAAAAGATTGTACACATATTTTTTGGCCAAAGCGCTTTTCGTAAGTTGTTCAGCTCATGTTTAATTTCAACTCTAACATGCAACCCAAATTTAATTAACATTTTACAACTACAACATTTTAAGTTTTGTTATAGTGTGCGTGCGACATTCCATTTGCTGTACAGCACACGCTTGGTGCTGAACCCAAGCTGCCATTAAAAACATTCTAGCTTCCTTCTATATATAACTTGAGTGCTTAATTCTGATCTATTCCGATCTACGAGACATTCTGGGCTTAAATATGGCTTACAATGCGTTTATGTGTAACAAAACGCAAAGCCATTATTTTGTGAAAAGGGGGAGGTACTGGACATATACAACATGTATGTATGTAACTCTTATAATTCTCTCAAATTCACTTTTTATTAAATATATTGAAAATGTGGAAATAAAGAATATATATCTCAAGCATAAAGTCTATAGCTTTTGTCATCTCTAATATTCACGCGTTCAACAGACGCACGGACAACATTTTCAATCAATTCAAATGGTCTTAGAAAAAGGCAGGAACCATACATATAACTAAGATATTCAAATATTTCATATCAATAATGCCAATAAGAATATGTTAGGTTGCAATGCAGATCAGTTATTTCCGATTCCTACGAACAAATAAACATGAGAACCACATGATGGAATCATAGTACAAATCTTAAGCGCACCGTTTGATTGAAGTTAAAGTTGATAAGTTTCCTTCAATTAATTACAAAATTATGTGAAATTGAGTTTTTACAGTCGCACAACATTGCAACATTACTAGAACATGTATCTTTCACTCAATCCAAATGATTCCCCTTAAAATAAAATGTTCTTACCAATATAAAAAAGAATATCCTCAGATGGCTCCAAGCAACAATAAACATAGAGTCATGGATGTTTACATGGGGATTGGGTTAACAGCTGCGGGCTAAGTCCGTGTGTCCCAATGGGCAATGAAGAGCACTGGGGGTCCTTTTAGGAGTCTTTTGTATGCCAAAGGGACCTAATTGTTTAGAAGTAGCATTTGAGGATAGAAGAGATGGGTATAATAATATGAGTTGAGAATTAAGCGTTTGATAGTTAGGTAGAAACAAACCTTACGGAAAATCATTTATACTTTTAGTATATTAGTATAGTCTCACATGTAAACTAAATATAATCCAACTTTCTTGTTTATACTTATTTAAAAAAATCAATAACTAACTGAATTTAACATTTATATGCTTGTATATGGTCAAAGCGAGCCAATAGATTGATTGTTGTTAATCTTTACGTTTTTTTAATGCACTTTAATGAACCGAATTCAATAATTGCCGGCACACAAAACTATTTAATGAAGCGTTGTCCATGCGGACTGCGCTTACTTATATCACCTGCGTCACAGATCCACCGAAAGCCACCCACATTATATATATACGTGCGTATGTATGTGGCTGTATACATTTATAAAGAGGCCTATCATGAGCAGAACAGACGCAGTTGCTGTTCGGCAAGGCTCAGCTGCGTGGACCGTGGGCTGATTAAAACTGATTTATTGCTTTAAATGCAATTTACATGCACAAAAATCGGACAGAAGAGAGAAAGAAGCTGGAGAAGCCCGAATATATATCCCTATATACCTATATATACATAAATATATATACGAATGGAAAGGCAGCAAAAGGGGGAAATGAAATGTCAAGTATACGCAGTGTGCAACAAGGATATTTTCATAATGTAGATTATCGGCGCTAGCAACTTATTTTTGGTGTAGTATGTTGCATTTAATTAAATAAATAACTTTGGACTGAATGGATTTCAATTTGGTATAGCATTTTAATGGATTTTCAATGCCAGACGAGAAAAGGCGGCACGCGTAGCATATTCCGATTCCGAATCCGAATACGGAAATACGAAAGCAGCATTTGCGGTTGGCCGCATATGTGGGCCAACTTAGTGGCAATAAGTTAAATTAGCATAAACTTAATTACCATAAAAGTGCTGGGCCGCAGTGCCAACCGGGATTGTAGCCAGATAGGGGCATACACACTTCACACTCGCCCAGTTCGTGTGTTTTGGTCTCTGTGCTGGCATATTTCACAGCAAATCCGCAGCGCATTAAAGGGAAATACGTGGCGAAAAAATAAAAACTAAATAAAAGCACAGCAAAACAATGAAACCAAACCAACCAAACACACACGCCGAACCGTGGTGCAGTCGAGCAGCCTGAGTCTGGGGATTGTGCCAATGAAGTAACGACCGCATGGAGCGGTGGCTAAAGGGCAAGAAGGAGTGCGCTAAGTGACTGCCGTTACACATTTAGCAGGAGGCGGAGAGAAGGAGGAGCAGGAGCAGGTTGGAGGTAACATAGTTGTAGATGGGATTGCCAGGCAATACAGTTAGAGCCAAGTGTGTGTGTGTGTGTGTGTGGAGAGAACGCGCGTCGGGCATTTTCATATGAACAAATGCTGCTGCCACTCGTACCTGCTGCTGCTGCTGCTGCTTGATCCCCAGAGCGACCAAAGCAGCACAGAGCAGCGCGACAAGATAAAAACCTGGCTCACTAAATCTGCCTCATGTGCGCCAAGGGGCCACAGCATGCACTGGCCTCGTCCGACCAACGCGGCGTATGGGCAACGCGGCGTATGCTCTTGTTGCTGCCTTGCCTAGGTTTTAGATTTGGATTTGGGCTTGGGCTTGAGTTCTGGCTTGCCTTCGGGCATATGCAAAATAATGCACACATATTTTTACTGTTGGCTGAATTCACTTAGACAAAGGTGTATGAAAACATTCCACAGCAATCTGTGCACGCATTTCGCTCTGATTTTTACGAAGGCTTTTAAATTAGTCTTTATGGCAGCTCTCCCTCTCTCTCCCTCTCTCTCTCCCTCTCTCTCTCTCTCTCTCTCAAGATAAATAAAAAATGAAAAAAGATAAACAAAATTTCTGAAGACTTGTGGGCATTGGACTGTTATGCGTATGCAGCTGTCGGGCCGCTCAAGTGATTGAGTGTGCGCAAAGGCAAATGTCAGATGGGAGTTGGACGGCATCCCGCTCTGATTTTGTGGTCACATCAAAATGGATGCGTGTGCATAAAATAAGTTGTATTGATATGTTTATTCGGTACCCTCTTGATAAAATTATGCATATATTTAGCATGTCATACTCAAAGTTTTCAAGTGAGCAAACTACTCAGCCAAGTACAGCAACTCTTAAGGCGAACATTATGGAAATGTGGAAAGGTGTCAATAGAAGTAAGCTTTTAAATTTGACTGTGCGCACAGCACAAAGGGAAGACATTAAAAAGGCTTCCTTCATAAAAACTTGTAGACTTAAATGCTTAAATGATTTGTAGTTCGAATAGTATTTACTTTGAGGAGTATCCACAATGATGGGGATGTAAGGGACATAGATGATTCCCCTCGTTGGTAAGTCGCAGGGTTGCAGCCTTTGCAGGCGCCTTACTGTGATGGTGACAACAAGGGTCTTACCCCTACACAGTTTTTCATTACCTGACGTCGCTTTAATTATCAAAGAGTTTATTCTTTGTTATTCTTTGTTTGGCAACAAACTCTGCTGATTATGAAATCAGAATGTTCTTGAAATAACTTTGGCTTAAACTTAGGCTTTAGCAAATGTTTTGTTGTCGATGTCGCCTTATTATGCGATTCTCATAGATCGAGTAGGACTTGCAGGCTTAAATACTTTGATTCTGAATGCTTTATTAAGAACTTTTATTGGCTATCAAATAATGTATGTCAAATCTATAATATTTTGCACATCTTATCCGCTTTATCGTACTCTCCCTCTCGCCGGCTAGTATATTTAAACATACTTAGGAAAATATCACGCGTTAAATGATTAAATTCGAAAGACGAAAAAGGCAGGGAGAGTGACAGAGAGAGAGAGAGAGAGAAAGCACGAGAGAAGTTCAATTGAAAATTGTATCATATTAGAAACTCTTATTTCCCATTGAATTAAGAATCAAACACACAAATAATATGTATTCAAAGATGTGCTATCTGCTGGGCCATTCATTTGCTCCATTTAAGCAGCGAGGCATGTCATTAATGTTAAGTTTTTACACAATTTTATCTGTGCTGAGGGTAAAAAAAAAGGGGCAAGTTGAATTCAGGCAACACTTTATGCGGTGCAATTTGAAAGGCAATTGCATTTGGCTGGCCACGGCTGTGAGGACAACAACAATACATTTGGCGGAGCAATAAATTGAACAAGCAGCCACCTACTTTAAAAGCATTTACAGACCTGCAGAGCAGCTCATTGGAGCAGACCAGCAGCACCACTCAGGCCGCGAGCTTACTAAAAAGATACCGGAAATGTTACAGGAAGCAAAATGACTTAATGGCCGCGATTGCCATGCCATGGCAGCATCACCGTGCAGGCTCCAGGCTCCAGGCTCCAGACTCAATGGCTGGCCATTCATTCCGAGGACTGAGGTCAGCAAAAAATACATAAAAGCATACCCAAACCTCATTTACAGAGGACCACGGCTTCATAGCTTGGCCAGAGTGCAAAGAGGCCACGACTCATATGTTCGCTGCGTTTGGCAATGCAGGTAAAGAAGCCTGAAAAATGCTGCCCATAAACAAAATCGAAAGTACAATTTTTCTGTGATATTAAAACATATACTAAATAAATATATTACTTCAATATAACCTCAATATTTCAGGCAGGTGAGCTCCTCTGATGACCAAATGATGAGCTAAATAATTTTTGATTTGTCAAATATATCTCTAGCAACAAACAAGTAAGAGGTTCTAGTCGGGAGCTCCCAACTAGGGGATACCCCGAACCTTCTTCTTCCAACATCAAATGCATATACATATATATTCTATTTTAGAAGCTATATGTCAAGTTTGGTGACTCTAGCTCTTATTATTTACCAAAATTGCCCAAAAAACAGGATATCGATATAGATTTTTATCGATTGCTTGGAAACGGAGTAAGTTATCGATTATCGGAAACAAACTCGATCTGCGCTGGCACTAGGAGCACCTACATCTAAAATTTCTAGCCCTTATAGGTTCTGATATCCTTGCGTTCGTACATACGGACAGACTGACAGACGGACATGGTTAGATCGACTCGGCTATTGGTGCTGATCAAGAATATATATACTTTATGGCTTTCGCACAAATACAATATACCCTTATACCCATTTTTAATGGGTTCAGAGTATTAAAACCGCATCTAGAGTTATCCCTTGCGAAAATGTTTAAGGAAAATAGTATATCGATACAAATGTAAAGTTAAATACCATTTTATAAAAAAAAAGATAAAATCAATGTCTTATGCATGATACTATTGTAATTGGGTTAAAGGTAAAACGGGTATAAAGCAGAGGAAAGGCTCTCCAACCACATAAAATACTGAAGTGATAAGAGCTGGAGGAGCCCTAGAGTTGCCCTCGCCGTAAGGCTTGGTTTTTAATCGTCGTCCCGCTTCAAAGTGAATAATAAAAATCAAATTCCAGAATATAGTCACCAAGTTTGCAATGTAGCTTCTCGTAAAGTATTTTTCTTAATTTGTAATTCGATTTTTATACAAAATTCGTACGCTTAAAATTGCATTTAGTATGGCTTCGAGTAGATGCCTGAATTAAATTTTAGGCACTATGTAATAATAATAATAATTAATTAATATATATGCCCAAAAGCGAGTGCAAGCAATTATCAGCGTTAAAAGAGAATACTTCTGGCATTAAATGCAGTGTCAAAGGACCCAGCGATAAGCCGCCAAATACTCTACTATTTATCAAAGGTTTGGTCAGAGAGAGAGAGAGAGAGAGAGAGGGAAGTGGAAACGGTTGTGCATTTCTTTGTGCCAAAACATATTTCTAATTAAATTAATTAACCGAAGCGAGAATGTAGCGTATGCAAGCCAATTAGTGGAAAATGCAAATTAAATGGAAATGTCTGGCCGAGAGTGGCCAACAGACCACGCGACTTGTCGCACGGACTGGTACGCAAGGACACCCAGACACAGGATATCACGCCCACATACCCAGCAATCCAGTCACATTAAAAGTATATAAGCACTGCAGTACTATCCGTGGGCATCGTTTCCCCTTGTCTAATGCCCGTTGCTCTATGTTCGGCACTCGGCAATAATTGCGTTTAGACATGTAAGCTTTTGTTTTACATTTGTCCTTGCCTTTCCGTGTATTCCTATGTACTACTATGTTATCTCAGTATGTGTGCGCCTGTGTGTGTGTGTGTGTGACAAACATAATGACAGCATAATTACACAAAACGAAAAGCGGACTTATAAAATGCATATGCGACATGTCGCCGAGGGTTACCTTGAAAAGCGACAAGCGACGTCTCGATAAATGCAGAACAGATACAACCAAGATATTATGTATATATAGTATTATATATATGTACTTATTAAATCCGGCAACAATGTGAAACAAAGTAAAAGTAGTATATTGATTTTGTCGAATCTAACTGCGAGTCCCTCTGTCAGATTAAATACTATGATATCCCTCACAGTCGTAGAAGGCACCTCTTAAGAGTGATTCAGAACTTGTCCTATTAAATTTGGAAGCCTCTTTAAAGCTGTTATTGGCCTCTATGATTACTCGAATGCGTAGTTATTTATGCGCAAAACAAGACCCCGACATAAAAAGTGCCACCCCCTTGGTGGACGTATAAATTGCAAATCGTAAGCAAAGTTTGTCTTTGTCTTTCACATGAGAGGCCCGACCCGCATTTTGTTCATGCATAAATTGGCCAAATTAAATCAATTCAGGCAGCACAAATTATAAACTTTGTCATGACACGACGACCCATCAAATGATATATCATTGCGTCCTTTGTCTTATTAGGCTTTCAATCGTTGTTTAAAAAATACCCTCGCAGTAGGTGAGCCTAGCTACACTTATTGTAGGAACTGTGCATAGGAACTGTGTAGGAACTGTGCATAAATTTGTCAATTGGATTAAGAAACGTCGTGAGTGATCGACTAACAAATACCCTGCACTCACATAGCTATCATACACACTCAGTGGCTGGTAATTAAAACTAGAGTTGTGTCGTTTAGTTCAGACCAAGTTCGATTGAACGGGTCATTAAAATGAACTACTGAACTTATTCGGTCATTTAGTTCACTCGTTCAGCTATTCAGTTGGTCATGAACGATGTATTCTGTACTTGTTCTGTCGGTCATGAACGATACATTCTTGATACTCGTTTAGTCGGTCATGAACGATGTATGCAACTCAGCAGTTCAGCCGTTCCTGAACGATACATTCATTTGAGATGTTCAGTTTATAATAAACATAAAAGATAGCAGGATTTTAATTTCACTTTTGATTTGTTGAGTTGTAACTTACAACTTTAAAGTATGTATTATCAATGGTACAGTATAATAAGTAAAAAGTAAACATATTTTTTGCAACTGAAAACATGAAAAAAATAACTGAACAGGAATATAATCGTTCATGATTGACTACGCGAATAGTTCATGACCGACTGAATAGCTGAGCGAGTGAACTAAATGACCGTTTTAGTTCACGGCCAGAAAATGAACGAGTGAACTTATTCAGCAAATTGAACTAGAAATCCCCACTCTAATTAAAACTCGTTCACATTTAATTTTAATGTATATAATAAAATTTTCAGAATATTAATACATATCGAATTTCCCGATTTTCTGCGTACTCCGTGAGCTCCATATATTGAGCTTGCTCTAAAACTGATGAAGACAATAATTGTAATCGTAACTTCTAACTTCCATTCATATAACCGGAGGGACGGAAGTCGGGTTGGCCATCGCATAAAACCAATATACTCCATTTTGTTTTATCTTTAAGTGAAGAATATCCTAATATTTGTGTAGCCGAACAGATTATTCCGTTGTCGGATTATTCAATTTCGTGGATTCTCAATTTTTATTGCGTCCGCTAAACTCAGCAGATTTATCACATAAATGCGCAACTTTGTTTTTTATTTGATGCGACATTTGCCCGCATGTGCAACGTGCATGCAAATGGAACCCCGCGGCCCCTGCTTAATTTCAATTCCAAGCCGAACAAAGGTGGACAAATAGCGCGTCGAGTGTGTCAGCTGCTTAAATATTTGACAATAAAATTAATGCAAATAAGCCGCGCACACACTTATTTGCAGTGCAGGCCAGCGCTTGATATAAAAGCCAGGGGCGATTGCTGCGCCGAGGATGCACTGGAAGCTCAGCTAACGAGATGCAGTCGACGAAGGGAACTCTGCTATTGCTGACGCTATGCTTAGGCGCTGGGGGCATCTGGGCCAAGCCCAGCTCCGCGATCTTTGAGGATGTGTGGGCCGATCTAAAGGATGGGGGCAACAGCATTATCGAAGGACTTAGGGAGGCCACCAATGATGGTGCTGCCATTGGCAAGAATCTTCTGGACAGCCTGAAGAGTACCAACGAAAAGTTTTTGGACGATGTCAGCCAGTTGGGGGAGGATCTGTCGAACGCAATCTCTGAGGCGTTGTCGACAGGCCTGAAGGACCTATCGCAAGACTTGGCTGGCAATATTACTGCCTTCAAAGGCGAGATCGATGCAGAAAAGAACCTCATAAAGAGGGGTGCTCTGAAAAATGGAATAGCCGCACTGGAAGAACTCAGTTCAGTGGTTGACGAGCTCAAGTCCGGAGTGTCCAATATAAGCCAGAAGCTCGGTGAAAAAGTGCACATCCAGTTAAACGAAACACTTAACGATTTGCTGAGCTGGGGAGAGGAGCAACTGGATCGCGTGGACGAAGGCACCGACGGAGCCGGTGTGCCACAAGCAAATGAACTCATCACTCAGCTCGTCGATCGCCACGTCCAGAATCTGATCAACATTGTGGAGGAGCTCGAGGTTAAAAAGAGCCTTTTGGAGCAGAAGTTGAACGACAAAATCAGCGAATATGCCGGCTACGCTAAGGATCTAATTGATGCGATGAACAGTTGCAGAGGTTTAAGCATAATTCGTTGCAGGTCTCGCATTGAGGAAGCGATTGAGAATCTGAGTGATGCGCGAAATGAGCTCAAGATCCTGTTGAAGAAGGGCAACTCGTTGCTCGAGGCAGGTTTGTTCGCCAGTGATTCCATAGTCGCCCTTATAAACCAGCTAGCCAAGGATAAGCGTAAGCTCGAAAAAGACCTAGACGGAATCATCAAAGGCAATCCTACGAGCACGACAACGAGCGCAAGTCCAACGGCATCCGATGGCGCATCCTCAACGGAATCGGACGACGCGTCAGACGCGTCCTCCTTCTTCGGCGATATACTGTCCAAGCTGGGTGATGGAAGCAAGAGTCTCCTCGAGGGCATTTTTAATGCAACGAAAAACGGCGCGGCACTGGGCAACGATATACTAGACGGTCTCGACAATAAGAAAGCCGCGTTCTTGGCTGATATCACCCAATTGGGAAAGGATTTGTCGAGTGCAATCTCCGACTCATTGATCACCGGCCTAGCTGACCTAACGACAAACCTGCAGGGCAATATTACAGATCTTGAAGGCAAGATCAAGGGTGAAACGAATCTCATCAAGAAAAAGGCACTAAACGACGGCCTCGCAGCGCTAAAGCAACTCAATTCGACGGCTTTCCAGCTACAATCTGCACTTTCCAACCTAAACAGTAAGCTGGCCGAGGAACTCAACGACCAAGTCCAGGAGGCCATTGACGACTTGTTGGAATGGAAAAAACAGCAGCTAGAACGTGTTAACAATGCAACCAATGGAGCTGGCCTGCCGCAAGCGACCGGTCTCATCAATCTGCTAGTCCAACGCCACACCCAGAATCTGTTCAGTACCCTGCGTAATTTCGAGCTCCTGAAAAGTCGGTTTGAGAAGCAGGTCAATGATAGAATTAATGAGTACACCCGATATGCCAGGGAACTCATCGCCAAAATGAACCAGTGTCTGCTGGGACCCATAAGCGCCCTGCGCTGCCAAGCCAACACAGCGGGGTTGGCCGCAAAGCTGAACAATGCACAGAATGAGCTGCGGAAACTAATAAGGCAGAGCCAAAAGCTGATCAAGGCCGGAGTGTACGCCAGTAAAAATATTGCCTCCTTGTTGAAGCAGTTGGCCAAAGATAAGCTGAAATGCGAAAAGGATCTGGATGGAATCATTGAGGACAACCCTAGCGAAAACGCAACCGAAGCATCAACAACGCCTGACGCTGACGAAACAACGATTCCTGCCGAAGACACAACGGATTCCACGGCCAGTTCAACGCAGTCTGGTGAAGATAATACAGATGCTTCTGAGGACACAGCGCAGCCAGCTTCTGACACAACAGATCCTTCTGCTGAACCATCGGAGTCCGCTGACGACACAACCGATGCATCTGATAGCTCAACGGATGCAGCTGATAGCTCAACGGATGCAGCTGATAGCTCAACGGATGCAGCTGATAGCTCAACCGATGCAGCTGATAGCTCAACGAATGCAGCTGATAGCTCAACGGATGCAGCTGATAGCTCAACGGATGCAGCTGATAGCTCAACCGATGCAGCTGATAGCTCAACGAATGCAGCTGATAGCTCAACGGATGCAGCTGATGACACAACCCAGCCCGCTGATGACTCAACAGAACCTGCTCAGGACACAACCCAGCCCGCTGATGACACAACGGATCCCGCTGATGAATCAACGGATCCCACGGACTCCACAAAGTAGTCCGGGAAATAGCCATGGATATAAGCAAAATTAATAGAAATCCGACGAACTTTAAGCACTGATGCAATTGCTTGAATCAAAGCACTTTAGCGTAATCCTGGTGGTGGGTCATTAAAATCAGCACAATAAAAAGCCTTTGCTCAATGCAAAAATCAGTCGATTTCTCTATGAATGCAGCGTAGCATTTTCTGTGCGGTTCACGCGCCTCATCTGGCACGCATTCATTTCCATTTGGTTCGCATTGCAATTATGACGCCATTCACCAATTTTCCGCTGACCCAAGCACCACGTGCGCGGCCTGCTTAAGTGCATCCCTGTTGTCCCGACCGGAACCTTAGCCGTGTCCATCGTCTGACCATTGCCATGGCAATCGCAGAGCATTAAGTCATTTCGCTTCCTGTTACATTTCCGGTATCTCTTTTTTAGGGTCTCCATCCCCATCCCTTGTGTGCTATTTATTGAAAATTGCTGGATTTCAAATCGGGCGGAGGGAGGAACTGGTTAGCCCTTGGTCTGCTCTGACTGTAGCTTAGCAAATTTATAGGCAGCTCCTACGATTCTCCGACTTTTTCTGATGTAAATTTAATAAACCGATTTAAATGCATTTGGAGTAGGTCTAATTAAATATGTGTAGTATTATAATACAAAGCTTTTTCGTACTCTAAATTCAGTAGAAATTGGAAAAACTATAAATATAATTTCGACAACAATGAGTTCTTGCTAAAATATTAGACGTATTTGCGTGAACTGAAAAAAAACCTACTTTCGAGACAATTTGATGGTTGGCATAGTACTTGGAGGAGGTCAGAAATGTTGACTACTTACATTATTGCTTGAAGCTTTTTAAATGTGAATGCACTGTCAGTCATACTTTTTTTACCCCTAGGAACGGGTATACGTGGAGTTACATTCAATTGTTTAATTGATTTTCATTGTTTTTTGTCGCTGGAACTTATTACAATTCCCAACAACTGATTAAATATTTGCATTTTCTGCATTTACACAAATATTTGAGTACAGTTATCTGACGCATTTGTATCTGTTACAAAACTATATTTAAACAATATTTTTTGTACATACATATACACTACATAATCGGTAATTTACGGCAATATAAATATGTGCAAATCTATCCATCTGTCAGTTTATATGTTTTATCATTTCTCGACATAAGAGTTGAATTCTCCCAATTTGCATTTTATATTTACAAGCTATGCAATTTTTCTTATAGTTCGGAACGACTTTAGACATGTTTACGTGGTATCAGCTAGTCGAGCACAATCTACCTTTGCTTTCTTATATATTCTGTAATATTATAGTATTGATTTAAAAATAATAAACTCTTATAATTTCCCCACTCTCTGCGTTTTTTCATTTCCCCTTTGTGAACTGCCTATTTGCCAACGCGGGCGGTTTTTTGAAATGTATACCATAAAATCTTAAGTGTTTTTATGGCTGTTGTTTGTGTCTTTGTTTTATGTGTTATACAAAACAAAGATTGTTATAACAGAAAGCTGTTGTGTGTGCCAGTTTGTGCCCACCAAGTGTGATAATGCCCAGGACTTTTTGTTATACCAGCGTACAATTGCCTTGCTTGCATTTGCATTTCGGTCAGATTGCGCATACGAAATGTGTTATACTAGGCATTTATAAGAGCTTTAGCTAAACATGTCGATAAAAGCTTGCATTTGCTATACAAATGTATTACAATACAAATTGGTTGTAGAACTAACTCTTTACAAATATGCTATAAAACTTTAATAAACATTCCTTCGTGATAAGAGAATTTGCACTGAAAATGAGGGGTACCCATAAAAACCGCAATAGCAAATGAAGTCTCCATTAGAAAGCAATCTTAAGCGGTTTCTTAATTTTGCACACAATTTTATTGACAGTAATTTATTTTCAAAACAATTCCCATATAATCGGGTGTCTTGTTGCTTATCAACTACTGAGCATTATTACTACTTTGTATATTTATTTTTTATTTTTGTATGTAATATATCTAATAGACGCTTCTTATGTTTGCTGTTTGCTGTTGAAGGCAAAAAATATACAAATATGTGCGATACTTAGAAGCATTTAAAAATTCGTTTATGTTTATTGTTTAATTATTTGGTATCTCCGTCACTTGATCGACATACGAATCGAGTAAGGGTCTAGCTAAGTGTATTTTCTATCAGTTTCTGGTGCTTAGCTCAAAAACCTTTGGAAAAAACAAAAAAACGGCAAACATTTTGCAATTAATAATTTAAAAATGCATACGTACAACTAACAGTACTTGGGGATTGTATTTAATCTTTTTGGGCGCTTACACTAAACTTAGGCTAACAGTTTGACTTCAATATTAGGAATTTTTCAAATTTTGCATAGGAATATTGAGATTTTTAGGATGACCAAAACAACAGACCAATGTTTCGTAGTTCGTTAATTTATGCTTATAAATTAGATGAAATATCTCGGGAAATTCAAGAACAATGAGCGTTGTATTCATTCGATAGACTCTGTGTATGGCTATTCGCCAGAGAGATGCTCGCCCTGATCTGGAATTGAGCAAAATGTATGGAAACAACCGCACGGATGCACAACCGAAACACTAAAACCTATTCAAAATATTCAAGCTCTGCTTTATTCGCTGCTAATACTCCAACCAGTTGGCCAACTCCATCCACTCCTCAGTGGTATTCGACGCGCGCTATCGGCGCGCCCATCTCATCCAGATCGAAGACGATCAGTTTGCGTTTCTTGCGCACATTCGCCGGAGGCTGCATTTGCTTAGCTGCCGGCGTTGACGTCCTTGCCGCCGTCTCCGCCGTGCTGCTTGCAGCCAGCGGCTTCCTTGCCTGGCTGTGGCCATTGGGCGGGCGCCTCGTTGTCGCTATCTTTGGCTGCTGTTGCTTCGTTGTGGCACTCGTCTGTGCCTTGTCCTGCTCCTTTGTCTTCAGTGCATTCAATTCACGCATTTGCTGCAATAACTTCGGCTTCTCGTTGTGCTGCTGCTCCGTTTGGGCATTCGAGCGTCTGGGCAGTGTCGGCAGCGCGGGCAGATCGCAGCGCTGGCGCAGGTGCCGATAAACGGCGTCCACGCGCTGCACCAGGCGATTCACGTACTTGGTGGTGGTGCGATCCAAAATGGAGGGCGCCTTAATGCAATCGTTGCCGCCAAACTCACATACCTGCAAAAGCAATTAATGAAAAGGAGGAAAGATACGAGACCTAGATGACCAGACGACCGTATCATTCAGTCACATCCTCTCTCAGCCAGCTAATAAGGCAGTTTTCTAATAACAAACTTGTGTATATTGCAGCCTATAGGAGCTCTACATTTCAAAAGCCAAATACACCTAATTCGGTTTTTACACGGCGATTCAAAATCTTTTGGGATTTAATTTTGCGAAATATGTTCATATCACAAATTTAGGGAAATTCCCTTTTTGTGGAAACAAGCAAATTTACTGGTCAAAGCAATCGAAAATAGCACAAATTTACGGGAATTCCCTTTTTGGGCATAATAGCAAAAATACATGTCAGAGCAATTGAAATGTGCTAATATTTTGTGAACTATTAATGCAATCAGACGTATTTGATTAAGAAATTCTTTATAATTTTTTCTTTTTTTTTAATAACTACACATTATATATGTGATTTAATAAAAAAAAGCATGAAAACCTGTTCTCAAAAAATCCTTGATTTTCACTTATTTTAATAGATTTTGGATTTAAGGAACCAATCACCTATTTCTGTTTTTTTTTACACCGTTTTTATATATATATCAACTCGGCTGTTAATACGAATCAAAATTAAATACTTTATGGGATCGAAAAGGAAAATTTCATGAATCTCAGCTGAACAATTTGAATTTTCAGTTAAAACCTTGACTCACCCTATAATGCTGCAATATAGCCTCCTTTGGCGGCACATTGAGCGATCCCATGCCCGGCGAAAACTCCCACACAAAGTGATTGCCCGCCTCAACCACCGCCTCCGGCTTACAAATGTATTTGGAGCGCTGCTTCTGTGGATGCAACTTGTAGCGTCTGTTGAATGAATAGAGAGAGGGTTGAGACACACGTCTTCTAACTTGGACGTGGCCAACTTACCTGCGCGTCTTGCGCTGTGTTACCAGGGAGGCGCGCACACTGCCCAGCTGATCGCTGCCACCCGATATGCCCGAGCTGGCCAGGGGATCGTCTGCGAACTGGAGATAGTAGAAAGCATTCTGGAAGGAGTACGCGCCAGTGTTGCGATTGCGGAACCGCTGATTGAGGGAACTGCCAAAAGTAATGTAGCAGATTATACCTAGGGTATTCCCACATCAAGTTTAGACTCACCTCAACAGGTCGTTAAGCGTGTCCGTGTAGCGCGGCACGATGAACTCGTCCAGATCGACCAGCGCCAGATACTTGTATCGATACATGGTCCTATAGAGGCAATCGTTGAGCGCCGCAAAGAGGCCCTCGGTGCGTATTTCCTTCTGGGAGCGCATGCGCAGATTCCACGGCAGTATGCTCACTGTGGGCCGCTGGTAGTGCAGCGACTTGAGGACACGCGGCGTGGCATTGGTGGCCGCCTCCGCCGGCTGCAGCGGCTCCCAGTCAAAGGCCGTCAGGTTGCCCGGCACCTGGCCCTGCTGGTAGCTCCGGAGCACACAGGAGGCGTGCGGGCCCAGCGTATGATTGTAGAAGGTGAAGTGCGAGACGCCCAACAATGCATAGAACTCCAAATACTCCATCAGATACAACGCCTGATCGTAGCTAAAGTGAAACGGTTTCACACAAACCGCCATCCGGTCAGGTATGCCCTCGCCGCTGGGTGGTGCATGCGGCGGAGCTGGACGAGTACCGCCATTCCCATTTTCATTGCCATTTCCATTCCCATTGCCAGTTTCATTGCCATTGCCGTTGCCTTTGCCATTGGCGCCTCTATTGCTCGGCGGCGGTGCAAAGTCCGCATCCTGATCCGTGTTTCGCAACGTTATCAAATTGCCGGGCGGCGCCCGCAATCTGGAGACAACGCTGACATATTGCGGCACATCCAACGGTGGGGCACGCACCGGACACAAAACAAAGCAGGCGCTGTACTTTAGATTCCAGTTTTCGCGAATGATCTAAAATAGTTTAAGCCCAGCGCACTTAGCTCTATATATAAAACTAACTGATTGGTGATTTCACAGTCATTAACTTATGTTATGGAGCTACATGCTAAGAAAAATCGAGAAAAAACGGTTGCATGCAACTTTCCCGTTTTACATCCAATGTGCCTCAAACTGATTTTTAAAGATTTTTAAATTCTTACCTAACGACTGAATGAATACGTTTTTCCCGTGTTCAAATTCAATGAAAGGTTGTTTAACAAATAGGGGCAAACAATTTCATGGGTGACGTTTCGCGCTTAAATTCATTTCCAAGATCTTTTTAAAGAGGGAGAATTAATTCTAAGCGCGGCAATGGCGGGTTATACCCGCAATTATACTATATGTATATATATGTCAAAATTTCCCACCCCATAACTCTTTATGCCTGGTTTGGCCTTTAGTGCACTTAAACGCATTACATACAATAAAATATATATCCCTCCAGTTCTTATGCCTCAATCTATCAATCAATCAATCAGTTAGTCAGTCATTTATTCATTCGCTTTCTATCTAAAGCGGTCCACTATTTTAGTGCCTTCTTTGGGAGAGAGTGTCGCATGGAAGGCAGAATCGTCATAAGGGATGGCTAAAGAAGGCACTTTCCTGGAGTCCCAAAACCAAGATTATCGAATTAAATATTGTAGAATTATCGTCGTGGAGTATGAACATTGGAATATTTGCAGTTTAGGAGTCTAAGATTGTGTTAATTTATATTGTAGACAAAAAGAATCAATAACTAGATCCGCTTATAGCCAGGCTACCCAGTGCAGTGAACTGTTACACACGAAGGTTGAATGCCTTCTGTATCCTACAATACTAGCTTATTAAGTATAGTACCAGAACCTAATATTTTCTTTTTAGTTTCAATAGTATTTTTCTTATGGAAGCGGCATATTTAACGTGCTAACTAGATCAACAATTAGTCGGTCAGCTGATTGAACTCACCTTCACACGGGCCATTACAGTGGCTGAGGTGTATTTGGCACGTGCTACCGAGGTCGACGCCTCGCTGCTATTGTGAGTCGTGGGACCATACCAGAACCTGCACCAGACGCGCTCTGGTCCACGTGTTTTGGTTGCGCCAATAACGCGTACAAGGCGTGCCCCGTCCCGGCGATCGAAGTAGGCGGAGTAGACAAAGAACTTGAAGCGGGTGCCATTGACAACCTGCCAGGCGCCGTCGCTGGGCGCCGTGCCAAATGGAAAATGTGGCAGCGTCTCCTCCACCTTGTCGGGCAGCAGCTGGCCCCAGGGTATCAACGGCATGTTCAGGCCGTTGCCAGCGCCAGCGACACCCACGCCAAAAGCCCCAGCACCAGTTCCGGCTCCGGCTCCGGCTCCAGCAGCGCCATTGAGCAACATGCCCGCATAGCGTGGATGTTGGCCGTCGGCGCCTGCGGCATCTGTGAAATGGCGAATCGCATGAGATACATGACGTATACGTAATGTCTCCTCCTCGTTGTATTGGCCGGCTTTTGTTATCATAGCGATGGCTGTCTCTGATTGCATTATGGGCGCCGAATGGCTATGCCATTGTGTGTCTCTGATTGCCATTTGCTACTCACCTTGAATTTTAAGTTTATTGTCACGAAACTGTATAAAACCTAATTTATTATCACTCAGAATGCTGTCATCCAGTTCGTAGTCGTCCTGCAAGCACAATTTGATTGCCAATCAAAATATAAATTCAATAAACGGTCAGCGGAATATGCATTTATAAAAAGTTCCATTATGTTATCTAAACCAATGCCATACCACTTGCTTAATATTATATTCGATCAAAAATAAATTTAAACAGACTCAAACATGTTTCACTTTTCAATTTATTGAGTTGTTGATTTGTTTAATAACTTGTTAATTTTATTCATTTAATAGGTAGTTTGCAAGCCTGGTGTTAGCTTAATCTGCCTGGAAAATATTGTCAAGAGCTCAGTTTTAGAATTGATCAGTGAGACAACATAAATGAAAATAAGTTTATTAATAAAATAATTTGATTCATTTAACTAAAGGTTAGGGTTTTATCTTCATTGTAAATTTAACATGTTCATTGACATGCGGTTAGCTTAATTTGCTTAATATCATCAATGATTCTATCCGGCTTATAAACTTTTTATTGACATGTGTCTTACCGTTTGGATTACATTCACAATGGACTTGAAGACACTCAGTTTTCCTATCACTTAAACTTAGCAGTCGCAGATTCTTAAAAAGTAAGTTAACTGACATACATTTTTTTTTTTTGGTATATGCCATTGCGCAGCGTGCATGCCGTTCAGATATCAAAACTGTCAGCTTAGGGGTTATGGGGGCTCTCATGATTTCATAAGTCAGCTAAGTGCATTGCGGTGCGCATGGTTGCAAATAAATCAGCTTTTTGTTTGCGTTTGGCACAAAAAAGTAAATCATATGCATTATGCGCTATGCGCTATGCTGGGCTGCTTAAATATGCAAATCTCTTTGCCTCGCGCAAGCCGAAAAGTATGCTGCAAAATATGGCGAACGGCAACATCTTTTGTTTTCCCACGCGCTCGCAAAGAGTTGGAGACCATAAAAATGGGCGCAATAGTTAAGGTGTCACGCCCCTTTCCTGCAGGCGCATTGTTGCAGGTGCAACAACAACAACAACAACAATTGTTGACCATTTGGCTGGTAACGCGCTGGCATCGCACATATATAGCCCATTTGCATAACAAAACTTACCTTAACATTATCATAATCCGGCATCGCGTCGCCCAGTCGGCCGCCCAGGCTGGCGCCGCCCCCGCCGCCTGCCCTCATGGCCATCAAGCCGCTGTGGGAGCGTTCGTCGATCATAAAAACCTGCAGCACGAGGCAAAAGTGGAAAACAAAGTAGACAGTCAATGGGTTAAAGCGCTGCTTAAATTTGAAGCTAATTTCTAGCTGCGCTTTTAGCATTTTAATTAACGTCTGGTCTTGTAATTAATTGCACGCTGCATTTTTAATGCATCCTAATTGCAATCATAAATCCGCGCCCAAACCAGCCCACAGCAAACACAATGTTGTAATTGTTGAATGCATATTTTATGACCAGCGACTTATTCATTTGCTTATAATAATTAATTTAACTTCGAAACTGCTTTAAACAGAATATTCGCCACGTTTATTAAATCATACCGAATTATTCGATTTGCCAGCGGTTTTGAACCGATCTTAAGGGGAGAAGAAAATTTGACAAACGCTAGTACTATAATATTTGATATTCATTTTATCCCTCAAAGAGTGTAGTCACATAATCTAAATATTTTATGATAAACTCATTCTACGTATGGCAAAGTAGCATATGTTTCCTTTAAATTTCAATCCTCTAGCTTTTGTAGTTACCGAGATCGACGAGATCCGAGAGATGGAAGGGTAGATCTATTTAGCTGGTTAAACTGATCAAGAATATTAATAATAATAAATAAATGGATTAGGCGATTCTTCCTTCTACCCGACCCGACTAGCAAATAATCCCTACACGGAAAGCTAGAAAATACTGTGTCAGAGCTAGATCTTAAAAATGCTCAGAAAACATGTTGTGAAGAAATCGCTTTTAACCGAATGAGTTTTCTAAAGGAACTAGAAATAATTAAGATTATATTGCCTATTATTATTATTATTACTATTATTAGTAGTATTATTATTATTATTATTATTATTATTATTATTATTATTATTCTCATTATTATTATTATTATTATTATTATTATTATTATTATTATTATTATTATTATTATTATTATTATTATTATTATTATTATTATTATTATTATTATTTAGCTATTCTCAGTATCATGAAATCCAGATCGGAAACTTTTATTGAGCAAAGAGTATATTCTATTCGGACAACATCGATAAGAGAGTCTTACTTTTTTGCCAGTCAGAGACAGCTCGGAACACATTTATTTTCCGTATTAAAAAGCTTGTTTGTGTAAAGTTAATAAATGTATTGCAAAGATTCTGTATAGCCAGCAAGAATTTTAAATCCTCAGCATTTCTCTTCAGACCAAGTCTTGAACTTACCTCTGTCAGTATGATGAGGCCAAAGACAGCAAAAAAGAGAATCACAATCAGGAAACTCATGCTAGATCTCTCCCGACTGCCCCAGTTCTTTTTGCCGCGCTTCATGGTGGGCGTCAGAGAGGTGCGGCTCCCTTGTCCGTGACCGTGGGAATGATGAGGATGCGAGTGCTGCTGCTGCTGATGGTGGTAACAGGCGTGGGAATGGCCCACGTAGGCCTGCTGGTAGGGATGGCCGCCTTGGGAGCTGCTGGTCGCCAATTTGGAACTGGAACTGAGAGAGGAGGCGCTGGCGGAGCCCCCCGTTCCCGTTGCGAGTGGCTTGTAAGCTGGGGGGCTCCTGCTGCCTAACATGGCGGACAGCGGTAGGGTGTGGGTGGTGGGTCAGTTGGTACGTGGTTAGTTTTGGACACTTGTGGATGTTGTGGGGGTGGCTTGGCGAATGGGCTTGCGCTTGTTTCTAGGTAGTTGGCATTTGGCATGGCATTTTCTATCGTGGCAACTGAAAAGGCAAACCAATTGACCAGCTGATTAGCAACAAAATTGGCAATAAACGCGCTTAGCAAAACAAAACGCAAAAAGCGGCAAAAGAGCAAAGTCGAGAGCAGCACGGTAAGAGAAAGAGTGAGAGCGAGAGAGAGAGGAAGTGAATGAGAGTGCGTGCTGCCTGACAGTTCTCCTTGTTGGCCAATCAAAAAGGAAAAATCAATAAAATTCCGTGCAACGCTTTTCCTGGTTTCTGATATTGACTTTGAGCAGCAAAATGCAAGCGAGGGCTTTTTAGCTTTTGATGACTTCTTTGACCAAATCTTGCGCTAAATTAAATGGCAATGGACGATGTCAGCTTGTCCTTAAGGCAACATTGTGGCTTAACTTTGGCGTCTGCCATGAACTTTCTAGACTTTACACATCTTTCACCTTTTTAATACATTTTTGAGAACAGTTCACGCACTTAGCTGCACCTTAAGTTAGAGTCGAAACTATGCACACTTGACTTTAACAAAGATTTTAACACTTTTCACGCTTTCGGTAAATTTTCGACTGGCTCGTTATGCCAACTGTCAAAACAGTCAAGTTGTTAGGACTCGAGCTCTCCTGCTCTCGCTATCTCTCAGCAACAAGAAAACAACAGGACGTTGAGCCCGCATAAAGGACATGCGCAGTTACGTGCTTACAGGTTCCCGTCAGCTGATGAGAAATCAACCAAAAAGCGCGCCAAATTGTTGAATAACTATTGAAATAATTGTAAATTATATGGATCACAATTCCTCATTTATGGGAATAGCTCTCGTTGTCGCGTCTTAGTAACTTATTGTAATATAAAAACTTAATAAGTTTATTTGCCAATAATAAAATTTTCTTTACACTTGCTACACTATTATACTAACTATCTAAGTAACACCATGTCATGACTTCCAGCAAACTTAGCAATTCTGACCTTCCATAAAGTGAGAATACATTTTCCTCACTTATCCGTGAGTCTAGGGTCTATTGTCTTCGACGTGCCAAAGTTAGCCGTTCTTTCTGGTTTCTTTAGAGTATGCTATGTCTGTCTGTCCGTATGTGAGAAGTCTTGAAATTTTGAACTCCTGAAATAACTCTTCCTATGTCCTGAGAAATAGGAGTTGGTTTGCAGACTTTGTCTATGAAAGGAAGCTACATTGATTGTAATGCTTTCATATACGATTATTTTTAAGGTCAGGGGCCACAAATAAACTATGCGATTCTCTGACCGCACAGGTTTTCATGTTTCTATTATAATTATCATCAATACGCTCACTCTCTTCTCCTCTAGTTCTGTTATTGATGTATATATATATATATATATATGTATATGTATATATATATATATATATGTGGAGCATCGATTTCAGGGACCCCAAAAAGTGGGGGTTTTCTCTTTGGGGAATCATGATGGAACTTCTAAATTAACCTCTGGGAAATTTTAACGGTCTTAGAAGCATAGCCTCGTGACTTATGAGAAATTTTATATACAACCATTATTTTGGGTACACACCATGTAACGTGTTTTACGAGGACTCAGTTCCCGAAATACTCTCAGTATATAACATAAAAATTTTCCGTATAATGAACTTTATATATAAGGTCAGTTTTAGGAACAAAAACGCAGGGTTGCCATATGCAGACCTTTTTGCATAAGCAACGTGTATTATAAGGACACAGGAACGATGAGATTTGGTCCAGTTCACACTTCAATTTAGTAAATAACAGTCAAATAGCTGTCCCCAAAAACATACTGATTTTATATAAATATAGAGACTCATATATAGAGGTTATGAGGACTAGGGAACAGTGAATTTCGATAAAACTCACTAAACTAAATAAATATAACGCTAAACCACGTAAGACTCAGCAATATTTTATTAAATTTATACATTTTAAATTTAGTGGCAGACTGGCTTAATTGAAATTAAGAGTCAAATTTATTTTGAATGTAGTTTTGGATCACTTTAGGTTAAAGTAAAATTAATAATGTGAATTAACATAAATGACGTTATTAAATACATGCATTTAAAATGAATTTTTTTTTAATTCCAAAATTTTTTAACATAAATTAATATTAATATACGAAAAAGTATAATCCACTTATTTTAAATATGGTCAACATATTTATTATTTAATCTATTTGCGGAGTTCCTTGATTTAGCCTTGCGCTGATTATCTATCCATGTTTTTACTTGCGCCGGTGTCCTACATTTTAGATATGTAGAATTATTTATAACTGTGTTGCATTGATTAAGTGACGGCAATCCTTTAAGCGACAACAGGTCGCCAAAAGCCTGGTATATTTCTTCACGCTCTTCATTCGACCACCGGTTTCTTATCGTTTTTCCAAATGATGATCCTGTTAAATAATAGAGTTTAATACAATTTAGTGTGAAAAAGAATAACGTTTTAGTAATATAGAAAAATATTAAAAACTTTGCAGTCGGTTGCAACCGTCGCAATACTCAATCATAGACCAATAACAGATTAATACAGCCTACCAGAACAATTTATTAGGTGATATCAATTTTAAACATTCGCCACGCACCCAGTCAATCGTAGGCAAACTAATTTTTATCGATCTTCAGAGTAGTCCATCAATAGTATTCATGAAAAAGTTAGTCAAGCTCTAAGATTCTGTAAGATTTGCGATTGTGCAATTTAAAACGATTTTTAGGATTTACAACGCCCCCAGTGGTCGTCATTATATAATTGTAGCACTTTACCTATCGTGGATATATACGTGTATATATTTCAAGCCCAAAGTTTCTAACTTCAATGGGCCCGCAAAATAAGCACGATATATTTTTTCACTTTGCGAATGAGGATAAATAGGACAGACTAATCGCAATGCATGTAAGCACGTGACAAAAATATGTAGGTTGCAATTCAATACTCACTACTTGGACGCTTTCCTTTTGCATTGGATTTTTCTACAATTTCATCATCGGAAATATTAAATTCGCTTTCTGATCGCTGTTCAGAATAATCTGATTCCGAATCCTCTAAAGGATCATCTGCAAAATACATTTTAAGTATAATGTAAAAACATTGACAATAGGGCTTATTGGATAAGTAATTATTAGATAAGTTAAAATATTATATTCTACACAATAACTACACTTAGTATCACTCACAACCTTGATGAATATATTTACTCACTTTCTTTTAACTGATCAAGGGCTACTGTGTTTTCATCCTCAACATTATTTCCAAGAGCTGCCATAAGCATCTGGGATACTTCGGCAATCTCCGCTACTGTTACAGGGATTCTGTAGATTTCTTTGTGTATATCTTTATGATGACCCATAAAATTGGCAAGCCTATCAATTTGGACATCTTCGACGTTAAGCATCGATGTATAGGTAGCTAAATGCTTTCGAAGCATCGTTCCCCTTAAGGCCCCTGGGCAGCGAGCCCCACACTCCAGGGCAAATCTTTTTAGAATGGGGCAAGCCCGTACATACTGCTTTGCTAAAGGCTTGGCGTTAGGCACGCTAAATATGTAATCATTATTTTTCTTAACACCAGCTCTTTTACGATATTTAAGAATAGTTTCAATACAATACTTGTCAAACGGTGTGAGCAGCACTGGCACAGTTCGATTTAGTTTTCCACGGATAGTCAACCTTGTGTATTTTTGAGCAATTTCTCTAGTTTCTTTCGTGAGACGGTCGAAGTTTTCTTTATCCACATTTTCATCGATGGCGTGGCCTGTTAGATAGTTCTCAATTGTTAGTCTTTCAATTTCACCAGCTCTACGGCGGTTAAAAATTTGAAGGCCAATTAGTGTGCTTTGTATTAACGATGTCCATGACAAAAAATCAAACTTAATTTTCAGCACACTAAGAGAATTTTCAGACTTTTTTATCACATAATCAAAAAGTTTTTTGATGTCTTCTTTACATGGTAAGATAGTTGGTAGAGCTCTCTTTTTCTTTGACTGATCTTCTATAGCTTTTTTGTTTATAAAAAGAGGGATTTCGGTTTCCCATAGAACAAGAAAATCTTTAATTATTTTTTTTTTTTCATGATTTTGTGTTTTTATGCAATGAGTCCATAATATTTTTGCGCACTTTTTAATTAAAGTTGTAAGGTTCGTTGCGACTGAAGGTGTTTTAAAAAACAACAAAGAAGAGTCCCACTGAGCCACTTTTCTGATACAAGATATCATTAAATCCAAATGTTTGGGATTAATGGCGTCTTTAAGTTCCTGTATCTCATTGGGTTCAGATTTTTTTATTTCACATAATAGTCTGCTTAGCAATCTCATGTTTGCTCTGATCATATCGTACTGAAGTTCGCCGTGCTTCATAGATTCTGCGTTTGCGAATAAAACAATCAATTCATCATATATCAGATTCCGAGAAATTGGATCATCATTTAAAACAGGCATTATTTTTGTGCGCACAACGTCGTTTGCACTTTTATGCATAAAGCCGGTTTTGGAGCGACCTTGTTTAAGCAAGTCACGAGTTCCTTTCTTATGATCGCTGCCTTTGCAATTATTAATATGACTTCGTATTGTGCTTTTGGGAAAAAATCCAGAACATCCCTTGCAACATATGAAATCAACAACTTCATTTTTAGAATTAACTCGCTTTTGACGGGGCACGATTAGAGTTCCATTATTTAACGATGCATCGATATTATGGATATAATCACCATTTTTTCTAATTTCATCAATAAGTAATCTCCGAGTTTTGTCATTTTTCGGCAGGCATATGAATTTTTGTACTTGCGGCTCATTTTTATGAACAAGCTGCAAGTGACGAGCGAATTTTGTTTGCAACTTATTGCAAAATAAGCAAAAATGTTTCTTACAATTTTTTTGGGTTTTCGCAGTTTGAATAATCAAATCCCTGACATCACTTAGTGGAGTTTCAGTTGTGTAAGTAAAAACTTGTTTATTGGTTGAATTATTTAAAATGCTGGACTGGTTAGTTATATCCGGAGTATAACTGGAATCGAATCCATGAGTGGAATCTGGACAGTTAGTATTAAGCGATTGAAATGTATCATTTATCGTTGAATGATTTTGATTTTTTGCCGATGAATCTAGCCTATCATAGCCAAATTCGTTAAGTAGTTCCAAAGATCTTCTATTAGTCGATGAATTTTTAGTTGTATTGATAAATTCTTCGGATGCATCTATTTGAATATATTTAATAATAAATATATAACGAGGAATCCATATTAATTATTACTGGACATAATTCAATATTTTAAGTAAATATTTCGTATCTAATATAGTAGCACCAGGAGCTGTGCCTATATACATATTTAAGAACATTTATTTTACTTAACTTTCAGACCTGTAAGGATGTGATAGTATGACATAGTGTATACCTCCACTTCACTTGCAGTTAATTAATCATTCGGATGTGTCTCTATTACATCTTATATTTTAATGTATACAATTATTTTTATATTACGTTAAGCAGAATGAACGTTATTAAAAAATGTATATCTGTACTGATCATGATAAGCATTTTATTTATATATAGATAAATATTTATATTTTTCATTACCTTTACTAGAAACATATTAATATGAGACGAGAACAAGACAGCTGATAGGAACACAAACTAGCTGGAACGAACACGAATCAGTTAACAAACTATAAATTGGGTGATGTCAAGTATATAAAGTTAGCATTAGTAAATAAATATTAAAATTAGCAAAAAACGGTTTAGATATGTCGGGAGGCATATAGCTTAAAAGAGAATATACTAATCCAAGTAACGCAATGACGGATTGTTTCTTTGATATAGTAATTTTATGATAAGTTAATCAGATCTTACCAATATGAAAAATTTTTAATTCATAACATATAAGGTATTGAATCTTTTAATGTATATCTTCAGATTCTGGCTTTGAAACTGTGCTAATCAAAATTATACACATTTAACGCTTAAAATTGTGAAGGATTGCATTTATTTGCTGTGTCACTATTTGACTTATCTTTAAAAGTCAAATTTAACATTAGAATTTTAAACGGACATTAATATTGCAAGTACTGGATTTATCTTCATTCGTTGCTGATTCACTTTCATTTAATTTAGTGCCTGCTTCTAGTGTCTATAAATATTTTAGGTATAAGGGAAAGTTTCCTTTCATTTTTGTTTCATAATTTTGTGTTTAATTGCAATGAGTCCATAATATTTTTGCTTACTCTTTTATTAAAGTTGTAAGGTTCGTTGCGACTGAAGGTGTTTTTAAAAAAAACTTCGAAGAACTGAGCAACTTTTCTGATACAAGATATTAAATCCAAATGTTTGGGATAAATGGCGTCTTTAAGTTCCTATATCTCATTGGAATCCGATTTTTTATTTCATGTAATAGTCTGCTTATCAATTTCATTTTTGCTCTGATCATATCGTACTGAAGGTCGCCGTGCTTCATAGAGTCTACGTTTGCAAATAAAATAACGTCACTTGCACTTTTATGCATTGGGCAGGTTTTAGATCGACCTTGTTTAAGCAAGTCACGAGTTCGTTTTTTATGTTCGCTGCCGTTGCAATTATTTATGACTCCGCATTGTGGTTTTGGGGAAAAATCCAGAACATCCCTTGCAACATTTGACAAAATATTAGTCTTTAGAGTTAACTGGCTTTTGACAGGGCATGATTAGAGTTTCGTTATTTAATTATGCATCGATATTATCGATTTTATCGCTATTTTTCCAAATCTCAATAATAAGTTATCTGCTAATTATATCATTTTTCAAGGGTCATAAAAATGTTTTTACTTGCAGCTAATTATTATGTACGAACTGCAAGTGACGAGCTAATTTTGTTTGTAATTTATTACAGAAAAAGCAAAAATAAAAGTTACAATTTTTTGGGTTTTCGCAGTTGGAATAATCAAATCCCTTACATCACTTAGTGGAGTTACAGTTGTGTACGTTGAACCTTTTTTGTGTTGGAACACTTTATATAGTGCTGGACTTACTTATATCCGCAGTATAGTTGGAATCAACTACTTGGGTGGAACGTAGATAATTAGTACCAAGCGATTGATATGTATAGAATGCTTTTGCTTTTTTGATGGTGAGACTGGCCAACAAGAGGCCAGGCAAGGGATAAGTATTTTATTTATACATTTATTTCTTTTACATATTAATATAAGACGGACACAAGACAGCTGAATCAAACACATAATAGCTGGAGCAAACACAAAACAGGTAAGAATCCATAAGGTGAGTATTCTCAAGTATATAAAGTTAGCTTTAGTTAAAATATACAAATATATATAAATAATATATAATAAGGATGTACGTCAGAAGGCATATGGCGTACAAGAGAATATTCTAATTTAAGAAATGTAATGACAAATTGTGTATATTATATAGTATTTTTATGATAATTTCCTCAGATGTTGCCAATATGATTAACTCATAATACAATTTAAGACTGAACACTCAATAATAAATATATCACAATATATAACTCTGCCAGAAATTTTATGCAAATGATTTTTTATTTAGTCCTATTGGGCTTAATTTACTTATTTGCATACATACCGAAAGCTTCAAATTGGCCCGGGTTGCACTTATTTGTTGTGTCACTTTCTAAATTAAAGTCTGCTACTGGCGCGCCTTTAAAAGACAATGTTAATTAATTAATTTTAATATGACGTTAGTGTTTTACTTACTGGATTTATCTTCGTTAGTTGTTGATTCACTTTCACTGAACTTAGTGGCTGCTTCTAGTAATTCTATAAATATTTTATGTATTATTAATTTAAAAGTAACAAAATTGTTATATATGTACACACCATTATTAAGTTTCTGACATTGCTTCTCCAATATTTCTCGATCTTCTAAAGAAATATAAGAACATATACATACAAATACATATAATTATTGAAGGGAGAAATGTCAAGCCCAACTTACCATTCGAATCAATAATTTCCGCTTCAAAACTGCCTTTGCTGAATTTTGCAATGCAAATTTTACACCCTTCGTCTATTTTAATTTTTTTTTTTGGCAATACATAATATTGCTCGCACTTAATTAAGAAATACATCCTCTCGCACGCTTTCCAGAAATTTAATGGCGCCAAGTTTTCGAGCTACGCGACGAGTCAACACACGACAAGTCAAGTCATTTCTGTAAATATACTTTTAAGGCAGCTCTGCACTATCAAATTGAATACTCGAAACGCGTTCATTTTGCTCGTTTAATGGTAATCGATATTTATGCAATTAAAATAAGAGTAAAATAAGATGTGAGAAATATATTTGATTGATGATGGATGGTGATCACGAAAGCGGTCATAAAGAATAACTGCTAGCGGAAATAACTGTTTTAATTGGGAAAAAAATTAAGCCCTTTTTTTGTTAATAGATTCTTATTTTCATGCTACTATCGATATCTTACTTACATGTGAAGCAAGGTTTGTATTACGTCATAATACAAATAGAAAATACATTTTACTCTTCATGCATTATTATTAAACATTTCATGTTGCTTAATTAAACTAAGTTAATAATAAAAATTACCTATAGATGCCCGATTAATTGTAAGCATTTTTAACTAAAGACTCTAACTTAAAAATACGTTTTACATATATGGGCCTTGTACGTGATTTGAGTTAATAAAAAAACCAAGCTTATAAATAAAAAATTTGTTTTATTTTTTTATACTAAAATCACGTACAAATATATTTATAACAAAATTTTATTAGGTAAGAGTCGATAGTTAAATTTTCTTACGATAACTTGACTTTGGTCAAGATATCTTGAAAAAAAAAATTATTTTTTCTTACAACTTAATTATCGACCAATCGTTCCTCTAGCAATTATATGTTATAATGTTGCTTAATTAAACAAAGTTAATAATAATGCTTATATTTATAAAATACATGTTTGTCTAAATTACCGATATATGCTCGATTAATTGTAAGAAAATTTACCTAAAGACTCAATAAAATATATTTTAAATATATTTGGGCATTTTATGTATTCTGAGTTTATTGAAAAATAAAACAAATATTTTATGTGTAGGCCTTGTTATACCCTTGAAGAGGGTATTATAATTTTGTCGTGAAATATGTAACGCATAGAAGAAGACATCTCCGACCCCATAAAGTATATATATTCTTGATCAGTATCAACAGCCCAGTCGATATTGCCATGTCCGCCTGTTCGTCTGTCTGTTTCTATGAGAACTAGTCTTTCCGTTTTGAAACTATTTTTATGAAACTTTGCAAAAGTTCCTCTTTCTTATGCACGCAGAACATATGTTAAAACAAGTAAGAGGCTCTAGTCGGAAGCTCCCGACTAGGGAATACCCTAAACCATCTTCTTTCGACACAGTAAAGGGGAGGGGGTGATATATATAAAACGAAAAGATACTTGATATATACATTCTATTCTGCAAGCTACGAGTCAATTTGGGGACTATAGCTCTTATTATTTGCCCAATTTTCTCAAAAAATCAGACTTCGATATCGATTTTTATCGATTACATGGAAACGCGGCATGTTATTGAATATCGGAAACAAACTCGATCTGCGCGGGACCTAGGAGGTCCAACAGCAAAAAATTTCAAATCTCTAGCTCTTACAGGTTCTGAGATCCTTGCGTTCATACATACGGACGGACGAACAGACAGACGGGCATGGCTAGATCGACTCGGCTATTGATGCTGATCAAGAATATATATACTTTATAGGCTCGGAGATGCTTCCTTCTGCCTGTTACACACCATAGGAAATATCGGTCGAAAATTACGTTGTTGTATGGAAAACATTTTTGTTGTTCAAGATATCTTGACAAAACTCGGCACCTATTAGTTTGACTAACTCCTCCTCAAAATCATGTTAACATAGGAACATTTTAACATATAGCAGCCATGGGGACGATCGGTCGAAAACTAAGTTGTTGTATGACAAATTTTTTCGTATTTTAAAATATCTTGACCAAACTCGGCACTTATTAGTTATACTATACTCCTCATATATACGCAAAATCATGTCAACATCGGACCATTTTAACGTATAATTGCTAGAGGAACGATTGGTCGATAATTAAGTTGTAAGAAAAAATAATTTTTTTTTTTCAAGATATCTTGACCAAAGTCAAGTTATCGTAAGAAAATTTAACTATCGACTCTTACCTAATAAAATTTTGTTATAAATATATTTGTACGTGATTTTAGTATAAAAAAATAAAACAAATTTTTTATTTATAAGCTTGGTTTTTTTATTAACTCAAATCACGTACAAGGCCCATATATGTAAAACGTATTTTTAAGTTAGAGTCTTTAGTTAAAAATGCTTACAATTAATCGGGCATCTATAGGTAATTTAGTGAAATAATTATTTAATATTTATAAGCATTATTATTAACTTAGTTTAATTAAGCAACATGAAATGTTTAATAATAATGCATGAAGAGTAAAATGTATTTTCTATTTGTATTATGACGTAATACAAACCTTGCTTCACATGTAAGTAAGATATCGATAGTAGCATGAAAATAAGAATCTATTAACAAAAAATGGGCTTAATTTTTTTCCCAATTAAAACAGTTATTTCCGCTAGCAGTTATTCTTTATGACCGCTTTCGTGATCACCATCCATCATCAATCAAATATATTTCTCACATCTTATTTTACTCTTATTTTAATTGCATAAATATCGATTACCATTAAACGAGCAAAATGAACGCGTTTCGAGTATTCAATTTGATAGTGCAGAGCTGCCTTAAAAGTATATTTACAGAAATGACTTGACTTGTCGTGTGTTGACTCGTCGCGTAGCTCGAAAACTTGGCGCCATTAAATTTCTGGAAAGCGTGCGAGAGGATGTATTTCTTAATTAAGTGCGAGCAATATTATGTATTGCCAAAAAAAAAAATTAAAATAGACGAAGGGTGTAAAATTTGCATTGCAAAATTCAGCAAAGGCAGTTTTGAAGCGGAAATTATTGATTCGAATGGTAAGTTGGGCTTGACATTTCTCCCTTCAATAATTATATGTATTTGTATGTATATGTTCTTATATTTCTTTAGAAGATCGAGAAATATTGGAGAAGCAATGTCAGAAACTTAATAATGGTGTGTACATATATAACAATTTTGTTACTTTTAAATTAATAATACATAAAATATTTATAGAATTACTAGAAGCAGCCACTAAGTTCAGTGAAAGTGAATCAACAACTAACGAAGATAAATCCAGTAAGTAAAACACTAACGTCATATTAAAATTAATTAATTAACATTGTCTTTTAAAGGCGCGCCAGTAGCAGACTTTAATTTAGAAAGTGACACAACAAATAAGTGCAACCCGGGCCAATTTGAAGCTTTCGGTATGTATGCAAATAAGTAAATTAAGCCCAATAGGACTAAATAAAAAATCATTTGCATAAAATTTCTGGCAGAGTTATATATTGTGATATATTTATTATTGAGTGTTCAGTCTTAAATTGTATTATGAGTTAATCATATTGGCAACATCTGAGGAAATTATCATAAAAATACTATATAATATACACAATTTGTCATTACATTTCTTAAATTAGAATATTCTCTTGTACGCCATATGCCTTCTGACGTACATCCTTATTATATATTATTTATATTATTTATATATATTTGTATATTTTAACTAAAGCTAACTTTATATACTTGAGAATACTCACCTTATGGATTCTTACCTGTTTTGTGTTTGCTCCAGCTATTATGTGTTTGATTCAGCTGTCTTGTGTCCGTCTTGTATTAATATGTAAAAGAAATAAATGTATAAATAAAATACTTATCCCTTGCCTGGCCTCTTGTTGGCCAGTCTCACCATCAAAAAAGCAAAAGCATTCTATACATATCAATCGCTTGGTACTAATTATCTACGTTCCACCCAAGTAGTTGATTCCAACTATACTGCGGATATAAGTAAGTCCAGCACTATATAAAGTGTTCCAACACAAAAAAGGTTCAACGTACACAACTGTAACTCCACTAAGTGATGTAAGGGATTTGATTATTCCAACTGCGAAAACCCAAAAAATTGTAACTTTTATTTTTGCTTTTTCTGTAATAAATTACAAACAAAATTAGCTCATCACTTGCAGTTCGTACATAATAATTAGCTGCAAGTAAAAACATTTTTATGACCCTTGAAAAATGATATAATTAGCAGATAACTTATTATTGAGATTTGGAAAAATAGCGATAAAATCGATAATATCGATGCATAATTAAATAACGAAACTCTAATCATGCCCTGTCAAAAGCCAGTTAACTCTAAAGACTAATATTTTGTCAAATGTTGCAAGGGATGTTCTGGATTTTTCCCCAAAACCACAATGCGGAGTCATAAATAATTGCAACGGCAGCGAACATAAAAAACGAACTCGTGACTTGCTTAAACAAGGTCGATCTAAAACCTGCCCAATGCATAAAAGTGCAAGTGACGTTATTTTATTTGCAAACGTAGACTCTATGAAGCACGGCGACCTTCAGTACGATATGATCAGAGCAAAAATGAAATTGATAAGCAGACTATTACATGAAATAAAAAATCGGATTCCAATGAGATATAGGAACTTAAAGACGCCATTTATCCCAAACATTTGGATTTAATATCTTGTATCAGAAAAGTTGCTCAGTTCTTCGAAGTTTTTTTTAAAAACACCTTCAGTCGCAACGAACCTTACAACTTTAATAAAAGAGTAAGCAAAAATATTATGGACTCATTGCAATTAAACACAAAATTATGAAACAAAAATGAAAGGAAACTTTCCCTTATACCTAAAATATTTATAGACACTAGAAGCAGGCACTAAATTAAATGAAAGTGAATCAGCAACGAATGAAGATAAATCCAGTACTTGCAATATTAATGTCCGTTTAAAATTCTAATGTTAAATTTGACTTTTAAAGATAAGTCAAATAGTGACACAGCAAATAAATGCAATCCTTCACAATTTTAAGCGTTAAATGTGTATAATTTTGATTAGCACAGTTTCAAAGCCAGAATCTGAAGATATACATTAAAAGATTCAATACCTTATATGTTATGAATTAAAAATTTTTCATATTGGTAAGATCTGATTAACTTATCATAAAATTACTATATCAAAGAAACAATCCGTCATTGCGTTACTTGGATTAGTATATTCTCTTTTAAGCTATATGCCTCCCGACATATCTAAACCGTTTTTTGCTAATTTTAATATTTATTTACTAATGCTAACTTTATATACTTGACATCACCCAATTTATAGTTTGTTAACTGATTCGTGTTCGTTCCAGCTAGTTTGTGTTCCTATCAGCTGTCTTGTTCTCGTCTCATATTAATATGTTTCTAGTAAAGGTAATGAAAAATATAAATATTTATCTATATATAAATAAAATGCTTATCATGATCAGTACAGATATACATTTTTTAATAACGTTCATTCTGCTTAACGTAATATAAAAATAATTGTATACATTAAAATATAAGATGTAATAGAGACACATCCGAATGATTAATTAACTGCAAGTGAAGTGGAGGTATACACTATGTCATACTATCACATCCTTACAGGTCTGAAAGTTAAGTAAAATAAATGTTCTTAAATATGTATATAGGCACAGCTCCTGGTGCTACTATATTAGATACGAAATATTTACTTAAAATATTGAATTATGTCCAGTAATAATTAATATGGATTCCTCGTTATATATTTATTATTAAATATATTCAAATAGATGCATCCGAAGAATTTATCAATACAACTAAAAATTCATCGACTAATAGAAGATCTTTGGAACTACTTAACGAATTTGGCTATGATAGGCTAGATTCATCGGCAAAAAATCAAAATCATTCAACGATAAATGATACATTTCAATCGCTTAATACTAACTGTCCAGATTCCACTCATGGATTCGATTCCAGTTATACTCCGGATATAACTAACCAGTCCAGCATTTTAAATAATTCAACCAATAAACAAGTTTTTACTTACACAACTGAAACTCCACTAAGTGATGTCAGGGATTTGATTATTCAAACTGCGAAAACCCAAAAAAATTGTAAGAAACATTTTTGCTTATTTTGCAATAAGTTGCAAACAAAATTCGCTCGTCACTTGCAGCTTGTTCATAAAAATGAGCCGCAAGTACAAAAATTCATATGCCTGCCGAAAAATGACAAAACTCGGAGATTACTTATTGATGAAATTAGAAAAAATGGTGATTATATCCATAATATCGATGCATCGTTAAATAATGGAACTCTAATCGTGCCCCGTCAAAAGCGAGTTAATTCTAAAAATGAAGTTGTTGATTTCATATGTTGCAAGGGATGTTCTGGATTTTTTCCCAAAAGCACAATACGAAGTCATATTAATAATTGCAAAGGCAGCGATCATAAGAAAGGAACTCGTGACTTGCTTAAACAAGGTCGCTCCAAAACCGGCTTTATGCATAAAAGTGCAAACGACGTTGTGCGCACAAAAATAATGCCTGTTTTAAATGATGATCCAATTTCTCGGAATCTGATATATGATGAATTGATTGTTTTATTCGCAAACGCAGAATCTATGAAGCACGGCGAACTTCAGTACGATATGATCAGAGCAAACATGAGATTGCTAAGCAGACTATTATGTGAAATAAAAAAATCTGAACCCAATGAGATACAGGAACTTAAAGACGCCATTAATCCCAAACATTTGGATTTAATGATATCTTGTATCAGAAAAGTGGCTCAGTGGGACTCTTCTTTGTTGTTTTTTAAAACACCTTCAGTCGCAACGAACCTTACAACTTTAATTAAAAAGTGCGCAAAAATATTATGGACTCATTGCATAAAAACACAAAATCATGAAAAAAAAAAAATAATTAAAGATTTTCTTGTTCTATGGGAAACCGAAATCCCTCTTTTTATAAACAAAAAAGCTATAGAAGATCAGTCAAAGAAAAAGAGAGCTCTACCAACTATCTTACCATGTAAAGAAGACATCAAAAAACTTTTTGATTATGTGATAAAAAAGTCTGAAAATTCTCTTAGTGTGCTGAAAATTAAGTTTGATTTTTTGTCATGGACATCGTTAATACAAAGCACACTAATTGGCCTTCAAATTTTTAACCGCCGTAGAGCTGGTGAAATTGAAAGACTAACAATTGAGAACTATCTAACAGGCCACGCCATCGATGAAAATGTGGATAAAGAAAACTTCGACCGTCTCACGAAAGAAACTAGAGAAATTGCTCAAAAATACACAAGGTTGACTATCCGTGGAAAACTAAATCGAACTGTGCCAGTGCTGCTCACACCGTTTGACAAGTATTGTATTGAAACTATTCTTAAATATCGTAAAAGAGCTGGTGTTAAGAAAAATAATGATTACATATTTAGCGTGCCTAACGCCAAGCCTTTAGCAAAGCAGTATGTACGGGCTTGCCCCATTCTAAAAAGATTTGCCCTGGAGTGTGGGGCTCGCTGCCCAGGGGCCTTAAGGGGAACGATGCTTCGAAAGCATTTAGCTACCTATACATCGATGCTTAACGTCGAAGATGTCCAAATTGATAGGCTTGCCAATTTTATGGGTCATCATAAAGATATACACAAAGAAATCTACAGAATCCCTGTAACAGTAGCGGAGATTGCCGAAGTATCCCAGATGCTTATGGCAGCTCTTGGAAATAATGTTGAGGATGAAAACACAGTAGCCCTTGATCAGTTAAAAGAAAGTGAGTAAATATATTCATCAAGGTTGTGAGTGATACTAAGTGTAGTTATTGTGTAGAATATAATATTTTAACTTATCTAATAATTACTTATCCAATAAGCCCTATTGTCAATGTTTTTACATTATACTTAAAATGTATTTTGCAGATGATCCTTTAGAGGATTCGGAATCAGATTATTCTGAACAGCGATCAGAAAGCGAATTTAATATTTCCGATGATGAAATTGTAGAAAAATCCAATGCAAAAGGAAAGCGTCCAAGTAGTGAGTATTGAATTGCAACCTACATATTTTTGTCACGTGCTTACATGCATTGCGATTAGTCTGTCCTATTTATCCTCATTCGCAAAGTGAAAAAATATATCGTGCTTATTTTGCGGGCCCATTGAAGTTAGAAACTTTGGGCTTGAAATATATACACGTATATATCCACGATAGGTAAAGTGCTACAATTATATAATGACGACCACTGGGGGCGTTGTAAATCCTAAAAATCGTTTTAAATTGCACAATCGCAAATCTTACAGAATCTTAGAGCTTGACTAACTTTTTCATGAATACTATTGATGGACTACTCTGAAGATCGATAAAAATTAGTTTGCCTACGATTGACTGGGTGCGTGGCGAATGTTTAAAATTGATATCACCTAATAAATTGTTCTGGTAGGCTGTATTAATCTGTTATTGGTCTATGATTGAGTATTGCGACGGTTGCAACCGACTGCAAAGTTTTTAATATTTTTCTATATTACTAAAACGTTATTCTTTTTCACACTAAATTGTATTAAACTCTATTATTTAACAGGATCATCATTTGGAAAAACGATAAGAAACCGGTGGTCGAATGAAGAGCGTGAAGAAATATACCAGGCTTTTGGCGACCTGTTGTCGCTTAAAGGATTGCCGTCACTTAATCAATGCAACACAGTTATAAATAATTCTACATATCTAAAATGTAGGACACCGGCGCAAGTAAAAACATGGATAGATAATCAGCGCAAGGCTAAATCAAGGAACTCCGCAAATAGATTAAATAATAAATATGTTGACCATATTTAAAATAAGTGGATTATACTTTTTCGTATATTAATATTAATTTATGTTAAAAAATTTTGGAATTAAAAAAAAATTCATTTTAAATGCATGTATTTAATAACGTCATTTATGTTAATTCACATTATTAATTTTACTTTAACCTAAAGTGATCCAAAACTACATTCAAAATAAATTTGACTCTTAATTTCAATTAAGCCAGTCTGCCACTAAATTTAAAATGTATAAATTTAATAAAATATTGCTGAGTCTTATGTGGTTTCGCGTTATATTTATTTAGTTTAGTGAGTTTTATCGAAATTCACTGTTCCCTAGTCCTCATAACCTCTATATATGAGTCTCTATATTTATATAAAATCAGTATGTTTTTGGGGACAGCTATTTGACTGTTATTTACTAAATTGAAGTGTGAACTGGACCAAATCTCATCGTTCCTGTGTCCTTATAATACACGTTGCGTTTTTGTCCCTAAAACTTACCTTATATATAAAGTACATTATAACGAACAATTTTTGTGTTATATACTGAGAGTATTTCGGGAACTGAGTCCCCATAAAACACGTTACCCTAAATGGAGTTTGTTTCATTTCATTTTCATTTCGTAGAGTTGCCACATCGACCAAATGAGGATATATACATATTAGTAAAAAACATATATTATGGGAGAACTAGCGTACGAATTGTGTTTTGTTCTTTTTTAATGATCAAATGCATGCAAAATAAACCTAATCAGATTACATCATAGTTATGCAGATGTCAGCAAACGCATTTAAAATCTGTGTTCCCGAAAAATCTTCTCGCCATAAAGTGGACCAACTTTAAGATAATATAAAAATTATAGTATTTGAGGTACAGGCAAAGTGCTGGTTGGATAATGTTAAGAAAAGGTATTGTTATTTTTATTAACCCTTAGGTTTCTTCTAAGAACTAAGAATTATGAAGAATTATGAAAAGTCCCCAAAAGAGACATTCCAGTCCTAAAAATTTTAAGGTCAGTCCCCAAAAGAGCGAATTGTCCCCATAACCAACGCAGCATACAAAAAATGTCCTTATTATCGATGCTCCACATATATATATATATATATATATATATATATATATATATATACATCAATAACGGATATATATATATATATATAAGTATGTCTACCAACTTCAAGAAGCTATATCGATATTAATAGATAAGCTTTCGGGTACATTAATATCTACTTTTTTATATACATATTTATATACTAGCTGACACTTCCCGAACCGACTCTGTCAAAATTTCTTGCTTCAAATTTTAGGCATACACTTTGCAACCACTTTCCGCTCATATAAAGTTACATATTATATACGTATTGTAATATGAGTTTGAAGTCCACCGAAAGCAGAACCAAAAAGTTTTTCTGCCCATTTTATTCCCGTGAAATGAAGCTTGAAGCCGAAACATACATTTTCCTTCATGCAACCTTTGCAACGTATCTTCCAGTCATGAGGGATGGATTTAACTAAGAGAATTTATCAAGTATTAAATAAATTTCCAAAAAGATATTTGAAAAGACAAATCATTTACAGCCGATAGCATGGCAAATAAAAAATTGTCAATATTCCTTCATTTTATCAGTTTCACAGGGAATTTTCAAAATCTCTGAAACAGGTCTGCTTTAAGTTCTTATGAAGAGCTTTAAAAATCTGTTTGACCTCCGTCTTCCACCGAAGAGCTGCATTCTGCGGAAAGTGTTCACGTCTCAAATAAGTTTTCTTAATGATCTTTGCAAATGAGCATACACACTTCTTCGCCTATTCAACCTTTGACCCGCATTAGGAGTGAATCTAGCAAGCCCAATGTGTATGTTAAAACTATTTAAGCTGGACAAAGCCAAGTATTTTTGACGCACCTGCTTTTTGTAGTAGATTTGAGTGTTTGCTAAAACGATCTGTTATGTAAACTCAATGAGGGAATAGATTAAGCTTTAAATGAAAGCACACACATACTTTTGGGTAATTAATGCGAAACTTAAACTCTTCTCATAAGCATTTTGCAAAGTGCACATACTTTAAAAACAAACGCTACATAAAACCCCATCGCAAGTATCTTCTATAGTGCTTCATTTCAATGACTTTCATATCCGGCCTAACTTTGCTGCATATATCTTGTGGCCATTTTCATAGCTGAAAGGATGCACTGCGCACAGCCCAGATCCTTTCGGCCAAATGGCAGCATCTAGTTGTGTTTTTGGACCGACTGTTGAATGTGTGGCTGTTTGTCTCTGACCGGCTGCGTCTGCCGAGCTGGACAAAAGAATTAGCGGAAACAATGAAATTCGTAAAGTTTTTGAAAACCAATAAATTTGAAGTGTTTGAAATCAATTGGGAACAAATTGCAAAAGGCAAAAACGAACTCTAAATGAAAAGTGCAAAGCGCCGAGAATGAGAAAAAAGGACACCAAATGCAAAAAAAAAAACAAGGACGATTTGTGTGCATGTGAATCTCCTCTGTCTCTCTTTCTCGCTACTTTCTCTTGCCCTCTTCTTTTCCCCCATTTTGTGTGAGTGCGTTCTTGTTTGTGTGAAAATTCAGCAAGCAATTGAAAAGTTTTCAAAACAAATATGCAAAGAAAAAGGTGCTCGAGTCTGACTCGAACGCCTTCTAAGTGGCAAGCAGGAAGCGGAAACGGAAACGAACCCAACGCCATCGTCATCGTCATCGACCCACAGCCCCCGGGCGCTGGGAAAAACAGTTTTGTTTGCTAAACTTTTGTCATTGCAACGCCAAACAGCGGCAACAATGGCAAAGTAATAGACAAAGTTCTTGGCCAGCGTTATTAGAAATGATCTCGGCCCACAACCCAAGTCGGACTCTGCACAGCTCTAAGTAGGAACTACGTCTGCATTGCTTCAGACATAACATTTATCTAATTAATTTGCATTGAAAACAACTCAGAAATTGAGAAATATTTGGATAAATACTTGAATGCAACAAACACAAATTAACTAATACCTCTTTTTGCTATAAGCTAAAAGATTGAAATAAATAAAAATAGTCAGCGGCACGCAGAACATCAAATACCCTTTCGGCTATCAAAAGCTTGATTTCCTTGAGGAGCTGCTCCGATTTAATACGGATTTTCAGATATTTTAGCAGAATAGTTGACCCACAATATTTAAGAATTTTCCATAAAAAAACAATTCTTTACTTTTTTTGACGCTTCTATGTAAAACACTTTACTGCTGCTCAAAACATGCGTTATATATGGTATGCTGTGACAATAAAAGAATGCCTTCGGCAAGGGTATAAAAATAAACGCCAAATAAACCTAAAACCTTGAATACATTCGAAAGAGTGAGTGTAGCTAAGCCACATACATTTCACAAAACTCCACCGACAGTGTAAACACACTCCGGCAGAGCAAACACTCCAACGCATTCGTTGCACCTGAAGTGAGATTAAATAAAACTGCAGCAAGAAAATTGAAATGAAAATTCAGCAAGAAGGCAAACAAATTCGAGACAACTTATGGTGTTTCTCTCTCGCAAGTAGCGAATGCCAAAAATATTTCATTTATATACCTATGTATATACATATATATATAGATAAAAACCCGTTTGTATATCTGCGTATCACTACGTTCATATGCTGAGTGACTGGCGTTCCCCAGCCCCAATCCTACCCACTAACTCATCGCTCCTTGCTGCTTGTAGGCAACTCAACTTTGATGAGTTTGCAAAGTAAAGCATTTCTGTGTCTGAATCCGGTACAGCACAAAACTTACCTCTGCCACTTGGCTTCATAGCAGCAGCAGCAGCAGCAGCAGCAGCATCTCCCTTCGCGTGCAGTCGACTATATTTGAAATTATGATTAAAATAACCAAAATGATGAGCCGGATAACGAGTAAGGCGTGGAAAAGTTAAGAGCAGTTGCAGTTGTGGCTGAGAGCAGAATATCGCAGCGGAGGCAGTTGTATTTGTTTATAGGGAGATCTATTTTTCCGTATCTAGTGAGTCCCATATATGTTTCAGTATATTATCCGCATGGAATGTTTGCTTAGACAAGATTTAACCTATTATGAATTTCTTAATTACCTCCAATTAACATGCAATATCTAGAAGACCTCTTTTTTATACTCCCTTCACAAATGCAGACAGAGTTTAATGGGCTCGTCTGTCCGCATGAACACAATTTTTCTGCAACGCTTTGAAAAATAAAGTTCCCAAAAATTGTAATATCAAATGTTAGCACATCTCAACACAATAATCTCCTTTGAGTCCTTTAATATGGCAGATAGCCTTACTTTCTCAAAAAAAAACAAATCATCATCATTCTATTATATATTTATTTATTTATTTTATTTTATTTTATTATCATAATATTTTGACTATCATTACACATAACTATTATTATTCATTGAATTATTATCATAAGCACTGCCTACTAGAGGTTTGAGGGCAAACATTTAACCATAGATTAGTATCTAATCTAGCTAGTAGCTGTCAACAATTAAAAGTAGACCTAATTTAGAAAAACAGCTCGCGCGTTGCACCGGCAATAATGGGACGATCCCAGCACAGAGCCCATTGCAAATCCCCGGGCGCCATCAAATGAACACGCAACAAAGGCAACTGCCGTTGCAGTGGGATAAAGAACATGGCATGCTGCTAGGCATTTCATTAATTTTACTTCATTTTTGTGCTTTTGTAATTCAGAGACCGGCGACGAGGACGTCTGCAAATGGCTGTGCGAGGCGATGGGGCAGCAAGAGGGGGCAGCAAGAGGAGACAGCAGCTCCGCAGGCGTCGCATTTCAGCCGGAAGCGCGCGTTGTTTGGTAATTTCCTTAACGGAAGCGCATGCAGTTGGCCGTCCAGGATCGAGAACAGGCCGCAGTATGCAGGCTGTCTGCCAGCCTGGTGTCTCCTGGTCAGACGTACATATGAGAATATAGCTCACAAATTTGTTGGGAAATTTCCGCAGCCAAGATAAGGACGACTTTGTGTGCGGGCAGCGCCTTCAAAGGCGTCGCATTGCCCCTAGGACCTGCCCACATACTATTTCCAATTGATTAAGCACTTTGGCCAGCAAAACCGCAAAAGCAAAGCAAACGACCGCCCGGCTGCACCCAGCCCATTCAGATCTTGAGCGCCGCAGAAAAAAAGAGCATGCATCGAATCAAATCGAATCAAAGCGAACCGAATCGAATCGATTCGATTCGAAGCGAATCGTCCAGTTACCAAATGCAACGAAATGTGAAACACACCGATGTCCGGTTGTCCCCTTGTGGCTGGGCTGGGCTGGGTTCACGCCATGCCTCAACGCTTTAACTGCATTGGCCGGATCGCAGCAAGCCTGGGCCTGGGACTGGGCCACTCCACGAGACTCTCCACTCGAATCGCAACTTAAAATGCACTTTTGGGGGCTTTTTCATTTAGTGCGCCATAAATTAGGCAGCCGAGTTTTTGCAGCACCGGCAAAGGGCGAAAACGCAGAGCAGCGACATTTTGCACAGACGGCCAAAACCCAAATCCTGGCAAGGCAATTAATCTAAACCCGGGTCACGTCGACGCCAGCTAAGTTAAAAATTCAAGAGTCACACGACACATTGAAAAAAAAACATGATAGCTATTCGATTTATAATTGGCGCAGACTGACATTTGAAATATTATAAAATTACAATTGTACACTAATTTAATCAGATAAAAAAGCGATAGTTATCTAGCTGAGAGTAAAGTATGCCCTCTAGCCAGACCAACAACTGTTAAGTATTAAAACTTCCCAATTATTTATTTTGGAAGAGCAAAAGTGCTTATCAGAAATATCGACGCGTTTAACTGCCGATCCACGCTCAGACACCCGATGCCTTTAACGCACAATGAGAATCTAGGTTCTACGCACAAATTCCAGATAAAGACAACATCCGTAAGAGATTACAGCAATGGCTTAGCCGGACCTCATGGTAGCTAATTTCTTTTTTTGCAAATCTATAAGCTTATGATAGTAAAAAACCAACTTTAGCCACGAGTTCATCTCTTAAATTGAAACACAATTAAGCTGAGTGCTGGACACATGTCCAACTTAAGCCACAAAAGTTGTTTTAAATTGCTGCACAGCGGCCCAAGTCCACAAAACGGAGGACTACCGCAGGTTCGAGTCGGAGACGGAGTCGGAGACGTTTGCCATATAAATTCAATAGCCATGGCAATAAGTGCATTAGCAGCATATTTCACAGATTGGCAGACACGTCGCTCGGCGGCCACCATGGCCAGGCGACCAGAAGGAAAGGCAGTCAAAGAGGCTGGGTGGCCCAACCGGGCAACCGCCAGACAACGGGCCAGACAGTTGCTCGACCAAAAGTAAGCCACAAATTGCATGAGATCATAAATATTTCAAGCATAAAGTACAAAATATGCAAAAGTTTTCTTTCTATTTTCTTATGCGCTTTCCAGTTGCCAGTTGCCAGTTGCCCCGCTGCAGCTTCCTCTTATGCCCGAGATAGTAGCACGAACTAACGTCAAACGAAATAAGAAAAATATATTGCTAAATTCTCGCACAGGAAACACCAACAGCAGCAGCAGCCGGCGGGTGGACCAGGACCTTTTCACAGCCCGGACTTGGCAGCACGTGCACGCCAAATGGCAAACGGAAGTTCAAAAGCGTAAAGAGCATGTAACGATGCCAACGGCAACGGCAACGGGCCAACAACTGCCATGGCATTGGCCGAGATGCGCTTCTGTGTATGGTCAGCCGATTGTGGCAACAAATTGCAATAAGCAATTTTTCAATTTTCAATTTAGACGCCATCGACGAGGGCGGACAGCGACATGCAAAGCAGCCAAACGTGCAACTGGTCATAATTCAGAGGCAGATCCGTTTACGTCCGACCGGAGTCGGAGAATGGCAGATTCACGGCAAACCGGTAAACGCTGCGACAAGACAAATGTCTGCCCCAAAAATGATTCCGTCAGTTGACACACTGCCGGCCTCGGACCCGGACGCACAATTGATAAGTAATCTACACGATTTACCTATATACCACGGAGAACGTCAAAGGCACAGGCCCCCTTTGCGCCCGGCTCTCGGAATGCACGACGTGGATCGTTCACCAAAGCTAAACCAAACAGAACAGATTTAGGTCCGGATATTTTACCAAAAAACAACCGCACACCGGATGAACTGGATATTATTAATAAATTGTCATTCTCATTGAGCTAACTAAAATAAAATACAAAAGTTTCCATTGTTATTGGCATGCCCATTTGAGGTCTATCTATATGGGATACACTTTCGTATATTAATGTGCAACAATTGTTTATAAACATGTAAGTTTAACTGAACTGCGATCACTAAAGATTAAGTTAGCGTAACAACTCGTAAGCATGATATGCGCCAGTTTTCATTTTTCGCCAACGCTGCACAGCCACCAAGACGCCCAGGCAAAACCACATGATCAGCACGACAATGGAGTAATAGGAAATGACAGAATGTTCCGTGCCATCGGAGTTCTTCAGCAGAAAGACCATATTGTGAAAATTGTGCTCGCATTGCTTGCAGCCGTCAAACTTGATGTCCACAAAGTCGTCCTCGTAGGGTTCGCCGAAGAAGGGGAATTGACCACGCACCACCAGCACCAGGCCGAGCAAGGGAATCAGCGGGCGGCAGCGAAACATATTCAAAATTAAATTAAATTCAAATTAAACCAACAAAAGCCACTTGCGTTCAATTAAACAATTGTTTCACATGTGAACACGAAGCACAAGCGCTGGACCGCTTTTATAGCTGTCTGTGTGTGGTTATTTGAGTCGATCAGGCCTATTCCTAGAAATTCAAGAACATATTTGTCGCCATCGTGAGACTATAAACATTCCATAAAGTGAAAGCTACACTACTTCTGCTAAAGGAACTGCGTCTAGCTGGGTTATTTAACAGCTTTTAGCTGTACATTTTATACCCTATCAATAAGTAGTATAATTCAATCACAAACAGGTTACACATTACACCTTGTATTTCTCTTTTACTTTTCTACTATTTTTATTTTTATTACTCTTCTACTATGTATAAGATAAATCGAATCATAGCCAGATACTATATCATATAGCTTCAAAATGAATAAACTGTCGAAATTAAAGATTTTATAAGTTTAAATCTAGACATATTTCTGACACATGTAACATGTACGCAAGGATATATTATTACTTCAAAGACAAGCATTTAAACTCCTCGTATATTCTGGACACATTGTCGAAATTCAAGTTTCTATAAGCTGAAATCTAGAAAAGTTGCTCACATCTTTCACTCGTACACAATGATATTAAATCTTAGGTACTTAGAAGACAAGTAGTCTTCTCGTATATTCTGGAAACATTATGGAAATTTCAGTTTTTATTAGATTAAATCTAGTGGAAATTTAAGTTTTTATTAGATTAAATCTAGAATATGTCTAGATCTCTCACATCTTTCACATATGGTATATGGTAGTATTTTATCTTGTCGCAAATTCTGGACTTATAATCTTTTAATTTTTTTTAAGACAGAGTCCAAACTAACATATTACAACTACAGAGTCAATTTTTTTAAACGATTAAAAATGTTTACATTTAATCAGTTTTCTATCCAAAGTTGAATTGTTGCACTTTAGAAAAACTTTTAAGAGCTTAGGGAAAGAATGTATCTTTCTGACTAATTTACTTTTGCATCTAACATACGCTTAAAACAATTCTTAAAATAAAATTAAACGAATATCTTTTGCATGGTAATTTAACGGCATACAGCATTTTTCTCCATTTTTTGCCCAGTCTCTCGTCTACACCATATACTGTCTTATGTCCTGGTCACGCTCCCTGAGCGTATGATCTATCCAGCGCCTGTAGAACTTCACGTTGGAGTAGATGCCCAAGAGTTGAGGGCCATCGCAACGGGACGCCCGTGCCAGCAGCCCGGCGAGCACGAAGCGATCATCGCTGCCGGAGAGCGGACACATTAGGGGAATGGCACCCATGTCGCTGCACACAAAATCGTCCTTGTCGCCGCCGGTGCAGAGCAGCGTATCGTTGAGCGCAAAGCGACGGCCCAATATGGCCGGACGCAGTCTCACCGCGCACTGATCCCGCGGCAGGACGTAGAGCGGCCAACGCTTGGGCAGAGTCTCGTTCGCATTGAAGTCCGACCGCCGCCAGCCTGCCACGAAGCACTGGCTGAAGTTGTAGATTATGTGGGGCGGCGGCAGGCAAATCACCTGCACGTGTGGCGTTAGCGAGAAGGATGCGTCCGGGTTCAACAGAAGCAGCGCCAGATTATGGCCCGCCGGTGATTGTGTATAGTTTGGATGTAGCAACAGCTCAGTGACAGTCCGCTCTTGATGCGGCAATGGCTCCAGCTGAACCGCAGCATCCCATTCGCCGGCAACCAGACGGAGATCAGATGCCGTCTCGCCCTGAACACAATGCGCAGAGGTTAACACCGCCAGTGGGGTGATAAGAACACCGCTGCAAAGATATCCATCTGCTCCGTAGATGGCCACTAGCCAGGGAAATTCGCCAAAGTTGGCCTTTTGCTTTTTGTAGCCCATCGGGTTCAAGTGGAACCAGAGATCCAGACGCCCGCCGCACTGCTTGAGATGTCCCAGATAATCGTTATAGTTAATCTCGCTTTCGTTCATATTGCAGCACTTCTCCATATAGTGACAGTGCTGCTCGTCCAGGAGAGTGCGACTGCGGTCGGGATAAAAGTGGCCATCCACAAAAATACCCTCATTGCACAAATCGTAGGACACACAGTTCTTGTCTGGTGCACAAGATTTGTAGCCGGATGTTTCTGCACGGCCAATCGCAGCCGGAAAGATCAATGTCAAGAGCATTCGAATTAAAAGATCCATATTGTTGACCTATGGCTAGGCACTCGGCGTGATCTAGAACTGCGCTGTGAATTGCTCTCGGGCTTTTATAGCCTCCGCCCAGACTCACAAAAGGTCAGGCCCAGCTTTGATTGAGTTAAATATAGCTTAAAGTTCTAAAAATAGACCACTGTCGAGCAATCATAGCAAACGTCTGACAAATCAAAACAAAAGCTTCTCCAACTAAAAAAGGAAAGTTCTTGAGCACTATCAGGCAATTGGTCGTGGCCAAAGACCCTACATAAATAATTTCCAATTAAAAAGCTTGGTGTTATTTTCAATTAAATTATTCAATTTATTATTGAATATTTTATATTGGTTTTATAAGTATTATTAGACTCTCAGCAGGAGTGCAATGCAAACAAATATGATCTGTGGGTTTGTGCTTGACTCAAACCAAATCCCTGTATTTAGAACTGAAACTGATTTTAAAGCTCCTTGAACCCAGCCTTTAGATCGAACCTTGCTTGAAAAACTTTTTTTCAAAATATGATCACAACTATTGAATTTAAACCAAATTTGATCTATAATCAAAATTAGCATCTACTTAATATGGATGGATTAATGCATTGATGTTTAGGATCTAAACATTTCAAAAGATTCATATTTTTAGACATACCATTTTTGAGTGAAAATATAGAAAAGTGGTTTTAACGATCAACGAGATAAGTCAAAATATTCTCATTTTTACCACAACTTAGCCATGTTTCTTAGGTGATAAAATGTATCCAAGTTTCTACTACTAATTAAGTTTTTATTGGGGCTTTATAACTGTTTGATTAAATTTAAAATAAGATTTTGGATCCTTTGAAAGAGTATTTAAAATTCCGCACAGTGACGGCAACTGGTCTTTCTTGTTTTTGTTTACTTCTGCAACGACATCAACACGTATCCGTATCTATTACGAGGCATTAGTCGGCGAAGGCGGTGCAAGTTTTGCGTCATATCTTAATGCACAATCGTCGCTTAAGTGCACGTAAATTGAATAAAATTTCGACAAGTTTTAATACACAAGATGTGCATAGAGCATCGCAGACAGTTGGGCAACAGGCGCACATACCGATGTCAGTTGGGGTCTCCGGGTGCATGTGAATGCGGCTGTGAATACGTATACGAATACGAATACGGCTGCGAATACGTAGATGAATGCGAATGCTTCCATACAGTTCGATAGACACACAACTCAAGTGAGTGGTTGGATCTATACTTCGAGTGCTCCGGCTGCTTGTTTGACTGAGATTTACGCAACTTAAGCAGATTGTCAACGGGAATTGTTGCCGTTGACAGGCGACAAGGATATTTGGCCTGGCCCCTAGAAGCCGTCATCGTAGTCCTGCCATCATCCTATTTAATATTATGTTGTGCCTGCTGTTGTTATATAGAACTTAATTTGTTAAATCGTGTTCAAACACTTTTAACAGATGTTATCCTCAAGGAAATTAAATCTACCCAAAATGCCAAACTAAATTGTGATTTATGCAGTACATCACATCCAAACGTACTGCTCATACGCCCGGTTTATTTGTTTTGTGGTGAACATAACATATTTCCAATTAATATGAAAATTTATGATGTGCTACTGTTGAACGCATCGGAAGTTCATTTTCCATGATACTGGCAATATATTTTGTAAATTGAGTGCTGATTGCCGATTTCGAATACAATAAGAACAACAAAAACACACATTCCCATTTTGTTATGGACGTAAAATATGCAAATGCTGCAAAAAATTGAAAAACATTTAATATGCACACAATAAAATAATAACTGTTTTATTAGCTTGTTAAACGCAGCAAGACGGAATAAGTAAATATATTGACATTTAATACATAAATACATAAAAACAAACCCGAAAATAACGTATATTTTCCAATATGTAATCTTTAGTAGCACACATTTTGGAATAGTAAGAATTGCCTACAGATCTGATTTATTTTTGCCTAAAAGTAGAGTTAAAACTATCTTGAAGATAAACAGAGTAACATTCTTATTAACTCAACTAACAGGAGCTTGGTTTTTGAGTCATATGTTGAGCGCCGCATTGAGTTTACCCGAAAATCTCGCTCTTCATCTAAAATTACTCAACTGCAGTGCCAGTCCGCGCTCTCAGTCTCTCTGTTGAGTAAAAAAAAAGGGGCTCCTTTATACTCAAAGAGCGCATTTCATCGCTCAACAGCACTTTGAGTGGAGTGCAATGCAATCCTTTGAGTATTTAACTCTCTTCAATGCAGTCGGCAAAGAGAAATGAGTGCAGTTGCCGTCGCATTGAGCAGTTCTGAAGCAATCTCAAATAACAGTTTACTTAATAAAAATGTTGACAGATTATAAATCAGGGCTTAACTAATAGCGTGTCCGACTAGGAGAAACCCCAGACTAAATGAGGCTTTTCTAATTTTGGAGAGGTCTCAAATACCTCACAGATCTGTGAATGCCGTGCATGACATATTATGTCAGCTAGAAGGGTATTGGATTGGGTAAATATTATAGATCTAGGAAATCGGGGAGTTGACTTGAGTTATATTATTCAATGGAACAATTATACCCGAAAATTTTAAAACGAACGAATGCTATAAAGAACCCAGATTCTTTAGCAAAGAGCAAAAGGATGCATTAGCACTGCAATTAAGTATTTAAGTATTTAATACATAAGAATATTAAAATCAAATGCTAAAAACCCAGCTAGAGCACAAATATTTCTAATAGCATCATGCCCCTTATCACAGTCAATTTCGTCAGTTAAATTATTAGAGCCTACAGCTGAGCAAGACGGTGTTAGTAGAGAAAATAGTATTCTCAAGTAAAAATTATATTTTAGAATATACAATTAATAGGAAAAAGCAAAGAAAAAGGGAATTATTATTAACTAGAAAGGATCAAGAGATAGTGTAGGGAAATCGCCGACCCAGAGGGGGAAATTTATAGCCTGTCCGGCAAGCTATGCGCTTTATATGGCTTTTCATGGCTTCAAGCCAGGACTAAAAATTTTGAAAAAAAAATGACAAAAGAAAAAGATTGACTTCACTGAGAGAAGATGCAGATACATTTATGTTTTTGTATATAAATATATATAAGAGCTTGCTCTGATTGACTAACTGACTGACTGAGGAGCCAAGGCACAGCCCCAAGGCGTAAAAACTGCGAAACTTTTACTTTTAGGAAAGCTTGCTCTTGGGTGGAAAACAAGCACTAAGACATTTGGACGTTTTACAAAATTCAACCTGCACATCAAAAGCAACACATTGAACTTTGCAAACGAGACTTTGTGGCTAAGGTGTCGGGCTAGCAGGTGCAAGGTCCTGCAGCAATTGTCAGTTGCTTAAAATTTTCTATTAAATTTGTTGTTGTTCACAAAGTAAAATCAATATTAAAACAAGTAAAAAGTTCTAGTCGGGAGCACTCGATTAGGGGATACCCTGAACCCTCTTCTTCCAAAATTTCCCAAAAAACAGGATATCGATATCGATTTTTATCGATTGCTTGGAAACGGAGTATGTTATCGATTATCGGAAACAAACTCGATCTGCGCGGGAACTAGGAGCATCTACATCTAAAATTTCAAGTCTCTAGCTCTTATAGGTTCTGAGATCCTTGCGTTCATACATACGGATGGACGGACGGACGGCCGGACGGACAGACAGACGGACATGGCAAGATCGACTCGGCTATTGGTGCTAATCAAGAATATATATACTTGATGGGGTCGGAGATGCTTCCTTCTGCCTGTTATATACATTTGGATATTGCACAAATGCAATATACCCTTATACACATTTTTAATGGGTTCAGGGTATAAAAAAACCATGAAATGGGAAATGAAAGGCAGAGTTAACAATAATAGTTTAATTTCATCTTTTGTTTTGTCAAAATGCGTTTTTGGCAGGCACGGAGTATTCGAGTATTCATTCCACCCGAGGCTTAAGATTCGAGGCCGCGAGAGAGCAGAATACTAAACTTTTTAAATTGATACCAAAGAAATATAAATGTGTTTAAATGAATTCAAACAGAATTGTTTTTCTTTGTTCAATTGAGACGAGACAATTTATATGAAGGAAATTTAATATGAGAAATGAGAGCAGCAATGAGTTCCTCCTTCTTAGCAACAGATAGATTTTTGACCTTAAATGAAAAGAATCGGGGTAAGATCTCAATGGACATGACAACTTTGTTATTTTTTTTTATCCCAATCAATATTATTAGATAAATTACAATAACTTACAAATTAATTAAATTATAAATTTTGACAGTTAATACATTTTTTTATCAGCAAGCGTTTGCAATTGTTTTGATAATCAACTGCAATTTAAATACTTTCATAACATTATTCAGTATGGGCTTCGGCTTCTGTTTAAGTTGATCTGAAATTAGTGCGATCTAATAATAAAATAAATGATTTATTGTATAAAATATTTATATATTATATATCTAACTATAACAGCGCGAGAAATCCGTTTGGCCCTTTGTTTATGACTTGACTTCTAGATCAGTTTGTCATCTAAATCTGGCAACATTATTCTTGATCAAAATGCATCTAGAAATGGTACCCTCAAATATCCTTTATAGACATATGGCAAAATTTCCCACCGTCAAATCTCATCCGATTTTCATTAGATTTGGATTTTTGTTCATAGTTTGACATCTAGATCAATTTGGCATCAAAATCTGTCCGTATTATTCTAGGTTAAAATCCACGTGAAATGATACCTATAGAAATTCTATATAGACATCGGTCAAAATTTCCCACCCCCATAACCCGGCTAAGTCTCATCCAATTTTCACGAGTTATGGGTGATTTGACCTCTACATCTAAATCTAGCAATATTATTCTTGGTGAAAATTCATCTAGAAATTATACAAAAATGATACTAAATTATCCCATATAGACAAATATCCCACCCACAAAACTTGGTTCGGCTTTTTGTTCATAGTTTCACCTGCTAACCATCCGATCATTTTCAAAATCATTTTTAAAGATCTTTGGGAGTACTTATTTTATACGTTCCGGGCAATGCCGGAGTATTACGAAACGTAATTATATATATTATATTATATATCTCTTATACGAACATTTGTATAAAATTCAAACCCTTATAAAAGTATCTTTGAGCCAACTGTCCAAAAGGGTATTTCTTCTTTAAATTTCCAAAGATATTCGTGTCTTATTTTTAGTCTCCAATATGACAACTTCTTGGGACAGCTTAGCATCAAATTTCCGGATATGAAAATTACCCGATATTCTTACAAATTACCACCTTTGATTGAAATAAAGGCCAAAATACATTATATTTACTTTACTTTTATTCCATTTTAGATATGAATTCAAAATGTGTCGCATATTGAACATTTAAAAATAGTCTACAAGCAAAATATTATATGGAAACAAAATAAGCATACTATAAATGTAAAAATATCCGATGCACATTTATTGTATTAACTATGCAAGTATATGCCTTATTTTCATCCACCGGACTGGGCTAATGAGAACAGAACCCTTCGAAGTTCTCAGTGCAAGGCTAGTGCGGCACTTCTGGGTCTGGCACCCAATCGCTCAATCCATTCCATTCATTCTTCCATCCAGTCCAGCCCCAGCCAATTTACGCAACGTCACAGCGTATCGTTGAATAATCGCTTGGCCTTCTTGTAGTTGGGATTGATGGGTCCGGGTAAAACATGCGGCTTGAGGACGCTTTTGCCGGGCTGGCGATTCGCGTCGTATGGCAGCTGTGGCGATAGCTTCAACTGTCTATAGTAGTCACTTTTGGGATAGGCGCTGTTGCACTTCGTCATAATGCGCACCCGTTTGCTGCCGCTTCCCAATTGGGGCGATGCAAACTTATGGCGCTGTGCTGGGGTTTTGGGCGTGTCCTGGGCGGCGAGTGGATTGATCAACAGTTTGTTATTGGCCTGTTTTAGTTGCAATTTACGCGAGGGAACAAAGTAATCCTTTTCACCATCTTGTAATGGCTCATTCCAGCCGTTACTTGGCTTTGGAGTAGTTTCAGCTGGCTCAGTTTCTGCTAACGCTGTAGACTCCTGTTCGGGTCGAGCGGCATTTGTCTGCTCCTTAATCGGCTGCTTGGACTGTGCCTTGAGCTGCTGATCGGTCTGGTCCTTGGGCTGTTCCTTAGTCTGTTGCTTGGGCTGATGTTTGGACTTTTGCTTAAGCTCCTCAGCTTTCTCTTTCGATTGCTGTTTTACCTTCACTGTCTCCTGCTTAGTTGTCTTGGGCTTGGGATTTGACTCCTCGTCATTTGCGTCCACGTCCTCGACTACCCAGGCATTGTTTATGCTTGAACGCACCTTCTCATTACGCTGAACTTGCTTCTGGAGTTTTGGCGAGAGTGCCTTGCTTATGACCTGGTCGAAGTTCTCCTCGTCGACCTCTTCAAAGTTAATGGACTTAAGAAGGCGCTTCCGCTTTGACTTGCTGAGTTTTTTTAGTTTTCGTCCGGTGCCAAAATTTGATTCCTCAAACTCATCCGCCTCTGCGATCTTCTGCTCCACGAGCTCAGCCAGTGTGGTGCCTTCAGGCTTGGGCATATTACGCACACCCAAAGGAAATTCACCGCTCGCATATGTCTCAAAGATGTGCAACAGCTTGCGCAGTCCCTTACGCCGCTTGCCGTTGTATTCCTCGGTGCGAAGCAATGTCTGCAACTCGTCCAGCACACAATCAGCATTCAGCGGTAGTTCGGGCATAAGCACATCCACATTTCCCGCACGTGGATCAAGGGATGTGACCTCTTGCTGTTGCTCTTCTCCTTCCTCCTCTTCTTCTTCATCGAAGCCTGAGTCCATCTTTTCGACATCGTCTATAGAGGCGCTGGGAAAACCCATTTCCTTCCATGCCTTGTACTTCTCGCTGTATTCGCGACCCAATTCACTCTGATAGAGCAAATGGTAGAGCACCCGCGTGCGGCACTGAGCCACTAGTTTGGCGTCCCGCTGTGTACCCACATAGTGTACAAAAGGGCGCAGGAAAAGATTTACCTGATCGGCGGTGATTTCTTCATTGGCAGCCTTTGCCAGCTCTTCGAAGAACACATCCATGTAGTGCATGGTGAGCCCTCGGGATTTTGGCTGTTCTGCTAGCACCGATTGCTGCATGCTTACATTGAATGCCTGTATTAAATCCGCCGACCATTTGCTCTTCTTTAGCAAACGCAGCATGTAACGCAGCATGCGACGCACAAGCATCAGAAATTTATCCATGCGCCACTGATCGATTCCGAACCACTCCTGGCACATGGTGCGCATGAAGGCGCTGAAATAGGCCAGGCTGCAAGCAGTATTGCCGCCAAAGCTGTCTACCATTTGGGCCAGCTGTTCGGCCAGGTCCTCTTGCACCAGCGGCTTGTCCGACATCCAAACGTTATAGTATAGCCCTTTCCAAATGCGCATGAAATCGTCCTCTGTGAAGGGAAAGGAGCTGACCGCCCGCAACTGAAACCATTTTCGCAGCTTCCGGATCTGACGATTTCGCTTTGTTAAGTCATTGCATGCCAGTGCACGCACTATTTTCACCTCCTGAGCAATCACCAGCAGCTCTTTCGGCACTTTTGGCTGTGAAGCGCCGCCATCCTCAATTTCATCTCCTTTGTCTATGGCAGCCACCTGGGCACTGCGCTTTATGGGCCTTTTTCTCGTGACCATAATTGATTTTAATAAAACAACTGCAACTTTTTCCAAATTGCTCTGGTATGTATTGAAAGCGGTTGCTACGAGAGAGGAGGGCGCACGTGTTGTGCGGCCTGGTATAAATCGATTAATATTTGATGCTATGTTCGCCACGTTTTCCAACACTTGTCGAGTTGCATGTGGTCAATATAATTGATGCTAACAGATTACGCTCTACCTGCTATGAGTTTTTCGCTTGTAATTTGTGACGTCAAGGATGAATAATAGTCCCAACTATGGGTTATGGTTATATTTAACCGCTGCCAAAACAAAACTTTGAATCAGCACCCATAACTTCCATCTTTTTAAATACATAGGCTCTAACATTATATTCTGATCATTTTAATTTAATATGAATCAGTAATATTTGGTTGCGCATATCGTTACCATAACACATTTTTGGGAGTAATCTTCTAGTTTCGATATTTTTTTTTAAATGGATAATCATATATATCATACAAAATTTGTAATATTAAATTTGTAAAATAGTCTTAATACGATTTAACGAAAACACGTCGATTCGTTGTTCATTCACAAAAATTATATTGTTAAAATTGATACCGGCTTTTAATACTAAATTAAAATAACGTTGCTGGGCATCACTTTTTCCCAGCTGACATTCTAAATAGCAACTTCCACAAAATTGGCTTTAAAATTACTAAACTTTTATCTTTGAAATGCCTGTGGTAACTGTAGAAACCTCCGAAGAATATCAGAAATATATTAGCGCCGATAAAACGACCGTTGCGCTATTTGGCGCCGACTGGGCCGAGCAATGTGCTCAGGTAAACGACGTGCTCAGCGAGCTGGCCAGCATTGTGGGCGATAAGTTGCAATTCATTACGCTGAATGCCGAAAAGTTCCCTGAGATATCAATGAAACACCAGGTAACACTTTGTGCACCTTTAATGTCAGACTAAATCGAACAAATGTCTTGCTAGATCGAGGCTGTCCCAACTGTTATATTCTTCACCAAGGGTTCCGCTGTGGACCGCGTGGATGGCGTGGATGTGGCTGCAATTAGCAGCAAGTCCAAAAAGTTAGCCGAAAGTGCGAGCAGTTCTGCATCGACAGGACAAACTCTGGAGGAGCGTTTGACGGCGCTTATCAATAAGGCGCCGCTTATGATATTCATGAAGGGCGATCGGAACGCTCCGCGCTGTGGCTTTTCGAAACAGCTTATTGCTATTGTTAACGAGACAAAGTATGTACATTTAACAGAATTATGTTCAAATTTTTAAATTGACTTTATTTTTAGTTTGCCGTATGAAACTTTTGACATTCTCTCGGATGAAGAAGTTCGCCAGGGCTTGAAGACTTTCTCAGACTGGCCCACATATCCACAGGTTTATGTTAAGGGCGAACTTATCGGTGGATTGGACATCATCAAGGAACTCTTAGCCAACAACGAGCTGGAAGCGTCGCTTAAGGGCTAAGCTAAGCGAAATAAGGAACAAACATCGCTTCTAACAAACTAACAATGTCCAACTTTTACAAGCAAAAATAAACGAAAACATAAAATTTTTGAGAAAGCAGATAATGGCAATACTTTTAACAGCAAATAATTTATATCTAGAACTAAAATGATTTAAAATTTGATTATATGTTCGTGTACTTTTATTGCCAAGTGTAATCCAAATGTCTGTATATGTGAATGCTTTTGAGGCATTTACGGTATGCAACACTGCTTCAATGATGCTTGGCAGCACTGACAAATGACTATCAGCTGGCACAAGCGACTTGCAATTAGTTCTACGAGATAAAAATTGTTTAAATTTGAGATTAACAAAATATGGCTGAAGCCAATGCTGCTGCAACAACTAACGGCGAGGAGAAAAAGCTAACTGACATATTTTTATGTGGCTGGAACCTGCTAGACGAGCTTGAGGTCACCGAGCTACCTTTCAATGGCCATGAATTTCAGGTGAGTGTAGACAAACGCAACTAAATTACAGATATATACAAATAATTATTATTTAGAATAAAGTGAAAACAGCAATGGAGTATTTTGAGCAAGCCACTGTCATTGTCAATCAAGTGAGCATGTTCAGTCCCAATGAGCTGATTGACGAGGTGTCCACGGAATCGCTGCCCTTTATGCTGTTGCCATACTTCCTGGGCAAGCTCAGCACGAAGATTAACAATCCAAATAGCACAGAAGCCCTAGAGTTAGGTGAAGTCTATTTTAAAGATCATCTTCAACGCTGCCAGGAGTACGAGCTTTGCGAAGCGCCCAGGAGCAAAGCGGAGCAGGACAACAAAACGGATGCAGCGCAGCAAAGAAGCGAACAGCGCGAACTAATAGAGGCGGCATACAATCGGAATGACAAAATCGCACAGTACCGCAAGATGAAGGACATTGACGAGTATATGTCCCGCATGCGTTATGCCGTTAAGAACAAGACCGCCGATGACGAAGTGCGCCGTGAATTCTTTTTGAAGTATTTGGATAAGAGCATCATGGATGCCAAGCAGGAGTTGGAGAGTCTGCGCATGATGAAAGAAATGGTTAAAATGCGTCTCGGACGCATGAAGGCTGGAGCACAGGAACAGCTGGAACACTCAACTGCAGAGCAGCAGCCAAGAGCTCACGGCGGGCACGGTCACAGCCACGGACATAGTCATGGACATCATCACATAGAATCAAAGCCAAAGCCGCTACAACCATTTATTATAACACGCAATGCCGCACAGAAGGCAGTTTTCGGCTTAGGCTATCCTAGTGTGCCCATCATGACCGTGGACGAGTTTTATCAGCAACGCGTAGACGAAGGCATCTTTCCCGACGAGCAAAAAATGGCGAAGATAAATCAAGAAAAGGCAATTGCAGCCGCACTGGACCCCAACGAGCAGGATGACGAAGAAAATGCTGTTGTGGAACTCCAAGTGGAGAATGACGACCCAGAGTATTTGGCGCGTATGCGGCGCATGGACGAATACAAGGATGTGGTCCGTCGTGGTGATGGAAATCGTCATAATCGTAGTTAAACTACATTCTCAACTAAAAATTAATCATGCATTAAAGTATTTTGTATTTTTTAAAAACAATCAATGTTTGAGTCTTAATCCAAGTCATTGGAAAGCCAATTTTGAGCCACCAACTTGATGAAAAAAAAAAATGGAATAAAAATCGCCATTTCAACAGCAAGGCAAATGCACAAATGAAAAAATTAATAATAATTGAAAGGCAACAATAAAATAAATGAAAATTAATGGGAGTTTTTACAATAATAATTAAGATTTTATTTGCTTTTGAGCGTATTTCAATTCGAAGGGTTTTGTTTTCTTCTCGCTACTTAATTTTGTTAATTACAATTATTTAAATAATATAATTTAAGTATTTTTTAAGATCTCCACAAAAACAACTAAAAATCCACATAACGATACAGAAAATGGGCAGAAAATTGTTCCGAATATAATCTAATTTTACTTCCCGCCTTATTGCAATTTAAAAGTAAGTTATTTTTAGAGATATTCCTGCTATGGGATTCTGATGAATCCAAGTTCATCTTTGAACGCTTTGGTGACAATTGTCACATATATGTATGTATTAAATAGTGTTGGAAATGTTATCAATATTATATTTGTACGTATGCATTTACATATGTACACATTTACAAAGTTATGTATGCATGTGTGGAATGTATATATATGCATATGCGTTTGTGTTTGTTCTTTTACACCAAACGCAGGCGAATCTTACTTGAAAACTAAAAATAATAAAAAAATATCTGTTAACAGTTAGTTGCATTAGTACTTTCGGTGATGTGAATATGTCTGTCGGCCCTTTTATAAAAATTGGCAATAAAGTAATTGTGTGTTAGTTATACAGATATGTATATTTATATATAAATACGAATACTTGTTAGGCAATTGGCACGCGCTACCCAATAGCCTAATAATATAACAGCATTATATTAAGGAAACCGTTACACAGTTCTCAACACATATTTTGGATTGTTTTTCTTGATTAAAAAAAAATGAGAGCCCAATAACTTATGTTTGAGTTAAGTTGGGTTTTGGTATTTGTCCAATTGGTAATATTCCAGTCAGTATTTTTATGAGCGCATGCGGTCACACTGTATTTCAACACCAACCAACAACAACAACAACATAAAGACAAGACACTCAAAAAATTTACATTTTGTTAAGAGCACACCATCTGACACAAATTGAACATTTAAATTGTAAACGAACCAAACAAAACGCTCGCAAAGCAACGCACAATTGGGCAACGGGTGTATATGTTCGAATTTTAGAGCTGTAATTTGCAATTGGAAACCGAATCGATACCATATCAAGCACACGAACGGGTAATAAAAACAACAAGCACAAGCATGTCTGTCAGTGATTTCATTAAAGGTTTACCTATACACGATTCCAACAATTTTACACACCTGAGCAACGATCACGGCATACGAACGTCGCAAAAGCGCGCCTCTGTCTATTTACCCACAGAGGATGGGCAAGAACAAGCTCAACTGATTGTGATGGATAAGAGGTGTGTGCTACTAAGGTACCTCACACAGCAGTGGGACAAAAAGACGCTACAACGGAAACGAGAGCACGGCAACGATGGGAGCAGTAACAATACCAACAGCACCCCGAATGGCAACAATAGCAAAAAGCGCCCACGCTTAGACGCCAATGAGCTCAACTGAGGCAGGCACACACTTAAACATGCATAATTCACAACTAAACTCTGTTAAGAGCAAGCACTACCATAAAACATTAAGATATATCCCATTTATGTTTAAAATAAATACGCTAGAAAGTAACTAACTGGAACCGTATATTATATTGGTTGGCGAATGGTTCGATCAGATAATGAATCAGCCCATCGGGCTGATGGCTCGTAAATTCTCATTATTTCAAATAATAGATCGATTTCTATTAACAGCCAATATATGCTCGTGTTTGCCCAATGGTTTTTTTTTACTTCAGAGACAAATATTGGATTTGACTACATTATTTTAAAGCTAGTTTAATGGTGTCCCAAATCCTTGGGATCTGGCTTGCCATATTGCTTCTCCCACCAGACCACAAATTCTTTCTTGCGTTGTTCGCGTTTGGCAAAATACTCTGGATATTGCGCCTTCTCCAACGGATGCCAGTAGTCCAGCAGCCAATCTGGTGGGATGACCTCACGCTCAAACGCACAACCGCCAGCACTATTAGCAACTGCAATACAAAATATAAATCATTGATTTTACAAGCTTTTAATAGATGGCATTATTTCACTTACAGTTTCTTGGCTGGTAATGTTTCGTCTCAAAGAGCTCCTTTTGGCCGCAGGCTAGCAGGCGCATGCCCTCTGCCAGATCCTTGTTGCGATTCTCATCAAAGCGTGCACGCATCTGCACCGCCCGATAACGGAACACTTCACTATTGCCATGGATTTGGGATTAAGATGCACACAATTTATTATATAATCAAGCGGTTTGCTATTAAGGTGCAGCGTACACTTACCGACGATCATACCACGCCTCCAGATTGCGCACAGCTCGCTTATACAAGCTGCACACCTGGCGTTTGTGTGACACAATAGCCAAGGGAACTTGGGCCATGTTTAGTTGCTCAGGTTGTGCAAAATCTGGATTATGCTTATTGAAAACAACAACAATATCTGATGAGAACTGTCAAATGTCGTGTGCTGCACAACGACGAGTTTGAAATGTTTTCCAACACTGGATCACAGTGATGCCAGACTGTCTGACTATTTGAAGTTTTATTGATTTGAATAAGTTATATATCAACAAATACCAAGAAACTAAAAACTAGCGAATTAACATTAGGAATATAATCAACTTTAGCCTAGCTCATAACATTCAATATACACTGAACAATATGCTCAGGTATTTTCAGAGGATGTTCACACAGCTCCCCCGTTTGTTGGTCGTACATGTATATTTCATTAATAACGCGATCCTCCTGCTCTGCATCCAACGAGGACACCAACACCATTGAGCCCTCCGACAGTTCGGTCAGTATTTGTTCAATATCGTGCTCGCTTACACTCGCCGTGTTGGGACTTTCTAACGCAGGTGTCTCCGAAATAAAATCAACAATATATGTTGTGTCCGTCTCTGGAGTATAAACCGTCTCGCTATCTGTGACCGTGTCCACGTCGCTCACATAGTTAAGCGCAGCATCGTCCAGATCGCGCAACCCGGACTTGTCGTTGATCTCATTCTGTCCCTCGTCCAACAAAGAGTTAAGCTCCTGTTGCAACTGCTCAGCCTTGGTCTCGATCAAAGGATCACTGCTTATTTGTTCCGTTTCCATTTCCTTTTCTTTTTTAATAGCAGGAGGAAACACTCGTAAAATGTGCACGGGAACTGGTTGTTGCGTCTCCAACTGCTCTTTCTCTTGCTGCTGCACCTTCTGCTGCAACTTTTGCTGCAATTTTTGCTTGACGTTTCGCAGCTGCGCCTGATCCTGTTCCAGTTGCTGTTTTAGGGGTCGACGCTTACGCTTTGGTGCTTCCGCTCCACTTTGGCTATCTAACGCAGCACGGCGCTTGGCCAGCGCATGCTTGCCCAGCTTTTGCTTGGTCACGTGCTCGTTCTCGTACACCAGATCGCCATCGCTGAGGGTGCGTGCCGCTTTGCTGTGTTGCGACTTCGAGCGCTGCAATAAAAATGATTTCAGTTTAAAAAGTTAGCTAAGATATTAGGCTTAAAAAAAAGAATGGTCTAGTTTGTCCATTTCATAAACCTTTTTGGTATTTTCCGCTTGAGCTGTAACGATTTCCTGCCACTCGCGATCTGCCTCAGCCCGCTCGCGATCCTCCTGCTCGAGTTGATCTTTGAGCTCCTGAATATTGAATGCTTTTGGGTAGAGCAGCGCCTTATTAATTAGCTGCCCATTAATGCGCTCCTCGCGCTTGTACTTGAGCTTAAGATCGCGTCGAGTGCGCTTGGGAAACATTTGGCACATCAGGGAGAAATCGGTGCCAATGATTTGTAGACTTCGATAGAAGCGCACCGTATCATCCGATGTCCAGGTGGGCGTACGTTTATGCCGCTTATAAAATCCATTGTCGCCGGTTGTTTCATCCATGAGAATCAGCGACGAGTTTGCCAAAACCTTGCGCGCTTCCACCTCGGCGGTGGTTTCAATCTCCAGGGTTTTCTCGTCTATTATCATCTCCCCATTAGCATCAAGTTTTAGTTGTGGCACCGGCATTGCTGCAGTTGCTGATGCTGGTTCCGTTTTGGTCTCCAGCAGCTCAGCCGAGGTGGGCTTTGACTCATCTGAGATGTCGCTGACGCTGGCGCTGCCACTTGCCTCCGCCTTGATGGTGGTCACAACGGGCTTTTGCTCCATTGGATTGCTCTCGGGATTATAAAAGATCATGTCAAACATTTTGAATGTCGACTTATCGGGTATGCCCTTGTTAAAGCGCGTCTCGAAATCTCGCTTTGCATTAACGCGCTGCTGCGCCTGAGTTTGTGCCTTGTCCCCCTCTCCTTTGCGCTGTTTGGCGCCGCCTCCACCACTGTCGGAGTAAACAGAACAACTGGACTCGGTGCGTATGCGGCCCATGCCCGGACTCATAACACCACCTGGAAAGTATTTGGGCGATGCCTGTACCTGCTGCGGCGTCCCGCTCCCGCCACTCACTGATGATCCGCTTAGGTAACGCTCACGTCTTGTTGGAGTGCCAGGTGACTGATAGTCACCATCTAAATCTGCCGCCAGGGGCGAGCCCACAAAGCTGTTGCGTCGCTGCCCAAAAACAGGAGTGGGTCGCAACCGCTGGCGTGCCTGCGCCTTACTGGGTGACATGGGGAATCCACTCGAACTCTTCTGCAAATCCATTTGAATCACATTATCCTCCAAATCAGAATGAAACACATCATCCAATTGGCCTGCGCTACTGGCAGCGGGCATTTTAAAAGCAACTTCAGCGGCATCCTCTTCTAGATGCTCCTGCTTGGTGAGAACGGTTGGGAGGGGTTCGGGCTCAGCTCGTGGTTCCGGATCTGTATCGCCTCTGCGCGGCTTGCGCTTGATTTGAGTTAGATTGGCAGTTGCCTTAATGCGTTGCCGTCGCGCGGACATGGCGTGACTTTTTATTTATGTTTAACGCATTTACTTAGCAAAACAAATTACATGCGAAGTAGCTGTGACAATAACATTCACAAATGTGCAGGAGCACGAGTTTCGGAAGAACAGTGTTGCACAACGTGAAAAATCGGTTTTAAGCAACAGACTGAGCAAGCAAGGTACATATGTAAAAATCAACAGAATTTTATATGACACATTTTAATGTTTTATTTCTTAATAAACCATAAACTTTTTTAGTTATAACTCCGATATAATCTTATCTCTTGCCCGACATTTGATACAGATATTTATTTGTAGTTGAATTTATATGCTTGACATTAATAACAATAATAAACGCATTGTCAAAGCACAAAATATATTCTTTATAAGTTTTATAATTTTCTCCAATGCTATGTAGGAATTCTAGCAAACTATATTTAAAGCTAAGAACTGTTTGTCACTGTCAGACCGTAAAAAAAAATATGAAAAAAAAATGTCACCGTGAAAATTATATATTAACATACTGTTTGGTTTATTCGAATAGAAAATAACAACAAAAACTGTTACTGGCTGGACAGCTTACCCTGCTCAGAATTCGAGCTGCACAATTTTCGACTTTTCCAACACACATTCGAACAACGATACAAATTGCAGGTTGCACGTTTTGAACATAAAATGTGAGCGCCTTGATAACAAAGCAACAACGACGTGAATCCATATTATATACATAAAAATTGTCAACAATTAAAAGGGCACGAAAACAAAATTATACAAGTTGAAAGGCAAGGCAACAAATGTGACAGGAGGTGTGTGTCAAAATTTGTAGCGGAGGAACAGGCAACATTAATAACAGTACAGCCGCTGCCGCTGTCCGATTGTTATGCAAGCACCGCTGCATCCCCCCACCTGAGCAGTACAGCCCAGCAGAAATACAATCAATTAGCCGGTCGCCATGCTGCTAAACCGTTTCATTTCAGCCATTAAAAATCAATCGAGAGAAACCCTGCGCGCCTGGAGCTATCAATGCGAATCAATATTCGCGCAACGCTCGCGCCGCCTGCAACAGCTGCTCAGCTTCTACCAGTCCGTCTATGGAACGCAAGGACTAAAGCAACTGTGGCGCGCCTATTACCGCAGCGAACTGCAGCCGCCGCTGCGGGGCTTTGTGCTGAGCGCCGTGGGCATCATGGGACTCAATATGAAGAGGCCGGGAAGCGACGGTTTTGACTGGGCCAAGGAGCGGCTGGCGCTATCAAACTTTGATTTGTGTCAGCGGGATATTGACTTCATAAATACGCTGCCTGTCAATCAGCTATGCGATCGCTGCCAGGCAAAAAAGATGAAGTACTGCTATTGTATGTTGGGTAATCAGCGCTGTAAGAAGGGCGGCGTTGTCGTACTGCCACCCAAAAGCGATCAGTCGGCGATTAAGGAGGAGCAAACGGCCAGCATCAGCAACTGTCATAAATCGTTGGATCTGGATGGACGTGCGCCTCAGGGCCAAGTACGCATACAGGCGCAGGAGGATCGCAACTGGGAGCCGTACTTTAGTAAGAATGAGTTTAGTATTTGGCGGCGGGAGGAGCACGGCTCGCTCTACTCATACAAGGTGTATGCACGTTTTGATGACATCACCGCCGATGATTTTCTACATGTGCAAACGGATCTGGATTATCGTAGGCAGTGGGACGATACGGCACTCAGGCTGGAGCTAATTAGCGAGGATCCAGTGCCCGGTAGCAATTCGCATCTAATTTACTGGGAAATGCAATGGCCACGACTTTTTGCCAATCGGGACTATGTATATTGTCGACGGTATCACAAGGATGAAAGCAAAAAGATGATATTTATCTGCAGTCGCGCTGCCAAGCATACTACATATCCAGCCATTTCCGGAAAGGTGCGAGTCACTGACTACTGGAGCCTAATGGTCATTAAGCCATTCCGTGGATTCCACGAGCCGGGACTGCACTTTGTGCTCACCTACTACGATGATCCGGGCATACCCATACCGCAGAACATCAAGTCATGGGTAACGCAAAAGCAAATGCCCGAGTTCCTTACCAAAATGTATGTGGCGACCAAAAACTATGCCTGCTCACGTGCCATCAAGATGAAAGATATGTTCAACAGCTTTACAATAATCAACGATGAGTATACGGCCAATGAGCAACGCGGCAGCTGGCTGGGAAGTCTCAGCCGTCACAGGCGCAAGCTCAATAGCGACAATGAGGCCGAACGCTGAGAGCTGCAGTTCCTCCTGACAGTGTCCAGAGATCAATTAAGAATTATGATTATGATAGAAAAGAAGGTACAGCAAGAAACACCAACAGCAATACAGCCCCCTTATCATCTTATGTTGTAAATCATTTATAAGTACATACATATAGAAGCAATGAACAATTAGGGATCGATCATCCAGTTTCTAGAACTTAACAAATTATTTCATCAACTGTGCAAATGTGCAATAAAATAGCATTCGCAACTTGGAGGCATTTAAAATGTTGAATCTTGTGTGCCACACTAAAGAAACCGATTATACATAGCTACATACATGTACAACACGTATAAAAATTTACATATATATATATTTTACCAAAAACCCTGATTAAGTTTAGAACTTTGTTTTCTTTTTAAACAACTTATCAGAAATTATTAAAATTATACATACAACACACACATGTAAAAATAAATACGAGCCACACTCTTATACAACCAAAATTGAAAATGGGAGCAATAAAACTGGCGTTTCCTTTGTCAGTAGAGCTTACTAATTATTAATAGATGCATTTGATAAGAATTTGCTTTATGAACAATTTATTAAGGATTTGCATTCGGCACTCCGAAGCTCCGAATAATTTAAAAACAAAAAATCAGCTTTTATGTTTGTCCGATTGGTTATTAAGTGAAATCAATTTGAACCAACTTGAAAGGCAGTTAACATGTTAGAAAATTATTGCTAGGAATTATAAAGCGGGCATTGTAAATACAAAATTAATACAGATTATGTTGGAGATTCCATCAATGATTGATTGTTTACACTCATCACAGTTCGCTATGGTCCTTTGAGCTGGGCGGATTGTTCATATAGGCTATGAAATCTTTGCTGGTACGTCCGCCGTTGTATTCGAGCTGCGTTTTGAGGTAGGAGAAGTATATTAAGGTGGGATACCCGCGCACATTGTACTTGGCGCAAAGGGCAGCATGTTTTGTGCAGTCGACGGCAACAAAGGCAACTCGAGGATCATCTTGCAGCGCATTTGCGGCGGCCGTAAATTCCGGTTTTGTGTGCTTACAGTGACCACACCCTAAAACAGAGAATTAATAAAGTTCATTCGGTATACGTAAAATACATACATGGAGCATAAAACATAACAAGCGCGTGCTTCTTGCGTTTCAGTGTCGAGCTAAAGGTTTCATCGTTAAGAAAATGGACCTCAGAGCTCTCATCCTCCTCCTCCCAGCTCTTCTCTGGCGGCGGCGGTGGTGGTGGCTCTTTCGGATCTCGCATAAATTCGACTATTTTGGTAGCCTCGCGCACATTCACATCAAATTTGTAAACACCATAGGAAAAGTATTTTACACTTGGATAGCCCTTAACCTTGTATTTTTCGCCAATGGTCGGCTCTTTAGTGGCATCCAGTGCGGCGAGCATTCCTGGCACATTGTTATGCTTCATCTCAAGCGCTGCTTTTTCGTACTCCGGTTTCATGCGCTTGCAATGGCCGCACCAGGGAGCATAGAACATGACCAGCACGGATTTTTCATCCTTTAGCGCTGGCTCAAAGCCCTGCGTAGTGAGATGAACAATTTCTGAGTTGGTATCAGCCGACCAGTCGGGTTCCTTTGGCTTGGGCGTTGGCTTCACATTGGGATTTAGCATAAATGCTACTAGTGCCTCCTTGGTATTCTCGCCCTCGTAGGTCATGCGCATTTTTCCATTCTCGAAGTAAATTAATGTAGGAAAACCTGCAAAAATTGTATTCAGGTTTTACATATTGTTATTAAAGGAATGTATTCATAAACTTTACCAGTTAGATTAAACAATTTGCGCACTGGAGCATTTTCTTGTCGCTCCACATTCATGGCGGCCAACAGATATCCACCCTGTGCCTTAAGTTCGGTAGCTGCTTTGCTGTAGTCCGGCTTCATGCGCTTGCAAAAGCCGCACCACGGCACATGAAACATGACCAGCATGGGCCGTATATCCTTGCGCAAGTGTTTGCTAAATGCGGCGGCGTCACTAAAGTGCAACACATCCGCACCGGCAGGGTCCTCTTCCCAGGGTAAATCACCTGCTGGATCGCGCATAAATGTTATCATGGAGCTTACGCTCAGCTGACGATCGTAGTCCTTGTGGTAGTCCCCATCCTTGTAGTGGCGCAGTGTATACGGTGTGGGCGTTACTTTAAGCTTCTTGCAGAGCTTCTTGCGCTCCTGATTGGAGCAATCCACGTACAACATAGTTCCTGTGCCGCGTATCGCTTCTGCTGTCTCCCGAAATACCTTCAACTCGGCAGCAGCCTCCTTGGCGCTGGATACATAGAGGGCAAGCATGTTGTTCTTCGTCCGCAGTAGTTTCTTGAAGTCTTTGTAGTCTATTATGTCCTCCTGCACAGCGGAGATTTTCGATTTGGCGGCAACAAGTGCCAGCAACAGGAGCATAATCAGCATTATAAACTGACGGTGCCTCGACATTATGTTTGCACTTTAAACTTAATGAGGGTTACTATCTAATTTAACAATACGTTTAAGATGTTTAACTAATGTAATAAATGCATATCTCTTTCTTTTCTACAGAGCAACAATTGCAACTTAAAATGCCGATGAAGACGTCAGCGTTTAGCCGCAGCGTTGCCACATCGCATTGAAGACTGTTTCTTGGAGCGTACACCATGTTTATACGTTAATTTTCACAAGTCAGCGAAAATTAAAAAGTACATTTAATTGAGTAATATTAGTAACTTTAAAAAAACCAAATGTATTTGAAGTCGTATAAATAATAATTATTTAATAGTGTTTGTTTTTGGTCGGTTCGTTGATTTCATGTACCAAACCGAGTCTTGCACAAGACGACGAATCGAACACTAAATGCACCGCTGTCAAATGTACGTGGCAGTTGGCAACACTGTCCCATAGCTCTGACACATTAACAAGAGGCAGAAGAAGCAGCAAGTTTTTTACAATCTCGCCGCAGTGGATTTGGTTTTGATTAGCTGTAGTAGGATATTATAAAACGTTAAGCTCTGCCAATATAAAGATGCCCCTTAAATTGGACATCAAGCGTCGCCTGACGTCGCGCTCGGACCGTGTCAAGTGCGTGGATCTGCATCCGGCCGAGCCATGGATGTTGTGTGCCCTATACAATGGCCACGTACACATCATGAATTATGAGAACCAGCAATTGGTCAAAGATTTCGAGGTATGCGATGTGCCTGTGCGTTGCGCTCGGTTCGTGGCGCGCAAGAATTGGATCATTACCGGATCGGATGATATGCAAATACGCGTTTTCAACTACAACACACTGGAGAAGGTGCACTCCTTCGAGGCGCACTCGGACTACCTGCGCTGCATTGCCGTGCATCCCACACAGCCCCTGGTGCTGACCAGCAGCGGTATGTTTCCCAGCCATAAAACAAAGCTTTGACTCATAACATAACTTTGAATAGTTCTAAAATAAGATACGTGTATTATAGAAAATCATAAACAAACAGTGGGATGACCTAATTGAGTTTAGTTAAGTTGTAGTTGTTTATTGAGATTTCGTATGCCTAAACAGGGTTTAATTAATCCAATTTTGCAAAGGGGTATAACAAAAGAAAGCCTTAATATTGCTTTTGATTATTTTCCAGATATATATATATATATTTGTACAGTCTTAAAGCAGATATCATTTATCAAAACTGTTTTCCATGTGACCACGTATTATATTCAAGCATATAATGATTTTATCATCTTGTAGATGATATGCTTATCAAATTGTGGAACTGGGAGAAACTGTGGGCTGGCCAGCGAACCTTTGAAGGCCACACGCACTATGTCATGCAGATTGTGTTCAATCCCAAGGATAACAACACCTTTGCCTCCGCATCCTTGGACCGCACCGTTAAGGTGTGGCAGCTGGGTTCCAATTATGCCAACTTTACGCTGGAGGGGCACGAGAAGGGCGTCAATTGTGTAGACTATTATCACGGCGGCGACAAGCCGTATCTGATTTCTGGCGCCGACGATCGCTTAGTGAAGATCTGGGACTATCAGAACAAGACCTGTGTACAAACACTCGAGGGGCATGCACAAAACATTTCAGCAGTTTGTTTCCATCCTGAGTTGCCCATTTTGCTGACCGGCTCGGAAGATGGTACCGTGCGCATTTGGCATTCCGGCACCTATCGGCTGGAGACCTGTCTTAACTATGGCTTTGAGCGCGTCTGGACCATTGCCAGCATGCGTGGCACCAACAATGTAGCCCTGGGATACGACGAGGGATCCATCATTATCAAGGTCGGGCGCGAGGAACCGGCCATGTCTATGGACGTGGTGGGCGGCAAAATCATTTGGGCCAAACATTCCGAAATGCAACAGGTAAAAAGTAATTGGTATTTTTAAATAATTGTACACGTATTTGATATAAGTTCCACCTGTAGGTCAATCTGAAAACAATTGCCGATGGCACCGAGATTAAGGATGGCGAGCGTCTGCCTGTTGCCGTAAAGGATATGGGTGCGTGCGAGATATATCCGCAGACCATAGCACACAATCCCAACGGCCGCTTTGTGGTGGTTTGTGGTGATGGCGAATACATAATCTACACGTCTATGGCGTTGAGAAACAAGGCCTTTGGCTCGGCCCAAGAGTTCGTCTGGGCCTTGGAAAGCAATGAGTACGCTATTCGTGAGAACAATGGCACTGTGCGTCTGTTTCGGAACTTCAAGGAGCGCAAAAGCTTCACACCCGAATACGGCGCAGAGAGCATTTATGGCGGCTACTACTTTGGCGTGAAGACCTCGTCGGGCTTGGCGTTTTACGACTGGGAGTCATTACAGTTAGTGCGCCGCATTGAAGTTCAACCGCGTAATGTATTCTGGAATGAGAGCGGCAGTCTTGTTTGCCTGGCAACCGATGAATCCTACTTTATATTGGCCGTGGATGCGGCACAAATTGCCAATGCGCTGGAGACAAAGGAGGGACTGGAGGATGATGGCGTAGAAAGCGCTTTTAATGTGCTCGGTATGTTTAAAATATGTGAAACTAATTTCTTATGATAATCTCTGGATTTCAGTTGATATTGAGAAATAGTTTTTCTGAAATTTGCTTTAAATGTCAAGTCTAATTCGTATTCCCCGTTTTTATCCGCAGGCGAAGTATCTGAGTCGGTCAAAACTGGTCTCTGGGTAGGCGATTGCTTCATTTACACGAATTCCGTGAATCGCATCAACTACTATGTGGGTGGAGAGATTGTGACCATTTCGCATTTGGACCGAACCATGTACTTGCTGGGCTATGTTCCCAAGGACAATCGTTTGTATTTGGGAGATAAAGAGCTGAACGTGATCAGCTTCTGCTTACACTTGTCCGTGCTGGAGTACCAGACGGCTGTGATGCGTCGAGATTTTGAGCGCGCCGATCTTGTGCTGCCCACCATACCGAAAGAGCATCGCACGCGAGTCGCGCACTTCTTGGAGAAGCAGGGTTTCAAGGAGCAGGCTCTGCAAGTGTCCACCGATGCAGACCACAAATTCGATTTGGCGCTGCAAATTGGCGAGCTGGATATCGCTTTGAAACTGGCGCGCGAGGCGGAGAACTCACAGAAATGGTCCCAGCTGGCCGATGTTGCGGCGCGCAAGAACAACATGGCCTTGGTGAAGGAGTGCATGCAGAAGGCAAACGATTTTAGTGGATTACTGCTGCTCTCGACTGCCTCAGGCGATGCACAGATGCTGGAGGAGGTAGGTGCAACCAGCTCCGCTCAAGGGCGCCATAATATTGCATTCCTATCCGCCTTTCTTCGTTCCGATGTGGACCGCTGCCTAGAGATTCTCATCGAGACAAATCGTCTGCCCGAGGCAGCCTTCTTTGCGCGCACTTATTTGCCCAGCCAAATGTCGCGCGTGGTAGAACTTTGGCGCGAGGAGCTGGGCAAGGTCAACGAGAAGGCAGGCCAATCTCTGGCCGATCCAACGCAGTATACAAATCTCTTTCCGGGCCTGGGCGATGCGTTGCGCGTGGAGCAACATCTGCAGGAGGAGCGAGCGCGCAAAGTGCCAGCCCGTCTGGCGGGACAGCTGCCATTGAATAGCGAACGAAATCCACTTGAGGAACTACATGCTGCTGAGCATCAGAGCGGTGCCGGTCAGCTAGAGGAAAAGGAGAAGCCGGCGTTTGTTCCAATGTCCTTGCCAACAACAACAGCAACAACAACAAGCAGCACAAAGGCTGCCGCGGTTGCTGTTAGTGAGGATGATGACGATGATTTAGATCTGGAGATTGATGGCATTACGTTGGATGATAACATAGATACGACAGATGTAAATCTAGATGATGACTTTCTGAGCGATGATTAGATGCAATAGCTATCCAGAGCACACGCTGTATTCGATAATATGGATTAGAAATACTGTTCTTTTGTTGATTCGGAATACCTGCAGCAAATGTCACAGAATCGAAAGCTACAAATTCCACAAACACACACACACACACACATACGCATGCATTCAGTTTTGATTTGATTGTATGCATATTTCCCGTGCATTAATTATACAAATTAAAAGAATTATATAAATATATATTATGTACAACAATTATGCAGCAACATCCAATCACAATAATAAAATATATTTAAAAATATGAACTTGCGCGCTTCTTTTTCTTCTTCTTATCGTTTGACATTCAGTATTTGGCCCAAATCAGCGTTGCCACAGGGCGAGCTGTCAGTTTAAATAAATACGGCAACACAGCAGCATCACAAATACATATATACGCAGATATCGTGTGTGCGTCTGGATTTTGCTGTATTTTTTATTTAAGAATGAATTATTAATAAACAATTAATAAATTATTATTAAATAAAAAACAGTACAAAACCGCCAATCAACCGTAAGTAGTTACCGCTTCAAATAGCTGACCGCTGCCAACAGTTGAGGCCTGTTTCCAGAGAACTTATTGATTTTTTCTAAGCAACGTTGCATTCATTTTCAGATACACAGAGTCTATAACTAATAACGTTGAATATGGAACCGAAAAGCTATCTTTCCCATGAGCAGCAGCAGCAACAGTATTTGCATGACCAGCAAATGCACTTGCAACACCTCCAGCAGCAGCAGCAACAACAACAACAACAACAACAACAACATCATCAACATCATCAACAACAACAGCAGCAGCAGGCCATGCAGGCAGGATTTGCACCGCGTCGCCAGTATGACAACATGGGCAATTCGCCTGCTGCCATTGCGGCTGCCTGTTTGGCGAATGGGGCTGCTGGCGTTGGCAGCTCCTCGATGGCAAAGCCGGCATTGATGCAGCGGCCGAAAATCAAGAAGGAGAAACAGCTGCAGGCGCTGCAACAGCAACAACAACATCTGTCGGAGCTGAGCGGTGCCAGCAGCACCGGCATGCTGCCACCTGAGGAGACGCTCAAGTTTGTCAACGAAACGGATGCCAACGGGCTAACAATGAAGACGCCCGTCAGCATATTACAGGAATTGCTGAGCCGGCGCGGCATCACGCCGGGCTACGAGCTGGTACAGATTGAGGGGGCTATACATGAGCCGACGTTTCGGTTTCGGGTCTCGTTCAAGGACAAGGATACGCCCTTCACAGCCATGGGCGCTGGTCGCTCCAAGAAGGAGGCCAAGCACGCGGCAGCTCGCGCTCTAATCGACAAGCTCATTGGAGTCCAGCTGGAGTCGCAGGGCAATTCAGCAGCAGCAGCAGCGGCGGCAGTTGGCTGCTCAATGGCAGGCAGCGGTGGCGATGGAAACGCCAATGTCACTGGCAGCGGCGAGTAATTATTGCTGCCGAATTATATATTTGAATGCCTTTAAATTTGCAATTTTTCATATACATTATTCCCTGACAGTGGAGGCGATAAGATTGTGGGCAATCCCATTGGCTGGCTGCAGGAAATGTGCATGCAACGTCGCTGGCCGCCGCCATCGTACGAAACGGAGACAGAGGTGGGCCTGCCGCACGAGCGCCTATTCACCATTGCGTGCACCATATTGAACTTTCGTGAGGTGGGCAAGGGCAAGAGCAAGAAGATTGCCAAACGTTTGGCGGCCCATAAGATGTGGACACGCCTGCAGGAGACGCCCATTGATGCTGCCAAGATCAATGACAGCATCTGCAGCGAACTGGAGGGCGATGTGAGTAAATTACCGCTTGTAGATGCCGTGCAGCTGCCGGTAATGTCGAATAATCTTACTCCAAGACGGTTTTACGAGCGCATCTCCCCAGTTATAAACATAATTGATATTTAGAGCTAATCCATTTTCACGTTTTCTATTTATAACTAACGACAAACCATCTTTAGTTTTCGATGCTTTTGTTATTGTTGTGATGTTTCTCCTTGTTTAACAACGAACTGACTCTTAGACAAATGCAAAATAGAAATTAGATTAAACCATAAACATAAATAACACGCAGTGCTTTCATTTGTTAATACTTTATGATTTTTAGACTAATTCCTTAACGAGCAATCACATAAACGGGCCAATTGCCCATGCAAAAGACCTAAGAATAAATATAATATTTAGTTATGGATACTTTTACGTCCAAATTTAAGTGTGATTTTATTTGCTTTACGTTTATCATTTTTCTAATTCTACTAACAATTTTAACTAGAAATCTAGATCCTATGTATGCTGATAACTGAACAAATAAGTTTGTTTTAGTTGTTTAAAATATTATTTTGATATATTTACCTCCTCATATTTGACATATATTAGCTCCATCTAATTACTATATATATAATATTAGGCAGTCTTGTCCCAAATTTGTGTAGATATATATTTGTTTGGTTTTTGTTTTGAATGTTTGTGATATGTTTCAACTCACCATTGGCGAGAATTTGTGCGTATTAAAGGAAAACATTGCGCTCTTATTTACAGCCCCGCATTAACGATAATTATTATGGTGATTTGAAAGATATCACTGTGCCAACACTGACCACGCAACACAGTAATAAAGTGTCCCAGTTCCATAAGGCATTGAAAAATGCGACGGGCAAAAAACTGCTCAAATTACAGGTAAATTAAGTTGCTGACAGAGATGCACCTGTTGACGCGTTTAGTACATTTGATAAATAGCACAACACATTTCTTATGAGCCTTAAATTGCATATTTAAACATTTTTCGTTTTTACAGAAAACTTGTCTCAAGAGCTCGAAGATTGACTACATCAAGCTGCTTTCAGAGATTGCTGTCGAGAATCAGTTCGAGGTTACCTACGTGGACATTGAGGAGAGGACGTTCAGCGGCCAGTTTCAGTGCCTGGTGCAGTTATCCACGTTGCCAGTCGGCGTTTGCCATGGCACTGGGTCAACAACTTCTGAGGCACAGCGACATGCAGCTCAGAATGCCCTGGAGTATCTAAAGATAATGACCAAAAAGTAGGTCAGCAACTGAATAGCAAAATCTGAACGCACATAACGACGATGATGAAAATTAAAACGTCCTTATTAGCCCCCTGTATTCCGTGGTTGGTTCTCAGCAGCAACATTCAACACTGTATTTAATATTTATTATTATTTTGTTTTGAGCTTAGTTCACCGATACGACTTTATAGCTGATCTGTACTATTCGCAAATCGTAGATATTAAATACCTTGATACGAATTATTCACAAACAAATATCCTAATTGAGTTCTACCGAATGAAATATCTTATTTTAAGAAGCATCAAGTTATTGATATACGCATCCATTTTCAGGGAGTTAAACGGCAAACCCACTAGCTTACCGATAATGTTGCACCCTAATTTTAACGGCAAATGACTAATTGTAATATATATTTATATCTAGATTAAAACTTTTGTATAATTCTGATCTAACGGGGAACATGTTACTTTGTCGGTCTTTAAAATATAATTTATTAAACTGTTGTACAAATTAAATCGACGTGTAAACATTGAATGGCAGTCAATAAAATAAACGTTTTATAACTGCTCTCATGAAAGTAAACTTGCATTTTAATGAAACAAGGAAGAGCAACTTAAAAGGATATTATCTAAAGCAGCAGAGGATGTATGCAGCTGTTTTCCTCTATTCCGTCATCTATTTAACTCGAAGCTGGCATTCTTTAAATTGGCTGAATACAATAACAACACTGAACTCAGTGAACGTGTTATATGAAATAGAAAGATTTTTATTTAAAGTACGTAATACTTATGCTAAACTAAGAACTAATTGGCGTTATATGCAGATTATTTACATTGACAGACACAGTGGCTGCAGCATTGAGCCAAACGCAATTCGTTGCCACATGGTGAAGTCTGGGGCAAATGGTTGTTAGTCTACTTTTTTTTACGGTCCTGCGTGCACTTGGGACAGAACCATTTGCCTTTTGGTTTTGTGGTTAGCCCCACGCAGGCAAAGTGGAACCACTCAATGGGACACTATTAAAGGAAGAGAATAAAAAACATAAGTAACTAAATAAAGCAATAAATGAGGAGCAAGCGTACGTCTGGATTGTCGCAGCCAATCATCTCGCCATAGGAGACTTGGTGACATAGGCAATACGTTGGCTCGTTCGGATCCACAGGCATATCCATGACATCGCTGGGATGTGTTGCGGCCGTGTGACAAGATTCCTTCTCCGAGTCATCAATATCAGCCGTTTTCTGTTGGTAAACCGCAAACGGAAATGAACGTTAATAACTGCTTACGTAAATGTCGAGCTCAGAAGGGTTCATGCAAGGAGGTGAAATGTAAATGAAAGATGCAAAACCAATTAAACGGCCAAACACTGATTATAATATATAACCACTATAAGAGGATAATGGAGGGGAACATAAGTGCAAGTACACGAACGTGTAGATTCTGCGGTTTTCTACTGTGTGGGCTACCAGGCACAAAAAATAACTATATACTTTTAGGGAAAGAGCAACAATCATAACAAGACGAAAATGCATAATGTTGATGAAGATGATTTACCTTTTGGGCGCCCCCCTTGCGAGTTTCTTTTTCTTGATTTACCTTGGTCTTTTTCTTTTTGCTACCTTGACCAGCGCTGCTGCTGGCGTTGAGATTAGCCCCGCTGGCGCTGTTCGATTGATTGCCACGCCCGGTCTCCTCATCTGAGGAGGCTGGCTTTTTCTTTTTGCCCGTCGCCTTGCCGTCCTTGGTCTTCTTACGGCCTCCCTCTGCAAATAGTTGGCGAATAAGAAAATAGACATGAGCAAAATTTGTTTACTTACTTTTGGCTACTGCCTCCTCGGACTTGGCGCGCGTTGACGAAGCTTTTTCCTGAATTTCGCCCTCGAAGCGCGCCAGATCGTTGTCCAGCCTCCGGATTTGTTTATCCACAAGCTCATACGTTTGTATGGCCAGCTGTACTTTGTCATCGCTGTACTCCTTGGCCTTGCCAAACAGCGCCTTTATGTCCTCCAATCGCTCCTTGCGCTCCTCTTCGCTCATCGCACCATTCTCAGCGGTTAGTTTGCGCATGAAATCTTTTGCATGACTGTCGATGCTTTTCATCGCCGTTTGCGCCCGATCATCCAGTTTTCTCATCAACTTGAAGTTCCGTTCCAGTTCAGTGGGCAGCGATTCCAATCCTAGTGAGACACAAAATATGAGAGCCCGCTACGACACTTTCTTTTTGTAATTTTGGATACCGTCTAAATAATTTTCCAGATATATCGCTGAAGACATTTTACAGGCTTTTCGAGAGGTTCTCTTTTTATTGTTTTAGCTACAGTTACAGTTTACTAACAAAACCCGAGCGTCTATTTATGACGTGCCATCAGCTGTTTTGTGTGTGTGTTGCGCCGCAGCTTTGTAAAATTTCTTATCGATAGTTTCACACTATCGAAAACTAGCGCCATCTTGCTCTTAAGCTGAAACTCGTCAAATCTGAAACAGAATTCCAGTCATTACGTACGCATTAGTAATAGTATATATCGTAACAAGCAACTATTTAAATTCAATTAATTAATTTAATTAGAATTATTTAATTAATAAGGACAAAATTGTAAAATAGTTATTTTATTTTAAGTAGCAGTGCATCAGTCTTGTACATTTTTACTACCATTATATCCGTTAACTTTATACTCGATAACATTTTGTCAATAAACACTTTACAACACAGGTAAATACAGCTGTTTTTTTTGCGCTGGTCAACATTATAGTCAGCAGCCCACCGAGTGAAGGAGACCGAAATGCAGGAAAATATCACGAAATTTGGCTAAAATAATACGCTGAAAAATGTGCTATGACGGCTTAAAAGATTAAAGAACACGTCAGCTCTAGGCGGCAGCAGCATGTTTAAGAAATTGCGCAAAATGTTGCCTGTAATGCGTCCGGGGCACTGGCTCGTATTTGCCGTCATCGTCGTCGTCACCTGTTATTGGCTGCTGGAGATCCGGTTGGAGCACGGTTGGTTGTGGAATTCCCGTCTAAATCGGTTGCTTCATACAAAAACATAACATATTTTTGTATACATATAGCTTTTAAGCCCCTGTCGAAACTTACAGGCAACGGCGGCAAGGAAACGGAGCATTCGTCTCTCGCTCGGAATATTTCCACTCTGGACAACTTTGACTATGAGGACCAACTGGTGGTGGTGTACAATCGTGTGCCAAAGACGGGCTCAACCAGTTTCGTGAACATAGCCTATGATCTGTGCAAGCAGAACAGATATCACGTCTTGCATATCAATGTGACTGCCAACATGCACGTCCTGTCGCTGCCTAATCAGGTCCGTTTCTCGGTTGTCGCCATCGATTTCGTCTCCAGGCAAAATATTAATCAATGCATTTTGTTTCCTTAGATCTCGTTTGTACGAAATGTGACCAGGTGGCATGAAATGAAGCCAGCCCTATATCACGGGCACATGGCATTTCTGGACTTTTCCAAGTAAATTTGGCATATCTTACATATGTTTGATATTTATTTATTTATTATATATAATGTATCTATTTGGCAGATTCCAGATCGCACACAAACCCATCTATATAAATCTGGTGCGAAAGCCATTGGATAGGCTTGTCTCATATTATTATTTTCTGCGCTATGGTGATAATTATCGGCCGAATCTGGTGCGCAAGAAGGCGGGCAATAAAATAGTAAGTTCTTAAAAATAACATTTTAATGCAGTAATCGTTATTGAGTTCTATGTTCTAAATGAAGACCTTCGATGAATGCGTGGTTCAAAAGCAACCCGACTGCGATCCCAGAAATATGTGGCTACAAATTCCATTCTTTTGTGGCCATGCTGCCGAGTGCTGGGAACCCGGCAGCGACTGGGCCTTGAAACAGGCCAAGCAAAATTTGGTTAATGAATATTTCCTAGTCGGTGTCACAGAGCAAATGTACGAATTTGTGGATCTCCTCGAGAGATCACTGCCCAGGTGAGCTTAAATCGGTTATTACTAATCGAAAACAGCGCAACTCAAATTTCTTCTTTGCCACAGAATCTTCCAAGGCTTTCGCGAGCACTATCAAAACTCCAATAAATCTCATTTACGTGTGACCTCATCGAAGCTACCGCCCAGCGAATCTACTATACAAACCATACAAAGATCAAAGATTTGGCAAATGGAGAACGATTTGTATGAGTTTGCCCTGGAGCAGTTTGAATTTACCAAGAAAAAGCTCATGCAGCCCGATAATAAGCACTTGCAACAGTTTATGTATGAGAAAATTCGGCCAAAATGATCGTATTGGAAATTCAAGGGTTACAAGACCAAACACAGAACCCGATATGGTAGATTAAAGCTCAAGGGAAGCCTTTAATATATCAGGTTATACATTTTTTTATTTTATTTTATGTTTTTTTCAATATTGTATATAGTTTATCTAGCTCTGATATGTACTTAAAATCAAGCAAACAACTCGTGAAAGACACTAAAGACTTTAGCATTGAATATCATTGACATATTAGTGATTTCTCGTAAGTAATACGTGTTTAGTTAGTTTAAGCCATGATATTAACACTTAATAACGCTTTCTTAGAGTTATGTAAGCAATATTTAGCAACAATTGTAACGACTATTCAAAGCACAATGTAATTACTTATGCGTCTAGTTAATTATACTCTGTATAAGTATTGACAATACCAGAAATTATGAAATCTTGAGCGATACGAAACATGTGCTGGATCTGCGCATACAATTAGCAACTAGCTTAGATACTTAGAATTTATATATAATGTATAAGTGTAATTATATTAATGGACTCTCAAATGTATATCAGCTTTTAGCACTTGTAGCAGACGCAGATAAACTCATCAAGTCAAATACATGTAAAGACATGTTCACCAACCGATTCTAACTTTTCTAATTGTCGAGTGTGCCCATCAACAAATGTTCGTAAGTGATTAGCTGCATGCAACTGGTTAATTGATTAGAACTGTCAATATTTACCTGCACTCACACAAATAACTAAAAACATTTTTTTCTTCTGAATTGCAAAACTTTGTTTAAGTGAATTGCCCTTAAAACTGAGCAGCAGCTGGTGCGAAATTCCATTGAAATTTAAAAGCTGACGTATCGTCTGACCGACTGCCGGGCGGGCTGGGGCTAGGCGCTCAGGCGAGGCACAAATGGAAATTGAATTCTTTTTCGGGCACACAAGTGAAATACTTAATTAATTGCTCACGGCTCGAACGTAAAGACAATGAGTTTGCATTATCGTCAGTTGTACATTTGAACGTAGACACGCAAGTCGTCGTTGGATCGTTCGACTTGGGCTCGACTTTTAGGCAGTTAATTAAGAAATAGTGCTAAGCGTTAAAACTATTTAAACAGAGTGCGAACACTTAGATTTCGAACCCGGGCAGCATTTATATTAAAGCGACGTGTTTGAGACTTACAACGGGTTTTATATCATATATAATACTATATATATATATACCCAGTATATGTGCATCTATATATATGTATATACCATATATGAATCTTACTCAGACTCTTGATTAGTCTAATACGGGTTATGCGTAATGAGTGGGTTTGTGATTGAGCGTTCAAAAGTTCAACTATAATTACGTCTACTGATTACACTGTGCTAAAAAGGCAAGCGTATTAGCTTATAACAGTTTAACGGGCAGGTATAACAGTTGTGAAAATACCGATTGTTGCGTTTTATTGCCAAGTGTTGAATGCAAGATGTATAAAAAAGTTTTTAAAAGGCCTGCATAAGTGTGTATTTGACATTGACCTTAGCCCTGTGCCGCGTTTTTTTTTTGCATTTCTCCTTGGTATAACAGCAGCAAAAACAAAGAACTTCGAAATTTCAACGTAAGCCACTGTATAACAGTTAACCAAGCATGCACTTTCCAAAATGCTGACACTAGCCATAATAAATCACAGTGTTTTACTTTTGAATGTGTTTGTGTGTGCACACATATACATACATATGTATGTATATTTATGGCTTTTGTACATTACTTCTTAAATACCGCTCGCCATACCTCGATACACATACGACGCGGGTATAAAATTGTTGAATAAACAGCTTTATATTTTCAGTCTTTAAACGCGCTATTACTGAGCTAGACCTGACTTGAAAGCTTAGCCTGAGATACACAACTCAATTACATCAAAGGAAAACACAGTCTAAGAATATCAAACTGAAATATTCGAAATAAACTGCGCCTGTATTTAATATTGGTAAGTTTTTTCTTTTTCTACATTTAGCTACTGTAACTGTTATTTAAGTTTCCTGATGCGCTGATGCGTGCGCTCTTTTCGCATTCTGTTTTGGCTGCGTTACTGGCGCCCTCCTCTTCTTGTTTCTTTTGTGCTTGTCCCTATGCCCAATGCAGAGCAGAAATTCACTGTCCCCACACGACATCAAATGCAGTTCTCGCAACTCGTTGCCTTTGCACGCTTGCCAGCACTGCCAAGCTGTCATATGTGCTTGCTCTCCCTCTCTCTCTCTCTCTCTATTGCAATTGCTTTCGGCGTCGACGTCGACGTCGACTTCGAAACTGTTCTTTCTTGTAAACGGGCCATTGGAATCGTGTCGCTGCGTTTGAGGGAAACAAGCTTAAAGCAAACCAAGCAAACAGTGCAAATTTTGCATGAAAAGTTCAATAAACGATTGACATTGACATACTTCCAGGCTAAAAGCGATAAGTGAAGCTGTTCCCGCTCAAGTGCAGCGGCAAATGCATGCATATCGCTGAACATTATTAATTTTTTAAATCAATATCGAGCGACGAGCAAAATCGAATTGTGCATTTTTCGTTATGGCAACTGCAACAAGCTGCTTGCCTAGGACAACAGCTGCCGTCGCTTCGGTTGCCGCCTCCGATGCGGTCGCCATTGCTTCAGGTGAGACAGATGTACATGGTTGCTTGTATGCATACACATACATACATATGTACATACGTATGTATGTATGTATGACTTTTGTAATACCTTTTTGGCACGTAAGGTTAAAGCACTTTTAAAAGCGGACTTGGGCTTGCCCTTGTCATGTACATAGTATTGTACCTTTGTGTTTTTATTTTTATTTTCGCCAAGATTTCTGACCTCAGAGCTGCTTGACATCTCCATCTTTACGATCGGCGCGCGAGTTGCTTGCCATGGTTTTCCCTCGTTTCTGCTTTTGAGTGTTGCAAAGAACCGGAAAAAAAACCACTGACTGTAAAATATTGAAAAAAAGTTTTCAAGGTGCTTGAAAACGTAGAATTCTTTAACGTTTCTACAATAAATGAGTTGGGAATTTTTATACGAAATGAAAATGGTTCAATCACAAAACATATTTCCCTTATTTTCTAGTAAGAACATTTTCAATATTTTAAATAATTCCCAGATTGATTCTCGATTGTGATTGATTATTTTTGTCATACTTAAAAGTGAACAAATGTACAATACAAACTACTAGACAAATTGCTTAATGTTACAAAAAATATATACAAATATGTATATGTATATCGTATATCCAAACTCTTTGCAACTCATTGCTTCAAGACATGTCAGCGAACAGAAAGAAACCTTGCTCGACAGCTAATAAAACGGCATACTTATAAGAAAACGAGAGTCGTACACCTGAAAACTAATGAATGGAAGGTGCGATTCGAAGAGGCACCACGCACGTGTTGCCGTCGATTAGTCGAAAAAGCAGCCGAAACAACTTGTCCCATGCCCATGGCTGGGGTGTTGCCTGAAACGTGTCGGCCATACGCGAGCAATGGCAATGTTGTCAAACAGGTGTAATTACCAGCTAATGTCTAATTGTTGGGTATCACTTAAACTGGGCGGGCGGCTGGCATTGAACCGAAAGTGCAAAGCCTGAGGGTCGGGCTCTGAGATACAAGGCACAGATACAGACACAGATACATACATATGTACATCGTATGTGCTGCTAACGGTAGCTGCATAAATTACCCAGATGCTGTGGGAGAACAACAACAACGGTAATAGCTGATCAACTGTTATAAAGCCCAGCTTCCAGTGGCATAATTTCCCAAAATGCATTTTAGTTTCTCTTACTCGCTCTTAACTCCAGCTCACTCGCACTCGCAGTCTCTTCTCCCGCTCATGCTCAAGATCAGCTTTCGGTCTGCCTGGCTCTCTGTTAGTTTCCAGTTTTTGATTCTTGGCCTGGTATAAAATCATCATAACGCGCTTTTGGCCGCAACAGTTTCGTCAGCTCTTTCGGTTCCGTTGCACGCGTCGCCTGTTGCTCCGTCCGATTTTTGTTGTCGTTCCCAAAACAAGTTTTACGTTTTTGGTTTCGGTTTCAGTTTCAGTTTCAGTTAAAGTTTAAGTTGTGTTGTGTTTTGTTTTGCTGTTGTGCTGAGTGTGTACTATATAAATTATACGATTATACGATTAACTATTCATAAGTTAATGCTGTAGCTACTCGTTTTGGGATTTGCCAAAACTTTGGAATTTTGATCGTTTCGCAATTGATGCATATGATTCCCGACCTATCTAATTGAAAGAACTGAGAATTGAGAGTCTAAGTATTCCCATGCTTATTTTGTCTCTTCTCATTTGAATACATTCTATTAAAGTCTGCAGTGGACAATCTTCTAAACACTTTCCTCTCGATATTATTTCATAAAAATACTGACATCATTTTTCAAATAAGTAGGTTTTTTGTATCAATATCTTTACGTAATTAGAAACATTGAAAACTTGTTTTCAATACAAATTCAATCAGAACTTAATCAAGTAGAACCAGTTGAATTCGAGAATCCAGCTCAAGATCTTCGTTGCAAATATCTTCAAGGCAACTGCATTCTAATGTCAATGTTAGCGAGACGAACGAACTGAATATACCTACTGTTATACAGCTTCCGTTCGTATTGATAGTCGATTATTCGCGAAAAAGCGAATGTCAAGGTTAAGGTCAAGTTAACAAAGAAGAAATAACCGGATGATAGGCAGCGAAACGAATCGGCCTGCATTGTTTTAAATGCAGTTTCAATGATCCGATTAGCAAGCCGGTTTAACAAATAATTTAAAATCAATCTAAAACTAATAAAGTGCACAATCTGTTATACAGCAAACCAAATACTTGTGATCTCTTACTCAGCTATAAAAACAATTCAAATAAAAAAAAAAAACCAAAACAATAACAACTACAACTGCCAGCATGAGTAAGTAATAATTACAGCGATCTTATATAATCAAATAATTGTTGAGCAAATAGTCAGTTGATTTTGTGAAGTCTCGTCGAGCTGGGCATCAAAGCGCACGCTTCTCGTTACGTGCACTAATTGAATTTGAATACTCACCTGTGCCCCACTCGCTCCAACTTTTGTCTTACAGGAGTGCCCACCATGTTGTCGGACATCGATGCCCTGCCCTCGATCCAGCTGGGCGACTTTACGCTACAGTTCGAGCTAGGAGACGCGACCCCAACCGCCAAGGAGGTGGCCGAGCGGGAGCTGCGCGAATCTCCCGAGCGCCAAAAGCAGGCGACACAGGAACTCAAGCGATTGCTCGAGGGTAAGTCCTATCCGGTAGGGTTTTGCCCAATGAACACAAGCTGATTTCGCATCAGTCTTATCCGGCGTTTCTCAATATGAACGAGCTCTAGAGTACGGCATGTTAATCTCTTAACTACGTGTAGTTATTTCTCTCGTACCAAGGAAATTCCAATAGAAAAAGAAACACTTCCCCTGAATCAGTTTGTGTTTTTGCGGTTTCGAGAAATTCAAAATGATTCAGCTGGAAAAGAACTAAGAATAAACTAAAACTATCAATAAATTGCATTACTAAGAAATTTATTCTTAGAAGGCCAAGTTCTATTATTAAAGAATTACAGATTGTTTTCGGAGTTTGCTTTAGTTAATAACTAAAGGTTAGTTTTTGCTTAGGGATAAAACTTAATCACATGCAGTTCCACATTCCTGCATATAAAGTTTATCATGAATGTTAAAGTTGGGATTTTTTGTTATTTCCTAGAAATATTTTCTTCGATCTAAAAAACACTTTAGATTTTGCTTCTCTATTACTATAATTGTTAATAATATTACTATTATTTATTTGTAGTAAGTGCAGCAAAAGTTATGAGCCTTACTTTTTGAGTAGGCGTGGCTTAGACAGGCCTACGATTCCAGCCCGGCACCTTGTTCGACTGAGTCACATCTAAATGCAAACATTACAAGATTCATTTTGAACCTGTCAGGTTTTATAGTATTTAAATATGTCTTCTCTACTCAGATTAAATTGATGATCTGTACTAAGAAAGTCAAGAGTATAGCATGTCGCTAATCATATAGTAGAGCCCCTTTATTTAGTTTTCCAATTACGATGAGACCAAAGTCGACTTCTCCTGGCCTTCCAGACGACCCCTTCATTAGAGTAGCTAGCGCGATAATCGGACAGGTGAACCTGCTGCCAACTATAAACAAGCTAGATGTATTTTTAAAACAGAGGCTAGACAGATATTTTATGATGGTCGCACTGATATAGTCGCAGAGGTTAACGAGATCAGCCTGGTGGTCATTAGCAGCCCGCTGTTGGACTCTGTTCAGCAACCATGAGTCTATATATATAGCTTTTGTAATAAATATCTTATTGACATGTAGCCGAGACGGATCTGTACTGTCCCAAGGACAATGAGGAGTGGCTGATACGCTTCCTGCGGCCCTGCAAGTATTATCCAGAGAGTGCGCGCGACTTGGTGAGTTGTTCATGCTTGGCGTAATAGTCCCCATTAACTTGTGTGCACTTTATTATACAGATCAAGCGCTACTACGCGTTCAAAGTAAAGCATTCGGATGTGTACAACAACTTGAAACCCACACGGGAGGCGAACATCTTTAAAAATAATATACTCACCGTGTTCCCCAATCGCGATCAGCTCGGACGCCGCATATTGTTACTCGAGCTGGGCAGTAAGTGGACCCAAGCTTCGGACAGTGTAATGACTACGACTTTTTAATCTCTGTAATTTCCTGCAATTAGAACGCTGGAAGCACAAGCAGGTCACGCTTGATGAAGTCTTCAAGGGTGCCGTCATTTTTCTGGAGGCCGCCATGCTGGAGCCGGAGACGCAAATCAATGGGGCCGTTGTCATTTTCGACATGGACGGACTTAGTCTGCAGCAGACCTGGCAATTTACGCCGCCGTTTGCCAAGCGCATCGTGGACTGGCTGCAGGAGTCTGTGCCGCTGCGCGTCAAGGCGATTCATATTGTGAACCAGCCGAAGATTTTCAATGTGGTTTTTGCGCTCTTTAAGCCCTTCCTGCGGGAGAAACTGCGCAGTCGTATCATCTTCCATGGCACCGATCGCGACTCTCTGCACAAATACATGTCGCCAAAGTGTCTGCCATCGTGCTATGGCGGCATCCTGGAGCTGCCCCGCATCGACGGCGATCAATGGTATGAGCTGTTGCTCATGTGCGATGCGGAGTACGAGGCCATCAACTCGTACGGCTACAAGAAGAAGTGAGTGAGTGGGACCCAGCGACCCGGCAATATGTACAGCAAGTGATATTCCCTCGTATACCCGAAACTCAATTAGTTTGCATTAAGCATAATATCTGTTATACGCTTGTCCAGCCAACGCTTGCGATAGTAGTTTCGTAGTGCTAGAGCCAAGAAGTTTGCCTTAGTCTTAAGCGATCGTTTCGATCAAATCTGGCAGTAAGTGTTATGCTAACAGAATAATCCACTTTATATATTTAAATGGGGGTAAGCGTACTTATAGTCTGTTATTACGTTACACTATTACTTACATTGATAAAATACATATATATATATACATATATTAAAAGTTGAAAAGTTAATGAAACATTCGCATATTCCACATAATTCACTTTATTTGTAGACTTTATTCATTTAAATACGTTACAATTAAGTTTTTAGGTAGATTACCTATATTTTCTGGCATATAGGTAAGATTTTAAGTGGTTAAAATACCGTTATACAAAGCAAGTCATATTGTTTTACAAATATTTAATTAATAGCCACCATTGATGTCGTTCATATCATCTTTTTGGTGGGAGATTATCTGTTTCAGCACAAGTCATTTAAAGCTATTCTTTTATAACGTGTATAATTGTTAGACATACAAAAAATATTTGTATAATAGCTTAGGGTGTAAAAACAATTTTGTTATCTTAGGCTCTATGGTCAAGTCAACTCGTCCACTCGCAAGGCACAATTTTTATACACAGCTTGTGGTGTACCGTGTCATAAGTCAAACTGTAATACGTTACCTGATTTCATTATCCAACTGTTATACTGCATCTGACTCGTAAAACGTTACGCGCTATTCGTTATTCGTTACACGCTACTCGTTATTCATTACCCTCTTGTCATAAGTCAAACTCTAATACATTACCTCATTTCATTATCAAACTGTTATAAGCATCTGCCTCGTGAAACGTTACTTGCTTCTCGTAACACGTTACTCGCTTCTCGTAACACGTTACTCGCTACTCGTTATTCGTTACACGCTTCTCGTTATTCACTACCCTCTTGTCATAAGTCAAACTGAAGTACGTATCAAACTGTTATACCCATCTGCTTCTCGCTACTCGTAACACGTTACTCGCTATTCGTTACACGCTACTCGTTCTTCACTGCCCTCTTGTCATAAATCAAACTGTAATACGTATCCAACTGTTATATGCATCGGACTCGTAACACGTTACTCGTTACTCGCTACTCGTTGTTCGTTACTCCCTACTCGCTACCGCCTTAATCTCGAAATGTGTCTTGCGCATTTTGCTGCATGTGTATTTGGTCTGTGCTGGGATACTCTTACCAACTGTCACCCACTTGGCTGGAATGTACTGAATGCCTCTGGCTAAGCAGCAAGAAAAAAAAAACAAACGTATACATACTCCCCTCCCCACATCCAGCTCATAGTCGGTAATTGGTCGCTGGCGCCTTTGGCGAACTGCGCGATTTGCCAAACAAATGGCGCGACATGGCGGAGGGCGAACGCATGGCCGCGTCCGCCATTTGCCCATCATCGTCAGTCTCGTTGACGACATCGCCTGCCTTGCTCCTCGTCCCACCGCCGCCGCCGGTGCAGCACTGGCGACCCTGCATCAGTCGAATGGGCTGCGTTAGGTCGATGGTGTCGCCAAGCTGGCGCTGTTCCGCCTCGGCGACGCACTCCATGCGCCGCCACTGGCGCAGGGCGAGCACAAAGGCGTCCGATACATTTGTCGCCGTCTTCGAGGAGGTCTCAATGTGTGCGCCAATGCCGTGCTCCGTGCACCACTGCTGCACATCCTCGTAGCTCACTTGTCGCTTCTCCGGCCGCAGGTCGTTCTGTGAATAATGCGAAATTGGAACACGCGCCAGCATTTAAACGCTGCCCAGCTGCTCACCTTGTTGCCCACGACAATAAACGGGAACCTGTCGGCCTTCACGTCCGCATAGCTGAGGAACTCGTTACGCCACAGCCGCAGTCCGCGCAGGCTGTCCCGATCGTCCAGTGCATAGCACAGCAGGCACATGTCCGAGCCGCGATAAAAGGGCGTGCGCAGGGCGCGAAACCGTTCCTGCCCAGCCGTGTCCCATATCTAAAGTAAGTAAAGTAAAATAATTTGACAATAAACCTTGATTGGCATTCAATTAAAGGTCCATTCCAAATTTGCATGCGCTGATTGCGCAGCTCGGCTAATGGGAAAATGGCAAATATATGCATAGAGCTCGGCTCGACAAAGTTGCGTCACACTTTTGAATATGTGCATTAGCCCCTACCCCCCCTCCATTAGTCCACCTCTGACTAATAACAATGTGCTGATAAGAAAGTAAGACAAGTTTGCAGCAAAAGCCCTATAAATAATATTAAAACATAAAAGTGTGTTATCGAACGGAAAACATTTGCAAACAGGAAATTAGCTATTTTTCATTCTTCCTTCTTTCTCAATCACAAAAACTATTTCAATCAAACTTCAAGAATTTCAGCAACATATTTGTCATCAGACCAATTTATGATAGTCTCATTAGCTTCATTAGCTTCAACTGAATATCAGAAGAAGAAATTTGTAGCTAACACCTTATTTATCATCCTCATCTTTTATACTAGATACAAATATTAGTTAGAAGATTCAGATAAATTTCTATGGATATAATAAAGAAAGGAATACGGAACCCAGAATATCCCGGTATTACCCGTCTTTGTTTGAATCAAATTATATTTCATATATTATTTAAAGATGTATTAAAAATGCGACAATCTTATGTTAAAGCTCGTTAGTAAAAAGTTCAAATTTCATCTATACAAATTTTACGAAATTTCAAATAATTTTCTAAATATATCTTTAGATATTTATTTTGAATAAATTCGGCAAAAACTTTTCTACAACAGTTTCTCACATTTTCTACCCTGAACCCATTAAAAACGGGTATAAGGGTATATTGTAGTTGTGCAAAATCCAAATGTATGTAACAGGCAGAAGGAAGCATCTCCGACCCCATAAAATATATATATATTCTTGATCAGTATCAATAGCCGAGTCGATCTAGCCATGTCCGTCCGTCCGTCCGTCTTTCCGTATGTATGAACGCTAGGATATCAGAACCTATAAGAGCTAGAGATGCTCCTAGTTCCCGCGCAGATCGAGTTTGTTTCCGATAATCGATAACTTACTCCGTTTCCAAGCAATCGATAAAAATCGATATCGATATCCTGTTTTTTTGGGTAATTTCGGTAAATAATAAGAACTAGAGTCCCCAAACTTGACATATAGCTAAATAGAATATATATATGCATCTGATGTTGGAAGAAGAGGGTTCAGGGTATCCCCTAGTCGGGAGCTCCCGACTAGAACCTCTTACTTGCTTTTAGGTTAAATCTTTCGTTTTAAGTAGTTTATGGATATTCAAATATTAAATTTTTTCAAAAATCCTAGTAAATAATTATAACTCAGCTTTGTCCGGAAAACAGTTTCTTTTATTGAATTTTAAATAATATTACCGACCATAAATTTAAATAATTTTATTTAAATATTTTATTTTTTCAATTTCAAATAATTGCATCTAAAAGAAAACAATCAACAAGGTCCATCCGTCAGGACGGGGCGTAACAAAAATGTTCGGAGCTTCAGTTTAAGGTTCGAACCCATGTCAGGCCTAAAGGCTTGGCTCGTAAAGCTGAGCGTCAATTTAAGGCTCGAACCCATGTCTGGCCCTAAGGTTTGGCTCGTAAAGCTGAGCGTCAATTTAAGGTTCGAACCCATGTCTGGCCTAAATGTTTGGCTCGTAAAGCTGAGCTTCAGTTTAGGGTTCGAACCCATGTCTGGCCCTAAGGTTTGGCTCGTAAAGCTGAGCTTCAGTTTACGGTTCGATCATTTATCAAAAGAAGCAGAAAATAAGAACATTTCATCAATCAGTTTAATGTGTGTATATTTACGTACATATCTGTTTGTTAAACAAATATTGATATTGCTCTCAATGCATATTAAAAAAGGAATTCGCTTGAAATTTAAATGCATACAGTACATATGTATATAACAGCTGGGCTATTCCCACTTTGATTAATCGCACTTTGTCTGTTCCCACTATTTACACAGTCCGCTGGAGGGCGTCTGCGAGTCAGCTATGTATATGTAACTCGTTCTGCACAGGAAGCGGCGCAGTTCTTGTTCAGCCCAAGCTCAGCGAAGCGTTAACATAAAAAACTTCTGCTGGCTTCGGTTAGCTGGGGCCAGTTTAAAGAAAATAGTGGGAAAAGTGTGTGTAAAGCTAAGCAATTACTAGTTACGGTTACTCAGCAGCAAGAGATCTTTTGTCATTCGTATTGATTCGCGCAATTATAATTAATTATTCGAATAATTGAACTGACGCTTTGCGCCAGTTTGTTTACTCATCTCGCAGCACAAGCTAACCCTAGTTGCATATTTATAAGCTACGAAAGTTGTCGGACTGTGAAAATGTGCATTCAAATGGGAAATGACAGCATAAATAAAGTGCACTGTTAACAAACAAGGGGCTAGCCCCCCACCCCTCCCCACGCTCCACTCTTTCCCAACGGAAATGAAAAGACTTTAAGAAACTTAAGAGAAGCGCGTTTGGAATTTATATGAAGGGTTTTCTAGACGAAATATGCATATTTGTAAATGTGTGTGTGTGTGTGTGTGAGTGTGTGTGTGTGGAGGGGTAGGGGCCAGCACTCACAAATATACATTAGAAATTACAGAAATGAAACAAAGTCGCCGCATTGTATTGGATTCTGCCATGCTAAACTGTACGTTAATTAAGTGTGCGTGTGTGTGTGTGTGTGTGTGTGTGAGTGAGGGCAAATAGAACAGCTACTGAGACAGATAGTAAGCACGACGCTCAAATGTCAACGGATCTCGCAGTGCATAAACAACGTGAGCTGGTTATGAAATGCCGGTGAAAAGTTTTGAAAGCAATTGGTCCAATTGGAATAAAGAAGGTGCGAGCCGGAGCTGAACCTAGCTCACGATTTGGCCCATTCTGACTCATCAAACTAAAGCATACAATTGCCCCCACCCCCCCTACCGTCAGGTAAACTAACCTGTAGTGTGTACTTTTCGCCGTCTACAGCGATGTCCTTGTTCATGAACTCCACGCCAATCGTATGGAAATTGTTTTCCTCGTAACGATTCGAGACGAAGCGCGTAAGGAGCGCCGATTTGCCCACACCTCCGTCGCCGAGTATGATGACCTTCAGTAGTTTGGATTTCTGCGGTGGGCGCATGTTTGTCATTTTTACTGTACGTTGCGCTGCCGCCGACTGTCTCAGTAACAAAAACAAATTGTTCGAAAAACTGCGCAGGTACTAGTTTTTTTTTCACTATCAATCACGATTTGTGTTGCACTGCAACCAATTACATGCACTTTTATAATTATGAGTATTAATGTGCAATTCAAAAAGCCAAACAATTAAACCACTCAAAATTGAAAATTCAACGCAATCGCGCCGCGTCGCGACCTATTGGACCAACAGTCAGCTGTCGAATGATTTGGTGAGCGGCAGATAACGTGTTCACGGAACTAGTGCGCTGTTGAAAATGTAAACAAATGTTATGTTATGTTATGTTATGGGCGAAAACTATGTAAGCTAGAAAATTATGTTAAAGGTATTTGGATTGAAAATGTTTTGATAATATCCAAGGCTTATCGCCTATTTTAAAGATAAATTTGGCAGCTCATGTCATCTGCAAGCGTATTTTCCATTAGATAAATAAATAAACATTTTTTAATATACTTAAACTTTGTTTGATTTAAAAAAATCGATATCAAAGGGTTTTTCAAACATTTGTTTCTATTTTTTTACACATTACAAAAATGCTAAAAAATGTATTTGACAAAAAAGAATTTTTACTAGCACGTATATCAAAAATATTTGAAGTCTAATTTATTGGGTTATTATAAATGTTTTAGGATTCTCGAGAAGACTCTCTAAAAACTTACATGTGTAAGTCAATCAAGCCTCAATTATTTAAAAAAGTTTAAAAAATATTGCCAGGCAAGATCTCTCAAAGATCTCTCCCAAACTGAGAGCAGGGCTAACTTGACTCGCCTGATATCAATATATATAAATAAATAATTTTATATATGCTGTCGCTTGCATCTGTATTATTATCTCCTGCTTCAGCTATCTGAAGAATCAATAATAAATAAGGTATATTCCGTCGACTTAATATCAAGCATATCGTTCTATATAGTAAGAAAAGGTAGCGGTGGATTCAGCCTTTGATAACTGCAATGGGTCGCATTTTGATGCACTTCTTGCTGATGCCAGCCGCGTGGCAGGTGTCCACGACGTCGGTGACATCCTTGTACGCTTCGGGTGCTTCCTCCATGACTAGTTTGGGACTGGCTACGCGTATGGCAATGCCAATTTGCTCCAGCTTGTCCAGCACCTCCTTGTAGTCCAGGTTGCGACGCGACTTGGCGCGTGATAGAGCCCGACCCTGTTACACATAATAATAGCATTAATATTATTTCTTATTGGAATACTGCTGTACGTACCGCGCCGTGGCAGGTGCTGCCAAAGGTTTCCTGCATGCCGCGCTCGGTGCCGGTCAAGACGTAGCTGCAGGTGCCCATTGTGCCGCCGACCAGAACCGGCTGCCCGGTCAACTGGTAGTCGACTGGTATCAATGGATGGTGTGGCGGGAAGGCGCGCGTGGAGCCCTTGCGATGCACCAGCAGCTTGCGCTCCCGGCCGTCGACAATGTGATTCTCCACCTTGGCAATGTTGTGCGAAACATCGTAGATGACGTGCATGTCCAGATCATCTGGCGTTGTGTTAAACATCTTGGCAAAGGCCTGACGCGTGAGGAAGGTCATCGAGCTGCGATTCACCCAGGCGAAATTGGCCGCCGCAGCCATGGCCTTTAAGTAATCCTGGCCTTCGACGGAGTTGATGCGCGCGCAGGCCAATTGGCGATCGTTGGTTTCGATCTTGTCGCGCTTCATGGCCTTCTCCATCTGCACCAGGGCGTCGGTGGCCACCTGATGACCAAAGCCGCGACTGCCCGAGTGTATCATGACGACCACCTGACCCTTCTCCTCTATGCCCATTTTGGAGGCGCTCCACTTGTCATAGATTTCGTCGACCACTTGAATCTCGGCATAGTGATTGCCAGCGCCCAGGGTGCCCAGCTGAGGTAGGCCACGTTTCTTGGCGCGCATGCTCACCTTGGCCGGATCGGCGCTGAGCATTCGCCCATACTCCTCGCAATGCTCCTTGTCCTCTGCCCAGACATAGCCCTCGCGCAGAGACCAGTCCATGCCCATCTCAAGTGCTTCCTCCAGATCGCGGGCATTCATTGGTATAATGCCTTTAGAGCCCACGCCCACTGGTATATGATCGAACAGCGACTGAGCCAGCTGCTCCTTAACCGGCTGCACATCCTTCTCGTAGAGATTCGTGCGCAGCAGACGCACGCCACAATTGATGTCGAAACCAACGCCACCGGGGCTGACCACTGACAGCGGGTCATCCATATCGAAAGCAGCCATGTTGCCAATGGCAAAGCCATAGCCCGAGTGGATGTCCGGCAATCCAATTGAGCGGCCCACAATGCCCGGCAATGCGGCCACATTTGCGATCTGCTTGACGCCCGGTAGAAAGCCGCCGACGGCGCCGGGGCGGCACGAGTTTTTCAGTTCCTCCAGCATAAGCTTCTCCAGGCGGCTGTTCACGTAGAAGACACCCTCTACGTTCATGTTGGGCTGAAAGCCCTTCTTGATGCGCCAGCAGTGGTCATTTATCTTCTCCAGATACTTCAGCTCCTCGACGTAGGGTCGGACGACCATTTTCAGTAATACGTACGCAACGCTTTGTTAAATCTACTGCGCAAGTTGATTGTTTTGAAGCTTATAATTGCACAATTTACAACTATTTCGCCAGAATTTGCAATGCAGCTGCAAATTGCCGGTAAATGACACTTTACTCTATAGCACCAACAGCTGGGTGCTGTGGGCACCCACAAAAGTTAACAGTATCGAAAATGTTATGTTAATGTTATCGATGTTATCGACCGCCACCACAATTTATTGAGCCTATCCATAATTGAAATGCAATCGATAACCCGTGACAATTTTTCAACAATATCAAATATTATTAGTGAAAATATCCAATGTTTCTAGCAACAGGTGGTCCGTACACGTCCACATGATTGCTCTGGTATACAATAATGCTCAAGAGCGGATACCTTTGGTTGACCGATGCGACATCAAACAGTTCTGTGCCCACCAACCAATTCACTTTAAGGAGCTGCATTCGACCAAGCAACGACTTCTCCAGTCCAGCCGCATCCCTGTTGGAGAGAGCCAGCGTCCTTAGTTTCGTTGCTGACCGTAAGAACAGCGTCAACTGACTTGGCTCCTGCACGTCGCAACGGCTGAGATCCAGTTCGAGCAGAAAGGGAGCCACCAGCGAAATCACTTTTATATAGTCGCTTGTAATGTTGGCATGTTGTATTTTGAGTGCCTTCAGACGTCCCGCCTCTTCTGCGCCCGCGCACAGGGGATGCAGCAGGGCCAGCACACTGTCCGAGCGTACGGAATAGCCCACATTAATGTTGATGCTCTGCAGGTGTCGGCCAAGTGCTAGTAACTGGATGGCGTCATATTGAGGGGGAAAACGCATGCTAAACTCAAAGTGGCGAAATCTGTGCAGCTGCCGATCGATGGCAGCGTCGATGACAGGATGAACTTTGCCAAATAACGGTATTAGCTCCTCCAATGCAAGATACTGGAATATATTGTCCAAGCAATCATCGTTCAAGATTAGCAACGACGTGCAATATGCTTCCATAGTGGCTGCTGACTGAAACGAACAATTGAAAACGATTTAAATATGGCGCGCAAGTTATCGATAACCAGGTCAGCTGTTCGACCGTGTGTGCGTGTGTGTGTGTGCGTGTGCATGTAGTGTTTATGTCTGCGCTGTCTACGTATTTGTGGTCGACGCCGCTCCAAAATTAAAGTGAATCATATAAAACTCGTCTCCAACTTACGCGACACTCGCGAGCAGCGCTCACTGCCATTTCAGCAAAAATATTTTCAATTCCAAACGCGAACGCGACGGATAAAACTTCGACCAGTCGCGCTGTCGACTCTAAACTGCGGTGTGTTTGTTATTGTTGTTGTCGTACAGGAAAAAACTGTTTGCGTGGATCAAAAACTTAAGTCAATTAACTGCGTTTGTGTCTGAACCTAAATATATCAATTGGAAATATACATTGTACATATGTATGTATGATAACTGTCTGTATAAGGCGTGGCACTTGTGAAAAGTCTGTGTTAGTCGCTTGGCCCAATTGGAGATTTCATCACGCACACAACACGCACGGAGAGAGAGGCGCACATATTACCTGAACTAGAACAACAGCGAGGCAAGGCAAGGGAAACAGCGCAATGGATGATTTAGGTGAGTGCAGACCACCATACGCCAATACTTCCGGTTGTACGAACACCCTGTATATGTTGCTGCTGCTCCTACTACTTCAAGGTCAATTCTCGTTGGCGGCATGAGCATACATAGCTAATTAGCATTCCAACCTTTTTAGTAGTTGCAGGCATGGACGATAGATGGCGTTTGAATAATTCATTGAATTTCTCTGCCATCTCTAAATAAATCTTTATCTGGTTTTGCTAGTCTGATTGGATAATCTTGTTGCATGATTAGCCCAATGTACCTATTGTACCAAATCTACTCTCAATAACAAATACATATGTACATACGTGTATGTATACAAATTTATAAGTTAATGTATTAATGGACATACGTAAGCATACATATGTGTATGTTTATAGAACTCTAATCTTATCGCAGCTTATACTTTGTATCCTCGCAATTGCGAATTTTTTGTGAATTTATGATTTATACACATTCCTGGAAATCAGCCACTGAGCGTCGCTGCCGACGCTGCATCATTCACACTTGAAAATGATTAATATTGAGTGTTGAGAAACGTGGTACTGTAAATGATTTGGGTTCGTTGGGTCGATGCAAGCTTTTAGCTGGGATCGCCATTTATTTGTTTGTTTTTATTTCCACACACACACACACAGACACACACAGACACACACGCACACTTTTAGTCATCATCAGCAGAACTTCGTGTATCGTCTTGTTCGCAGCTGCCCTTGTTGTTGCTATTCTTACTTCTTACTTTATTTTCTTTATGACACAATTTCTCGGCTGTTTACTGCCTGTTGCGCTTGTTGTAAATGTCTTTTGATAAACACACACACACACACACGCACGAGTGGAGACATTCCTAAGAGTTGAGTAAAGGCCATACTCATACTCACTGGAAGGAAAATCGAATAAGTTGACAGCTCGCTGCAACTTTAAGGTTTAAATGCAGCTGACTGCGCTCTGCCCACGCACAGTGGTGCACTTACCCGCAAAATGAAAGCACAAATTCCATTTATGAAAGGCCTCTGTTCTGTCTAGTCTGTATTCCGAGTGAAGTGTGCCCACTTTATTGATGGCACCCGTCAGAGAGTCTGCCCACTTGGCACACGCAACGTCCGGAGTCGTGTTGCGTGTGCAGCAAAGCTGTTGATGTGTCTGTTCGATGATGCTTGCACATGATATTGCAACTCATCACAGTGGAATTAGAATAATATTTTTGCTGATCGCGTAAAAGCAAGTTGACATAGACATGCACTAAAAATAGAAGCCGTATAATAATATACATATGTATGCATGTTGATTATTAGAGACAATGACAGGTCACAGATCAGTTTGTCAAGATTCTACGTTTGTTTTCACACACCGTGCTTATGTACATTTGTGTTCGAATGCGCTCTTTAATCCACTGTGAGTGCAGAGCGTTTGACAATCTTCGTTTGTTCGCTTTGTTGTTAATTCCTTATTTCGCCGTTTGCCTCTCACTTGCGGCTTTCGCTTTGCGGCTTTGTTGCTGCTGTCGCTGCGACGTCGTCGCCGCAACCTCATCATCACGACTTGCAGCAACCGCAGCCAGACGGACGCTGGCAGAGCGTCCCGCCAAGCGAGACAAATGAAATGAGCAACTTTTCGTTTGTTTATTCTCTCTCTCTCTCTCTTGTGCTCATCACGGACTCTCTGCGTAGCTGCGCGCGGCACTCGTGAGAGCAGCGCTGCGTTTGCTTTGAATGGAGCTCCATCGCTGCTGCGTTTGAGGTTCCATTTCATGTTCCGTTAGCGTGCACAATCATTCCAAGTTCTATTTCAGTCGTTTGCGACGCTTTTGCTTAGACACGACGCGACGCGACGCGACGTGCGCTGCTCATTCGGTCTCACTCGGATTTGGCGTACGCAATGAAGAATAACAAAATATGAGGAATTTGGACAAAGTGCAGTTAAAAGTTCAATAAACAACAAAAAACATACATCTCGCGTGAAGTACCGTAGAATCGGGCAATCGATAACGGCAAAAAAAAGTGCCGCCAACAAGTTAATCAATCGATCAAGTGCTCAATGTGAAACAAAATACGCTCAAAGACATTCGAACAGCACAAAAAGTCAATGAAAAATCGGTGTGGCAGGTAGCGTGTAGCGTGGGAAAATTGTTTACCTAGGCTGAAGTCTTTTTGGGGCAATAGTAGATAAAATTGACTATTTGTGGTTAAATAAAGATAATAAAATTAAGGTATTACGGAGATAAACCAAAGCTGCGATAAGAGAGGCATTTCAGTAGGCCAACTGATAACACACGACAACATCAAGAGTCCAACAAAATTTTTGGCCCATAGATTCATGTTTTCACTGTCGCAAGCCAAATTCCCAAAAACATTTTGGCCAAAATCTTTAAGAATTTTAATTTAAAATAATTAAGCAGCTATTTTTTTAAATCGAATAAACAACTTAATCAAATACAAGATGAAAAACGAGTCATACGCCTAAATGTGACAAGAGCTGTGAAATTTTGGTAACGCCATTAATTTCAGACGTCCCCGACAAGCGGATTATACGCAGTATTCATAATTGAGACTAACTCGTGGGCGTTGAAGAGGGAAATTCGGTTTGATCGGGCTTCTGGCTGAAAAGTGAAAAGAGAACCAGAAACATGTTCGGAATGCCGAAGATTGAATACCCTTGCCGAATGCTAACACGAAAGCGCCATTTTGGAATTATGGCTGCCACTACAGTTATATAATACAGTTATATAATACTGTTATATAATACTGTTATACGCATAAATGTACATACTAAAAGATAGATCATTGATAGATTGAATACCCTTGCCGAATGTAAACACGAAAGCGCCATTTTGGAATTATGGCTGCCACTACAGTTATATAATACTGTTATATAATACTGTTATACGCATAAATGTACATACTAAAAGATAGATCATTGATAGATTGAATACCCTTGCCGAATGTAAACACGAAAGCGCCATTTTGGAATTATGGCTGCCACTACAGTTATATAATACTGTTATACGCATAAATGTACATACTAAAAGATAGATCATTGATAGATATTGCTCAAGAATAGATATATGTATGCATGTATGTATCTTGACTAGGGTCGGAGATGTCTGTAATATTCTATGCAAGGGTATACAAAATAACAACAATAATAATTGAATATACGACATTTTCAACCACTTGAAATATAACGTAAACAACGCGTCTCGCATTACGAAAGTGCTTCAATATATTGTTACATTGATGAATTGAAATGTTTATTGAAATTGCGGCTCATCCAGCATTGCATCCACGAAGTGCACTTATGAGAATTGCTCTCGATTAGCCGCCAAACGAATTTCAATTAGTCAAACATTCGTTTAGTTTCTCTCGATGCAAGCCCCTTAAGGGCCCCGCCCACCTCGGATCGAGGGCTGCGCCCACACGCACACGCTTTAAGGGGGCAACAAACGGGTTTTCACTCCAAATTCGCAGTTCAAATGTTTGCTCAAATACTGAACGAAACAGAAGAGAAGTTAGCACCTCCCCCCCCCCCCCCCCCCCCTTTTCCCCCTCCCCCTGCTCCGCACCCGCCGTTCGTGTTGCAATGAGTTCATCGTTCAATTTGTTAGCGTAGTTCGAGTAGAGCAAGTACTCGTTCCCAATCAGCGAATAGATTCATATCTCCAAGTGCCGACTCATCAAATTTCAATTAGTTTGCGTAGTTTTTGGGCCCAACGAAGGGAGAAGCTTCCAGCTCTCTGTCGCTCGCTCAGACTCAGACTTTATCTTTGCCGACTTCATGCTAGGGATGTTCGAGTCATAGATACTCAAAGTGAGCCAAAAAACATGAATGGGTAATACTTATTTATATGAGCTTAATAAATGTGCAAGAGATGACGAAAGAATGGATTTCCAGTCTTGAAGTCTAGTTTATTTCGAAATATTCAGAAATTCTTCTACTGTAAATAAATATTCGAATCATAGTAATGTCCTGTTAAGCTTTTTGGGACCAGTTCCTTCATGTCTAGGTTATTCGCAATTAAAATGAATGTATTTACGGGGCCGTAGAAAGGCCCGGAAAAGATCACCCACGTGAATGTTAATTTTCCTCTGCGTTTTCACCTTTGCCGCCTGCGGCAAGGTCAGCCAGACAGACGCCTTTACAAACAAACTTTTATGTACTTACCAATAAAATATTCAAATATTTATAGAGAGATCTTGCGTTCGGCCGAGGCGTCGGTCAACAAGAGACCAAGTCCATCGAGCACTGGCCGCCAGCCTGCTTGGAATTTCCTGCGTCGAAAAAGCAAAGAAAATAAAAGTACGGCAAGCCGAAGAGTTAATACCCTTGCATGCGTTAGAAGGGATCCGATGCGGAAACTTTACAACGTTTGTTTCCATATAGTTGTTCCTGATCCTAGCTCATAATTGCCGGGATTAGTTAAGAAGTTGAAGAAGATAATTGTTTACCCATCGACTCTTCATATCTATGGGCACTATATGATATAGTCGTCCGACATTAATAGGATTTGAAGAGCTTAGCAAAGGATTGTTCCTATATAGTATATAGTAGTCCCTGATCCTAGCTCATAATTGCCGGGATTAGTTTAGAGGTTGACGAAGAAAAGTTTTTGCCCATCGACTCATTATTTCTTTAGGAACTATAGGCACTATACATAGTGCTACGATATTAATAGGATTTGAAGAGCTTAGCAAAGGTTTTCATTTCTTTATATCCATATAGCTATATGTATATAGAAGTCCTAGCTCAAGCATAGGATCCAGGCTTAGTTAAGAATTTGGAAAATTGTTTACCCATCGACTTATCATTTCTATTGGAACTATATAGTGTTCCGATATTAGTAGAATTTGAAGAGCTTAGCTAAGACTCTTCATGAAATAGCTCAAGTTATATATATATATATAGCTAAATGATATAGCGCTCTGATCTGTCCGTCTGCTACTCTGAGAGACTAGACTAGGCAGATGGATGGACCATATCGAGAGACTGTTCAATAATATATATACTCCATGGATTCGGAGATGCGTTACAAAATGCGAGACACAGCTAAGAAACCTCTCGAAGTTTAGGCAAATATATCGCGCCTTTGACTTTTAAATTTAGAACTGTTTTTGTTGTTTCTCTTGTGGCTGAACGACGTCATCGCGACCTGCCCTGCGAGATCTGGAAAAGGCTTCCCGGGAGCCGAGGGCAGATGCTCGGCTACCTTTTTGGCAGTGCACTGCGGAAATGTTTTTCGATTTTCTTCAACAAACGTTTTTTTTTTTTGCTTTAGTTAGTTAATTTTATTTTCGCCGGGGCAAAAACGTCGCCTTTGATTTGCGAGAACTTTGTATTTTTAGCTCTCGATCATGGTGTTGACGTAATTTGGCAACCTTGATTCCCCGCTAGCATCCATTCCAACAACAACAACAACAACAACTGGCTATAAACCTGCTGCTGCGTTCGGCCTTTTTTTTAGATCTCTAATTTATGTTTATTATTTGTTACCTTTTCCAATGTGTCGTTATTTGTTTAGACACATGTTAGCTCGGCATTTTCATTTGGTATCTTTATGGTTCATAAATCTGGCACTCGGATCACCATGATCCCAATGTCCCAACATCTCTAATGTCCGTGGGTGAACATAAATTGTCCGAGTCTCATATATCAGCTATGATTGCATTCTCGGGAATCCCACACACTCAATCTAGGCGCTCGACTTTAAGTCTAGCATTTTGTTAGCATTCATATTTATGCTCTAATAGAATTAACTCAAACCTTATTCATTGTTATACATTAGACATCATTCATTAAAGATTATTAAGGAGACATTGTTCATTAAAGAAGTCTGTGTTAATATATTTCTACTTGGCCCTAAAATCAACTTTCGACTCAATAAATTGTATATTAAAAAACATTATTCATTGTTATACATTAGACATCATTCATTAAAGATTATTAATGAGACATTATTCAGTGAGGAAGTTTGTGCGTTAATCCATTTCTACTTGAACCTAAAATCCACTTTCGACTCTATAAATTATTATATAATATTATATTAACAATCATTATTCAGCCTAAGTTCGCAAAGAAATTGTAATCCGAGGACTTGCTCTAATAGAATTAACTCAAACCTTATTCATTGTTATACATTAGACATCATTCATTAAGGATTATTAATGAGACATTGTTCATTGAGGAAGTCTGTGCGTTAACCCATTTCTACCTTGGCCCTAAAATCAACTTTCGACTCAATAAATTGTATATTAAAAAACAGTATACATTATTATACATTAGACATCATTCATTAAATATTATTAATGAGACATTGTTCATTAAAGAAGTCTGTGTGTTAATCCATTTCTACCTTGGCCCTAAAATCCACTTTCGACTCTATAAATTGTATATTAAAAAACATTATTCATTGTTATACATTAGACATCATTCATTAAATATTATTAATGAGACATTATTCAGTGAGGAAGTCTGTGTGTTAATACATTTCTACTTGGCCCTAAAATCAACTTTCGACTCAATAAATTGTATATTAAAAAACAGTATACATTATTATACATTAGACATCATTCATTAAATATTATTAATGAGACATTGTTCATTAAAGAAGTTTGTGCGTTAATCCATTTCTACTTGGCCCTAAAATCAACTTTCGACTCTATAAATTGTATATATTATATTAACAATCGTTATTCAGCCTAAGTTCGCAAAGAAATTGTAACCCGAGGACTTGCTCTAATAGAATTAACTCAAACCTAATTCATTGTTATACATTAGACATCATTCATTAAGGATTATTAATGAGACATTGTTCATTGAAGAAGTCTGAGCGTTAATCCCTTCTACTCTGCCCTAAAATCCACTTTCGACTCTATAAATTGTATATATTATAGACTTTTAGATTGTGTTCGATTCGACTTATGAATAAATATTAAAGGCAAATATGAATGTTTAATAATTTGCTTTTGCTTAATTATCATCTGGGCAATGTTCTACTGAGAAACAGTCACAAATTTGTATCATTAAGTCGATGTCGATGGTAGGGAGGGATGAGTGAAGGGATGGAGGCGGGGGGGGGGGGGGGGGGGGGGGGGGTTGGTCTCTGGGACAAAAGTATGACAGACAAACGGATACCGAATGACAGGCGAGAACTCAACACAAACAAAGCGACAAATCCGTCGACGGCCAAAAATAAAAATGCGCTTATAAATAATACTGTTAAGAAAATGGAAAAGTCGTCTGGGGGAAAAGAAAAAAAAAACACGCTCGCCACAAAGCTTTTAAATAAATCAGCCAAATGCAGCGTACGGAGTCGAAACTCTGGGTCTGGGCTGCATTTGCGGATCTATTGCCATACGATTTTTGATTGACTTTTTAATGCAGCTAAATATCAAAAGTTTTGCACAAACATGGATAGAACAATGTACGGAAAAATCGATCCCGGAGCGCGACAACCCTATCGCACGGTGCGCAGCAAGGGCATCCAGCCGGGCTGTAAGTATTCCCAGCAGGCCAAACTAATCCGACTCACATACAAAATGAAAGGGCATCTCGCATTGGGCATCGTTCATTTGAAATGTGCTGCCCGACAGCCAGAGCTCGATGCAGTGCTCCACGCCTCCGATGTTGTCCGGCTGGCCGGCGGACCAGCTCAAGAACTGGGCATCCCTGCCGTTGGCCTGTGATGCGTATACGCCCGGTTCGGCCAGGTCATAAAGCGACAGCCAGTAGCTCCGCGCCGGATGCAGTTGTCGGCTAAGCGCCTGCAGCTCCTCCTTGCTCGCCAGGTTCACCAGAAAACCGCCAAGCTGGCGGCAAATGTTGCTCGCCCGGAACCAATTGACCCGTAACGTTTCCTCAATGTAGTACAACTTGTCGCCGATTGCAGTGAAGTTCGCCGAAGTGCGATTCTCGAGCACTGCTGAAATAATTTGTCTGCTGTTAGTACGTAGGTATTAGCTGGACACCTACCTGCCTGGCTACCTGTGCCAATGGGCGTAGCTGCGCTGCCGAAAGCCCACAATAACAGCAGGTACAAGTATCCGAGACTTATTTTCATGTCGAACGCCAATTTGTGACTGTCTCTACATTCGCTTTGCTTGATAAGCGCACAAATATGATAGTATTATTGATAATAAAAAAGTCAAGGCAGCTTATTCAGTCAAATACAGTAGTCGCTCGCAAATAAGAACCTTGAGAAATAACAAATTTTCACAAAGTTTAATATAAACATATTTACGCTATAATCAATTGCTGTATCGAAAAAAAGGTCTTTTAGAGCTTAATGAAATTAGCCTGCAAATTAGCTTCTGTTTGAGCAACGCGTTCTCGTTAGCGAGTGTTCACTGTATCCGCCGGCAGCTATCAACGAGCATACTCGATCGATAAGTTTTGCAATTTTCGGGGCATCCCACACTTATGATTATTCCTAAATATAGCTATGATAACACTGGACAAGACGGAAACAAGTTGACACATTGCAGTCGGGTGCAACTGACTGCATAATACTCTATCCAAAGTCCAGCGACAGCTTGAAGTCGTGGCTATTTGTTTGCTGTAGCCCAAAGCACAGATCTTAAAACGCTAACTTTGGCAATAGGAGAGAGGGTTTCAGTTTTCAAGACGGACTAGACATTGCTCAAAATCAATATACTCTGCTTTAATTTTGCGAGCAGATATAAGCATAAGACATCAATTAATGCAAGTTATTTTCGAAGTCCTAAGCGCCATCTATGTCTTGTTTTGAGAACTCGCAAATCGTTTGCATAACGTTGCATACTTTTGGGCTTTGGCCAAAACAAAAATCAAAATTTTTTGTGCCTAAAAGTTAAGAGAAATATGTTTTTGACAATTTTAGTTACAATTTTACAAAATAAAAAAAAAAAATTATGTTTGATAAATTTAAAAATTATATATTTGGGAAGCCGAAAATTAAACTGTGGCCCACTGTTTGCAGTTATCTGAAAAAATCTTTAAAAACATAAAATTTTGCCATACAATTCTATGACATCTGATATGATATAGAGGTCCGATTTTGATAAGATTTCATTTATATGTGCCTTATTGAGTGAGATTGACTGAAGATTATAAATGAGAAGTTGGATTAAGACAGACAGACAGACAGACGGGTAGACAGACCTGGCTATATATCGACTTAATGCTGAATAAGAATATATATTCTCCATGAGTAAACTTTAATATCCTTTTTACCGTTACAATGTTGTCATAATTGGTAAAAAAAAAAAAATTACCTTGCACAATTTTAAACAAATCTTACAAAATTTAGTTCTTCTTGCACAAAACTCTTTGCAATCACAGCGTAAACAATTGAAGCACGAAAAAAAAACACCCTGTGACGTAACACACACAAAGAACGCAAGTCTTAATGATATGCAGCTTCTACCCTGTAAGCACTCAAAGAAAAAAAAGGGTATCAGCATAGCATGCAAATGCATTTAACAGTGCGCTATCCGAAACTCTAATATGCAAATATATATTATATAATTTATTTTGCAAAAAATAGTTTACGGGGTATCTGCTGGTCGTTACCTGCCCATTAAAGCACTGAGCACAAAACAAGTAAACATTGTCCGGAGATTGCATCAAAAGTGAAGTCTCAACGTGTCAGACATTGATTTGAATATTTTGAATTCAGTTTGCAATTAGACGCCGCGCGGATTTCATCGTTCGCCTCGCTAACAAGTGCAATAATAGAAAAAACATGAAAATCGGTAAGCTGCTCAAAAACTCTGTAAATCTGGCGGAGCGCGGGGGCTTTACTACAATGACCCTCACGACGACGCGGTTCATTCATTAGATCATTCCATTCATTCGGCGTCATTCAATGTGGGCGTCACATACATAGTTTCTGCTGCTGTTCTAAATTCGCGCTCTCACAATGCATGTGAGTGTGTGTGTGTGTGTGTGCGTACCTGCATTAGTGTTGTGTAATGGCTTAGGTAGCTGATTCAATGTTAAGCCAACAAGCCTTGATAAAGCAAAGTCAAATCAAGCCTGCCAGATGTTGATGCAACATTCAAATTCAGAGCTCTCTTGTCAGACCGGAAGTTGGCTTTGAGAAACGGCTCTTTAAAAACTTGTCGAAGAGTTTCGGAACCAGTTCGAAAAGTTCCATTTAAGTACTTCAGTTTGGGGCAATTAAAGTTTTTACTTGTTAACCTATCTGAACTGAAATCTGGACAATCAATTGTAGATCTCATCGTCAATTTATAGAGAGACAAAACAACAACAACGCTCGCTGTCAAATTAATACGAAATAATCAACAACAACCATTTTAATTTGTTGTCATTCGTCGTTGTCTGTTTTTGTTTTTGTTTTCGTTTTTGTTTTTGTTGCTGCATACTAATTTTAGTTTTGGTCAAAGTCAAGTGATTCATCCAAACACTGAAAGTGCGCAAGATTTTGTTTGCTAATTCTGGTCGGCAGGTGGCGCCTCTGCGACAAACGCCCACAACGCAGCCTGCGGCAGGCAACAAATGGCAACGTTTACTCAACACTTTTGTTGTACAACTGCGCGCATATGTGTTGTAATCAACAGCAACAGAAATAACACCAACAAAAAAAATACACACACAAACACATGCTCAATTGAGTTTGAGCGGGTTTTCCCACCCTCTCTTGAGTGAGTTATGCGCTGCACACTGAACCCATATGAAGAATATGATGCAGAAATTTCGTAAAAACGAATACAGAAAAACTTTGTTATTTAACATTACAAATTAATACTTTGATAACGTGAGCAGGAAAGCATTATGAGTAAATTACAAAACAATCTTATAATTTCTTCTTCTGTATATATGCATGGATTTATATTTTCACCGACAATGAAAATTCTAATCGTTTTTAATTTCGTTTAAATCTCAAGATATAAATATGTAAAAAATCTTTTCTTCGAAATGAATAAATACTCCATGTTACATGCCAAAGTTTGAATCAACCAAATACCAGCTGATATTTGAACAACTAGATTTTCAATTTGGTACCAGTGTGCGCTGCTGCTGTTCGTCTCACAGCCTCAGCTTCAGCAACGGTTTTCGTCGGGCATCTTGTTCAGTTGCTTTTAAGATTTTGCCGAGCGAAAAATAATTTTTGGTGCTCTGCTGCCGCCGTTACCGTTACCGTCGCTCTGTGTGCGTTCAAAAATCGTCGATCGATTGCTTGTGTATTTCTGTTTTAGTTCGCTTTTTGTTGTTATTTGTTCTTATTTGCCGCAGTGTGCGTGTCTATAGAATTTTAATAAACGCTGCGTATTTCGATCAAAGAAACAACAACAATAACAACAAAACAAAATTAACAACAACAATCGTGATTCACATGAAAACGAAAGTGACAGCCGCAAGCTGCAAAAATATGTAACAACAATGTCAACAGCAATTGCCAGAGTCCGATGAAAAATAAGAAGAAGAAGAAGAAGCAGTTGAAGCAGCGCAGTCAAGAGCATAACGTTAAAAAAAGTTTAAGAAACACAAACAAAACGCGCGTGCTGCTTGACCTGCTCTGCGCACTTTGCTCTCTCTCTCTCTCCCGCTCCCTCTCGCTCGGCCACCAACTCTCTTGATCTGCACACTCGCTCTCCGTTTTGTGCAATGTGCAAGCCGTCGGTCGCCATTATAACAGCTGTCTGGCGTTCGTGTTTGATGCCGACTGCAGCTGTCAATACTCCCCCAACTATGTCAATTTATTGAAACTCGCTCTCTTTGTCCTTAGCCTGCGCAGCCAACGTTGTTGTCGTTTTGATTAACTGCAGCTGTATAACTTCGCTGCGAATGCTCTTTTAATTGATGTTCTCACTCTTTTTGCCTCCCCCTCTCTCTCTCTTTTTGATTGGGCGCTTTTAATTGATTTTAATTGCATTTTGATGGAAACAATTTGAAGATAATGTTAACCAATAGTTGAAATTGTCAGCTTCGCTGCATTTTTGTCGTTGGCATTTAATGGCTTTTAAATGATCTTAAATATTGCAGTTGGCGTTTCTGAGTTAACTGAGAAAACCCAATTCTCGTAAATTGATTCCGAATGCGATAACTTTGTTTTCTAATGGACTTGTTTCCTTTTCTCTTAGATGATAAATTAATCCTGAATATATGTTCATATATTGACAACTTAAAAGTTTCTATATGCATTGTTAGCTATAAATTAGATGCACAAATATTTAATCTCTTTAATCTGTCGTTTTTAAGAGCAAATATCATTTTATAGATCATCAAGCGGATGATCTTTGAAATTGAACTTAATACCGTTGCGACACTTAAAACAATAATTTACAGTCAAAACATGGCGAACGAAAAAAAGATTCATGTCACTTTCCGAGTCATTTCCATCATAATTCTCTTGGCCCCACAGTCTTGACGTTGACCCACTGAAGCGCGACGCTCTGATAACCCTGCCAGCTCTATTTTTAGACACTCTCCCCAACACCAACACACAGCCAATAGCCATATGGCAGGGCGCACAGAGTATCAACATACATACAGACAGACACTCCTCAGAGACAACCACATGTTCGAAGCCCCATTTTTTTTTTTTTGGATCGGTTCCTTTCGAATTATTTTTAAGCAAATTGCGAAACGATTTGCCATTTGCCTGATATTTTCCAAAAACCGAAACACTCTTTTAAATATAGATCAGCCTCTCTGCCCCGGACACGCCCTGTCCCCTTATCGTCTTTATAATATTCACAATAAATCGGCTGCCAAAAAAAAGCCGTCACACTTTTTCACCCAACTATTTGCTTTACATAACTCAAGATTTTCACTCAATCCGATCTGAGCACTTTCCCTTCTCTATGTTGGCTTTGGCCCAATTGCAGGTGGCACTAACTTTTGAACCCCGCTAGAAACGACGCCAAAAAAGAAACAAACTGATGATTTGTTAGATTTTGATGTCTGATATCTTAATCGCTGGCTGTCATGTTTCGTGTTGGACAGTGTTAAGTCTTGTAGTCTTGTATTCGCTTTTATCGCTTCGGCTGGGTGGGTCAAATGAGGACGAGTGACAGTTAAGACAGCTGAGATGTTCCTGCATCGAACCCAACCCAAGTCATTTGCCATATTTTGTGCCCTGCCTTTGTTGATTGTACACCGTGTAACCTATAAATATGGGTACAGTGGGGCAAATCTGCAATAATGTGTTCTCAGGGAATATAAATTTCTCGAAGAAAAAGGATCAATACCCTTTCCCTATACTCTACAGCAATAAATAGCATTAAAAAAACTAGAAATTTTCTTCGGAACACAAGGCAAGAAATATACCCTTTGTTTCTGGAATATACACACATACATATTTATGCCATCTTTAAGCACTGTAATTTATCGATCAACAAATACAAATTTAATTTATGAATGCATTTCTTAGAGTTTGCATCTAGGACAAGAAGAAGTACAGTCGCAATATTCTTTTTTTATGGCATATCGTATTTGGGTAGAGGGTATTTCAACGTCGAGCATCTGCAACTGGAGCACATTCTGGCCTGTTTGTTTGTTGCTTTTAGCCAAATTATAGCCAAATAGAATGCAAACAACGTTAATTTGATCAAATATATTTTCAACGAGGCACACTCTCACACACACACACACACACACACACACACACACACACGCGAATTCATTTATATATTTATATAATCATCATATATGCGATATTTCGTGCCCTGGTGTGATTTTTAGCTCGCTCGACTAGTTCGTCCCACGAGAAACATATCAAAAACAAAAAAAAATTGTGTGTAGACCTCGTCTACTGTCTGTCCGTTCCCCCTCACACCTCACCGGTCCGCCCCCTCCCCCTCCGCCGTCTCTACACACTGCTTATGACCATTATGGGCGCAGTGTGGGAGTCGATGGCTTTGGCTTTGCTTTCCGATTGAGTTTTCATGCAGCTTTTGGCTTTGCTCAAACTCGGCTAGTTTAAATTTCTCTATTTGCTTCAGTTGTTGTTGTTGTTAAGTTTTTAGCCAAGTTACGCAAACATTTCTATTAAAGGAACTAACCGAACCGTGTTTGTGCCCCGTTCAGCTTCTTCATCAATTTTGGCCATCTTTTCGTTTTGGGCTAAGTAATGTCTTCGAAACTGATATCATCGTCGTTCCACAGCACGCCCCTCAACGACTGCTTCAAAGTGGGCGAGTTCGAGAGACGCTTGGGTAAGTCCATGTTGCCAGGTGCGTGACTTTGAATGTGGGCTGCGGCCAGATTGTTAGGCGGCAGAGTTCTAATGCCAAGGTCAAGTTCGAATGCAATTGCAAATAGGGGTCAACGGCCTTGACTTGATTTTAAAAATCCAATAACTTATAATGTCTATGATCATTGTCAGTTGATAGACTCGACAAATACCTATTGCTTGAAGGTGTCTCGCCACAACGAAACAAATTAGTTTTTGTGTCTCCGTGAACCGATCCTTGCCCAGAGGTTCAGCAAAAGCACCTGTTTCTACATTCAGCTAGTTTGTAAATTGAAAATTAAAATGTATCTTAAAACAGAAGAAAGCATATTCGAGCGCTTAAAGGGAGGGCATATACTTGTCGTCAAACGCGGAATATCTGCAATAGCTAGAGACACAATTAAGAATATATATATATATTCCTATTTCATACGCAGAACGAGTATATTATAGCTATCTCTACTTATGCTTATAAACAACTTGTTATGTTTAAGCATAACTCGGCAGTTACATACCTAAATTATCAAAAGTTTAATGAGTTAATTATAAAATACAAAGTTAATCATTAGCTGCTAGAAACTATCTTTACAAATGTAGGAAAATTTTGTTATTATTAAATGATTATTCCTTGAGGTTTGGGTTATATTTGAGGGCTGTTTGCATTTAGATTCGAGGCTCGATTCATTTAAGCAAAAGTCTTTTAGCATCGAATTTCATATACGCCTTTTACGTTTTGTGTAGCTAATTTCAGAACGGATTTATTTTGTTTAATATTTTTACATTACATAAATGCTCCCACGACAGTCAATCGAGGGAAGTAGGTAAACCACATAGTTAGGTTAAAAGCTTTGAACCATATTCTACACACAAGGCTTAGTTGGGACACAAACCCTTGTTAAACAATAAAAGCCCCAAAAACGTGAAGTTTTCCTTAAGTCCGCTGATAAAGCCCCACAAAAGGCAAAAATATGTGTTGACATACTCGCTGGTGATTTCTTATCTGTAGCTTTGGCCAAGATATATGAATAAGGCAAAGTGAAACATTTGATTTAGAGACGGCAGCTATCAGTTTGCGATGCGTCAGAGGAGTTACGTTAGGCGGTTGTCATTGTCTGGCCATGGCTAACTACGGCGACTACGATAATCTGGGTGTCTATGGGCTGCATCACAAAAATGTTGCAGTAATACTTAAACGTGTTTCGTTGTTTTTCCAGATGCACTCCTTGCGGATTTGCAGAACAGCGTGCCGGGGCAGCCGCCACAGCCACAGCCACAGCTGCAGCCGCAGTATGGCACTGTCCAGCCCAAGCAGCAGCAACAACAATTTGTTGACAACACGCCTGGCTATGGCAGCCTGAGGGGCAAGGCACAGCCGCAAGTGGTGAGTGGCAAGAGTTTAGCATTGAATTTAGTTGATAATCTTTTTGTTTTTTTATGCAGTATCAGGAACATTACAGCTCGGAGACGCGCTTGCCCGCAGCGGCCGAATTCAATGGCTCCAGCCAGAACAATGGTTATTCGCATCAAGGCACCGGCTCGCTGCCACGCTCAGGCTACAATAATGGACAGGGCTTGCCGCAGAACAGCTCCGGTTTGTCCGAGTTGGATTCGCTTCTGCAGGACTTGCAGCATGCGCGTTACAATAATGGCGGCGGAGAGCGTAAGGGTGAGTAGGGGCTTAAGTAGACTAAATACACGCATACTAATCTCTCCCTCTCTTTTTAATTCAGCTGAAGTAGAGGTGCCTACTAACTACAGCTCGCCCGTCTCCAAATACAACACTTTCAACAGCTACGCTTCGGTGGAAGAGCGACCCACTGTCGATAGCCTTCTTAATGAGTTGGACAACGCGCACATATATGCTGTACCCAATGGGTAGGTGTTCCTTTTGTTATTACTTAATTGCATTTAATATCATGCCTTTCCTTTTTCCCTCAAGATCTGCACACAAATCTCCCACGCCAGGACGACATGTGACTATCACGGTGCGCGAAACGAAAACCGAAAAACTCTCGGGACCCGATGGACCAGGTACTGTGTAAAGTGCCTTCAATCTAAATTCAATTTATTAACTTTAGTTACCTTTTGTGTATAGTTGGTTCCATCGAGGAGCAGATCGTGCAGAAAAAAGATTCGTATACACCAAATCTAGCGGCGCCTGCGCCTCAGCATCAAGGCTACACATCGCAGGCCACCAAGGAGCTGGATGATTTAATGGCATCCTTGTCGGACTTTAAGGTAAGCCAACATGAAACTGGAAAGATTCACACATTGTTTATAAACATCAATTGACAAAGGGTAGATGTTTACAGTCATCTCCCGAAAGTATGCTACACAATTGACAGCGATTAAAATGGTACCAGTTTCTGTTACTTTAAAAGAAACCGTGATAACCATTTTTGTGACATTTATTACATTCAAGATTTCAAGATCATTATTGGCTTTACCAATTAAGCTTACAATTTGAAAATCCTGATTCTGGTTATTGGTTAAATATACTGCAAAGCAACTATTGGAGCATCATATCATGACCAGGCGAAATAAACTAGAAACTTAGTTTTCAAAAAAATTTTCTGCAAGGGTGAATATATACATAAACTGTTGTAAGCAGTGTATATGTTGACAACATTAGTCTATGTTCCAAACTATAGCACTTACAGCTAAGAAGCTTTCCATTTTGTGTAATATACGCGTATTTTGGCGGGCGTGGCTTGGGCGGTTCAGATACAGATACAGATACAGATACAGATACAGATACAGATACAGATACAGATACAGATACAGATACAGATACAGATACAGATACAGATACAGATACGATACAGATACAGATACAGATACAGATACAGATACAGATACAGATACAGATACAGATACAGATACAGATACAGATACAGATACAGATACAGATACAGATACAGATACAGATACAGATACAGATACAGATACAGATACAGATACAGATACAGATACAGATACAGATACAGATACAGATACAGATACAGATACAGATACAGATACAGATACAGATACAGATACAGATACAGATACAGATACAGATACAGATACAGATACAGATACAGATACAGATACAGATACAGATACAGATACAGATACAGATACAGATACAGATACAGATACAGATACAGATACAGATACAGATACAGATACAGATACAGATACAGATACAGATACAGATACAGATACAGATACAGATACAGATACAGATACAGATACAGATACAGATACAGATACAGATACAATTACAGATACAATTACAGATACAATTACAGATACAATTACAGATACAATTACAGATACAGATACAATTACAGATACAGATAGATCTCTATAGCATAGAACCGAAAGTTTAACTTTCGCATATTTAAGAGATGGACATATTTATATATGCAAATAATCTTGAAAATGAATTTGATGGCGATCGAATTGTAAAAAGTTCCCTACAATCATGTTCTGTTAGTTTGAAGGGTGAAATTTCCAGACCTCATGTTATCGCTCTTCTGTTTTACCGAAGGTTACTACAGTAAACTATTCAGCTTAGTACCTCTTACAGTCTGGGTGTGCGAGGATAACTTATCAGTCGGTCGAGTAGTCTATATATATATATTCAGTATATGTATGTATATATATGTTATGTCACATAAGTTAGATTTCGTAGCCTTAGACTCCAATCTGTAAACTTGTTGTTAACTTTGTTTCATCATGGTATGCATGATAATAATGATGATAATATAAAAATGTATATTTTATAGGCACTTTTTACCCTGTACTCTTTTGAGTTCACTAAAAAGGGTATCAATGAAATTGTAACTGCGAAAAGCAGCTCAGACTTGAATGTCTATCTGTACTTTTGAAAAATAGGTTACAAAGAAAGTGTTTACCCACAATTCAAAAATGAAATACTCTTGTCGTTTTTGCATCCTGTGCCACTTTCACTTTAGTAGGGTATCTGCTAGTTAATATCGAAATATGCTTGACTAACACATTTTTGCTCGTTAACTGCGTTGCAGTTCACCAAATGTTTTCACTGAAAAAGTGTCAGGAGAAAATTTGACGCTAGAGAAAATTAAATATATATATGTAGTTGTTTATTAGATCTAAGGCTCCCTTGTATTTGTGATATTTTTGGCACTAAACAAAGCGGAACCGAAACGTTTGTAGTCTATATTTCGTATATAAGTTGTTTAAAATGTTAATAAAAACTATAAAATGAACAAATTTATCATGTCAAATCGTGTGACGCATGTCGCTCAAGCAAATCTAATGATGCTAACCCGAACCTGTAGTTATACCTGTGTGTTATTCCCTTAGATACCCGGTGAGCTCTTGACTTTGACTTATGCTAAATAAAATTGAAGGTGAAACCTATAAAAGCTGCATAAATTCTCATACTTTACGGTCTCGCTTATATATTTATATGTATGTATATATATATGATCTCAAATAATGTCACATTCGAGAGAGAGATAATGCAAACGCTGCCACGAAGGTAAAAGCCCATAAATTTCCCTATAAATACTTAACGGGTATCTCTAGGTCCATAAAACAATCAATCAATAACCATAAAGTAAACAAAACTTGCCAATTTTGCATTCTAAACGATAAACGAACCATGTGCCCAGCCGGCAGCAGACCGGGCCATAGGCGGTTTCCGCTTTTTGATTATGTATTTGTATAATTTTTGGGGTTTTTAATATTTTTCTTGCGCTTTTACATTTGCCGCACATTTGTTTTTAGAAACGAACTGACATTGTATACAACGGATGGATGATGATGATATATCTGAGCAGATGTGCTCTGCATTTTGTTGTCATATTTTTTCTCGACAAGCACGCGCTCGTTCCATATATGACAAAACATTCACAGCCGGGCAGCTGCCCAGTTATTTGTTTATAAGTATATTCTCCATATTGTGTCAAGGCCCACTGAATTCCCATGCAGTTCATTTGCGGGTGTCCTTGGGGCCAGCCATATGACAGCTTGTCGAAGTAATTAACTTGAGTGCATAATAAAACAGAAATTATCCATTAAATGGAAACAGTACTAAATGGAACATTTCGTGTGCGTAAAGCAGGAGTTTATATTATTGAAAAGTTTTTCACAATTTCTTAATTCGTGCTCTGCTTTTCCTCACTTTGTGAAATATAGTTGAGTACTTTTGAGTGTCCTTCTGATTAATTAGAATAGCCTTTTTATTTTTTTACAATATTTATATGAGCTTTGTCTGTCCGTCCTACCGTTTGTGCCTTTGTCTCGAATGTCTAAAAGTATATTGTTAATAGAACTATTTATTATTTTGGAAATAGATCTTCGGCGTGCCGAAGATAGCCTTTCTTTCTCGTTTAGCTTGGGATAGATAGATTCCTAGAAATGAAATAAACATCTTTAACTTCTTAGTGATTCGATGTGTATTATGCTAATCGTGAGGTCAAACGATGATAAAAAAAGCTAAACATCGAGAAAATCGGATGAGTTTTGACCGAGCTATGGGGGTAGGAAATATTGACCTAGATAGGATATTGGAGGGAACCATTTTTACGTGAATTTTGCCAGATTAAGATGCCAAATTGATTTTCCACCCGCATAACTCGGCGAGCAATAGAACAATGTTTTGCATCTGATGGCGAGATTATGAATTTCACATTTCAAGTATTTAAAGAGCGCATTTTCAATAAAGAGCTTTTTTTTGGCGAATTCGAATTGTTAACTGAAGCTTCCTTTTGGATCGAAAGACGTAGTGCAAGGCTGCCTTAGGGACTGTCGATTGATGCATAAAATGTTTTTCTGTTTTTTAAGATATCTCAAGCAAGCTCTAGCATGTGATCAAAATGTGATTTCAAATTGAGTATATATATTGGAAGAGTATATATATTATTGGAAATGATCGACATAACGGGTATCAGACTCTAATATATTATTGTAGAAAAATTAGGGGCGGGGCTTTTATCTCTTTCTTCTCGGCAGTATTTGCTTAAGATGCGACAAACTTCTAATTGAAAAGTTGCTTAATTATTTGTTGCCTATTTTGGTCTAGACTAGATTTGATTTAGATTTGACTTTTGGCATATATTGGGTTACGTCGGGGTCCGGGCTTGGAATCGTGGTCAACCTTTCAATTTTGGCAAATCATGCTGAAATGCAATTAATTAGCCACATTCTTTACATCTAATTAATTAATAATTAATTACTAAGTGCATAAGATTTTCTTTGATGGTCACAAAAAGCAGAGTGGGCGGAGGGGCGGGCTATTAAATATTTTAATTCAATGTCATTGACGAATGATCATAGAGAAAGTGTGCATGCATATGTGTGGGTGTGTGCGTGTGTGTGTGTGTGGCCGTGTCTGTTAATTATTTAATATCATTTCCAATTTTTGCCGTCGTTGCGAGTCGCGGCGTGTCCGTGACTTTTGTTGATATGCCGCAAAGAGATGATAAATATGAAAATCAAATTGGCCTCTTCTGTGTGTGTGTATGTGTGTCTGTGTGTGTGTGTGCAAAAGGCGAAAAATATAAAATACACGATAAATATATAAACAATATTGCACACGGCACCTCCGAAAACACAGAACTGGTCGCTGCGGCTGGGCTCTTTTCGGGGCGCCCACACGACACTGGCAGTCAGATGGTGTCGCCCCCGCAACTGCTGCCGGCCCCCTCTTGGGTCGCCACTGTCAACACTTTTTCCACGGAGCGCTCGTTATAGTTTTTCTATTTATTTTTCAGCCTTTTCATTGCAAATCATTTGCATGGCTATTTTTGAACACGTTTTTTAATATTCTTTCATTTGGCTATACACAAGTTTATCTTTGTATAAGTATGTGTCTATAATTATTGCTCTGTCTGAACGCTGTATAATATTGTACGGTTTGTTTTTTTTTTGTTTTCATTGCCGCCCCGTATGGGCAATCTGTTGTCTGTCTGTGGGTCTTTACCGCTCCGCTCCGTTCTGTCTGCCCCGTTCGCCTCATTCACAAAACCCGCTCATTGATCGAAATTTCCTCTTGGCATCTTCCTGTGCCGCCGGCCGTTAGCCCAACCTGCAGCCGAATTTTCTGCATCTTTGCTGTTCGGCGTGTGCCAATGTGCCAGCTGCGGGAACGTGCCCCTGCGCTTTTTATGGGGAAATCCTGTTGGCCAACCGGCAAGCTTTCAGTTTTATAGCGCCCCAACGAGGTTCTGATCGCAGACGTATCTACATTTTTTTTCTTTAAATAGCCCCAAAATCCCGCCAACGCCAAAAGAAATCAAATTGAAAGCCAATCGGATTCAGTAGCGCACTGAGGGTTGCTTCTACGATGGGCGCTTTGCTTAAGCAGGCATTATTGCAGAACTCAATGATAAAGTGAGACAAAAATTTGATCCTTGCTTGATTCTTGAAAATGCATATAATGTTTCAGTACAAATGAATGGAACAGTGTCGATCTTGTAATAAATTAGATCTTTAGACTTAAAATCCGAAATTTATTATCTCTGTCATCAGATGCAAAACATTTGTTTTATTGCTTTCTTTATTTACTTATGGATAAATGCAGATAAAAATACCTAGTTTGAGCTAAGGATACCATCTTTGATGTGAACATATTTATATGTATACCCTGAACTAATTAAAATTGGGTAAATGGTCTCTGGCAACGTATGTAACAGGCAGAAGGTGGCAGCTCCGACTCCATAATGTGTAAATATTCTTGCTGGACATCAACAGCCGGGTCTATCTAGCTATATCCGAGTGTCTTTCTCTGTGAAGGCGTCGATCTCAAAAACTACAAAAGGTAGAGACTATAAACTTGGGACTTAGGTTGATGTAACTTAGAACGATCGAGAACTGCCTCTGTTTCAATTAGTTAAAAATCAATTGTTTCAAAATGGTTTTTAGACTATATCTCGGACCTTAATTTGATATAAATGGAAAAAATCGAATATGCTTTTTAAGTCCTTAAATTTTCATTAAGATCGTACTAAAAACATTGAAGTTATTCAAGAAAGCATCTTCCATAAAGTGTGATCGCACACCCGATGTGCATGTGTGAGTGTTGCATATGTGTATATGTGCATGTGTGCGTGTTCATTGATCAACACTGGCTTAACTAATTATGTGTTGATAAGAGCACTGTTTTTAAGCCCTCCTTGGTGCTGAAACGTCCCTGTTTATTTAGATAGATATCTAGCTAAGCACACACACGCACACACATGCACACGCACACTCACACTCACACGCACACACACACACACACTCACTCATGCGCAGAAGTATAGCACTCAATTAGGCGTCTAGGTTAGTTTGGGCAGCTGACAGCGCAGCGGCAGAGAATATGCAAAGTTTATGAAAGAAAACTGAAATGGAAACTCGCACGACACGCAGAAACAGAAACAGAAACAGAAACACAAGCAAAATCCGTATACAAATATGAAAAACATAACAGCAGACAGACATTCAAAAAGAAAATCGGAATTGTTGTTGTTGTTGTTGTAGTTGTTGTTCTTATTGTTGTTGTTGCTTGGCTTTTCGTATTTTTGGCAATGAACAAAAACTACGTCAACTAGAAATGCTGCTCGGCGCGTATTTATGAGGAGAGCGTCGTGCGCAACGAAGCACACACAGACACAGACCAAATCCACAACAACAATAACAACAACAACAACAAAAGGCAACACGTACAACAATTTGTTGTAAGAAAAATTTTTGAGGCGTTTTGGGGTATAGCAAAAAGCAAAAGTTATTCTGTTGGCGCGCGCATAAAGTTGAATTCAGTCGAGCCGAGCACATCGAGCAACGACGTAAGAGGCACGGATAATCGAGCAGATGGACTAGTTAACTAATTTGTCGCACTGTTTGTTTTTTGTTGGCAGGTCAGCAACGGTAGCAGCAGCGGGCAGCATTCGAGCACAGGAACAGCACAACAGCTGCAACAGCATCATCAGCAACAGCATCAACAGCAGCAGCAGCAGGTGACGGACTACGCACAGCCAAACCGGGGCACACAGCAGGCGCATCTGACGCAAACGATCGAGGAGACGACAATAGTCGAGGATAGTCGCGAGGATCAGTTGGATTCTATGCTAGGCAACCTGCAGGCCAATATGAGTCGCCAGGGTGTCAACACAGTGCAGAAGGGCTGCTGCAATGCATGCGAGAAACCGATTGTCGGCCAGGTGATTACCGCCTTGGGCAAGACCTGGCATCCGGAGCACTTTACGTGCAATCACTGCAGCCAGGAGCTGGGCACACGCAATTTCTTTGAGCGCGACGGCTTCCCGTATTGCGAGCCCGACTACCACAATTTGTTCAGTCCGCGCTGCGCCTACTGCAACGGCGCCATTCTGGACAAGTGCGTGACGGCCCTGGACAAGACCTGGCACACCGAGCACTTTTTCTGCGCCCAGTGCGGCCAGCAGTTCGGCGAGGATGGCTTCCATGAGCGCGACGGCAAACCCTATTGCCGCAACGATTACTTTGAGATGTTTGCGCCAAAATGCAATGGCTGCAACCGTGCCATCATGGAGAACTACATCTCCGCCTTGAACTCGCAGTGGCATCCGGATTGCTTTGTCTGCCGGGTAAGTAACAGCCTCAACCCCTGCCTAACTTTAAAGAGTTCTTTTATCCATCTGTATGGTATATGATATATATATATATATATATATAGGATTGCAAGAAGGCCGTGCGCGGCAAGTCCTTCTATGCCATGGAGGGCAAGCCCGTTTGTCCGCAATGTGTGGGCGTCGATGAGGAGGAATAGGCGCCACCAACAGCAGCAACAGCAGCAGCAGCAGCAGAGGCAGCTGAAGCAGCAGAAGCAGCAGCGGCAACAATAACAACTTGTTGAAGTTCAGCAGCCCGAAAATAGCCCCCGCCCAGATACAATTTGTATCTGCATATAGTTGTTTACCCAGCGGCAGCTGCGTCCCACTTTCTCCTTCTCGCTCTCTCTGTCTCTCTTCTCCTTGCTCTCATCGCCTTTATTCACACGTTCTCTGAGCTATTTTCGTTGAATATGTGAAAATCTTTTTATTTTGTCGGGGCGCGACTTGCTGCCACCTGCCACCTGCCACCTGTGTCTCGCTGTCTCCAACCATCCAGCAGCAGCAACAATATCTAAAGGAGCAGACACCACACCCACAACACACACCACACACAACACACAGGCGGCGGTTTAACTGGGTTCTGGACACGGCTGACCACCAGGCAACTGGGCAGGTCGGCTGTTGCCGCCCGGGCCGCACGCTTAACCGTGTTTATGATGGCCACGGCCATGTCTCCCGCCCCTGTTTAGAGTACCTCCACGCCCCTTAAAACTGTTGAGCTTTTCTATATGCAATTTAGCGTTAAGTTTTTAGGTATTTTTTTAAATTTAAACATTTATGAAGCAATATTGTAATTTGTTTTTGTAAATAAAATTTTAACAATTAAATATAACAAATAAAAAAAAAAAAAATAGAATTCAAAAACCCAAAGAACATCAAACATCTAATTCGAGCCTGGCACTTGGCTGGCTGTGGGCCAGTTTTATAAACTAGGCCCATCCAGCCAGCCCAAGCCACGCCTCTCGAGAAGTTAAGATCAGTGTCAAGATCTTGACCTTGATGGGAATGGGAATGTTCGCATGTCGCGTTCCTTGACCTTCAATTTTGATTTTGTTGTTCTTTGCAAACAATTTACAATATTGCTACATAGGTTTTGGGATTAGATTAGCGGCAACGCCCCCTGACCCCCCTGCGCAGCTGCGGGGTCAGTTTTAACTAAGTGGAAACTATTTTCGTTGCTGACGTTTCGCTCATAAACAAAACACACACAAAATTAGCAAATGATTTTTATATATATATGTATATATATAAAACGCTTGTACTCACGAGTACATTTCTATAACACATTCTCAAATATGTAAATAATTTCTTTCACTGTTTACTTTATGCATGGAAACTGTGCGCTATTTGAACTCTTTAGAGTTTAGTCCCGATCTGCGCTTATTATCTGTCATTTTCCCATGCAACTTAACTAAAAATAAATAAAACGAATGCATATCTTGAGAAGTATGCATATTTATAGATTTTCAACAGATTTTCTTTCAAATGCGATAGAAATTCCGTTTAAATGAATTCCATATAACAAATATATCAGGGCCAAATTTGAATGCTGGAAAATGCCAAAGATTCTGATTTGTGTTTATTTAATATTGTTGGCCCTGTTACAAATATAAAAGCAAAATAATAGTTTACAAGGAATTAAACAAACTATGCAGCTGTTTTTTCTTTCTGGGAAGAGAGTATTATACGATTTGAAAAGATCAGAGGATCACTTAGATAAATCTAACATTTCAATGTAATATTTTTAAAGCTGTTGACTTTGACTTGAGAATTTAAGAAATCTATAAATGTTTTATAAACTTGTTCCTTCCCAGATTTTATAGTGCAATTCAGAAGGATTAGATAACTTAAGACCAAGTAAAGGAGGCTTCAGTTGAACACCTTCATTGAGTCTATTGGCACAGAACATTTTTATGAGCATCCTTTTCTTTTTCTAAGATTATTCATTGTTATATCATTAGGAAGCTGGCTCGAGAAGTTCCCCTTCTCTGACTATTTATATGCCTTATAACAATATAATAGTTCTCTATCCTACCTAGTTGAAGTAATCTCCGAGATTCGTAAAGCCTCTCCCTCTCTATCTCAGCCATTTCCATTAGACTATCGTATAAAAGTAAGCTAAAGCAGAAAGATTGGATTACATAAGGCAACCTACTAGGATATTAATTTCAAGCATAGCTAGAATTATTGTCGCATTCGTTTCGGCGGCTGTCTGTGTTTTCCAAGGCAATATATTTAATTGTTGCCAGCACCATATTTTATAATCTATATTTTTATTTTCATTTATCTATTCGTATGTATTCTATATCTGTCGTGCCTTGGAGCTGGGCCAAAAGCGTGCGCAAAATGTTATTGTTCAAATGAATGTGATTTGTTGTTGTTGTTGTTGTTGTTGCTGCTGTAGAAATGTTTTTCCAAAACACCAAAAAAAAAAACAAAGCTGCGTCCCAAAATGTGCCAAAATTGATCATTTCGATCATATGCTGGCTTTCCTTTGTTTTTCAATAACGTGAATGTCAAATGTTTTGTACAAAAGCATCTGCCAATAATCATTTCAATATTTCGTTTGACAAAATTGTAATTGGGCTGTAAAATTTCACACAATTTGCAGAATTTCAGAATTCTCAAAATGTTCCCACGTCTGAGAGATGTGTGAAGGAACGTGGGCTTTCCTAATTTATGGTGTAATTAGCATTATTTGGCCCGTTCGCAGCGACGAATATTAAAACACACTCGCCTCATAATAGATCATCCAAAATGTTAGTTCTTTCGTTTTAATTACATGCAGGTGCACTTGCGGAATATGGCGCAGTAACATTTACATATTATTACATAGATATTTCAACTAATCGTGAATTTTGTCTTTTATATCGTCTCGCAGGACTGCCGACAACCGTTCCAGGGTGGCTCGTTCTTTGACCACGAGGGTCTGCCCTATTGCGAGACACATTATCATGCCAAGCGCGGTTCGCTCTGTGCCGGCTGCTCGAAGCCCATAACGGGTCGCTGCATTACGGCCATGTTCAAGAAATTCCATCCGGAACATTTTGTGTGCGCCTTCTGTCTCAAGCAGCTGAACAAGGGCACGTTCAAGGAGCAAAAGGACAAGCCCTACTGCCACGCCTGCTTCGATAAGATATTCGGCTAAGCCAGACCCAACTAGGCACCAAACTATAGTTACGATTTAATACTGTTTTTGTACGATTTACGATTTACGTCTTCTACCAATACCTACTTACAATACTTCATCTGCGCTTTGTATAACCGAGTCAAATTAGTAATATAATTAACACAGACACACGATTTGATCAGAATAATCAATTAGACGACACTAATACCCAGCCAATATAATGGTAAAATATTTCGATATTTCAGACCTTTTGAAAATAAAATGATTACAATGCAATCAATTATTAATGTTTTTGTTCTTTTTTGGATTCCGCAGATTCAAAAATTCGGTCGCAAACGCAATCAAAATTCTCGCCGTTGATGGACATTAAAGTAGAAATTTTTACCACGGACAGGAAGTTGCAGAAAAAACCGAATCGTGAACCTATAGGAAAATGACTTCGACTGACAATTGCTGAGTTTTAGAGTTTTGTAAAGGGTATTCTAGTTTTGTCATAAAATATGTAAAATATTTAACATGTAAAATATGTAACATATGTTACATGAAATATGTTAAATCCCGACTGTCCGTCTATCTGTTTCCATGTTTCTCTAAATTGTAAAGCTATCTTCTTGAAACTTTGCCTAGGTCTTTCTTTTTGCTGCAGTCAGTATATATGCCGTAATCGGTCGGATCGGACCACCATATCATATAGCTGCCATAGGAACAATCGATTCAAAGAATATATTATGTTTTCCCAGAAATTATCTCTGTCGTTTTCATGAAAATTCATTCATTTAATTTTATACATTTTTAAATACATTTAAAGTTGAATTGAAAAATAGTCTAGAAATAACTGTTAAATATAGGTTATATGTTTTACCGTAGCTGCTTTTTACTTTGATTATTTGATGGATTCATGATGTTTTGTAATCTTGTCGGTCATGCTGGGACTGTGCGTCTTGAGTACACAATAAACAATAAAGAGTATTCCGGTCGGGAGTATCCGACGTTGTTTGTAACGGACTCTTGTTTCGGTTTGATCATAATTTATGAAATTTAATCGTACCAAGTAATAAAAATGAATCAATTTTCGGCAAATACCTGTTTTACTGTCTAGGTAAAACGGGTATAAAGGTACAAATATACTTATCAAGCCCCATAAAGTATACAAATTCTTGCCCAGCAACAACAGTCTAGGCCATTTGACAACATTTTGATTAGTTACTCGGTAGTTATGACTATAAATAAGTCACTCGATTCTCCAAAATAACCAATTTGTTATAAGGGAGCCCAATTACTGTTGATTTTATACTTAGAATTTTTTTCTGCCCCTATTTAATTAAATAATCAACCAATCATAAATGAATGACTAGTTAATTTATTCAAACAGGTCAACCATGTTAATTAACAGTAGCGAAGACACGAACCCGCATGCAACAGTAGTTGACCGGTCAGTTTTTTAACCAATGTATTCGGCTCAACTACAGTTTTAGATGCACATCTAACAAGTTTACTCACCATCTGCGCACCTTAAATTGGCCTCTCCCACACTCTCTTTCGCTCGTGCATGCACACAAATCCACACACACATGCAATTCTGTTTATCTGGCAAAGATGCCGGCCGGCAGCTCGATTGCCGGCTCGCTCGCACTTGGCGCTTGACATTGAGCTCAGCCAGCGTGTTCGCGCCGACTTAGTAACGTTCTTGTGATTGTATTTAACTGCCCGTGCTCCCTGGCGTATGTGGGAGCTTGTGTGTGTGTGTGTGTGTGTCGCTCCCTATTAACGTAGGGTTCCAGCACGAACGTTTGTTATGAATCAGTCAGCGTCAGTCTCGCTCCGCTCACTCACTTCTCATCTGTTGGCTGTGTCGGTTCGGTCAGTCCTGCTGGTCGCGTGGCCCGTTGCTCTTTGCTGTGTTTTTTGATTCGTTTCGTGTGTTGTTCAGTTCGTGGCATTTATTCCAATTAGTCGATAGATTCATTTGTTCTCACAGCCGGCAAAGTTGAACTATTTGATTGCGATAAACAACAAATTTCCTGTGTCAAGCGCCGAATAAATACAGAAGCTAAGCCCGGCAAAAAGAGTCCAATCTCAGGCGGTGTCCGCAGGAAGCGCTACAGGTTGGTGAATAACATATTCAAACACACTCACACACAGAGACAATTGTGAGTGTATTCAGTAGTCATTTGACTCTCTGCTGCATTCTGTAATAATACCGTAGAACTGTTTACCAAGTGGTTTTGTTGTGCGGTGATGTAATAGGAGCTTTCACTCAAGTCCTTAACAAAACAAACGGCAACAACAGCGCTGCATGCGTGTGTGTGTGTGTGTGTGTGTGTGCGCCTGTGCTTTGCACTGCGAGTCATGATATCATGTGGCGGCATTCAGATTCGGAGTCCAATCAGAATCCGACTCGGAGTCACGCATGCCACCCGCATAAGCAGTTGCGAGAGCAACAACAGCTGCAGAACAGTAGGGCAACAGAGAAGAGCGCAAGAGGAAAGAAAACACAATTAGCTTTATTTATGTCACAGACACATACACACACACACACACACGCGAAGCTATTGAATTGCCCGCCAGACTGTCAAACTGTCAATGTGTTTGTGCTCAGCAATTTGTCAATGATTGCGACATGTAAATAACAGTGAAATTAACATTTGCAGCTTTTTATTATTTTATTATTGCCGTTGCGAATTGCAGCACTTAAAGTTATGTTTAAATTGCATTGTAAATTCATTTAACATAACAACAGCGCCAGCTCCAGTCCGAGTTCATTTCTCACAATACTGTGTGCATATTTACGGTGAGCCCAGGTGGGCACATATCAGCCGATTGGGGAAAATTGTGCCCTACACGGAATTCAAGTACGGATTAGTGATAATGTTAATTATATTAAATGGCTGGTGATTTGTTTATAATCACTTGCATATGAAATGTACGCTGACAAATTGGTCAGGCGCATGCCAACATTTCTGGCAGCTTCAAGAGATTGCAGTTTGACATCCACTGTGCCGACTGCAAGCAGAACAGTGGCTGTTAAACTAATGCAGCATTTACATACATATCTTATCAGCCCAAGTCAACAATGATCCAATTGGCGCTTTTTGGCATTCCTCTTGGAGTGCGGTGTTGCTTTAGCACACATACATACATACTTATATGAATATACCCTATGTTCTTGTACGTATAAGCAAATTATAGGCTTATCATACCACTGACTGGTTGGCGCAGTATTTTCTTAAGTGTGGCATAAAGGTTGGAAAAAGCACAGAAAGAGTATAAATCGATATATACGTTTATTTCCTACCCCAATAACAGTATATTGACTGATAGGTTCTTATCTTGGCCCAACTTTAAGGCGGCCATACCCAACCCTCGACAACAGATCAAAGGCCAAGTTCGTGTGACGACAATTCGGGCGGAAACGCAACTAATTAACAAAAATACCCAAATTAATTTAACCACTTTTGATCAAATCTATATAAAACGATATCTCATTACAATTATTTTTATTGAAGCGAATGTACACTCGGTTTTCTAGGGATAGGGTTTAATGGTTACGAGCATTTGGTGTTTTCTTATTGGAATGGAAATGCAAAATCGATTTATAACATTGCTAAATTTGGATTTAACCATGTAATCTTGTAGTTTCTTCTCCATGCAGCGGAAAAACCAAGTGCAAGGGTATTACGTGGTCGACTTTAGCTATAGTTTTTATTTTGTTCGCGTGAATTTCATTTTTGACTGACGCACGCCCACTTTTCTGTTCATTTTCAAGTGCTTCTCATATTTACTTTTATTATTACGCTCTACTGAACTACAAAAAACCACTAAAGCAATTGGTTGATATTTTTATATTTCAATTTTCATCCATCATCCGTAAACGAGTACGACCTGGTAGTACAAACGCAAATTTGCTCTCTCATGTATTTACAATGTGCTCAAGTGTATACCCTGTCTTTTAAAAGCTCGAACCGGGTATACTTCACGTTCGGTTATCCAATATCACACATGTACACACCTATATGTACACATACATATATATTAAGTCTTATTCAGAAAGTTTCTTCAGGTTGTCCTAAAGTCAAGCACTTGTGACTCTAACATGAATATAACTATTATGTATATAGAGAACAGACTTTGAGCAGTAGGATACAGGGTAGCTAACAGTGTCCTATCTCTATCTCTCTAGAATATAGAAGTTAAGAGAGAGAAAGACAAAGGGATTGAGTGAGAGATGTTGAAAGAGAGGAGGCGACTGTCGGCAGCGTGAGAGGTGCTAATAAAACATTTTAGCTACGGGAATTATACTCTTGAAAATCCATAAAAAGCATAGAATATCTAATATTAAGCACGTTTTTTTTGCCGGCTTCATGCTAATTAGCTCAAAAGGGTTTTTGGTTTTTTATTGACTCGCAATTCAAAATGCTCTCCAGATATAAAATTCGTGTCTTACAGTGGAATAGAATTCGAATATCATGCTCAGATCTATTAAATAAAAATTATTATAATGTTAAGCGAAAAATAATGTTAAGATCTGTTTTTATTAGATAGTAGACTGTAGATAGGCGAGCACGAATAAAGAACTCGCTGATAATTTGGATGCTGATTATAATATATGTATGTATATAAATGATAAACCTGAGTCTTTTGGTTTGATTACGAATAGAAATGTGAACGAAAATTGATGTAACCTTAAAAGTAAGTTTTTTCAAATGTTCTTATGGGCATACAAACATCATCAGAAATAGTTTGTCAACGTATGACAGATTTTAAATAAAATAATGGTATTTATCATGTCCAAAAAAACAAGTTAGAGGTTCTAGCCGGGAGCTCCCGACTATGGGATACCCTGAACCCTCTTCTTCCAACATCAAATGCATATATATATTCTGTTTTAGAAGCTATATGTCTGTCAAGTTTGGGGACTCTAGCTCTTATTATTTAACAAAATTGTCCAAAAAACAGGATATCGATATCGATTTTTATGGATTGCTTAGAAACGGAGTAAGTTATCGATTATCGGAAACAAACTCGATCTGCGCAGGCCCTAGGAACAACTACATCTAAAATTTCAAGTCTCTAGCTCTTATAGGTTCTGAGATCCTTGCATTCATACATACGGACAGACGGACGGACGGACGGACGGACGGACGGACATGGCTAGATCGACTCGGCTATTGATACTGATCAAGAATATATATACTTTATGGGGTCGGAGATGCTTCCTTCTGCCTGTTATACCCATCCTTAATGGGTTCAGGGTATAAAAAATGAAATAGTTGTCTAAGATTTGTTTCCATTTGCTTGCATTTGCCGCTGCCGTTTGTTAATAACAACGAGTGATTTTTTATGGTAGTTCATAAGTGTTAAAACGAGCATTAAGTTTAGGGCCTGATATGGTCAAGTGCCTGTTATAAATGGTAGAATGAGTCAATAGTTTTTTTGTTTTGCCACTTTACAGTTCAGAATTCAAATAACAGGGCCAGATGCTTGTTTATCTTGAATTCTTGAATGTTTCCGATAATTCAATTACGTCTGTGCTTATCATCAAGAATTTTGCACCCAGTTCAAACAAATGCTTGTTTCGGATTGAAGTCCACTTGAATCGAGACATAAGATTGGATTTTGGATTGCAGATAAGGCTGTACGATAATTTTGGACGCTACTGTCAAGCCACTTCACCCCTTAGCAATGAGCAGTGGCCCTAAAACTGTGACATCTGGCTTAGCCGCGTTTCAGTGACTCCGCAACCCGCCAGTGTCCCACTGGCGAGGTTTACCTGGCAATCGACTCTTGTCTAGCGATTCGGTCTATTTTGCTATGGCTTCGCCCGCTTGCGGATAACGCAGCTGAAGTGCTCCACTTCAGTGTAATGAGCGTGCAACGAAGTCCAATTGGAAACCGCATTGCCATAGCGCATTTACAGCAGTAAACAACTCAGCTGATCAGATTTTCATATTCATTCCATTTGCAGTTACATACATACATACATCGATCAGAATGGAAAACGTGGACACAAGCTTTATACCCGATCTGCCATCGGGCGGAGCTCTTGCGGTTTACCGCAAACGCGCCAACTTTGACTGGAAGCGTTTGCGTTTGATCCTCGAAAAGGAGCAGGGACTGCGTATCAAGGTGAGTGAAGACAACGTTCAAAACTAACTGTAATAAGTTCTACCAATTAGATCTATAACGAGAAAGGAGACACAGATCCGTCATGTTTGTTGCTGCCGATTCTTCCCTATGAAATAGCCGACATAGGAGGAGACGTCACATTTTGAAAATGTCTGATATGATCAATATAGTCTTTCGTTCACCCAAAATCGCTTTAAATAACAGTCAAGCGTTCCGGAGCCTATCTCTAATTGGTGTTTGGCATTTCATATATATATTTCGTATTCGGATCAAGAACAATTGACCTTTTAGATACAATGCCCACATTGGGTTTATTATTAACCATCAGTTACTGTCAAACTGTAATTAACCCACTTCACTTTCACAACACTTGCAGTACAAGGTGTGGCGTCGCCTGGAAAATGATCCGCTTTTTGCACACGCCTCACGAACGCTGCCCATGGACGAACAGAAGCGTCTGGCTGCCATGCAGGTGAATCGCATGAAGCATCTGGATCTGGTGCCTAAAGAGGTTGAGAACCTGAACTTCTCGGCCAAGACAAAGTATTTAATGAACATCAACGAGGCGCTGGCCAGCTACTCGCCCAGCCTCTCGGTGAAGATAGCGCTCGGCGTGGGCCTGTTCAACAATGCCATACGTGCCTTGGGCACAGAGAAGCACACCAAGTATATTGAGGCTGCCTGGAATCGGGAGGTGATCACCTGTTTGGCCGTTACGGAGCTCTCGCACGGCAGCAACACGAAGCGCATTCGCACCACGGCCACCTACGATCCCAGCTCGCAGGAGTTTGTGATCAACACACCTGACTTCGAGGCGGCCAAGTGCTGGGTGGGCAATCTGGGCAAAATGGCAACCGTAGCCATGACCTTTGCCAATCTCATTACGGCGGACGGCGAGAACCACGGCCTGCACGGCTTTCTCCTACCCATTCGTGATCCGAAAACGTTGCTCTCCTATCCGGGCGTCCTGGTCGGCGACATTGGCGAGAAGTGCGGCCTGAATGGCATCGACAACGGTTTTGTCGTGTTCACCAACTATCGCATACCGCGCGACAATCTTCTCAATCGGACTGGCAATGTCACGCCCGAGGGCGTCTACGAGAGCGTCTTCGCCGAGCCCGGCAAAGCTCTGGGCGCCGCACTGGAGAGCTTCTCGGCCGGACGCATTGGCATCATGCAGGAGTCGGCCAACACTTTGTGCAGCGCAGCTGTCATCGCGGTCCGCTACGCCGCAGTCCGCAAACAGTTTGGCCCCGAACGCCAGGGCGAGGAGATCGCCATTATTGAGTACCAATTGCACGTAAGTGGAACATACTTCTCCAGCAGGCATCCCTCCAAGACTTATGCTTGAGATTTCTTTTCACAGCAATACCGGATCTTTCCCTATTTGGCTGCAGCCTGTGTGCTCAAGATTGCCGTCGAGGAGATGACCAATACGTATCTAGAAATCATCGCTCGCTCCCAGGCAGATTCAAATGGATTCGATATACTGGTAGGTAACTCTGCAGGGAAGCCCAACAGTACAGTAAAGCCCGAATAGCTGCGATCCGTAACAATATTTCAGTATTGGACACGCCTTGAAGAGCTTTCTTTAATTTGAGAGGAAATTCTCCTAGACTCCAACAAGACATACAAATTGCACCTTATTTTAATCTTATATTCCCATTATGCTACACATTGCAGACACAGAATGCTGCGGAGATACATGCGATTATATCAGCCTCAAAGCCGCGCATCACGTGGTCGGCACGTGATGCCATTCAGGAGGCTCGTGAGGCCTGCGGCGGCCATGGATATCTACGTGCCGCCAAACTGGGGCAGATGCGCACCGACCATGATCCGCTGTGCACCTACGAGGGCGACAACAATGTGCTTGGCCAGCAGGCCTCCAATTGGCTGCTGCGCCAGTGGAGCGCCAAGGAGCTGGAGTCGCCAATTGGCAGCGTTAAGTTCCTGGAGCGGCGCCAGCAGCTGCTGCAGCTGCAGTACACACAGCTGGTGCAGCAGAGTCCATTGGACAGCTGGGAGTGTAAGTACAACTTTTGCCCGAATTTGGCATAACTTGGAATAACCCTTGCCTTTTTCTTGCAGTTGCGCTCAGCTGTTACGAGTGGCTGCTGTGCCACCTCATGTCCCGCACGAGCGCCCACATTGAGGCCCAATTGGCAGCTGGTGTCCATCCTTTTGAGGCTCGCAACAAATCCCAGGTTATGGGCGCGCGCGAGCTGTCGTTGGCCTATGCCGAGTACTGTGCCCTCAGCCGCTTTGTGGGTCACGTGCAGCAGCTGAGTCTGGAGCCGCCGTACGCGAATGTGTTGCGTGTGCTGTACGATGTGTATGCCATGTGGCTGCTGGAGAATCATATGACCACATTCTATGTGGGCGGTTTTGCGGTGGGTGGGGCTTTCGCTGCGGCAGTACAGGAGCGCCTGCTGCAGAGCTGCGCCCAGCTCAAGGATGTGGCTGTGAGCGTCGCAGATGCCATTGCCCCGCCGGACTTTGCCCTCAACTCGATTATCGCACGCGCCGACGGGCTGCTCTACGAGAACTTGCAAAACGAATTTATGACCAACGAGGGCGCCTTCCAGCGGCCCGCCTGGTGGCGAGACGTCATCATACCGCAGCCGCAGGAGAAATCAAAGCTCTAAGGGGGCGGCAGGACGAAGACGCAAGTGCCTGGGCAGGTCGATTGGTCGATCGGTCGATCACCCAATTCATCCTTATCGTAGTTATTGTTATATCATCATATCGCATCAGGTATTACGGATAAACTAAACGGAAACATACCATACACATTATATATACCTTACATTTTATATGTAACTACACATAGATATTTTATACTATATACAACATCCTTACGAGACATTCGAAATTTGCAGCTCCCAACTCTGTAAGGTGTCTGACTCTTTGTAGGAAATAGTTTGTTATGCTCATAGCGCTAAAAACTAGTTTATTTTCAACATTTTTGTAAGAACTCTTTTATTTTGATCATTTTTTCATAGTATAAACTACTTTGTAAATCGATTGTAATTTGACGTGCTTGTGATTTGAAAGAGTATGAATTAATTCGAGCCATAAGTATTCCATTATTAGCTTGTGTTTCTCGAGATTCATAAAAGTCGAAGTATTCCACACCCCACCCTAATTATTTTGACACTGAATACCCCTGCTTTCACTATCAAATGGTGTTCCTAGCAATAATTTGTGAGTTAAACTACAATTGAAATCTAGAATGTTTTAGAATGTTTTGTTTAATAATATTACGAATTATGTTAATAAAATTAATGCCAATTGGTAATTAAATTGGAGTGGAGTGTGTTTAATTAATTGCTTGCCAAGTTGTTCAACTTAAAACTGAATATTTTACGGGGCTTAAATAGATAGTGTAAAGTGGTTTTGGTACGCTTACCTTTTGTTATAATTAGTCAGCTACCGAAGCAGCACATAGCCAAGATTTTACATTCAGACACACACACACACACACACACACACGTTCATAAATATCCATATAGCCACACACACACATGAATATAATAAGTATATATAGTTGTAGGTGCAGGTGTGTGTGTTAAAAGTAGACATCATCAAAGGTGCTCGTCACTGTCAATAAGCGGGCCCTGTTTATAAGAGGACCTGTGTTTACCTGTTCCAGCTCAGACGTAGCCAAGTTGTCGCACAGTAAAGACGAGTCAAAAGTGAGTGAGCGGTTTGTGGGAGGGCATCGTGGCCAAGATCGTGCCCAGCTTGGCAATCCAAGCGAGTCGCTCAGCCGGACCACAGTCGAGCTCATCATATCAACTACATACGCTCCGCTGCGTTGCGCTCCCAACAGAATCGAGCTGATGAGCGGAGCTGCGCGAGGTTGACCGCTCCCCAGAGAGCGAGAGAGAGAGGGAGAGGGAGAGAGATCCGTGAACAGACGCGTCGTTTGTTGGTTCCCATAGTTTTGTTGGCTTTGCGAATTTGTGGCGCAGTTTCATTCCGTTTTTGGCCAGTGTGTGTGTATGTGCTGGCAAGGGAAAGGGCATTCGGGTGCCTGCTATTAACTGCCGCGTGTCTGATAAGCAGCAGAACATGTTTTGACAATAAACATTACAAAACATAGTGCTCGAAAGAGTTGTTGTTTGCGTGACAAACGATGACAACTGTCGTGCATACCCACTAAATGTTTAGACACAATCAACTACAACTTTAGAGCTGTGCAAATTTACGAATCATATGTTAATTTTACGACTGGTTTATACACAGAGCTCGAGTAGAAAGCGCTGAGGGGCATATATGATCAAATTATTATTCTGAGCCCAATACATGCTGCTAAATCCGAGATTTATTAAATGGGCATAGTCCGGAAAAAACCCCAAAATATACTTATATTGGAACACACAAACAAAGAGCTACACAAAAGTGAAGTGCAATAATAAAATACTTTGAGAACTCTCAAATAAAAAGCGCATGACTGACAGAATTTCGTATAGAAATAATAGAAAACAATGATAATAAAAAAGACGCTCATCTGCAAATTGATGTGCTGTACGAAATGCGCACCGAAATGTTAAACGCTTTGAAGAATAACAAAATTTTATTAATTGCTAAAAAAAAAAAACAAAAAAGAGCAACCAATTAGCCAAACCGGTTTAGAAATCTCTGGACAAGCAAACCGAACCGAAATATATATACAGTCACATATACAAATCAATTAATTCAGATTTCGGGGATTTCCTCTTTCAATTTGGTTATTTTCTAACTTTACGGTTCATCTGCCGCTCCATTGAATTGCCAATCGTTTCTCTATTATTTTCGCCAATCCATAATTGAAAAGTCGTGTAATTGTAATTAAATTGACTTCAGAAGCGCACAATTTATGATCGGATTTTTATCAAATAATTGTCGGTTTGATTTGGCCTCGTGATGGGCTTACAAGTATCTCCGGTTTCGGGGGATGCTCCAACCAAGCAAGATTAATTACATGCAGTGCATTAGTCCATTCGACTAAAAACAATTTTGCATTAGCTTTCTGTTAGTTTTCTAGTTGTTTCCGCCTCTAATGATAATAGGTGAGAATGCATCGAAACAATGAGAATGTCGGGCTAGAATTACTTACGATTTGCATAGTTCTGGGCCTAGCTAGATATATGAATGCATATAGGCAGAACTCATCGACAGCAGATGAAAACAATATATATGTAATTTATACGGAATCATCAAATTCAAGAACAACATCTACAGCGGCAAACCGGTTTATTTACAACCATTCTAGGCCAGTTTCTATTTGAAAATCATTTAAACTAATGTCTTGTTTTTCTTTCTTTCAGCAAGAACCAACCAAATTCTAAACGCAAATGCAAATACAATAAGATGTGGAAATTTTTACTTATTTGTGTCGTCATGAGTGCATTATATAGTGAGGCTGATGCCGCATCGTGTAAGTTCAAGAAGCAGCACAGTCAGACACAGTTCATAAACAGCATATTAGATAGTGTAGAGTAATAGAGAGTATTTGGTATATATCATATATATAGTACAATTATTGACCAAAAAGCGGGCAAAACAAATAAATGTATATAGTATATAGGACCCATGAAAAAATGTAATTGTCAACGCAGAACGGTTCTTAACTTCACTATGTATATATATATATAAAAAAAATAAATAATATATACCATAATTATATATACTAGTCTGTATTAAATAGTATATATATATATATATATATAAATAATATATGAAAACTACTATATACTATATAATATATACTATACCAAAGAACGAATAGCCAGTCGGCTGACATGTCCTGTGAAGTAGGAAAAGCCAGATGAGAAGCCATGCTAAAAATTTTGCGTCGCATGCAAATTGTAGTGTTTACATTGTCATTGACTATACTATATACTATTTACTATATACTGTATATATATATATACTATTTATATACTGCCAGACTGCAACATTCCTCATTAAATTTGTAAATACACAGATTATCATTCTCAACATTTATATAATTGTTAAATTTAAATGGTTTTACGAGCGATTATTACCAGATTTAAGAAGGGCTAAAAGCGTAAAAGCTGTTAGAAAATAAGTACATACTTAAGATCTTCTAACCTGACTCTTTTTGTTTTCCTTTGCAGCTCGTCCGGTGTCCCGTAGGCGTCGGGGCTATGCCGGCGGCTATGCAGGTGGGTATGCCAGCAGCGGTTCGGGAGTAGGTGGCTATGCTGGAGGCTACAACGACTACGATGATTATGGCGTCGGGTATGGATCACATTTTGGCATCACGGATCCGTATCTGTTCCATCAGCAGCTGACCAACCAGATTCTGGCCCAGAACTACGCAACCCAACAGTGAGCATTGTCGGGGTTATATACTGTGGGCGGTTATTCCGGGTAGCTTAAGTGGGCATTGGTGATGCTAACAACAACGCTTGTAATCTATTCTTGTAGAGCTATAACGGGCCTGGCCACGTCTGGCGATGCGTTCGTATCCGCGGATGCGACCATTAGTGACGATGACACGTAATTACACTGCTTTCCTTCTTGGTTTTTCCTTTCTACTAATCCGCATTTGATGATGCTCGTCGTGCTCTGTGGCTCTCTCTAATCGCTGTGCTTGTCTTTCGCAGTCGCATCCAGCAGCAGATCGCCGCCCAGCAGGCCTACCACGACAATCTAGTGCGCCAGAACAGCTACGCGGGTGGCTCCAGTGGCTCGTACAACTCGCACCGCTACGCGCCCAGCTATGCACTTGCGTCTGGCTCCATTGGACCCAGTGGACACAGGCAGACGGCCTATATCAGTCCCGCCAACCCAGTAAGTGAAGCTGCTTCTCTCTGCAAAGTGCCCAACTTAACTCTCTTGCCCCTTTCGCAGGCCACGCCCAACATTGTCAACCGTTTCGGCGGTGGCTCCAGCAGCGGTTCCAGCTATGGCAGCGGCAGTGGAGGTGGTGGCTACAAGGGCGTCTCCGTTTCCTCGTTCAGCAGCAGCAATGGCGATGGCACCAGTCGCCGTGGCGCCCAGACCACCATCAACGATAACGGCAAGGTGACGTCATACTCGGTGCACTCCTAGAGATGCCTCGCTCAGTGCAAATTTTGGTGTTTAGCATATTATAAACCTTGCGAAATTAACGATTCTCTATTTATATGTTTCAAACACAAAAATATACATATTTCATATATATTTTAATCCCATATACTTTTTTGTTGAACTTTCTCGTCTAATGGGGTTTTACTGTGACAGGTTTTGTTAGAAAGTTTTTTTTTTTTTGCTTTGGCTTTCTACTGATAATTCAGTCTATTTGAATGATAAGCATATGCAAATTTTGTTCATTTACTTTATTTTTATTTTTTTTTACTCACAAACAGCTCATGACCTTGATTTTGTCGGTTTTTATTATTTAAAATTGTATTTATTTAGCAACTTCTATGTGTGTTTGTCTGTGTATATCTGCGTATATAATTGGTAAAAGTTCGACAATAACCTGAACAAAGTTTATCAGGCACCACAGGAAGTTGTCTATGTATAGCTACAAAATTTGACTCATTAGGAATACAATTCATTTATGTGCCGGCAAAGCATTTATTAAATTCCTTTAAATGCAATAATTCCTAATAAGGAGCACATATTTGCTAAGGATACCTTTCGAAATGCACATTGACTCCTCCATTATAATTTAGGGTATGCAAATAACGTATGCCTCAAATTGGATGATGTTTTCAGATTCGAAGTTCTAAGCACATGAATTCCTCTGATTAGCATTTACCGGAAGTAATAAAACAGAATGTTTTGTTTGTAAACAAGTTACATTTGTATTTATTTACAAATCAACCGAAATGAATTCCGGGAAGCGCCATTGAAAATTCGATTCAAAACGTATACGCACAAATATTCCAAGCGTATTGAAACCGGTTCAAGTGATTCCCATCCCTTAACCCTACGCTTGCTGCAAACGGAGGGAATGAATGATATTGTTAAGAAATGAAAGTATTTAGAAACAGCTTTTTTTAAACAAATTACTTATTTTCGTTAAAAAGAGCGAGTCTCTTTTTTGAAACTAGTTTACATAATCAAACTACTTATTAATACGTAGCTTAAGAACTCGTCTTCTGGAAATAGTTGTCGGATTATCAATCAAGTCGTAAGGCAACCAGACAACCGAATTTTGGGTCGAGTTACAAGTATGGCATCTGAATATCATAGTCTTAACGTTCATAATTAAATCAGACGTCTGCAACTCCATCCAAACAACCTGGCTATTAACCTGCTTGATCACAGCTCAGCAATTAGACAACCCAAAAGGAAGCATTCACTTAACCTACCCTGGAATCAAGCAACAAATCCCCTCTACCCCTACCCATACCCTAACTACCTACAGAAACAGACATAATATAAATCTGTTAATTTAATATTATTCAATTAAATTATTGCCTCCTTTAGGGGCAGTTTCGCGAGAAAGAGAGAGAGAGTAGGAAAGAAAATCTATCTCAAGAACAAGAACCACAAAAGTATGCTCTTATATAGATATTGAAGAGTCAAGAAACTATACTATCATATAAAACAGTTGCTGCGCTCAGAATCACGAAGCGAGAAGCAATCTTAGAGACTAAATCTGAAAACGTAGTTAAATTTGTTGGAAATACCCTACTGTGTAATGTGCTCTTAACAGGATTAATAGGTTTTTGATGTGGAATATTTAGTGTACTTATTGTTTATAGTCCGATTTTAAACTAAATAGGCATCGTTGCAAATGCATATAAATCTGCTATACTGGTAAGCTTAGGGTTAAAGTAGAACAAGATATTAAGAAGTGTGTGGCACGGTTTGTAAAATTAATAGAAATGCTTAGCACAAGCAAAGTCTGGTGGTCTTATATCATGTGGGTCAATACGAAGTTTTTTAAGATGGTATTTGTACGAGCTTAACAAATAATGAATAGAATACAGAAGGAGGAAACAACGGTTAAGATGCGATTTTTACTATCTGACAAACTAAATATAAATTCTACTTTTATAAAATCGTATATTCTTTCAGCTCATCTCGAGAGCAAAAGTATATAATGTAAACATAAAAACTCTCTAATGCCATAATACATTATTCAATGGCATTTGCTTGAAAATTACTATATATAACATAATGTGCATGTATGTTTTATAAGTGTACCTATTCTGAGAGGAACTGTACATGGCAACTATGTTATGTTTGTAGACGCAAGGTTTCGACACGAAAACAATTCCTATCAGCTGTCTATATAGAGGCACATACAAGGTAATCAACTGATGTATATGTGTATTTATGTCGCAATTACTTTCATCATTGATTTGAATAAATGCTGTCAAGAGTTTCTGCACCAATTCCGAGTTTAATTTCGTAGAACACATCTATAGCTAACATTATCTGCTCTGCCCAATGGCAAGCTCTCTAGGTCAAGAAGCGATCCATTTCAAGTCCGAGTAGAGCTCGGTCTTATCTATTGGCGTCTGGGCCATTCGTTTGGTTTTTAAAGCGCGTTCCAATCGTTCCTATTCATTAGTACATATTCAGGCGCGAGTCTCGCTCGGTGTTACGCAGCTAAAGTAGAATATTTTCAAAAAAGAACTCAATATGAGATCGTTGTTGGTGCTGGCTCTGTGCCTGGGTGTGGTCTGTGCAGGTAAAGAGCTCCTTTTAAGTACAAGGTGCCATTGAAAGTGCAAAAGTATCGGAAACGATGTCAAGAGCAGCTCTCACTTTCAATCCTTTTTGACTTTTCCCTCTCCGTGTGCATTGCATAACGTGTTATTTTCCCAGCTACCTCCGGGAATACTCGCTTCTTGATAACGTAAAGTCGTAATTCTCCTGAATGAACATTTTACACAACACTAATTGTGTAACGGCCCGATGCAAGCATGTGCCGAGATTAGAATGCGCCATTATTGGAATCAGGGCTGCAAAGCCAAAAATAACAGGTTCACTGCCCAAATGAACCCCGGCTCGGTTCAAAGCATAGTTTGATACATGTTTCCAATATTTTACTGAACCAATTGACCTTTTAATTTAAAATTGTCCCTTTTACTGAAAGTATTACATGCTAGGCATATGTCCAAATACAAGATACAAGATGCGCGCTCAATTTGGCATTGTTAAAGATAACAAAGCGCCATTATTGGAATCAGGGCTGCAAAGTACAAAATGTTCGTGGTTCTGCTCACTTCTCAAATGAACTACTTTTGGTGCGTGAAACTGGTTTTCACTTCCCTAAGTCCAGGTTCTGGTTTAAAGCATAGTTTGATTTCAAAATTTGACTGAACCAATTAACTTGTTAATTTATTATTGCCCCTTCTACTGAATGTATTTCAATTTGGCATTATCAAATTACCCAACTATAATAAAAATCATGATCAATGAGAAAAAATAAATTAATACTCATTCCTTTTAATCTTTCTTTTACAGATTTTCAGAACAGGTAAGTTGGTTACTGGACAAGTCCTTACGGCCTTCCATGATAATAACTTTGATATAATTTTCGTGTGCTGATAAACGTTTAGACACAAGCGGGACGATTTCCACAGTCGGTAAGTGCCGTGCGGCAATATTGAAGATATCATTTTGTATCTGACAAAATCGAAATTTCCAATTGGCAACATGGTACTAACCCAAAACGCAAAAAGACAAAATTCGTGAATTATAACCGATTTAAATTCTAAACCAAAAGTGAACACTATGCAACAACTTTTTTATTTAAGTATACCATGATAAAAGTTATCTAAAAATTGTATGATAATTGTCGAAGTTGCTGCATTGTGGAAATCTGATAAGATATATCGCTGATCCAATTGGAACTGAATTTGTGAATTCCATTTGCAGCCACTTCAATGCGCATCAGCAAGCAATTGAAACGGCCCGCAGGAACGCCTATGGCTCGAGTGGTTACGGCTCCTCTGGCAGTGGATCGGGTAGCTTTGGGGTAGGCGGCAGTGCGGATCTGGCTGTTGGTGGTGCCTCATTGGGCAACTTGGAGAGCTCCTACGACTCGGTGGGTGCCGTTGAGGGCACGGAGAGCACTGGCAGCAGCGTGGCCGGCGGTGCTGCCTTTGGAGCCAACAATGCGGCCTCGTTCGGAGCACAGAACGCTGCGTCTTTCGGATCAAACAGCGCCTTCGCCTCGAACTCCGCCTTCCAGGCCAGCCACAGCGCCAACTTTAACAGCGCCAGCGCACATAATGTGGGCAGCAATGTCGAGTTTGCCGACGCCAATAATGCCGGCACTGAGGTCAACTTTGGCGGTGCTGGATCTACCAATTCCGAGTCGCTGCTCTCCAGCAATCTGCAGGCGCCCTTGGCTCTGACTGCACCGGTTGCCACTGGCGGAAATGTCGAGTACTTGCATCACGAGAGGGTTGTGTCCAGCGCACCACAGCAGGTTGTCTACACTGTGCCCGGTGGCTCGCAAAAGTATGTGCAGCATGTGGAGCGAGTTGTGGAACAGAAGCCCACGGTGCAGTATGTTCAGGTTCCTCAGCCTTCCGGCACCTCTGAGCATTACTATCAGCGCAAGGTGACGACTACCGCGTCTGCACCACAGATCATTCAGCAACCCTCGGCTAGCTTCACCTACGGCTCCAACACGGGCTCCAGCTTCGGCACCAACTCTGCCTTCAAGGTCAACCAGAACGTTGGCTTTGGCAGCAACTTTGGCCACCGCTCGGGTTCCCTGTTGACTGCCGGTCAAACAGGCGGCCTCAGCTTTGGCGGCGGCAGCTCCCAGCTCCATCAGCTCATCAACCAGGCCCATCAGACAGCCAAGCAGCAAGCAGCTACTGGCAGCTCCCTCAGCAGCGGCGCCGGCCTGGCTAGCGCCAACCAGGTTCAACTGGGCGGCTCAAATGCATTCAACTCCAATTACGGCTTCAACTCAGCTAGTTCCCTGAACTCTGCCAGCTCCCTGAACGCAGCCAGCTCCCTGAACTCGGCAAGCTCCTTGAACGCTGCTAACAGCGGCTCCCTCCTGAGTGGCTCGCTGCTGGGCGGTAGTCAAGGCTCGCTCCTGAGTGGCTCCCTCTTGGGTGGCTCCTCCAGCAACAGTCAGCTAAATGCCCAGAATAACTTGGGCTTGGGCTTGTCGACGGGTCTGACCAGCGGTCAGCAGCTGTCGGGCGCCGGCAACTTTGGCGCTGGCGGAGGTATTGGTGGCAACAGTGGCTACCAAACCAAGCAGTGGGAGAAGCAATCCAAGTGGTCTTCCCAATCTGAGGTGAGTAGCAATTAGGTCTGCCCACCACACATGCAAGGCTCACACTTCTCATGAACTCTTCAGTTTGACTCTGACGGACATGTTAAGAACTACAAGGATCTGGCCACTGGCGAGAGCGAGAACTACAATGTGAATGGCAAGCAGTTCGGCTACAATGCGGCCACCGCCTCCGTCGATGACAATGGCAAGGTGAGCACCTACAGCGTGCACTCGTAAGATGTGACTCCCAACATTCCCTCTCACCCACACTAAGAATAGTAGTATCGAATGCGAAAAATAATAAAAAGAATTATTAAATTAAATAAGAAAGACTTTAAATTGAACGTGAACTATGAAATGGTCAAAGGTAGAGAAAATATTTAATAACATAGAGTATTTATATTAAACTTCAAAATAAATCTATATTATAGTGGACCGTACAATTAAGACCTGGCTGGTCTCCAGATAGCAAATGTAAAGGAGCCTAATTTTTATAAGTTCAACAAATTGTTTTAAAAATCATCCATTAAAGTGGATTGTGGCTGCCAGAACAAAAAACCTTTTGATTGTTCGGTTCGGTTCAAACCAATGGGTTACCCCAAAGTTCGGGTCGTGAACTCGGCCATCCACATCTGCAAACCTTAGGTTGACACCTTGGCTCGCTAAAAGTTCTTTAATTTTTTATTATTCGGTTCAAGGTTCATCTCTATATATATAACTATTTGCATTTTTGGGAAATTCAATTTCTTCTTGGTAGACATCATCGTCGTGAATGAAAAACGCGGATTAATAGTTGAACGAGCCTAAGTTTGACTAAAATTATCAGAAGATGTTGATTTTTAGGGTTTCATTATTCAATAGAACTAAAACTTAATTATTAAAACCTTGTATGTGGGCGGAAAAAGGTTGGAAAATGTATATTTAAAATTAAAAGCAATGAAGCAATACTAGCTACTGGAACTGTACATTTTGGGCCCTACCAGTCCAAACCGTGTGTTTATACTCTATTTTCTCCCAACAGTTCTATGTAAGGAGACAGCTTTATACCTCAGCTCAGACCGAAGGTTCCACTTTATAAAAAGATAAAATGGCAACTGCACAAAAAAAACAAATTTTAGATATTAAAATTGTTCAGTAAATTTGTCTATTAAGCAACAATTATTATTCGTTTACAAGACCATGTTAGGACTAAATACTTTTCGAGCAGTTGTGAAAGTAGATGAGCCTATCAGGAGAACGGTTGTTCCAATTTGCCGTCAATGTGTGCAACGCGACTTTTGATTATGCCCTTTCTGGTGGTATGGCCCCTTTTGCTATCACGACGGCGTCGGTAGTCGGTGCCGTACGAGGACATGCAGTAGCAGGGCTTCCAGCCGGGGCGTCGTTGTAGCTGACTCTGTTCATGTGGCGACCGCTCCGTGGTCCACACCGGTACGTAGTGCGTCCAGGTTTCGCCATTGCGATAGATGCTGCCGGCATCCGCGCTGGCATCGCCGCCGCTGGTGTAGACATGCTGCGGATAATATTGGGGGTAGCCAGCCGTGCCTGGCCTGGAACCACCTGGACTGCTGGCGTCGTAGCCGCGATGCTCGCCGGAGTAGTTGGGATTCCACTGTGACTTGGGATCGTAGGGATTTCTGGACTTGTGCTTGGAATCGCTGCTGCTGCTGGCACGACCCTTGTAAATGGGCACACTGGCATCCTCTGGCATTGGTCATGTGGGGAGACAAGTGTGGAAATGCATGCAGGGAAAGTGGCCAAACGTTCACTTACCCTTCTCGCCGTGCTGCTGTGCGGAGCTCGTCTCATTTGCGTCCCCCTCGGCCGTAATTTCGAACGTGATATCCGTGTGGATGCCCACACGTTTCTTGTGTTTACCCAAGTCCGTTATTTCGACGCTCTCCTTGGATTCTATTCGAAAGTTCTTCTGGGTTAAGTCTCATTTGCCTTTCCCTTTGCTTTGACTGTGCTTTGAGCCAATTTAATTACCTTTCGTTTGCTGCTGCCCGTCACCCGTATCGACTGTCACACGCACGCCGTGTATCTTCGGCCGATTGCCACTGTTTCCGCCAGCACGACCTGTGCCTTGATCATATCCACCGCTTCCCTGCTGCCCCTGTCCCTGCCCCTGTCCCTGTCCCTGCCCCTGGCCGATTATAACTGGCACACCAGTTTGGTTGTTGTTGTTGCTGCTGCCGCTATCCATGTCATCGAAATCCAGCTTGGATGACACTTTATTCGCCTGACCTGGTTACGCCAACAGGGCCATGTCCAGCAACGATATTTGTTTTCGGTTTAGCATAGAAATTAGATTTAGCAGAGAAATTTAATTTAAGTTATGCAAACACTTCGACACCCTCCAGCCCAGCCCAGCCCAGCCCCACCCAAAAGAACATCAGCTGAACTGGAGCGTGTCCACAGCTGCAGCCCGCGGCGAGAGCATCTGTTAGTGGAGCAATTAGCTCACGCTGACTTATTTATGGATACATCTCTCGTAACCACACACAGTTGACTGCTTCCCGAGTGCACCTTGCGCACTTTGACCAATTTTAATTGCACTTCAATATGCAAGGTTTGCATTTCCAACTAAGATTATATATGGGGCTGTCATAGATGGACTCAGATTGCATTTTTCTATAACTTTTATAATCAGATAATCATCTATCAATCTTTCGATTGGAACTTGCAAATGCCTTTGAAGCAGGCCCTGACCTTCCTGATTAGGATCTAAATATGTAGATTTAAGATTTCCTACTTAACAGAGTCTCACCGAAAAGGATACTTTACATAGCTAATTTTAAACGAAGCGCGATGCTCCAACTAACAGGATGATATACGGATCTAGAGATTTAGAGAATCACAGAAGCCCTTGAATGAATTAGATGTTATTATGAATTAGATGTTATTATGAATTAGATGTTATGAATTAGATGGTTTTAAAGAGTTAATGTAGACAATGCTTTAGATCAGTGAAAAGAACCTAATTCATATTGGATAAGGAATTAAGCAATACCTACAATATATAAACCAAAGTGAGCATCAAAATTATTGTGATCGCCCAAATATCAATTTAATCATTAGCAAGTTTATTACTAGCTTATGTATTGCAAGTTCCTTTACCTCTTCGGGAAAATTTTTGGCTTAATATTTTTAGGGTCAGGTTGGTGAAAATTCCCAAAGTACTGGAAAAACCCATATACAGTCAATTTATTTGCGTGGGATTGAAATCAGATCCAAAATAATGACAGCACATGTGACTAATTGTTAAATGGGCAATTAAGAATCCAATTTGCTTTACAACCTTGCGCACAATGATGAGTTAACAGAAAGCAGCAACATAATCCAAAATAGGCTACAGATCCAAGGAACATTTTAGCAAAAAAAATTGTTTTTATCTTTTGAACAACTTAGGGTTTTTTGTATTTTTTTTTTGTTTTTTATTTTTGCACTGGCACTTGACTTGTGGGATTTTTCAGGGAACTTGAGTTGGACTGAAGCGCGTCTCATGTGCGCACTTAAAAACCGCCGCCAAACGACTAAAAAAAAGGCAAACTCAAACCGACAGCAAACCGATTTCAAATATCTGCCGAGATTCATTAAAAAATTAACTAGCCAACTGTTCAGTTGTTCAGTTGTTCAGCTGCTTAGATTGTTTCAGTCTCGGTTTCTGTTCTAGAGTTGACGTTTGAGCTTTTTAGATAACATCTTGACGGGGTCTCTAAGTGAGTCGCTGAGCTTGTTACCGGACTGCAGTTGCAGTTGCTTGCAGGGGCAGCTTCAACTTGAGCTTCGGGCCGTAATGCGTATATAAATGCGAACCCCTATCCCCTCCCCTTGCTAAATTGCTGGTAATCGGCTGGCTGGCATCTTTTGTTTTGTTATTGTTTTATTGAAGTTTCCGTTGTAGTACGTACGAGTATGTATCTTGAAGATTCCATTGTGTCTGCCGGAGTTTTTTTGTGCTATTAAAAGTTGAATTTTTGTTTTTCGGTCTTTTTCATAATGCTCTCATCGTTAATCATGAGCTGCGATTCGCGTAGCTGCCACAATTATATTTTGCGGCAATTTTGACAGCACAAACGATTATCTTCATTAGCCGCCGGACCACCAAATAAAATAACATCAAAATCACATTCAAGTTCAAGTTGAGCTTCAAGTTTATTGCGTTGCGATTAGGGTAGCTCTTTGCTGATCCCTCGGCTACCCTTGGTAATCCCCGTCTGCATTAATGAACTATTTGGAATAGCCAGACTTTTGTCTGAACCAACCACTCGGGCGCTGTCTTGCGCCAAATTGCATTCGAACCACACACATGTTGGAATAATAATGTCAAGCCAAACAAATGTAAGGACCATAAATTCTTTCATTCGATGCCGCCAACGCCTTCGGCAAGGGCTCTTTAGTTATGGCCCGGCTCCTGGGCAATTAATTAGCAATTGCATTTGGTGCTGTCATTACGTGTGATAATTAAAAGGGCGCACGAGTCGGCCAAGTACTCAACTGGGGGGCATACAAAAGAAATTCTGGCCAAATGTATGGCCATAAATTTGATGACCCGGACTTAGCCTGTTTCGGCCTGGTCCTGCCCTGAGCTCAACTGCAAATGCACTTTAATCTCGAATTTATCAAGTGTAATTGTTCTGGCCAGGGTTGGGTCCTTCTAATGGGGATGAGATTACTGTTGCCCGTAGCCACAGCTCCAACCTTGCCTTGCACACTTTTGTAATCTGGCGGATTAGAAGCGCACACCCAATACGCACCAAAACAACACCCACAATCGTGCTCATGTGTGAGTGTGGTGTACGTGGTGCGGACATGGGTTGGGCCCCGTTTTGGCTTCGGATGCACTACGTGCAGATCCATTAAACAGATGGATTTCGTTGTCAACATTTTTAATATACTTTTGCTGCCCGGAATGCCTCTGGCTCGAATCTCATCTGGCTGTCGGTCCGTCGCGCCATCTGTCCTTCTGGCATCTTTTGCTGGGCTGCATTTGCATAAAGTTTTGCACCGCTTGCAACAACTTAATTTTCATTGTCTGTATGCATTTATGTTGCACTTGCCGGACGGACTGGAGTCACTCGAGTGTAGCTGGTAAGTTCAAGTGCGTCGCCTTCCACTCAAGACACTTTCCAGCTTTGCACAGCTTTGCTCAATACCGACTGAGATATTAAACGGCATCGCTCGAAATATATTGCTGCATACTTTTAGGGATGTACAATTTTATAGATAATCTAATCTTATTACTTCGTTTTCAATAAAGTTTTAAATCAAATAAAAATTTACTTAAATTTAGTTCGTTTTTGGCTCCATGTTCGGGTCTTCACAAAACAAATTGGTTTTCATAAATATTACCAATATATTTTGGGCCCACTTTGGCAACTTCTTTCGGGGCAATTATTTAACAAGTCTGCACACTCCGGCTTAGAGATCGATCGTTTGTTGTCATAAAAATAAATATTATATAAAATAAAATACAATTTTTCTTAAGCATGAAGTTAACAAAATTTATAATAATACGATTTTACCATTCCCAATAAAAGACCTTAAATACACGGAGTCGGCTCACAAATATTATTTATATTATGCAACAACGGGAGAAACCAAATATTTTCCACCTTTAGTTTTTTTTTGGCGTTATACATACATATGTATATATATTCGTTATCAGCCCATATGTCCGTCTGTCAGTCTGTACGCGTTGATCTCAGAACTTTTAAGAGCTAGAGTTTTCAAATTTCCGATAATTGTTAACTTACCTCGATAAAAGTGTGTTTCTTGGGCAATTCTGTTAGGTTTTAAAATTAAGAGCCACTTTTAAAAGTTATTTTTAATTAATGCGAAGGCAGAATGGCGTTCAGGGTATCCTTTAGTCGGAAGCTCCAGACTAGACAAGGCAAGACATAATAATACTATTAACTCTACCGGGTTTCAGCACAAAAACTTTAAGTGTTGCTTTGTTATAATTAATAAACAAATTGAGACTCGCCGTACCGTTTTTTATAAAAATTTTGAAATAGCATGTTTCACTAGTCGAAAGGCTTTTTTGTTGCTATAATATACAAATAAATCAATTCCATACTCAAAATATAAGAACATTTTAGATGTTAATTTTACTATTGCTTACTTACTCACTTATTTTAATAGTATAAAATTCGAAATTCTTATCGGAGTACAAAGAAAATAGTTTGTTTGCTCTGATCATAATTTAAGCAACAAATTTACCTACCAAAAGCTGTGTGCTGGCCAAAATGCGACATTTAAAGTTATTTTATCGGAAACAGGCACTTTTCTGTTGCATCAGATAAAGTGAAATATATCAAGTTTTTTGCTCATAAATGTTAATTACACAAACTACAAACACTAAGCACATACACACATTGTTGAAAGCCCGCTCAGATACGACATGTTTGGCCAACAAAGACTATTCAGACACAAGGACAGCAGATGGAGTGTGGCAGACAGACAAAGGAGCAACTGGCAGAGCATGTGGCCAGTTTACAAACAATTAAAATGGCAAAATCAAAATCGAAATATACAAATTTATGCGTCTAGCTGCCAGAGCCATTTTACAATACTTACGCCGAGCACAATACTGAAAATAAATTGCACAATTTTCGGAGGGGGCCAACGCACAACTAATGAAATAATGGGCCAGCTGAATTAAATTATGGCCTTACAACTCCCAGGAGTGTCCCGACTCCGACTCCGACTCCGACTCTGACGCCCAAGTCTACACAATAACTAAATTTGCACCAAGGTAAAGGAAACGAAAATTTTGATTGCATTGTTGCCGTTTGATATCCACCACCAACACCAACACCAACACCGTCATCAAAACAAAATTCAAGCCACCAACCACCCCCAGAGCATCCGGTTACCCACAGTGATCCGGCGACCCATCACTCGATCCGCAGCCGACCTGGTTCACCCCAAACCCCGGGCACTCATTGACTATTCACACTCATGTTTTTCATATACAATCGCCCATATATGCACCGTCCGTCGCATTATAATAATATTTTATTTTCTTGTTGTACCGCTTTGCTATATAAAATTTTTATTATTTGCTCGTTTACGGCTTTAGCTGTGGAATTGTCGTTGGGTTCTCCGCTTTATCGCATCTCATTTCTCGTTTCTCGTTTCTTGTATAGTGCGAAATTATCACAAAACGCATTGAATTTTCTTTTATTGTTGTCGGGTGTCGGACACCCACCCCCGCCGTTACCCACTGCCTCACTCTACTCTCACCCTCAGCCTCACTTTCACCCTCACCTTCGAGTGCAGTGCAGCAGAAGCCTGCTTCCAGCTCCCAATCTGCCGCTGCCTCTGCGTCTGCCGTCTTATCGTTTCCCGTTTTGAGTGCACAACGCAGACACCATCTCTGCTGTCGCTGCGGCTGCTGCCTAGCGGGTGGCATAGGCCAGTACAGTGGTTCGAAAGCGACCGAAAAATGTGCGTTAATCGACTTGGAAAAGTTAGAAGGAATTGCAAATTCTTAACGAAACAAAAGATAGATAGAGAAGTGCTCAAATATGCGACTTGTTATTTCTATTGACTCAAAATATAAATATATTAGTCCGATTAGATACGGGCTTGATAATAATAAGTAGTTGAGCTTAGTAATGGTATTAAATTAGTAGAAAAATGTTCAATAAAAACTAATTTTTGGTACGATTTGCCGATTTATCTATGCGATATAGTGGCCTGATGTTGAATAAGGCATTGCTTACATTTTATTAGGTAAACATTATTATTAGTACAAGAACCTCAGGTTTGATCGATGATATAGTTATGATCATATAGGATATGTTTCACCTGTAACAAGGGAAGCAGCTTGAACATTTTCTGTCGATACCTTTACAGCTTTCCATAGAAACAGACAGACAGATTGTTAGATATAGAGACTTGGCTGTTAGATATATACTGCTTATTTTAAGCAAAAATCGAACATAATTCCAATGTGCAAGCAGGGACTTTTTTGCACATTCTCATCTCAAAGCAGGTTGCTGTGAGAGCAACAAATTTGGTTAAGGGCTCTTAAAAATGAAAATGGGCTCAGCTACTGCAGCTGCCGTTGTTGCTGCTGCTGCTGCTGCCATGACTTGTTGTCCGTCGGAACAAACTGCCCCTTCTACCAGTTGTCATCTCCGCCCATTGCCCGGCACTTAGCTGACAATGAGTAGTGACAGCTCCGGGGACAATGGTGGGCCGGGATGGCGCTCTTTCGAGAGCCGCTTGTGGTTTCGCCACAGACTCCGGCACGTTGGCCGTCTGCACGTCTGCTGCATCTGTCGCATGCCGGAACTAAACAACAACAGTGGCACCCAAGAGACGAAACCCACCCCCATCTAAGCGAATGCTGGACAAACCAGAGCCAGGGCCCGATCCCGATAATGATGCGTGCGCGTTCGGCGATTATGATGGGTTTGATAGAGACGACAACTACTCGACTTGACATGCATGATTTAGTACGTTGTTACAACCCGCCCAGTAGTCCGCAGTCCGCAGTCCGTGCTGGCCCTGCCACCCCCCCGTAATTCTACTCGACTTTCGCCTCGTTTCCATTTCACAAATTGCAAATAAGTCGCCGGGCAGTCGCCGTGTGACATTTCTCGCAAATTATGTTTTTGGCGAGGCCAGCCAACCTAATCCGATTATTGTCTACTCCTGACCCTAGCCCCAGCTCCGTATTCGGCTTGGGCTGCTGTACTCGCTGCAGTTTTGTATTGCTGCCAGCATATGGCAAGAACACGGACAGAGGCATTCGCGAGCATTGTCCTGGCAAGGATTCGGGGCTACACACACGCCTCGTAATTGGATTTCGATGACTGCAAATTGGTGATAATTTCGATTTGCTTCCGGGCAGCGAACGTGATTCGACGCAGTTCGCGAAATTTGAGCATCTGCGCCAAGCTCGAATCCAGACTCTTTATGCCGGGTCGTGACTGGATGAACATGGAATCGAATTTCGACAAAGCAAGCCGCAAAATATGCCAGACGAACGAAACACTGCCGCAATGGCTACATAATAGCTCAAGCTTAGTTCGAAAATGAGAATTAAGTGAATAGTTATTTCGCAAATGGTTCTTATTTAGGCGGTTGGGGCGTTTATCTAAAGGTTAAGCTTATAGTTCAATCCGGTTTGATTTAAACTTTGCTTATTCCAGGTGCTTTTTAAACATTCAAAAATTATGCCTTTCTGTCTTTAATAGTCAATGGGAAGAACAATACGAGCACGTCGTAAGAAGTAGCATTTACTCTCTAATATCGAGTATGCTTTTTGAGTCTATTTATGCCTTTATTCAAGTTTCTTTATAAATGTAATGTAAAATGTTGCAATCAAATCTGAAATACTTCTGGAACACAAGCCTTGACATAGTTTGACTGTATCGTATCATAGACTGTGATATAGTCAAATATGCAATGCGACTCTTTCTGAAAACTTCTAAGATTTTAAATTAATAAAAAAACGTATAGCTCAAAGCCATATTGATGATTTATTTAGCATAGCTTCACTTAACGATTAAGAACTTTAAAGTACTACCTGGAAACAAAATTAAGAATAGAATATTGGTTCTGTACAATTCTAAAAAATCCGAAAAAATAGCGAAAATATATTTTATCAGCAGTCTTCAAGCTAGATTCGCCGAAATTACCAGCTAAAATGCTGATATTTTTGTTTAAAACCGTAACAAAAAATGTTTCTATATTTTATATTATATTATTTATATTATCTAAGAGTTTTAGTTTGCCAATTGGAGCATTAGAAAGACTGTCCAGTTTATGCAATTTTCGTTCTTATTATTTCGTTCTTATATATTTTGTCATTTAAAAAAAACTTATTTCTTATACTTTTACAACAGTTGATATTTTGTTAGTATGCCACAGACAGAAAGAAATGTGGATTATTTGCATTTGGAAGGAAACTGCTGAAACTATAGACTTTGGCGCAGCTTCAACACTTTCGCTTTCCCAAGCCGCTTTGAGGTCTGGGGCTCATTACGTTGGATTGTGCCCACGGGGCGTTTCGTGTCAATTTATGCAACTCTCCTTCAATTTCCGGTATATTAAAGCAATTTCCAGCAGAACATCCACCGCAGTTTGGATTCTGGACATGGTCATAAGTTAATGCATATGAATATGTGAGTGGAGCGAGTGTGTGTGACGGAAATGCTCCCCAGGGCATTGCATCAACCAGGTTGTGTGGGTCTTCATGTCAGTAGCAAAGCTGCTCGGATTTAATTCCAAGTGCTAAAAGTCTTGGCCTGATCACAGTTGCCCAACAGCTTTTCAATCTCTTTGCGCAATTTTCCACCTAAATCAGAGTTTAGCGCCCCGTGGCGAACCCTTTGCCGCGCCCCTGTGCAGGAAGACACATCCACCGATGAGCCGCAGTAAAAATTGTTCAAAAACTGCGTAAAAATGTCAAAACGTTTTACCGCCATTGGAAGCAGCACAATAAAAATGAAAATGAAAATTCGCAAGCAACCAAATGCAATTTATCTGCCGGGTGGGTCTTCAAGTGACGCTGCTGCACCCAGGGGGACTGTTTGATTTACCGTCAACAGGAGATTAAAAATAAAAAAAAAAAATACAACAAAATTCAACGTTATACCCAGAAAGTGAATTAAGAACTTGTGTGGTGGAACGAAGCTACCAATTGGAGGGTGGTTTGGCTAACCATTGAACAGGATGGGGGCAAATTGAGTTGCAACACTTGGCAGGTTTTTATCTACGCACCACAATCAACCAGCCAGGCAGCTAGCCGAGCAGCCGGGCAGACGGGCAGCCGGGTGGGTCGCAGGTCGCTGCACAAACCACTAAACTGGCTTTGGCGGCGAGCTGACCAACCAGGACAACGACTGACTGGAGCAGCGGCAGGAACAACTGTTTTGTGTTGGCTCGCGCTGATAACAAGATTTGTTTTTCAAAATTATGGAGGGTCGTATTTAATTACGTTGAAAAGCGCAACACAGCCACAGAAACCACTCTGCCCTTATTCCTAGCCCCACCACCAGCTCCTGTCCCAGTCCCAGGCCCAGTTCCAGCCCCAGCAGTGCGGCAATTTAACTAAATTAATTTTAAAGTGTGCTCGTTCTTCGATCTGTGAAAAGTGTCGGCAGCAGTCAGAAGTCAGAAGTCAGGAGTGTAGCCGAATGCTTGATTTTGGCCAGATACGGGAAAGACCGACTGACAAACAGACAGACAGTCAGGCACAGAGGAAGAGACACACCCTCTCACACGCATACGCAAACGCATCCTTAGACAAATGTTGCTGCCAGGACAGACGACAGTCGGGACTCTACATGGATATTCCATTAGGCCAGGCGGCGGATTGAACAATTTTCACTTTATGATTTATTGTAATGAGCTTTTTATTTACGGCCGCTTGTTTCAACGTTGAAAAATGTCTGCACGATAGAAGCTTGTTTTGAAAATTAAAAAATTAATTAGGCATTTATCATTCGTTATCCCCGTCGCGTTGTTGAAATAGAAAATCGCTAACAGATGGCCCGACTTTGAGGTGCAAAAGGGTGAGTGCGAGAAATTAAGATCAATGTTCATCATATAGAGGTTGCACAGTACTGGAACTAGTACATTAGCAAAGGGTAATGTAGAAACAGCTGAATGTAAACTTAACAATACTCTATCCATACGACCTTGAGTACATAGGAATATTTTGTAAGCCTTAGGAATCAAACAATTTATATAATTCCAGTTTCACATTGGGCAAGATGTGGAAAGGAGCACTAAAAATACACAATAGTGTAGTATAGCTAGAACCATACCGATTTTCTTTATTGCATAAAATTTCGAACCTAATTGACGATAATTTTCAGTTAATTATAACCTAAGCAACCGAACCAAAACAAGTTTGTCAAAAGTTGGAAGAAACTTGGAACTGTCATTAATGCTTGGCGCTCACGTCTTGAATATCGGCGGCCTGGCAGCGCGGAAAGACGCTGCTCTCATAGGTCGGCACCATGTACTTGATGTTGATGAAGGCATTGGGTCCTCCACAGAACTCGAGTAGCTTCAATGTGTCCTCGATGACATCGCCAATGCGCTTGCTGCGATCAGGATCAATGCCCTCGCCCAAATTCACATTGATATTCTTGTAGAGATTGCATACGGCCAGCAGTTGGCGATAGAAGGGCACCAGGGCCTGGCCGACGCAAGGTCCTAGACGTTTGCTGGGATTAGAAAAGTATTCAATTTGTATTAGGAAGCACGACCTACCCAATCGCACCATCAGTTGCAGCACCTTCAGGGCCGAGATGATGATGCCCTTGTCACGGGTCTGGAAGGCGCGCTTGAGCGGAAGTATTAGCTTGGGCAGCACTGGGAGCACTTTGTGGGGCTGTCGCATGATCAGATCAACGGCTGCATTGACCGCCAGCAGGCGTGTGTCGCTGTCTATGTCGGCCAGCCCGTCCAGAAAGATGGGCAGATAGTAGCAATAGTCCAGATCCTCGGGCGTGCAATGCCAGCGTAACGGTCGATCCTTGGTGGGGTCCTGCTTGTTGCTGCGTCCAGAGAGAGCCACGGGTATGTCGCCGCGCATAAAGTAGATCTTGAATACGGTCTCCTTCACCGGCTGACGCTTGAATATATCAATTCTGTCAACACACAAACACGTTAAGGGTTAACCTGTAGCTATCCAATATAAATGCTCACTCACTTGGTGGGCGGTTTTACCACTGTGCCCTTCTGCAGCGCCTGATAGGTAAAAGCGGGCACCTCACGCTTGGCCTGAGCAGGATAAGGGGTTTTGATGAAACCATGCGCAATCACCTGTAACACCTGGCGACTTACCCGCTTCGAGCGCAAGTAAAGCAGCTCGCGACATACTCTGCCCGGCTCGTGGATGCGCTTGGCCCGCTCGTGAAGGTCCGGGCACTTTTTGTCATTCATAGTTCTTAAAAAAAAATGTATCGGATATATAATGCTCGCACAGAAAGTATTTAAATAGAACAAGACTTTTTGAGACGGCGACCAAAATGTTGTTGCTTGAATGGGCTACTCTGTGCAATTGCCAAGGAAATATGTATTAAATTGTGTTGGCCCGCTTGGCCTACTTGGGCAACAACCTGCCCTGGCAGAGAGGGAGACCTTAAGTGAACGAAATACATTGAATAAATTTTCATCTCTACATACATATCTGTAATATTTGCTTATCAAGCCGTCGACAGGCAAACGGCAACAACCGCCCCCCTCCCAACACATTTGCCTGCCCCATCGACAGGACGTGGGCGGAGGGCGTTTAGCGCCTCAACACCTAAATGTCTCTAAAGACTCATAAAGGGAAAGTGCAAACATTTGCGCACTTTATCATCTTTTTCCATTTCCATGTTACGGCAACTGTAAATATTTTGTAACGCCACCAATTACCTCGTCTGTCTGGCAGCCCAAGTTTCCGCCCACTAGCCCACTTTAACCCCCGCATCTCTAAGCGCATTAACCTACTTTGGTCTCTTCTGGGCGCGAACGAGACACGTGACTTGCCTATCTATCTATCTATCTATCTTTCTAGCTGCCTGTATGTGTATATTCCCCGTCTCTGGATTCGACTGCGCTCTTAATTAATTAAAATTCAGCATGCGAATTAGGTTTCATCTGTGCGCTGCCGCCTCGGCGTTGACTTTTTAATTACCCACGCACAGGTTTTCACTTTCATTCAACGCCGTTGCACGTCGCGATTTATCCGTTTTAATAATGCGGCGGAGGCCCAGCGCCCTCAGCTTAACCACGCCCCGGCATGTAAATTGAGTTGGAAGCGCTTAGGATAATGGGACATAAGCCAGAGGCAATCGAGATGCCAACCTGACGATATGAGATTGTTAGCTTGTTAATTGCTGAAATTGCAGCGATAATATCACAAAAAAACCTGGTCTTATGTGAGGTCTAGAACTTCAGGTAGAATTCGAGTTGATCAACTTGATGCTGGGTCGTTATAGTAGCATTTGTTTCAAATATATATACGATGTAAAACATATAAAAACATATATATAAAAATACAGAAAAATCTTTTAGGATAGATTAAACATATCTGTTGAAATCGCCGATCTTTGCGGAAGATGTGTGGATATGGAAATCCAATTAGAATTGGAGGGAAGGAGTTGTAAGAAAAATACACAATATATATATATATAGTATATATAGTATAGTATATATATATATATATTATAGTATATAAATATGTACAGTTATATTCTTAATTTAAATCTTCGATTAAGTTTCTTTTTAAGCATTGTGCAGATTAACATTAATAGGAGCACGTTAGCACGGTCATAAAATATGGAGAGCCACGGATTACCAAATATAATCTGTATATATATTCAACATTTGATCAATTAATTTCGACATGTTTGCCGGACGTAGAACAAACGCAATTGCTTCAATCCTGTGCAGGATATTTTAATGTCGCAAATAACCACACGCTGTTAGGCTCGGTGCAAACAAAAGGTCCTCTTGAAATCGGCCTGATCGTAATTTATTGGCCCAAATGAAAAGCATTTCCATGAGCCCGTTACAATAAGGTCGAATTCAAACAAAACGTTAGTCGGTTCGGGTGCCCGGTTCAATAATGTCCTTTGGTTTGGGTGCGTTTGTCTAGCTGACACTTTCATTAACAAAAAGTCAGAGCTATGACAATCACCAGCTCGGGCTGGTGTGTGTGTGTGTGTGTGTATGCCCTGTTGTTTTTGCATTGTTACAAAGTGCAGCGGGTGTTGGGGTTGGGACTGCCTGTCACACCTCTTGATGGCCATACATCTGTCTCCAACTCCGACTCCGACTCCGACTGTCGTCGGACATTGCTGCACTGCGGCACGTAAATCTAAACAGCCACTGACAGCTTTCAACTCGCCTCCTGTTCCCCTTGATCTGCCCCTTCTTCGGGCCGGCCACACCGTAAGCGCCTTTTTATGTAGCTCGAAATGTGCAATCCGGGGGCTGAACCAAATCGTTGAGCGGCTGTCACATCTTGAGCGTTCCACAAGCCATATATCTATATCCTGCACACACATATACATTAGTCTATGTACATGTGTTAAGAGCTGGGTTTGCATATAGCCGGGTTGTTTGTCTGAAATTGACATCGCTTGTTGCCGCTCCTGGTCAACATCATCGTCATCATCATCATCATCGTCATCCTGCTGCCCCCGAGCCGGACTGGACACTGCCATCAGTTGTTTTTGTTTTGTCACCATCCTCGTTGTCTGGCCGGGATTTTATGTATGCTCGCACACATTTTGAGCGCTTTATTGTTTGCTGAAATTCAGGCAGTATCGAGTAATCAAGTATCCGACCATCCGTCTATGCAAGTACCCGAGTTCATGTAGGTGTTAATCTAATAACTGTCAAATGCAGCATGTTATTGTTCTTTCACTTGAAGCCAGGTGCTGGATACATATTGGTTAGAAACCTTTTGTATTATGACTAAATTGCTCCGCAAATTGATGTTTGCCTTATAAAACGGGGGTGGGGGCTTTATATATCATATATATGGGTTATTCCTGTTTTAGTTTTAATAGTATCTTAGAAAAATATATATCCTTTATGGATTTATCCTGTGCGGTAAAATTCACTGGGAAAGACATTTTTATGTGATAAATTTTGTTTCTACATTTTCTTTTTTGGTTATTTTCTTGATTCTGATATAAATGCGATTTCAGAAACATGATTAGTTTAAATTATATCTAAATTGTTTTGTTTATTGTTTTTTTTTTTTATAATTATTTTATTTTGTTAAATTGCATTTATTGTCGCTGTTGCCTTATGCAGCATTTGTATATCGCCGGGCTCTAATAATATAGAAACTCGATTATACCTGATTGTGAAGTAATTTGGAATAATTATATTGTTCATGATCGATTTGTGGGGTATTAATTTCCGCTGAAGCAACTCTCCAATCAGAATCTTTTTGATTTGCTGCGCCCATTAATACCTTTAACACTTGCTCCAATATTCGCCCTTCTTCTGTTATTTATGTTTTTTTTTGCAAAACCTTACTTGTATTAACGCAGTATCTGCAAATATGCAGACAATTTAAATGACGGAAAATAAATATAATTAAGGAGAGCTGCAATCAGTGTCTGGAGTATGCTTAGTTTGTTGATTGGACACGAACAGGGACAATAGATTTCCTGAGGGGAAGTAGGGTGAATGGCGTGCTGGACATTTAATTTGGCATATTGATTGTTCAAATTGTTACCACTTTTATTTTCAACATTATTCATTTGATGGGTATATGTAATATTTGTTTGTGTGTTATTGATTAGCCCCAACGCTCGGGGACAAAGTCGCGTCGAGAATTGCAAGTATTCGAATTAAATTTGTGTAGGAAGTTTAGTTTGGATCATAAATCAGAGTTAGAGTCTGCCTCATTTCGAACTCTACCCTTTAATAGTTTTAGTACGCTTTCGCTTTGTTGTAGTTTTTTTTTTGGTTCGATGGCTGCTGTTGGGCGGATAAAAATATCCAAACATTTTCTGCATCACTAAATGCCCATAAAATGTACATAGAGACATTCATGCAACAAACTGTCCTGCGGACGGCAGCAGAGCCGGAGGCATGGTGAGGCTAGTCGAGCATAAAAACCGGGAAAAATAGCGCTGGGAGTTTCCCCAAAAATATGCAGCGAGAGAGGGAGCGAGATGCGAGACAAAGCAGCCAGAGTGCGAGAGAGACGGGGATAAGCAGTTGGGATGTTGGCGCATATAAAGTCGCTAGCATTTTTATGAGTCGTAAATCGAAGCGATAAAATCACATGACCAAAACAGAGGGCAGCCATCATGGTGGCCGCACTCTTGGCCTGGATGGCCAAGCTAAGCACAGCTCAGCTCCAGTCTGTCCAGCTGTTTGGTGTGTATTCTCCATAAGTCACACGATAAATTTTGCAACATTGCGCTAATGACAACAGCACCAGATGGATCAGGAGCAGGAGCAGGAGCAGGAAAGGGAAAGAGCTGGTGCTGCATCGGCAGCAGTTGCAATCGCTGAAAGTCGGCGCCATTTTGCGACTACAAACGACGGAAGTTCATTATTGTCAGTGATTAATGACAAAACAGACGAGGAGCAGGACCAAGACTCTGAAGCAGGGGAAGCGTTGCCTTTGCGGATGCCACATAAGTTAGCCAACTAAATGCGCTGACAACGAGCAATGTTGCCCGGTTGTTGCTGTTGATGGCAGTCGAGCCGTAGTCTCTCCCTCTTTGACATTTATGGGTTTTAGTACTTCCGGCTGAACAAAAAAATGCGAGTGCGAGTGCGTTGGATTGCCTAGTAACTCGGCCTAGGACCGGGGCCTGGGAGCAGCGACAAGTTGCTGACATCCTTGAATGCCATTGAGTGAGTGCGCCTGCCGGCGAGTGTGAAGCATTGCCTGTACGGGCTGAATGATTAGCGCGCTGATTTGGCAAACGATCGAGTGCAAATTGGGATAAAGCAGGCACCAGGCGCACAGAGGGGCGGCAAGTGGACAAGCACTCAAGCGAAGTCGACTTGCTGCCAACTTCTAACTTTGTCCTTGGCTCCGGCGTTTCAGCTATGCAGCGTTAAGCGCCATTGACAACGGCACGCACGGCACACCGTGCTGGCAGGATGACGAGGAGCACGTTGGGCTCGTTGCAGGACTCTCGGCAGGGTAGGGTTGCGAATGACACCCGCAGTACGACAAGTGAAATTAATTTCAAACAATGCAACAAACAGAAGACAACAGCCAGCAAGCAGCATACGACGACAGTCGAGCAAATTAAATAAAAATTCCAACACGAACAACACAACAGACATTGAGCAGGAGCAGGAGCCGGAAGCCGAGAGCAGCAGCAGCTCGCACTGTGACAGGAGCAGGAGCAGGATCTGGGGAAAAAGTGCTCAGAAGTTTTCATCATATGGCGCAGACCGTCTAACTGCCGCTACGTGCCAAACGGAATGGAGGCGAATGCAAATAGCTGCCGAAAAGCTGTTAAGAGCCAAAACAGCCAACTTGTCCAAAATTATTTCATTTTAATTATGCCAAAGGGCACCCAACGGATCCAAACTGAACTCAACTGAACTAAGCAGAACTGAACGGAACCGAATAATGCTTCGGGACGTGTCGAAATGTGTCGCCATTTGCATGCACAAACGAAATCACGTCACAGCCAGAAGGTGGCCATATTTACACACACATAAACTCCTTAATACAGCCACGCCCACTCGACTCATACCTACTGAAAAACTCGCAGCCACCCACAACTTTAGTCGTCATTATCAATTTGACTTAATTGCCGCCACTGTCGCGTCGCGTCGCCTCGAGTTGGGGTATAAAAGTTTCTCTTCCGTTCGCGTGATTCGTGACTCGTGACTCGTGAGTCGTGAGCGGCTGCTGACTGCTTAAAAGCGTTTAGTCAAAATGTATTTGTATTACAAGGCGACAACCACTCCACGCTGCAATGAGTTAGAAATGTTGAATTATTAAATTAGAAACTCGGCACATTATGTCATAAATTTGGCACAGCATCTGCGAGAGGTGCAAAAGTTAGGTGCCTTTATACTAGATGCTGCTCAGGTAACAAGCAGCGCGTGCAATTGCCGAGAGTTATTTCAGGTTATATATTTTATTTTATTTTTATATTACTATTTAAGAGTCTAGAACTATCAAATATCCACTGTAGTTAGCTTATAAATGCACGCTAAGATGGGATTTTTGTAAATGCAAGTTTTCCTTTACTCAAATACTCATTTCAAAAATATTTGTTTAAATTCATTTGAGGATTGCTTCACTGCTAAAAATGATATTGGTTCGAATATGCCAGATCATCATATATATACAACTATCATTATCATTTACATAAATGCGATCCTATGGCTGGAAATGAAGCTGACGACAATGCAGTAGATATATATCGATGATAGATATTAAACAGATTATTTGGGAATACACTTTGGTTAAGGAGGTCATTCGGTGTTGTGTCTTACTCTTAAGGATTTCATACCCTGATTACCCCATTGCCATCTGCCGGCTTCCGACTGTTCCTTATTATTATACGCACTTGTCCTTTTCATGTTTATTGCATTCCTCGTATTTAACTCTTCAATTAATCTCATATTCTTTTAACTCTATAGCATTTGTTTAGGTCTTTGATATGGATCATATTGACACTTTGAAGAAACTGATCGAATGTCACAAGTGCAATGCGTATTCTACTTGTGAAATGCAAGCACAGGTCTGGCCTGGCCGTACCCAGTACGGAGTTGATACTAGTATACATGATAGCGTCTACTGAAAGCCCACTCCACGCCTTTTCAAGCCACTTCTGATGAAACCTTAAGCCATTTGTCGCCAGTTTCAATTGACTTTCAGTGAATGCAGTTGCCGTATAGATTGGAGCTCTATAAAAGCCGGTGAGCCCTTCGCTTGGCAGCACAGTTTCCATTTGCATAGAAGATGATGGCGTCGGGTAGGTCCTGCGAGCTGGTGATACTTGTTTTGCTCATATTGGCCAGTTATGCCTGCATCTACTTGGAATTCTGGAAACGTAAGCTCTGCTGGTGTGATGGTTAACTTATCTCATTTGGTACTCACCCACAGCCCGCTGTATGAAGCCCTTCGTGGAGATCGGCGACAATTGCTATTTCTTTTCCACCAACAAAGCTGTGAGTATGATACTATATGTCCTGACTATTTCCTAGTGCTGCTAATCAATTGTATCTTGCAGCCCACCTATGAGTACTACAAAGTATCGTATAACGGCCGCATCTTCAGTGTGCCCGCCATAGTGAGTCTCCTCACGGAATAACCTTCTTCTAAACTCTTCAGGGCTATCTTCTCCTCTTCGCATTCACAGCTTGACTGGCTGCATGCCAGCTTCGCCTGCGAGACACTAGACGCCAATGCTCGGCTGTTGACTGTCAGGACCGCCGAGGAGATGCGCTACCTGTCCAACTACATTGGCCGATATGCTCATCCTGGCACCCATCCGTTCTTCTGGAGCGGCGGACATCGCGGCAGTCTGGCCCAGCTCGAAGTGGACCATAGTTCATTGGAGCGTTTTTACTGGCACCACGATCCGCATCCCATGAACTTTTCAAACTTTGTCGAGCAGCAGACGAACTCAACTCGCTTCCCTTCCGGCTTCTGTGTTTACCTGGAGTATGTCGGATCAGAGTTGATTATGGCCACGGCGAGCTGTAAACAGAAAATGGCATTTGCCTGCGAGCTACAGTTATTAAATTGATGTCTTTGAAAGAGAACTCTCATGCTTCAAATTTTTAGAAATCAGGTTTGCAATTGATTCAAATTTACTTTATATAAAAACTATTTGTATTACGCCTAATTGATTGAGTAATATATATATATATAGAAAGAGATAAAAAGTCTGCTGCGTCCTATGCTAAATTGTCTTTCTTTCTTATGCTTGATTTTGCGTTTGCAGAACAACCTAATGTGCCTTGCTTGAGTTTTGAAACGGTCACAAGTGCTCAGAGTGACTTTGCATCTCGTTCTTTTTGTACTCAAGGCTTGATTAGATTATAAATCTATTGAGAGCACTGAGAGTAAGCCAAGGCAGTTTCTTGTAGTGGCAAAAATAAGCGATGCCTTTCTATCACACATATGTCTCTCGAAGTCTTTTGCTCTTTGATCAACTGAGAGATTTACGGTCTCGAGCATATTCGAAGTCTTTGTGGGACTTACAGGTTATATATATGTATTTATGGCTATCGATTGTTTACTGCGTTGTGAATCAGTTCACATATACTTATTATAATCTTATCTGACTTAGCTGTCTGACTCTTTGTACATATGTATAAACACAGCTTATCGCAATTTCAAGCATTTGATAAGAATCGATAACGAATTTTTTGGATTTCTGTTTAAATTTAAAATTGTTACGATCAAGATTTTGAATAAACTAAATAGTTTTACTTAATTTTTAAGCAGCTGCTCTTCTTCAGGTACCGCTCTTTTTTTTTTTATTAACGTATATAAGAACACTAATATGAGGATCACAAGTATTAAATAAAACGGATTATATAAGTTAGTAACTAACCAAACACCTATTGTTTCATATTCACATATATAAAACTGATCAAAGCCCCAAGACGTTACCATAAACAGCTCCGAGTTGACAAGCTGCAGGCTCAAAAACGAATTGAGCGGAGGACCCTCGCCGGGCAACCACTTGGTGTACGTCACGCTCTTACCCAGCGCACTCCACTTGAAAGGATATTCACTTTCGAAACTGTGACCGGATGTGGAAAACATGCTTCCATTGGGATATCCCTGAGCCAATATATAGTGCTCCAGTTCAATCAACTGCTTGGCCGTCTGCACGGATACGAGTTGGCCGCCTTGAGCTCGACAACTGTGACGCGCATCAAACCAGTCGAATATTTGCTCATCCTGAAACAACAAGCACCAATCAGCCAATTGACTGCGGGATCTATAAACATGGCTTACACTGTTCCCCTTGCCTATGAAGTAGCGAGAGTCGCCGATCTTTTCGTACGTGTATGTACATTGGCATGCTTTAGCTGCTAATAAAAGGAGCAGAATCCGATCGCAATGGCTTTTGCGCATTTTTTCGTCTTATCAACTCGAACGGCAACACTTTACTTAGGCGCAAAAAATAAAAATTCGTAATTTAATACTACACATTGAGTAATAAAGAGAAAGAGCAGGCGTTTGGATCAAAAGCTCTTTTTTAGAAATACTGATCGAAAACGAGGTTGCAAACAAAAATTGCAAACACAACACCCGGCTGTCTGCAGCTACTTCTGCCGATGCCCTCAATTCAATGACAAGTTCAAAACATTTTCCATAAGAACCAACAACAACCATAATCAAAACAAACGACTCGACAATGAAACAAGAACCTGAACCCTCTTCTTCCAACTTCAAGTGCATATATATATTTTATTTTAGAAGCTATATGTCAAGTTTGCTGACTCTTGCTCTTACTATTTACCAAAATTGCCCAAAAAACAGGATATTGATATTGTTTTTTTATCGATTGCTTAGAAACGGAGTAAGTTATCGATTATCTGAAACAAACTCGTTCTGCGCGGGAACTAGGAGCATTTCAAGTCTCTAGCTCTTATAGGTTCTGAGATCCTTGCGTTCATACATACGGACGGATGGACGGACAGACGGACATGGCTAGATCGACGCGGCTATTGATGCTGATCAAGAATATATATACTTTATGGGGTCGGAAATGCTTCCTTCTGCCTGTTACATACATTTGGATTTTGCACAAATACAATATACCCTTATACACATTTTTAATGGGTTCAGGGTATAAAAAGAGCTTTTGATTCAAACACCTGCTCTTTCTATTTATTACTCAATGGCACACAATAAAAAAAGCCCAATCGATAAGTACGTCAAGATTCCACTTCAGGCCGTTGGAAAGATTGTCGTTCAGTGCATTATGGTTGGCTCATTGGTGAGGAGCTGCTCGCATATGTCCACGGCTCGGGTGTAGCAGGATTCGGTGGACATGAAGAGCTCGCCGGCCTGGAGAGTGAGCAGCATGCAGTTGCGGCCCATTCGTGCCGTGGGCTCCCCCTCCAGCCAGTTGGTGTAGTTTATGCTGCGGGCATGCCCAAAGTAATTCCAATAGAACTGCGAATCGCCCGGCCAGCGATGCCCGGCGCTCCAGAACTGCGTGCCATTCTGGTAGCCGCTCTCGTACAGATAATTGGCCAGGACGCGCATCTCCTCCTCGCTGTCCAGGCAAACGCGCGACGTGCGCTTCTCCTGGTAGCAAAAGTCGCTGAACGAGTTGGGCTGCGATGTGTGGATGTGTGTGTGTGTGTGTGTGTGTGTGTGTGTGTGTGTGTGCAGATAGTTAAATGTCAGTTCCATTCGAGTCGGAGTAGGCTGCTACTGACCAGGGGATTATCGTCGTCTATGAAGTAGCAATAGTTGTCCTGCACCTTCTCGTAGGGCAGCTTGCAGCGCATCGCATCCGCCAGCCGGAGCAGCACAGCGAGTCCCAGGCAAAGCAGCGCCAAGTGGCGTCCCAATTGGCAGCTGTTAGGCATTGAGGCAAACAACAAACTAACCTGTTCGCTTATCACCAGCCGAGTTGTCTTGATAACAAAACGTGATAGCCGCTATCTAATCAGCTCTGGCAAAGGTTTCGTATGCGAATGCGAAACTAGTCTGAATCGATCTCAATTCCGTATTTTCCTACTGATAACAAATACTAAACATGAATAGATCAAAACTGTATTTTGTTGTGGCGCCAAAAGTAGTGGAATGCCTCTGGAATCCCCATCTCATGGATTTGTGTATTCTTTCTACATATATCTGTCAATTCTCTAATTTTTATTGCTTTTACCTATAACTGATCAAGCCTTGATACACTAGATTTAAAATTTTAGCTTTGAAATAATATTTTAACTAATCGATTTATTCACGAATATTTGGTTATGTGTTTATCAATAATGGATCAATCAGTCAGGACAACCATTTCTATATCTATAGATTTCTAGCAGGTATTATCCGATTTCAACCGTGGAAAGTTTTGTGCCTAAAATTGTATCTAACTTTTTCACCCGTTCTCCACCCGTTGAAATCTAATAGATTTTCTTTAACTTACCTCCTTGCCATCTAAAATTATATTTTACATAAATATTCAACAGTAAAGAATTAAAAGTTCTAATCCGCGGTTTTTGTCCATGTCAGTCTTCTTGATGATGAAAAATATTCATTTGTTGATTTAGCTATTGGCCAGCATTTTATATCCAAGAATGATGGATTTTGCAAGAAACGTATGAAATAAATTTTCACAAAGATCTTTGGAAATGAGTTTTACGAAGGATCGATGAAAAGCAAAAATGTACGGACTAAACTTACATCTTCAATCAAAATATCATTGATCCGTATTTTCCATATTCTGAAAAAGACGCGACTCCAAAAAGTTTCGCAAAACCCCGTCCAAAAGTGCATCTTCAAAATTTAAGGTTATTACAGTATCTGTTTAAAAAATCCTTGAAAATTACTTTATTTTAAATTACTTATTCTAAATTGTGGTATAACATATTTTAACTGTTAACTTCACGTAAGCAACAGAATCCACAAATTTACGCATTCCCCTACTCTAGAAAACTGTACTACGCACCATTTTAGGTGTATTTTTATGACACTGTCTTCACGCTAGATGGCGCATGCAATATATTTTATTGTGGTATTTACTTTTGTTTGCTGCTTCACATCCACACTGTTAAATCAACAGGAGAGCAAAAGAGAAAACCGTGTACCGCACTGTTGTCGTTGCAATTAACAGAGGCGCTACTCTTCGCACAATGTTGAATGTTTTTTTTTTAATTAAAATGAAAATCCCGCTGATTGTAGTGTCATAATAATATTGATTTTAATAATAGAGTGAAATAAAAATGATACATTTAATATTAACAAGGTGAATATATTAATTCAATGTTTAAATACAGCGCGCCAAACACAAAACAGCTGTCTTAACAGCCGCTTTGCAGATCGCTAACATTTTAGGTAACTATTTCTGTTAGCTAACAACTTTTGCGTTAACAGGCCTGTTATTCATAAATTTTCTGTTGAACAGTGTGGTTGTTGCGGCCGGTAAATGCAGAGAAAATTGAGAAAACAGATAAAACTCGCGTCTAAAATTGTGTTAAATATTTAGTTAATGGGTTGTGTCAAGTGTTAAAATGCTATAGCTTCTTGAATGTCAACAAAATCGCGCTTTTCGTTTGCTTGTGCGACGCCGCTGTTATAACACTCTGCCGTTCGCTGTTTTCTCTGCGCGTGTGCTTTGCCTCGTATTCGTTGTCTCCTCGATTGTTTACGAATTTGTGTGCGTGCCTAAATGTGTAAAAACTAGCGGAAAATTACAAATTTTTGAATAAAAATGCCAATTAAAAGCCTTAAAACAACAACAAGCATGACAGGCAACAACAACAAAATGCTGCTCGCGTTGCTTGCGCTGACTGCGCTGCTCCTGAACAACGGCAGAGGCGTCGCAGCGCATTTAAACGTGTTCCTGAATCCGGAAGAGGTGATGCGTTTGCTTGGTGAGTTCCACACCCTTTGCCTCTAAAATCGTGCCCTTTGTTATTGATTTCTCCACTTGAGCGACAATAACAACAACAATGTTAGGCAATTAGCGACGTTCCATTTGTGTCAACCAATTATGCGGCAACTAAAGTTTTCTAAATTTTTCATTCAACGAAAAATGAATTGCTTTTCGAAATTATGTTGATTTGTTTGCTTTGGCTTAATTTTAGAAGCGCACTCGCTCTCTTTCCCGTTCGAGCATGCTCTCGCTCTTTCACGCATGTCGCTGCAGGTGTTGTTAAACAGTTATACAAATAAACAAATAACAAGCAAAAGTAAATGCAAAAGCAACAACAACAAAACTGTTTCTTCTATGTGCGTGCATACATACATACATAACTTTCAGTTGGTTCGTTAAGGAATTTTACGCTTCGTAAAAAGAAGCATAAGCAACAACGAAAACAAAAATTTACAAGCAGCATTAAATTTATTTCACTGCCAGGGAATATTTTTGAATATTTCTGGGAATTGAAATTCCAATACCAAAAAAAGGGCACACACACACACATAGTCACACAAGAGACACGCAAACAAGATGACAAGGCAAAGGAAACAACAACAACAACAACAACAACAACTGCAACAACGCTGAAACAGGCAAAGGCGAAACGTGACTTGGAGCAGCCGCAAACGCAAGCGCTGTATTGGAGAAGTGTGTAACAGGGGCAAGAGCAGGAGCGTCTGCCCAAGATAAAGAGAGAAAGAGAGAGAGAGAGAGAGAGAGAGAGAGAGGCAGCAGCAGAAGCCAGAACACAGGCATCTTCGTCAGCTGTGCGCGTATGTGTGCGTGTGTATTGGCCATTGGTGTTGGTGTTAGTATTGGTAGGGGCTCAACTGTGCACAGTGGGCAAAAGAGGAACATGCATATTGTAAGAAAATTCGACGAGAAGCTAAAATTTGGAAAATCAATTATTTGCTTTATATTGGGGACAAACGTAAAGCTATATAATATTATTTTGTGTTAAATGTTATGGGCACGTATGGTAACACGTATCGAACAGGGATTGATTCAAAGTTTATTTGGTCGGACAGAGACTATCGGGTATTCGCCTAACAGATGGGAAAATGTATAGCTAGATTTATAAGAGTTTGAGAGGAAATGTTCAGAGTTGGATGAGTTTAATATATGCGTATATTTAACTAAACAAATATTTAAAAAAATGCAAAACATAAATTTTACATTTGCTTCATTTAAATTTTGTATAAATATACCTTTAGTTTCCGTTTCTCTTTGCTCATAGTTGAGAACATTTTCTAAAATCGTTTTCCCTTTCTAATCTACATTTTCTTGAATATTAGAATTTGTTTTACAATTTTTATATTTTTTGTAAAAATGCATATATTATTTTTTTTATTTTAAAATATCTATGACACCTTGAAGCTCATCAATGGTAGTTTGTTTATGTTCGTCCTTTGGGTCTGGGCATGTTTAGCATGCCTTAGCCCACTGTGCGAGGCCTGTCGCTTGGTTTAGCCCTCGTATATTTGGCAAGTCTGCAACTGCTGCCGCCCACTGTGTGCTCTTGTTGTTGTTGTTTGGCATGCTGCCTGCTTGTTAAGTTTAGATAAAGTTTTTTTTTCCACTTGCCATGTGTGGGAGCTGCATTTTTTCTGTTGCCGCCGCTGACGACGACGACGATGCGCATAATTTGCGTATGCATTTTGAGTTTTGGGCGTGAAATCAAATATGCAAAGTATCGTATGCTTGGATTTGGATTGGGATTGGGATTGGAATTGGGATAGTCAGGCGTCGGGCTGTGGGCCGTGGGCTGTGGGCGCTTTACGCGCATTCCGCTTTGGCCCTTTCAGCCATTTAGGGCGCTGCAAGCCAAGCAACTGGGCGACTAATTAAGACAAAGCTGCAAAGTTTGCAGACTGGACAAATGCTCTTTCTCTTTTGCCTTTTTGATATATGCGCGCAATAACGAGAAGCGCTAAGCCATAAATCAATTAGGCAGTATAATTTGCATTTGATTTGTGAGTCTTTTGGCAAAGGGGTTGGCCAGTGTCCGCAGCCAAGCTGAAACTCATCTGCGGCTCGAATACATTTTTATTTCCATTGCATTTTATACTCAAGCAATGGGAGAGCAGCAACTCTCATCCCCACAGGGAGTCGACTTGGCTCTGGCAGAGTTCAATGCCGCTCGGTTTCATTTTTAAGCCTTTAGTCATAAAATTGCCATATGAAATATAATCAGCCAGAGCTGGGCAGGGCCTACACGATCGATCGGCTTGTTGTCATCTGAAAAATATTTTATTTGCCGCCCCAGCTCCCCAGCTCCCCAACTCCTTCACTCCCAAACCCCCCACACAATTTGGTGTGCAAGTTTTATGTGTTTTGCTGCTGCTGTGACACGCGCTACATTTTAAAATGCCTTTTGCCGAGGCATTTTATTTAAATTGAATTTTAATGCCATTTTATTTTGAACATTCTGGACAATTTTCGTAGATTTTCTTTTGACAACTTTTTACGACTTTAACGTTTTGGAATTTTCTTTGTCTCTTCCAAATGATTTTTATGGGCCCATTGTTCGGTGTTAATTTTTGTTGGTGCTTTGCTTTAATTTTATTGACCATTTGTTGTGTGTTAATCATTGAGTATAGAGCTTACAATGCATGTTAATGAAGCTGCATTGCCAGATCAAATGCACAGAGAGTCTTTCTCGTTCGGTAGCTTTCCTTCTTCATATGCTCAGTTTAAAAGCGATATGCCCGTTGAGCCACGCCCACTCCTTAGCTTAGCAGTGTGATCGATTAGCGCAGCTGCTAAAGAGCCACAGCAAGAACAACAACGGCAGCAACAATCTCATCAACAAGAGGAAATCTTGGGAAACAGCAATACAATAGATAACAATCACACGAATGTGTTAAATTTACCACCAACTGTGTTAAATAAATTAAGCTCAGACCTGCCTTTAAAGAGAGACGTAGCACAGAACGTGGCTCGAATGAGGTTTGAAACGTGTTTAAACCGATTCTTTGTTTTCTTTTTGGCCATTTACGATTTGCATAAATATTATAACTTTTCGGCGCAAGCTTAGTGGCGGGCCACTCACATGGCAAACAAGCTTAAAGTATCTGAAAGATACACAAAGGCGGCAGCTGTTGCTGCTACTGTTGCGGCCACACTTAGCACCTCCTAGGTAACCGTATCTGTCTGTTAGCCTGTACAGCTTGGCCAGCCTGGCCAGGCTGGCCAGCCTTGGCCATAACAAGCATGCAAGCGCAGTATTATCGTCTCGGGCTTATGGCTTGTTCTGCGCGCTGCTTGCCAAGATCATTGCGGCTGATATCGAAGGCAAGAGCTTCTCATTCTGCTTGGACTTGTCGTGCTAAATGCCTTCCACGAACTGCCTCCGATCTCTGGGGCCAAAGTTGTGTTAACGGTTTGTGCAATGGCTGCGATATGATCTGCAGACGCTGCCTCGTTCTTGTTTTTATTGTTGTTTCCCTTGTGGCATGATCTATATTTTAATTGGTTTGTTGTTGCCAAGCACAAGTATAAAATTCCGAACAGCTTGTTCTTTGGGCCCAGCTGTAAGCACATATAATGAAGTGGCCATTAGCTAATGAAGCTATATGAGCGATAAGAGAGTCTTCGCACGCTTCAACCATGCCCAGCCTCATGATGTGAGGCAATTAACAGCCCATGTGATGGCAACTCCTTTGAACAGGTGATGCCAAAAATGAGCCATAAATTCTCACCTAGTTCTTACCCGTTCGCGATAGAACTGGGAAAAAAGCCCAACTTTATTCTTAGTCAATGTGAAAAATAACGTACATATATGGTAAAAATCCCGAAAGTATGACTTCAGTAAAGGAAAGAAGGCTATCTGCGGTAAGCTAAAGATAAAATTGTCTGGTAGAATTGACCGATGTTGATAAGATTTGGCTCATATGGAAGGAACATTGTGAGGTTAATAAAAGCAGAATTTGGTCAAAATAGCTTGATTAACAAACAAATGTCGTATACTATAACTTAATTTTTCACCGATCGTTCTATATTATTTCCTATAGTAGCTATAAGATTCCGCTTATAGTAAATACATGAAAAACCAGCATAGATTTAAATAAATACCTTTTCTAGATTTTATAAAAGTAAACTGCATCAAAATATGTTTTTGCACATACAGATGAAGCTCACGTCTATCCCAACACAATTTTTATTTTTCTTTAAAAATTATGCTCCGATTTGATCAAGTTATATGGATAGGCATCTGTTTCCATGTTATCTTCTGGATGCAGTTAAAGAAGCGACAATCTTTATTGGCTTTACACAGGTTTTCATTGAAGGTCTACTAAACGATCATATTTGCGCAGCGTACTTTGACTTAATGTCCAATCTAATTAGAATACTCACCGATAGCTGTGGCCTCGAATGGCTTATCAATTACAGTCTGATGGGCAGCTGACAGGTCATAAAAAGTCACAGCTTCGAATCTCGGCATTGAAGATCTCCCGCTCTCTCTCTATCTGCCTCTCTCCCTCTCTGCCCCGCTTCCTCTGATTTGGAAATGAGTCAAGGGTCATTTGCATAGTTATCATGTAGCATGCGTCTGTGCCTGAGTTGACCATAAACCGCCATAAACTTGACTAAGCCTAACATTTAAATAAATGAAAATCGCATAAACCGATTGGACGCGATGCAAACCAAATGAAATCAAATAAACACAAACTCCTCGATGCTAACGTTCAACGTCAAAAGCTTAAAGCGCGTGTTCCGTCTGTTGCATTGACTCTGGCAAGGGTTATGTTGTGTGTGTCTGCGAAGGGGCAGAGCAGGGGTTCAAGGGAGTGCAGACCGGGGCATTGGCTGTGGTTATCAGTGCAATTGCACAGAGGCAGCAACTTACTACTGTCAACTGATAACCCCTCTGGGCGCCACGAACGCTGCATGTCAATAATAAATAACTTGCATTGTTTGCCGGGCTGCCTCTTTGTGCCAATATACATAGTATATATACATATATATATATATATATATATATATATATATATATATATATATATATATAGGGTATATATGTAGTGTATATGTAGCGCGCAAAAAGGAATAATCATATTTACATTTAACAAGAACTGTGACGAGGCGCAATGAATGAAATTTCAACCTCGTTTGCTGTCGATTTTATTTCCATGCCCCATGCAAGGGGGGAGAGGCAGAAGCAGATGACAACTGCGAATACGCTCGTAAGTAACAACTGCAACTGCAACTGCAATTTCAACTGCAGCTCTGAATGTGCAACTGTGAAGGGGAATAAGAGCTGCGAGCTCTGCGCCAGGCAGCTGAGTGCATCGCACATGAATGTAGCTGCAGCTCTAGTTGTATCTGTATCTGTATATGTATCTGTATCTGTTGTTATGTTTATTGAGCTGTATGAGCATGTTTATTTGGGCCATGTGCTGTGGGATTTTGCCAACCCACAAACCATGCCAGCGACATATAAACCAACTCAAAATCAGCTTGAGAATGAGTATATAAACTGCATAAAATCATGCGTCGTGCATTGTTCTGCTGTTTTCCATGTCTGAGAAATGGGCTTTAGTGCAATTTGCAATAACTCGGTTGATAATGAATACGTTTAAATTACCTCCGTTTTTATACCCATGCAGAGTGATTATAATGTTGTCTCGAAACGCGAAACGCATAGAAGGAGTCATCTTTGACCTCATAAAGTATATGTATATTCTTGATCAGCAATCAATAGCCGAGTCAATATATATTTCTATCTCTCAGTTTCCATGCGAAGTTATCCCTCAGTTTTAAGGCTATCGTCATGAAACTTTGCAGAAGTCCTTCCTTCTGTTGCACCCAGCACATATGTCAGAACCGGCTGGATCGGACCACTATATCATGTAGCTATCATAGGAACGATCGGTCGAAAACGAAGTTCTTGTATGGCAGCATATATATTCTGTTTTCCAAGATATTTTTATGAAACTCAATATTTACGAGCTTCACTTTTCTCATATATCTGGAAAACCGTAAGACAAATGTCTGCAAGGGTATTTAATCTTAGACATTAAGAAGATAACCCTAACCTCGTTTTAATATCAAAACTAACCACGCTATGTCTGGTGTTGGATGTTTTTCGCCGTCAGTTCATTTTTGCCCTAACCTAAGTAATCTATTCGCGTTTTGAGTAAATGAGTTGTTAATAACATCTATATGTTTAAAAATAAGAATGTTTTCTTATAAAGCTTCTAGCAATTCTTTATGTTCGATTTTCTTTCTTCAATGAGTTCTTCTCATCGCGCCTTTGTTGACTTGACCGTTAGGTTCTCTTAACGTTGTGTTAAAATTTGTGCTGACAGTCGCTGTTGAACTTTTTTTTAAAACAAAACAGAGTTTAAACTAGTGAACAGAGTTTTCATCATGTACTTCCTCCCGCATTTGGCTAATGGTTACTAGTTAGCCCCAGTTGGCAGCTTCCTCAACTCAACACCATCAGCAAACAGACTGTGTTGCAGCGTGTAAAAGCGATTAGGGTTAATTACTATTGATTTTGGGCATCACAAGCTGAGCCATAAACTTTTGTCAGCTAGTCAAAGCGTCAGGCGAAAAATTTGAATGATTAATTTGAGCCAATTTGCAGCCATCGACCTGAAAGGCAAAGAGCCAAAAACAAAATCTGTGCGCCTAACTGTGCCAAATGGTTGCCAAACAACTGAAGAGGCTGGCTTCCAAAACATGGCTAATTTGGCTGGCACAAATTTGTTACAATCAAAGCCGTAAACGAGTATCAGTAAAGGAGAACGATGCGCCCGCGGCTTGAAGGCGGGCATAAGCCAAAGAAAAAACACAATAACAGAGGAAAAACACAAAAAGTATAAATATTAGGCAAAACAATACAACAACAAGCAGCAACAAAAAGCGGCGCATCATTTATCATAACGACGACGTGAGGCACAGCAAACGGCAACGGCAACGGCAAACGGCCACGACTTACAGCTAGGGCTACGTGGATACCAAAGAGATACGGATACAGATACATTCTACAGATAGAGATACAGACGTGGCTGAAAGCTCAAAAACATGTTAAATGTTGACATGTGGCAGGCGGACAAGTCGGGGCTGTTAGCTTGTAAGCGATATGGCAATGCGTGATAAGCCCGGTCACATTAGAGCATGAAACGGGCCTTAGGGTGGACCAAAACAGCTGCTGTCGCAGGGCCAGAGATCCATTTGTTTTATTTATTTTTCGATTTGGCCCACAATGCAGAAATGCAGCCCGTGTGACATATTAGACATAAGGAGGTGGCAACCAAAGCTCAATGCGGAACGTGTACATCATTTATCATCCATTGCAATTTGATGTGGTCTAAGGCGAGTGCTAAGCCCAAGCCCAAGCACAAGCCCAAGCCCGTAACCCAACCCCATTCGATTTGTGATTATTTGACAAATGAAAGCGTTGTGGAGCACCCAGTTCTTCAGTTCATCGGGGAGTTTGACCCCGCAGCCACCCGACATTTTGTCTTCGGGGCCCAGAAATCAGCATAGAGAATATCGGCTGTAGAAACTTCACGAACTGCAACGCTAATTACATAAAAATGGAAACCCCAAAGTAAAAACCTTTTCGAGTGTCTGTTTGGCAGTTGTCTAGTTTCGAGTTAGTTCCTTTGCCTGCGAGTCCTCCTGCACAATGGTCACGACTCTGTTCGGTAGCAAAGCTATTAAAAAATACTGCCAAACAACTACAGCAACTAAACAACAACAACAACAACAACAACAACAACAACATCAACAACAATAGCAATAGCTATAACAATAACATCAGCGACAACGTCATGACTGCACGCTCTGAAAATTCGACATACGATATGGATATGGTACCTATGGCTCCTGCCTGCCAGCCTGGCTGCCTGCCTGCTGCTCCTGCAACAACTCTGGCTCCAGGCACGCCCTGTCGAAATAAAAAATATACAAAAAAAAATACTGCTAGTTATGAGCATGGCACACAAAGGTTAAAAAAGTTCAAGAGCCGGCGAGCTGGGCACATGCGAGTGACATTTGCTCGTGACAAGAAGGTAGACGACGGCGACGCCACTTAAAGACAGCATCGACGGGTCGGTCGGCGGCAGCTCCCATCCCCAACTTGCCCCCTTCGCCTCGCAGAGTGCAACTTTCACATGAACCTGTGAACTGCACCTACTGCCGCTGCAGTAAGTTGCATGCCACTCAGTCACATGGCAATCCAATGGAGCTGCCTCTGCCTCTGCCTCTGCTAAGCCACTCACAGTCAAAGGGTCAATGAAAGCGTGCGGCCTGCCCGGCTCACCTCGTTGGCCGCCCCGCGGGGCACTGCATTTGATTAAGTCATGGGCGCTATTTTTAAAACGCTAGCGAGGAATTTGTCGCAGCTACATACACAGCGTGCAACATGTTGCACATTCAAGAGGAAGTTGCCCCGACGAGGCTCTCTGCTTCAGCCTCAGCCTCGGCCCCAGTCTCGATATCTTCTGGTCTCGGTCGCTGCCTCCTACTGTGGGCCAACGTGTCTTTGCCTGACACAATTTATACGCGACTTTGTCGCCGCCAAGTTGAGACATTCGGCGCGGCGCGACGCGAGTTCTCTGGCCTACGTCTATGTCAACCTACATGCTCACTGATTTTTATTGTTATTGCCAGTTGTCAAAGGAAGTGCGCCCCGTTCTCGGCTTTTCCATTTTTCGTAAATTATTTCCTGTGCTTTTTTGTGGCTCCCACAGACCGCTCGAGTGAGCGAAGCCCAGCAGGCGTCGCTCCAAAGAGTTGAATGCACCAATTCGAGGGCTTAGAGCAAGTTATGTTCACTTTGATCAAAATGCACAAAAGGAAACACGTTTTATCTTATAAAATCAATGTTAATTTGCTGGCAAGTATTTTATTTAACGTATTGAAAGCCAATAAAAACAGTCAATTACGTAATTTAAAATATCGTGTTTAGAAAAAGTCTAAGAATATATTAGAAAGACATAATAATGAACTTTGAAAGTACATAAAAATATGATGCATTAGAAATCAATTCGAATCAATCTATATAGAGGTATATAGCTGTACGACTCGACTGATTGACAGCCTAAAAATGTTTGCCGTGGTTATCTGTGACGTCAGTGCAAGACGGGCAATTCCACTTGTTACTGTGGAAAATCAGTGGAAATCGGTTATATGCAACGCGTACCTTAACCTCAGCTTCAAACATCAATATAATAGCATTTGAAGCGTTATTTATCTGTTGTAGAACTTATGCCTGAAGACTACAACTTAAGTAGAAGTGGTTCTCGTGTGTGGCCTCTGCTATCACATAAACTACTTGTAATCTTTTTTGGGACTACCTGCACTTTTTCATAATCATTAACATAAACAGCCACAACAAGCCAAATGAGATGGCGAGATGGCTGCCAGAGATCTCTCAATGCTTCATTGGTCAAACCGCAAACAAACCGAACATAAAATTAAAAAAAAAAGAGCAACACAAATGGAAACGAGAACGGGAATGGACGAAGAACAAATCTCAGACGTGGTCATGGCTCATTTCTGTTTGTCTTTTTACCTTTTTGCTTGATGCTGCTTCTCGTTAAAACTGAATCTGAGTCGTGGCCCGGCGACACGAGTTGTTTTTGTTACACATAGATCTACATACAGATACAAATACAAATGCAGATACAGTTGCAGTTGCAGTTGCAGATACAGATACAGATACAGATACAGATACAGATACAGATACAGATACAGATACTGATAAACTCGAAAATAGTTTCGAGGAATTCCCTAAACTCACTCGCGCATGTTTATTTATACAAAAACGTAGCCGGGAATCTTATCCTCAACTCTCTCTCTCTCTCTCTCTCTCTCTCTCTCTATCTTATATATATATTTATATGTATACATAAGTAAACAAATCTCAACTTGGTATGTAAAAATCTCTGCGCATTGAGTGCATCTAGATAAATTTACATGTTGAGTGCATGAGTTTTTTGTTTTCTTTCATAGATTTGTAGGGTGTTGCACGTGATGCAGATGGTTTTTTGCAGATATGAACTAGTTCTTTATGCTGTGCGAATCGCGTGAGTTTTTTCTCGTCGAGTTAAGGCTAACTTCTTGGGTGGTACGTGTAGATTAGAATACATTGATTAGTTGTGATAAATTGAAAGAGGTCGCATTATTTTGAATACCTTTAGACATTAGGGACATTACCTATTAGTAATTGGTATAATTGTTAGATCTGTGCAAGCAAACACTGAGCGTTAAATTGGGTATCTACAAGTTCACCAATGCGAATGTTGACTATATCTGTACTAATTTATTGGGAACGTAATTGTGATTCTTTGAAAAAAGTTTTGCGTGCAATTTTTTGCTTAACATCCGATCGGCCCCAAACTCACTTTCATTTGTTCAAATTTGAGAGGTGTTTTACTCCCCATCCACCCAATGTTGGTCAAAAATTGGAAATTATGAAAACCATGGAGACGTATTTCAAACCCTTTTTTTCGTCTGATTTTAAGTTTTGTGCGATTTGCTACAAACTTATTTTCAAAGCCCTACATATGAACTTATTAATACTGGGAATTCCATCCATAATTATTGGAAGTTGGCTCAAAGAACTTTATGAAAATCCGCCCTCTTGGATGCCAAAGGAAAGGAAAGGAAAGGGCGAAGCTTCCAGTTTCGTCGCATCGGCCGCAACCTTATTTTGAAAGCAAATCATAAACTAAATGACTACATTCCATCTTTTGTTATTCGATGGAAAAGAAGAGTGTATCTAAAATCTGAAGCACAAAATTTGGCAGTGGGAATGCATGGAATATCCGATACCCGATGCTAACGGAGTCTATTGCTGCTTATCTTTTCTAGGCGTTTCGGCTGAGGTGTACTATGTGCGCGAGGGTCACATCAACAACTATGCGCTGAATTTTATTGTGCCGGTGCCGGCAAACGTGCAGGACGTCAGCTTTACTTGGCAGTCGCTGGCAGGGCGCTCGCTGCCCTATAGCCTCAATGTGGTCAGCTCGGATCAGGAGGTGCTGCCGCGACCGGTGCTCAATGTGTCGCACATTGGCGAGATTCCAACGCACATTCAAACGTGGGCCGTGGCGCTCAAGTGTAGCGGTGTGCGCGCTGCGGAGGTGGACATCACAATCAGCCTAGAAGTTGTACTGAATCGGGCTCTGAATAATGTGACCCACTTGGTATTTCGTCGCAAGAAGATTTGTTTGCTCAGCGAAAGCGAGGAGGAGCAGCAGGAGACGGCGGGCAACGATCTCGATGATCCACATCTGCTGGAAACGGTGCTTCCGCCGCCCACCGGCCTAATCACCCTGGTGGTGGGCGTCACTGTGGCGATGAGTGCTGTATGCATCCTGCTAGTGATTGCGTATTGTATTCGCGGTGCGGCTGCCAAGCGGCAGCATCATCAGCACGGCGGTCAGCCTATGCGCACCTCCAGCTTTCAACGGCTCAACACGCAGCCGCCATGCCAATCTTCCTTGGGCTCCGCTGCCTACATGACCCCCTCGCTCATTGGGCCGGTGCACGCGTCGTCCCTGCCACGAAAGGTGGCCGTTTCCATGGAGCAGCAGCAGCAGCCGGAAGAGCTGCATCGCCGCATCTCCGAGCTGACGGTGGAACGCTGCCGTGTCCGACTCTCCAGCCTGCTGCAAGAGGGGACTTTTGGCCGCGTCTATCGCGGCACCTACAACGACAGCCAGGACGTGCTAGTCAAGACGGTTGCCCAGCATGCCAGCCAGATGCAGGTGCTTCTTCTGCTGCAAGAGGGCATGCTGCTGTACGGCGCCTCGCATCCCGGCATACTCTCCGTTCTGGGCGTATCTATTGAGGATCACACGACGCCATTTGTTCTCTACCCCGCTCTGAACAACACGCGCAATCTGAAGCTATTCCTTCTGGATCCCGCCTGCGCCCGCACCGTTACCACCATTCAGATTGTGATGATGGCTTCCCAGCTGTCCATGGCTCTCGATCACCTGCATACGCATGGCGTGGTGCACAAGGACATTGCCGCCAGGAACTGCATGTGAGTAGATTTCTAGCTTGTTAAAAAGCTCGGCCGACGGATCCAGCTCGCCGTCTTGGCCTTTGCTAAGGAAAGCGATCTTTATGAGTCATCTTTTACCCCCTCCCAGCATTGACGATCAGCTGCGCGTAAAACTCTCAGACAGCTCGCTTTCTCGCGATCTTTTCCCCTCGGACTACAATTGCTTGGGTGACAGCGAAAATCGCCCCATCAAGTGGATGTCGCTGGAGGCGCTGCAGCATAAGCAATTCTCAGAGGCGAGTGATTCCTGGGCCTTCGGAGTGCTCATGTGGGAACTGTGCACATCGGCCAAGCAGCCGTACGCGGAGGTGGATCCCTTTGAAATGGAGCACTATCTGAAGGATGGCTATCGCCTGGCACAGCCCTTCAATTGCCCCGACGAGCTGTAAGTAGATAGCTCCATATGGTCCTGGATAACCTGATATTTATTCTTGTCTCTTTCTCTTTCTCGTTCTTCTCTGTTTTCTCTTGCTTCTCTGCACGCTTGGCAGGTTTACGATCATGGCGTATTGCTGGGCTCTGCTGCCCGGGGAGCGTCCGACCTTTGCGCAGCTGCAGTCCTGTCTGTCGGATTTCTATTCACAGATCACGCGCTATGTCTAAGAAAGCTCATGGTCTCCACTGGCAGCTTATCGTTATGGGCGCGCACTTGTAAAGGGCGTGGCTAGTCCATTAAACCCATCTGCATCCGCATCGCAGCAACGGTCCTCGAATTCCTCATACTCTTACCATAGTTAGCCGAAGTCCCATTAGTCTATATACGTTGTTATATTGCCAAATCTTATGTTTAGAGTCTCATTTAGCAGCTGGGCGCGTTGTTGTATATATAGTATATATAGTAGCCCGAGGTATGTTATAAGTTCTCGTTTAGATCAACAACGAAAGACTCGAATACACACATATTCAGAGATATGCGACTTATAGAGATTACGCAGGCTTTTCTGCAATCTCCAGCATTTAAATATACTTGAATAACAAATTAATTAAGATAAATTTAGCGAAAGAACCTTGAACCGAAATCAAATATAGTGATATTTATCTCTACAATTATGTAGATAAGTAAGTTTTAAAAGTATACAAATATGAAAATGATAATAACACACACATATTTATAAAAATGCACAATAAAATCTATAAAATAATAGAGATTTTTTGAAATTTTAATATTATACGAGAGTCAAAAGAAAATATATAAATAAAGAGATTAACACGGTAATTCCAAAAATGTTCAAGAAAGCGACTTTATCTTACGGATCAACAATAAACAGGGTATTATTCCCGTTAAGCCCATTAAAGATGAGTCACCTTCATTCCATATTCCAGTGAAAAACTCCTTGGCATTGCAGAAATTTATGGCCTGACCCTGACTGAACAGTGCCTGGAAATTGGGAATAGGAAAAGGCGGAACCCAAATACCAAATACCAAGAGATTGCCAGATGAGAAGAAAGAAAAACGCTTCGGTCACACAAATTAGCCATAAATTTTAATTTTACATGACAATGTTTGGGCCGTGCAGACAGCAAGACCATATAGGCTGGCTCCGAAAGTGTTGGGCGGAAGCGCCTACGACAGGCGGGAAGACAAATCAATTTTGCCTGCGGCTTGTGTCCTTGGCCACACACACACACACACACGCAGGATAATGGCACATGTAGGAGGCCAAGATGAGCGCATCCATACATATCTAATGTGAAAACTGCGAAAAGTGCGCTAAGTAGGTGAGGCAGTGTGAGCGTGTGTGTGTGCGTGTGTGTGGGTCGAGAACACATGTCCATGTGTCCATGTGTCCTTGTGTGCGTCCTTACGCTTTAACAGCCATTGCCAGAGCCATATCGTAAATATTTTGACAGAATCGCTTTTGCCATTGCCTTTCGTGTTGGCCATTGTGTTTCTCTATCCCGCTCTCTCTCCCACATTCGAGATCTTGTTATTGTTAGTGTTGTTTCTGACAGGGAGGCGGCACCTGCTGTCTCAGTTGCCGTTGCCATTGTCGTTGCCTTCCTGCCTTACGGTAATCCTTGTGTTTGTGACTTGACCTGCTTCGTTTGCCATGGCATTTGGTTATAGCCGTAAGCGGCTTTAAAGTTACGTTTACCGTTGCCGGTTGCCTGTTGCTTTTGACTTGCCCTCAAGGAACCAAGGCGGCCATGTGATATACGAGGTATTCCAGTCAGAACAGCAGCCATTGTAAACAGTTTGCTTAAGCACACACATAGTTTGTTTATACTTATTACTTGATAATGCCCACTGATATATGGCCAGGGTATTATGCCTTTATGAGGAAGTAAATCCGACAGCTGCACTCATTCGCATCTTGATATCTAGCTTATACAGTTTACATATCCAATATGTGAACTATATATGCACATATATGTATGTATTTGTATAAAACATGTGTTATATACACATTTGTCCGCTTTTTGACTTGCGGACTTGTGCTAAGTTAGTTCTTACCATATTTGCAACATTTCCCAAACATGCTCAATAAACAGTTCAATCGGGTAAGAAAAATTCCCTTCTTGTATTTCCGGCTGTCTGACGGTTGGCGCCCAGAAAGACCGAGCAACTTTCCTTGCGCTGCTTAAATTTCCATGGAACACACTGACGAGCTGAGAGCCACTGCCAGGGCAGGGAAAGGGGGTATGGTAGGGAGTTCGACTGGGGCTCCATTTCCATTTCACATGGTCATGCGATTTCCACGTACGCCGCCTGCTTCTCAAGTGGCAGCCAGTTGAACGCGCACCAATGGGACGCCCCGCCCCGCCCCGGGCCGGCCCCCGCGCACTCGCTGTGCGCCTCGGTGATAATTTGAAAAGTTTATATGCCGTCGACTGGCTGCCGCTGCCTATACATGAATCCAGTGCCAGAGCTGCTGTAGCTGTAGATGGAGCTGCTGCAGCATTCTAATGACAACTTAAATAAACAACTGCACAATGCCAGGAAAGGAAGCGGAGCAGTTCAAGTTGTTTTCCCATCGTCGAGGGCGGCGCATTGTGTGGAAATATTTATTTTCTATAAATTATTTTTGATTATCGCGAGCTGAGTGAACTGAAGTAAAACCTCCCCAACCCAACGAGTCCAGCCCCAACCCGACGCCCAAACTAAATAAATACAATGCACTGCAATTAAAGCCAAACAAAATGCATAATTTCTGGTCATTTGCCCGGCCCGGCGATGGGCTTCCATCGCGAGACTGTGCGGTCGGGGGCAGGGGCCCCAAAGTTATGTACAACGCATCCGCTAATGGAATTTTAATGTTTCATTCGACATAGTCGCATTCGACGCATAAATTTGGCTTTGCTCAAATCAATATTTACTTGCAGCTTTTTTTGTGGAGCATTTTTAATAATAAGGGAAAATGTTTGATGCATTTACTTGGAAAATGTCTACCTGTTTGATTAACTTGGCGCCGCAATTCCAACGAATTGAAAAAACTTAAATTCCGAATAAAAAGTCAACTTATAAAATGAAAATATACGGAGATAATTGAGTAACCCTTTTGTCAAATTTTGTGACTACAGTTCCCAGTTCCCAAATTGTATTCAATAATATTAGTTTACGGTCGATTTTCCAGCTTTGATGTTTTTTCAAATAATAAATAAAATGAATAATTTTGATGACCTTAAATACCATAAAAAGAGCTTTATTTTGAATTAATTAAAAAATTAAACGATTTTTAAATATGATGTGCAATATTTCTTCTTTCTAAATGCAATATTTCTTGATCATTATTTGTGTTCATCAAATACTTATTAGCTTGTTCATAAACAACGAAACGTATGTGATAAGATGGGAGAATATATTGAAACGATTAAGATTTAGTTATTATTGTACTTTTTTCTTAAATCTGTCCATCTATTAGGACACGTATGCAATTTTGTAAGGGACCTTATATTTATCTTTATTTTATTGGCAATTCTAAAATTGACAAAAAGGCAAGCTACATATTAACGACAAGCTATTCCTCAGAGCATTACTTCCATACCATAATCTAAGAGAAAAGCTGGCAGCAAGTTGCAACTTAACCTGGGAACTTGGCCAAGTTGCCTTCGCCTTGGCAACTATGCAATGTAAGCTGCGAGTTTCTTATTCACGCAAATCCTTTAATGCCATTTATCATACAAGGTGCGCACATCTGAAATGCATGCAAAATATAACGCGTCCTGGCTGATCTCTGGCAAAACAACATTAAATTGAAACAAATTGAACATAAAAAGCATTCAAAATAAAGCAAACACCTCACCGACAACGACGACGACGACGATGAAGGCGATACCAGGACCAGAGGCAGACCCTGAATCAGAAGCGTAGCTGGGACGAGAATGAGGTGCTGCCAAAGTAAATACACAGTCCAACAACAACACACGCACACTCACACACACACAACTAGAGTTAAAAGTTTGTGGATGGGAAGAGGAATGGAGATGAGTTACTTGGGTAGTTTGAAAATAGAACGCAAAATCAAGCAAAGGTACACAACAGACTAAATGGAGGAAGAGCCCGGCGAGTGAGAGATAGATAGAGGGGCGAGGCAACAGACGAGACACTGACAGACTGGCTGGGAAGGAAACGGAAGTATTTTCTGTTGATACTGAACTCAATTTAGACGAAATCAAGTCAAACATGGCAGCAGCAGCTACCGGGAGCTGAGCGGTGGGTGAGCCAAAAGAAGAGCGCAAAATGTTGTAGTAAATCATGTGGGAGCCAAAAGGTAAATGTAGGAGCTGGGAGCCAATGCTATGCACTTGGCGTGTGTCCAAAAGAATGCTCAAGACGATGTCGCCTCCGATTCCGCCACCTACAAAGTTGCTTAACAAAAAAACTCGAGGCCTGATTGATGTTTGTGCTCCTAGTTGTTGTTTGCAGACAGGACAACCAATCCGAAGACCGAAGATGCCATTCAATTTTCGATTAAAGTCTCGGTAGCTGGCAGCAAATTGGTTTGCCCATTGGTTCCATTGGTCGCACTAATCAGTCGCATGTCCAAATATTTATGCCCAGCCCCAGCGCCGGGTGTCAAGCAGCAGACAATAAAACTTCGCTGTGAAGGAAAGTGAAAGTCAGCGCAAGGGATACACAAAGAATAGTGCAAGGCTAGCAAATAGGATGTTGTTATGTTTCCATTATCCTGCCATATACCTCGCTGTCCGTACAGAGGGGTATTCTTAGTCGTCGATTCTTAGTAGCTTAGCACAAGATATGGATAGCACGTTAGCTAAGGTATCTTTTAGTTGATCAAATTTCGAATTTTCACTTTCCACTTGTATTGGGTTTTTCGCCATCCTTTTGCGAGTCACATTTAATGGGTTTAGCAATGCCGTTTTTTTCGGCCTGCTTCGTACACAACGATTTCCTTTCGTGGGGAGCGGGCGGTTCAGTTTCGATGGTCAGACAATGGATCCGGGTTAGGGAACACTGCCAGCGACACCAGGGCACAGAGTCCAGTGCGGACACAGACTCAGCATGTGGTGCAAGGATTTGTGTCCCCTCTCGCTCTCTCTCTCTATGCTGCTCCTTCTCTCTCTCTTGTGTGGGCTGTCCACACTTTCACTGGCCGCTCTATTTACAGTTTAGGCCAGCGAGCAGCGCAGCGCAGGATTTGCTGGGAATTGTGTTTGGTAAACATTTTCGACTCTGTTGTTGTTAATAAGAAAATTGGCCAAAGGCCACACACAACAGTAACAAGAACAAAGGGACTGGCAGCAGCAGCAGGATTTCGAGTAGGAGCTGGATAAAGGGCGACTGCCTGGCAGATTGCTTTTAAATTTAAGACCCGCTCGGTTTCAGTTTTTATTCCATTTAACTTATGTGTGTTTGTGTGTTTCCTGGAGATTTATGTTTGTTTGTTTTGGGCTTGCGCTTGGATTTGTGGGTCAAGCCGAGCGAGGACGAGTAAAGCGTTTACGAGAATTAGTTGGTCAGCACATTGATAGAGTTTCAAAAGGATGGCCGATGAGTCGGAAAGAAATGAATTTTTCGGATGCTTGCTGAATAAATAAACCAGAGCCAGCCAGATTCCGACCCAGCCAAAGAGTAAACAACAAAATCAAGATGACATTTCCCAAACCGATAAGAAATAATAGTAATAAACTGCGATAAAATCTGTGTGTTTTCCTATTTTTGGAAAACTAATTCCCAAATCAAATGCAAATATGCATTGAATATTTTCATATTAAAATGTAAATGTAAATAAAATATGAAAATAAAATATGTTTGAGAACGAGAACATCAAAAGCCAGCCAGCAATAAAAATCACAGTCGGAATAATCACTGGGGAGCTTGCCCCCCTCAGGGGAATACCTCGCTGCATATGCTTATGGAGTCGGGGTTTTGGCCAGACATCGCCGGCGGAGAAGGGTAACAACAGGATTATGGAGCCGAAAAGTTGCTGCTACTACGGATGATCATAAAGATGACGATGATAAAGCTGGCGACTCGACTTTGGGGCGTAATCAATTAGGCGACTCCAAAGGTAAACACGCAGCCTCCATGCCGAGCTGCCGCTGACAGAGGCTCAGGGCAGGCGCAGGCACTGTTAAACGTGGCCTAAACGCACTTATCGATAATCTGTTGTTGATTAATGTCGATTATAATTTTCGGATTTGGGAAGGGTCTGGCTCGGAGCCGGGGGGAGACGGGGCCAGCTTTAAATTAATGAGCCAAAAATGTGCGCTGCTTTTCAGTTGAGGCTTTCATTTGCTTACTGGCTCCGTTTGATAAATGATGCAATTATGGGAAAGCGCTTACCCTTTTGACGTGCACGAGAGTGGATCGTGCGTTAATGGAAATTGTCGTTATCCAGGGTTGTTACTTGGCCAAAATACAGAACAAATGTCAATTAATGAAGGTCGGCATACAAAATACAAAACTCCTCTATCCGAATACACTCAAACAGTAGCCAGAAAAATGATAAATGACAAAATAAAACCTTACTTTGAGGGATTATAATTTTAAAAAATCTACTTAAGTTTTCAGTAGCTTTCATCGAAAGCAAACTAGTCTTGTCATCCGAGTCACTTCGGCGTCTTTTATAGCGACTAAACCAAATTACTTGTATTCGTATAATAGAAAAAGCTGCTGCTTAGTTCTCGCCTTAGCCCAGTGGGGAGTGAAATAGCCAACTAAGTATATACTAACTATATATACAACTGTCAGCCATCAACGGGCAAAGTGTTGACAAAAGCAGCCGACAACATCAGACGTCAGCAGCTGCGGTCCAGGATGACTTAGACAGTCCGCTCATCCTCGCCTGGATTGGCTGCAGCAACAAATCCAAGGTATTTGCAACGGAAATAAACTGCGCACATTGCAAAAACTTTTGAGTTTTTATGGCAGCGCGGAAAATTGTCTGTACCAGGCTGTCAGTACGGGAGGAGGAAGAGGAGGAGCGGGGCTATAACATGAAGTTTACTAAACATATTAAAAAAAATACGAAAGTAGTGAAGATATACACTCAGGCGAACTCAGGAGAACTGTAAGAATTGGTAGCAGTACCACCAAAAGAAATAAAATAAATACAGAAAAATATCCCAGTAAAAAATGCAGTTGAAATCGTCTTGCCCGCCTCCTCGCCTTCCATAAGCAGTTGCCTTTATCGACTTGAAAGTTTTCAGCAGCTGCGTCTCGGCTAGAAATCACTTCTACCGTGGGCAGCAATAGCTGAGTGCAGTGGTGGGCTGTGGGCGTGGCATTGGCTTATTTAGCATAAACTTGGCTGCAACTGCAACAGCGCCAAACATGGCAAACTAATTCCGTATGCAAACTTGGCTCCCAAAAGCTATTGGAAATTGTGCGGAGAGAACGAGAACGATACTCGAGAATCCAGTTGGCATCACGATGGAGCAGCACTCAAGAGAGCTAATTGAATTTTATTGCAAAATAATTATTGGCACTCGTGTGGCCTATTGATTAGCATGTTGCAGAGAGAACACTTGCACCCAGCCAGCCCCCTCTTCCGCGCTCTCCTCTATGCTGCCAGCTGCCAGCTGACCAGCTACATCTATGTATCTATGCCTAACCATCAATATCTATAGGTCTGCTTATGCAAATGTTGCAGGTGCAACGCGTTTTGGTATTTGCATGCAAATTAGCCTCGCCATTCGGCGGCGGGTTGCTGAACCCCTTGTGGAGGTCACTTGTAACTATTTTGGACCCCTAGACACACACGCACACTCCCATACTCACGTGTATGGCTGTTGAAATGTTCTCACAAAATAGATTACAGATAATTAAATCCATTTCAAATTGATCTTATAGACATATAGAAGTCATAAGGTCATACTATTAATAGAAATTTATAATTTTAATTTGAATTATTATTATTATTATTATTATTATTATTATTATTATTATTATTATTATTATTATTATTATTATTATTATTAATATTATTATTATTATCATCATTATTATTATTATTATTATTATTATAATTATTTTTATTATTATTATTATTATTGTTATAATTATCATAATTATTGTTTTTATTATTCTTCTGAAAACTCTCAATCTTACTTTTTAAACAGCACTATCTTCCAAGAACCTGAATCCCCTGATTTAGTTATATTTATTCCCTGCTTTGATTGCGATTTTTAAGAAAATAAATCTTAAGTCGAGACCACCGACAGAAACTTTACGAATAAATTAAAGTAATATGCATTTATAGGATATCTCTAGATTTCCGATAGGCAGGCAAAAAACAGGCACACAATCGCATAAATGCTTGTAGCCATATACAAGCTTGTGTAAGTGTGCGTGCATGGCCGCCCCAAAAAGTACCCTTACCAAAAATAACAAACAAAAATGCACGAATTTCGCATTGACGTGGTTCCGTGCCTTTGTCCGCCTGGGTCACAGATTGTTACTATTTGTAATTTAATGTTGACCTTCATGTTCGAGCTTCATAAAATGGTAGGGACCTACATATGGCATTCAAATGGATCCCGTCCTCTTTCTTTACAAATTAGGTTTCTTCAGTTTTGATGGTACCCTAAAAGTGAAATATTTCCAATCCGTGGACACTAAACGAAAGTCTATACCCCAAGTTTATGTGTTATCCTTGATCATTTGAGTTTTGTTTAAAACCCAAGTTTTGCAATTTATTTTTTTTTTTATCAACAATGCATATACCTTATGGGATCAGGCAACCGTTAAGTATCAAGTTGTGAGATGGACTAGTTAAAACAAATGTTTTTGATAAACAGCAGTTTGTTGAGCCCATTCGAAAGTCACGCTAGTATCACGCGTTCATCTCGAAAGGATAGCTCGGTGGCCATGCAAATCACAGCCCACGTAGCTTCATTTGCATTGAAAAACCTTTGCTGAAGCTAAATCTATGCACGTGATATTCTTTTGGGCTGATTTGTAGGCAGGCCCACTAGTGCAACGCCTTGCAATGGTTTTTTAATCAATTTCTGTCAGTTGGCTGTCAGAGCAAATCAGGCAACTCCTCGGCCTAGCTGCAGCTCTGCAGCAGCTGGCAAATTATGCGCATAGATTTGAGAGATTCGCAAGGTCCACAGAGAGGACAGAGAGTGGCTTGTGACACTGTTCAACATGCGAACATAACTTTTTGTATTATACTGCACAGCATGAACTTGGCCAGTTGCTGCTGATTTTTAATTATGATAAGTCCCACCACGTAAGGGAGACAGGGAATTTCCGCCAACGCTTCAACGATTCAAATCTAAAGCAAATTCTTGTCAAAGCGCAAAATCCTTTTCCGTATTTGCTTGGTAAAGTTGAAGACCTTTTGATGACTGGACAGCTGGAGCGTGCTTGATGCCACTGACCCAATGAGTTAGTTACGGGATTGCTCACCTTTGAAAAATTAAAAGCAAATATTTCACTTGAGTAGTATGTCGAGTTCTTAAATCATAATTGTTTATTAGCAATTGAAGAAATACAAATTTAGTTGTACTATGTATACAATTTCATAGAATATTTCACAAACAATTTTAATATATTTAAATTTCGATGAAAGCCTTTGATAAAAATTTTAATTTTCAGAGTCTTGAATTTTCAAGCAACTGCTTGAAGGAAAACTAGTTGTCCGGATTAACTAAGTTACATTGAGTAATGCTGAAAAATTTGTCTATCATCAGATCGGGTCAAATTGAAGACGTGCTTTATACTTTTTGAAGTATGAGGCCAAGGGATAAATGGGCGGAGAACTTGCATTCTATCGATTGCCAACTCATTTGAAATTATCTAGATAGAGGGAGTATTAATAGATTAAATGTTTACACAATCGAGAAATGGTTGAAAAGTATTGTCTTGTATTTCAAGAGGTCAACCAAGAGCCTGGCAAGGCCGGGTAACTTCCGTTCATAGGAGTACTATATAGTATATAGTTGCTTATCATATATTGACATTTAGTGTTAAGTTGAATCAAATTATATATAATAACATAACATTGTATTAGGTTTTCATCTTTCTAATTATTTATCAACGTAGTTGACACCTCACAAACTATACTATAAGGTCTTTGGTAATTCCCAAAGTTACGATTAGTTGAGCGGGCACGAAATTCCACTCGAGTAGGTCTCCTCTATGAATCCGTCTCGTTTGCCATTCCGTTGCGTGGGCTCCATCTTGGACGGCCTCTTCTCCTACTAATCTGTGACGCTGCGGCTCCGCCTGGTCGTTCCTCGCCTCCCTCGTGGAGGCTGTCATGCAGCATGCTGTGCGTGCATGACGCATTGCCTCGTTGCCATAATGGCTATAATGGCTCGGGCGATCGTGTTTTGGGGGCATCATCATTGAGCCAGGCAGTTGGCCAGACTGGAGACTGTGGACTGTGGGCTGTGGCCACAAGTCACATTTGTATTGCGTATCGCGTTACTTATGCAAATAATTTCTGTGGAAATGAGGAGACGAGAAATCTGTTGCTCTCCCCCTACGTCTCTGGCGTTTCGTTCATTTTTTCGAGTAATATAATTTTGTGTCTTTTTCACTTTTGTGCGGCCGTTGATGTAATTTAATAACCAAGCAAGTCGTATTTTGCCTCCTGCTGCTAACTGTGAGGCTTCACTCGAGAGGAAGGAGTTGGAGTTCAACTCGGAGCTGGGATCGGGATCAGGAGTGGAGTGGGAGTGGGAGTGGCTGTGGAGGAGGGGTGGCTGTTTGGCGTGGGCTGTTGTTGCTTTTGCTGTTGCTGCCGCCGTTGCTGTGGCTTTTAAAGCACTTGTGCAATAAATTAAAAAGGCGATTTCGTGTCGCCGTTGTTGTTGCTGGTTGTAGCTGTTGCAGCTGCTGCTGCTGCTGTTGCTGTTGCTGCTGGTTGTGAAGCAGCAAGTGGTGGCAGACATGCAGATTTTTGACATACTTGTTTGCATTTCGCTGCCGTGGCGGCTGCCGCTGTTGCTGCATCAGCATCAGCTTGTCGCAGTCGCTGCACCAACCTCATGCAGCAGCAGCAGCAGCAACAACAACTGCGAAAGCAGCACAAAAAAAAACTTGCTGTTGCCGTTTGAAATGTGCTACGTCATTTCTGTTGTGCTGCACATGCACTGAGAAAAACTGTCGCTATAGTTTTGTGTATGTAAATCAATATTCTCAGGTTTTACTGCAAAGCCGCTTTTTAAGTTACTGAAAATATTGAACTTAACTCCTAAACATAATATAATATATATATATATATATATATATTAACTGTCTTTTAACAAATAACTTAAGTTATCAACTGCCGATATTTCACAGTGTATTAAAGATGGGCCTCACCCAAGTGGTGCAGCAGCCGTGTCGTTGCTCTTGGTTTGGCTGAGTTGTCTCTGAATGTGGACAGTCGCTTGGCTGGGCTGGGCATGAGCTGGTAGCTGTGCTGTGCTCTGTTGTAGAGTGTTGTGCTGCGCTGTGCTTCTTCGCTTGGGTGTCGTTGTCAGCTCATGTCCCCGATGAGATGTTTAACATACCCGTAGAAAATTGTTTTTCAGCTGCTGCGTCAGGATTTGTGTCCAGCCTGGCTTGGCGGCCACAGAGGCCGTGTTCATGCCCCCTGGGCAATGGCTATTTAGTGAATGCTGCAGCTGTCACGCTATGATTTGACCCACTTTTCAATGGGCTATCATGGGAAGAGGATCTACTGATGGCGCTTAAAGCTGGCACCTAATGGGCTCAGGCTGCAAGTGGCCAGCGCTTTGTCGCAGGGGCTGGGGCTGGGGCAGGGGCAGAGGCAGATGAATTGGCACCTGCGGACTCGAAGCACAAAACTGGTCGTCTGTCACCCAGCAATAACTTGCTTGCATTCTGCATTTACTAAAAGCAACAAAAGCTAAACAACTTGGCACAAGTCACAGCAGGCCGCCGCCGGCCGTACAAATTGTACGGCAAAGTGCCGCACCGGCCACCAGCCACAGCAGCAGCAGCAGCAGCAGCAACAGAAGGACCGGCAGCAGCAGCAGTTTCCAGAGAAATGCAAAATTATGACATTTGCAGTAAGCCAACGCCAACGTAATGCAGCAAAGCCTCTTGCCTCAGCAGCAGCAGCTCCCTCAGCCTGGGCGGGTCTCGGCATCCTGTTCTGTTATGTCCTGTTCCGTCCGTCCGCCTGTTGCCTGCCCCGTTTTGCAAGTGTCAAAGTTAACTCGAAATTATTGTTGGCTAAACTTTTGTGGCGCTTAGGCCTCTCACCCTGCCCAGCCTCAGCCGAGAATTTATTGTTTGCGGTGCTCGCTGTGCACTCTGAACATTCAGTTGGCCTGGGCCTCAGCCTCAGCCTCGGCCTCGGACTCGGGCTCTGCCTCGGCTTCGGCTTAATCAACTGCAATTGGTGCAATTTTGTGGCCAGCATTTTTGCATTCTCATTCAGCTGGCCGCATTTTTTTGTCCATAGTTTCTCGTGTTGCATTGTTTTGCCTTCAATTTCAAGCCTGACTGCAGTTACATTAAAACTTTTGATTGCTGCTGCGGTCTGGACGGGACGGTCACAATGCCAGGATTAGAGCAGAGGTCAACAGCAACAAGAGCTTCCAAATCCAAATAACATAATTCGAATTGCCCATCCTCTCAAGTCAGAAATTGTTTTGAATATGCAGAATGTTAATTTATTCTGGTTTTGTGTTTGTTCTTCTGCTACCAAAAGCCTGGATTTTAAAATGCAGTAAGTCTGCAACCGTACTTTTCGTTAGCACAAAAAATGAAATGAATTTTTAATCATTTTTATAACTTTTCTCTTATTTCATTTTTAAAATATAGCATTTTTTGTTCAGCTTTTGTGTCATTTGTTGATAACTTGCGTATAGCTTCTTGTTAACTGGTAAACGAGAATCGAACTCATTCAATTGGAAGCATTGATTGAATTTTCCGCCTTGAGCTATTTAAATTTCCACAGTCGCTTGACCTCAATTAGACCCTATCTAATCCATTTTCCACACGCTTTGTTTTGACCTAATCACCTTTGCGGCTCATTGTCGAGAGGTCGCCGACTACCTGAGCATCGGTAAATATAAATATTTGAGGCAACCTTCGTAAAGACAGCGTGACACTTTCTACAACGTCATGCCCCTGAAATGTCGCATTTGTCTTAGGCACATTTCCAGCTTGCAGCAATTCCGAGAGGTAATCATTGACTGGGTTACGCCTTGAAAGATATCATTGTTGTTATGTTATGTTTTATGCTTGTTGAAGGCTGAGATTCGGCATATGACATATCCTGGTGTGTTCTTGGAAACAGTTTGTTATGAAATTTTGAAATCTTTACGACTTTAGTTATGACAACAACAACATATTATGGAGGGCTGTTAGTAAAATTGGTAAATGGTCAACTTACCAACTGCTGTTCAAGTTTAGTAATACTTTGGCTAGATATTTTTCTTTTTTTATCCATTAAGAATGATAATTGATTAAAGTGAAATGAATCTTAAGCCTTTCGTAGATCGCTTCCTGTCGGAAACATCGACAGCTCCAGAGACAATATGCTATTAATTAAGATGTGAGAGTCGTTTAAGTCAAATGTTGAACATTAACGAAGATCGATATGTGCGCACGCATCGAGGATGCAATCGGCAGATGGGAACCACTAAAACCGCCACATAAAAATTCACAAAGTTGCATGCCACAAGGCGCAGGCAGAGGCAAAGGCAAAGGCACAGGCTGAGGCACAGGCAGAGATTCAACGCGAACTTCGAATTGCACTATAGCTCAAACGACGACTGATAATAATGACGCTGCATAAATTGCGTTTTAATGTCAACAGAGAGACAAATATTATAATATCTCAGCTCGACACGAAGTCTCCCAGTCCCAGTGCCAGCCCCCTGGCCAGATGTCAAAGTGCGAGCGCAAACGTGGAGAATTATTTGCGGCTGCCGAAAGATATTTCCTGTGGCAACTTTCCATACCACATGCAACTTGCTGCTGCTGCTGCTGTTGTTGTTGTTGTTGTTGTTGCCACCGCCGCAATCTAATGGAAATTTATGCTGAAAGCATGCTCCATCTTCGTTCATGCCATCAACTAAAAGTCAATCCACTCCTGTGCCCCTCACCAGCTGAACCTAGTTGACCAGCCAGCAACAATTTGTAGGCATTTTCCTATTGAACTGCCCCAAACGTCGACATTACAAATTACACTACTCAACATAAATTACATTTTATTCAAAACATTGTGCACCAGAGATCTAGCCATATTATATGCTATCGAAATGGTTTACAATCTTAAATGTAATAAAAGTTAACTATTAACTATTGAATTCTGCAAATAACATGGATCAAAAGCAAGAGCACAGCTAATTTTATTTCCAAATTAAAATTATTTTGCACAAAAAAATAATTTTATTTTCATAATTAACTTACTAAAAGCATCGTCTGATTTGTGTTTTTTTAAACAATTGATTGAAACCAAACCATAATACATTACTTGGAAGCCTTTGTAAATCAAATTTTTGCCGTCTAGTATTATCGGTTGCCAATTGAAGGCGCAACCGAGTTTTCGACCGAGTTGGTCAGTTTGACAAGAGGGGGAGTTAAGGTGGACCATGGCTGGGCTGTAATTTTGCAATTATTTGCTTGCCGCGGTCATAACTCACAGCGAACGTGGAGATATCCCGGTGCCCGTCTCGCTTTGCCTGGTTTTCCTTTCACGTTTCCGATGCCTGAACTTTGACACACATTTTGCATTGGACTCCCAGTTCCTCTCCCATAAAGCCGATAATCGCATGCCAGACCGAAATATGCTCCACGTTTGCGCCTCTAGGGCGTCGGCCCAGACCGGCCCGGCCCGGCCCGGCTAGGAGAAGTTGCCGTGAAAGTTTTAGCAGTAAGAAACAATGGTTTTGTCTTTGAACGGTTTTCCACTAGTTGAAATTGTAAATGGGCAAGGGGCTAGGGGTATGGGGTGAGTGATTTTAGCAGCTGGGCATTGGTAAGGGACAACAGCCTCTAGCTCTACCTGTGCAGTTAGCTTATCCCTCTGGTAACTGTTGCGTTGCTCTCCCATGGCTATCTGTCGTGGCCCCGGTCCTGACAAGAGCACACACGATCTGGCTGCGCAGATAAGGATTATAAATCATTTTTATAATATTTTCCACACAAGCCAAAACAATAAATCAACTACAAAATGTCACTTGGCGCCAGCGACAACCGCCATAAAGCCCGGCAAGCGTTTCCTTTTGTTTTTAAACAGATTCTTACATATGCATGACGTGGTTACCATCTAATAGATGATTAATGTAAGTGCTACGCGTTTTTGATAAACGCCTCAAAGGTAATTTGCATAATTCGTGTCGCGTTGCAGAAGGAAATCTGAAAGCAGATAGCCATCGACCTTGTCAGGGCTTTTCTTTTCCCACGGAATGCTGGCATTAAAAAAAAAACTGGTAGCTCCGTGAAAAGAGGGGCAACTGTACCACATTGTTGGCAGCGAATTAAGAGTGGGAAGGTGTTGAATACTTTCGGGGTGCCTGTAAATATTATCGATAAACGCATCGATAGCTGGACAATTGTTGCACTTGCCATAAATCACAGCCTGCGCAGTTGCCCTTATCAGCTGGCCCGGCTGTTTGCACTCGTCTGTGCCCTACATGACGCGATAAGACAAACGATTTGGAAGGCTACGGAGAATATGTACGCATACCCAAACACAATCCAACGTTTGTGTGCAATCGCTGCCTTGAAATCTCCCGTAAATATTGCTTCATTACAGCTCGACTTGGATTCCAGTGAACTTTTCGCCAGGCCCAGAGCAGTCGACCATAAAAAAGGTGCTCTGCCCGGGCTGCTGCTGCCTTTTTAATTGATTGCTCTCTGCTCTCGTCCAGTGTATCTCGCATTATCACAACAAGGCAATCGCACACACACACGCGCACACTTACACGATAAGCAATAGCACACAGCGGGCTCTCGTCTTGGGTCCACTACGTGCGCCGCCTGCTTAGGGTTAGGCCATAAAGGTCTATAATGAACCCTTTTCTTCGGGCTGTCTTGCATTGACTGCCTACCCCAGGCCCAAGCCAGGCTGCCGATAAACATCGCTCCGAACAGTGCCCATCGTTAGGCCTCCTCCTTCACCTCCAGCTTCATCTCTGTGTGCTCCGCTTCTCTGGGTCCGTTTTGCTTTGCTCTCGTATTGAGTTTCGGCTGCGCAGCCTAACGAGCTTCTACCTGTACCTTTACCTGCTGCAGCTATCGATTGAGAGATTTCAATCGGACCAATGACCATTGGGCTGCTCAATGCTTCAATCTTTGTTATCTGCGGTTCACAGGATGAATGTAATTAAGTGTGTTTGTAATTTGTTTAAACCCCAACCAAGTTCATAGTTCGTGGGCATTGCAAATGTACCACAAATTGCTTGTGGCTTTCTCTGCCACCAAACTGTCGTTGCCTGTGTCTTAGTCTCAGCTGTCAACAGTTGATAGTTGAGCTCCAGATCTACGACCGCATATATGTAGAGCCCGCAACTGGTATAGAACCAGGCCGCACCCAGCAGCACATGTGTCGTCATTCGCGTCGTCACTTGCATTATTTTGACAGTTCATTTGTCACTTCTTCTGATTTGACTGCGGTCTGGATCTGGCTACATGGGTATGCCTACACATGGCGACCACCATGACACACAAACACAGCATATGTGCTGAAAGCTGAACCCACACACAACTCAACTGACACTTGCAGAGGCAGCCCTGCATCTTCTGACTTTGAACAGGACCCTAATTGAGTTGCATATGCAATAAAACCCATTGAATATTCTAACTTTATACATATATGTAATCAAATAATAGATATATGATAACTAATTTATCATCCCAATAAATATAAATAATTACAAAGTATATTTGATTTTGGTAGCTGACTCACGGATCGATTAATGCGCAGCCTAAGCTCTAAGAACTACGAAGTGGAGGGAGCTTTGTTTAATCAATCGCAATCAGGAAAATTTTAGTCGAGGGCAGAAAAATTTATTCTTGATTATTAAATGGATGAATTTAAGGTTATAGAAGTCTTATATAGAAACTAACACAATATCAAACTGTATCGCTCAGTCGACAACTATCAATTAAAATCAGTCAAATAATCCAGCAAACATTTATCTTTCGCTAAGTACAATGAGTTTCTTTCCAAGGGCTTAAGTATCCAAGTGTTAATACCTTTAGAGTGTTTATATTTTTCGCAGTATCTTAACAAATGTTTTTTAATTAATGAGAAAGAAAGAATCAAATTAATTTAATTATGCAATACGAGAAAGCAAGACCAAGCCAAGCGAAGTAAATTCTAAATAACTTCTATTCCAAATTATTGCCTTAAACATCTACCTTGTAACTATCGAGTAATCTAAGCTCTTTCATTTATCTTCCTTTAAGACCGAGACAGATGCATGTATATATACATATATATATATGTATATGTATATATTAATATATGCATATCCGTGTATGCAGATGTGCGCATTGAAATTTATTGGCCGTAATATTTGTTTTCTCTCTTTTGTGGTTTCGTCATTTGGACCTCGAGAATGACCCCATCGCATTTGTTAGCAAAATCACCTGCAGTGCTGGCCCAGCAGCCAATCAGCGAAGCAGCCAAGCGAAGGTTTCAATAATGCAGACGGTTTTCTTTCTGCTAACCTGCAATGTCTTCCGTGTTATAGCCCCCTTGCGCTCTGCTCCATGCTCCCCGCTCCCTGCTCCCAGCTCCCAGTTCCCGTCCTATGGCTACCTGCAGCTTAATACGTCGAACTGATTTTGAATGATGTATTTGCTTTGTTACTTTGGGCCCTTTTGGCTTTAGTCTGTGTTCATATGCATATGAAATATAGGACGAATGTCTGGGTAAAGTAAGATATTGATGCTAAGATGCTAAACTGGTAACTTTAAGCTGCACAGTTATTGAAGGAAGACAGTGCAGCAAAACATACTAAAGCCGAAGCCGAAATACTTCAGCTGTCAAATAAATAACTTTAAATAAATAACACATCTTGACGTTCGTTCTCTATTCAGATGCTGAACATAAGCAGCTCCTGCACTTTTTCCCAATTGTCAAAACAGTGCGTTTTTTAGAAAACAGAATTTGTTTATGTTTGAAAATCTAGCTAAATTTCTCAAATTGAAGGAGACGTTTACGATCCAATTTCCAATTAATAAACTAAGTTTTAAGCTACCCGGAGCGGCGTCAATGTCGGTTATAATAACTAAGGAGTATGTAAATTTATCAACAGAATTGCTGATACGCGAATTGAATAACTTTCATGCAACCGTTTTCCGCCAATTTACAACTGGTGCGGGTGGAATTTCGAAAATCGTCGAAACACGTTTTCATTAAGTTTGAGGCCAATCGGATAATGAATAGTTTTTCAACGGTTTGGGCTGTGTGTTGATCAGCAATCAATGAATCAGTCAGTCAGTCAGGAAAAACAGTCGTACATATAGAGACTGGACATTTTGACGTGCGTAGAGAAACCTGGTTCGCAAACCTGGTTCGCAAGGCATTCTTTTTATCCACCTAAATAGTTTGCTGGGCTAGCAGCCATTTCCGAAAACATAGAAAGGGAACGCCTGAAGCTTAAGTATCTCAACACAAGCATCGTACATAGTGTGTATGGAATATATGCAAGGTGCGTCAATATTACTATCTTTATTGAAAGCAGGACTTGCTTTGTTATAGTCGCACTGCATGCAATTACGATTTTAACGTAGATGATACCAAGTATTGTCAAAATGGCCCTTCGATAAATAAATTATCGATTGTTAAGACTTACTCCACTCACCTAAGGTTCTAAAGTTCTAGTTTCAAGAGCTGCCCATAAAGTGCTTTGTTAGAACCCGAATGAAAGAGAACTAGCTCGTTTTGAAGACACACCAAGCACAACATGTGATTTTGATTCTCAATGCGAGTCGGACTATGGAAAATTATGTAAATGTGTGGGGCAAACAATGGGAGAACTGTAAACATGTCGCATAAATTTAATTAATTACAATTTCTTTATCCCATCGACCCAGATTGGGGCCCGTTTCCCCCTGGCTGCCAGGTAATCGTTTTATGGCCGCACAGCAGCCGCCCACAGATCTTCTCGAGATTAGACGACAACACAGGGCCAAAGGCCCAAATCACTTGATCACAGTTCGGCATTGTTGTCCAATCGAAGAGGGCTATTCGATTTGGTTTTTATGTCGAGCGGGACCATTTCTTATTCAAATTTGATTTAGTTTTTCAGTTGGAGGGAGGCAGAGTCTGACCGCCTTTGGCAGCTCATTAAGAAAGTTGTTCCGCATTCATTTTTTATCGCCGTTGTCGCCCCGTCTCCGCTGATTATCTGGACTTTTCTCCAGCTTGCTTAAGTTTTTATTGTGGGGCGTTTATTTTACCTAAATGTTTTGATAAGTTTTCGAAAAGCCAGCTTGTTGTTGGTCATGTTCTGCTTTGGTAGTTCCAAATTTACGATGTCATCGTTTGTCATTCGGTTTATGGCTTGTTTAGCCGTAATACGGCCTATGTGAGAGAGATGAACTGAACACCCAGATATGGGTAGAGTTTCTCTATGCGTTAAAATGGATGAGTCTAGGATTTGACAAGCAAACGATCTAGCTAAACGATCATTCCCTTAGTCATCTCTTATCTTTTCATTATTTATTCAGCAGCCCATCAACTGATTCACGGCTACTACTTGTGGACACACCCCGTACGTACTGATCATATGAACCATCATTTTTTATGGCCGTCTTCCCCCATCTATTTATGTGAGCCATAATTTCAACATTAGGATATCGTAAAAACGTCATGATTATTTTAAAACTCATTTTCGTTGATTTTTTTATGCACAAATTATAAAACTTTCATTGAAAAGCAATGAAAGGGCGGCGCAAAGAAAAATATTTTATTAACACTTCGTTCCATTGAAGATCAATATTATTTTTAAGCGTGGGCCACGCGGAGCGCCGGCTACTGCCTCGCACCGGTTGAGTTCTGGGCAACCTTGCCCTCGGGGGCTGCTGGCATATTTCACGCAACGAGACGGAAATTAATTTCAATTTCTTTGGCTTCCACTATTTCCACTTCCACGGACTTTAATTGTACAATAAAACCATCAGCGCCCTGTCGATGAGGCTGAGGCCTGAAACTATCTGCAGTAATTTGTTTATTTTAAATTATATTTGTTGAAGTTTTTATTTGTTCCGTTTTCATCATAAAGTCGGAAAAGTTACAAGTAACTGCACCGGTTTATAAACAAATAAGTCGCTCGAAACAAAAAAAAAAAAAAAAGAGAAGCAAATTCCAATCTTCTCTCTCTCTTTCGCTGGGTGGGTCATTTACGTAAATAATTCGAAGTACAATTGCAGCGGGTCCCCAGTGGGTGATTTGCGCCATTTCAGAGTCTGTTCTTCCTCTTTCTCAATATATATATATATATATATATATATATTTCTCTTGCTCTGCCTAGGTAATTACCGGTCATTAATAATATGCAGATGTGCCGTTTGTGCCCCGCCGAACGAAACTCAAATTACATTTTGCTGCTTTGTACACTTTTGGTTGATGTTGTGTTTATATTTTTATGGGCAACATTTTCGAATACACAAGCATTTTGAAGTGGCAGTTAAAATTATATAAAAATGAAAGAACATTTGCCGTGACGCCCCCACTTCCCCCACATGACCCCAATGGACTTTTTACGTGGCTGCCGCAGCAACATTTTTACGATACGAAGATTCTTCCACAGCGTCTTAAGGAAATTATGTATGGACACTTATTACCTGAGTAGGCTCTTGGGAGTGTGAGAAAGGGATAGAGAAAGAGAGAGAGAGGGAGATGGGATGATATTGAACTAGTCAATGGCGGTTGCGAAGGGGATGTAGTTAAGCAAATTTGGGTTGTGTTAAATGTTGCAATTCAGATATGGACTTATCTCAGCTACTCGTAAAAGGCCAACTTGTTTTTCAGAATAAAAACTTGCACACTCCATTCGATAGCCATATAGAATGGACACTTCCAGCAGCTGTGCATCCGAGAGTCGCAGTTTGTGCTGTTGCACTTGGTCTCTTGGTTAATGAATTGTATGTCCGCATAATAAAATAAAATTTTATTACAGCTGCAGCTGTTGCATGCTGCGACTAATGAATAAGTGTAAATTCTAATGAAAAAGCGTTAAAGCAACAACTACAACAACCACCACAGCACGAGCAAAGGGAAAGAATGCCAACTATGGCGAAAATTCAATTAAAAATGTAAAACAACTCTAAAGCGCGAGCAGCGTGGAGGCGGATCAAGTGGAGCGATGGGGTGGTGGGGTGGTGGGGCGGTGGTGCTGTGGCAGCAATGGCAAAATGGGCACAAGTGGCAGCTGATGGAGCACAAGAGCAGCGACAACGCAAACGAGCAACACAACATGCAATTAGAGAACGAGGAGAAGCAGCAGAAGGAGGCAGGGGCCCACGCAGCGGATGAGATGCGCCTGGACGCAGTTGGCTTTGATTGCTCAATATGACCCCGATCCCCCCTTGGTTGCCCAGTTCCAGCCTCAGAGCCTCGCAGCGCGGCGTATTTATTGTGCTATCGTGGCATTAGTGCGAATAGTTTGCTGTTCACATAACGCCTATGGGCTTGCTGGCTGGCCAGTAAAATTGACAAAGAACCTGGTTAAGCCGAATAGCATCTGTGGGCAGCGGCAGTTGCATTGTTGTGGCACAACACGCAAATCACTGGAGGCTGCAGCTTATGTCCTGTGGGGGATTTGCTTTGAATGACCATGGAATAAAGCTTGGCCAGATGTACAGCACGTCGACCGACCTAGGAAGATATTAAATGTAGTACGACGCTTAAAAATTTTAAACGCTCCATGGGGATTTTATTGAAATACTTTGGAGGTTATTAAGAATTTGTTATGAAATTGAACTGCTGAATATACGACTGTTTCGACTGACTGTCTGACTGGTAATCAATGCACAGCCTACATTTCCCCGCAACAGGTAAAACGATTGTATGAAAAGTTTTCGGTGTCATCCAAAAAGCTTTTGAGTCGTTTAAAAACATTTTGGACAAAATTCAACTTGGGAAGTGTCACAAAATCAGTCCCTCATTTTTGGAGATTAGGGTCCAAAATTTGATGAGCTAAGCATAGTGTTAAAACTCATATCCAAGGACCTTTATAACAATTAATTTCAGACAAGTTTCTTCGTTTTCCCAATATCCACAGCTAGTACAAAGGCTGGCGCTTCAATCTTCGGCACGTAGTAATTATTTCCCCAAGGGCATGGTAAAATATTATTTTTAAAGACATATATTCCATACTACAAGTTAAATTAGTACATTAATTACTACTTTTACTTTTGTACTTTTGAAGATGTGGGATAGTTAAGTATTTTAAGGGGCTCTTGACCTCTCTCTTCTTTCAGAATATTTGTTGTAAAAGCTAAACATGCATAACTTCGTGGAATTTTTGCAAGAAATTTATAATATTTATAATATCTACATCAATGTCAGCTTTTAAATGAACATTGCTTGTATTCTAATTTAAACTAAATAATCCTAGCCTGCGACAAATATAATCTTTAAGTATTCCGCTTAAACAAATTAAATTTATCGTGATTAAGAGTAAATCCCTATTCCACAATCTTCTTTGCCTTAACAAATCGAAACACTTTTACCCAAGGATGTAATTTATACCGAAATAAAGAACTTTTACGTGTGTCTCGCACTATCTTTCCCTCTCTCTCTCTCTCTCTCTGTCTCGTTCTGCCTCTTTCTCCCTGTCTGCTTGGCCTTTTTAAGCAGTTTGTTACCCTCGAGTTTTAGTGGCCAAGATTTATTTGCTGAGATTTTGAAAGAGTTGTTGCCGTTCCCAGCCGCGTGATTATCCAGTGCATTGAACGCGGCCAGCCATTAATTACCAGCAGCTGTTGCTGCGGGGGAGCAGATCGGAGATTCCCCATTGCTCCGACCTCATCCATCCTTACACATACCCGCAAGGCCCGCCGCATATTTGCCTATTTATGAAATATGATTTCAGTGCAGGAACACAAATGAGGTGAGCATTTTTCTAGGTTGCAAGCAACGGAATTGCCTTCATATTTTTTGTGGTTCCCTTAGGATAGGGAGCTGGGACGCACTTATAAATATGCGCGTGGGTGCAGAGCGCCTCGGATTTTCATAATTGTCTCGTGGATTTCGTCAGTGAGGCGACTTATTGTTGAGGCCTGTTCCCCCCGTTTATGGGGTGCAGTTTTTATGGTGCTAAAGACATTAAAACTGTCATAGCAGCGGGCTCTTAATTTGATATTCGAGTGCGGCATAATTGGAACAGACCCCGACAACATATGTAGAAATCGTATTCATACTTCAAAACGTCCAAACATGGGGTAAAGACAGTTTTGTGTGGCGACCAGTATTAATTCATGGGTGGCCTTAGCGCACAAACACACACACACACACACACACACACACACACACACACACACACACACACACACACACACACACACACACACAAGCTGAGGTGGGGCTGGCGTGGGAGTGAATTTCACTGTGGAGCACTCGACTGAAAGGGGGGGCTGTTCTATTTTTGTGGTGTCTGCCTTATGTTGCGCTTGAGCTGCAGATATCTGTCGAAATATTTAACATGCTTGTATCTAAAAGCAGAAATGTCAAACAAGCGCCTTAAAAATTACGTCCAGGTTGTCAATTTTTTTAATATAATAACTGGAAGACTTGAAGGGTCTTTAACCTGGACAGATTTTAAGTTAGTTGATCTTTCCCACTGTTGGCATTGTATTTGTTTTGAATATATCCATATTTTTTGTAAACAGTACAATTTTGGGAAAGGGTCGTCAGGCTATCATGGGTGAATGGAAGTTGTACCTTGTACATTTTTATACCCTGAACCCATTAAAAATGCGGAAAAGGGCATCCATAGCCGAGCCAAGTCTAGCCATGTCAGTCTATCTGTCCGTCCATCCATCAGAACCTGTAAGAGATAGAGACTTGAAATTGAGTTTGTTTCCGAAAATCGATAAGTTGCCCGTTTCCAAGCAATCGATATCCATTGACATCGAAATCCAGTTTTTTTAAATAAGTAAATAAATAAGTTGTTGGTCGGCCGAATAAAGGCGGTGCAGCGGGTTCTATTACGGGCTTGAGTCTAATTGAGCTAACAATTTTTTTAAACATTTATTTATATTATGCTAAGGCACACGAGCTCGAAGCGCGAGTTTGCCTAAGGTCGGGCAAGAAAAGTCAGCAATAACAAGAATTCAGTCATAAAAGTCTGTTATTGTCGAATTCGTTAGGTTTTATGTGACCACCACTGGGCTGACTCTCTCGCTCTCTCTCTCTCTCTCTCTCTCTCTCTCTCTCTCTCACTCTCTCTCTCTCTCTCTCTCTCTTTGTCTCTTTGACACTCCTTGTCTATATCATAGTGCCCATCGGACCATCTTCGTGCGCTTATCGAAACCTTTGGCGTAAATCAGAATCATAATCCTCACTAGCTGGTGTGGCATGAGAAATCGCCATGGCATGGCTCATGACCATGGGCCACAATGACGACTATTCCCACGCTTTGGCACACACAGTCATAAAGTTTGCCACCCAAACGGTCCGCGAGTCGCCATCTGGCGGACGGGGGACGTGAGGACGAATATGTCGCTGGTCATAAAGCAAACGACGCCCGACACAATGTCCTCGATGAGTGGAGCGCACATAAAAAGTTCTTCAGCAATATAATAAACAATTTCCTGATAAATCAACAAAGCCTGAGACTTCAGTCAACCTCACTCTCCACCTGCTGCTCCCCCCTCCCCTGCACCTGCTTTTGCTCCAGCTCATTGGCATGCCAAGTGATGAGTGCGAGTTGAAATTTATGGTGCTCACAAATTTATGCACTTTTAAATGTAAGCGAAATATTTAAAAGCCAAATGCGAGGCGTACGTGTCTAATGTGCGAATGGGCGACGGTTCTAATGAGTCTCAGCTCTCAGCCTCCCAACATCCACTCCTCGCATACCACTCCCACTGGCCCCTTGGCATGCTCTCAGGCCAATTCATTGGTCGATTGGTTTGCTTTCCATGCTGCATTGTTGCACAAATAACTCAAGTTGCAACTAATTACGACGCATTTCGTACTTTACAACTGCGGCAATAAATTTCAAGCGTGTCCCCTGACACGACGTCGCCCAGGAACCAACTGCCGACGGCCGACTGGCGACTGGGGGCCGCAGCCTAACAGATTTCAGATTCTGCACTCTTTTTGTTACATCGCTTAACACGCCTCGTCATCATATTCGGAAGCAATTCATCTTTCCACGAGGCAGCTCAGCTTCAGCTCCGCAGAGGCCGTGCCACGGGCACGGTATGTGTCATAGCAACCGAGGCACTTGCCACAAATTGGTTTGCATTTCACTGAGGATCGCTTCGAGGCAGTGAGCTGTATCATGGGCTGAGAGGGAGAGAGAGAGAGGGGGCAGTTCGTTAGTTTCGATGCATGTGCAAATGTTCTGCATGTTGCGTCGTTAACATGACGTCCGAGGGCTGCTGAGGGGCGAGGGGAATGCGTCCAGCAGGTAACATGCCGACGCAAAATGACATTCAAGACGGCAGCCTGGCCAAGATGTCGCTGCCAACCTGACAGAGCACATATTCAAATGTGATTGGGGCTAATGCAACATGTTTCCGTGCAAGAGAGATTAAATATACCATAATTAAAACGATGTAATGCCAACAGGTTCCGTAATTGTAATTTGCCGTATTCATATCCATTCATACTAATAATTATTATTATTGTATTATCCGATTTGACACCCATCCTATCTTCAGTTCAATCAAAGTGCAGCGCACCAGTAAAAACAACGTTTTTCGCACCCGACGCAACAAATGCGCTGTCACCTGCTTCCCCACTCATACCAGAAAGGGCCACGCCCTTTATCATATATAAAAACATGGTGTTCAAATTCGCGACAAATTTGATAATGAGTTGTGTGCAGCATATATATATATATATGTATTGTACATATATATTCGCTTTTAATTGTAAGTCAAACATCGCAACAACTGCCGGTCACGCACGCCAGAACCAGACCCAGCGCAGAGACCCCGGCCCAAAGCTGGAGCTGCATACAAATCGGTGCAGCGGCTACTCCCAAGCCCAAACCCACCTATCGCCTAATCAGGCAAACACATGTGCGCTCCATAATTACATTGGAGCTGAATACGTGCCCGCCACCGAAACCCGAAATTAAGAGCACTGCAAGAGTAACAACAGCTGCAACAACAAATACAGATGAAAAGCCCCTGAATATATCCCCCAAAATAAGCTACTCTGGTATAAAGTGAAAACTCCAATGGAAAAGGTGTTGCATAGTTGAATAGTCGCGTGTCCCTGCGGCACAGGGATGACCAAAAAATCACGGAACTTGTTGTTTATAGGGAAAGGTTTCCTCTAAGAATCAGAATTCTATGCTCTTTGGCTTAGTAAGTCAAATCTCTTCCTTAATTAAATTAATTATATTTATATTTTGTTGTATTTTGAAATTGTAGCATTTTCATAATACTGAAAATATCGTAAGCACAATGCAAACAGTTTAAATACAAATTGTACAATAGCAAAAAAATAAATTTTTTAACCAAAATATATTTCGGTTCAGGTTCAAGTTCCGCTTGTGTGAAGTAAACAATTAAATTAAATTAAATTTAAAATATTTTATTTATCATTAATCAATTTCCAATTTCAACAGTCACTTTCTCTTGATTTTATTTCATTTTTAAGAAAATCATTCGATTTAGTTGAGTATGAATTAGCATTTTCTATCTACTAATTTTAATGGTGTTTTCTTCATGCCCAGCCCGAGAATGTCGAAAGCACAGCTCATCTCTGTCGCCCATTGGATTCATCAGCATCACGTGCTACGACAACAACAGCATAGACAACATCAACAACAACAGCAGTTATAACAACGACAACAATTGTAACAACAACCGCACAATCAGTTGGCACCCGTTCGCCTCCGCCTCCGCCCACCGCGGCACCCGGCAACCCCTGTCTCCTGGCGGCACTTCCTATAATTCGGCTGCGTAAAAATCACTCACTGTAGAATTTCGGGTCGCCGAGGCTATTGAAGTTTTATTGGGCACCGCCGGTGCAGCACCCGCCTACCGCCTCCCGTCTGACGTCTGCCGTCGCTGGGTTTCCGTTTGACATTTTGTTAACAATTTCGACCACAATGCGTTTTCATTGCAGCGAGCAGGGGCAGGGAGTGAAATCAAACGACAAATGTCACGAAGCTAATGAATTGAAACGTGCCAAAGATTTGTTCGCATGTGACTGCAACAGCGACTCTGATGATGATGGTGATGATGATGTGGGAGTGGGCAGTGTGGGCGAGAAGTGGGAAAAGTGAAAAGTGTTGATAGAATTGCTGTTGATTAAAGATTTAAAAGCTGTTAGAAGTGGCCAACGAAATGCTCCGTTGGGTTTGGAAACTCCTCTGAAATCAGAATGCGATTCTGTGAGCTGACCACCTCATTGAAATTTAAAAACTCATTAACATGTAAAAAGTCGACTTGGGGCAGAGATGAGAATGGAGATGCCAAAGAGCAGAGAATGGAAGATACCAGGTAGGGAGGGGGGTTTATCTAAGCGTTGAGTCCGCGAAAGTGGCCCGGCTGAATAAATGTTAAACGCAACGAAGAAGTGTTAAAATATTCACTAACTTTGTAACTCTTTTTAACGAGGAATCCGGTAGGCGGGCTGGGCGTGGCAACTAAAATAAACACATTTAAAGCGGAACTTTATGCAGAGCCAAACTCATTTGCATGTTAAATATTTTACCAGCGGCTGTTAAGAGGTAGGGTGTGGAGGGCGAGGTGACAGAGATTCTGTGGGGGTAAGCCCCATCCTTGGAGCAGCCGGCAAAGTGTCTTGGAACTTCACACTTTAAAGCTGAGCGAAAAAAAACGACAAAGCTTTGCGAAAATTTTAATTAAAATTTTCGCTTAAGACAAGCGCGTAGTGCGTAGAAAAGAGGGCGTCAAAGGGAGGCCAATGGGCGTGTTGGGAAATTTCAATTAAATGTGCACATGCCAAAAAAGAGGAGGAACCAACAACCAACAGCCAACAACCGGGTACCAAGTACCAAATACCAGCAACCGAAACCAAAACAACAACAAATTGAGTGCCGGAACGGAACTCGAAAGGATTCGAGGCGGGGGAGTCGAACATCGGCTTGCGGTTAGCGATATAGATAAACACTTCAAATGACTAAAGGATTTGGTTGTTAAGCTGCTTGGGGCGTGGCTCGAAATGGAAATTAAACAGAGCTTTAAAGCACAGCGAAAGTCGACTCTAGTCATGCTGAAGACCTCTCAAGCCAAGGCTGCGCCCGCTTAGAAGTGCCCGGGCAAAAAGGGGGGAAGAGCCTGGGCAGGAGCTGGGGCTGCAGTCAAGCGCTAGTCAACTGTCTGCTTTGCATGCGCGGGACAACTGTCGCCTGCTGTTGTGGGTGGTAAGTGGTTGGAAGCCGGGGTGCGGTGGTGTGGTGGTGCGGCGACCTGGCAGCTGGTAGCTGACAGCCACTTGACAATGCTCAAGTATTCCGGTGGCATGTTTAAGATTAAAGCATTGCGCCTTGCAACAAAAGTTGCACTGACAATGGGCGGCCAGGCATGCGACGCGTACGAGTGGGCCCTGGCTGGGAAGGACCCACAATGAAAGTACTTCAAGCATTTGCGAAAGAATGGCAGCGGAATTGCAACGGCATTTTGGAGTGCAAGCCAGGAAGGCATCTACGCAGCCAGGGCTGCATTGTTGCAACTGATGGGTGCCCATTGGGTATGCGGGCTGGGCGGATGTGAATGCGTGTCCTTGTCCTTGCTCAGCCAGCTGGCAGAGCCGTCGGGTGCCAAGCCAAGCAGAGCTGACATCAGTCACTTTGAAGATTTGCTCTGAGATGAGCATAAAACTGAAAGGTTGCAACAGATCAGCACTTGGATGTACCGTCGTAATATATATTTTATTTCAAGGGTTGCCCCAACTTTCATATTGCAAGTCTCTTAACGATCGATTTGTAATTTAACTTTCCTTATAATAATGTAAATAAGTTAGGTTAGAAAGAAATGTTGGCTTAGACAACTCGAAATAACTAACATACCTTTTTTAACTTTTATCAATTCTTTTCCAGCAGATCCAGATGCCATTATTGTGTCAAACTTCTTGCAAACATTGTTTCTCTAGTTCTTTCGGGATTAAGTCTGACTCGTGTGTACATACCGGAAACTTTATTAATATGTCGACTAGTGTCTTGATGGTGATCGAAAGCAACCTTAATGACTGCATGCATGAAGTCTAGGTAAGTTATATTTGTTTATTTCTTAAAGAGGATATAATCAGAAGGACCTCGAAAAAAACAATTATTTCATCTGTTGCTCTGATTCATGCGCAGATCTCTAGATCGTCTAGTAAATCAGTTTGTCCGCATCCAGTGCTCGACTTCATAATTGCAATCATTTCTTATTTTAAGCGATTTCTGAAATTGATTAATAGATGACACCATGACACAAGGAACACAGCATATTTTATTTTCAACCCCAATTCTAGGCGTCAACATTCCGCTTAGCTAAGTTGGAAAACTTTTCGCTTTTTGCATTAGCAGCTGGTTGCCAGCAACTTGGCCAACTCAGCAGTGTCTGGCCAAATCCTGTCTCCCTCTCTCTCCGACTTTCTCTCTCTCTTTGTTTTGCTCTACATGCAACTTTACTGCAGTTTTGGTCCCTTGGAGCTTGGAGCTGGTTGCAACTGGTGTCTGCAGCATAATTGATTCGCCAGTGGCGCGTGTGTGTGTTGTGTGTGGTTGTGTCTCGTGATGGTGCTCCCTTCCCTGTGTATGTATATGCTGCCACTAAACGTTTTGCTGACAAGCAGTCACTGCATCTGTCCATGTCTCCATCTCCATCTTCAGCTCCAGCTCCGATTGCTGGCCTGCATCGCATGTCGGCAACTTTTGCCTCAATGCCGTCCTGTTAGTCAATCAGTGACTTTTCTTTAGCAACAAATTTTCTAAATGAAAATGCAACATCATTTATCAACATCAAGAGGCAAACGGCAGCACATTGGCCACATCAAGTGGATGCCTGCCTGGATGCCAGTCGAACGCCAGTGAAGTGGCTAAGGCTGTAGCTAAAGTTTAACTGCGGCCTGGCCATCCAGTGCATAATGGAGCAGAAACTGCACTAAAACTTGGACTGGCTCTTGAACACTTTGATGCCACACCTTCGGCCACAGCTCGTACTCATTAGAAGCCAGCAAAGAACTCAGCTGAAAGCCAGGGCCAAGCCAAGGAGGATTTGCATGCACTTCATTAGCCACAGCATTCAACACACCCAAAGGGCGAGAGAGAGTCCCACATAAAGTGTCCAGCGCAGGAGTCGCCACATCAATGCCACAATTGCAAGTTGTCTTGAGATGGTTTGTTTGCCTTTGTCTCGCCGGGGCAAGTCAACAGCCAAGTCAACAGTTAACAGGCAGTGGAAATAAATTACAGATGACTTTGTCATGGGGTTCGCTCACATGTTGGCTCACACTTCGCCAAGACGCCGCCTACTCCATCGCCTCGCACATTTCGGCTAAATAATTGCAATTTTTATCAGAGAGCACAATAAATGCCAGGCGACCAGTCACTTAGCAGTGTCTGCCATCTCATCAGCCATCCTCCCTCTTCGCCCCTCTCACCAAGCAGCAGCTGGTTATTATCCTCATAGACATCGATGATGTTGTCTGCGAAAGTTGTCGTTGTGGTTTAGTGTTGTGTTTGGTGGATCCGAGAATTGCTTTGGTGCTTTGCTGGTTGACTGCTCTCATCTGGCATCGGGCATTTAATTGGATTTCTGCCCAAATTGCGTTTATTATTGCGGTCTTTATGAGGTGTGAAGGGGCCAATGATGTACACATTTTGACCAGTTGAGCTCAGGCCCCGCTGACCAGAGAGTAATTAAGTTTTTGCACGCTGACCAAGCAAGGCGTGTGGTTTCTGCGCCTTGTGGCTTGGTTTTGCGCATAATGCTCTTAATAACAGACTCCTTAAAGGCAATTGCCAACTTTCTTAAAGCACACACACGTACTGTGCCAAGGTATATATATATATATTATTCTTGTCTCTTGCTCCTGTCTCTTAGGTAAGCTGTCAGTACATCCGTCTGACAGCCGAAAAATTTCATGTCAATTGCAGGACATAAATCAGCAGAAGGAGCTAGCTAGCTAGCTAAGAAATGTAAATGTAAACGCTTTGAAAGCCACCCAGGCGTGGCCTCCATCTACCCCACATGTTTATCTACTTGTGGGGTAGAGAGCGTGGTGCCAAGAGGAGTGCGGCTCATCGCCTTGTCGAGCGCAGCAAATGGTGACAATTTGTGAAGATTTCAGAGAAAAAGAGAGCTTCAATGGAAACTGTGTTGGATTGCAAATACTTTCATGTTCGTGCCGCATGCTCACATGTGATGAAGATGACGCACCGTCCTTCCGAGCCCGCCCTCCCTGCTTTCACTCCGCACTTTTATTTGCCTGACCCACTTTGAGTCGACTTGATTACAGTTTTCAATGCAGGCGACTTGAATGGCGTTTTGATAGCCTCTAATGCAGCTATCTGGCATCGCGATGCAGTCCACTTAGTGCCAGTTAAACTCGTACCCCCTCTTCTCGTACCACCCCCCCTACACTTTGTGCCTTTCACAAGAAATACCCTGCAGGCACTTTCACTGCCAGCTTGAATTACATTTCACTTATCTTTGGCAACAAGTTCTCTGCTCTTCTCTAGCATGCAAATCCAACCATGCCGCTTAGTCCTTGAACTGAGAGCAGCTGTGGACTCGACTAGCCCGCCTCCCACCATTCTGTCCCTTTGCCATCAGCCAGCTCGCACTCAGCTGCCATAATGCTGTACTCGAAATATTTTTGCATCTTCTCGAGTCTGTTTCATTTGTGACAAAGTGTCCAGATCCGGATCCGTACAGCTGTCATTCTAGCATATCTCTGAGTTATATATTAAAAACTGCCGCCTCTTGTTTGGCTTGTTTAGGGTAAAAGCACTTTGAATTTATGGCACTGTGATTATTGCTTCACTTGTCTACAGATATCGCAGTCTGGCTGCCACATAAATCCCTGACTCTGACGTTCTGTCGGGTCTCAGTGGGTTGGGGCCATTGGAGTTGTTCAAATTTAAGCCGACAACTTCCGCTCGCCCTTTCTCATTTCGTTTCGTTTTTGCTCTCTCCTACCACGTGGCCGTGCATTCATCCAATTAGACGCTTAATTGTCTGACAAGCAAATTGCTTTGTCAATATTTTCACCAAGTCATCTCTTGTTCTCTCTATCTAGCCCTCGACCTAACCTCGAACCCCTCACCACGCCGAGTGTCTGCCGCACGCACTTACTTCTGACAGTTTCAAGCAGCGGACTTTATTACCCAACCCTCCGGCTGGCTATCGGGGAGCGGGTCTCTTGCTCCTGTCAGGCATGAGGTAACCATCAAACAGGCTTTTAAGTTTGACCACAAGTGTTGCTGTTTTTGTTGTAGCTGTCGTTGTTGCTGCTGATATTATTGATGTTGCCTTGCCCAGAAAGCTTCCTTTCGTTTTCGGGCTGGGTGTCTGGGCTATCTGGGGTGCCTGTGTCGTGTCACTTATAGACTTCACTTTAAGTTGTCAATATTTATAAATGCTTACACGCCAAGAGCTAACCGCTTGAGGACGTGTACTTTTAGGCTAGATCTCTCTCTTTCTCTCTCTCCTTCTCCCTATTACAAACCTGTAGCTTAAGTAGTTTCAATCGTTCGCCTAGCTCAGGCAGTTTTCTTATTTTAGGGGTCAATTAACATACCTGCTACGCCGTTGTAGGATATAAAAAATTGTTCCTGAAATCTATGCGAGACCTTTGTAGTTTTTTAGGGTCCTTGATGCGAGCCAAGAAAAACCATTTAGAATTACAAAAGAAACCATAAACATCAATATTTCACTTCCGTTAAGCCCGGTTCAATAGCCGTAAAAACCGAACATAATTTTTAGGGCTCAACGATGATTTTATGCAAATCGCAATCGAGAGAGCAAAGGGCACACATATGGCCTGCAATTCAGTTCAATAAAAGGCAACAAATGCCTCTTGATAAGTGTAAAATTTACAATTCCAATTTTTACAACAGTTGTGTGGGGTCTTTAAACTGTCCCTTGAACCAATCCAACCCACTCCATCCCAAACAGGACTTAACAATGATGAAAAAATTGCGTAGGCATACAAAATGCCCCGCTAAATACTTCGGTCGCAACAAAAGGCCCGCAACTCCATTGAAAATCTGCTGAAAGGGGGTTGGGGTGACCTAATAGAACGACAGCTGTTATCCAAGAGTATTCAAGCATAATTCTCAATTGTCTGAGCTGTTGCCTTTGACGCCCAGTAATCAAATTAAAAATTGAGTTAAATTTTTTATTTTCGCCCCGCATAGACCGGGCGGATCAGAGGACTTAAGATAGTCGAGTTGATTGCTGGCATTGTCGAAGGGGGTTGCTCTGTTCCTCTAATGGAGTCATTAAGGGTAGCTGCCAGTCAACATTCGGCACCCGAATGTTCTCTATGCATATCTCCATCTCAACATGTGTTAGGTGCGAGTGTGTGTGTATGTGTCTGTGTGTGTGTGTGTGTGTATGCGGTTAATTTTGAGCTACTGAGTCCTGAGGTCCTTCACGTTGTTGCTGCTGTTCTTGACGACTTCGTCGTAGCCGGCAAATGAATAAATTATCAACTATGTGAAGGTACTTACCGAGTAGAATGAGTGCTCATGTAGTTGCTGATGTTGGCTTTTGGGGGGGTGGGCGGTAATTGCAGCGCCTTGTCGTCTAGGCCATTAGAACCTGGCACTAATGGCCCGCGCCTATTGGCTGGGGCTGGCCACCTTAAAGTTGCCCCCCAAAAAGCCACAGCGACATTAGCGCATAAAAAAGGCATTTGTAAGACATGAAAGGCACTCAGTCAATGGCGGGCAGGTGGCTTTTAAAGGAGCCCTTCCTGGGCACGACCCAGGGATGGCCGGGCGGCAAGGCAAGGAAGAAGACAAATCAATGCAGGTGTCACAAATGTCAGACGACAGCTTTGGCCCGCCCGTGAGGATATTAATGTCGCTGACTGAATTGATGATGACGATTGTTGCTTGCTTGTCTGTCGGGCTGGCAGCTAGGGGCACCGAGGATGGAGCCAGGCGGACCTGCGCTTAAGCCGATTTGCCATCTTATCACAGGCCAAGGCAAGGCGCACGGCACACGGCAAAGCGATTCCGATACCAATCTCGGCCCGAAGCGCTTCAGTCAGCTTTCATAATGTGCTTTTCCAGCCTGGCTGCCTGTCAATTGACAAGCATAATAAATCATGTGTTATAGTATTAATCAACGTAAAGCCTTCTTCTTGCTCCCGACTTCTAGATGTTGTATGTTGTATGTAGCTGTTGCCATTGCCATTGTTGTTGTTGCGGTAATCGCATGACATTTATTGCAGTTACCGTTCTGCCTGCCACTCAAAGAACCCTCGGTTTAAACTGACTTAAAGCCAACTGTGACTTTCAGTTAATTCAACTGTGACTTCAAGTGGTCTTTAATTGCGAGTCACTTCCTTTCGCCCTTTGTCCTGCTCCTCCAGCTCTGGCATTGGCTTCAATTGTTTCTCTAATTGCCATTTCTCGCTACGCCTTCTAGGGCTGAGCTGTCTGGCCAGCACATTAAGAACTTGTAAAGTTAAATTAAGTGTTTCGTCTACTATGCAAAAAGAATAAAAATATAAGAAAGTGAATCGTGTATGGCTAAAAAGTTTTCCAAACTTAGACCTAGAGGAGTTTCGTACTAGGCCAGGCGCTTGCCTAGGAACTAGATAGAAATTTCTTACGTTCTTGCTTATAACTTCATATATTTCTCCTGTTAGCACAACTTTCCAGTCAACCCACGTTAATTGTTGGCCCGCCCTCCATCTACGCGTGGCCAACTACAATTAAATATTTCTTATTATATAATTTGCAGACTGTAAATGCAATGCAGTCAAAGATGCAATGTCATCAACATACTTATCGACAGAACAATTAATTGACATATTATTCAAACGGTCTGTCGCCTCAGCTCGCTGTGGGCGTGGCGACCAGAGGATATTTCGCTTACTCGGGTGTCCTGTAGGATACCCATTGTCGAGCGGGTTTTAGTACTGCTGACAATTGATATATTTTCAATTATTTAAATGACAGGCAACAAATCTTAAGTGCTTAGACAATTTGCCCAAATGCGACGGCACCACAAAAAAGGGCGAAGCTGAAACTATCTCAGCCTTAATGTAATTGCTGCCCCTCGCTCCGGCCCTGGCGGCAGGACATGCAAAAGGACCACAAGCCAAATGGAACGCTACCCGGGGTAGTCTTGTGGGCGGTCAGCTGGTGGCATTTAAATAAACTAACGTTGACTTTTCCAACTACACACCGAGATGAAATGGTATGCGTATGTAGATTTTTCTAAAGAAAAACACATTTCTTTGCATTTTATTTGGCTAGAGGCAAATTTGATGATTTGATTTTTAGGCGAGAGCTGCTACTGCTACCCTCGTGAAACTTAGTTCTCCAGCTGATATCAGCAAAAGTCGCAAATCAAATAAAGTAAATTGAATAAAGACAAACGACACGCCCCGTCCAAATGCATCCTTGCCAAAGGGGCGAAACTTCTATAAGAGTGGGCGTGGCATAGGAGGCATGGAATTAGTTGCTAGTTCTGTGCCTTGCCGTGCCTCTTGTCGCGTTCTTTGTGGCTCGAGTTGTAAATGCGAGGACAGAAATCGAAAACAAAATGTACGCATAAAAGAATTATCTGTCCTTAAGTCGGATTATCTCTGGCCATAGAACTCAATTGGCAATTGAATGGAAAGATGCAAGAGATTCGAATTGTCGAATTGCGGCCGAACGTAAAATTTATTTGCCGGGGCTTCCTCGTCTTCCCCCAATTGACAGCCACTTGAAAAGTTCAAATTCTGTCCATGTGTGTGAGTCACAATCTTTTATTAGATTGGTTTGTTTTTGTTTTTATTATTAAATTTTACTTGATTTGCCTGGCTTCAAGTACGAATTTATGGGACAGAAGCATATGTTTTAAGAATTGGGGGATTATGATGCAAGATATTTTTTGCTCGTGAAACTTCACAAAGCTTTAATCTTTATTCACATAACAGAGTCGCGCAATAATCAATAATCTTTAAGTTTTCAACTTATTATCCGCAGAGAGCGCCTTCCTGATGGACGGACTTGCTGCCTTTGTTGGTGCCTTTGTCAAGTTCACGCAAGACGAGTGTCAGAAGCTCTACTTCGCGCTTGATAAAATCAACGGACTTCTCTACATCGCGCCGATGATAAGGGGCGTCGATATCTAGATGAAGATTCCGTGAATCTGGGGGCAGTGGGCACAAACATATAGAGAAACATACCGCGGCGCTTGCACAACATGCGATAAATTATTTGAATGCCATCCAGTGCACGATCCTTGTCTAAATCGTTGTTGCTAATAGTGTCCTTGCAAAGGCTTACGGTTTTCTCCCACTTGAGCCCCAGGGCGCGCGCTTGATTGTACGATCGTTCCAGCTTGGCCAGATCGTTCTTTAGACCCAGCACAGTCAGAGCTGCCTCACTGGTGATCTTGACCATGCGCTGGCGCATTTCCTCGATCTCCAGCAGTTTTTTGTTTTCAAGATCATTTATTTCAACCTGGGCAAGCACTGTTCACACGAGTTTATCCTGACTATAATTATGTGTTTAGGCGTCTGTTACTCACTTAATGCATCACAACGATCTATGCAGTCCCTGGGCGAAACAAAAATGTCCGATTTCGCCACCACATCATCTAAGACTCGCTCGTACGGCTGAAACTGGCGAACAGTTTCTTTGAGAGCATGTCGAAAGTTATTCAGTTCGCTGATCGACTTCGAGAACTCATCAATGCACTTGCTGAGCTCGTCATGCAGTGCCTCCTCCTGGCGGATGATCTTCTCGGCAGTACGCTTCTTGTCCGCGCAGTCCTTAATAAATCCATTCACCTCAATGAAACGCTTTCGCAAGCGCTCCTGCATCCTGTACATTTGTGCTATGCGCTGGTGGTTCAGCTCAGTCTGGCGCTGGGCATCCTCCAGCAGCTGACGCTGCAGCACCAGCATAGCATCATGCTCGCGAGCGTTGGCTATGTAGAGCATCTCAATGGAGTCGCCCGCCGAGTCCCAGTTGGGTGGTTTCCTGGCATGGGGGAATCAGCTTATTGTCGTCTGTCAGCCGGTTTGACTTTACTTACACGAAGTATCGCTCCTGTTGGCGAGAGAGCAGATACTCGCCCACCGCCTCCTCGGGATTTAAATCCAGATTGCCGATGACATCGGTCTTTAGAGTGGGCTTATAGCGCGGCATGTTTCCGGATTTTCTCGCTCTCTAGTTAAAAATATAATCTGAACTTTTGTTCTAAAAGTTTTTTTGTCGACTAAACGTGAAGTGTGAACAATATGAGCTGTTAGGGATTGACATCCAATCCAAGGCTCACTACCAAAAAACAAAACATAGGAATAGGCAATAGCAGCCATAATAATGATCAACATATCCTTTGACCTTTGAATTATTGCGATGGGGCGTGCTTGGGCGGGGGTGTTGGTGTATATACTAAGCTATAGCTCTTAGAACTTAAGAGATATGCTTAAATAAAAAGATTTCAATATCGATTCTCATCGATTGCTTGAAGCGGCACAAGTTATTGACTATCGAAAAGCAACTCATTCTGAGCCATTTCAAGTCTAGCTCTTATAGGTTCTGCATTCAACGCTTTGGAGAACTGATTTTAGTGGTTCTGTTGGTTACCCAGTTACAGGCCAGCCATTGATAAATGTAACAAACATTGGTTGTTAGGGGCTTACCCTTCGTTTCCCAGGCAACAATTGGTATTTGTGTCCTGAGTCTTACTTCAAAACAGACTATCAATTTAGTTTAAAGCATTTTAAATATGCATTCATTCATTCATGTTCAATACATTACAACACTTACATAGTTTCAAGAGATTTTTCTCTTTTGCGTTTTAATTGTGCTTTTATTTGCGTTAATAATTACTTTAGTTAAACTTTTCGAAATGCCACGAACTAAGCCGACGAAGACCATCGATGTACTGGGCAATCTGGATTTGCGGCCCGAGGAGGCAGTGGGCGACTACTTATTGTCGAAGTTACAGGAAAAGTACTTTATGTAAGTGGATCATAAAGTGGTGGAAGAATGTAGCTCTTCTTAGCTAGAACATCTTCCTAGCAAGCCACCGAATCCGGACGCCGCTGGCGACTCCATCGAGCTCCTCTACATACAAAATACTCGAGAGCATGATAAAATGCTTAAGTTGCAGAAGGAGATGCTGGCCGATTCTAAGCGCCAGTCGAGTATAAATGAGGCGCGAGTGAAAAAGATGTACAAGACGCAAGAGGTACTGAGACAGCGCTTTATTGAAGTGAACAGCTTTATCAAGGACTGCGCGGACAAGAAACGAATCGCAGAGCAGGCCATCAACTGTGAGAGTGAGCTACACAAGGAACTCAGTGAGGACATCAAAAAGTTCAGAACCTCCATTAGCGAGCTAATGACCTTTCGGGAGGCGCTCAAAGGCACAGTCGGGGAGCTGCAGCCCTATGAAAAGGTACTCGAAGATGTTGTGAACATCTCGGATATCTTTGTCTCGCCGAAAGATTGTATGGATCGCTGCGATGCACTCAGTAAGCATAGCGGAGTCAGTCAAGATCTTGTCCCTATTTATACCTTGTCACATAGTGCTAGCCCAAATTGAGATCAGCGAACTGGAAAACAAGAAGCTACAGGAAATCGAGGCGATGCGTCAGCACATGGTTAAGATCACTAACGAGGCAGCCCTCGCCGTACTGGGCCTTAAGAATGATCTGTCCAAGCTGGAACGATCCTATAATGAATCACGTGCTCTCTGCTTTAGGTGGGAAAAGATTCTGGCACATACTAAGGATGTTATAGCCGCCAATTATTTGGAAAAGCAGCGAAGTATGGATGCCATTGACACTTTATACCACATTCTTTGTCGAAGACGCAGTAAGTTTGCTATTGGAACGAAACTTCTTAAGCACTCAATGAATTTTATGGTCACAGATCTTGCTCCTGATATGTGGCGCAGAAATGTTGAGGGCCAATTGGATTTTATCAAGATTGAGCTGGAAATTTTGCAAGGGCTGTTACGAGAGTTCGAAGCCGAAAATGAATCAGACACTGAACAGAACGTTGAGGCTTACTGCTAACGCGGCAATCAAATTTTAAGTATGCGGTCAAATAAATGATATTTACTCATATAAAATATTTGAAATGTTAAGGCTCTATCTCCCTGATATCGCCATGTTTATACAGTCGGACGGTCGGACCCAATCAGATCAGATATGTTGCAAACTAGCTGCTCATCAGGTTCCTATTTTCAATGGGATCACTGTAACAAAAACCTTTTTGACGTATTGCCCTTCTTGAATATGCATATTTATATTTTTCATGCTCTTCGTATCTATTTCTCCTCTTCAACTTTGAACTTTCGGCTTTTTGTAACTCTTAAACGTTATTAATATCGCTTGTTGATGCCACTTTCTAATTGCTTTTACCTCATAAATCTTGCCCCACTCGGACGCTGGCTTGCTGTCCCATTCTTTGCTCTTCGTTTGAGTCCGAGGCCGGGTCCGACTGAAACTCTGACTCCGCCTCTGACTTTTGTCGCGCTCTCCGCATCTGTAGTCGCCATAAGTCACAAAATTGTCGGACACTCAAGACAAATGTGACGCTGCATTGGCCGTTAGCTCATTTAATTAGAAAACTGGAGACAAGGGCAGATGGCCATGGTGATGGCGATGGCGATGGCGATGGCTGGAGTACTAGTATCTAACCGGGAGTGCAGTTAACGGCCTGTCGCATCAATTGCACATTACAAACTGCACAAACTTCGCTTGACGGCTTTTTAATTACGTCAGTCAAGGAATGTGCTCAGACTGCGCCCCTCTCCAGCTTTATCCGGGCCATACCTTTCTAACAATTAGCGGAACGGTTGGCAATAGCTTTAAAAAAGAAGAAAAGTATTGTACTGTCAATTGCACGACTTGACACTCGGCGGGCGCATATTGAAAAACTTTTTTAATTACCCTCACAAAAAAGGTCGTTTTCAATTATTCATTGAAAAGCTTTCGATCCGCCGTTTAACCTGTCGACCAATTGACATTGTGGCCTAAGCTCAATCCACAAAATAGAAGATAACAAAGAAACTTGCTTATCTTCAGCATGCCTAATATTAAATACCCTATTTCCGACCGATTCTTTCTCTATTGGCCATATGCTATTAGAGTCTGGTTTGATGCGGCTGTTCAGACATTTGAGAAGCATAGTCAGCGGCACTGTCCTTGACTTTGGTTACGATAACCTAAAAATCGGTCATTGGGTTAATCATTCTTCAGGTTCCTGCATATGTACTGCCTGGATAAAAAGACGTACCTATGCAAAGTTTCATTAATATAGTTTTAAAAGTAAGAGAATAGTTTGAATAAAAACAGATATACGGATAGATATATCTGACCTAGAATATACACATGTACTTTATGGTGTCCAATATATCTCATATGCGTTACACATTTCAAAAGAAAATTATAATACTGCCGAGAAGAGTACAATTTAAGCTTAAAATGCTCAACAGAAGTTATCGGCTTAACACTTTTGCTGGACTGTACAAGTTGAATGCCCTCTGACCTAAAACAATTGACAGCTTTTGTTGCATTGTTTTGCCATTGTGCATGATATTTTCTAATTTTAATGATGGTCAATTTGATTGTAGTTTAAATATGCGCAAAATGCCAAATAAAGCGCTTAAAGACGACACCTAAATTTAGGAAAAAGTTTTAAATATCTGAGTCAAATAATTTTCATCCAACCGAGCTGAAATTGAAAAATTGGAGTGCTGCAGCGTGCTGACAAATTCAATGCCAAGAATAAATTTTAAATTTCAACTCTTTCGACGGTGGCAGGGGCCTGGGGGCGGAGAACTTTGACATTTTTATGCCATGTCGTTGTTTTGTTCGTGTTTTGATTCCCATTTCTTGAGACATTTCCGCCCGTAGAAGCTTGAAAGGTGTTAGCAGGCAGCCTATGGCAGCTATGGCTGTTGATATATAGACGGGTCTGGAGTATAAGAAAACATTTTAATTAATGCTGACAGCTGAAAACGTCGCGGTTGCTTTTGTTGTGTAAATTTCTCGGTTTTGAATGCCCTCTCATCGAGCCATTGGGCTCGATAATTATTATTGGATTTCCTTTTGCATTTACTACTGGTTTTTCATTTCGCCTCTTCGGCTTGTGTTTTCTTCGTTTCTTTTACTTTTCTATTGAGCAACGCGTCAACAAATTAATCCGCTTAGCCCCGCATTTTCACCTTGCTGAGTGAGTGCTCCCGCTGGAGCTGCGAGACTAGACAACTGCCAGACCCTGGCCATGATTCAGACACAGACCCCAGACGTATAACCAGACAGTTAAGCTTTAATCCTTAATAGTTGGCTCTGGCTCAGGCAAGGAGGGCGTAGATTAGTTCGGTATTTGCCTGAAGTTTACTACGGATTCCTTTTAGTGTTGTCGGCTGTCAAGGTGAATAGAGCCACTGGGGAATGTCTTAACTCAGTTGATTAATGGTTTCGATTATTAAAACTTATCACATAAATAGGGTGTGATAAGCAGCGTTACTAGCTTTTACTTAACAATGTCATAAATATGTTAATTTATTTTGACTTGATAGTCTCCCAACCCATTTTTCAATTTAAGCAGTATAAAACTATAATCTGTAATAAAATCTACAATAAAATGAAAGATACTTGATATATGTATATGCTAACCAGACGCTACATGTCAAATTTTGTGACTCCAGCCCATAAAACCTAAGAGATTTTTTCAAACAGGTTTTCTATATCGATATTTATCGATACGGGAAGGTTATCGATTATCGGAAACAAACTTGTACTGCACGGGCACTAGAAGGATCTACGTAAAATTTCAAGTCTCTAGCTCTTACAGGCTCTGAGATCCTTGCGTTCATACATACGGACGGAAAGACAGACGGACATGGCTCGGATATGCTTCTTGTGCCTGTATGTATGTAACATTTACACAAATATATTATAAAATTTATAATCGGTTTTTAAAATAAATTAAATGAAATCACCTTCGTCGCTTCTAAACTCAACCTAACCGAATTTATATACATCTCAAACGAAATGGCGAATTTTGTGAGATATGATCATTATATCTCAACCTTTAGAAGCTAAGCAGTACTGAGGCTAAGAGCTTAGCATACCATATTCCAATTTATTGCTTTTTTTAAAGAATTATGAGAATAGTAATGAAAAAACACTTTTAAAGTACTGTGATCTAGTTCATTTTCTAAATAGTTACCAAAACTACCCGACTTTTCTATATTATGGAAAACAATAGAACGTGTGTTCAAAAGAAATAAACATTTCAGCACATTTGATCTATTCAAATATAAGTATAATAATTTAAGTATATGATAATTTTAATGTAGTTGTATAACACATACATAAATTATAATAATAATGTCGATAATATTTTATCATCGGTTCAAATAAATTAAAGATTTAAAAGATAAAACTATCTGGACATGCCTGAAGTATGTCTGATTCGAAAAGCTATCTAGTAAATGGCAACGTCATGTCGTTTGCTTGCTAGAAACAACAACTATTGCCTGTCGGGCAATGCACTCCCTGGGTGCAACGACAGCAACAACAATTTTCACTGTAATAACAATATATAACACACAAATTTGAATAACAAATTAACTCGCACACACACACACACACGCACCACATTGTATGACATCTCAGGCAGTGTGTGGCGTGAGCCTTGAAATTGCCATTCAGCCAGTCAGCCAGTCAGTCGGGCAGTCCGGGCTTCGACTTGCTGGCACAACATAATTGAATGGCTGCAGGACACACACGACAAAGCAGCACAGGAGCGCAACAGCAATACGGAGCAGCAGCCGTAGAGCAATAGCCACAAAATATTTGCTTATGTCGCTGCCTGGCAAAATGCAGACACAGAAGCAGCCACAGGCCGACCACGAACCACCCAAAGATCCCTCTACCCGATTACCGTCCAACGTCCATCAAGCATCGACCGACCCATCGACCGACCCGTCGACCAATGCGACTTACAGCAACGTCAACGTCAACGTTGCATAAATCAACACAACGACAGCGACTACTGCCACGGCAACTGCAACTGCAATGGCAACGGCAACATTGCTGCCAATTTCGTTGCAGTGAGTTTCTGGCCCAAAGTTGATTGAATATTTCAAACTATGCATCTTTAATAATGTGCAACTACAACAACAACGACGCCTGCGGATATTTGTGGGAGCAAATGCAAATGTACAACAACAGCAGCAGCAACTGCGGCAGCAGCCCTCATTTGAGGTAACTAAGACTTTTGACTAACTATCCGATGACCTTAAGAGACCCGTTCCGGCTGAGGGCCTCTGGCTACTTGCATGCGAGACGCCTTCTAATCAACTACCCGACTTCCAGATTTGTTGCCAAGTTGAAGCCAAGGCTAAAGCACTGAACAGCATCTAATTGAATCTGACCGCATCCAGATGAAGTTGTCGTCTTTTGCGACATTTTTGTTTGGGGTTTGGCTTAGCAGGCGGTGGGCAATCGGGCACATCTCTAGAACTTTGTGTTTGTTTAGTTGACCGCAGTCAAAAATAGCTTTGAAAAAGTTTCGTCTACGAAACTCTTGACTTGGTTGACGCTGCCTTGATGATGCGTCCCGTCCAAAAGATTCCTCGGCATCTTTGTCAAAGTCAAAAGTTTGCCATAGTTCAAGTTAATGTTGTGTGACTTTTGTACTTTTGGCCACTGCTGTCAGGCAATGAACCATGTTTGATGCCATCAATGATGCCCTGACATAGTATTGGCAAAAAGTTTTAATAACTTGGCCAATTGCCTGCACGAATTCTGTGTTGGCTAATGCAAACTTTCGAATAGCGCTTGATGGCAGAATGTAAGGAATACCCTGTACCCATAGTTAAACGATGTATATTAATCCTGCGTATTTCATTTTTATAACTGAGCTCCTTTTGTAGTAAATTGTGCAACGGAGTACGATTCAACACTTTTTATGACCACGGACAACATCCGCTTAATTAAAATTCTGTATTAAAATTAACTACTGCGGCGGCTAATGCTAAATAATTCCGACCGTTGGACGCGTCGTATACGCAACGTGGCAAATGTCTGGCCAAAAGTTGCACTGCCGCAACCTAAACCAAACTCGGAGAGCCAGGCAAATCAGCTTAATACGGCTCAGCTCTGCCAACCTGGCTAGCAGTCCGTCTCGCGCTCCTCTCGGGGCCATTTTCTGAGCAAGTGAAAAAAGAAAACCTAGCCCTGTTCACAATGCGAAAATTTAATTTAGCTTTTGCTTTTTTCGCTGTTAACCCCATGTATAGGTGGCTGCAGCAACAGCACCAGCAGCGACTACAACAACAATAGCTCATTCGCAACATGAGACGCATTACACATACGCAGTGTTGTCCGTCCGAGTCTCTATTCCGCTCGCCGTTGCTGTATGTACAGGTGCGTGAGAGTGTATGTGCTAAACCACAGGAGATTAATTTCGTGTCTGTGTATTCTTTTCACAACAGAATAGCAGACAACAATAGGGCAAACGGCACAACACGCCCTAATCTCCAAGCGGGCGGGGTCAAGGCGACACATTAAAGTCAATACTTGTCCACAAATGCCAACCCTCTCATTTTGGAATTATTAAATAACTTCTGTTAAATTTCAATTTTGTCTAGCAGCTAGCAGGAGGTCAATTTAACTGTCAACCGTCAAGTGCAATTCAAATTTCTTAGAAGAGATTCCTGAAGATAATTCCCCCTGCCTATGCCCTCGAGGAGGACTCGAGGATAAGCTAGATGTCACACTTGGGCACAGCAGGTGTCCATTAAGTAGCAATTAGTCGCACGTCTGCTTAGTGGCTGCTTTGATTACAACTGGCAAGTGGGCGTGCTCGGTAGGCTCAATCAAATTTACACGCTTTCCAATATAATAAACACGCATGTGGCCCCTCCACCCTTGAGGGTGGGACCTCCTGCTGTGCCTAATGCTGATGTTGATGACATGCTGCTGACACTTTAGTGCGCCGCAACCTCAGGTTCCCTCCTGACTTTGATATAGGCAAGGTCATGGAGTGGGCCAAAAGGTGTGTCCAGTGCGCTGGTAGCTGTGCATAATTGGCAAATAGTTCAGCAGAGTCCCGGCCAGACTGCCTGCTGGTGCGCTGCTGTTAAGTGGCTTATTGCCCAGCATCCAACGTAAGGCTAATAGATCCTGTGGCTTGTGGCCACATAATTAGACGCATGCACATTAGGTACTTCCTTCATGTGAGGTTGTTACGGGGACTGATTTCTTTCTGAAATGTCATTGCTTAAAGCAATAAAGGGCCTAGTCGAAAGGGCCCGACTAAAAAATGATTGCAATATTTTGCACCTGCATTGGTCAAACATATATGCTAAAGTCTACTATCCGTTATATATAACTGCAGCCCATACTTAATCTTAAAGGTTTGTCTTCATTCCATTACAGCCTGTACCTTAAACTTCACTCAACCACCTTTCAGCTAATTGCTGTCGAGCACATTAAACATGATTCTGGCTAAAGTTTGGCTTCACTTTCAACCAACTATAGGCAAGTCGAGGTCCCTTTTTCCCTTCGTTGCTTTTGGCAAATTTATCCAAAAAAGTTTGTGCAGCTGGCTCATAAATTTCAGATGTTCGGCATTACCATAAGTTCCCACTTTCCAAGTGCAGCATAGCTTAAAGCCCCACACAAAGAGCAAATCCAAAAACTCATTACGGTAATTAAGAATTATTCAAAGTGTGGTGGGGCGGACAGGGATGGGGGGGGGGGGGGGGGGGGGGGGGGGCGTTGTTAGACTAATGCGGCTATAGACAAAAGTGTTGTAGAACAAGCAACGGCGCCTGTGGTTGGACAGGACATTCAAAACAACCAATATTAAAATTGATTTTTGGCCAAAATCTACCAAAAGTTGTCTAATGCGCATCATTCTCATTAGGGTCAATTGGCTGGACCAGCAAAGAGCTGTGGCAGCGGTTATGAAGGATTTCGAGAGGGTCCAGAGAGTTCTTATGTTGTATATTGAGTCTGTTAAATACGTAGTATATCATGTATATGTATACGTAGTATATCAAAGGGCAGGGGAAAGCCACTTAATGAATTGTTGTTGAGGGTAATGACAATTGGATTATAATTATGAGTTAACATCGATAAAAATTGCATTTAAATTCGTTCGCTCACTTTTACCAGGTCAATAAAATTGTTCCATTATTGTTCATTATTGTTGTTGTTGTTGTGCCTTAATTTATTTTGAAAACTAAAGTGACATTTACAGGCAATTATTGAACAGTTTAATTGCATGACAGGCCATTGAACTGTGCACACCATGCACAAGAGCCAATCGTCCACATACACACGCATTATATATATACATATTAGTTGAGAAACCCTCGCTACAAGCCGCAGAGTAGCACTTCAGGCTGCGCTTCTGCCATACTCGCATAGCTGCCAGCTATGGCCGAGTCTACGGGCGCGCTCAGCTTTTGTCTGCCTTCGGTCCTCAATGGCCGCCATTATGTTGTTAATATCTGCATGAAACGGCAGAGCGGCCACAGCCACGCCCATAGAGGCGGCCATCGCTTTGTAGAGGTGGCTTTTGTTCGCAGTGCCGTTGCGGCAACCGCATTGAAATTAACTTTAGTGCCATTTAAAGTTATGCGCTTCATAAATTGCAAAAACAGTTTCAATTAAAATGCGGCCATCATAAAAAGGAAATGCTGTCGACTCGCACAGCTCCTGCAAATGCTTTGTTGCTGTTGTTCTCGTTGTTGTTGCCGCGTTGTTGCTGCAGATAGAAACAAAAGGCAACATCATCAGCAGCCGCCCAACGCCCTGGCCAATAATGCAACCAGGCAGAGGCGTCGATTCTTCATACTGCCAGGGGCTCAATTCAGGCTCACCTTCTGTCTGCTGCCGCTGTTGTCATCTTATTTCGCCTACCTTTACACACATATACACACATCTATTTGTAATTGGCTTAGCTCTGTACAGTACCCCCTTCTGGATTGTTGCATCTGTTGCCTGCCCTGCGCACACAGCAGGCTCGCTTGTATGCCTTTCGGTCGTCAACATAATTTGAATGCAACGCATTTAATTGCAAACTCGCGTTAATTATTATTGAACAATTTTAAAAATGCACAACTTTAACTTTTTACGGCATCTGTAATCTAGCTAGCGCCTTCCAAAAACAGCCGCAACCTTTACCTTTTGCATTGTTTACTTATCGGCGCCTTCCAAGTTAACCAAAGCGCCCGCGGCGACCCGTGCATTTTTTGATGTTCGTATTTCGAGACTATTTCCTGGTATCGGTCACGAAATGGTGTGCTTTCCATATCCTTGCGATATCTTGTTCTTTCTGTTGTTGTTTCATGGCATCGCCCCCGGCGCTTGAGTCGATAAAATATGTGCAAGTTCAGTGGGTAAATTCGGTTAACTTGTTCTAGTTAAGGGTCGCGCAAATTTATTGAATTTCTCAATGTGGCAGGCACATAGCATGGGGCAAAACTTTTGCTGAGGATGTGAGCACTGGCGGTGAGAGGGTTGCCAATATCTTAAAAACTTTACTTAACTTACCAAAGAGCTTAACTTTAAATTAAATTTAAATTGTGCAAGTGCGTGATGCAGCCTTTTATGGTAGTCGATTTACTATGCGCATATTTGGTCAATGACTATTTAACTTGTACAGCTTGTTAATTAAATCAGAAACATTTCAATAGTTTTAATTAAATCAATATTTAACTGTCAGTATTCAAAAATTTTTACCACCAAAAAAATCAACCGTGCCCCCAGGATACACCCGGGCAGCTGACGAACTTCAATCACGGGAAGCATTCACATTACAAATCGTTTGATCCTTACGTTCCGGGATGTCCATTTGGTTTATATTATTTCATATATTTGGTTTTATATATTTCATTTTGAAATCTTAGTTCTGTCTGGTAAAATGAAATTTGAAGTAATCAGCATTAAATTTAAAATTTAATTTAAAATTTACTAACTAGACTAGTAAAATAATCGTTTGACCTTTGAGATATCTTGACCTTATCACCTTATTCAGGTACTCGCAAATATCATGAAAATAAACTTAGAAAACAGGAATTTCTTCATTTTTAAATATTTGTAAATGTATTTATTTATATGACAGCTTTATGAGATAATGGTTGGATCTGAGAGACTAACTGACGAACTTTTCCTACCGACACTCACCGAGTGTGTGTCTCAATATCTATGTATGCATAAAAGAAAGCCAGATTGCTTGTAACGGCAGCTCCTTGGTGGGTTCAGTACATCCTCTTGAGGACACTCCCTTTTAAATTCTTATCTAAAGGATTGTCAATCAATATTAGCAAGGTTAAACTTTATTAGAGTATACTATAGGGTATTCGTTTGTCGACCTTTGCCTATTTTTTATTCATTTCTTGTGCGCTTCGAAAAAATTGAAAAAAATTAAATTTACAGTTAATCAGACATGGCCACAAATGCGTTATAAGCAAACAGCTAAAGGAATAAAAAATCTGGCCAACGAGGTGGACAGTGAGTCCTGGATGATGGGTTGTCTGTGAAGAGATGGGCGGTTATCGATAGGGAGCAATGCGCCGGCTTCTGTATCCGTTGGTGCGCTCCCGCCTCAGCCCCCATCCGGCTGCACACACACAAGCACATTGAAAGTCATAATTGTTGAATTTGCCATGGAGGCTGCCTATAAAATAAATCAAGGATAATGCTGCGCGGAATTAAAAATTAAACGAAGTGCGCCATTTACTTTTGCACACGGCATCGATCCTGGAGCTGGAGCCTCTACTGGGTGAGGCTGCGGGCATTCTCATATTGCATACATCGTGCGTGTGTGTGTGTGTGTGTGCATTGCCGATTTTTATAGACGCTTTTTATTGCGCATTTCCATTGATGTTGAAATTTTCGCCAATTTTTTTATTTTTGCCCGCCCGCTTCGCGTGTTTTTCGCTGAACATTTTTTCCATTCCGCACCGATTTTATTTGAATGAAAATTGGCGAATTGTATGATAGACGTTGGTGTGGGCGTGCCAATATAGGCGTGGCGCAGCGTATGCGTAATATTTTACTGACTGATAGGGCCCCGTGGGGAAGGTGCTTGGAATATGCTGGCGTCCTGTCATTGTGTGCATTGAATTGAATGGCGAGAACCGAAGGGCGCGTAGCGTGGGGAGCCGGGGGACAAACATTTGCTTGGATGCGCATCTGTTCAAGTGGCTGATTATATTTAAACTGGTGGATTGGAGAGCTTATACAGCGCAGAAGAATGCACTGGAATAGACGGGCAACGAAAGCAAAAATATTCGCAAGCAGTCCAAATCGATTCTCTATATCAAATCGAACAAGTTCTCGCAAAACGCTGACACAGCTCAAGTACAATCCAACTCGGACGCTGTTCTGCCCTCCATATGCCACTTAAAAGTTGCGAATGGGCATTTGCAAAGCGTTGCCCGCATCTCAATTTATAACACAGCAAATTTGTGGCAAAGATAAATTTGTCAAAGCGAGCAAACAAATAACTTAAAGGACACACGAACCATGCGTTCCCAGTGCTCCCCACGGTATCCACCCATACACGGTGCCCGTGCCCTGCTCGGCTGTGTCATTTATGCCAAATGACCCTCATTATTTTGTCTTATTACCAAAATAAATTGAGTTGGGCTTAAAAATTGTGTAACTCATAGCGCAGGGGTGTAGTGCAGGCCGTTGGGCGTCATGTGTAGAGGCAAATGGCAAATGGCCAATGTGTATGCTTTGAAGAGGCCTGGAAAACTTTAGCCGAGTTTTGTGGGCCAAAATTAAATATTAAACTTGTTGTAAAATTGCACTGAAATTGAAATCAAATTGAATTTACCTGGTTGGGAGCGCCCCGTAGAGCCGCACTGTAAATCCATCAGGCCAGCTGTCAAAACGGCGCACCCGCAGCAATGCCACACCCCACCTTTCACTCCCACTCCCCCGGGCACAAGGCACGAGGCACGCACTTTAATTGCTGTTGCCATTGCCTTTGTAAAGTGGCAGAAATGCTAAATCAAATATTGACAAAAGTAAGTAATATTTTTGCCTCCTTGAGCTACTTGCGCTGTCTCTTTTCCTCCTGCTGCCGCTGCTGGTGCTAGCAAGTAAATTCGATTAGGCTCCTCGCCTCGAGACATTTAAAAAGGCCTTGTGCTAAATTGAATTAAAAATGCATAATGAAAAGGCCGTAGATTTGATTAATAGCGCCTACAAGCGCACAGCAGAAAGAGAATGAAAAGTGTCATGAAAAAGGTCCTCGGAATAAATGGCTCGGCAGGCAAGTCGTCCTGGACAAGACAACCAATCTTAAAATGGTTCTCAACTCTGGTCCACTGACAAACGGCAGCACCCTCGAGCCCAAACAGCAGCCGTATCAGTTGGCTAATGAAGCCATTCCACGACGAGTCTAAACTTCCAGAAACTTGAGCTTCACGCACGTCCTTACGTGGTTAGCGGAGCAAGGGGGGTGTTGGGCGGCAAGTAGCGAAGGCGTCTCGTAAAAGTCAACAGCCATATGGTAAGGTAACAAAATATAACAAGCACTCCTCGTAACGGGTTCTCTGAATTGTCAGCGCCAGCTACCCCTAGCGACACATTACCTTTACTATTACCCGTTCCTGTCGTTGGCCCTGGATAGCAGGAGGCGTGCTCCTCAGCCGTAAAAATAAAAAGTATATACCATATATATATTTCAATTAGTTGCGTTTATTTTTTCTGTGTTCGACTCGAATGCGACCATAAAATGTCTCTGGAGTGGGTTCTAGTTCATTTATTCGAGTCCCTCGTAAATTATGCCGAGGCAATCGTAAATAATTTAGACTTGTAATAGGTTTTTTCACGACAAGCAGATGTTCCCGCTTATTTGGAATGCTCATAAAAAACGAATGTCGCAAGAGCATGTATGAAAACGTGGAAAGGAAATGATAGGTGCTCAGCACATGGCATAAAGATAGCCAGTAGATAACAAACTATTCAAATCACATTTCATATCGAATTTGCCAGCACATTAAGCGCATTATAAGCCTATATATTTTACGGAGCCCAACCTGCCTTCCTCTGACATACCGCCTAAGTCCGTCAAAGCAGTGCAAATAAAATCAAATCGAATTATTATTCGTGAATCTGGCGGACAGACTAATGTCGTATCCATACATATATATACTATATATAGCCTGGCAATTGGAAACGGGCGTTGGGCAACTGGCAAGTGGTGCAGGTTGGAAATTCATTTTGTGTGCATTGAAAATTCGCAGCAAATAAATTCAATTTGTGCGCTTAGATAAAAAATCCTTAGCCCAAACCCAATCAATCGAGCGACTGGCAACATTTTGATATGCCCAAAACAAATTGAATTTGCCGCAACAGAAAAGCGTCATAGTTATGTATCACATCCCAGCTCCCTCTTGCTCCTTGCCCCGCCCTCCCTTCACGTTCCCTTCAGGTTGGCAACCGCCCAGAAACCATGGCGGTTCCATGTCTGGACTGCGTCTAGGCCATATAGTTCCGATTGGCAGGCATTGGCTAAGCCAATTTTATGCAGAATTGCCTGAGAAATTGAAAATCAAAATGTTTGTTGGTTTTCTCAGCTTTTTATTTTTATTAGTTTGCCCTGTTTTGTTTTCGGGTCTTACGCCATCTATACTAATATCATTATTTTCGTGATGTTCACTGCGGTTCGGTGATGAAAGTAAATAGAAAACACGGCAATATATACATAATAACAAATATAACCCCGAACCACATAAACTTGGGCGTGTGCGGCAAATGAACCTGAAGTAGGGCCACAATTGGGGATGCTCTGGTGCTGAGCATTCATTCATTCACCCAGTGTCGAATTGGCTGTGAATGACAAACCTGGAGGATTTCGGATGAAAACAAAAAAAATAATAATATCGATTCAGCAATAATAGACATGCCCAAGAATATATCCAAAAAATACTTTTATACGGGAATTAGAAATAATGTCTGAAATCTTTTTATTTCGAATTTTATTTGAGAATCACTTTATTTGTTCACTTTAAATATTTTTATATTTTTATTATAATTATTATTTAAATATTTAATAATTCCCAGTCTTAGAATGTAGCTTGCGGCCACACTTCCAGTATTTTCTTCTATTTATATAGACTAAATAATTGTAGGTAAAAAGTTTCATTCGGTTCTTTAGCATATATTTCCTACTGGGTAGTTGGCCGCATCTCTCTCTGATTCAAGCTACTTCTGACTTTACTGCAATAGGCAGTAGGCAATTTCAGTTGCGGCAGTCAGCAAAATAAAATGATTTCTCTTGGAGGCTGTGCGTCGCGCTTGCCAAGGAGAAATATCATAAAATACGTAACGACGATTTGCCTGCCATCTACACGACCGTTTTTTTCTTTCTGTCTATCTATCTATCAGTAGTCCCACATGCGTGTCCTGTAGCAGGCGTAGTCCTAGTTCCCGTTCCCGTTCCCGTATTGGCCGTTCTGGGTCTAGTTCCGTTTGATTTTTTGTTTTTATTTTCTGTTTTTGCATGCTCAGGCAGTCGACAGATAGAATTTTAGCTTTGTGTAAAAGTTTTTGCCCAGCCGCCCCCTACTACTCATGCCTAGCGAAGCGCATAAATGCCGTTGACAATGGACGCGGCATGTGCGGACGTGGGAGACAGGGCTGGAGATGCGGTGGAGCAGCATCAGCAACAGTGGGAAAATTCCATCTATCAACAAATCAGCTGCCAAATTCTTGTTGACGCGTGTAGCCGTTGACAATGGCGTTTCCCGTTTCCCGCTTCCCGATTTCCCAGTTCTCCAGCTTCCGATTCCTGCTGGTTATGCAATATCATCGCTTCGCTCCTCCCTCTCGCATTGCGCTGCGCTGTGTCCTGTCTCACATAAACTGCTGACGCATGCGGCTGGCAAAAAGGAAGCACTGAAACAAAGGCAAAAGAGCGATTGGCGAAATCAAATAAAATTGTTAAATTGAATAAAAATCGTGAGCTGAAAAACCGAAAATATTTGTGCATTTAATGCAATTGACGGCCAGCAGGCAGCGTGGAGTGGGCAGCCAATTTGGAGAGCTCCAGGAGCTCAGCTGTACGCTAGCTGCTAATTTTTGTTGGCCCAAGAATAAAAAAAAACTTGCGTTATTAATGATGTCCTTCATTCTCTTTGATAAGCCCATTATTGCTTACATTAAGGAAATGACCAGGTCTAACTAAGTACCAGCTATATATATATATATTTGCAGAGTAAAGATTAAAGTATTTTACTTATTTAAGTAGGCAATATTAATGTCTCAGGCAGCTAAAATTGCAGCAAATTAATAAAAGCATATACTTCATTATTAAAGTTTCAAAGATATTGTAGTAGTAGTAAACAAAATAGAAGAATTGAAATTGTCGAATCAGATATATTACATATACACCAATAATTAATTATATTCGATTATTTTTTGCAATAATTACTTTTATTTTTAAGGGTTATCCTCGATTATTTCTGACCTATCAAAACACAGATCGAACACAGATCCGTGTTGTTCTATTGCTTAAGTTAGTGGCATAAAAAAGAATAGACAAGAACAATTGTAAGTAAATTGAAATTAAGGTGTGTAAAATCCAGAGCAAAACGTAAAAAGTCCAACTTATGTATGCAAAGATCTCGCTAGTTACAACTCCACTTTTTCTTTGATTAATTAAACTCGAGCAGATGTTGTGAAAGTCTTTCTCTGATTAAGCACGATTCATAAGCTGAATTAATTCTCTATTTGCACAGTACTACACATTCTATTTACAGCTACAATTTGTAGACTTTACAGCGCCTTTCAGGAACTTAAGAGGAGCTCAACTCTAGTAGATGCCCCTTTCATGCTCAACTCATTAAAGTAGCGGAGGAATAAAAAAAAGAAGCAAGGTCTGTCAACTGCTGTCTGTCGTAAAGTTGAAGGTTTTCCGAACGCAGCTCAATCTCAGAAGCAAGTCTCAAGCGGCGCTGTACACACTTTTTCTCGCGGTGGCGAGGAACTCGCACAATAAATGCCACAAAAAGGCGATGTGGCGTTCAAGACGAATCCAAAAAGTGAAGTTTCTTCTATCTCCGGCCCTCATCAACACAGCAAAATCGTCAAAAATCGCACTTATTGCCGCCCAGTGAAAGGGTCCTTGGCGAGGAGCGCGATGGGGCGAATAAAAAGAAAGAGCTAAGATGGCTCCCTTGAAACTTAATTTCCGCATTGGCTCTGGGGCCTGGGTAAAGTTGATGCTGCAGCCAAGTCCTTGGAACAACAAAATGAAACTTAAAATAACAACAACTATTTGCTCGTAAACAAGAAATTTCGCTCAGCGCCAGACACTCGAAGATGAAAGAAGTCTGGAGTCTTGGGTCTAGATTGCACCGAGCTTTATAGACGAAAACTTTGAGGAAAAAATAAAAAACAACAACACACACAAACCAGACCAACAGCACCAAAACCAAACTTTGAATTTGTTTTCCGGAAATCCGCAGGAAATCGCTGGATTTTGTCTCTTGTCTCGAGACACGAGACATAGAAGAGACCATACTGAAGGGTTGTCCAAGGCTGACAAACGACTGCACTTTCCCTTGGTCCTGGCAAATTGTCTGGCATTTAGTTGAATTCCTTGGCCTTTCCTCACGTCTGCCTCGTAATTATGCGCCCAACAATTGACGATTGTTGCTTGGATTGCGGCCAATCCAGTTAATGTGCCAAACATCAGCATTAGCATCCAGTCCACCAGTCAAACAAATGGCCAAACTTACGGACAGCACAGAACAAAACCTCTAATCGTTTGACGTACAAATAATTTCCAATGAGTTTGCGGCTCATTGAGTCCTTGACGTGGACGTGAGCAGTGAATTCCTCTAGTATTTCCTTTGTCCGGAACTGAGGGAATACGACTTGGCATTTCTGACTAAATGATTGGGCTGTCTGAATCACATAGGGTTGAATAGCTTAATTTGTATACCCTGAACCCATTCAAAATGGGTACAAAGGGTATAATGTTTTTGTGCAAAAGTGTGCAACAAGCAGAAGAAAGCATATACGACCCCTTAAACCCTGTATATCCTTGATCAGTATCAGTCGATCTAGCCATGTATGTTTGTCTGTCCGTCCATTCGTCCGCCTGTCCGTCCGTATGTATGAACGAAAGAATCTCAGAACCTATAGAGACTGACATTTTGAACGTTCGTCCTTTTAATGCAAATTAGATCGATTACCTTAACGTTTAAGGAATGTTTAAAGAGAACATTTATATTATGTTATCTTACATTATAGTAGATGTCAAGGCGTTGTGCCTTCTCAGACTCAGAAGACACATATGCATTTACCAAGAGAAGTTTCACAACACTTGGCATGCTGTCAGCCGCAATAAAAGTTGCCAACTAAAATAATATTCATTTAACTTATCGTATTCAGCACTTGTACTCATTATTCTACAATGGCTTAGTTACTTCACACCTGCCCACAAAATGCACACCTCCCCTCCTCCTAAATGGCACCATCGAAGCGAGTGTGGAGAAAAACTGTCGTTTTTTTAAGTGCTGCAACACAAAGACGCAGCAGCAAAAGAGGCGGCGTCAGCTCTGCGAGTTTTGCATTTTCATAAATGCCATAACATAAAGTAAAGTTGCTGAAGCTCTTTTTAAGTATATAATTTGCGCAGGCAAGCCACGCCCACCTGCTCACACACTTACGCACACATATATTACAGCAATTTTTTTATACATTTTGTTGTTTCTATTTAATTTTTATGAAATTGCAACTCAACCAAAGACTGCCAAAAGAAGGCGAAACTTTTGCCATGGAGGTCGTTAACACGTTTGCCTCCCCCCCCGCCACCCCCCCCTCCCCGCTCACCGTTGATGTACCGTTGCTTCGCCTCAATCCTGCAAAGGGCTGCCTCGCGTGCCACGTTTGCCACGAAGGAGCAACAGTTAACGTGGCGTATGCGCAACGTATGCATTTAATTTAATTTCATTATATTTATGCGCATCTATAGAATTGTGCAATGCTGCCGCTGCTTGTGGGCGCTTTGGGTGTAGGCGTGGCATGCGAAATTGCAAAACTTTGCCCACTTTGTTAAATAATTGATGCGTCAGTTTGCGAGCAACGTTTATGAATTTAAGATTAAAGTGTCATTTAATTGCAATTTCGATATTAATATTTATTGCCTCCATATTTTTATGCGAGCTGTGCATTATTTAAATGCCAGCAAACAAGCATAAAGTATAATTCAATTAATTATCGACAAGTATTTACTTTAAAGAGCTACCAATTTTGTGTCACAATTTTGTTCATTTTATTTTCAAGTTCTGAATTTGAATTCAATTTGGCCCCCAAAAACACTAAACTCTAATATTAGAGCATCTGCTATTAAAACAGTTTGTTAATTTGCATTCAGTTTTAACACTTTTGGCAAGCCCAATTTGAATATGCATTAGTCTCGCCACCCCATCCAAGGGGGATCGGCCAGCCAGCCTCCCCTTGAGCGTTAATAGACAAAATGGGGCAGACGACGCTTTCATAAATAAACATTTAATGCGGCAAATTATGCGAATGAATTTTGTTTCTGGCTAAGCACATCTTCGATGCACCCATTATTGTTATGGCTATTTGAATTTTGGATTATGCCTTTGCAATGCTAACAAGGCAGCAGCAGCCAAAGAGTTGCATTCATTGCATCTATAGCTGATTCGGGGCTAAGGGGATGATGAAATTCTTTCGTGCAGTTTGATTAAGCAATATTAGGAGAGATTACAAGTTTGAATTGCAAACTCAACTTTAACTCAACTGTAACTCGTTCTCTAACTTTTCCTTGCTTACACTCTCGCTACCCTGTCAACATTAATGTTTGACCAACTTATTTACAAGCGAATTAACTTATTATACATAAAGTAAACCTCATTTGGAAGCTCTTAATGCAACAAGCAAAAGCTTTGGGCCCACTTTTCTTTACCTCATTGTTTGAGTTGCTTTTACAATTGCAGTTTTGGGCCACAATGGAGCAGCCGTAGCAGACAGCCATCCAGTCATCCTGACGTTGGACTTCGCAGGAGTCGTGGAGTCTTGGAAGTCAAGCCAAGCGGAAATTCAGCTTTTAGCTAGTTTTTTAGCTCGTTTCCAGCATTTGTTGCATTGTTTTGCTAAGAGATTTCTCTGCGACTAACACAGTTTCTCCTCCTTTTAAATGTCATAGCTATAGTTTTTCCTTTGCTATTGTTTTTGCGGCGCTTTCTTGTTGTTGCTGTTGCTGCTGCTGCTGTTGTATAGATTCGTTGGAAAGCAATAAAGGGGCCAACGGTTAGCATTTAGAAGCCTGGCAGGCGATGCAAATGCGAATGCGAATGTGAATGATTTAATGCTCAAGTGGAAACGCTAAGCGCGCTTTTAGCGAAATTAGCCATACGCCACGTTCGCCGTAGATGCGCCAGTTAATTAAACTTGCCAACAAAGAAGGCACTAGCTCTCATCTTTGCCGCTCCACATCTTTTGTATATAAAACTATTCTGACTGCCTGATTAATGATCAAAGAAACTGACATTACCTTTTGTGCTGAAAGCTAACATTAGGATCTACCACAAGAGAGCAAGCGGTTGAGTTAAGGTTATTTATTAATTTCTTTTATCGAGGCGTAGAAAAAGGCACGGAAAACAGTTTTCTAGTTGTCAAGTAAATTTCATTTATTAATTTCTAATTCTTACAGTTGGTCATCAAATAACTTAAACATTCGGCCAGTCAATCAGGACAAATAGTTTTACATGTGAAGACTTCTAAGCAAAAGCACACAAGAATTAATTTACGCACAAATTTTGTAAAGTTAAATAAACTTAGCCCTACGAACATATCCCCTCATAATTGGGTTTTGACTGGCACGCTTTGTCTTTTAGCTTCTATTTGCATTTCTCTTGTATTTTCTCACTTTGTTTTTTGGCTCAAAACAAAAGCCATAAATGCGAAGCAAACTTTTTAATTACTTTATATGCGAACATTTTTTGTTGATTTAAATAAATTTTCAATTGTATTTTTGTTGGATGTTGTTGTTGCTTTTGCTGTTTTTGCTGTTGTTGTTTCTTGTTGTTGAATTATTATCATAAATTTGTGTAGCTCGAATGGTCCCCTCGTTGACACCCTGTTTTATTTTTGTTTTTCCTACTAATTAGAAGTGTTCTTTCAATTCTGTGGGGGCGTGGCACTGTGCCGCCGTCATCACGACCCCCCCTGTACGTGTCAGGAAGTTTTTTCAGAAACTTTTCCCACATTTCTCTGTTGATTGCTTTGACACTTTTGAGTAAGTTGTTATTTCTGTTTTGTTTGGGTGATTCAATTGAATTGTTTAATAAAAATAAAGCATGGATATGATTGCAAGGCATTGTTTTATTGCTACTTAGAAGACAAATGGACTAAAAGTGTTTTAAAGAATTTGAAAATTAAATTATGAAAAAGGAGATACAATGAATAAAATTTAGTAAAAACAGTGGCAGTTGTTCGCCCTATCAACATTTTTAATTAACTTGCTTAAAAGGCCAAAGTGGCAAGAAAAAAGAAAAAACACCACGACAATATTACAAAAAATTACTTTTTGATGGATTGTACTTGCATGATATATGTGATACTTATTTTCATATTAATCCATGTTGATAATGTCAATGTTTTAATTTGTAACCCATCGTTAGGCACATGGACTCGACTATTGATACTGATCAAGTATATATTTAAATTGGATTTGATTTCTCATGCGTTACTCATTGCCTATTTTATTAAAAAAATTGAATTTATTGAGGATACAAAATACAGAGATACTTGAAGCTTTGCTTTTATACAGAACTCTCAGGGCCAATACATTTGTCACTGCTTCCCATTTTCAAATCAGCCACTTCGAGCAACAGCTAGTAAAAACTTTATATTTCCAGCTCATTAACTGGGACAAACTGCACACATTCCGTAGCGGGCAAGTCACCAACTCAAAGGCCACCTAACCACACATGCTTGACCTTCTTCTAACAAGAACCAACTGTAGAACTAAACACATATATTACGGGCTGGGGCCGGGCTGCCAACTTGATTCAAACTGCAAGTGCTCTGCCCGTGGGCAGGGCGAAGAATACACTATGCGAACTTTCAAACTTGCTCTGAAATTGATAAAACATCTTAAAGTTAGACCTGTTCGCATTTCGAGGGATCAGGGACCTGAGTCGCATTCGCTGGGCTTAAAGACTTGCGCCAGGAAAGGCATAATTATTTGCAAGTCTCATTTGTGCTAAGTAGGGGAAATGCTGCAGATCCTTGCCCGCGGTGGGGTGGGGTATGGTGCGTGGGCTTGCTCACAGATTGCAACCGCACGCAGTTGCAGAAGCTGGAAATTTGCATTTAAAACTGTTGACGGCATTTTATTAAGTTGAAGATAAAACCAGGAAAGCCACAAACTAAAAGTAAAACACGAAACTTTGCCAAAACCTCCCGAGCGAAGCTGTGAAACAACAACACCAACAACAACACCAACAACAACACCAACAACAACAACGACGACCAGAGAAACTCAAAGAGAAACTGGCAAGCTAGAGGGGAGTGGCCGGGGAGCCGCTGTGGCAGCGTTGCGCTCTGGACCTTCAGCGCCCGGCTCAGCGGTCGGCTGTGTGTGTAAAGGGATATGTAACTTGTGGGCTACACTACACAACCGACTCCGACCCCGACCCCAGCCCTACACCTGCCTCGCTCCCTCGTTTCGCATTGGTTGCTGTTTTTGGGTTTTTCGGGTGCAGAAAAAAAGTTGCATGTAAACGAAAGTGTTTACAAAATGAAGTTGCCACTTGAGCGAGTAAACAAATGAATGAATTCATTGCTTCCTGCGGCAGTCGGTGGGCTGCCAACGGCCCCTCCCCTCCCCTCTCTGCCTAGGCGTCACAGTTACTGTGTTGTTCGTGTTGTATTTGCCCGACTCGTAGGTGTCAAAAGTTAAAGCATCGGAGCGCAAAAGTTGCGCAATTTTAAATGCTTTCCCATTTAGACATTTGGCAACGTCCAACTTTTGGGTTAGCTTTGGGGCGGATCTAGGACTAAGCACCACCGCTCCCCATCCCTAAGCGGGGTGTGAGCTGGTTGCGTGTGTGCCAAAGCAATTATTTTAGCTGGCAGCAATTTGCATTTGGCTTCGAACGAAGAGACCATCTTTTCCCACATGGTGAAAGCTGTTAATATCGAAAATTGCTTAACGTAACCAAGACCGATTTTGTCTCACACAGTCGTAGCTTAAAGACAACAGCTTAACCCCAATCCAGTAAGGAACTTGTTCGATTACTTAGTCAAATAATGTTAAGGATCTGTTGTGTTTAATTCTAAGCTGCAAGGTGTTTGTGAACCAAACCGTTTCAAAATCGCCCAAAAAACAGGAAAGCTGCAACTCAAACAAGAGTGATTTGATTAAATGTGAAGAATTTTTACCGAGATCACGAAAACATATATATTTTTACAACATAGGTTACATATTTGACAAAGATCGCCACGCCTGATTGACTACTAAATGCTGTCTAGATTTTCCCCTCGGGTCCTAGCTAATCATAAGTTTTGCAAGTCGTCCGAAAATCACCCTCTCTCCCGGACCTTCGACAAGAAAGGGTCGAATCAGGGTCAACTTCCACTGCGATCTTAATACTATGTGAAATTACCCTCAATATCACAAACATTTAATTTTGGGAAAAGGTCAATTTATCCCCAATATTCTAAATAATAATAAAAAGAAGCAATTACCAATTAGAAATTTAATTGTTTCAACAAAATGTATGTGAAGCTTATCTCATAACACATAGCCTCTCAGCTATTAGGCCTCAAATCCTTCGAAGCACTTTGTAAATTTAAACGCGTTGTGCAGAGATTGACGTAAACTCTTCTTTAAAACAAATTTAAAAGATATAAATATAAAGCTGATGTTATCTAAGAGATAAAACTGTTTCATATTTTCCACTTTCGCACTTCATGACCATAAAGCATTTGCTTTATGCCAGGCCAACGAATTAGACCAAAGCTATCAAGCCAACAACTACAACCTAAACAAAACCCAAACAAAACCCCAGAACGGAACTGAACAGAAGAGCCGAGCTGAATGCGGAACCAGCTTGAACTTTCGCCCCAAAATTGCGCAACAAAATGCAAAAGTCAAAATTCTGCGGTGCCTCTGGAGCAAGTGGGCGGTAAGGGTGCCAGGGCAATGGGATGGGGCAAGGGGCAAGGGGTGGGATATAAAATGAGCGTTGCCAAAAATTCTGTGCTGCTGAAACCGAATGCATGCATAATCAACTTTGTTTAAACTTGGGCGCCATTTTCTTAGTTGTTGTTGTTGTTGTTGTTGCTGCTGCTGCTTATGCTCCAATTGCCGGTTGGATCATTGTTGTTGTTGTTGTTGTTGCTGTCGTTGTTGATGTTGCTGCCGGCGCTTATCTCTGACAAAAGGCGCCAAGTTAAACTCAAGTTAAAGGTTCATTTCATTAATTTGCAAGTCGCATTTAGTGCGCCGATGTCGACAGAAATTTGCATTTAAATCCCGTGGCAAAATGAGCAGAAAAAACGACAACGACACCAACAACAATAACAGCAACAACAACAACAACAACAACAACAACAACGAGAAGACATTGCCTGGTCTCTTGGCTGGTTGCTTGGCTGATTGCTCGCAATGGAAGATTGCCATTTCGCCCTCCTTGACGGGGGCGGAGTGTGGGTAATCATATGATGAACTGGGCGATGCTTAGAGGGCTGAGCTATGGGCAACATTTTAATACCCTGGCAAAAAATGATGCCCAAGCATTTGTGAGCGTTTGCTAGTTGCAAGTTATAGGAAAGTCCACCAAGAAGCGTCAGATATTAATCCCAGCTGAATTTGGAAGGTATTAGGTCACTTTGAAACATCATATTGCACTCGATATTCTTAGCACTCATGGGAATTTAATTTTTTTTTTTTTTTTTTTTTTTTTTTTTTTATGGTTTAAGTTACTTTTATTTTTGCTAATTTTCTGTTACTTTTCACTTTTAGCAACTTTTATCAGCGTGAGTTTTGGGTAATGAAAGCTTAAGTTAAATATTTACAATGTGTATATATATGTACATGTTAATTTTGCTTCATTATAGTCGGCGTTTGGCCAGGTCTATAGGATAACACTTTTTAAGCCTCCTTCTTCGCCTCCTTAGCAGGTTTCTTGCCAAGACGTTAGGGTGGTTGCGGAGCTTACATAAGTGACTTGCTGTTTGTTGATTAATAAGGTCTCCTACCATAGTAACCTTAAGGTCCTTTGCAATGTCTCGTGTTCGAATATACCATTCGGCTCCAGTTATTTTGCGCAGGGTTTTGGCCTGAATGATGCGAATTTTGTTCAGGTGTGTTTTTGCAGCTATACCGTAAACTTGAAGCCCGTAACGCCACACTGGGGCAAGGATTACCTTGTAGATTAGGACCTTGTTTCGGAGCGAGAGTTTGTTTTTGGAGTTGAGGAGCCAGCTCGTTCGCCTTATCTTAGATTTGATGTTGCTCGTTACTGCAGAGACGTGCTTACTAAATGTAAGTCGTCTGTCGAGAGTGACACCTAGGTACTTGTGTTGACGATATTGCTCTAGAAGCTCACCATGAAGAAAAAGTCCGGGGCATGAGTCCTTGCGTAGAGTGTGGGTAACCGTGGCGCATTTTCCAGGGTTCACTGCGATGTTCCATCTACAAGCCCAGTTTTCAAATCGCTTGAGGAATTTAATTAATTCAACAATTATGTGAAAATATTAACAATCATAAAATGGATAGTAATGCCAGTTACAACTTGGAAGCTATTATGTTACGTTTACAGATATTTAATACATTACATTAAATAATGCAATAATTATGTGAAAATATTAACAAAACTAAATAAAAACACCCAACTTTGACAGTGATACGAATTTTATAAAAATCTGATACAATATTTCTATAATTAAACTTTGGCCTGAATACTCCAACATTACATTTCGATTAAATTTGGTAATATAATTCAAATGAAAAAGTGAACTTGTTTTAAATTTGTTGATTATATATATAGTATATTTTTTAGAGTTTACGCGATATGTCAAGATGTAAATAGTTTGCTGACTTGTGTAGAGCAAAGCTTGTACCAAATTAAGTTGCCCCTTGAACTAGTTTTGGCTTTGCAGTTGCTCTCTTTCATTATTGGCCATTAGGAACCTGATATCGATGTGCGAGCCCAGCTTTGGGGTAGATCTAGGGCCCCGTTGGGGTCAGCCCGGCAACCGCAGCCCGCAAGCGGAGCGAGCGTTGCTCGGACCGCGGTCGCCTGCGGTTAAACACAAAATTATGTTGTTGCTCGAAATGCGTAGTGCCCGGCGCCCCTAATTGGCTGCCATTTAAGGCCTTAAGCTGGACATCGTGCATACGCCGCGTGCAACGTTACAGGACGAGCGACAGGCATTCTTGCCGCTTGATCCACGCGACGTTTCTTTGCATAATCAGTGGAGGTCCCGTCTGATGAGAGTGCTGCAGCGCCAGAGTCCTTCCGCCGGAGGCCATTAAGTGCCGCGTGGGAAGCAACGCAGCTGCTGGAGCCTTGGGACATTAAGCGTCACAGTAGCTGTTAAAATAAACACAAATTATTTGTGTAAACTTTGAGCAGATTCCCCAACTCTACTCCCACTCCCACTCCACCGGCCAGTTGAGTGAATAAGGGCTTTTGGTGGTGCCTAAGTGCCCCGCCCGACTCCACGCCTTCGGCAGTGGGGGCGTAACTTTGATATGGGGCTGGCCAGGCAGTCATCCAACAGTTGATTGATTGAAATTGATCGCCTAGTCGGGCAGTCGGGGCAGGGAGAAACCCTTTGGGCACTTGCTTAGCTGTCTCGAAAAATGAAAAGGAGTTGAAGCTGGCATGCGGCTGTCTTCGGTGGCCCGCTCTCCGGGTATGGTTAGCCCCTTTGTTATTTTGCTTTGTCTATGCAAAACATGCAAATCGATACGTCAATTTGTCACGCTATTAGTAAGTATGTCAGCTGCTGGAATGGACGTGCAACGGAACTGAGCCAGCTCAGCAGTCACTTTTAACTAGTTCTTAGTATGGTTCATATTATTGTTCCCTTGCCACTCCAATTAATTGACTTCTTCTCTACTTTGTGTTGTGCTCGGTTTTGGGTTTCAAGCACCCATGCAACGAAAATGAGAATTTACTCGTAACTCATTCACCTTATAAGCAATGACAGGGACGGTGCGTAACAGCGGGGCCCCTAAGCTATTTTCACACAAATCTCCGACGTATGTCAAATTCTACACCAATTTTCCGAAGCCCATATCCCTTTCCCGGCCCCTACCCGAGTGTCGGTTCGCTTCTTGTTCTTTTAACAACGCCGCATATTGTTGTCATTAATTAAAACGTTTTATGGATTACATGGCCAGGCAAGCATGGAGCAATGGGACGTGTGTGTCTGGTCTACTTCTGTGATGTGTTTTCCACCTACCCGACGATTTTTCACAATTTTTCAACTTGGCGCACGGCAAACACTAAATCACTTTAATATACAAAAATTTCAGCATTCGAAACCAGACGAAAAAAAAACACCCAAAAAAATAGACAAAATTCAAACAATAAAACATAAAAATGTCAGACAAGCACCCGGGACAGGAAATCACCAAATGCAGCCCGAAACTTCGGCCCGACTGTGTTCGATGTGTGTTCAATGCGTGCAGCAGGGGGCAGCTGTGGAGGCCCCATGTCAGAGTGCGCGCAATGCTTCCTATAAAAATGTCACAATAAATACCCAAATGCCAAGACGAACGCGTATTTTTCGGGTATTGACTGTGACCCACTTTTCGGTAGGTTGGGGTTGGGATGTGGCTGGGGCTAGGAGGTACACAGGAATTTCAATTTAGCCCGGCGGGATGTCTGCGTGTTTTAGCTGACTAGTTGCCTTGTTGCCTTGTTGCCTCGATGCCATTACCAGCGGCAGCGGAAATTAAACCCAATGTCAAGCAGACCACGTGGTGAGCCAAAGGAAGTGTTTTGGCCCATACCCATATGAGCATTTTAACCCTTTGTTGACGCCAGCCGACTTGACTCTCCCACGCCCAGGATGTTAGTGCCTGCCACGGAACTCCTTCACCTGTCACCTGTCTTGTGTTATGTTTATGAAAAACGCCGAGCCCGCAAAACTCTGGACTACTTTCTGCCTACTCCATTAAGCGCACATCAAAGGCATTTCCCAGGAGAAGTCTCCTGCGACAAAAGCAACCACTTCTACATAGTCGGCACAACGGGTGCAAGTTCCGTCTAAAGTCTGAAGCTGCTTTTCGGTGGCCCACTCATTCGCCCTGTGCCAAAAGTGACACGACAAAAGCAAAATGCAAATGCAAAGTGTTTTCCATAAAGCAGTTTTTAATTTATTTTATGCAACTTGCGAAAATGTCAAAGGCAGCTTCTCCCCTAGGCCCCAGCCAAAGTACTTTCACCGACTACAATTTTCAGATGGAAATCACAAAGCTTCCAGAGTTGGGCAGGTACTTGGCACGCCCCTTATCTGCTCTGGCAAGCAAAAGCCAACAATGAGTGGATTAAAGCAGCGATTCACGTAAGGGTATGGTAGTTGCCAGACAATTACAACAATTAAAAGCTTGTAAGAATTATCATTATCAAAAGTAGAGGATATTGCTGCTCACATGCAACAGAGTATGTCAGCAAAAGTGTTTGTCCCTGTAGATATAAAAGTCCAAGCCTATCTTAGTCGATATAACTATTTATATGAATACATTCAGGATCCGAGTACACCCCACGCAAAATAAATTAATTTTAATTTATTAGTTCCAAAATAAATCAACATAAATTAAGTAATATATCGATATCGATAAATTAGATTTGACCGCACTTTGACCATATTTTATTACCACCAATATTTGTATTAAAAAACGATATTAACCATAAAGAAACTTGCTCTTAACTGTATTTTAGATTAAATGGGAACAATGAAAGTATCCTTGCTTATAAGATGTTCATGAAAGATTGTTCTGACGCTCGTTGGCTCAATGGCAAGCGATAAGTTATCGTTATCGACATTTTCAATAACTGTACTTTCTGATACAAGCACTTCGTATGAAAGTTTCAGACGCTGACTGCAAGTGTCAAAAACTTAATTAAAAACGCGTTGCCTGAGCTGCTGCTCAGCAGCTAGTTGCTGCTTCTTCTGCCACTTCGAATCCTTTGCGCACTCGAAAGTGGTGGGAAAACAAACTTGTAGATACTTCTACGCCAGGCACTTAATTAGACGTTAAACACTTGTAAAACGCTCAAGGATAATGGATGCGAGTTAGTTGTGGAGCCATGAGGCGGGCGGGCGGCTGGATGGGGTAATGCGAATGCAGTTGAGTCGAGTGAATTGACATGGAATACCATCTGATACTGAGGGCCCATGGGAACTGGGCAACGTCTGGAATTAGCCCGGATTTAATGGGCCAACCAATTAGCAATTTTAGTTTACAATAAGTTTTAAACATAACCTACATAGAAATTGAGTAAATTAATTACTTGAATGCCAGCCGTGTTGCACTCGCTCGAGTGATTACCGTACCAGGATAGGCGCCCCCCTCCCGTTGCTCTGTGTGTGCTCTCTGGCTGCAACATGTGTGTGGTGTGCGAAGTTGGTCATTAGTTAATTCACTGCACAGACAACTAGCTAACCAACTAACCATAAATGCGAGCAGTCCGTCTGATTGAGGTGGGAGGAGCGAAAGAGCGGGGCCGGGCGTGGTGGATATAAGAAGCAGCTATCAGCAGCTACCAGTTAGCAGCAGCGGCAGCGGTAGCTACAAGCGCTGCTGCCAAAGTGAAATCGTGTAAATTGGACCACACAGACACCAAAACAAGCCAACATGACGACCAGACACACCAGATACCAGGCCAGGTGGCAGCACCACCTCCAAAACTGAGAAAGTTCTGCATACATTCAAGTTGCATGAGTCCGAGGCCGAGCCAGAGAGTCGTTCATATGCAACACGATTGCGAGGAGTCAGGCATATATATTTTGCATAAATTATCATCAGAGACCTCGCCACAGAGGAGTGCGGCACAGCAAACAAGATAATGCCACAGCGGCGCAACATCATTAAGGAAATTACTTGTAATACACCAGCCAGCAACATCAGGTACATGGTCGTGCAGCTGGACATGGATGTCGACTACTTACTGGCCATCAAATGGGTGAGGGTAACCGGTGCAGTCGGTCGGCTCGAACCGGGTTGGGCGATGCAAAATTATCATAACTGCGACCCAGGCAAACTCCGTACTCAATATTTTAGATGCGAAAATAATTAATGTGAGAAGCCTTGGCTTTGGTCTGAAATTCGCTTTGCTAACCAGCGATGACTTTTCCAGCTCCCAGGCTAACAAGTCTCCCCCGACTTAGCCGTGTTACCGTCTTCTTAACGTGGGTAGCCTAATTAGTTCACTGCACGTACTCCCTGCTTTGTGGGGCCGTGGAAGACACAGGCAATGTGGCAAAAGGCTTACAAATTAAGCTATTTGCCATAGTTGTTACGTTGATTAGCGCGAGTAGATAAATGCTGAAAGGGCGTGCGGAGCCTGGAAAGGTGCCAGTTAAGCGAACACGGTTAGCAAACTGACTAAAGATTGGGGCTGAAAGTTATTTGGTAGCCGATTTGTATGATATTTCTGCTAAACGATATTGAAACATTTTCTTAATCTGTAGATACATCAAACCTAATACTAAACATAGTGTCTCTAGCTCTTGAGTTCGCCTTTTTCGAAACAATTATTTAACAATATTATGAAAATTAAAGTAGATGCTGATCAAAAACAAAAATAGATCAAATTTTCTGGCTTTGTAACGTCTAAGAACGAGCAGATGGAGAAGGCTAGATCGACACAGTTCGTTCTCCGGATGAAGCTTATATTTTTTATTTATTAATGGTCAATAAAGCAAGTGTCAGCCTAAGTACTCAATACATAGAATATTTAATTTGTCCGTCCGGCCAGCTTTGCCCCTTTCCGCAGATAATTTTGTAAGATACCTTCTTAAATTTTACAGCTAAGAAGGAAGGTGTAAGTAGAGTGAATAGTAGTCTAAAGTAAAATTTATATATTCTTAACTGACGTTTTTTAGAATATATAATAAGTAGAAAAAGTGGGAAAAAGTTAATCAAACATAAGTTAATGTGTACTAGTAAGTATATATAATATTAAATAAATAGGGTTAAGCTACACCCCCACACATAGCTGGAAATGGTCAGTAAGTTCCCGAAGGTATCCTGAAAGCAAAGATTTTATTAGGGGAAGAGAAACCTAGGTAGAAAATACGTGACACAAACAATTGTATTGTACACTTTAAGCATTGTGAATAGCGTAAGCTGTCGTGCTCGTAGGTAGGGATAAAGGGCGATATTTTCTGGTAGGTCGGTAGGAAGTAGACCATTGAAGATGGCTTAACAGAAGAGAAAAATCCATGTCACCAATAATCAACATAAAAGCAGAAATTGCATCTGAACTATTGCACTGTGGAGACCGTATACGTGAGAAGTATTGAAGGATATTCAATGAATTTAAAAATAACTTAAATTATATATTGATAATTTCATGATAACCAAAATGTATTCCTGTTTTAAATGATTTTGAAGTTACATGGTCCTCGACAAAAAAGCCGACTGAAGAGTTGATATTTTCAGCGCTAAGTTGACCAGGCTAACTTACAAGAAAATTGTATTCAATAAGATATGAAACCTCTGTCAATATACAGGCCCTCTGACCGATGCATCACCGCACAGCATGCAGCACTTTCGCTAGCCCGCAAAACCACGACACAGATTCACAATCACTTGCCTCCGAAAAGATGCTACAACAAATGCCAGAACAACAATAACAAAGGCATTTAGAACAGGAATAACAACTCAGCAAATGATTCTGAAGGAACGTCGAACATTTGGTTTGTTGCTCGGTTGGCTTCGAGCTGGCTCGGTACATGAAATTCGTGCTGCAAATTACACGAAAATTAAATGCATGAATAATTCGAATGGTTGCTGTGGTCTCAGCAGTCCGAAATGGACGAAATGGACAACGAGCTGGGGGCTGCAGCTAATCAGGGGTGGGGCCCAACAGTTCGTGGTGTGCTCATGCTTTGTATTTACACTGCATTTTATCGCTTTAACACTCTGACACAATGAATATAAATATTTAGACAGCAAAAACAGCAGCAACAGCGTACACTGGCTGCAGGACACGACCAGCAGATATGCAGATATGCAGTCCTGCCAGTGCGTGTGTGTGTGTGTGTTTGTGTGTGTCCTTGTGTACGTGTACTTGACCTGCGCATAAATTTCAATATAAATGAAAGGTTGTCTGCCCGTTGAAAATGTTGTGCATTTCTTGCCAATTTCTATTTTGTATTTATTTTTTAAATGTCATGTTCATTTTCCAAATATTTCATTTCGTTGTTGCCTAACGCTACGCAACGCTACGCTACGTTACGTTACGTTATTAAAGATGTCGTTCGATCGATCGGATGGTATGCGGCATGCGGAATCCGGAAGCCTGAAACCGGCTGCCGCTACGAATTTATTGTTTGCCATTAAAATTGACGCAAAAAGTCTTGTTTATGTGCACTTTTAGTTAACAAACTCATAGACCCATAAATTGAGCGGCAAACATGAAGTCAAAGTTCGCTCGAAAGGCACAGGCAGAGGCACAGGCTCCCAACAGTTTGTCCATTTGGCTCATTGCCCAGTCCCCCATCGATTGGCAAATTTGTCGCAGGAAATGTGCGTGTATTGCTGGCACAACTGAGAATGTCGAGTCCCTGGTAGGTGGCAGTACCTTGAGTATGGCTTGGCTCGACTTGCCTAGCCTCCCTTTCTGCACTGCCGCCTTAAAGCGAAATCAATTTCCGTTATAGAACTGGTTTAGTCCTCTTCCTTGGGCCCAAGTTTCTTCCTGTTGCACAAATAAATATTTTGTACCGGATGTTTGGGTCACAATCGCGTTTTCCAACCAACAGATGGTTTGCTTGGGGATCTCAAGTTGAAAGTTTAAAATTGATTTCATCCCATTTTTTGGGCTAACTTAGCCACGAGATATTCTATTGATTGTTTCTTGAATAAAGATGTCTCTTCATTTACAATATCCCAATTAAATAAATTGATTGTGATCGTGAGACGACTAAAGGCACTATAATCATTGTACATATTGTTACGAGGCTAAAATGTTGAAAAAATTTCAACTGAGCTACACAGATCGTTTCCGTTCAGTTAAACTAAGTAATATAACTTTCCTGTGTTCCTTATCTAATCATTGCATTTCTGAAAAAGTGGATATATTTTGATCAACAGCAATAAAACATTTATATTTTTCCTACATAAATATTAAATTTTATATATTATTGTTTGGGCCGTTGTCTACTCTTGATTTAAAATAAAATTTCGTGCTTGTGACACATCACTTTTTCCAATTTTGGTCAACCAATTCACAAAGCTGATTATTTACACGTGAAAAGTGCCTCAATAAAAACTCGTCCATGTATGTCACGTGCTCTTTTTTTTGAGTTAGTCGACCATTTATCCACAAATATTTATATTTATTTATATGCCTCATTTTTAATTATTGCATTGAATAAAATTTAAATAATTGCAGTGGACAGACCTTCGCACATACAATAAAATGTGCATGTCCCTATTCGCTGTACATATATAAGTATATATGTTTTTTTTTAGTAAATTCTCTCTATACACAGCGAAAAGCGACAAAGTCTTTCAGGGAAACAGCTTCATTAGTTGCCCAGCACGCAGCTTACGAGGCCAAGAGAAAAACCACTAAACTTTAAGAAACGCACTGCTCACACCAAAATCCGAATTCCTGATGAATCCTGATCCTGGCGAGTACTGGCAATCCAAGCTTTCAGTACTTAGTTCTCAGTTTTCACTGCTCAGCGCACAGCGCCTCAAGTCACAAAAAGTGGCAAACTTTTTTCCCCTTCATTTTTTTTATTGTGTTCTGTTGTTATTGCTGTTTGTCGTAGTCCTTGGAATGTTGCTAAAAGTTTTATTATGATTTTCTGCTGTTGCTGTACTTTTTTTGCCTTTGTGTACTTTTTCCTGTTAGTGACTTTGTGTTGACAATTGAAATTGATTTTGTGGTTCCTGACGCTGTGGTCACAATGCGAACTGTTGATTTTTCAAAATATTTTCTGATATATAATCACAGATTTCAGCATTGAGTAGAGTTTGCTCTTGATTGCCGTATCGCAAGCAACATTTATAAAAATTTAAATTAATTGAAGCTGCAATCACATTGACAATAACTAGATAAATACAAACGCACCTGAATATACACATGTATATCATATGAATTTAATAAAATTTGTTGTTTACTCGCCGTAAACAAAGCAATCGCAAATGAACGAGAAATAAATCACAAAACACAGATTTATTCAGCTTCAAAGCGTGTTTGTGGAGTGGTCAAGAGCAGAAAGATTATGCTCAACATAATTGACATTTTAATGCGCTGATAGTTGGCAAACGATAAAAACAGATTTAATATTCTGATAATTTGCACAACAATTATGGAACTTAATCGAATTGTCAACGCGCTGTATTATGCATGTGCCACTAAAAACACTGCAACGTGACGTATGCGCAATTTAAAGGGAAAAGAATATTCGACAATCGTACAAATTGACAACAAATTGACGCTCGATCGAACCTGCCAATATATTAAACAACCGGAACTAGAAATCAAATTAAATAAGTACAATGGAGAGTCCAATTATATGATAATCGATTGCACAACATACGATTAGCCTAACCAGAGTTATATATATATATATGCAGCTAAAATGGATCACATTCGAAATTGTTTACACTTTCAAGTTCATTTGTTGTCTAGTTAAGTATTTAACAAACTTACTACATGAAAAATCCCCCATCATCTATGGAACAATTTCGTAGAATTATTTTCCACTGTAGCTAGATATCTTGGGCCCGACACGCACAGCATGTAATCGATTCTGGATGCAATCAATATTCCAGCTATTTGTAAAGTTCCATGAGAAGTTATCGCTTGACTGCCTCCTTAAATTTGGATGTGACATTTATCTAAAAGTGGGCTAATGAAAATGGCTGTGATGGCACAGCTGGAACTCACCTGGACAGCTCGTTAGCTCAAGCGCCAGGCTGGGGCAATTTTTGAGTAAATATTGCCTTGATTCTGTGCCCATATTCATATGAGGCGTTCATGCATTTTATTTATTTATTTGTCGCTTGCATTAAATTGAAATTGAAATGCCGCAGACCGCACGACAGAAACGACACTCAAACAGACAGACGGACAGAGCAGACGAGGGACGATCAGAGACAGCCAGATGTCTGCTGTAGCTGCTCTGCTGATGACAGTCGTCGCCGGTACACAAGTACAGTGAACACTTCACATACACAGTTCGAGTGTGGCAAAGTCTGACTGTCCGTTGGACTACAATGTTCACTGTTCCCCATAAAATCGCTCATACGCCACCGCAACAATCTATACGCGAGACCAGGGCTACATAGCGTGAAGGGAGGAGGGTCGTGTAAAGCAAACGAAATAAAGGCGCATAGTTTCATTATCCTTCGGCTGGTAGACGAAGCAAGGACATGCGGCACGGACCCGTCGCTACATGTGGCGCATTACAAATTTTCGAAATGAAACTGAAATCAAATAAAGGACATGCCAGAGAGACAATTTCACATACACACCCGCCCACTTACACAAACACAAACACACACACACCGCACACACTTCTGTAGAAGAACAAAAGCAACAACAATACAATGCAATTAAAAATTGGCTGTATAAAGAGCATGGAGAACAATGAAAACGAGAGGCGAAAAATGGTAAAGAATAACCGAAATGTGGAATGACAAACATGCTGCGAATTTGTAATTTGTAATCTGTAATATGAATTCGAATTTTAAAGATACATATTTCTGGCAGCTATGCCAGGTAAAAATGCGGAAAATGACGTGCGAATCGCAGCCCGGTTTAATTGAGTTGCAGGAACCTTTTGGTCGACCAGCTATGCGCATCAATCTGATGCGGCAGCTCGCACAAAATGGCAACAATCCAATCAGCAATTCTGTAATTGGCAAAATGTAAAATCGCAAATGAACGAATAATCGAATGTATGAATACTTTTTGCGGCGATTGATTGAAACCGGAAATTGGCAAAATAATGCAATGATATATGTAAATGTGGTTTAGCCACATACATACAAATGTGAACGCTTGAAAATATTTCAACTGAATAGGAAAATGAAGTGATTTTTATAGCCAAATTGAGTGGAACGGGAAATTAAAGTATGAAATATATTTGTAATTAAATGAATTATTTTTTCTCTTTAGCTATGTTAATAAATTATTCAACTTTTGTTAATACATATAGCATATTGCAAGTCTATTCAAATGTAAAATTAATTTCGGCAATATTTTGATATTAATATCCAAGCAAATATGAGTTATTGTGTTTAGAGCAAAACACAAATTTTGGTAGTGCGATTTGTACCAAAAATCGATTTACCAATAAAGCCGAATACGTAATTTTGATAACCCAATACTTTTACCAAAGCCTTAGATTTGGTACAAACTATTCTATTTGATTCTTAATTATTTTATTCGCTGAATGAATTTATCAATTTTCTCGATATGTCCTTCATTTTCAGAATATCGAAATATATCGATATATATTTTTAGATATTACTTTGAAGCAAAACTCTATTATTTAAGAGCTGGATAAATCAAACTGGCTGTTAAGGCTCTCGTCTTTATATACGAAAATGTTTGTTCTGACTGAATGACTGACTGACAGATTGGTGATCAACGTAAACCCCAAGCCGTAACAGCTAGAAATTCTTACTCTAGTTTCCTTATGTGATGAAGATGCACGATAAGGCGAAACCCTAGCCCCAAATGTCAACAATTCTGAATTATGATCTTCACTCGGCCCCATTCTATTCTCAAATATCTTTGTTCAATTTAATTTGAGATGTGTTTTTCACAAATACGCGAATCTGATCTACTTTAAACTTAATTTTAACTGAGGAAACTTGGCGGAAAATTGTTAATTTACTGAAATGGTTTCAGCTTTGGATTTTTGCAAATATAATCATGCGAAGCATTCCTTCGCTATATCTATTCTTATATTTATGGAGATTTTAGTTTTATTTCAAGCTTTCAAGGAATACATATTTGGCGCTCAAGTAAGTGAAGTCACTTTCAGGATTACCTTGAAATGCGACTGTCATCAATTCTGGTTGCATTTAATCAAATCGATCTTGCTTAGCCTACAGCTGCTCCAACTGGCAATTATAAGAGCCTGTGAGTCCTGGCAAACATTTTTGCTTTTGCCTGTTGCCAGCTGCCATTAGTTGGTTGACTGACTGATTGCTTTGTCTTATCATGTGGCACGCCCCATTCCAAATGTCAAATACAATTCAATTTGGCCTGTTGCCACACCTACCGAGCGACTCTCTCACACCCCGCTGGCTTTGAATTTTTTACTTCTGTCTGTTTGTTGTTGCTTGTTGGTGCTTCTAATCAGAATTTGTAACCAATTTTGGGTGCTGCGTGCACTTGTTTCCGTTTCCTTTGACGCTCTCGCAATCAGCAAGAGAGGCAGCCAGGCAGTAAGGACATCAATCCGAATGCTGCAGAGAGCCCGGCCAGGCCGAGAGCAGCATTTGATTTTGCGATTGAATCAAACAATCAATTATCTTGTCTTCTGCGTTGCTGCCTCTGTGCGTTTGCATTGTTGTTTGCCAGTTGCCTGCAATTTTTATTGGCCACATTTTTGTTCAAATGACAAAATGACAGAATGAAGACAAACGGTAAATGACTTCAGGCGGAACAACCAACAGCAGCAGAAGAAAGCTGCTAAAAACAACGAACAAAAATATTTCAGCTCATTGAGTTCTATTGTACAAAATACTTAAATAGACGCTGATACTAACAACTAATATAAGTCCATAACAAGATACTTTAAAGCTTCCTCTCCCATAAGTATCCCGCGTGCTCTAGCTTACGGACGGGTAGCCGGACCGAGCGACGAAGAAACCTAAATAGAATCGGGTATTCAATTATTATTATTATTATTGTTATTATTATTTTCATTTTTGGATATATATACACTTTATGGGACCGGAGATGATTCCGTCTACCCATTTTTAACGGATTCAGTGTAAAAATAGTGCTCAATATGGCAAAATATGGTAATATACTAATTATAAGTAAAGGTAGATTATATAAAAATCATATAATAATGAGTTTATATGGAACCAAGTATTTTGAAGGAAGGCATATAAGTATATTTATGTGTGTACTTGTGTGTGTGTGTGTGTGTGTGTGTGTGTGTGTGGGCGTATGTGTGTTTCTGTATGCATGCATCTATGTATGCATTTATGAAAATATGTATGCTTGTTTACTAATACCGAACGCAAACCAAGCAAACGATTTTCTACCAAGTGCTCTACTCCTCGATTCTCAAGAATTCAAGTAGGCTCTGCACATTTTCATGCTTAGCCAGTAGTGTAGTGTTTTTTTGGTGTTTTTCTTGGTATTTTTTTGGTGTTTTTTTTTATGGTGTTTTTTTGTTTAAATTTGTATATATATGTATGTATGTACGTATGTATGTATGTATGTATGCATGTATGTATGTGTGTATGTATGTATGTATTTATGTATGTATGTATGTATGTATGTATGTATGTATGCATGTATGCATGTATGCATGTATGCATGTATGCATGTGTGTATGTATGTATGTATGTATGAATGTATGTATGTATGTATGTATGCATGTATGCATGTATGCATATATGCATATATGGAAGTATGCAAGTATGCATGTATGCATGTATGCATGCATGCATGTATGAAAGTATGCATGTATGCATGTATGCATGTATGCAAGTATGCAAGTATGCATGTATGCAAGTATGCAAGTATGCATGTATGCATGTATGCATGTATGCAAGTATGCAAGTATGCATGTATGCAAGTATGCATGTATGCTTGTTCGCATCTAAATAAAACAAACATGCATACATGTATTTACAACATGCATACATGTATATACACATATGTATGTGCAAACTTAAAACTTTGCCCAAAACATCTTTGAATCGCATTTTTACCGAGGAAGCTTGGATGCTGCGAAAAGTGTAAAAAAGTCTCAAGTAATTTTTTTTATAGATCCTTAGAAATTACTTTGAGCGCGAAACGTCCCCCACCAAATCATAGAAGGAGTGCATTTTTCGAGAAATGTGAACCAATATGATGGTAAACAAAAACACAGATGCGGGTAGAATTTCCCGAAACCCCGTCTTAGCTTGCCCCTTCATCACATAAGGTAACTACCGTGAAAATTTCAGCTTCCTAGCTCTTACGATTAGACTATTTCTAAAGGAGAAACGACCGCAATTAAGATATGTTGAGATTATAATGAAAGTGTTTACTAAGATCATTCTTAAGTCTATACTTGTCAGTAGGAATTCAGGCATATGTGTGCAATTTGCTAATGTAACATCAAAAACGTAAGTTAGGTTCCGGAGCATCGGATTTTCGAGGTAGGTCGGCGGTGTGTATCCAGCAGAAATGTAATCAATTTTATGTTTATTTTAATTGATATTTCTAAAAAAAAAAAACTTTAAATGGAAAGGTAGTAAAATTTATTTAACAACTTAATAGTTAAGAAAATTTGTTTCTATTTCTCCATTTTAACAATTCTATCGTTGTTTTTAAATTGCACTTGTCGGATTTACTTTTCTATCGCTTGGCTTTGCTTATTTTTTGCACACCCACTTAACTGTGTCAACAGGAAGTCAAATGGCAAATGCGCACACACACCCTCTCTTACAGACATTTATTTACCGACATGGCGATGGCAAAATGGCGTGCATAAATTTCCGGTCTGCCAACCGACAGCATTTTATGAGCGCGCGACGCAGCCGAAGATTGTTTATGGTAGCCAACAGTTGATTCATCGTATTTAATGGATAATGCTCGCATTCAGCATAAAACGGAAGAGATACGTCACAAATGGAAAGAATAGCAGAGAGAAATGCGAAAAATTCAGCATGAAGTGTTGCTCAAAACAAAGGAGCCTTTTTTTTCACTAAGTTTATGTTCCTTTTCGGGCTAGAGAATATAAAATATGATTTCGTTACATCTTAAGTAATTTACTCCTTTCACCGCTTAATGCCAAGCACTTTGTTTGCTTTATTTTCATTTTTTTTTTTGTTGACGACAGGCGCAAATTGAGTGGTTAGAGCAGGTCTATTCAATGCCAATCCCCATTAATCAAGTAATGCCGATTGCTTATCATTTAATGAACTGCATAACAACAAAAAAAAAACACCCCAACATATTATGCCTTATATAACATATAGAAACTATCGAATTAATGTAAGTTGAGCTTTACTTTGTGCTATAGTATATATATATATATATATATATATATAGTGGTAGAAGGTTAGGGTCTTATTTGGGTCAACTTTATTATACGCACATAATTACAAAAGCCAACAAACTGGGAGCCAGAGACAAGGCATTTATGAAGACAGACATGTGGGAATTGCTGGGTTGCTGGTCTGGCAAACAAAGTGGATGTCAACTCACTCCAAATTCTTAGAATTTTCCCGGCCTTTTTGCTTTACACACTTCCGTCTCTCATTGTCAGAGACAGAGAAAGTCGACTCTCATTTATTTGCTTTGCTCTAATAATAAGAAATAATGTCATTTTCTGTGTGGCCGTATTCCCTTTTGCCTATTGTCTATGTCCTCATGAACAGATTGGAGTGAGGAAGAGGGGCTGTGAGACTGGCGGGGGCAACGAGTCGGCCTTCAGTGTGCTTTACTATTCAGCCACAGGCTAAAATATTTATGCGACAAACGACAATTTTGGATTTATGTTAGTATTTTTTCGCCTCGGCTCCAGTCGGCACAGGACCTATAAAAGTAGCTGAGTTTCATTTTTCTTTCATTTTTTTCGGTGTGTAGAACAGGAACTGGTCCATAAATAGCACTGCTATGGCAGCAGCTCTTGTGTGGGAATTTATATGGCAGTGGGCAGGAAATTATGTGGGCCTGTCGAGAGGATTGAAGAGGCAGGGGTAGGACGGCTTTCATGGTCGGTTTGAAACTGGCACAGCAAATTGAAGTGGTTTTTATTAATTGAAGCACATTTTGATTCATGCGATTTGTATAAGCGTCGAGAAATTGTTTAACTTTATTTTGCATTTGAAACATTTTAAGACCAAGTCGAAATATTCCTATTAGCCTTAATGTTTCCATGTTCTCTAACTGTTGTCTTATATCTTGCCAAAATTTTTATTTGAACGTTTTTCTTTTTTTTTCTATCTTGGCTATGCTCCTAATCGCCTCTCTGCACAATCCTGCTCTAAGAGCATTTTTATACTAACATTCTTATGGCGCATTATGCCACTCAGCAAACAACTCTCAAAAACACACTTCCTCTGACTCACACACACATACAGCCACATAAGCATTCACACACATACGCTCACTAACATAAAAGTGTAACATCAACATTGGAGCCACTTCATTTTCAATATCAAATTTCCCAAAAATTTGCCAAACAGCAGCCGCAAACACTTGAAAATGTTCCCAGAGCTCAATTAAAGGCCATTAGCTGGATATCGAAAAATGCTTCCCTGCTCAGACACCCGCCCTTGTCCTTTAGCTGGCTGTGCTGTGTATGGCCAAAGGATATACACGCATTGAATTACGCAGACAAAAGGCCAAGGCATTCAAAATTTCCATATGCAGGAATTCACATATCCAACCACCACTCCTCTCCAATCTGGGGCCAGTTTAGCTTGGGGCGTATTACTAGATGAAAAACCCTCGCCTTGTCGAGTAATTAAAGTTTTGCGCAAGTGTCGATAAATTATGCGGAGGATAGAAGATGGGAGATGAAGCCCGGAACTTGGTTCAGCAGGGGAGATGCTATGCAAATGGCTTACAACTTACAGCTTACAACACACAGCTGCGAGCCAGCCGAGAGCCGAGAACTGAGAACTGAGCGACAGATGGACATTCTTTTGGCTTTCGAATGACAGGCACTTCATCATCGTGTCCTTCGGCGAGTGTGTAATTCATCACGCGAACAACCGCAGCCCCCCTGCCTCCGCTGCCTCCAATGCCTCCGATTCGCCCGCAGGCATCGCAGCAAAGCGAGCAGCGACATGACATGTTGAGCCTGCATTTGAGTTGGCCAGCCCAAGGGTGGGCCCGGGGAGTATAGAGCGGGACAGGAAATTACTGCGGCTGTCGCCTGTCTTGGCAGGCGCGTTGAGCGCACTTTAAGTTTTGGGAGCCTCTTAGCGAACGGAACCTGGAATGCTATTAACCAAGTTGACATTAATCGCTTTGACTTTCTGTAGCAAGAGGAAAGGGCCAAACGACACGTGTGGGTATAACAACCAGGCCCAAGCAGGCTTCCGGCAGGCTTGTAATGTGAAAACAATTAAGTATGTAATATGTAAATGTGCTCGACCCTGAAAGGCAAGGCAACGAGGAGCCAAAGCAGCGACCCGAAAAGAAAACCTGTGAAATGAGGAAACACGCTGAGCTGTTGCTGCTGACAAGCGCTGTTTAGTAGGAGAATCTGCTGAATGACATTGATTCCTAATGTTAAATACATATTGAACTGACACAGCAAGTCACTCGAAGCAAGCTTAATGACAGGATGCATCATAATATACTGTACATTATATATATAGTTATGTCTGGCGAGGCTTGGCGAGACACGCAGTAAAAATCACAGAATCAGCCTAAGCTGCAATAGCTCATATGGGAACTCTCGCTTGTAAATAATGTTTAGGAATACGAAACATACCAATATGTTTGCTAGGATGATAGATAATCAGTTAATTATAGTTATCTCTGGAATCCATTTAAATTGATTGCTCAGAGGGTTATATATTTAGAATGGTTGACCACTCTTCCTTTACGTGTTTTTCCATGGTGGAGACATTTTAAGCAGTCAATCCTTTGACTTATGCCTGAGCAGCTCATAAATTTAATTTAATATACACACACAAACGCCCTCACACCCATCAACACATAAATATGCATAATATTTAGCTGCTGTCGGCTTTATGAATTGAATTTGTGTGCCTGGCCAACTGACCAATTCCCAGTCTGGCCGTCTCCACCTCCTGGTAGCTGGAAGTTAAGCCCTATTAATTTATGTTGCGGATAGGAATATAGTTATCACAACCACAGACTAAGCTTCCACGCAATGAATACTGTTGATCCATTAAACAAGATTAACCATACGCCATGTACTCAGTCCCAGTTTCAGTCTTAATTATTATTATTGTTGTTGCTGTATTTGTATTGTTAGCTTCATTACGGAGTAACAAATTTCTGTAGTTTACTGCACAATTAATGCAAAACTAATGCGCTTGGAGCTCGAGCCAAGCCAAACCCCTCTTAAACAGATATCCTTATTTTCTGTTGCAATTTCTCTTGCTGTGATATCGCCCGGGGGCCAACTCGAACTACCTGCTCTTGCATTGAAACTAATAGAAGTACAATGTCTTGAGCACTAATGAACATGCATAGATTTACCATTTATTGTACTTAAACCCTAGTTTATTGACGTTATCCCCGCCCCTCTTATATGCATTAATGTTAATGTTATTATGACATTCGCATCTGTCTAGTTGCCTACAATCTAATGTATGCGAAGCATGCAAATATTATTGCTGCCAATTAGGTACTGGGATATTCAAATGCCGAATGCCAAATGCAAGAAAGATACGCACAAACTTAAATATTTTTCAATTGCGAACATTTGCAATGTATGGCATTGGTTTGAAAGATGTATGTATAATTATGAAAGATAACAACTGCAGGCAGTTGCAAACAGGCAATTTAGTGAGAAGGAATGAACCAATACCCAAGGCAAATGTTATTTGATATACACTTTCATATTTTCACATATTTCTAAATGCCGTCAAATTCGATGCCATAAAGCCTGACAGCTTCCTGTTCTTCTTATCGCTAACTTGGCCCTTCCCAACATTTTATGTGCACCTCATCCGTAGAACATTATCAAAAATCGCTTACAACCAATTTGGTTTTATTGAAACGAGCGACCTGAAGCGTCCCTCCCATCCTTCTTTCTTTAACTTACGCTAGTCGTAAGAACCGCTGGAAAAACTTCAGGAAAATGTGTTCCCCATACGAATCCAGAGATGACGATGACGATTAGCATTAAAGTTAGCCCCCATCGTGTGGACTCGCATAAAACCGTTTTATGGACGCCCATAGGCAGGTGAGACCCGGATGCCCACCTGGCACCGAACTCGGCAGAAACGTTTTGGATTTTCTGCCAGGTGGCTTTGATGGAAATGGGCTAAGTGGAAGACGCCTTCACTCCTCGAAATGGCCGCACATAAAAATTATATTAAGTCATAAAACAGTGACGGGACACACTCCTAACTGGAGCATGAAACTCTTACTTTATTTGCGGTCAAGGCAATTCAATTCACATTTCGCAACACCAAAAGGAGAGAGCAAAATTCTTTATTGCGTCTGTTACGACAAAAGCCATAAACATAACATTTAACTAACTTTTGACAGAGAGTATAGTACCAAAAAGTGACTATTTTCTCGATACATTTAGAATAGTTTAGTTAAAACAACAGCTAGCCTAAGTTTATGTAGAGCACTTAGGACTTCGGTTATGTACAGGAACATTTTTCAGACTAGAATTTCATCTGAAATTAATGAAATAAAATAGAACTGGAAGAGTGGTTAGAGAAGCGGATTTTGATAGCAGATAATTTTTAAATGGATGTTTTGGTTGATAGATCCTATCAACATATATTTTCTTATGCGAGGAAATCAATTTTGTTTCATTTTATAACAAAAATCGTTTATCATTTTAGTGCTATAATAATATTTAAATCGTTGAGTATCAAAATGTTTCTATATTTATTGGTTTTCAAAGTTAAATAATGTAGCATAATTTAATTGCCAATCAATCAGTTTGAGTACTGGTTCCTAATTTATCGGAAGATTAATAGAGATTCATTACACTAAGTCAATGCAATAACTCTAACTTGAAAGTTTGGCGCTGCAATGTGCAATGCTCTTGGGAATACTCGAAAGTAAACTAAGCCTGCACTTGGTGCAAATAAGATTTGAATTCTTTTTGCAAACGCATTTCAATTTATGTTCTTTCGCTGGCCTGTTCAATATGCCAGTTACATACAGATGTCACGCCTCCACGTGCCGCCCTTCATCCGGTCGTGGCCACCCGCCTTCGGCAGCATAAATCGCAGAGCATATTACACAATGCGATGCGTGCCTGGCTCAATGGAGGAGCCAGCCACAAAACTGGCAGCGACGTTTTTCGGTTCGCCTTTGGCCCTTCTTGGTTGTGTTTGCATTTGCGTTGCCCATGGGCTTGCAGAGGGGGCGTGTAGTTGCGGGGGTAACAATGAAGGGGCACAAACTTTTTATGCTGCATTTGTCCTGTTGCTGCACACAGAACCAGATAGTCAGGGGGATGAGGCGAGGGAGTAACGATGAACTGGATAGAGTGCATCCTGGTGAATCCTTGCCGCTGCCGATGCCGCCTCTCGTCTCCCTTTCGACTGGTACTACGTGTCCTGCCTGCAAAAGCATTCAAATTGTTTACCGTATGAGCGGCGCGCACGTGAAAGCCAAAGAAAATTGTAGTAAATTTTAAATGGAACGGCAGCAAAAATGTGCAACGTTTCCCCGCACCTATCCAAGAACTGCTGCTTGCCTTGACGCAGTGTAATTTATTGGCAGCACGTTTATCATGCCGTCTACTCCGTCTCCATCTCCGACCCCGACCCCGACGCCGACGCCGACGCCGATTCCTGCTCAGACGCAGCCTCAGTCATCTTGCCTTCACTGGTAAGCCCAAAAAATGCAGCCATGCGGCGCATGCAAAAATGCCTATGTCAGGCGCAGGATGCTAGACTAGAGTGGCTGTTGCTGCTGCTGCTGCTGCGCCGGATCTGCCTGGTTCCCTGCTAGCCTGGTTGCCCGGCTGCCAGGCCGCCAGCTTACCACAACATTTGCACAAATTGCATCCAACGAGCGACGTCGGCAGCCTTTCCACATCCTTTTTACTTACTTTTATTCTCGGCCAATGTTTGCCGAGCATTATGTCAGTCGAGCAGAGTTTGAGGAGCCGTGTGGAGGCCGTTTCATTGTTTGTCTTTCGGAGCTGCGCCTGATGCAACATTCATTAAAATGTTGCCAATGTGTTTTTGTGGCAAATTGAAGCTGCTGAACCCCTACCGGTGGGTCCGAAATACCGGAGACTGTGGCCCCCAAAACATTTGGATATGCATTTACCGAGTTCTTGCATATGCATGCGCCTCTTTAGAGAGCAAAGGATTAGGCTCAACAGGGAAAACAGAGCAGTAGAATATAGGAATAGTGATATGAATGCAAAATATGCATAAATGTAATTTGAAGATCTTATTGCGGAGCGTCCAACCGAATGGAGTGCTCAGTGAATGCTCGAAACAGAATGACAATTGGAATTTTGTGTACTCATTGAAATAACATTATTGTAAGTTACATTATAATACCTTTTCTATTTTCTTGTCTTTACACTGGCCAGTGTCCGGGAGAAGAAACTGCATCTAATTGTTGTTTAACTTAATCATAAACGCTTGCAATTTGGTCGCTTCCTATCTAATTGATTCTGGCCAAAACCATCTGCGGAACGTTCTTCGCAACTGTTGACACTTTGTTAGCAATTAGTTGGGTCAATGTGGGAGAGAGAGTAATTTTGAGACAGCTAATTGGCCAAGCAGAAAGACACAGTCAGCCCAATACAGGAAAAGCGAATTGGAGAGCGAAAGATACAGAATTAGAGAGAGAGAGAGGAAGACAGGGAGATAATACAAAATCTGGAAACTCTGTCAGAATATTAACTAAATTGCAGCTTTCTTTGCTATTTACTTAACAAATTGCTTCAAATGCGCATAAATCAAATTGTTAACACCATTCGACGGCTGCCAATTTGGTTTTCATAGTGATCCAGAGTCCTGCAAAATGTATATTCAATTTTCCATGTTTATTTCAATTATTTTGTGTGTGTTTAAAGCCACACTCGAGTGTAGCCACTTGAAAAGGGAAGCACAGGACTTTCACAGGGCGAAGGGGCCGGCATGAACACAAAAATAAGAATAAAACGAACGAACACAAAAACAATCCTCGATGTGTGTATGTGTGTGTGGGTGTTTTGTGGCATTTCCTGTGCCTGGCTGGCCTGTTTGTGATTCATGCGTTAAATGGAAATTAATCCGATTTAATCTGTCGCTAATTAGGTTTACTCTGGGATTTGTATCGCACCTCTCCAGCTGGCCACATGTTCGGTGTCGATTTCTGTTTGCACAATAAGAATTCTGTGGCCGTGGCATGGAGCCATCAATTAGGCCAACCAATTAAATTCTATACTAATGCAGCTCGCCTGTGCCTGATTTCTCGATGGGAGCCAGCTTTAATAACAATCCCAGCCCACATGCTGACTAGCCGAACGCAGCCCAAATCAACGCTGATGATCACACTCATACGCACTGTTGCCTTTCAATCTGGACTGCGGCTGAGCTGAGCTTGCGACCCAACTCCTGCTGCAGCACCTGCAATGCTTTTGTAGCTGTTGCTGCTATTGACAACATTGTTGGTCTAGTCTGGTCTGGTCCTTGTGACGGCCTCATTTCCATAACGCACACACACACACCCCCGGACACACACACGCACAGATAGCAAAACAAAGCCAAAAATCTGAAGTTTCATTAGGAAAGGATGCGCACCTCCTGCATGCGCCATCGCATGTTTTTGTGCCTTCGTTTTTGGTCATGTCAAAAACTGGCAAAGCCAAAACAGATTCTGCTCATCGCCACTGTCGTCGTCGTCGTCGTCGTCATCGTCATCCTTGTCGACGTAGTCGTCTGGCTGGCGTCTGCTGTGCCTGCCCAGATAATATGCTTAATACGTTTTTATGTGGCTGGCAGGCTGGCGAGCTGCCTTTTGGAGCCGGGTGCAGCGCCTGCTTCCCCGTTTTCATTGTTATTGCCAACTGGTATTGACTGTTGCCTCGCGTGAAATCAAATTTCCACTGAAATGACTTTTTGGCCCACAGCAGAAGTTTTGTTTTTGCCTTTGGCTTTTGGGCCTGGGCCCATTCAAAAGCCATGAATTATGCAAAGGACTCCAGCCAGGCATCGCGATTATGTTGCCTGCTGCTGCTTCGGGCTTTGGTTATAAAAAGCTATTGACCCATTAACGGGTTTTGGTGTTTGGTGTTTGGCAGAGGCACTTGTCACTGAGAGCGATGCCGTTGCAAACTACAAACTAATTAACATAACGCATTAAACCAGCAAACTCTTTGGAATTATGTCAAGTGTCGAGCGGCAACAGCTGCATCAAAGGATTACGCTTCACTGCCTCACAGCAGCACTGACTGCTTGCCTGATAAGTTCTTGCAACTGACAACCCATTTTTGCATCCACCGAATTGCATTCATACCCTGGAGCCTGGGTGCAAGCGGCTGCGGGGGCGCTGCTGGTGCTGGTGTAACGCAACTTGGACGCGCTTTGACACGCGCTCCCGACACTTAACGCAGCAGCGAAGGCAAGGGCTCAAAGCGACGTTGTTTTTGTTGTTGCAGCGTCTGACAGCAAACAGCTCGCCGTCATTGACGTGGCAGCAATTGGAGGCAAGTCCGCAACGCAACGATGCCGCGCCGCGAGACGCTTCACTGCATATTAAACACCCAAGACTCGGATGGCGCCACCGAGGAGTGAGTCAAAGGCGACTGCATCTAGTTGAAGCAACTGCATGTGCACTCCAGGCTGGAGCTGGATGAAATCTTTCAAGTCGCACTTATTGGATAGGTAAGCTGACATTAGACACGATCTCAATAGGGGAACAGTCATCGAGTGCTTATTGACTTCGATGTTGGCATCTTTTCGTACATACACCGAGGCATTCGCAGCTATTAAATTTACTTTTTATTTGCTATTAAACTCACAGCTACTTGCATAAGGAATGAACTAAGCAAACGCGTTTCTTTTGTTAGCTAACATAATTTGCTAACAAAATAAATTAATGCCTAATATTAATTTTTAGTACTCAATGCATACACCAATTTGAGCGAATGCGTAGCATTTGACCAACACGAGTTCATACAACTCGACATTAAATTTGCATGTTAATTGCATTATGGCGTTTAAATAAGTCAGGTTGAAATCTGCAAAATCAATTTTAAATTTAAAATTTAAATACATCCAGCTCATAAGGTATGTATACACTAATACCGCAGTGCTATTTCCGAAAATTATTCAAAACTGCTTGCACCGTTTTAAGGATATGTCATCGTATGATGGGCCACCTATGAAAGCCACCTGCACATATTATATATCGAATGCTTATGTTTCCCTCGTTCAGGTGCATAAGTCGCATAGAGCGTAATGTTTTGAGGCTTGGAAACCCTTTAGTATTTGTCCTACACTCTCGGTCCACTACTTAATCTGTGATGCCCGATACTCACATGCAGTTAATTTTAGATGTTAGAGGGTGGTAAGGAATTCTCTGAAACCTTTCTGATAACATCTGCCAAGGGTATCTGCCTGCTGCGTTGCCTGCTTCGAGTATGTGTTTGATTTGGTAACTGATTTTCAATTCTGTAATTCTGTTGCCACAATTGCCGACTTTTTGGACTTGTAATTTATGGGACACAAAGCCGGCCATAATAAGCAATTACATAAAAGTTGATGTAATTATTAATTATTTAATGTAAATATGCGTATGTAACATACAAGCGCATATGTATATTAATAAAAGTGAGGCACGTTGCGCTGCTGGCGAATCCTCGTTGGGCCTGTCGCATGTGTGACGCGCAATAAATGTATTTAAATTTATTGCATAATAAAGATTAAATATTTATTTACACAACGTTTCAATTAACTTTCGGCTTTGCCTGCCGCGGCCGGGCCACGCCTACTCGCGCTTTCATTGTTTTCCTTTCACACCAATTTAATTATAAAATTTATTGTTGAAAATTGCGCCAGCTACAAAATGTCGGTCCAAAACCGGAAGTAAACAAGTTGAACGACCTTCTCGCGTCCGGATACCGGCTACCGAGTGCCATGTCCCCCCGGCTGGGAATGTTCCACATATTATGCGGCCGAGCATATCGTGAATGTGCATGTGGACGTGCATGTAAATCTGTATGTGGGCCGTCGCACCCAGAAACTAGCCATAAATTTAAGGGCCACACGCGCAGAGCCAAATGGCAAATGGGTTAAGGATTCCCACAGGAGTCGGGCGACGGCGAGAAGTGGACCATTTGCAGAATTTTTGTGTAAATTTCACTCAATTGACATTGGCTCTGAGTCGAGTCGAGTCAGTGTTGGGTCAGTGGAGTTGAACCGCACACCCCACCATCTGAATTTGTGCTACCCCTTTTGGGGCACTTCAAAGTCAACGCAGCTGCTGTCCGGAAAAAACGGGGAAACTGCACGGAAGCGGAAGTCGCAGTGGCTGCAGCACCGGCACCCTCCCGCACTATGATGACATCAGCTGCGCTGGTCAGCGCCACACTTTACTCTCCACTGCCTGTCCCCCCTCCTTGCCAGGAGCCAAATGCCCGTAGAGACAGCTGGAGGCTCAATGCCAACGTGTGGCACGGGAGGAGCATAGGAAGCGCGGCTGCTGTCGCTTTCAAAAATTCATATTCGTAATTGTTGACTGTATTGTCTCTAGCATTGTTGGCAGCCGCACAGACGATGGCTACAGTGCACACTCGCTAAATGTGACCGTAACTTAACAAAATATGTTCAATACATATTATTTGTACACCCTGAACTCAATGAAAAAGGGGAATAAGGGTTTAAAGCAATGGATGAAAATCGATATCGCAATTCATTTTGTTGATCGTCTCTTAAGTTTTAAGTGTTTTAAGTAGACAACTTTTGCGTGTATATAGTATATACACATGAAGAATCTTATGATCGCAAACTGTTTTTGAAACTTTCAGCTCTCAAATTTTACCTCTGTTGTCCTCATATTATCCGAAAATAATCAATCAGCTAACCGGACGGGCTTTACTAACCGATTAATGAAAATGTGTAATTTAAATGATCACACTTTAACAAAATGTAAAACAAAGGTTTAACAACAGATTTTGGAGACTGTTTTATTTGCCTTAATCCAACCCAGTGCTAATCGAACACATATCGTTACTCCACTGTACTTTAAAATATTTAAGGCCGTCTGTGTATTTGCACTTTATCTCTGGAATTCTGGAGTATGCGAAACGTAAAATATTTTACTGCTAATCTCTTGCGGCGGAACTTTTGTGTTCCGGCTCAGTTTTACAAACACTTTCCGTATTTCCGAACGGCTTAACGCATATGTCTTGCATATACTATGTCTGACAGTCGCCGGAGAGGGATTTGATTTAGGACCATAAAGGGCATATGGAGTACTATGAACTTCTATATGCTTTGTGACCTCTTTCTAACCACAACTGTCGTATGGTTTGATCTTTTGGGCTGTCGGAAATTTTCAGAAACATTTCTCTCTGAGATGAAACCCCCATAGAGAGAAAATATATTTTTACTCTAGGCTGATAAGCGAGAAAGTTCTCTCCCAATGCGGCGGGCTCAATGCATACGACTGCACTTAAGCAAGTGCCGAGTGCTGCCTGCATTATTAGTATAAGATATAACGACCACATATCATATTTATGCTTATTAAAGCCCCTCCACACCCGCACTCGACGGCGATGCCCAGGCCCAACTCTGCTCGGAGCCGAAGTCAAGTGCGGAGTCGCTGCCGTTCTGTTAATTGCAGCGGAGGCCGTCGCTGATGAGTTTAATTGAAATAATGCGCTTGCCTCTCGGCGGGGGCAGAGCCGGAAAGTGTTTTTGTATTCGGAGCATTAATAATATTTATTCTTTTTTTTTTGTTTTATTTTTTCTCTGTCTCTAATGAAGTTTGTGCCGAGAAAGCGAACAAAAAATGAAAGCGACCCTGTCAAAATGTTTAATTGCCAGCAGCGGGGATCGAAACAATGTTGCAAAGGGGGGCATGGAGAGACGGGGACTCGGGGCGGGTCGATCCATTAGCCAAATGAAGCGCATGATTTGTCACAATTCTGGATTGCAGTTCCGCCCTTTCAATTGGGCCATTTCACATTCTCTCACCCGTTTTGGCAGAGGCAGAGCTCATCTGGCAGAGAAAGAACTAGACATTAATGGGTTAAAGCACGCTGACAAATAACTTAATGCATTACAGTGAATTCGCACTAAATGCAACTGTGCTGCAAGTGCGCTCGAGTTGAAAATAATTTGATGTCGCTTCGTCTCAAGTTTTCTGAACTTTGTGCATATTTTAAGACCGAAATGATCTATTGTGCTTATGGGCGGGGCCGCTTTCGCTATTGCCATCAGAGCTTGCGAGGTGAATGCGCAATAAATGGGTTACCCAGACCAATGCGACGAGCATGTTCCCGCCGCCTCCATGGACCAAAACTTGCGGCGGCAACGGCGGCTGCCCGAAAAGTTAAGTGAATTGTGCAAAGTTTTACGCTTTTCGGTCCCAACGAATTTGAGCACAGCAAAAAGTTTTAACCTATCTCTAGCTCTCTCTCTGCCCCTCCTTCTCCTTCTCTATCTCACTGTGCGATAAAAAAAGTATGCCCATACCCATGACCGGCGCTAAGGTAAATATGCCCCAGCAGCAGCAACAATAACAACAACCTGCAGCAACAACAATGAGAAGCAACAATGGCATTGGCAATGGCCACACAATGGGACCCCATAAAATGTGCTGCAAAATGCAAAATGGCTGCTGCGGTTTCAATAGCAACTGCAACGTCGACTGTGACTGCGACGGCGACTGCGACTGCGACAGCAAGCCGGCTGACGCTGTGAAATTTAACGTTGTGAACTTTTATGGGCCATGATCCCCTGGCTAGCACCAGGTGCAGGCGACCTCGCCCCACACAGCCAGCCACCAGTTGCATGGCCAAACAACATTTAAGGCAAGCACATTTTTTACCTTTGCCTTTGTTGCTCCTCTGCTGCTCCTCCGGCTGGCTCTTGTCGGAAAGAAGGAATAAATGTTGCATATAATTTATTAGCATGCGCCCATATGATGTGAAATGAGGTGTGTCTACGGAAACACTCAAGTTGATTTGATCGCGCCGGGCTAAGTGTCAAAAAGTCTTTCAATAACGTTTGTCTTCTAGAAATTTAAATTTCACTCTGTGGTTGTTTTTGTACCCAAGAAAGTTTGTATCTCATGTGCCGAAACCGTTCCTATTCTTTAATTTTATAAAATCATTTGAGTCTAGTACAAAGCGCATGCTGGCGTGCTTCTTCTTCCTTCAGCCACACACGATGTGTAATGCGGACTTTTCTTGTTTAATTCAGATGAATGCAAGAAAAAATGGGAGAATCTGATAGAACTCGCTGAAAGGCTTTCTTAAGATAAAACAGAAATTATAGAAAGTCTAAATTAATATATTTAATCCCTGGTACAAGCTCCTTTGCTGTCCATAGGGGTTCTTAGCTAATTTCGGCTGGATAGCTATTTAAACTGACTTTTAAAATGTTATTTGTTAAACAAATCACAGCAATATGAATGTATCAAAATCATTTGGATAATGAAGTTCTATATGCGCGGTGTAGTCACTTTCTCATCGCTAATATAGAATTCTCATCACGATAACACCAGTTCACACTGCTCTAAACTGCATAGCTCTGATTTGTCTAACACTTCCTATCACAAGTAATTAAATAAAACTTAGTATTCATTTTTATTTAACTAACTGGTCCATATCCAAAGTTATATTTAACATAGATATATGTTTGCGAGATTTTTGAAATGCGTTTGATGTCGATCGGATAAAGCTAATAGCAGTGCCAATAAGTCTAATGTATTTATGTTTATTTATATGTATGTACAAAATTAAATACACTAAGAAAAAACTAAACATTGCTGATGAATTTGAACCGGCAACTTTTTGCTTGTTAGTCCGACGCTGGGACATCCAACCGCTTTCTCATACTATTCGTGTCGAACTTTGCTGTGTGATTAGTGCTCATATTTGTGCTAAAAGGAAGCTTTGGACTGTGACAGTCAGTTAGGACACATATAAGCTGATTTTATACTTGTGTTTTGTTTAATTTAAGCTACATAATCTCCCTTAACAGCCCGCTTGGAACAAAATCGAGTTACCAACGTGACCACAGAATAATTCGATAGTCCAAAACATGGAGCTGAAGCTCTAGATATGCTTAAGAGCCAATCACTTGTATATCAAATACGATAATCGCATAATGAAATTTGGATACCGGACAACGGACACCGTTGCAGGGGCTTAGGGCCGAAAACATGCACCTTGGCAGCTTTACGGCTTCGTAAAGGCAATTTAAATACATTACAAGATGATGCCTGGGTAACAGGTACACAGGTATTTCAAATATGTGCGAGCGTAACTCAATACCATAAATCAAGTTGGACACTTCAGTTAAGCTCGCCGCCCTGTTCCCCGGACCAGCTCCCCCTCGCCGACAATGCAGTAAGCCGACAGTCGATTAATTGATTGTCTAAATGCACTTGTAAGCGACTCGACAAATCAATGAAGTGTAGAAAACAAGTCAAAGCTGCAAACAATGTTCAAGAGCTCCGTCCTGCAGCCACCACCCTCCATCTTCCATCACCCAACTATCCGCCTCGATTCTCTGCCACGCCCACACATGACGCTGCCGAGTAGCGTCCATTGACGAGCGAAGAACATAATAGAGAAGGTAACTGGGTAAAAAAATGCTGTCTGGGAATTGGATTTTGCGGTTTCACGTTTCGAATTACCATCGACAGCAGCTGACAACAGATCCCTGGCAAAGGCGAAGGCAGCTCCGCGACAGGGTTAGCCATGGTTAATTGTCACTATCGTTGCTGATTCTCCCTTCTTCTCCTCCGGACCCTCCTCCTGCGCGTTTGGTATGCAATTATGCCCTGTTGCAAGGCAGTGGGCGTGTGTATGTGTGTGGCAAGGTTGAGGGAGCCAGTGACAGCTCTTGACGTAACTCAATCGCAGCCATTGCTGACAATTTGCCAGAATTCACAAGCGAGTGCCTTTGGCTGGAATTCGCTTGGAATTCGACTGGGCCACGCTTCGTTGACTGCCCGGCCGCGCCAACTGAGCTGGCAACTTGGCAAGTTCATCAAGTTGTTAAATATTTAACATTTTTCACATCTTTCTCAATCTCAGGCCAGCTTCCAGCTCTGGCCAGCTGCCCTTTGCCTCACTGGCTTCATCTGCGCACTGCAGCACGTTTAATCGTGTTAAACATTTTATGAACGCTGCCCAGTTCCCACTTTGGAACCATCCGGAGCCGCAGAACAGTACGCAGCTTGCCTTTTTGTTGGTGCACCAGAAAACCTTTTTGCGGTTGTCATAATTGTAATTTTGGTCACTGCAGGCTGCAGAGTGCATGAATTTATGATGAACGACGTGGAACCACCCGGCCGGCCTGACCCACTTGTACCCACCGCATCGCTCTGCACGCCATAAATGTCACGGAGAAATATTCGCAGGCACATATTGTATGCCCTTTCCCGAAAACTATAAAGTCAAATGTAGTATATATTTGAATTTATGTAAATTGTAATATCCACTGGTCGAAGAACACATGCGAAGACCGAAATAGCCCGCAGGATGCGGCTAAGTGCATGGATTTTTTTTATATTTTACATTTTTTATGTAATGGAAGGAAAAAGTTCTGCTTTACATTTAAGTGCATGGTAGGTCTATGTAAATTAAGAGGGAGTGAAGCTGTAAATATGGTATGCAGCTAATGTAACTGTATATTTAATCTATCTCTATATATAAAACTGTCTGTCCTGACTAACTGACTGGTGATCAAAGCACAGTACAAGCCATAAGCTATGAGACTGAAATTTTGACTGTAGTAAGGGCTTTGGGAAATTCGAAATTAAAAATTCATTTGAGGGGCCTTTGACACTTTTCGGTTAATTTTTTCCTCCTTGGTATAAATGGTGGACAAAGATTTGGAGGCTAAAGATTCGCATTCAATTTCGTTTCAAAGATCTTAATGAAAATTCATTTGAGACATGTTTTACAAAAACTTGGAAATTTCATTCGAAACTGTAGTAAATTTGCGGAAAAATCATCATTCTGAAAATTCATTTCAGGCTTGCTTCATACTTTTTGCAAAATCCCCCCTCCTCGATGATAAATGCGGGACAAAGGTTGTAAGGGTGAAGTGTAAAGTTTTGCCATCTGCCTAAAACTTATTTATAAAGCCTCACATTAAAACTAAATAAGTGCGTGTTTCAGCGGTTTTGGAAATTTCATTTGACGAAAAAATTTGCAATATATTGTTTATCATCATAAAAAGATCTTTGTGAAATTTGATCAAAGGCTTTATAACCCGAAGTCTATTTTTCAGCTTCAAGATTCTCAACACAAGTCTACACATTTTCAAATTGATTAAATTATTCCCGGTCGGGAACTGGGGAAAAAATTATATAAAAGCTTAAAGACGTTTCCAGCTGAAAGCTGATCAAAATAAAATTCTTAAGTGTGAAACCTTGCTATACTTACATATATGAACAAAAATTATTTCCGATTCAAATAAATTATGTTTGAAGAAAACTTGCGCCCGCTAAATAAATTTGGTGTGTATAAAATAAATTTATAATTAGCACATTAAATGTTTTAACTTAATCTAATCATTGACTATGGTAAACTGCCAGCTTAAAGCAAAATACATTTTGGAAATAGTTAGGCAAATACAAAATTCATTGAATCGAACCTAAAATCATAAAACAGCTCAATTGTGCTTTTTGTTCGTTAGCAAGACCGCAATGACCTCCTAAATGTATTGTTATTTAGAGATGTAGGAATATATTCACTTAGATGTTTGTTTTCAGACCAATTGACTTTTGACTCCTTGCGAAAGGTTTCGATTCGCATTCATTTGGATTCATCTTGGTGCCCACAGCGGAAATAACAATTGATCCCATTTGTTGTGCCCATCCCGGGACCTGCCTCAATTTGAACAGCAAAGTTTGCAGCCCACGCAACAATGCAATTATTTTCGCTACACATTGTCAAATTGGAGTAGACTGCCGGCTCCTCATCGGTTTTATTGTTGGATGAGCATTTACACAATTTATACGTCAACGTTTATTTTATTTAATACTAAAAACCATTTCCCAGGGCTTAGAACTGGGCAAAAAACCAACTACCACATATATCAGATAGTTAGCGATATGCAAAAATGGCAAAAATTGCATCAATTGAAATTGTTATCCTCGTTTAAATGGCTTGGGCGGTGAGCCTGGCCGGATTTCCAGCTGTCCAGCTGTCCAGTTGTCCAGTTGTCCGACTAGATGGTTGTTATCAATATCTAAACATGGCTGAATTGCTCTTAAATAACCAAACAATAACTGCAAACTAAAAGTGCTGGGTGAAGATGCCAACCGAACTGTTCTTGTGTCTCGTTTGGCTGTTGTTTATGCTGCGCTACTGTGGAGCCAATACAACTAAATAAAAGTCCACAGAAATAAAAGTTTTCAATTCTCTGGAGTGATACAACAGGAAAGAGCATAATCGGAGTATGTCAACTATCTAAATCAACTTACTTAATTAGTTAGATTGGGTTACTTAGATACGTAATAAGCTTCTTTAATTCTTTTCAACTATTAATTAAGTGGGTTACAAACAGTTAGAGTAATCGAGCTAATGTTGACAATAATATTAATGTTGTTGCGACTATCAATTAGGATTTTGTTGATCAAACTTTCCATAATTCATCACAAGAAATGTATATATTATTTTAGAGCTTAAGCCGATAACTGTCATTAATAGATAGCACCATTCAACAATTACTAACGTGTTGTCCATTGAGAATTTTAAATTGAACTTCGCTTAAAAAATATGCTATAAACGTTGAAATACTAATATACCCTACGCTTGTGGCAACCACAAAGAACACACATTTATTGGGACGACCAGCTGGACAGGGTGTAGAGCCTCAATTTGTTTTAGCGCTAAAAATACAAATAAAATACGCTCGTGCTCATCTGGAAAGTGGACGAGGGTTGCCCCAAACCCGCAGAAACCCGCACCAATTTGCAGCAGCCAACAACAGTTTACGTTAGATATTGTAAATTTTCATAGGGCCCGACCACGGGCTAAAAAAAAAAAAAACAACAACGTCAAACCAAAACCATATAAAAAAGGGGGACGTGCAGACAGGACGGCGGGACGAAAAAATATGTCTATTTAAATTTGTTCTGTGGTCTCGTTGTGTTCGTCTGCGGTTCTTTTAGGTAATTTGCACATTTTACACGCCGACAGGACGAGCACGAGGATACAGATGGGTATCGAATTTGGCGGCACACAGTGCCCCCGCTCGCTATAACGTAAATATTGAAATGTATTTGGCAGCTGTGCTCGAATTTCGGCCAAAAGTAAATAAGACCGATGGCTGTTCCGGCGGCGCCAAGAACAGTAGGCGCTAGGGTCCAGGCAGAACACATTCATGTGTGTACATACATATATGGCATTTTGGCCTGAAACGTGATTTGCATTTTAAAGCAATGCCTCTTATGCCCACAGACTATAATGGGTAATATGTAATCATAACGCAGCACGAATTAAAGACACCAAAATATTAATCATACGCCGCGCGGCGCTCATTATGCGGCTCTTGAGAAAATTTGTAACCCAAGCCAAAGAGGCCAAAATGAAAAGTGAAAGGCGCCAGGACGTCAGCCACAAGGCTGCTGCGAAAGAGGCGGCTTCTTAGCAGGCACAAACGGAAGTACGAAAAATGTAATTAGAGCTAGCTGCGCTGCAGGCTCCCACAAAGTGTATGGAACACTCAGCCCAGCAGTGTAATTCCAGCTAAGAAAGAAAAGTGGCTAAAGCTGATTTCGTTATAGGCGTAGACACAGCAAGCGGAGTGGGAGTTAAAGTTGGACTTGAACAACCTTTGGGGCCTTTTGGGGCTAGTTGCACAGAACGTACCGAGTTGCCACCGAGTGGGAGGTTCGGAAAACAGTTTAAAAATACATCGTACATTGATAGCCAAATTATAGGAGCAAAGGTCCGGGGTATATGTTGCCTGCAGTCGGACACTTGCATACCTAATAACTATCGCAGTGGGAGCCAAGCCCCAACCAGCCGAGGGCGTGGGAGTTGGTGGACTGGCGGGCTGGGGGACTGGTGGGGTGTGTACATGTGGGTTAATAACGTCATTTATTATGCACTTCTTTCCGGCATTTCCGGTATTTACCGCGCACGCGACACGACACATAAATGTTGCCATAAATTTAGCACTGCTGCGCCACAGGACTTCGGGACATGCAGAGGAGTGCGGGCGGGCGGCTCGAAATGCAGCACACGTAGCAACTACAACGATGAGGACGTCTTCACTGCGGTCTCAGGTACAAGCTGCAGCTCTGAGCTCGGCGACTGCTGCAACTTTTGCTCAAATAACTTGCAATTTATTTAGTGTGTTGCGAAAAGCAACTTCCGTTGACGCCTCCGCCATTTTGTTGGCGCGCCGCAAACGCCATTTTGTAAAGGCAACATGGCCGTAGCGTTGCTAAAAGAAATGCAAATGTGTATGCGAATGTGAATGGGAATGAGATGGAGATGGAGTCGGAGACGGAGACGAGTATGGAAACGGGCAGGGTAGCAACCGCATGCTTCCCACCTGTCTGCCAACTGCCACCTGCCACCTGCCACCTGCTCACCGCTGCACTTATTTATATGTATATATTTTTGCGGTTTATAAATTTTTACATTTCACTCGGTGTGTTTTTTTTTTGGATTTAACGGCGTAAACTTTACGACGTTTTATGCGGCGAAAGTGGCTGTAAATCGAACTCACGCGAAGCAGGCGGAGGGAGCATAAGGAACTAGAGCTGCTCCTGCAGCGCGGCATTAGCTTCGGCTTATGTGGCGCACATAAATTTCCATTTCGTTGCAGTCATTGGTTTCACATAGAAATTGAGTAGATACTCATAAATCTTGGCGAGTTCAATAACATAAATACCAAATTGAAGGTTGAACTTTTTTAACTTTGCTGCATTTGCATTTCTCTTATGCATGTTTCTCAACAGAAAATGGAACCGAACCACAGAATCGGAAGTGCATTAGCTGTGCGAGTATGTGTGTGTGTGCGTGTGTGCTTAACCTAAAGTTTAAGTAAGTTTATAAGGATTTTGTGGTTGTATCTTAAACAGGATTTCAAACCAGCTACTAAGTTTTTGCTTACTTAAAGATTAAGCACAAGTGCACAAGAATTGAAAAAGTCAATCGCTTTAAGGATACCCTGCAGCCTGCACAAGCGGAACACTTAGCCTCCCCATATGCACTCTCTTATAAAATCGCCCTAATTAGAGCTACAGTAGAATGTACAGTTATGTAAGACGCTAACTTTCACCACCAATTTTGACCCAGACTTGACAAGAAAACAAGATGTTGGATATTCTTAATCTTGAATTGCTTAACGAAACTTACAAAGAGTGTTTGCTCTGGTATCACATATGATCTACATTTCTACTGATTTAAATGATTTCATTTAATAGAGGAGCTAACTGCTATATATATTTTAAAATGGACGCAATCCTACGGATATCCTGACATCGGCTGAGAACAAATATAATTTCGTAAACTTGGCAAAGAAGCCAAAATTGTGTATTTATAATAAAGTACATATAGTGGCTATTTCCTGTCCTTGAACTGTTTGCTTTAAGTCCTAGACATTCTTCCTTCCAGTTTCAATTTCTCCATGAAAAAATGTAATTTCAAGGTCCAAGTCTAGTTTCTACAAAAAAAAACATAGGTTGCAGTCCTTTAATATTAGAAAAAATATTAAAACATATTTATAGTGAGCAGTTATTCAGAAACGAGTTTCGAATGACTTAACAATCGCGAATTTCTAGCTTTAAGGGTGAAATATGTTTTTTTTTTTTTGTGCGTGGATCGACTCATATCTTAATGCCGGTCAAAATTATGATCAGCAATTCATCATACCCCTATCATTATAATTATTTATGCTAGAGGGTATAAGACAATAGGCCACACACATTGCCTACTAATTAACTGCGAGTTGGATGGCCACCAACAGCGTGGCTCAATTGAAGAACATCCAATATTGTCGCATAGATGCGCCCCCCATTGGGTGAGGAGTTGACATAAATTACTATCACAACAAATTACAGCTGCAGCTATAAAGAAGAAAATCAACTCAGTCGACGGCTGCATCTGCTTTTTTTCTCGCTCGCCTGCAAGTTTTTGTTTTATTTAGTGCCATAATTGAAACTCAATTTTTATTACTTTCCATTCGCAATCGGGCCGAGTCTAGTGAATTATGCAAAAATAATTATGCGCAAAATGCAACAAAACAACTCGCTTCAGTTTGGTTCGGGTTAGCTTTACAAATTGTGTGCCCCTCCCACACGCCCCACTCAGTTCACCCAACCATTCTGTTACCAAAGCATTCTCCACAAATGCAGTTGTAAATATGTGCGTTTATTTGTCTGGCTATCTGGCGGGTCCTGCCGTTTGTTAGCCTGTTTATTTGTTTGCCTTGTTTGTTGTTGTCGAGCACACTGAAAAATGTAAAGCCCATTTGATTTGCATGCATTTTCATAGCGCCGCTTTGATATGAGCATCACGAGCATCATTTGATTTTCCATACAATTCAGCAATGTCCCAAAACTGAACACAGCAACAAATATAACAAGAACAACAATTTAAATGGGATGCGCATTTATAATTGTTTCGCATTGTGTATTCCGCATAGAGAGCTCATTTTATCCGCAATGCAAGCCCGAGCAGAGCTAAAATAATGAAAATGTAATTTCATTCGCGAACAGATCTACCAATTCACTCAATCATTTCAATTAAAACGCATTGGCACGACCCAACTCCAGGATTTGTTTGCTTTTTGGGGGCTGTTGTTTTTGCTTATGAAATTAATTTCCATTGATTTGCCAAATGTTGAATTCATAATTTTGACGCATTATTTTTGTGTGAATTTCGAATTGTGTTTATCGCAAACGATGGCGCATTAAAAGATAATAAATTATGTGCAGCTCGAAACGTGCTCTCTGTACGCCACAAAATTTGCATTTCAATGGGACTAGCTAAATAAGCAGCTAAGTATGTATATACATTTGGGCCTAACGATCCCTAATGGAAACGTAAGAAACTAACAGCGAGGTGGACGCGAAATTCATTTAAATATATTCAAATTTTGCTTTTAATTCTGCTTTAATTTTTGGTCTGAAAGTCAAATTACTTACTTCACAAATTTTCAAACAGGAGCACAACGTATTATCTTTTTAAGCCGTGAACCCACTGTAAAAATGGTATAAGGTATTTGTGTATGTAACAGGCAGGAGAAAGCATCCCCGGTTCGTAAAATAGATATATATATATCTGAACAACATGTCGACCTTAGACATGTCAGCCTATCTGTCCGTCTGTTCACAAATCACCTTATTCATTTCCTCGTCACATTTCCAAAATATATCGATAAAAACGAGTTTATTTTAAGCATCATTTTACCCTTACCCTTGTTAGGAACCGTTCCCTATAAGTCCAGATCGGTAACTAATTTATGCGGATTAATGTTAAATTTATGTCATAAAACTGAATCCACGGCATAACTTCTGGTACAGATACACGCCCCCCTTCTGGATTTCAGCCCCAACGAACAGAAACCTTGACATCCTAATTAACCAGCTTGGCAGCTGCTTCATGCCACTCAAGTGGCCAAGCAGCGTGGCCACTTCTCTAGCGACCCCATCGAGCAGCTGAAATTTCAAGAACATTTAACACATTGCCAAATCTAGCGTAACCAGAGCCGGGCCAAAGCCTCGCACTCTCTGCCTCTGCATCTTTGCAAGGAAACTACAAAATACCCACGCAAGAAGTTCATGAAAATTTTATTTACACGCTGCCAAACGGCCCGAATTAATCTCTTGCCAAATTTATTTGAAAATGTGCCATAAAAATGCATACAAAAAATTCAAACAGTCTAGCTACCCTTCAGAGCGAGGGTTGGTGGGCGAGGGTGAAAGGCTGGCCAAACAAGCTCTATACAATCTAGCTGCGATTTTCCTTCTTTCTCAGTTCTCTTGATTGTCGATTTGTTTCTTAATTTTTCACGAATTTGTTCTGTGCTCTTGGATTTGGGCAAACACAGCGACAACGAGCACCCCACCAGGGAAGAGAGCCTGCGGCGTCCACTCGTTCCTGCCACATTGATCCATAAATACTTCCCCTGTCAGCAGCTGATTTGCCTCTGATTTATTTGCAAATGCGAGTTTGCTTTTTATGTTTTTATTTTTGTTTACTTTATATTCGCACCACGAATTCAGCAGCAGCCCGCAAATGGGCAAGGCTGTGCCCAACTTGCCTTAACTCCCTCTTTGGAGGTGTGAACGTGTTTTCTTCTACCCAAGCACACACCCTTCATGTCCTCCCACCTTTGGGCAATTTTCCCTCATTTTCCGCAGCGCTTTCACCCGGCTTCCCCTTGCCTGCTTGCTATTCACTTTTGCCTGAGCAAAACGGAGAATAATCATTTCAATTTTAATGCTCCAATAATTTGGAAATAGCTACGAAGGGTTATTTAGATTTTTTCCTCTTCCCCGACTTCTGGACTAGCTGCAAGTAAATTCGGGTAAGTATATATAGTCGAGTGTAACCCTGAGTTCATTAGGAAACTGCTTTTTTATGGTAGATTCTCTGTTTGATTTCTGTTTGCACAAGCTGCGAAATGTGGGTCAAACTTGGTGCAATCGAAAATAAGACGAGAAAAAACTGCAATTGATGTTTGCCCTTAAGACTGAATCTAAAGAATATTTCAACTTTATCACATTCCTTTTATGTAAAGTCCCTAATGAAAAAAGATCGAATAAGACTCTCGAGAACTTTAATTGTGATTAAACAGAATCTAAAGAATATTTTCATATTGTTTGATATTCTTATCTTTTATGTAAAATGTCCCTTAATGAAGTAATTTTCAACCCTCCACAAAAATGAGACATATGTTAAAAAGATCAGGCCAGTAGGAAATCACAGTTTACGACTATATTCCATACACAGTGACGCACCCCCAAGACTCTATTCCCAATGCTCGGATCGCAATGAATAAATGCGACAAATGTCAGTTAACGCCTAACGCCTACCAAGGAAAAAAAAGGAGTCACTATGTCTAAATAAATTTGCATTAGCGGCCTGACAGTGGCAGCCGCAGGGATGTTGGAATGGGGGTTGCTTGACAGGAAGGGGTCGTCGCCACGTTCATATGCATAAATTATCCAGTAAAGGACGTACGCAACATTTTCATTTGGAAAGCCAAAAGCAGAACTTGTTTATATTCAAATTAGTAGGCAACACAAACACAAACAGCAACAGCCAAATCCAACAACGAGGACGACAGGAGGACCAAGGCTGGCGCCCATGACTCTATAACTGTTTTTATTATCTGCAAGGACGAAAGGGTGACAACGACTAACGCACAGGACCTTGAGCTTTGCCATTTGCCATTTGATTTGCTTTGGTTTGGCTTGACTCAGTTCGGCTCGGTTCGGTTTGGCGCAGTAATGAGCATTTTATTAGGATTCAGCATTGCGAGCCACCATCCTAGCTGACAACTTAATTAAGTTTTCATTGTGTGCTGGGTGGGTGGTTTTCTGGTTAGTTTTCTGGCACAAATAGCAGTTTCTGGGCAATCAGCGCACATTGTGGAGAACTCAAATGTGAGCCCCAACGCAGATCCCGCTCCCCTTTCGGCGAAACTGGCGCTGACACTCCCAATCGCACGCCTGCTCCACTGTAACTGACACAGCAGCCGCGCCGCAGTTGAGTGGCACTTCAACACCAGCGGCAGCCCGGCCAACCCACCAGCCCACCAGTTCCACAACCCACCAAAGTGGTTCGGTGCCGCCTCGCTATGATAGATCGACCAGGCTGGACTGGAGCAAGCAGCTGACTGTGCAACAAATGGGTGCAATTAATTTCGAGCGTTCGTTAATTAATTAATAACTGTGTCTGTTGCCGGTTCGTCGTGCTTCCCTGTCCTATGTCTTTCGCCACCACCCCCTTCCTCGTGTTGACACTTTGCATAACGACTGCGACACGGGCAACAAGTGGACAAGTGGACCTTGTCGAGAAGTTGTCTTTGGCAGTCGTTCGCTTGGAATGAGTCGCTGTTGCTGCCACCGCTGCAACTCATTAGAGTGCAATTGAAATATGATTGTTGCAATGAAAATGTGACAGATGATCAATCAAACAGGTTCGAAGTAATTGCCAGAAGGTGTTGTGCAAGCCGACAGCTAAGATACAGTTGTACAACTGTCATTGAGTATACTTATTGCATAAAGGAAGAGTATGAATGGGATACACATATTTTAGTAAACTTTGCAGTTTCTCCAATGCTATTTGTCCCAGCTTGTAAGAGGGTGCAAAATATAAGATAGCAGCCAGGTCAATGTAAGTTTGGCAATCTGTAAGGGTTTTCAGAACTGGGCTTGAGCCAGAAACAACCAACTTCTTATAAAGACTTTCCTTAATTTTAGAAAATCGTTTCCTTACTACATCTACTTTTTTAATATTTTACGTATGAATTTTACGTATGAATATTAATTCTTTACACCAAAACATTTTAGGCTGTGCATAGGACAATATAATTCTATAGGACTTGGATCATTTCTTGAATTCCTCCACTTTAAACGAAGTAAATATCTTGGGCACACATTAAGCAAACATCGTTCCGCCCCAAAAACAATCATTATGATGCTCAGAAACAGAAATATTTTCATTAAGTGCCCAAAACTGTCACTGCCAAAAACTCAAATTACTCTCCGCCCTCCCATCCAGCGGACACATCATTCTGAGGGAAATGTAAAATGCAAAGACTCAAAGGCATTGTCTGATGCACGCCCCAACTGGACTCATATTTATTTAAGCAATCAACAGACCGCTGCTGGCCTAGCTAGCCTAGCTGGCATGGAGTCATCTCTGTTCCTTGTGCAAATCAAAAACACAAAACTAATTCCTTTGACAATGCCACACGCCGCCACCAGCCACAGAGCCTGGCCGGGGGAAGAGGAGCATAGAAAGGAAAAATGGGCATGGCTATGGGAGCTGGGTCTGTTTGGCTTAACGAGATGTAAGCTGAATGGCAGCTGAGCTGAGCTGAATTGAATTGAGTTGAGTTGTTTCTCCAAAGCAGAGGGGCCTGTCAAAGATGCATTCAAGGATTAAATTAATGTCACAGCAAGTGGACAATAGCCCCCCTTTCCCAGAGGGCACAGCCAGCTCTGCAATATTAACGCTTAATTGTTTGTGGACAACGAGACGAGGAGAGGAGAGGTGAGGCGGGACGAGGTAAGCTACCTGCTACGGGCTCGGCTACTGCTGTTGAGATGAAGTCATAAAGAACTCGCAGCTGGGTAACCTTTAAATATGGAAATGTATGCCCAGGGTCGTAGATTGCCCCGGGGATCTGTTGCCCTCGTCCATTGCTGCTGCCGCCGCCAGTTCTTCGTCTTATGTCCCTGCCTTTTCATACTTTAAATCAAATCGCATTAACATTTCTTTACAATTTTCTGCTCAGCATCGTGACAAAAAATAAAGTGTTTGTTGGTCGGGGGCCAAAGCGCATAAAAAGGATATTTGACACTTTTAAATGTGCGCTTATTGTGACTAGCCATCTCTCTCCATCTCTTTCTCTCTCTCTCTCGCTCTGCAGCCCTGGTCTCGTTTCTTTTGTCTGTTGAACTATTTGCTGCCTGGCTTCTTGAATTTTTGTTATATTTCTTTCAGACGTTCTTTTTTATTGTTTGCTTTTGTGTCTTGGCCTTTGCTGCTTGCCAATCCCATTCCCATTCCCATTTCCCATTCCCGTTCCTATACCCAATCCCATTCCGCTTCCTGCCTTGGAAAATCAAATCTATTGTCATTTTGCCAGCTACGTCTAGGTTCGCTCTGTGCCTGGGCCTGCGCTTGGTCCTGTGCCTGAGCAGCACTTTGTCGGCGTGTCGTTCCCGTCAACCTTATCGTCCTTGCAGCGTTTAAAAGCCATAAGCGTTTGCTTTTATTGAGTTTTTATTGTTTTTTATACGCTTTCCTTCAGCCTTACTGTTCTTCTTTTTCTCCAAAGTTTCTTTTTTCTACGACGTTACTGCTGATAGTTATATTATCAGGAATCAATTATCTATAAGGATTTTCTTTGCGCCTTCGCGTTACGTTTCTCTCTACAGTAAAATCTGCCTGTAACTTTATATCATATCTACCAACTGCCAGGAACATTCATTGAATAAAGTTATTATTACTATTTTTATTATTAATTATTGTCAATATTATTACGATCAGTTTTATACCCAGAAACCCATTGAAAAGGGGTAAAAAGTGTATATTTTTTTTTTTGCAATGTATGTAACAGGCTGAAGGATGCATTTCCGACAACCTAAAGTATATATATAATGTCCGTATGTCGGTCAATCCATCCCTACATTAGTACTTACAGTATCGATCGATCGATATCGAAATTTTGTTTTTCAGCAACTTTCTTAGGTTTTCGTAACTTCTTGAATAGTATATATTTATGAAGTATTATTAATTTAAAAGCTGCTGGCATCCTTCCCCCTGGGGCGAAATTCATTTGATGTTGGTAGAAGAGGATCCTGGGTAACCGTTAGCCAGGTTCTCCCGACTTTTATTACAATTACGATTAATTTAAAACTCTTTCCATTCGCTTGTGTGGATACTCGCATCTCTTTGTTCTGTTGCTGCATTTTATTTCCTCGAGCTACAACTTTACTTTATTTTGTCTTTAAATATTTTTCAGCTAAGCGCCCTTATAAAAATAGCTTAGCCCATCGATGCTTATGATAGGTTGATGGTAATCCGCTTGAATGGAAGGGCCTCTGTCACAGCCAGCAACTGCAGACGTTTTCAAAGCCTGCGACTTCCCACTTCATTGCCAGACAATGGGCAGGTACTGTGCTCAACACGTCAAATGTATGTCAATAACACTAGCCAACACGGCATTGGGCTGCTGTCAACATGCTCGCAAGCTCACTCAGTAACAACTCTCTCTAGTTCTCTGTCTCTCTTTGTTCTGCTCACGCCCTGGGCTATTGAAATGCCGCAGCAAATCGCAACTCGAAAATTCATTTCATTTCATTTCCAGGAAAAATACACAAAAAGAAACACACAGAAGGCAGACCCATAAAATTGAGAAATGAGAAATATTTTGCAATCATTCGTTGAAATTATGACAAACGCATTTCTAAGCTGTCGCATTGATTGAATTTTCTTTGCCCTTTCTTTGGCAACTCGCGCACCATCCAGCTACCCCCTCCCTTCCAACCGTGGCATTCTTCTATTGTGCCCGGATTTTTGCACCTTTCAACAGCGCTTTGCCCGAAGCCGGATTAAAAATCTATGTCAGATGTTCAGCTTGTTTGAATTTCATTTTCGGTTTGCAGTTGCAGTTGCATTTCCATTTTCATCTCCACTTCCATTTCCATTCCCATTCCCATTGTTGCCTTTGACTGTCAGTCGACACCTCTCCCTTTGTGCTCATAATGAGGGATTCCGACAGCTACAACTGCATATTATGGAACGCTTAAAAATCAATTAAAGAAAATATCTGCGAAATGCTTTGTGGCTTCCCTTTGTGAAAATGTCACGCGGCAAATGAGATTATCAAGCATTAGTTATAATCCAGTGTAGGCAACAAACATTCTCTCATATGAACGTCTCAATTGTTTTCTTCCATGTAGCTGGTTTTTTGGGAAGCCTTCCACTCGGTAGTATTCCGTCTACATTGATTTTTATTTGGTTTGTGCTGGTAGTTAATCCAACCAGGCAACCCCCTTTCTACACCATCCGTAACTGCCTCTAATTGACATTGACATTTGAGTTCGGAGTGCCGTCGAAATCAATTTTCATAAATATTAAGACAGGCGCATAATTGATGCCCCCGCTCCCCTGCCCCCTCCCAGGATCGACAGAAACTATTTACATTCCCTCAGATAGTTGCAAGTTGATTGATGGATGGACCAGACCATTGACTTGCCGCTTGCTGGGGCAGCCTGAGCAGTTGCCTCCCGGCAACCTCCGTAGGCTGTCCCATAATTTATTATCTATTTACAAAATATTTGTTGCGTAAATTTGGATGCCAGCCCGACTTTGCCCCACTCCATTAGCCTGGCAGCCCCTACTCAATTCTGTGGCCATATCAAAATGACTACTAATTGACTGATTTTTCCGACTCCCTCTCTCTTTCTCTCTTTCTCGTTCTCCTGGCCACAATCGGGTTTCGTTTTCTTTGCGAGAGTTTTTGTTTTATTAATGCGACTGTGCTAGATTAAAATCTGACCGCCCGTTTCCCCCGCTTAGACAACAACTGCCTGTCAGTTGGCCGGGATGGCGGGGGTATCTGTGTGGTCGAGTAATCAATCACTTGATTGACATGCTCAGTATGAAGGATGTGCTAAATGTGTGGGTGCTTGTTTTCACTTGCAGCTTGTAGTGGAAATGTTAACGCCACCTGTTTGGCCAAAACTAAAACAGAAAGTTGTTCGGCCAACCAGCTGATGCCACTTTGGCAGCTATAGAGAAAGCGCCTGAGAAGATGTTGATCGACCAAAGGAAAACTAGTACTAGCCCGCATCTTTATTTAAAAAAAAATGGAATATTGTAAGTCTGAATTCAATTAATGTTTTTTTAATAACCGATTGACTAAACAGAATATATATAAGTCCTGATCTACCTTCTACAATTACATGGTGTCTGACCATCATAACATGGAATAGTCTCCTGTCTCGCTCTAAGCCACGTTTAATAGCCAACATCAAAGGCACGCAATGAAGTCTGCTAGGTCTGAACATGCGCTTGTTTTAAGTGCAATGCTGTAGCTGACAGCTTTTGACAGACTGCAGCACAAAGCAGATGTAATTGAATTGTTCCAACTAATTGAGACAAAAGCCGGCAAACTAATAGCGAAACAAAATTCATTGACATGTAAATAACGCACCAGTTCATCAATATGTGTACACAGATACACCTCTTTTGTTCTCCACCACCTCTCTCTCTCTCTCTCTCTCTCTCTCTCTCGGTCTCTCTCTCTCTCTTCTCTCGCATTACTTATAACAAAAGAGATGCGACGAACCACAATGGAACGTCATTTTTGTATATTATTTGATGTGCCTTGAAACGAAACAACAACTAAAGGAGAAGGGGGAAGGGTGGGGTCAGGGTCTGCAGATGATGGGGCCACGAGCGGGGGGGCGCGTTGTTCATCATGTGACCGCGCCATTTTGTTGTTAGCTATGGCAGCACATTTTTTTGCCCGAATACACACACACACACACACACACACACACACACGAACATTCACAAAAGCTACAACAAAGCAGCAAACAGGCCGCAATGGACAACAACAACTTTTGCTTTCTTTTATTATTGAAAATCGCCAGCACAAAAATAAAATGAAAGAAACGCAAAAACAACGTAACCAAAAATGGGCTGCTAATTGCTTTTAAAACGCAAAAGCCAGTAACAGAGAGAGAGAGAGAGAGAGAGGGAGAGGGAGCGCGAGCTGAAGCGAGTGCAGCATCAGCAGGACCAACATTGACTTTGGCAGGACATACGAAAAAGCCGCAGCTGCCTGGCAGGCTGTAATTGTTTACGGCAAAGCCCAGCGAGAACAGGACGCACAGGAGTGCACAGGATAGACCAGCAGCAGCAGGATACACATAAATCATGGATAATGGCCAGCGTCGTCGAGTCGCCGTCGTGTGGTTAAAATTCGTAATTCGATGCTTTTGCATTTGCTTCGTTTTTGGCTTAATGCTTGTTTTCATTATTTTTTTCATTTTGCTTTGGCTTTATTAAAAATTGAAAACGCATTCAATTTATTCAGTCGCCGGCAGCAAGGTCGTCCTCAGCCATCCAAATCGATTGAACGACTCCGCGGCGGGGGGCGCCCCTCTCCGGCTGGGATTAGGGCGTCGTTTGAGTGACGTTTCGTGGCAGTTGTGTGAAATGTTGGCCTCTCGTCGTCGCGTTTTTGTCTTTAAATCAATGTTAAAGCAATTTGTCACGGCCGCCGCATGGTGACAATGAACGAGCCATCCATCAGGGGCAGCCGGGGCAAAGGGGTTGCCACTCGCCACTCGGCAGTCGGCACTCGCAGGAGCAGAAGCAGGACAAAAGCGCCATTGTCTGGCAAGAGTACGCAGCACTGCCATTGCCATTACCATTACCTGTCAAGTGAGTTGAAAACAAATCGCAATGGGAATGTCAATAGGCCAACCGCCCAATCGAGAATGCAAAGTGGCGGCAAAAGGGCGACGCGATAGGGGCCGGGCCCCGGGCCCCCAGCTCAATTGATTTAGGATTTAAACTGAACAGAGACATCGATAATGATAGACACGGGTCACAGCCAGAGAGAGATAGAGAAAGAGAGAGAGAGAGAGAGAGGAAGCGAAAGAGCGGCAGCGGCGCGATAAAATCTGTCAACGCAAAGCAAGCGACTAATTCGACCCAAATGAAGAGCGTAAAGAGTTTACACTGAACCAAAATATTCAGACTTCAAATAAATGTTGTTTCATGAAAGTTTTTCAAAATTTTGTGACAGCGCAAAACTTTCCGTTCTTATTTTGAGCAGATTTTTTGATGATCAAAAAAATGTATTTCTATTTCACTTGTGGAGACTCATTTACTATATCTAGTATAATATATTTTGTTATTATTATAATTATTGTGGATTTTGGATAAGAAAAATTCTACAAGAACTATTAAGATGTTTAAAATGTGTCAAATGTTTATGTAATTATTGTTTTTGCCTTACATTTCCGTTGTATACTACGAACTCTGCTGGCTCAGCTCAGCAAAACTCTGATGTAAGCCAATGAATCTACACTGTGCATAATTGAGCATCATTCGGTTGGGCAAAACATAACAACTCCATTAAAGTCAAATGCGTCCTTATAAGTGCGGAGAATGGGAGGAGATCTGATAATCCATTTAGGCAAGCAGAAAACTAAAATTGCAATTGAATATAAGAGCAGCTACGGCATCGATTGCGGCAAGTTCAACCCTTGCAGCATTTGCTGCAACTGCAACCGCAACTGCAATAGCAACAATAGCCGCCGGCTCAGGTTAAAGTGTTTGAAGTGTGGCGTCGATGTCATTGATAGCCAGCGGGGCGTCGGCTTGCCAAAGGCATTTGTGGCATGCAAAAAGCCGCAGCTGCAGCGGGGGCAGCACACACAGGAGTCATAAACAACGCAACGGATTTCCCGCAAGGAAGGCAACGTCGAAAAGGCGGCAAAGCCAATGCCAGCCAGCCAGCCATGCCTGCAGCTTCGGCAGCATCGGCAGCATCGGAACGGGGGGAATCAGCGCGTGCAACGCGTGCAATTCGCATCGATAGCGATAATTACGTGGGCGTGTCTGGTGAGGCGGCGACAGCCTGCTGCTGCTGGAGCTGCTGCTGATTCCGCTCTCTAGCAGTGCATCAAAAGCAAATGCCGCACGTGGCGGAGACATCGTCGTCCGCCCATTCCGATTCCCCCTCCAGTTCGCAGCGTGGGTGCAGCCAACCAGCCGCAACAACCACTGCCGATAATCGCGCCTGATCGGCGGCAGTTTTGCAACTGCGACAACTTTGACTCAACCTGCCGGTTGGCAACGGTTTCTCCCTTCTCTTCTGACTTGGCTGCCGCGTAAACTTGCACTTCACTTAATTAAATTGCAACCAGCGCCGCCTCACGGATGTGCCGCACTGGAGGCAGTTCCTCCTCTGGCTTTGGCGCGACGTCACTTGAAAGTCGCCGCACCATAATCGAATTATGCGGCAAGTGCCGGCAAGAAGAATTACGATGGCGAAGCGAAAACATTATTAAAAGCTCATCAGCAATTGGCATGCAACGCAGCGACTGTTGCGGGGCCAGTCCACAAGGTGCCCCTAAGAATAGATAGAGGGACAAGGACTGGGACAGGGACTGGGACAGGGCGCAGAACGACACACAATTAAACGGAAACAGCAACTCTCAAATGACTTCATTAACCAACATTTTGAGTATGTGGAAAACAATGACAGGTTTAAAGATTCACAAACTGTAGATAGGAAAGAAGCGAAGGGGTCAAAGTAGGTTTTGATCAGCAGAACTATAAATAGAACTATCTATCCATAACTCAAGTTAGCAACAATACGATGAATATCCTGGACTCCTTAGGGATTTATAAGAGGTCTTCTCTCTTTCTGCACAAAATGTATTTGACAGAACTAATGCACTTTTTATGTCAGATTAGTTTGAATGTTCTTAACCTGCTACACTCTTTCTTCTAAATAGATAGTTAATTCCACAACTAGCTTTATATTAAAAATTATGTACAAGTACATTGATTCCTGAATGTTCATCTAAATTCACTTCCTCGAACTTAATTTCGTAAGGCACAAAGTTATGGCATGTAAGAAGACTCTAGTCGGGAGTGTCCCACTATTCCCACTAAGTTTTGTCCGCTTCAAGCTTATTTTCAAGGGCCGACATTCCGCATTTTTCTCAAAAGGCTCCCTCGGTAGAAAATGAGGTTCACGGATTTTCTAGGCGAATCTTTAGGCTCCTTTCGATTGACTTTAAACTTATTGGCAAAGCCCTACATAAGAAATTAATAAATGCATCATTCAAAAATTTTTGATATTAACTCCGCAGCTCTGGTAAATTCAAGGCAAACTGTTGAATAAGAGTTTTTTGCTTAACAGCCGATGGACTTCGAAATCATTTTTACACATTTGTGAAAATTCATTTGAGACGTGTTGAAACTATTCTCAAAATTCGTCACTCTTATATGATAAACGCGAATCAAAAGTTGTAAGGGCCATGTTTTAATTTTTTCGTCCAATTGGCGTCAAATTTATTTACAAAACATTGTATGTACTTATTGAATAAGTGTTTCTGTGAATATATCAAATTCCATCCGTAACTGCAGAAAATTTGCAACATTTTTGTTTAGAATCGGATTCAGTCGTTTTAAGAGATTTCTGTTAACATTTAAATTTTTTTCTTGGATGGAAAATGCGAACCAAAGATTTAATGACTTTTAAATATTGTGACAGTATTCGAGGTGGACTTCTAAAATTGATTGCCCTTGAGGGAGATTTCGATTCATAATCATTGCTTATTACTCGTTGTCTTAATGACTCATTCAGAGAACCGAGAAAAGTAATTTAGAATATTTGTATAAAAATGACAACAGAAGCTCGAGTAGAATTCTGTTAAGGGTCCAGCCAGAGTCACCTCAACCTGCAATCGCTTTGCAATTCAATTGAAACGAAGCCAAATCAAACACTCACATACCCGTATCCATATAAGTACTCACAAATGTGCATATAACGTGTGCACATTGCCATGGCCATTATCGGCAACATCAGCCTCATCACAGCAACAGCAGCAACAACACTTTCGAGCTCTCATGAGGAACAGGAGCTGGGGCAGGAGCTGGGGCGGGAGCGGGGCATCGAGCATCGCGTCGCCCATCTCCATCGGCTTCAGCATCTGTGATGCAATTCACGTGCAAGTGTTTTTATGTTTGTTGTTTTTAGACTCGTCGTCGGTTGGGTCGTCATGAATTGAATGCGACAGGAAAATTATGTCCACACATTAAATTGACGCTGGTCGAGGCAGAGAGGCGAATACGCAGTCGCCTGACGTCGTTGACATTGGGCAGGAGCAGCGGAACTACACGGAACACGTTTGTACTAGTGCATCAGAGAGCTTGTCAACTTAATTTATGCTCGATTCCGGCCTCTACCTCTACGCCCCTTTGCCCTAATACCCTGCCGTATTTGGCAAGACTGCTCGGCTATGGCCATAGCTATTCATCCATCGGGTCCGATTGCATTCGCGGCCCCGCGTGTCGTCATCATCGCTCAAGCGTCTTGTGGCGACATTTTTCATGTCTTCATGTGATCGAAGGCATAAATTATGCACACGTCGAGATCGCAGATCACAGCAGAGTCTAACTAGAGCCAGGGCAGGGCAGGGCAGGGCAGAGCAGGGAAGGGCAAGGTACGGCAGTGCTGGACCAGGAGCAGAGACAGGAGTGCCAGCCCGTTTGTCTCAGCCCGAGCCATTCAATCTTTGTGTCAACAGAAATTATTTTTAACAGCAACTACAACAGCAGCAACCAAGCAGCAAAGATCGCAGATGAAGACCCGGGCATGTCGCTAGCATGAGATTAATTGGCTCTGATTACAAATGTATTTCGAATATAGCAAATGCAATGGATCTCGCAACTCGGCATTCTCGGCTCTCGGCACTCGCCTCGACTCCATTCGTATTCGTAAAATATGCATTTGGATCCATTAATGCTGAATAGTGTTATTGCCTGACATAAATTCTTATGCCTGCCAGCCTTATGCGTACAAAGTTCCCTGAAAGACATATAGATAAAGCATGTGATGAGTCTTTTGGGCAGAAATCGCTTCAATCATTCTTTAAAAAATATCTGGTATCTATTCATATATATATATATATATATATATGTATACTTTATATATATATGTATACTTTTATATATATTGTAAAGATAATTTCGATCCCAATCTGAAAATAGATGGCATAAGAATAAATAAGTGCGTTTATACAATTCCAGCTATGGGAAAGATAAGCAATAAGAGTAAGAGTACGGTCAGATATGGCTAGTATTTTACTGGGAATCAAGCTTGAGAATCGCATAGTAGAGCAAAATTTAATAAATATCCATGTATTTTAATTTACAGCAATAGATGTTCCGCATAAAAGAACATAGCGTAGAAGATTTAACTTCCACAGTCGACTTTAGGGCACATCAATTTAATTGCTTAATTATATTCTGGTAGATTTACAATCTTTCCTTTAAACTAAATATGACTTGATTTTTGGTATATAAATATTTATTTGTAATACAATAGCTAAATTGCCGACTAATTCAGTGTACATTGAACCTGGGCACTTGGCTTTTTATATTCAGAGCTCTCGAGTAGCTAGCTTATGCATATGCGTGCTTTTAATATGTGTAACTAAGTATTATGCCTAAGCCTTATCCTCAATTTACAATCTACCCATTATCCCATTTACTTAAGAAGTTTAACATAATTTCCATCCTATCAAAAGAGTTTGCGGCTTGCCCAGATCGAGTTGCATTGTCTGTCAAAGTTTTTGCTCGGCGCGAGTAAAGCACTTTGGCGAAATACCTTAATAGTTTATTAATGATTTTGTTGCTGCTTCTCCCTGCTTGCAACAGAAAGTTTATTAAAAGTGTATACGGCCCGAGAGCCTGAAGAGTCTGACGGCCAGGCAAACTATCTGCAACTATCAAACCGGGCCAACACTTTGCTTTCACGTTTCCTTCACGTTTTTTAAACCAATTATAAGAGTATGCAGTGCAGGAACACAGAAACAGAAGCTGCCTATCGACTGGGTCTGCCTGGCAACACTTCTGCTGCCACTCTGACCTGCCTCTACCTCTGCCCGTTGGCGTCTATGAAGCCATCATGTGGAAAAACACTTAATTACTTTAGAGGAGCTGGCGCACAAAAGTGTAAAGTGCCCGGCCACACCCCTTCCACAGTCGGGGCGGGGTTTGGGTTCATAAACAGTTAACTAACTAAAGTAACTGCCAGTCGGAACAGTAGTTCTCAGCCGGGATAGAAGCCATCAAAGGTTGCCAGCCTGCGCGCCTGCCAGCCTGCCTGCCCGCCTGCCAGAGTCGACTGATGTGTAGTCATATTTAAATTAGATTTGCCTGAAATCGTGCGTGATTGTCAACGTCGCTAGGATCTGGAATCGGAACGGGAACAGGAACGCAAACGGGAAGTTGAACTGGTTTGGGGCCTTGGGTAAACAGCAGGCCGAAGAATTTTGCGTGTGTGCTCTCGAAAAACTTGCAAATTGGATTTTGGTTTTTGAGTTTTGGTTCAGCCCAAGTCAAGCTTAAGAACTTTGCACTCGAGTGTTCAAGTTTCGAGTGTTTGATGGCGTTTCCAGTATCGTGGGTGCCCCATTAGTGGGGCCTCGAAAAATGCGCCGGCTACGGCAATTCGCTAGTGTCTTTAATTTAAATCTTTCGATTTTTGGGTCAATTAAACTGAAGCGGCTCTCAATCAATTAAAAATACAGCTGCAATTGTCTGGAGAGGCCCTCGAAATGAACGCGACATAGTTAAATATATATTTGTGTTCTTTAAAATTCGTCGAGAGTCGAGGAAGGAAATGAATAATTTTGTCGCTCGGTCGGGGCCTTGAACATGTGCTAGCAAATGGTTTAAATGATTCGAAAATTTGTCTTAATCAGCAATTGACTTGTGCACTGGACGGGGCGAGTCAGTGAGAAATAATTTCATAGCATAAACTATCAAGTAAATAGCCAAGCAAAGAGGGATAGATTCCCAGACATCAGTCCAATGAATTCCAATTTCACGCACCATTATCGTATCAAAAAACGAATGCACACTTGAACTGAAAGACAAACTCAAACTCGAACTTAAACTGAAACGGAAGCATAAATAAGAAACAATTAAAGGCATTTTAACGCGCATTTCATGCCGAGGCACCGCAGGACATCAGGCCGAGGCGCTCTTCCTTGGCGTGCATAACACAGATAATAAATGAGGTTTAGGGCACGGCGAGAACGGGGGGACGAGCTAAACTGTTTTGACTTTGTTAATAAATTGAAAAATTATGATAATGCCCCGAGAGGCAGCTCGAGTACGGGCGAACTGTTGTTGTGTTGTGGGCACACAGTAAATTAAAGCAAAAGGACTCGAAGGACGTGCAGTGCGCAACGCAACATTAAACAGGCGACTGGCAACCGCCAACTGGCAAGCAGCAAGCACCAAATGGCAACTGGCAACGAGGACATTAAGGCCACGGACGAGCGATGATGCAACATATTCCCGCTGCTCCTCATCCCTTCGCTCTCTACGTCTGCTGCTGCTCAGTTTCTCAATGTAACCAAGACGCCGCAAGTGCGCAATTACATTCGACCGTGTCCTGCGTGCATATCCTGCAGCTGGCGCCGGCGGCGGCAGCGGCGGCGGCTTCTTTGCAATAAAGTGTCACTATAAATAAATAATAACGCCCACGAAAACGCTCCTGGCCAAGCTCATTGCTCAGAGCTCAGCTGCTGCAGCCACCCGCTGTGCAAAAATATTGAAAAATTGTAATTGTATCTTATAGATACAATTACGGCACGGCCAGTGACACGTGACCGCCGTAACGCATCACATCGAGTGCCAAAAGTCACCAGCGACATTTGCCCGCCGGCGGCTGCAGCAACGCCGTCACTTAATGGACCAGAGTTCCGAAAAGCAAACAACAGTAACGCTTGATTGCGAAGTCCGGATCACAGGGGAATATTTAGTTGACGCTGCTAGCACAGGGCAAAGGACCAAAAAGGCAACCGGGAAGCTGCCAAGCTGGGAAAACGGGCGGGCAGTGCGTGCCAAAGGCGAGCAATGCAAACAAACACATACAAGCGCATGCCGGAAGCGGCTAACGTGCACGGGTTGAGTGCCTCGGGCGCAGGACAGCGCAATGTGTTAAATGTGAAAGGCGCAGAACGACTGAAAGTGTGTTGCGAAAAGTAAAAGTGGGCGACGGTAGAAGGGTAGAAAAGGTAAAAGGTACACTAAAGAATTGAAATTATCTTAGAGCGATTAATTTTAGAAAATTCCCTTCTCGCCTAATGACTGACAGCTGATTTATTAACACATTTTCTCTCATAGGATCAGCTTCATTTTTAAAGATCTCTGTGAAAATTTGAGAAATACTTGTACAAACCATTTTTTTAAAGTCAACCACTCGAAGGGAAGAGAGCGAGAGAGCAAAGCTCAACATAATATAGAGAAAAGTAGTTGCAAGAATTTCAAAAACTGAATATAATATCATTAAAGAAGGGATTCATCCGGGTGCCATGAGGCCCAAAATTGGTGAAAAAGTAAACGAACAAATGTTAAGAAACTCATTTGACCTGTTCGCATTAACGTATTTAAATAAATAGTTGACGTGACGTGTTTTCTTCAATGGTCTCAATGCAACCAACAAAAATGTTGGGGCAGCTATTAAACTTATCAAGTACTCTCCATTAAATTTATTTGCGCTTTTTATCAAATCGTATTAGGATTGGCCATGCGAGGGCTTGATAATTTTGTCATAATTACCACAATGATCTCCGGTTAGACTCGCCCAACTGCGCCAAACTATGTTATCCCAATTCCAAAGGCGCCCAAAACGCCTCACAATTTGTTTCGCTTAAAGAGCATGTCGCACATGGCCATTCGCAGTCCTCATAACACAGGCTTATCGCAACAATTCCTAATAAAGCCTTAAGCCAAGGGAACATGCATGAAACTAAAGCAGGCCGCATGAAAGACGCAGGCGGGCGGAAGCTGGGCCACTTGAAAATCCAAAGTCCACAAGCAGAACCCAGCAGCCGCATGGGGGACGGGGCTCAATTGGGCTGCCGCAGATTTGAATCCGGGGAGGCCACAGCGAATCAATTCTGCTTGTGGGACTCTGACATTAATATGACATTTATTTGTCACGAGGCATTGGCTGCTCCGGCCGTTGAGGATGTTTCGATAACCCGCCAGACGCAGACCAAGACTGGCGACTGGCGCACTAGCCCCTGCCCCAAGGAACGACAAGACCAGACGCATAAATTCAGTTGCCGTTAAGCACTTGGCCGGTTATCAATGGGTTAATAAACGTTATAAAATATGAGTTCATTACGGCTCAGTTATAAATTTTTGTGCTTGTTGCACTCGACGCGACGTTCGCACTGCAGGGGCTATAAATTCGTGACGCCTGCAGAGACGTAGAAGGAATAAGTCAACGAGGAGGAGCAGCATATGCCACAGGCTGAGCTCGCCAGGGCGCTTTTGTTGTAGTTGTAATGAGAGATTATATTGCTTTATGCGTCTTGGCATTGGGCACACGCGTGTCCCTGTCTGTGGCATGCGCTCGTCTAGATCCAGCGCTTTTGAGCCTGGGCTTAAGTCGGACAAGCCGAAACCACAGTGTCCTTCGCTGCTCACCGAGGGTTGCTTCTCGTAATGAGTAGATTGAAATGATAAATTAATCGAATATTAAACATATTATATGTCCAAATAAGACGAGGATCCCGGTCTGAATCCCAGGCTAGTGTAGGGTAAATCCATGCATATTGTCTTGCCATATCCAATACTTATAAAAATCATAAAAGAATCGAGCATGCTTCTCTGAATCATTTCTAAATTACTTACAATGGCTTCTAATTCCGATATTGTTGTCCTGCAAAAAGTAATAACTCGAATTACCCATTGTGGTCGAAAATTTCTCTCTGTGTGGCTTATCCACATAGCTGCCAAGTTGGCAATACTTATCACGGGAAACGGACAATGGAAATTGATGCCATAATTGGGACTGATGTCTGAAAACAATGCCCATCCGTTGGCCGACAGCAAGATTTGCCCAGATAATGACTATGGATAATGCGCGTAAAATGAGCCAATCCCTAAATGAAGTTGTCCGTTTAACCCTCGGCTCTGTTCTGTTCTGCGTAATCTGGGTCTGCTTTTTGGCACCTGCCCTACAGTACGCACAGCTTCACTAGGCCGTGACTGAGGCTAAATGCAGTGACTGTGGCTGTGACTGGATTCATGGTTACTTTTGTGTGGTTTGGCACCTGCCCTACAGTACGCACAGCTTCACTAGGCCGTGACTGAGGCTAAATGCAGTGACTGTGGCTGTGACTGGATTCATGGTTACTTTTGTGTGGTCTCTCGCAGTGGGAGATGACACCAGGGTCTGTCCGGCTTGCCAGACAAAAGAAATTGAACGAAATGAAAAGAAAAGCAAACAAGTAACAGACAATAAATAAACAATTGATTGGTTATTCGTGTATTCCAGGGGCTGTTGTGCTCGCGCGCTCAGGACATGTGTTTTGAATTTGTCGCCTGCATAAATTTTCACAAACTGATCCTTTCCTTTGCTTTCCTTTCGTTCTTGAGTGCGTGTTGTGCCTTACAAATTTCATGCTAATGCCCATTTCCTTTGCCTCTAGCCTATCCAATATCCAATATTGTGTAAACAAATGATGCCAGTAGGTGTCACCTTACAATTGGTTCCCTTTCCCTACTCCCTCAGGCTCTTAGGGATATGTTCAAGTGTGTGTCGCCTAGATCAACTGCCTGTTGGATTTGAATCATACCCCCCCCCCCTCTCTCTCTCTCTCTCTCTCTCTCTCCTTCTCTCTAACTATAGGCGTATGTTATATTAGTTTTGAGTCATCCAGTCATTGACAGCCGTCAGCAGCTGTTCCCCCCGATGCAGGCCATTATCGTCTGTGTTTATCTCCTGGTCGCCGCCGCCGCTCCTCTACTGAAATGCGGGTGAACTATTGACACAATTGTTTTTGCCACAGCCCGCCAGCCGGCTAGACCTTTTCCCCATCCACACCCTGGCATTGTCTCTCAGTGCTCAGTGCTCGGGCTATTTTTAATTATTTGTATTATGTTTCAGTTGCTTATGTCGCGGACCTCGTTTGTTTTCGGAGTCTCCCCGACTCGTTAATAACGATACAACGACTTTCAGATAATGCCAGGGGAAAACAGCGGACGCTTTTTCAATATTTGTCAATGGTTGAGGTTATGGTTACGCAGTTGGCCACTTAACCGACCACCATGGTCTGGGTTTCGGTTTCCAAATCGGTTACACAGCTGCCGTTGCTTGTAATGTAATGTTTGCTGGTGCTGCAGCTGGGGTTGGGGTAATGTGGTTACTGTGTAAGGTCAACGCGAGGTTTGGTCATTGTCGCCCCACTAAATACATTCGGCAACATCTGACTTTCACTTTACGACACTCACGCCCATTCTGTCCGCAACGTATCCAAATCCTCTCATTGCATCATTCATCATCATTCGGACAAGCCGAAAATCAGGATAATTCCATTCAAAATAACAGCTCCTGCTAACATAGAACGCTTTATTGCCAGATAATTTCATTATTTAGCCAAAACATAATCAAATGTGCCATATCCATCACTTCTAAAGGTACACACACACACACACACAAGCACACAGACACACACACACACATTAATATACAATTAATTTTATAAGCTCATAAAAACGTGTGAAGAAAAGAGACCCGGAAAAAACCGCACACGGAGTTACAAAAATCAGATAAATGCGCATAAATAGGTAGGTACCTGGTAGGGGATGGAATAGAGTGTGTTCATGGCGATTGCATGTGATAGAGAGGGGAGTAGGAGAAGAAGCCATAGAGAAATTATATATAATCCCGACGCGCAATCAGCGTGTAAATTATAAGCGGGCCTTGCCTCAAGGGGCGGGGCTGGGGCGAGGCTTGCCTAAAGTACCGCAAACTTGCAAGCGGTTGTGAAAATAAAGTAATGCGAAATAATCCTTGGGTTGTTATCACACACACACACACGATCACACACACAAAGTGTATCTGCACAGCACGACATTTGCTGAGCTCGCGTGGCACACAAAAGCCTAAAGAGCGCCCGTATTTGGATAGGCGAAGGGGAAATGAAGAGGGGACGTGGAAAGTGGAAAATGCAAAATGGAAGCGAAGCCATGACAGGAACAGGGACAGCGACAGCGACAGCGAGAGGGACAGGAACAGGGACAGCGACAGCGACAGCGACGGGCACTGGGACAGGATATTTACACAACGGGGATATTTGCTTAGACGTCTGTGTACATGTATTTGTGCCTGTCTGTGTGTGAATAGCGGTAATTTGAGCAGAGCAAAAGATATTATATATGCGGCGAATACATTGTATTGGGCATGTGTGGAAAATATATCAGATTGTCGCTGCGCTACATTGGTAAAGCTGATGCAATTGCGGTCTAAAGGTAAACGTACATAAATTATTATCGAATATATGAAATTGAAAGCGAATGTAATTGAATACTTGTAGGGTATCGATCGATTCGTAATCATAAGCAACAATAGAAGTAGAGTATGCTGTACGAGAATCTTTAGTATAGTATAGTATGAATAATTCAAGGCAACAAGAGTAACTAAAGTAACCAAAAATAACCAACATTAACTAAAAAATTGCATGCACTGAGCATTTTGGCTTGAGTAATATTTTCATTTTAATCGAATTATCATCTTAGATTATCGAGAATAGCAACTGCTTACCTCTATATACCACACAAAATGTATTTTGTACCGCCTTCTATAAGCGAATATTGCCAACTTGGCTTTAAGGGTGCCCTCGCTTAGTTATCATCCTTTTTACTTTTCTCGCATCTACCACGGCAGTTATAATGGATTTAATGAAATTTTTATCTTTTGTTGCAGGAAGCCCGACAGCATCAGGAGCAGCAGGAGCAACAGCCACCTAAGCCGAAGCTGACGAGGCGTTGACAAGCCGCATTGTCATCAATTTTGCCTTTGATAAAATATACATACATATAACAGGGGGGAGGATGATGGCAGCACGGAATAGGTGGTTGGTCAACCGTTTAATGGGCTTATAGTTTAGATTATGAAACATTTTTTTAATTTATGCACAATTTCGCTTGGGCCCACAGCAGAAGGAGCTACCACAAATAGGTCATTGTCATAAAATACAAGCAATTGGTTTCGGCAATGGGAATGGGTAAAAGGTGCGAGTACAGCCAGAAATTGGCCCCGAAATCAGGTTAGATGTGCGGGCAAACGTTTGTGACCCACGGGTTAAACTGGCACAGGAGAATGGACCTAAATGGATTAACGCTTCAATGAGAATTCATTTAAAAACTGAACTGAACCATCGCATAAGCAACACAACGAACTCGATCCCAGGCTCAGACGAATCCTTTTTTCCAATCAATTGTTCACACAGCCAGGCTCCAGTGCTCCGTATCGAGTGCTGAGAGGTTTTGAATTACACGACATCTGAAATATGAGGAAGAGTAATTCTTCAACATTTCTGCAGTGTCGTATCGAGATACAAGATGCCAGATATGCTCCGCTCAAGCGCAAAACCTATAAAAATTCGTGGAAGTAACATGTTAATTGAATTATCAATGGACGCTAAACACCTACAAGATCTCGCTCGAGCCTCGTTACCAGCTATTGTCAGACACGATATCTTTGAATTATTTCATTATTTCATTGAAGGTTTTCGAGTGTCGTTTTCCGGCATGAGAAAAACCTTAAGACCCAACATGATACCTATCTTATGCAAAGGATTATATTTCACAGCCTTCTCTTTATGCGTTGACAGCTAAAAGATCGATAGTTTTTATTAACAGAGTGATTTATTACTTGAACTAGTTTACTTTAGTATATAAGAATCTAAATACTTGAACCTATTTATGCAGCGCTCATATTTAAACGTTAGCTTAACTGGCAAATGCGCTTTGAACCGAAAAGATCCAGATACATATTTCTTCTCAATATGGCACAAAAACTTTCTTTCAGTGGCTATAAGTCAAGCATGTCCCGATGGCCTGGCCTCAAAGCATCCATGCAAAAGAAATAACTCGTGTACTTTTGTATGCCACAGCATTTTATTGATAAACTTGTGCCATAGTCACAGACCACAGCAAATCAAAGGACCACAGCTCGGTTCAATGTGCAATGAGCCCAGAAAAAGCCAACTCCGCCCCGTGCATGACTACGGCAATAGCCGCTTCCATGTTACCCTTGTTGCTCTGCTCCCTCAAGACCCTGGCGCAATCAAAACCCAGTTGTCGCAGACCAGAATAGCCTTGGGAAACACTTTTTTCCATGAACTACCAGAGAGCTCAAACTTTATGGCACTTGTTCTGGTTAGAGACGAGTTGGGGAGGTACAGGCGACACCATTTGCAAATCGAGACAACGCGAAGCAATTGAGAGTCCCCATGCTCGGAATGATTAACCAGTACGCACTGGCAAACCGGCTGGTGGACTGCGCTCCAAGCTGCTCAAGAAAAATTAATTAAAATCAATAAAATTAAAAAATATAGTTGGTCTCAAGCAGTGACCGCTCTGCTGACACTTGTGCAACGATGCGAAAAAACTAATGAGCATTTCCCTACATATATGGCGAAAAGTCAGCCCCCAGCGCCTACCGGTTCTCCCGAGCGTACGTGAGGACGCCTCAGTGGAGTGTTTAATTTATGCGTCACATATGTCACCAGCAACTAAAAAAGAAAGAGACAGAGCAACGGACTTACCGCTACCCACGGACGGAGCCCAGGTACACATACCTTCTACTAGCTTTGGGCTCTCACGTAGGCTACCCGTCTGGCCGTGGCCAAAAATTTAATTAAATTTCACGTTGCACGAGTGCTTCTATTATTATTATGGAAGTTCATATGCGAGACTTGTCATTTTCCCTATTCCTGTTCTAGTTCAGTTTTCCAGACGAATCAAATGCCAAAATAATAAACAAGCTGGCAGTTGACAGGTTTTCTAACAAACCTTAACTGGGTGCACAGTAAAAATATTCTACGTTTTTAAGTTATTAATGTGCCGGGCCAAGTAAATAAATATATATATATATATTTATATATGTATATATAGCTCATAACATCTAATAACTCATAATATCCCATAATCTAAGTATATTCCCATATTATTTATTCCTCAGTTTACAGTGAAATATATTTTAGGTTGGTGAATTGAGAAAGCAAGAACACTACATTTTGAAATAGTCTTGTATTGAAAAAACTATACATATACAATTATATATACAATTATTTAAATCAGTAGTCGGGAATCATTAAAATGAAACAATAACCATGTAGATTACAAACTTCTGTGAAGAAACTTATAAACCTAACTCGAACAACTTTTTCTCCCATCTATCTATAAAAAGTTGCTGTACTCCTTACAACTCTAGCTTATAGTAGGAAAACTATTTTTCCTTTCCAGTAAGTGTTGTTTAATAGCAACTAATTTCTTCGTAACCGATATATGCAATAAATAAAAAAAATACATATGTTCCGTACTACACTCGCATGTAGCCTAATTTGCAATGGTCTTATTGTATTAAGCTTGAGCTCAACCTCAATGTATAAATCGCTTTCCTGTTCGGGTCCCATTTACTACTAATCAGCTTTATTTTGCCATCTTGACTACATATTGAAAAGGAGGAGCAGTCGACCCATAGTTGAACAAGGATTACCATTTCCATCCAGACCATATTAGAAGATAGCAAATGGTGCAACTTGATGCGATACAAACCCAAACTCAAACCCAAACTCAAACCCAGGAATAGAGTCAGGGGCAGACTTGTGCACAGACACAGCACCGAGATGAAGGCAAATACGGAGGCATCATTAATCTTCGACCACATTCAATAATCATACATAGGGAGCAGATAGCCCAGCTGCCAGACGAGCTAAATGCCTGGCTGCCTGGCATGCATGCTGTGCACACTTAACCCCACAATGCCCCCGATACTGCAGCAGCAAAAATAATACAAGAGACAAGAGCGAGCAACTGGCAACTGGCATCTAGCAACGAGAACTGAGAACTGAGCACTGAGCATCGAGCGAAGCTTTAAATTATGCCAATGATTTGTTGCACAAAAGCAAGTGGCAAGTGGCAATACGGCAATGTGGCAATATGGCAGCTTGGCGATATGCTGGCAAGCGGATAGCTAAAAATGAAAGCCGACAAATTGTGCAACTGCAGTCGAGGCCGGCGCAAACCCAAGTCAGCTTGGCTGCACTACACACACACACATGTATGCATATACATGTGTGTGTGTGTGCATTTGCTGATTTTGGCAGCAAGTGGCATAGCCACATTTGTCGCTTCAGTGGCCCGCCTCTACGCCCTCCACCGCCCGCTAGCCACCATCGACAGCAGTCTGCATAATTTTTATTCTATGCCTCAGCTGTAATGTACGGCCCTGCGAGCTTCCTGCAGTGTCCAACACAAACAAGAACAAGAACAATAACAACAACGGCAGCCCCATTGACAATGTAAAATTATTGAGTTGCTTATTCGACAAATCGATGTTCAAATATGAAGGTGTTCGATGCAGTCCGAAAAAGAAAATAAATAAAATAAACTCTTCTTAGCAAATGGAACCGCAACAATCTGTAACAAAAAATAAATTCCTTGAATAATTATTTGTAAATTTTAATTGATATCTTACATGTTTCAAGAAGTGAAGAATCAACTCAAATTACAGTTTGCATCTTTGAAAGTTATTTAGAATTTTTATAAATATAAATTTTCCATGTGCAATATTGCCCGAGAGACAAAATTGGTAAGTGAAAAGCTTATTATGTTAGTCAACAATTTTCTAAAATGCGTGAAAATATGGAAACTGATTTTGGTCCAAATTCTCGAATATCTTAGGGATCTTCGACATGTTTTTTTTTATACTATCGGATATGGCATGTTCTGTGCTTCATATGTTATATATAACTTAACAATTCTTGCTCCGATCATACGCAAAATAAAAAAGTTTCACACAAACTTTATTCGCAATTTTTTCACAGTAGCGTTTGGAGCTTCCCAAAAAATGTCAGCTTCACAAAAAAATAAATAGATTTATGGGATTGTCGCATGCAATATGGTATGGAATTGTATTTCCAAATTAATTATTAGAATATAGGTTTAATATACTCGATAAAAAATATATTTTTGTTTGATAGAAAATGTAAGTATATTTGTGTAATTATTGTAATTTTTAATATTATATTAAATATTTTTTGTGTAATCGGTTTGAAGGTCACAGAAAACCGACTTAGTTAACATACTTATTCGAGCGAATGTCGGCATGTTGCGCCATAAAACATCCAGAGCGGACTTCGATATCTTGAATCTACTGTGGCAGTGGCTCGTAAGCCACTGCCCGAAAGTTTTGTGTCGAAGCCAATAACTCAGTCGGCGCTATTCCCCACTCGGCGCTGACTTGGTACGAGTAGCAGCAGCAGCAGCACTTGCAACAATTAATCACATGTGGGCCTTGGTCCAGTCCTTAGTTGGCGACATATGTGGGAAATTTGGAGAGTCGGGCCGCCAACTCGCTCGCCGGCTAAGCGAAAACAGTTTGGATGAATAATGACAGCTGGCAAAAAGTCAAAGCCGAGTCAAAGGCGCAAAACGGCAACACGACAAACGGCTGTGAAAAATGAAAAATGAATGCAGGTGCCACAGTTCCATATGCGTGCCCGGTGAGTGGCATGGGGAGAACAAATCGATTGCCAGTTCCCAAAAAAAAAAAAAAGTTTTAATGAATTTTCAGAGGCGTGATAATCCGAAAGGAAGTCAGCTTCCATTATCAGCATGGATGTCGCCCCGCTCTGTGGCATGTCTCACATCAAACGCTATTCACGGCAGATCCGAGGCACGCCCGCGTAATTCAATAAAACTTTGCGACAAATGAAGCGCCCACCGCGAAGTTGCAGCTAACTCCAGGCGACATCGAAGGATGAGGCTGGAGCTGAGCTCGCCGAGCGAATTGTGGTTAGGGGGTATGGGGAGCAATGAAGCGATGGCTTGCAAATGAAAATGATTTCCTTCCATGTCATTATTATGTATTTTGCCGCGACGCGACTGTTTTCACTTTTGTCTGGTCTACGTCGCGCCATCGACATCGACTCGGAATCCTAGTCCGCCCGCCGCTTTCAATTGCAAGTGCTTGGCTCATCGGCAGTCCTGAGTCGCAGAGATAAAAGGGCAATGGCAGTTGCGTGATTCCTCTTAGCCGCCATCGAATTTGTTGGCGTTTGTCTGCGTTGTATGCTTTCCGTTTCCGCTTCCTTGGCTTTGCAGTTAGTTGCTTCTTGCCGAACCCAAACTCGAACCCACACTCGCAACCCTTGGCGAGTTTTTGAAAATTTTTCACATAAAAAATAACAAGAAAAGTTGTATGCTAATGTTGCTCCATTTGCCTCAGCTCGTGTTTTATGTATTGCAAAATAGAAAAGAAATTGAAAAACAATTTCTGCATTTGGCATTTCTTAGTTTAGGTAGGTGGGGGGAGCGGAGCGGAATTGAAAAGTTTCAAGGCGAGCGCCTTAAGAGAGTCCAATAAGCAGCTAAAGTCAAATAGTTCGACATTGATTATGTGCATTCTTAAAGTTGGCGCGCAACTCGAAAAGTTGCCAAGAGCAAGATGTGATTAGCTTGAGCCAGAGGCTAGCTCCTTGACGACGATAAAAAACTGAAAATCATCACTGAACCCTTTGCACGAATTAAATCTTTAAGGCAATTCCAAATGAGTTTCGTCAACTTTTTAATTAGTTTTGCAATCAGAAAAACATCAAACTTTTCTACAATTTAGAACAATCCTGACTACACCCCGACCCCGGCTCCGAAACAGAACAGGGCTGCGACCCGTTCGCCAGTTTAGCTGTGCCACAGGTAACCACCGATATCAGAAAACTTTGCTTAATAATTTCAAAGGTAAATATTTATTTTTGTGCTAATGCCTTGTGGTCATAATCAACAGCTTCAAAATGGCAACCAAAAAACTGAAACTGCGTCGCCCCCTCCACAAAGTAATCAATTTTGAGGCCATGCGACCGACCCATTTTGGCAAAAAGTTGCTGCAGTTGTTGCCATCCCCTTCGCTACCAATCCCCACCCCCCCAATAACCAGCCGGCCGCCACTGGTCGAGCTCATCCGTTGAAAGTTCAAACATCACCTGGGGTAGCCGCAGGGCTGGCAATGGCTCCATGGGGGAACTGTGGACCGATTCCAGACTGACGACTACCTGTCGTAATTTTGTTTTTGGCTCTTGTTGTTGTTGTTGTTGTTGTTGTTCTAGTTGTTGTTGCTGCTGGCTTTTGGAGTGTGGTGGGCGTGGTTAGGGGCAAGAGGGGCGGTCGACGCTGTCAAAGTTTTTGCGCGCACCAGCTACTGAAAAATTGAAATGCTGCCTCACGTGCTATGAAATTTTTTATATTTGTTGATTTTTGGCTTAGAGTGTTGACCAACAACAAAGTTCCCAGTTGCTTTTTGTTTTTCAATTTTGCCCTTTTTTTTCTCTCTCTGCATTTTCCATTCGTTTTCCCCATGTGTGTGTTTGTTGTTGGAGCTCAAGTTTCAATGAGTTCAGCCCCCCTTTCGGCTCGTTTTCTGTTTTAGTTGTGTGACTTTTATGGCAATATTCCAGCCGAAAAAAATTCTGTATCGACTCGCGTTGTTTTTAATAACTTAATATCTTTTGTCAATTTGCTGGAGCGCTTTAATTTGATTGAAACGAAACTGTTCAAAGTTTGCCTTTCGGCTTTCTGATTCACTTCTCTTTATAATCGCACCAGCAAACGGAAAGCTCTTTAACTCTGTGAATAGCGCATCTATATAATTGGTCCTTTGATTTCCGTTTCACCACAGGATGTATGTATAAAGATAAAAAAATGTTTCTATAGCAGTTGGCAAACATTAACTTTACCAGTAGCGGGAAATGGTTTTAGTCATGAAATGGAAGATTTATAAAAAATCTACAAATTTAAAACCAACTAATCAAAAAGAAAATAAATAATTATTATGAAAAAAGTATAGTTACAGATACACCTAATAAAAGTTGATACAAAAGAAAAGTTGATCATCTAACATCGCCTAAATAAAAGTAAATAGTTTAAGCATATATTGTTATAAGCTTGTAATCTTGAATCTTAGTGTTATGTGTTGTCGTTATGCAGAGGCTTTACTGTAACAGCTTTTGTGTTAGCTTTTGATTTTGATAGTGGCTTTGGTTAAATGCCTCGCATCTTAGCTGGGGCACGTGCCTCAGAACTGCGTCTCGGAGCGTTTTTTAAAGACGTTGCCATCGTGAAGTAGAGCCAAAAAATGAAATAGAAAGCAGCACGCAGCAGGCAGGAAGGAGGAAGGACACGAAACTAGTCTCTGGACTAGCTGACGCTGTGACAGGCATATTAAAAAGGACACGGGCAACATCGTGCCGCGCCATGACGTGCCAAAAACTAAGTAGTGTCAGTGCGGCCATCAAAGGGCATACCATGAAATGGCGTCTACCTCATAAGCTCTGCACGCGCTCGACAGGCTCTCCACGTACAGGTGTGGGCAGGCACCTCCTGCTATTGCGCTCATTTCCGCTTCGGCCTCTGCTCCCGCTTCCACTCCTCAAATAGGCAGTTGGCATTACATGCCTTTTGTGTAGCCAGCACGCTTGGGCTGGCAAAGGGATTGGCTCGTTCTGTGTGTGTGCGTGTGTGCGGGCTGCAGATGGTTAACCCAGCCCACTTGGTTGTGGCAGCGTCGCCTCCGCACTTTAAGCCCAAACAACGCATTGCTCTTAGCACAAGTTGTTTTAGGGTAAGTGATGGGCGTGGCTGGGGCTCAATCGTTAGCGATATACTTACACAAGAATATTTTACTTAACTGTCGTTCCATTTCCCATTTTCCATTTCCCCCTTCAGACGGAGGCAATTCGCGAATGCATTTCTTTGGTTTTGAATTTCATGCACGGACGTTTATTGAAATCGTTTTCTTTCGTTATTCTTAAAATAAAACTCATAAAGGAGAACATAAAACTAATGCGAAATGCTTAAGTATATTACAAAACTTTCAAGTAACAATCAAAATTGTAGGCTCGACTCGAAAGTCCCTGGGATCTTGGATGCTGGTGAACTAAATAGGGAAGTTCTGTAGTGCACCGTTGGATTTTGACATGAAGTCATTAACATTAATTAAATACATTAGATTCGAGTTTTCTAGCACTACGCTCTTACACATATACATATACATACACATATAAATACATTTACATAGATATTCTATATATTCGATAATATATATTTTGCTGTTTCAAAACGTCAAATTTCTGCCCGAGCTCCGCCAAAGTATCCCGCTAAACCTGGCCAACGCTCGTATACGCCTAGCCTAGGGTTGTGTAACTTATTATCGGTCTTGTCTTTAGCTATGTATCTATATATAATGTTATGTTATGCAAATGATTTAGCTTATGTGGTGACTCTCAGGGAATCCTTAACTGGGTTTTCTTTCGTGAATGTGTCTCTCTAAAATGTATTCTGGTGTTTACGTTCAACTACTATGTTTCTTGCATTTAAATGTCACTTGTTTTTTCGATTTTCGTAGCATCCTATCCTAATCCTAATTACCTAACTGCTTAATATGGAGCAGTGCACAACTTTGCGACTTTTCTGAACCGTGGTATGTTGCCTCCTATCGATCCAGCGACTACTACAATTAGTAAGTAACTATTTATTGTGGGGGACAACAATGGGCCCTCACTCGTATCCATATCTCCCACATTATCGCTTCTTAGACGCCCTTTAGGCGCTTTAATTTAAATATGTCTTTGGAAACAAAGTTGCGGACGTCGTTTGCTGCGAAATCTTACGACGTCGCCTTTTGTTATATTTACAGGTCTTGGTGTGCTTCATTACCGCAGGTTAAACATATCTGGTGATCTGTGTATGGAACTCCGATAGGCAGATCTGAAGCTGACTGAACGAGGGTCGCTCGGCGGGCATGGAGGCCCAGCAGTAGGCCATAATAGTGAAACTGCAAGTACCAGAGCAAAGGAAGGCAACCATTCAATTTTCTGTGTGGGATGAGAGCCTTTTAGCTAGTTGATACTCACAGTTCGTCGGGGCAGTTGAAGGGCTGTGCCAGTCTATAGCCGTCCTTTAGATAATGCTCCATTTCATACGGATCGATCTCGGCGTAGGGAAGCTTGCCCAATGTGCACATCTCCCACATGAGCACCCCAAAGGACCAAACATCGCTTCCCTCGTTGTAGTGCGACTTCTGCAGTGCCTCGAGCGACAGCCACTTGATGGGTCGATACTCCCCATCTCCCAAGCAGTTGTAGTCACCGGAGAAGAGGTCGCGGCTGAGGGCGCTGTCGGTTAACTTCACGCGCAGCTGATCATCAATGCTGAAGGAAACGAAGAGCAGAGGTTCGCAAGTGGTCGATTAGACGAATTACAAATCAAAGATAACGAACCAGAGAATAGGTTGGATAATGTTTGACGGTCTCCGCCCTACTTACACACAGTTCCTGGCCGCAATATCCTTATGAATGACTCCATGGTTGTGCAAATGCTCCATGGCCATGGCCAGCTGGGAGGCCATTAGCACCGTTTGAATGGTGGTAACGCTTCTGGCATACGACGGGTCCTGCAGGAAGGTCTTTAAATTGCGAACACTGCCGGTGGCGGCATAGAGCACGAATGGTGTGGCAAAGTCCTCAATAGAAATTCCGAGCACAGCTAGGACATTGGGGTGTGTTGCCTCATATAGCATCATGGATTCTTGAAGCAGAAGATTCACTTGTAGCTGGCTTGCATGCTGCGCCACAGTCTTGACCAGAACCTCCTGGCAGTCGTTATAAGTGCCGCGATAGATGCGCCCAAAGTTTCCCTCTTGGACGAGGCAGGAGAGGCGCACGCGACATTTTTGGACTGTCAGCTCCTGGAGACGGCGGTTGAACTCCTCAGGCTCATGCTCATATTCGCGAAAGGGCCGCGTCAGCGTCGCATATGTGGGTGTGATGGTCGAGGGGCAGACATAGATCGAATTGTGTGCCGTAGAGGAAATGGTGGGCAGGCGCTGGAAGCTGGAGGTCTTAATCAGATGCACGCCGTTCGAGGGATGTCGCTTCGAGGGCCCCTTTGCGCAGTAGGCTATCAATATGAGTGTCGAGACGAGCACCAGTGCCAAAATGCCGCCCACTATCAAAGTGATCAGTCCGCTGGTGGGAGGCACGAGAGTTTCCCGCAAGAGTGGATCGTACTCATTGTTCGAGCCTGCCCCGCCAGCACCTCGTCCCACAACCACGGTTGGCTCAGTCACCACCACACGGTGTCTCTCGGTCGCCTTTCCATGCTCCACATTGGAGGGCACATGACCGTCGGATATGACGTGCTCTGCGGTGTCTTCGTTGTGTTCCGTGTAGTGAATATCGTCGTGACCAGTCAGGTCCGGATGCAGTGGTTCCTCGTCATCGTATTCCTCCCGTGCGTCGTTTGGCTCGTCCTTCAAGCAAATTTTCTTACGTTTAAAGATGAGATTCGTGTTGTTGTTGGTCGCCCGGTCCAGTATAACCTCTACGCTGATGGTAACGGTCACCTCCGCTGCCCGCGTGCCCGAGCACTTGAGGCTGACGCCCCATGTCTGTGGCTCCTGGGGCACATCGCCAATGCGCGAGATGTTCAGCATCGGCCGTGGCAGAACACCCACATCCGAGGTGGCCACATTGATGCTATAGGGCAATGGATGCTCCACGAGCGACTGCCAGGTAAACGTAACATCGCTTATGTTCGCCGGCACCGGCACCGCAAAGTTCAGCGCGTAGTCATTGATGGCGCCCTCCCGCACATAGTAGAGCTCCGCGGAAACGCCTGCAATGAAACGAAAGCAGAAAGACTTTAGATGCATGTCCGTAACGGCGACTAACATGGCGTCCATCCCGCCGCTCAGGAAATTAATGATACGCCTGGTGACCCAATCGAAGCAGCCGAGCAACTTTTGGCCAGTCACTTGAGTCGGCTGCATAATCAATCACCAGGGATAACAGTTTTCTTTACTTTGTCAAATTGATTTTCTTCGAGCAATGGCCATGGCCAAGCAGCCGACTGTTTCTGCCACCAGACTCTGCATTATCTGTCCACTTAGACATTTCGGTGACATATTGAAGGAGTTAAATAGCCGAGCCCCAGCAACAGCTTCCAATGCCAGACAATTTCTTATTGCATCCACCCCAAATCAATCAAAATCGACAAACAAGTTGGGCAACAAAGAAGAGTTTTACCTTAAAGTACACTTTTAGGAATTGATATTCAACTTTTGAATCGCCACATCACCAATACTTGACTGAAGTCTTACTCGAGTAGCGTTTTGTGCACAGATAAATCTCAGAGACCTGCTTATAAGCCGAGCTGATTATTCAATTAATATGTGTGAGACTAACCCAATCTGAGTGTTATTCCTAACCAAAACCCGGCATATCGATATGTACTTAGTTTCTGTAGGGCATAATATTATATGTAATATTTATATATTCCTTTACATTTGTATTTCTTTTACCCTCCATTTAAACTTGAATGCAATCTTTAAAATCTATTATGCAAAGTTGGGTGCTTTTGTAGATAGCTGCCAGCTGAACAGCACCTATTCAACCCATATGCATGTTAGCTAATCCAAAATAAACTACTTGTTAAGCTTTCCTACGAATATCTACCCTGAAAAACACCTGGCTATCTTTTTACCTACATATCAGATAGGTGTATCGGATAGTTATGACAGGTCTGTGGATCGCTGCTCGCTGGCCCGTCGCCTTGCAATGCATTTAATTAAATTAAATTTAGAAATATATACGAGTCGCTCTCGTGGGGATCGGCCTACAGCTGGCGCCTTGCTCGATACCTGCTCCGGCTACACTTGCCAGTTGCCACTTGCCCCTTGCCACTTGCCACTTGCCGCTCTGGCGTGGGCTCAATAAATCAATCAAAATTATAAAATGCGACTTGAACAAAACACAAAGCGGACCCTTACTTGGCTCACGGACACGCGACGCTGTGCGAAGGCGTGCCTCGGGGCAGGTTAAATGTTTATGCTTAATTAATGTTGATGTTGTTGCTTTGTTGCTTGCCCTGCTGCTGCTGTGCATATGTTGCATGCCTCGGTGTGTTTGTTCATGGGGCTAGCCGCTGCGGTTTATTTTAGATTTTTATCGCAGTCGCAGCATAATACTTATGCACTTTATTTTAATTTATGCCACTTATTCGTCCACCGACTATACATATGCATTTATATGCATGTGTGTGTATGTCGTACTAATTAGTGGAGCGAACCCAGACCAGGCTGCTCCCGTTCCCGTTTCCACTCCCTTTCGCTTTCCCTCCCCCGGTTCCTCATACGCTTCGTTTGCACTTTGAAAATGTAATTAGTGAAAGCGGCTGCTGGTGGACCACGCTCTGGTGTAGCAGAGGGATGGGGTAGAGGTGCGGCGGGGGTGAGGGAATATGTCGTTTTGCAGATATGAATACTGTCGCATAATGAACCAAGGTAGATAGAGAAGTTGTGATAGCTCCGCAAGGGTTAATGGGGCTCAGACTTCTGAGCTGGAAAAACAGTTCATTTAATCGAGACGAAAAAGAAACATTACAAAATTATTGCTTAAAGGCGAAGCAAGTCGAGCAATTGCCCCAGCTTGGCATAAAAGTTGCGCCGGCTGAAACATTCACAATTAAAATTCCACAGACATCAAAACTTTTGCGACCCCACGCACCCCAATTATGGACAAATAATAGCAAATTATTCAGCCCCACCCTGCCGACACTCCTCCCCTGCAGCTAACTGCTTTGCATCTCAAGTGCCTGCCTGGCGCTAATTAGAGCTGATTGCTCGACAAATGAAGTCGATGCCCCACACTCCCACACAATAGTCAATAGCTGAGTTCTGCGCTCTGTTTTCCTTTTTCCGCCTGTCACCTGGGCAGCTGTTGGAGAAAATCGATTTTCTTTATCCGGCCACATTCAGCTTGGACGCTGACATAAATACGCGCGGCGTTGTCCCAAAAAGTAAAAGTTACCCTAAAAGTGTAAAGGAAGCTGTGAAAATATGCTTAAAGAGCTACAAATTGCAACAGCGTGAACAAGTGGCAAATGGTAAAAGAAAAGCGGAGGCAAGCCAGAACGGAGCACAGCGATAACAGCTAGGAGTTATGCATGGCAAGATGCTGATAAAGTAAAATGCAAAAGTGGCAACTAAAGAGGTTGGCTTCAAAAGAAACCGAATAGCTGAGCAGTCCGAGATAGCCTAGAGTCTTTCGAGAACTTTAAGAATCAATTATCTCATATATTTCAGACTATGCACACACTCAAAAGAACTAAGAAATGATCTTCTGATCTATGAAGCAAATCTTATATCAGTTTTCCGTAATATTTGTATTGTTGCTCAATATATGTAGAAGAATATATGTAAGTCCTATATCCTCTATCTTTATAGACGGATAAGGAGTAAGAGGATCAGGAACACAACTTGTTTAAATCGAATGTTTTTCGAGGTTTTTTTTATAGCTCTAGGGAATCAAATGTTTATTTTTAAGATATTTAAGACCAATCTTACATCAAAGCTTTGTGAATATTTGCACATATATTTTTGCTTCTTTAACTGTTTAAAACTCTCTTCCCATTGTTATGCAACGAATTTGCCAAAAAGAAGGCAAAAAAGAAAAGCGATTTGAATTCATGGCACGACATCTATTTAATTTCAATTACAACCCTAAAATACCATAGCAGACGCATAAGCCAAAACTTTGTATGTGCCAAACTGAGCAAAAAAAAAAAAAGAGGAAAAATGGAATAAAAATGGCAATTTTTGCGCCCCAAATACGCCAGGCCCATGTATCTAACCCATTGCGGCATGCCCAGCACCGATCCGAACCCCTTCTTCAGCCCTAATTTATGCAAACCAAAAAGCTGAGCGGGATTTAAATGTATGTCTGAATGTGTGTCTCGCCTAGTGGATATCATTTTATGTTTTCTTAACATATTTTTTCTCTATGCTAATGCAACGGACTCCATTCGGCCGCCCACTATGCGTCACTTCGTCGTCGTCGTCGTAGTCGGACAACAGCCTGGGGATTTCGCAGGCCATAAATCCGAAATTGTCTTTTGACACATGAATATGTTGTGCATTAAACGCAGACGGAAGACTAGGCCACAGACAGAGCCAGAGTCCGACTCCCACTTTGAGGCAGACGACAGACATTTTTATTATTATCAATGTATGTACGAGTTTTTGTCTGGGGCTAGCTGTCTCTGCCCGCGGCTGATGATGACATTGGTGGCCACTGAGCTGAAGCTGATGCTGATTTAGGGCCGTTTGGGGTGTCTGTGTTGGCTTTCGGCAAGGGTTGCGTCTTTGACTATCAAATGATTACCCCATCTACGCCTCTATGCTGTGTGTCTCTGCCATCAGAAACTTTTTATGTGCTACCAATTTGTATCCGGCCGGGACCAGAGCAAGGCACATGCTAATGTCTTTAGCAAGGGGCATCATAACTCAAGCGAATTCAATTTGTTCACATTTGATTCGGGCAGCGTTTGTGTAAGTCGTGCCCAGACGAGTTGGCTAACCCAAAAGTCAAGAGCTATTGCAGCGGCCAGATTCATGATGGAAAGATGTGCTTGCAACTGATTAAATCGCACTGCCAAAGTCAGCTCGCAGCCAGGTAACTCGCAGGCCATAGAAGGTCAACAACAAGAAGACAAGCCAACTGCAACTGCAGACGAGACAGGGCGAGGCAAGGTAATTTTTATGCCCAAATGGTCATGATTCGCAAGCTCGTTTGGGTTCCATGCTCGAATGCTCGACTGGTCGACTGGTCGGATGGAGGTTGGCAAGACGTTTCTCTGCGTGGCGCGTCGTCTGGCCAAACAACTTCACTTCAGCTCGCTGCAGAGGAGCGTCAGAGTGAAAGACAAACAAGCTAAAGGACATGTGAAGTGCACGATGCTCTCTGGCAACTTCATCCGCAGCCAGACTCAACGTGCAACGCGCAACGCGCAACGTGCAACGTGCAACGTCAACGGTAGCTGCCAAGTATTTCTATTTGTATTTCATCGCCCTGGCCGAGCAGCTGCAATTTATTTGCCTCGGTCTGTGCCTGCTGCTCTTGGCGCTCCTTTGGCTCTGGCCACTCTGCTGACGTTTTTGCCTCCAGGCAGACGCAATCAACTGCCCCTGCGCCCTGCACCAGAACCCTTTGCCCGTCTTGCAGTTTATGTTTTTCTCTTTTATATTATCACCTTAACGCTGCGACGACTTCAGTTCCAACTTGGCTTGGCTTGGCCTGGCCTGGCCATAAATTCAAGTTCATTGGGGCCGTGCGGCCAGCGGGTGTTGCATAAATTATGATCTTGTAGATTTCTATGACAAACCATAAAAAACACATTACGTTTATGGTGATGTTGCCATGGACGGTTTGTAGTTGCGTTTTCAATTTAAAATGTAAATACAAGCGAACCGAGCCCCCTGCACAACTCTCCTTTGGCCCATTGGGTGTAAATGTGTGTGTGTGTGTGTGTGTATGGCTGATTCTGCAACAGCTTACTCCATTTCTAATTAGCGCATTTATAAGTACCATTTAGGTCAAGGCACTCAAGCAGCAAGATATATACGTCATTAATCTAGCCGATTCCTTGGCCAGGCCAAGCCCCCCATCGGAAAGCCCGCCTATCCGCTAGAAGTGCAAATTATTGGGCTATAAAAATCAAAGCAAAATAAAAAGAATAAAACGAGTCGAACATTTAATGTGATTATCTGGAAAAGTTAATGTGATTATTAGCCCAGGCCCACGCTGGCTCGCGTGAGACAACAGACAGACCCGCAACACCTGCCACTAGGACCCACCTGCTCAGCGCCAACCCACATCCACAATCATCCATCAGGTAGCGGCCGACTGTGATTCGGGTCGAGTCAGAGTCGAAGCTGGCCATTAACTTGCCACTGGTGTAAAGTTTGCTTTCAATTTCGGGCAACGCTTTTGCGTGATGTAATGAAATTTTTATCACCTCGGGCTGGGAGGCTATCCCAGACATAGCTGCAGGGACCGAACTGTGTCTAGGCGCTGCCATAAAATTTATGGACAGCTATAAAGCGTGGTCGGGGGTGGCTGCAGCAGGTGCAGCTGAGGTGGTCAGCCGGTGAGTGGCCCAGTTAGTTGAGCTTGTTGCGGTTTCGGCTGCTTGGGTCAGCTTGTAATGTGCCCTGTGGTTTGATTTGCATGCGCCTTTGTGGCCAAGCAGCCCGAGCAGCCTGGGTGGCCCGGCGCAGAGATCACAGGGCCTGCGGCACAGAGTCTACCGCCAAAAGACATTCTGTGGCGAAGCCCGCAAACTTGTCGATGGATATGCGTGTGTGTATGTGTGTGTGTGTGTTTGTGCTTAAGTAAACAATAACTTCCTCTGCCGAATTTTTGGGCCAAGAGGTGGAATTTATGAACACGTTTGACATGGCCAAACAACAGCCTTGTGAGATGACTCTGCCGGCGACACAGGCCAGAGGGAGCTGTGCAAATTGTTCGAGCCCAACACCTCGGGGCAGTGGCCAATACAAACAAACAACAGCAACAACAACAAACACAAACAGACGCACACACGCACACTTACGTACACACACTTTTCAATAGCACCCCCGGGATGGCGTAATTTATGACTCTGACCGACTGAGGAGCGCCTCGCATTGACTTTTTCCGGCTGCCGACAAGGCAGCTGCTCGGCTAACAATAAGTGCTACTACGGTACCCATTAACAGGCCCAGTTCCAATCCCAGTCCCAGGCCCTGTCCAGGTCCCAGTGGCAGTTCCAGGTCTCAGTACCAGGCAGAACAGAATATAAGAGAGATTAGCATGGATGCATTGGGCTGTGTGTTTGTTGTTGAGTGTATATATATATATATACATGTGTGTGTGTGTGTGTGCGTGTGTAGGCGGTGCCACTGAAGTGGACGCAACTCCTCTCCAAGCTCTGCTGCCCGCCACTGTTTGTTGAAAAGTTTTTGGCTTTGTTTATGACAACGTTTTTTGCTTTTGGGTCACAAAAATATACACACTCATAATACATATACATAAATACATATCAATTCATATGTATGTGCATGCATGTGTACATACTACAATATGCATATGTTTTTGATTCTGGGTTTTTTTCGGGTCAGGGGTTTATCATCTTGTTAACGTGACGATGCAAAACTTTTAAAAGAGGACCACACACTAGCTCAAAGTTGAGGCTGCCGAAGGGGTGTAGAAGGGGGAAATGATGGTGACAATGTGTTAATTCCAAATCTCGAACTGAGAAAAGGCGAAGACAGTTAAGAGCTATTCATAATTAAGAGGTAAGAAGAGGTTATCACTGATTCGCTCTTTAATTCTTCCTATATTTAACTAATTGCTATGGTGGGGCTAACAAAAACAAAACGCAAGCCTCCACCTTGGTTAAGCTTCATTCCTTTGATTCCTTTATACACTCTTTGGCGGCATAAAGCATCATCGTTATTTATACATTCTCTCATTTTGAGCTGTTCGCATTCATTATTCGCTTTGCTTATCCGCATTTAAATATGTTAATGATAATGTTGCTAATATTCTCACACCCAACTCAAAGAGCCACTCAACGCCATTAGCCTGTCCAAATAGAAATATGCGTGTAAAAGAACAAAACACACAGATACACACAGACACACACACACACACACACAGATGCACAGACATTTCACACAATTTGGTGGTCTGGAACGGGGGCTTACAAAAGATGAGAATTGATAATAAAGAGAGGCAGACACGATAATAGCCGCGACTAATGCACGGCGGCAAATGAATGTCGAGTGGCGAGTGTGTTCGCCGCGGAGATGCCACAACGAATCGCATTCGCAACGGAACGAATCGGGTAAGCACGGGCGTTACGTTACGCTGAGTATCCAAAGCGAATACAATTTATGCGAATATGTTTTTTGAACTGTGTATGAATGCGTACTTAAATGTGAAATGAGCGCTTAATTAAAGTTAAAACAAGCCGCACAACAATCAGGACTTGTCTCTCTTTCAGCTGGCATTACTTGTTGCTCCATAAGCCGACTCCAATTCTAGCCAAGCTTGGCCCTGCCCCTAGTCGAACCGTCCGACCCCTTCTTCATGTGCCATGTGCGCATTTTATCACGCGTGACAAGGAAATTGCCGCAGACAGAGCGGCCCCTAGGCAGCTCCTCCTCCTTCTCCTGCTGCTGCTCCTTCTCCTGTATAATGACGCCGCTGTCGTCAGTCAGTCAGTCAGTCAATCACTCGGTTTGATTGAAGGCATAAATTATCTGGCCAGCTAAAATTGCGCTTTGGCTGTTGCTCGGAAATTGATTACCGCTTGATATTTTGATTAGCGCCCAATTGGAATAAACGTTTCGCATATGTCGGGCAGCAGTTGGTTCCTATCAACATCAGCCTGACAGGGCCTGACAAAAGTAGGTCAAGCTAAATAAACAATAATATTTGTTTCAAATATATTTAGCAAGTAAAACTGCTCTTAAAAGTACTCTTTAGGGCAGACTTAAAAGTACTTATTTCTTTCTTTATCTTCTGTCTTCTATCCTAACTACTCCATATACTGATTATCCAACCTCGCCGCCTCTTCATATCCCATTATGGCAGCAAACGCATTTTGGATCCATAAAAACAAAATTGTAACCCCAAATTTAAATGACTCGATATTTTATCAGCACTGAACGTGAGCCCCACTTCATTGACTTTGCATTTTCTCCTCTGTTTTTCCATCCTACTTGGAAAAGTTGCGTGGGAAGCTGCGCGAGGGTTGGTCGAATGCAGTGGGATACCAGCCCATCGCTGCGGGCGTGTGAAATTTTCCAATAAGTTGCATTTGGTAATATATCTATAAGTTAATACTTATTACAACTGAGCGAAGGAATACAGAGGGAAAGTGTCTGAGAGAGAAAGAGGGATGAATACGCTTATTATTCTCGTTCTTTGACCAAGTTTTCGACTTTCATGTAATAGAGCGGAAAGTAATTAAAGTTTTACATAAATTCAGTTGGAAACAGGGCACAAAATGGGAGCAAGGACTATCGATCATATGCAACTGAGTAGAGAAGGTAATGGAATAACATAATAATGATTTCTGGGACAATTTGTTCGAATCCATTGGCTCGCTTAGTTCACCTCATTTCTGGATGCATTCGATGCAGCCACCCCTTTGGCAGCCTTATTCGAATATCCGATTCCCACAATCAATTTGAAATCAAATGGCCGCCAAACACGCGTCGTGTGCTCAAGTTTTTTTTCTGAGTTAAACAAACAGCAATGAAAAAATTAAATACGAAATAATAAAAAATAATTTACGGGCTCATTAAGAGTCGAAGGGAGAGCAAGAGAGGGAGGATGGGGCGAGGCAGTTGCGGCATGGCGCGGCGCCCGCTTGGAATTCGCTCGGCAATAAAAATATGCGACGACATCGGCATCAACTGGCTGCGGATGCAGTAGCTCAAGGGGCGGCAGCAGCGGTCCACCCTCGGCTGCCGTTTCAAATAAAGCCCTCAACAACGTAGCTAGCTGCTGCTAGAGGGGTTGGGTCGGCGCGGGGGGCACGGGGCGGGGCGGGGCTGGACGGAGTACCATTGCTGCGGCGTGCTCAAGTGCTGGCGGCAACCTCATGCGTTGCCGTCGCATCGCATTTCGCTTCCGGGCTTCGTTTGTTTGCATACGCAGCAGGACGAGCCAGTAGGACGAGCCAACAAGACGGGCAGGCAGGCAGTCAGGAGCAGAAAAATAACCAGGGACAGAGACGGCAACGGCGATGTTGACGGGACAGGAACAGACACTGTGTTTGCACAGCGCATTTCTGGTCCATTAAGTAGCGTTGTTTTTATTGTTGTTGTTGTTGTTGTTGTTGTTGTTGATGATGTTGTTGTTGTTGCTGCTGCTGTAAAGGTAGCAACCCCCTGAACGGGCAGCGTTTGTCATTGTTGTGTGCGACTTTTCTCACTTTGCGCTGGCTTCGCAGTAGCAGGAAATAGAACAGAGCAGGGGACGAGAGGGAAAACGTCGTATCCACAAGATACAAATGCGGTGCTCGGTGCTCTGAGCGCGGGCAGCACGCGTCACTTACCTTGTTTATTTAGAAGTTTGTTGCAGCTAAGCCCGAGATGCAACAGCCCCAACCCGCAACCCGCAACCCACAGCTTGCCCTGATCTCCATTGTGGGAAACGTTTTGCGTTGGCTAAGCACAAGTTAATTACGCTAAATGGCGAGCATGCCGAGTTCTCGGATATTCCTGAATAGCCCGGCATATCCCTTAATGCGGATATTGTTTTAAGCAGCATTCCTAATGCAAATATCGTGTACTTTATTATCTGCGCCATTTTGTGCGCTCATTAACATAATTTAAGCATTTCCAGTGGAAACTGGCCCGGCAACGCCTCCGAGCCAAAGTCCTGGGATTAGGCGACTGTTTCGATTGCGTTGGTCATAAATTTATGCACCATTATGTTGGACAGTTGGGCAATTTATCTTTCAAGTTTGAGCCTCATTTGGGGCTGCGAAGTATCCAACTGTCTATTCAAATCTATTCATGGCCAGTTTCCACATCGTTGTCAAGTAGGTGTCAGTGATCATTTGATGACCCACATGTGGCTGCCATCGGACTCACCAATTGCTGACCATTAAATCGCCTCATAATGGGCCCAATAATTTGTCAGTTCCATTAATTGCTGGAGCTGACAAAAGAAACGAGAAAAGCCTCTAGAAAAATATTGCATTTCCAAACAAATCAATTGAAACTTGCGCAATCCACTCGCTTGGCTTTTCAAGGGGTTTTTGGGTTGGGTCCTCCTCCCCGGACTTTTTCTCCTTTTGCCCGGTTTCCGTTTCGTGTCTAGCGGCTACCAATCATGCCAAAAGCCAGCCCCCTTCTACGAAAACCAACACATAAACAATTGAAACTGATTAAATTCATTTGATAACAAGGCGCTGCCGAGTCTGGGGAACGCCACTTGAGATATGCGAGTCGGTCGGGATTGGGGGTGCCATATGCAACTGGCCTATCCACATTATCATATGTGTGCATGTGTGTATGTGTGTGTGTGTGTGTGTGTGTGTGCGTGCTAAAACTCATTCGTTGCCGAATGGGAATGTGAAATATGTGCCGAAAGTGAATAAATAAAAGTTAAGTTGCTGTCAACGAGCTTAAAATAAAAAAAATATTGCATTGGAGTTTTTTTTTTTTCATAAAAAGATATTCCAAAATTACACATGCAGCTTAGAGTTTTATAAAAAAGACTGTAAAGTTAATATGGAAAATTGTTACAAATATTTACATTAACTATTTCCATTAACAAATACAAAGAAATCAAAACTAACAGCTGATGAGAGGTTACATATTTTAATTTCCAAGCTTTTTTTACAACTACAATTTAAATACTAAACATAAAAAACTTTTAGTATATTATTGGGCTATTTATAAAAACTGATAAAAATAAAAACGATAATTCCAACAGAAGTAATATCTAATTAAAATTGTAATAAATGCCGAATTGGGCTGGATACCTTTAAAATAAAAGTTATTTCTTTGAAAGATCGATTAATTAAAAATATCTCTATACATATTCGTATGCTCTCCACTTTACAGCCTTTTTTAGTTAACAGCAATTAATTAGAGTAATTACAGTTTTTATTGGTTGCAATCTTCCAAATCATCAATATGACTTATGCAGTTTTATTATACTCATTTCTATGTATTTAAATCGTTCGTTGTTGTTGTTCTTAGCATGGTGTTGTTGTTCATGCAACCGTGTTGCACTCATTGTCTACTTGTTGTGTTTGTCACATGCCGCAACACCTACAACAACAACAACAACACCTACAAGAACGACAACAACATCCGCCAAGCGTTTAGCGATTTAATTAAGCGCAAGTGGGCGTCGAATGTTGTCACTGATGCATAGCTTATATGCATGTCTATTTGGGTGTATATAGTTGGATGAGTGGGCGTGGCAAACTGGCAAACTGTTTACGCAACGAAGGGCCAATGACTTGCAGTAGATAAAGAGCATAAAGAGCCGTAGGATGCCAGCAGGAGCAACTGCTGGCTGTAGGTGGTTTTTTGTCAGTCAGATGTTGCAAGCTGTGCTGACGTTGACACGTGTGGCAGCCATGGATAAGTGGCAGCCACACACACACACACACACACGCGCACACTGAAGTGGTGTGTCCCTAGCGTACAACCCTCGAACCACCCTCGACCCACCCTCGTAATTAAGCGCATTGAAATGCAACTGAGATTCCGCTTCATGTTGCCATCGCCTGCTCTTCTGCAGCGTCATCCTGTCTTTTTCTCTATCCATATCTCTCTTTATAGCTGCATCCTATCCCCGCCTGCTTCTCCCATTCATTTGCCAACATTACGCACTGTGCAACAAGCAGCCCGCCTGACAGTCAGACAGCCAGACATGGTAACGACATGCCGTGCAGTTGTTTATACTGTCGTCATCCCAACAGCAGCAGGAACATCCGCAGCCGCGCTTTGCATGCGAAGCGGCGCCTGCTTCTGTCGCCGATTTCAACTGCCTCCTCACTCCCCTTCCACCCCCCCCTCAACCTCATCCCTACCCCTTGCTGCCCCCCCTGACTTGTATTTATTAATTATTCTGTGCAAAGTCGTCCCGGCCAAAAATTCGGCACGCACGTTGCGCATTTCTCGCCAAGATTTCGCTGCAATTGGCTTAAAGGGCTTTTCTATTCTTACTTCTGCTGCTTCTCTTTTTGTTATTGTTGTCGCATTTCACTAATTGAGTTCACATTACTTGGCAAAATAAATGCGCTTGTGTATTTTTAGCCAAATGTTGCCGTTTTATTAGCTAAACGTGAGTTGGCAACATTTAGCAAAATCTTTGGCTAGCCAAAAGGCTGGCTATGTCAATCGCTCAAATGCGCCTTGAGTTGGGTCACAGATGGGCTCAGATGGCCTCAGATTAGCGGCGTTGATACACTTTCAGTCTGACTTGCACTATTTGCAATGCCAAGGGATACGATCAGCAGTCGGCACTCCGATGCTAGAGTGAGTGCTCTATGCAGTGGGAAGAGGGCATGAATTGTTATTAGTTCGATTTTTATTTGAATTTCACACATTGTTCCAGTTAAGCTACAGCAATGCAATTAATTTTGATTTAAGTTATAAATAATAGCTCTAAAAGTTGATTTATTAAAATTCAAACAATATTAAAATGGTTTTACAAAATTAATCATATTATTTTGTTTTATATGTTTTATCATGCTGTGCTCCAACAAGTTGTCTTATTGACTAAGTCATTTGGTACGAAGTCTCAAAATTGATAATGACGACAATCTATGCAAATAAAAACAATTACTAACTCAACGTAATTGATTAAATTAGAATGTTAATGTAATGTTCGCTCTACTGACGCTTCTTTGGAGCTTTTCAGATGTTCTTCTCGTTTCAATTATTGTGAATATTTGCATAAACATATTTTCACATAAGTCGACATTTTGTGCCCTTTCATCAACATATGTTCTGTCATTTTCTTGAATCGAACTGTGTCCTGTGGCATGCACTCATGCTCTGCCGAGCGCTTCCTCATTTATGCTGCAAGTCCATTAAGGATTCTCCGGATCGCTCGTTCCGCTAACGAGCTGGGGCAGCAGTGCGTCAGTCCCTGACATGGTTTATATGCTGTGCATATCTGTGTATGCAGCCAGCCTTTGGCCAGAGCGCTCTTTAGCCCAGTTCATCCATGCTTGCCCCCGCCCACCTGCCCACCTGCCCAACGACCACAAGTGTAACCTAACGAGCAGCAAATGCCGGAGCTGCAGCAAAGTTGTCGTTTTTTTTTTGTGGTCTGACAATTTAATTGATGTACACGCATGCACACAAAGACAGGTCAAACACACACACACACACGCACTCGGGTTGGAGTCAAGCTTTTGAACAAACCGCTAAAAAAAATGACACCTACAACACAGAGAGAGAGAGAGGGAGAGAGAGAGAGGGCTCCGCCCGAAAAGGTAGCCGAAAGTAGGTCAGGCATGCAACCTGCTGTCAACGCTGGATAATTGGAGGGGCAGCACTCATCAGTGGGACAGGTTGCAATTGCAGCGCAAAACTACAAAATACCACAATGGTAAAAGGGATCGATTATTGGCTTCGAATTTGATTTTGTTTGACACACGGCTGACACAACTAATAAATTTCACTAGCACTTGATGGATGAGCCCGTCGGGTCGGCAGCCTCATCCAGCTGCTGCTGCTGCTGCGAGTGCTGCACTCTGATTGTTTGTCCGGCGCTCCGATAAGCCGAGGTGCCAACCCAAACATGAATTACGACGAGGTGGCACGCCGATAGCTGCCAGATAAGCGCCTGATTAGCCGTCGCACTCGGAGTTGTCCCAATATTTACCCAGTTATTCACAAGTGACGCGATTTGGTAGCCGATCGCATCCGCAGGCCCGAACACCAGCTCCTGCCTGCTCCCGCTCCCATCAATCACTTGGCCTGTTTGCACGGACAAACGTCGACGTTGAGAGTTGTAAATTTTACAACATAATTTCTGATAATTCAAGCGTATCTCTCTGCTTGTACAGGCAAACACTTCGACACTTCGACGGTGGCGAGCACTTTGCATGTGTTTTATGATATTCAACATGGATTTATTTATTTTCTATACATGTCCCCGACAGCAACAAAAAAAAACAAATATTACAGCGACAAAGAGTTTTTATACTGCATTTTTTGGCAGCACCTCGTAAAACACTTTGGTTTTATGGTTCTGGGTCGCTTGGGCAACAGCTTAGAATATGAAGAATATCTTCGATATTTCTCTGCAAGACAAATGTCTAACAAAAAAATAAATATATAATCGTATGTGATTCCTGTTGATTTGTGAGCAAACAATACCAGAAGCAATTTATTTATAGCGACAAATAAATGAATAGTAAAAAATAGAAGAAACTTCAGATGAAATTGGGAGATCTCCAAATTTCATTAAATTGGAAGAAAAATCGGAAAAACTGTAAAAATAGTACTAAAATTTAAGTTTCTGTTAACTATAATATTAGTATAATCAAAAAATAATTAATTCAATTTAAAATCATTTATTTTAAGTGCAATTTTAACAATTTGTTGCATTTGCCTAACACAGCCAGTTCCCGTTAACTATAATATTAGCATAATTAAAAAATAATAAGTTCAAATTTAAATTATTCATTTCAGTTTGAAAAATTTGTTGTATTGAATTTAATATTGCAATTTAATCGGCTTTCGCAAAGCCTTGATTCAATTTCCCATCAACAATTCTTCACGAATGCTCAACTCATATCAAAATTCGTTTAGTTTTAAATAATTATACGAATGTTGGCCACTAATTGATATTAGTTATTTAATTATTTTCACATTCATTAATTGAAGCTATTTATGTTTAAATGGTGTGACTGGGTGCGAGGGGGGGGGGGGGGGGGGGGGGGGGGTGGCAACTCACCGATTAGACGCAGCACCTCGTGTAAGTTCAAAAATATATTCAGATGCGTTTGGCCGCAGCCGAGCAGGGCCAGAAATAATCCGATTGTGAAGAGGCCTTTAAAGTTCTTCTCCATTGCAGCGATGAACGGCACCTTAACTAAGCACTTGGCGGTTTTTTTGTTTAATTAATAACTGCTTGGTTTAATTGTTTAAATTCTTTGTTGTTTTCTCTGTGGGCACTCGCAAACAATTTGCTATTGCAGCGCACACTTTTCGATATGAATACGAATTTTATAATATGGCGCGCATTTTGCGTTTGAATATTTCACAGTGCGTTTGGCACTTAGCCCCGCCTCAGACAGAGGCGCGCATATTCCAATTGGAATTAACACCTAAACGATGCACTCGGCAGCTGTATAGCCTTAAAGCCAAACTCTAGCAACAAGACAAATTTTCCCCCGTGGGCTTTTGTTTTTCCGCAACGAATTTTCGTTGATGCGCGCACCGTGACGATTTTCCACAAACTGTCAACTGGATAAACAAAACAATGCTAATGCTAAAGTATCTTTGAGAGACTTTTAACAGACTCTGTTATGTACACGCGCTGTAATGCAAATGCGAATCTATCTTAGCATCCACTGTGGTGGATGTTATGTTGCACTGTGAACAATGGAACAGAACATTCGCTTGATCAGCTGTTTTCGAATTTTCGAATGAGCCCGAGAAACTAACAGTCTGTTACACTGCTGTTAGTTCAAATGAATGTTTGCTCAGTGAATGAAGTAAAGTTCAATAACGTAATTCAATATTAAATAAATGAATACTTTTCAATGTTTTTTAGTTAATCGACAATTTTTACTCTATGGCATGTTAACAAAAACAGCTGCTAATGTTGGTTCGATGTTAAAGTTTATTGTGGATGCTGTTGCGCCGCGTATTGTCTGTTTTAAGTACTAAGCGCTGCAGTATAACAGTTGTCGTTGTAATGGGGAAATTTGAGGAGAAAGATACGATATGTAGATCCAAATGTCAGCGACTTTATTTAATACAAGATTCTAGTTTTATAGAGCTGTATTTTTAATTGTAATTTTCTGTCACATACATATACGTACTATCTTTGTATAATACATTTTAAATAAATAATAAAATAAATTTTGGACTTAACTAAATAACATGTGGGAATAAATATCATATAGATCATATGGGGATTACATTAGCATAATTTGTGACATTCAATCTTGATGTATTTTAGGACAATACTATTGTAGAAATATGGCGATAAGGTTCATGATTCTATGATTTGAATACTCGTGTTTACTTTTATACATTTGACACACTATTTTGGCCAACATTCAGATAACATAAATAATTCAATTAATTGGCCCCAGGACGCCGTTGTAGAAGCCTCAATAGTTTATTCGTTGACTTTTAGCTGATCCATTGAACTCAGCGTCGCTTCAATTAACAAATTGTAGTCCAATTCATTTAGGCTCGCTTTTGCGGTGAGCAAGTCCAGAAATGAGTCCAGAGGCGACAACGTTTCCGCGGTGAGATCTGCAAAACAACAAAGATTAAGTACCAAAGGGCGAGCGTTAAATTAACACATTTAACAATAATTGCAAGCAGGGACAGACACTGGCGAAAAACACAGACACAAGCGCTGCTTACCAACCAGTAGATGATCGGGATCGAATTGTGGCTAACTAAATGATTACCAAAATGCGGATCGCTGCTCGAGCAACAGGCGAGCAATGCTCAAAACGGCGCTGGTTAAAATGATAAGCAAAAAAACCAAAAGCAAGGAGTGACAAACGACTGTTGTGGGCTTGCCCAGTGCTGAACCGGGTGATGGATGACAAAGTGCAAATGAGTATGGGTTAAATGTGATGGAAATGAAGTCGTACCGCTTCTGGCATGCATGCGCGATTGCGAGACACCGCCAGATCCGCGTCGCTGTGCCGGCTCCTGATGACGACCAGAGAGAATATTAGCCGCATGTTCGCGACCGCGTATCATAAGGCTCTCAGGATGCTGCCAGCATTTGAGCAGACGCTGAGCGCGCTGCTTTGGCAGTGCCGACAACAGCGAAAGCTTGCGCTCGATCCCCTGCGGAGTGTCCTCGATGTCTGCAATGGAAGTTGGCGTCAAGGATTGGCAAAAGTCTAGACATATATTTCTCTTAAACAACGCACCGTATACAATGCTCTTCATGACATCAACTTGCAGCTCAAAAACATGATTCTCCACATATTGCAAAAACATGTCATAGTCCAGGGCGCGATAGCCCAGGTACGTGAAGAACGAGGAGAAGCCTTCAGGCAGCGGAAAGGCAATCGATTCCACGGCCAAGCAATAACGTTCCAGTATAAGAAACAGCGAATGCTGTTGAACACTGGACATCTGGTCGCTAAGGGAAAAGAGAGTAAAGTAAATTAGGAAGCAGCATATGTGATTGAAACACCTACATCAACTTAAAGCCGCGCAACGTCTCCAAGCGAGCATCTAGGCCGGCAGCGCGACAGACCAACGAGCACAGCGCACGCGAAAGCTCCAGCTGAGCGGAAACAAACTGCGAAGCAACCGCATGCACATGGGCCGGAGCCTGCGAGCGCTCGAAAAAGGTTTCCTTCAGCCAGCGAAAGCCCGAATGTGGCTTTGAGGAATGCTTAACCAGATGAACGCTCAGCTCTCGCAGGTACTAAAAGAACAATGATCAATTTTATATCATCTTTCAGTTAAACTCCTGCAAAACTCACCACAGAAAGCACGTGCTCCTGCTTGCTGGCCGTGCAACCCTCGAGTTCGATGAAAGGCAGCACCTCGTTGCTGAAAGGAAAGGAGCTGCCGCTGCTGTAATCGCCAAAGCCACTGCTGCCCGCGTCCGGGGTCATGGGTGTCGTGCAGCGAGAAAGTGCCTCCGGCTGGTAGCAAGCTAAGCTGAAGATCAGTTTCTCTGTCACTTGCTCGGCTGCGAAGCGTGGCTGCTCTTGCTTGGCGGACTCGTTGAGCAGCTCCCAGAGACGCGTCCAAATGTCTGTGCGATACGGAGACAGTCGTTGCTGTGGCGACAATAGCATCATGCTTGTGTTGTGCAGCGCCTCATGCGAGATGCCAACACTGATGTCTGCGACACGCGCTTGAATGGGCCGCGTGGCAACCGCCGTGGTCAGCGGGAGCAAGCGCATCAGTGGCTTCGCCTCCTCGGGCAGGCCGCGCACGGCGGCTGCAAAGCTGCCGGCAATAAGCGCCTCCTTAAGCAGTGCCACCGTGTCCAGCGAAAGGGGTCGCTCTAATATGCTGCTCAGCAGCTCAGCCAGGACATCCATGTCAGCGGAATGGATCAGAAAGTAGTGTATAATGCTGATGCGGTTATCCAGTGAGTTGTCATTCCGGAATGTTTCGATTAGATGTGCCTTTGGTACACTCAGCGAGACCAAATCCAAGGTGGATGCATCGAAGGCCAAAGCTCCCCATTTCCGCAGTGGCACCAAATGCGTTACGTCGGGAGCACGATTGTTTGCAGCCGGACAGACAATGTGGCATGTGGGCTCGTGCTGCAGACCTACATCCAGCAGATGCACAAAGAAGGCGGACGAGACCAGCAGATGATGTGCACCCTGCAGCGCAAAGGTGGGACGTAAGAGGCGTGCTTTATGCCAGGGCACGCCAGGCATGACGCAGTGCAGCACACAGCCGTGATGCAGCAGCGAAACAGAGTAGGCAAAGTGCACATCCTGCTGCTGCTGCTGCTTCGTAGCTCCCTGTGCATACTGCGGCTGCATGGGCTGGTACAGATAATAGTGGCACACAAAGAACATGCCCGAGCTGTCCGCCAGGATGATCAGATTCAGCGAACTGTCGTGCACGCGCAGCGGCACTGCATCGTCATCGTAGCTGGGCGCATCCCCTGCTGCATTTGCGGGCAGCTTTGGCAAATTGAGCGGAATGTTGAGCTGCCGGAAAGCAAAAATCAGGTAGATCTTAATAAAAGCCACTTTGTCATCTGGAGCATGCTTACGACTGTCTCCGTGGGTTGCTTTTCGTTAAACTGAAACGCGGACAGTGTGGGACTGAGCACGGGCGCAGCCTGTTCCCCGATCTGCTCCCGTTCGTCTAGCAAACTGAGGCTGACTGCCTTTGGCTTCAGGTGTATGTAGTAGAGTGCTTGGCTCTCGGCATCCCACTGAGCCCAACTGAAGTTCTTAGCCAGCGTCTCATGCGTTAGTATGCTGACATCTAAGTGCCAGGCGCTGCCCTCTGCACTGCCCGGGTGCGATGTCGTGGAGCTCTGTTTGACCGTGCAGCTGAACTGTTTAATGGCTGAAAGCTTCGTTAAGCTGTGCTACATTGTTCAAGGGACGCCAACTTACAATCCTCGTGTGTAAGTACCAGCAGCTTGTCCTGCCAGCAGGTGCGCGTCGCGCTCTCCACACGCCACAGAAACTGCGTCATTATCTGGCGAGGCGAGGATTCTGCGGTCAGGCATGTCGGCGTGCCGCCCTCGCTGCTGCGCACCTCGACGACGTACGCCTGATAACGCTGCGAATCCTTGACCACGTACGACAACAAGGTTATGCTGCTATTGATGCTCGCCTGGATCACTTCCACGCAGCCTGGCAGGGTCCAGAGCACGCGCAGCTGTTTCTTCGTGGCATGAAAGTGACCAATGCAGGTTTCCCGCTTGCTCGACTCATCCAAATACTCAAATATCCATGACGTTAGCAGCGAGCCGTCCTGCTCCTGACCCAAGATGCGCCACTCGTTGGCCTTTTCTGCAATTGGAGGGTTATTTATGTTCATGTGCCGGCTGGAACACACTTGCCCTTGTAGCCCTGAGCGGCCAGGAGCCCGCAAAAGTTGGCGGCCAAGTTCTCTTGACGCAACATACTAATTTTAATTTAATTATTTTAAAAACAATTTTCCTGTTGCAGCATTGCGCAAAAACTTCAACAGAGCCTCTCGAGAAATCAATAAACACTGCAAGTAAGTTGGCAACGCGGCAATCAGCTGTGAGGGTGGCCATATAAAAGTTGTGCAAATTGGTACGCAGCTCGTAGATATGCACACCTAAATTTAAATTTTTTCATGTACATAAAAATGTTTTTTTATTTTGTTGTTGATAAATGTAATATTTATAATAATTGCAAGAAATTAAATAAACTATGATTATGTATTATTATGATTTCAGCACCATTGTATTTTCCTGCAACATAATACTGTGTGGCAACGCTGACATTAATTTTAAGACATGGCGCTAAGCACTGTTATGTTCAATTCTAAGCTCAAAGTGGAAAAAGCGCGACACATAAAAAATGCCAAGTGAAATAATTACCCTGCAATTGGGCCAATGCGGCAATCAGAGTAAGTTAACTCGCAAATTTACATGTGTAAACAATGCTTTTCAATGATAAACCAACAGTTGGCTTTGAGTTTTGGAAGCGCCTGTGCCTGGAGCATGGCATTTCCCCGGATGGGGTGCTTGAAGACTTTGCGGCCGACGGACACGATCGCAAGGATGTGTTCTTCTACCAGGCGGACGACAATCATTATATACCACGTGCCGTACTTCTCGATCTAGAACCTCGCGTCATTCACAACATCATGAGCTCGACCTATGCCAAGGTAAATACATATTGAGGGACATCAAGAATGTCTAATCGATCAAAACTGCTGCAATTTTCAGCTATACAATCCGGAGAACGTCTACTTGTCCAAACACGGTGGCGGCGCTGGCAACAACTGGGCTTCTGGCTTCAGCCAAGGCGAAAAGGTGCAGGAGGAGGTGTTCGACATAATTGATCGAGAAGCCGATGGCAGCGACTCGCTCGAGGGCTTTGTGCTCTGCCACTCCATAGCCGGCGGCACGGGCTCCGGCATGGGCTCCTACGTGCTGGAACGTCTGTCCGACCGATTCCCCAAGAAGCTCATTCAAACGTACAGCGTTTTCCCCAATCAGGACGAGATCAGCGACGTTGTTGTACAGCCGTACAATTCGATACTCACCCTGAAGCGGCTGACCAAGTGCGCAGACTGTGTCGTGGTGCTGGACAACACGGCCTTGAATCGCATAGCCACCGAACGGCTTCACATACAAACGCCCACATTCACCCAGATCAACAACCTGGTGTCCACCATCATGAGCGTTAGCACAACCACCTTGCGCTATCCCTCCTACATGAACAACAATCTGATTGGTCTGACCGCGCCACTGATTCCTACGCCGCAGCTGCACTTTCTCATGACGGGCTACACGCCGCTGATCACAGACCTCGAGGTGACCAATGTATTCAGGATTCGGTTAAGGTTCTCACTTGTTTAACATTTGTAAATTTGATCATTTGCAGACCAAGACAAATGTGCGCAGGACAACGGTTTTGGATGTGATGCGCCGCTTGCTACAGCCGAAGAACATGATGGTGTCATCCACCGCCGACAAGCGACACTGTTACATCTCCATATTGAACATTATACAGGGCGAGGTGGATCCCACGCAGGTGCACAAGTCGCTGCAGCGAATACGGGAGCGCAAGCTGGCGCAGTTTATACCCTGGGGCCCGGCTAGCATTCAGGTGGCGCTATCACGCAGCTCGCCCTACGTCCAGACGGCGCACAAAGTGTCCGGCCTGATGATGGCCAATCACACGGGCGTAAGTGCTCTCTTCAACCGTGCTCTGGCCCAGTATGACAAGCTGAAGAAACGCAACGCCTTTCTGGATCAGTTTCGGCGGGAGCCCATGTTTCAAGATGATCTGACCGAGCTGGATTTGGCGCGCGACACAGTTGACTGCCTGGTGCAGGAGTACGAGGCAGCCACACAGATGGACTACCGGCACTGGAGTCCGCTATCAAATGGTGTCAAGGCGTAAGCCTTTTCTAGCTTAAACTTTTAGCATTCGCTGTGTGCTGGTTGGCAAGATCTGCTTCCTGATGTTGCATTAAAAATCCATCTCCCTCAGCAGATCAGCCATGTGTTCCCTCGCATCAAGAAGGCATCTATATTACATACACAAATATTTATATTAAAACCATGTGCATGTCTATTAAAACTATGTGCAACTTTAAAGGGGATGCAAACCCAAACAGTAGGCCTGAAGGAACAAACAAAAACTTTTTGACTGAGCTTAAGCTGATTATTTTAGGATTCTCATTATTAGTTCAAAATTCGTGTAGTTAACACATAAAATTGTGTAAAATTTTACATTTTTATTTTGTTAGGTGTCCTCCAAAGCTCACTCGGCAAATTACAAGCTTTTCAAATCCGACGAAAACTATTTACGGCTTTTGCCCAAAAACTCCCCATTTACCTACATAAATCGTATGTATGGAAATGAAGTGTGAAAAAGTGAAATAAAAAATGTTTTCTTAGAATATGTGCTGTGGTCCGGCAGGTTGGTGTTCATTCTGTGGACCTCCGTGTGGCGGACCCTGCTGTCAAGCTTGTTGTGTTGAGATGTGTTTTTCGCCCTGCACCCCGGCGTATCTGCAATGTTCTTTCTGCTGTGGCTGCTAAGCGATGGCAGACCCGACGGGCCCTGGCGAGGACTACTGGCCGCTGAGGAGCCCATGGACCAAAGCGCCCCGGTCTATGATGGCCCCGAAGGATAAGAACACAGTCATGACAAAATAACAATGTAAAACAAAAAAAAAATAGAAAGAAAAACATACAATTTCGTGTACAATGTTACCGTTAGCAATAAACACAACCGCATGAATGTAAACTGGCAAAATGCTATTAGGGCCTTTACGGAGACTCATCCTGTGGATAAGTAGCTTTCAGTTGTCTGGAATGATTGCCAAGTCCAGGATTTCCTTGGATTAGGAGTTTGACAGGAGACAATATTGCTGTCTTATCTGTGCTGAAGGTGCGCGTTGGGACGGAATTTTTGGATTTTCTACTCACAAGTATGGAAAATCTCGAAAAACCTTTATGTGAAACTCATTTGTTTACCATCCGGTCGGCTTCGAACTACTTTTTAAAGATCTTTCTTCGAATTCCTTTTAGGAGTGCTTCAAGCCTTTTGGTAAATCGATTCCTTGGTAAAAATGGGAGTCAAATATTTGGTGGATGACATTTTGTGTTCAAAATCATTTTCTAGACTATGAAAAATCATTTGAGACGTCAATACGTAAAATGTGTTTAAATAGGCGTTGCTTTATATATATATACCCACCCAACTTTTGTAGTTTGCTTCAGTTTCCGGACGAAGCTCAAGCTGAGAGTAGGCTCTAGGAGAACAGGAATCTCCTGAAATACAAATAAAAAAAAAACCTAAATCCTTCGGGTGAGTAGATGGAAAACACATTTTCAGATTGAATGCAGCATTAACAAGTTGTTAGAACACCATGTGCTGCGAAAGTCGCTACTATCGGGAAACACCCTGTGTCCAGTGCTGCCTAGTCGACTGCAGCTATAGCTGCTACCGTACCAGCTGCGCGGGACCCTGCGGGCCGTGTGCTACCGCGGCGCCGTGCTGCTGCGGAGCTGTCGGCGATTTGAACTACAAATATTCGTTCTTCGGACTGCATTTGCTGTAATGAACTACGAATGGAACAGAAGAACGGGAGAAATAGAATCTGGCAGCACCTGGTGCTTTGTCCTTAACACCTAAATGAAGGTCCATAGATCCTGCAGACCAGACTAAATTAAGTTGTCTTAAATAAATTAATTCAAAGAGTTTTCCTTTTTAATTTTGCCAAACAAGCGCTGTCGATAGAAGACTGCGGTTTTCTCTACTATTTCACTTTAGATTGCTTGCTGGGTAATTTAGCATTAGACATTACTCATTAGACATTAGACATTTGTAGACTTTGTACTCTATTTAAAAGCTTTAACAGAACTTTATTCAAGCGCATATTAAATAATCAAACCTGATTGGTTTACAGTCAAAAATATATTCTCTGTGCTATATTATTAATATAGTTCGCATTGGCTAAGCGCTCAATGTTTACTTGTCGCTGGCTAATGAAATTGTAATAACGGCTGCAAAAAGAAACCGAAAAAATTTGGCTTATTTCCAGAGCAGAAATTGGCCTGCCCTGATTCTGTGATATTCTAAAAAGTTCGTGTGCTCAGTTTTAAATAAAACGAAATATTGATTTATTAAAAACAAAATTATTTATTTTTAATTTGTTTTTGTTTTTTTTAGTGATGGAAATAGAAATTCTTACAGTACAATTGTTGTTACTGTTTGTCTTTTATTATTACTGTTACACAACATTTTTTAAATGTTAATTAATACAATATATAATAATAATAATAATAATTTCATTTTTAATTATGTACTTCGAAAATTGTGGCCCCTAAGCATTAAAAAGACTTTTATTTTGCTTCAAGTTTTGGTTGGTTGTAGTTGGTTTTTCATTATTTTTCGTTTTTCTTTTAGTTTTTTTTTTATTTTTTTATTTTTTTAATGTTTTTTGTTTTTCTTGCTGGTATTCGAGTACAATATTAATCAAATTCATACAAATAAGTTTTCTTTGTTTAATTTCCCATTCGCGCGAATTGCTAAAGTTTCATTTTGTTTTTTTGTTTTTCATATTGGTGTATAAAAATATTTGTATATATTTTACCATTTTAGCGTGTTATCTTTACCGTTATTCCGTTACTCTTCCCTTCCTCCCACTTACACATTAGAATAATGAGTGTCGCGTATCGTTTCTTCATTGTTTTGCATATTACTAATTACGCATACAATTATAATCGTAATAATAATAGTTTAATGAGTTAATAACATTCACATTTATTCGAATACGCTTACGTTATGCATATCTATGTATATATATATATATATTATATTTGTTATATATATAGGTAGGTATTAAATTTGGTTTTCTTCTTGTTGTTGCTTTCAAGTACATAATAATAAAAATATGAATACATAAAAATATACTCCATTAAATGCCTTTCATATGCGTTTAGTTCTTGAGAATTGCCATTTTGCTGTGCTTCATTGTGGGCTTTAAGTATGTACTTAATGATGTTAGTATTTATGGTATATGGATAAAAGTTACATATGCAGGGTGTTCACTGTACTACTGAGAGCGAATAGAGATCTTGGCAGTTAAGTAGTTAGTCAGTTAAACCGTTAAAATATCAAAACAAAAAACCTAATCAATGTCTTCCATTTGTATCTGTGTGTCTGTCATTCGAGTTGTAAAAAGATTGTTTGTCGTTTTTATCTTCAATATGCATTATATAAGAAACAGTGTGCATATAGTATGCATTGGTGGGTGTGTGTGTGTGTTTGTTTGTTTTGTTTTTTTTGTTTTTTTTTTTCCATTTTCATAGCGCTTTCTTCTTTGTTTTCTTAACTCATTAACATAAATTTAACAATTTCCCGAAACAGCCAAGAGTGCGGGCTAAAGTTTTTCCTTTTTTTTTTTTGTTTTTTTTATTTTTTTTTTTTTTGTAATGTTTAACCCATCAGCTCTACCATTGATATACTATTTACCTTTCAGTCCATTAGTCCATATATATTTTTACCTTTGCTTTAACAAACATTCATTCACATGAATAAAATAAATTTGAGCGAAATATGCATTAACTAAGAGATGTGTGTGAAACAATTTGTTTAGAAATATAACCATATAGAAAACAAGTGTGTTTAGTAAAAATCATGTACATATGTGTGTGTGTGTGTGTGTGTGTGTGTGTGTGTGTGTGTGTGTGTGTGTGTGTGTGTGTGTGTGTGTGTGTGTGTGTGTGTGTGTGTGTGTGTGTGTGTGTGTGTGTGTGTGTGTGTGTGTGTGTGTGTGTGTGTGTGTGTGTGTGTGTGTGTGTGTGTGTGTGTGTGTGTGTGTGTGTGTGTGTGTGTGTGTGTGTGTGTGTGTGTGTGTGTGTGTGTGTGTGTGTGTGTGTGTGTGTGTGTGTGTGTGTGTGTGTGTGTGTGTGTGTGTGTGTGTGTGTGTGTGTGTGTGTGTGTGTGTGTGTGTGTGTGTGTGTGTGTGTGTGTGTGTGTGTGTGTGTGTGTGTGTGTGTGTGTGTGTGTGTGTGTGTGTGTGTGTGTGTGTGTGTGTGTGTGTGTGTGTGTGTGTGTGTGTGTGTGTGTGTGTGTGTGTGTGTGTGTGTGTGTGTGTGTGTGTGTGTGTGTGTGTGTGTGTGTGTGTGTGTGTGTGTGTGTGTGTGTGTGTGTGTGTGTGTGTAAAGCCATTAGCAACACCCTGTATACTATGTTTTGTTTAAAATTCAACTTGGTATCGTCTTTTGTTTTTCATCTATTTAGCAGAGAGTTCAATGGTCAAATCAATGGTAAAATGTTAAATATGTTAAATATGTTAAATATGTATGTTTATAGTAAAATGCTTAAAACGTTCGCTAAAACTTATCAACTTAATTGTAACGACATTTAACATTAAATTGGTGTTTCTTTGTTTTTTTTTGTTTAATTGTTATAAAAATACTTATGTATGTTGACATATTATGATTAATTGTAAAATGACTAGATGATGATTCCATGATCTGCACTATCTTTTGGATGTAAGTATGTATGTATTTGAATATATACTAGATGCAAATGCGTGAATATTTATGTATTTTATAAGCTAACAAATTCGCATATGTCAATTAGAATTCTTAGCAAAATTTCTTATGAATGTTTAGGTGTGTGTGTGTGTGTGTGTGTGTGTGTGTGTGTGTGTGCGGTTCGACCGTAGAGACTCATTACACTAGATATAGTAATTCGCATTACATCCATTCAATATTTCCTTCTTTTTTTTTTGAGTCCCGAAATTGATTTAAATTATTTATCAATAAGTGTTGGGTAATCATGATGAAAACAACTTTAACGCAAATGTAAAAATAGTGTTGGATAATGGAATGAATAAAAAGTACCAATAACTGCATCAAACCTAACCTAACTAAAATTGTAATAAGTGTGTTCATATAAATATGTTTTCTTAATTAACTTGTAAATTCAAAACAAAATTCATGTTTTCTGGCTGGATTCGGTCTGCCAAGCTGTTGTGCATTTTACGTGAAACTGTAAATGAAAAAGTGCAAATGATATCAAATAAATAAATGAAACAACGTAAATGTTGGTTTTTTTTGTTTTTTTTTTTTTTTCGAAAACATTTTAAGTAACTTTAATTATAATAGATATAAACAACGAACAAAAGGAATAATAGCAAAGAAATACAAATTTAATACCATATGTAAATAAATTCTAGAATTTTATGAAAACTTCAAAATTAAATGAAATCAAATCAAATCTTAATTAATGTGGAGAATTTCAACTTATTGCAAATTTAATAACAATCCATTAAATATTTATTATATTTAATTATTATTATTGTTATTTTTGTTTTCTTCTTTTTTGATTTGTCATGCTGTGTCTGACTCGAGTTACATAGATAAATGTAGGATCTATGTATAAGCAAAGTACATGGTATAAATATATCTTAGTTTTAAATGCTTGAAGATGTGTATAAATACTTTTAAATACAAATACAAACTACAAATGCTTGGATATGAATGTGTTGGTAGTCTTCAATAGGAAGTATAAGCAGCTAACAACAAACATCTATTATATGTTTTACAAGCTACCATATATATATATATATATATACTATAAATCAATTTTATTCAATTTTCTCAACGTTCTTCATTCCTTTCACTTACAAATAGAAAATATACTTAATTTCGTTAATCGTTTCTCTTGCGCGCAAAGTAAAAGTAAGTTTTAGTTAAAGTCGGAGTGAAAAGTGAAGCATAGTAATTTCCCATTTTGAAAACAAAGTGCTTTGGTACTATGAGAATTGGAAATGAGTCAACGAAAGAGCTCTGAAAATTCCCTAAACGAGTCGCAATCCTTTCAATTAAATTCACAATTTATTCATTTTCTTGTTGTTATTGTTATTTTTGTTTTGTTTTGTTTCACGTTTACGTTTTCGAAGCAGTCTAAGATTTTGTTGTTCTTTGTTAAGTGTCATAAAAAATGTGTTTTAGGTTAGGTTCACTACAAATTCCGTTAAGACACAAACACACATGTAATTGGCTATGTACATGTGTTTGCGTGTGTAGTTGTAAGTATGTATGCATATATGTATTTATGTAGATATATGTATATATAAATATCGTATAGTAGCAACAGTATATATATGTATATGTAAAGATGTATGTATATAGTAGTATAATATGTATATTTATGTGTAAATGTTTCTCGTGTAAAAATCAGTCATAGTTAATTGTTTATCAATTATGTTCGCATGCAAATGCATACTAACACGCGTGTGTGTGTGCGTGCGTGTGTGTGTGTGCTTGTGTTTCGTCCGCGTCATACTCATTGGCCAAAGCAACGAGAAAGCATTGCAGCTGAGAGAGAGAGAGAGAGAGAGAGAGAGAGAAAAGCTCTTTGTGCGCCAAAAGCTCTGCAGAATAAAGTTTAAATCTTAAAGAGCAGCGCGTTTACAATATTTGCACAAGCAAACGCACACGCACGCACATGCACATGCTCATGCTCTGGCACATGCACATGTGCATGCACGCATGCATTTTGCATTACTATGTACTTATTTATGTAAGTATGCATGTTTCGCACAGTGTGACCATATGCATTGCAGAGTAATGCATTGGCGAGCTATTATGCGTGTTGAATTGAACTTGTGTCTTGAATTATTCTCAATTATTCTTATGCATGTAGAATCGTAATCTTAGATTATGAAAACTATTGACGACAACAGCAATGAAAAGTTGTACATGCATATGTACGATTGCATACATGTATGTACTGTACTAGTCAGACAAACAGGCAGACACTACGCAAGCAAGCCTTTTAAATTGATGTAATCTAATTTAGAATGAAAAATAAACATACACTTATTGGCATGTCTGGATGTCAATTTATATGTAGCTATACATATACTTATTGGGTTCTCTAACATTGAATTAACATTTTCGTTTCGTGTCTTGGGACTTATCTATAATGAATATGCATTTCTATTATTAATACAAATATTCTACGAGTATTTCCATTTTCTATGCTGACGGATAATAGAACTTTAGCTGTCTACTTAAAAAAAAACTAAATAAAGAAAAGATAATTAAAAACATTTAAATTCTTGTACATTACTTATATATATATATGTGTGTATTCAATTCTTGCTGAATTTCATTAGATGTCGCATTAGTTTTCACTATTTTCTCTTTATATAGTCTAATAATACTTAAAAACACTTCTACGAAGCCAGTTTGAATTTTGTTTATTAGTTCGCTGCTGCCACTTATCGATATTGTTATCGATTTCCTTTTTATACATGTACAAATTCTAAATTCCGTACAAAATGCTCAACAATGCGTCGGATACGCGTTTTTAGGGGTTTTTGCTTTTTGTTTGCGTATGGCCTTTGCTTATCATTTTGCTTTGATTTTGGGTACTTTTGCTTAATAACATTTATCAAAAATATAAACTACATTAAAAATGATTTCTGCATATCCATTCGTCCACGGGCTCATCTAGATCTCGATTTAACTCGTGCCGACAGTCTCAACCTCAACCTCAGACTCAGACTCAACTCCAACCAACCCCAACATCAAACTAAACCATTGCCCTATTTTGTTTTTGTTTTTGTTTTTATGTGTTTGTCACCAGACTTGGACTGCTGAAGTTAAGATAGTTTGTTGTTTGGATTTAATATTAGTGTAACATTCATGGCCTAACAATGAAAACGTGTTGCTACATCAGCACTTTATTCTTATGACTACATATATGCCTTAGTTTATCGTTTGCCAGTGATCGCTTGATTTTGATTTCTTTCCATTTCCTTTTTCTATTTTTGTTTTTAAATTTCAATTTTTTGGTGGTAGTGGTGAAACGATTGATTTCTAAACGAGGCGGCGCCCAAAACTAATCACAATTGCCGGCACACGCATACCAACTACATATAGTTAATGATTTTAACATACATATACATTTATATCAATAAATAGATGGGGGTATATGTCTTAAAATTCACGAGGCCCCAGTCCGAGCTTCATAGTTATCGCTTATCGTTATCGTTTATCGATAATTGGCTCAGACTGTGGCATTGTTTATATATTTGTTTGCTTATATATATAATATATATGCATGTATGTATATATTAAGAGAGCACAGTTAATTGGCGGTATAAAAAGTTTACATATTAGTTGAATTTTCCGTTTCTTTTCTTGGTTTGAAAAAAAAAATACATACGCTTAAAATGTTCAATATATGTACGTGTGTATGTATGCAGTTTTTTTTTTGTTTTTCTTTTGTTTATTTTTTTTATAGATAGCGCACAGTGTGTTATAGTTGCACGATTTAGCTTAGATAAATATGTTTTTGGGCATTAGTTCTTTAAATATATATACCAATACAAATATATATATTTAAAAAATTGTTACATATTCATTTTGCACAGTCTATTAGATTCTCAATTCATCAAAATTGTTATCAACATACATTTATATCATATATATTTATATATATAGATATATATTTATATAGATATATATATTTTAGTTTAATTAAATTTCATATTCTTCCATATACAATACGTAATGCAGCCGAAATGCATCTCTTGAATGTTATGTGCGGGCAAAAGAGCGGGATAGAGGAAGCGCAAGCGAGAGAGGAATGTCCCATGCAACTGCACCGTTTGGCATGGCGCTTCTATGTTAATTAACAGCGGATTCCGTTAACATATGTTTGGGGCGCCAACAGAATGTAAACCAAAATTAAACGTTAAAATAAAAACACAAAGCATACAGTTGTTTTTTTCTTTCTTTTGTCGGAATTAATAAAAAAAAAATCATTTAATTATGCACTTTTGTTACGTCTTGTTTTGTGGCGGTTTTGTGTGTTTGTGTATTAAATGTTTTAAATTTTACAACAATTCGTATTATGCATGTAAAAGGTGTTTGCTTGCATTCTATATGCTAATGTTAATATTAAAGTTATTTGTGTCCCTTTTTTGTGTAACATTTAAAAAAGTAATAATCAAATTTAATAGTAAACATAAAAAACAAATAAGCACAAGTCAATTAGTCGGCTGGTTTTCTTCTTCTTTTTACCTATTTTTGTTTTTTTCATTTTTGATTCTTTCATTGCGTAGTTTTAGTTGTTGTTGTTGTGCAAATGTTAATACGCTAATATAATTAAGAATAATAATAATAATAATAATAATAATAAATACAATTAAATAGTATTATGTATATATATATATATGTTTTTAGGCCATTATAAATACCATCAATTAGCAGTTTCGCATCGTGTATGATTAACAATTTTTAAGTATATAAAAAATTTTCAACAGTTTCAGTTTTGGTGTCAAGTAAAAAGTTCTCACAAGAAATATACAATACTTTGTTTTACCGTTCCATTACAGCTACACACACAATTACAATTACATATTACATATTACAGTACTTTAAATTACATTACACGATTTTAATTAGTTCATAGTTTACAACAAGCATTAAGTTTAAGAATCGCCTTTTGCAATGCGAAGCGCATTACAAATACAAATACTAAGCTAAGTATATAAATAAACATACATACATGTTTATGTTTGAATGTATGTATGTGTGTTTTGTTTATCGTCTAGAATTTAATAATCTCACTTAAGTGAAAACGAACGAACGTCAAATTCAAAAATGCAAGTTACAAAATATTACTTGAAGCGTTTTTCAAAAAAACAAATCATAGGAATTCAAAATAATAATGAAAATGAAAATCAAAAAAAAAAAAAAAAAAACAACACACAAAAGCAAATAGACAAAAAATAATAATTCTAATACTTGGGCGCAAAGCACACACTAAAAAATTAATATATATATATATGTATATATATAAACAACAAATCTATTATTTAATGTTGTATGTATACGCTGATGTAATTCAGCTTTTGTAAATTATAAATAAACATTTTGTAAATGCTTTTCCTGTTACTGTTGCGTTTGTAGTCTCAAAAGTTCATACAGTTGCTTTCTCATTGAATTAATTCACTTTGTTATTATTATCATTTGTTTTGTTTCAAGTATTTAACAACCCGATTCTGAACCGTGCTGTTCATTGATTTTGCATTAAAGTGAAAACGAAAATAATTATAATAATAATTGGAACACATAAAATGCGCTTAAACTAATTGCAAAATTAACACAACAACGGCACAAATATTGAATACAAGATCAAGATTATCTGATTTCGAGTTGCGAATAGATGAATTTCGATTAATTGAGATTTTGATTTATATACTTAAGTTGCATGTTTATATTATGAATACATATATATATACACACACATATATGTATATATCGATATATATACATGTATTTGTTAATTGTAATTGTTTATAATTATAAATTGTTTAAGTCTTCTGCGCTGATTGCCAACCATTTTTAGTGTTATTCCTCTTTGACGTATATTTAAATTGTTGCAGCAGCAAAAAACAGCTACTAATTAATTGTATTCATATTTTATGTTCTTCTCTGCTTTCAATTCAATTCAATTTGATGCGTACTACACTACCAACAAATAATTGTATTGTTTGCTTTTCTCTTCTTCTTTAATTTCAATTTCAAAATGTTTAACAACAATTGGACAATTTGCTTGAGCGTCAAGTCGTTTAGGCGAAACGCTTAAATAAAACAAAACCTAAAAACAAACAAAAAAATGTACAAAAAAATAATATGAATTTAAATAAATAAACACACACACACAACAGCACACATACATGTAGATAAATGCATATGCATGCGTGTGTGTGTGTGTGTGTGTGTGTGTGTGTGTGTGTGTAAATAAACAATTAAAAACAATAATTTCAGCTATTTTCAGTGCGTTTAGTTTAGTTTTTGTGTTTACAAATTAAGAAGCGGCAATGTCTGTTTTTTTTTTGTTTTTTTAAGTATTAATTATTATTTCATGTTGTGTTTCGTTTATGCACTAATGATATTAATAATGATAATAATAATAATAATAATAATGATAATAATAATCAAACAATGAAACATAAAAACTAAGCGAGTATAAAAAAGTTGTGTGTTGTTGGTTTTGTTGGTAAAAAAGTAGCAAAAATTTCATAATAATAATAATAATAAGTGTCGTAATAATAATAAAAATACATGTATGAATATAAATAATCATTAATCAGTAATCAATAAGTTTACAATCAAAAAATAATTTATAAACATAAAAAACAGTTCAATATATATATATATCAAAATTTCTCATTCTTTTTTTTTCATTTTGTTGTTGTTGTTGTTTATATGCAATCAAAAATAATAACAAACAATTGCGCATTACTTAAAATTACAATTAATAATGTATTTGTGTTTATGCTCGATCTACTTGCGTGTAAATTCAATTGTTGAAGCAATTATTTTAAATTGGCTTTTATTATTTTTATATTTGTTTTTTTTTTTATTAATTTATAATTATTTGTTTTTTTTTTGTTTTTTTGTTTGACGAGCGAACATAAAAAGTGGAGGGAATTGCTTTCTGGTATATTTTGTGCATTATTTTTGAATTTTTTCAAACGAAATGTCACTGAAGAGACTTGCAACTGCCAAGAGGGCGTGGCGGGGGCGCCATTCGAGTTTGTTTGTTTTTTTGTGAACGAATTAAACAAAAATGCTAATACACAAAAATAAAATATATATATATAAAAAAAACATACGTTTAGTCTTAACACAGTGTAAAAAACAAAATTCAACAATAATTTAAAAAGGTAATAATAAAAATATAGTAAGTATATAATATATAAAAGAGAGAGTTCTTGCTATGCTATGCTATGCTATGAGAGACAGACAGAGACAGAGGCAGAAAGAGAGAGATAGAGAGAGAGAGAGAGAGAGAGCGATAGACTTGAGAGAACAGCGCGCGCGCGCAAGTCAGAACTGCCAACTTGTTTTAATTTTTTTTTTTTTTAAATTCAAAGTTCTGAATTCCGAATTTCTGGCGTCTGTTTTGTATATTTTCTGCATTTTTTTTTTGTTTGTCGGTTTTTTTTCTTTTTTCTTTTTTCTATATGTGTCAAGGCTGTCTGCTTACATACCCACGGGCGCCAGTTGCACATAGCGATAGATATATAGTCGATAGTCCTTGCTGGCGAGGACAACGCTGCCATCATCCATGAGCGCCACATCGAAGCATTGGGCGTGCTTCACCTTCGATTCGAGCGCCGAGATCAGCTGGCCGTCCTGGGTGAAAATGGTCAGATTGAAGTTATTGTGATTGTCCGCAATGAGAATTTCGCCATTCGAATTGATGCCAACACCGATGGGATAATTGGTGATGCCCTCGCCGCCAATCTGGCGCAGATACTGTCCCTCATAGTTGAAGACCTTGACGCAGTGCGCCCGATTGTCGCTAATGAAGATCTCCTGCTTGTCATTGACCACAACGCCATTGGGAAACTCCAGATGCTTCGAGCAGCCGAACTTGTGCAGCACATTGCCATTCTGATCGAATATGATGACGCGCATCACCTTGCACTCGACCACAATGATGCGTCCCTTGTTGTCGACGGTGACGCCGCGCGGATGCTGCAATATGGTGGCTCCGAACTTGCGCACAAACTGGCCATATTGATTGTAGATCTGGATCTGGTGTGTGGGCGAGCGTTCGGTGACAATAATATCGCCGGAGTTGCGGACAACGGCCACCCGATTCGGATAGAGCAGCTGGGAGTCGCGTTTGCCGCACTCGCCAAACTGGAACTTGAAGCGTCCCTCTTTGTCAAAGATCTGGATGCGATGATTGTTCGTGTCCGCCACAATGATGTCGTTCTGTGCATTGACCGCGACACCGCTCGGTTCCGTGAACTGTCCCTCCATGACGCCAAATTCACCGAATTTGCAATGGTAAATCATCTTTTGGCGCTTGATTTGCGACTTGGGTGGATATATTGAGGCCGAGAGCAGCTTGTTGGTCAGATCGAGCAGAGATTCGTTGCTAACGGCGCTGTTGTTGCTGCTCCCATTGAGATTGACCGACGACAAGCTGGCGAAGGCATCAACCACAGCCGAGCTGCTGTTGCCGTTGACGCCAATTGTTGCCGCTGCCGTTGTGTTGAACAAATTGTCGCTGCCTCCGTTGCTCCACTTCTCGTAGGGATTGTAGTGCGTCATGCTTGTGGCACGCTTTGGCAACAGTTCGCCAAAGTGCTGCAGATCGTTCAGGTTGCGTTCACGTCCGCCCAGCAAAAGGCAACCGGCGCCATTTGTATAGACGCTGCCGTTGCTGTTGCTGCCATTGCTGCTGTTGTCCAGCAGACTGCCCAGGCCCAGGCCCGGCAGCAACTGTTGCTGCTGCAGCTGAAGATGTTGCTGCTGCTGTTGCTGCTGCTGCTGCTGATGATGATGGTGATGGCTGCCCGCGCTGCTCGCGCTGCTGTTGCTCGCACTCTGCGTGGGCCGCGCAATGGGCGGCTGCTTGCCGTGAACGTGATTCTGGGCGTGGCTGATGTGACTGTGAGCAAGACTCAGGCTCGATTCGGAGCAGTTGCCGCTGCCAGAGCCGGAGCCGACACCGTTGCTGGCGCGAATATAGCCAAAGGTGTTGCGTACGCCGGCCTGTATGGACTGATAGTTGGATATGAACTCCAGCTCGATGGCAAGCTGCATGTCCTGTACGCCCGTCTGCAGCTGCTGCTCCAGACTCTTGCGCAGCAGCATCGCTTCGGGCAGCAGCGGCGATTGGACGCCAGTTGTTAGCGAGCGCTCGACGGCCTCACAGGCCGCCAGGCCCTTGTCGGTGATGTCCTTGGAACGCTGCAGCCACATCACATTGCTGTTGACCTTGGCCGTGTAGACCGTCTCGAGCTCCTTGAACAGCTCCGTCTTGCGCTCGTCCAGCATCGAGCTAAAGAACTGATGCGTCTCGTTCAGTTCGTTGTGCGCCTTCTGGTACTGCAGCTTCACCTTGGTCACGCACTGCTCGACGCTATTGGCCACGGTCACAATCTCTGCAATCTTGCTGCGCATATCTGCGAGCAGCGTTTGCAGCACCGCCTCGTTCTGGCTGTTGCCGGCGGCGGCGCCAGCCACAGCTGCCGGTGACTGCACGCTCTCCAGCTCGTGCAGACCTGTCGAGTGCTCCAGGACAATGCATTCCTTGCACACGAGCGTGCAGCAAGTGCGGCAGCTAAACTTCAACAGCTCGTGCTTGTGGCGTGCACAGAAGAGTTGTCGCTGTTGCTGCTGCTGCTGCTGCTGCTGTTGTTGCAAGTGCGGTGTGTACAGTGTCTCGTGTTGCTGTTGCTGCTCCTGCGAGTTGTTGGCTGCTGCTGCTGCTGCCAGCACAATCTTCGACAGCTGCGACATGGGCTGCTGCGGCTGTGCGTCTGTCATTTGTGTCTGTTGCTGCTGCTGTTGCTGTTGTTGCTGCTGCTGCTGCTGTTGCTGCAGCATCATTGTGAGCGAGCTGGCGTACTTGAAGTCGCTGGAGGCTGGATTGTTGCAGCTGTTGGGCGTGTTGCTGCTGCTGCTGCCGTTGCTGGTCGCCTCGAAGCCCTTGATCCGGCAGACATTGTGCCCGTTGAAGCAGTGCATAAATTCATGCGCTGTCACACAGTTGGCGCACAAATAGCTCTGGCAATCAAAGCATTTGGCCACCGCGTCGCTGCACTTGCTCTTGCAGGCGGTGCAGCGTGCGGCTGCGAGACTGTTGTTGCTGCTGTTGTTGTTGTTGGCGCTGCTGCCGCTGTTGCTGTTGCTGTTGTTGCCTTTGCCGGCGCCAACAACCAGACTGCTGATGCTGTTGCTGCTGTTGCTGGGCAAATTGCTGCCTATGACGCCGGGGCCATTGCTGTTGACATTGGAGCTGCTGATGACGCTGCTGCTGGTGCTGCCGCAGCCGCTGAGACCGCTGGTGGATGAGCTGGACGATGAAGAGGACGACGATGACGAGGACGAGCAGGAAGATGAGCTGGCCGACGAGCTGGACGACACCGAGGCCGATATCGGATGATGCCCATTGATGACAGTCACATCCTGGCGCACCTTCACGCTGACCTGGCTGCCAGCTATGTACTCATCACTGCAGATCGCCGAATCGCTGACCGGTGGCGAGGAGCCGCTCAACGTCAGCGGCGAATCGGACAGATAGCCGGCATGCTCGTAAGATTCAATCGAGTTGGCGCCACGCATGGAGTCCAGCGATGGAGTCGGCGAAGACGCCATCGTTCTGTGTGTATGTGTGGGTGTCTTTAATTGTTTTCTTCTTACTCCACTTATGTACTCTGCCCTGATCTCTAAATGCCGCTCACACGCCTGAAAACAGAATAAATTTAACAGAGAACGCATGAGTAAAAAACAATAATGAATGTAGTTACACGTATTAAAAATCGCATATGTATTAAAAGAAATATGCAAGGAACATGTCAATAGATGCGAGATTTTGTTACTGCATTAGTACAACATTTTTTCGATCAGCCAAATCTCAAGTAAATGTTTGGGGTTCAATTTGTCACGTATCCCATTATGATCATGGTTAAAAAACCGTGCGATTATTAAAGCTTATGATTCTTTATGACAAATCATATAACTATTTGTATGCTGTCTCTTTGAAGCACACTTCTGACGGATTCCCTCTTCCCTCCTTTTAAAATAGAGAAAATAAAAAGAACTAATTCTTGATCTACTTCCGATCTATGTTAACCACAAAAGATTATGTATATAATAAATAAATTTCAAAAATAAAACGACCGTCAGAAACATGGAATTTTGTGTAATTGTATATTTCATAAGAAATAATACGTTTAATTTCATATGCGAATCCAAGTTATTTTTTTTAACAAAAACTCCTCGAGGAACAAGGTAATGAAAAGTGTATTAAATAGCTTGCTACTTTGTTTTAAACCAGATATCTGCTTTAATATCATATGCTAATAAGGTCTTCAGATAATGCCTGAACTTATTTTTAGCCCCATTAAACCCAAGAGATAGTAACACAATTTAAATCAAGCAAACGAGCTTGGGGCTTCATATTAAAATATGTCAAACTGAAATTCAGCATCTTGGCTTTAATAGAAATAACTTAAATAAATGAAGCTCCCATCATGAAGCTTTATTTATTTATTTATGTTTCTTTAACTGGCATTTGCTATAGCCGAAGCAATTAATTTGATTAACTTTGCATATTCAGCAAATGTTATTGTTATTTGTTAGTCGGCCAACTACAAATCGCCGAGAGTTTCAACCCCTGCCACGCCCCTTATCCTTTGTTGCAAAGCACCCTTTGTGTGACTCAGCAAAGTTTCTTTTTTCTACTGGTTTTTGCCTCTTTTCCAAATTGTGATTCACCTTTTCGTAACATAATTTGTAGCTAATTGTGCCCCTCGCACACAGGTGAGCCCTTTTTGAAGCGAAAAGACTCTGTCAAATTAAAGCAAAGGGCTTGCTTAACGCACTTCGAGGCTGTACCCCAGCCCTCTTGTCATTTGTAGTCCTAGCAACTGCCCCCAACTGCGAGACCCAACTTACACTTCAACCATCAACAGGAAATGCAATAAGCGCACGCACAAGGGGGACCCGCAAGATGCTTGAGGGTCGTGCAACCCCTCGCAGCAAAAAATAAAAGTAAACAAGCGGCGGCAAACGGACAAGGAACTTTTCTAGATTTCCATTTCCAGCAACACGCACACACACACTCACACACACACGAAACATCCGTCAACAAAAGCCTCACTCGAAGAAGTCGGGAAGTGAAAGCCAAACCGAAACGAAATGGAACGAAAATCAACCCTCGAATAATGCGCCCAGTGAAGCGCGGCAAGGCAACAAAGCGCGCTCCCCCAAATGGGAGGTTGTGGGCGCGGGGGTTAGAGGTTAGACGGGTGCAACTGTCTAGACTGAATGTATGTGCAGACACACACACACACACACACACATGGGGAGAGAGAGAGAGAGCCTTTACGAGGCATTGACTTACCTCTTTAGTTGTATTTTTCGCCTGCTTTTAATAAATTTGATTTTATTTTCTGTTTTCGTGGTTTGTTTTTGTTTTTTGTTTTTTAGCATTCGCTTTCAATGCAGTCAAAAAATGCTGCCAATTTGGTGTAATGTGGTCCTCAATGTTGTTGTTGTGGCTGTTGAATTTGTATCATACTTTTTGGGTGCTGCCAATTTTGCCAATTTCAATTGCGTTGCGCGCACAAAATGCTGCAATAGAAATACGAACAGAAACGCGATTAATATTTGCACATGCGTAACTTAAGTAAATGCTACACAAGCAAACAATATTCAATTCAAATTTTGCACCATGCACTTTTCACTCTGAGTCCGTTGGACACCAACACAGAGCCGTGGAAAATGATAACGCGACGCGCTTGCGACGCAGCTCCCTGCAAAACTAACTTTGCGCATTATTCAGCGACCCGGGTAAAGCTGCCAACAGCAGCAGCACCCGACGAGGGTGACGTCGACAGCGCTGCTCATGCTTCTGCAGAGGAGAGCGTGTCCTGTGTACGCGGCAGAGCAGCAGTAGCAGCAGCAGCAGCAGCAAATGCAACACTGCACGTTGCAGTGGTGCGGAAGCAGGCGAAGATGCGAGGGCAGCATAAAACAAAATTATTGCCAATTACCAGCCGCACAGCAGAGGCGGCAGCCGCAACAGCCCACACACACACACACACTCACACACAATTTGGGAAAAATCAATATTAATATTTACAGTACACACGGAAAAAGACAGGCAAACAGGCAACAAGGCACACGGCAACAGCGCAAAAAGAGTGTTTATGTGTGAGGGAGAGAGGGAGACGGCGTATAAATGCCGAACTGTTGAATGCCGGCCCAACAACCGGTACAAACTGAATTGTACAGCCCCCTTAGAGCGAATAGCGCACGGACAAACAGTGCAACCCTTAAAACAATATGGCGTCGGCCAGTCACCCACTCAAACCAACTAACTAAAAGCAACAATTTTCCATGCCCGACGTCGCCGTCGCCGCAGCGCTACAGGTTGCGCGCTCAGAGAACGAACTGTAACAGGAAGCAACAGCGAACGATAAACCGATAACATGGCTGCATCTCTTTGCTCTCGCTCTCGCTCTCACTGTCGCTCTCTCGCTTTGTAGGCTGCGCATGTTTTCCAATTTTGGGCAATGACAACAACAAGAGCAATAACAAGCTGCGTTGCTCTCAGCTACTGCTCTTTGTGCTTCTTCTTCTAATGTTGAGTGGGCGAGCATACTTTTTCGCCTATGTTGCCGCCGGCGCCACCAGAACTTTCGCGTCGAATTCGAACTGCTCGCTTTGCCGCACCGGTGCAGTCTAGCTGCAAACAGAGAAGTTCTTCTGCCCTTTTGCATGTTGTTTGTTCTTTCTGTTGTCGCACAACATGGAAAATGCTAGCAATGACGCGCAGACAGCAGATACCAGAGGCAGTGCACACAGCATACAAGCAAACATATGAACATATGTATGTAAATGCGTGTTCATGTATTTAAATGCATATGTATATGCATATGTATGCTTAAGTAACTGCAAAGCAAAAATTTCTCTACATGTAGACGAAATAGCCAGACATGCATATACACATACATGTACATGTGTATGAAATAATTACATTTGCACGCATACTTACACATGTGCATGCATGAATTTATGTACACGTAGAATCTTTTTGACAGTGTTGATAACTGTTGCAAATAAAGTCAAGCTAAGTTTAATGGAACGAATAAATGAACATTTGTATATGTTAACTAATTATATACCCATTAAAAACAAAAAATTAATAACAATAAGATAGTTGAAATTATACATATGTATGTTCATTTGATATGCAAAAATTGAGTAACATAATAAAGTAAATATTTTTAATATATGAGTTGTATTGGTAAATGTCGCGGGCTTTTGAAAGCTTCTATGATTGATAGGTATTAAATTTAAATATTTTAAATATTTGTCGATATGGAATCGATATGTAAATAATCAGTCAATCATTTTCATTATCATAAAAATACCAAGATTTTGTTTAAATAGAAACAAATGTTTTAAATCACAAAAACGGAACAAAACAAATACAAAAAAAAAGTTTACTTAAACTTGTTCTAAATAAATAAATTGATAAAAAAACAAAAAAAAAATGTTTATTTATCAGACTCTACAAAAGTGGAAATACTAGCTAATGCCATCGATCCTGCATTCATACATATAAATACTGCTCTGACTCAATATACTAGATTCTTAATTTGCCAACAATTTCAACAGGTTGCTTACTAATAAACTTATTGCGTGACACCAAAACCATAACAGTAAATAGCAGTAGTTGCTATTTAGACGCCTATGACAGCAACATATCCAAAAATAAAAAAAAAAAACAAAACATACTAAATTACCAATTGATAGCGCAAGTCGGGCAACCGACCTGACGGATAGGTGATTAGATTATAGGGTATGTGCGGGTTGCGCGATAAGGTCGTGTCGTATATGTCTGTAAATATGGACTAGCACAGACAGTTGGATTGTATATTATCATAGAATGATAAATATCAGAAGAAAAGAGAAAGAGATAGAGGGAGACAGAGAGAGAGAGAGAGAGAGAGAGAGAGAGAGAGAGAGAGAGAGAGAGAAGCTTTATGGCTATGCCATATGTTGCCTCTTCGAGCGTTTGATGAAAAACATGTACTACAAAAATTCCAGAGGGCCTGTAAAAGTATTTAAAAATAGGAGCTAATAATAATAATAATAATCAGGCTGTAATGCTGATGGGCTGGCGGCAGTGTAGTGCACTGAGGGCGCGCGTTGGGGTCATTAAGTTCAAATATGCGCAGCGGAGTAAAATTGTGGGGGCGATGGAACAACGGGGAAAACAAACTGCGCAGCCATTACTAATGCAAAACAATTTGTAAAAGATTATTAATTTCATGGCTGAAAACTGTTCACAGAAACAGACGGAAGCAAAGTACATACATATTCACATACAAATAGAAGAGCTGAATAAAGAAGAAAAGAACAAGAGGAGCAAAAGAACAGCAGCCCAACCAACCACATCATCAGCAACAAAAATAATATCAAGTTCAGGGCGGGTAGGCGGCCAGCCAGCCAGCCAGTAACAACAACAAATCGGAAGGGGGAGGCAGCTACAAACGACGGTGGAATGCGAGACACCACGAAACTGCATACAATGTAAAGCATAACAGACAAAGCGAACCCAAAAAAAAAAAAAAAAAAAAAAAAACAACTGCAAAATACTAAAATGCATTTAGAGTTCGTTTGTTTCATTTTCGCATGCACACAGAAACAAATGGGCTGGTGAACAAACAAACGTTTCAATTCATAGCATTCCCTTCTGTCCATTTGGGGTTGCAGCAGCAGCAGCGGCGGCGGCAGCAGCAGCAGCAGCAGAGTTCAATGGTACCCAGCGGCAACAACCACAACAAAGCCAAAGAGCATGACACAGACGCGCAAAAAATAGAAGCCCAGCACAAAACGCAACGTGTAAAACAGAACAAAGCATGCGAAATTTGCGACGACGACGACGGCGAAACCGTTTACCTGCGCCATCGTTTCTAAACGGGCTGCAGCTGCAGATACATACACACTTGCACACACACACACACAAACGCCAAAGAACATGCTTTATATGTGTATGTATGTATGTGTGTGTATGTTCCTAGAGTCATGGACGCGACCATCGAGAAAAGGTACCGCCTGCCAGCAGCATGCCTGGTTGGACGGTAAGGCGTGCACGAACCGCGCGTCTGATGCAAATTATTATTTGCCATTTTCTGTCGAAGCAAAACCAATTCGCTGAATTCGAAGACATTGTCTGAGCCTCTGGTTCTACCCCTTCGCCATCTGCCTCTCCTTCGCCAACGCAACAGATGTCGCGGGCTATGCGTCAGCAGCATCTGACCCCCAAAGCAGCAGCTGCCGTTGCCGCCAATGCTGCCATTTCTGCTGAATGAAATTCATTCGGCGACGGCGCATTTTATTGAACAAGAAGACAATGGCAAACGACCCTTTCCCCCACCTACCCACTCCCGCTCACATACACACATAAGGGAGTTGTTGTTTTTTTTTTTTATTGTGTTGTCGTAGGAGACGACGGCAGACAGCAAGAACGAAACAACAACAACAACAGCAACTGCATCCAATTTAGCAGACAACAACACAACCAACCTCACAGTCGCAGACATTTCATGAACTGCTTCTTCTTTCATCGCCTGTTCTCACTATTTGCTCTCGCTATCTCACTATCTGCCTTCTTGCTGCTCTCTCTCTCACACTCTCTTCCTCGCTGGCTGGTCCAGCAGGTCAACGCCGTGTCATCAGTGCTCTTCTTATACCCTGTACTTTGCGTACAGGCTCAAGCGTGCAGTCAAATAGTGGGGGGCATATGCACGTACTTTATTTAAAACTTATATATGTATACACACACACACACACACACACACATTTTTAGAAGGCATCTCACGGGTCGAGCAATCTCTCATAGGTTGCAATTCTTATTTGTTTTACGTTAAGTTTTCATTCTTACTGTCTATGGGTTTGTCGTGAGCTTCGCAGTTGGCTGTAACTCTTCTGTTAATGTTAATGGAGTTTAAATGCCTGTCGCGTCCTACCTTCGACAGTGGCATGCCAAAACATTGTGCCTGCTCAGTCGCACAGTTGAACAGTTGCACACGCACAGTGCAGCACATAACAGTGCATACAGCTAATTGATGTAACCGAAAAATCATGTTTCGTATCGGTATCACAGTCGAATTACCCCCAGCTACGGCTGCTAGTTTTGTTGCAGCCAATGCATCCAATCAAATGGTACGTGTCTGTTGGCTCTTTGGCGTGTAAACTTTTGATAAATATTTACTATCTACTTTAACATTTTCAATTAGAGTTGTACCAATTTTCGTATTGTGTACACTGAATACAGTACAGTGTGCATATACACATAAGCTATGTATCTTTCTTTATCTATTACGTGGAACTCGACACAAGCCCCCTTACCCAGACCCAGAGACCCAACGAGCAACTAAACAAGCGCAACTTTTTGATAATGAAAATATAAAAAAATTGGTACACTAAGATTGGAACTGGCGGCAACGGGAACGGAAAGTGTTGCAAAGTTCTAGAAAACAAAATAATACAGCTTTAGCATGTGACGAAAGAATGTGTACAGATGTACTCATGCATAATTAGAAGATTATTCCCGATACTCATATATGTATATATCGAGAATATTATTTACTGCAACGAACACAACTGTATAGATGCGAGTGGGATGCTAGTGTAACAGTCATAGGGCGCTACTTTTCTTGATCAGACCAATTGCGATATGGAGCGTAAAACAATCCGCATGGAAAACAATAGCTAAATAAACAAGTGTGTAAACATTTTAAACACGGTTTTCGATTTTTTGCTTGACGTAAAAAAGAACACACACACACACACACACACACACACACACGCAATCGCAATCTTTTTCTGAAAGTCCGTTGTATTTTAATGACTTGGAAACCAGCGTGGCTCACAAGTCGTCGGACGTCAGTCTGTCCAGTCGACGGTTGGTCGGTCGCGGGGTGTGAGTAAAATTAAAGAGCATTGCCGTAATAATTTGATTTTAAAATATGTACACAATGAAAAGAGAGGGGGAGAGAGAGAACAAAAAACAGCACATTTTATTCTTCCGCATCAGCACAACAGTAGCGGCAATATTCAATAGCAGTTAAAATCTTGATCATTGTTTATACAGTTGCTGCCAAACAAATAGGCACAGCGCAAGGTCGCGCCACCCGAAAAGGTTGTCGCACCAGCATCTGATTATTCGATTTTAAAGTAATGCAAGGTGAAAATTATACAAGTATATTTTTACCACATAATCGCAACAATTGTAGAAATTGTTCTTTAAGCCTTGATATAGTACAACGGAACCGAACAAGGAAAAAATGATTGATTTATATCATTAATCAACTCCACATGAAACAATAATATTGTTGACGTTTCGCATTTGATTTAATCTGTGAATATAACCTAATTTAGTTGCGGTTTATAATATGAAAGCGATTGAGTGATCTCGTAGATACACAGTGCTATGCATAATTTGTTGCTGTTGTTTTTTTTTTGTTTTGTTTGTCGTTGAACTTTTAACCTTTAATGCCTCTATCATAGTACTACGTATAAGTATTAAGACTTTGTCACTGTCAAAACTTGTTTATCACTGGGCCTTAATTTACAGATGCGACTGTAGACAGGCCGCCAAGCAGGGGTATTAAAAATACAAGACAACAATAAGAAATGAGATAATAATAACAAAAAATGTGTAAACGTTAATACAAACAACACAAAACGCGCGGAAAAAGAACAAACACGAAGCAAAGCAAAACCTAAAAGCAAGACGTTTAAATATTGTTGCTGCCGTTGTTGTTGTTGTTGTTGACTGCATTGCGCCGTATCCGTATTCCAACAAACAAATACATGCATAGCGCGCGCAAGTGAAGCGGCACTCGTAGACAAATGAAACGTAAAAGGCGAGCAGGAAAAAGGCAACAGCACACAATACATATACATATCCATATACACATACACATATACATGCACACGAGCAAACGAGACAGCCACGCACTCACGTACCACGTACTCAGCGCGCCGATTCTAAACAAGTTGATGAACTCTGCGACGCAGACGTTGCTGCTGCTGTTGCTGCTGCTGCTATGCTGTTAATGCTTGTGTTGGCGTCGGTCGGCGTGTGTAGAGGAACAGGAAAAACAGTTTTTATACGTTTGTATGTATGTATGTACAGAGAAGCGTGCGCTGCACTTTTATTTATTTATTACACTATTATTAATACTTTTTATTGCTGTTTTGCTTTGCAAACTCACGCATACATTGAAATGTGCAACAACCGTTGGTAGAAACGTACGACACAGCGCGACGGTTGATGATGGACGAGACGACAACGGACCCAACGAGGACGACGACGTTAGCGTGTACACGTTGTTTATGCGGCGAGCGCAAAGAACTGAATGAGAATGAGTAAACATAGAAGAATTTTACAAGATACGAGCGGCGGCATGGAACAGTTGTCGACATGAAATGAAATGATACGAAATGGAACGGAACGGAACGAACCAACGCCAAGTCAAAAACTCACACAACCAGTTCGGCGCGCATAAAACAGAGACAAAGAACGCAGCTCCGTGGCGCGGCATGGTAGCAAAATCTAGTTTGGGGGTCCCACAACACAACAAAAAATGCTCAATGCGCAACGAAATGGCATATGGAACGTATGTACATGTGGAATGTATTGTACATAGGCCAGCAACGACTGCGCTGCTAGCGATGAGACTGACCTCTGACAACCTCCTACACACACACACACATACACAGTAGAATGACAGAAGTACAAGAGTGAGAAGCAGCCAGAACAAGGAGAGCAGTGCACTCCACTGCGGCAGGAAGTCTGTGTGTGTGTGTATGTAATGGAGCAAGAGTGTGGATGGAGCGAGTAAACGAGTTGCAGCGTCATTATAAAGAAAACAAAAATTTGGTAAAAGACTTTGACTTTATTAATTCAAAACATATGTGTGATGTCCTCACAATGAATGCATTACTTATCCGACAATATTTGCATATTGATTGATTGGATGGGCAGTGTTACCACCCTGGCTCATAAGTAGCATGAAGAGAGAGCCCTACAGACAATTCATATGCAAATTGAAAACAAATGAAAGAGAAGACAGGTAAAAGATGATTTGCGGCCTGCTGTTCAGTTAAATGTGCTATTTTTGTACATACACACAACTTTTTATGGTAAAGGCTACAAATAAAACGATCAGGTATGTACATACATACATGTGTGTGTATGTATGTATGCGTGATAGACGCTACGCGCTGATGCAATAGGAAAAATGTAAAAGTCTGCGCAGCAGCGGACGACGCTTGCGTCATGTGCGTTAAGCAAGCTTAAGAATAGCGCGCAGCGGCAGCAGAGGCAGCGCCAGTAGCAGCAGCGCACAATAAACCAGTCTAGAAACGAGCGCGCTTGGCTCCAATACACACACACACACACATGCACACACGAATTGTATATAATTATGCTGCGTATGTGTGAGCGTGTATTTGTTGGCAACTAAAAGGGCCTTAAACTTTGTTAAAAGTCAAGGTCAGTGATTTCTTGTGCGCTTTGGCCAACGTTGCCAACTTTGATTGAGTCCGCCTGCTTACATACATATCCACATATCTGCAACTGTGTTTGCGTGCGTGCGTCTGTGTGTGTGTGTGTCTCCGCTGCCCGATGTGTGACTCACGCAGGAGGTGGCAACATCGTCGTCGTTGTTATTGTTGTTGTCAGACAGGGGCGAAGAGCTGTAGCATAAGAAGGCGGCGTGCTGCGCGTCTGCTTTATTTGCTCTCGCTCTGTCTCCCTGTTCGGATTCTGAGAATTATGGGTTCAAGTGTTATATATGTATATGTAAGTATGTATGCGCATGTGTACATGTGTGCGGCACAGGAAACAAGTGGTAAATGGCACACGGCATCTCGACGTCTTATTTCATTTTCGAGCTTAAGCTTCTGTGATCGATCTGCCTGCGCTTGCCAGCTCCGACTGTCCTTGCAAGCGGTTCATGAACCCCCAATGACGAACGAGACGTCGAACGTGCCAAAGCAGCAAACAACAACAACAAAAAAGAGGAGGGACGAGGCAACGACGGCCGCAGCACTAAAGAAGGCAGCATCATGAAAAAAAAAACGTTTAAATATTTTTACTATTGACAAATACACAATTACAAGACAAAAGACAATAGTCTGGCTATATAATAACGACATGATAAGCCAAACTGATGCTGCATTGTTTGAATTAGTCAGCCCTAACCTCAAAACAGTTTTATTGCCATATTGACAGACAATTCAATCGAGCGCGCGCTCATTAAACACAGTCAGCCAATTAAATGCCGTCTCGGCTGTGTTCGATTCGTTTCAAGCGAAGAGCGAGAGAGCATGATGGATGCAGTCCCTGGGCTCTGGCCCTTTTAGCAGCTGTCATTGTCACAAGCAGCCAGATGTCTGCTGGCAGCGGCGTCGCTGAACGTAACCCAACCCAAAAACCATAAAAACAACAAGAATGCAGGCCATTTACACATACACGCACACATAAAGGTACATGCATATATGTGTTTGTTATGGCTTTTTCAATCATATTGGAGGAAAAAGTGACACTTGAAACCGGAAATTAGGCAGCTTGTACCCGAAATATTAATGCAGCTGTCGAGCGTTGCTTCTGCCGCTCTCTCGCGCTCTCTCTCTCTCTCTCTCTCTCTCTCTCTCTCTCAGTCCTTTGCTCTCATAAGAGAAGTGGATCCGAGTGCAAGGCTTGCCTGCCAGTGCAGAGAGCCTGCAGAGAGCAAACGCGCTCTTGAAGACCGGAAGTAAAAAAAAAAAAGCTCAGGCGAGCTTGAAATCAATTGTTTAATTCTTGAGGCCTTATTTTTAAAATCGTTTTACGCTTGATTGCGTAATAATACAGTAATAAATGTGAGTTTATATGCATGTTTTTAGCTGCAGCTGCTAACCGCGACGGACGGAGCCACAACCCCTTTGCGTTTGACAATTGCAGTTGTATGTGTGTGCGTGTGTGTGTGTGTGCGTGTGTGTGTGTGTGCGTGTGTGTGTGTGTGCGTGTGTATGTAATTCCTAGTTGACTTACTCTCTTTGATCTTCCTAGAGCTCTCTCTCGCGCTCTCTTTCAAGCATTGGCGTGTTGCATTGCGAAATGTGTTTACCTGCAATAAAAGAGAAAAAAGATACATAGATTATGAAATTGATATTTTGGTTGATTGTTTGGAAATTTTAAGAAATGAATTCGTTATTTTATACCCTTGCATTGCACACATGCCAAAAATGAAGACCGAAATCGATATCTTCTTGGTTTTCAACACCCACGATATCCCCTTACATTATCGCTAATTAGGGCAACGTTTTTTTTTTTTTTTTATTTTTTTCTTAGAGCCCTAGCCCGCACAAAGCTGCTACCCTACGCTTCTTCTTGTCTCTCCGGCCTCGCACTGACCTCATATTTCGCGTTAAACTCATGTCTGAGACTGGGTAGACATGTGCAGGAAATTTCGATCAGCCTCCCCACACACGTTGAAACCTAAACTGCTGCGGTTCTCTTAATCTCAGTCGCCGACTTGTGCTCAGTTTGAACTTAGTTTCTGGCGTTCCCAGAAACGTTTGCGAAAACTGTTAAAGGCAAAAAGACAACAGATCGAGCAGCCGTAGGAATAGAACAACAATAATAGAGCACAAAGCAGAACAGAAACCAGTGTTAAAATGACATTAGTTGGGGACGGGCACACATACACTTGTACACAAAATACAAATAAATGCGTTAACAAAACAAAAGTCAACGAACGGCTAAAAATTCACGAACTTGAAAAAAAAAGTGGCAACAGCGACGCAGACGCCGACGTTGACGCCGGCAGCGATGTCAATAAACCAACTAACCGTCGACCCGCGTCGTTTTTGTCGCCGTTGTTGTTGTTGCTGTTGTTGTTGTTTTAAGTGCGTGTGGAGCGCTTAGAGCGGGTCGCCCATGAATAGCCAAACGACAACAACAAGAACGCATAAACTATGAAAAGCCCAAAAGCAGTTAAATTTAAAAACTTGTTAGTCTCGCACAATAATACAACAAGAACAAGATACAAATATTACAACAAAAAAAAAAGCAAGCAACGCTTGGGATTTAAAAACATATTTTGTACCAGCTATAAATTGTGTAAGAATACATTTTAATTATCTCTTATATTATTTTTATTGTAGCTCGATATTAGTTTTAGTACATTTCCACCACGTGCGGCAGCTTGGCGAACGGTATTGTCGTCTTGTGGTGATTATCGGCCCGTGGTGAAATACGCTTTGCTCAAGTCGGAAGTCGCGCTTTCTCGTTCTCGTTCTCGCCTCCTTCTTCTACTTGTGCTCAGAGACGGGCACCCGCATGGCATACAAATTGCCGTTCGTACGTGAGATATGATGGATGCGTCTGCCTCTTCTTCTATCCGCCACATTCACCGTCGAGTGATTTGGCAGATATTGAATTTCTAGGTTGAAGGACGGCCTGAAGATTTATGGCTGTTGCCGGCAGAAGATACACACATACATGTGTGCATGTTCCGTGTATTGCAGGCTGCAAAGCTCTTAAGTACACGCATTAATTTTAACAAGTCGCAAAATGAAAACAGGCAGCAAAATGCACTCCCCAAACCACCCACCACCACCCAATGTTAATTACGTGTCTGTTTGGAGACAAAAAAAAAAACACTATGGCAATCAGCTTCGGGAAGCCGAATATTGAATACCCTGGTTGACATTAATGTACATTAAAAAAACATTTTCAAGCGATTGTTCCTATTGGAATGAAACTCCTTTTAGGCGAACAATGGGCGTCGGGTAATAGAGAAGGAAAATGTCCACCCAAGAAAGGTGTCCGCCTAATAGGAGTGGACATTGGGCAAGTTTTCACTGTGTTAATGACAGTTTAACAATATTGTAGTTCGATCAGTTGGACATTGAAATATATGTATGTTGTCTATAATTTGGATCACGTGACATTTTCGAACTGCGAACCTGTGATCCTGGTAAATAACATACACATATATATTCTTTACAACATGTCATATCCTTCAGACTGTTACATATTGATTTCAGAAATGAAAATGCCTGCTTTATTACAACTAGAAAGTGTACTGTGGAGGCTTAGTAGAATGGCGTCTAAAGCTGCGTCTACGGTGCGTTATGTGGTTGAGGGTGGTTTTAGGTGGTGTAGGTGTGGGCGGTGGGCGTGCAATGTGTGTAATTGATGAGTGCTGTTAATTAAAGGCGGCTCTAACTGTCGTTCTATGTTAATTTCACAGCTGAGCAAAGGTAAAGTAAAGAATAAGAGTCCTCTGCAAACACTTTTGATAGATTGTGAAAAGTAACGTTTTTAGATGGAAATTTAAGTTTGAACGTAGTACGAGTGTGTTATCGATAATCGATAACTTGCCCCCTTTTCAAGCAATCGATAAAAGCTTGACAACGACCTGAATCGATCAAGTTTAAGTTTTGTTTAAGCTTAACTCAAAAACTATAAAAGCCATATATGTATACAAAATTGAGTATATGAACTCTCGCTCAATTCCTTTTTGGGTCATTTCTTATATATAGGGTTTTCTGTATGATATATAACCCATAAGCCAAAATATTCTATTGGCCGAGGAATAGGCTATTTTGCAGAGATCAGACTCAAATTGGTTTTACCTAATTCATGTTTTCTGAACAGTTTTTTACAGTGGTCAATAATATTATTGCGTATAATTTCTTTGAATAGTTTTTTTTTAATTTGTTGTAATATGTAATTTGCCGAATCTTCAAATCGAACTTTATTAGCAATCTATATACATACATATATATTTAAACATACATACACACACCTGACTCAAGAATTTCATGCAAAATAATTAAGATCGAGAATTCTAATCCATATTAGTCAATTTTCCGCCCATCCTTAGCATTGAGTCTTCTGCACAGATCGCGCAGTTCAATGCCACAATTATTGCCCCCCCTCCCCCCTCTCTCCACTCCTTCCACCATCCACGCACAAGTTTCAGTTCCAGTTCCAGTTACCATTTCGTTCCTCTGGCAGAACACCATCGCGCACTGTTTTGCTGTTGCTTCTGTTGTTGTTCTCGTGATCTTCACGCGCGTCGAAACAGCGAGGGCGGTTGGCGTTGCTTGGAGTGGAAAGGTGGTGGGGGGGAGGGGAGGTAGGGGGGCTGCTCTCTGTTAAGCGTCTGTTCTTTTGTTTCAAACCCGTTTATTGGCTCTAGCACTGCGCTGCTCTGCTCTGCTGCTGCTGCTGCTGCTGCCGATGCCCTGAGATTCTGCCTAGGCAGCATTTCAACTTTCAAAAAGACAAAGTCAGCGCCAGGTTATACACAATACACATACATACAAATGTCTGTATGTATGTGTGCATCGTTGTGTGCGTGCCTTGTCAGCCCCCTTTGTCTCCTGTTAGAGCCGCGTTTGCTGCTGTTGTCTTTGGGTGAGCTTTGCTCTTGGCCAAAATGTGTGTGTGTGTGTGTGTGTGTGTGTTTGGGTTATTTATTTGCTTTTGAAAACTTTTTGTTATGCTTCTTCTTCTTCGTAGACTATTTGGCGCAATCTTCTGTTGCCTTTCGGCTCAGCGCATTCGTTTACCTTATGCCTTACCGCCCCCCCGCCGACCGCTGCGGCCCGCACAGTTGTCATTAGGTTCTCTTCTCTTCTCTTCTCTTCTGTTCTGTTCCTCTTTCACCTTTACATCCGCGGCGCAGTGGAAAATTTGGCAAAAAGGTCAACGTTCATAATTGTTGGAGCACTTTTCAGCAGCCAACGTGAAAGAACCCACCGAACCGCGGCCATACTCCATAACACACACACACACACACACACACACAAATACAATTTCCTTTTTGTATGCATATTTGTTTCGACAGATTATTTTCATCGGAAATGGCGCTTTTGGGTGCCGCTCGCTTGATATGCTCAATTTCTATGGAGTCGTCCGTCCACACCTCCAAAGCTTGCTTCGATGATTTTGGGGTTTTCCCGGGAACTAGCTGCTTCTGAAAAACTTTGCTTATGCATCAATTCTCGTCGAACCGCCGTGTAGTTCTTTGAACCTAGTTCTGCTCCCTTGGGAACCCAGGGATTGCGGACAATTACCTCTGCTTACGTATATGCATATCTTAAAAGTCAGCTCTACTATTGCTAGATATTAATTAAAGGCAAATTGTTGCAAGTTTTCCAAAGACATACATATTTACTTTTATCAGTCTATAAACTTTCAAATAACTCAAATGCAAAAAAAAAAATGAAAACTATTCCAAAATCCTTATAATGTTATGAATTTTATAAACCCATTTCGTAAGCACTTTTCTCGTACATTTCTTGAGAAATCTAGAAAATTCTTGAATTCTTTAGTTTTTTATAAGGCCAATTTTAAAAATCTTATATTAAAAGATGGCGATGCATATTTCTTGAAGTTCTGAGTTCACGATTTTTATACCCTGATCCCATTAAAAATGGGTATAAGGGTATATTGTAATTGTGCAAAATCCAAATGTATGTAACAGGCAGAAGGAAGCATCTCCGACCCCATAAAGTATATATATTCTTGATCAGCATCAATAGCCGAGTCGATCTAGCCATGTCCGTCCGTCTGTCCGTATGTATGAACGCAAGGATATCAGAAGATATAGATGTAGGTGTGCCTAGTGCCTGCTCGGATCGAGTTTGCCTCCGATAATCGATAACTTACTTCGTTTCCAAGCAATCGATACAAATCGATATCGATATCCTGATTTTTGGGCATTTTTGGTAAATAATAAGAGCTAGAGTCACCAAACTCGACATATAGCTTCTAAAATAGAATATATATATATGCATTTGATGTCGACTAGAACCTCTTACTTGTTCTATTTACTTTAAGTTTATACTTTAAATCAAGTGAATTGAATAAAGTATCTAATACTTGCTTTAATTGGAGGATCTCATATTATTAGGAGTGCATTATAAAACGATTTATGTAAATGGTTCTCGACTTTCATCCAATTTTGCTCTAGAAAATTGGAGGTCAAAGTTTACCAACGAAAACGGAAACCCCATCTCGAGTCAAACAGTCCAAATTGAAACAATTAAATTATGTTATACATAATTATAATCGAGTCGGAACGCGAGAGAGATAGAGTGAGAGAGAGAGAGAGATAGAGAGAGAGAGTGAGAGAGAGGGAGAGGCATGAAAAACCATTAGCAAAGCTCTGTTTGGGCTCGGCTCTGGGCTTTGACTCTTGTGAACCCGTGACTGGCGACTTACGAGTTACGAGTTACGAGTTGTGCGCCGATCCGCCAACAGTTCACTATCACAGCAACAACAACAACAAGAAGAAGACCAAAAGCTAAAGCTAAACGGAGCGAAGCAGCGGCAAAGAACGTCGGCGGCGGCGTCCAACGCACGAACATTGACCTTCATTAAAGAAGAAGCAGTTGCTGGGGCCACAGCGCCCAGTCTTAAAGCTCTCTCATTCTCACACTAATTGCCCACTGTAAGTATACTCAGTACATCAACTTTCCGATGGGGTATGATAGGACAAGGCGCACGATTGCACAATAAACAATGCAAACAATCGAAATTGAGAAATTGATTTGTTTCAAGACGAGTTTCAACGAGTTTCAAGACAGTTTCTTCTGTACGTGGCACAATTTATTTTGAGTGTCTTTTCAATTATTTAAAAAGCAATTATGAAAATGTTATAGTTTGCTTGATTGTTCTCATAGCTATGCCCCTTCGCACAGCTAATTTTATCAGAGCCTACAGCTAAGAAGGAAGGTGTTAGTAGAGCAAATAGAGTACTTAAGTAGAACTTAAAAATAAACTCAATTTATTATATTATTTAAGAAAATGCAAAAAATTGTTAAAATAGAAAGAAATAAGTTATTAAGAAATTAAAGAAATCTATACTGGATATATAGAGTGTTGAGCATGGGATCAAGAGTTTGTGATGGTAAATCAGCGAACATTTATAGCCTGTCTGGCAAGCATATACATTATATAGTATATATATATAATATATGCCAGACTGAAGACTTTTAAGTTTGTTAACCTTGTTCGCCTTTAATTGTTCTGCTGCTGCCTTGCATTACAGGGTATCTGCTGTTCGCTCAACTCGTTCAAAGTATGTGCCTATATGTATTCCTCTGCTCATCAATCACACACACACACACACACACACACACACACACACACACACAGATCAGCAGACAGACAAATAGACGCTGTGCTTTGAGAGGCCGCGACTTCCTTTTATTGCTATCCTCTTCAAACTGTCTGTCTGGCTGGCTAGTTCTGTCTCCCTCGCACCTATTGCAAATTTGTCTAGTGTTTTGCATAGAACAATAAAATAAACGTAATACAGCGTGACATTTTACAACCGAATATGCTTTGGCTCAGAGTTCGGGGTACATTCACTTTGGGCCGCTGAATCACCCGGCCACAAGTTGTTGTTGTTGTTGTGCTTGTTGTTGTTGTTGATATGTTTTTGTGGCAGCAAAAGAATTAATAATAAGCAAACATCGGGCCAGGCAACACAAGAATATCTAATATAAAATCAGCAAAGGCTGGAAAGAACGTGTTTCTGTGTTTTGTTCGAGCCGAGCGTCGATCACCGAGAATTGAGCCTGAGAGAGAACGCTGGCTCGACGCGGACCGGCCCAGCCCGTTCGGGGCGAGGGGAGTTACACACGTTCCGGCGAGCTGTGTGTGCGCGTTGCCAGCCCATGCGAATTGTGAAATCATTTCTATTTCTAAACAACAACAAGCGGAAGCGAAAACAGCACAAAACAAGCCAAAAAGCTCTTTCAAAAGAAAACTACACACACACACACACACACACACACACACACACATATATATATATATATATGTGTGTATATACGAATATAATATAATATTATGTTTTATTATATTATATTGTATTTCGCTTCGTTTTATCAGCGCAACAAATTTCAAGCGAACTAAACACAAGCTCTGATAACATTTCTGCATATGTATTTGCTTTCGCGTTTGGATTCTTTCAATATGGCAAAAGCATTTTTTTTCTCTTCTTTTATTTTATTTGTTTTTTGGTTCTGCTGCAGCAAACAAACGCCGCAACAATGTTATTGTTTGATTTGCATTAACAGCTGTCTGGTCTGGCCAAGACCACAACAACCAGAACACCCACAACAACAATAACGAGAACAACAACAACAACAACAAACACATGACTGACAACAGCAGCGTGTGAACTTTTTGTGAGCTTGAGCGCCAAGAAAAGAATAAACATCAGAGCAAGACTGAGAGATGGATGTACATACACATATGTATATGTATCTGTAACTCTATCTGTATCTGCATCTGCATCTATATCTGTATCTGTATCTGTATCTGTATCTGCATCTGCATCTATATCTGTATCTGTATCTGTATCTGCGTTTTTATCTGTATCTGCATCTGCATTTGTATCTGTATCTGTATCTGCATCTGTATCTGTATCTGTATCTCTATCTGTATCTGTATCTGTATCTGCATCTGTATCTGTATCTGTATCTGCATCTGCATCTGCAACTCAGACTGAAGATGAGAAACCTCGAAGCACATGATGCGGCTCTTTCAAGAAAAAACAACAAAGTATATTGCAGTTGTCTTCAAGCGACTGCGTAATTCTCGTGCACAGCTTGAACCAGGCTATCCGACAGTATTTATTCAGATACATACATATAGATAGATATAAATATAAATATAGATATAGATATAGATATAGATATAGATATAGATTTATATATATATGTATATGGGTTGATTTTCCATTTATTATTTGATGCCTCCAGCTCTTAAACTGTGTAAGCTATAGAATTTCGCGCATAATCGTAAAACTTAATCGAAGTATATATATTCTTTATTTAAAGTCTGAACAGCAAGTCGGCTAGCTAAGGCGATAATAGAGCTTAAACCGAACCAATATACAACAAAATTAAAAACAAAAAAACCCTGAACTGAAACCTTAAAAAACCGAAGTATTCTTACAAAAATGAATTTGCTTGAAAATTGTGGGAAGCAGACTTAAAAATATCTTGGGACATATTTTAGAGAAAATATTCCTAATCTATATTCTAACTATTCCCAAAACCTACTCACTAAGTTTTTGTATCAAGATTTCTTTTAACGAAAATGTGAAGAGTTAGCGAAAAAATGATATGAAAGAACCAAAATCTTGAAATGTTAAATCCAAAATCTAAAAACTTGCAAAATGCAGCCAAAGATGATAGAACTTAAAGAAATGCCAACTGATAACAAAACAGAAATCAATTCCCATAACTACTTAGACAGATAAATCGACAGATATATATCAATAGGAACTTCCTGGCTTCCTAGAAAATCCCTGGCACGAGCCCCTTTGCTCGACCTGTGATTCGAGAGTGTCTGCTTCCGGTTAGAACGTCGTGTAAACTTTATCCGCACTTGGAAAGACTGCCGATCCGGTTACGGGACGGACGGACAGTTTTTTTTAGAACTTGAAAACCCGTTTCATTTTTTTTTAATCCAAACGCAGCACAAGTTGTCAGTTTATTATATTTTTTATTATTATTAGTAATTTTGTTTTTATTATTAATATTATTAATATAATTAGTATTATTATTGTTAAAGAATATCTAAAGTTAACATGTCATTGGGAATATATTTTGGAAACGCAAATGATTCAATGGCATCATCCATCATCCATGTATTTAATCTGTTGATTGTTGTTGTTATCAATCAATCAATCAATCAACATATATATTAAGACAATTCTGATAAAAGGCTATAAAATTGGATCTTACTATTTGTAATTTGCAGACTTGATAGGTTAAAGTCACACAAATGGCCGTACTAAATTTCTTCCAACATCAAATGCATATATATATTCTATTTTAGAAGCTTTATGTCAAATTTAGTGACTCTAGCTCTTATTATTTACCAAAATTGCCCAAAAAACAGGATTTCGATATGGATTTTTATCGATTACTTGGAAACGGGGCAAGTTATCGATTATCGGAAACAAACTCGATCTGCGCAGGCACTAGGAGCACCTGCATCTATATCTTCTGATATCCTTGCGTTCATACATACGGATGGACAGACAGACGGACATGGCTAGATCGACTCGGCTATTGATGCTGATCAATAATATATATACTTTATGGGGTCGGAGATGCTTCCTTCTGCCTGTTACATACATGTTACCCATTTTCAATGGGTTCAGCGTATAAAAAAGTGAAGTTCAGATAATTTTTGTTTCATGCTTATCATAATAAATCGTCTTATAAACAGTTTTTATAACTTCACGCTGATTTAAAACTCGTTTTGATTTGTTCTGTATCAACAATACGCAAACTTGGCTCTCAGATCCGATCTATATATCATGTCATACCTTAGTCATAGATATAATAGAAAAATATTTTTAATATTTTTATCTAACAAGATATTTTTACAAGAAAAAAAACTGCGTTTGTATGGAAAGTATTGTTACATGTATAACAGGATATTAATTCCGTTCTCTTCTTGTTTTCATTTTATCGGAAAGCGTGTTGCAACTTTGTTAGGATTTTCTTTTCGCCTTACACAACACTAGAGTTCGTCTCAAATAGCCGGTTCCAGCGACAGCAACCTGTTCGAGCCCCTTCCGTATTGTTCTTCTTCTCTCTACCCCTACGGCAATTTTCAAGACATTCAAATTTCCCACGAACCCTTACACACACTTTCGAGCCCGAAGATCTATTTACAAGTCAGCCGCCCTGTAATGCTCTGTCTGGCACTTTCTCGGACATTCCCATTAAGATATTGGACAAAACGTGCAGAGCAAAGCGTGAAATTTAGCATGCATATATGTATATATATTCATGAGCTGGCGCCTCCTGCTGTTTCCCAAGGAATTCAAAAAACAAAACTGTAAACTACCCTTAAATTCTCCCTACTAAATGACCCCCTTAATGATGATGCTCTGATTGCTGGCATTGTCTCAAAGTTAGGCAAATTACACGTTGAATAGCATTTGCTGTCAAGCCGAAACAGGAAGTGCCCGATTGTCCGTCTAGTCTGGTCGCGACTTTGGAAAATCTAACCACGCCCATGACGGGCCATTAAGCCAAGTTGCCATAAAACAGTTTTATGTGCTTATATAACATACATATACACATATGTTTGGCTCACTGTGCAGGTAAATGTGTCCCACTGTGCAATTAAAGCCGTCTTCACTTTATGACATCATAAAGGTGTAATCGAAGGTGCATACATATTTTATTTGATGGCCATATTTGGGAACGCATGTCCGCATATATATGAAAACATAAAAGCAGAAACAAGCGAAATTCATAAGGATTAGGACACTGACACCGCCCACCTCACCTGCTCGGCCCCACTCAGACGTATGAAAATCAAATCAACAAGGGTTGCCATTGTGTGTGCGCGTATGGAGGGGTTGGTTTGGAGGGGGGTGGGTTGCCTGGGGTCAATGCACAAAAATGCGTAGAACATGCGACCCACCGATGACGAGTCGCATCGCATCGTCGAGGGTGACTAGAGAAAGGAAACGTGTCCACGGTCCCTGATCCCTGGTACCCAGTTCCCAGTTGCCAGTTGCCGGGCTCGTTTCGGCTTGGAATGGTCCATCTCTGCCACATGCCGCACAAGTTGGTGGCGCGAAAGTTTATTGACCCCACGCAGACACGCACAGACTTACGATATATATTTTGGGGGAGGCTGCGCAATTGGTTCTTCTCCCGTTTCTGTTTCTTGTTCTTGCTCTTGTTCTTGTTCTTGCTGTTGTTGTTGTTGTCGGGGCAAACAGCGCCCCAGAGGGTTGATTAGCAACGCTGCCGCCCCCAAAACGTAAACTTTGCACCACCTTCCTGGCATTTGGGCTGGCATTAATATTATGGCTGACATGACTATTTATTTATTTGCAAGACACTTTCCCCCTCATGCTCGTGATTCGGGGTGGTGGTGGCCAGACAGACGTCTGCACCGAAAGCAAAAATAATAAAAGCAAGCCCAAAAGGATCAAAGCCAGACGTACGAATGTTATAAATTTTTGTTTTGTGCGACGGCTGCGATGAACCGTTGAGCTCTGTTCCACCCTTGCTGCAAACACAAAGCAACAGCAACAACAACAGCAGCACCAGGAAGAACGAACGAGCGGGCATAAATGCAAGTTAAAAAAGAGGCAGCTGTAAAAGTAAAACAATAAAAGAAGCAGAATCAGGCAATGGCCAAAAAGTGAAAAGAAAACGAAATGAAACTGCACAAACACACGCACACACACACACAGACAGAGACGCACAGGACATTGCAGCCGGGGTAGCACACGTTACATATACATGTACATACACAGCAAGCTAGGTAGTCAAACGCTATATATATACATTTACGTTTTGCAGCATTTACTTAAAGCAAAGAATTGCATTTACAAACAACAACAGTTCGATAGATTATCGATAACATTGCGATCAAATGTGACCAGCTGCTTCCTTCTAGACCTTTAATCTGGCAACATCATTTACTTTTTCTGTAGACGGTTCGCGCGGATCACTTGCATAGCAGAAGAAAAAAAACACAGACAGTGTTGCCAGACTTTTCCTAGCTCTGTCCCTGTGCGGAATGTCATAGTTGTTGTTTTTGTTTATGCTGTCTGCTCTCGACAGTTGCTTTGAATACCCTTGCAGAATTTATGTTACTTTTGTCATGAAATGTGTAAGGCATAGGAACGTCAAAAAGTTGGCTGTGATATGAAAACCTTTTATGATATTAAGCTAACTTTACCACACTCGGGATTTATTAGTTCCATTATGATCCTCATATATATGCAATATCTTATTAACATCGGACCACTATATAGGGAATATCGGTGGAATGGTAGGATTTTTTTGCTTTCCAAGAATATTCAACTAACTCTGAATTTTTCAACAGCATACATATCTGGAAAGGTTAATGTGTAGAAGTGTATTAAATCTTCGGCGAGCCGAAGATATCCTTACTTGCACGTTTATGTTTTTTTTTTTTTGGGAATTCTAAAAATGCTGCCTCCTGTCTGCAGCTCTTGGACTAACGATGGACGAACGGCGTTCAATGTCCTCTTGCTTGCTTTTCGCTAAAGGTATGTACATACACACACACATGCACACACACACACACACACACACACACAAGTACATCAATACGTATATATTTATATCTATGTCGAAGCCGTGTCGATTGCAGGCTGCTTGGCAGTCTGGCAAATCCAAACTTGCAAGCGGGGCGGGAAGGGAACGTCAGGAGCAGATGACAGGTTTTTTTTTTCTTCTTTTATGCTTTATGTGTATTTTTTCGTTCGTGGCTGCTGTACAGGATGTTGCCGTGGTCTGTGCCTTGTCTGTGTTGATGTCCAACAGGGTTTTTAGTTTTCATGGTCTGCCGCGGTCGACGTTCTTCCCTTGACAGCCAGCCGCCGACGCTGCCAGATAGCCAGACACAAATATGTTTATGTGTCTACATACATAAATTTATACGCCCTTTGCTTAGTTGCGAAATCATATATATATATGAATTATAATTATGTTTTATCAATCCTCTGCCTTTGCTGGGATCAAATACCTTTCACTATCAAATAAGTTGGATAAAAATGTTCCTGTGATCTAAGCATTTGCCTTTGTACAGGAATATGCCAGCTGGAGAACTAGACATGCACATGTATGTATGTAATATACATATGAATTCAAATGGACTTTGAAACATGCAAAAGGGTGAACAACATAATGGGGGGAACGCAGAGAAAACGGAACGTAGACGTAGACCAAACTGCAAATATGTAAGGGGAACGCATAGCATTGGATGAAACATGAAACGGCGCCAAACGCCATAAAAGCCACCAATGACACATACAAGCACACATACTCTCATTAAAAACTCTGCTATTACAACACACGCTCAAAATGTGTGGGTGTGTAGATCTGGATTGGACACCGGGACGTGAGAAACGTTTTGAGATAACGGAACACGGTTTTGCGTTAGTCACCACCACCACCACCAAAGAGATAGGCGGCGAACGGGCAGGCGGGCAGCCAGAGACAGGCTGCTTTAACAAACAACAGATGTGAGCGACGATGACGACGCCGCTTCCACCACCAAACAAATGAGCCGCAAGGCAACGTTTTCTGACAGAACATGTAAAAATAAAAAATGTACGCAAAGGCGGTGTAGGGTGAAGAACAAGCGGCCTAGCAACTACTAACGTAATAATGTATATATATATATACATATACATATATACACATGCATTTACGTACATTGATACGTATGTATTGGAATAACAGCAAATAAAAAGAATAACAGAGCTGAGCGCTGGCAGCGAACTGGTCTTCTAGCATACGCTTCCGCCTTTGCGCACGCCTGGCGTCGGCAGCGCAACTGCTGCATGAATTTGCATAATTTGATATAGTGTATGTGTGTATGTATGTACACATACATGTATATACGGCGCGTTGCTTATATATAAGTGGGGAGGCGTGGTAGTCACAACAAAAAGAAATTCATAAAAAATGACACCTTTTTGGTTTATAAAATACCAATAAAATATATTAAAGTGCATACTATGTACAATGAGCTGATTTGGTTTTTTTTTGCTGCTTTTGCACAAACCTGTATTTCATTTGCCGTTTCTGTTTCTGTGTTGTTTTTGTTGGATCGCTGCAGATTATTTTCGCCGTTTCTTTCTTTATTCCTGTCTGCATTGACGCACAAAACGAAATGCTGCAAAAAGTTTTGTGCTCATTCGTAATGTCAGTGATTTTTTTTTTTTTTGTTTTTTTTGTTTTTGAGCAACAAGACGATGCCGACGTTCACGTTAAATGCATTGCACAAATAATTATGTTTGTAGTTGCAATTTTTTTGCCGCCTTGCTTAGCATATCATGTGCAGTGTTATTTTTGTTGTGTTTCTTTTGCCGCCTTTTCTGCTGTATAAGACTTTTTTTTGGTTCCAAACACACGCACACAACACATACACAGTCGCGGCACTTTACTTATTGCAATTTGCTTATGCTGTTTGGTAACTTTTGTGAAAAGCGTTGAATTACACTAGAAATTGACTATCGTATTGTTGTTGCGCTCTAAATAACGATTGCACTAATTATAAATTAACAACAATACTACGTTTATAAATTCGCATTAACTCAGTTTCAAGCGTGTTCTCGCTGTATGTGCAAGAACACGAGTGTTGCAAGACATCGCAAATAACGAAATATCGAAAATTCGATAACACAGGGCTGCAAAGCAACCGATAAACACTGTGCACGTTTTTGATGAAAACAATAGTTACATTTGTTTTGTGTAATTCTACAATTTTCAGCACAATGGGCGCATTGGCAGAGGTAAAAAATGCTTTCACCAACAACTTTTGGACAATAAATATTGTGTAAGCCTTAGCTTGCAGGAGATGAAAAAAATGGAGACGGTTCCCGCACATTTGTTTTCATAAATGAGGGACACACGCTTGGAAATGCGTTAAAAACAATTATAGCCCGCTACCCGGAGGTCGACTTTTGCGGTTATACGATACCACATCCCACAGAGCAAAAGCTGCATTTCCGCATACAGTCGCACCGCGAGCGCGCGATTGACTTGCTGAAGCGGGGACTTGAGGACCTGGAGGCGCTGTGCGATCATACAATCGAAACGTTTGAGAAAGAGATGAATGTCTTTAATGCCTCAGCTTTAGAAGTTAACTAATACACTAGCCTATACAATACATATTAAATCTATACGACGCTGCGTGCCTTCTTTGGGTCGTAGTTGGGCTTGCGCAGGTGATGATAATTGGGCAAAACCTTCCGTAAGAAGTCGATCTGCAGGGTTTGCGAGCCCTGCTTCTCGATGGCCTCGCGCTGCAGTGCTTGCTGCCCATACACAATAGTATTTTCAGGAAGCACTTGCGCAGTGTGCATTCGAATGCCAGCTCCAATTACACAACCGCTGGACACGGTCACTCCTTTGCCAACAAAACATTTACTTTCGAACACATTTTTGTCGCCAATTCGCGCTGCCTCCACGGTGCAGCCGACTTCGAAGACATTGTGGCTTCCAATGCTCAGAATATTGTTAGCATCCCAGCTGGCGCCGTCCGAAAGTCGATGTGCTATGGTTGCATACTCCTCTACTATACAATTTTCGCCAATTATAATGGGTCCAGCGTCGGCAATGACTGTTGCGCTGGGATGCACGACGCAACCAGCGGAAAAGGTGATGTCACCACGTAGAGTGCTCTCCTCGCAGACCACCGACTTGGGGAAAATCTTGATACTAGTTGGAAAACGTTCCGTTAATAATACTACTATACGTAGATCTCAAATAATAAAGCCTTACTTGTTTTCCGTGGGCATTGCAAATATTGTAATAACTATGTTTACCTCTTTGCAGTAAAAAGTTGATTCATCGATAGATCTTAATATATCGATAAATTAATATGATCGAAACAGGGCTGTCCACGAGTGATTTGCCGCTGTTAATTAAAGTTTTGTAAAGATTATACATTGCTGCTTTACTGGCTGTTCTAATTAGGTAAATTAAATTTTCGACTTATTTATTATTTATTTGATCTTTACTGCTTGGCTGGTTATTTTGCAAACGTGATTTATGCACGATGTAAATAACAGCCCATGCGAACATTAGGGAAAATGTTACGCCTTGCTGTTAAAGACAAATTCCCAGTAATCTAATATTTCCCTTTCTTCTATTTCGTCAGCAACTGATGCAATTTGTGTGCATTTTTTAGTCAGGCAGGCCAAGAAGTTAAAAGCAGTTGCATTAAATTATATTAGATCATTTCAGAAAATGCCTACAAAGCAGTTTTCCGAGCTAACAATGAGTAAGTTATCATTTATACATACTTTAAGATTAGTATTCAGCAATGCGGCATCTGTGGCCGTCCACGTTGCCATTATATGTGTGTGTGGAAGTTACTTGTCGAAGTGAGTGTTAATTTGTGTGTAAATGGATATTTGACTGTCTATTTTTGCAGGTGCGCTTTTCACTTCGGAAAAGCGTGGAAGCGACGATTCGGGCGATGGCAGCGAGGCCAAGCCATATAAAACCATTTTGCAGGCGATGCGTCATGCCGGCAAGGAGCCCTTTCCCACTATCTATGTGGACAGCAAGGACCCGAACGCCAGCGAAGTCTACGAGCCGGCAGCCAAATCGCAGCTGAAGAAAATCCAAAAGCTCTTTGTGCGCGAGGGCCACAAGAATGCGGATAAGGAGCAGCGCGAGGCCGAGGATGCTGTGAAGCGGCAACAGAATCTGGAAGACGCTCGCAAAGTGAAGATCAGCGAGGATCCCAGCTTGCCGGTGGCCAAGAGAATTCGCATCGTCGAGGGCACCGAGCAGCGCAACACTCGTGTCAAAATCTACGGCTGGGTACATCGTTTGCGCCGACAGGGCAAATCCTTGATGTTCATTACCTTGCGCGATGGCACCGGATTCTTGCAGTGCGTGCTCAACGATCTGCTGTGTCAGACGTACGAGGCGCTGATGCTCAGCACTGAGAGCACTGTGCTGCTCTATGGCACGCTGCGGCTGCTTCCGGAGGGCAAAACAGCGCCAGGCGGACACGAGCTGAATGTTGATTATTGGGAACTGATTGGCTTGGCGCCGCCGGGCGGTGCTGATGCAATACTCAACGAGGAGGCGCATCCCGACGTGCAGCTGGACAACAGGCACATCATGATACGCGGCGAGAACACGTCCAAGGTGCTCAAGATGCGCTCCGTTGTGATGCAGGCATTCCGTGCACATTACATTGAGCGCGGCTACAACGAGGTGACGCCTCCAACGCTAGTGCAGACCCAGGTCGAGGGCGGCTCCACGCTGTTCAAGATGCAGTACTTTGGCGAAGAGGCCTACCTCACACAGAGCTCCCAGCTCTATTTGGAGACATGCCTGCCGGCACTGGGCAATGTGTTTACCATTGCGCAAAGCTATCGGGCTGAGCAGAGCCGGACACGTCGCCATTTGGCGGAGTACACTCACATTGAGGCCGAGTGTCCGTTCATTACTTTTGACGATTTGCTGGATCGCCTGGAGGACTTGGTCTGTGATGTGGTTGATCGCGTTTTGAAGTCGCCTTGGGGCTACCTCGTCAAGGAGCTCAATCCCGATTTTAAGCCACCAAAGAAGCCATTTAGGCGCATGCCATACGCCGACGCCATCAAATGGCTCAAGGAGAACAACGTGCCCAAGGAAGACGGCACGTTCTATGAATTCGGCGAGGATATTCCGGAGGCGCCCGAGCGCAAAATGACTGACACAATCAATGAACCGATTCTGTTGATTAAATTTCCGGCCGAAATCAAATCGTTTTACATGTCGCGCTGCAAGGACGATCAGCGCCTTACCGAGAGCGTGGATGTGCTGCTGCCGAATGTGGGTGAAATTGTTGGCGGTTCCATGAGGATTTACGACAGCGCCGAGCTAATGAAGGGCTACGAGCGCGAGGGCATCGATCCCAAGCCCTACTACTGGTACACAGATCAGCGCGTCTACGGCACAATGCCGCACGGCGGCTACGGCCTGGGTCTGGAACGCTTCCTCTGCTGGCTGCTCAACCGCTATCACATCCGCGACGTCTGCCTCTATCCACGCTTCCTCGACAGATGCAAGCCTTAAGTCGCTTCGCGATTTCTACAACACGCAGCATTTACAAATCTAAACAGTTTCCGCTTAAAGCTTATATATAATCCCAACTTGTCTTACGTTTAACTCACGTACAAAAGTAAAAACACGCCCAAAGGCTAAAAAATATCTGTTGAGATGCTCGGCATCTGCAACAAAGATAGATGCATATTATTGCCCGCTCTCGCTTAAGCGGAGCTTTATTAACCAATTCTCAAGGCCAATAAAAGAGCAACAAAAAAGTCAACAGTTGCCTTTTTAATCTGAAAATGGAATAGATTGGAGGCAAAAACAAGCATCTCCGATTATATAAAATTTATATTTATAGCCACATCTTGGGTCGGCTTACTGAGGTATTCTGATCCAACCACACGAGCAGGATTCAGACTATAGACTGGGTAAATGCAGCTCACAGTAGAGACTCCTCTTATTACAATTACTGTGGACATCAATTTGTTTCAATCTCAAGCAATCAATCCCTTAATTCTGGGATGTTGTATGTGATCTTAGCTATGGCCATAACTAACTCGAATTAAAGAATGCTGAAGAGCATTTCCTGGGCGCGATTCATTATAAGAGATATATTTAATAGATACTGGGTGCATTGCATTATTGTATTTATGATTCTAAACGAGAAGCAAATGACATCAGAACTCGAAGAAGCAGCTGAAGGCGCGGTATTCCTTCGTTTGTGACTATAATGAACAGGTCCAGATATAGTTATTCATTTATATTGCATTCACATCGCAGTTGCTGGCGCTGACTGGCACTGACCAGGCAAGCCTATTAAAAGAGAGGGAGAGAGATTTGGTTAGTGGCAAGGAGCGTGGACGTGGGCTGATTGTGGATCAGTACCTGGCGACGATATCGCAGCTTCTTGTTATCACTCAGACACCGCCATTCATAGGCAGCCAGAATGACTAGCTGCTTGGGCAACAGGCCGCAGTATCTGCGTCGAACGGTGCGAACGAAATTCAAGTATGGGTTGTTCGTGATTGGACCCGGTTTCACCCACTTTTTGCGTTTGACACCGAAGCGCCTCTTTCGTTTGCGGGGCTGGCATATGTTACGCTTGGTCCTGCGTGTCGTGCACCTTGGCTTCAGACTTCTCGAGCAGGACGGCTTCTCAGGACAGAATGGGTCTAAAATTGTATCGTCGGCATCATCTTCTTTGCAAAGTTCCATAGAACTGACTGGATCAACGGTCTCTATATTTGATGTATTGCAATTGTCTATATTGCGATACTTTTCCTTTTCCTCAAAGGTCATTCTGTTCCAAACTGTCGCACAATGTACCAAGTCCTCCTCCTCCAAAGTGCCAACGCCGCCACAAGCGGCATTCTCTGCCTGGCACCCAACTTGTTCCGCACTGTTAGACCCTTCAAATAGCTCCATTTTGTCTCTTGATTAGTTAGGGAATGGGCAAAAGAATCGGAGATTTATTATGTAATTTTTGCATTTAATCCTTGATATACTAACTGAAATTTCTGAAAACTTTTTTAAAAATTATTAATTGAAAAACCTTCTTTTTTTTTTTGCAAGTGTTACATTTACAAACAATTTTATTAAAAGCTGACGCTGACAATACAAAAATATTAATATGCTGGGAAATTCGAATTTTATTCGTGCTCAGCGGCCAGTGGCAGAAAAATAAAATCGGTTGCCTACTATGTTTTCATATATTGCAAAAAGGACATAGCCTGCCCATGGACACAATCTTTTAATTAATATATATACACTTACCCAAAGGAAGACCCGAGTCTAAGCTGCATTATAACCTGGTGCGCATCACTGAAAGCTTGAAAGGAAGTAGAGCTAGGATTACCCACTGGCAATCAGCAGAGTGACTTTACAAGGCTTAAAGGATTTAAAGGAAATGTCTATGATGATTGACAATCAGTTTGAATCAGTTCAGCTTCAGTTCCCCAGTTTTAAAAGATTGGGACAAGTTTCTTTTATAAGCATCTTAATCGTCCACTTGTTGACATGTTCTTTAGATCTTGTTAATTTTGCAATCCCAAAACTATTCAAAAATCTTGTAAAACTATTAGTGATCACAGCTAAAACCATTTTAGTTTGTCTTATTGTTAGAGATCACTTATTTAATCTGATCAGCTTGTGATATTGTTGAGCAGCTGTTCAATGTTTTTATCGACGAGGTTTTCGTTGGCCGGCGTTTCATCCAGGTCCATGTCCTCCTCTTGAGTCTCCTCGTCTTCGATGTAGTATTCCTCCTCCTCTGCTTCAGCGTCACCTTCGGTCTGCGGCACAGCCTCCACCTCGGCGGTCAGATGTTCTTTGCGATAATGATTACGCAGTAGATCGCTAATGGTGGCGCACACAATTTGACGCACCTGTGCGTCGAAGCTGGGTGGCAACCAGCCGGTGCGTTCGTTGCAAACAGCGCCAGTCAGCGGAGTGGGAATCTTTTCCAGCATTTCCTGTATCTTTGGCAGGCGCACATCGCAATAGCGTAGCATACACTGCCTGGAACGTGGCAACTTGTGCTCATCAAAATAGGGATAATCGATGTTTTGCACCAATTCACTTTTCATCTCCTCGCTGGCGGCCGTGGATGATCTCTTCTGTTTGGCAGACTTCCGTGAGTAGACAAACTCGGATACGCCCGAGCCGAACCGCAAGCGAAAGTCAAATGTTTGATAGTGTCGACTTTTGAAGTCCTTGCGGGGATCGTAGCCATAGCGCACGTACAATGTGCGCCAAGGACCATTGCTAAAGTAAAAGGCCAGTGATGGTATGATGCATTTTAGCTTCTCATTGGTTACGCCCGATTCGTACAGCAGCGCAATGCGTGTCCAGATGGGAATATCATCGAACAGCTTCTTGACCCGGGCGAATTGCTCGTCCGAGACGTATTTCACCTTGAGGCGCTTGAGTATTTGCGCATCTGGCTGGGTGGGAAATGTGTCCTGCATGTTGAACGAGACGACATCGTGATTGTCATAGGTGGACTTGGCCGATACGCCCAGCACCTCATGCTGACCATCTCCAGTTCCATCGATTCGATAGTGTCCCCCGTGCACAATGTCCACGCGTGCGAACAGCTCCGGCAGGCAAAGCAACTGCGCCTGAGGGCGTCTGCAGAGCAAAGGCATTGCAACACTTTCTAATTTATATAGCGAATTACTCACTTGAAATAGTCCAAGTCGGTCACATCGCGTGGCTGCACTTGATCCAATGCATACATCAGCTCTGATGCGGCACAGGAATCATCACTTTTGGGCATATGCCAAAGGGGCAGATACTGAAAATCACAAAGCGCTGCAAGCAGCAGAGTCTGGTTAACACTCTAATCAAGAATCCCTTATCCACATCTTACATTCAAATGAGAAGCTGCGGCTGCAATGGCCCAGCACCCGGACAAAGTGCTGCGGCGGGCGCGACTTGTCGCGTTTATGTCGTCGCACGGTTACCGACAGCAGCACACCTGATTTGTCTGTGCAGTCACCAAAGGTGGGCTTGTTGTATGGATTATCCGGATGAAAACGCAGCTCCAAGCGTTTCTTCTCATCACCCAGAACCTGCAAAGTGGACAATTTGCGTTGTTTCCTTTTTGTATAATATCTTAAGTTTATTACCTTTGATATGTTAACAATGCCGCCCAGAGTAGACAGCATGCGGTCTGTGTTGACCACTCGGCCAGGATATTCAATGAGCTCATATTCTTGCTGAGGACAAAAGCTTAATTGGCGCGACATGCTCGAAATTGACTTTGTTTACCGAAAAACAAATGTATAAATATAAGTTGCGGCTGCTAGCGGCGGACTAAATTTAATCGATGTGTAAGCTATCGTGAAAATATCGATGTACATCGATAACAAATTTCGAAGGTATCTAATGCATCTTGCCAGTAAATAGGCAGAGCAAAATTTAATAATCTCCATTAATAAATAATTACACCAAAAATTGATTATTATAATTCAATAAAGTAAAAACGTTGCTTTATAATATTATTAATAGAAAGATTTACCATAACAGACAAAATATTTAATTAGTTTAATGGCTGTGAGCTCCGTATAGCTAAGCAAAATAAGAAGCGATAACAGACTTGTTTACATGTTGAAGCATTGTGAGCAGCGTACTAGTTTCAGGCAACCGGCGAGCTCTCTTGTTGTGTTTGGCTTGTGATTTAATATTTTAGGAAATATGTCGAGTAAAAGTCGTAAACGGACGGCTAGCAGTAGCAGCAGCAGCGCGGAGGAGCCAGACAGCGAAGAGGAGTCGCGTCTTAAGGATCTACGAGAGCGAGATGAGTTTGCCAATCGCTTGAAGCAGCGTGATGAGGAACGCACCCGCAAAGTGGTTGAGGCAACTGGCGGACGCAAAGCGATTGAAGAGGCCACCAAGCGCCTGAAGCTGGAGCATGAGGACCGAGACAAGATTGTGCCTCATCTGCGCGTCCAATCGCGCCGACAGTACTTGGAAAAGCGCAAGGAAGACAAAGTGGCTGAGCTGGAGGCAGACATACTGGACGACGAATATCTCTTCGAAGAGAGCGTGTAAGTGCTTGCTAAAATATCTAACTGCAGTAGCTAACATACTCGATCTTCCATAAGTTTAACCAAGCGCGAACGGGAGGAGCGCCAGTACAAGAAACAACTGTTGAACATAGCCAAGGAGCATGAGAAGGCGCGTGAGCTGGAGCGCATTCAGCGTTATCACATGCCACAGGATCTTAAGAAGGGCGAGCGATGTAAATATCTAGGATACATTAAATATATTTGAAACTGACTAAACATTAAATTATGGGTTGCAGCGGAGTACGTAGAGGTTGATGAATTTGAGAAGCAGCCCAACTCGGAGCAAAAGAAATGGGAGGCTGAGCAGCTGGCATCAGCACGCTTCCAGTTTGGTGCCAAGGACGCAAAGGCTGAGGAGGAGTATGAGTTGCTGCTGGATGATCAAATTGATTTCATACAGGCCCTTACACTTGACGGGACCCGAGAGAAGACCGCCAAACAAGCTGAACTAACTGAAAAAGAACGAAAGCGTCTGACGCTGGATGAGACGCGCAAATCGTTGCCTGTTTATCCCTTTAAGGAGGATCTCATTGCAGCTGTAAAGGAGCATCAGGTGCTGATCATTGAAGGCGAGACAGGTTCTGGCAAGACCACACAGGTGCCGCAGTACCTTGTTGATGCAGGTTTTACGAAGGATAAGAAAATGATTGGCTGCACACAGCCGCGACGCGTGGCTGCCATGTCAGTGGCAGCTCGAGTGGCCGAAGAAATGGGTGTTAAGCTCGGCAATGAGGTGGGCTACAGCATTCGCTTCGAGGACTGTACATCGGATCGCACCATACTCAAGTACATGACAGATGGCACGTTGCACCGTGAGTTCCTCTCGGAACCGGATCTGGGCTCATACAGCGTCATGATCATTGATGAGGCCCATGAGCGTACGCTGCATACGGATATTCTGTTTGGCCTTGTGAAGGACATAGCACGATTTCGGCCCGAGCTAAAGTTGCTCATTTCCAGCGCTACGCTTGATGCAGAGAAATTCTCCGCCTTCTTTGACGATGCGCCCATTTTTCGCATACCCGGTAGGCGCTATCCGGTAGATATATTCTATACGAAAGCGCCCGAGGCGGACTATATTGACGCCTGCTGCGTATCGGTGCTGCAGATTCACGCTACGCAGCCGCTTGGCGATATTTTGGTATTTCTCACGGGCCAGGACGAGATCGAGACGTGTCAGGAGGTGCTGCAGGATCGTGTCAAGCGTTTGGGCTCCAAAATACGCGAGCTCATTGTCATTCCAGTCTATGCCAATTTACCCAGCGACATGCAGGCCAAAATCTTTGAGCCGACGCCGCCCAATGCACGCAAGGTGATCCTTGCCACGAACATTGCGGAAACGTCGCTGACTATAGACAACATCATTTATGTCATCGATCCGGGCTTTGCCAAGCAAAACAACTTTAATTCTCGCACGGGCATGGAATCGCTAATGGTGGTGCCCATTTCAAAGGCTTCGGCAAATCAACGAGCTGGACGCGCTGGACGTACAGCTCCAGGCAAATGCTTCCGTCTGTACACCGCCTGGGCATACAAGCACGAGCTGGAGGAGAACACAGTGCCCGAAATCTGCCGCATTAACCTCGGCAATGCGGTGCTCATGCTCAAGGCCTTGGGCATTAACGATCTAATACACTTTGACTTTCTTGATCCGCCACCACACGAGACGCTAGTGCTGGCACTGGAGCAGCTTTACGCGTTGGGTGCGCTCAATCATCACGGCGAATTGACCAAGCTGGGCCGTCGCATGGCGGAGTTTCCCGTGGACCCAATGATGGGAAAGATGCTGCTGGCCAGCGAAAAGTTTGTGGCACATAGTTTCTGTTTTTCATCACAAATGGTTAATAGGCTTATTTATATTGCAGATACAAGTGCTCCGAGGAAATGGTCACCATAGCGGCCATGCTGTCAGTTAATAGCGCCATATTCTATCGGCCCAAGGACAAGATCATACACGCTGATACCGCGCGCAAGAACTTCAATCATATGCACGGTGACCATCTAAGTCTGCTTCAGGTCTACAACCAGTGGGCGGAGACGGATTACAGCACCCAGTGGTGCTACGAGAACTTTATACAGTACAGATCCATGAAGCGGGCTCGCGATGTGCGCGAGCAGCTGGTCGGTCTGATGCAGCGCGTCGAAATAGACATGGTCAGCTGTCTGCCAGAAACGATCAACGTGCGCAAGGCGGCCACGGCTGGCTACTTTTATCATGTGGCACGTCTGTCCAAGGGCGGTCACTACAAGACAATTAAGCACAATCAAACTGTAATGATACATCCCAACTCGTCGTTGTTTGAGGAGCTGCCGCGGTGGGTGCTATATCATGAGCTGGTCTTCACCTCCAAAGAGTACATGCGTCAGGTTATTGAAATTGAAAGCAAATGGCTGCTGGAGGTAGCTCCTCATTACTACAAATCAAAGGAACTGGAGGATTCCACTAATAAAAAGATGCCCAAAACCGCAGGACGCGCAGAGATGACGCAATAAATGTTTATTTTAACATTTCAAACACAATTGTTTTAATTGCAAATGTTAATATTTGAAATTCCGGGCTCTGATTGGAATAGTTTACACCTATCGGTCTATCGATATTTTTGTGAGCAATTACTCACCACTATAAATCTCACATTGCCGCTAATGGCGGCTTACAACACTGTCAGCTGTCGTTTCACTGCGTGCGGTTTTAGTGTAAAGCAAGCGATTTTGTGCAATTATAACGTTATTAAACATTTAAGTAAGCGCAAAAATAAATATAAAGATAGTAAAACGAGTTCACTGTAAACACGGCTACGAAAAAGTACATTGTGCACTTTAATAAGAGCACATACTGTGCACTTTGCGCCTTTACATGACGTTCTAACCTACAAATCTGACGAAATACACAACTTAGTCGGCTTTCGGTTAATTTACATAAACACACAATATACACATTGAATTTATAACTTATCTAAAACTACATAATTTTTTGTTGTTATTCTTAAGAAAAATGGCTGCTCAGTTCTTTAATCGTATTGGCCAAATGGGTCTCGGCGTTGCACTGCTGGGCGGTGTCGTGAACTCCGCATTATATAATGTTGAAGGTGGCCATCGGGCGGTAATTTTTGATCGCTTCACCGGCATTAAGGAGCACGTTGTCGGCGAGGGTACACACTTCTTCATTCCCTGGGTGCAGCGTCCCATTATCTTTGACATTCGTTCCCAGCCTCGGAACGTGCCGGTGATTACCGGCAGCAAGGATTTGCAAAATGTCAATATCACGCTGCGTATCTTGTATCGTCCCATACCTGATGAGCTGCCAAAGATCTACACGATTCTTGGCCAGGATTATGATGAGCGTGTGTTGCCTTCCATTGCGCCTGAGGTTCTAAAAGCGGTTGTTGCTCAATTCGATGCTGGAGAACTGATTACACAGCGTGAGGTCAGCAATTAATTAGAGTTGTGCGTAAATGTATGTCAATAGCTTAACCTCTCCTTTATTATCCACAGATGGTCTCTCAGCGCGTGTCTCAGGAGCTCACTGTACGTGCCAAGCAATTCGGTTTCATTTTGGATGATATCTCGCTGACGCACTTGACCTTTGGCCGAGAATTCACACTGGCTGTTGAAATGAAACAGGTTGCCCAGCAGGAGGCAGAGAAGGCGCGTTTCGTTGTCGAGAAGGCCGAGCAACAAAAGTTGGCTTCCATTATTTCGGCTGAGGGTGATGCTGAAGCTGCCGGTCTACTGGCCAAGTCGTTCGGTGAGGCAGGCGATGGTCTGGTGGAGCTGCGTCGTATTGAAGCTGCTGAGGACATTGCCTACCAGCTATCGAGGTCACGTGGTGTTTCCTATTTGCCCAGTGGACAGAGCACGCTGCTCAGTCTGCCCTCCAACTTGGGACAGTAACACGTGCCTAGTCGAATAAGTTGTAACTACCTGTAGCATTTATTAAGTACTTTCGATTTTGTTTCTAAACCAAACTGTGCACCTTGTAACGGGTCGCCTTCTGCAGACTTCTGCTTAATTGTCCAACATTTTTATCACTTTTGGGTTTAATATTGTGCGCGCGCTGGTTGTTCAACTTTATTGTTGCCAAATGGACTCCCGTGCGCGCATCTGAGTTAATCGCTCAAGTTTTTAACTCAGACAGAAGAGCGGAAAGTTACATGTTGCAGGACTCTGAAAAATTTGTTACGTGAACAAAAGAATCAATACAATAAATACATATTAAATATGAATCCTACTATTGACTGTTTAACACCCTTGCAAAGGGTATTATAATTTTGTCGTGAAATGTGTAACGCTTAGAAGGAGACAACTCCAACCTAATAAAGTATATACATTCTTGATCAGTATCAGCAACCGAGTGGATATAGCCATGTCCGGAACCAGCTGGACCCTTGTATCATATAGCTGCCATAGGAACGATCGGTTCTTGTATGAAAAACTTGTTTGTTCATTAAGATATCTTGACCAAACCTGGCATTTATTAGTTTTACTATACTTTTCGTATATATGCGAAACCCTATCAACATCGGACTGCTAAATCATATAGTTGCCATAGGAACGATCGGTTGAAAATTAAGTTGTATGGAAAACTTCGTTAAATTAAAATTTTTGTACTTTCACATCAGGCTGAGAATCCAAAATAATCCTGTTCAATTCACGGCTCAAAACAATGCTCAGATTTTCCATATCCTTCAACCCAGATGTCGGTTCAAAACTTGGTTCGAGGAAAAAAAAAATAAAAAATGATTTCTGGTTCGAATCACCCTTAAAATAGATATCTTAGCTTGCTCCGTCTAAGTTTTTGCTGCAAATTTGCCACATTCTATCTAATTGCAAATTTGCCGGACGTAGACAACTTAAATCTACCCGTATTACCTTTAACTATAAGTAAACTTTTGACCTTGATTTTTAATCGAATTGTAAATTTTGCAAAGCACAAATCAAAAACATATTAATTAAGATCTTTTGGAAAACTTCGATCGTCATGAGCATATTTTGCTCGAGAGGACTTTGAGAAAAGTGTGAAAGACGTCTCCAATAAATTTGGAAGAAGGAAAGCACACGTTTTTTATAAAACTGTTTTCCCGATATTTCCACGCATGCGGGTGGAACTACAACGATAACTACAGCAAAAATTTCAGCTTTCTTCAGCGTCCTCCACAGGACTAAGAGTTTTATTTAAGCACAGAATATTGACAGTATAATTTACACACAAGTGAGTTTTAAGTTCTCAATAAGTGCAAACAGATTTTAACGTAGGTTTTATTTAAAAACAAAACTACGTCTTCAAAGAGGAGAACTAATAAATCAGGTTTGCTAGCAAGATTTTTTCTACAGACTTTTTCAGAGTAGAATAAAAGCTTGGGCAAAACTTGAATTTAGTATTTACTTTAAAAACAATGTGAACGTAATATGATTTAGGTTAAAGTTAGGTGTTCTAAGAGTTGTGAGTTGCCTATTTATACCAAAAGAAATTGTCCAATTTATTGCCTCACACGGAATACATTTAATGCTCGTCCGCTCGATTATGCAATCCCCACTTCTAGGCGCCATCATATGCTGCCCTCACCTCAAATGTCCTGGCTCTTCAACTCAAGTCAGCCATAAATCAAATAGAAGTACTTCTCAACATTAAGTAGAAAAGCAGAAGCAGGCAGCGCCCAGCATACTCCCCCCAGCACCCAACCCCAATCATTAGACGCACATTGGGGTTGGCTGGAAATGGATGGAGGATGGATGCGGGTGAAGTTGCCTTTGCCGTTGCCGTTGGCATGGCAAAAATCTGTTGATTCAGTCAAGTGATTTTCCAAAGTGGCTTCGTTGAAATGTCAGGCACACGCACATCCTCAGCAACAGTTGGGTGACTTCTTCTCTTCCACTCTATTACATCGCCTCTGAGCTGTTATGCCACATAATAGAGAATGAAGCCTTTGACGTCATCAAACATTGATGGTGTCTCGTGCTCGCCCGAGTATCTACGAGATATAGATACACACACGTTCAGCTACAGCTCGTGCTTATATGAATTCGCGTCAGATATGTAAATTAAAGTTGTTTTGTTTTATTTGAAAATATATTTTTTATTCATTTTTGCATCACTTTTAACTTGTATCTCTTGTGTTGTATCTGATTATTGTATTTCTTTTAACTTGTATCTCTTGTCTTGTTTGAGGAAACCCCACGCAGCGCGTGAGTCATGAGCTCGGGGGGAATTCTTGTCTTGACTGACGATCCAGCTTAATAGTTAAGAGCTGGTTGATTCTTTCTATTGACGCCGGTTTATTGCACTTTATGCGAAAATGTAACGACGCGTGCAAAATATCAAACAACATTGCGCTTGTCAACAAATACAATTTATTATATATATATATATATATATATATAAATGCACACACACCTGCAAGTGTTTATTTATTACAAATGAATTTCCACAGTTTCAGTTCAGCGATTGCCGATTTCGATGAGCCGAGGGTAGCAGGTGAACCGGTCCTGCGGCTGCTCTCGGAGCTCGCAGCTCGCAGCTCCAACGAGGCGATGCTTTAAAAGCCCCGCCCGAACGGCGACCAGCACTCAGTTGGCTAACGGATGCCGGAGCGGGCACAGCTTGACTAAATACACTAAGAACTAATAAAACAGCAGCCGAAACAAAAACAAAAGAAAACGAAACGGAACGGAACGTAACTAAGCGACACATTCACGGCGAAAAGTGCAAATAATTAAAAGTAGTCAACTTAAGTGCACAGTAAGGTGAGTGTGTGTGTGTGTGTGTGTGTGTGTGTGTCGACATGCGTGTGCCTCTTGGGCATATTTAAACAATTAATGTGCTTTAAAACATACTCAATAATCGCAGTGAAACACTGGGCGTATACGTAATATTGTCAAGTGACCTTTCTTTAGGATTTGCTTTAACTCAAATTTAAATTCGACTAATTTTCTGAGCTTCAACATTCCATAACAATCTTATCAATTTTTGGCTGGTTCTGGTCTCGTTTCTACAACTTGTCTTTTTTTTTTATTTTTTGATTTTTGAGTAGAGGTAGAGTAGAGCCAGTCAATGCCAAACAGCTTTGTCGACTTGTTTTCGTCACAGACGGTTTTAAAAGTGCCTTTGAATAAGCTCGAAATTAGCCAAATTAAATAAACTTTACATTTTACACAGCTTACATTTGCAAAAACAACCAATTACTAAAAAATTAACATTTTAGTACATAAATACAACAAATTGTTGCTAAATTTAGAAAGTACTAAATCGAAATTAAATGCTATTAAAAATAGAACAATTTACTGTAGAATATATAAAATCCCCTTTTAATAAGAAAACAGAAGTAATATTAAAGAATATATATATTTTTTTTATTTATAATTTATTTTGTTTAATTAGATTTAATTTATTAGTGCATACTCGTAGTGTATGAGTCTCATTAGACACCTCACAAGCTGATTAGCATTATCTGCCCTTGTTGTGTACAGTGAACACACGTAAAAGTGTCTCGACAAAACTTATGTAAATAACATTAGCTATTCATATTAACATTTTGAAACTTGTACTACTTTGCATTCGACTCATTAATAACTAAGACAGCATTCCACGCAATACTCATTATTCATTGGTAATGAGCAAAGCTTCCACTAATACTAACATGCCCCATTTAAGTAAGGGTATATCCAAAGCTAACCCTGTGGTGACAGATAAACTGGATTCGGTGAGTTGTTGTTTCTTATTTTAGAATGTGTAGATTTAATTAGTTTATGGCCCTAATTAATGTGAATCGCCTTAACACTTACAGATCGATATGGAGGCGCCCGAGTTCAAAGATTTTGCCAAATCGATGGTCGATTATATAGCCGATTACCTGGAAAACATACGAGACAGGTGCGTGTGTGTCATAAGTGAATAAAAATTTAATTTAATTTGAGACCCGGAATGTACATACATATATGGCCAGTTGAAGTATCTGTATCTGAGGTTTATTAACATGAACTGACCTCAGAGTAGCACGAACTCAATTTGAAAGTTCGTTCTGATTGACCCACAGTTGGGCACGCGTTCTCTTCCAAGTTCCGCATGAGAATGACTTTTCGATAGAGTATCTGAATATTGAGGCTTGGGAAAGTCTCGGCCAGATTCATTTGCCGTTTCGGCCTTCCAGCTCAGCTCAGCTGTGGAGACCTTTCACAAGTTTGCCAGTGCCAGTTTTGTGATTGCAGCTTATTAATTACAACATTATAAGGTTTTTAACTGTTAGTTGGCGTGTCAAGGTCGACATTATTATTTACCTTCAACTAGTTCCGAGCTGCACATTGTTCTTGAAACAATTCAAAGTGTGTTGCCTTGGAACTAAAAGAGCTCCAGTCGTAAAAATACAATTTTTGTTGTTGTTAACCTTTTAGAAATCTAGCTAATAATAATACGAATACTAATCTAATCTACAATTGCATTAATTGTTGCGAATTATTTTGAATGTGTGCTTAAAAGTCGTCCAAATCAAAAATCAAAAATCATATTTCATAGCAAATTATTACAATATTTAGGGTAAACATTGTTTTAAGTTTCTTCGCATATCTTTAAGAAGGTTTTTTTATATACATTTTAATGAGAAGTTATTTTTTACATTTAAATACTAATTAATTGGATTTTATGGTATTCTGTTTTCTAAAGGTTCTGCTCCTAAGGCAGTTTTCTAAATTAATCTCTTTTGTAATCCAAATAATATTCAGTCGAATATAATCAGGGTAAGCAATCAAGAGAGCTCTACTGAAGAATGAACGACTAGGAGATACCCTGTACACAGCGCAGCTGCAAACATAAAAACTTCTTTTTATACATACCATATTATTTGTTGGTCCTGATGCAATTCCATAAACCAGATTAGGATCTGATTTCAATTTGTTAATTTTGTGGATAGTTGTCATTTTTAATAAGCTGTATTATATAGTTAATCATCTAATGCTGTAGTCAGCGCAAGCATAGTATAAGGAAAAATGTATGCATACATATATATAGATAGATATTTCGATGGGTCGCGAATGTATTCCTTTAGCATGGATACTCGTCTTTCGCCCGCAAATATTGATTTTCTATCCACTGGCAACAAGTTGCGACTGTTACTTTGTGGGGTTGGGCCAAGGCTGGAATCTAATTTGCAGCGCGCTTTGTGAAGTTTTTGAATGGCTGCTAATAAGATTTCTAATCTAATTGTTGTTGATTTTGTGCTTGCAGGCGAGTTTTGCCCGAGGTTAAGCCGGGCTACTTGCAGCCATTGATACCGGATGCGGCGCCAGAGAAGCCAGAGGACTGGCAGGATGTTATGAAGGACATTGAGCGGGTCATCATGCCCGGCGTGACACACTGGCACAGCCCCAAGTTTCATGCCTATTTTCCGACGGCCAACTCCTATCCGGCGATTGTGGCAGATATGTTGAGCGGAGCGATTGCTTGCATTGGATTTACTTGGATAGCTAGTCCAGCCTGCACTGAGCTGGAGGTGGTCATGCTTGATTGGCTGGGCAAGATGATCGACTTGCCCTCGGAGTTTTTGGCCTGTTCGGGCGGCAAAGGCGGCGGCGTCATACAAGGAACGGCCAGCGAGTCGACCTTGGTGGCGCTACTTGGGGCAAAAGCCAAGAAGCTGCAGGAGGTGAAGGCTAAGCATCCTGAGTGGGATGATCACACGATAATTGGCAAGCTGGTGGGCTATGCCTCTGCCCAGTCACATTCGTCCGTGGAGCGGGCTGGTCTCTTGGGTGGCATCAAGTTGCGCTCAGTTCCGGCGGATGAGAACAATCGTCTACGCGGCGATGCCTTGGAGAAGGCTATTGAAGAAGATTTGGCTGATGGTCTGATACCTTTCTACGCGGTCGTCACATTGGGCACGACAAACTCGTGCGCCTTCGATCGCTTGGACGAGTGCGGTCCTGTGGCCAATAAGCACAATGTGTGGCTGCATGTCGATGCGGCTTACGCCGGATCCGCTTTTATATGTCCGGAATATCGTCATCACATGAAGGGCATGGAGAAAGCGGACTCGTTCAACTTTAATCCACACAAATGGATGCTGGTCAACTTTGACTGCTCCGCCATGTGGCTAAAGGATCCCAGCTGGGTGGTCAACGCATTTAACGTGGATCCGCTCTACCTGAAGCACGACATGCAGGGCTCAGCGCCTGACTACCGTCACTGGCAAATCCCGCTAGGTCGCCGATTCCGAGCCCTTAAGCTCTGGTTTGTTCTGCGTCTGTACGGCGTCGAGAACCTCCAGGCGCACATCAGACGCCACTGCGGCTTTGCCAAACAGTTTGGGGATCTGTGCGTGCAGGACAAACGCTTTGAGCTGGCCGCCGAGGTGAACATGGGCCTAGTCTGCTTCCGTCTGAAGGGCACCAACGAGCGCAACGAAGCGCTGCTGAAACGGATCAATGGACGTGGCAACATACACATGGTGCCAGCCAAGATACGCGACGTTTACTTCTTGCGCATGGCTGTCTGCTCGCGTTTTACACAGTCCGAGGACATGGAGTACTCCTGGAAAGAAGTCAGCGCTGCAGCCGATGAGTTGGAGCTGAGCGAGGCGGCGGACAAGAAGTGAACAGCATCAGAAATATGCATCAGAAGTGACATGTTTAGGGAATTTTAGCATTGAATACTCACCTCCTACTCCCAGTTCCAATCATAAAGACCCGTTCTCGATTACACTTTCGACCAGTTATCTTAATATATCCAATGGACCAAATGCAAGCGAAAGTGAAATGCGGAACGGGCTTAATAATCAAAAATCGTTATTGTTGTTTTTACATGCTACTCGTATTTAATAAATGTGCTTAATTAATTACTATTTAACCAATACTTTTGTAACTATGAATTTTGACTAGGATCCTTTTTTTAAACGAGCATTTAACTACGAGTGTGAGATTATACGCCATGCTTCTTGTGATAAAAGTCAATTATGCGCTGCGCCTCGCGTATTCCACTGGACCGCGCTCCATCTATCGTGCCGAAGCCATGCAGGGCAGTCGCATCGCCAGCAAAGAGCAGAGTTGGCTCGGCATCGCCCAGAGGCGCCGCCAAGCATTGCACATCACGGGCGCTGCTGTTGACGGAGAAGTAGGGCCGGCCGCCCAGAAAGCACGCGGAGCTGTTCCAGTTGGAGCGTAACATGGCCTGCGGATAGGGAACTAGCTCATTGCTCAGGCACCGGCGCAACAGCATTGTGATCTGCTCTAGCAGCGTCGCATCGGGCAGCTTCTCAATTTCGTCGTAGTAGCCGCCACCAACTCGTATTTCTAGAACGTGCTGGCTACTAGGCAGTTGAGATATTTCCACAACCTGTCGCGTCCAGCTGCGCTTCGGATTCGAGTTGGTCGCTTCATTGGGTGCGCTTGGATTTGGTTGCGTCAGCGGACTCAATGGGCGAAGGTTGGACTTGAGCCAGCGACTAATGGGCCGTTTGTAGGAGAGATAGATTTTGACTGGATTGCCAAAGCCCAGATTATGTATGGCCTGTAGTTTATCCAGTGGGAGCATCGGCTTAAACAGTATTGCGGAAAAGTTCTTGAGCACGCCCAAAGGCAGCGTACTAATGATGTGATCGGCATGATACAGACTGCCATCCAAGCAGCCCACAAATTGAGCTTCTGTTGGCGTCTTCCATTGGATCTTGCCAACAGGTTTACCCATTTGTAGCTGATGCTTTTCCAAATCGTGAGTGAGTGCATTTACGATGTTGTCCAGGCCCGTGGGCACATAAATGGGATTCGTTTCCTGCTCCAGTGGGCAGGTAGTAATGTGCTGGATGTTAACATACTCCAGACAGCAGCCCAGTATGCTGCTGAAATCCTTGAAGAGCGATTGAAAAATCTCGCGTGCCATTGCCTGCTCGTCGGGATGCTTAAAAGAACTGCTTATAAGCTTGTCGCTCTCCGACTGAAAGTAGCTCATAACATTGTCCAACGAGTGCAGATCGCCCCCACTCTTTACCTTGTCGCGCACCTTGAAGCCGCGACACAAGTCTCGAAAAAGCTGGTCTATCAATTCAACCATGCCAGAGGGCACCTTACTCTGTTCTCCTTGACCCGCTGCGTGCACATATCGAACGGGCGTCGCCTGCTTCAGCTGCTTTGTCAGGCCTTCGGCATTGCGTAACAGCTCGTACATGGAGTCGTGCGAGCCGTTAATGTTGACCCATTTTGCGCCCAGCTCGCAGAATGTGTCCCCGAAGCGCTTCGAATTAATGCGACCGCCATAACGCTCCGTAGCCTCCAGCACGAGAGTGCTATGAAATCCATTTGCAAGTAGATGCTTTGCCGCTGACAAGCCCGCCAGTCCACCGCCAATGATCACAATCTGTGCATTCCGCTTGGCCGACTCCAAGTTGTGGTTGAAATCAAAGTGGCCTCCATGGTGCTGCAACCCGGTGAGCTCTGCTTTAAGTGCCGCTGCGTTGTATAAGCTGCGCCTGGTGGCTAGTTTATACATAACTAATCGGGCGCCACAGTGAGGGCAGGGAGGCAATTCTTAAGGATTTGTTTCTACGACAGCAACAACATTTTCACTTACCATTGCATGTCAAAGTCTCAACAGGCTTGATCAGTTTTTGTTTATTTTGCAGAAACTGTGAAATTTCGATTTGTGTACGTAAGTTCAAAGTTTTGTGTTGACAACAAAAATGTCTCATTTAGTTATGTTTTCAAATACCCTTGTCGATGCTATTATAAATACGTGTCAACGACTTTTTAACGCGTCGTTTGATCACAAAACTTGTTATGCATAAATGCCTCATAAATCTTTATGCACACTAAACTATATGGGCAAATGTCTGCAAAATGCATATGTACACAAGGAATATATGTTTCTTCAATAAGAAGTGTATTTTGTGTTCACCATTCACCAATGGAGGCGAGGTGAAACAGCTGTTTATGTCTGCAGTCTGGCAGCATTGTTTGCGATTGTTGCCCAATATCGCATACACATGCCGATAACGTATATCGATACTAGCTGGACTTTCGCACACTGTTTGAATGGCGGTAAAACTGAAATAGTGCTGGTGAAAAATTTGAAAACGTAATTATTTGCAAATTCGTAATATTTTATAGGTTCTTCTTTTATTTGTATGATTGATTTATTTTATTTATTTCTTATCTACTTGTTACAATGCCATTAATATCGATTAAGTATTTTTTAATTGCAATATTACTGTATATTCGACTAGCGCTGCAGCGTTTCATTTGTTAGATGCAGCCCACTTAAATGATGCGTTAGCTCTGATAGTTCCCCAGCCTTGCGCGCATTTAGCTGTTGCTCAGCACAGAGTGATGTCAGCTGTGTCTCAATCTCCGTCCAGGCGAACTGAATGTCCGATGGCTTGGGATCCATGCCACATACAACAAATCGCAGAAACAGCTGGCCACGATGTTCTGCCTTGACCATGTAAATTTTTTTGCGCTCCATCAAACGTTGTAGCAACTGTGACGTTAATTCATTATCACCCTTTGCCCGGAAGCAAACCAGTCCTAGGGCGCGTGGAGCAACCACCTCAAAACGTTCGTCAGCCTTCACCAGATTTTCGAACTGGATAGCCAAATCAATGTGCTTGCGCATGTGTGCGCGGAGACCCTCAGCGCCCAGAGTGCGGAATGTTATCCACACCTTGAGCGCACGGAAGCGGCGACCCAGCGGAATCTGCCAGTGGCGAAAGTCCGGAATCTGCGTCTGACCCTCATGCTTGTGCTTCAGGTAGATGCGATCCACATTGAAGCTGTCAATTACCTTGTTGGCGTCGCGCAGCCACATCGCCGAGCAGTCAAAATTGACAAGCATAAATTTATGCAAATTAAAGTTCAGTGAGTCCACGCGATCCAGACCGCGACGCAGTTCAGCGCACTCGTCCAGGGCGAATGCGCCGCCAGCGTATGCCGCATCCACATGCAGCCACACCTGGTGCTGCTCGCAGATGCTGCTGAGCGATTCAATGTCATCGTAGGCGCACGTGCCCGTCGTGCCCAGCGTGGCTACGCAGATGACTGGTATGAGGCCGGCGGCCACATCTCGTTCGATGGCCTCCTTCAGTGCGGCGCCGCGCAACACCAGATCTTCGCCGGCCGGCAGCAATTTGATCGGCATGGCCGCCAACACGCCCGCCTTCTCAATGCAGCTGTTGCTCTGATCCGATGAATAGGCAATTAGTTTGCCGCGTATTTCGCTCTCGCTCTGCTCCGGATGACACTCGCGCTCCCGGCGCACGGCCTGTTCACGCGCCGCCAGAACGGCGACCAGCACAGCCTCGCTGGCGGAACCCTGAATGACGCCGCCGCCGGGACCCTCGGCCTCGTGCAGAAAATGGCTGGGCAGCTTTAGAAATTTGGCCAGCCAGTCCATGACAACCACTTCCAGCTCCGTGCAAGCCGGGCTGCATATCTGTAACGAAAAATAATATGTCGTATTGTTTCTTAACCAATAAATTTAATGAGCAAAGACAATTCTATAAAGCTTGACCCAGTCCCTGTCTCTTTGATTCGCCTCGTTGGCGACTTAACAACCTGTTTGTCAAGTTCTTTTGGAGTCGTCGCTTTCACTTGCCCAGACCGAAGACAAAGGGCTTGCATTCAGCTCGATTGGACAATGGACCCGTGTCTGAGATTTCACCTGCACGTACCCAACTGAAGCCAATGATGCCAATGCCGCTGGCCAGTAACTCGCCCACTATCGATGGATAGGACACGCTGGTGGGATAGTAGGCGTGCATGTTTGGAGACTGCCAATGGGTGATGCCGGGCCTGATCACGCGATCGATGTCTGTTAGTATCTCACGCCAAGCCTCGGGCGCCTCGGGCATCTGCTTGGGCAGCAGCTGCAGCAGATAGCCCGGATCCACCGAGGGCAGTACATCATTCTCGCGTATATTCTCCAGATAGTCGGCCACATAGTCAACGGCTGCTTTGCCAAACTCGCGAAACTCTTTGGCATCCATTTTGCAATGCGTTCACGTTTTCGTGTTTCGGTTTCAATCTCCGTTGTAGTCGCTGTTTTGAAAGCGTTTCTATTTGTACTGTTCACGTATTGTTTGTCTTCTCTGTTTGTTTACAAAGTTCCCTGGCCACCTGTTGTTGTCGGCCTGTCTGTTCGATGTGTTGCTCTCGCGCACCTGGCGTTCACTCTGATGTCGCGCGACGCGTGCGAGGCGCCTTTTATAGCCCGCGATCACAGCTGGAGGCGAGCCCAGAGCAAGAGTCAGTTGCAAAGCCCAATCTCCGGTCAGTCTCCGTTGTTGCGACTCTTAAATGCCGCTTACCTAATGCCATCAAATAGTTCTGGGCTGGGTCCAGTGTTAAGTCTAATTGTCTTATAAAATAATTGCTAATATGCATGTGTCGGGCCAATGTAATTAGGCAGTAATCCCCTTTCTAATTATATAGAATTAAAAAGACTACGTCTCCACTTTAATTTAAATGTAGGTAAATTCATAATATCAATATTCACTTGAATAAATAAGGAACCACAAAACAATTCGAAAAAAATAAGTTATTTTATATTTAAAATCGAACAACTGTTCTCGACTTTTGTTAAGTCCAGTAATTTCTACTAGCTTTGACTTTCATATTTAAAAGTAAGCAAATACATAAATTTATAAACGCCTTTTTTTATTATATAATAATATAGTAATAGGTTATCTATTAAGCTTTAGCATCAAAAATATGCATAAAACAAATGCCAAACAATTTTTTTAATAACAAATGTTCGTTAATGTTTTCAACAGGTTTCTCTTGCCTTTGGCCAAATTGTTTAAATAAATATATAATATCAACAAAGGTTTCCATATAATACTCGTTAGGCTTTCCATTTGATTTGCTCGAAATTAGCAAAAATCAACCTAAAGAATTGGGTTTTCAACTAAAAACTGCGAGCTTATTTCACTTCGAAATTGGGAACAGTATTTCACAGCTTATAAAAACTGTTCCCAACAGATTTCTCTTGCATTTGCTCTTAAAGCTTTGCTCTTCTCTTCGTTGGCGCTTTCGAAAAATAGATAATATATTGCATTAAATTACATACTATATGAAACTTAAGTTTCATGGAAACTCTTCTCGTCAAATAATTAACTGTTATTACATTATTCGTTTCGCATTTTAATACTCTTGTTCCTTGGCAAAAAAAGAGTGCAGCTGCAGAAAATCTGATTATTTTGCTATAGCCTAAACAATCAAATATTGGAGCTATACTGACTGACTAACTAATTGGATTGGTGATTGGCGATCAATGCACAGGCCAAACTGTTGGGTCTAAGAAGCTACTAAAAGACTCTTGTAAAAGCGTGTTCTGGGAAATTCCAGAAATATATAGGCAAATTTTCTGTTTAAAATTCGATCAGCTTCAACTTTTGGGACAATCCATACTTTCTTCGAGAAAATGTTGGCTAAGGACTTAAACACTCAAATTCCATTTCAAGGATCTTTATAAAAACTGCTTCACACTTTCCGCTAAATTCCCTTTTCCTGGTTACAAAATAAGCTTCAAACTTATTTGCAAAGCCTTAAAATAATTTTAATGAAAAAGTGCCGAAAATTGCCGTTTTTAAAGATATTTTTCAAAATTCATCCTCATTTATTATCATAATTTATGAACAAAAGTTCATTTATAGGCTTAAAACTTTTCATCTCTTGAGTAAAATGGGCGACAAACGTTGACTCAAAATTTTGGTGCTAAATCGACTTAAAACTCATTTATTAAAAATATTTATTTATGAAAAATAGTCCTATGCTCGTGGAGTTCAAGACAGTACAAGTTTATTTAAATTTTCCACAGGCAAATTATGTCAAAATTTCAGGCAAATAGCTTGAACCCAGGCAGGCTAAGTAATACCTGCTACTTGTTATCTAAAATATGTCCCATTTATGAGTTATATTAAAAAGCTGATTATATATAAGTAAAATTTAAAAGACAAGCATGTGTAATATAATAATATATATATGCATTAAAAATATGGTAAATACACAACTTGAAAAGTTCTGTAGCTAATAAAGTTAAATTCCAAATTTGCGGTCTTAAGTTATTGTTAAAAGTAAAGAGCATACATATTTCATTATATATTGCATTTTATAATACTAAGTAAATTATTTAGCTGTTATATATAAATATATAGTATTGGCAATAATATAAAATGAATGCAAGATTGTTGAGCAAAGAAAAACTCACATTGAGAACAAGAGCTAGATACAGAGTTTGGGCATACAAGTTCTCCTAAGCCCTTTAAGATAAACAAAATGGCAAAATTACTCAAAAAGCATCATAGATGGACTAGATTGCTGCTGCTGAAGATTGCCATTCATATAGGCTCTCAGATTATTTAAAATGATTTATTTTTGTGTAATTTTTGGGGGCTTATATGCACACATTGAGTAGTGTACCTATTCTTTTGACCATAGGTGTATATATACGAAAACAGGCAATTAAAGATTTGAGCACTTTTTATAATACTGAGCCCAGCACTCCTAGCAAAACAATTCTGTCATGTAAAAGATATTCACATAATTTAGACGTAACCCACTTCATTTCTAAAATTAGTTTCGGCTTAAATAGTTTCTAGTTTTTCTTGAATTGGGCTGGATATCTGCTGCTGAATTTGTAGATTAAGACTTACCCAACTGAATCCCAAGACTCCGATTCCTGCTATGAGAAGCTCGCCTATTATGGAACCAGCCGATGTCGACGACGGATAGAAGGCATTGAAGTATGGCGATTGCCAATGGGTCAATCCAGGCAAAATAATATGCTCCAGGTCGTCGAGAACTTGCCGCCAGTGCTCCGGTTGCTCTGGTATCTGTCTGGGCAGCTGGTTGATGACTTCGTGGGGCACCACATTGGATAGCACATTTCTGTGGAGGCAGCGAGTGATATTGGTTGGAAAATGACTAAAAACGCACACACACACACACACACACACACACCTGTCACGTATGTTGCTCAAGTAGTTGATAATAAACTCAATCGAGGCGTGTCCAAACTCGCGAAACTCGCCAAAGTCCATTTTAATCAAGAGAACACCGAACACGATTAGTTATATGGTATATCCTGCCTTGGAGATCTGTGGTAAACTATCTATTTATCTATATATACATATATCTATGGCAATGGCGATCTGTCGTGGTGCGCTGCGTCGTCGTCTGACTTTTGCACTTGTTCACCGTTGACATTCGGATCTACAAATGAACTCGCTGCGACATGTCAAAGCCTCGATAAGCGCTTTAAATCCAACGCTTTGTGTGAGCTGTTTTAGGCAGTAAAAACTTTCAAACAATACTTGAAGAGCGAACAGACAACCCCACAGACTTACATGCGATATGTGTAAAAATGTGCACAGCCAGCAAGTTTTGGATACCATTGGCGAGATTTATGTAACTCTGACGGCGTTCAGAAACGACATTAAGACCGTTCATAGCGTAATATCAAAATAAAAATGAAAAAAAAATAAACAAGATACAAAATAAAAGCGTGAAAATCGTCGAAGAAATTTTAATGAAATGCGTTTAATTGTCTAATAAAGCGACTACACTGAAAGAAAACTGTGGCTTTGTATGCAAATCAGACGGCGAAATTTTATACGAAATAATATTAAGCTTTAATTATATGAGTTTAATTTTAAGATATTAAAAAAAAAACAGTTATATAAATAATAAATATATAAATTACGAAAACTGGGAGCTTACACGCAAATCAGGGAAATATATTAAATAATATTGACTTTAGGGCCGCGAATTATTTATGTGAGCTTAACTTTAATAAAACAAAAAAAACAGTAAGATAAATAATAAATGTATAAATAAGAAATATGAACTGTTGAAAATCAGATATTTTTAGTACCTTTGCATGGTTCTGATAAACGTGATCTTGTCTTTCTCAATCTGGCATTTCTCTCAATGCAGCTAATGGATGATCCATTGTTGTTACAATCCGGTTTATAATAACTATTACCTTGGCTTGCCTGTTGTCACTTTGGCAAAAATCCCTCCAAATGGTTGGAGATGCATAACATTTTCCAGCTTTATTACTGCTACATGCTACCTGCTACCTGTTACCTGTTGTCCAGTTCCGCCCAGTCATGCGACCGTGCACGAAATTTGAAAGTCACAGTCATGTCTATCGACTGGATTTGTCGATTTTGTAAGCGCAGCTCGAGCTGGGAGTGCATCATCATTATCATGATCATCATCATCATCATCATCGGATTGGCCGTGTGCCCGTGCAGCGTTGGGTCGATTGGACCGGACCGGACCGGACCGTTCACTGAATTTCACAATTCTGCGCTGATGTTGCTTGCCTTACAAATTTCAGGGTCACGCTCCAATTCGGTTCCGTTGCTAACAAAACATTTGTGCCCAATAATTTTATAGGAAGCTCTGACTATGAGAGCAGAGCTCATTAAACACCTGACCTTGCACATAGTATGCATGAGAAACGCGAAATTCTGATGATTTCTTTTATTTTAATAACTGAGTAAATGAGTAAATTCTTGATTAGCATCAATAGCCGAGTCGATATAGATATGTCCCTCTAGCTTAGTTCTTCAGTTATTCTCACGAATCTTTGCCAATCAATCAAGTATGAAGTTCTTGCATGACAAACTTGTTTATTTTTAGGATCATCTCGACTAATATTGTGTGTCTTCTTTTATAATTTTAAATTAAATATCAATACATACATAAATTATCGAATTATTTAGCATGCACGGGAATCTTTGGCCAACAATCAATTGTTTATTTCGATACATTTCCTATATGCTAAATATTTTATTATTATTTCAAGATCCTGGCGACTTTATCAATTCATGATTTGCTTCATGTAATAAACGTAGGCATTGTGTAACCCTCGTATTAATAGCTTCATAATATCCATATATTGAACGGCGTTCTCTTGGCCATGATATGGCCACCAGCTGTTGTCCTCCGCCAAAGTCCGTAATTGTGGTTTGGGGTCTTAGTCCTGTAAGGTTCAAAGCGCTTGCCGTTCTCTAAGCGGCTCATAAATAAATGCGAAAACAAAATGCCAAGCAGACGGTTGGGCGGTAGGATATCCACAAGGAAGCGCCCAATTTTGTAAAACTACACAGACAACAGAAAGCATGCTAAAACAAATAAGATAGCACACTTCCAAATACCCTATACTAAATTAGTTTGTCTTAAATTAGTAGAGTATCTGATAAGCTAAATGAATTGCTTACAATTGATAAGCAAAGATAGTTAGTTTGTCGATTTATTTTTCTATATCTTTTCGCTTGCAATTTCACACAGAAATACACTATTTGACGCTTTCAACACGAACAGGGTATTTACACCAATGCCGCACAGGGTGACTCTAGCTAGCTAGAAAATGATTGACTGCTTTGCCTCTCTGCGCATGCTGCACGGCGCAGCCGCTGGAATGGCTTTAACCCTTGAACAGACACCCTGCTCACCCCGCCCAGTCGCGTTCCAGTTTAATGGCGTCGCAGGCGATAAGATAACTGATTCTCGCGCATGACTAAAATGCGAACTCCGGCGGGGCATTTACTGTTGTTGTTCTTATTGTTATCAACGATTTCCAATGTTTTCAATATAAAGGGGCGGCGCTTGCTTCGCCCTGGAAGCCAGGCAAACTTCTCTCGCAGTTGTTGTTGTTCTTTGCCTTCGTTTTTGGTTTTTTTTTCTTCTTTTTCTGTTGACCGCGCGTATTGACTTGGACTTTTGAGTTAAGTTTCTCATATTTGTGCTATGCCATTGCCGACGCTGACTTTTAAGTGCTGTTGACTGTTGTTTTGGGGCCACAGCGAAGGTGTCGCCAGGCGTTGGCTCATTTCTGCTCTTGTTGTTGGTGTTTGTGTTGTTGTTGTTATTGCTGCTGCTGCTGCTGCCGCTGCTGCCGACATCGCAGTGCTTTTTTGCAGTTATTACTCGAAATTCTTAAGAGAAAAACTTTTGCTAAACTTTTAGGTTTCACAAAATATTGTAATGCCGCCGCCTAGCGAGCAAGCACAAGAACGGAAACGGAACGGGATAGGTATAGAATTAGTTATGGGAAAGGAAATGGTAGCTGCCAACTGGTGGACAGGGCAGGGGCAGCAAAGTTAGGCATAACATAGCGCATACTAAAAACAGTATAAAAATGTCGACGACGTCGCTGTCTCTGTCGCTGTCGCCGTCGCCGTCGCCATTGTTGTGTTGCTTGCTAGCCTGGCAGCCTGCATTTTACCATATCATTTGTGTCACATTAAGATCAATTGGTAAACACACACATACACACACACACGCCAGCTAGAGTGTGCACACAAAAAGGCAAACGGCATAAAAAGTATCGTAAAAGTCAAATAAAAAAGCTCACACAACAACAAGAGCTGCAACAATAACGCGAGTCGCAGATGCAGGAGCAGCAACAACGGCAACAAAAGCGTCAAAAAGTGCGCAAAAAATGCAGACCGAGTGCCACAAATAGCAGCAGCAAAAAAAAAAAAACCTCACAAACAACGCAGCAGGCGGCCGTCAGCTTTCGCCAGTGTTGCCAAGCCATGCACTGTCATGCCGTCTCGTGTCGTGCTTGCCGTGTCCGTTTAGCCGTCGCCGCCGACGCCGCCGCCATTTTGTTGAAGCTTGCCGTCGCTTTGCCAATTGCCGTCGCAAAATGGCGTTCGAGTGAATATTGAAATGTATTGAAGTGAAATGCAAGCAGCCTACAAGGAAATTATAAATTTGAATAATACGAAAATTCGCATAAGCTAATGCGTTTAAAAAATGTTGTGAAATTCTTATAAAAATGCAAAAGTGTTGATTAGTAGCTTTTGCCAGAGAGAGATTCATTTGTCCCATTCATTCATTTGCTTGTTGTATCTTTTAATTTTTTGAAATTTCAAGACCTTGTTACTTTGTTACAATTTCGGTAGCCAGATTCTTGCGTATTGATGCATATAATTATGTAACAAACAGATAGGCATTGCTCGTATTGTGTGCTCAGCTCTTAAAAACATGCACCCTACATTATAGAGGAACAACCCACAGACACTCGGTATGCACGTTTTTTATATACTATATATATTGAAATTGTTATTGTAGACACTTGAAGGTAGTACTATATGAGTCGAAATTGATATAGAAGGGCAACGAGTATAGTCTAATGCACAACGTCGCGAAGAGCACAGGCACACACTCGTACACTCGTACACTCGTACACTCGCACACTCGCACACTCGCACAATCGAACCGAAGTACCGAAACCAAAGAAACCGCCGCGTGTCTGATAAGAAACATCGGTGCGTCGGAAACCGAGGCAAGCGACGGCGGCGGCGGCGCTTTACACGGTGCCAGTGCCAGTGCCAGTTCTGAAACAGTCAACTTACCAACCACCCAATAACCAGCCAAGCAACCAGCCAACCAACTAACCGGCGATCCAATCTTGCTCTATCTATAGGCAGTGCCGTCTGCCTTACAAGTTGAAAAAAATAGAAATCTGCGCCGCGTGACTAAACATTTGCGTCTTTTTGGCAGGCCGGGGCACAAAAGGTTGGATCGCTAGCCGATATGTGTGTGTGTGACTAAAGAAAATATATGTTTTATAGTTAATATAGTTAGTATTGTGAAATATATTTCTCAAATGCAGGCAAGCTGATCCAACTGATCTGCCGTTTATATTGTGCGCCAATTTGACGGGAAAGTGCCTGCTAGCAAGTGTCATATTAACTGCAATTAATGCGCATACGACACGTGTGACGATCCGCCCAATCAACGTACATACGAAAAAGAAGATTATAAATTCCGACAATTATTAGCTGCGGTTGTTGTTGTGAGCGTGCATGCAACTGGCCTTAGAGATGATGCAAACTCTGAAACCGCCACCGCCACTGCATCAACATCAGCATCCACATCATCATCAGCACCAGCACCAGCACCAGGCTCAGCCTCAGTCACAGCAACTGCAGCAGCATCTGTCAGTCATGGATAATCACCACCATCAGCAGCAGCACATTCATCAGCAGCAGCAGCAGCAACAATTGCCAGCCACGCCGCAGGCATCGCACCTGCTCGCTGGTCAGCACAATCATCATCAGCATGCTGCACTCGGAGTCGGTGCTGGAGTCGGTGTCGGTGTCGGTGTCGGCGCGTTGCCTGTCGACCATGATGACCCAAATCCAGAGTTTGTGCTTGCTTTAATTTCAAGGAATCGAGCGCTTGAGGGTGAGTACAAAGGGCCACGGTTCACAGGTCCCAGTTCTCCGTGGCCAGGCCAAGTCGCAGTCCGCCTCGCCCATGGCACTGCAGCTGTCCTGCTTGATTTCTGCTCGTCTAATATTTTTTAGCTGCTCTCTGCAACTAGCTGACCGTTATTTATTTATGCCTTTAATTATGCAAAGTTTTTCGCTGTTGTTTTGCTGATTTCACTCGTTGTGGGTGGCTGTATGTTCCCATATCTGGGTGTGGTTAGGGAGTTGTTTTGATTGAGCGCCGTTGAAAGCGAATCATGTGCATGCTTGTGTGCAGGCCAGCACCTGTGGCAGGTGCGGAATGCGGTTGGCCCGACTTAAGGCTCAGCCTTTCCATTTGAAAGCCAAGTGTTTTTCAATTAGCCACAACTGCTTACCCTTGCCACAATAACTCTTGTGGCAACTGAAATTAATAATATAATGGCAGAAATTAAAACAAGGGCTTAGTCTTTAATTATTATTATAAGCTGTATCCACAGAAAAGCGTAGGCACAAAGAAATTGTCGAAATGGATGCAGCATGCACGTTTATTCTTTATCTTACCTGTAAAGGTAAGAAAATTGTACCAGCGAATCCCGATTAGTTAAGTTATTCGAAAGTTCAGCCCATGCTTGTCCTTAGTTGGAGACCATTAAATCAAAGGCAAATTCAATTTTGAGAGCTTCCTTAATTTGAAGCCAAGTTAAATGCAGAATATATTTAAAAATATTTTTGTTTTTTAAAGACCAGGTATCAGCTAGTCGGGCACGCTCGCCAAGGAAATTTATTATTCCCTTTATACTCGCATTGCCTAAGCGTAAAATTTCATTCTATCCCCAGCTAAAATCGACACATTCTCTTTCTCGACTGTTTTCTCTTGCAAGGCAAATCCCTGGCTGAAAGACTTATGTGCTTTTTCTTACCAATCCTGTCACAATTTTGATTTTGATTCATGCTTCACATGTTTCGCGATCCCACGCAAATCAATTGACAAGCTAAGGCCGCAGCTAGAAGCCAGCCCAAAATGTTGACAACTGACACAATGGCAGACGGGACGGAGGACACGCGCCGTCGTCGTCGTCGTCGTCGGAGATATGTGCAGACAAGACAATGGCAAAGTCGAAGCCAAAAATTGTTGACAATGTCCAAATGGCTTAGACTTCGTACAGCGCTATTGTCGCTAATGCGCAGGGAATAACCAGAGATCCTCGAGTCCCAATCCCAGCCCATTTCGTGCACGTGCTGCAGCATTGAAAAGAGCATAGACAAGGCTGCAGCAACAACAACAACAACAACAACAACAACAACAATTGTTGATGGACCTGGGCGCGTTTTCAAGTACGCCGGGATTTTGTTTAGTACACGCGTAATTACAAACAAATAAATAACAGGGCAGTGCTAAAACCGCATATGCCCGTCGCCGAGGCCACGTGTCGTTAATATACAGCTCCGGTGCCGGCAAGCCCGACCAAACCAGCTATATACGAGACACATCCCAGTGGAGTTGAGCGGCGTTCGACGAGCGTCGTGCAAAACGAGCAGAAAAATTGAATTATGCGCCTGCGGGGCTTCCCCCCCGTCCCTTTGCCATCCCGCCTGCCGGCCTGCCCTGAGCAATTCAAGAACCGGCAATCGACAAATATTTTGTTATTTGCACATAAACATATTTATCGAGTTTGGGTTGCTGTTTGTTGTGCGTAAGGGGCTCCGTCGACTGAGGGAAGCTCGCTGCACCCACGGGTGTTCGGTTTCACCCGTTCGCAACTTCTTGGCGCTGCCAGCGGAAAGTGAAGCACCGTATATATCGCATTTGGTTTGGGCCTGTCAAAAATTGTGTAAATATGTTTGTCATTTCCACTTGCCTATGGCCGTGCACTTAGCACTGGGCAAACATACCCACTCCGCGGAGACTAGCGCAAGTCCCTCAACCCCAGCCCCGGGACAACCCTCAACTGTGGGCTAGCGCACTTGTCGCTCACTCGACCGACCGAGCGACCGACCGAGCGACCCGCCGCCTGCCGCGTGCCGTTCGTTAGCCGTTCTTGTGTGGCTTTCCTATTAACGTTGAGGGTACCCGGCACCCTCCATATTACCCGGCACCCTACGATGCTTAATGCTTAAGCGTATCGCTTTGGCTTGTTGTTTCCTTCCGACATCCTTCCGGGGGTGGCTTTTGTTGCCTTTTGCGCACGTAATTTGTCATAATGTCAACAAGCGAATGATGCGCAGCTCAGGACCAGCCCAAGCCCAAGCCCATCAGGATCGGGAGTGAGTACAGCAAGTGGTTAAGCGAGACTAGAAATTTAGAAATTGTATTTGAAAAACAATCGCACTCTCTACATGTACTGATAGGCAATTAGATATATGGCTTGCCTGTTCCCGCCGGATGCCTCGTGAATGAGTGCCACCTCGTTGCAAAGCAGGTTGCGCAGGTCGTCGCGTATGGCCTGGACGTGTGCATCCGTTGTGTTGGCCTCCACGGCCACATGGATTTCGTGTAGATAGTTGCCCGGATAGGGCCGCTGCTGGCTGATGTAGGACGTGCTGCTCAGGCTGTAGTTGCTGCCGGCCGTGGCCGTCTGGTAGCTGCTTTCCGTGGTATATCCCGAGGATTGCGAGTCAGTTACTGTCAGTTCTGCGCTTCCAATCGTGCAGGCACTGCTGTTGCATCTTGCCGGCAGCGATAGATCAGGTTCTGGAGGATTTACTCGATCCACTCGACTTCTCGCTAATTGTTCGGAGCTGGTGCGCCGCAAGCGTTTCGCCGGATTCAACAAGGAGGTCTGACTGTGCTGGAAGCTGCTGTCCGACTGGGTTTTGCGCGGCAACTCGTTTTTTCCCCGTTCTTCCAGCAAAATATTAATCGACTTCTTGGACTCGATGGGACAAGCCTGCTGGTGGGTCGACGAAGAACTTTGTGGCAATGGATCTGTGTCTCTGCGCGATTGACCAATTTCTTGATTATTCACCTTTTCCATTGTTATGACGGGCGGGTGCCAAGATCTTCCGGGGCACAGGTCCGCCCAAGAATTTGCAGCCCAGCGAAAGCTCGGTTATTGTGCCAACCTCCTCGGTGAACTCCGTTTGAGTGCAACAACTGAAAGTCTTATGCACTTTTGCCAGATCGCAGCGAAAAGCGTTGTAGGCAGCCCAATTGACATCGGACATCTGCGTATAGTTTGTATAATCATTATTTGTTGTACGAGCTTACGTTCCTATGGTTGGATATGGCTAATTACTGACACCTACTGTGGAGCACCCTTTCTGTAGCTTCTCATTTGAGGCCGAATTTGTATCCTTACCCGAACTCATAACTAATTATTGTTGAATCAACTCACCCCTAACAAGCTTCTAAATTTTGGACCGAAACTCTACTCAGGCACATAACTACTTCCATATGCCTAGCTCATCGGTTCAAAGACAGCTCAAGCAAGGCATTTTGATTGACAAATAGATCCATTTCAAATTCTTGGGCACAGCGTATAAATGCGTCCCATCCTTCTCAAACTTAAGACTGTCACGACAAGACTGACTCTGGCGGATACCATTGATTCTAACTTTTAGTAATTTATTCGATAGACCTTAAACATATTTTCGAATGAATTTCAAGATAGTTCATTTTTTATAGGCTAAAACTGGGCATAAAACGTGCCACGAGCAAAGCCGGGTAATATATGCTAGTCTTAGATATGCGAAAAGCCATCGTTGGTTAAGTTTTTCCATTTTTATTGAAATCCACTCATTTTTGAAGAAAAATCTTGCAATGTTTGGTTTAGGGTAAACAATATTAATAATAATATTTATTATAATAATAACAATATTGTTAATATTAATAATTATAAAATTAATAATAATTGTAATATTGTTTGGAAGTGAGACTTGTAGCTTAATACATTCAGATATTTATATTATTTCACCGAGTTCCTGCTGTGATCAAAACTTTCTATCTAAGTTACTTGGTGTAGAATCGGTTGAAAGAACTAAGATGTTACTTGAGGTGATATTTTTTTAGGACATATTTTGGATAAATAGTAGATATCTGGTGCAAGAATATTTGCCGAATTAGGTGTGACTTATTTTTAAAATTCCAAGGATATTCTCAAAAGCTTTTAAAATGTATATGTATGTATAAATCTTCATCAGCAAATGGTGATCGGGTACAAAGAACGCAAATTTCGCTAGATTATCTCGGATGTTAATCCCGATCAAGAGAATGTAAGTTCTTTGAAGCTACAAATGACTTCCTCCTCCGACTCATCGCAGTGCTTATTGATTTTCAGGAAAAATGAGAGAAACTTTCTTTTGTAATAAACTTGATTTAGGCATGATACACAAGGTCGCACAGATTTATTAGTCGCTGCAACAGTTTCTTGGAGCTTAACGCCATCATGATCAAACTTATATAACATTGTCATATTTATATAATCATCCGAGTCATATTAGTCTAGCTAAGTCTGCCCGCTGGGAGGTGCATATGAGTTGATCGATATGACGGGGTTGACTCATCAGATAAGTTTGGTGTGTTACAGGTAATTCCTAGACTTGGTAACGACATTAAACCTATCACTATTTCTTATGCTATGCTCTTAGTTTTAGATCTTAGTTTTCGATCTTAGATCCGAAATTTTCGCCGCCCTCCTCTGAACAGATGCCTTTCTGTAGTGAATCGCGCATTTTTCATTGCTAGGCCAAACAACAAATGAAAATATTTATAAAAAAAAAAGGGAGCTCACGGGCTTGTAGCCAAGTTGAGAAATCAGTTGATGTTGTTATTGTTATTTTTGCTGTTGGTTGTTCGTTTTTCGTTGTTCGTTGTTTTTCATGGCGTCCACATAAATCATTTTTTGTTCGCCATTGCCCGGACTGCCTGCTGCATATTTCATGGCGGTTTGTTTACTCTACTCATGAAGTGGGGGGTGCCGGCAGTCAGTGGGGCTGCAGCGATGAGTCGGAGAGAGGGGAGGGGGCAACTTGCGCTTAGCATCGACGACAGCTCTTTGACTAGGCTGCTTTGCTGGCAGGTAAGGTTAGCCAAGCAGCCGCCTTCCGCCTTCCGGCTGCCCCTCACTTTTGCTCCACTTTACGAGAATATCTGTTTGTTTCTTTTTGGCTTTATTATTTTATTTTATTATTTTTTTGCCAACATGTACTCCGAGTTACCCCAGCCCGCAGTCGCGGCCCCAAAAGAAGCAATTCGTGCGAAGGGGAGGATGTGGGCGAATGTTTAACTTACGTTAAGTAAATAATGGGGCGTTCATATGACATTGCCAGGGGGAGTGTGAGGGGCGTAGGCCTGGCCCGAGCACATACCCAACTAGAGAGAGGGTATATTTATATATGTGTGCATGTGTGTGTGTGTGTGTGTGTGTGTGTAAGTGTGTTTGCAGTCCCTGTTTACTTGCACATTTCCTTTTTGCTTAATAAAATAAAATATGAAAGTTGCTTGCTAAAAAATCAGAAACACAAAGTCTTGTGCAGCCAACTGGGGCAGGCTGGGGCAGGCTAACCTGCCATAGCAGTTCAGAGCCTTGGGACTTATTTTTTTGAATATGGTTGTCCTTGTTCAATCAATTAATTCTATGCCCGACAGGACAAATAACATCCAGATAAAGGCTACGAACCGATTTTGATCGGAACTGGCTTGAATCCACCCGAAACCCTCATATTTCTTTAGATATTGGCAAATAATATAAGTTTTATTATCATAAATTAAAATAAAAGGGATCCGAATGGAATCCCGAATCCAGCCTCGAGCTGCCTGTACAAGCATGCGACTGCACAAAAATGAGAAAAGGTATCCAAAAAGTGCAATATTCTTGAACTGCGTATACGACTCGAGAAGTTCTAAGCCAAGTTGGGTATATCTACGCCATATTATCTTCTAGTTATGCCTTACAAAACATATCTCAATATTGAGATCGATATTTTTAAATTGGGGAGAGATAAGAGAAATATAACAAGTAAAAGGTTCTAGTCGGAAGCTCCCGACTAGGGGATACCCTGAACCCTCTTCTTCCAACATCAAATGTATATATATATATTCTATTTTAGAAGCTTTATGTCAAGTTTGGTGACTCTAGCTCTTATTATTTACCAAAATTGCCCAAAAAACAGGATATCGATATCGATTTTTATCGATTGCTTGGAAACGGAGTAAATGATCGATTATCGGAAACAAACTCGATCTGCGCGGGAACAAGGAGCACCTACATCTAAAATTTCTCTAGCTCTTGGATTTCGCACAAATACAATATACCCTTATACAAATTTTTAATGGGTTCAGGGTATAAAAAGCCCATTCTGCGCCTGCCAAATTTCAGGTCTCTAGCTGATTTAGTTTTCGACGGACAGACAGACAAACTTAACCCGACATCCTGATCAAGAATATATATACTTTTATCTAAATTTGCCAATTTACCGTTTCCTATGCATTCTGGAATAAAAGTAGGGAAATAAAAAAAGACATCCAAAGCTTTATTTGCGACCAATTTGTAACAATTTTACAGATATATTATTAGTATAATAAAGTTCGTAATTCCTGAGTTTAATCAAGATATCTAGAAGACAGAAACTTTTTCCCATTCAAGAACTCGACTTAAGCTTGAATAAAGTTAAATGTGTTTCACTATATTTTTGTTTTTATTGTTTTATGTCTGATCATAAACATTCGAACCAATTTAATTACTTTTAATTTATTACTTCATATTAAACATAATAGATTAACTTATTAGTTACATTTTATAGCAATCGTGAAGCCACCAACCAGAATTATAAGTTTCGCTTGATTGTGATCTTTATTTTGATCGAGAATTTCACATCGAGATGATCAGGCAATGCATTGTCCCAATGATATTTGGCTAAGATAATAATCTCCTCCGCCTTTCGAGTTCCTTAGTTATGGCTGCATTTTCCATGTTTTTAGATTCAGATTCAATTTTTCAGATTTTATTGTTATTTCTGGTAACTAATACATCTTGAATTTGATCCACAAGAGCTTTGTCCGACACGATCAAGTCAAGTCATTCGCCCAGCAACATTTTTTATATTCATTGCTTATTTCAGGTTGACTTTTCCTTTCGTTTTTCTTTCGTTTTCCTTTCGATTGCGGCTTGATTGTATACTGTAGCAAGAGCTTCTGCAATTGCTATTCATCTCCTAATGCAAGGTTGATCAGATATATAATTTATATATAATTTAGATATACTCTTAGATCAACCCGCACTTCGCATTCAATTACAGATTTCTCCATATCTCCCTAACCGTCCTTCCCTTACCTCTGGCTAAGAAACCCCGATACGCTTTAAATTAAACCTGTTTGCAATAAATCCTTTAAAGCTTTGATCAAAACAAATTCTTATATAAAATTTTAACAAAACATATTTGAATTACTTATTTGAAAATTGTGCCAATAATTTGATAGAAGTAAATTTTGTCGTTAATTTAATTTAAATTGTAAGAGTTCTCGAAGATAACATTGGAGTTTGGCATGGCTCAGATTTGTTCATATGCATATACGAATGCGCCCACTGTGCGATGTGAAATAAAAATAAAAATTAAAAAGAAAAAAGCAAAACAATACAAACACAAGCCAAAAACAAACACAAAGGCAAGGTCTATGATGTTGGCTTCCAATCCTGCCTCTGCCTCTTACCATGGCGGGCAGGGCGGGCAAGGAAGCGCACAGCAGCTGGCTTAGGAAGCTGAAAAGTGGCAAAAGAAGAAGAAGAAATGGGGTACGCGAACAAGCTGGATTCGTGCGAGTACTAGATATGTAGAACCTTCTGCGCGAACAATATCCCGCAGCGAACTTTATTAAATTACACGATTTTGACAGTTAAGCAGCAACCAGGCTCCCTCCCCATCCCCCTCAACATGCCCATTCTCGTGCTTGAGTGTTGCCAAGTGAAAATCATAATTTTTTCTTATACTTTATGTAATGCTACTGCAGCAGCCCCCTTTACCCAACACGCCTCCCTTTCTCGTCGCTTAGCCGCCATTTCGACATTTCCCTCTTCAAATATTTCTCCCCACCCGCACACAAATTTGCGTTGTCTGGCAACGCCGAGGACTTTTCGAGTATTCCTTGGGGGCCGGTTTAGGCAAATAGGAACGCAGGAGCATGGGAACGGGAAACGGCCTAAGTCGAAATCTTGGCAATTGCGCGATTCACTTGTGGCCGGGAGCGGTTACCAACTTTTATCATTCCGCAATTAGCGTGGCCATGTCTGCAGCGCTTATCGTTTGTAGTCGGTAGTCGGGTGCGGGTCAAAAACTTGCCAGATACTCCTCTAACAAGCCGCTGTCGCTGCCGCTGCTGCTGCCGCTACCAACGGTAAATATTTGTACAGCGTTTCAGTCGATACCTTGAAAAACGGGACAACAACAGCAGCGATAACGTCTACACTGTGCACTATACCAGGTGTGCGTGTGTGTGTGTGTGTGTGTGTGCTTGTACGTATAGAGGTGTATTTTCCTATAAATACGCAACGTGTGCATTCTTTACTAGCTCTTAAACAAAAGTAGGTGTACGCCCGACGGGCAGATACGCTGTATCCAAATATTCTAAGTTATCCTTATACAACTGTACAAAACGCATCCACAAGGGTGGACTTTACGTCCCTTAGGCCTAACGGTAGTGACAAAGATATATAAACATATATATAAATTTAAAACTTCGCCATATGTTCGTCTGGCTTTTGAAGAACGAACGGCCAGTCGGCTGGCATGACGTGTGAAGTGGGAAAAGCCAGTTGAGAAACCAGGCTAGAGATTTTTTCAAATGTAATTGTCTTTTTCTTGAACACCTTGTGCTTTTATTGCTAACCTTTATTAAAGTTGCAGCACCCAAATATGGCACCCAACTCTACGAGTTTTACGAGATCAACAAAGTTATACACGTACGACTCGGTTCGTCATCTTAGTTTTGAATCAGCGATACCTCCTCCTGGTCACATAACCAAGTATACCCTCTATACAATTATTTTCAATGGGTACATGGTATAAAAATAGAGAACTGTTTAAGAACAGAGCCAGGTATCTGTACCAGTCTCGTCTCTGTCTGGGGGCATGTTCGACGGTTATCTATGGTACTTAAACGGCATGGTACAAGATTTGCCCATTGAGACGAGACATAGGTATATGCTTACATTTTCACCGGCTACATGACCTCATACATAAATGTTCCGATAAGAAAACATGCCTAGCTGCACGCCGATTCTTAACTGTTTTCCCGAAAACTACAAGCCGATTTTCACTTTGCAAGAAAAATAGTACACGCACACAAAAAAAAAAGCCAGAAACTCCGCCAGCCTGCCTTTACCCGTTCGCAGTGTTAAATGAGGCCTATTAACATGCATGTTAATATGCATGTTGACGGTAATGCGAATTCTTTTCATGTGCAACCCTCTAACTGGCACCCCCTCTGTCTCTCTCTATCCCCCTCTCTCTTTCTTCTGTCTCGCCCTCTCTTTGACTTTGACTCTGATTATGCCAGGGCAACCTTTTGCGAGGAGAGTGCGCCTTTTATTCCTTTATGCTATCTGTGATTATTTTCCACATCGCTATGCCCATTGTCTGCCAGTCAGCGAGCTTTTGTCCGAGCGTATCTAAACAGGTGGTCCCAGCATGTGGCCGGGCCGGGCTACTGAAGTTCCATTTCTTATTGTCTGATCCGGTGCACCCTCGGAGTTTTCCCCCTCGCCCTTTTGTTTTGCTGGTGCTACCCGTTTGTGAATTTACCTTTCAATCAAGAATGATATTATATATTTAAGCAAATATGCAAACACAGCAGCCAGACAGTCTGCGTTTTGATTTCTGGGCCTCAAGTCAACCGCAAATTATTTACGTATAATATTTTTTAAACAGGTGCGCTAATTGTCGATTGCAGTTTTGAATATTAACAGCATTTAAGGGTTACGCTGGTGCTGTTTTTTCAAACAATAGTTACAATTGGGACTATATTTAGAGCTTTGTCATTATAAAACAATCGAATTTTCGTTATGTCAATAGCTAACAATAATCGCCGTGATTACTTAACTTATCTACCAGCCGAAGGTGGAGTGACTCTAGCCCATGTCTAACGCTCATGAGAGGCACATCAAGTGGGCTTTTCAGCACTAAAATACTACAAAAACTTATTTGTCATTTTGGATCACATAGGCCGAGTGGTCGAAAAGCAAACGCTTTTGGCATTGAGTGTAGAAATCCGATCGATTACGAGACCCAAAGTAAAAAGTCACATCATTTAAGTGGCATACCCAACTATCATATACCCGCACTATTGGCTTAAGAATGTAGATTTTATATATATTTAAATATATATATTTATATATATGTATTTCATACTTAATCCGTAGTGGTCGTATTTATTTTCTTCGCTTGCCATCTGATTTGAGGGTTGTTGGAAGAAAAGTTAAGAATTTAAAAAGTTTTTTAAAGAAAATATTGTATACACACATATTGAATCGAAGATTCTTGAAAATCCACGGATTATACTGACTTCTTTTTTTTAACAAAACTTTAACTGATTTTTGTAGAAAATTAACTGGTTTATACTGAATTTTCGATTCAATATGGTATTAAACCTCCATCCGAATTAATTTTCCTTAATTAATTCGGATGGAGGTTTTATACCATATTGAATCGAAAAATCTTGAAAATCAACTCCACGGATTATAGTAAAGACTTTATTTTTTTTCAAATCGTGTGTAAAATGTCATTTAATCAAGTTGTGGAATATTATTTTATATTATGGAAAGTATAGTATGGACTTTGGGCAATTAATGGAATGTGATAATAATGTATAAGTTTAAAGAAAAAACCCTGTACTATGCAAAGTCCGATAGAACTCGCTAGTTTATAATGAACTACTATGATTAATTGTTAGTAAAAAAAAAACAATTTTCACACCTTGAATGATGAATAGAAATAGTTGTCACTTATGCGTAAAATCTTGGCTCACGATAAGGTCGCGACTTGCAGATCAGCTCATTGTATTGTATTGATTTGATGAAGCAGTTGGGCACTTCGGTCGGCTTATCAGGATTGGGAACGATAAGTTAACGTTACAGTTCACACTCAACGTTAGCCAAATAGATAAGTGTCACTCTTGGCACACGAATTCAAAAACAACACCAGATCTGGGGGCAAACGTAACTCCTAGCTAGACAGTTTCGATTGTTGTGCAACGAACCCGCAATCCGTGCAACTTCTAAGCGGTGCCGCCGGGTCTGTTTGCGCTTCTAGCGCTATTTGCTCTACTATATGTTGTACTACTTTCCTTCTATTGCCTGCAGCCCTAACTCGGGCGACCACTCGAAAATGTCAAACAAAGTTTTATAACTGGAAGCCGTATCTATCCGTGAAGTGCCGGGTCTCCAGTGGGGGCTTACCTACTACTCCAGGTGGTTTAGTCCACTGAAGTGCCATAAATGTGGCAGTGATTGCGTCTGGAGTAGCTGATTATGGGCTGTTGTAAGGCCTGCTACTTGGATTTAAGTCAACTATAATCGTTTATTAAATCTAAAGTAAAGTTATTTAAGCACTTTGATCTTACCGCCCGCCGACAACCCTCTCTTGATAGCGCTATGCTTTCCAGTGGCACTCACTGTTGACCCAGTAAGAGAAGTAGGGGAAGGGCACGGCTAGATAAAGAGGATCAACACGATAAGCCAGAATATTTTGCACCAGAACATCACACAAGCCCACAAATCAAAAGTCTGCCCAAGTAAAAAATATGCTATATATTTTACAAGGTTGGAGTTTCCCGGTGTCATCTAATAAACATTCTAAGATCTGTCTAAGATTATGCAAACGATATTGGATGGTTATGTTTTTAGGAATATTAACACCTCCCGAGAATCTCGCATTACACTGAAAAAAGGGGTTCTTAAATAAGGTGTGCTTGAAAAAAGATTAACGGGCTTTATTTGGAATAAGTTCTTATAGTAGTCTTGTAGTCCCTATATTATTTTAAGACTAGACTAGACACGGTCCAGTATGTTTTCCTTATCAAAATATCCAGCGAACTCCATAAATCCCAGCTAAAATCAAGAGCTGTTAAACAGATAAATGGTTTTATTTACAAAATGCATGACACCACGTCCGAGTCTGAGTCTGGAGTGCGGCGTCCGGCGTCCGGCGTCCGGAGTCGGAGCCGGAGTACGCTCTGGCGACCTGGCCGTTTCTGACTTGAGCGTATGTCGCAAATTATGCGACGCTCAATGAAAGCGTTCAATGAACAAAATGATTTTATTGCATGCGGACTGCTAAGCCCGAAAACCACTCGAGCCATTTGGCCATATGTTGCCATTTGTGATAAAACTGCACGCAGGACGAACAGGTCGGGTGGGTTGGGCACACAGACAGACAGACGGGTAGAGAGAGAGGAGAAGAAGATGCTGTTGTCGTTTGTTGTAGTTAATGCCCAATGGGTGGCAAATTGTTTTTTATTATCGGTCGACCCCTCGATGGGCTGGGCTGTTCGCTTAGTTGGTGTGACAACGGGCCAAAGGAGTTAACGTAAGCTCGTCCCTGCCCCAGGACATTGTCGATTGCGTGAATAAAACTTTAATGGAACGACACAAATCCCATCCCCGTTGTTGTTCTTGGCGTTCCTAATGCCAACTAATTGAGTGCGAAAATGCCGTCAGTTTGTCAGAAGTTTTCTTCAGCTTTGTTTTTCGTATGATATTTTATGCGAACATATTCCAAGCACAAAAAATGACGCACAAGCTGCACTTAAAATGCACCCAGCCGGAGCGGGGCCGGGGATGAGCTCACATTTGGGAATTGCGCTTAAAAAATGCCTGCAAATGGCTGTCAAGAGTACGTGGGCGACGGCAGATCAAAAGTATATATATTTATACCATATACGTATGCACATGTGCGAGTAGATGTGGATGCCAGTCACGCCCTGGACTAGACAGTGGAAAATGGCAACTGTCACACAGGGCACTCGCCTAAATGGTTGATGGGGGCCATGGCCATTGCACGTCTTGATTTCATCTCGAATCTCGACTGAAAACTTGCAGCTAAGTAAAATTTATGGCCTGCTTCGGGGCGCCGAGCACGTGACCATGCAGCAATGCTTATGAAATCGGACTTCAAAGCGCTGAGATTGAGCTGCATCAGGATAGACAGCACAACTCCAAGCCAAGCTCATCGTTAAGAATAGAATTTGTCTATGTTTAGTTGAGACTCCTGATCTCTACGAATAAATAGGGGAAGCATGTATAGTTACAATTATGTATATTATATGATTACAGAGAAGAAGAAGGCGATATTTAAATGGTGGTGTAGCCTTTGGAGGCACCTCTCGCTGTTGGGGACAGCCAGGAACCTTATCTCCACGAATAAGTTTTTTGAAGTGCAACTTGTTTTGTCTTAGCACAACAGGTTTCATTTTAAATCGGATTTTGTTTAATTTATAGTCGAAAATTTGCTGGCTATAACGCATAAAGTATGGCCAACTATGGATACTCGTCTGCCCCCCAGCTGCCCCCATGCAAAGGGCCAGCCAACCCCAACTGCAACCCTTAGGCAGGAGCCTTTTGTCCCTTTCACGCACACTCTATCAATCTTGCACCCTCTATAAATACGACGACGTCCATTTTTGTGGCTGATATTTTAACAGCAGCAGCAGCTAAGGCAAGGCTCCGGGTTTGGGCCCCATTTAGCCAGCTCGGCGCCATCTTGGCTTCATCAAACGCACACAAAAGCCCATAAGGGCAAAGCCAAGATAATGGTAGCCTGGCAGCCAAGGACTGAGAGCAGCTCAGCCTGGTTCAGCGCATCAGACGGCCGGGGCAGGCGCGGGGCGGCAGGCAAATAAAATGGGCACCCAGCAAAGTCGTTAGACCAACCGCCTCCTCTAACCACCCCCACTTACTTAGACGCCCACCCCACACCCCCTCCCTCCAGCACCCGCATCGACCCCGCCCACCTGCAACTAGAACGTTTTGTGTGCGCGCTTCAAAAGAAAATCACCCCAAGTGTATATTTTTATAGAGACCGCAATAAACCTTTTTCTTTTCTGCCTCGTTGCCGACTCGGGCCGTGCTGCGCTTCGATGAATGTGAAAAGGTTGCTTCCCGAATCCGTAGCCCGGCTACGCCTCTGCCTGCTTGATGAAGTTCCATTTCAGACACAATACAGTTGGCAAGTCAAAAAAAAAGAAAAAAAAGAAGCAAAATGATTCAGCCATTGCCCATTTTTCTTGGCCAGGCATAACCATAAAGGCGGCCCGACAATGTGGGCCGATTGATGGTCGCAGCATTCAAAACTGGCAACGGGTAAGACCATGTGCTCCATGTGCATACATGAACCTGCCATGTCATCGCCGTCGTCCTCCTCGTCGCATGTTCTTTGGGCGTACTTCTTGTTGTTTTCTCTGTTTTATAGCCCGGTCAAGGGTGCTGCTCTGGTCAGCTCGAGCTGCTCCGTCCGGCTTGACGCTTGAATGGCTGCCAACGAGAGCGCGCCTTTTGTTGGTGCCAACAGCGCAAAAAAGCGAGCAAAAAATAAATAGAAAATGCGCACAAAATGCTTTTTGCCAAGTAACCAAAAGCGAGCGTAAAAATAGGAAAATTGAAAATAGAAAATAGAGAATGGAGAATGTGTGGCGGCGGGTTCCATTGTTTAATGGACGTCAGCTGGAATGTGCGCCACAAATTGAAAAGTTATTGTGCTGCACGTCCACTAACCAGCCACAGCTACAGCCGCGGGAAATGGCATGGGGGTGGGCATGGAAATGGGTGTGGGGAGCGGGGATTGGGGATTGGGATGTGGCGGATTGTCGTGACAAACTTGGACGACACTCGCACGTTTTTTGTGCCTAACTAAAATAGTTGACAGTTCATTTTTGGTGTGGCCGCGGCCTTTTTCTGCACCCAACCAACCCAACTTTTGTCAAGCTGTAGAAATTTACATTATTCTCTTTTTGGCATTAAGCTAAAGCCAAATGCAGTCTTGCAAAAGCTGCTCGAGTTCTGTTCACACCTATTCACACCTTGTTCGACCGCAATTAAGAGATTACAATGCCGCGCGAAAAGCGCAGCAACAAAAGCTTAACCAGCCGAGAGAAGGGCAACAACAAGTGGGAGACCAGGTAACAGGTAACACATGCATAAAGTAAATTATAATGGGCATAATAAAAACGAGCGACATTTACTTTACCTGCGTGGGTGTGTGTGTGTGTGTGTGTGGTAAGGCGGTGAGTGCTTTGTACGGAATTAAAAGCAAACGCATTAAAAGCTGTCCAAAAAGAATTTCACCTTGGCAAAGGCACAAACGACAAGCAGGGCAACAAAATGGCGCAGCTGCAGATGGCGACAGAATCTCGTTGGCCGTAAGGGAAGAAGGCACATAAACACGCGCACACACCTGTAACCGTATACGTGAAGGTAGGCGGAGAGGAAAGCGACTACATTTTTAATTATGAAACACTAAAAGTGGCAAAGCCAAAGTGCAACGTGTACAAGAAGAGGGCAATGGGCGATGGGCGATGGGCGATGGGCGATGGGGCGTTGTGCTTGGGGTCGCTTTGGCCAAGCTATTAACTTAAACGCCTTTTGCCGGTTAATGGAAATGAACCTCGTCGTGGCAATGGGCAGTTATCTGGTTAAGACAACGTTGGGGCTGCCGGCTGCCGTTGTCGACACGCGCAGGTGTTTAGTCCGACCCTCTTAACCGTTAACGGTAAACGGTTAACGGTTATGAGCAGCACAGCGTGCACGGTTCGTGTTAACATGGCCTAATTGTGGCATTGGCACAGCCCACACGCTGTACTCCTTTCTGTTCCCCTTGCAGCTGCAAATACAAAACTTGAGTGGGCGCATATTGAGTTACTGCATTTGCTTTAATTGCAGGCACGTGTGCGCAGGCACAGGTGAAGTCGTTTTGAAGTCAGGTGCGATACTCGCGCCTCTTGTAGGGCCTCCTCGCAGACAATTGTATGGAAACTTAAGCAGTGCCTAAGCCGATCGTCGCTTTCCCAAGCCCAAACGCAGCAAATTTCCACGCAGCTACAATTTCCACGCAGCACGAAACAAAACCAATAATTGATATCCATCTATACACAGGGAGGGGGGGGCAGCCGCCCCGGCGCGTGCTGCCAGGAGGCGGAGAAGAGCTCACGTACCCGCCGCTGGCCAAGCCCAAGTCCTGGGTCGTCTCTAGTTTCATGACGCTGGATGCGTTAGTTTTTATTGCGGCGTTTACTTTACTCGGCCATCAGCCGCAGCAACAATTTGAGTACCAATCGAAGTGGATATCCATATCCACACACACGCACACACACACACACACGCACACACACCCCAGCCATGTATATAAACAAAGTTAAGTGCCGTCGATGGGCTGTGTGCAACAGTTTGGCTAAGCCGAACCGTTGAAAGCAGTTCTCAAAGTCGCGCAGCTTGCCCTGGCCTGGCAGGGGGCTGGGGGCGGGAGGCGGGGTTTGCGTTCAGGGGTTGCTGCTCAAAATTGATTAAGGTCATTATGCAGCCGGGTAGAGTCGAGCTGTTAACTGGGAGCTGTGTGCAACGAGCTCGGAGCTCGGAGCTCGGAGTTCGGAGCACCGACTCACTGACACTTAATCCCAGCGGCATAATCAGCAACATATTGTAGCAAAACCCGGTTCACACTGCCATAAAAAGTAGCAGTTTTTGTATATTCGAAATTTTACACCCCGTACGCAGAGTGAAAAGAACGAAGAGGCAACGAGCTACGGGGCCAGAGGTTAAATGCCAGGGCTCGACTCTCAGCGAGCCTTAGCCGGAGTTTTATGGCTTACCCATTTCTGTTGCTAACTATAAACCTTGCCGGGCTGTCTGCACTCGTAGAGGAGTGCCATCTCCTGGCTGTGCTGCCTTTTTGGGTGCGGCTCGCATTATTCATGAGGTCAGTGGTTGAGCTTAAACCCGTTGCCAATGCCTTGCCTTCAAGGAAAATTGGCACAGCTGCCGTCAGGTAATCAACGCAGGCTTCTTCTGTCTTCTCTCTTCTGTCTTAGATCCCACTTCAAAGGAAGCAAGAACAAAGTGATATAGACGACATGAGCCACAAGTCCACGCAAAGCAACAAGTGATTTAACCCGAAACCTCTGCTCTAAAAAGCAAACCCCAACCCACTATCCACCTTCCACTATCCATGCCCTTGTCCACCCGGCCACAATGAAGGTGTCTCCTGCTTGGTAAACGCCCCTAAACGTTTCCAATGTTTTTATTACATTAAAAGCATTAACGGCATGTAAAGCGAAATACCAGCGAGTCGACAGGCAGCACAATAAAAATATTGAGTCGAGACCCTGTCGCTGTCCCCTTGCAAGGATGCAGGCGGGCAGTCACAAGCCGCAGGACAGCTCGCCAATATGTCATCAATGCCAGTGAGTAGACTCTAAAGCAAACCCTGCTTGAGGGTTGTCCGCGATAAACAGAAAACAGAACGCAACGGGGGGTTTTTTTTCTCTAAACAAACAGCGGGATTTCGTCAGAAGCGATACGCTCGTCTGTCGGATATGCTTACGTGTTTAAACGTCCGCACTCCGGAGTGCACAATTGGCAGTATTTATGTGCAAAATGCGACTATCAGAACGGGCATGGTTAAACAGAAAACGAACACAAGCTAAACCTTAACGAATCTACAAATTTGCAAATAACTCTGCAAGATGATATAATCGGAAGAACTATTGGGCTGCATCCATTAAATCTATTAAAAATATTTCAGGTTTAAATGTCATCGAGCTATAGTTCTTTAGTTATTATCAAATAATATAACTCAGTTAAGTTTATAAAAGGCTCTTCTCTGCGATTCTCATTTGATCAAATGTTTACATATTTACATTGGTTGACCCACTGTGCATATGGGTTGGTGTAAGCAGGCCGGAACTTGACTTTATCAGAGCGTCGGATATTATCCTGCCGAGCTACAACCCCAGTGCCTTTTGTTTGACTTTGTTGAATTGATTTCGTTAGGGAAATAACAACAACGGCGACTGAATACACTCGGCAGCACCCTTGAACGCGCACACTCCATACAATTTTTGCTTCTCCCTGTTTCCCTTGCTATCGTTTGCCAGCGCTGGCTCTGATGTTTCCATTTGTACAAAATAGAGCACTTAACGGGGAAACTGCAAACAAATTATTGCACTTGCTGTCACCAGAGCGAGTCATGTCCCGCCTCTCCGTCACAGTCGCAGTCGCTGCCACTGCATACACTTAAAGGATTACAAGCGGATCTGTCGCTTGTTTGCCGCTAAATGGACGCATTTACTCGCCCGGCACACACACACACACACACACACACACACACACACACAGAGAGAGAGAGAGGACAGCGAGGTGTGGGGACTGGTAACTGGTTGATGGGTGGGCGGCTTACAATGGCCGGGCGGCTGGCTTGCGCGCTTTTTATGGCCAATGAATAGATGAATGAATGCATGACAAACTGACTAACTGAATGACTGGCTGACTGACTGCTTGAGTGGGCTGGCGGTCGGTCGGTGGTTCGGTCGGATGAGTGCCCATGGAGTTACTTAATGGATTTGGTTAAGTGCTGCATTGACATTTTGATAAATGCTTTGGAACAGATGCGTTGACTGGCGCTGCGTTAAATGGGCGTTGCCATTCCTATTTTACTCCCAGCCCTGCCCTGCCCTGCCCTGCCCTACATCCTATATGGATCTCCATATTCCTTATGATAAATAGTTTATGCGCCGCACGGCCAGAAAGGAACCAAAAAGCAGTCAAACATTTGTCACAAGCCGCGAAAGTGTTTCCAAATTAATTATCCAGCAAATTGCCCGAAGCCAACACATATCCTGATGGCTCGTTTCGCCTGCTGCCATTCATCTCCCATCCAGGATGGCCTTATTAATGCATCGATTGGCAATAGCTAGACGCCAATATAACGGTCACCAAATACTAGGTAGCTCCGTCTAACTTATGGACTCGTGCAGATGGTTGATTAACCCTTTGAAAGAGGCATATCCTCAGGCATATAAGCCACAAATATATGATTCACAGCCATTTCCTTGCCCTCGCCTATCTCTTCCTATCCATTTTTATGATGTGGGCGATTTCGATGATCCCTTAATTTGTCATATTTCTTATAACTTTTTATACAGAAGGAAGCATCTCCGACCCCATAAAGTATATATATTCTTGATCACCATCAATAGCCGAGTCGATCTAGCCATGTCCGTCTGTCTGTCCGTCCGTCCGTCCGTCCGTCCGTATGTATGAGCCAAAGGATCTTAGACCTATAAGAGCTTGAGACTTGAAATTTTAGATGTAGGTGCTCCTAGTGCCTGCTCAGATCGAGTTTGCTTCTGATAATCGATAACTTACTCCGTTTCCAAGCAATCGATGAAAATCGATATCGACATCCTGTTTTTTAAGCATTTTTGGTAAATAATAAGAGCTTTTCACCAAACTTGGCACGTAGCTTCTAAAATAGAATATATATATGCATTTGATGTTGGAAGAAGAGGATTCAGGGTATCCCCTAGTCGGGAGCTCCCAACTAGAACCTCTTACTTGTTTTTTATTAGATAGGTCGAAACAAGGATCAGCATATTAAATGAACTTAAACTGCGGCATTCAAAGATAATATTTAGCAATTCGTAGTTCTTAATCTTCTTTTTATTTTTGGCCAGCTAATTATTCAGTTATCTGAGCACATTGCTCTTAACTTTATACATTCTTAAACCGCAAAATGGCGTATAGCCCAATAAAGGAAGCAGATTCTCTGCTCAGCCCACCAAAAGGACGATGGACTAGGTCCTGACCATCAACAAATGCCAGTTGTTGTTGTTGCTGCTCTTTTGTTTTTATAGGAACACAAGACACTTAGTTAGCTGCCCTCAAATGGCAAAACTTTTTGTAATGTTTTGAAGTGCCTCTAATTAGATAATAAGCGGCCCGGGCCGGAGCGGGCCGTGCAGATGACGCCGCGTTTTCCTATGCAAAGCGACAGCGCGTGCAATGGCCAACCCCGCGATGGCCAGAAATAAAAAGCCAAAGCCAAAAAGCCAAGCGCATAAAAAGGCGGCCGATGGCACCGCGTGCGCAATTTGAATCCTAATGGATGCGTGTGGCGCGACCAAACGACGGGCGGACACGCGATGAGGCCGCCATCCACCTGGAGGACAGCTGGCGAAGGTGTAAAGTTCACGTGTGTCCACTTACCAGCCAACCCTGCAGCCCAACGACCCACCGACCCACCCACCAGCCCCTCTCGCCCTCCTCTCCTGCCCAGCCCGGTGACGTTTTATTAATGCTTTTGGAGTGCTTTCAATGTTTTATCGCGCATTCTGCTCTTTGCCTCGGACTCCGGCAAAGATGTCTATCGGCCGGCTTACCCCTTGCCGGAGTGCATCGGCTGTTGCGTAATAACTTTTAGTTGGCCACTCGAACCCGAACATCCTGCACAACTGGAATATGCTCTATAAATAGCCGGCACTTCTATTATGATTATGAATTTCACTGACTTTTATCTAAATGGGTCTTTTGTTTGGTTGCCGACTAATGGAATAGGCGTAGCCTTGCCCGGTCTGCACTATTTAATATCTATTCTCCGTCGATTACGGACATTTGTAGCCGGTCTCGGCCAAAGGGAGGCCAAATTAGGGCCGACTCGAAGGGTTGCCGTCTAATCAAGTTGTCACTCTAATAACTACAAACGTCGAACATATGCCATATTACATCATGATCAATTCCAACTAAGCATAACTTGTAACAAGCATGTATGCTAAATATAACCCCCTATATGACCTCCATCCCAGAACTGGAACCTCACATTGGGCTGTGTATAATACTAATCAGGTTTACTAATGGGTTCAGTTATACAAAATATACAGCAGGAAATTTAAGGAAATATATCAACAGAAAATGCAGCTTTCTGGAATCGTAACTGTCAAAGAAAGACATTACTATATTATATCATATTGGTCTGAATATACACATGTGTAAATTCTTTCAATTATGGGCATAAAAATGGTCATACGGATAGATCCAATATATTAGTTTTAAATTCTTTTTAATATACAAATGTAATGTAACTAAGAATTTACCCAAAAAAATACTCCAACTACCATCCAACCCGGCTCTCTAATTAGCATCTGTTAACAGGACACATTCTATATATACACATTACCAAAAGGACAAAATAAGGAGAAGCCATAATTTAAAGCAGACGAAAGCAATATGAAGAAAGACATAGATGGATATTTAGTGTAAAAGATTAAGAGTATGAGAAGATACAATGATTATTAGATTGTTGATAAAATACTTGGAATTCGTGAGAATCGCATTGTAGGGCGATATTTAAAAATACCCTTTTATTATACCCTGAACCCATTAAAAATGGGTACAAGGGTATATTGTATTTGTGCAAAATCCAAATGTATGTAACAGGCAGAAGGAAGCATCTCCGACCCCATAAAGTATATATATTCTTGATCAGCATCAATAGCCGAGTCGATCTAGCCATGTCTGTTTGTTCGTCCGTCCGTCCGTCCGTCCGTCCGTATGTATGAACGCAAGGATCTTAGAACCTATAAGAGCTAGAGACTTGATGTAGATGCTCCTAGTTCCCTCGCAGATCGAGTTTGTTTCCGATAATCTAAAACGTACTCCGTTTCCAAGCAATCGATACAAATCGATATCGATATCCTGTTTTTTGGGCAATTTTGGTAAATAATAAGAGCTAGAGTCACCAAACTTGACATATAGCTTCTAAAATAGAATATATATATACATTTGATGTTGGAAGAAGAGGGTTCAGGGTATCCCCTAGTCGGGAGCTCCCGACTAGAACCTCTTACTTGTTTTTAATTTGCAAAATTGTACTCTTCGCTCATTCGGAACAATTTTTAAGTCGAAATGTCCTACGTCCTATGTGACGGGCTAGCTTTTTATTTTTTCAGTGAACTCCACGCCTTCAGACATAATGTCAATCTTCTATATATCTATATATATTTGAAAGATCGCGTTGATCTTCTTTGTAAACCTGAAGCAACGAGCTTTTGAAAAAATGTACAGTTGTTTAAGGAATATCGTACGTTTTTGCAAAAACTACAGATCCTACGGTTCCAGGTATATGAACTATCAATCCTGAAAGTATGCAGTAAAATCTGTCAATTGTTAATGTGTTTTACAAAAAGTTTTAAAAAAAAGTTTAAAGATATAGTGCTCTTAAAACCTTTAAAATGGCCGGCTACTTAACATATTTAATTGTTTTAAATGCAAAGGATAGATAATTTGAACTATTTAAGGTGCTCAAAGTGAGAAAAGTACAACATATTTTTCCATTACCATAGTTATCGTAACAGAGAACCTTTAAAAACGAAAATAGGAGACTTTAGCTAAAAACTGGAGAATATATAGGCATTTGTATAATCGAGGTTGGAAACTCGGAAACCCTGGACAAAATGAATTGTTCACATCATAAATTGCCTATAAACGACATACCTATATGGAAGAGGCCTTCCAGCCTGCAATATTGTTGCTTAGAGCTGGTTTTTCTGGGAGTATAATAATAACAATACATTTAAAATATACATAAATGAACATATACATAAATTGAATTCGAATAAGCTGCGAATTGCAAATCCTTTGAGCTGAACACTGTTAATATCTTTGATAAATGCTTTTCAATGCATATGTAAAAGCATAAATTAGCAAGAAAATCGTGAAAATTCATGCAGCACGAGGTCCTTTAAAGCATTTGACCAGCTGCCGGCGACGGCAAAGCCAAGCAAATAAGCAGGAGCTTAAGAGCAGCAACAAAACGTGGCGCATTCAAGTTTTAACGCCAGCTACAAGACAGGCCAAAGCCCAAGTGAATTTGGCAGGACGCAGAACACAAGGACTACGGCTCAAATGCCAGCCATTTTGTTGGCTCTCTACCGCCCGCTCTCTCAGCGCCCCCCCTTAGCATTATAACTGTTGTTATTTGTGTTGTGCAAAGTGTGTGGGTGGAACTGTACCGTACCGCCCCGCCACGCCCCGTACCGAGCCGCCCTTGCTGTGCTTTTGTCTTTTGGTATGCTGCGATTATGCAACAAGCTGGCAGCGTGTCCAGTTCTAAATGCCATTTTTTGGCAATATGCATTTTTGAAGAGCATTCGCAACCAGCCCATAAAGCAAGCCGACGAGAGAGCGGGGAAGGGAAGGGAAGAGCGAAAGCTCCTAAGCCAGGCGTACGCACATATGTGCAGTTACAAAACAAACAAAAAACAGCCCGAAGAAGAGACAGCTCCGGCCCTGGGACTGCAGAAAATGTAATCCCTGCTTTGGCGCACATTTCACGAGTACCTTTCAGGTTTCTAGCATATTTAAGCCCCCATTTATCCAGCAGCCTGGTCCTCTTATTGTCCCTGAACCTAAGCTTTCGTACTTACTTACATGAATGTGCTTGTGTGTGTGCGTGTGTGTGTGTGTGTAAGCTTTCGCTGTCCGTCTGCAGCTCACGCAATTTCAACATCATTTTAGACGCCTTCGATTGCGGCCGCGGCTTTGTCCATGTGGCTTTTATCTGCTTTTAACTGCTTTAAACTGGTTTTGCCTTTGAGGCAACATGAAATTTTCTGTAGCGCTCCTTAAAGTATACCTCAATATGAATGCAGACAAGTTCATAATATACATAATGCGAAGAGCTATTATTGATTGATTAGTTGCAAAATACAATAAACAAATAAACATTGAGGTTAGGTCGCGCATAATTTGCTATTTGCGACAATGCGAATGTCAATAAAACTCCAAAAACGTTGGCCGGACTGCAGCCTGTGGCTAGAGACATTGAAATCAATTTGAACGCGCAGCCATTTACCGTTAGTCGTCGTACATCAGTCGATCCGCTTGGCAGCCAGACGAAAATTTAACAGCTTTAAGGTCACTTTACAGTTAAACAATGACACAACAGTACATATCATAACAACAATAACGCACTGGCAGCCAAGTGGTTTGCCCGTATGTGTGTGTGTGTGTGTGCGAACAAATTTATGTATATTTTTAATATACGTACAAATTCGCAACACTGGACGCAGACAAGAGAGAGATAGAGAAAGAAAGAGAGAGAGAGAGAGAGACACACGCAGAGAGAAAGAACGAAAGAGAGAGATATTATTAGATAGCAAGCGAGTGAGCAGAAAAAGCTGAAAAAGCTTTGAGACCACTCCCCGAAAAGTTCAGGCGACGGCGCAACGTCGACGAACACAAAACAACCAATCCCAGGCATAAATATACAAAAAAAAAAAAAAAAAACAACATGCACACATACACATGGACAAAGCGAAAAACTGAAACGTACACACACAGTCACACGCACAGCGACAGATAGAAGCAAAAGCAATGTGTTACAATGCAATTTCCCCGCCAAAGCGAATGTTGTTGTTGTTGTTGTTGTTAGTGTTATTGTTGCTGTTTGCCGTTGCTGTTAGGAGACCAACCCAAACTCAATTGTTCGGGCCAAAAGACAAAAAGGCAAGCTTGGAAAACTGGCACAGCCAAAATATGAGCAACAACAACAAAACGAGAACAAGAACGAGAACAAGAACAACAATAACATACATATATACATAACTAAAAGCACAGGGTGCAGCAGCAGTTTCCAATTGGAAGTGCAGTTTGATTTCTAAGGGTTGGGCTGTTGGCGTGATTATGTCAGCAGCAGTACGTCTGTGTGTGTGTGTGTGTGTGCGCCACCTTCACCCACCACCATCAAGAACAGATGACTGCAAAGCAAAGCAGCGGTTCGTCAGTTGCTTTCCAAGCGCTGACGCCGCCGCACTTGCTCTACGAGCGCTCGGTCGTCATTCGTGCGTCGCATTTCGAACTGAAAACTTTGATAACGGTAAAAACGTTGTCGTTACTTCGCCTTGCGTTGCCTTCGTCGCCGTCGTCGCAGTCGCCGTCGCCGTCGGCCAATGGCCATGCGCCAGTGCAAAAACACATAATGCCAAAAATGTGACCATTGTGAATGCTGTTGAATGTTAAACGGTGAACGTGTAGGCAATTCCTTAAGCAAAAGCGGCCACTCCAAAAAGGCTACCCCATATTTATGTTCACACACACACACACACATGCACACATGTGTATATGTCAGCCAGATCTTAGCCAGCACCTAGCCCAATCCACAGCGCGCCGGCATGGAACTTTTGAAGCTAATGATGTTCAAAAGTGACTTTCTGTCCAATGGCAAATGTGACGATCGCGTACCGCCCATTAATCTAAGTCAATTGCCAGATTTTCTGTTGTGTAAGTTAACCCAAAAAGTTGCAAATCTTACAATCCGACAAACTCACACGAGCTCAACTTATCATAGTGCCAGAATATGGTATCGAGAGATATATCTAAGATATCTTCCGTTTTCTCACCTGCAGAATCTTAAAGAAATTTATCAAATACAGCAGAACTTATATTCAGAGATTTTTCTTCTTTTAGTAATGTTACGATTGGAACAACAGATAGTTCCAGTTATATAGGATAAAGATATGGAAATTTGGAGAGTTTAATTCGGAGAGTTTCGGAGTTCTTGCGAATGAAGCACAGAAACTTAAGATATCAAGTCAAGAGACCATATTTTTATCATGATATACTTAATACTCAGATACAAAACAGATTGAAAACAAAATTAATAAATTATTGATTATATTCCAAAAATATAATAATAATATTGGAGGTATTTGAGAAAACATCTGCGAAGTTTTATGACTTTGAGAAATTTCCGTAAAAGTATTATTATTATAAAATCAGATATGTTTCATTTTAAGCAATAGAAGAAAGTTAAATTTGATGACAACGTTATTGTTTTTGTACGTTTTCCTTTGATACCCTGGAATCCATACAAAATGCTTAAAAAGCGGGTATAATGTTTTTTGTGCAAATGTTTAACATTTTTTTTTTGGTTAGCTCGCGTTCCTAGATTTCTTGAGCGAATCTACATCGGATCGGAATCGGAATAAGAAAAATGTATCGTTTACAAAAAAACTCGTTTTTTTTCTGGTCAAGAATCTATTAAAAATTAAAAGTAATAAATGAAACTCATTTATAATTTGCTTAATCGAAACTTAGCAAAAGAAACATTTCGGCATGGTTCTTAGGGTTCGCCGGGCAAATGGCAATTTTCTACATTCAAAACAGGCCTGAATATCCCATTTACATTTTTCATAATGACAGTTTTTAAATAGACGACAAGCCAGATTCAAATTACAAACAAATAGCTCAATTAAAATTCATTTCGAATTGATTTGCGAGAAAACGAGCCGAGAATTTAATAGAGAATTTTTGTTCAAAATGCAAATGGGTAAATCGCAGCAGGAGCAGGGTAGTCGCTAGCACGACCAGAGTTGCCACACACACAATTCGAACAGCCTGAGAGCAGTTTAGCAACAATTGGGTTTGGTAATTAATAATATATGTGAACTTCATGTTTTGTCCACAGCGACGATACCAAAGTGTGGCGGCTGCCACGAGCTGATCCTGGATCGCTTCATCTTGAAGGTGCTCGAAAGGACTTGGCACGCCAAGTGTTTGCAGTGCAGCGAGTGCCACGCCCAGCTGAACGACAAGTGTTTCGCCCGGAACGGTCAGCTGTTCTGCAAGGAGGACTTCTTCAAGTAAGTAAATTTCTCGAACGGCACAGACACAGGCCCAGGCCGAGCCGGAGTGTCGCCATTTGTTGTTGCCGGTTTTGATAAAAATCTCCCGTTGCCCGTTGCCAATGTTCGGGTCGAACAGACGTTATGGTACGAAGTGTTCCGCTTGTGATATGGGCATACCGCCAACTCAGGTGGTCCGTCGCGCCCAGGACAATGTCTATCATCTGCAGTGCTTCCTGTGCGCCATGTGCTCGCGCACCCTCAACACGGGCGATGAGTTCTATCTGATGGAGGATCGCAAGCTCATCTGCAAGCGCGACTACGAGGAGGCCAAGGCGAAGGGTATGTCCGACTCCATGTGCCGCGGCGACACAAACTAAATGACAGGCTGCCCATTGCAGGTCTCTACTTGGATGGCTCGCTGGACGGGGATCAGCCCAACAAACGGCCCCGCACCACAATTACGGCCAAGCAGCTGGAGACACTGAAAACCGCATACAATAACAGCCCGAAACCCGCCCGACATGTACGCGAACAGCTGTCGCAGGACACGGGCCTGGACATGCGGGTGGTGCAAGTCTGGTTCCAGAACAGGTAATCCAACTAAGTGATCCATTTGACCAAAGCTAAACTGATGCTCGGCTATGCTTTAGACGCGCCAAGGAGAAGCGACTGAAAAAGGATGCAGGACGCACGCGCTGGAGCCAGTACTTCCGCTCCATGAAGGGCAACTGCTCGCCCCGCACTGACAAATTCCTCGACAAGGATGAGCTGAAGGTGGACTACGACAGTTTCAGTCATCACGGTAGGTTAACCAGTCACCGCCAACTGCCCAAAACCAAAAACATCCTGTGATCCTCTGATCCTCTGATCCGCAGATCTTAGCAACGACAGCTACAGCACCGTCAATTTGGGCCTGGACGAGGGCGCCTCGCCGCACAGCATACGCGGCTCCTACATGCACGGCAGCTCCAGTCCGTCGCAGTATCCGCCGAGCAGTCGCTCACCGCCTGCGCCCGGCCAGAGCCATACGTTCGGCTCGTATCCGGACAACATTGTGTACACTAATATAGGTAGGGTTTAGCTGTAGTTGCTTTGTACGGGAGTTAACACAGATTTGTTGCCCTTTCTCTTTAGATCATGCTGTTGGCTCCAATTTGCTGCCCAGCAAATCGCATCATCGCCTGCACAGTAGCAACAATGTTTCGGATCTGAGCAACGATTCTAGTCCCGATCAGGGCTACCCTGACTTTCCGCCTAGTCCCGACTCTTGGCTCGGCGACTCCGGCAGCACAAACAATACCAGCAACAACAACAACAACAACAACAGCAGCGCGAATAGCAACAACAACAACAACCACAGCAGCAGCGGAGGCGGCAGTGGGGCGGCATCCAATGCAAATGCTACCACAAATCCAAATCCAAATCCCATTCCCAATCCAAATCCGAATCCAGCAACTCCCGGCGTACATTACTGATACTCAAAAATACTTTTGCGTTATTTTGAGATGCAGTCGCGCAATTTGCTGCTCGCAGCTGCCCAACAACAACAACAACAACAACAACAACAACAGCAGCAGAAGCAGCGACAGCACTAGCGACGCCATTTTGAAAGCTTTCGAGCGTCTTAACAGCGCTCAGCCAGCGAACTAACAGAAAAGCTTAACAGTTAACAGCGCCGAGCTTTCGTTGACTGCATTTCGGTAAATGCACCAATTTTATTACGTTTACTAATGTAACACAATTTGCTCAAGTTTCAGTAACTTTTTTTTTCATTTTGTTTATACTCGATAGAATGATTAGAATACGAGTAACTTGACATGTACATAACGAGTACACACATACATGCACACACACACACTCGCACACATTGAAGGATATGTATGTGGACATGCTTTAAAACAAACTGGCTTAAATAATAATGTTTAATGATTTTTCACTACGATTTATCACTTCCTGAACCACATTTGTTTGTACTTTGAACTTTGATATTTTAGTGTAATGTAAATATTGTATATTTGTGTATAGTAAAAAAAAGAAAGAACTACATTTTAAGTTAAATTAAGTCCGTATAGGGGGGGGGGCAGGACAGAGCACAACATTTATTATGCTGAAAAAGTGCCCCCAAAGAAGTTATTTATTGCTTTATATAGGAATACATGAATTGCATAGGAGAAATATCAATTACGAAAAAGTGATGTCGTATATACATACATATATCTAAAGTAATACCAAACAAATATATATAAAAATAAAGATTTCAAGCAAATAGAAATTTCAGCAAAATGCAAACTACGTAAAAAAAAAACAAATGATAACGAATTTTTAAATTTATTGTGTATTACAATAAGTTTAATTAATTCAAATAAATGCGATACAATTAATTACTATTTGACATGTAAGAATAAAAGATACAATTGTTAAAGATCACGAGTTTTTCTCTAAGAAGTACCGAATTTTTCAAGCTCCAGACTTTTTTTCTAAATTTGTTAAGCATATGTTCAGACTACAATTATCAGTTATAATTATGAATAATTACATTATTCCCTAATGAAGATCGGCGTGGGAAGCACTACGTCAAATATCTGTAAATATCTGAATATATCAGCCTATCGTGAACAAACGGTACAGTTACTCGACTCAACTCATTAATCAACTCGTTGCAGAAAAAAAGTTCTTGAAAAAAGTGTAGTGTGTTTTTTGGGTTTGGTGGTGAGTCGTGCCGGGCATTACACGAGCACGCTTCACGCTCTAAATTGAGGCACGCGCTCATCTCTAATAGGACTTCGTCTCAGTTGCAATAATGTTATTACAAATATACAATTATATATGTAGGAAAATCAGAAATATTAGATATATAGAAATGAGCATAAGACAAGTACCTTAGCAACATATACTAATTGCTTAACCGCAGGAATGTCCAACACAAATACGCATGATCATGATATTATGATTTGATCTCACTTAAGATTTCCTAGCCATTGAGTAATAATTAGACTATTACTCAAAAGTCGAGAGAGTTGAGTTGAGTCGAATTGAATCAGAGTTCTTTGCTTTGCTCTCACTGCAACGCTCTCCCAGTCTCTCTATCGTACGCTCCTTCTACTATTTCATTCATACTGAGCGCACTGAGCGCTGTTGGTACAACTGTTTCGCTCGGATGTTCTAGCCTGTCGCCCGCCTATTTGCTTAGTCTCTTTTCCAACGTTCGCGCAACGACATCGAGTGCTGAGGGAGCTTTTGATGCGCAAGGCGCCTAGATTTACTAATTAGTTGCTTACAATTATATAAAATGATTAAATAATGTTTTATCAAGTTCAATTTGCAGTAATTAAAAGGCCCCACATTTCTACGGTGCGTGCATGAGTTCGATTTCTATAAAAAGCTGCCAAGCAATATCTTTCCAATTCAATTTTTGTTTTTGTTGTCCGTGAGTGTGTGCGTGTATGTGTGTGTATATGTGACAGAAAATGTGCTGCCAAATCGAAATCGAAATACAAATGTCGTAAAATGTTCTATTTTTATTTTGCAGTAAATTCAACCAAGCGCAGCTACAGCAATTTATTGTTGTTGTCGTTGTTCAGCTGTGTGTGAGATGCAAATGTGTAATATGTTTTTGTTTCTGTTGCGACGCCAAATTGCATTTGCGGCCGATACGCCGCTCGATCCTTAAATTGCCGCATCGGATACATCGGCCACAGCCCCACAGTTAACAGTCAAAAGTACTTTCTCACTGATTTTCTTCAAGTCTTAACAAAACGACCAATTCCCGATAGAGACGCGTCCGCTCCGTGCGTTTACCAATAATGCAAATTCAATGTATGCCAATATTGAAAGTAATTTTCGTGCTCTCAACAATTGTCGCAGTCACAGGTAACACGCACTCGAATAATAATGGCACGGCATCAGAGTTGCCAGATCAGCATGCGAATGCAGCTGTTTACTGTTGTGTGTGTGTGTCTCATTGCATTCCTCTCTTCTTTTCTTGGCACTCGTTGTGGGGTCGGTCGGTGCTTGGCCAGATTGTTGCGCGAGCCGGATTTTACTGTTGCGCCAGCAAACGCTGCAGATTGAGGAGCATGTAGTCCAGCTGGTCAGCCGAATGGAGCTACAGCAGGCACTCAATCTCGATGGACAGCTCTCTGAACCGGATACATTTGGCAACACGGCACAAATGCCGCAAGAGTCGCTGGATCTGGCCATCCACGGCGAATTGGCATCAATTGCGACAACGGAGCAAGACACCAGCACAGAGCCCTGGTCCAGTGAAGTAGAAACGACGACTACGACAAATTCAACCACAACAAGAACAACAGCAACAACAACAAGAACAATTGCAAAATCGACTATCAAAACGGCAACTGGGGAACCGCCGCCCAATGACAGCACAGTGCAACTGGCAAGAGATGCCGCCATTTCTGAACTTAACGAAGCTCTAATGACGACGACGGCGACGCTTACGCCGACGACACCGATAACAACAAATGGCACTGGTAACCGAACGTTATCGAAAGAGTTTAACTTTAGGATTCCCTGCAGCGAAGAATATTTAAAGTATTTCTGCCTGAATGGCGGCAACTGCTTTCGCTGGGAAAGTTCCAGCGGCTTTAGTTACTGCGAATGCGCCAATGGCTATGGGGGCGAACGGTGCGATTCAAAGACTGAAAGCGGTAAGCAGCGCCCGGCTATATCTAATAACTATGTATATATATATATTTATATGTGTGTGTATTTTTGGTTGCCTTTGCAGGAGTTTATGTACCGTTTCGGCCCAGAAAACGGCTGCTAAAGACGGCGCATGTTGTCTTCTCCTTCCCCATGCTCATTCTGCTCTCGACTGTCTACGTTCTGTTCGGCGCCGTGTATATGCTGCGCAATGTCTCTGCGCAGCGGCGCAAGCAACAACAGTTGCACTTGCACAAGCAGCGCTTTTTTGTTAGCTGTTAAAAACAAATATCGGGATCGAGAACGGAATCGGAATCGGGGTTGCCAGATTGCTTTTCCCTCTATCTTTCATTTTTCAATTTGGTTGAAATAACCAATTAACGTTATTATTGATTTTTTTTTTTTGATTTGGAAACGTATTTTTGTTTCATGATTTGTTATAAATGCCAATTGAAGCATTTTTCTAAGATTCTTTCTTAACGTTGCGCAACGCTTTAATTTATTTAATTACATATAATTTGTTTAGTAAATTCTTTGTATTTAGTTGCAAAATAAGAGCGCTCTTTGCTTTAGAAGCTTCGTTTTAAGCTTAGTAGATTTGTTTTGTAGTAACATTTTGTTACGCTATTTAGTATGTATTTAATATTTAAACTTTAGCGTGTATCACTGTTATTATTATTTTTGTAACACTTTGTTACGCAACAAAATCAAACAAATATTGTAATTAATTCTTGTATTTATGAACAAATACTTTTTGTAATGCATTAAAATCGGGACTCAAAAGTTTATAAAACTTGAAATGTTGCATGCCTTTTTGTTTATATCTATATATATTTATTATTATTATTTTATTTGTTTTTCTTGTGGAAGGCAGTTTTTGCTCTTCGAACCATTCCAATATCAAAGCTCAAGTTCAGTTTTTAGTGGAGCACACTTGCGTTTTATATTTTATAATATATATTTATCCAATATTTCGTCCAAAAATTCTTTACAAATTTCTTAGAACTTACAGTTAAATGTATAGTAGAAAATATTCAAAAAATTCTTAATTTCATCATTTCATGGATGATTTTTGTTTTATATCATGATCATCAATATGACAATGGTATGTATGCGTGTGTGTGTGAGTGTGTATATGTGTGTGTGATTTCTTATAAATGCGTGTTGATGGATTATTTTACGAATTTACGTGTGATTGCAAAATTGCCAGCATCAAAATTCAGTTGCACCAACACTTGAAAACCCGTTTCAATCGACTATTGGTAGGCGATGGGCGTGGCTGGAGGTGGAGTTGAAGTTGGTGTTGTTGGTGGTGGTGGTGAAGTTGGTGTTGGTGGCGATCGTTGTGTGGTGTGTTAGGTGTGTTTCATATATTCTGTATTTTCGTGCTCTTGAATATATGCTGATGTAATCTTGGATTAGGGATATGAAATTCGTACAAAAATGATTAAAATATGTAAATGTTAAAAATGTATTTTGCTTTTTTTTGCTCTCTTGTTTATCATTTAATTGTTGGTTTTACGTTGCGTTGTTTTCTTATTTGCTTTTATCATTTTTTTCTTGTTTTTTTTTTTTTTTTATTTTTTGTTGGTTTTTTAATAATATGTAATATATATAATAATTATTAGTATTATTCGCATGTCACGGGCAGGTCCTGTGTTGTAACATCTGCCGCGGCGTTCTTCTCCTTTAGATCCTTGGCGATATCCTAAAAGAACATGCGAAAGAAATGTTATTAACATTTATTGTCATATTAAATCGCATTTAAACATTTTGTCAAATTAAAGGAGCATGAACACAGAGCGAAAGGAAAAGCAACTTTAAGCACAACAACAACAATTAAAATATAAAATGGCAATGACCTTTGTTGACGTTACAATTAAACAACAAAAATAATTATAGCAAAAATTATGTATGGGAATTAAAATCAATTTTAACGGCAGTTTCTCACTTTTAAATAAAGTACTGTTGTAAAGTCTGCGTTTAGATGCGTTACTGCGGCCGAACAGAGTTGTTAGATCGGGCAACTGGAGTAAGGTGTGTGTGTGTGCGTGTTTGTGCGTGTGTGTGCATGTTTGAGTGTGGGTGGCTTTAGGATTAGGATGGGTAGGCAAGAAAGGCGTCAGTTTGCGTTTGTATTTTGTTAATATTAAAGTACATGGATAATCAACGAGCACAATTACAATACAATTTAAACTTGCGCGCAGTTTGTTTTAGTAACATTCCATTTCACATTTCATTCACATTCACATTCAAAACGTAAGATCATGCAGTTAGTTACCAGCAAAAGAGCGACCTCAAGAGTACCACCTATTAACATAGCCATTAACTTAACAGACAACTGCAGAACGGACTGCCGCAGTTTTACAGGAGAGAAACCATTTACATTTTAACATTTACAAATAACAGAGTTAACAGAGCTTGGCTGGGCAAGCGCAAAACAACAACAGAGCTGATGCAATTCGAGAAGCACAGAAAGAGCAGAGAGCAGAGAGCGGTGAGCGGGGAAAAACAGTGATAGAGCGCAGCCCAACGCAGGATATGATACCGGAATTAATTAAATGATGCATCTGATTGCTGTGTGGAGCGACGACTGTTAAGACGCGTTACGACTATGTCAATGGGGTAGAGTGTGGTGGTGGTGGTGGTGGTGAGGTAGAGTTGAGTTTTGATTGAGTTCGTTTTTTATTCACCTCAAGATGAGCAGCATCTTTTATGTCCACGTATGCATCCAGCTTTGTTATGCTGCTGCTGCTGTTATCGCTGCTGATCATTTTATTGTTATCGTTATCGGTATCGTCATCGCTATTTATTTGCATATCCTCCAGCTCCGGCACACTTTCAATTGTCACCTTGCTATCGTTCCCCCGCAAGCTGAGATCATCTGCAACAGCGCTGATTTTCTCGCTGATAACATCCGGCTGTTCAGCAATATCCCCTGCCTCGATGATGTCCTCAGCCACATCATCATTCGCTTTCTCATCGCAAATTATCTCTGGCTGTTCCACCAGCTTTTCATCATCAACCTGCTCTGGTTTTTTCAGTTGCTCCTCCGCCTCCGTCTCAATGTTATCATCATCGTCGTCATCAACATCGGTAACAATCTTTACGGCAGAACTCATTTGCTCCTCACTGATGTTCTCTAGAATTTCGTCCTTCTGCTTGTCCTGTTCCGTTACGATATCGGCCGCCTGCTCGGTTATTTCCTCAACAAATGCATGCGCCTGGTGTTCAATATCGGCCAAAAGTGGACCATCCTCCGCTGTGGCTGGTGGTGCATCAATGTCCTTCTGCTTTGCCTGCTCGATGTTCACGAAGCTGTCGTCATCGTCGTTGTCGTGCGTCTCATCGTCTGTGGTCAATGCAAATGCCGAAACACGCGACGGCGGCGGAGACTTGGGCAGTGGTGGTGGCTGACTAAACTCAACTGTAACCACATTGGCCTCGGCGCTAGCCGCAACAGAAACTAAGACATCAGCATCAGCGGGATTGGGCTCTGGGACGCATATAATTGTTGCGTCGGATTCAAGTTCTAGTTTGGGCACAGGGGAAACACAAACCACAGCCGTTTCGGGTACGAGCTCAGCCTGGGGCTCGCTTTCAGCGGGAGGTGCAATAAAAACAAAACCCTCGGAATCGGAAGGCTCACTAACAGCCGCTATAATAGCGGCAACCACTTGTTCTTCCTCGGCGTCAACGTCGGCGTCGGCGTCGGCGTCGGCTTGCACTTCGTCCTGCGCTTGGGAGGTGGGAAGATAAACGGAATTGTCGGTGGTGGTCTTGGTGTTGGTGGTGATGTTAGGTATTGTGTTATTTTGGGTGTTGGTTGATTGGGTCTGAACTAACTCTGCGGCGGCAATGGTCTCTGTCTCAGTGATTGTGATTGTGGTGTTCTCAGTGGCTGTGGTTCTTGTTGTTGTTGTTGTGATACTCGTATTTACAGTGTTCTGGTTGTTTGTGGTGTCTAGTTGTTGTTGTTTTACCTCGATTTGCGACTTGTTCTTAATTAGCTCGGCCTCGGACTCGGACTCGGCGACAGGTGTTGGCGGTGGCGTGGCAGTCTCATTGTTCTCGCCAACTCCATTTGTGCCGCCGTTCTGATGATGCGGCGGCTCCTCACCCACACTGTTGCCTGTTACTGCTGCTGCTGCTGCCTCCGGCTCGGTTGGGGATTCAGCCAAACCGTTCTTGTCGCCATTGGTCAATACGGGCTCGACTGCGCCATGACCGTTGGTAACAGCTTCGGTGGTATCGTTGCTACTGACGGGCTCCGGCACAGCGATCTGCTCGACAGCCTCAACCTTCGACTCGGTGGTGTTGGTGGTTGGTGTAGTTTCCGACTTGACTGGCTCCTCGCTAACTGCTGGCGCGGATATCTTGTCAGTTCCGTTCGCCTGTGGCTCCTGTGGTTGCTTTTCCTGTTCGCTGCTGGCTGCACCATTTTCGGTGGGTTTCGATTCAACCTTGGTCGCCGCATCTGCAGGTGCTGCGTCCGCGCTTTGCTGTAAAAGCACAAACATTTATTTGTTACTAGAAGCTATAAAAATATAAGCTGCATTTAAGAGTTAACCTCTTGTTTGTCTGCGGCAGCTGCTTCTGGTGCTCCTGCTGCTCCTTCGGCTTCTGCTGGCCGCTCCGCCTCGCCATTCGTTGGCGCTGACTCGACGCCGGCGGCCGCTGCTGCAGTTGGCGAGGCAGGCTCCTCTGTCTTGGCTGGCTTCTGTTTGTCCTTTTTGCCAAACGATATGCTTCGGAATGACCATTTCTTTTTCACCTTATCCTTCTTGGACTTGGACTTGATGCTCTCATCGGCCAGAGGTGAGATTTCCTCGGCACCGCTGCCCTCCTTGAGCGAGCCCGAGGCTGCGACTGCCTCATCTTTAGCAGATTCAGCAGACGCATCACCGGCGGCGACATCAGCATCTGCAGTTTTTTTCTCGGTGGTTAAATCTTTGTCGTTTTCAGAGTTCTCTTCGGTCTCCTTTTTCTGCAATTGCATCAATTCAAAATAAGTTTAAGCATCGACTCCGGGCCATTGTGGTTGGGACTTACCTCTGCGGCGCCCGCTGCATCCTCGCTGCCGCCGGGACTCTTTTCCTTTGTCGTTGCCGCATCGCCATTTAATGCGGGCGGCGCCGACGTCTGATCGACATCTTCAATTTTCTCAACTTTGCCAGCGACTTCGTCGCCCTCGCCAACCTTTTTCGGATCGGTGGTGATATCAATTGAACGCTTGCTCTGAGCTTTACCCATTTTTGCTGCTCCTCTTTAATTGCTAATTGGTTATGTGTCTGTTCTGTAAATACGGGTGGAGGGGTGGAAGGTTGGAAGGGGGTTGTGCAACAAGAATTTAGAAAGAAAATAACATCAAATTAGTTGCCTTCTATTTTATATATATATATATAGAATTATTTTTTTTGTTCTGCTGATTGTTATTTATGTATTTAGGTAATTATATAGATATATGTATATTTAATTTGATTTCTTTAGACGTATGTTTTTTTTTCCGCAAGTGTCGAGTGTCGAGGAGTATCGAGAAATGGCAACGCACACTTTAAATTGAACTTGCCATTTTATTTTTATACATTTGACATTTTAATGCACGCCAACTTCTGCTGCTGCAGCCAACGACAACAGCTACAACTATGCCTCTTCTTGCGGCTAATCTGATAACGCCAAGATACAAAAAAAACATTTTACGTTCTCTTGTTTTCTTTGTGTGTGCACCTTGCCTTATCAGAACAGCGAGAAGACGCAATACGTGCCTTTCCGAAAACAGTGAAAACTTCATGGAAAACACCCGAGTTTATCCTGGGAATACATTTCAATTCATAGAGATAACTGTGGACCATTGCGATTATTTAGATACTTTTTTAATCAAACAAATCATCGATTGAGGGTTTATCAATTTAGTAAGGAACTAAGTCACATATTCATGAATCTGAAATTGTAATTCTGAATACTTTAAATAAACGCTCTTGTAATTTTGTTTAAGTTTTAAACACAGTTTCTGACCGAAATAAAACCTCGAAATTTAGGAAACACAAATTTCGGACTTTTAAAAGTAATGTAAGTATTCGGAGTATGCCTACATGTATCACAGTTATTTGTCGCTAATCTGTTCAGCTAGACAACAAGACAAAACAACAAAAAGCATTAAAAACAAATGAATAATCAAAAAAAATGTTGCGCCCGGCAAATGAATCATCCAATCCAGGAAATATTTATGAAGCAACACATGACGACGTTGACAGAGGCTGACACATACAGGGCAAAAGAGCGCGAGAGAGGGAGTGCGAGCGAGAGAGGTAGGGCGAGCGAGAGAGGGAGCGAACGCGCGAGAAAGCGGGCGCGGCATAAACCCCCTTTTTACTGTTCCTGATACTGGCGTAGTATGCGTCACTTTCGAAATCGAATTACACGCCTCGACTCTGGGTAAATGAAACAGAAACCCAGCCGCACAATTTAAACGAAGCGAGAGGAGAGCGAAAGGGGGGGGGGGGGGGATTCAAGCACAAAAATTAAAAAGTGAAGTTTCTTCGTGTTTAGGGGTTGCAAAAAGAAAAAAAAGCCGCGTGTACATGTATAGAGGAGCGGCGGCTGCTGAGAACCTAAGCTTGAAGTTGTCTTTGTTCGCGTTCAAGTTACCTTTGGATGTATTGATTCGCGGTCAGACTAGAACAGCTGCGGTAACAGCTGCTTCTGGAATTCGTGCCGATAAAAATATCATTACGATACTTTTTATTTTAGTGAATTAAACAAACTATAAATTCGATATTAGGTACAAAAAATTCCATTCTAATGTAGATATTTCACTTATGAGTTAAAACTATTCAATTTGTTACTAACTCAATTTTATACATTTGGTTAGATTTACGCACAGTTCATTGTAGCAGGGGCTGACTGTATGGAATGAATACAAACGAAACCGAAACGAAACATTTTCGGAGTAATCATCACATTTCATTGGCTGTTCATCGATTCGTTCAATGAACCCAATTCACATCAATGAACACCTCAAAGACGAGTGCTTCAAATGTTTTGGATCCACCTGAAGATTAATATATATGTATGTATAAGTGTATCTGAAGCAAATTTGACGCTAGGCATAAAAGAAAACAACAATTTGAGGCAGCAATTAATTTGATCGTATAATTTCAAATGAAATATCCAAGCGCTTCGAATAGAATACATGCAAAAATGTTGATGAGTAATCGCAAGAATATGCCGACACATACACACACACACAGAGCCATACACACGTGCACACACACACACACGCAAGTAAACACAGGTGTAGCCGTAACTCAACCCTTACCAAAAATAGACTGCACAATAACCAACTGTGCGCGTACTAAGCCAAAGCTGGCAACAACAAAAATATAATAAAAGCGCAAGTAAAATTGCGGCATGACGCATCGTCAAGTCGAAAAGGACAAGGCAACAAGGATAAAGCGAGCTTGTGCGCAGAGGGTTGCCGGCCGGCGTTTCAATTCTACTACTACTACCACTACTACTACTACTACTTCTGCATGCATGCTTGTGCCATCAAATACTACTACACTTACGCAATGTACAGCAACAACGTCGACGGTCATTGCCCGTCGTTGCCATGGCAAGGGCGCGACGCAGCGCGGCGAAGCTAACGCTGACGCTCGCGTCGACGCTACGTCACAGCGCAGAGGCAAATGGGGGGCGTGTGAAAGTACTTGGGCGGCGCCGCAGCCCACATAAAACAACAAGGGGCACCAAAAATGTGACAGCGTTGCCAGACTGACGGCGCACGGCATGACATGCAGAAAATGCGAGGGACAAAGCGCGCTTACAAGATTAGCATAGCCAGAGTCCAAAATATATACATATGTACGTAACACAGTGATTGACAGCCTCTTATTGGTTGTTCCATTAAAATTACCCAATTTCGGCGGCGTCGGCATTATTCAGAGGGCAGACATTTCGTGTAAGTTTCTTTTTTAGTTAATTTTATTTAAACTTGACCTTTTAGTTGTCGCACACACACGCAATAATGGAAATGCCGCTGGCCTCTCACACCTCTTACTTTTAAGTCGCGCCTTTGTGTTGCATTCAGTAAAAGAAAATCTATAAACGAAGGGACAAAGGAAAGCAAAGAGCACACACAAACACACACATACACACAGACGCAAGGCAGGCTCGGGAACAGAGTGCTGTCGTCTATAAATAAAAGCGCATTTATCAACAATGAAGCATGTTCGAAATGCAACAACAGCTACACAAAGAGCAATGTATACATGTATACATGTATACATGTATACATACACTTGCGTAGTTTTGTGTGTGGATGTGTTCAATTGTCTGCTCTCTATCAATTTTGACACTTTAAGCTGTTGTATTGCTGCTGCGGCTGCGCTTTCAATTTGACGCCTGCTCCTGCTCCGCTTCCCGCACCGCTACTAGAAGATCATGCTTTGAGACCAGAGACGATACGTAAATTAAATTGATTGTGCAGGAATGCGTGAGCTAGTGTCGGGGACCGGCCGGCCGGCCCAACTGGACAAACATTAATTTCATGTCATGCTACACACAAACGCACATAAATATGTCTGTATGTATCTGCGCATACAATACACAGATTCTAGTTGGGTTGCATTGTCGGGCATTTATAACATTTATAGCGCTGAGAGCTTGGTAAGTGCGCGCGTACTTAAAACCGCAAAGCAGACGTAATTGAACTTTTATAAGCTAATCTAAACGAACGCCCACACCCTCCCTTTTCGTGGCACTACACACATACACACACACTTGACAGCTGACACACGCACACACACAATTGTACACATACTTGCATAGGACTGCATCATCTCGCCTCTTTCCTTACAATTTCATCAATCAGCCGCCAGGCGGCGACAGTCGCATGTGCAAATACATACATACACACATGCATACATACATATGTGTGTATAAAGTATCGTAATAAGAAAAGGAGCGAAGTGCAGTAGACTCAACAATTAAATACAAACGCAAATACGCACACACACTATAACATATGTTCACAGACCCAAGTGCAAGCAGTGCATATTTGTTACTTTGCTATTTGAGACGCATCCATTTGTATTGCTCCTACTGATAAGCCACGCCTAAATATAGCTCAAAACAAAATAACAAATCGCAGACACACATACGTACGTACATATATACCTAAAAATATATAGAAAATGCACTTAAATACAATAAATGCACATAACACAAATTGTCAAGAGTAAATATATGTAACAACAACAACAACAACAGCATATTGTGGCCCACGCAGCAAAAGGCGTCAGCAGTCCAGAAACTGAGGGGGAAGCGCACTGTGAAAAATGTGTGCGAAATGCAGACAACGGCAACAAGAAAACGAAGAGCAAGAACAAGAACAATAACAGTCGCTTCAAATGAGCGCGTCTCGGAGAATGCCTCAAATAACCGGATATAATTGGTTAGCGCAGTGTTGCCGTTGTTGTCGTTGTTGTTGTTGTTGTTTTGGTAGTTGTAGTTTTCGTATGGGCTGCGACAATATGAAAAGGATACATAAAATAAGTGCCATAATTAGTTACAAACTGAAAACTCTCATATACCACATACGAGCCGCACGCAATACAACAATACAAATGACAAAACGAAGAAAACATTTTCAATTATCATTTCCGGTCAGCTTTTGACGGACAATGATGATCCGGCATTGTGGTGAAGTATGCATATCTGAGCGAAGCGGACTGAATTCTTCACAATTATTGATATGTACACTGTTATTGTACTTAATGCGCATAGCCCAAATATAAACATACATACGCACACACATACACATATGCATTACCATAACGGTAGTCTCAGATACTTTGCTATCGAAGCGAACCCCCCAACGAATGATAAACTGAAATACATATATATAAATACATTTATAAAAAGAAAATACAGTAATAGAGAGGAAGTGTCTCTAGAAGGCAACAACAACAACAACAACAACAAGAACCCAATACAAGGCAAGGCAAGCCAACGCACACTCAATTGATAAACGAATAAAAACCGAGGCACAAAGAAACTTCCTATCAATTGCATTGCATGTGGTAATTGTATGTGATTCAGAGTCGGCGCTTAACAATAGAAATGACGGTTTAACTTCTTAACATTTTTCACTTGAATCCAATCTAGTATATATAACACAAAGTGGGCGCTACGTGACCCCATATACACAATCCACATATACTAACACACACACACACACACACACACACACACACACACACACACACACATGTACACATTTTCCCCGTACATGTATGCAAATACATAACTGCGCTTCAGTCGAGATATCTGCGACTTACTGACAGCAGCATATCAAATGATAAGCTAAAAAGAAATTGATCTTGGCAAACAATATGCATACGTAGACTTATCATCATTTCGCGGGCGTGTGTGCTTGTTGCGATAACGCAAAACGTAGTACTAGATAAAACAAAAAATCAGCGTTAAGCAAATCTTCAAGTTCCAGAACTTGTAATCTCGAAAATTCCATGCCTGTTTCCACATTATATAAGCCAAAGGTATCAGCCAGGCACAGCCTAACAAATCGTTTTTAAAACAACTATAAAACTTAAATTAAATATTTTAAAAATTTTTAAGAATTTAAATGATTTCGTATGAAACTGCAAACATTAATCAAACTGAATGTTTACTTCGGGGCACAGTTTTCCCACAAGGCGGCGTTGATCCCGTTTACCAAGAGCAGGCAGTGTTGCCCTGTTTAGCTATATTATAGCCAGATTTGGCGGAAACTAGGAAGCATTCTAAAAGCCAATAAACTGGCTAGTTGGATAATGAACTGATGATATTACAAATCCGATTTACTGAATATTGCCTTACAATAAAATTAACCTTAAATATGCAACACATTAAAATGTAGTTCATTTAACGCAAATTGTAAAATTCTGGCAACACTGAATGTCGGTTTTACAATTGTAGCCAAAAACTTGAAACACGCACACAGTCAAAACTCGCAATATTGTCGAAGGATGCGGATGCAAGTAGAAAGCGTAGCTAGCAAAAAAAAAAGAAGTGGGCTGCGGCTGCTGGTGGAACCGGTTGTTGGTGCCATTCTTGTTCTCTTCCTCTGTTTCGGTCTTTGGATTTTGCGGCTAATTAAGGAGTATGATTGTGTGTGTGTGTGCGTGTGCGAGTAGTTTAATAAAAAGAAGTTGTTATAAAAGTTGTAGAAACAAAGGCGAATATCAATTAGTCACCCATGTTGGTGGTGGGCCGTTTGGGTGCTTGATTTTTACCTAGAATGAATGAGTTGTCTCACAAGTGGCGCGCGCTGTCGGTATTCTGATTAGAAATTCAACGCGCTGCACGCTTTGTCCGCACCACTTTGGTATTGTAAACGGCATTTTAATACAACAATAAATAATTCATAAGACAAAACGACGAATGGCGAAAATCGACGCCCGCTGCTTCTGTGCATACATACTTCCGGTACTTACTCTTTGTCGTGTGTCGCGTCAGCTGCGCGGGTGGCCACTGCTGATTTTGCGAGTAGAGAAGAGAAGAGCTATTTCTTGCAATTGTTTGGCACAATGAGCAGAAGAGCTTTTAATTTAACAGTTAATAACGGTTGAAGCACTTTCGTCAACACACATGCACACACACAATGAATGCACTGCCAGAGAAATTGCCCGATTCGTAATGTTCTGAAAAAGCCGACGCACAAGAACCGAACACTAAACCGTCCAGCTTAAATAACAAACAACGACTGCTGCTGCCAGACTCGCGATCAGCGACGAAACAGAAGCAACAGAAAGCAGCAGAAAAGAAACTTCTTCTTCAGGCGCTTGCAGTGTAAGCAGAGCCAGAAGCAGAACAGTAGACAAAGAGAGAAAGGCCGGAAACGTCGGGAGAGGCGTAAACAGCTGAAATGCGGGCTCCAGAGGCAACAATATTGCATTAAATGACCATCAGCAGCAGCTATCGATAAAAGCGATAGTGATATTTTTTTGTTGTTTCTTTTTGTTGTTGTTCTTGTGCTGCTGTTGCTGCTGCTGTATGCGTGCAATGCGTAAGGAGTCAATAACAAAACTAATGAGCCTTGACGGCGGCAACGACACACACACACATGCATACATACACATGCACACTTTATTGCTTTATTTTGCCATTCATACTTCACACAATGACCCCACATGGCAGCAAGCGGGCTCTGTTGCAGTACGAGCTTTAAATAAACAATAGCACTGCAAGAAAAGGGAGGGAGTGTTGTAAAACGTAAGAGTTCAGCCAAAGTGATATACTTGGTAACTTTTGTGTTGAATAGTGTCTGTTAATTTGCTGAAATTGAAGCTGATTATCGAAACGTTTATCATTTAATTGAAACGAATTCGAATTCGGCGACTCTTATTGATAACTGCATATGACTGCACGCTTAAAAAAAACAACAAATATTTTTAGGTTTCCAATGCCAAAGTGTTGACATGCCTTGTCAGTGCCCCCACCAACACACACACATACACACACGCACTCATAATCAACATGTGCGTAAAAGATGTTCTTGAGCAGCGCGCAGTCACTCTATTTTCTCCTGAACAGCCGCCATTGCCATTTTCTCTTTTATTTATACACATACAGACACATGTATGTGTGTATTTATGTATATGTGGGTGTGTTGCGTTTTGTTGCTTTCAATATTCTTGTATTTTTTCATCAAGCCAGCAAATTTTACCGCTTCCTCCAACCGGTACAAAAACCCAGCCTTACCACTAGAAATACTATTGCCAAGTAGTTTTTCCTACGTACAAAGCGTATGTACATACCTATTTACAGTTATGTATACATGTGCCCAAGTGTTTGTTTATTTATAGTGATCGGTGGCGCGCAATTTAAATTGTTATAAATGCCAATTCACTAAAACAAAAAAAAAAAAAAAAAAAAAAAACAAAACAAAACACAACGGCAGCAGCCTTTTATATGAAAAATAAATATGCCATATTCAAAAATATTAGTAGCCAAAGCAAAAAATCAATCCGCAGCAATAACAACAAACAAAGCAATAAGATGAGCAGCACACGAAACAAGAGACGGCGACGCAGCCGACGTCAGGTCGGGCCGGCCGGCTGGTCGCAGATAAGCAGCGGCCACGGCTTTGAAGCAATGCTGCCGGATCGGCACAAATTGCGTTGTTCGAGAAAGGCAGGCAGGCACTTTTCTTGTTATTGCATGAAAACCCTGTACTTGAGTGAAAATGTGGTCGCCGTAACGATAGATAGTGCAACTGATTGGAATATCAGAAAATATCAATTTTGAAAAAAAGTCACTTTCCTAAACACATTAAATCTTAATTTCATCATTTTTTTTATGTATTTATAGTTCGAAAAAGCGAATTCCAAATATGTTGTATATATATTTTCTTAAGTGGCTGTTAAATAAAAGGCAGACCACCAGCTGCCAGACAGCTTGAGGCATTTTAACGACTTCTGAATTGACTAAGAAAGATTATACTTCTTTCTGCCTATTATATTTAGTTTTGGATCAAGATACTCGAGATTGCCCACGCCCAACCGCAAGTTGCACTTGGCAGAGAGTACGTAACGGTATTGCAAATATAAGCCACAAAATTGTTTGCCTTTATGGCAACCACAGTCGGCAACAGTCGTTCAGATCCCTCAATAACAAAAACAATTTCGAGCGAGTGACAAACACTACACCCCCTCCCCCTCCATCAACAAACGTTTGTAATTTGAAGCGACTTCAATCCAGCCCCGAGCTAAGCTAAAATGCGACTTAGAATGCCAGACCAACATAAAGGACGGATATACTGTGAACACTTTTATAACGAATACTTTTTAGCTGTTAAATTAAATAAAATTAAAAATAGTAAATATCAATCACGATACTTTTGAATCTAGTTGAATTGTATTGGTAATATCGGCAAATGCACTCTGGCAGAAGAGTTTTCACCGCGATGAGTGCATATACATGCACATACACACACACAGGCAGACACACGCGCACAAACACACAGACAGACACAACATAAGCAGCAACGCCAGTTAGGGCGGTGGCTGGCTGCTGCCTGGCAGCAGGCTAACTACTCTCGTGTATTTTGTTGCTTCACTGACTGCAAACTTGCGACGCAATATTTTTATAACAGAGGTAGGTGTTTTTTGCTTCTCTCTCTCGCTCTCTCTGCTGCCCACTTTTTCATTTAGAACTGAAACGATCCTCGGCTTAAGCTTCTGCCGAAAAAACTGGACGAAAGTAAAAGCCAATACAATAACAATACAATAACAAACTGTGATCATTAGGCAAGGATATTTTTAGCGTACAAGTCTAAGTGCAAAAGTGCTGGCAAGTGTAATCAGGCGTAGAATGCTTAAACAAAGACAAGACAACGACAATGAAAAATAAGTCAAGTCAGGCAACTTGAACGAACAAGGCAACAGCCGCAGACAACACACACACACACACACACACACGCATTCGTACTCTTACTCACACAACAAACATGCATGTGCATGCATATACACGCATTTACAAAAGAAAGAAGCGACAAGAAGCAAGGAGTGTACGAGTGACAGCACAAAGCGTAAAAAAGGATAAATGAGGCACGCAAGGGAAAGAATGTTGATAAGCAACGAAGAGCAGCAGGCAGGGAATAGAGAGCGAGAGAGATAGGCATACAAAAGGAAAGAGAGGGAGAGACAGAGAGAGAGTCAAACGGATACAAAGCCACCGGCAGCGACGCCGACAGCGGCGACGTAGTGGCAACGCCGACGCAACTGCAGGCGGCACACCCAAAATTGAGAAAAAGGCTGCAAACAACGCTAAAAACTATTAACAACGAGGCGTAGTTTTAGGGGGTGCGATTTAGCTTCATTGCAATAAATAGCCGGCCATTTATATATGAATTTTAAACGCATTAATCGTGAAATTTGCTCATTTATTTAGCGAATTTCCTGTCAACGCGCCCAGCCCACATACACGCATACACAGGCAAGAGCGTGGCGTCCTTTTTGAATTATGTATGCCTGGGCTGTATGCGGCACTTATACCAATAATATATAAAGCATTTTTAAAAGATACAAGGATCTTTGCACTCGGTGTATATGAATTATAATAATGCATACATTTGTCAACAATTAAAACTCATAATTCACAAAGTCTCGTCCTACACTCGCATTCACACACTATTAAAACTCCAAACGTACATATACAAAGCGTTATACAGAATTTCAACTACAAGCACTTACACACACAAAGGCACTCAGACAGCTTGGCTTGGTTTTTCAAATTTCGTGATTGCCATTTTTTTTGCGCTTTTCGAACTCTTTTATGAATGAAATGAATATTGTAATTTGCATTTACCTGGCTCGTTACTTATATTACGCACACGCACTTTATTCTTATATTCTGATTTTTCAAATATAAACCGTAGTTCTTTCTTTCTTAACTACTTTCTGTCTCTCGTATATCTGTCAAACAAACCGAATGCGTTGAAGCAGAGTATGTGTGTGAACGATTGGGCACATTTTTTTTCATTTTCATTCCCTTAACGTAGCTAAGTGCTGATATTTATCGATAGTTTGAGAGTTTCTAGTCAAAGATGGGATAGGACCGTTTGACCGCTGTATAATTCAAATAAAAGACAAGCTCAATTCGTGCAAACTTTTAAAATAGGAAAAAAGTTTAAAAGCAACAATACTTTGAAATAATACTTTGTATTTTATTATGATGCAAGTGACTTCCTCTCCTAATATTCGCATTTATAAGAAATATCGATGTATGAATATTGCCGATAGTTTAAGCAAATTGTTTCAATATATCGGTGGAGTCGCTTCCTCCACTTGCGGCGGCGTTTTCTGATTTAAACAACGGCATCCTGACATGGCAATTTTGGTATTTTTGGTTTAATTTGGGTATTTTTATGGAATTTTGAGATATTTTCGCATTGTCTGTAAAAGGTCGCACATAATAAAACAAGCTGTCACAGCTTCGGCGGGAAATGACAGCAAAGTAAGCACCGGGATAAAAGTAATTTAAATGTGTATAAAAAACAACATATAAGACTTATATTTGATACTTCAAGATGCCGCCAACACCAAAATCAACATCACCCACGACACGCAAACGCTACTGCGGCCTAGGCAATCATCATCTCCGTACGCCTCACAAGACAATTAGTGATGAGAAAATACTTAGCTTCGCCAAGCATATTAACCCGGAATTGCGGAGCACAACGCTCCTCTGTGGAAGCTGTTATGATACGCTGGTGAAAATCTACCGTGTCAAGCTGCGACATGCCATACAACTGCAGAAGGGCAAAAAACGTGCAGCGGGCAATACAAACTCCATTTCTGATGTGAGTTCTAGTCAGCAGGTGCATTCACAGAGCTCGAGTGCGGTATCTGCGTATTCCACAATATCCGAGAATTCAAGCAAATCCACAATAAGCGACAACCAGCCCGCCACAAGCACAAGCACCACTACCAAGCGAAAGCGCGTGGAGCAACGGCCACCGGACACTGACGACGACGCCATCGACGATGACGAGGAGCCACTTTTAAGTCTGAATGCCGTGAATGGCACACGGCTACCGAACATTCAACCCATACCCAAGCGTCGCCAGTTCGTGCACTTGAACAAGGACGTAATGGATATATATCTGAGTGGAACTACGGGGGGGTGAATGAGGGGGTTATATGTTCCCTTTTTGGATATGTTGTGTTGTGTTGCTTAAGTTTTTAAGACTAATTCCAGGTTCACGAGGTGAAGATATAGATGATCGCATTAGCCTAATTATGCATTTCCATGTTAATTATGTTTCGTAAATTGTGAAATTATTTTGAATCGATTAACTGGATTAACAATAAAAAAGAATAGAATAATCGTATTGCGAAGTGCATCTTATACTTATACTTATACTCCTATCTCATCTTATACTTCGTTCTTCGATAAACTTGTATTTACTGTTGTTCTTAAGCATTTTGTTTTACATGCATGCAATATGGCAAATAACTGTTCATCTGAAAAACCCCAAAATGATTTTTAAAAAATACTTGCTTAAATTGTATAAAGTGCGACTGTTAGATATGCCCCACTTAATGACAATACGAATGTAAAATATATATAAATATAATAAAAACCCAAAATATTTGTTGTATTTGCACCGCATTTAAATTTATGCATTTCGATAGATTTTTTGAGGCAGCTGTATCTGTTATGCATCTGTTAATGCTGAAAATAGGTGCCAGTTAGGCGCTGTTAAGTTTTAAATCCTTAAAAATGAGCCTCAATCACTTCTTCGTTTGATTTTGTTACTACTTTGATTAGATGAATTGTTATAATAGCTAATTATTATCACAACAAATATAAGTTAGCAATCGAGTTAACAGAACAAAATTCGTGCTCACTGTTAATAACATGTTATTCGCATGTTAACTTAACAGACGGGCAAAGAAACAGCATCAGCAATAAAAAACAAAAAAAAAAAACACAAAAGTATTGCCAAAGGAGGAATTTATTTAATAATACGCTGAGATCCAGTTAATTGTTATGGAGTAAATGTGACAACACGTGAAGTTCGGGTCGTAAATGGAGGGCCACATTCGCTAGTGGCTGTGACGTCTTTTATTCCCATACGCCGTTTCCATGCTATAGATAACAGTTTTGCCTCCATAGGCCAGCACGAAAGTATGTGGCAAGTGATTAGCTGAGCTTATGTTGAATGAATATATCATTTGTTGTTGTTGTTGCAGCACATAATGGGCTGCATCACTAGCACCAATAAACTGAGTGAATTGCGGCAGGAGAACGTGTTTCGGGTGCACGTAGCCCATTTGCAGCCCAGCGGACCCGAGGCGCACATCATACGCAGCGGCTACTTGGAATTGACGCCGCGCGAGTTGATCTTCATGACGCCTGGCTGTCAACCTATTGTATGGGCACTGCAGCACCTGCGGCGCTATGGTCTTAATGGCGACATGTTCTCGTTCGAGGCGGGACGCCGTTGCATGTCTGGCCCGGGCATCTACACGTTCCGCATACACCATGCGGAGCAGCTCTATCCGATGTTCCAGCGCTATATAAATGCCGTGAACACCGACGCCTTTGCCCAAGGAGAGCGGGAACGTGAACGCGTCAACTCCACGCATTCGGTGTCGGTGCTCTTGGGTCGCAGCGATCTACAGCCGCATAGCAACAATTATCTGGAGCCGGCACCAATGCTGGCGCGTACTGCGCTGCAGGTGCAGCAGCAGCCGAACGAGGCAATTGCATTGACTTCCGATTCACCCGAGTCCTTGCCAAATCTGCAGCTCGTCGTCGCCGAGCAGGGCGGAGCTGCCAACCATGGCGCTCTGCAGTCTCCAATCACGCCCGGCGCCTACATCACTACCAATGGCAACGTGTACTTCGATCAGCCGATGCAGCGCTGCAGCTCACCACCGGAGAGCACGCCCACATCCACAAATAGCGCATTCAGCACGATGCGCCGGCAGCAGCATTTGGGTGACATACCGCCGCAAGAATCTGCTCCGGCGCTCAACGAAACGCTGCGTTTGTATGCCAATGTGGAGACATCGCGAGAGCGGCTCCTGTTCGATATGCCGCTCGCCTCTGCCGGCTGCAATGATCGTTGCTATGAGAACATTAGTCGCCTGGACCTGCCCCCTCTGCCACGCGACTGCTCGCAGCATTCGGTGGCCGCCGCGTCGCAACAGCAGCAGCCGCCGCCGCCGGTGACGCAGACCAGTCCAGCTGGTGTTAACTACATAGTGCTCGACCTGGATCAGCCGCGTAGTCCGGCACAGTGCTCGCCCAAGACGATGACAAATGGCTTTGGCAGCGGCCTGTCCCTGACAGCTGCTGCGCCACAAACCCCGGAAGGAAAGAAAGCTTCCGATGCTGCGGCATCAGCACAGAAGAGAAACTCGAATGCTGGGGCAACGGCAACCGGTGCTGCAACAGCTGTGGAAACTGTGGCCAGCCAAGGCTACTCCACCATTGATTTTATACGCACCTACGCTTTGAACAAATCCTCAACAGCACCTGCCCACGATGCCGAGGCGCCGGCAGGCTGCCAGGACCATGCACACGAGGATGCTGATCAGCGCATCACGCGGCATGGCAAATGTGTGCGAAAAGCCTACTCAATTAGCGAGTAGGAAACGAACGAGGAGAGGAGCGAAAGTCGAATGTGAGGAGGAGCGAGAGTCGAATGTGAGAAGGAGCGAGAGTCGAACATGAGGAGGAGCGAGAGTCGAATGTGAAGAGTATCGAGAGTCGAATGTGAGGAGGATCGAGAGTCGAATGTGAGGAGAAACGAGAATCGAACTTGAAGATCGGGAGTCAAATGTGAGGACGATCGAGAGTCGAATGTGAAGAAGATCTCGTGTCGAATGTGAGGAGGAGCGAGAATCGAATGTGAGGAGAAACAGGAGTCGAACTTGAGGATCGAGATTCAAATGTGAAGAGGATCAAGAGTCGAATGTGAGGAGGATCTAGGTTCGAATGTGAGAAGGATCGAGAGTCGAATGTGAGGAGAAACGAGAGTCGAACTTGAGGAGAAGCGGGAGTCGAATGTGAGAAGGAGACGCGTAAGAGTTGGAAAAGGCAGCACAACGAATTTACCATAAACAAAAAAAGGATAAAATATGTTTAACTTATTCGTTAGGTTGGCCTTGGCAAATGGTAATGGAATCGCCCCGCAACTATTTGCCTCGAGCCTAACCACAACCAAAGCCAGCCACAAATCGCAATCAGGTTGTTTCAATTTATGTACTTACGCAAAGGCATACTATATATATTTATATTTATATTTATATTAATATTAATATTTATATTTAATTGTGCACGTGCATAGATATATTTAAGTATTTTTACACACACACACAGGGCTGTTTAGTGCTAGTCGTTTTTTAGAATGTTGTGCAAATTAATGTTTTTTTATTGTGAAAATGCAACACGAAAGGCTTTTAAATTGTATAAATTACATACATGATGTACTCGTTAGTTGTTAAGTTAACCAAAATAGTATGTATGCGAATGTACATCGTTTTGTTGTTAAGATTTGCGAAAAACGAAGGCCCAGTGCTTTTTGATTTAATTTGTTGCCAGCTTAATTCTGTAATTCTAATTTTTATATTGCTTTATTGTTATCCAAGTTCTTGGAAATTGAAACAAATGTACTCATACTTATGTACATGATGTATGGCATCAAGAATCCAGCACATGTACCTTTATGTATACATAAATATGTACATATTGCAATAATATTTGTATTTGTTGTTAGTTTTTAAGTCTAAGATGTGCAATAAAGATGGAAACAAAATTATAGCCTATAATCATATTGTTATTTGTTAATTCTTAGATAAGTTTTTTGATTTTAATTCGTTTAGCTTTACAGATGAAAAGTGTCCAGATCTGAGATGCCCTAACTTATGTTCTAATTTATTTATTTATTTGAAGTTCAGTAAATTGTCTGACATAATTAATTAAATATGTTTTAAATATTGGATCCAATCTACAAAACTCGATTAAATCTATCGAATCTATCGAATGAAAATCAACTCAAGACTGTCCAGTGTGCACACACCCCGCGTTAAATTGACGCCAGTGTGTGTTGTGTTTACCGTTTTAAACGCAAGTGGTGAATATTGTGAACGAGCAAATTGACTTGACGAAGAATCTTTAGACTTTACGGACATGCATAATTAAATTTGCGTGCTTGCGCTTGGCCCACCTGAACACTCGACTGGCGCGCATTTGCTGATAAGAAACAAACTTTATTTAAATAGAGCGCCAGCTTGCATTAAGTCACTGAGAGAGCAGGAAAGAGAAAGAGCAGAAAGAGAAGAGAAAGATCTCACGTTTATTATCAACAATTGGAGCGCACGACACAGCCCGCGTCCAGTGCGACTCGAGCTATTGACATTGAGCGTCATGGTCGGGCGTGTCGGTGTTCTCTTGCTCTTGGTCTTGACCTTCGTGCACAAATTGAGCTTGGGTCATTGCCAGCTCGGGCCGGAGCTGGCGGCACGTTTGACGCCTGAAACCACGCCGGACGTGCAGGAAGAAGCCGTGCGGCAGCTCATGCAACGTGTGATCGGGCTGCGAGCGTCCAACTTATTTCAGGTGGAAGTGAACAAGCTGCTCGAAACAAGCAGCTACCAGGTGAGCAGTTTGCCGGAAAAGAGTTGAATCGAACCAGAGAAGATCAGGTTTCTAATGATTTTCAATTGCAGATCAGCCGTTTGGATAATGGCCAAGTGTTGATAGCCGGATGGGATGGCGTCTCGGTGTGCAAGGGCTTTCATTACTATCTAAAATATGTGCTCAATCAGGATGTGGACTGGCACAAGACACGCATTGAGCTCTCCGACCAATTGCAACTGCCGAATGTGACACTCAGCTCGAAGTCGGCCAGTTCCATTATCTACTACCAGAATGTGTGCACATGGAGCTACAGCTTCGTGTGGTGGGGATTCGAGGAGTGGCGTGCACACATCGATTGGATGGCGATGATGGGCATTAATCTTGTGATAGCGCCCAACCAGGAGGCCATCTGGCAGACGGTGTACACAGAGCTGGGCCTCAACGCAAACGAAATAGACGCACACTTTGCCGGTCCGGCGTTCCAGGCTTGGCAGCGCATGGGCAACATTCGTGGCTGGGCTGGTCCACTGCCACCCGCACACAGGCGTCTCCAGCAGCTGCTGCAACAACTCATTGTGCGTGCACAGCGCGAGCTGGGCATGAGCGTCGCTCTGCCAGCATTTGCCGGACATGTACCTACGGCAATGCGACGTGTCTTTCCCAATGCCAACTATACGCCTGCCGAACGCTGGAATAACTTTCCTGATCAGTATTGTTGCGACCTGTTTGTCGAGCCACACGATCCGCTTTTTCAGCAGTTGGGCGCCATGTTTCTGCGGCTTGTCATCCAAGTCTATGGCTCCAATCACATCTACTTCAGCGATCCTTTTAACGAGATGCAGCCACCGCTAGCTGAGCCGGGATATATGCGTTCGACAGCCAAGGCAATTTATAACTCGATGCGAGAGGTGGACGCGAATGCCGTATGGTTGCTGCAGGGTTGGATGTTTCTAAAGAATATCTTCTGGACAGATGAGCTTATAGAGGCCTTCCTGACTGCGGTGCCGCGTGGTCGCATCCTAGTGCTCGACTTGCAAAGCGAACAGTTTCCGCAATACCAGCGCACCCATTCCTACTACGGTCAACCATTTGTGTGGTGCATGCTGAACAATTTCGGCGGTACGCTGGGTCTCTTTGGGTCCGCCCAGTTCATCGGCAGTGGAATCATATCGGCACGCATTATGCCCAATAGCAGCATGGTGGGCGTAGGCATCACACCCGAGGGCATTGGCCAGAACTATGCCATGTTCGCTCTCACCCTTGAGCAGGGCTGGAGCGCGTCGGAGCTGCAACTTGGCGACTGGTTCGATCACTTCGCTCTGAGTCGCTATGGTGTTAACGATACACGTTTGGCCCAGGCTTGGCAGCTGTTGCGCGGCGGCGTTTACTCCTTCCATGGCCTGCAACGTATGCGTGGCAAATATGCCTTGAACAAAAGGCCAGGACTAAACTTGAATCCGTGGACCTGGTACAATGGCTCCAGTGTGATCGAAGCCTGGCAGCTGTTGCTGGCGTCCAGGGAAAAGGTGCCTCTAACGGATGACAGGTATGCCATCTATGAGCACGACCTGGTAGACATAACGCGCCAGTTTCTGCAACAGAGCTTCGATCAGATATACGTCAACCTGAGGTCAGCGTATCGCAAGGAGCAGCTAAGTCGTCTCGAGTATTTGGCTGGCAAGCTGCTGGAACTACTCGACGATATGGAGCATATACTGGCAAGTGGCGCACACTATTTATTGGGCACTTGGCTGGAGGCCGCCAAGAAATTGGCGCCCAGCGATCAACTGCGTCCCCTCTACGAGTTTAATGCGCGCAATCAGCTCACGTCGTGGGGTCCCAACGGTCAGATTCTCGATTATGCAACAAAACAATGGTCGGGCCTGATGTGCGACTATTACCAGCCACGTTGGGCAATGTTTCTGGACGCAGTCACGCAGGCAATCCAAACTCACAGGCCGTTCAACGCCACCGACTTCAAGCAGCGGGTGGCCAACGAGATCGAGCTGCCATTCAGCAACCTGACCAAGGTGTATCCCACAAAGCCCATGGGAAACACGTGGCTCATTTCAAATGATATATACATCAAATGGAGCTCCTATGCGAAAGAAACACAATTTCTGCACAATTGTCGATTACCCGTAAAGCTTCTGACATAGAGCCACAATGATATACAAATAAACCCAAGCTCTTCTCCCTAAGCAGAGACCATATCACGATAGAGATCGAGCAGCAAATGTTTGAGAAAACTATTAACAATAAAATGTAAGCTTCAGTTTTGCGTTTTATTTATAAAAATAATTATAATTTTTGTGTTATAAATATAAAAAAATTAATCTTTACTTTTTTTTTTAGTTAAAATAAAAAACAATTTTAGTCACATTGTTTAAATATTATTTTGGAGCCCTTTAACTATGTATAAATGTGAGAAAAAAAACAAACTAAACAAATAAGATAAGTGTTCTACTCAAATTCCATTGCAAAATGCTCTGATCCTGATTTTTAGTCAAATATCTGCTTCAATAATCATTCTCTCCGGTCCCCGCCAAACACACACACATTCGTACATAGAGATATGATCTTTGTGTTTTTAATTGATTTTTATTTAAATTATTGTACAAACTAATTTAAATGTAAAAATTTAAACATCTTCATCAATCATCAATCATACGCATACAAATTTCTATGGAGCTGGTTTTCTTTTTTTGTTTATATTTTTTTTTTATTTTTATTTTTTTTGCAAGTGAGTGTGTTGTGTTGTGTGTATGTTTATTTGACGCACATTACATACATGTACATAATTATTTGATTGGGTTTATACAAGTGTATACATAGAATCAATTACTCATTAATCATATTCTTGATGTTTTGTGGGCGAACTACAATTAACTTTACTTTAATATTATTTGTTCCTTTCGTTTGAATGTGGAAAGGATTATGTGGGGGCATGTGTTGTTCGCTCGTTTTCATTCACACACAATATTTCTACAATTATACTCATTTAAAAATTTCAAACAAACATTATTATTATTATTATTATATGTATTTAGTAATTATGTATGTATAAAGTTTTCATCTTTCGTTTGCTTTTTAATGTAGACGACGATGTTTTATCAGCTAAGTTTGGGGTTAGGGAGTGCGCGTGGTTTTGTTGTCGGTTCGGCTGGCGGCAAGTACGCAAAAATATGTTAATCATATTAAGGTATGCAATTGCGCACATTAACCGCTTTATATTCTCGTATCATTTAACTTTATTCAACAGAAACCCAACTGTCAGCATGTAGATGCGTATGTGTGTGCAGGTGTGTGTGTGTGTGTGTGTGTGTGTGGTGTGTGTGTTTGTATATATATATAACGTTTATACTCATATGCATTCATCAATCAAACAAACATTTATACTTTTTCTCCAAACGAGAAAACACTCATACATCATTTTCAATCATCAATCATCAATCATCAATCATCATTATCATCATCAGCATTCTCAAGCTTCAACTAACACGCGGCATATTTTATTCATCCTGCATATCCTCTGGCAATTCGTGCGGATTCAACATGCCCGGAATATTACGTTGCATTTGACGCTTATTGGACTGCTCCTCGGCCAATGCTGCTTCACGCTCCTCCAGATACAAATCCGAATCATCCTCGCCGGTCGCCTCCTGAAAAGCGTATGTATATAATTGAGCAAAATTGCAGTGTATCTCTTGCAGTTGGCTAGTTTACTTACGCGAATTTGTATTAGAAAGTCTCTCAAGTGCTCCTTAAATGCTTGTACATTCTCGTCCAAATTGAAAAGGCCCGTAACAAAGACTTTGATCTGATTATCTGATAAATGATTAAATGCCGACTTTAGCAATGAGGCCACATATTCCTGTATGAATATCATATTGTCCGGTATGGGGCCCAAATCAACCGTTATTTTTCTATTTTCCACCAACGAAAACATATACGCCAATATTATAGCATGGTTGGGCAGGCCCGCTGTATGGGAAGTGTCAGTGACTACTGAAAAGATTTGCATCAGGATATCCGTAAAGTAGGTCTGATAGAAACTCTGCGCCGCATTCGGATGTTGTTCAAGGTTCTGCAGCATCTGTTATATAACAATATTATGATTAACTCACTTGCAACTCTCGGCAAATGTTTCACTTACCTTGTAGAGTATATTCAAGCCCATGTCGGCGACATTGCGCATTGTGTGCTTGAAGGCCCATACCACAGAGTCGAATACCAATTTAAACTGTGCCGGCGGTATATTGAGGAACGCCTTGAAGCAGTGCGCATTGACCGCTTGCAGCAGCTCATAGAAACTGAACCGATGCTGCGGAAAATCTTCGAAATTCTTATTGATCATGTCCAGCGTGCATTCAAATACGGCATCAAATATTTTTGGTACTTCATTCGTGATATGCTGGCGCAGTTTGTTTACAATCGTTGCCATCGCGTTCAGAACTTTCGGTTCGCGCGCGGACGGAACTTTACACCGCTACAAACAAATTTAAATAGATTATTAAATCAAGCAGCCTATAAATTGTTAGAAAGTGGCCCTAAAACGTGCCAAAAATCTTAAGTATTATTACAATCAAATAATACAAGTAGAATTATGGATGATAAACAATCATAAAAATATTAAATAATACACTAATGTGAGACATTTGATTAATTTCAGGAAAGCAGCTGCAAAGGCATATTCAAATGAAATATGAATCTTATTATGTTTGACCGTGAATCCTGATGCCTTACAGATTTTTGTAAAATGGGTTTATAATAAACTATAATCGTTTCTTATAGCAGGAACATCATATAAAGATTTCATGTGGTCAATTTGACATATTCATTTCATACGTGTAAAAGGATATAGACAAAGTACCGTAAAGATACTTTTAAAATTGATCGAGCAGTTGGCTCAGCTAGTCGTAGAATAAAGATACATGCATACATTAAGGTAAGGATATCGCAGTTTTCATAAGATGATATCATTCGCATCCTATTCAAATCGCTTAAAGTCTTTAATAATAATAAGTTAGAAATAGAAAATCATAACGCACCTGATAATCCATGAGGATAGCATCCAATAAGGGCGGTATAAAGTTATCCATAACTAACTGATTGTCATTGGAGCGCGACACCCATTCGGCTATCAAATTGAGAGTCTCCTTCTTCACAACATGCATTGATTTGATCAGCGGCTGATTGTTCACATTGACGCCATTCACCTCGATGGCCTGTATGATGTTTTCCGATGTGATCTTGTACACATTTAGCATGTCCAAATAAATGCGACCCAGTTGAATGACATAGGCGTGGCCCAGTGCCTTGCATGCGGCCACATTTGTCTTCAATATGCTGCCTAGCTGCTTGACTGCTGTCATATTTTTCAGAAAGTCTACATTTTTTGATGCCCGTGATATAATATCGTCCCAGACCTGATTTGGCAGCAGCATATAACGTTCAATAAGCGCATCCTGCTGCACCTGATCTACTTGTGCCGATATCATATAACCAACCGCCTCATAGAATGTATGCACCTAGTTTAAAGTGAAGAGAGACGATTTAGCAATATAGAACAGCCAATAGTTTATCCATGACTTACCTGCTGTGGCTGTAGATCACATATAATGCTGCTCATAGTGCTCAGTATCTCGTCAATGAAGGTACATGCCTCGTTTGGCTGTATTGTGACGAAATAGCGACGACATTTGATTGCTATCTTGATGAACGTGTCACAAGCCATGTCCTGCACGCCGTCGTGCGTTTCATGCATAAATTCAAACAGTTTGTTCACCACCGTCTTAAGGAATTTCCAGTGAGCGCGCAGAAAACGTGGATACTGTCCGACCACATACATAATATTGGAGGCAATGATCGCCTTATTGTCCTTGCCCTTTTTCTGCTCACAGAGCCCAAGTAGATCCTTAATGACAGTAACCAAAAATCGTTTTTCATCCTCCTCACAGAATGCACCTGCAGAATTGTAATTATAAAATATAAGTTTAGCCAGAGGATCATTGAGTCTTAGCAATTGTGGATGATATGTTAAATACATCTAATATGTATATCTTAATTGTCAGAACAAAAACAGATTGCTTTGGTCGGGAGTGTCCGACGAAAAGATATCCTAATCCCAGCGCAGCTGTAATCCTTTTAGCCCCATTCTATGCGAAATGTTTTATTATTCGTTCGTTTGAGATAAAGCCAGGATCAGGATTTATCAGGATCAATTTAAGGGAAACGTGGAATGTTACCTAAAGAGACTCCTACTGCGCGACCCATAGGAGAATCTACTTCTTCCTCGAATAGGGTCCAAGATCGACGCGATTATACATCGAGACAGATGGTCGGACAGATATGGGTTAATCGACTTGACTATATAATATGCAAAAAACCAATATAGCCTTTTTAGGTAACACAGATGGACAATTAAAGAGAAGTCAATATCATACTTTTGTGTTATGGGAACAAACTCTCATTACCAACAGGGACATAAAACCTATAGTATAAGTAAACAGGAAATCTGTGTCAAGATATATGAACATAGAAAGTAGAAAAATATGTGCCATACACTCAAAACTCACCCGATATCGAGCCAATGGCCCAGCAAAGAGTGTTGAGATTTTTCCAGGAGAATTCAGTGCCATTGACTTGGTTTAATAATTTGAGGGTCATAATGCGATCAGTATCCGCACAATCCAAATGAGTGAGGAATACTAAAGTCTCTCTCATATTTTTGTACAAATTAATCGAATTGGTATCCTTCATGAATTCACGAACCACTTCCCCGTTCTCGTTCTCGACAACTAGAACTTCTTCTGGCTTAGCCATGCGCGAAATCATGATGAAGCGAACCTTGGATAATATAGTCGCATAGAATCGACGACGGGGATAAACCTGCTGTCGCTTTGAAGACTCCAGCGTGGGATGAAAGAATTCGGTGTTGTACAAATTCTCGACAAGGCTATTCCAGTATTCCAGACAGATCTTAAATACTTCAACGTCGTCGACCTCGCTGATCATTACTAAATACATAAGCGCCTGATTCAGATAATCCACATACTTGGCATCTTCGACTAGCTTTCCGTGTTCTTTGAGGAACGTACAGAGGAACATGGCCAGATTGAGCACAAGCTCCTGTTCCGTATCGGTGCCGCACTGGAACACATGATTCATATTCATATTCTGGCCAATTATCTGGTCCAACTGCACCATTGTGTCCTTGAATAGCGTCGCAAAGTTATCGTTGTAATTGGCTGCCGTTAGGCCGGCAATTTCGGACAGGCACTTCAGGGTCACATTGCGGAACATGGGTACGCTGAGAAACTTAAAGATCAAAGTCTCTATTAGCGTCGTCTCGAATATGTAGCCCAATGGTATCCAGTTGAGAAAACGCAGCAGCGTCTCCAGCGTGACCTGTATCAGCGCTGCATTCATCGAATTCTCCAGGACAAACGAACAGAGGGTGAAAATCTGCGAAAACTCCGAGCACATCGTATCCTTCAAATGCTTGGCCTTCGTTTGCGTTATCTGCCCCAGCGAGAAATCAAAGACCTCTTCGCTAAGATTCTTCAGAATAACCATATTGTTCATGCACAGGCTTTCGTTTGTTTTGGAAGCGCCCACAATATCGCTAATAAACGTCTCCCAGTTGCGTGGCCATTCGCGCTTCAGTATCTGCACCAGAATCATGTTCAGCTTATTTAAATAGACTTTGTTCTGCTCCATGATGACCGGATCTGAGGATGTTTTAATGATTAGGCTGACCACATACTTTTTGATACCCTCGCACTGATTTCGCGGCAGCACCTTCCAGCGTGTCTTGATGACCTCTTCGAGTATTTGAAGCGCATAGAACTTGGTTTGCTGATTCTGTGAATATTCGAGTATGCTGTCGACACGCGTCCAGGCCTCGGGATGCTCCTTCAGTGTGGTAAGTATATCCTGCGCCAGTCGCAGCTGCTCACCCTGCGACGAGTAGAGCGCCTCAACAATCTTATCGAGCAGATTGATGTCCAGCTTTTGATTGAAGTCGAGCAGCTTGCTCGCCTCATCGGAGCTCAACATCGCCATCGCTTTGTAGTAAAAGCAGCGTTCGCGTCTGCGTCGCTCAGCAGCAGCAGCACCAGCAGAAGCTGTGTCCGCGTTAATTTTGATTGATTTTAGCTTGCTCCTCCGGCTAAAACGAGGGGGGAAGGCGCGTCAGTGATGAAATCTGTGGTAGCTGGCAGCTGCTGGTTGGTTGGTTGGATTGACTCTATAGAAGAATCGAAAATATCGAAATTACATTTATCGGCATAAAGGCAACCATATTTCTTTTATACATACATTTACGTATGTTTTCTTATTTTCTACACACAAACACCAATGCACAATTGCTTGTGGCGCGCGCTTACTTTTTTTTCGCACATACGCACACACACACACAGTAGAGATGAGCGATATTTGCGTACCTGTTACTCATCCCAAGCATCTCATAGTAGGAAGTCACTTGCATTTGTGTTAAGTGACTGGAAGAAAAAACGCGCCTTCAATAAAATACTTTCACTTAAATATATAAATATATATATAAGGTGTGATATGTGTAAACGCCTTGCACTGTTTCAAATGTGCGTATTTGAAGGGAGAAGTCGCCATCTGCTTTCTTGCTGCTCGTCACCGTCGATCAGACACCGCTCATCTCTAGCACACACAAATACACACGCACACACATGCCGCTTACACATGCAAAATACAATCAAAGCAGCGCAACGCATCTCGAGACTGCGACGGCATTTCACAAATCTAAATTGTACGCACGGCTTCGGGTTGTTGTACAACACATTTGTTGTTAAATTAAACCGACTTTTATGCACATTTACTTAATTTTAACTTTCTCACGCACTTACCTAGTTTTAGAAAAGCGTTGCAACCTACGAATCCCAAGAAGCAGCGTGGAAAACGACAAGCGCAAAACGAGTAAAAAGACTACAACGTTTTTGTCCAGACAGGGAAAAAATGTATTTCAAATTGCGAGGCACACAAGTCAATTTTATTCCTTTTGTAGCAAAATACATGCACGCTGAGCAATTATTTGCAATTTGGCTAACAACGGTTGACGTTGTGACCAATTTGTATGTTTGAAACAAACTTTTTCGCAGTACTTTTCTTCTCCTTCTGTAATGAAAACCAGGGATGGATCACAAGCGTCATGCGCGGTGCCGGAATCGAGTAGAGTTTATATAAATGGAAGTAACTAATAGAGAGCAGTAAGGAAATATACAAATCTCATTTATTTACGTTTACAACTTTTTTTTAACAAAGAAGTTCGTCTGCATTCAACAAATATCTACCGGCACAATATACAAAACTCAGTGTTTCCATATTAAACAAATATTCAGCCCTGACCTGAAATAGGTTTGCTTTTGCAAATATCGTTAATCGTGCCAATGTTGCATTTTCATTATCGACGTTTGAGCTTAGCGTGCCTATGCAGATACACGCACGAACTTCCAAGCAATTTCGACAATCCAGTTTTATAAATTTAAAATAGACAGATGTGTATTATTTAATCATGTTCACAGATATAAATAATTATGTTTGAATTGCTTAAGTTTTTTATCTATGGTATTTAGAAAGGAAAAATTTGCCCGTGACCAGGCTCAATAAATTCCACATTTGCTCATCTCTAATTTATTCCGAATTGACCACAGACACCAAACATCAACAAAATCCGATATACAACATTTTGTTTTTGAGATTCGATGTCGATTTATTTGCATTGTCTAACAACAAATGGCGGCTTACCCATATTTACCCGTAAAAAGGGCGAATGCGATAATGTAAGTATTTAATGATAATATATAGTCAGTGCTAATTTTGGTTAGTAACATCTGTTGTCGTTTTCGATTTAGCTGCCATTTTCGACTGTAGCTTCTCTGAATGGATTTCACATGTTCTTCAAATCACTCGGCATACAACTGCAAACCACACATACAGAAGAATGGACCTACATTTGGCGTGACTTTCACAATGCAATCACTTTCATTGTGTGTGGCCGCGGTATGGGCGAACTTCAACTTCAGGCCCTAGCGGAACTTGCTTTCGGAGGAATAGCGCTTTTTATCAGTCGCGATGAGTTAGCACATCCTGCGCTTTTGGAACGTCTAAAGAAAGATGCCAAAAAGTATGTGCCAGTTGTGGATGCTGCGCTGGAAGCGTCTAGCTCTGGTACAACTCTTTTGGGCTATACGGACTGTCTCCTGGCAACAGAAAATGCGCATCTATGCAACCGTTTAAATGAGTTCAGTGCCAATTGTGGGTCATTGTTCTGCTGCCTGGTTGTGGGCCAGCGTATTGCTGTAGCCACTGAAGGTTGGTGGGATCTGGACACACTGGACAGGGAGCTTTTGCTCTTTTTGCTCAACTCTTCCAGTACTCTGCAGCTCGACGTGCCCGTCTACCTGCCAAGCAAAAGTCCAAATATTGCCTTTCGTTTTGTCACCGTGCCAGTGTCGGCCAACAGTGCGATCTGTGTGCTTTGTGGCGCCGAATCTGCGTACCGAGAGTTGCATCTAAATGCCATGAATGCATTTCGCAATGAGAGCAATCTGTTGGCCAACGTTGAGCGCTGCGTTCCACGTAGTCTGCCGGAGCAGCTGGATATCGATGCACATGTCTTGGCGATTATACTGATTAATACTGAGACGCGCAAAAGTGTCTTTACACGCAATCTCCACCAATCGTCGAATGCCAAACGCATTGTCGTCGGCGACTTGCAGCGTTTGGACATGCTGAAGAAATTCTTTGATCACACCTTGGAGAATATGCATGAATTGAAAGTGGCCAAAGACGATTGCAGCGATGCAGGCACGAGAAATTCCTCCATTATGTTGGATCAATACAGTTGCTCTGACTATCACAAGTGTTATGCTCAGGCGGATGACCAGAATAATGTTATTTTCCTGCTATTCGTTGCCGCGGTGCCAACACATGCGATGAGGTAAGTGGATGGATGTTCTTTCGACTGCACAAAAGTTTCATAGCTTCACCTGTTCTTTGTCAGATTTCTTGCGAAGCAAGTCTACGCTAACCTATTGCAAGATAAGGCCGTCTGTTGGTGACCTTCTTGGTGAGCTTAGTATCACCGAGCTTATAAGACTGATGATTGGAATCCTTAAAATGGGCTTAAACTATTTTATATACTTTTTATAAGAGTAGTTTTCTACATCGTTTGCATTTATATTTAAGCAAGAAATGTCTATTCGAAAGTGCTAGAAGGGCAGATATTCTGTTCAAATATGTCAAGGACACATGAAGGTTACTTTTAAGCTGGGTACAGGGTATTTTCTAGTGCTTACTCTCGGCTAAAGATTGCATTTCTTTGGTGATGGAATAGATATCTCTTCTAAGAATCTTAATATGTTTACGTTAAAAAGGAAAAAATATGACTATTTTATTTAAAATAAATTCATATTGCTTCTAACTATTTTGAAATCTTTTTCAGACTTTTTTTTTTTTAAGTATAACTCAAAAACTAAGAGCTAAAGAGCTATTTATATTTATTTTGGATGCCTTCCCGAAACTTTTGTAACCTACTATTTTCTTTGTTGCTTTAATCAAAACAGGTTATTTTTCTATGATATAAAATCAATCGGGATAGATTTTCAACTTATTTTGATACTCTTAGGAATAATCCTTACTCAATGGACTTGAGATTCGGAACGCACTAGACGAAATATCGACAATCTCAATGAATTCCCTTAAAGACTTATTTGTTTATATATTATGGATTTACATATTCCGCAAATTTGCCCTAGTTGGAGTACAGTAATAGCATATTTTAGATTTGTAAGCAACTGGCGAACTGTTATTACTCAGTCAAAGCTAATAAAAATAATTAAAAATTTTTGATTCAAATAGTTATGTCAATTTCAATGCTAATTTGAACATTTCCATCAGAGTCACGTCTCTGGGCAATGCTCTTAGCTTAGCCCAAAAACGTAGTTGCTTCGTAAACAGAGCAATCCGAATGGAAATAATCGTCTTACTAATCAAACTCTCTGTGGTGTGGAGAAGTGTCAGTCCAAGCTGTATCCCGATGGGCGTCTTTATCTACTGGAGCAGTCGCTCGATCTTTGGAATCAGAATCATTTCCAAATATGTAATAAAAACCAACAAGTCATCTATTGATTACAGTAAGTTCCCTCTAAACTGAAGCGAGCCCGTCCAAGAAAAACAAAAAACACATTAAGTGCGCCATTAATATTTTAGATGCGTTCGGGTTATAAAACTAACAAATCATAACGCCAAATTAAATTTCAATATTATTTTGAACAAGCAGTGCGCATTCAGCGCGCGGCGAGTGCTGTTCGCTGTCGGAACATAAAAAAATTTACTGAAATTTCAAAAAATCTGTGTACATTTTGGATTTAAGGACAGACGAAAACTTCAAGGCCAAGGATCTACAGGCCATATAATGCTGTTTCTACGGAGTCAAGAGGAGCACACGGCCGAGGAGCTGTTCAAGATAAAACAACTACGTCAGCTGGTGGAGAGTAAGAAAAGGATTATTCTGTTGCGGCTCTGTTCTTGACAGATATATATATATATATATATATATATATATCTTCCCCTACCGTTTCTAGAGTCCGATGAGCTGCAGGTGGGAACGGATGAGATATTTTTGACGAAATTCCTGCACTACACAAACTGGGACACATTAAGAGCCTATCAGGCCATACATGCCTACTACGATTTTAAGCAAAAGCATCCCACATGGATGGCCCAGCATCCCATACAGTATTATGCCAAGCTTTTCTATGCTACGCACTGTCGCTTCGTGATGCCGCAAACGGACAAGCATGGCCGCGTGCTGGTCATCTTCAAGACGGTGGACGCATTCCAGCAATTTCCCGACTATCTGCAGCATTTAATCGAAATGGATGATCTCATCTTCGAGTCGATGCTAATGTTGCCGCGCGTGCAGCGGCACGGCATAACCGTGATCTGTGATCTTCAGGGGTTGGTAGTAGATTATGAGATGTTATTTACGAAATTTTTTACTGAACTTTTTTCTCTAGCACAACCCGGAATTTTCTGCGTCAGTTCTCGCCCATGTTTATGAAGATCGTTAACGAAAAGAATACGGTTCTGCCTTTTAAACAGCGCATGGTGCACATCATTCAACGCGGCTTTCTCATGCACGTTACCTCGTCATTGTTTCTGCCTTTCATGAACAAAGATTTTAAGGAGCACGTAAGTAATAGCATATCAACATTTTTCCTAGACTTATCGTCTTTTCTTTGCAGATTTTCACTCACGATGGTCGGCATTTGAGTAAACTACGCGACATGGTTGGGATTGATTGTTTGCCCGCGGAATATGGCGGCCCGGCGTCTAATGTACTAGATACTAATTTGATTTTCAATCACTTAAGTCAAAATTCAGATTACCTGGAACAATTACAGCGATATAAAAAGCTTTAAGTATGATTCAAGAAGAAGAGATTTAAAATTCCTAGTAGTTCGACGTTTTCCAAAAATAAACCATTCATAAAAGATCTACAAAATGTAAATAAACCGGCGGCGCAGTACTCAGGTCTAAAAGTTGGGGTTTTCTAATTGTGGGCGGGAATTATATTTTTTTTTTTCAACACAAAGAAAAAATTTTAATTCTTGGGTAAATTAACAAACCAGTATGTATATATAAGATGTCATGTCATAATATACCAATATACACATACGAAAGGTCTGTTTTTCCTATATATTTTTATTCCCAAGCGTGGAGCGTATTGATTCAAATACGAAAAAAAACAAATGCGGTTTTACTTTAAATATCTACAGGGTGTTCCCTTGGAAATTATTGTTAAGCAGCTCAACTGTTAACAGAAACTGTAATGTAAATTCGAACATTTAACATCGATAGTTGAAAGTGCAAGCTTGGCGCCAAAAATTATCGATATTCACATATGATATCAATAGCATTCGCTTTGTTGTGAAATTACGCCGGTTTCCTAAACAACTTTTATGAATACCATCTAAATGGCATCTAATAAGGTAAAATGGCAAAGTTTTTCAACTTTTATAGAAATAAGATCTTGGAAATATTTTGTAGGAGTGTCTAATTATTGTAATAGACGTGCGAAGCTGCGCCTCCGAGGAATTAAAATTAAAGTCGGTGAAGTGCGTTGCAGAAATACTAAAAGACAAGGTAAATTACATTAATAGACCTAATGACATTATAGTCTTCACAATTTTGTTGTTTTATTTTAGATCGTCAGCGACAAGAAAGACTATGTGTCCTTTGTTTTAGTGGGTTGTAAAAAGAGCAAGAATAAGTTGAATACTGCTAGCGATAATATGTGCCAGAATGTGGTTCAATTTAATGAGAAACCGCAGCTTTGCAACTGGCAGCTGTTGCTGGAATTCTTCAAGTTTGTCAACGAGCCGCCCTGCGATGGGGGTGAGTGGCTGGACGGTCTGGACGTAGCCGTGGCTATGCAAAGGGCGGCCCAGGAGTAAGTTTGCGAGAGTCTCATTAAATATTTTCGCTTACTTTTTATTCTGGTGTAGCTTAAGGTGTGCTAGGCAGCGTATTTTGCTGCTTTACGATTTCAACTACATGCCACAGAGGTACGATGATTACGACCGGATCAGTAGCGATTTGCTCAAGGAAGAAATCGATTTGATTGTGGGGTGAGCATCAAAAGGCAGAAGGGTTCGCTCATCCTTTTTACTAATCTGAATTTGCACTATCCACGCCTCGCAGCTCGCACAATATCTCCTATATTGACAATGCCAAGAACAACCTGCCGCAGGCCATCTTTCAGGTGTCGCGGAAGGCGAACATCTATGAGCAGGCGAACCAGAAATATGCGATGCAGTTAGTCAGCAACTGCAATGCTACCTTATGCAGCTTTAAGGAAGCGCTGGCCTCTGTGTTTAATGTGTCGAGTAGACGCCCTTGGGTGTGGAATGCCAAGCTTAACATTGGCAGTGTGATCGCGATCAACTTACAGGGCATCATTGCAATGAAGAACGAGAGTCACATTAAGCTCAAGAAGGTCTGGGCCGAGGCAGAGGAGACAGTAGAACGTGAGGAACGTTATTTTATTAAAGGCACAGAGGTCACGCCATTGCCCGAAGATCTAATCGATGGCTATATGCTGGGCGGCACTCCGGTGCCTTATGATGAAACGCTCGTTGAGCTGCCGCCAGCACATTCGCCGGGCTTGCACTTTGTGGGCTTTGTAAAGCGCAGCAGTATACCAGACGCCTACTTTTCGGGCAACTCTCTTTATATGTTGGTACATCAGAAGGGAAACGTTGTATCCGCTCAAAAACTGGACGCTTTGGTTAGGGCATTAATATTGCAGAAGTGCGCTGTACTCTGTTGGAAAATTTTTAGTGTTAAATTTAATACTCCGCGCATTGTGGTACTAGTACCGCAAGAGTCCACAGTGGATCGCCCGGCCACGTTATACATGCTCGAGTTGTCTTATCATGCCCAACACCAGTTCTGGGATTTTCCTGCGCTTCGCACGGCCAAGACGGAGTGCAACGCGGATCAACTCCAGGCAGTCGATACGCTAATCGATAGCATGGATCTGGAATGCACTCTGCAGGATACACAGCAGCCCAGACAGCAGCGGCAGAACGATTTGCTGCCATTCGATGGACTGCCCAGCATCTTCGAACAGAATGTAATGGATGTGTTGGAGCGCAAGGTTATCAATTCAGCAAAGAGCGATCCACAGTTCAAAGCAATGCTTGCCGATAAGAACTTGGTCGATTTCTTTTGGAGGGTACCTGAACCCATCGAACAAAAATCCAAACAGGCTGCGAAGGCGCTCAAAAAATTATTTCCCTTGGAACATAGTCATGCATGGCTACAGAAGCTCAAAGCCAAGGAAGAAGAACAGAATGCGCCGGCAACCGTCAAGCAAGAACGACGAGATACAGAAACGTCCATCAGTATTGACAGTGTGGGTCTAATGACGCCCGCCGAAGACTACAAACAGCTGTTGCAAAAGGTGCGCTCAGAATTAAATACTACTCAACGGGATGTCCAATTTCAATCACTAGCGGCTCAAATGCGAGTGGTTATTATAACGCTTCTGGAGCGCAACAAATTAGACCTCAATCAATTGAACGAAGTGCTAAGCCTCTATCGGGACAGTTGTCTTGAGTTCAACAGCTTTGCGGAGTACAATCAATTTGCAGCACTGATAAAAACCAAAGCATCGGAAAGGAATCTGCAAGAGTTTTGGAGCAGTATTGTGGTGGAGAAAAGTCTTGGCCCGCTGGTGCTAGGCGAGCCAACTCTGGAGGACGAACTGCGATTGAATGCGTATTATACGAAACCAGAGTTTGGCGTTGAAGAGCAAGGGTGAGAACATTTAGCAGAATAAATAAAGAATTCCATCTTTGTTTTTAGATTTGTATATAATTTATCGCTGAAAATAAAGATTTTCTGTGTTTGGTCTAATCAGCTCAAAGTTGGCCAATGGCTTTGTAAATAAATACTTCAATAATTTGGCATTTTTTGTTTTTTAATGAATTTCAAAATACATTTACAGCGCCCACAGGACAATGAATTAAACAATCAATTGAATAATTTCATTTGATTAATAAGTTTTCGTTGGTGCATTACATATTATTTGCAAATATAAATTATGTAGCCAAAAGGGAGAGGAAGAACTAAGCTTAGCAATAAAAAGCTTTAAGGAACGAACAATTTAAAATGTTTGCCAATCTTAATTAAAGTACACTTAAGAATTTACAAATGGGGCATAAGCAATGCCAATTATGTACATTGCAAGTAGGTTTTTCTCAGTGTATGTGTGAATTACAAACATTAAATACATTATAATTTGTTAACACAATCTGTGTAACGATTGCAAGCGGCAAGTGCATACAAAATATAAATGTTAAAGTTGTTTTGCAGTGCGGCCAAGAACTCCAGGCTTCCTCTAGTCAATGTTCAGCGATGACATAAGTTCCTCCACACTGTCAGGAATAGAGTGAAAAGTTAGCCACATCAATTATGAATATTGCAACATATAAATTGTGTTTTATACTTGCACGCACGTTATATCTAAGTCCTGAAAGGCAACACCCAACCAAGCAACAACTAGGCAATAGTGCTGGAAAAGCTGCAGCAGCAGTTCGCCCTCGTCCAACATCTCAAGACGCTCGATACGTTGGCGCTCCGATGAGGAAATGCTGTCATACACCTGCACCATGTCCCAGGCACGTGCCCCACTCCAGCCGCTGTCCTTAAAGCGATTGGTTTGCGTCTCAAGCGACAGACAGGATTCCACGCCGGCCAAACTGCAGCCACGGCTACGTAGATTATTAAGCATAACGTCGCCAAAGCGATCGTTCATGTTGACCTATGAAAAACAATCGAATTGTTTAGTGTCTGAATAATTATGTTCGCGATGATCTTTACCTGTTCATAGTTGACAAAGACGGCGGCTTGAAACTTCTGTGCTATCCATTTGAGCAAATTTCGACAGTTCTGGGCCTCGATATAAACGAGAACGCATTCCGCTAAAAATATAGTGGGCAGAGTGAAGTCCACTTCGGCTTGCTGCAACTTATTGTCCACCTCATCCAGATTTCGTAGGTCAACGCCCATCAGATGATAGTTTGGTCCATGCAGGTCCGTCGGACTGAGCCGCACCTCTCCGTCTTCGTCGTTGATTTTGCCCAGGAGCGCCTTGTTGCGTTTGATTGTATAGCATTTGCGAGCCGTCACTGTGGGGAAATCTAGCTCAATGAAGTTCTTCACCTTGTGCGCGGTGTCCCGCAACCGAAAGTAGAGCGTATCAAAGCCACAGCCAAGGTTTATGATTTGGCAGTTTCCAGAGGTTTTCTGCAATGGTCATGGCCAGTTAGTTAAACAAAGTAAAGTGCAAGGTCACAATTGGGGCGTGATGCGCAAGTGCAACACATGCGCAGCAGCAACATCAGCATCATTCGGTATGCAACAGGATTCCGATTCCAATTACAATTTCAATGCCACAGTACGGACATGCACTTGACCTTAACCTGAGTCTCGGCCAGACAGTTGTACGGAGGCAGAAATGTAATGCAACTAGACTTGTAGGAAAAACTCAAGAGAATTATCCATAAAAAATTATGTTTAAAGTAGGCAAAGGTTTTACTTATGTAACAAACTGTGCTTTTTAAATTAACGGCTGACAATAAATTAATCGATGTTCGATTAAAATCCTATCGATAATTAACAAATGATCGAGCTGCAAGGACTTTTTGTGTTTATGTGTATTAAATAAAGCTAAAATTAGTTTATATACAAATATTTCAACGAGATTAAATCAAATTGTATATAATATTGCAAAAGCAAGCCTCTCAACTAAAGTTTTCATTGAAGCCACATAGTTATATCTAGAAGCTGTGTCACGTGCGTATCTCCGAAACGAAAGATTCAGAGTCCGTTGGGACCATGATGCGCATGACCCATTATATACATTTTCCGCTGACTGCAGCCGTTAGCTGTAAATGTACTATATACAACTAACCTTCAGAAACTTCTCCACACACATCTCAACGCCCTTGACGCGTGCAAAGTAGCCACGATTTATCTCAGGGGCTTTTCTCTCCTGATTGCGCACAAAGAACCCAATATAATCGTCCTTCCAGTAGCCAAGGCGCACGGCACCCCGCTTGCAGTCACTGGCATCGTCATTGGTGGCTATGACGGCTTCATCGCAGGGATGAAACTTGTGTGTGCTATTGTTATGTGCAACTCCTCCGCCCGTTGACGGAGGCTCCATGGCGATGCTGATTGGCTGCTCTTGTCCTGCAATCTCTTGTTGCACGCTTTCTATGAGAAAACCAAACAATCGTTCACTTTGAATCGCTCCTTTTCGACAACTTTTTAGCACTGCTGAATTCTGTTTATTTTTCCTTTTTTGGTTGTTTTATTTTTTTTTTGCAACTGATTTTTCCAAGCAAATAGTGTGAATATAAATGAGTATTAAAAACAGCCCGTAAACAGCTGCGAGTATCGATTACATCCGCAAGTGTTGGTAAATTTTAATGCGTGCTGCTTGTGCTATCGACTTATTATATATATCGATAGGCTGAAGACCCGCCAAGCCAATGGACACTTTTCCCAATTTAAAATGTTTTCAAAGTTTCTAGTAGTCTTAAGCGCTTACTCACATAATATTTAATGCTGATAAGCATTTAAGCAATTTATTAATAAGCAACGAGCACCGAATAGGCATGTAAAGTTGTAACGCGTGCCACATTCAACCTAAGTTAACTCCATCAACAAAGTGCCCTAATTGTTTCCCGCATCTTTGACATCGGAAGCGACGGCAGCTATAATTAAAATTGTCAGCTACGCCCAAGCCACTGAGTCTTCAACTCAATATGACGGGGTCAAAAAGTGAACAGGCTTTAATTGTTATTTCGCTTTGCGTTTGCAATTACGGTGAATGAATCACAACCCCTCCGCCGCCTCTCCAACCACACTCATACACATATACGAAAACGAATTACTTTCTTGATAATGGTAGAATAGGAAATTATGCAAAGCGCGACTTATTGTAATACAGTGCAATTGCTGCGTCATTTACTCTGAACAGCAGCGTCCCAATCTCCAACGTTTTTAAGCTTAAGTTTGGAGATCTTTATTAGGCTGCCGTTCTTAATTGGAGACTTCTTGAACTCCGTCAAAGTGGGGTCATAGGTTAGGTTAATATGCTTCAAAATCAAGTCAAGGGCTTCAAATGTGTTTTTGTTTTTGAAAATTAAAAATACGTTTTACAAAGTTTCGGGCGAGCATATTTCAAATCCATATTTCAGGAATCAATAGACAGTCTGGTTGATAAACTACACATATGAAGTGAAGCTAAATTTAAGTTACACAAACAAAATATCAATGATTTTAAATTGAGAACCTAGCATACTTCTAGATCTTAAAATAATAGAGGTTCGAATTCTTTACCTACCTGTAATATATCAAGATGAAACTGGCGTTCTTATTAGAAAGTTTGCGCCATTAATATTCAATTGCTAGAATAAATAAATTAATTTGTTATTGGAAAGCTTTCGGTATCAATCAAAATTTGGTAACAAACCAAAAAACACATGAATAATTTTAAAATTGCCAAGATGCATTTGGTCTTGTATGAATCTCTGTTATATCAATCGACTCTACCTTGGACAGATCTTTGTGGCTCTCTTTTCTCTCCGCGTTACCGTTTCTCTACAACTCTCTCTGTCTCTCCCGTTCTCTATCTGCTTCTTGCACCCACACTCGCTTACCGAGAGTGGCAGGTTAGTGGAGAATGCTAGAGCCACTTGCCGCTTTAGTTTGATTGTAACGTTCGTGAGCGTCGGTTGTGCAAGCTAAAAGCTGCGCGCGTCTCGTACAAAATTCACTCAGCTCTCTGAGTTAAAGCAACTGTTGGTAACACGTAAGCCTCTTTACATGTGTGTGTGTGTGAGTGTGCTGTGCACATGTGTGTGTGTGTGTGTGTTAACAAAGCCAAAAACCACCTTCAGTGTACTGCGTGTGCGTGCAACTGCATTGGTATTGTGCGTATGCATGTATTAGTGTACCCCTAGTTACTGCTGCTCCGGGCCCGACTCGCATTTTGACGTTTGACTGGCTCTGGTTCTCTACCTGAGCCCTGGCTTACAACTAAAAACGGTCATTTCATTACGTTTACGTTTTTCTTCGCCGTTTTCGTAAACCGTGTTTGTTTTATTTCGGGGCGTTGGCGCGTACACAAAGAAAGTTAATAATTTTGTGGCTCGCAGCTGAAAAATTAATCATTAACAAACGTATAAAGCCAATTGAGTGCAAATGTTGTTGGGACACACAGAGAAGGGCTAAGATTAGATAAAGCGCAAAGGCAAAAATAAAAAACAACAACAACTAGTGCGGCGGCGACGTCATCATTTGGAGCATAACTGTAAAATAAGTGAGATTAAGAAGAAGCAGCAACAACAATATTACTGCCGCCGCGCAGTGGGCCAACACTAACACATGCACGTATATGGACGCAACACACACACACACATGAAACACTCACACACAACAACGGCACCTGCAAACGCTTCACTTTCAACATTATCGTTGCGTTTTATTTTTTTCTGTTTGCTTTGCGATTGCGAAAATAAAAACTAACAGCAGTAAATGTGATTCACTAAAAACAAAAAAGAAACAACACAAAAACGTGTAATTTGATATAAAAGTTCCCGCAAGCATTTATTTTCTTTCGTTTTTGGCAAATCATTTGCGAAAGGGTGACAGCACTCCACATTTTGTGCAGGCGTTTGCATTTCCGCACTTTTAAGAACAAGCCGTAACCAGCAGCAAGATACTAGAAGAAGAAGAAGACAACGCAACACGGCGAGGTTAACGCCGTAACCCGAGTCGACAGCGTCGGCAGGTTAATGCACTTTTCATTTAACATGCAACAACAACAACAACAACAACAACAACTTGTGTATGTGTCTGTGTGAGTCCTTGTGCCAGTTTTCGTGATGTTGAATGTTGACGTCGTTTGAAACTTTGCAATAACATTTCCAAAGTGAAGCTCACATTTTGTTGTTGCTGCTTCTGATACGATAATGGGAGCACATGTTGGTGAAGTACATTTCAGACATTTTTCTGAATGTTACATTTTTGTCATTTGTCATTATTAGTTGATAGTTTACGTTTCTCGAAATGTTGGCATTGAATTAATGAAAGAAAAGTAGGTTTTTCGTTTTGACCCTTACAATCCATAAATGTTGTACAAATCGGGAGATCAATGATGTAGCACAAGGCATGGTACTTTTCTCTAAATCTTACTTAATTTTCGACATTTGCTTCTTTATTATTGGATCTGCATATACATATCGCTCATATGTACATATATTAGAAATGGGCTCTAGGATCTGTCGAAATACTGTCACATTACATTACGTAAAATAGATGAAGGTGCCATATCCATCTACTAAAACGTAACATAGTCTAAAGCTTTCTCCATTTTTAATTTATTAATATAAATTCTGGAGGAATTCGATTTTTAACTAAAATTTGTATCGCTGTAAGAAAAAGCCAAACTGCAAACCTATAACAATTGAGACACAAACTCACATAAAAAGTAAATATATCTAATTTATATTACACGAGTACACACATTCCAAATATGCTGTTCTTAGCTCTTCTTAGAAGATATCGAACAATAAATTAGTTATAGATGAGAGAATTATTATGAGCTTCTGGTCCTTTGAACGAAGATCGAAGTGTTCATACAGGCAAATCGGCGGAGCTTGTCGTCCTCCTCAAGAATATACTTATATTCCATATATGGCCGGAATGGCCTTCAGTCTCTTCGGGTTTCAATATATATATACACTAGTGTATATTCCCCGGCTTTGTCTGCGCCTCAAATTTAAAATGTTAAATTTGTACGTATTTATGCATGTCTCAAGATAAACTTAAAATTGGCATTTGAAAATGAGTTCGAAGTCCATCAAATTAAGAAATATGCATATTGAAGGCCAAGAATTTTCATCCATTCAACATTTGACCTTGTTTTTGCGAAAAGTTTCAAACACGTCTCAAGTAAATGTCCACAAAAATCTTTAAAAATGACTTAGTAGTCTTTCATAAAAGCGCCATGTTCAACTTTTAAAATCGCTCAAAGTTTTTATGGTTGGCCGATCGGACGAATCTTAAAATTTCGCCATAAAAGGAAGAGGAGTGAATATTGCAAAAAGTATGATTTCTCCCAAATGAACTTGAGCAAAAATCGCCAAAAAAAAATTAATTGTAGATCGATCCCATGGATTGCAACCACCTTATTTCACGGTTTTTCCACACTTGTGGGTGAAATTTTCTAAAAACCATGTGATAAACATAAAGTTACTCTAGTAAAATGTTTAGGTTCCGAGCTTTTATGGATAAACATACATATGTTTCAATTTATATTTGAGTAAAAGTTACTTATCAAGCTAAATTTAAACTATTTTAAGTGTGAACATATAGAATAGCACCTTGTTGCTGCAGCTCTAGATCCTGTAAATAAATCATTTTTATCCCGTTTTTCAATTAGCTAATTAATTAATTAGCTTCTACAAGAAACGGAGATAATCGCTGTTGACCTCATTCCAACAACTCTTAACAGTTGGTTAAATTTAAATTAAAATGAATTTAAAATAACACACAATGTGCATTTAATGCTGTAACTTATTTTTAGCGTATCTTTTTCATTAAAATGTGGCCGCATAAACTGGTTTCTATGTGTCTTGGTCTCTTGCTTCTAACGCATGCCTCACACTTGGCCATAACACATACAAATGATACAAACAATTTTGTACAAGTATGAGTATCTATGGAAATATGTGCGAGTAACAGAGCTAACGTAATTTAAAAACCAGTTCGGTCACTCTTACTCAGCTCTCAGATAGTTTGATCTGATCTAAACAAAAGAAAAAAGTGATAATTAAATCATAATTAAATTATTGTTGTAAAGTTTCTTCAAGAAGTCCTTATTGTATCAAAGAATCTATCCAAGTAGATTTGGGTATGATTGAATTAAAAATGTCTATTTTAAACATAACTATTTCTGTATATAAAACTGTTTTTCCTGACTGACTGACTGATTGATTGATTGATTGGAGATCAACGCAGAGGCAAAACCGTAAGAGATTGGAAACTGAGGTGTACCTAGATTTTGGTATACTCTACCCGCATGTGCGGAAAGCGGGTTGTTTAGCAGCCAATCGACCTTAAACTCATTTTTAAAGGTTTTTGTTCAAAATCATTTGTGAGGAATGTTACATACGAAATAGGCGTCACAGATTTGGATACAAACTTCCGCTGTGTTCCATCCGCAACTAGAGTAAATTAGCTAAAAATTTGCTTCCTTTTATCCTTAAGGTATATATATTCTTGATCAGCATCAATAGCTGAGTCGATCCGTCCTTGTCCGTCTATCCGTCCGTATATAAGAACGCAAGGATCTCAGAACCTTTAAAAGCTAGAGATATATTTTTAATATGGTTCTTCCTAGTGCCCCCGCTGTACGAGTTTCTTTTTAATAATCGATAACTTTTTTTTAGCAAATCTTTCACATTTTTAAAGCTAGCGTCACCAAGCTTGACATGCTTAACATGTTTTATTTAAATAAATTTTTGTAAATTTATTATTATGCTCTTGGTGTTGATAGAAAAGGGTTCAGGGTATTTGCTAGTCGGAAACTCCCGACTAAAGTCTCACACTTGTTTTTATCGACTCTTGTAGATTAAAATGGCACAGAAATTCAAGTATCGCGACAAATTGAAATGTTTACTGGCCATGCTTATGGCACTTATGGTGCCGCAGTCCATCGATGCACAAACTCGGGATCCGCGCTTTTATTCACGTGTCGGTGTAGACTATCAATGGCCCAATCCCGGCGATCCGGACTACAGGTGAGCAAAACGAAAGTGCGCCAGCAAATAAATAAATAAATAAAACCTTGACTCTTAGAACATACACGTTCAACGATCGACGCTACGGACACTATCAACCGAATGGCTATGGCGCCAATTATCCGGGCAGGAATCCGCCCGGCCAGTATCCACAGGGTATGCCCAACGAGGATCGCTTTCGCTTCGATCCGGTGAGTGAGAATGGCCGATCAATCAATTGACGCCAGTCCTAATCAATTAAGTTCATGACACTAGAGTTGAACCCCACAGCTGCCTAAGAAATTAAGAACGCACCATTTATGAACAATGAGCAGCCATTGAGCGGAGCTCTGAGTGATTCGCACTCGTCTCCGTAATATCGAGGCAATAATCTTAATTAGGTTTTCATGGCGGCGACTGCGACATAATCAATTACACATGTTTCCCAACCGCTCGCAATAACCAAATGCATTATCCATAATCTTTATCCAAACTCAATTACAGAACGATCCCAATGCTCGGACGCAGTTTCCGGGCGTCTTGGCCGGCTGGCGTGAGGATTTGCAGGGCAAACAGCGACGCGATTCGCTGACATTGGAACGTGATGTATTCGTCACAACCAACTATGGACAAGTGCAGGGCTTCAAGGTCTATATGTACGACAATCCCGATCCCAAATCATTCTACAGACCCTATCACTCCACCGTGGACCGTGTAATGGGCGAGTGTTCCGTATTCCTGGGCATTCCCTACGCCCTGCCGCCCACATTTGAGGGACGCTTCAAGCCGCCGCGCCTGCACCGTGGCTGGCAGCTGCTCCAGGCCGTGGACTTCGGCCCAGCATGTCCACAGCCGGTGCGCTACACAGGTGCCACCAAAGGTGTTATGGACATGGACGAAGATTGCCTCTATCTGAACGTATATTCGCCGAAGGTTAGTTCCCAAATATTTTATAACATTTTTCTGCAAACTACTATTAGATGGAATATTTTTGTATACCCTTTGTAGAGGGTAACATATTATATATATTTTTTAATAGAATGTGTAGATCAGACAGGATATAGACAGGCGAATTGATATAGCCTGCCTCTCTGTCTGTCTATTTCTATTTCCATGCAAATTAGCCTAAAGACATTGTCTTAAAACTTTGTATAGGTCCGTCTGTCTTTTGAAGGCAGTACATATATCGGAGCCAGCCGGGTCGGCCTATTATATCTTATCGAAATTCTATTAACATCAGAGCACTTTATCAAATATCTGCTAAAAAAAAAACGATCGGTTGAAAAGTAGTTTCTTGTAAGAACAAGATTTTTGTTTTTTAAGATATCTCGACCAACTTTGCCATATGTTAGTTTCCCAAGCATAGGGAAACAATATTTGTCTACTATATCATAAAGCTACCAAGGGAACAATCGGTCGAAAACTAAGTTCTTCTATGAACAACTTTTCTTGTTATCAAGAGATGTTGACCAAAAACCTGTCGCTTCCTAGTTAAACTACGAAGTAAAAGCCAAATCTTATTAAGATCGCAACACAACAAATAGGTTGAATATTAAAAAAAATTTTAACAAAGAAACAGTTTTAAGATGTTTTCCTCAAGTTCCGCATTTTCGTTTTTTAACATGTCCGAACTATAACCTTATATATAAGACTCGCAAATATTTTCGCCAACATTTTTTATATACCCCCCCGATTGTTAATCTTTAGTACTGATCGATAGTACTGATCCTTACAAGTCCGAAAATTTACATCATTCCATAATTGGACAATATTTGGCTGAGACACTCCAAAAAGGCATCAAAAAAGGATTTGACCGAAACGTTTTTTATTGAAAACTTTTATATAACCCCCCGATTAAATCATTAGCTATTTGATTGTGGAGTTCCGTACGAATTCAAAAAGACTATTTAAAATCTGACGCTTTTTACCCAAGATAGCAAATTGACCGAATCGTAATATAATTTAATATATGTAAAAAGATTGATCTATATAAACTTTTTATCCTTCATATTATCTGTTGCAGACTGGTGCTGGCGTCGCCCAAAAATATCCGGTTATGGTTTATATACACGGCGGCGAGTTCGTGCACGGCGCTTCCAATCTGTTTCCGGGCCATGTGTTGGCTTCATTTTATGATGTGGTCGTGGTGACCCTGAACTACCGCCTGGGCGCTTTGGGTTTTCTTTCCACGGGCGATGAGAATTCGCCGGGCAACTATGGCATCTTGGATCAGTCAATGGCACTGAAATGGGTGTACGATAACATTGAGTTTTTTAATGGGGACCGCGACTCGATTACATTGTTTGGACCTGGAGCTGGTGGCGCCTCCGCCGGGCTTTTGATGGTGGCACCACAAACGCGGAACATAGTGAAGCGCGTGATTGCACAGTCGGGCTCGGCGTTGGCTGATTGGGCACTCATCCAGGATAAGTACCGGGCGCAGAACACGAGCCGTGTGCTGGGCCAAGTGCTGGGCTGCTCAATAGATTCGTCCTGGAAGCTAGTCAACTGTCTGCGCACTGGACGCAGCTTCTACGAGCTGGGCAATGCGGAGTTCCCGCCCCAGGTCGGCAGTTTCCCCTGGGGTCCGGTGCTGGATCACAATTTCACGCTGCCCGGCGACGACTGGTACGAGGGCTGGCGGGAGAAGGACTGGCGCTTTCTCACCCAAACACCCGAAACCTTGATACGCAGTGGACGATTCAATCGCAACATACAGTACATGACGGGCGTAACCACACAGGAAGCGGCCTTCTTTGTGGCACAAAATGAATCTCTGGCGCCATATTTTGAGCTGGACAATCGCTTCTTCGAGCAGAAGGTGCGCGAGCATGTCTTCCGCTATAACTACACCCTGAATCCGAATGGTGTCTACGAGGCCATTAAGTACATGTACACCTACTGGCCGGATCCCAACAACAACACCATCATACGCGATCAGTACATCAACATGCTGAGCGATCTCTACTATCGTGCGCCCGTTGACCAAATGGTCAAGTTGCTGCTCGAGCAGAAGATTCCCGTCTATATGTATGTGCTGAACACCACTGTCGAGGCACTGAATCTGCCGCAATGGCGCAAATACCCACATGACACGGAGCACTACTTTCTGACCGGTGCCCCCTTCATGGACACTGAGTTCTTTCCTAAGAAGGAACACCTGCAGCGCAACATGTGGACGGACAACGATCGCAATATGAGCCACTTTTTCATGCAGACTTATTCAAACTTTGCCAGATACGGGTAAGTGAAGAGAATCAGTAAATCTATTGATTGACTGACTGATTGACTGACTGACTGACTGATTGACTAACTGATTAACTGACTGATTAACTGATTGATTAACTTATTGACTGACTTACTAATTAAATGACTGACTGATTGACTGACCGGCTGACTAACTGAATGACTGAATGACTGATTGGCTGACTGACTGACTAACTAGCTGGCTGATTGACTGACTGACTGACTGATTGACTGACTGACTGATTAACTGACTGACTGATTGACTGACGGACTGACCGGCTGACTAACTGAATGACTGATCGACTGATTGACTGACTGATTAACTAGCTGGCTGATTGACTGACTGACTGATTGACTGACTGACTGATTGACTGACTGACTGACTGATTGACTGACTCACTGACTTGACTGAATGACTGATTGACTGACTGATTGACTGACGGACTGACCGGCTGACTAACTGAATGACTGATCGACTGATTGACTGATTGAAAAGTCCCTTTAGCCTTACTTTAGAGAGTTCCCAAAGTAATAGAGGCAAACACTTGGTAACTGATGTCTTACTAATCCTTCTCAAACTTGCCGTGTAGCAACCCAACGCCACAACAGGTGCTGGGTATGCACTTTCAGCGCGCATATCAAGGGGAGATTCGTTACCTGAACATTAACACCACCTACAACTCCTCGATCCTGCTCAATTATCGACAAACGGAGTGCGCATTCTGGACACAGTATTTGCCGACGGTTATTGGAGTCTTGGTGCCGACCTATCCGCCCACCACGGAGTATTGGTGGGAACCGAAGGAGCCATTGCAGATTGCCTTCTGGAGCATGTCGGTTGCCTGTTTCTTCCTGATCGTCCTGGTCGTCATCTGCTGCATTATGTGGCGCAATGCCAAGCGGTAAGTTGGGTAGTTCTCTTGAAGGAAAACTCTGACACTTGCAATTCACAGACAATCGGATCGCTTCTATGACGAAGATGTCTTCATTAATGGTGAGGGCATGGAGCCAGAGCCGGATGCACGTGGCGTGGACAATGCCCACATGGTAACCAATCATCATGCGCTGCGCTCGCGGGACAACATATACGAGTACAGAGATTCGCCATCGACCAAAACGCTGGCCAGCAAGGCTCAGACGGATACCACCTCGTTGCGTTCGCCAAGCTCCCTGGCCATGACCCAAAAGTCCGGCAGCCAGGCTTCACTTAAGTCGGGCATTTCGCTCAAGGAGACGAATGGCAGTCTGGTTAAGTCGGAGCGCGCAGCCACCCCGCGCTCCCAGACAAATGGAACATCGGTCAAAGCGGCACCCATCGAGGAGAAGCGCCTGCTGCAGCCCCTCTCAAGCACGCCCGTGGCGCAGCTGCAGGCGGAACCAACGAAGCGGGTGGCAGCTACACCCAGCGTTGCCAGCAGCAGTCGGAGCACCACGCCCGTGCCCTCGGCGCGCACCACGACGACAACAGCCACGCTGACAGCACAGCCAGCGGTGCAGCCGCGTCGAACGCAGCTGGTCGAGGGCGTGCCCCAGACATCTGTTTAAGTAACCGCTCTCTAAGCGCGGGATGCGCTTAGAGAGAATCCACATAGCCCTTTCAATGAACAATCAACCAAATCTGACAAATTTCGACATTAGGGTAAGTTCACACCTTATTTCCATTTCGATCGAATGCATTTTAATGGCTGCCCGCCAACAGCTTTCTTTTAGTGGAGCACACCTGGAGAATTAATCGTATCTTAGATTGTAGCTTTTGTTTTATTCCTAGTTTTATATTATTTATACTTTATGACTACACAGATCTAAAAGATCTCTTGAGCCCGTAAGTGCAGCTATAATTATTTGTGTTTGTAATTTTAAATTTGACAATTGTGTTTTTTTTTTATTATTTTCCCATATTTTCTAAGTTCGATAACCCAACGAATACGAATCCATATCAATGACATTCCGTAGATTAGTTGTGGCCCTTTTGCCAGAGACCTCCCGTGAGGCGGGGCCTTGAAATGTACATACATATTTATATATATATACGACAACATTTAGACTAAGTTCATAATTGTAAGCTCTACATTTTCCTAATGCTGTCACCTGAGTAAGAGTCAAGGTATGTAATAGATACTGGTGAACCAATTTAAATGAATAAGCATTAGTCTAGGGGCAGCTTTAGTAGACGCCATCAAAATAAAATTATTTAATACAAATTGTACAATACTTACGCATAATAAAACTGAATCGCCCAAAACGAAGTTTCTTCAAGTTGTTGGATCATTTTTTACATGTTATTGTGTTGTCAATATACCCATAAATGTTCATATTATCAAAAAATGAAAGAACAAGTGCCTTGCTCTAAATGGATCTAGCTTAGTGATAAGTTTGTGTACTCATATTTTGTATTAGTGCTATAATTATATAAACTGGCAGTTATATATTTTATATGTATGTTTTATGTGTCGCATATATAGAAATCAACGACCATACAAATCAGTGTGAACCGTCCAATATTTTTTATGTTTTCATGTGAAGCGTGTTTATATTAAGTATGTACTATAATTAATTAGGAGCTATTGATTACATGTGCGAAAACATAGGAAATACATTTACATTTATAATCATTGTAGTGTATAATATTTGTGTGTATTTTTCCCATTTCATCCGTAAAATAAAATAGTTTATCTTTTGTGAAATGTCCTGCATGTGTTCTACGTCTTGTGTTCCATGAAAAATACATTTTAAAAAGAAAAACCATGTATTTTGCTTAATGCTAATAAGCTTTTCAAAATTGGGCGAAAACTAATCTACAGATACAGCGAAGCGGCAAAGACAATGTCGCGCTTAAGCAGACGAATGCCTTCGGAGAATTTGTTCTCCAGATCCGTGTTGCCAATCGTTTTGGATGCCTGGCACAGCTGACGCAGCAGCTCCTCCAAACGTCTCATGCAGCGAATGATGGAGCCTTCGAAGATATCGGTCATTTTGCAGACGCTTAGAAAACTGGAGCCCTTGCACCAGGCCAGCACGACGTCCATTAGGAAAGGCTTGAACTTGTCCACATAGTTGTCCTCATCCAAACTTAGTTTGCATTCGGTGGATACCTTGGCAATGCGCCGCGCCAGGCTCTGCAAAGAGCGCAACGGGCCGGACAGCTCTGTAGCGCTCTTGGGCGACTCACTGGACTTCTCGTCGCATACGAAACAGGAGAGCAATGCGACCGCCTGCGGGGCTGAGAGCTCGTTGAACACGCCGTTGAATATCATTTCGGTGATGAGCAACTCATCCGCGGAGCTTAGCTCACAGGCGACGCGGCCCTTAAACTCGATGACATCACCTGGCTTGCAGTAACCCATGCGCCGGAGTACACGCTTGCGATACTTAAGCTCGTCCATTTGCAGCAGGCTGCGGGCAGCCTTCAGCTCCGCCTTCAGACCATTGAGCTCGGATTGTAGCTTTAGCTTTTCGATATAGCGCTTGTGAACACGCTCCAGCTCTGGCGATTTGTGCAGCGGATGCTCCTCGAGCAACGTCTCGAACTGTGCAATTGTATCCACAATCTGGCGAAATTCCGGATCCTTGATATTCATATCGTCGATGGGATGAAGTACGGGTGGACCAAGTGGAAATCGTTTCTTAGCCTCCTGAATGGTCTTCAGCACGGCACGGCGATTGTCCGCAGTGCGCAGATCGTTGGGAAAATAAACGCGTATAGAACTGATTTGGGTGATAAGTGTATTGGCAACCGGAACGACCTCCATGCAGCCACGTTCATTGGGCTTACAGGGCTCGGTGTCGCCAGTTTTGGCTGCCTCCTCGCTGACATGCAGGAGCATATCAATGACAACTGCCGTTTCACTTTTCAATGGATTCTTGCGATTCTGTTCCTGCTTTTTGAAGTTCAATACAAGACCCCAGTCATACTCCTGCTTTCCGGCTGACACCTTGACCAGCCGGCCTGGCTGTAAAAAGGGCACCAGATATTGCGGCTTGGTCAGCCACTCGCGGAACTTATTCCCATTCAACTCGAGCTGTTCGCGGATGTGATGATAGGACGCAATGTTATGCTCATCCTTGACGGTCAGCTTTTCGAGCTGTTGTGTCTTCTCCTGCACTTGATCATGTAGACCGGGAAGTGCGGCCTGATTTTGGAACTGATAGAAACTCCGCTCCAGCATATACTCCGGGTTTATTTCCTCTACGCGCAGTAGATTCAGTACCATGTTGTAGGTCAAATGGAACGCCGAGTTTAGGGTATCTGCTTTGCCCTGCACTATTTCACGGCCCACCACAGGTGACACCTTCTCATCAATCATCAGTATAACAATACCCTTGTCGTCCAAGCCGCGACGCCCGGCACGTCCAGCCATTTGTATGTACTCGCCCGAGCTGATCCACCGAAAGTCCTTGCCATCAAATTTGCGTGGCGCTGTAAACAAGACTGTGCGCGCAGGCATGTTCAGGCCCATGGCAAAGGTCTCCGTGGCGAAGAGAGCCTTGATCAGACCCTCTCCAAAAAGAATCTCAATCGTTTCCTTTAGTATGGGCAGCAGTCCACCGTGATGTATGCCAATGCCACGTCGCAGCAATGGCAGCACATTTTCCACCTGTGGCAGTCTGCGATCCTCCTCTGAAAGAACGTCCATGGCGTTGTTGAAAACCTCATCGACCAGCTTCTTCTCATCGATTGTGTTAAAGTCCAGCTTGGCCATTTGCATGGCATAGACTTCGCAGTCCTTTTTACTGAACGAAAAAATGATGACGGGCGCAAAGTGACGCTCCATAATCATCTTGACAATCTTAAAGATGTTCGTCTGGCCTGAATTGTGACCCTTTACGCCGCCCTTGCGGCCCTTCTGGTCACCCTTGGCCGCCTCGCCTACAATGCAAAGGGATTAGCAATTAAATAAATAAAGTTATTTACATATGCGTATAATACCCGCATTGGCCAGCACCGCCATAGCTGTCGTAAAGTTGTCCTCCTTGAACTGACCCTTCTCGTCGACGATCAAATGAATGCCATCACCGCCGGCCGGAAAGATGTAATGCTGCAGCGGCGTTGGCCGGTAATCCGTGTAGACAACATGACAGGGCTGCTTGTGCAGATGGCATACCCACTCGGCAAACTGGCGAGCATTGGGTATGGTGGCCGAGAGGAAGACATAGCGCACATTGTCCGGCAACAGGATGAGCGTCTCTTCCCACACCACGCCGCGCTCCTTGTCACGCATGTAGTGAATCTCATCGAATACAACCCAGCCGACCTCGCGCATAATCTCGCTGCCACGGTACAGCATGTTACGCAGAATTTCTGTTGTCATGATGAGGCAGGAGGCCGATGGATTGATGGTAACATCGCCAGTAACCAGACCAACATCCTGGAATTCATCTGTGAATTCGCGAAACTTTTGATTGGACAGCGCCTTAATGGGCGTCGTATAAATAACACGTTGCTTGGCCGCCAGAGACTTGGCTATCGCATATTCCGCCACAACAGTCTTTCCGGCGGAGGTGTGCGCCGATACTAGCACGCTCTGTGAGTTGTCTATGCACAATATGGCCTGTTTCTGGAATGGATCCAGCACGAATGGATATTCCTTGGCGGGAACGCCCGCAAATGGCTGCAGTGGTATGTACTCCTGGTCGGGATGGGCGGCCACCTCGTGTGTGCAGGATTCTGGCGACACCAGCTGGTGTGTGACAATGCGCACCCGCAGCGCCTCCAAAGCACAATCGTCCAGTTCCTTAACTTCGTCATCTTTTTCATTTTTAACGAAACCTTCTGTTTCATCGTCAACAATATTTGATGTCTCCTGGTTTATGTCGCTGCTGTTTTCGGTTTTTCCCTCATTAACACGTTGTCGCTTTGCATGCTCTTCCTCCCCTCCATCCGCCGTCGGCTCCTCGGTGGTAAGATCTACAGTATTTGCATCACGTTTGTTGGCCTTCCGGGCGCTTTCCGGGCTTTTTGTTTCAGACGCGCTTGGGTTTGCTTTCCTTGTGGGATAGGGTACCGGCAATTGCAGACTTTCGGGCGGCACCTCATTGAAGCAATCGAATAGCTCGTCTATGTCCATTACGTTTTTAAGGCGTCTTGGCTTTGTTTCTGCGTTTTATTCAGACCGCGTTGAAAAAAAACATGTGTTTTGACGAATTTTACAGTTGTCTGTTAACGTAACATAACGCTATAATGTTATTAACAGCAAGCAGTATCTGGAATATTTTAATATTTTACGTTTCAAATCAGTGTAATATACTGTAATTAACGGTTTATGAATTCAAATATGACTTAATTTGCGAATATTTAGCAACATTTTTAATTTAAACAATGCTCTATAAGAGTTCAAGAATAATTAATTTACATAGCATTAACGTTTAGCAGAAACATTTCAGAGCATGATTTGTTAAGTGAACAAGTTCACTGAACCACAAGATAACATAGTTCTTAATTTTACTTAACATTTACATTTTTTTTTCATATATTTCTTTTTCTCATTATTATTATTGATATTGCATGAAAATTATTATCAATTATTTTTAAAGGCACAGATTACTTTACCGACGCCTTTATGAGATGTTTATGCTGATGCAACTGTTGCGAAAAAATAAAAATGTAAAATGGACAGAAGTAGGTTGGAAATTTTTGCGCATGTTTTATAACAATGAATATTATTTGAATTCTTATAACGGCGATCCATGTAGATATTAAGCAGTTTCTTGCAACCATCCCCTTTATGAAGAGAGTTCGATTGATTATTGGAATTTCAACTAAGTACTTAATCAGTTTACTGATATATTTTGTGGATTTCAGATCTGTCAATATTTTAAACTTTATTTTTATGCCCTTTGTAATTAACAAAAAAGTATATGAGCTTCGATAAAAAGAATTTATATGCATGCAAAATAACGGATAGATTTTTGGTTATCGATATATAAATGCAGCCCTACAAAGTTTGTCGCTGTTTTATCGAAAATGCACAAAGAAGAATAATCGGCCAATCGTCGAAAGACCAGCAACAGCGGCAGCAGCAAAGAAAATAAATATCTGAAATAATTTAATATTTGTATAAGTTTAAAATGGACAATGATGAAGTAAAACGCGGTCGGGGCCGTGGTCGTGGTTCACGTGCACGTGGCCGAGGACGTGGTCGTGGACGGGGCCGCGGTAAGAAAGTTGATGAGACTGGCAGTGCGCTGGACATATACGAAAGTGGAGTTGGCGTTGCAAATGCCGTGGCGTCAAGCACCGGGGCAGTGGAGGACAGTCCAACCAGCATGGAACATGTAGAAGATGCTGTTATGCAAGATTTGGACAAAGAAAACGAAATAGAGGCAGCAACAGTAGCCGAGGAGCAAGCAACTCCCATTGAGGACAGGACGCCGCCACAATCACTGCCGCCGCCTCAGCAGCAGCAGCAAGTAGCACCACAGGTGCTGCCACAAACAAGTAAGATTTTATATTTGTTGATTAACTGGAAATGCATTAGTTTACGTTTTTATAGTTGATATGGAAGCAGATATATCACAGCTGGAGGCGCCTACGTTTACGACATTGTCGCGGGGCCCACCGGAGCCAATGCTGCGCCTAAAGTGGAACCACAAAGTAAGCCTCATTGGCGAGAAGGTGCTTAACCCGATGATACATTGCTGCGACCAGTGCGACAAGCCAATACTCGTCTATGGCCGCATGATACCCTGCAAGCATGTGTTCTGCCTAAAATGCGCCCGGGCCGAGCCCATCAAGAGCTGTCCGCGCTGCAATGATAAGGTCCTGCGCGTGGAGCAATCTGGCTTGGGCACTGTGTTTATGTGCACGCACGGTGGCAGTCGGTACGGCAGCACCGGGTGTCGCCGCACGTATTTATCACAACGCGATCTGCAGGCGCACATCAATCACAGGCACGTGGCACAGCCGCCGCTGACTACATCCTCGGGCGTTGAGCCAAAGCTGACGGAAATGAGCGGCCTGGAGTTGCATAAGCAGCGCAAGGCGAGTAGTTGCTATGGCTCCTAACTATGCTCTCTGTCTAATGCTTGCCCTTGCAGCTATCCGAACCCTCTGCCACCTCCTCCGCTGCTGCTGTCCTTATGCAGCAACGCTCAACGGCGCGCGGTTCGGTCGGCAGCATTGGCTCAATACCTCCACCGGGATCGTCTGACCGAACCGCCGTCCACACACACTCGACACTAACGCAGGCCAATTTAGCGCGCATCAACAATGCGAACGCCCAGGACTGTCATCAGGGCAAAGCCTCACTGCATCAGACCCTTAAGAAGGGCACACATCAGTCCGAGTCCGTGGCAGATGCTTCATACTACAGCAGCGTGTTAGCCACATTTGGCAGTGCTGGAGGCACACCGGGCGCTACTCCCGGCAGCACGGTAGTTGGCTCAAATTGTGCAGCGAGCGGTGGCAGTGCATCTGGTGTCGGAACAGCTGCAGGAACAGGCAGCAACATGAATATAGGCAATTCCGCCCAGCTGACAAGCGGCTACGAGATCGGCAATACGGCGAGCAGCACAAGCAGCAACTGGCAGCAAGCGCAATACTATAGATAAAATAAAATGGACAGAATCTACACTTTTGCATGAAATTAATATTTAATTTAGTACAAATAAACAGTTGTATATGGAACCCAAATTGTATAGTTTGTGTTATGCCGATTATGGATTTTCGAAAGTGTGCATTAATTCAATCGATTTTTTGTTCGATTTCCGCTTCACTTTTAACAGCGTACTGGACTTGGGCGCAGCTTTCAAACTGGTCCGCTGCCAATTATCGTTATCGAAAGATTGTGGCGTAACGATAAGTTTCGTCGTCAGCTGCAGCAGCCAAAAAGCAATTGTAAACAATTTAAATTGAATCAGCCCGAGATCAAAATTAACATAAGTACAATGGAATAAACAACTCATAATGACTTTGGCCCTAAGTCACAGGCAAATAAGCAGCCAGCTCTGTGGTGCACCAAGTGATTTGTGAGCGCAGCGAAAAGAGAAAGTTGTTAATTGAGATTATGCAAAAAATAATACTTATTAGTGGAAAACGCAAATGCGGCAAGGATTTCATTTCAGAAAGGCTACAAAAACGGTGAGTATTGACAAAGAATGCGTGAAGTTGAAGGATTTATAACACTTAAACAGGTTAGCCGACCGGGCCCTGATCGTACGCATCTCAGAGCCCATCAAGCGGGAATGGGCCCGCAAGCTGCAGCTGGATATTAACGCCATGCTCAGTGATGGGCCTTACAAGGAGCAATATAGACGCGACATGATCATTTGGAGTGATGAGGTGCGCAGGCGCGACTACGGCTTCTTCTGCCGTGCGGCCATGCAGCAAGCGGCTTTGCAAAATGTAGACTACGTCATTGTCAGCGATATCCGCCGTAAGAACGACATACGCTGGTTTCGCGAGACCTACGGCCCCGATATGGTGGAGACGCTGCGGCTGACTTCGCTACCGGAAACGCGTAAGGCGAGGGGCTGGAAGTTTACCGCCGGCGTCGACGATGAACCCTCCGAATGTGATTTGGATGACAGCGCCTTTGACTTTGTGCTGGCAAACGACAGGGACGAGGAGAGCGGAGAGCATATAATCGATCAACTGTTGGCTATGCTCAAGCTTAGCTAATTCTGTGGCCTTAACATTGCAAGAATATTTTTTATAGCAAATCTTTTATAATATATATTTTTATGCACTTATAACTGTAATTGATTGGTGGGCTGTGTAAATGATAATGAAGGCAATTAATTTACTAAAGATGATTAGTAAAGATGATTAACACTAGCCCTCGTAGTTGCCCGACATGAGCAGGCGTAGACTGGGCACATTGAGCCGCTCGCTGGGATTGAGCTGATCATCGAAGCTTTGCAGCGGCAGCTGCAGCTGCGGCTTGCGTAGATCCTTCTCCACTGAACGTGAACGCAAATGGATGCGGTTCTTGTTGACACAGCTCAGGGGCGTGCGTTGTGTGCGCTGTGCCGAATCGGGCGTACTCTTCGGTGTGCTCGTCAGGCCCTCAGGCGCATCCACATAAATCTTCGGCTTGCTGGCACGAGCCGGCTTGCGTGGCGCAACGCGTCGCTTGTTGCCCAAACGCACACGTTCCAAATGTTTGTTGGCCGGGGGGCGAGGCTGTAGTTGGGGCTCTTCCTGTGTCTGTTCCTGTGGCTGCGGTTCATCTAGCGTCATCTCTGCAGAGGCACTCACAAACGAGGCCATGCTGCTCTCATTGCTGAGATTAAGCGTCAGCGTTTCTAGGATCTCCTCAAGCATTTGCGTATCGCGCGCCTCAGTCTCATCATCGTCGCAGAAAATAATGGGCGTGCGCTCAACACCAACGCTGGGCGAGCGCGGATCGTGGCTTGGCAAAGGCGGCGTTTGCTGCAGCATCATTTCGCAGGGCATTGTCTCCTCTTCATCGTACGGCAGCGACACTATCTCCACTGAGCTGTTATTGTGACTCAGATTCGGTTGCTCAGCAGCGGGCACAACTGGAGCAGGGGCTGGCGCCCGCGTCTCCACAAACAGATCGGAAAAGGTGTCATCCATGTTGAGCGTGCGATCAATAGCCGCATCGAGCATAAGAGGCGTGCGATTCAGCTGTGGCGAGCGTGGATCATTCAACGAAAAGCCTTTAAGCAAGCGCTTGCGCAGCTGCGTAAAAGTATTTTCGCTGCCAACGCCAGAAGACGCCATCTGGGGGAGTATCTGACTTACGGGTGGCTGAGTCGGCAATATCTACAGCAAAGCCCGATTAATTAGATATAATATTATATCTAGTTAACTTACATTCAGCGGCGTACGGCAGATGTTTGGTGAGCGTGGATCGAGCAGCGAATTGTTGTCACGGCAAGGAGAAGTCGACATCTTGATTGATTGTTGCGGAACAGCAGCACCTGCAATGCGCAATCTGTTTAGTGTTGGTGTGTCGGGCAAGTAGCTGCCCTCCATTTTAGTAGCTTTTGTGCCCATAGCAAGTTGATTTAATTGTCTGTTCAATTTTAAGTATTAAGTAATGCGTTGCTGTGTTTGAAATGAAAAATGCGGGAGACGTTGCTAGCGTCGATATATGAATATATCGATTTTTTTAAATATGTGACTATATTTTTTTGTTTGCGCTGGTAATGCCTTACAGTCTATGGTTATCGACGTTTACATTGGTGATGAGCAAAAGAAAAACGATATATTTTTCGATTGTACAAACTACACGGATGGATTAAAAAAAAAAACAAGAAGAGTGTCTTTCATTATTTCGAACTACGAGAGAAACTCGAATATTAAACAGTATTAGTAAAACAAAATGTGCGCGTGTGTGCAAAGTATGTAAGAAGTATTTTTTAAGCGGCGAGAGCTCAAATGGCTATTGCAAACACCAAATGTAAGTTTATTGAAATTGGCAGAGTTCGAGTATAAAGTAATTGTTAAATAAAAATGCTTGGTTTGTGACAATTGGCCGTCAAGGAAAATGTTTCGGCCATTTTTACGCAGTACGCAAAATACGCTTGCTTATAATTGTGTGCGTGTGCTGTGTATGTGTGTGTAGCCCCTGCATAAGGCACCGCAAGCAGCAGTAAATTTTGTTTCGTATGTACATACACACGTATACGTCGGGTTTTTTTTTCAATAGCTATCTCCTTTACACACACACTGCACTCACCATGCGTCGCTCAACGTGGAGACTTCCGAGGCAGCGCGTAAAATAAAACTAGTTTGTGGCGTTGCCAACTACTTGCCCTATGCAGCCACATTTTTTCTTACATTAATGTAGGTTAGTGCGCGGCAACGGCCGTAACCTCCATTTATTGTAGTAATTGTTTTATTTATTTATTTCTTTTTTCGTTTTGCATATTTTTGTGTGTTTGGCTCCGTTTAATTAAACCACTTTGTGTTCGTAGCCGGCAAGCGAAAAGTAAACAATTTGTCTACGCAGTTGGCAACGCGTTCGCTGTCTCGACGTATTGTAGACTTTCTCTCTTGCTCCAAATATACACATATGTATGTATGTGTGGGTGTGTGAGTGTGTGCGACTGTATTAACAGAAAACAACGAAATTTCATTCATTGCTCTTTTTCGAGTAAAAACTACACGCACAAGTAGTACGTTTGCCATCTACAATTACGCTGCCATTGCGCACAAATGCTTGAGTTATACATACATACATATGTACGTTAGTATGCGATTATGCATTTTTTGTAAGCAATCAACGGTGCTGATTGTGCAACCTGTAATAATTGCAATTGTGCGTCCAAACAACGGTGGAGCCAGTATGAAGACAGTTGCTGTCGTTTTTGGGTACAGGGTGTGCCTTCGCCTGCGCGTGTCAGGTGCAAAGACGTTAACGCGTCGGCAACGTAAAAGTCTCCACGCGACCAGAAGATACTTGGACATTCCAGAATTTAACATAGTATAGGCGGCAGCGAACGTCGTTTGATTGCCGTTGCCGTCATTGGCCGCGTTTTTTCACACATTCCTCGCGCTGTCAGGCATACATACATACATACATACAAACACTTGTACGGTGACTATTGATTTCAATCAACTTTGTCCGTTCTCTCCATCTCTCTCAGGCTCAGCCACTCTCTCTTGTGCCCATTTGTCAATTAAGCAGCACGTCCGCTTGTACGCTCATCAACAATTTGCCGCTTTGCGTGTGTGTGTGTGTGTTTATATGTGTGTGTAAATTCCATTTCCTGTTTATAGTAGGTATGCTGCACACACCCGTCCGCCGTCAGCTTCGGCCCCATGCTCAGGTCGTCTTAGCTTGCCACCACCATCACTATAGCGTCGGTCGTTGTCGTCTGTATTTTTTTTCTCACTCCATAGTTTGATCCCTTGTCGGTAGCAGTCGCAGTCGCAGCAGCAGGCAGCGGCGGAGAGCTATGTACAGTACGTGCCACTTCCTTTACATTCAGAAAAATAAAAATTGTTCGCACACACACACACACGCACACACACAGATACATGCATGTATATATACACACACAGTGAGACGGGCGGGCTAAAACGACCGACGAACAGACGGACAGTTCAACGGGGAGCGTTCGTTTGGCGTCTGCGCGGTATGTTTTTTGTTGTTGTAGTTTGTTTTGTTCTTGTACAGTTGCAAAGACAGGCAAGAGTACGGACAAAAACGAGTTTTCTGTCTCGGCCGATGTGGCAACGCCGGCATCCTCCCGGCTCCCCTTTGTTTGCTTATTAGAAAGAAGCAAAGTGCCGCTGCGCGTTGTGTTGTTTTTGCTGTCTTTACGTAAGAAGGCCGTCGAACTCTACATAGAGAGCAGTATGCAAATAAAGCGAGAGAGCGCGAGTGTAGTGAATGCCTGCGTCTGTGTGTGCTCGTCTAATGATTACCGTTACAATTTGCATTGGCTGTCGTCTAGTCAAACAACCGTCTCGCGACCCAGACTGGACGACCCAGCCCCAATCTCAAATTGGCAACTTTTTCACATGACCTTTTACCGTCAATGCCAAACTACGATGAGCTTGATTGTTGTGTGCGTGGCGCTTAATGTTTGCAGCATAATTTTATTGATTTTTTGTAGTCACTTAAAATAAATGTTTCTACTCAACTGCGTTGCGTACGTTTGTTTAGCTCAGGTTCAATGCGCACAAGTGCAATAACTACTAGCTCCCTTGAAAATCTTTCAGATACTGATCACAGACAGGTATCAGATATGTTCAAAATAATAGATCTCGGTTGTGGCCTTTTGATGGAATGCTTCTAACGACAAACCAATTTGGCAATCTTTAAATGAAGGCATTATTTCGAAACAATAATTGCGACTATCTGGCAACATCGACATCCTTGGCGCGCGTAAACGGCCTCGTTTCGTTTTGGCGCGTACAAATTAAAAAAAAAAAAAACCCAGACCCAATGCAATGCCTTAAAGAATGTTGTTTACGTGCGCGCCTGCGCATCGACCAGATTTCTACGAATTGACCAAAACAAGCTCCAAGTAGCTGCAGAAAATGTTGTCGTCGGAGTCTGGCTGCCATCCTGTTCGTCCCGTTTGTCTACCTGCTATTTACCGCCGCGCTGCGTCGCTTCTTGTTTGTGTGTTTTTACTCCTCCAAGCTTGTCGGTGGCGGCGCGTCAACATGTTGATCCTACTATAGCGTGCGAAACGTTCTGGCAACACCAAAACAAAAACAACAGACCCCAACTCGTATGTTGTTGTTGTTATTTATGCTATTTTGCCGCATTTGTGCTGTGTGTGTACGAGCTGCCGACAATAAACACATACATATACTGAGAGAAAAGGAAAACAGCGTTGGCGTCTACTTTGGTCTCTCATTTAAGCAGTCTGGCCACGCTCTGCTTTGGCTCTTTGCTTTCGTTAGCTACGTTTTGTGCAGTTGTCTTTCACAGCGTTTGCGATGCGGTCGTGTTTTCTGGGCTGCTGTTGGCGGCGTCGGTTCGGCTTTATGCCAAGTGATTTTGTTTTTCAATTTCTCTCATAGATTTATTTTTTGGTAATCAATGAAAACAAAAATATGTTTATGAAAGTTTAGTTAATAAAAGTGATTTAAAAATGTTCTCAAAAACTCTTAATTCCTAAAATCGAGTCACATGTATTGCGTTTACTTGTTAATAATTTAAAGTATATTTTATATGCTCATTTAATTCGACAAAAACGTTTCTAAATATTGAAGTATTCGTAGTGTCAATTATTTGTCATAATTTATACTCGTGCTATTGCCCGCTCCCCGATTGTTTGAGCCAAATTCTTAGAATTCTTGACAACATTCCCGCGCGCATACATATGCACATACACAGACGAGTAGCTAAAAAGAAAAAATATGTGTATATATACTCTCCCTACACGGCGAAGTGTAGACATAAACACACACACAGATGCATGCACTTGAACTCTCACGCACACACACACACCAATACACACAAACATACGCCCTATCAAACACACCTCGAAATTGGTTCTTGTCGCAACTAAGTGGAGACATTTCTGTCTCTTTTGCACACATTCAACAACAAAAACTAGTAGGACTTGTTTTTTGCGCGTTGTTTTTACGCAAAAAAAAAAAGAAGAAAAAACCGGTAAGATTTTAGAAACGGCAGCAGCAAAACACAAATGTGATTCTGTGGTTAGGTGTGGTGTGTGCGTGTGTGTCTGTGTCTGTTGATGTCTCGTTGCGGTAGAATTCCGCGTTAATCATAGTTTTCACACACTCCGCTTTTCTTACAGTTTTGTAAACACGCAAACGCACACACATGCTCGCATACAACGAGCAACGAACTCGTGCAGCAGCGACGCCCAGAATGAAACAGCATAAAGCAACATGAAAACTACAGCAACAACAAAAAACACAGCAGCATAAAAACATAGAGAAAGCGAAAGACAGACTGAGCGGGAGAGAGAGATAGAGAGAAGCAGTTAAACGGCAACGACCCGAGCCGCAGACGCTGCCGCTACAGATATATTAGCGGGTGTCATTGTTGTTGATGTTCTTTTTTATTTTGCTGTGCCTGTGCCTGTGCCTGTGCTGTCATATATGTATGTATGTATGTATGTATGCATGTATGCACACAATTTGTTTTTTTTTTTTATTGTTTAGGTTGTTTGGTGTTTTTGCGGTTTATGTCCTGCACGTAGATAAATAAATGCTTTCTATTAGCAACATTTCTTTTAAGTTGTGGCCTGGCAATGGCCACAATGATATTTATTGTTATTATTATTAGTAATAGGCAACAAAAATGCAGCTGCTCTTGACCTACGCGCGCGCAATTTCAAACCCAATTCTGATGGCTATTCAAATTGTACTTTGTGCTTCTTCCGTTTACTTCCTCTCGCAATACTAAGTACAACAACATACAAACGGAAATTTTAATAATCGCAAATTGGTGGCAGAACGACAAACGCGACGCATTTGTCAATCAAGAAGCGCACAGACAACAATATCTCAAATTTGTGCTTTTAATTGCGTTTACTTTTCTTTGTTTTGTTGATGTTTAAGTATTCAATTTCTTAATGTCCATTTATTAACATTGAGCTTGTCGTTATCACAAAATTGGCGACAAATTGACGTGTTTGGTGTCGGCGCCACAATTAAAGTAAATATTATATATATATATATACATATATGCTTATAATGGTTGAGACGATTGTAATTCTTATAAAGTCAATGGTACCAAATCCAGAGGAATGATATTTTTCATGTAAATATGCAGTATATGTATACCGTTTTAGATGTATTTTTTTCTGATTTTCGAAATTGTTTATTATGTTGAGTATATTTACATTGTATTAGTTACAACTAGATATTAGTTACAATTTACCGCTGCACCGAATAAGTACCAGTTTTGGTACTTTTTTGTACGACATGTGGCAACATTGGCTGTCCGGGTGTAATGCGCGCGCCAAGTGATGTTTTTTTTGATAGGCTGTGCTTATGTATGTGTTTAGGCGTATGTGTGAGTGTGGCATACACATGTGCATCGATTGTTTATTTTTAATGGCGGCGTGTAGCGTACATTGATCGTATTGTATTATCATTTTAATTGTTTACTCTAAATGTTGTCGTTTGTAAATGTATTATTATCGCCAAATAAATAGCGTATGCTAAATTTGCTTTCATTCATTTTGCACAATTCACAACGTTCGACGACTCCATTCAGATTTGTGTACTACAGCTAAAATCAACGTTCCCCAACATCGCGTCGTCAACAAAACTAACAGTAACATGTTCTGTTATTATTATAAATTGTTGTTTTTTTTTTTTTAATACGCGTGGCGACAAAACGAAAGCCGGTGGTAAGATATAAAGCGGAACAACAAAGTAAGAGTACCAATTGAGCAGCAACAGTATGTGTGAAAGAGCGAGAGACAGAGCGTGTGTGCGCATGTGCATTGCACAGCGCTGAGTAAGGAAGCGAGAGAGATAGAGAGAGAGAGAGAGAGAATTGTGTCATTCTTCAAAGTGGTTGTGAAATGTTTGCCTTTTTATGCCTACTCATATCACAGCCAGCTTTGAGGAGCGACACGATGCTCAGCACAAAAACAAAAACAAAAACATTCATCAAAAAAATAAATAAAAATAAATGAATTACAACTCATAACATTTACATATCAATTATAAGCACGGCGCAATGTTCATTACATTTATCATTAAACAAAATTAATACACCAACCCCCCTCCCTCTGTTGATCCCCATTAACTGTCTATCTATCTGTGTTTACCTGTCCACACATGCATCAGTCTTCTTCTTACCATAAGATTGGCACATTCATGCTGCGCTCTCAAAGTGGTTGTGAAATGCATTTGAAAGCTTTGCGCGCATATCACAGCCAGCTTTGATGAGCTTAGCGTAATGTCACGTACATCAATCGATCGATCGATCAATCAATCAATCAATCAGTCAATCAATAAAATCAATTCATAACGTACCTTGCACCTATATCAAGCCCAGTTAGGAATGGATTTTGGAATGGGCTGGAATTGGAAACATCATTTGGGCTTCAAAACAAGTGGCTCGATAATCGAAAATGTAACAAAAAAAAAAAAAATAATAAAAACGATTGCATCAAAGGAATTTTGATGTTGCTTATCTAAGCCTCATCAAGTGGTTGTGATATGGATACCCGACGCATATCACAGCCAGCTTTGATGAGCTAGGATAATCAACGGAAAACAGCACGAAAAACAAATCGATTTAATATAACAATATTGCAGTGAATTCGTGTCTGAAATGTGAATAAATTGTCCCTGAATATGTATCATTTTTCTTAAAATATATCCTTAGATAACTATATTTTAATTATTTATAAATATGGGTTTAAGTACATTAACTAATATTCTGTCGTGTTTATTAATGTGTTTGTATCTTTTCCACAGATACGCTGTTCCAAACACTCGCACACACACACAGATTCTGATTCCGATTCTGATGCATTTGTAGATGCAGCTACTGTATGAGAAAAGAAAAGAATTCCAAAGATCCTTTGACGACGCTTCGCTGTGCATAACGATTTAATAATACTTTGTGATAGTCTTGTTTTATTCTTCTTTATTTTTATGCATATACTGTTGTAGTTGTATTTTAAGATTTTAAGAGAAACCAAACAAAGTTGCATACCAAATAGCATCAAGCCACATTCTGCAAATGCATTCCACAAGCAGCATAAAAACCACAACTAGACTATTCGACAAGCTCAAAATGGGCCTGACACTGCTGCTGCTGCTGGTTAGCTGCTTGGGCTGTCCGGCCATAATTGAGGCATGCTCCAGCCGCACGGTGCCCAAGCCGCGTCCATCGATCTCGTCGTCGTCCATGTCCGGCATTGCGCTGCCGCCAACCCAGGCGCCGTCAACGACGAGCACAACAATGCGCACAACCACAACAACAACGACGACGGCCAGGCCGAACATAACATTCCCCACATACAAGTGCCCGGAGAACTTTGATGCCTGGTACTGTCTGAACGATGCCCACTGCTTCGCTGTGAAGATCGCCGAGCTGCCTGTCTACAGCTGTGAGTGTGCCATCGGATTTATGGGCCAGCGCTGCGAGTACAAGGAAATCGATGGCTCCTATTTGCCCAAGCGGCCGCGTCCCATGCTCGAGAAGGCCAGCATCGCCAGCGGTGCCATGTGCGCACTCGTCTTTATGTTGTTCGTCTGTTTCGTTTTCTATTTGCGTTTCGAGCAGCGTGCAGCCAAGAAGGCCTACGAGCTGGAGCGCGAGCTGCAACAGGACGAGGAGGAGGCCAGCGACCAGGAGCAATGCGAGTGCTGCCGGGCGCAGTGCTGCGCTGGAGGAGATGAGCCGCTCTTCGTCGAACGCAAGCTGCCCTATCATATGCGGCTGGAGCACGCCCTGATGTCGTTCGCCATCCGGCGCAGCACAAAGCTTTAAATTGCAAACCGAAAATGAATATCTTCTATATAGACAAGTATCTGTAACAAGCTATTGATTTGCCTTGCCCCATGTTATGCATGTTATGTCAAAGTCTAAAATGCGTATTACGAATTTCTATGTGCTTTAGTCGTAGTCATTATTCGTCCTATTAACTAAATGTTAAGTGTAACCCTTGTATTCCAAGCCACAGCTCCCAAGCGTGCTGCTTATATCGAGATTTTGAGATTCTTCACTTCGAATATGTATTTTTTTACCTTACGCTAGAGTTTATATTTATTTTATACTTATGCACGAAACACATCCACAACGATCGAAAGAAGAAACACGCCAAGTATTATTTATCGCACCTAGTTACGTACGAACTATATTGAGAGTTTTTACAATAAAAACGAGCTGCACTTTGCATATTAATTATGTTAAAGTAGCCTAACCGAAATGCTGTTTTCTTTTTAAGGGCTGAGGATTAGCGGATGGGTTCTTTCCAGAGAAGAAGAACCCAAAAGGAAAATTGGTTCATGTCTTGTTACGAAGCTATTTGAATACAATTGTGGCATGCTTTAAGGCTGATATTGAAATTGATGAGCATTGGGAATAAATGAAGTCAATATTTGGGCTGGAAATCGAACCAGTTTTAAGCTGCCTGCTGGTCTGGCACTTTGCTCAAAAGCACAAAAAATAATATGTTATAATATCAACCATATAAGCATTTTAATTGAGTGGTTCTCTTTCAAAAATCATGACTATTGCATTAACAAAGGCGCGACGCAGCCCAACAAGACCTGAAGCCCGAGAAGTATCTACGTCTCTATTGACCGATATCGGAATACGTACAAATAATTGTAAGAAACACGTCGTTTTACATACAAATAATTGAAAGAAACGCGTCGCAGTTTCAAACCCAACGAGGTTTGTTGAAGTTTCGCGTCTCCCGTCTGCATTTAAATTTGTAACGGTAAATTCAACAAACCGCCATCAATTTGTCGCAGTGTGTACACACTTGAGTGGATTTTTGGTCGATAGACCTCATCGGTTATCGAATAACGTAACCGTTCTTTGAAATGTTATCGTGTTCTTTCGAAATGTTTACCGTTTCCGGGCACTCGAATGTTGCTTAGGATCTTACTTTAGAGTCCGTATTCGAGCTATTATATTATCAAACGGCCTTAACTTCGCTATTGAACGAACTGCTATGTTTCTCAAGTAGTACAACAAGTGAAAATATTGGATTTAATTAAAAAAAAAAGAACAATTCTTATTTTCGATTGACGATCGTTCACCTGAGGTAATCTCATTGGCAGCTTGTTTTTGAGATAAGCCCAACATGAGTTGACGAAAATGTATTTATAGTTGGGAAACATAGGTATATCGTATGTCTACGGTAAAGCATTAAAAATAATTCAAATAGACACATGTTTTTATAAGCACAAAAAGAATTTCGTCAACTCATTATTAATAAATAATCGATGTGCGGTACTCTGTAATAATCAGTCTAATATATACATAACTAATTATAACTCTCAGTTCATTTTCAAGTTCTGTCTTTTGATGTAGTTAACTTTCTCACAAGCAATGTTCTCTAAAGCTTCTTAATTAATTACTTTTGTTTTCACTTTATCATTTGATCTCTTCATTTTGGACATTTATATCATAAAGCTTTCACAGAAATAATCGGAAAAGTTCTTGTATGATAGACCTTATTTGATTTTAAAAACACTTTGAGTAAAAATTGATTGAAAATACGCTTAGCCTTTTTTTAGGAAAATAGATTGTGTTTAACTTTTTACGCCTTTGGCAATGATTTCTGTAGATGCATTGCCTCGGGTATAGAAAAATAAATAGAACAAGTAAGAGGTTCTAGTCGGGACCTCCCGACTAGGGGATACCCTGAACCCTCTTCTTCCAACATCAAATGCATATATATATTCTATTTTAGAAGCTATATGTCAAGTTTGGTGACTCTAGCTCTTATTATTTACCAAAATTGCTCAAAAACAAGATATCGATATCGATTCTTATCGATTGCTTGGAAACGGAGTAAGTCATCGATTATCGGAAACAAACTCGATCTGCGCGGGAACTACGAGCATCTACATCTAAAATTTTTTTAGCCCTTATAGGTTCTGAGATCCTTGCGTTCATAAATACGGACGGACGAACGGACGGACAGACAGACGGACATGGCTAGATGGACTCGGCTATTGATGCTGATCAAGAATATATATATTTTATGGGATCGGAGAAGCTTCCTTCTGCCTGATACATACCTTATACCCATTTTTAATGGGTTCAGGCTATAAAAACTCATTCAAATTTTGTTCGTCGAAAATTATGTTTAAAAGCGGTTTTTAACTTTTACTAACTAAACTTTTCCTAAAAAAAATCGGTTGATTAATCGGTTTTTGGATATTTTGTAATCTGCAAAACCGTCTTTCTTCCTAATATTTTGAATTTTGAGAAAGTATTTGAGTATTTAGGCTGATTATTTTTGTAATTCAAACTTCTTTCAAATGCATGCTAAAAATAAAACAAAAAATGTTTATTTTTTTTTAATTTCCATCAACTTGGAAGTACATAAAATATATAAAAAACATAAATGTAAATATCTCGAGAACAATTTTGTTTTTTTTTTTTAAATTTTTTAGAAATATATATATAATAATAATTCAAGCAAAAAATAATTTTGTAGTTTTTTTTCTTTTCAATTTTAATATTTTGCTCTGACTCACTCGTTTTTATGTCCTACGTCATTTTTGACGTGTTGCTATCTAAATTCCAAATGATTCACAGCAAATCGTATCAAATGTGGGTCTTAACTATCTAAGGATCTGACAAAATAAATCCGTAAGTTTAGTTGCCGTACGTGCCCAGCCGGAGGCCGAGGCACAACAACCTTATCTAGAATTTGAAAATAATAATTTTTAATGAGGCGGAATTCCAACTGCCCTGCTTGGCCCGGCATAAAGTGCAAAAGTGTCTCGTTGGGGATTTCACGAAATTATGGGAATTTCTTACAGGGCAGAGGACTGTCCGTACGTAATTATAGATCGGGGAGTATAAGCTCTTGATTAGTACTGCCCCGAGATGGCCTTAAATTTATGATAGAGTCCCTTGATGGGGCCATAGCTGGAGAGCACGAGCGAGACGAGCGTCAGGCACTTCATCAGGATTTGGAAGTCCGTTTCGACGCGGGCCTTAAAGTAGCCCGTCTGATAGCCGTAATACTGGGCGACGAGCGCGATGACAAAGCAGGCGAAGCCCACGAAATTGTGGAAAGCCTTATTCAAAAGCGGCGTGATCAGCTTCTTGACGCGCGTCGAGCAGAGAGCTGCCAATCCGGAGCTCATGGCCAGCAGGCACAATACAAAGGCCGTTATGCCTAGGGGTATAATCGCAGATCAATCAGAGTGCCGCTCCATATGCTCTCCACCTGCGCTTACTTACCCAAACGGCCGTGCGTGGTCTGCAGCAGGAATCCCTTCTGAATCATCTTGATCAAGGCGCCGGCGGCACCACAGCCCCCGCCCAGGGTCAGCAGGACCCAGTGTATCGTGGTCTGAGTGCTGCGCTTGTAGCTGTTGGTCAGCACATTGCCGCCATAGTGCACCATGACGCCCTCGGCCATGAAGAAGGAGAACTGCACAAAGAGGGAAACTGTTATGATGCAATTGCTTGCCGGGCACAAAAACCTTACGCCAATCGTAACCAGCCAGGCGTGCAGGTGGGTTGTTGCCAGGTTCGTGCGCAGCGTGATATACGACATATAGATGGTCACGAATCCGATGCACATCTGATTCAGCACATTCAAAAAGTATTCCAGCCGCTCGAGCGGCTGCTGGGATTCACCCTTAAGCTTATTGTGCGGCATTCTCGAATAACGTTTAACGGACGGCGGAGATTCGCTGGCGAGCACAAAGGAAGCACGTGCTTGCGGATCCGGACTGAGGCGGGCTTTCGACGTGCTGCCGTAGTCGACGACTCTCTGCTGGCTACTGATGACCGACGACAGATGCTCCGTCATTGTGGCCCAAAATCGAGCAGAGTTTATTCGTCAAGTTTGTATATACCCTGTACATATGAGTGGGTGAAAGGGGTAGTTATGGCAGCAGAGACATTACGAGAAGGCATATATACAAAAATAGTTGATTTTCTCTGGGCAAACGGACTCTGTAGCGATATGTATCCTGAAGCTAGAAACTACGAATTTGGTATGTAGGAATTACACACAGATCCAAAGATCTGCTCCCTTTGGAGAAGATTCTACCCCAGTTCTTCCACAGGTAAGGCTTTGTGTCTTAATTTATGTCATCCCGACAATTTTGTAAAAAGCGGACTTTAGATACATTAATGCATTTGCCATACTAAAATAGCTATTTACAGGCTATCTGCTAGTCGGCTACTGCCGGTTAGAGCACTCTTACTTGTTGAGTTTGTACGTTGCGCTTATCAGATTGATAGAATAATGTTATTTTCGTGTTTAATTTATTGGTGGCAAACAATAAACTATGCGAACTCTGCGACTGATAATTGCGTCCAACAACTATTTTACGAGTCTGGCATATTTGTTTTTTTTTCTTTTTTTTACACATTCAAATTGGCGCAATTCTCGTAGCGGGTTTTCCAATTATTGTAGGCCCAATATGATTAAATTCAATTGCAATCTATAATTTATTTGCGCCTCTCATAAATACGCCCATTGACTGCTTCGCTAGCCGTAAATTATTCAACTAATCTCACTTTTCGTACAAGCTCGAGTGATTAACGGGATATATCTCACATACGTACTCACACACACATACATATGCTTGGCATGACCACAAGCCGCAACAACTAATACATTCACATAACTGCAGATGTATGTGTGTGAATTTGTGTGCAGATGTATGTGTGTGCATTTGTGTGCAGATGTTTGTATGTATGTATGTGTGTCAATGCGAATATTGTTTATTGCGTATTAATTTCCTCGGGGGAAGCTGCTTAAAGCGTCTGTCTTGTCTGGAGTACCGACGAGCCGATACCCTGTAACCAGCTATTACAAATATTGAAATTTTTTTATACACTCTATTCGTCACATTTTCCAATCGAAACACTCTGCTCTGATGCATAAAATCCAAACCAATTTAAGTCCAATCTTTATTCAATTCTCGAGAGTTACAAACAAATGTGTGCAAGCCTTCCAATGGTGCACCAATTAAAAGGGAATAGAACAGGGTATTTAAGCTTTGTGCAAACGAGCGTAACAGGCAGAAGATACCCCCTTCACGAGCCCGTAAGTACATATTCTTGATCAGAACGACGAGCTGAGTCGATTTAGAGGCATATAAGTATATATACCCTACATCGTACACAAAACGAGTTTATCCTGTTTTTCTTCGATTCTTCGTTGAAATCGATGAAAATAAGTTTTGAGCCTTGGGTTCTTAGCTTTTGTTTTAAGTTTTTGTGTTGAGGCTCTCGTATAGTTCACACATTTTAGAAACATTACCCTAACATTCTTAAAGCTAGAGCCTTGTTATTTGGTATATGCACATTTATATGACATATGCCCCTAAAATATAATGAAGATGGGCAAGAAACATAGAAGAAGATGCATAAATAAATATATATATATATATACAGACACTTCAGGAATACAGGAGACAGGAATTCATTTTGGGTTATTTTGAATGAAAAACGTTGCCTAGAAACCAAAAAAATTATGTTGACTGAGTTGTGCAGGGGATTTCGTAGTCGAGTCAACTCGACTGCATGCTCTTACCAGTTTATTTTGTTACAAAAAGGGGAGGTATACAACATTATAGATTCTAGATAAAAATATATACCAACATGAATCTGAAGATCATAAAGACCGTGTTATTCATGGGCACAAAGAGAAAAATTCCCGAGCTGAGATCTATATGTAAAAATATATATGTACATTGACTTCAGCATGTTACATTAATTTGATGAACAGCATTATCAAATTATTTTCGAGGAAGCTGCTTTTAACTGGGATAATAATACATACCAGCTAATAAATTTAAAAGCTACTAAATTGAATCGATGATTCACACTACAAGCAATGCGAACCTGTTTTTTCACATTATTTTGGGTAGAAACTCATGTATCCACATTTGAAAATGTAAGAGATATTATCATTATCATTATTATTATTATTATTAATATTATTATCATTATCATTATCAATATCATTATCATTATCATTATCATTATCATTATCATTATCATTATCATTATCATTATCATTATCATTATCATTATCATTATCATTATCATTATCATTATCATTATCATTATCATTATCATTATCATTATCATTATCATTATCATTATCATTATCATTATCATTATCATTATCATTATCATTATCATTATCATTATCATTATCATTATCATTATCATTATCATTATCATTATCATTATCATTATCATTATCATTATCATTATCATTATCATTATCATTATCATTATCATTATCATTGTCATTATCATTATTAAGATACCCTGAAGCTATGGCAAATGGATAAAAATGGTAAAATGCATGTAACAGGAAGTATCTCCGCCCGCATATATCAGTTTTGCTCATGCGTCGATCACAAGAACTTCATAAAATGGAGCCGAGAAAAATAAAACTATTATGCTCCTTCCATTTTATGAAAATGAGATATTTCACGATTTGAAGACCTCTGGGGAGTGGTCCCTATAGGAAAAATTACGTAAAACCCGAAGTTAATAAGTGAAGTAAAGCACAGCAGCAGCACAAAGTGCGTATCCTGCGGCAAGCATTCCTGTGCATATGAAGGAAGCTAGAATGCCTTTAGGGTAACTCCAAGATAAATAAATGGACGAGGATAAATATATAAATAATAAAATAAGAAATTGCTTTTCGCGTGCTCAACCAATAATTAAATAAATGATTAATGTGTAATTTATGAATGTCATCTAATAATTTATTAATGTTATTATGTAAGTTACATTAGCATTAATATTATCAATAGCCTAAACTTATAATAAATAGTACATGTAATATCTTAAACTAAAATAATTAAAAACAAGTAAGAGGTTTTAGTCGGAAGTTCCCGACTAGGGGATACCCTGAACCCTCTTTTTCCAACATCAAATGCATATATATATTCTATTTTAGAAGCTATCTGTCAAGTTTGGTGACTCTAGCTCTTATTATTTACCAAAATTGCCCAAAAACAGGATATCGATATAGATTTTTATCGATTGCTTGGAAACGGAGTAAGTTATCGATTATTGGAAATAAACTCGATCTGCGCGGGAGCTAGGAGAACCCACATCTAAAATTTCAGTCTCTAGCTCTATAGGTTCTGAGATCCTTGCGTTCATACATACGGACGGACAGACAGATGGACATGGCTAGATGGACTCGGCTATTGATGCTGATCAAGAATATATATACTTTATGGGGTCGGAGTTGTTTCCCTCTGCCTGTTACATACATTTGGATTTCGCACAAATACAATATACCCTTATACCCATTTTGAATGGGTTCAGGGTATAATTAGCCTTAGCTGGCAAAACTGACACATTTTTGATATAGAGACTTGAGCAGGGCGATGCAAGTTAGGACCATTGCGACGAGGGTCACAACCTGCATGAGGATCACGAAATCGTTTCCCTGACCCTTGAATATGCCCGTCTGCGTATAGCCGTAGAACTGTGCCAACATGGCAATCACAAAGGTGGCCAGGCTGAGCAGCACGTGGAACGTCTTGTTGGCCAGCGGCGACACAATTCGCGACAGGCTGCGGGCCAGCACAGCGACAATTCCACTCAGTAGTGAGATCAGGCTCAGGACAAAGGCTGCAAATCCCAGCCGGGAATGGATGGTGGGTCCAAAGTTCCAGTCGTCGCGTATGAGCTGGACCAGGCAGCCGGCCACGCCCATGCCGCCGCCGAGTATCTGGAGCACCACATGAACCGCCGTCTTGGTTTTTCGCGTGTAGCGCAATGTCAGCCAGTTGCCATCGTAGAAGCACATCATGCCCTCGGCCATCAGGAACACAAAGCCAAACGATGCCAGCCAGACGTGCAGCCGAATCCCCACCAGCCCCGTGCGCAGGCAGTTCCAGCATATCCAAATTGTGACGAATCCAATGCACAGCTGGTTGAGCACATTGAGTCCGGCTTCGATGTGCTGCAGAGCAGTCGTCGAGTTGGTTCGCTTTACCTCAGCTGTCATTTTGGATGCACTAGCTCTGAGCCGCAGGATTGCTATTGAATTTTTTTTGATTGCTTGGAACTCAGAAAAGTTTGCCGTTTGAGATTTTCGCAATTTCTTGTAAATTTGCTTAAAAATATTCCATAAACTTTCGCTCAATCAATGTCTCTTCGAGTTTAAAGAGTTTCAAAAGCACTTTTCACAGGATATTAAATCCTGCAGCACATGTTTAATTTATATGAATTAATAACTATCACATTGCTTACTGCATTCACGAATAAGGAACAGTCAACTAATTTGAACTCTCTTTATGCATAGCGAAACCTTTTTATACCTTTACCCATTGCACAATTTTAAAGAGGGTATACGCGACCTGGAAAGTCGATATACATATATATATATATATATATATTATGCATGGCTTATTAGCTGCAGCATTCAATTCAGCTGAGGTACTCTGATCTGATATCTGATTTACCAGATTTAGCATTACCCCCAAATCGAAGCTAAAATAACTTGATATTTTGGTGTATAATTTAATTTCGGGGTTTCCCAAATCCTTTTAAATTTGCCTGCCTAACTTCAGGGAAGTTGATTTCATTTCATCAGATTTTAAACAAAATAAATAATAATGTTACAAGAAAATGTCCTTTCATATACATTCCCAAACTTATTTAGAGAGTATCTCCCAGTCGAGCACCTTGCCAGGCAGTTTCTAACTTGTCATTGACAACAATTACTTTTATATTTGGCGTATCAGTAAAATTGCGCTTAGCAATCAAATGCATAGAACTTAAAGGATTATAATATATATAATTTAGCACCCTCACGTTCGCATCGGACACCATCTATTTAGTTATCGCAAACGTTTTCGATACGTTTGTGGGTTACTTTTGGGTCTTTATCAACAGGTAGCATCTTTATCGGTCAGCAAATGCATCAGCTCAGCTTTCAAGATAATTATTCCAATACTTCAGATAATTCATTTCGATTCTGTGCCCAGGCGCACGTTACCCATTATGGATTACGAGCATACTTTTATACCCTGTACCTATTGAACTGGGTAGGATGGTTTCGTGTGAAACTGAGCCGACCCCATAAAGTATGAGGTATCCTAGTCACATTTTCCCTGTAAAGCTATCTGTCCAGGGCTTGAATAGGATAAATAGAAATAAATAGAAGCTTTCCGAAGCGAATACCCTGGAAAGCTTGTTGTCTCCAGATAAGGAGCTATAACCACGGACTAGTCTAGGCGATGCTAATTGGGACAGAAAAGTACATTTGTGACTTAATATTATGCAAAGATTATTTCAAGAATAAATATTGATCATCAGGAAACTGGAGTCTGGAGTCTGGAATATGGCAACAACCGAACCAACCAGGATTCTATTTCAATACAATTCTGTCTCTATAAATGGTCTATTAACTGGTCTGGTGCTTCCTTGAGCCGAACTTAAGGCCAAATAGTTCAGACAAGGTATATTAAGGGGCTCCTTTTCAATTAATGATCGACAAAACGAGTCTCAACCTATTTAAATACAGAAAAATTAAAAGCTGTAAAAATCTAAGCTTTGCACCTTTTCACAGGTAATTTTGTTATAGCTTAGAGGAAAGGTGTTAATCGAGAGAAGCTATATTGAGTAAAAAATAATAACAAATAATAATGAGATATAAATTAATAAATAATATTAATTAAGAATATATATGAACGTTGAAAAAATGAAGAAAAAGTTTAAGAATGATTAACGTAACTTGTAATAGAATTTTGATTATGCAGGGTAGAGATAGTGATTGGATCTCAAAGAGCTCGAGGATTGTATTACGGGGATTTTAAAATTTAGCATTATATTTCCTATCAACTCATCAAACTCCTCGGACCATCCTCCCGACCTTATGGCCCACTGTCAAAACCTGAGAGTCTATTTCTAATTTATAAACAAGAATTACATCTAGATCATGGTGCATTACTGCTGAAAGCCTTCCAATTGGAATAGTTTAGATTTAACAGATGAACCTGACAGGAGGACTGAAGGCATTAAGATCGCCTTGTAACAGATTATAGGAAGCCATATAAGGATGTGCCAGGCAAAGCCTTACATCTGCATACAGAGGCACGTGAGATTTACGAGTGGGATTACCTAGAAGAACCTCAAGAATCATCCAGATACATTTATCACATGAGTTTCTAGCTAGAACATTTTGGGTTCTGAGTTCCCAGTTAACCTGAAATCTAGTGAAGAAGATTAACTAATTAAGAGGATTAACTGGCAAGTTGCAGCAATATTAATGAAGTCAGTCAGCATTATTTTTATTCTTTTTTGACGCTCTCAGAGGAAATAATAAAGTAAGAAAAGAAACACAAAATTTTTAAGGTAGCTCCTAGTATAGAAGGATTAAGCATATTACACTCTTTCATCTATTGTTTATAGTATAAAAGTTAGAGTATCAGTTAGTCGTGCACTTCCGACTGGAGTCTAGACTCTCACTCGCTTAGAGGGTATTTTCTGGTTCCAATTTTCCACAGTCATCATCAATTTTAGCCACTTATAAAAAATGTCTAGCACTTATTTGTTGAATTAATGATACTATTTCTATTTCGATCGCAGCCTTCGGCATTAGGAAACCTTATCGTATTGCAAAATCGCACGTACTATGATAATGTTTAGACCCGGCATCGGACGGGCATCGGCATTGTATTATACGCTCCCGAAACAAACATTTTATATACACATATCGTGCGATAAGGCTAGAGTATGATCAATGGAACCATGGCTTGCACTTTTTTTAGCGGCGACATGAATTTACAATTTTCGGAAATAGTCAACCATATAACGTGATTTGGCCAAAGTGCGTTTGAATGTTTATAAATGGCTTATACGGGTTCTTATTGATGGCATCTCGGATAAGGTCTTAGCCGAAATATCTATATTGATGTGTGTGCAATTTTTGACAACAAATTCTTGAGTGCTAACGTACTCCAAATAATTAGCGTAAAGATCTTATATTAATTTATTTAATAATGCATAATAATTTACATTTGCTGTTTGGAAATGATTTTGAAAGTGATCGAACGGTAAACAAACAACTTTCATACAAACGATTTCCGCCAATTTCCCACTGTTGCGGGTGAAACTTTCTAAATCGCTGAAACACGTGTATTCATTATATTCTTATGTAGAACTTTTCGGACAATACTTAAAACTACACCAAAAAAATCTTCGAACTTTCGCACTTTCCACCGAGGAAGCTTGTTTTTTGTCAAAAATGTGAAACACATCTTAAATGACTTTTCATATAGATCTTTGGAAATGAGTTTGAGCGCGAAACGTTACCCACCAAATCCTTGAACCACATTTCCACCAAGTAGGGATGGATTTTCCATAAGGGTGAAACACCCCCAAATGAATTTGAACAAAAAACTTTGAAAATGAGCTGCTAGGCCGATCGGATGGTAAACAAAAACCCCATCTTAATGGGCTTCAGCTTCCTTGCTATTTCGGCTTGGACTGTGATTTGATCACCAATCAGTCAGTCAGTCAGTCAGTCAGTCAATCAGTCAGTCAGTAAGCACAAACAGTTTTCTATATAGAGAATGTGAGGCATATCCGACAACTATATCATGTTGCTATATAGGAAGAATCGGTCCAATAATAAGTTTAGTATGAAAAATCCTCGTCAATAAGCGATCCTTGCTTCTTATATTATAATCACAACAGTTTGTTTTTTATTCGTTTATGCATTTAGATCCAATTAATGAAAGGATTGGGTTCAACACTTGGCCGAGCATTCGTCGCCCTCACAGATATCGCAGAGCTTCGATTCGACCTGGTAATATTCCGTGGCCTTCTTGTTCGTGTCGTAGTAATCGTAGAGGACAATCGGGGCGGGTTTCTGATTGGCCACAGCATGCGTCTTGAATGCCTCAATGGGCAGGCACTTCAGTTCGCCCTTGGGCAGGCTCTCAAAGTAGATGACGACCACGGAGTCGTCGTTTTTGGTTTCCACCAGCTGCAAGAGTTTGGGATAAGAGGATGGTTTAGAGAGAGGTCTAAAATGTGATTATTTGCTGGGACCTACCCGGACGCGCTCGATTTCCTGAATATCCTTGAAGCTTTCCTCGTCGGCAGTATAGCCGGACGGCAGCGAGACCTCCAATATGGCCATATTGGATGCCTTGGCCTTGCCCTCCTCCACATACTCGACACACACGCTCAACTCCAGCTTGGCCGGCGGTGATTCGGGTTTAATAATCGCTTGAATCTTAAAGCTGGGCTTCGGTTCCTTCTCGACCACGTTGTACTGGTAGCTGATCTGCAGCAGGGCGGCGCCCGTGCCCTTGGCCTCGTAGGACAGCGATTTGGTGCCCTGGGGGAACTCGACCGTTTGCAGCAGCAAATCGTTGTCCTCCGTCAGGCTGAGCTTCTCGGTTTTTTCACGCTGACCGTGATTGGAGACGCTTACATCCCATCTGGCCGGCTCGTAGCCGGACTTTTTGGCGAACTGTATCAAGGCCTGCAGCCCGGCGACGGTATCCTGGGAGGAGGCAAAGCCACCAAAGCTGTTGCGCTGCGCCACCAGCCAGCGGATCGAGTCGAGCAGCGAGTTGGGCGTTTCCTGCTCCGATTCGAGCAGCGAGAGCAACGCATAGGAGGTGATCTCTATGTCGTGGCTCCAGATCCAGCACCACCAGCGACCACATTTGCCGGCGCGCAGCTTTTGGTCATCCTCCGTCCACCAGGTGCGATCCTCCTCGTGCTTGGCAAGCGCCTTTAGTGCAGCCACGTGCTTGGCGGCATTTGCGGACTTGGCTTTCTGCAGAGCATAAGTTGCCAGAGCCCGGGGCAAGAGTTCCTCGGTGTCCTTCTCGTTGGAGTGGGCATCCAAGTAGGCGACAGCCTTGTCGATGGCCGTCTGGTTGGGTTTCGGTTGCTCCAGCAGGGCCAGCAGCGCGTTGGCAGTCATTGTCAGGACCGAACGCTGTGATCCGTAGAAGAACTCACCCTGCTCCGAGAAGCTGCCGTTCTCGGCCTGGCGGCTGAGCAAAAACTCATAGCCGCTTTCCAGCTGTTTCTCGTCCAGCTTGATGAGATTCCTGATCTGGCTAAAGGAGCGCAGCACATAGGCCGTCAGCCAGGTGGAGCCGTTGCGCTCCGGATCCTCCTCGCGCCACTTGCCAGGTCCAAAGGAGCTGTAGCTGCCGTCGTCGTGGCGATAGTGGAACATATGCTGGTAGCCCTGCTCCAGATTGCGCTTGATGCGGCTGTCCAATTCGGGTGTTAGCTTCTTCATGCTCTGCAGATAATCGTGCACTAGATAGTTGGGCACCAGCTTGGACATGGTCTGCTCGCCGCAGCCGCTGGGCAGATGCAGCAGCTGCTCCAGATTCTTGATGACCGGCCCGAGCAGATCTCCAACAAAGCCAAATTCAACGTGCTGCGAGTCCGGCACCAGCTCCTCGGGCAGATCCAGCTCGAAGCTGTCCTTGTGCTCGTGCACATCCTTCAGGTTAACAAAGAACGCGCGATTCTTATACTGGGTGACGCCCTCGGGCACCACCTTGAGCGTCTTGTGCACCGCGTCGCCGGCCAGGGGCGAAATGGCCGTGAACTTGAGCAGAATGCTGCCAATGATTTTGGGCCGGAGCAGGAAGGATGCACCGGCTGCCGAGTTGGCGGCCACGCGCACCGTCTGCGTGCGCTTCTGTTCGCCAAGCACCTCGTTGGACACATCCACAAAATCGTACTCGTTATCCTCGTTGTCCAGCGTCACCTCGACGTCCAGCTGCTTGGGCAGATAGTTGAACACCAGGGCGGGCACATTGATCACCTCGCCACGTTTCACGGAGTATGGTAGACGCACGGACACAAAGAACGGCTGGAATGTCTTAATCTTCAGCTGTTCATCGGTCACGCCCAGGCCCTTCTCCGGGTGCAGCGCAAACGCCGTCAGCACCCAGCTCGTAATCGTATCCGGTATAGTCCTCACCCACTTAAATATCTCCGACTTTGTGCTTTCGATGTCCTCGAACAGCCAAGTCTCCACAAAGTTCTTGCGCACCGTGGGCGCAGCTGGAGGCGCTGCTCCGCCGACTCCGGCCGCAAACAAAGCAACTTCCGGTGAACCGCCCATTGGGGCTGAGGTGCTGTAGGCTGCATCGTTTGAGACGAGTGCTGTCTTCCGCATGGCGCCGCCTGCGAAGGCCTCTGCAAATTAAATTAATTGATAGACCGAACCAAGACTAATTTGGGCACATTTCATCTTACGTGCGTGATATTTGGGCGGCGTGCGATCGTAGAAAAAGTTGGCGTTTGTCATGGTTACGACGCCGCTGCGTTCGCCCGGATAGTAGGAGTAACCGCCCTGCCAGGGCGTGTGCGTATCGAAGCGGCCAAGTCGCCAGCCGAACGAGTCTTTGTTGATGTCGTTGTTGCTGCCCAGCAGCAGGACGCTCTGATCCACGGCCATGAGGCCGACAAAGGACTGCGGCGCCGTCTTGATCTCCAGCTCAACGTCCGCGCCGGGCTTGACCTCTTCGGGCGCCGTGACTTGGATTTGATTCTGCAGCTCGACATCCACGTGGAAGGTGTCCTCGGCATAACGGAACTCGCCATTTTCATCCACGTAGTAGACGTAGATGCGGCCGTAGGGCGTGGTCAGGAACGTGGGCGTCAGACTAATATTATAGACCTTCTGTGGCTCGCTGAGGACGACACGTTCCGTCTTAAGGACATTGCCGCGCCCGACGATATTGTAGACAAAGTAGTTGAGCGGGCGGCTGGAGTTGAGAGTCACTTGGTACTCCGTTCCGATCTTGAGACTGCAAAGTGGCACATATTAAAAGAGCTGCTGTGTGGAAGGTTAATCCATACGAACCTCCACTTGTCCTTGGGTCGCTGAACCTCAGCCTTGAACCATTCCTTTTCCTTCTCTTCTTCGGTCGGTGGATCAATTTTCTTTGGCTCCCTGTAGGGATAGGTCGTATACAGCTCTCGCTCCTCGCCATCGAACTGCAGCTCGATGCTGTAGTAACGCGTCAGGTTCTCCATGTCCGGCAAATCGGGCAGCACGACCTTGAATACGGCCAAGCTGGACTCGTTGAGGCGGGTCTCGAACTCCAGGGATTTCTTCTCAATTTTCGGCAGCTCTGACTCATCCCCATATCTGGTATGGCGTATGCCCTCCGTGAACTTGGCCTGCGATTAACGTTGAGGTCATTTTAGGTCAGTTTAAATACAACCTTAGTTACCTTGACTGGCGTCTTGGTGTCCTTTAGCAGCGTGCCATCGACGAGCGTAATCTTGAAGATGATCTCGTGCTCTTTGTCCGCCACAAACGAGAAGCAGGAGCTGTAGTCCGTGCATGACATTTCGTAGCGATACGGATAGAGCTGAACGCCGCCCGTTTCGTTGAGCTTCACGCCCGTGAAGTCCTCCTCCACGGTGGCCAAAATCTGCGCATACCACGACGAGGTCTTGTACGGCAAAAAGCTGGCAAACTCCTTAACATTTATATCGAATTTCGCCTTGCCGTTGACCATGTCGCCAGTCCGGATCAGAGCGTGTCCAGGCGTATCCTTGCGCTCCGACTTGCCGTCCACATTGGTCCACGTACTCGTCTCATCCGTGTGCACATTGAGCAGGACTTTGCCGTTGACGGGCTTGCCGTAGGTGTAGCTGATGGGCAAAAGAGAAGGGAATTGTATTTCTTGTCTGCGTAAGTTCTGGGAATAGCTACTCACTTGGCTTTGACCACAACCTGCATGTCTCCGTCCTTGACCGAGACATGCTGCGTTGCGTCCATTTTGACGGTGTACTTGGGCAGCACATACTTCTCCACCTCGAAGTAGACGCGCTCGTCCGAGTAGGCTCCGCCATGCTGCACCGAAAGCGTCCATGAGCCCAACGTGGCAAACTCGGACAACTCGAATTTGCCCGTATATACTCCCGTACGGGTCTTGATGTGTTTCAGCTCCTTGATGCGATTCCTTTTCGTATCCTCGAACCAGACGACGACATCATCCCCGGCCTCACTCGGCTTAAGGTTCTCGTCCAGGAAGATGACACGGTAGTTGATGGCATCGCCGGGCTTATACTTGCCCTTATCGGTTTGCAGCTTTATGTAGGGCTTAAATTCCACCCAGCTGAGCTGCGTGGAGTTCTTGAAGTCCAGTCCAGCCACGCCCTCTGCGGTTAGGTTATAGTCACCCGATTTCAGAGGAGGCAGCTTAAAGGTGAGCTGCTTGAACTCATCCGGTTTGGCAAGCTCCACCGTTTGGGTCTCATTGTGCGAGGGTCCCGTAATGCCAATCTTCAACGTGACCGGCTCCTTGGTGTGATGCACTGCGACAGCCACATTGTAATCTCGATGCGAGTGTATGGTTCCCGGTCCAACGATCGTATATTGCCTGCGGCAAGCAAGATGATACTTATTAATTAACATCTAATCAGAATAGGTCCACAATCATTTTTTAATGTCAAAATACTGGGTCAAACATTAATTTGGGTTTTTCAATTTTTAATTGAATTTGTTTATTTTAGTTATGCTTGCCCAATCGCATTTTAGATTACCAAATTTATGAATTCAGTTTAATCTACATACATAATTTTTTTTTTTTTTTTTTTTTTATTTGATTTTATGTTTATTTTGTTTGCTTTGCCATAATCGCCTGTTTCCAAGAAAGACTTGAAGCTTTTTTATTTTAAGACGAATTCGCACAGGCCTTATGGTAAATATTCCCAGAACCTGATCTGTCGAAACCGGCTCAGCGCGCCGGTTATGTAAGAAAAAGTAAACATGGAAGGAGAAATGTCTGAGTACAAGGCGATATGAGCCTCTATTTAAGACAAACAAATTTGTTTCTACGTTTGTTAACACTGTCAATTAAATCTTATACAACACGTAGTACTTTATTAGCTGTGTAACTAATTGGCATTGGCAATGAGCAATGCATTAATCAGCCAAGATCAACTAGAAATATAAACAAATAATAAACGGGTTTTCGGTGTACACTCAAAAGTCATCTTATATATATTGATAAACATGCAAAAGTACTTAAAAAAAACTTTTCGAATGACAATGAGGCAACTTTTTACGACGGAACACAATATTTTTTTTTTATGAAAAAGCAAGTGCTAATAAACAGTATAAATATGCTTGGCATTAGTCACAAAGTGCTAATAATTAAGTAAACCCTATCAAATGTACATATATACATATATATATTTATATATATATAGCTTAATAAAAAAAAACAATTATTCACGCTTGATGTCCATTGCAATTGCACTGTATAACAATAGATTTATATAAAAAACCAACCAATCACATTAAACTACTTTTCCCTTGAGCCCAATAATTGTATATGTATATGTATGCAGTTAACAGGACTTACCCCTCCCCCTCACTCCTGACTGGTTCCGCCATTTGTAGAAGCACGAGAGCCACGCAAGAGGCGATGACAGCAGCAAAAGCGTCTGCGCAACGCATTTTGTTAATTCAAGTGAACGAAAAACAAAACTTTTGTAAATATATGTATATATGTATATATAAACTTTGGTTACAATTAATTTAAAATCAATTCAAGTTGGGCTGCCAAGCGATGCCACAACCGACCGGGCTCAAAGCTTAGCTGCGACTGGTTGAGCCGGCGTCATACGGGATTTGTTATATGCACATAGCAACATATGTATGTATGTGTGTATGCTAGCATGCGAGTGCGAGTGTGTGAGTGCGCGGCATCGAAAATCTGGCCTAGCGTCGGCGTCAACGCCGACCGCAGCGTAAGCTGTACAACAACATTCAAAATAATATAAAATGCTCACTGATAATTATAATTAACAAGAAGACTATACACAGAGACATACATGCATACATACATACACACATACATACACACTTATATATGTATGCATAACGTATACGAATGTCAACTATAGGTAAAGTCTAATAGATTAATGGACAAACGAAATAAAAAAATATACATATATTAAAAATAAATAATAAAAAAATCACAACACAGTGCCGGACAATTACTAAATAAATATTTTGTTTAAGTATAAAATGGTAGACTGCAACAAAAAAAAAACGAGAAAGAAAGGCTATCTTCGGCACGCCGAAGATCTAATACCCTTGCAGACCCAAACTTTTCATAGTTATTGCCGAGTTTGGTCAACATAGAAAACCTAGCTTTCGACCGATCGTTCCTATGGCAGATGTATGATATAGTGGTCCGATCCAGCCGGTTTTCACATACATGTTGATACTGATCAACAATATATATACTTTATGGGGTCGTAGATGTCTACTTCTATGCGTTACACATTTCACGACAAAATTATAAATCACCCTTAATACTATATACTATAATACTAACCTTTATGTAAAACTCAACCTAACTTTTGTATAGTTTAAGTAAAGCTAAATAAACATTTTATGATTTGGAGATTAAAATTTGAATATCAAAATTAAGAGCTTTTGGTTATAGCATATTTATAGTTACTTCAATATTTTAAATCAGTTAGGAGTTTCAAGAAGTTCCAGCAGAGTTCAACAATTTCACAGGTATTTGTAAACAAAAGAGCTGATAATGTGAAACTCATCTTTTTGTTTTACTTTTTAGTCTTTTTATCATGAAATAAAAGAAAAACTGTTATCTTAAGTATGTATCAGGTACTTCATATATCATACATATCATATAGGTATATACGTAAATCTTGAAATAAATGAAAAACTTTTATCTAAAGTTTATATGTGTGTATATTCCAACAGATTAGTCAATATAGTCGTACAAACTTATCTCTCAATTGTAAAACTTTGCAATTGGCCGGATCGGAACACTATATTATATTAATATGACCCTATGAAAATTTAGTTTTTCGATGGTTATTTTTTTTTTTTAGACAAGCTATCTTAACTGTTGCGATTACGAGTTCTCTCATGTCTTATGAACATCTGGCTTTATCATATAGCGTTTTTTTTTAGAAAGAACTCACAATTCGCCCACATACATATCTGAAAAACCGTTAGCCATAATTCTACGTGATTATTTAGTTCTCGGCGTGCCGTAGATATTCTATATATACGTTGTTATATAGAAAACTAATCTGTAATAGAATTCATACACACGACTCAACAGTAATAACAAAAAAATATTATTCATTTTATCTATCGCTGGAATATCATGCAAATGGTTAATTAAATTCCTAAATTCGATGCGGTTGTTTTTGTGTTGATAAACTTAATTTCTGCTTTGTTAATTAACACTTTAATTGTCATAGGTTTAGCGTTCATTAAAGATTTAGTTTTAATCGCATGCACAAACCTATTCACGGGGTTTTTTTGTATATAAAATATTTAAATATATATGTGCACTGAACACAAACAATAATAATAAATTTCGTACTTTTTGTGTCGGGGGGATTCCGTATCTGAGAAATGCAAAATGTTTGCTGTTCGCTTTACAAATATATTTGTTTTCGATTTACAAAATATCTTTGTTGACTTATTGGGCCTTTATTTTGTTTTATTTATGAAACACTTAGCACACTAATGGACCTTTCGAACGGGAGTGTCAACGGAACTGGCCGACAATCAGCTGTAAACTGAACGATTCTCGCTGCGTTCTCTTTTGCTGTGCTGCTTCGCGCTGGGACTTTTTTGGAGTAATGACGTCATGCAGTTTTATCTATTTCACATTGCCACGCAAAACAATCAGCTGTTAGCCGAACGTTTCGCGCTGCTCTCTTTCTGCTTGTTGTGTTGTGCTGCTTCGCGTGGGTACTTTTTTCTTCTCTGAAATGACGTCATACAGTTCTATTCACACTGGCACGTAAGACAAGCAAAAGTGCGCAAAGCAATGAGTGAGAGCGAGGCACACTCTGCACATGCATGCACACATATGTACATATGTATGTATTTGGGCTGTAAGGATTTAAAACTAACATACATATGTAAGTATATTAAGAAGAAGCATCAGCCGCAACGACGTTGTGCGCCGAGCGAGATGCGACTTCATACTGATCGTTCGGCTTTCGATGCCGGCGTTAGGCTTCCACTCTCAGCAGTTCTACTCTCTCTGGGCAGTGGTTCATCAAGTTTCGATTATTTGCCTGTTTGACGTATCTACATACATGTATGTATTGTATGATTAGTGGTATCACTTCGTAAGCAAGTAGGTGGCCAGAGAGTGATTTGGCAAAGCCAGTATAAAAGCAGAGCCTGCTGCCGTGCGATTGCTTACACAAAGAACGAGTGCGATCCAATAGACGACAATATAAACTAAAATTACAAAACAAAATAATAAAAAAAAAAAGGTTTAAATATGCCTGAGGGATTCCTAAAAATCACCTACCACTATGCACCAGCTGGTTCAACGAAGAAGCTGAATATATTTGTACCACTGCTATTCGATCAATTTAGTCATTTGCATTCAGAAATTGAGAGGTACCTGTTTGAGGAGCGCGATCTGCCTGTTTGCAATTTCAGGATATATTGGATTGGTAAATATTAACATACATACATAGAGCCGATGATATAATAGACAAAATGCGAAATAAATTAAGTGCACTGTGTGCCAGCTACATGTACTTGTATAAGCACAAGTGTGTGTCTTAGCTGTGTATATGTATGTGTGGTATGTGTGTACATCTTTATCAAAAGCCATGTTGTGACAAATTTGAGTTTTGTGTGTACCTAAACAAACTTTGTACTAATGCACGCCCACACATTCACTCATATGAAGCGAATGATCCATTTTGTTTGATTCTGCACATAAACTAGCTTTGTATCAATAGTATTTTGCTTAACATAGCAACATTTGAATTTAAACTACATCACGGATGTATTTCTATGAATTTCGCAATTGTTTTTTTAAAATGGGAAATATTTGAACTTTTTATCTCTCTCCCGTTTAGATTCGGATTCTGATGAAATTGATATCTCCAATCAACGTGACTACTCAATCTTCTTGGCAGAATGCAAGAAGAATATGCATTTGCATATTGCTGACTGTGGCATCTATGATGATCCCTCAAATTTCATTACTCATGAGGGAGTAGAGTGCGATTCATGCAAGGCTTGCCCACTGATGGGTTTTCGCTACAAGTGTATGCAGTGTCACAGCTTTGACCTGTGCCAGGCCTGCGAGTCGGCACACAAGCACCCGGAGCATTTTATGGTGCGAATACCCGCCAACCAACAACGGAACTAGTTTTGTTGATGCCTGGATAACTAACTGGTTCCGGTACCAGTTCGCGCAAACAACTAATGCACTTTGATAGGGATGCAGACGCTTGCCAGACATTCTGACCAACATCCTACATTTGCACAATGACAATATATTCATAAAATGATCACTTGCATATTTTCAATTTCAAAGTACAAACGACGGACAAGTGCGGTTCACCTGTTTTCATAGACTGTGTCAACAAATAACGATCCAATTAAAAAGAGAAAACATCAATAGCCTGCAATTAAATTTACTTGAAAAAGAATAAAACCAAAACAAAAACCATAAAAACCAGCGATGCCGTTCTATTGCACAAATCATATGGAAGAGAGAAAGCCAACGCAGTTTCCTGCAGAGTAAGCGAAGTTGTTTCGTTACAGTTACAATGCAATGTCTGGCAGGGAGAATGAGATGAGCAATGAGTGAGAGCGAGGCACACGTATGCGGCATCAGCCGCAGCGCAGCCGCAGTTGTGCGCCGAGCGAAATGCGGGGCTTCGTATTGATCGTTCGGCTTTCGAGGCCGGCGTTCGGCTGCCACTCTCAGCAGTCTTACTCTCTTCGGGTCCCTTGGGGTTTCCTTGTAGCGGCTTATCATGTTTCGATTATCGTATCTATGTAATGTATGATTAGTGATATCACTCTATAAACAAATAGGGGGCCTCAGAATGATTTGGCAAAGGCACTATAAAAGCAGAATCTCATGCCATGCGAAAGTATATACGAAGAACGAGTGCAACGCTATAGACGACATAGACAAACAAGTAATAGCAACTAAAGTTATTTACAATCGCTGTCTACATTTTCTAACATTCAAATAAAGTATTTAAAAAAAAAAAAAGTTGTTAATATGGCTGAGGGATTGTTAAGAATCACATACCACGGACTACCCTCTGGTGCAACGAAGAAGCTGAATGCATATTTGCGAATGCCATCAAATACTTTGGCAGATTTGCGTCGTGAAATTGAGACGTACCTGTTCCAGGAGCGCGAACAGCCCGTTTGCCATTTCAGGACATATTGGATTGGTAAATATTAAACCAATATACACACATATGCACATAGAGCCGATGATATATATATGTACATACATATATGACGAATCAAAATGCGAAGCAATTAAGTGCAATGAGTGCTTGTGAGTGTGTCTGTGTGAGTCAGCTGTATAGTATATATGTGTGTGTGTGCTATGTGTGTACGTCTGTATCAAAAGCCATAAACATACACACATGCATTTCACAGACCCATTCGAGTTTTGTCACACACATTCACACATACATATGCATGCTATAGTGAATATACACTAGATATATGTAACAAGAGGTTATAGTCGGGAGCTCCCTAAATTGAAGAAATCGAGTCAGCTAGTCGGGAGTGCTCGACTTGAGATATCCTGTTTACAGGGCTGCCAACTGCAAACTGATTTAAACTTCTTATCTCTCTCGTTTAGATTCAAATTCTGATGAAATTGAGGTCATCAATCAGAATGACTATGAAATTTTCTTGGCTAAGTGCGAGAAGAATATGCATTTGCACATTGCTGCCTGTCACGTCGAACAGGAAGATGTCAAGCAGGCGCCAGCGCCGAGTCCGGCTGTAGATGATCCCACAAACTTCATTGTTCATAATAAAATACAGTGCGATTCCTGCAAGGCCTGTCCACTGGTCGGCTTTCGGTACAAGTGCATGCAGTGTCCCAACTTTGACCTGTGCCAGGCCTGCGAGTCGGCACACAAGCACCCGGAGCACTTTATGGTGCGGTTACCCAATAACAACGGACCGAAATATATTGATGCCTGGATAACTTATACCATCCTTCATCGTCTCTCAGCCCCTCGCCACCGTGATCAAGCTACAGTTAAACTGATAACAACTAACGAAGAAGAAGAAAACGCTTCCATACTTGTCGCTAATTTGCACTTTGATAAAGATGCAAACGCATGATAGACATGCCTGTAATGAAGCCCTATAAACCAACATTTTTACAATCTCAATAAATAATCCCACCGCAGACATGCCAAACAAGTAAGAGGTTCTAGTCGGGAGCTCCCGACTAGGGGATACCCTGAGCCCTCTTCTTCCAACATCAAATGCATATATATATATTCTAGTTTAGAAGCTATATGTCAAGTTTGGTGACTCTAGCTCTTATTATTTACCAAAATTGCCAAAAAACTGGATATCGATATCGATTCTTATCGATTGCTTGGAAACGGACTAAGTCATCGATTATCGGAAAAAAAACTCGATCTGTGCGGGAACTAGGTGCATCTACATCTAGCATTTCAAGTCTCTAGCTTTTATAGGTTCTGAGATCCTTGCGTTCATAAATACGCACGGACGGACGGACGGACAGACAGACGGACATGGCTAGATCGACTCGGCAATTGATGCTGATCAAGAATATATATACTTTATGGGGTCGGAGATGCTTCCTTCTGCCTGTTACATACATTTGGATTTTGCACAAATACAATATACCCTTATACCCATTTTTAATGGGTTCAGGGTGTAAAAATAAAAAATAATTAAAATGTAACTCATTAGCAGCTCACTTTTAATTTATATATATTAAAAAATAAAGAAATGTATTTAATGACTATCTTCCGAGCCGATTACAGGTAATGAAAATAAAACAATCTGTCTTTCGCTAAACAAACTATTTAAATTCACGTCACGTATTTCTATGCATTTCGCAATTTGTTGTAAAAGGGGAAATATTTGAACTTTTTATCTCTCTTTTTAGATTCGGATTCTGATGAATTTGACTTGACTTGCATTTGCAAGTTTCTCCCAGCTTTGTCGTTATTTTTGAGGGAAAAGTATGCAATTCATGTGGGGCATGCGAGTCAGCCAACAAGCACCCGGAACTGGTGCCGGTACCAGCCGTGATGTATGTCCATTTCAACCGGAAACAACTAATATAGAAGAACCTGTTGCTGCACTCTTAACTCGTTTGCACTTTTTGCACATTCTGATCATTCATTGTCTGTGATAAAACCCTTTAATCCAACATTCTTACAATGTCAATAAATTCATAATTCATCTGACCGATCTAATTAAAAGATGCTTCATTATAGTTACCGTTATGAGAAAACATCAATTAGCTCCACTTGATACATAGTAAATTCATACATACATACATACACACATATACAGTTCTGTTAACATGCTGTTCTGATAACATTTAAAAATAATGTTAAGCTAAATTATAACGGTTAACAGCTCAGGGAACTAGCTTATGGTTTGCGGTTTCTCGTTTATCAGCCATTCGCTTTTGGTTAGAGTTTCGTAACATTGAATGATATGATTCATACGAACCGTTTTAAAGTGGACCCAAATAACTGTGCTCGGTTTTCGTGCCTACTCACTTGTCAGCTGGTGTCCGACGGCAAATTGCACGACTAATTATACAAACCGGTTTACAATGCGCCGAAAATAACATGATAAAATTTGTGTACTTTTGCCAATCGGCAGCAACAGGGGGCTGCTGCCGCCTTTTACGCGCCAAGGTGAAGCACGTGCAAGCAATAGCATACAGCTGAGTCATGCTCCATTTGATTTGAAAGTTTTTGCACACAAAGTTCCCCGAGATCCGAGCCACCCAGCTGTTCGCAGTCTGCGTTCTTTTAAACGTTGTCTGGCATTCGAAGCGCGCGGTCGAACGGAGATCCCCACACAACAACAAAAAAAAAAAACTAATCTACACAACGTGAGCAGCGCACGTAGATAGATAAAAGTTGTTAGACAATAAAAGTTGAACATAACGGAAATATGTTGAATAAAGTTATGCAAGGCTGTAGTGCGTCGGGACTGCGGGACGTTTGCGAGAGCACGAATCTGCTGGACTATATCGGAACAGTTGTGGATCAGATCGAGAATAATGCTACAATTGACAATGCAGCGTTTGGGCTTGACAAATTGGATGCATCCTCGGCGAGGTTCTATTTTGGCTTCTGTGCCCTCATCTCACACGTACTGCTCGCGGGGATTACGCTGGTCGTGGTCCACAAATGTGTTTCCCTAAAAATGGTGCATACCGCCGGACACGCCTTCTACTGCACAGTTGCCGTAAGTATTATTTATTAACCTTTGAAAAATTGAGTATTTACATATTTGCCTCGTCAGTTTGTATTCCTACTGGGCGAAGCTCTGCTTGTGCGCCACAGCAGAGTCTTGGAAATGTGGCTGGGCCTATTCAATGTGGATCTGCTGCACAGTGCTCTCGGCCTGCTGGCCTTTGGCATCGGTGTCGGCGGCGTCGGCATCAAGACCTGGCAAAAGCGCGAGCGCAAGCGAGAAGATCCAAGCGCCACAGTAAAGCATTTCCGCAGTAATCACGGATTCTTTGGTAGGTGCACGCGAACTCGCAGCTGATTTACATATTCATTCTCTCTCTCTCTCTGTCTCTCTTCCTCTCGTTCGCAGGCATTGTCGGATGTGCTCTGCTTCTCGGCTGCGTTCTCAGCGGCCTGCCGCTCTATTTCTATACGAATAAATCGCTGCAGATCATTCATCGCTTCTGTGCTCTCAGCAGTTTTGCAACACTAATGATTTCCCAGATGTTCAGCTACAACACTGGCTTTGCGCGTCGCCAATGGAAAGCACAACACATCCGGCTCTTTAAGCTGTTCACATTTATTGTGACCATCACGACGATTAACTACGAATTCAGAAGATTTGTGCGCGAAGTTTTAACGATTATCTCGGAAAAACTCGGCTATTAATTTGGGCAATTTGGTCATCGAATACATTTTCATTGTTTAGCACATATAGTATATATTTATAATTTTTATTATTTGTTTAATATACGATACCATTGAATAACATAGTTTTGATTAATTGCCACATACACATATACACATACATACATATACTATAGATTATATATATCCGCGTAACTTTCGTTTGGTATAATAAATGATAACAATTCACCAGAAATAAACCAAAAAACTGAGAAATTCTGCCCAAAACAATTATAACTTGTCGATGATTAAAATGGATAATTTTTAATGGAATTAATTGCGACCACTTTGCGATGTGTGCATTATGTCCAATGCGGCAGGTATGTTACCCTCCACCGACTCCAGCAACTGCGTCAGCCAAGCTCCTTCATTGCTAAAACCCATGGCCATCATAGCGTGTACGGCGGCATTAATGCGTTCATCTGTGGGATGGATCGATATTTGAATTAATATCGTTTGCATTCCAAGTCGGAAATGGTTACTTACCAGTATGGTATATGGGCACCTGGCGCTTCTCCTCGGGTGCTGGTGGATTACCAGTTGTCGATGTTGAGGTGCTGTTGGTGGACACACCTGTAGTTGAAGTCGAGGTGCTCACCGTATTCACCTGTGAAGTTTGTGTATGTGCAGTTGTCTGCTCGCGTTGTTGCTCCTCGTTGACGTGCTGGCGCAGCATTTCACCCAGTTGCACAAAGTCGCGAACTGGTGAAACTGTGGCATCTGTTAGGACAGCGTTGGTCGAGCTCAAGTTAATCAATGCATCCGAGTTCGAAACGTTAGCCATCGGCGAAGCACTGTTGTCAATCATTTGCCAGTCCTGGTCTAAGCTATCGGAACTGCGCCGCGCCTCTGGCTCTGCATTTGTAGTTGGCTTCGGATCGGGCACAGCCTCTGCTTCTGGGACAGCAGTTGCTTTTGGAACAGTTGGTGTTTCACTGGTCAATGTCTGGGATTCACGACGTTCAAGAGACTCGGCTGCCGATGTTGGTGGTGTTGCCTGTTTGTCTGGGTTCTGTGCGGTCTCTGCGCCAGGTTCGGACTTTTCAGAAGCTGTCGAGCCCCTGGAAGCCATCGAGGTATCGGCACAGCCAAAAGCAGCTGCCTCACTCGGGTCTATCATTTTAGCAAACATTTCGCTAAAGTTGTTCAAGATTTCAATGCCAGCACGCATATATTCCGGATTAACCATCTGGGCAAGGCTCTCCAGATTGATTACCGGGGTTGTTGGTGTGCTGTTTACAGTTGGAATTTCCTGCGTTTTGGGCTGCTCCTTGGGACTGCGAGGAGCAGCAACGGGCTCTTCTGCATTAGTTGTTTCCGGCTCAACTGATGCCTTTACTGGGATCTCATTCGACTCAGTTGTTTTCTCAGCATCTTGAGCCCCTTCTTTCATAGCGGTTGCTACAGTTGGCTCCTCTTTTGGTAAGGCGGTCTCCTTCTTGTCGTTGGCCTCGGGAGCTGTGGCGGCGGCGGCGGCAGCCGGCGTGGCACTTATAGTAGGCATTACGTGGCCCTCTGGCAAATTCATCATCATTTCCATGATGTTCGAAAATACGCCACCATGACGACGAGCATGACGTCGCTCGCGACGACTCTCTTTGGGCGAATTCGGAGTAGTAGCACAAGGCGGAGCAGTTGCGCAAGATGGAGCTGCCTTTGCCGTTAAATCAGCCGGGGGATAGGCCCATGCAAATGGATTCATCATCATGGGGTCATCACGGCAGCGACGGCTTGCGCGTCGATGAATCCGCGAGCTGGTACCAGGACCAGTTATCCAGGCATCAATAAGCCTCGGTCCGTTGTTAGTGGGCATTCGGGCCATTAAATGTTCCGGGTGCTTGTGTGCCGACTCGCAGGCCTGGCACAGGTCAAAGTTGGGACACTGCATGCACTTGTAGCGAAAGCCAATCAGTGGGCAAACCTTGCATGAATCGCACTCTACTCCCTCGTGAATAATGAAATTTGTGGGATCATCTTCAGCTGGAGCCGAGGCTGGCGCCTGCTTGGCATCTGCCTGCTCGATGCGACAGGCAGCAATCTGCAAATGCATATTCTTCTCGCACTTAGCCAAGAAAATTTCATAGTCATTCTGATTGATGACCTCAATTTCATCAGAATCCGAATCTAAACGGGAGAGATAAGAAGTTTTATTTACCAATATTTTCCTTTTTACAACAAATTGCGAAATGCATAACAATACGTTGTTTTATTTGCATGACCGGTAATCGGTTCGGCTGTAAGTGCTTAAATGTATTTTTTTGTTTCTTTTATAGCGGAAGAAATTAAATTTTATTTTTTTTCGCAGCCCTGTAAACAGGGTATCTTCAAGCTGAGCATGCCCGACTAGCTGACTCTGATTATATTTACAAACAAAGCTAGTTTATGTGCAGAAACAAAACAAAATTCTTAAGCAAAATGAATCATTCGATTTTGGTAGTTTTTATTTTCGCCAACGAATCTATTGTTATCAGTATATTCACTATTGTGAATCACACTGGGTGGAAGGAGGCACCGATATGCATACATATGTATGTCTGAATGTGTGTGCGTGCACTTGTGTAGGTACACACAAAACTCAAATGGGTCGCAACATGGGCTTGTGAAATGCATGTACATATGTGAACTGCATGTATGTATGTAAATTGCATGTATGTATATGTCTTTTGATACAGATGTCCACACATAGCACGCATACATATATACTATACAGCTAAGGCAAACACGCACACACACATGGGCTTATACAAGCACACATTGCATTTAATTTATTTCGCATTTGACTTGTCTATTATATCATCGGCATGTTAATATTTACCAATCCAATATGTCCTGAAATTGCAAACGGGCAGTTCGCGCTCCTGGAACAGGTACATCTCAATTTCACGACGCAAAACCGCAAAAGTATTTGATGGCATTCGCAAATATGCATTCAGCTTCTTCGATGCACTAGCAGGTGCATCGTGGTAGGTGATTTTTAGCAATCGTTCAGGCATATTGAACTCCTTTTCTTTATATTTTATTTGTAACTCAGAAAATGTAGACAGCGACTGTGCGTTTTAACTAATTTTAGTTGCTATTACTTGTTTTGCAATTTTTGTCTATGTCGTCTATTGCGTCGCACTCGTTCTTTGTGTATACAATCGTACGGCAGCAGGTTCGGCTTTTATACTGGTTTTGTCAGTCGTGTGCGGGACACGAAGGTTCTTGAATATTCTTCGCTGCACAAAAATATTGCAAATCACTCTCTGGCCACCTAATTGTCTATGAAGTGGTACGTAAAAACGAATAGTAATGCCAAGCTGGTCTTAAGTACAACGATTTTTGGAAATCGGTGTATGCTTTTCGTGCTGCCAACAGTGTTGGTTAATTGCAAAAAAAATACTGTACGCTGGGTGCATCGGATCAACCCTGATGTTTGTGTTACGTGAGTTTGTTGGCGCAATTTTTAAAAAGTAGCTTTACTTAATTTTCATTAATTTATATATCTTTCAGGAGATAATCTATGTGCAGGTTTAAGTTTCTTTTAAATTTATATTTATTTATATTTCAATTAACCGGTCCAGGTTACTTGATTCAAATTGTGGACATCAAATTTCTACTCATAAGTCGTCCGTATTATTTTAAACATATTGAATTATATATTGCATAGATATTTGAAAATACGTTTTAAGGCTATCGAATGAAAAACCAGAAGTTGAAATCAGCGTTTTCTGCCAGTTTTGCTTCCGTGTTGTGAGTCTTGCAGCTGAAATTATAAATCTTTTTAAAGATCAATGAAAATCACCCAATATTTTTTATAATTAAGCCGATTGGATGGCAATCTCCAATTTACCACAGTTCCGAATAGAATTTCCAAAATCCAAAATTCCAAAAAACGTATTCGTGCGGCTTCTACGTAGGGCTTTGAAATTCAGTTTGAAGAAATTGGAAAAAAAAATCGTTGAACCGCATTATCCACTGAAGATGCTTGGATGTGAAACAGGCTCCAAATTATTTTTCGTAAAGATCTTTGGTAATGTCGGCATTTATACCAAGGATAAATGAATTTTCTATTCAATTTATACAATAGATTTAAATTTTCTTAACCGCAGAATCTTACAAAATATGTAACAAAAGTAAGTTACAACAGCGTCTAAGCGGGAGAGCAAAAGTAACTACCAGTCTATAGCTGACCGGCATTGATACGTGTACTCTGCATAATAGTTAAAACAACATAATTTTAATAAATTTTATTGTAATACTTTTATTAGCGATACAATTTATCATTCGTCAATCTTTCTAGTTTAAAAGGATAATAAAGACGATCGCAATATTGAATTTTTAGGGAACCCCTTTTTTTTAGAAATTATATATTTGTATCGATGCCCAGTATTGGGTAATTGCATAAAGTAGGTCGGAAATCAACCCTGGTGGTCGTTCACAATTAGTTCGATGGCGGTATTTTCAAAAAGTTCAATGAATTACAATTCAAATAATAAACTTGCAATTGTTTTAAACGTTTTAAGTAGTATATCTTATAGCGTTTTAGATCTGCGTCCGCCGGAACATTTGCAGAAGCTGCAGCATGTGCGACTTTGTACTAAAAAAGAAAAAGGTTAATCAGCTTCATTACATTACTGAAGCATTCAATTATCATACAAACCGGGGTGAGCTTGGCACATCATCATTGGCGTGTTGTCGGCTTTCGATTTCCTTTTTTGACGCAGGCATATTTACCACTGGAGCTGTTGTCGCATCTGTTATATTTTTTTCAGCCAAGGTCTCAAAAATTTGTCCAGATTCTGGTGATGCTGGCTTTTTGGGCAGCGCGTTACCTTAGAGAAGACACATTTAGTTTGAAACTTTTTGATTTGTGTTCCCTCACTTAAATACTCTTCCGCAAGTAGATCCAACCAGGATGAATCATCGCGAGCTGGCAATCCAATTAGAAAGCCATCTAGGCGCAATTTGAGATTTTCCTCGCCCTTCTGGCGTTGATCATAGTTAACCTCCTCCAACTGATAGCCATAGTCCCCATAATCATTGTACAAAAGCTCAATTAAATCGCTGGCACTGCTGCGCGCCTTCAGAGGCTTGGCCATGGCCAAGCCAATAAATTGCAGCAAGACCAAGACAAATAATCGATTGGTAAATTTGCACATTTTATTTGGTAGCTTCGATTCGCGTGCAGGACCGTTGGCGTCTGACAGCGGGCGATGAATGAGCCACAAGTCTGGACTTGAACAGAAGAGGAGCCTTTGCCTGATGCTAACAAAAACCCGATTGTGTTCAGTTCAATGGCCCAAAGACTTCCGCATTGTTGTGGGAATGTGAGAACCTTCATTAGAGCAGCTTTTGACCGCAGCCTGAACAATTCAATGCACATAAACAAACGCAAACTATGCAAGTTTTCATCTTATTTGTTCAATTGTGCCTTCACTTATAATTGATAGTTGCTTAATTATGTGTACAAACAACTCTAGCCTAATAACCTAAATTGAAAGAAAAGCGCGAGTCATTGTTAAACGTTCTAATTACTTGTAATAGACCAAAGGCCGGGGTTTGTTTATTCTATGTATTAACGGTAAATTTGTTGTGCCATGTTTGTGCTGTGTGTGTGTGCTTAGCCTTGGTCATTGACCCTGCTCAGCGGTCACCACAGAATGCACCTATTGCTCTAGCCAATTCTCACAGGAAGATGCTGCTATCAGAAACTTGAAATTGCATTTAAGATTTTTTTTACATTTTTCTGTTGCTCTTTTTTTTTTTGTGAGCAATGAAAACAGGTTTTTCAAATGAACATTGCAACGTTGCAAATTATGGCTCTGGCCTTAGTGAATGCATTGGCTGTTTTTATTATTATTGTTGGGCCCCTTGATGTCATCTAACATAGCATTCAATTGGGTTTATCCTTCAGCGCAACGTTTTACCGTTACACTCACATTTAGCACTCTCTCACACTGGCTTCCGGCTACATACACCCAATGTTAACAACAACATTAGCAATTAACATGACAGCTTGGCGCTAAATTTGAATTTCAAGTATTTTTTTTTTATTAATTGTGTGTATGGTTAATGTTAACATTAACATTAGCAATTAACATGAACGTTTGGCGCTAAATTTGAATTTCAATTTTTTGTTTGTTTATTGTATTGTGTATATGTTTGTAGCTTAAATCTAATGCTTTGTAAAAAATCGCATTTATCGTCATGTTTAGCCTAATATATTCGCTTTTGCTTAGCAGTCTGGAAAGTAACTCAGTCTCAGTAGCCCTCGACCTGGCGACAGGCGCCGTAGCTGTCACGCCGTTGTCCCTGCGCACATAATGCCTGTCCGTCACGCAAGAGCGTCTTGGAATTGGCCAGAGCATCGCCAAGCAGCTGGAAGCTTAGCACATCCGCATCAACCAAGTGCTTGGGCAGTATGGGTGTGGGCTCATCGTCCAGCTGCCAGTTGCGCGGATGTGCCTCATTCACAATGTAGGCGGGCACATCGATGGGCGGATACAACACGTTGGCCTGGGCGACATCGCTGCGATAAAGTGGAACACTGATGGAGCGTGCATTGGACCGGGCGACGGGTTCAGGCGTCAAGCGATTGGTATCCAAAAAGCTGTCACCACGCAGGGAGCGTGAATGGCGATAGTACTGGGATCCCGCCTGGTTAAACCCCTCCAGCAGATTGTTGCCAGCGCTGCTGCTGGCACTGGCGGGCACAGGTGGCAATGCCTGGATAAGCTCTGCTTCCGCCTCAAGATGATACGGCTTGATCAGCTGCGGCATGGGAATCAGCTGCGGGGGCAAAACATCTACCTGTTGTCGATGCAAACGCGGCTGCTGCTGTTGCTGCTGCAGCTCTTCACTAGCACCAGAGATGTCGACATGGTAGGGCGTGCGTCCCTCAATAAACTCGGGCAGAGCCACGCCCAATGCTGCCTGGGGCATCTGGTGCTGTTGCTGCTGCTGCTGCAGTTGCTGCTGCCGCTGATAGAAGGACTTCAGGGCAGAGGCATCCGCATGTTTACGCTTGCCATTGCTCTTTGTGGCGCCACGCAAGGATGATTTGGTCAGTAGATCCAACAGGCTCAAACCCTCCTGCGGTCCGGGCGGTATCAGCACAATCATAAAGTTCTCCAGATCGGCTCTTATATTGTACTGTCCCTCCTGCCTCTGGTCGTAGGTGACGAGACGCCGACGCAGTCCATCCTCAGCTCCAAGTGGCGGCTGCAGTGAACCCACCTGTGGCTCAATCAAAGCTGCCTCCGCTGCCTGAGGCGGCGCCACAGCCGGAAAATGTTCCTCCTGCATGGCAGCCGGGCTCGGACTTGGGCTCGGACTCTGCCTGCTGCTGGTGGACAGCGACTCGGTTGTGCTGTCTCGCAAATAGGGCGCCTGCGACGCCAACGCCGTTGCGCTGAGCAGCATCAGCAGCAGCAGCAGCGAGAAAGTCTTTGCAAACATATTTGAAACAATTTTCTAGAGAATTTAACAGCCGCTTGACGTGTTCTTCGTTCTTAACACTCGCGCTTCTGCCTCGCAACTGATTTCAAGCTGGCGTCGCGAGCTTTAACATCGACGTCGACGTTGGCGCATGCGCAACTTTCATATTCTGCAGCAGCGACGTCGACGTCGCTGCTTTGTTGCTTTCTTTTGCATCTGCCTCTGCTCCTTCTCCTTTTCGTACTCGTTCTCGTTCTGGTTTTTCTGTCACCGTTTTTGTTGATTGTTTTGCCTTTATTTATTCGTTTGTAGTTGTGACTTTTTGTTGTTGTCGTACCCATTTCGTATGCGTGACTCGCGTGCGTCGACGTCGACGTCGCTGCTCGCTTACACCCGCGCTGCTGCTGCCGCTGCTGCTGCTGCGCGTAATGTTTGCTTCTCCGTTATTGATAGCCATAGGCTAGTACGCTTGAGGGGGCGGCAGGGAGTGGGGAGGGGGCGGCAACTCTTACGTTCTCAGAGCGCGCGCACAGTGGGCCGTGAATTAGATTTTCACACCAATTAGGCAATGAGGAAGTATTTTGATGTCCAGCTAATCGCCCGAGCACGTACTCAAATTGATCGCCGGATTGTTGACAGCTGCGCAAACCTGATTGGCAGTCGTGTGGACTCGATTAGGTGCATTTTGTGCGCATTAACAATTGAATAGCAGAAGATATGTTTATTTACGAGATTAACAATTTGAATGGAAAAGAACGGTGATAATTTGGGTATGTTTTGCGGTTTGGTTTCTACTCTGCAAAGTGACTAAAGGGTATTCGCCAGTCGAGCTCGCTTGCTTGTTGGTCCATCTAATTTTTATTAGATTGCTTCTAGAAAAACTATTCGCAGCACTACACTCGTTAATCGCGTTTACTAAAATATAGTTTATTATTATTTTTAAATGTTGTCTTGTCTTTTGCACAGTTTCAGGGAGGGGGAAGCGACATTTACAGTTAAACATAATTAATTCAATTTGTGGCGAATACAGCGACCACATATTAAGTAGTATACATAATTATGTGTTTAAATAATAATTACATAGTATGCGATAAAATAATTAGAGGTCTTGGCGGTTGTCTTAATTAAACATGTCATGTCTGTCGCATTCGGCTAGAATTTGTTGTATTTTTGTGTGGGCCTCTGGTTTAAGCACAATATAAAATATAACAATTACAAAATAATTCAAATAAATTAAGCACATTCAAGCTATGCCATTATACTAGAATTGAAAGTCATACGACAATGAATATAAAACATTGGCATATAAATAATTTAATAATTAGATTGTTTACAGGGAAAACGATGCGAGGGTATTTTATGACCGAATCAAGCCTTTAAGAATTGTGTTTAATCTTAAATACAATTTAAATGTAAGATGAGTGTTGATTAACGTGCAAATGATTCGGATAGTTCTCCCAGTTGTAAGCCAAAACCTGTTCCAAGGAGAGTGCTGCAATTAATCGACCGATAATTATCGATTACACATTTAAGATGGAATACTCTGGGATAAGCGAGTTTTTGTTTTCCAATAAACATTAATAAAAGGAATAGCTAAGTCAATTTACAAGTATATCCAGATAGTGTAACTCAAGGTCCTTGCTACCCGAGCATTTGGTTGAGAAAGCGTTAAGTAGCACAAATATTTACGTAGAATCTCACATCGCACACAGGGTTCGACAGCCTCCCGGATAATCGAAACACAGCCAGAAATTTGACCAAATGTGTTTAGCCTAATCCTGCTTGAGTGCTGTCGTCGGAGCCTCCTTGCGCTCCTGCAATGTCTCCTCGGGATTCGTGGCCTGATACTCCACTCGTTTGTGCACAGTGAAGCAAACGCGATTGAAGTGCTCGCACATCTGATTCACCACGCTGGCGCCGTAGTGCCAATGCGTCAAGGTGGTCACAATGAGCAGCGTGTAGAGCAGCGGCCGCTCCAGCGCCGGAAGCCACAAGCTCACCAGCATGGACAGCACGAACATGGGCGTCTGCCAGTGCCAGGCCTCGGCGCGTGTGACAGACATTTGGGACACAATCAGACGGCACTGTAAGATGCATAATTGAAATGGATATAATTAATATTAATTAAAAGGAATTTCACAAAAGTGAGGCAGCATTCGGAGAGCTCCCCAAGTGCTTGATCTTATCGAGGAAGGAGAGCAGAACCCTGAGATAACTGAGGCGACAAATGTCTCCTCCTGGCTCAAGTAATAGAAAGTGTCAAATAGATAGCCATTTATTTATTTTATCTTTGATTTAATTTGATTCCTGAATTGCCGAACTAATATAGATATATTTTCTTTATGTAACCCCCCAAATAAATGTCAGTTTTTACTAATTTTATATAAAATCTGACAATGAATTTCGTGAATAGGAAAAGGAAAGGGTTGTCTTGTCGTCCAAAGTTTTGGAGCTCCTTTTCCAGGCTATGCTTAGCGGGCCATTTGATTGGCAGCTTGGATCATCTTAATCAACGGATCACCTTCGCGCGGAAATACGAAGATGCCGCGATCCTTTTTCAAGTAGCGAAAGGCCCGATGCTGATACCAGCCATAAATTTGATTCTCTGTCAGGGGTTGGGCTGTGGCATGCTTTGGCACATACTGTTTTTCGGCGTCGGTGTCCTTTGGCTTGTCAGCACCGTCCACGTTTCCTTCACTCGGACTATCCCGATCGAACTTTTCATGCATCCGTCGAATCTCCTCATCGGTGCAGTTGAAGTACGGCCAATCGTGCCGGGCATAGAACTTGAGAGTCAGCGGACGCTCAGCATCTGTTGCACTTATCGGAGACCTGGTGTGGCCAGCATCCTGTCCACTACGTTTATCCTTGGCACAGCGCCGACCGCCACAGCAGAACGGTGGCATCTTTTCAAAATTTTCCTTTTGTGTGTGTTATTCTATGTGTCTCAGTCGATACAAAACGAAAATATGACAGCATATTTCCAGGTCTAAACGATCAAACTTTACTCTTGACATATTTATGCGCTTAACCCATTGGAAATGACTTAAAATAGTATTGTTATTTTTTGTGCAAATCATGTAAAAGCAAGTACCTTCCTCCCATAGAGAATATTCATTCTTGATCAGTTGCTGAGGTCAATCTCAAGACCTAAAAAGCTAGACATTTTGAAGGGACGTCCTTCTAGTGCTAGACACACCAAAATTCTAGTATAGTTAATACAAATCATTTATGTTTGATTCTTTGGATAACCCATTCCCAGTCTCAAAATATAAAATATTTAAACTAGACACATGTTGACTTTCTGCGAGCTGCATTTGGTGTTGGTAGAAGTTTCAGGGTATTCAAAAGTCGGTCACTTATGACAAGAACACTTTTAATTCCTTGCTGAACACCATGTCTACATCGTATTAAATCAAAATTCATAATCCGTAACTACAGTCGAGAAAGGTCTGTTCTCCCAGGTCTGTTACAAGTCGAGCCCGTGTATGCCACATTTGTTTTCTAAGCATAGGCAAGTTACATTTGAGCAAATGCTTATCAGGATCGAAGATATCGCATTATATATACGAAGTACAAATATATATTCTCGATCAATATTAACACCCAAGTTAATTGAGTTCTCGTCAGGAAAAGTGGCACATAATTATGTTGGAATCAGCCGGATCGGAGCACAATTATTGAAAAAGGATGGGAAAGATTGGTCAAAATTAAGTTTTTTGGTCTAAAAAAATTGCCATTTACTAGATTCACTATGCTCCCCACGTAAGAGCAAATGTTTAACAAAATCGGACAACTATATCATCTAGCTGGCCTTAAGAAAAGTCAGTCGATGGCCCTTCTCTTTTTTACTGTAATGTAAAATCGGATTGCAAAAGCGGACATCGCATTGTTATTGAATATCCAAGACTTTAAACAAGTAAGAGGTTCTAATCGGGAGCTCCCGACTAGGGGATACCCTGAACCCTCTTCTTCCAACATCAAATGCATTTATATATTCTATTTTAGAAGCTATATGTCAAGTTTGGTGACTCTAGCTCTTATTATTTACCAAAATTGCCCAAAAAACAGGATATCGATATCGATTTTTATCGATTGCTTGGAAACGGAGTAAGTCATCGATTATCGGAAACAAACTCGATCTGCGCGGGAACTAGGAGCATCTACATCTAGCATTTCAAGTCTCTTGCTTTTATAGGTTCCGAGATCCTTGCGTTCATAAATACGCACGGACGGACGGACGGACAGACAGACGGACATGGCTAGATCGACTCGGCTATTGATGCTGATCAAGAATATATATACTTTATGGGATCGGAGAAGCTTCCTTCTGCCTGATACATACATTTGGATTTTGCACAAATACATAATACCCTTATACCCATTTTGAATGGGTTCAGGGTATAAAAAGAAATGCAATTAAATTGTGAGTTTTGGTCTTTTGAGCTGCACTCAACTAATGTGTGGCTAATCTCAGTATATTTTTTCGCAATATACTAAAATATCAAAATAGGTACGTATAAATCGTTAAAAAATGCTAAGAAATTCATATCTGAAGCCTCTTTCTTGTAGTCGCTTGGTAAGCTGTTTGCTTCGATTGCCCTTAACCCTTAGCCATTAAATTGGTTTCCAGGATCAGCCTGATGAGCGGATCAGCTTCGCGCGGAAAAACGTGAATGCCGCGATCCTCCTGCTGGTAGCGATAGGCGCGATGGTGATACCAGCCATAAATTTGATTCTCTGTCAGCGGCTGTGCTGTGGCATGCTTCGGATCGTACGTTTTGGGCTTCTCTGTTGGCTGGGCACCATCTGCATGGCCTGGGCCTTTTTGATTGAACTTTTCACTTATCCGACGCAGCTGGTCATCGGTGCAGTTGAAGTATGGCCAATCGTGACGGGCATAGAACTTGAGGGTCAACGGACTCTCCGCTTCCGTGACGGTTATCGGGGACTCTGCCTGCTCATCCCCATCCTCTAATTTTTGCGTGGCACAGCGCCGACCACCACAGCAAAATGGTGGCATATTTTTAAAATCTTTCTTTCAAGTGTTTTCCCTTAAGGTGTGCTCGTTTTTTGAGAGAATGTGTCACTGAATTCAGTTAGCCTAAACTGACGTCTGAAACTTTGGCTACGAAATTGTCACCAATTTGTATACACTTGTCAAAGCTAATCCAATTGGTAAGGGTATATTGGTTATATACTTAATTATATGTAATAGGGCCCATTTAAGTACTCGCTTGCCTATGGCAGTTCAGGTTATTTCCCTTCTGATAGCTTTAACATCAATAAATATCAATTATCAAATATTGGGAAAAGACTTTATGACTTTGTTATCAGTTTGACTAAATTTGATCGAAATCTAATAATTAACGACACCTGACCGATAGCTTAAGACTTGAAATTGAAATACCTTAAGGTAAATATTGAGTTCTGCTGTTATATGTGTGTTTATCGGAATTATCTTTAGACATACAAATAAAGTTGTCACAACTCGAATGCTCAATATTACACAATGTTTTCCATATTCAAGTCAAGGAGGTCAAAAACGGGTTATATTTTCTAAATAATTTTCATCCCATCTATATTCAAAATTCATTTAAGATATTTCAGCTTTTTGGAAAAGATATCTCTCGATTAGCGAGTTCTGCTTTGAACTGCAGATTTTTAATGTAATTCTTTAATTTCTGTTGCTTTTAGTTGAGTTTGTACTCAAATAACGCATCACGAAATACACCAAGTTAATTCCATGAAAATAATATTTATTGTTGCCCATCGCTGAGTTTTGACTACCTTATCAAAACTAGTTGGAAATATGTATTGGTTAATCTAACCAGCCGGACGGACACCAAAACAATTAAAATGTTTATCTAGGCAATTATTCATATACTCGTAATTTTCATTTTTAGCTGAAAAAACCCCCCAAATGACGAATAGACCAACGCACCCTTATATCTAACATGAGTCACTGTTTATAGACGATAGCAGCGTGGTGATTGGAAGGCAGGTTGGTGGCAAAAATTGTGAGATCGGTAATGACCCACATTGTGCTTGCCAAGTAGTTCCAAAAATAACATTCTAAATGATATGTGTGTGATTAGGCAACAGACTTACGCTAACGTTGGAGAAAATTGTGCCGCTTAGCATGAACATGGCGCGCGGATCCCTTTCCATAATATCGTTGGGCGACAAAAAGGGCCAGAGCAACAGCAGGACAAAGTAAGTTATAAATGGCCACATCGGACGCAGCGCCTCCCATGGCGACAATAATCGGCCGGTGCGCTGAGCATACGAGCTGTAAATAACCACGGGAATATATTGTGGAGCACGGCGTTTATCGATTTGAGACTCACTTGTAGACGTTGATAATTACGAGAGGCAGATTGGCCATGGCACTGACATGCAGTACTGCCTCCATGACATTGCCCAGAGGAATGGTGCCCAGGGCGCCCAACGATAGCTCGAATTTCCAGCGCTCGAAGCCCATCCACCACGTAAACATGTACATGGCCGTGCTGCCCCACATGCTGAGATCATAGCCCCACGGTAAATACAATATGCCCGTATTGTATTTCTCCCAGTGCGACACGAAGAAGTTGAAATAGACCGTTAGGCAGACGTAGTACATGCGCATCGGGCGCACTGAGTAGACTCTGCTCCGGCCAAATATGCTGTAGAGGCATGTGGGTATAATCATGGCCGTGTACGAGTCTAGGCCATGATCAAACAGCTCGCCCAGCGGCCCGGACAGGCCAATGCGACGCGCCTGCTTGCCATCAATGCCGTCCAGGGTGTACGCAACGAATATATTGATGGCGGCGCATAGCCAAACCCATGTTGGAATTGGCGTTGTGCCCTCCTCGCCCGAACTGGCCTCGAAATTCCAGTCGTAGTAGGAGAGCAGCACCAGGTTCATCACACTAAACAGGAAGCCCAGGAACGTCATCAGATTGGGCGCAAACCAGCGCGGGAAGAACTGCAAGCAAAGCGTCATACATTATTTGAATTATTGATTTTTTGTTTTTGCTGCTATGAATATGAATATGCGAACTACTCACCTTGACAAGCCAATCCCAAAAGGGATGCATTACATATTGGCTCAGCGGCGATGTGTCTATGGCGCTGTACTGTATCCATTAATAAAAGAAAGGCGATCGCCATCATTATGGATGTCGTTATTCCCCTCCCGCCCCTAGCGTTTACCTTGTAATTGTCAAAGCCATCGATTTGCTCCCGCGTCAGGTATCGCCAGTCAAGCAGTTGCTGCCGTACGTCCTGCATCTTTAGATTCCAATTGTTGGCGTGGGTAACGTGCACGTGCTCTGTGGGCAGTCTCTTATGTGTACATACGCATCAACTGAATATATCCAAGCGGGGAAAGAGACGACGACGACGGCGGCAGAGCCACTATCGCAGTTGTTGTTGCGACAATCGACTGTGGCTTTTACGTTAATTGTCAATGCTCAGCGCATCGTTAACTGGTTTGCACAGGAGAACTGCTTTCACAGGCAAGCACCAATCAAATGGCCAATTTAAGAGCGTGCACAATTCGCTATTTTTTTCAAAAATACAACAACAAAATATTACTTGCCGGCTGTCTTTTCACGCATAAGGCACACGCACACACGCACACACGCACACAACTTACACGCATTTATACACACGCTGTAATACTGACGCACACTTACACAGATACACTCAGCTGGCTTGGGGGTTGTTTTGCAACACACTTTGACGCAATCACCTATTTAGAGATGGTATTTATGTCTATTAACTTAAATATTTCTATATATTAAAACTATTATTAAATATTCGTCTATTAATATTATCTATTGATGGTTATGCTTGTTAGGAGCCAATTGATTGCCTTGCGATAAGCTTGCTCTTAATGCCACAGTGCTGCCAGATCGGCCAAGAATCGACGTTGTTATCAGTGCTCGATAACACCAAGGGCTCAAATATATCGAATAATTAGCGGACTTTAAATTCATATTTAAAATTACTCTCGATTGGCTTTATTTTTATGTAGGACGTTTGGAAATTCGTGTTATGTAAAGTTAACAAATCACATTGCGTAGAAAACATATAGACTTAAATAAAGTGTAACAAAATATAAAGCATAAGTAATGCTGGCGTTAGCCAGGTCTCATAACAAAATTTGCTCTAAATGCAATGTATGTAATAAAAATTGATTTAAATTACGCTAATGGCCGTTGGCTTGTGATAAACTCGCTCAAAGTTGTGAATATTCCCTAATGAGAGGATGGTTATTGATGACTTTTGTCCTAGGATATTTGTTTAGTTTGCTTTCTTTAAATTCCGTTTACGTATATTGCCTGGACAGCCGCCTGCGCTTAGGAGATGCAGCTTCCAACCGCCATCCAAGGGCAGATGTACATCATCATGGCAAAGTGGACAGCGAGCGGCGCCCGTTTTCAACTCTAAAATAAATCAAATACATATCCTTTATAAATAACAAGCTGACCGAGATAAAGTACGTACCGCGGCAAAAGTCCTCCATCTGATGCAGTTCATAAAGCTGTTTATGCACCGACTCCGTGCAGCGAGTGCACACCACATAACTATCCTTGGCTTCACATTCCGCTGTAGTTCGAGTTGAAAAATTGTAGAATGCGCTTATGCTAGGGATCACAATAAAACTCACTTGTCAAATGGTAGTTGAGTGCAGCTACCTCCAGCACCTGACTGCATTGTGGGCACTTGGTGAGAAATGGACAAGCCTTCCAATAATGCCGATCTAGTTGGCCCGCATCGCTGCCAGAGCAGCACCAGCCGCAGAACGGGCAATTGCTATAATGAATGTTTGGGCAATTAATGAAAATAATTACATCACCGGCTGTACTCACATTTTCGGTGTTGCCTCCTCAGTAGACTCGGAGTTAGTGGCTGATCCCTTGCGCGAGTTCGTTGCCGACTGCATAGAACGCTTCAGTTGCTCGTTGTACTGCTGCTTGCCATTGCAGCTTACATAGCCATTGTCGTTCGCACCAGCCCCACCGTTCATGCTTTTCAATATGCGAGATGCATCTGTGCTGGTCGAGGGCTGCATGAAATCCGCGCCATTGCTTGGATTGTAGCCGTCAACGTATTTACTGCCTTCGAGTAGCTCCTGTTTGCGTTCCAAGTCCAGTTTATCAAACTCCGTGAAGAGCTGACGATAGAGCAGGTTGCGTCTGGTGATGTCGTCGTCTGGTGGTAGCTGCTTACGCACAAGTCGGGGATTTACTTTGTAGACAAGCAGCAAAATGCGTTCAGCCACTTTGCGTACCGGCTCCGCGGGATGATGTATGCCGGAGCAGCCGCAGTCGGACAACGCGCGACAGGTTAATCCGCTGTGCTTATCTGAGCTTATGCCTTGTGTATGAACCAGCTGTTCCAGCATTTGCAATCGGCTCATGGCCAAACGCTGATGCGTACCAGAGCCAACGCTACGCGATAGCGCTGGCGCCACCAGGTTTTGCTCGGTCACCTGCGGACAGGCGGCAATACTGAGTATTGTGTGCTGTGCCAGCGTGTGCAAACGGGCCGAGGGATCACCCGACTTGGCCAGCAGCTCGGGCAGCAGACGATCTACGCACCGCGCCACCTCGTTGGGTGAGACACGGCCTGGCACATATTCAAGGAACAACACACGAACTGTTTCAGTTGCCTGGCTAAAAACAGAGTAAACAGCATCTCGAACGGCGCGATGCAGCAGAAGCGCAGCGCTGCGTGCCACCTTGTTTGGACTGGCCGCATGCTCATTGCCCTCCGCTTCCACTTTTTCCCGCTCTTTGAGAAAGTTGCGCAGGCGCAGCAGACCATCCTCCCGATCCTGAAACTGGCGAGAGTAGAACTGCTCAACCTAAAAAAAATCGATACAGAGATAGTTATTATGAACGTACGGCAAAAGGACAAAGCTTACCAGTTCACTGCCAAAGACCAGGATGGGCAACGCTGCCTGGCGACGCTCGCGATCGTTGAGACGCGAGCGACTGCGATTTGGGTCCGCTTCGAGCAGCGCATTGCCCTGGCACTCCCTTAAAAATTCATTAGTATTTGAGCTAAATGGTTAAGGTAACGGAACGACAACGTTTACGGGAAAAGAGAAATGAAACGAAACGAAAGCACCAAAAACATCGATGACGATTACTCTTACGGTCTTTTAAATGGCGGGTCTATAAGTGTTATGATTATGTTGTTCGTTTATACCTCATGCCGAATCATGCAACATTCTCGCTATTCCTAACCACAACAACAACAACGACAACAACACTAGCTACAGTTTGCTTAAAACTTACTGCCTCAGGGTGGGAATAGCTCGCTCCTCGTAATCCTCGTAGGAGTTGCGCGGTGCACTTTTATTGCGCCGTCTCAGCGATCCTTGTCGACTGGACATGGGTGAGCTGTGCCGCGATGCCATTGGCAGCCGGGGCGATTGGGGCAACTCGTCGTGCGACTTGGCCAGCAGATGCACTGCAGCAGCCGGCGCGACAACGGCGCTCACGACATCATGGCTGGAGACGTCAATAGGTGATTTCTCAAGCTGGGTACTGGTGCGTTTCGGACTGTTGGCAGCCTCGGCCAGAGCATGTGCCACATCCTGCAGGCTAGGTGCGGGCGGCAGACTTGGTTTGCCGCCCGCATAGATTTCGCAGCTCTGATCGTTTTGGCTAAGTGCCCCATCGGTTTCGAGCAGCTTATGCACTTGCAGCTGCTTGAGTACGCACGCGCGATACATTTCGATCTGCTCCTTGCGCAGCTTGGCTGCGCTAAAGTCTTCTTGCTGCACCGCCTGGCGCTTGGCCAGCGCATATCGGCCCAGGCGCTCGCCTGCCGTTCGCAGAGCCGTCATGCAAAGCTTCAGCTTGCGGGCATATTCAAAGCGTTCGGAGCTGACCGCCTTCAGCTTGCACTGCTCCAGCTCGCGTATGTACTGCACAATTGACTCTTCCACGTACATTGAAAATAAAAGGTCATCACACACGGAGGCGAGAGCCAGTTCACCAGTGGCGGTGTCTATAGGCGGCGTCTCGCTGGCCAGATGCTCGTCACCATCGTTTATGGCAGCCGATTCCAGATCCTCACCGAGCACATTGACCGCCATGAGCGCAATCTGTTGACTATCGTTGAACTCATTGCAATGGGCACCAATCAGCCGCAGCTTCAGATGCGTGCCACGCCTTGGATTCACAGTAACGCTCTGGAGCTCACGCGATTTGTAGTTGGTGTTCGCATTGTCGGCGAGGGCGACAAATCCAAGAAAATCAAAATACTGCGAGGACGGAGTGCTGGGTATCGACTTTGGAGAATAGTGTAGCCAGAGCTCCACCTTTTCGGCTGCAATCAGAAACAATAATTTGTTATCCAACATTGTTAGCGGGCTCTCAACTCACGTATCAAGTACTGATGTGCCAAGAGCTGAATGCGATAAATCTTGGCAGGTTGCTGGAAACGGAGAATGATGTCGTGCGTGCTTAATCCGCTGTCCACGGCACTGCGCCAGCCGTGCACCGTGGGGCCATGTGTGTTTAGTTCGCTGGCCGGGAAGCCGGCGTCCTCGTCTGGAAAACAAAACAGTGGCAACAATTTATTTGGATAAACAGTGTTGGTTAACAACGTTTACTGTAAGCAACATCACAACAAATGTTAACTGTTATCAGCTTGAGCAGATGTAAAACTAAGCCGCAACTCACAAACAAAAAAAAACATTCGAATGACGCTATCATTCAGGTACACACATCTACACATATACGTGGCGCTGGCGACGCGTCGACGCTCCGTCTTATCATCTGCCGCACTATTATACGCGTAGCCGAGGTAGCTTTGCGCTAGTCGCGTCTGTAGCCTGGGCCGCAGCACATCGAAATTTGTCTAATAGAGTTTGTAATTTTTATCGGGCAAATTAACAAATATGCCGCAAACTACAAAATTATCGCCGATGTCATCCGCATGGCTGCAAATTCAAAGCATATTGAATAGCATAAATCATATGCTGATCTTTCTAGTAGCTGTCTTCTTCTTCACACTGGCCCGCAGTCTGGACTTTCAGGACACGGCCATGCACATGTTCATGACGGGCATCGGTGTAAGTAACTCAAGACTTTATCAATATCAGGCTTAATAAATGTCCACTAAGTCTCCTGAAATGGCCGTTTCATGGTTATCATGTCGCGCGCTCTGCTAACTGTTAACTTATCATTGATTTTGTAACCTTTATACCTTTATTTTGTAGTTTCATGTACTGATTGCGCAGGCATTGATGTCGCACTACAAGCTAAATCCGATAACCCGCTGGATATCGCACAAGAACAAGTCGCGTTTCCATGGCCTGCTGCAGCTGGTCGGCGGCTCAATGGTGTTGCTAGGCGCCCTGGGCAAGTTCTCCCAGAAGGACGTGCACTTCAATACCTGGCATGGCCGGTTCGGTGCGTGTGCGCATAAATTTAACGGTTCAGTGAACACTTCTAATATTAATTGACATTTCAGGTGTGGCCGCTGCCTTCGGCTGCGCCGCGAGCGTTGTTGGCGGCCTGGTTAACTTTTTCCAGCCCAAAATGGTGTTGAAAGTAATGCCAGCCTCCGAGCTGCGTTTTCGTCATAATCTGTTTGGACTCGTCACCTTTACGCTGGGCATGACCGCAATTTACCTCGGCTACTACTCAAAGTTCTTTACGCGCTATGTGGATCATCAGTTTATACCTGCCATGATGTTGGCCACCGCACTAGTCTACCTGCTGACCATAATTGGACCCCTGGGCTCGCTGCTAACAAAGCTTAGATACAGACGGCAAAGAAATCATCAGCAGTAGCCAGAAGTCCACGTAAGAAGGGTTTCGAAATGGTGGTGGAGGTTATGAGGCTAAAATGGGATGTCCCGGCGTATGAGTAAAATAAATAAAACAAACTTTGTAAAGCTCAATGAAAGCAATTCGAAGAACTGTCAAGTCGGTGCGCTTGGCCGGCTGCCAAAATTCTTTGGCTGCATATTAAATTATATATATGTGGCTCAGACGCCAGACGTATTATGACAATCCGCAATCGGTCATTATAAAGATATATGCTGACAAAACTGTGATTAAAATGCATTATTACAGATGGAAAGTAGTTTGTCATGGATCTGTTTGCAACGCTTTCAAGTATCTTCATACAAAGCATAATTTACATAAGATAAGATATACAAGTTCTATGTCTAAATAAATAAATCAAATAAAAAACATTGTTACCATGCATTTACAGTTTTATTGTACTTTTGAATGTTGTTTAATTAGGCGTTGCACTAGGCGTATGCGTGTTTTATCGATTTCTCAAGTTAACCCTAATGGCGCGCTAGGCTCGGAACTGGACTAGCCCAGCGGTAACTATAACTGGAAGCACAATGTAAATTAAGAGAAATAATACAATGAAAAACAATCATTAAGAAAAGTTGGAGAAATGAAAAGCACAATTCTACAGAGCTTATGTTTTGGACTTGTTTACCTGAGGCGAATACCACATTGAATGGTATTTTCTTGGCCATTATGTAGCAAGAAACACTATACAACTTCACGTGCACACATTTACTTAAATGCAGTCAGTAGTATGTTGCGCGTTGCCGTGAGCAGCGTCAATTGCTTGACGCACAAACTAAGCGTAAATTAAAGAGCGGTTCATACCGAATCTGCGGCCAAACGGCGTTTGCACAGTTGCTGCTCTTGTAGCTTATTGATAACGGTTATCGATAAATATCAGCTGCTTGAAAAACGGTGTTTACCAACACTACTATCTGTTTCGGTTTTAATTTGTGTCGTTCATTTGAGTTCCATTGGAGGCTTAGCGAACTAAATGAACTATTTTACAACCGGTTCGCTCTTCGACCGAACAACTCTGTTTGGCATGTTATTTGTGTAAGCAAAACAAAATGCCAACAAATGGCCACAAATACAGCATTTTGCTGCCAACATACAATGAGAAAGACAATTTGCCAATTATTATATGGCTTATTGTGAAATATATGAAAGCTAGGTGAGCACATGACATACTATTTAGCTGACAACTCGACTAAAATTGTCTTTCCAGCGGCTACGAGTACGAGGTGATTGTTATTGACGATGGCAGTCCGGATGGCACATTGGACGTGGCTAAGGATTTGCAGAAGATCTATGGCGAGGAAAGAATTGTCTTACGTCCGCGCGCAGGCAAGCTCGGCCTAGGCACAGCCTACGTTCACGGAATTAAACACGCCACCGGCGACTTTATTATTATCATCGACGCCGATTTGAGTCATCATGTGAGCATAGACTATAGCCATGACGTGTTACGTGGATGGGGTACAAATATTTGTTTGTTTATTTCGTTGCAGCCCAAGTTCATACCCGAGTTCATAAAGCTGCAAGAGTCTGGCGACTATGACATCGTTTCCGGCACACGATATGCCGGAAACGGCGGCGTTTACGGCTGGGATTTTAAACGCAAGCTCATCTCGCGCGGTGCCAATTATTTGTCCCAAGTGCTCTTGCGACCCAATGCCAGCGATTTGACGGGCTCATTTCGGCTGTATAAGAAACCGGTACTGGAGAAGTGCATAGCCAGCTGTGTATCAAAGGGCTACGTCTTCCAAATGGAAATGTTGGTACGGGCTCGCCAGCATAACTTCAGCATTGCCGAGGTGCCGATATCCTTTGTGGATCGCATTTACGGCACTTCCAAGCTGGGCGGCACGGAGATCATTCAGTTCGCCAAGAATTTGCTGTATTTATTCGCCACAACCTGAGCAGAAATTACAACAGACGAGAACAACAATAAAGCTATATACAGAGATGACTTAATGAAATTTGTATTTGTTATTTTTTTGGTTATTTGTTTAGCCTTTTGTACATGTGGTAAGTTTTTAAGAATTTTACATACAACTAATGAACTATGCATGAGAAGATTCTTTTTTGTGATATTTATATCATTCGGAATTATAATTTCTTTTCATTTGTTTCATATATGTATGTTTTAATTTGAATAATGATATCTAATGTTAATTGATCCAGGTATCTGACCCCATTAATTACTTAAGTTGAAAACTTTGTGCTGGTTGTCGGGATTGCCATATAAGGTGCCACAGTCATCCTCCAGGGCGTTGGCAGTGCTGCTGCCACCATAATTCTTCAGCGCCAGCGTCAGCAGATCATTGCGATCTCGGAGGGCCAATACTACGAACGCACCGTTTGGCAATATCTCGCAGGTGCTGATCTGTGCCGGGGGCTTAAAAACAGCCAGGGACTTGGCTGGGAACAAGAGCGAAGAAGTTAGGCAACAGTGACTTGGAACTCGACCAGTTTTCTCACCTGAGCTCAACTCCCACATGCGTATTGCGCTGTCGCGGCCCTCCTTGTCGAACGACAACAACACTTTGCCCAATGGATCCAGTTTCAAGTATGTGACAGGCGCATTGTGTCCAATTAGCGTACACTTGCAGTTGCCCGTAACCAGATCCCATATTAATATCTTGGCATCCTCCAGGCCGGCAATGACACAAGCGTTCACTTGGGATATGGCCAGGGCAACTGTATTACAGCTGGGCTTCCATTTCTTGAACAAAGTACCGCTCTGCAGATCGTAGACCACAATGAAATTCGGCGTTGTTGGCTCGTTGAGTTCCTTGGCTACCACACACACATAAGAACCCTCATGCGTGATGGCTGACAGCGAGGTGACAAAGTCATGATGCGGAATTCGCAGATCGTAGAGCAATTTACGTTGCGATAAATGCCAAACGAGCAGGGGAAATGGCTTCTGCGTCTCGTCGCCGCAAACCAAAATCCTAAAAAGAATGCAAATTTTTAGTCAAAGTTTATGTGGTCGACAAATAACTGCTCACCGTCCATCGCCGGAGACTAGCAGCGAGTTCAGGAAGCGATCCTCGCCCGCCTTAAAGGTGGTCACACAATCGCCCGACTCCAGATTCATTAGATTCACATACATGCGATTGCGTGAGAGACAAACCAGGTGGTTCTGATCGTGCAGGCCAAAGTAGGGCATCTTCTGGTTCATCACGCCCTTTAACGTGACCTGCCGAGAGTAAAATTGGATGACATCAACAAAGTCTCCAGATGATGTTATCTCAATAGAAAATCTTACCTTAAACTTGCCCTCGTCCAGGTTGATGACCCGAATCTCGCGACGACACAGCACAGCTGCCTCGTAATTACCAACTGGACACATGGCCGTCGGCTGCGGTATGCCCTGAAGTTCGCGTATGCGACAGCAGTTCTTTACATCCCAGATGCAAATCTCGGCACGCTCTGTACACAAGGACGCCACATAGCAGCCCGGTTGCGGCAGATTCATGAGCACATCGTAGCCCCGGACAGAGGCTGAAGCGGCTGGGCTGGAATTGTCGCCGTCAACTGGTCCCTTATCATTGTCATTGGCATCGAGATCGGCGTTGAGTATCTCGAGAAAGGCAAACTCCAGCTCATTGGTATACTCCCACCAGGAGCGTATTTTCTCATCGTCTTTAAGCTCAGACGACTCCTTGAAGCGCGTCTTCAGATAATATTTCATAAGTGTGTAGAATTGCTGGCCGTCATAGCTGAGCTCGTGGAGGTATCGCACCAGGAACTGCTTTAGAAAGTTGATATGCACATAGCCCTTGGATCCCTCCTGGCCAGCCAACCACTCGGCATGCAGAATGTCATGCATTAGATGCGCCGGCCCCGTTGCGTGCACCTTATTGGCTATCCACTGCAAGTCCGTAAAGTAGAAGCAATTGTAGAGTATATCGATTTTGTGCGCCGCCGGCTTATCCTCAATAACCGCACAGAAGTGATGATAAGGCAGTTTTAAGTACTTCTGGTAGTTGTAGCTGAAAATTGTACGTATTGCATTTAATGTGGCCATCAATTGGAGGAGGATGTCTTACGTTTTTGCGCCAGCGCTGCCCTTAAACTCGCTGTCCTGACGATCGAAGTAGTCCCGTAGCGCTTCATGTACCAGCCACTGCTTCTGCGCATACCTCGCCAGGACGGCGCGCCCGAAGCTCCTGTCCGCTATTCTTATATTCTTAAGACCTAAAAGCATTGGTCCCATCAGCCAACAGAACTTGGACCATATTTTGAAGACGACCTGCGCCTCCAGCTGTGTGATCTTTTGAAAAACTCCCAAGCAATCGCTCTCGCGTATGCCCCAAGGCGAGAGACGCACGATCAGAAGCAACAGTTCCACCTGGTCGGCGGCAAACTTGCTCTCCAGCACCTGCAGTATCTTGCTGGATATGTCGCCGATCTCGCTGATCGGCTGCGACACATGGCCCAGCCAGGCCAGCCACCAGAGCGACTTCGCATGGTATGGCGTCTTGCCGTGCAGCGATTTCCAATCGTCGGGCAGTTTGAGCGCCCCGTTCGCCGCGTAGAAGTCGCCGCCGCCGGAGCTGAGTATATCGTGCCACTGGCGCTCCGTGAACTGGCGCAGACGAAGAAAACAACGCTGCGGTATGCCCAGCTGCGCCAGCGCGGCGAGCATATCAAACGAATCACCGCTAGCATCTTCGTCCTCCTTCTCGCTGACAGTCAATATCAGCTTGCCGCAGCTGCCCAGCTGCATCGGCAGCCAATCCAGTGCCACATCGCACTGCAGCTCATCCAATCCATCGATAATCAGCACAAAAAACCGCTGCTGTCTTCCCAAAATCTCCCTTATAACTCCGGCATAGGCTTCCAGTGTCTGTGGATGAGCGTACAAATTGGAACTTTGGCTTTGTGCTAATCTCCGGTCTACTTACGTGTGGCACCTGACATTGTTGGCCCGTCTCGAGCACCGACATCTGATTGGCTATGGACCCAAACAGCGAGCTGATGTCCGAGGAGCGTGCGCTCAAGTTGGCATATCTAAGGCAAAGAAACATGTATTTTGCTTGGATTAGAATTACAATGCACATCAGGTCTTCAACGGGTCGCAGACTATTTTATACTCTTGCACGAAGTATGGGGATCTATTCTATGGGGAATCTCCAAGAAAGTTGAGCTGATATTATTTGAGAAGATTCATTCTGAGTGGGAAATGGGGATTGAAGATTATATCTTCCTCCCAACGGATTAAAGTCATAATTCAAAGATCTACCTACTTAATTACTGAATTTGTGTCTCTTCACATACGTGGTCGGAAAAAGAAGCGGAAACCTTTTGACCAGCTGGCGGGTCAGCTTCAAGATCGTCTTTAAATATCTATTTGGGATATTTATTTACATACTTGGTGACAAATAATTCATCTCGGTGGACATCGCGTTGGGTTTCCCTTTCATTCATTCGACTCACCTCAGTACCAGCTGTGCCTCCGGCTTCCAACGATGCACATTCTCCATAATCTTGGACACGAGTACACTTTTGCCGCTCCCTCGGGCACCCGAGATGACCAATGGCTGTGCGGTTCCATCGCGTATGTAACGCTTGACATCATTCATGATGTCAAAATTGGCCGAATTCTGAGCGAGCAGCTTTGAGTAGTGGCCAATCAGCTGAATCTCTTCGAGCAGGACGCGGTCCACGCCCAGCGTGTTGTAGGGTATGCTCTTTTGCTGATGCTCCTCAAAGATGCCCGCCAGCGATTTGTCCAGCAGGTTTTCAATCACCGCAGACAGTTCGTCATCGAGGATGTTCATGGTGGGCAACAGCCGTATGAGATTCTTCTCGCACAGCTGACTCTTGAGCTCCGCATAGATGCGTGTTATGCGCCGCAGCACCTCGAGCTCCAGCTGGGTGGCGTTATCCGGGGCGCGTGAGTAGTGGGCACCTGTTTGTATCCAAATGCAGCGTTTGGCCAGCTCCTGACTCATCAGCACCGTGTTGTTGATCTCCTGCTCGACGACAGTTGTCAGATACGAATCCTTGACGTCGTCCGAAAAGAGACGCAGCAGCACGGCGAGCAGCTCGTTTAGCTCGGCATTGACCTGCGTGGAGTAGGGATCGATCTGCTGCGTATACAGCCGATGGCACATTGGCTGATACGAGTTATCAATTGTATACCATTTCTCCAGCAGCAGTTTCTCTGCGTCGCTGGCGGCGCTCAGTACCGAGGTGAAGTCCTGGCTCTCGATTGTGAGCGGCAGCATGGGTGTGCCCAGGGTGGAGCCCAGAAATAGCACGGGTATGATGTAGGCTCCGGTCGCATGGCGGGTTATTTCACACAGGCAATTGGCTGCCTCCTCGTGACCGCCCTGTGCCTCCAGCGGCGTTTGCGTCCAGCGCTTGACCTCCTGCAGCCTTGAGAAGTCCTTTTTGGGATTGCCATTCGCCTGCTCCAGCGACGCCCCCGTCGCTGCCGCATCCTTTGCCGTCGACTCGCTATCGTGCACATCGGCAATAATAAAGTCGAATCCTTTGCTTTGGCACTTGCTTTTAAAATGTTTGTACAGGCTGTAGATGACACGCTTGTGCTTCTTGTACTCGGTGCTGTTGTCGGCCAGTATATAGATGACAATCTTCTTGTCGCGCTCGATTTTGCGGCCGGGAGGAGGCTTGCCCTGCAGCATGCTCAGATTGCTCATGCCCGGACTAACATTGGCCACATCGCTAGGCGCCTGCGCCCCCTGCGGTGTCGTGCTGTTGGAGTCTGCAATTATCGAGAAGCTCATGTCACAATGGACCACAAATATATTTGCTGCTAGCCAAGGGCTCACCCTTCTCTGATGCAATGGGCTTCGGCTGAGGCATCTGATGTGGGCGCTGCTGCTGCTGCTGCTGCTGCTGCTGCTGCTGTTGCTGCTGATTGCCATATGTGTCATTGATCTGCGTCGCCTCCGGCAAAGCCTCCACATCGGCCAGCGGCGCTCTCCTCTCCTTGATGTCGTTGGCATCGTGTGTTAGCAGCGCCTCCTTTTTATCTGCGCCGGCTTCCTCGTAGGGTGGGGAGCTGTAAAGCAATCAACATAATGGTCTGAAGGAAATTTCGGGCATGAATTGTGCAATAAACGTACTCATCTGATTTCTCGGATGAGCTGTCCTTGTCCTTCTTTTTCTTCTGGCCGGAGCTGCACACGTTGCCCATGGTTAACCTTTTAACCTTAATTAAGTTAAAATTAACTATTTATGTCCTGCAATTGAAAAGGAAACTTAATTATCCTAACAAGTGGATAAATTGTGCAGAGTGTTGTCAACTTCATTGCATAAAATTAATTAATTGTTGCCAAGTAAATATGTTAATTGCAAATGCATTTTTAAGTTCATTTGCAGCTTGGAATTACGATTTACAAAAATTCTTAGCTCCACTTTTTTTTCATGAATTATAAGTATTTGTTATTTATATGCAGAGTATCTCATGGTGCTTGGGTTCCCGTGGAGTGTCCCCATATCGATTTACATCGACCTGCAGGGATGTGGCATTTGAAAAAGCCTAGGCTTTCATTTTACGCCAGGTACACACTGGTAAAACAATGGAGGGGGGAGGGCAAGCAATTACGCACAGGCGGCAGCTCTTTTTTATAACAGCGCAAAATGCATACAAATATGTATTTCAATATGTCGTTAAAGATTTCCTTTTGTTTCAGCCTAATTGTCGTTCATTTTTCGAGTATTTTGAGTCTTTCACTTCCACAACAGGTCAATGACAAAAACAAAAAAAAGAGAATACTTTGCGTCCTGTGCGAAGAGAGGGCAAGAGCGCAAGAGGCAGAGAGAGAGAGAGAGAGCAGCAAAGAGAGCGAAAGCTCGCTCACCGAACGCATGCTCTCTGCTGAACTTTTATAGAGATTTTCTGCGTTCAAATTGGCATTGGCGTTAATCAAGTGGCCGCCTTATGGGTGGGTGGGTGGTTGGCTGGCTGGCTGGCTGGTTCGTTGCTCTGGTGGTCTGGCCTGGTCTTGGTCTTGGTCTGGTCTGGTCTGGTCTTGGTCTCGCTTTTTGGTTTGGATTTTTGTGTACACGCTTGAAAATTGTTGACGCGCAAGCGGCTGACCTCTTGCGGATTCAATGTCTTCTGCGCTGCCGCTGGCAGCATATAACAATTTTTTTTTCTTATGGTTGAATATTTATTGGCTATCAAAATATTTTCAATCGTGCCACCTTTTTTATTCAGTTGCTCTATAAATAAACTTGTTTCAAATACACACAGCACTCAATACACATGTATGAACAGACATACACACATATGTACATACATATGTATGTGTTTAGAACATTTTGTTTTTTATTTGGCTCTTGGATTCGACATTTTGTCGCGCATTTGTCGCACTTTTTGAAATCTCTCAATAGCAATTAATTTGTCCAAGCATTCCTTGAATAGTAATAATAATGTTATATTTTTTTTTTTTGCGCATATGTCACTTACACTGCTCGCATATGTGTGCGCTTTTGTGTGCTCATGTGTGTGTGCGAGAGGGGGTGGGGGTGTGCTTGTGTGTATGCATCGCTTAGTTGGTTTTTTGATTTATTTTAATACACAAATTCTGGCACTTACTTTTCTTTACGCGCTTTCCGCACGCGCCCCTCACTCCCCGCCGTACACCGCAACCAAAACCCGAAGCCCAAACCCGAAGCCCAAACCCGAACCCGACCCGAACCCTAACCCGAACACAAAGCGAACAAATTTAAAACATTTCCACCCACTGCACTTGCACTTGCCGTTATTTGTTTTTGTTTCACTTTTTTATAACACAGCACTCTCAATTAATTGCTTAATAAAAACGCTCGCCGCACATTTACACTAAGACATTTTCGGCAACACACAAAAAAAAATAATATTGTTTTTGTCCCCACCCCACTTCTTTCGTTTTCGCGCTTCAGATAGTAATTTTCCCGTTTTGTGCGTTATGCTCCGTGCCGTGCGTCGTTCTGCCTGTGAGCGTTGGAAAATTTCTCGACGAAGAAACGTGTGGCGAAAGCTTTTCAAGCGAAAGCTTTCACGCTCTCCCACGTTCTTAGCGAGGGCTGCATTTGAGGTGAGGAAAAGTGTAGCAGCAACTGGAAAAGGGTAGCTAAAATAAGTGTTTGAATCTGACCGTTAAAGTTGGCGGGATAGAAAATGTGAGTTATTTGCAAAGAAAAGCTCGAGCACAAATAAAAGATTTGAATTTATCTAAGATCTTAATTTTCATATGTCTAGAATGAGAGAATGCAACATTTGTTAATATCCAACATAAACATGGCATTCGATGCTTTCGGAGTGTTTAGCATGGACACAAACCCGCAACTTAGCCGGACGCATCCTGTGCCTGTCAAAATGGATGCTGCTCTCGCCTCGCGTCGCACTCCGAGAGCAAAATGTCCAAAATTTCAGCAGCTGAGCTGCATTTCGCGTTGTTTCGCCAAAGTGTGCAGTCTGCAGTTTTGTAAACTCCTCTCAAAATTCGCAATAAATTGCTATAACTTATCAAAATAGCACACCAAATTCTACAGATGTAAAACCCAATTAGGAAAAGAAAAAAACAGAAACAAGTTAAAAAACGGTTTTCAAAATGAATCGTCTGCTGCTGCAATGTCTGGTGACCACGATTCTGGTCTACAAAGGTGAAAACTAATCTGTTACAGTAGCAAATTGTTGCAACAATTACAACAAATACTTAATTCGATTTTTAAATAATTAAATTATATGCTAAAAGTTAGCTGACGGGAAAAGCTGAAAAATGTATATGCTGCTGGTTATATAAGCAGGTGCTCAATGCGCAGGCTCCGAATGCTGCCTGGACAGCCCGACCAACTGACGGACTGACTACGTCAACCTAAATGGGTCAATGTTGTCGAGGACAAGTCGGGCAGCAGAGCCTCTGCTTGGGAGAGGCAGCTGAGCAAAACAGAGAGAAGAGAAACGAGAATCAAAACAAAGGGGCAGATAATGGGGCTGGTTCAGTGACATCTAGATACTTGTTGGAGGAGTGTGTCAAACGCCATATTCAACGTTTATTTTACGCTTTTTGCAGTCATCTCGGTGCCCACCAGCCAGACAACCGTGGTGAGCGGACAGACCACCACGGAGATACCGCAACAGGATGATGACGACGACGACTGGGACGAGGGCGACGATTCGTTGGAGTCCGATGATGATGGGCGCGTCTATAAGAATCCGCGCAATTCACCCTCCACGGAGTGCCCGCGGGATGAGGAGCAGGCCACGCTGTTAGGCCAGAAATGTTTGCGCAAGTGCTCGTCGGATGAGGATTGCAAGAGCAAGAAAAAGAAATGCCTATGCGATGGCGTCTGCGGCAATTCCTGCATCAAGCCGGGTGAGTCTGCAAAATAATCATATCTTAATGCCAAATCAATTGCTCGCTTATAATTTGATCACCTGCCGTAGATCGTGAATGTCCAGAGCTAGCCCAACCCAGTCTGGGACAGGTCACCGTTGCCGGTCGTCATTTCGGTGCTCGCGCTTCCTACTCCTGTCCACATGGCTACCATGTGGTGGGCCTGCAGAGTCGCCTCTGCCAGGCCGATGGCAACTGGGCCGGCGCCGAGCCAGCCTGCAAGCAGAACAGTAAGCCCAGCCAAGCTATCCCAACAAGCAAATCCTTATGGTTATCCTGCATTTTCCATAGTCTACTGCCTGAAGCCGCCGCAGATTGAACACGCACGCAACTCGGCACTGCCCGAGCAGGAAACCTTCGACCTGGACTCAACGGTTCAATACCATTGCTATACGGGCTATGTGACCAACGGGTTTCCACGTGCCAAGTGCCTGGCCATTGACAATCTGGCCAGCTGGTACGGACCGGACATACAGTGCGAACGTAAGTGCATTCAAATCTGGAATTCTTAAATATAATAATATAAAAAGTGCAATTCTTATTCATATTTTTTTCACATTAGTTTTGGTTGCCCAAATGAGTTCGAATTTTAAATTTATTTTTAACACAAAAAAGAATGCGATTGCATTAACAGTAGAGATTTTTTATTATTATTATATTATTATTATTATTATTATTATTATTATTAAATTATATAATAAAAATAAATATAAAAAAATAAAATAAAAAATATATATAATAAAAAAAAATATATAATAAAAAATATAGATAATAAAAAAAAATATATAATAAAAAAAATATATATAATAAAAAAATATATATAATAAATAAAAATAAATATTAAAAAAAAATATATATAATAAATAAAAATAAATATTAAAAAAAATATATATAAAAAAATATATATATATAAAAAAAAAATAAAATAAAAAAATAAATATAAAAAAACAATAAATTAAATAAAAAAATAAATATATATAAAAAAAAAATAAAAAAATAAATATTTAATAAAATATATATAATAAAAAAATATATATAATAAAAAATATATTAAAAAAAAATATATAAAATAAAAAAACATATATAATTAAAATATATATAATACAAAATTATATATAATAAAAAATGACATACTAGAAAATTATATATATAATAACATTAATAGTTCAGCTCCCTCAAAAAAGCAATCATTTTTACACTATAAAATCGAGTCTGATCCTTCAGCTAGGACAATCCCATCCTGTCTAGTCTGCATCCTCTCCAATTTCGAGCCTCTGCTATCTGTGCAAATCTGAAGCGGGTTTTTCCAGTTTCCATAAAATATAACAACGATTAATGTTAATTAAATTAAATTCAACCTGCTTTACTTTACCTCCGTTTCCAGCTCGTTCCTGTGGACAACCTCCGGATCCCGCCTATGGCTGGCACGCCGGCGAGTGCTACACCTATGGCTGCAAGATAACCTACAACTGCGGCACGGGCTACGAGCTGGTGGGCAAGCACGAGCGCTACTGTCAATCGGATGGCTCCTGGACGCCCAAGGAGCTGCCGACCTGTGTCTGTGAGTATAATGCGTCCATTTATCGGCCGGTAGATATTATAATTTATTATGTCTTTATAATTTATCAACCCCCAAAAAGCGGATAACATTAACGCAAATCTAACTACGACCCAACCAGGCCCAATTAGAGCTTCCGAATAGTTTGCAATTTGTTCCGAGCTCAGCTTTTCCGATGCTCCTAGCCAAAATTGTTAATATTGTCGTTCTTCATTCAATAATATAACGAATTGTTCAAATTTTATGCAAAAAAAAGTTGTTGTTGTTGGCCCACAAAATGTTAATTGAATAAATAAAAGTTACCACAAATCTTGAGAATAACTTGAAACCAAACCCGAGTTGTTTTATTTGTTGGCGGTCCATGAGATTTGTGATAGCTTTTAAGCCAGCCCCCAACCCCGCTTCTAATTTCCCCTCATCCTTGTCTTCGCAGTGGTCACTTCTGTGGTCTGTCCTACGCCGGAGAATCCCAAGAACGGCAAGGCTACGTACACAACCTTGGCCTACAACTCGGTGGTTAGCTATGAATGCCGTTATGGCTACACCCTGGTGGGCGAGAGCTCCAGCCGCTGCGGAGCCAGCGCCAAGTGGAGCGGCACCGTGCCCAGCTGCAAGGGTACGTACTTGCAGCTCTTGTATATGGATATCTGTTAGCCAGCTTCTTGCAGAGATCAACTGCGGACATCCGGGCGTGTTGTATAATGGCTGGATCGAGAATATCGAGGCGGGCACGGGCCTGGGCGCCAGCATTATCTTTCGCTGCCAGCCGGAAATGTTGATCAACGGCTTGGGCTCGAGTGTCTGCCAAATCGATGGACGCTGGCGCAATGCCCTGCCCGAGTGTCTGGCGCCTTGCGTTGTGCCCACCATATCACAGGGCTTTGTCATACCCATTGAGATAACAACCGATGAGAATGGGACAACGATAGTCACGCCCACGACGACCACAACGCCATCGCCCACCCAAATTGTGGGCGGCGTGGAGAAGGTCAGGCACGGCACCGCGCTGGAGGTCAAGTGCGATGAGAACTATGAGTTTCCTGTCTCGCTACTGAGTCCGCCAACCTGCAACAATGGCACCTGGAGCATCATACCACGTTGTGTGCCCGCACGCTGCAAGAGCATGCCCAAGCCGCCGAAGCATGGCATGGTAATGGCTCCCAAGACGGAGCACGGCATGAAGGCGAGGTTCAAGTGCAAGGATGGCTTTAAGCTGGTCAGTCCCGAGGGCAAGGACATAACCGATCCGCACGACTATGTGCTTACGTGCTCCTTCGGCAACTGGACCGGCGAGACGCCCAAATGCGATGAGGTCTTCTGCTCCTTTCCTGGTTACATACCCAATGGCAAGGTGCTGCTCGTCGGCAATATGGGACTCTACGATTATCGGCCGTATGTCAAGAAGATTGTCAACAACAAGCAGATTATGTACGACTGCGACAAGGGCTACGTCCTGGAGGTAACCAAAACTCATTCCTTACCATTCCTAATTCGGTTTCATGACCATTTTTTCAGGTGGGCCCGCCTGGCGCTACCTGTGTGGGCGGCAAATGGCGTCCACTGGATCTGCCGCAGTGTCTACTTGGCCAGCATCCGCGTTTGCGCTGGAATCGTCGCCGCCGGCGCTCAGTGCAGCTGCGCCAGCTGCGCTCCGTCTATCTGCTGCGGCGTCAGCGTCAGCTCCAACGCCAATTGGCCGAGCACAAGGATTTCGCACGGCCGGGTGAGTTCGGAGTTCGGAGCTGCTTTCATGTGAATCCCATCAGTAGCATTTTTTTTACAGCTGGAACGGCGGGTGAAAGCAGGGTTAAGCGCAGCGCCCATCCCAATCCCAATCCGTCGGACATTGATGTGGCCTACTCCAAGTACTATCAGAAGATCAAGGAGCGCTACCTGCGCTATGTGCGCAAGATACTGGGCCACAATCGCCTATACAAGCAGATGCACGTCCAGGACGGACGCTGGTACAACCAGTACAACAATCCGGAGCTGGTCATGATGCGCAAGGCCACCCACAAGTGGCGCAATGCAGCCGATGGCGAAGCCGACCTCGATGACTATGGGGACATGAACGAGCATCGTGGCGGTGTCCTCACCTTGCCCAACATAAATCAGAGCTCGCGTCATCGCTCGTCGCCCAGTTCCAATGAGGCACCAGCACCCGACACCAGGAATACGACACGCGCTTTAATCGAACAGCTAAAGTCCCAAATCGTGCGTCGTCGCCGCAAGCGCAGCGGCTCCACGGCGTCCGCGTCCTCGTCCGCCACGCTGCCCGATGCCGACCTGGATACGAGTGATGGCGGCGAGGTGGGCAAGGCTGCCGGCGGCAAGCGGCTACGTGGTCCTTGCGAGGATCTCGACTGGGATTCGTTTGCTAATATAACCACGGTGCGACCGGGTAAGGCGCCGGGCAGGAGCTCGGTAGGCATTATGCTGCATCTGGAGTGCAATGCGGGCTTCAAACTGAACATCAAGGGCGAGAATGCGACGGCTCGTTGCATCCGCGGCATCTGGAAGCCGGATACGCCGAAGTGCATGTCGGCCCCGTGCCTGGTGCCGGCAGTGGAGCATGGCAAGTACTACAAAGTGGAGCCGCACACCAAGCAGCTGAGCGATAAGCCCTCCCTGACGCCGCTCTCCACCTACGAGGAGATCCAATCCAATGAGTTCATAACTCTCGAGTGCGAGGAGGGATTCAACATCCAGGTTAGTTCATGGTCTTCCCACAAGCTGCCCTTATGCCATCGCTGACTTTCAGGGATCCGCCCAGCTGCGTTGCGCCCATGGCTCCTGGTCGGTCAACGCCTTCTCCGAATGCACCTCCCTGCCGTGCACGCTGCCCAACATACCCGGCGTCATCTACGAGGCAAGTTGGCCAATCTTCCAACCTCCCAATCCTTACTCACATTTCTGCACAGGGCGGTTATCGAGCTGGCCTCACCATTGGCCATGGCAGCACGGTCAGCGTTCGCTGTGAACTGTCCACCAATGCCAATCCCATCGAGATGTCTTGTCTGAAGGGCGTCCTAACCCCTCCTAGTATACCCTGCGAGTCGGGCTTGCGCAAATCTCGGGAGGAGCTGGAGCATGCCACGCCCACGTCCACAGCACACACGAAAATCGAGCACGAGCTGGACGAGCTGCAACATCTGCACGATAACAACACGGAGGATCACGGAGATGAGCTGAAAATGTGCGGCCATCCCAGCTTGACGGACGGCGCCCTGGTTTACAAGTGAGTCGCAATGCCTCCGGCTCCGGTCGAGACTCAAGTAACCACTTTCCAACAATCTGCTCCAGAAACGCCGACCATGCGGAGATTGAAGGCGCCTACGAAAGCGGCACAGAGATATTCTTCAATTGCATACCCAATGCCGCCGGCGATCGTCAGACCTGGCGCATCATATGCGACAACGGGCAGTGGGTGGGACGCTCCTACAACTGCGGTAGGTTCGGTTAATCTCGGATCCATGAGCTCCACAATTTTCAAATATCCATTAAACAGAAAACGGCACGTGTTTATTCAAAAACAACGAAGCGAATGTGGTCAGCTTTTACAATGATCTGGAAATTAGAGAGGACGTCGTGGAGTTTCCTCCAGGTGCTACCATTATATCCAGGTGCGTCCCATTGACCAAGCTGGACGCAGCTAACTCTGTGCAATCCATTTTCCAGATGCGTAGACATTGGCAAGTTCTCGATGACAGGCAGCCACGACCGGACCTGCATCCACTCGGAGTGGACCAACACGAAGCCCGTGTGCTCGGGTCTTAATCAGGAAAATGATTATGCGAGTATGTATTATTTTCAGCAAATTTTTGTTGCCGATCATAAAACTTACTTCGACCGCAGTGGAGAAGGCGCCCACCATACTGTTCCGGCATCAGAACGGACCCATCGCCCAGAGCAACGATGGCAAGCTCATCGTATATCCGGGCACCACGCTGCACATGGAATGCCTGTGGATGCGCCGCTTTGGTAATCCCAAGTGGAATGTCAGTCATGTCTACAAGTGGGTATCAGCTGGATTAGCGCCAAAAGTCATTTAATTTATCACGCTATTCCAGAAACTATACCGAGGGCTGGGTGACGGAGGCGGATGAGGGGCGAGATTCAACGCTGGAATATCGTCTGAGCATATTCGATGCGGTGGCCGAGGACTCCGGCACCTACTCCTGCATGACACCCGCCCGGCATGAGCATGCCGTTGAGGTGGTGGTCAAGGAAATCAATTGCCCAGAGATACCCATAAGGCGTGGCTTGATAGTCAATACGAACGATACGAAACTGAGCACACGCGTGCTGTTGTCCTGTTCGAATGGCAACTCGTTGATTGGCGCATCGGAGCTGTTTTGTTTACCCAGTGGCAATTGGAGCGCGCTGTTGCCGGTTTGCGAAAGCGTGGAGTGCGGCGATATACCGCTGATGCCGAACAATGTTAGCTCGCCGCGCGTTTCCGTGCTGTCGCGTGAGGTGGGCGGACGAGCGGCATTCTCCTGCTCCACGGGTTACGGATTGCGCGGCCCATCTGAGGCCATCTGTTTGCCTACGGGCGAATGGGCGACACCGTTTCCAACATGTGTCGAAGTGCAATGCGATAATCCTGGTGCGCCGCAAAACGGTTACGCCCAGGGCTCGGCACCATATCGTGCCGGCGACGTGGTCCAATTCAATTGCAACCCGGAATACATGATGCAAGGTCAGCCAATAATTGCCTGTCAGGATAACGGACGCTGGTCGGGCGGTTTGCCCAAATGTGTGCAGGCCTGTTCGTATCCGGGCACCGCGATCAGCGGACGCATGTCCTCGGTCAAGTTCTACTATGCCATCGGCGAGAGCATTACCTTCACCTGCGACGCGGGCCTCGAGCTGCGCGGCTCGAAGGTACTCAAGTGCATGAAGAATGGCAAATGGTCTAGCGCTATACCGACTTGTGTGGCAAACGATGCGCCCGCCGGCGCCGTCGGTACCAATAAACATTTGGCAACCATGGGTTAAGCGATGTTTGAATTGAGTTTAAAATCAAAGTGATACTAATACATATGTACTTACTAATGCACATTCAAGAAACAGACACGAGTATACTAATTGTGACATACTTGCAATTCAACAATAATTGTATTTGTAATGGTCTTACGTCGTCATTTTACTATCAATAAATGTTCAGTCAAATAAAATACTAAAAACAAAACCAAGCCCAGTTGGCGCCAAAAATGTGCTTGTTGCCTATTGATATTCGATAAATGTTTGGTTCACAGTTCATCTGATCCAAACATCGTGATGAGCGATTTTCAGTTCAGTTAATTTGACATTGACATTAACATTTACTTTAACATTAACAGTGTTATGCGTTTAAAGTTTTTTAAAACTTAGTGTATTTTATTTTCAAATATTGTGAATTTTTCGTTATACTAACAATTTAAAAACTCTATTTATGAATTCACTTAAAAGTTGACGATTTTGAAATAGTTGCATTCGAATATCAACATTTTGTGGTTCATGTATTCTACGAAAAATACATTTATTATATTCCGAACAGATTTTTGTATTAATTATGTTAAATAACAAATCCATTTATATAAATAGCAATTCCATTAAAAACAGATGGAGTGACTGCTTAACATTTAAAATGTTGCACCTAATTTTTTTTAAAATTTGTTTTTATTTAACTTATTGAATGCAAGCATCTTTTCGTTCAACATTTTGCTGTTTAGCATCGGTTCAGGGTAACTAGTTCGTTCACTAACGGAACTGCGCTCTGCTAAGAAACGCGAGCGGACGTGCGTTCATTTGTTTTTCCACGTCCGAGAGTGTGGCACGTCGTGTGGGTGGTGTGCGCGTGAACGACGACGGGAACCTTTCGTTTTTCGCGTTTTGTTTTTGTATATATTTCAAACAAAATACGTCTATAATTGTGTACATAGTGTAGTTAATTTACATAAATTAATTAATTTCAAAAATCGCAACAAAACTGACCCGATGTCATGTAACAGCCAAAATCCAATAAAAACACAAACAACTTATTCATTATAAAACGTGCAAAAAACGTGCGTTAGTGTGTGTGTGTATGTGTGTGTGCATGTGAAGGTGTATGAGCAAGTGTGTTTTTGTATGTGACCCGCCTGCTCAGGACGAATTTATATAGCTAAACAATTAAATTTAAGGTAAGTTAAAGCAGAGATTGAAATGAAAGACGAACAGCTGACGCATACACATATACAAAAAGAACAACAAGCACAATAACCTGCGATGACAGGCAGCAGCAGCAGCTGCAAATAAAAAAAAAACATTACCTTGCCTGAGCCCCAACCCCTTACACAGGCCCCGGCCCCTTTTGGCAGCAGCAGCCAGCGATTCAAGGGCGATGAACTACAACAACAAATATATATTAAGAAGCAGAACAAAAAGCAAACTCACAAGAGTATGACAAAAGCTTTTGAGTTCGTTTTGTAATTTGCTTTGAATTTGCGCTGTTGTTTTTGCTGCATTTGCTTTGCACTATTTTTGAATTTGTGGGCGTTAAACGACGTGATAACAACGGTACCGATACCGTATTAATAACGCTAAGAAAATAGTATGATGCTGTTGTTGTTGTCGTTGTTGTTGTTATTGTCAATGTCAGCCAGCCACCAGCCACCACTCATACCGTTTTTCTGCCGCTGCTCTTACTACTCTGTTACTGCATGTCTCAAGCACGCAGGCCCCGACACGCGCGCAACAGTAGCGTTCGCGTTGGTGTTGTCGTTGGCGTCGACGTCGACGCGTCGTCATTGGCATAAACAGCATAAATGTCAGTGTGTTAGTAGGGGCCGCTATGCCTTTGTTGTTTCTTTTGCTGGTGTTGTTGTTTGCTCGGGTGCTACATATGTATGTATGTGTATGTATTCACGTACAGAAATACGTATCTCAATACAAACATATACTTGTTTGCTCTTATTTCGTGCGCCTTAAAGTGAGTAGTGAGTAAATTAGGTCAATGTTGCCATCTGACCCTATGCCTTGCAACCCAATTTGTTAGTGTCATTCGCAGCAGACAGAAAAGGAGACGAAAAGGAGACATTCAGACGAAATTCGGCAAGAATTTACTGTTTATTAATATTGCGTTGAGTTGTTTTCGCCCTATGCAACATACAACGACGTTTACATTATTGCCGCCCAGACTATATCTCAGTTATTTGTTAATAAACAATACAACTATGACGCATTGGCACGTACAAAAGTCATTAACATGTAGGCCATACTCTAATACATATACATATGTATATTTGCTACTGCTGATTAATATTTACTTGGGGCGCGGTCAGGCCGGCCGAGCATTGCTTATGCAAACATCTGGAGCCCGGCAAATACGCATTGTTTGTTCGCTGCTTTGTTCAGATTGAAAATATTACTTTCTTTAAAGATTTGAAGTAATAATTTGAGTATTAATTACGCATAGAGATAACGCATTAAATAAATCATAAAATGTTATCGATAACATAGCGATCACATAACCGTTACGTTTGCTGTGGTGGTGGTGTGAGTGAGTGAGACAGATAGAAGTTTAAATCATCAATCACAGGGCACACTGACTGTATTTCTGCTTTTTAGTAAGCCACATCTTTTGTTCTTGTTCAACTTCTTCTTCTTCGGTTTCTGCTTTGTTTATTGTTCTGCATGCGGACAGCTGGTCTGGTGGGGCCATTGCACTGACCAACAACAGTATGTAAACATAATTGTGTTTGACAGGCGTTGCTGTTTTTTGTTAATTGACTGCGCTGTTATCGATAAAAGCAGCATGCAGTGCGCATTTCCTTTTCTCTCCCACGCACTTGTTTTTTTTTTTTTTTTTTGTTAATTTAATTTGACGTACAATGCAGACAAAAGGCAATGCCGACTCATTGTCGTCGCCATGTCTGCGTCTTTGTCCGGCAACCGCGCTACCTGCACTTACCCTGAAACACAGCTAGACTCTTAGCTATCACTAATGACCTGTCTCAACATTATTAATCCCCCGTACGCCTTGTTGCCTCTGTAAGCGGCATTTAATGAACATTCCTGGAATTTGTAACGGGAAGACAAATACAGTATCTACGTACACATATCCCAGCACCATAATAAATGTGGTTATCTTGTACTGCGTGCATCGGCAGGGTAGACAGCTGGTCAGCTTATCTGGTTTTTCATTATTTTGACGCGTTCCGAATTGTTTGCAATGCTCTCTGTACTGACTCTGTGGCAGAAGTGCTGTCAATGAACACGTCATTATATGTATAAACAATTTATATATACATATGTGAGCTGGGCAACAATATACTAGCAAACAGATATTTTTTATCAGCAATTAGCAACAAGTGATTGAAGCGTAACGCTTTCCCCCGTCTTCATCTCAACCGAAACGCAATATGCCGGAAACAATGGAATACAGCATAATAAAAATATTGCTCATTGCCAATTGTTTGGCCCAAGGTCAACTTTCTGGAAACATGATGTGAAAGTTTCGAACTTGTCTCTTATTCTCGGCTGATTAAATAATTCATAAATGTGCGCCCTCGATTTTGATGTGAGACCACAGCACAGCTGTTTTATGTCTCACAAGTTTAATTTATTACTACATGGAATATGCCCGGTTACCGATTCGCTCAAATTACAAGGCGGACAAGTAAAAAGCAGTGTGTACCTAATAAATATTTAAGTAACAGCTGTTAATGCAAAACAAATATCGAATGCCGAAGGCCGAATCAGAAAATCATCGAAAATCAAAGCCAGGCTTAACTGTTACGTTTTCAGTCACAATAGTTGGTCATAGTAAACGATGTTGAGCTTTACTTTTTGTTGCTATTAACTGTAAGTTTGTTAAATTGCCGTTGTGTTTTTTCTACAGTTATGTAGAACAACAATCGAATACATATAAATTGAGCACAGATAAATGATCAGCATGGTGATCACTGGGCGTGAAGCCTCCCATCGCAAGCACAATCGACAAACTGGCATAACAACAACGCAGTCCACACGTCCACACACACACACACGTACACCGCGTGTTCGTTTCCATAGAATATACATATACAAATGTACATACATACATATGAGCGTAATTGTTGCCAATACGTTTCAATTTGAAGCGCCAATTGAATTTAAATTTGTAACATTGTTTTGAGGCAAATTCTGTTTAATAAGTGCCCAGGAAACGACCTTCAATCTTGGGGGCAATAAACGCGCTGATTGCGTTGTTCTCAATTCCAAGCAAAAGTTCCATTATACATACATACATACGTACATACTTAAATAATATAAAAATTCACAAAAAATAAACAAACAACGTTTTGCTCATATACATACATACATACATACATAAGCAATAAGATAACTATTATCTAGACCCTACAACTATGACACAATTGAAGTTATCTTGGGATCGTGCAAACCGCTTGACCCTCATAGTATGCCAAAAAGAAAAAGAAAAACAATTAATAGTAGAGAGATTCTTGTCTTTCTGCTTCCATCTAGAGATCCTAGATTTCTACAGCGTATAAAAATTGCTCACAACTGTGAAATTCGCCTTGTTTGTTTTGTTTTTCATTCTCGAGAAATCGTATTTCTATCAACAATGACGTCATGATCCCCAGCTGAAAAAGCCTCATCATTAACGACAAATAACAACGCAAAAAAAACACAAAATATTTACACACAAATAAATTTCTACAAATATACATACATACATATATACATACATGCATACATACATATGTGCATATATAACAGAAGTGGAAAAAATTATGTTATACGCCTCTTGTATGATCCTCGACGCAATTGGATGAATCATTCGCCCGATGAGGAAATGAACGAAATGAACCAAATTTCTACGCTCTGCTCTTACTGCCAAAGGGTTGGGGTGGGATGAAATAAAAGCAGGGCCTCGGATTGTGTAGACTTGCGACCCATTTGCTAGTCCAATTGGATTTTGTTCCCGGCGTCAGATTCCCAATTCCGTCTGGGCTTGGACTATATTAATGACGGAACATGTTCTGCCATTTAGCGTGCAATTACTTTGGCAGAGCTATAAACCGAGATTAGATGCTATAAACAACACGCTCGGCTCAGCTAGCCGCAAGTTTGTGCCAGGCTACAAATGCATACATACATATCAACTAGTATATAAATAAATCTGGGTGCCAAATATAGAAATCAATCATATAACATATGCTTTTGTGTGAAAGTTGGGCGCGTGTTTAATTTTCTATCGTGACACGAATTTTTTGACATTAAACCCAATTTCATGCGTGTGCGTGCATTTTCGTTAACACGGAAACTTGTGAAATATATCAAATTTGGGATAGATAATTAAATTTGCTTGAAGTGATAAAAAAAATAAACAATAAGCCATATAATATAAATATAAATATAAATATAAATATAAATATAAATATAAATATAAATATAAATATAAATATAAATATAAATATAAATATAAATATTAATATTAATATTAATATTAATATTAATATTAATATATATAATATTAATATATATTAATATTAATATTAATATTAATATTAATCTAATATAATATAAGAGAAAGAGAAAAGAGAAATAGAAAGAAAGAGAAATAAAGAGAAATAAATATAAAGAGAAAGAGAAAGAAAGAAAGAGAAGATGAAGAGGAATAGGAAAGTAAGAAATAGAATAGAAGAATAAAGAGAATATTAATATAAATAAAATAATAGAAATATAATATAAATATAAAATAAAGAGAAATAGAAAGATAAATAGAAAATAAATATAAAGATAAAGAGAAATAAAATAAAAAGAAATATAAAAAATAAATAAATATAAATATAAATATAAATATAAATATAAATATAAATATAAATATAAATATAAATATAAATATAAATATAAATATAAATATAAATATAAATATAAATATAAATATAAATATAAATATAAATATAAATATAAATATAAATATAAATATAAATATAAATATAAATATAAATATAAATATAAATATAAATATAAATATAAATATAAATATAAATTTAAATTTAAATTTAAATATAAATATAAATATAAATATAAATATAAATATCGAACGTACGTGATTTTGAGACGTGTATCGTGTGGAAAAAAACCGACACGCGCCCATCTCTAATTCATGTGTATTTCATGTTTAAATATGTGTTCTCGTTTTGTAAATCTCCTGCCTTTCGCTCTATTCTTAGCATTCCCTATACACAATAAATGCTATCGTATTCAACATAAATATTCTTACACAGTAAAAATATTATAAATCGTAACTATTTCATTTAGAACAAAAAGTTAATGTTCAATTCATAACAGAAATCGTTTTTCCTGCTCTCGAACAAAGACAATAACAACAAAACTATTTTTCCTGCTCACTCTAACTCTTCTTCTTACAGACCATGCATAAGGAAAAAGTAATAAGTACACAAAATGCAAATGCAAATAAAGCAAACAACAAAGAGCATAAGATAAATGGAGCGACAAAAGAAAAGAGTGATAAAACAGGTCAGTAATCCACGAAAGCAATTCAAACCAAAAAACAAGCAATTATTAAATGTTATAATAGACAATAGAATTTATAATTTTTGATTGATTGAGAACAAGTTAATGGGCACATAACCTCAATCGATCACGTCAACAACTTGTCAACTATTTGCTCAGACCCTCTTGGATTCTATACTATTTTTTCTAGAATGATATATGGCAATCTCTGACGCATTAGGCATACATATATAAATATTAGATTGAGCCCAAATAGGCCGCATTTAGTGCAACTCTGGGGTACAGTCACGCCAGTGCTTGATTAGGTAAACCCCACGAAGCTGTACCCAGGTCTGCGCCATGGTCGCCTCATGTCTGATAGGAACTACGAACCATCCGCCGCGATCGATCCACATCGACTGTTACCATTTAGATTGTCCGTATCTGAGTTAATAATTTGCCGGACTCTGACAACCCAAATCGCTACACAAATAACGAACGCATTGTATCATATATCGTTGACCCATTCCTTGGTAGTTGTGGCACGTTTCGCCGGCTTCGGCCATATAAATGTGTCGCTATCAGCTATTCGCATTGGCATTCGCGTCCAGACACCAAATGGAGCACTGAACCCGCCTGTCCCGGGCCAAAGTGTGAAAGTGTTCGATTAGAGATAAGATATGCCTGATTTTGGGTTTAAATATAAATACCCAAAACGCCGGACACTTGAAAGATGTTTGCAATAGGCTTATAATCATTTTTAGTACGACACGAAAGGTTTTCTCAAATAAGATTGAGTATATTTTTTGAGAATTGTAAAAGACCCCAAATGTGGTAGGCATAAAGATTTTTTAACTCCCGATCTAGATAAAAACGGGAAAGAACTTTATACTTTTTTTCGGAAATAGGCGAAGGTATCAAAACGTGAAATATGTCTTTTATTTTAATTTTTTAGTACTTAAAAAAACCAAGCCTCAAAATCAAATTTTAACAACAAAAACTGAGTAACTTGTTTTGATTGTGGTAAATAAATATATATAAATATGTTATATTTATAATTTCAAAACTTTTGTTCTTGTGGTTTTCGAGATCGTCCTGCTCAATAATATATACATTTACACAAAACTAAAATACCCGTTTCAATGGGTACAGGGTATAAGAACGCACTTTCGTTTGTATTTTGGATATAGAAAAGTGACATCGTTATATATAGAATAGTCTGTCAATTTATTCCGTAAACTAATCAAAGTAGTTTGTGATTATCTCTTGCAAGACATCTTCCAAGTCAGATACTTCCTAGTAGAGAGCACTGTCAAGAGATGAGAATTATTCCCAGGAATGAAAAACATTTCCGTTTAACGTAATATCTTAGCCCAACTCTGCTATTAAGGGCGTGACTATGCTTCCAACAATGAAAGAAAACCAGTATTACTCCCAAAAACTAATTGTTTCATTTATGAGCATATCGTAAAACCAATTTGTGAGGTATTTAAACATTGGGACCCTGATTAAAACCTCAAAGGGGAAAGGTAAAGGAGAAACAATTTTCGTACTCATTCGAAAGACCTAAAGAAATACCTTACCTAATCTGAATTTTATTTTGTACTCTTCAGTAAATCGGAAAAAAGCTACCTTATAAAAAGCTGTGACTTATATATATAGAAGGCCAAGGCATATAAAACTTTATATCGCTTAAATATATGTTTAATCGGTAGCCGGTTCAAACCATGTCCGTTGAGCTATATAAAAGCGTCGATCTCAGAGCTCGAGATCGAGGAATAAGTTCATTCGATTATTTAGTTAATTCCCTCACTTGTGCAACATAAATATCACTTGCATTTACGAAAACATAATAGTTGCACTTCATTTTAAGTTTTTCTATACCCTGAGACTATTGAAAAAGGGTAAAAAGATTTGGAAGATCGAAGCATTATGACGATCTAGCTATTTCCATCGATTTGGCTGTTAGTCTAGACCATTTGTATAAATATGTAGTATATATAGATAAAGAAAATAAATTAAATGCTCTATTAATGTTCTTAAATTTTCAAAAAGATCGAAGCATAAACAACAGAGTAAATTAGGAAAGTGTGGAGCTAGTGTGGAAGAAGCGTGGGTCCACCTTTTTTCTGTCTAAATATCATTTCTCACTTGTCGCAATATTTTCTCTCATTCCATGTTTTTGTGAACCTCAGTTAGCCTGCTGAGCAAGAAGGATGACAGCGGCGAATATGACCTGGTGCCGCCCGATGGAGGCTGGGGTTGGTTAGTTCTCTTTGGCGCCTGCCTGACGAACATACTCATACCCGGCACCATTAAGAGTTTCGGTGTACTCTTCATCGAGTTCTTGCAGGCGTTCGAAACATCACAAACGCAGGCCTCCTGGATACCGGCATTATGCTACTTCCTTTACAGTTCACTAGGTAAGTGTGGAGTTCATGTGTTTGTCAATCTTCCGATTGTTTAATACGTCTCTGTGCTTTTCCAGGTCCTATTTCGAGTATTCTCTCAGTCAAGTATTCCTACCGCACGGTGACTATGATTGGTGCGCTCTCCGCATCTCTGGGCATGATACTTTCCTATTGGGCATCATCCGTCGGCTATTTGTACATCAGGTAAAGTTCAGATAGAGTTCATTCCATAATTGTTTTTATCACACTCGCCATTCCAGCTATGGCGTCCTCGTGGGCATCGGCGCTGGCCTCTCCTTTCCGCCCACTGTGTACATTGTCACATCGTATTTCGTTAAGCTGCGCGGCCTGGCCAACGGTCTCTGCATCTCGGGCAGTGCTATTGGATCAATTATATTGCCGCCCGTGCTGCGTTGGCTGCTGGAGACTTATGGCTATCGCGGCTCCTGTTTGATCATGGGTGGCGTCACGCTGAACGTATTGGTCGGTGCCCTGTTCTATGAGCCTGTGGAGCAGCATATGGTGCGTGTGCCGCGCGCTCGTCAGGCGCTGGACGATATACCCGAAGAGGAAGACATTGGCATTGTGATGAAATTCGAGAATGTGGACGAGACGACGGCGCGCAATCAGGAGCCGATGGCCGAAAAGCAGCTGTTGCCCTACAACTCACCGCCATCGCCGCTCTATCTGCCGGACGATGACGACGACAAGCAGCAGTTTGTGCGCAGCGCTTCGGCCGCTGTGGTCCAGAGCTATGCCAAGCCCGGTGATGAATTTCAGCCACGGGCCAGAAAGATCAGCACGCCAGTGCGACTGCCGCAACGCAATCAGACATTCACGCCCGGCCAACTGAACTCGCAGTCATCTCTGTACGCCGTGCCCGAGGGCCGTTCCAGTTCGAACAAGCTGGCCATGAGGAACAGTTCGCGTAATCGTCTGTCCAAGCGATCGCCGTCCACTAGCAGCTTTCTGTATATCAGCACGCCATATCATGGCAGTACGCTGTCCTTTCAGCCCAAGGAGTTCTCATCGCATTTATCGCTGCGTTCCGCTGGCAGCGGTGCTGTCACAGGCGAGTCGACACCCCAGGATGCCGGCGCTACTAATGAGACGGAAGGCAAAACGCAGCAGAGTCAGCGCAGCAAATTTTTTGACCTAAGTCTGCTAAAGGATCCAATGTATTTGGTCATACTCATCTCGAACTCGACGAACGCCATCAGCTACACAAATTTCATCATCCTTCTGCCGGCCTTTGGCCTGGCTAGACAATTTGACAAGTCGCTATCTGCGTATCTGCTGTCGGTGGTGTCAACAACGGATCTGATCGGCCGTATTGGCGGCTCAGCGCTCTCCGACATGGGCTTCATACCCAAGACGTGGTACTTTGTGGGCGGCTTGTCGGTTTCGGGCATTTCGCTGGCGCTGCTGCCGTTCGCCTACAGCTACGGTGGCGTGTGCTTCTGGTGTGCGCTCTTTGGACTCGCATCGGGCATTTATGTGGGCATCACAGCTGTCATCATGGCCGATATGCTGGGAACGGAACGCCTGACTTCGTCCTACGGCATCAGCCTGTTTGTCAACGGTATTCTACAGTTGGTGGGACCACCGCTGTGCAATTACTGGACCGAGGCGGTCCAGGACTATAATCCGCTCTTCCACGCGCTCGGCCTGACACTGCTCGCCGGCTCGGCCTTATGGGCCTTTATGCCTTGGATACAGCGCCGCAAAGCCAAAGAGGAGGAGAAGCTGGAAGCCCAACTCGACGAGGAAGCCGTCGATGGCTACTAGGCCGGCTTTTACACACCACGTACAATTACAATTAGTTGTTAGGCTTTAAATGCGTACAAAGAGAAGAGAAGAGTAGTAGAAAATAGAAAGTAAAAGAATTGCGGTAGGATGGGGGAATCTATCAGAGGAGTTGATGGAGTGAACGGATTATATGTTGGAGGACGTCAAATGGCATTGGAAATTTTGGAAATTGTTAATTTGTTTCTTCCATTAGCTTTTTTGTCTAACTGTTAAGTCTTAATTATTACATTGTATAATTATTACAATTATTGTTTACTTAAAATCAATTCATAGCCTAAGCAAATAACAAATGAGAAATGTCTAGCAATGAAAACTTAAGAAATGAAAATATTTTTTCTATAAATATGCTAAAGAAAAAAAAACTCAAAAAAATCAGTAAAACCAACTGAAATATAAAAAAAAAACACCGAATCGTTTTTATTAAAGACTTGCAAGTATACCCCGGCCTTGCCTGTGGTAAAATAAATTCTCTCAAAGATCTTTGAAAATGAGATTGAAACCGATCGGTAAGCCAATGTTGTCAAAATTCTTTTGTAATGCTTTGAATATCAGTTTGAAGCAAATCGGACCAAACCTTAAAACAAGAATAATGTTGCCAGATTTAGATGCCAAATTGATCTAGAGACCAAATCATGAACAAAGAGTCAAACCACGTGAAAATCGGATGGGTTAAGGGAGTGCAAAATTTTGAGAGCGAAAAGCCAGTCGGCTGGCGTGTCGTTTGAAGAGCGAAAAGCCAGACTAGAAATATTATATTGTTTTTGGTCTTGGTATTCGATGCCGTATTGTGCATGCGGCGGCTCGACGCTGGGCTCAGGGACAGTTCTCCAATTGGGACAGTGCCGTCTAGAGCACTCTTATTTTTTTAAATTACATATTTATGTAAATTACATTTAATTTCTCATGTGAAAGGCAATGGCTAGAATTAAAGTTATATGCCCGTTAATAAACAATATATATGGCCGAGATTCTAAAGATAACTGTTTTTCCTGGTTATCAGAAAATTGACAAGAATTTACATACATTGCTATAACTTAAACAAAATTTGTAGTCGTACAAATGAACATTACCTGCAAGAGTATTTAATATTTGTATTACATGTGTAGATGCGAAAATATGAATAATGATACATTTTATATAGAACACGTTGTAAAATTTATATTTGATTATAGTCCAAATAACTTTCGAAGCACAGCTAAGCTTTAAAACTATAAGTTTCTGTGTGTTATATGCGATTATAGTGATATATAATATAGATATGCTTTTTGTTTTGGCACTAAGTGCTTTTGGTTTTTGCTTTCAAGAATCCCTTGGAGCGCAAAAAGCGCACTATGAATGGTGTGGCGCCCAGCGTGATGCTTATCCGAAGTGGAGCGAACACTTTGTGAACAGCGTACGCCGTCACAAAGGTGCTGCCCACAGCTATTTTTTCCGCTATTACAGAGGACTCAATTCCAAGGAATTCTAGAACCGGCATCATATTTATTCCGCTGGAAAATTAGAAGAAAATATGGGCATCTAATTAGTTGGGCAAGCTAACAATAATGGTGAGATGCTTTGGATATTTGTGCTGTGAGCGGTTACGTGTGGATGAGCGCATTCGATTAGTTGTCCTACCTGGAGACGAGCACGTAGAAGCCACCCAGGGATAGCAACGAGATACCCACGTGAAATGCCACAATGGTTGCGCCGTACTCCTTAAAGGCTCTTTTCAATTGCTCCTTCTTGGTCAACTTCTCTGTCTGCAGCTCGGCGTCTACAGTTGACTTTGCCGGTTCGGGTGGTGCTGGTGGCACCAAGGGTGGCTCCGGTGATGGTTTTGCTTGTGTGCTGTAGCATCGCCGGAAGCCTACGGAATTCGAGCAATGCATATGATATGACATGCGTATGCGTGTTAGCTAGAGCGCATGCGCCCGACATGCAACAGGTTTGGTTCGATTACCAAGTGCAACAAGTGCCAGCATAAGTCAGCAGATGCCTTTTCTCACCTTGGCTGTTGCCGGCGACCGTGGCATTCTGATCGTAGGTCACCCAATCAGCCCGTGTGCTGTCGCGCAGTGCCCGATAATGCGAGCTGTGCAAATTCTGCGAAGTGAACTTGTACTCCTGAGACCACTGTCCCCCGGGCATGTTCAGGTGCGAGAACTTGTGCATGCCGCCAAACGGAGTCGGCACGTTGCTCTGCATGACACCATTTAGGCTAACGGCTCCAAAGCAATCATACGATTGAATATGTGGATCCTGCACAAACGAAGCTTCCTGCGACACACTCAAGCTGTTATCAGTGGTTATATCAATCATGGAGATGGGTGCATGGGACATGACTATGATATTGTCCGAAATATCCCTTGAGCGTTGAGGCGAAAAGCGTGTTGTCTCCGCGGCGTCTACATTATTTGGCAGCGGCAGCGCGGGGGCTGGTGCCGCGCAGTTCAACGCCTTTGCACTTGTGTGAAAGGGTTGGATAGCTAGATGAAAGAAAGCATATTATTAATACATACGTATATAATACACAATATGCAAAAGTATTGCGCAGTTTGGCCAGGGTACAAAATCCAACCGAGCCTTGTATATACATTGCGAGTTAATTGAATTAAATCTACTTTCGCGTATGTTTGCCTATTATCTGCAGACCAATCGCCACAGTGAACTTGCCCCGCAAAGCAATTTTAATCAATTTAAACTCGTTGACCTCTAAGAATATAAATGTTTGAGGGAGCTTACCTGTGTACTTTTTCAGGTACTGAATGCCGCCTGGTAGACGTGAGGCACACAGCAAAGATGCTTTGCTGGTATTAATAATCATAGTTAAAATATAATTTTCACCTTGGATTGAAGAGAATTAAACGACAACTTCACCGCGACTAAGCAAAATACAATAAACAGCTGCACGATAGTAACAGGGTTGCTCAAGACTTGTCACATCGCATGCAAACTATCGTCATAGATATCGATAAGCATTACGAATATCGATGGTGTGATATCGGGAATACAACCCTATTCAGTCTTTTGGGAGTGAAAATGCGAATTTATTTACAAAATTTGCCAATACGAGAAAAAGAAGGCGACGCGTAATAAAGAAACTTATCACTTTGTCATCGACGCGAATACCAGATGTTGTAGTGCCAGCGGAACGCAGAAGTGTGTGTGTGCAATGCCCGCGGAGAGAAAGACACAGAGGAAGAGCGCGGCGCTGATGTTGTGGTCAAGATATGATTTGGCTGCAACTACGACGTCCAAACATCGACCAAAACAATAAACCCCGCGACCAGGCTAATTTTAGAGTGCGTGCAACAAAAACAATAACACTAACATACAAGCGCGAGGCAATCAACAAACACACCAACAATAATATCAACAACTGAAACGTACAGCGCGCGCGACTGTGTGCGTGCTGTGTGTGTGTGTGTTAGTGCGTGAGCGTGTGTGTGTGTGTGCCTGTGTAGAAAGTGCGCACGTCAGGCGTTGGCTGTCGTCGCAGCAGTCGCAACCATGTCCAGAATAACGTTGACCACGTTAACACATAACAGCAGCAGCGGCGGCGTCGGCGGCGGCATTACAAGCAGCAGCAACAACAACAGCAACAACGATACACGCACCGGGACGCTGACGCACCTTATGGAGGAGCACCAGCAGACGGTTAGCGGAAGAAGCGGGACATCTGCTGGCCCCGGCGGACTGTTATCGGATGGAGCGGAAAGGCTGCGACGCCAGGGCAGCCGACTGCAAACATCACGATTCGCCTGTATGCGTTGCTGCGGCAACTTTCTCACCTATCTGGTGCGGCTGCGCAGCACGCCCGAAGAGCTCGAGCAACGCTACAAATCCAAAGAGATTGATCGGTTTTTGGAGAAAGAGAAGCACACGTTTCGGCGGCAGGTAAGCCACTTTTTTCGTACTATAACGCTGCTACATTCCGTTTAATTAAGTAATTAGTATTAATTTGCTTGGACCGGACCCACACGCACAAATACACACACACACATACACCATTCATCCGGTTGTGTCGCCCGCATAGGCCGCCCAGGCAAACAAATGAAACGCCAGACGAATTTTCACTTTTCGTTGTTGCTGTTGTTGTTGTTGTTGTTGTTGGGCTTGGCTCTGGGTTTTTATTGTTGCATCATTTAAGCAATCATTACAAAAAGTCTTATTCACACAAAAGGCATTCAATTAACAACTTCTTTGTGCTGCCGCTGCTGACTCTTGTTGCTTGTGCGTGTATTTTTATCGGTCAAGGTTTCAATTTCGCACGTACCTTTGTATTAGAGTAAGCAATCAGTTAAATCAATTGACTAACCGTGACTCAAACATATCTAGGTAAAGCTGCTGCTCCTGGGCGCTGGCGAGTCAGGCAAATCCACCTTCCTCAAACAGATGCGCATCATACACGGCGTCAACTTTGAACCTGAGCTACTGTGCGAGTACCAACATGTGATATACCAAAATGTTATAAGAGGTATGACCTGGCACAATTCTTGTTTGTTTTGCATCAATTTTAAATGAATCCATTTCTTATGCAGGTATGCAAGTCCTTCTCGATGCGCGCGAAAAGCTGGACATATCTTGGGGCAATGATGGACGCGAACAGGATGCCCACGACGCCAAATCAATGGAATGCAATGCAATAGAGGCAGCTAGATTCGTAGAATATGCGCCGCTCATAAGGCGCCTATGGCAGGATCGTGGCATAAGGCGCGCCTACGAACGACGACGCGAGTTCCAAATTGTAAGCGGCCCAATAAACCCATAGTTAGTTTAGTTTCATTAGCAATGAACCCACTAGAAATGGGTAAGAAAGGGTGGTATGAAGTCGTGCAAATGTCTGTAGCAGACAGGAAGAGGATATACACTCTGGATCAGAGCATTAACAGCCGAGTTACCATTTAATATTGAAACAGAATTTTGAAAGCTTTTATCTACTTCCCGTAAATAGTGTGGGCTTGGATATTTTTGGTTACACAGATTTTCTTTCATTTCTCCAAAGCTAACTAATAACAATAATAACAAACTTTGGTAACTTTGAACAAAGTTCATTTAAATGTGGGATGAAATGAAAATAAATTACATCTTTAAGCTTTTCCCCGTGTAAACAATAACTCGGTCAGCTATGCTGTGAATTGATAGAAATATGTATAAAAAGCATTACAGTATATATATGTGCACATTGAATTCTTTCGATTATTTAAACAATATGTGCATTCATTGTTAATGATTATACCCCCAGTTAATCAAACGTTTATTGACACAGAAAACAAACATTGTTCTTGTTAACTTTATACCTCGCAGAGCGATTCGGTCAGCTATTTTCTAGACGAAATCGAGCGGCTAGCGAAACCGGATTATGTGCCCACCCACAAAGATATACTGCACTGTCGCAAAGCAACCAAAGGTGTTTACGAGTTTTGTGTCAAAGTACAGGTAAGCTGCAAAGAGAATGTTCTTGTCTCATCGATTTTGTATTAACAACTGCATTTTTATTGCAGAACATTCCATTTGTGTTTGTCGATGTGGGCGGTCAGCGCACACAACGTCAAAAGTGGACGAGATGCTTTGATACCTCTGTCACTTCTATTATATTCCTAGTGTCCAGTTCGGAATTCGATCAGGTGCTTGCCGAAGACAGGTGAGTTCTGAAATGAGATAAACAATTCAGAGTGGGATGTTTCATGTGTACTTTGCTTTTTTTTTTAGGAAAACCAATCGTTTGGAAGAATCCAAGAATATTTTCGATACGATCGTGAACAACAACACGTTCAAAGGCATTTCAATAATATTGTTTCTAAACAAAACTGATTTGCTTGAGCAAAAAGTACGCAATCCAGAGACTGATATACGCTGGTACTATCCACAGTTTAATGGCAATCCGCATTCGCTTCTGGATGTCCAGAACTTTATGCTGCAAATGTTTATGAGTGTGCGCCGTAGCAGCAGCACCAGCAGGATCTATCATCATTTTACCACTGCCATAGACACACGCAACATCAATGTTGTGTTTAATTCGGTGAAGGATACGATACTGCAGCGCAATCTGAACGCTCTGATGCTGCAGTAAGAGCACTCGGCCACGCGGCCATCCTGATCACAAACACGAATCTCACGCCAGCTCTGACAACACCGTCTACCATTTATCAAATCATATAAATATTTATGTATTTAAATATAAATATACCATATACAGAAAACGAAAGTGCCAGGCTGTCAGGAATGTACAATTTTGTGAAGGGCCGACCCAAATTGTTGTTTACTTTTTAAAATGGTTTAATTATTCATAAATTTTGTATTAAATGAAATTATTATACTAATTTTTAGCATTTACATGTATTATGTATTTTATTTATGCATAAATGTATATAATTTATTGTGTATGTGTTTATTTGTGGCCTGCTAACAGACTCTAATGCAAGCTGAAAACTAACCTGGAAACTGCAGCTACAGTTTTACAAATAATTATACTATTATTATTATAATTATATTATCTTTTTTTTTTTTTTGATTATCCTGTATAACTTTGCCTTTTTGTTCCGACATGACATTATGCAAGTAAATTTACCATATAAAGCCAATACATGCACATACATATCTATATATATATATATATATATATATATACCTTTATATTTTTAGAGTTGAATGTCGAATATACACATATACAAATTGTATGTTAGTTTATACAAAAGAGAGAGCTTAAACTAAGCATGCATTTTTCTCCTAGAGAAAAGTCAGCGAACGACAAATGTACCAATTAAAAAAATATAAATATTTAATAAATGAGAAACAATTATATATTCAAAGATTACACAGTGTGTTGTTTATTTCATGTTTTATACACATTCCCTGTATCTTCCCATCCACTCTTTTGTTATTCATAATGAAAATGCACAATTAAAACTGTATTATGGTTTATTTAATTACAAATAGGCTTATTCCTTTTGACGTTTTCGGTATTTATTTCATATAGAACTACGTTAATATTTGGAATGTCATAAAATCGTCTTATACACTATACAAAATCATTTGAATTGCATACACTTAAATTATTGATAAAAAAGAGTGTAACAAATACGCATTTGCATAAACATATAAAAAATATTGTAAATACACCAGTAATACTCTAGATAAATAAAAACAAAATGTGCATTGCATTGTTGATATTATCAATAGACATTAAATTAAAGCACAAACTGTGATGCATACGATCCAGACTCAGACCCAGATCGATTATAACAAATAATATATAATACTAAAAAAGAAAATCAGGCTTACTAAAACTACACATCCAAAGGAGTTTAACACAAATATTTAGCATCCATAGTCATTGAGTTGATTTCTAGCTGATAGCTGCCGCCTGTCTTTGCTGTCGTCCCTGCTCAGCCGCCTTGACTAGAGTTGTTGCCGGTTCCAGAGCTGTTTAGGCCTCCGCAGCAGTTGCTCTGCGCCGCCTTGGCACTCAAGCTACCCAGTCCAATGGAACCCCCGCCATCGGCCTGGCGCTGTGCAGCCGCAGCAGCCGCACTGTTGCCGTCCTTGCTACGAGCTTGACCGATAAGTTCGGCGGCGATTTCATAGAACAGACGCTCAACGTTTTCCGCCTCTTTGGCGGATGTTTCCAGGAAGTACATGTCATGTTGTTTGGCAAACTCCTCGCCTATTTGAGTGGGAATTTCGCGATCGTCGCGATCTGTCTTGTTGCCCACCAGTATTTTTAGCACCTTTGAGTTTGCATATTCTTGTATCTCTCTCAGCCAGTCCGGCAAACAGTCAAATGTGGGCTGGCAGCTAATGTCATAGACAAGTATCAGCGCGTGCGCCGATCTGTAGTAACTTTGTGTGATGGAACGAAAACGCTCCTGTCCGGCCGTATCCCAAATTTGTAGCTTGATCTTTTCACCCTCGACCTCAACGGTTTTAATCATAAAATCTACGCCAATTGTAGCACCCTGGCCGGGCGGAAAAAGACCCTGAGTAAACCGTCGCACCAGGCATGTCTTTCCAACGCCTGCATTGCCGACGAGCACAATTTTGAATAGGAATTTGTAGTCCTCCATTTGAAGTCGAATTCAGCTTGTGATGCGTGCGCTGAAATTTAAAGACACACAAAATATTAGTATACATAGTTTCCTCTATTATTTAGACACACCTAGTCAGCGACGCGTAACGCGTTTATAAAAGTTAGCTAGTATTGGGGGATGGTTTGGAGGTTTGGTTTGGGTTGGAGTTTCACCCGCAGATGCAACTTACGCAATTGCCTCTCACCTGTAGCTTTATTGGTTGCGCTCCGCGCACGCAATCTACGTATACAGTCTAACGGTCGCCCTTGCCACCAAGGCTTCTTCTGCTGCTTTGTGGCTAGTGTCAATAATTTGGACGCTGATGACTCAACAATTACCACTGCCAGCAGGGTAAGCTTTTATAGATGTGGTTTTTTGTACTGCGTTGCGCCATTCAATTCAGTTGGCACCTGCGGGATACAGCTTATATTTGTTCAACACCCTCAATTCGAAAGGCGCTAAATGCTTGTAACGACATTAATTTTGCAAAGCTAAAAATTCGCTGCGTATATGTAAATATAAACAAATCGATTAATATGGTAGCGATATGGCAACGCCATTTTACAGTAAGCCTGTAACAATATTCGACAAGTAGTCATTTAGTAATTGAAATTCGAAAATAATCATGCGCGTATGAATGAATGGATAATATACGTTTATTATATTTAATATTTATTATTATTCATAGTCAATTTGCAATACATTTATCGGGTCGATTTACAATATATTTATGCACAGAAGTATCGATAACGCTGTGGATATCGATTCGTATTTATTATCAACCCTGCAGCAACACAACATAGCCAGCCACGCTGTAGAAAAAATATTAAGATTAAAGGAAAGTTTGATTTAATTTACAAAATAACAAAAACGCAAGTTCGTAAGTGAGTCTTCGAGTTGCCCTGGGTAAACCATCAACAATTTTGGTTTTTTCAAACGTGCCAGACAACAACTTAGGGCGTTTTTCCCCGTCCCAAAAAAATTCAACATGGCCGAAGACTTTGACGTTGAAGCAATGCTGGAAGCACCCTACCAAAAAAACGTAAGTACACTAATCGACTATAATTTTTAACGCATCATATTAATTAAGAAACGGTTTGTACAAAATATTTAATTCTTGCGAGAGTGGTATATCTTATGAATATTTGTATACTTTTCTAAATAGACACCATCAAGCGCGCCGTATGTGCACGCATTGTGTGCGTTCGCATTTATGTATATACATACATATGTATGTATGTATTCGAGTCGTCTGACACTCACACATGCAAAGTTTGCTTAACACCTTTGTGGATGTGCTTATGCTTTTACGTATGAATATGTGCGTGTGTGTGAACACTGCATCGAAGTGGCAGTCGTAAATCGATTTATAACCTTAATTCCTGAAATGCAATCGAATATCGACAGGCGTAGGGCACTGCATCGATTTGCCACAGTCGGCCTGTCGGCGTTATCGTCTCTCTGGCAACTTCTTATGTTTTATAGCCAACTACCTTGACGCCCAATTAAACACCCACGTGCTACAGTGTATGTGTGTGTGTGCCTTGTTTGCTTTAGTAGTCGCCTGCACGTTATATGGAAAATCGCAGTCGAATCCGACGTCACCTACAGTTTTGTGCGTGTGTGTGTGTGTGCGTGGGCTACGGAACTGTTATTATTCTGATTATAGAGTCATTTTAATTTCTTATCTTTTAGTGTTTGAGGGTCGCGAATCAAAGATATGGAACATTGAAAAGCTGTGTTATTTTGTAAAGGGAACACAAATGTTGAAAATCCTGATTAGGCTTTATCAGAAGTGTTTAATCCATATATTATGTTACTGTTGTATAGTGTGGTATTCCAGATATAATGAACTTTACTTGATTTAACTTTATTAACATTTATTAATGGCAGTCGTCTTATCATATATTTTAAAAACTTATATAGAATATCCAAAATGAAATTGATAAGTTGTGCATATAGACAAATATTATATATGTTAGCACCAAATTTCCAAGTATGTTCCTCAGTTCAATTAGGAATTATGTCTGAAATTATCATCTGAGTGGTTGCTCTACTTTCTCTCTATCTCTTAAAAACAAAAGCAATGTGCAAAAAAAAAATATCACACTACCAAAAACGAAAATAATTAAAAACAAAAAGCGAGAATAATTCTTAAGGGTGAAATGTCTTTGCAGAAATCGTTTAAGCTCAATATTGTTGCTAGTGATTGTTTTGGTCATTCTAAACACAAAAAGCTGGAGACCATTTGGTAAGTTTTGAATGTGCCAGAAACTGCGAAAAAAAAAAAAAGAAAATAAAAACCAAAACATATCTAGGCATTTGTTTTCTGTATGATTTGTTTCTGTTCTTTTTTTTTTTAAATGAATTTGTTTTAAACTGCTAAAAATCAATGAAAACTGAACGTGCACTAAATTTCAGATAAACTCTACCTATTGTCTGGGGCAGCAGGCAGCACTACTACTACTCTCACTCACAGACAGACAAGAATGAAAGAATCACAAGTCCACTTCACTGCTCTTTCAGGAGTCGAGTCTGAAATGCCCAAAAATAAAATAAATACAAAATCGTATAAAAATCACTGAAAATAAGAACAAAAAACAAAAACAAAAAACACCAATATCAAAAGCCTAAACGTAATAAGCAAACTTAAATTATTTCACTACACATATCTTATAACTTATTACTCTATGTATATGTATGTCCATATATAGACGAGAGCGCCTGCGATGTGTTGGCCAGAGTCTTTAGAGTCAAATAAGAGCCAAGGCAACCAAGTCAACAAACCAACCCACAAACCAACCACTAGCCAGCGCTAATACCCAAATATCGAATCGAATCGAATTGCAAATATGTGTGGAGACATTTCGCCGAGGTCTACTTATCTGTGTGTGTTAATCTGCCTACCTATCAGTATCAGATATATGCGTGATATATGTATATATCATAGGTATATATATCTATCTTCTACAATTGTGAAATCGAGCGCAAGCTGTCGTCTGTACCATATTTTATCTTTTATTAATCGCATATGTATTACTACTCTTACTACTGCTCTATTGCTCTAAATTGGCAATGATCTGTAAAGCGATCATTGTTGACTTAAGCATTTCTATTTTATGTACTTGCAGATACCAAAAATTTAACTAATTTACTTTGATTTGCTTTCTCTTATTCAACTACAAAAAAAAAAAATACGAAAAAAAAAACAAAAAAAACCTCAAAAAAAATTTTAAAATGAATACAACAACCACAACCAACTACAACAACAACAACAACAACGTAACGTGCGATCAACAACGAACTAAACGTTATGTGTGTTTGTGTCAAATGTCCCCAACAAAACATGAACAAATGAAAATATCCAATTCTATGTATGTACATTATTGCTTGCGACTTCCAACTCCCATGTCCACCAAACCAACCAAATACCAAACCAAAACCCTATCTGTAGAACGTCAGTGCGGGCAGCGCTGGACGAGGACGCGGGCGCAGCAGCGGCAGCGACAGTGCTGGCCACGATGACAACGATGAGGATTACACTGAAAACGGACAGCGCTCCTCGAATGGCAACAAAAAGCGCAGCCATCGCTCGCGGTAAGTTCACACATCATTTCCCTACGAAACTGGCCAGCCTCATTTAGCATATTTTTGATGCATTGCAGTAGTCGTAGTGGCTCGCGTCACAAGCGCTCCAAGGATCAGGAACGTGAAAAGGAGCGTGGCACTGAACGCAGCAGCTATCGTGACAAGGATAGAGACAGAGAACGTGATCGAGAGCAGCGGGATCATCGTTATCGCGATGCCGCCAAGCGCAGCAGTCGCACACGCGATGAGCGCCCCAGCGATGACAGACGCGGCGGCGGCAGTGGACGCAACGATCGTGATCGTCGTTCGCGCGATCGCCGAGGCGGCAGCAAAACTTTGCAGCGCGATGCCGAGCGCAAGCGCAGTCGCTCTCGCGACAGGCGCCATCGCAGTCGCTCCCGTGATCAGCAACGCAAACGCATGAGTCCCATACGTGAACGTCGGCGAAGTCAGTCGCGCTCCAAAGACACAAAGTAGGTGGAGAGGGGCAAATTGTGTAAACAATCTGTATTGCACAGAATGCAAATTTAGTAATTTATTTGTTTTTATTTCGGTTGCAGTCGCCGTCGGACCAGCTACTCACCACGACCATACGGTGGACGCGGACGTGGTGGTGGCAGGTCGCCACCGAATGGCGTCGGGGATCGCACACCACCCACCGAGCTCAGTCCTGAGGAGCGCGATGCACGCACCGTTTTCTGCATTCAGCTGTCGCAGCGAGTGCGCGCACGCGACTTGGAGGAGTTCTTCTCCAGCGTCGGCAAGGTGCGCGATGTGCGGCTGATTACGTGCAACAAGACTAAACGCTTCAAGGGCATTGCGTACATTGAGTTCGAGGATCCCGAATCAGTGGCGCTAGCGCTCGGATTGTCGGGCCAACGGCTGCTGGGCGTTCCCATAATGGTGCAGCATACGCAGGCCGAAAAAAATAGACTGCAAAGTGCTCCGCCACCGTTCCAGCCCAAAGCTCACACAGGACCCATGCGACTTTATGTTGGGTCGCTGCACTTCAACATCACCGAGGACATGTTGCGTGGTATATTCGAGCCATTTGGCAAAATTGATGTTATTCAGCTGATTATGGACACTGAGACGGGTCGTTCCAAAGGCTACGGCTTTATTACGGTACGAAAGACTTACTTTCCATGTTAGTTTTGTAATTGTGTAAATATATAAATTTCTATTTATCGTGCAGTATCACAACGCTGACGATGCCAAAAAGGCTTTGGAGCAACTGAACGGCTTTGAACTGGCGGGCCGTCCCATGAAAGTGGGCAATGTTACGGAGCGGCTAGACATGAATACTAGTTCACTGGACACTGATGAAATGGATCGCAGCGGCATAGATCTTGGCGCCACAGGACGTCTGCAGCTCATGTTTAAGCTGGCGGAGGGCGCCGGTCTGGCCGTGCCACAGGCAGCGGCCAATGCGCTGCTTGCCACAGCGCCGCAGCCAGCACCGTTACAGCAACAACAGCAGACACCATCCATAGCTACACAGTGCTTTATACTGTCCAACATGTTTGATCCGCGCACCGAGACAAATCCCACATGGGACACTGATGTACGTGAAGATGTTCTAGACGAATGTGCCAAGCACGGTGGTGTGCTACATATACATGTGGACACGGTTTCACCCACAGGCACCGTATATGTCAAGTGTCCGAGCACAACCACAGCGGTACTGGCCGTAAATGCGCTGCACGGACGCTGGTTTGCGGGGCGTGTTATTACCGCGGCGTACGTACCGGTAATCAACTATCACTCCATGTTCCCGGATGCTATCAGCGCAGTCGACTTGATTGCATCGACCCGCAAGAATGCTGACGATTGATGGGCCAAGCGATAGATTTGCAACTATATAATATATTGTTATTATTCGTTAAACAAAAATTTTGTAATAATTTTAACATTTTTTTGAAAGACTCCGAATTTGGGTAATGGCCCTCAGTTAGCTAAAAAAAAAAAAAAAAAAAAACAAAAAAAAAATGGGCACATCAAATTACAATTACATAATTAAATATTTATATATTTAATGTATGCAACATAAAATTAGGCATTCCTAACACGCCAAAAAATTGATTTGGATTTTAATTCTAAACTTTTTGCGACATCCCCTTTTCAATTTATATTTTACCCCCTTTCAAAGCATAATTTAGACAGCGCTACATAATGTGAAATGCTATGTAAACAACAAACAAAACAAATATTTTGTAGACAAAAATATAAAAAGAGAAATAAAAATTCGATTCGGTATTTTCTGTGTGTTTAGTGCTATATGTCTTTGCTTATAAAACTATTTGTCCTGATAAACTAATTGACTTATGTGATGGAGGTGCACGCCAATTCCACTCGCATATGTGGAAAAATCGCGAGTCTCATTTTCAGAGATCTTTGAATTCACTTGAGGTGCGCTTCACATCAATCCATTTCCATTTCTCTCAAATCATTCGAGATCTGTTTTGACACTTTGCAGAACTTAGCTTCCTCTGAAAATTTATTTTCAAAGCCCGTAATATAATCAAGATCTTTGTACAAATTTATTTGAGTTTTTTCACAAATTTCAATTCAAAACTTAAAAACTTTCGGTTATCGGAAGCGAATAGTCGAAATCACGAGAATCTGCCATTAAGAATCATCGATACATTTCAAGAAGCACTCAAAATTATCGAAATATGTGCCATCTTTAGTATGCGCAAGAAATTGGCTGCAGCTGCAGAAAAAAACGAAATTTGTTAGACCAGCAATTATTTAATTTAGTTTAAATCTGATGTGACTATACGAACATAGGCACATATTGTATATTTTATTATCCAAACGTGTTTTATATGTTTTATTTTCAATAACTGACGCGCGCTTGTGCAGAGAAAAGTGGCATGTGGTTTTCGTTTCGATTTTAGTGTGAAACCAGCCACAACACATCGAAAAAAAAAAATGGCAAACACATGCACAACTACAACAAATGTAGGTATTATCCAGCTACAACATTGTGCTGGACATGAAAATTCAATAATTCGTGCATTGTGATAACTAGTTTAAGGTTACATTCAGAAAAATTATGAAATATTAGTAACATTCACACACTTATGAATGAGTGCGCCAGTGCTGAGCAAATGATGACAGTGTTTTATAATCGCGCATTTTTTAGTGGGCGCGCTCCTCGGACAAACACAAACACACACACACACAGGCACGCATAGGCATACGCATAACACATTCCTGCACCCACACAGCCCATTTTTGACCTCCCCTACGGAGCAGCAGCATCCCCCATTCCAAGCTGTTGGCCAGCTGATTCACGTTCAGGCCTTTTGCAGTGCATGCGGAACTCTTAAAATAAATTCGTTTCACAAATTACAACGGTGTCGTCTAATGACCCTGCCCCACTCATGGCGGCGACGACGACGACGTTGTCATCTAGCAGCGCTGCTTATATAAGTGTACGATAAATGTTTGTGTGAGTGCGTATGCCAAAAAAAAAAATTGAGTGTACCGTGAAAGCAGCCCGAAAGAAGCGAGAGAAAAAAAAACAAATTGCAAACAATTTAAGAACCACAATTAGAAGCCAACAAAAGGAAACAAAACTTTAACCAAATTTTTTTTTTTTTTTTTGTTGTATTTTTATTTTTTTGGCAAGCATCTCCAACGCTGCAACCATTGACGCCGCGCACGCCTTTGGCTTTCAAATTTATTTTAGAGCATTATGCCATCCATCCATTTAGTTTCGCTAACAGCAGGCGCTGGTAACGCGCGCTTAACAGTGGACAGTGGACAATAACAGTAGAACAAAAACAGTAACAACAACAACAACAGCAAGCAAAAGCAATTTGCTATTTTTTCAATTCCGTTTCATTAGCTTCGCTGTTGGCATCGCCGGCTTCCATTCACATTCACAAATTAGTTGCTGTTAAGTCTGTTTGTCATATGTGTCTGTCTATATGTAAATTTTTGCTCTCTTATTACGCAATGCAGTTGCAGTAGCAACTGCGCTAAAAGCAATCGCCAAATTCGCTTGCTGTTATCGCAATTATCGAAAGCGTTGTGTGCTTGATCAAACGACGACGGTCAGGGAATACCTTGGCTTTGTACCTTAGCGGTTGGTTTGCTTATCATGCTGCAGGCGTCGTTGTCTCTGTCGACGTCGCCGTCACATGCTTCCATTCGACGGCCTTTGTGCGTCAGCGCCATCGACTTGCCCTGGAAAGTGCTGAGCGGCGGCTGTAGTGCAGTTTTTCGCCGCGATTTTGCTTCCTTCGGCGACATTTTGATTTCGCTTGTTCGCTTTTGATGTTTTGTTTACAGTTTAATTACATGCTGTTGCCCCCGCTTTCGCCTTCGCCGCGTTGCGCTTTATCGCTGCGCTTGCGAGACGCAGAGGTGAGGTTGCCGCGATACGTATACGCCGCGATTGGCACGTAGTCTGTCTGTCTGCTTTTGGCCATCTCTTTGACTCGCAGCTCTTAAATTAGAGGCAACAACTGTTACCAATTGAGCTCGAGTTCTCTTCGCGCTGAAGACTAAGACACAAGTCGAGTGGCTGAAGAAAAATCAGTTAACGCTTGATAATGGTAAATGCTGCATGGTCTAAATCGTGGGAGGAAACTAGATTGAATATTTTGAAAGAGCTGCTTCCCTTTAAATATTCAACAATAATTATAACAATAACTGTTATACGCAAAAATGTTTAATTTGTTTTCACGTGTTATCATTTGTAACGGTATTCGATATGGAATCTGCCCGACTGCGGCCTGTAAAAATATGTGATAAATTAACGCGAAAATCCTTTGACGTTCACTTATATTTATAGTATTAATAATCATCGCTTTGACGTTGACTTTATCGGCGGACCCGAACGGCAGATAAGCGCTTCATAATGAAAACGCGCCCAGTTAGGCGCTAGGTGCTAGGTGTTAACTTGTTAGTTAGTTTCATGTGCTTGCAAGTCAATTAATAAGCCAGTTTACATTTTATTTGCAGCAGATAAACTGACTGGATACTGACGAGCCGAACGGCGGTTATCGAGAAGCCAGATTTATAATTACAAAATAAGAAGTTGCAACATTTATGCTATCCGCAACATTGGGGGCCAATGGCGGCCCAATGCCGCTCAGTCCCTCGGCGCAGGCGACGCTCAGCAAGCATTTGCCCAAGCTGCAGACGAAGCGTCTCATGCAACAGGCGGCGGCGTCGTCGGCCAACAAACCACAGACCGCCGATGCCAGTTGCCTAACTGGTAAGTTGTGTAATTATTTGTACAGTTTGTTAGGCGTTTGCTAATGTATTACTTTATCACACACACACACATACACAGATTTGTGCAGCAGCGAGAACTTGCCGGAGGTGGAAATCTTTTCATTGCTGGAGGAACAAATACCCAAATATAAAGTACGAAATGATTTTCTCACCGATTTCTCGGGCTATGCGAATGAGGATTGGTTTGTGCCAGCGCCAGCTCTGGCAATTCCAGTCGAGGGTCTCGGCTTGACCAAGGAGCAGACTAGAGAGTGCCTCAACTATTTTCGTGAGTACCTTCTTATCAATATTATTACACCTTAAGATACCCAAACAAGTGTCTACGCTATAAATAGTTACAGCGTCAGTTTAAGTATTTATCGGCACTTGGCATGAAAAGCCTATTGTACACTTCCGATTATCCCCTATATAAATGTATATATATATACCCTTTTCTTCTAGCCCAATGGCTATGGTTATACAATAGCACTTGGGTGTATCAGAAGAAAAAAAGGCAAATGAGAATGTGCGTGGCATCATCTTGTTTTAAAATCGCCTTTGTGTGATTTGTTTTTTAAGTTTTATTCATTTTTAAATATCTAAAAAATTGTTTATCTGTTTCGCTTGAGACAAAACGCAATTTTCTTTTATCTGCTCGACGCAAAGCAGATATAAATAAATTCTATATGTATTCCACTTCGGTCATATTGACGCCAACAAACTTGTGGCAAAGTATTATTTATGTGTCTTGGCAGAGTCTGCAAAGAATTTGACATATACATACTTTCTTTTTTCTTTTCAATTGTACCCTGAAAATGAATTTTAGTACAATATTTGCATTTGAGTTTATTATTGTATGCGATAATTATTTAAAAAACGCGCCAAGTTTCGCGTCTTAACTTAACACTTGTTTTCAGTGTTGGCAAAAACTCCATACTGATATTGCTATTTGGAAGTTTAAAAAAAAAAGTTAATGTTTAGTTTCTGATTTATGTACATCAATATTCGTCTGCGTTAATATTAAACTGAATCAATTTATTGCTACTCAAGTTGAATCTTATAATTAAATGCATGTATTACACACGAAGTGTCAGCTCAAATATGTCCATTTTAGTGTGAACGGCGTTGGTCACACTGATTTTGCCATTCACCTCAACGTTTGACATTCACACAACGCACAGCTGTTTTTGGAGCATTCGCCAGCAGATGGGGGCAATTGTCCGCCTTTGTCATTCCGCGTGCGTCGTCGGTGTGTGTGCATTTCAAAAGAGTTTGCCAAGCTACGGCGACGCGCCGCAATAAATGAAAAGTGCTAAAAGAAATTCGTAAGCGTCGTACGCGTTTTCTTGTATATGCAATTTAAAAATATACACACGTTGACATTGGGCCAAAAATTATGTCGGCCTGCTAAAATGATTCGGCGTGTGGCAGTGAAACTGTGTGCGTGCCCCAAAAAGCATAAATAAATTGTAAATGCCAAAAATGTAATAATTAAACAAAAAAAGTGAGGCACCGAGCCAGCCCAAACATAGTTGCTATATTTGTGTTATTTACTTGTGCAAAAACAGCAGCTAAACGAAACATTTGGAATTTCTCCAAGTGCTTCGCCTGCCGACTGGCGTCATGCAACTGTATTTATTTTTAGGACAACTATACGCACACAGCAACAACAACTGAGAGCTTTGTGAATTATGATGAGACCAATTTGTTGCTGGTGTGTGTACAAATTCAATGAATGGGGTCGAAATTCTCTGTGTGTCAGTGTAGAAGTTGTAATTCATACCAGGGCATGGGCAGGGCCTACGTCTGTTACGTCTGTTAGCTTAACATGCTTCGAGTTGTACTTCTGGATGCCATTCAATGTTTCCCATTTGCCTGCTGTCGTTTACATAATCGTTTTTCCATGTGCCGCTACTCTGTCTCGCGTATGTTGTCTCCGTCTACAGCTGATAAGCTGAAAGCGCTCAACAAAGTCGTCGTCTATCGGAATTTACCGTATATCCGTCAAAGACGAGCACAGCTGATTGGTTCGTTTGTCCATCTCGTCTCTTGCGTGGCTTTTGTCATTTTACTATTTACCGTTGCGCACTTCAAAATGCCGCTTATCCAGTGCCAGTTCCAGTGCCAGTTCCAGTTTCAGATCTTGCGACTCGCCCGCTTCCGTTCGCTTCTGGGTAGCTGATTAATAATTATCAGCAATATTGCTGCACTGCTCTGCCATATATCGCATCAATCAGACGCTCTTGTCACCTGTTCGTGTGAGTTTATCTTTGCGTTTAACAGCAAAAAAACGCATTCCGTTGGTTACTCATCAAGAGAGAATAAACCGCAATGCATGTCGTTGTTGTTGTTGGCTATTAGGCACGTTAAATTGCCGATCATTTCCCCCAGACCCAGATAGTTGGCCATTTTATTGGTGTTAAGCTGCCGGCGGACAACGGCAAACAATGCGCAAAGTGGCAAAAATTTGTGTCAGCTGTGTGTGTGTGTGTTTATGTTTGGCTATAATACGGATTATGTCCGTGGGGCCTGCGAACACCTCTTTGTCAAACACAAATAAATGACGGGTAACGAAGTGACACACTTTAATTACGTCATTTCACAACACTAAGACTCGAGCGAGCCAACGGTCTGCCATTTTGTGCCTTGCGTCTGCGTGTGTGTGTGTGTGTGTGTGTGCTCTACTCTGTGTCACTGGCCTATTGATTAGGACATTCACATAGCGGGTCGCAATTACGAGCATAAATTGTTGCCTATGTTATTAGTCAACACACATGTACTTATACCACACTGAACTTCCTTATTAGTGTTGACTAGCGCTTGTCGATGCAGTGCTCCTTTAGGTTGTTCGGCTACAGTTTGACCATATGTAGAAGTATTTAGTTGCGGCTAACTTTTGCAAATAATTAATTATCTACAACTTTTTTTTTTTTTTGTGAAAGTTGATGTGAACCAAAAACATCAAAATTACAACGTTTGTCTTATTTAGCTGCTACTTAATGCCGTTTTCATTTCATTTTCGCGTGCGAGCGATTGATTGGCATTTTTTTTTTAAATTTTATTTTGATATTTGCTTTTCTTTATTAGCTTATATTGTGTGTATATGTGTGTGTGTGTGTGTGTTTTTTTTTTGTTATTTATTCAGCTGTCTTTACATAATTGCAACGCCGCCGGGCCTTTAGTTTGTCAATCAGCCAATTAGCCCATCAACCTAGGCGATTCTTAAGCCCCGTTGAAAATGTTGCTTTTTATGCTTTATTATCAATGCGATAACGAATTTTACATTTACCACCCACTAATGTCGCCTCCGTATGAATGCGTGTGTGCGCCTTAATAGTCGAGGCTTACCTTTAAAGCTTGATTCATAAAGTTGTATACATATAAATATCATTTGCGATGCATGTCGATGAACCTTATGCAGGCCTCTCCACAATTCGTGATGCCTTTCAATATACTCTGTTTTCTGTACCCTCTCTCTCAGTATTTGTTGGAAGTATTAATATTATGCATATAAAATTCTAAGAAATAGTTTCTGTTTTCCTTCAATTCAAATATCACGCCTTGCATTAATTATTTCTTAAGCTTATGTAGCTTACATATTTGTTTTCTTCATTATTTATTTTGTAATTTGTAGGGTATTCAAAGAGCTTAAAAGCATCTCTTGCTTGTGCATCTCTAACTGTGCTGTTGATTCATTTGAGTTTTTAGTGTCCCGTGATTGCCTTACACATTTTTATATTAAATATGTGACGTTCCGAGACTATTGACGAGTTATTATACATAAACAAACTTAATAAAATTGCACATAAAAAATCGTTCGCTTAAGTGTTTCTATAATATTTAATTGAGGGTTGGAGGTTTTGGATAGAAGTATTATTTGAAAGTGGGCAAAAGAAAAGAATATTGTGTTTTTGAGGTCAGGTTTTAGCTATTATCCTTTTGGGTTAGATCCCATTTCGGCAGTCTACAAATTTAGTGTTGTAAAAGGAATTGTAAAAAAAGAAACGTTAATACGTAATATATATGAAACTTTGATGAAGTTCCTAAAATGAAGCACAAATATTGGCGATAATAAAAAGAAGGGTAGTTCGTGTAGGTACTTTCCTTTTTTAAAGACAATTACTTTTCGTTTTAATAGCTGGCGTGACGAAAAGTTATCCGTGGACTGTGATTTGTTTGGATTTTTTCATTTTGTGCTGGTCATCTCTCACCTGAGCAGTTTATTTGGCACAAGCTAACGGCTGTTTGTTTCTAGCTCAGCTCGATTTTCTTTCACTCGTCAGAGCATAAATTATGATCTGATAGTTATTAGGCGCAGCTTCAGCCTTCAGCACATGCTCTTAACTTAATGTTGCATCATTTCCCCATGCTACATTCCGATGTTCCACGTTCCACGCTCCACGCTCACCTGGTCATTATTACATCCTCTGCTCTGCTTAGATCTGTTCTATGCCGAAGCCCACACAGACAGAAAGTGCTGGCCATGGCCAGGGGTAAGGCGCTTCTTTAATGCTGGCTGCTAATTTGTAAACTTGTTTTGTAGCTCGACATTTTCCTAGTCGCCAGCTCCAACCATTTCCCAGGGCCGGATTGCATTCCATTTAGTTAGTCGTTCGGTCCACTCTTGTGTGTGAAGTTGAGTTTTGGGTTTTGAAATATTTTCCACGCGCATTGTATGTAAATGTGGCAAAAAAAAGCGCCAGTGTTATGTTGTTGAAATTGGTATTTTATTGCTAGACAATGCCCAAAAAAAAATGAATGCATATTCGACTACTCAGAAAGTGTTTTGATAAGCAAAAAATAGACCAACGATAAGTGCGCTTTCCTATGAGACACAATAAAGATAATGTGCTTTTGATTATTGAGTCAGTTTAGTGCGAGACTTTAACCAAATGCGCAATAATTATTGTTGGGCGGAAGGACACTGACATTGCGTTTGCCAACACTGTCGGCGGCGCAGGCGCTCTGTTGTCGATTTGGACAATGTTGTGACAATTGTGACAACTCATACACAACTATTTTGCATGCAAATTCTCGGCGAATTGTTGATTGTGCGCGAAACACTGACATTCGCTTGAGTTATATGCATTTGCCAACACTGGCTGCGGCGCAGTGCTGCCACCGCGCCAGGCTCTGTTGTCGATTTTGACAAAACGTGACAACTCACACACAACTCTTTGGCAGGCCAACAAAATCAATTGCTGCATACAAATTCTCGGTGAATTGTTAATAGTGTGCGAAAATAAAAGCTAACCAAGAGCAAATCTTGTGTTCAAAATAAACCAAACAATGCGCTTGCAACCTAAACCAACAACAACATTAAAATGTCACTACTCAACAACAACAACGACAACGCTCTAAAGAGCAAGAATCTACAACAACAACAACAACAACATGTGAAGCTGGCAGCACTAGCTCCAGTGCTGCCCATCATTAACGAACTGGTGCTGGAACCGGAAGATCCGGATGACTATCAGCACAACTTTGCCGCAGGCCTCGAGCCGGAGCTGGACTTGCTGAACAGCACTTCGAAGCTGGCGAACAGCGCCAGCAGCAGCTCCCTCTCCTCCAACTGCAGCTCCAGCAGCTCCATGTGGACAACCACGTCGACGGATTCGGGGATGACAATCAGCAAGCAGCCGTCAAATGCGAGCAAACACTTTGAGAACACATACAAGCTGCTGGGCAAGCAGCTGGAGATCAATTGCCAGCGCACCGCGGACAAGCTGCAGCAGCTGGACCCACAGCTCGATAGCCTGGACAGTCTGAGCGGCTCCTGCGCCTCGATGTCCGCCATTGTCAATGGCACGGAGCCGGCGCCCACGCGCCTCGAGCTCGAATTGGAGGCCGTCGAGCGCATGCGCATCATTGTCCAGCAAATGAAGAGCACACCCAAGGAGGCGACAGCGAACGCCTCTGCGCCGCTGCTGGCGCTGCTGCACGACTTTGCGGCCAAGGGTCAGCCCCAGGCCAAGGACGCCAGCACACCCGGCACGCCAGTTCCCAGTCCCATAACGGGCGCCCTGCCCGCGGATGGGCCCAACTTTGAGCTGCCAACGGAGCTGCTGCAAACGGCCAGCTCCTGGGAGCTCATGTACTACGCCTCCAAGAATGTCGATGGCCAGAATTGTCTGAAAGTTGTGCGCAGTCTGTTGACCAACAAAGGTAAGATTCAACCAAACCCTCCCAGGCCAAAAAATAAAAATAAAAAAAAAATGATCTAAACTAAAGTCACAAAACTGATTTTTACGACCAAGAGAATCAGAAACAAATTTCAAAAATTTTATTTTCAATTTATAATGGAAAATATATATTTTCTTAGTATTTAATTATTTGCCTAGAAAGCTAATTTTAATTAATTAATTAATTAAAGTTAATTTTCTTTATGCAAATTTGGCATCTACGAAATACTTTTGCATAAAAGATTTGCACAAACCAAAAATTAGGCTGTGCTTCTTGCTAAAAACTAAGTGACTAACTTAGTAAAACCAACTAAGTCGTAGCACTTATAATTTGTGGACATTTGGCTTAGAACGACCTTTAAAAAAAAGTACCTGGTTATCTGTGAAGTGCAGTTGCAGTTACCTGTGCAAAAGCACCGCAAGTTAACTTATCTTATCGCTCGTTTTATATTTGTTGTTCGATTAATGTTTTCTCAATTTATTTTAGTTTTTTACGATTCTATTTGTTTTCCATTGTTTTGTGTGGTCGACGTGTGAAGCAGCACGACAGCAGTTTTTCGCATGTTTCTTTTCTTTTTTTTTTTGTTTATCTCTAATTCCCATTTGTTTGCAAGAATTTCAGACTTTGTGTTTGGTTTTTTTTTATACCCTGAACCCATCGAAAATGGCTAAAAAGCAGGGTATAATGTGTTTGGGCAAATGTATGTAACAGGCAGAAGGAAGCAACTCCGAACCCATAAAGTATATATATATATATCAGAAGCTATAAGAGCTAGAGACTGCAGGTCCTTCTGGTGTCTGCGCAGATCGAGTTTGTTTCCGATAATCGATAACATATACTCCGTTATCGATCTGATCAAACGTGATAGGTTGCTTCTAAAGTAGTATAGTATAATTGGAATAGGTGGGTTCAGGGTATTTCCTAGTCGGGAGCTCCCTCTTACTTATTTTTGTGCTGTTTCTTTTAATAAATGCCGCCGTAGTCTTGTTGATATTTGCACAAATCGTTATCGATTTTGGTACAAACATACCTTATATATATATATATATATAAATAACAGCTTTTAGCAAGTTAATTTGAAAAACTATTAATGCTACGAGCACATGATCTCATCTCATGAATCGCACTTTGGGCTTTTTCATTAGGGCTTGCAAGTTTCTGCTTTTTGCTGCGCTTTTTTTTCGGCTCAGGTGCTTCAGATATGACTTGCTGATTATCAAGCTGAGCTGCAGATCATTGTTGCTTTTTTATTTTTTTATCTATCTATTAGCAATGAATTGGACAAAGCCGCAAAGCCCTTAGTTCGACATTTGCAATGGACATCAAATTCAAGTCTAAAGTCATTAAATGAATAGTTTAATGACCGATGATAATTAACGGAATATTACCAGGCATTTTATTTGCTTGAAAATCGCTTTTCTAATTAAGTTAAGAAAAAAGCAGACATACAAGATTATGTGAGGAGCTGTTCCCATGGTCCGAAGACTATTATCCAAACTCTTCTAAAAAAGAAAAAAACATATTTAGACGAGAACTAATTGTGTTTTCACGTTTTATTTTCGGGTCCAAGGCACGTGCTTTAAAGTATTTAACAGATTAGCTGGACTGGAAACATTTGGGCAAACCCAACAATTCTAAAAACTCACAAATTTTGAGCACAATTTCTAATATGCCTACTTTCGATTCGTTCCTCTTACCTGTATTTAGTTGGGCCTAGTTTTCCAGGGAACTTTATTATCCTAATACGCGGAAATTTACCCGCGACGAGTTCCTAAATCTATATATGAATGGGATTAGGTTTAGGTAGACCGTTGCCGTTTTCCTTAATAAAAATAGGATATGAAGAATGTTATATGACAGATAAATAAATAATCGCAGCTTATTGTAAGCCAAGTAAAAAGTAAAAAGCTTTGAAAAAAGCAAAAAATAATTGCAATATGTCTTGCCCTATAATTAATAGTTTTTTAAGTACAATATAGCTAAATACTTTTTTTACCGACTCTTTAGATCTAGCATAGTGAAGCTAGTAAATATCGGGGCTGGTCAAGATAACGTGATAAAAAGGTTTTCATATAACTTCATTTACGACCCATCGTTTCGGTCAGTTTAGACGAATTAACGCTATATTAACTCGACGGTTAATGCTGATTAAAAATAAATTACTTAATGCGATCGGAGAGGTCTCCTTAGATCCGTTAAACCTCTTAAAGGGTATGAAAAAGTTCATATTAGTTCTTATATCTCGCCAAGGGTATGTGAGCGATAGATTTGTTTACGCTGGCAATGCTATCAGGTTTCTCTCACTCTCTGTCTGGTGGATGCCAACTTAACAGAATAGCCACAGTTTGTACATAACAGAGCAATAACAGCGCATTGGCTGGCTCTCTTTACGTGTGGATGTCATCTTTGGTGGTGGATTCCAATGCAGCCAACAAGACCCACAGAAAATAAAATTCACTCTGAGCGTTCGTCGTGTATCTGCTAATCCGCAAATTACACAATTCGTGCCAATTGTAATGCTTAAAAGACTCGAAAGTATTGTCAAAATGTTAACGAGAATTTCAATCAGTGCTCTGTTATATTTTCGTAAATAAAAATCAAACAAGAGAAGCGCGCTGTTTCGATAAAAATTGCGAAAAAAAATAAACGTAACCCTCCTCTGGGCCGTCTAACAACAAGAACAACGACATTTATACACGAATTGTGTGCTTGTGTATTGCGAAGCGTCTGTGTATGTGTTCGTGTGTGTGCGTCAATCTGTCGACTACGTTGCTCCGTCACGAGTTTGGAGCGCCGTTTGCTGCCCGTCTAGCGTTTTTTTTTTTTTGTATACTCTAGAATTCATTTGGAAGTTTTAGCATTCGTTAATGTCTCACAACCTTTGGACTGGCCACAGCCTTGTGGCTATTGTGATTACCAACAGTGTTGTTGTTGCTGCCGCTGCCCAGTGAAGTGAAACCCTCGTGAAGTTCGCTGCCGAAAGTAGCGAAAAACCAATCTGTTTGGATATATTTAGCACGTGAGTTTTGACCATCAGCGTATATTTATTACTCGTATTTCCCGTAGAACCGGCAGCTGTTGTTGCATTACTTTCCACCAAACATTCATGCTGCTCTTCCTTTCACTCGCGTTGTCTTAGGGAAAACGCCTTTTACTTCCAAGCTGAGCGTTGCAGCCTGCAGTTGCCTGCTGCGCTGCCTCTGCCTCTGCCGCTGCCGCTGCTCGTTTCTCTGCCTCAATCCGCTCTGCTGTTAGTGTATGTGTGTACGTCGCGTTTGCAAGAAGTGGCTTTGAATTTGAGAGTTTTAAAGTTGCGCTCATGGCTATAAATATACATAAGTAAATCCAAAATCTTGTTTAAAAGTTCAAACTAGATTTTTACATTGAAACCATTGCGCAAAAACGATATTTTGCGCACATTCAGCGTGCGCTGAGTGGGCGGCGGAGAGGCCAAAGAGCAAGAGAGCGAGAGAGCGCGCGTGAGCGACTGTCTCATGACAGTCTCAGTTTCTCTGGTGACTTCAGACATTTCACATTAATTAAGTAATTCATTTAAGTGTTTCGTCTGTAATTGACAATGCGTTTGCAGCTCAAACTAAAAAAGAAAGAAAGAAAATTATAAAAATAGCAAAACTCATGTGACATATGGAAAAACAACGAACGCAACCCCAAAATGCCGCTTGAGCTCTAGACTCAAAATACAGGCAACAACAACAAGAATAACATCAACCACCAGCTAGAAAAACCAAATGCCTTGGCAGCAAAATTTACAATGAGACTTTTCATTACATAATACGAAAGAGAAGCAAAACTAAAAAAGAACACAAAATATTTAAATATTGTTAAAAAGAAATTCGAAGAATGTTAAAACTGCAGCGTAACTAAGGAAGTATTAATAACAATAACAATAAAGACTAATTTCGGCCATGACACACGTAAACAATGCCGAAGGCGCAGCAAAGACAGGGTGGCAATTGCGGCCTGCTGTCAATGTGGCGCCTGCTGCCGGCGACGACAGTGTGCATCGATTTTTAGCCACTGAAGAGAACAACAGCAGCTGCTCTCATGTGGATGCTGTTGTTGATGCAACGGCAAAGAACTGCCTAGAGGAGTGCTCGTTTGTTGCGTGCCAAACGAGAGCGACGAGCGATGGTTGGCGCGATGACTTTTGCATCACTGAAGATGAACTTGAGTACGAGGATGAACTCGAGCTCTCAGCAGGTTGTAGTGCAACAACAGCATCGACGTCAGCAGCGACGCCAGCGCATGAGTATGGTCTGCTGGGCTTTGGGTTGGGAGAGCGAGAGCAGCAGAATGAGCAATTGCTTATGGAAGGTATTCTTGTTTTGGTATTTTTTTTTTAAATTACGCAACGATCCTGCAGCCCTATTAAATCGATATGTCGATATTTAAAGCCAGACAATCAGTTATTGATTTTGCATCCCTGGTAATTCGATAACTTAAGTCTGGTGCACAGATTTAATGTTAATTCGATGATTATTGTTAAAGTATTCAATTTTATATATTTAACTTATTTTTATTGCATTTCAAATGTTATCTAATCATTTTAATTGCCTTGCAGTTCTATGTGGTAACCGTGTTAGCCAGATGACTCGCGCCTACGATGACATTGAAGCCGTGACGCGTCTGTTAGAAGAGAAGGAGAAGGATTTGGAGCTGACGGTGCAAATTGGAAAGGAGCTGCTCACGCAAAATAATGCATTAGAGGCGCGTGTTACGGATCTGGAGACAGATCTAAAGTCCGCCAACGATGATCGCGCCCAGCTGCTGCACGAGCTGCACAAGAAGAATGAACTGATTTCGGTGCTAACAAACGACGCGGACGATGGAACCGATGCGGGCAAGTAGCTTAGTTGATAAGTTGAGGAGGCATATGAATTAATAGTGTACTATTTTGGGTAACCTATAGACACGCCTACCATGTCCAAATCAATAACCCTGGACCTGCTGCAGAAGAAGGTTAACTCCTTGCTGGATGAGAATAAGACACTTAAGAGCGAGGCCACGCAGCTGGCGCACCAGACAGATGAGGTGGAGGAGCACGAGCGGCGGCTGATGGCGGACATAAGTGCCCAGCTGAACGATGCCAATTCACAGTATGATAATCTCAGTCTGGAGCTGGAGCGGCAGCGCGAGGAGAACCGATTGCAGCACGAACAGATTGTCAGCCTGACGGCTCGCCTGGCCGAGGCTGAGATGCGTCTGCATCAGTTGACCCAAGACAACGACGAGCATCTGTCGCTGCTGCATGTTACCAAGGAGAATCAAAATGCGCTCGCCCTCGAGCTGGTCGAGTTCAAGCAGCGCTATGAAGAGGTGCTTGCGCTGCTGCACTCTGCCCAGGATCAGCTGAAGCAGCAGCGCAAGCGCTCGCAACCGCAGGCCCGCAGCTCGTTCCTGGGCGGCCTGGGCACGAACGGTGCCGCGGCTGCTGTCGCTGTCGAGTCACTGCAGTCGGAACTGATGGAGTCGTCGCTGTACTCGGAAAACAGCCTTGACTCCGGCATATCGGGTGATAGCCAGCGCTGTGCGGACCGCATTGGTCGCATGATGTCGCAGCTGCCCGGTGGCATGGCGGCCAGTCTTGGCTCAAGCAGCATATACGGCCCGCCGCCATACCAGCGGGCCTTCGACACGGTGCGCTGCGCCAGCAAGAGCGGCAACTACCTGGACAGTGGTAATGTGTCCATGACTCAGTTGGGCGCCATGTCCATGAGCAGTGCCTCCGGGCCGCGCATGGCCTCAATGGCCTACCCGGCGGGCTCCTATTATCGCGGTGCTAGCGGCGGCAGCAGCAACTCGCTGGGCCTGAAGACGCTCTCAAGTGAAAGCCTTAACTCGCAGTCGGACGACGGATATCCGGCGCAGCCATCAGGTGTGCCTGGCGCCCCCGGTGCCAAGGAGCTGGAAGCGGCTCTCAAGCGTCTTACGCCCGCCGAGGTGTTGGCTCGTCGTGCTATGCTTTCGTATGCGCCAGCCGGCACTTATAATTACGATGAGCCCATGCACGGACGAAGCGGCATTGCGGCGGGCGGACAAGCCTCTGGCCTAGCATTGCCCATGGGTGTGCGCACGCCGGACAGCATCATGTCCACGGGTTCGGGTTCGTCTGGCCTAACGACGCACCAGTGGCGTCTTCCAGAGAAACTGCAGATTGTCAAACCCATGGAAGGCTCGCAGACGTTGCATCATTGGTCGCGTCTGGCCACGCCCACGCTTAGTGGCCTGCTGGAAGAGCGACCGGGCGTGACCATACGCGGCGGGCGTGGCCTCGACGATCTGGGCATGCAGGTGTACACGCTGTCCGACGTGGAGGAGGACGTCAGCGATGAGCTGGGCCTGGGCAAGCAGTTTGAGGCGCCTGGCTGCACCTACACCTACACGAACAGCATGGTCATGCATCCGGATGATGGTTTCGTCAACGACTTGTCCTTCCTCTCCCAGTCGCAGATGTCCTCGCGCATGGCCTCCACATCGACATCCAGACAGCCAAGGTATTACCCTCGATAATTGTATTTTTGCATTTGATTAATTGCATTTTTCTTCGACTTTAAATAGTTGTCCGGCTACGCCTCGCGCCGGGATGTCGCGCAAGAACTCCTGCTCCACGTTTTCGGTCAACTTGGGCCTGGCTGGCATGCTGAATGAACGCGGCATCAAGGCAGTCACGCCCAGCGCACTTAATACGCCCGCCGGGCCGAACTTTTCGCCGACCGTGACACCCTGCAACAGTCCGGAGGGTTCGCCGCCACGTGCCCAGTCGCCGGAGCCGTTGTTCGGACTCTTGTCCTCGGGCGCCGATCTAATAAAACGCAAATTGGTGGGACCCAGTGATCTGCAGCTGCAACGCAGTCTGAGCAAGCAGCAGCACCAGCAGAAGGTGATGCTGTCGCACCTGGAGCGTCGGGCTCTGCGCTCGCTCAATCTGATCGAGAAAGTGGAGAGTATCGGCCTGGAGAACATTATCAGCGCACAACGCGGTCTCGGCACGGGCATCGCCAATCGCAGCAGCTCCCCGCTATCGCAACTGAGCAGCAGCAGCAGCGCCAGCGGCGACAGCCTCCAGAGCTTGCACACCAGCAGCAACAGCATCGTGGACGACATTCACTTTGATCGCGCACAAATTAAGGGCGTGCTGCATCGCGGCCTGAAATCGCCGACGCCGGCAGCAACATCGACGGCCACAAGCATGGCTGCCAGCAGTGTCGCCAGCAGCGCCTACAACAGCGAGGATAGCGATGACCAGGGTATTGTGCTGCAGCGGAAGCCTAAAACAAGCTCGGCGCCAACTGCAAAAATGACAAATCCTGCTGCTGCGGCGTTGGCGACAGGGGAAGTCTCGGCATCTGCCAGCGAAACACGCCTGAAGCAAATGCAGCGCCAAAAGTCGCGACGTAACCTTAAGAACGGCATGGCCGCCCAGCGACCCGATCTGGGCACCATTGCGGGTAGCGGAACCTCCAGGCGTGTACGACCAGATCTTGGCAAGGTCTCGGACAGCAGCAGCAGCGGAGCAGGCACAAGTGACGCCAAGAGCAGCGACAATGAGTCAAAGACGGCTCCACAGAGCATCACCCAGGCATTTGTGGGTTCGGTTAGTTCCTTGTTGTTTGGCCGCAAGGGAGGCTGGCTGTAAACACAACAAAACACACACACAGATACACACACACACACACCCACACAGATACATTTAGACATACTACATATACGTATGCAAGAAAGCTCTTTAAAGCTAAACGCGCCTAAGCATGATTTCATGAGGCAAGCGAGATAATTAGAATTCGCAGCAAAGCCACACGCAAAAAGGGTTTTAAGTTAGTCGCCGCCGCTGCCGCCATTTTGTTGTTGACTGTCGATGTTATGCAACACTGGCCACGTGGCCCGCTGTCTTAGTGTTTGTAGCTGTGATTTGTAAATACTTGTAGTAAAATGTTTAAATTTAGTAGTTTATTATTAATTAAATATTCACTTGTTTTGCTTGTGCAACGGCGGACAATTTGAACAGCAACAGAAGCAACAGAAACCCAGCATATCCTACTACGGTCGTCAGCAAGATTAACTATATATATTATTTTTTGCCAATTTTGTATTTATTTTCATGTATGTGTTTACTTACGTAGAATATTAACATTTTATTTTCTCGATAATTCTCTGTATAAACTGAAGAGCGTGCGAAAAGCAAATGTACATAAGAATATTTAATTGAAAGTGGATTCGCAAAAAGGTATATATATTTTTTTACACATGTATATATATAGTTTACGTTTTTGCTTTCCACTTTGCCGACTCTTACGTATAATCACAAAATTCAACACTGTCTTTTTACTGCTTACATTTTCGGTGCTTTTTGTGCAGCCATACAAAAAAGAAAAACAAAAGAAAAGAAAAGAAAGTATGTCCCAACATAAACAATTTGTTTCTAGTCTTTACTTACGACTCTGTTCTCTCGTTTGGCTATGCTCTAACATTTTTCGATGCATAGCTTCTAAATGCAGTGCACTAAACAGGGTGTAATAAACATTTACTTTAATGTACTAGTTTTACTTTTGAACAACTAAATTTGGAGTTCGATTAACAGCGCTGTTAGCTAACATTCGGAACACATGTTACTAGATCACCTTTGGCTAACGGCGCGTGCGCTCTGTTAATGGGTTTTCTATCACAACAAGATTGAGAAAAAATTTGGAATACTTTTGTATTATTTAGTTACTTTAATTTTGGAGACATGCATATATCACGAATGAAGTTGTAATCAAGAGCAACATATATTGACGAAATTGTACACGCTTTGAAAATTTAGGTTTATAGTTATAAGAAATTATATACACAAAAAAAAAAAAGCAAAAACAAAAACAGCATCAGAGCAAAAAACAAATGTAAAAGATTTTAGTTTTAATTATTATCAAAATATTTATTTACTTATGCAAAAATAAAGAGAACATCGTTAAATAATAATTGACTTCTTTGAGTCCCTTCCACTTTATATAGCTTGGTGAATTCTGTCAAAAGGCTTTTACTGTCAACTTATCATAATTACCAGGGAGCTGGGAACACTAGATACTCTTAAGAGAGTCTGAATCTTCGATACCAGGAATGTCTTATCGATTCTCCACGCCTCCCCCTTGGATGTACTCGTAATATTTTGGATGTCTTCATTAAATTTAGCAAGCGACGACCAAAATGCATAATACAGATATTTATTTCTTATAAACCAAGTTCCGAGCTTCTCAATTCAATTCCTAATAAATTTCAAGGAATTTCAGCGCCAGCTTTGGAGATGAGCTCAAAGTGAAAAAAATAAATTTCTAGCATTTCAGTATACAAAAAAAAATCAATTAATATTCTATGCGAAATGGTAAATTTTTTATATATCGTTTTTATTCCATTGTAATGACTAACATTTTAAAAAATTACAATTCAATATTGGATAAATTAATTGTAAGCATATAATTTTATAATTTCTGCTTTATCCTGACTATAATTTGTTAAATTTGTTATAAGGTTGTTTCATTTCATCTTTCATGTTCATTTTCTCAATTTTCTCTTTAAAGTGTTTTTTTTTTATTTATTTATTTTTTTTATATATATTTTGCATTTTGCCGTGTTTTTGTGTATTTGTATTGCAACTGCTGCATATGTATATCGTTTAAATGTATGTAGTCATTAATGTAAAAGTTTTAATAATGTATATTGTATTTGATTTAATAATATAAATAGTTATCCAGCGGAGCTTGGTATGTTACAGAGAAAAGGAGAAGCGTATATAGGACCATTACCATTCCATATTAAGCACATCAAAAAAAAAACATGAGTTCGCAATATAAAATCCGAGTACGTAAATAGTTTACAGCAATTAAAGATAATATATTGATCGACTTAATTTATTTACTAGGCTATGTATTCTTTAGACGTTCACGTTCGATGCTAACTCTCAGCCAGATTTTAGAATATATTCATTTGTTTTCTCACTATATGTTGAGTCGGTTGGGCGCAATTAAACTAACCATGCGATTAAGTACATCATTTGCAGACCGGTTAGTTATAAGCATGACTCCATATCCATACTGTTTATATATATATATATATATATATATATATATATCTGTCTATGCCGAGTCGTGTTGCTGCTAAACTTTAGTATCTTATTAAATTTATTGTTGTACATGCTCGTTTGGCTATATATTGCAATAAAATATTTATTATTATTATTGCCTATGGTGCCTGACCTTTGATAGTTTGTTCAATTTATTTGGATTTGCTTTTCTTTTTTCTTTTTTTTTTTTTTTTGGATAGGTACATAATCTACTATTACAGATATTAATAATGTTACTTTTTCACTATGATGCCCTGCTACAGCCATTTCATGGGTTTTATGTGGGCGTGAAATAAAATTAGAATTGCGTGTGTGTTTTTGCTTGTGGGGAGTTTGTGAAATTAAACAAATTAAATTACATTAATTAATACATACAATAAATACAATTTGATGCCAATACAAGAATTCGTTTATAATTACTGGGCTGCGATTTGCAATTTGTTGCGTTCAATTCTAATTTATAGACTGTTTGAGGAATTTTGCAACTAAACAGTTTTACAGTTGGGTTTTTTTGTTAGCTTGGGTTGCCTTTTTGCTTTTTAATATTTTTTATTATTATTATTACTTTTTTTTTTTTTTTTGTTGAAAAAATGAACACTTTTTATCTGGTGGGAATATACATATGGTTTTGGAAATCTATTGCACAGAACATGAATTTTTGTGGCCATTTTTGTGCTTTAGCCGCGCCTTCGGCTTGTATCTTTCCAAAAATGACAGTTGCTTGGCATTGATGGCGCCGCGTCGCTTACTGCAAAACAACAATTGATTAAAAAATAAATATATCTATATATATATATATATATATATATATATATTGTTAACTCACTCTCTAATCATTTCAACAGCCGCTTCATATTTCAAGCCCAATTCGATGAGTGCAAGTGCTACCAAAACGGGGGCACGTCCCAGACCAGCCACACAGTGCACGGCAACGCAAGCCTCGGGATTCTGCTGGTATCTGCGATAAGAAGAAATATGATAGATATTAAGACCAGATATTAGATGAACAACATTCAACTTGTTTGGATGTACAAATTTGTTACATTTATTGTGCCAACAGAAAATGCTTGCCTTAATTGTTACAAAAAGCAACAACGAGAGGCTACGCTTACCGACAAGTTTCATTATCAACGAATGCAGTATTATTAAAAATTGCTGCTGCTTCGCTTGTATCTGTTTCATTTGCAGTTAGGGGCATTGTATCTGTATCTGTAGCTGTGACTGTAGCTGTAGCTGTTGCTGTAGCTGTTGCTGCTGCCGAGAGACTGGCTCGGGTTGTGGCTGCTGTCATTGGAGCTGTTTTTGGTATGTGTCTGAGCGAGAAACGCTTATGTCTGTAGTAGGATAGTGTGGCGCTTGAGGACTTTCTAAAACTAGCCAGTGGATAATAGCACACAAACCAAGAAACGAAACGGAGTACATACATTTACACACATATATATGCATAAATATATATATATATATATATGGAAGGTAAGTTAAATTGCATACCGAAATTAAATTGAATTAAATCGATTATCGAGTGTGAGAGGGCAACAAAATTACATGGCAAGCTAATTGTTTAAATGTATTACAAATAATATATATACACATGTTTGTATACAAATGAATATAAAGGATAAAAATATGTCTGAGCCTAAGCGACGACTACGAGATGGTTGGGCATGGTTCAAATATCATATATATATATATATATATACAATATATACAATTTGTTTTTTGAGAATTGTTTTGTATGAGATTTAAGGCGCAGCTCTTGATATGTTGTTAGCAGCTCAGTTCAATGATTTTAGCAATCGCTTTTCTTATGTTCAGCTCGTTTTTCAGTGTACAAAGCAACAAATAATACTGAATAAATTGATACAAATCAACTTTGGTAACGTTTCTTATGTATAATAATTGATTTTGCAAATTAGTCCTAATTACATATTGACGAGCTCACAGTATCTAACCAAACCATTTATATGATTCCCAATTCAATTTTTTTTAAAACTATTTTTTCTTGCAAATCTAATTGAAGTATTCAAAAGAAGTGTTTTAATCACGTTGATAGCCTTTCGAGTACTTATTTTCTTTTGGTACTGAATAAAACTATTTATGAAATCTGTTACAAGAACATCTACATTACGACCGATCGTTCCTGTGTCAGCTATATAATATACTTATCCCAACCGGCAGGTTTGGACTCATGTACTTTTGGCAAGAGAACAACGGACCTAAAGTTTCAAGAGTAGAAGCTTTACCACTGAGAGACAAGTTCGCAAACAAAACAGACAGACGGACATGGCCATATATCTGATGCTGATTCAGAATATATATTTATATACTTTATGGGGTCGGAGTTGCCTCTATTCTATTCATGTCATGACAAATGCAAATGCCATCTAAGAAAATTACAAATTTGTAGATCATATAAAGTGCTTGGTTCGATACCTCTCGCCTTTCATATTGCCAGCATATTGAAAACTGCAAACATTATGCGAAATAAACATGTGTGTATAATTAAAATATGATTTATGCTTATTTAACAAATGGAAATTCGAGATTGAGTTTACATATGGATATGGTGGGCATTACTTACTTGTCCTTCAAAACCTCAAACCATTCGTCAACGACCTGCTGCGGCGGAAAGGTGCCGTCGTCAAAGGCCAGATCCTTGACAGTAATGCCTTGGGCTTCCAGCTCATCGGTATTGTAGCTGGGCTCGCACACACGCACAACAGTGTTAACATTGTTCTTTTTAAGCTCCTGCAGGGCAAACAGATTCGTTAGTTGATTTCGACAATGATTTGGTTATTTGTAACTCACCATTATATAATGATTAATTGTTATGTCTGATGGTCGATCGGTGATTAGGAACTTCATGCCCTTATACTCAATAAGAGCAGGTGCTGGGCGCAGATCTTTTTGACGCATTGTGATGCTTAACTTAATTAGCTTTACGGATCAGTTAAACTTATAGCTTGTATAATTACAGAATTTAATTGAATTTTTCTTAAATAATATATTACGCGCTCCTAATTAATTTTCTTTTTTTATTTTTGTTGTTGGGACTTTGTTACAATATGAATAATTATTATGTTTGATTCGACTTTCGGGAAGTTGCTCGATTTTATTTTGTTTTTGAAAATTCAGCGAACTGGTTTAGATGTAGATGTTTTAGAGGCTTGTTTAAAAACGTGTTGTAAAAAAAATATATATAAATATAATAAGATTTTTGCAGGCTTTCAAATACTACACTAAGCACACAGAACAAATGAATTGTTTAAGTATAAATAAATAGCTCAATAGTTAAGTACAATTTTGGATATCTTCAACTTTTGTGTGTCTCAACCCAAAAGACGTCTATTTTCAAAATTCCCTGTTAATATCGCAGCTAACGCGCGAATCTATCCAAAAACTTATTTATTTCGAGTGCAGCTGCTGCTTCTCGCCAATTACTTAATTGTTGTTTCCAAACTTTTCGTTGTGGCAACCAAATTTTAAATGTGTCTCCTCGTGATATGAACTCCGTTCAGCCAGAAGTTGTATACTTTAGCTCGAGAGACTCTCTCTCTTTATCCACACTCTGTCTGTCCACGTTTCGAATCTGATTTGGCGTCCCGTCGACTTCCGGGCAGGTGACAGCGTTGTCTCAGGCTATCACGGCCTTTGTTTTTGCGTTGTGCTAACCTGCATGAAAATAATCATAAGTTAATAATCAAAATAAAAACAAATTCTAGTCAATAGTGATTGATTAGAAGCTATCGCCACACCAAGCCACAGTCATTAGTTTATAGACAGTTCTTGATTTAACTTGAATTATATCAATTGTCAATGTAAGAAACTTGAAAAGAGTTTCATTTGTTTTTATATTTGTATTCTATTCAATTGGTAAAGAACTTGGATCAATTATATTCAAGTAAAAGTTTCAGATAGTTTTCAGATAAAGAATGAAAAGTGTGTGAAACATTTGGTTTTCACGAAGTTGTCTTCTTTTGCAACAATTCGAAAACTAGTTCGATCAAGTTATAAATTGAAAGCAATTGGTTCTTCAATTGTGAGTTAGCAGCTGGTCAATTAGCTTGATTAATACCAAAATGTGCTGTTCGCCTTAATTTATGTTTTTTTATTTCATCAAGTTTATTTAAATTGCTGAAAATTGCCACGGACAAAATTGAGCTAATTCAGCCAAAGTAAACGCAACTAAGGACTTTCGCAATAACATTAAATAGTTCTTAATTCATTGGCGCGGCAAAAGGTTAGCGCAGTTCACGCGAATGACCTTTGACACGTTCAATTATGCTCTTTTTTATTTCGGGGCTTTCGACTTACTTTTTATTTGTGCTGTGCTTGGCAGTATTCTGCACTGTCTAGATGAAACTCCATAGATGTGGGAACAGGTCTAACCAACTGGAAGCAGAATTTGAGCAAATATAATAATAATTAGTACAGTTAACGTCTTTACGTCCTTTTTATGGAACAGATATATAAGATATAATGTAAATACGAATAATTGCCAAGTATACAAATATTTTCAAAATGCTTTGTCTCCGAATGTTTCTTTTTAAGAAACACATACGGAATATCACGCCGTCAAATATAGATACAACAAAATAATATTCTATTATATATACACTACACATATATATATATGTCAGGCATATCTGTTCTACATAGATATATGTATATGGTTACATACATACATATATGTATCTAATGCATAGATAATATCTTTGGCAAATATTTGGCTTTTATTCAGGTTTTAAATAAAAGCACACAAACAATTCTTGTGAAACTTGGCATAATATTGATAATAATGGAAAAATGCTATATACATATATACATGTATATATATATATATCTGCATATATGTATGTTGTACGTCTGGAAGCGTGGAACTAACTAATTAACAAGCCGTTGGAAATGATATAGCTTTTTATTTGTACTTGCAGCATTATATATATATATATATATATATATTTTGATGTGAACTGTTTAGTCATTCTGGGCACATGATTTTGTACTTTCGCACATACATAAGGAAACTTTCACTTGTTTCTACCTTTGGCGCAATGGGAGCACAGAATCACGCGCAACGAGAAAGAGAACTGTATATCAGCTGTTTACTTGACTTGATTTCTTCTGGTTATTTTTTTTTTTCTTACTTGACTTATGCAATGTATTTTGTTTTGCGTCTTTGCAAAAATGACGAACACACACGTATACACACAGGGAAAAACAAATATACAAAAGAAAAACAATATACTATGTGTGTGTGTGTGTGTGTGTGTGTATATATTTACATATAGATTTGTATGGACAATGACGGAGATTTGCACTAGTTCGAGTTTGGCTGAATATAGCACCAAATCGTAATCGAATCTTAATCGCCTGTAATGCGGCGCGATAAAATCTCGATTAGATATCGACAGGTGTCAATTCTAAGACGCTGATCGATTACAACACTGAGCAGACACCAAATGCTGCGCGATGAGCTCTGTTTCATCTTTTGCTATCGACTGAATACTGCCAGCCAAAACGAATCCCACTGCCGCTTACTGTGAGAGCCGTTTGCGGCCGACGAGAGAGCGAGAGTGAGAGCGCGAGAGTGAGAGAGTGCAGACATGACGCACAACTCGACTGAACGAACACGAACGAGTATTAGCTTGATTTGTTTTGTTTGCGCTCATTCTCGAGAGTCGAGTAAGTGTTTGCCAGCTGTCGAGTATTGTGCGCTCACCCTCTCGCTTTGACGCACAGTTTTACTCTCGCTTTGCTATGGAATGAATATCTGCATACATATGTGTGTATGTATGTACTGGATGTATGTAACATACGTTGTACATATATGCACGTACGTACGTACATTGCTCCCGTCTCGGAGCCACATTTTCAAATTCTGGCGCAATTTAAAGGCTTTCAAAGCATCTGTCAAACTAAGCGAAATGCATATTATAAAAATATATTAGTTTGTGTCGTCAAATATTGTTTAAGCTGCGTAAAATAAATGCACATACGATTTTTGGCAAAGTTGCAAACATTTGACATTCAACAGAAAGTCGGCATCGTGTCTCGTTATTTGTTGTGAAACCATGACTCAACACGTCGTGTTCGTGTTAAAAGCACGTAAGCACGACTTAACAGAAGTTTAAGAAATACTTGTTGAAATATTTATATCGTCTCTATATACACATGTAAGGCTAATTGTCTTGACTGTAAGAGCTGGGAAGCTACAATGTTAACTGTAGTCTCCTTATATGATGAAGACGGACGCTAAGACAGGGTTTTGGGAAATTCCGCTCACAAGTGTGGAAAAATAGCGAAACCCATTTGTATGAACCTATTTTTTTTTTTTACCAGTCGATGGAACTCTGACCCATTGTTAAGGAACTTTGCTCTAATTCATTTGAGAGGTGTTTCACACTTTTTGGAAAACCATCGCTTCTGGTGCAAATGAGGGTCAACGACTTGGAGAATAAAGATTCGAGTTTAAATTTATTTTCAAGAAAATTTTTGATAATTCATTTGAGAAGTGTTTTACACTTTTTGCAGAACCCCAGCTTACTCTGAAAAAATACGCATCAGAGACTTTTGGACAAATTGGCTAAAATTTTATTTTCTAGTTTCAGCGTTTTTGGAAATTCCACCTGAAACAGTGGTAAATTGGCTTAAAGCGGCTGCATGACCCTTTTTTTGTAAAACATCCGATTGGTTTTCAAATTATTGTCAAAAATCGTTTTGGAATGGGCAAAGTTTCGAGCATGGCAGACTTTTGTTTCTTTTACGTTGGACTTGGGATATATTTTAAAATAGGCATTTAGTTCCTGAGGTAGATTTAAATTCTCCATGAGTGGAAACTATAGAACTTATGTCTAAAAAAAAAACAAAACATGCCACGGGCAAGGCCGGGGAATTCCCACTAGGCGCATACATATATTTCTATATGTGCTATGAGATCGAAGATGCATCTTTAAAATCGAAAACATTTGCAAAGGTGAACCCAAAACATATATCAAGATTAGGAGTATAGAGAACGGCCTACTAAAACGTATTTATTTTCGATATATTCATGTTCATTTTGTGTTGCGTTATTCCAATGCACATATTTTTAAAATTTTATAAAAAGATTAGTTTTTTAAGTAATTTGTTCGGTTTGATCGAAACAACTACAAAGTAATAAAACATGAAGAAAGTTTTTCATAAAATAAATCAATAATTAAAGCTCTATAAACAAACAAAAAAATTGCTATTTATTTGTCGTTCCGTTTGAACCGGTATCGAAGTATCTCATAACAACTTTCGAGACAAGGTCAATGTTATTAAAGAAAAATAATAAACCAACTTGCGGCGTTTATATTATATACAATTATCTGATGCGTGCGACAATAAACAGTCAAGGTCAAACCCTGAAACTGTTGCAAATGTATCTATCCAATTGAAACCAGTTTAAACATATAATACTGCAGTAAATGAGCACTTGATAGGTCTTAGGCAACAGGTATTACACCCATTTGCAGTGTAAATTGTAATTTATTACATTTCCTAGCTACCCAACGAGCTGTTCATTCGTTCTTTCCCCTAAAACAATGCCCAACCCACGCTTCAGTGCACACAAGTCTACTGTTGTCTCAATGGGAGACCTTATATGTATGTACATATGTAGAATATCACATCGTATGCACAATATGATGTATATACACATATGATATATGGTTATATGCTTGAATTCGGAGAGCATTTTGATCGACAACCGTGTAAATCAATAGAAATCACGGGGAACGGAATAAATTGCATTTAAATAACAAATAACAGTTCTTTTGTCTAACAATTCTCAAAGGAAATTTTGTTTTATCTTCCCATTTTCGTCAAATCTACTGTTTTAGTATTCTGTTAGCTAAACTTGTTTTCAATTACGGGAACTAACACATTGATACATCGTTTCTTAAAGGCTGGGACTAAAAAATACCAAAATGTATTAAATATTTTTTAGAACCGCACTTGAAAATGTCAGTTCAATCTGGTTGGCAACGTGACGACATTATGGAAAAAGTGTCTCCAAATTTAGTATTCTGTTAACTTAATTTGGTTTCAATTACGGGAACTAACACATTGATGCATCGTTTCTGAAGGGCTGGGTCTAAAAAATGCCAACATGTATTAAATACTTTTTAGAGCGGCACTTGAAAATGTCAGTTCAATCTGGTTGGCAACGCGATGGCATAACGGAAAAAGTGTCACCATGTTTAGTATTCTGTTAACTAAAATTGTTTTCAATTACGGGAACTAACACATTGGTACATCGTTTCTTAAAGGCTGGGTCTAAAAATACCAAAATGGATTAAATACTTTTTAGAACCGCACTTGAAAATGTCAGTTCAATTTGGTTGGCAACGTGACGACATAACGGAAAGAGTGTCTCCCATATTTGGGTACGCTATATTTCAGATATGAGGTACTCTATTCGCTAACTAATCTTATCTGTATTTATAAATATGCACACACATTGATATGAGAATTCCAATAAAATTTTGTTAAGAGGCAAGGAAGGAAATTTAAACGAAAATCAATGAACGAACTTGAATTAAATTTGAGACAACCGCAAGACGGCAAAAAAAAAACTTTAATAATTGAAGTGGACGAGATAAAGAGAAAACGGGAATGCAAAGATATGAAAGAGCGAGAGCGAGAGAGACGAAAGGTTGCAAGCTTTTGCTGGCAGTCTCTGAAATTGAGGATAAAGTGAGCAGAGCTGAGAGTTGACTGCACTCCGGCCAGACAAGTCAATGCCATTGTGAAGCATGTCGCTGATAGACAAACATACAACAACAACAATAACAACAACAACAACAACAACAACGACACAAAGGAAACAGCAGGAACCCAAGAAATGTCTACATAAAAGAAAACAAAAAGGGGGATGTACATGTATGTATGTACATACACATACAAAGACAACGAATTGAATGTGCCTGAATGTTAAATGTGGCAAATGATAGTCTGGCTTAAGGTAAACTCTAGCCTGAAAGGTTTTCAGCAACAAAACACAGTTAAATACTCTGACAAAATGTTGAAATTCGCAGACGGAATCTGTCTACTACTTGTTTATGATATTTCAAAAAAAAAAGAAGTATTGTAAACAAATTAATTAAGCAATTTGATACGCATGTCATTTAATATGTGGAAACGTGCCTTCTTTAATATGGGATAAGACTTAGGCAAGCCCAGACATCGAATCATGTGTTAATTGATTTAAGTCTGCGCACCGAAAGTCCAAAGGCCAAACAACAACAGTAATGAAACAAAAGGACATTCTCTTTAATCCGAATAGCTTATACTACCCAGAAAGTTGTTTTCCTTAAATCTTCTACCAGCTGAGCGAGCGGAAGCCCCAGGGATTTCCTTTTATGTATGTGAAACATGCATCAACTTATTTCTCACGTGGAGCATTAGAAAAGAATTTGTGCTCAAATTAGGAGTAGGCAGGAAATCTGTATACATATATATATTCATATAATATAACTAATAAAAGCTGCTTTTGGTCAATATAATAAAAAATAAATTACTTTTCGACCGATCCTATGGCGGTTTAATTATATCCTGGGCTAATGTTGACAGGATTTGGCTTATTATATATATATATGAATTATTAAAATGTTTTTCATACTTTTATTCTACCGATTTTTCTCACATTTTCATAACGTACGTGTCTGTAACTAGTCGATTTCTAGGTATATATACATAGGTACGTAAACCTTACACTTAGTAAATAAACAAATTAGTTTTATTTAAAGATATTTTACATTCTTTATAGCTCTTTTTATTAGCTTTTTTTCTTGGATTAATTTGCGTGCGAAGCGTACAAGCAATTCTGTATATATAATCAAAGAACAAAAATATATTGAGCACACCTAACTAAAACTAGGACACTAAAAGTTAACGAGTCTGGTCCGAATTATTGATTTTGCGACTGTCTGAGCAGAAAATTAGTTGCTATAGGTGGGGCATACCCAGGGTAAACACAAATGTCTAGTCTGCCTTTTAACCTAATGGGAGGCATCGTTAGTCAGGATAAGGTTAGCTTATGATTAAGACAAACAAATTTGTAAGTACATCAAGTTGAGTGGGGATATCTAGTTCAATTTGCTGAATAAGTTCACTCGTTCATTTTCTGGCCGTGAACTAAATCGGTCATTTAGTTCACTCGTTCAGCTATTCAGTCGGTCATGAACCACGACTTCTGCTCAGCTATTCAGTCGTTCACTATTCGCTTAGTTATGCAGTCAAATCAAAAGTGAAATTAAAATCCCGCTATCTTTTATGTTTATTATGAACTGAACATCTCAAAAGAATTTATCGTTCAGGAACGGCTGAGCTGCTGAGTTGCATAGAACGCTCATGAACGAGTATCAAGAATGTATCGTTCATGACCGATTGAACGAGTACAGAATACATCATTCATGACGTTCATTTAGTTCACTAATCACTGAATAAGTTTAGTAGTTCATTTTAATGACCAGTTCAATCGAACTTGGTCTGAACTAAACGACATAACTCTAACATCAACCAAGTAAAATATCCTTGAGTTAAATAGGTAAACTAACAAATCGTTTTGAGTCTTGTGCCCACACAATAGAATGTGCAAAGTTTCGAGAGTAAACTCTCTCCCATACCGTCGGAAATGATAAAAAAAAAATCATTCAGTTTCTTCTTCGTTTTCCATTTCATATAATACAATTTAAGTAAATTGTTATTGTTAACTCCTTTCTCTATTATAATTTGAAGTATCCCCTCAGATACTTTTATCTTATCTTATTTAGACTTATTTCTTTAGCGTTTTTATATGAGCTTATCATTTCTATTCTATTCTAACTAACTATTTCAACTTGAAATTGTAAGTTAAGAATAATTTGAATTTTTCTCAAGAATATTCTATCTTTAGTTACGCCTTCCTCTTCAGCTTCGCGAAAATATCCACCATGACCAAAATCTAAGAAAAACATCTTCCATGACGTCAATTGATCCTATTTTAGCGAAAAACACAATACTTTGGCGCTTATCGATTTTAATGCCAAAAACATCATTCAACAAAAACCAGCTGGTTATAAACGAAAATGAAACATTTTCGCATATACCGCAGCCTTTCTCCCGCCCTTTGAATAATATTACACTGCACTACATAAAAAGGATAAAGGAAAAAGGCCAACAATAGTTAAGAACAGAAAAACTTCTTTGTTATTTTTGGAGCATTGCAGAAAATTTAAATGCAAAATGTAAGTAGTTCATTTTTTTTTTTGTTAAACTATTTTTCTTTGTCTAAATTTAACATTTAATGCTTGATTTTTAGTTATCAAACTGTAATAAATATCTTTTTTTTGCTAGTTTGTGTATATATTAAAGAGCTACATTTTCGTTTGCGTTGTTTTAATATAATATCATTCCATACAACATATATGTTGATATATATTTACTTTTTAAAATCGATTATATTATGTATATATATATTATAACAAGCTTTTGAGACATAACATACATCATCCCAACTGGTAGCTAATTCAAGTACAACTAAATAAGAACTATACCAAACTGAAATGTTTCCCTAACGCTCTTTGTCGCATTTTGTAACATTTTTATAACCTGCTTACATTGAGAAAACGATATATGATTTACATTTCTTTGAGCGACTACCAGTTTAGATCTTACTTGTTGGACACTTCCACCAGGGCATCTAGCTCTGCCACAGCTTTAGCTACAAATCGCTTAAATCCAATGAGAATGGGTAAAACGTGTCTAATGTTCTTCTCTAAAAATCTTCGATTGAACCTTGTCAAACTCCACTAACTCATCAAGAGGTGCAGACTTGCTGGTTTAGACGCAGAACCACTTATTTAAAGATCATCTATAGCTTGCCCCATTTTCAAGTTCATGCTTTTTTCAAGCATATCTCGCTAGAGAAACCAACTTTTGTGAAGTTTACCTAGAGGCATTTCGCTTTATGTATACTATTCCGATCCTTCTTAAGAGCACATTTTTCACAGTGAAGAAGCAGAGACTGCTCGAAGCTGTGATCAGAGTATATCCTAGCGCAGTCTTGCTTCTATTAAGATTGCATATTCGGCAGGAACTGCTGATAACGATTTGCATAAAGTCTAATAGCCTTTGTCCACAGTGCTGATGAAATGACACATTTCCAAGTTTCACATATTGGTGTTCCATTGGCGAAAGAACCAGTTCTTTAAATAAACAGCTGATCGAATTGCTTTGATCACATCAATACAAAATTCGATAAATCATCGCAAAAACACGAACTGTACGGGCCGATATTACACATTTCTGAAAAATGTGTAAAATGTGTTTGCTTATGGAAAAACGTACAGGAAAATGTGACATTTTCAAGAATGTGTAAGAAATGTGAACAGTGGAATAAGACTATAACTTGAGACAGTTATTACACTGTGAAACAAGTAAGAGGTTCTAGTCGGAAGCTCCCGACTAGGGGAATATATATATGCATCAAATGCATATATATTCTATTCTAGAAGCTATATGTCAAGTTCGGTGAATCTAGCTCTTATTATTTACTAAAATTGCCCAAAAAACAGGATATCGATATTTTATCGATTGCTTGGAAACGGAGTAAGCTATCGATTATCGAAAACAAACTCGATCTGCGCGGGAACTAGGAGCATCTACATCTAAAATTTCAAGTCTCTAGCTCTTATAGGTTCTGAGATCCTTGCGTTCATACATACGGACGGACGGACGGACAGACAGACAGACGGACATGGCTAGATCGACTCGGCTATTGATGCTGATCAAGAATATATATACTTTATGGGGTCGGAGATGCTTCCTTCTGCCTGTTACATAAATTTGGATTTTGCACAAATAGAATATACCCTTATACCCATTTTTAATGGGTTCAGGGTATAAAAACTACAAAGTTCTTACTCATTTATCATCAGAGTAAATATAATCAAATATGGTTTTATTTTAAACTGAACTAAACCCTCAATTCTAAAATGAAATCATTTATTTGAATCGCTTTCAAGCACAGTTAGTGCCAATACTATTTAATATACATTAGGTATTAACTTTAATTTTAAATTTTAACTATTTTATATTAACTAACCTTGTACCCTTCAGCCTATTATACAGTTGGACTGGCTATCGGCTAATCTTTTGTTTTTTTGCTGTTGTAGCTCACGAACAAAGCAATTATTTTGGTGACGTCTTGAGTCGACAAATGCGTCAGCTTTTATCGCATTCGCCTCAATGCTTGAGCAGAGACGTTTGTGTGTGCGTGCGTGTGTGTGTGTGTGTACATTTATTATGATTTGTTTGTTTCGAAGAAAATACTCAACGAACAAGTTGCGGTTCAAGAGCTCTGTTAATATATCTACGTGGCATGCACATGCTCGAACCCTTTGCAAGGTTATCCAGTCGAAATTTGTCGTCGGTTCTTGCAGTTCGCCTTAGCTGGGAGCCAGCCACAACATTTGCCCCAACTATATTTAGACTTGGCTGGTGGTTTCAGTGTCATATTATTCTAGCTCTGTCTCAGCCCCCCACCCCAAACCGCCTCTCACCATTTGGCAAGCAAATAACGGCGACTGACGTTGTAAGTATTGCATGTTTTAGTCGCCTTTCTCTTCTTCCTTTTTTTATTTTTAGATATGACATGTACACACTGGCGAAATTCGCACGCCTTCCGTAAACGTGACAATAATTACAATAAAAATATATACATATTGAGTATTTCTTGCAATTGTCAGAACCATAATTGGTAAATAAATATTTTACAAAATTGAAACATTTAATTAAGGATTATTTCATTTATTTGTTATATGTATGTTGAACAAAACTGGCAGAAAGCGCGCAAAGAATGAAAGAAAGAAAGACAAAGGCAACAAAATAAAAGTGTTTGATTGGGTCTGTCCGATCACATCCCCCTTTAATTCAAGAATAAATAATACAACAAATCAACATCCATATCATTGAACTTGCTCAAGGAGAAAACAGATGCAGAAAATATACAGAACGGAAACTGAAATCAAACATGCACCGAGTAAAGTTAATTCAGTATACGCTATTCTTTTGGGTTAACGGTTATTTGAATTACAATCAGCTGTTGCTCACCCTCTCTCTCTCTCTCTATCTCTGGCTATGGGAAGATGAAGAGGGGCCAATGTAAATGTATGTACGTTTATGCCTTTACTGTCGTGCACCTGTTAATGTGCTAGTTGTATGAATGTTTGTGCATTGACGCAATTGAAAAGAGAATTTTTATGTAAGAGTTGTTTGTATGTATGATGGAGACAAGATGAAAACAAACGGGAAATGATATCTGTTTCTCTGCACAAATATAGGCTAAAAAATACTTTAAATTTAGTATTTTGCGCATTGCACATACCAACAAGTAATGCTCGCAGTATAAAAACTGTTAATCAATTGTGTTTGCGGACAAAATGCGTAACGCGTCCTTAATTGTTCAGAACAAAATTCAACTGATTCGATTCCGATTTTTTTATCTTTGGCCCAACTCAGATTTAAGTGAATCTTTTTGCGTCGCGATTTTGTTTGGTGAATGTTCTTCTTTTTTTTCAGTTGGCGTTGATACGATAAATTTGTTTAAGCATTTAACAGATTAGATATTAGTGAACGTTCTGACGTACATACATACATACATATAGAGCATGTGCATATCTGGCTTAATGCTGTTCTCTCTTCGCATCTCTTCAGTCTGTTGCTTTTGCTAGTCGTGTCCCAGTTTTACAGTTGCACTACATTTCACCATAACTGTAATCGGGTCAATCCAGTGCAGACATATACTTTCAACTGTGTACATAAATACGTACGTCCGTACGTTTACAGGCAATTATGTCAATAATTCACAGGCCAAGTGCCCAAAGTATCATTAAAATATCAACTAATCAAACAAAGGAGTCATTTCAGAAAAAATCGAATGTCTTTTGACTCGTTCCCATGCCTGTATTGCATAGGCAGGCACAGGCTAAAGTGCATGTGAACAAATGATACACACACACAAACACACTTGCACTTACCAGGCTGGTCAGAGAGAGAGCGAGAACGAGTGAGAGTAAAGTTCGATTGCATTGGTAAAGAGTATTCAAAACAAATGTATTTATGTAAATAGTTTAGATAATTCTGTATATTATCCAGACGTTGACATACGATTTATAATGTATATATAAATACGTATAAATAAAATTCTCAGACTCCCATGCCTGTCTGTACAGTTTTTAGTTTATCTTACGGCCTAAATACTTTGACTTTGGACTATTTTCGACTATTGACTTTTTGTTTATGTACTTACCACAATTGCCATACACATTTGAGTATAACTTTAAGACTTTTTCGTTAGCTTTCGGGTACGATAAATGGAATTTCACGCACACACAAACACTTTCACACAGAGACGAACGCAATTGATTTTGTGTCTTTAGTTTGACTACAGTTTTGGTTCGCTGCTGCACACTGATTAGAAATGTTTTATTTTTAATATAAGTGGCAATTTATAGCTTGCAGGAGGCATTAACACGACGTTTGGCTTATTGCTGCCGTGGTCAAATGTTGTAACCTCAAATTTTTTCACGAGATGTCAATGGGACACAGACGAAACTCGGGCGGAGAGCAGCACTTGGTTTAAGACGCACTCACTGTTAAATGTAGTTGTGTATATCTGTATAATTAACTATTACGCAACTAATTTTAAATTGAATTAGTTGATTATAATTGGGGACAACCGCAAAACCCTTAAGCACGAATATTTTTTGTTAACAGAAATCAGTGTTACCAAAAGTGTCTGATCAAAAAATATCAGCCTGGCAAAAAATACTAAAAGTACTGAACTCGCGTCACTGTGGAGCATTTCTGTTAAAAGGAGGAGTATTCATTGACTTAGCTTTTTTGTTTATTTTTAGTGCTATTTCGTGTTTTGTGGTGAAATACACGTAAAATGATAGAAAATTGAAAATATAAATATATACAATTTGAATTATCTGTAATGTTTAAACGCAAAGCTGAAATTTCAGAAGCAGACAACGAAATGGCGACGACAGCATCAAAAACAAGTGCCACAACTCCCGTGCAGGTAGGTTATAAGTCGGCTTCTACATATGAGATTTTAAAAGATAACTTTATATTGTCACAGGGGGACTTTATCATTGGCAAGGAAGAACCCCTCAAGGACTACATCAAGCTGATCGAGACCCGCGTAACAATAGATCAAATAGTCGACGATGAGGTCACCAAAGATAACTTCAATAGAATCGCAAGTGCGGCACGTGACGTCATCTGGCAATTGTTGTTCAGCGACGAGACGCCCGACGCTGAGTCACAGAAAAAAGCTGGCGAGTTGCTCGAAGAACTGAAAAGTGACGTAAGCTTCTATGGGCCCTGGACCTACAACGAGTGGATAGTCAAGGTGCGCGACGAGCTGCTGAAAAGACAACTCCTCGACTTCTGGCGCGACACTATTGTGCGCAAGCAGTTGGGTCCCTGCTGGTCCCGCGACTCGGATCTGTTTGACTGCGACGATGAGCCACCGCTGGAGTTCTATGCGCATGCCGGTTGCGTGGCGCCCTTTGCAGCCAGCCTGAAGGTGCGAGCTGCAGAGAAGGCGGCAACAAGCGGCGACGAGGAGGCCAGCAATCAGATCGAGCGTAACTCAAATAATGCGACAGCCTTGACGGGCGACTTTGAGGCGCACATAAGTAAGACGGAGCCGCTCATCGACTATCGCGACCTGATGAAACGCTATGTGCTGACCACTGTCATTGTGCCGGATGAGATACACAAGAAGAATGTCGAAAAGATTGGCCAGGCAGCGCGCAATGTCGTTTGGCAGCTGCTCTTCGAGGGCACGCCCACGGATGTTGAGTACCAGAAGGCCGCCGAGCTGCTGCAGGAGTACAAAAGCGATGCTGGCTTCTATGGTCCATGGGAATACAACGATTGGATTGTCAAGCTGCGCGATGAGCTGCTGCAGCGCAACATGCTTACCTTCTGGGGTGATATGATTGTCAAAAGGGAGCTTGGTCCGTGCTGCTCCCGAGATTCAGATTTCTTTGATGGCGATGATTCCGTGCCCGTGGAGTTCTACAACAAGGCGGGTTTCAAGGCGCCCTTCAACATGCCGCGCAAGTAATGCGAATGCAATCTCTATTGGTAACTTTTCATTTTAGAAAACATTTCCAAATTGTAATAACTATTAGGCTGATGCCAATTCTCATGAGTGTAGCTTATGCAGCAATTGCATTTTATAAATTGTTAAGCTGTTCTTTTGAATAAACCGGCAATTCAAATATTATTGTTAAACAGATCATCTCGTTTGCTTGACTGTAGCTCGTCCCGGCTAATGAATTGTCATAGATAAAGCCATACAGGATTTATAGGCAGCTTGTTGTCGCTCAACAGATTTAAACAATATTCATTTGAATGCCGCCCACCCATAAATATATTCGATATGTCCCATTCGCCTCGCTGTCGGGTGAAAGTTGGCACTTTCTGCTGTTGTTGCCGCTCTCTTGTGTGTAATATACGTAATATTCCTCAGTTGGCAATAAATAACATGTATTTTTTCCGAGTCGCCCAACATAAAATATGTCTGCTATCCGATTTTCATGTAGCGCTCCGGAGAGCTGTTGCACCGCACACACTCGGGCAATATTTCATTTTTATTATCTCACTCTCTCTCACTCCGCAGAGGCCTCTGCAGCAGCCGCAGTCGCAGCCAAAGGCGTGGCAAGCGAAAGTATTGCAAGCCAAGGTGTTCAAATGAACACATATTTACCTTCAAATGCGTTTAGACTATTTAAAAGCTAAAACAAAGCCCATTTATGTGCGATATCTTGAAGATGAATTGCCCTTGCAGTCATATTTCCGAAACCATCCATTTATTTCAAATTCTGCTCTATTCTATATCGGATGCTCGAAGACTAGGCAGCCATATAGACGTAGGGCATAGATGTGGAAGTAAAGTTATAGAAAATCATTATCTTCGACCGATTGTTCCTATGGCAGCAATATCATGAGGTATGTCAATTTGCAGAATTCAAAATGGAGCTATATGACATTGAAGTTCGAGCGTGACAAGACTTGGTTCCCGTCTAAAAAACTCTTAAGTGCAGTCAAAAACATAAAAAGACAAAAGTATTCTAATTTTCGAACAATCCTTAATCTGACAGTGCTCCGAGAAAAACGTGCCCAAGTTTCGTTGGGATAGCTTTAAGGATCGAAAAGATCGCATAGTTGGAGACATAAATTCTTCTGTACAGATTATAAAGCTAGATAAATGTATAATTTATGCTAAATATATTTTCGATTTGAAATTATGTTTGAAATAAGCTCTATATAATTCCGAAAATAGTTTTGCTGCAATTTTTCCTTTTTTTTTTTTTACACAAATAAGTTTGCTTAACGATTACTTAATTTTAGATATATTTATACCTTAAGCGAATTTGTCGAGACTTAGGAACTGTTTGTTTCGTTTACAGTCTTGAATCGCATAATTTTATTATTATATTAATATAATTAAATATAGGGAAAATTTGAGAACTAAACTAAGTAAAACGCCAAAAACACAAAAGAAAAAAAAAAGTTAATTAAATAGGAATTTTGTTGCACTGACTAGAGGACATTTTGAAAACATTTTGGAACCGTCAACAATAAAACCAGAAATCGAAAATCAAGTTTAACAAATACAAGAATTCCACTTAAACACAACTTGGACAACGCAACTAAACGGAACTTAAAATTTGCGTCCTTTGGTTAAATTTTTTCACCTATCCACTTATACCTATATATTTTTTGGGGGAGAGGGGGCGGGGTATTGATATCAATTTTGGATCACTCGGCGTAGAGCAGCCGGGAGCGCGACTTACGCAAGGTGCGTGAACGTTTCGATGAGCTGCTGCCGCTGCCGCCGCCGGCTTCTGCTCCGCCAATGCCGCTGTCGCCACCGTCGCTATCGCCGCACTGCCAGGACTTGGTCTTGGCGCGAAACAGACGATATTCCTCGTTGTGGGCCGGCGCCAGCATGGGCACATAGTTGCAGGGCTCGCACAGCTCCATGTAGCTGGCGAAGAACTCCTTGTAGCCATTGTGCAGCAGGTAGAGCTCCGGATAGTCCAGCGAGGGATAGTTGTGGGTGTGCACATGGCGATCATTGTTGCGCAGATAGCGCAGCAGCTTTGGGCCGCGCTCCGAGGAGAACTCGCAGTGGAACACGTAAATGCGGCGCTGTCCGGCGGACTGGTCGGCGGACTGGTCAGCTGCCTCCGTTGGAAAGGCATCCTTGATTTGGGCGCGTGTGTAAAGATTCAGTGCGCCACGTATGTGACCGCCATTGAACTCGTACGGATAGCGACAATCGATAATCTGGTAATGGCCCAGCAGATCGGCGAATTCGCCGCGCATCAGACGGGCCAGGGTTTCGCATGATATTGTCTTGAGGTCCCGGTGCCGCACGCCGGAGAGCAGCACGGGCAGGGCGCACGGCTTGCTCAGATCGCCGATCAGTGCCGGCTCCTCGGCCAGGGCATTCAGTATGTCCGCATCATTCATGGACACGACTTTGCGCATCTGGTTCGTAGCGGGCGGGTGCGGCAGTTGTGCATCATTCGGGCTTTTGCTCTGCTCTGGGGGCGTGGCATCCAGCGAATCCTGCTGAGACATGCTCAGGCAGCGACGTACGGAACGATTCTTAGGCGTTGCCTCGTGCTCGCTAGTCTTCAGCTGGCCGCTGATCAGTGCATCCAAATCGCCAGGCAGCTTGGCCAGCGGCAGCTGCTCCAACGTTTCCAGCTCAAACATGGCCATGTATTCGTCATCCAGCGAGTTGCTGGAGTCATAGCTGGACGAGACGCTATTGAAGCTGCGCAGCGTGCTGGACTTTGGCGTGCCGCCGCCATCGAGCAGCGTGTCACGCATGTTCTGCGACAGCTCGGTGATCGGCGAAAGGATGCTCGAGTTGCCGGAAGTCTGGCGCTGCAGCATGCGCTGCAATGGCGACTCGGTGCTTAGTTTGCCATTCGCCTTGTAGCGCTTCGCCGAGCTCGGCTTGGTGTTCTCCAGATTGTCGCGATCTGTCGCCAGCAGCTGTTCGTGCTCGTGCCCGCTTTCCTCCAGCATCAGGCTAAGCCGCTTCCCCGCCATGCCGCTTCAGATTCAGATTCAGATTCAGCTTCAGTTTCGGATATCGATTTTGCTTAAATGTTTCCTGCAACGATCCCGATTGCGATCTTAACTTTTTTTTTATGATCCTTTGGCAATTGGATATTCTATATTGAATGTGTGCACAATTTTTAATGGCCTCTCGATTGGCGGCGTTTCTTTCGTATGCTGCTTCTCTCTGATTTTCGCGCTCTCTTTGCCCGAATGTCACTTATCGTTGGCGCCGTTTTCATCTTTCTCCCCACACATACACAGGCATACACGCGCGCACGCACACGCACACGCGCGCACTTGCCGAATGGTAAACAGAGCGCGTTAGAGGTGGGCGATAGTTTGATCTTGAACTTTCATTGTTTTAGTGTCAGCTGGTTTTCAAATTCACCACATTGAATTGATTTGTGCTTTGTGAGAAATATAAACATCAAATTTGAAGTAAATCTTTTTGCTGTTATTATTTGATAGGAATTCAAGCAATCACTTGTCTAGACCCAGTACAAACGGGGCATTAAGATAGTGAATGGAGTAAGTTCTTGTTCATAAAGGATAAGGTGCAAGTGTCTCTTCGGGCTTGCACAATAAAAAGTTAACATGTTTTTTATTTTCACCATTTCAGATGATATCGTGGTCAATAGCAAAAGTGTGCAGATTTCGTGGGCGAAAACTAGTTTTAAGGAAAAGCAACAACCATTAGGAAAATGAACAACCAATCTTAACTATACGCATTAATTACAAAAGAAAGTTGTGTCTAATATCTCACACAATGCGAATGAAGCGGCCATTTCTTAAAGTTTTAAGTGTTGGCAAAGTCTACGAATGAATTCCAATAGAACTTCAGTTACTGCTAATAGGAAATACTTAAACCCAAAGGATTCTTTTTTGTCTGTAATATGATATAATGATCCAAACACGAAGAGTCGCATTTGCGACATATGGAACCCCGATTAAAGGCTTTGCATTTATACTATATTTTATACATTATGTCTTCCTCGAAAAGCACGTTTGTGTCATTTGGCCAAGTCCCGCCCGTACAGTTATTTACCAGCTGGCTGTCATTTTAATCGGCCACGTTTTAACCTCAGCTGTCAGCTCGGCTAAAGCGCCGCTTTTGTCGCCGTTTCCATCGCCTTCGATCTGTGGCTGGATGTCATTACCAAATTCAAGCAAAGTGCTGTCAAAAGATAATTACCGTTTTAGCTTTTGCACAGACAACCAAATGACGCCAACGCAACAACAACAACAACAGCAACAACAACAACGTTGAAACCAGTTTGTGTTGTTGTCGTGTTTTTGGTACATTTCAATAAAACCACTAAAATTGTTGATTAATTTGCAAGCTTTTGATACAGAAGTTGATTTTGTTGGCTTGCAACAGAAAAGCAGCCGACTGACAGATACCCTGTGTTCGTCTGCACTTAATCTTTATGGGTTTTTAATTTAAATACTTTGATTCGGATTGGGCACTATTTATCGATAAAAACAACTGTTTTTAGATTATAGAAACGTTTTTTACTGTTGTTTTTGTATGAGTATGAGTATTTTCATACTCTATATGAAAATGATAATTCATTTATAATTATGTCAAGCTTGGTGCCAGATTTTTATTGTCATCTTGATTCTTATTGGATAAAGCATTCGGATAACAAGGATAACATATTCTGATTTTGTGACATGTGCAGATACGTGAAATATTAGTACACATTTTTGTAACAACCCATAATACCCTATTCGAGCATATTTATTTATATAGGGGAGTTTTTTCTGACTGTCAGATTGGTGACCAATCCACAGCCCAACATTTTACTGCAACTTCTTTTGGGTCGAAAGTAAGCACTAAGATACGACTTAAGGTGCAGGAATACGATGGTAAAAGCTAGTATTCAGAACTTCAAAGCAACTTAGCCATATAATTATGGAATTGAAAAGTACCTTCATTGGCCTCTATGGCTTAGAGTTCCAAGCGCCGTACAAACGAGCAAGAAGTCGGCCGTTTAAACTCGGCAGCAATTGTCAATTATCTATATATATAAAACTGTTTGTCCCGACTGACTCACTGACTTACTGACTGACTGACTGATTGGTGATCAACGCACAGCCCTAACCGTAAAGCTAGGAAGCTGAAATTTTCACTGTTAAGACGGGGCTTCGGAAAATTCCATCCGCAAGTGTGGCAAAATGGAAACGAAAAAAACGTTTGAATGCACCTTTTTTGTTTACCATCCGATTGGCCTCAAATTCATTTTATGTTGAAATTCATTTGTGGGGTGTTTCACACTTTTCGAAAAACGCACTCCTCCTTGGTGGAAATGGGTGTCAAAGTTGGGTTACGTTTCGTGTACAAATTCATTTCCAAAGATATATGCAAAAAATCCTTTGAGACGTCTTTCACAATTTTCGCAGAATCCAAGCTTCCTCTGTGGAAGAGATTTTTCAAAACCCTACTCAAGAATGTAATGAATAGGTTTTTTTTTAGCGATTATGGAAATTTCCCCCGCAACTGTGCAAATTTGGCGGAAAGTCTGCTAATTTTTTGGTAATTATATAAATTTATTTGATACGTTTTTTGCAAAGTTCAATGCTATTGGATAGAAAGTGCGGGTCAGAGGTTTATTAAACCAAAGTTTATTTTTCCGCTTCAATATTCTCACAACAAAAGATTTGCTTCCTTATTCGATGCACTTTAAACATATCTTTTAATGGAAGCTGAGATCAAGATGGTTCGGGTGGATTTCAATTTTGCACGGTCGTGGAAATGTAATATCTAAAATGATTAGCGCAAAACTTTTCACGAGCAAGGCCGGGCAATACTCGCCAATTATGCAAAGCCGAAAAAAGTTTACTTTCAACGAAAATTTAAAACAAAAGCTTAATAGAAAATATTGTTTTATTCATTTGAGGTCTCCAATAAGCTGGAGGCAAGGTTTCAGCTTAGTACGGACCGTTATGGCTAAATTAAGCCGAGATTATGGCTAAATTGAGAACTAACAACATTGACTAGTATCTTTCGTTATTTGACTTTCAAAAGTGTCTGCTGGGAATCTTGTAGAGTAGATTTTGAAATCGAAACTCAAACATTTCTCTTAAGCCTCACTTACAACACCAAATTGACAGGCTACTGGAAAAGTCGAAACACACACAACACACACACACTCGCACACACACACACACATAGATACGTGTATTGTGTATGGGGCCAGTTCATGCCTGTCTGCCACGATTAGTGGCAACAACTGGCAGCTCCTAAAAGCAACTTTATTGGCAAATGGGGCGAAGACGTGCATCATTTTATTATAGCATTTTTTAAGCACACGTCTGTACATATATGTGTATATACTATACATGGATAGGTATATATATTATTTTATTTTATTTTGTTGTTGTTGTATTTTTTTTGCGCTCATGTGCGCGGCGCGTACAATTATTAATTTGATACGATATAATTGACATGTTGGCGATGCCAAAAGGAAGCACTAACATGAAGCCGGAGCTGGCAACGAGCTAAGCCAGAGCGACGCATATTAACGCCACACGTCTGTGGCCAGAGACCGGGCCACGACCGGGACGGACACTGGATCTTGTCCACGTCCCGTCCACATTCACGTCTTCGTTGGCTGTCTGTCCTCCTGGCTGGCTGGCTGGCAGGCAGGCGTGTAAATTGTTTTTACTTAATCGTTGCAGACACAAACGCACATGTTGCTTGCAACAGCATTTGCCGCTTGGTTGTTGGCTCTTGGCTCTTGGCTCTTAGCTGTTGGTAGTTGGCAGTTGGCTGTTGGCAGTTGGTAGTTGGCAGTTGCCGCTTGGCCGATCTCCTCTGATATCTCTGTGGCTCGCTTTTGGTAATTGCAGTTGGGCCTGTGCTTCTGTGTTACCTGCATAACCAGCGCCAATCTTTAGACGTTCGTAGAAAATTGTTATTGGTAGCTAACTTGTTGCTGTTGGCCAACTTAGTCGGTCAGACATGCAAATTTGTGTGTGTGTGTGTGTGTTGTCTAATGTTAGTTGTTTGTTATTTTTTATGCAAATTTTCGTGTTACTTTTCTTGTTTTCCTTTTGACAAATTGTCTGTTAGACTTAATGATGGAGCGTACGAGTAGTTTGGAACGTTTATGCGCATAATTGTGCGCTTATGCAGCCGTCTTCTCCGTCTCCGTCAGACAACTGACAATATGATACATATGTTATATGCAGCTATTCTTATGTGGCCGGCCATTGAAGGAGTTGTAAAATGTAAATGTTATGGAGTATGCCATTTGTTTGTTATTTGCTTGCCGCATATTAAATGAAAACCTCCTTGACTTGTCTAGTTCAATATCGTATATGGGCAGAGTCCGTGCACCCTTCTGCTGCAGGAGGCACTCATTTAAATGTCTTCCTTTTTTAAGCTACAGCTAATTTGTATAATTTGGTAATTTTCTTTGAATGATCAAGTCGCCTGACTGCAACACGTTCCCCTTGCTGGACTCAAATTGAAAACAAGTACAGGGAGCGGAGCTGCCCACTGATTAAAAGCGATCGCTTTAAGTATAATGTGGACGAGGAGCAGCGAGTGTTGCGATCTGTGAGTGAAATAAATGGCTTCATAAAATTTTGTAACCATAATTTGGTTGAGCACACGAAACAGATGGAGGAGAGTAAATTGTTTTATCAGTCGATAGTTTGTTGGCCTGGCCTTGTTGTTGCTTGATTTGGTTACGCCCCTGCCCCGGCTGCCTGCCGCCCCTGCATCTAGATACATGGCCAATAATCAGGCGGACGGAAATGTGTCTGTAGGCACAAAGTGTGGCCATTAAGCAATACATTATAATTAACTGAACAAGCCAAGGCGAAACGCGTGGAGTGAAAGGAAGTGGAGTCGAGCCAAGTCCAGTTCAGAGCGGAATGCAGCTGCCAACGGAAATTGTTGATAAGAGTCGTATATAGTATGATAACATCATCAATAGTCTTGCCTGGAGCCTATGCAATTATATAAATTATATGCAGCAGTTGAGTTCGTTTAAAATTAAATTAGTATAATGCCATTTTCTGCTGCTCTCCCTTTGTTGGGTTACACCTAAAGTCTATAATCTGTCGGCTATACCAACTTGTTCATAATTGCCAGTTTTTCACCGTCCTAGTCACACCATATCGCATGCTTTGTCGGCTTCTGCACATCGCTTCTTACTATATGTCCACTAATTATATAGTTCGCCTCGCTGGCGCATCTGCCAGTTAAACACTTTGCCAGGGGGTAAAGATTTTGATGATGATGCCACACAACTTCAAATGATAATTGATTCAATATAAATTCTCCATCATTTGGCAAGTCAAGGTGTGTTGTTCACACTACATCCTACTGAAAGACTTTTCATTTTTGAGGATGTATCCGGACTTGCTAGGGTTTTCAATAGAAAGTGAGCTTTGTGTAGGTATTAAAGCATAAAATTGTTCAAGATACATGCTAGTTATCCGCATTTTATGAGTTTTTGCTCATCTATTATGAACATAGCCAACCTCTTAATCACATTGTTTTGTAAGATATCTTTAAAATCAACAATAAAGAGGGCTCTTATCGGGGGTGCCCGACTAGGAGATACCCTGACCATAGCGTAAAGATGATCTTACTAGGTTCCAGCTTCCTTCTGCGACTGCTCTGCATCTTGCCTTGGCCCCATACTATGGGTAATACTTCCGCGACCTTCTTCGGGACTGCTTGTTCGTTCTGTATCAATTTGGCATCCAAATGTTTGTTAATGGAAAAGTTTTTTTCGTGGAGGGAGGGGCATCTGTTTCGAAAGTCTTCAGATATGCCAGGAACATAGGAAAAATCATGTTGAAAATTTCAAGTATCTACATCTATTGAATTTAACATCGAACTATCATTCATACAGACTGACGGCCGTTCGGATTGATAGAAAGACAGACAGACGGACATGGCTAGATTGTCTTGGCTTTTAAAGCTAATTGAGATTAAGTAAACTTGACGGGGAACCCAATGTCAACCTTTGAGCGAATATTCATATGGAAGCTATATGAATAGTTAAACGAAGTCATGCAGACGGATCGATAGGCAAAGTACCTGGGCGTCATCCTAGATAAGCGTCCGACTTTTAGGCCACAATATATGGTTGTAACTGGTTGTTGTGCAATACATCCAAATTCCCCCTGCTGTATAAAAGGGGCATTATTCAACGAAATACGAAACCCAGATCTGGGGAATGGCTGCTATGTCGAACCGAAAACGAGTCTAGACGCTTCAGTATAAAGCCCTACGGCTAATTATCGATTGTGATTGGTACGTACGCGGTTAGACGTTTCACTGTAACCTGAATCTGGAAGCTTTAGAGCTCCGAATCAATTGCCATTCTAGCCTATATAGCGATCGGACTCTCTCTGAAGCTTGTCCCATCACCCGGCTGAAAAGCTGTCAACATCTTACCCTGCTGCAGTAATAACAAGTGAGAGTGCTCCATGACTATGGGATACCCTTAACCTTCTTCTACTTCATCTACATCTTAAGCTTAAAATTGTCTTATTGTGAGATAAAATATTCGTATATCATCAAAGAGACAATATCATTAAAATTTTGGCCTCAATTGGTGGGTTTTGTTTCCAATTGACTTTATTATACCCTGAACCCATTCAAAATTACCCATTTTGGGTAATATTGTATTTGTGCAAAATCCAAATGTATGTGGCAGGCAGAAGGAAGAATCTTCGACCCCATAAAGTATATATATTCTTGATCAGTATCAATAGCCGAGGCGATTGATCCATGTCCGTCTGTCTGTCCGTCCGTCCGTATGTATGATCGCAAAGATCTCAGAACCTATAAGAGCTAGAGACTTGAAATTTTAGAGTTTGTTTCCAATAATCGATAACTTACTCCGTTTCCAAGCAATCGATAAAAATCGATATCGATATCCTGTTTTTTTGGGCAATTTTGGTAAATAATAAGAGCTAGAGTCACCAAACTTTACATATAGCTTCTAAAATAGAATATATATATGCAGTTGATGTTGGAAGAAGAGGGTTCAGGGTATCCCCTAGTCGGGAGCTCCCGACTAGAACCTCTTACTTGTTTTATATAAAGATATGGGACGGAGCCGTGCGTGTGATAATAGCTATAAAATGAAAGATATTTGATGTGTATATACTATTCTAGGAGTTACATGTTAAATGTGGCACTAGTTCTTAAAACCTAAAGATGTCGTAAAAAAAATAAAATAAAAAGAAAAGGTTTCGATATCGATTTTCATTGATTGCTTTGAAGCGGGATAAGTTATCGTTTATCGGAAACAAATTAAGGCTGCGCGTCAATAGCTCTTCTAGTCCAAGATATGATATGTTGGTTAGATTCTAATTTTTCATGTGCACAATTATCCAAAATGAAGGCCGGGTAATACGCTCTAGTATAACTATAAAAATTCAGCCTGTTTCATGCTAACGAAATATATTTTGGAGCCAAAGCTTATTCAATTTTCTGAATTGGAAAAAAAAGAAGTAAAGATGTCAAGGAGTGTCGATGGTATGTGGGGCACAAGTTTCTTAAGCTCAAGACTTCGAATTTGCAACTATTTCAAAATTGTTAAGCTACGATCACTTAAGTCTACAGAACACTGGGGCTAAAAACCTTTTTTATATAATAAAAATAGTTTAAGCAATGGACTAAGAGGGGTGTGTCGAGGTGTAAATTAGGGGGCTATCAAATATTTCTCTCTGTATCAAAGTTCTTGGTTAATATCTTGTATGCCAATATTGTAAATACATATACATTTTGCTTTTTTTTCGTTATTTTATAATTTTGATCAGCGCCTTGAGATCTTATATAATATTTTGTATTAATATTCGAAGAGTCTTACGTGCTATTATCCGAGATTGTGTAAGAGCTTAATTAATTAATTTGTGCTAGTAAATTTTCGTAGTTGGGCTCTGATTCTTTTTAGTCTTCTGGTGGATGCTTATATTATATGAATATGGTTATATTAATTTGGAACTTGTGGAACTCGGGGCAATAATGATTGATGTACCATTTGAATCTTATTAGTTTTGGGTTATAATTGATCTTTCTGAAATGCTTATTTTCAACTTTTTTCTAACTCTGGCTTATCAAAATCATTAGCAGCAAGAAAAATGACTAAAACAAAAGGTAAAGTGTGTAATTTTTATGGCCACACACCACACACACACCGACACCAGCTATGCTTATACACACACACACACACTCACACTCGCAGAGGTAACACAATTTAACACCGCCGCCAATGTAGCCATCAGGCGGCATGCAATGTTCGGCTAACGAGCAAAAACAACTACAACAACAACAACAACAACAACAATAACAAGAAGAACAAGCATTACTGCCCCTGCCGCCGTTGTGGTAATCAATTTTAAAATTTATGACAAAATTTGCAGCTTTAAATTATGCCATTAAGCACGGCATGTAACTCATATCGTCAGGCGGCGTCGCGTTGGCTTGAAACAAGAAAAAGCTGAAGGAGAAACATGTTAACTGCTTTCTTGCAACTGTGTGTGTGTGTGTGTTGTTGTTGTTGATATGTAGGTGTATGTGTGTGTTTATGTGTGTGTGTGTGTGTTTGTGCCTGTGCATGCAATGGCGTTTGCATTATACGCTCGTATTTCGCCACATTCAACAACGCGGCAGACTTGACGGGTGCCATAACTCATGCCCCGATGCCGGAGCCAGTTGAGAGTCCGACTCGGACTCCGAGTCCGAGTCTCTGTGTGTGTGTGATGGAGACGGAGCAGCAGTTGTTGCAATTACAACTGGACACCACATGCTACAGCTGCCATGTGCTCATGTCTGCCATGTGTGCGTGTGTATGTGTGTGTGTGTGTGTGAGTGTGTCGGCGTGTGTGTTAAATATTGCAATTTATCACGCAAATGCGTTTTTCAATTTTAACATGCCGCCAGGCATCATAAAAACGTTACAAACCTACAATATGAGCCAACACACACACACACACATAGATGACAGCAACAACAATAATACTAGGGGAAAGAGTGGGAGGGGGGGGGGGGGTGTTCCGTTGTATACCCCACAAAAGGGAAGTGGCCAGTCCCATAGATCTAAAGCACCACACGCTGCCCACGTTGATGACGGCTCACGTATCGTTTATACACAAAATGTGGAAAAAGGGGGGAAACGAAGTGGAAATGGGTAGAAGCCAAGGTGTACGGCTGTCTGATGAGAGATGGTTGATGGAACACGAGAAGTGCATTCGCCAATGTTGCAGCAGCTCCACTTAAAATAGTCAAAAGTGCCTCAGATGACGTCTATGAGATGGCCACGAATCAGACACGCAATGCTCAATCTATGGAGACGTTATAGTTAGCCAAAAAGTTGAAAAGACCCGTTGGGTTTTATTATAAAGAGTGCTAAATTGATATTATTTTATTTATATTAGTAAAGAAAGCATGCCTGACCCCATAATTCAATCACGCAATGTGGAATCGTATAATACAATGCAATATATACTTATAATAATATGATTATAATATTATATACTGATAGGTTAGCTACTTCTTAATATTTTTATGTTAAAAATACTTAACACGCAATATCTTTCTACACAGAGTGAAAAAATCAAGAATTTCGTACTTGCATCACGTAAACCCGGTCATAAAAGTGGGATAAGACCGGTAACACTTGATTCAAGTATGAAATTCTTATCTCAAGTAAAACTTTTTAAGTACGAAAATACTTGAATCAAGCTTAGTTTGTTACGTTATTCAGCCTTATTACCCTCAATTTACGAACGGAATAGTATTGAATTAAATTTTAACGATTCTTAAAATAGGACCAAAATGTTCTAAGAACAATCCCAGTTTGAGCTTTAGTTTATATAGTTCTTCATTCCAGAGCTCACGCTCTTAAATCACGCTACATTTATTCAAGATTCAAAATATTCAAAATACTTGTTTTATTCACATTTTGGTCTTTAATTAAGATTAATACATAAATGTGACTCTATGAGCGCCCAATTTCTTATGATAATTTACACTTTTCGAATTGCAAAACATTGTTTATCGATCTTAGGAAGAGCAGCTAATTAGTCTGCACTGATATAGGTTTTGCACTATCTGCCGAGTATTTGTTGAAAGTTTAAAGTCGAGAAATCGTCATGATACTCTGCAAAAGACAACTAGTGGGTTATCAACATAAAACGTGACTGTCGCTACATTAAAAGCTGTGATAATTGCGAATTGCTACTGCAACAAATTTCGGCTCTATCTTGAGATAACCATAGGGAGAAGAATTATAAATTTCAAAGTTGGCTGACAGTGTGACACGTGCGGTACATATGCGACACATGATGCCTCTATCTATGCGTTACACAATTCGTGACAAAATTAAACTATGCTCACACGAGTGTATAAATATGCTGTTTATGCTATTGCCCGAAAAGGTGCACTCAATTAATAGTTGATTTGCTTTACAAGGCCCAATTAGCTATGCACAGTTGGCCTCAGCTCGGCTCGGCTCGGCATCAATGTCCATCAGACTCTTGCCCCTTTTGGCATTTGAAAATGTTAATAACAGCCATGGATATGGACAGAGGACACGCCAGTATGGTAACGAAGTTGTTAACGTGGCCGGGTCCATGCGTTAGCCGGGGCACTTGTCATCTGGTTGTTCAACTGTCGATTGGCCAGAGAGACATTCGTTGCAGATAGCGGTCTAAATAGCTGGCCATGTTGAGGCTGGTTGTGCTGCCATTTAATCTTGCAGTCAGCGCCTGGGGCTCGAGTGTGTGGCGTCCATTAGGTTATGCGCAATTTGCAAATCAAATCAACGACATTCGTTTAAAATGCGATTCATTTCATTGGTCTTGAGATAACGAGCTAATAGACTCCGACTTTGAGCGCTTGCATGCGATCTTGTAGATTAATAAATAATAAGCGATAAGAAAACGGTTCATCTTAAAGTTTATATTATTCAGTTTGCTGTTTTGGCTATTCAGAAATCTGATCTCATGATTTCAAAACAACGGGTGTGGCAATGATGACTAAATACTTTGCTGTCGGAAAGACAACTCATTTTAAAATATATTATATATTTTGTTTTATAAGTCGAGATCAGTTATCGCCTAAACGAAAACAAAACAAGCATAAACGTACAAATATGTATGTATGTATGCATGTATGTATGTATGCATGTAGGTACATTGATACATCAGGGGCGTCACTAATGAAGTTTGTTATACAATTTTATGACGCTCTTAAAATATTGTATTTTAATGATTAGCTAAAACAGCCCGAGGCGTCAGTTAATGTATTCGCACTAAATGTAAAGTGGGCGACGAATTTGCATTCAAATATCATTAATAAACATCTTAAATAATTATACTTATTAATACTTTAAAGCAACCCAAAATATTTTTCACATTCAAGTTTGGTTACGATTTCAAATTGCTAACAAAAATATTTGCACATTTACAAATATCTAAAATTTTCTTTTAAATAATCACGCAAAAAAACGCGTGGATATTACGTGTGAATTCGAGGTGTTCAAATGAATTTGAGCAATGACTAATGAAATGAGTTTGAGACCAAGCTTCAGTCAGGAGAAACAGTTTTCTTTGTAGAGATTATCAATAAATATGGCAAACTATAAACACTAGAAAATTGTGTGTAAAATACGCGTGGATTCTATGAAAAGTATGAAAAATCCGTAATGAATTTGAGCAATGACTAATGAAATGAGTTTGAGACCAAGCTTCAGTCAGGAGAAACAGTTTTCTTTGTAGAGATTATCAATAAATATGGCAAACTATAAACACTAGAAAATTGTGTGTAAAATACGCGTGGATTCTATGAAAAGTATGAAAAATTCCTAATGAATTTGAGCAATGACTAATGAAAATGAGTTTGAGACCGAGCTTCAGTCTAAAGTAACAGTTTTCTATATAGAGATTATCAATAGGTATGGCAAACAATAAACACTAGAAAATTGTGTGTATATAAAGTCGCAATTTTTTAATAAATAGTCCAAGATATATATATATATGGCTTAGCTTAATTTAATGAATTAGCAAAATTCACAACTTGACAGTCAATTTTGAAAGACTAACAAAATCTGCGAGGCGTGCCTTAAATAAATATTAATTTCCGCTAGCTTATTGCTTATTGATAAATTTAAATATTAAATTAACGCAATATTTAATGTCAACAAATTTCGCAAAAGTCGTAAAGTTTCATAAGGAATTTTTATGTGAAACGCAATGAACTGCGTGTTTTGTTATTTCGTTTCGATATATTGTTTGATATTTATTTATAAGAAGCGGCATAATTTTGGACAAATTGAAATGTGTTAATATGAAGCGCTATGCATAATTTATAATTTATTTATGCAACCAAGAAGCAAGAACTAATGACTAAAGATAAACAGAATACGGCAAGAGGTTACGACAAGCATGTTTGTTTTTATACCCTGAACCCATTAAAAATGGGTAAAAGGGTATATTGTATTTGTGCAAAATCCAAATGTATGTAACAGGCAGAAGGAAGCTTCTCCGACCCCATAAAGTATATATATTCTTGATCAGCATCAATAGCCGAGTCGATCTTACCATATCCGTCTGTCTGTCTGTCCGTCCGTCCGTATGTATGAACGCAAGGGTGTCAGAACCTATAAGAGCTAGAGACTTGAAAGAGACTGTAGGTGCTCCTAGTGCCTGCGCAGATCGAGTTTGTTTCCGATAATCGATAACTTACTCCGCTTCCAAGCAATCGATAAAAATCGATATCGATATCCAGTTTTTTGGGCAATTTTGGTAAATAATAAGAGCAAGAGTCACCAAACTTGACATATAGCTTCTAAAATAGAATATATATATGCATTTGATGTTGGAAGAAGAGGGTTCAGGGTATCCCCTAGTCGGGAGCTCCCGACTAGAACCTCTTACTTGTTTTTTTTTTTGTTTTGGGCTTTATTTAAACTAACATCCATGATCCAACTGTCGAGAGTCATTTGAATTTGGCTAAATTATCACAGCTGTTTCAAAATTTATGTTAATTTATAGCGAATTGTAAATAAGTGGCAAGGCTCACGATTTTGCTTTGCCAGCAAGTGAACAATAGATTTCATATTTTATGAACTTAAGTTTATTGTGGATTTCGAATTAGTTTGTCGTGCCTTTGACTTGATCACATTTAGTTCAATGCAAGAGTCATTCGGCATTGTTGCCTTTTGTGATTGAATACATTTTATTGCTTTGTATTCAATCAAATTAGATAACAATGAATATGATTTGTGTCGCTTTAGATGTGCACAATGAAAATTAATGCGGAAGCTTACACAATGAATTTCATGGCGGCAACGGCTGAAAAGCTAATCAAAACTATACGAATATAAGTATTATTTAAATTGATTTACATGCTCGTAATGGACTCTTACCCAATGCTTTTTTTTTATCATTGGGAATTTATTAGGTTGCTTCTTGTAATCAGCATAATCTCTTTAATCATACCCTTGTAAAGTAAATTATAATTTTGTCATGAAGGAAATCTCATAAAATATGTATGTAAATATATTTTCTTAAATGGAATGATCAGTCGAAAACTCTTTTGTCAAGATATCTTGACCAACCAGTACATACGTTATAGTTTAATAGGAAGAGTATCTTCAAAGTATCTTTACTTTTTCAAAGTATATTCACCAAACCAAGCAATTACAAGCTTCACCATTCTCTTTCAATATCTGTGAAATCATAAGCCATTCCTTTATATTTAACGGCTGAGTTTTGGAAACTGGGACTTTAGAAAGCATCCACTTATGTAATTTTTATACCAACATTTGCAGGATATCCATAGTATTCTATCTGCCGAATGTCTGACCTTAGCATTTATAAATTTGGATTTAAATCTGTTAAGTGTTTTTGACACTTCAGAGAAGAGAACAATAATTTGGTCACGATATATGAACTCATTGTATTTTGGAAGGTGACGATAACCTGAGCTTATAAACCCATGTTCAAAAGTCGTTTGGTTTAATGAGAACTAACGATCGGTCGTAAAACGAGTTTCTTAATGTCTATGAATTTTTGACAAAAAAAAAAAAACAAATACCATAACTTTATTTATGGATTATGGTGCTAAGCCATCATAAGATTTGATTTCGATAGTTCTGGTTTTAATGATATATGTTTAATTTTTTGTTTGCAAAGTGGGAAATAGTTGATATTTTACTCATTTAGAAGGTAGCTTAGGCAGGTAAATGTACCATATATCAGGCGTAGAGAATGTGTATAGGGTAGACTTGATCTTTTTATTCCGGCCAGAATCGTTTGAATCTGATGATTATCTTATTTAGATGCCATAGGAGTATTAAGTCGAAAAATTAGTTTTTGATAGAACACTTATTCCACAGATAAGTCAAATTTGAAAAGCATCTTTGTTGTATGTCTGCAAGGGCATTTAATCTTCGGCACACTGATTTTCCTTAGATAATGTAAGCTGACAACTTTGTATACCAACTGTCCAACATTTTTGCGGGCGAAATTTGTCAAATCGCTGAGACACGTATTCATTAAGTTCTTATGTAGAGCTTTGAAAATAAGTTTGATGCAAATCGAACAAAACTTTAAACTTCGTTCAAGAAATCTTTAATTCACATTTGTTCCAAGCAAGCTTCGATTCTGCGAAAATTTGAGACACATCTCAAGTGATTTTTCATATAGTTCCCAGGCAATGAATTTGAAAACGAAATGTCGTTCAAGCAAATCTTGGACCCCCATTTCCAACAAGGAGAAATGCACTTTTGGAAGAGTGTGAAACACCCCTCAAATGAATTTGAACAAAGATCTGTGAAACTGAGTTTGAGGCCGATCGGATGGTAAACAACGAAGTTTCATACAAACGTTATTCGCGATATTTCCATACATGTGAAATTTCCCAGAGATGGATGGAAAGGTAAAATTATAAACAGCAAGTTTTCATTTTGTATCGTCGTTAGTCTTTCACCTGTATTGCGGCTGCTTAATCGACAGTCTTTTCCACTGATGAATGATTAGGTGGTTTTATGCTAATTACTTAGATGTTGTGGATTGCACGAGCCATTTAATTTATTTTATAGTTTTGATGATGGAATGTTGGGTATTTGATTTGTTTTATCCGTGCTGACCATCATCATATTTTAGTTGATTGCTTTGCATAATTTTCAATGCGGTCAAATTAATTAGCGTGGGCTGTTGTAGCTCTTGTTTCTGGTGGATTTGTTGTTCGTGTTGTTGCTGGTGTGTTAACAATTTATTTATGTAAAGTTAATTCGGTGCCAATGCAAGAGTTGTGGCTTATAAATGTAGCTGTCAGTTGTCATAATTTATAGAATACCTGTCAGTGCCGAAACACCTCCGAACACGATTTCCCATTGCTGCTGCCGTTGCCTTGGTCCAAAAGAGGCCCGAAATGTATCGTAATCATAGCGTCAACATTTTTGATTTATGCACACAGTTTATTTCTCAAACAAATTTTTTTTGTTTTTTTTTTTTGGGCACGCTCTTAAGCTCATGGGAGCCCCAGAGCAGACGGCGGGCTGCACTCAATGGCAATAACAGTTAACAGAGGCCCGTGGAGCCAACTTGGGTAGCTAGTCTGGCGGATAGGTGAGGCCCAATGGCTGTGCTAGTAACTTCCAGTTACGCGACAGTTGATTATGATTAAGTGCCAAGCCAAAAGCCATAGCTGAATATCATATTCCGTGTTTTGTCATAAATAATATTAATACACTTGAAAAATAAGCATACGTCGACTAGTAAATGCATCTTTTTAGATGCCAAAGAATCTTTTTGAGAAGCGTTCAAAAAATGTGCAAAACTGTCTGTTTTAGTGATAAAACTAAACGGTGTTACCTCCATTGACTTGCAATATAATAACTCAAAATATGTATCAACAAATTATATATACATGTTTAATAAACGAGCAATATGTTAAATTTGTAATAGGATAACATGCTCTCACTTTTATACCCTGAACGTCGTCCTCAGAGGCTTTAAGAGACTTCATGCTCAAGTTTGTTATTAAATCATCGATAACTAGCCCCGTTTCCATGAAATTTTTGAAAACCATTAGCAAAATCCAAATTTTTGAAAATATATCAAAGCTTATAGAGACAATTTTTTTGGTATGTGGACTTTTCGTATGGTACACATATTTTCAGAACATTTTTTCACTATTTGAAATATCCTTTTGTTTATATTGTATTGGGCTTTTTCTTGTTGGAAATTTCATTGCGATCGGACAATATTCACCGAACTATTCAAGAAAACATTTCGCATATTTGAGCAGCAAGCAGTGTTTGAAGAGAACGAACGAAATTGTTTTTTTAGGGTATCTCTTAGTTGGTCACTCACGACAAAAGCACTCTTGCTTTATTGCTTTTCTACGTTTATTACTTTTAGAGTATTTACAATTCCTTATGCAACAGCCAGCAGCCCCATTTCTTATTTATTATACAATGCACAAATTGTTTAGTCCTAAACCAGCTTTGTTGTTACGGAAGCAGACAAAGCGGAAGTTGTATGCAAATGCTTGTGCAATTGTCACATCTCCCTTTAGCTGCCAACCCTCTCACCCTTTTTCTATCATATTTTGGGAATTTCTGTTCATCCCATCGCCATACAGTCGTATATGGCTTTGCGCAAACACAAATCAAAGCTAAATGGCATACATAAATCAATCAATCGTATTATTGACAGACAGTCAGAGTGCGGCAAACTGATTGACGAGCTTTGTCTTGGAAACCTTGTAGAAAAATGAAAACGAAGTATTTAAAAAATCATTCCCAAAACTTGTATCAGAATAATTTTTGAGACTGCAACTTTTAAGATAAATCTAAGTTTGTTTGTTTTATTAAGTCTAAAGTTCGTTTAAACTAGTTTGATAATATTTCATGAGTCCTTTGTTATCGTAAAAGGTTTGTTATTTATTATCGCAATGCAAGAACTTTTTTGTATATAAATTTTCCAATTTGCGGCAGTGCTTTTGAAGGTATTTTAAGTTTGTAATATATAGTGTATTCTGGAAACCTTAACTTTTATTATTCGAAAACGCCAGCAGCCAGCTGTCAAACAGATTTATGCGCAATGCTTGACATATATTTATAAGCTAGCGGGCATTTCCCGGTTTTGCCCATGTCAACTTTTATGCTTCAATTAACAAATATCAGATTCATCCAGTTTCCATCCGTGAAAAACTTAAATCTTGAAAAAAACTACTATCTTGAACTGTGTTAAGTCCATCGAATAAAGAACCAAACGTTTTTAGTGTTAGTGTTGTGGTGAGAATTTAAAGCTAAAATTTTGTACAGTATATCTTATTGTACCATAGAATATTTGTGTATTCTCAAAAAGTTAATTTCATTAAAATTGTAGTTTAAATTGGTGGACAATACAAGTTGGGTTATTAACTTGATTTATAGCTCTGGGGTAGTAGCGGGAAGTTGGCGATAGGTATTAAATGAAAGACATTTGATATTTATATACTATTCTAGAGTAAACATATAACTTTTGGTGACTCTAGCTCTTATTATTTACCCAATATGCCCAAAAAACAGGATATCGATATCGATTTTTATCGATTGCTTGGAAGCGGAGTAAGTTATCGATTATCGGAAACAAACTCGATCTGGGCAGGCACTATGAGGACCTACATCTAAAATCGCTAGTCTCTAGCTCTTATAGGTTCTGAGATCCTTGCGTTCATACATACAGACGGATCGACGGACAGGCGGACAGATGGACAGACAGACAGACGGGCATGGCTAAATCGAATCGGCTATTGATGCTGATCAGGAATATAAATACTTTATGGGGTCGGAGATGCTTCCTTCTGCCTGTTACATACATTTGCACAAATACATAATACCCTTTTTAACCATTTTCAATGGATTCAGGGTATAAAAATGAGTTGTTCATTAAAACTTTGATCCGCATTTTGCATCCAATTCCAATTTCCGAAGTATTAGCTACTACACTTTCGTTAGCTTATGATTTAGCGTTGCACGGTAAGGCTGCTTTCTGGGAAATTCAATCCGCAATTGTGGCAAAATTGCAATGGCGTTTGTTAGAAACATTTATTTTTCCCAGAAGTCCAGCGTCCTTGAAGCAAATTGGTGTGGAAAATTTGGTCGGTGGTTTCGGGCTAAATGTGTGTTTCAGCCATTTTGGAAATTATGAAAATTTTAGTTCACCATCCGATCCGCCTCTACTAATTTTTAAAGATCTTTGTTAAAATTAATTATATACAATCAAAAGAATGTTAAGCGAATGTTTATTTTCTTATGTTCAAAATGGGCGAAATCTATGGAAAATGGGTGGATAGTTTTCGTTTAAGTTTTGATGGAAGAACTTGGACAGATCAAAAGTGGGAACTACCAGCTAGTGTTTTGTATATTTTTTGTTGATAATTAGTTTAAACAAGACCAAGTAACACAGTCGTAATAGCATATTACTTATAGAAAATACTGTTGTTGGAAAAGATCTCAGATCAATTTGCGCCCCTATTAAACAGTTCACTTAAGAATCCGGCACTGTTTGTCATTTGTTTGCATTTCTCATTAGCTGGCATGGTTAATGGCCACTCTCAGAAGTCGTCCAATTCACGGCCTGCCCACACCTCAATTTGTGTGCTCATTGAGCAATCAAGAAAAATGTTAATTTCAAAATTCCCCAACGGACACATTTGCCGTTTCCCACCCACCCACAACAATATTCACGCTCGATTAATAAATTAAATTGAAAGACACACGAATAAAAATTCAGATTCAAGAGTGAAATGGGTAAATAGTGGCCAAATTATTTTCTACGAAAAATGTCGCGACATGCTAATAAAAATATATATGTACGTATATGTATATATAAATAGATTATTTTACTGTTGACTTGATTTATGCTTGCTCGAAACACATGAATCTAGAGGTTTTGTGTGAGTATTTTCGGGCTTGTGTATTAGCCGCCCGCTAATAAAAATTAATTTGAAAATACTTTTACTCGTGGTATGAGGAACAACGGCGATGGCGTTGTTGAAAAGATTCTTAAGATTCTTATTTATTTGTTTTTCAAATATGTGTTTTTGTACACATTACTTCACTCTGCCTAAATTTAAACATAAATGCTAAGTAGGAGATGTGCCTTATTTATGAGCTAAGCGAATAGAATTTCCTATTCTTAACAAAAAACAAAACAAAATTCAAATTAGCCTCAATGCATTCACATATTTAACCCTGCGGATTATTAGTTGATGAAGTGTTCTTGATTTATGAATATTGTGGCATTATTTTCTTAAGATATGAGTTCATGTCAAGTCAAAATACTTTTCAAAATCCTCAAAACATTGAATGGCTACAGAAGCTGCTCTTATTTACCGTAAGTACTCGAACGAATAGAGGGCCTATAATGTTTTATGAAATCTACTTTATGAAATATTTAACTGACTTTTTGTTTAATGGATATCCATCCAAATTCAAAAGTAGTCTACCTTAAAACTGAGTAACATTTTGATTTGACAATATTTTATTGCCAAATAGTTTGTTGCGGATTATGGAGGGATTATTTACGATTCCCTAAGGAACTATTTTAAATGTTTAAATCTATCTTAAGAAATATTTTGCAATTTATGAAATGTTGTTCGTAATATACATATGTATATATTCTTATATATAAATAAATTTGAGCGAGGTATACGTGGGGAGAGATCAGGTTGGAATTTCTATGCCCACACACAAAAGCCATAAACAACTTAAGTGAAACCGTTGGGGGCCATTAAGTAAAATCCGCCTGCTTATTTGAAACACAAACAGCTGTGCCAACAATTTGTCAGCTATGAATTTATATACATAGAGAGACACGCATATGACAAAGTTTATATTAATAACAAATGAAAATCTCTCTATATATATATAAGTATATATTTGACTACAAAAATGCTAGCACTCATATAATGTCTGGAAAAGACGTTTTCATTATTTTTTACTCAAACAAATTGGGCAGTCCACAGACATTAAGAGTCTTAACCTCCGCACACAATCAAATCATTTTCTGACTGATGTTTTGATGGCCAAATTTTTGTGTCACATAAATTTCGGTTACCCCTTTTTGACAGCGCAGCGCAAAAAAAAAAGGCCACACGTCGCCGCAGATCAAAGAAACTGGGGACCATTTTGATTGTGTTGCGCTATAAATAATGTTAAAATGTTATGTTTTATGATTTGTTGCTAGTGACACAAGTAATTAATTTTGACATTTGTGCTAACAGCCTATAATAAAACGTTTAAGAAATACACGAGTTTTATTTCAAGTACCACAAGATTTGGTCTTCTTCGAAAACAAATATCAAAGTTTGTCGAAAATCATAGAACTAACTTTGGAAAGTTCAAAAATCTTCAATAACCTCTTGTAGGAGACATTACAATTTTGTGTTAACATTTTTAACGTGTCGAAGCAGATTTCTCCAATCCCATTGAGCATATATATTCCGTCTCTCCGTCTCACTTTTTCTAAACAAGCTTGTCTCCAGCAAACTTCGCCAGTCTGTTGAAGGTATGAAAAGGTTTTTTTTTTATTTTTTTAATATATTGAGTAAAGTTACCAATTTCAATATGTTCCTTGCATGTATATTGATCTAAGATCTGCAAATCATAATCATAAGTCATAGAGAGTATTTAGTCTTCGGCATGCAAAAGCTATTTGTTCATTCTTTTTTTAAGGGATTTTAGAAATTGCATATGCCAGTGATGCATTCCCTAAAAAAGAGAAAATATTTTGCAATTTGAATGCCTTAAATTATTTAGCATTATTCTCACAGGTCAACAATTTTTCACCATGACTACAGTAAATTATTCAAATGGAATTGCTAAAATATGCGTAGTGTGTGCAGGTTTTTTGAAAAAATTCCCAAATTTATTTGTAGTTCCATCGAATGCATATACAAATTACAAATGCTGACAGACAATTGTGTTTTGCTTGTGGACAGCTTTTAGTTGCATCTGTGCGAAAATGATTTGAATTTCAATAATTTATGTATGCGCAAAATACTCAAGGGCCGTTAGATACAACAAAGAGCATATCGGTGGAAATTTAATTGTTGTTGCAAGGATAAGTGACAAATGCTCAATATGAGGGTTACACTAAAGAGGTTTTGAAGCCTTTTTTATACCCTGAACCCATTAAAAATGGGTATAAGGGTATATTGTATTTGTGCAAAATCCAAATGCATGTAACAGGCAGAAGGAAGCATCTCCGACCCCATAAAGTATATATATTCTTGATCAGCATCAATAGCCGATTCGGTTTAGCCATGTCCGTCTGTCTGTCTGTCCGTCTGTCCGCCTGTCCGTCGATCCGTCCATATGTATGGATGCAAGGATCTCAGAACCTATAAGAGCTAGAGACTTGATTTTAGATGTAGGTGCTCCTAGTGCCTGCGCAGATCGAGTTTGTTTCCGATAATCGATAACTTACTCCGTTTCCAAGCAATCGATAAAAATCGATATAGATATCCTGTTTTTTGGGTAATTTTGGTAAATAATAGGAGCTAGAGTCACCAAACTTGACATGTAGCATGTAGAATATTTATATGCATTTGATGTTGGAAGAGGAGGGTTCAGGTATCCCCTAGTCGGGAGCTCCCGACTAGAACCTCTTACTTGTTTAATATTAGAGTTGTAGTCTGAGATTAATGAACGCCCGACTAATCGCAGGAAATCTCTGTTAAACATAATAACAAGTTCGCTTGGCTTGGCTGTGTTTTATCTGTAGAAGCCTAATGAAGCTTAACCATCTAAAGATTATGACGCCCCAGCTCAGTGCAATTCCTAAGGCCATTATACAATTGACCAGATATAGAAATCTTGCTGCGGCAGGCAGCTGGAAAGTGTAAGCTCCGATTTTGCAGTCGTTTTTGCTGATTTTGTAGCGTAAGACAAACAATAAAATTAAATAATTACAAGTCGTGAGTGAATTTCACGCGAAACCAAATACTGATGCACACAAGTTGATAATGCCAAAGCCCAGAGACACAGAACCAGACACCAGGCCCAGAAGCACAGACAGACCGACCACAGAATCGGACACTCACATACACACACATATATACCCCGCTGTAGGAGAAAAGAGCTGGCATGGACTATTCGAAATATGCGCAACGGATGCCGATGCCAATGCCGATGCCGATGCCTTGACCAGTGGACAAACAAAGCCAGTTTTATATCGATGACAATGTCGCCAAATAAGTGCCAACAACAGAGCCAGTCCTGGGACACTAAAATCAGACCGAACAGCCCGAAGAGCAGACAATATCTAAAAACCACGCACTAACGCGGCAACAGTGGATGGCGATGTGACCACCGCATTGGAGCGCATTGCCGGCATAAAAGGAACCCACCAAATTCCAGGAACATGTTAAACGATGTCGAGCATTTAGAAAGAGTAATGTACATGGCATGTCGTGCGGCCCAGCCTCTTTCGCCTTTTTATTAGCATCATATCAATGCATATTCGAAATGCATATAGAAATGATGATAAACTTGGAACACAGCTTGTTACAAGTGGAACTTTTAACTAATATTCTAGGTCTCTATTCCAGTTTTGGAAAAACTTCTACTGTCATTTGTATAATGTATGTATTATGAGAGATGAATTATAGAATTACCAAAATTATCATTTTTATACCCTGAACCCATTAAAAATGGGTACAAGGGTATATTGTATTTGTGCAAAATCCGAATGTATGTAACAGGCAGAAGGAAGCATCTCCGACCCCATAAAGTATATATATTCTTGATTAGCATCTGTCTGTCCGTCCGTCCGTCCGTCCGTCCGTCCGTCCGTCCGTCCGTATGTATGAACGCAAGGATCTCAGAACCTATGAGAGCTAGAGACTTAAATTTTAGATGAAGATGCTCCTAGTTCCCGCGCAGATCGAGTTTGTTTCCGATAATCGATAACTTACTCCGTTTCCAAGCAATCGATAAAAATCTATATCGATATCCTGTTTTTTGGGCAATTTTGGTAAATATTAAGAGCTAGAGTCACCAAACTTGACATATAGCTTCTAAAATAGAATATATATATGCATTTGATGTTGGAAGAAGAGGGTTCAGGGTTTCCCCTAGTCGGGAGCTCCCGACTAGAACCTCTTACTTGTTTAGCAATTATTTATGGTAATACAATGAAACCTAGTTGATATCTTAATTTCTGGTCTAATGTTTGTATTAAAACTGCACTTTTATATTATAAAGAAAAATAATTTACAGACACATTCTGCAAGTGTAATTGACAGTTGTGTTAGACAATCCTGGGTACTACTTGAGTATCAAGAACTTATTGCAATCGTTTGACTCCAGCTCCAGCTCCAGCTCAATAATAAAATGCAATTACCAACACATGCTATCTGCAATGTCCGTTGGTGCGTAACTCACTTAATTGATTACAAATTAATAATGCATTTAATTAGCACGCTCGTTGCATTTTATTTGCTCTAATTAAATGATAGCAATGCCTTAGCAATGCAAACATTGAAATAAATTAAATTGCATGGCATACTGTATAAATAAACACACGTTGGGTCAGCTCCAAGCTCAAACAACCTGATTTATGTTCGAAAGCCAGCTGAAATAAATTGCTGGACTCATATTTAGATACAATAGATCTGGATAATGCATGCTCTTGACTCATTTAATCAATAATTCTCAGTCCCAAATTCTAGAATCATCAATTCACTATGTTATAACCGCATTGACAACCTCCTCTGCCATTCATTTCGAGGCACAGCTCTCTTCACAGTCTGATAGACGAGCTTTCCTTGAGGGGCCAGCATTGTGGTATGTTCTCTGCCCCCCCCCCACCCTGGTCAACTGCAGCATGTTGTTGGTTAATAAATTATGGGTCGAAGCCAAAGCTGACTGCAGCTGCTGATGAGTAACCTTCCGCCTGCTTCTTCCACTAACTCTACTGTAATAAATCAAAGGCAGTTCGTCTGCAACTGTCTGGCGTTCTGTCAGACTCTTAAGCCTGCCATTCTGCCCAGTCTGCCAGTCTAGAAGTCCTTCCTGATGGCTACTCACCTGAGTGCAGTTGCAGCCTGCACTTGTAAGCGATGTGAATTTATGCATGGTTTCACATTTCTTCGAGTTATCATTTGTTACCTAAATTATGCATGTTGAGTGGCAGTTTTTGCTGGGGAATTACTTCAGACGATTAGCCCTGGGTAAAGCGGTCAGCATTCGGTATTCAACATTCGGCATTGCTCGCAACAGTCCCTCCATGTACAACATGTACAAATGTACATACATTCATACGTATGTGCTCGAGCATATTGTGTGTGTTTGCTGTCAGTTACCAATTATGGACTTGTGTTCACTTTAGAGATGGACGCGTGACGGATTTTTCAGTCACGACATGCCAAATGCATGAACTGCAAAATGTTGCTAGAATAGTTTTTACACATAAGCTCATTTATTTTCCAAAAATAATGTGTGTTTTTAAGGCTAACTTCTTTCTTCTTCTTTCTTAAAATGACATTTTAGATATACATATATTGAAATATTAGTCAGATCGAACCAAAGGTTAAAAATGTTCCAATAGTTTGCCGCTTTTTCTTTGCAATTACGACTTTCAGAAAATTAAAAAATTTTGTTTTCCGGCTCTCGATTATCAACCTTTCAGTCAGTCAGTTAGTCAGGGATTGTGCTCTACATTTAGGTAGAAAATTGGTTTAAGTTTTTGTAGACTGAGCAATCGTTTTGTGTTACATGTGCACATGTTGTACTCGTCCGTATTTCATGATGAGTATCTTGACAGAGATTATAAAAGCCAGAGATGTTAGATTCAAACTAGTTTTTGCTACAGGAATATTATTAGACTAGCGAGTATACCATGGCCTTGCGTATAAAATAAATGCTCTCAAAGATCTTTAAAAATGAGCTTGAGGTTGATTGGATGGTAAATAAAAAAGTTTCATACAAACGTTTTTCCCGAATTTTCCACACTTGCGGGTGGAATTTCCCGAAGCCCCGTCTAACTAAGCCCCCACTAACTAGAGTTAAAATTTAAGCATTGATCACCAATCAATCAGTCAGTCTGTCTTTCAGGACAAACAGTCATATATATATGGTGTATTCGACATGAAGACAATTATGAAGATACCTCGTCCTAATGCTAACTCTCGCATATGTCCTGTTTAGGGATATCCAGCATTTCGGAGTCGGTTACAGTTATTGGCACGATCGAACTGGCCTCGCACCCATCTCTAATTAACAAGCATTGCAGTTTAGAAATGAATTTGAAGTATCTGTGTATACGAAGAGGTAATCAGTTGTGTTTTGTGTGGGATTAAAGTCACACATATGCATTATTTCAATTATGTAAATTGCCAAAATATCATGACAATCAGGAAATAATCTAACTGATAGATTAACCGTATGAAGCTATAGTATATTATTATTATGCAGCTCCTGACTAATTTGTAAATTGTAATTTCAATATAAGAGCGTCGCATGGGCATTCAAAATGACCGCAAAATTGTTTACAAATTTTGCCATTTATTTTAAATCATTTTAACAGATTAGTTTGCGACGCTTTTGCATTTGCCATAGAACTTGTTTGGGGTTTATAATTTCAATTATAAATCTTGACATGCAAATGCGAATTTTCGCTTGTAAATGCAAAATTAGATGGATTTTCATAGGTTTGAGAAACGACAGCATTTTTCGCAGATAATAATCATAAATTGTGAATACACAATTCTTAATTTAGTTACTTATACTCAACATTTATTAGGCACTTTATTGAATTAAAAGCTTGCTTAGCATTTATCTATTAAACATTCTGAAGAATTCTTCTAGAAAGTACGTTTCTACCCATTTAATGGACAATGGGTAAAGGAAATAACTGGGATTATTGAAATAATAATTAATAACACTATATTCGAGTGTGCTCGACTTCAAGGTTACTTTTATTTATCTTTTAGGTTTTGTGAGCCACGAAATACACTTAACAAGACCCTACTTACTAAATTTAATGTATCTAGATCTGATAGGTTTTGAAATATGCTCCAAAAACCAGGTCTTAAATTGGGTAATTGTACATATTTTATAAAAGTGACGAGCTAAGGTCAAAATTGATAAATCTGTTGTGCGATTGGTAAACGATAATATATATTTAAAACATTTTCATATAGACTGACAGACGGACAGCTCATCGCCTTTTTCAAGAATATACATACTTTATGGAATAGGACATGGACATGCCACCTTCTGTCTGTTACATACATTTGCACAAATCATTACTCATCATACTTTTTAACCATTTTTAATTTCCGTTTTAATTCTGTCAATACTCTTTGTTTACAAACATCTTTGATTCTTAACCAATCTTGAGGAAAATTTCTAAACTAGATCTTATTTTATCAAAGGAATTCATATCTTGGCAAAAAAACATGCGTGAGAACTATCCAAAAAAAATGTATATACTTTATTAGCATAGACTAACAGAGAAGCAAAATGTCAAAATTGGTGACTCTCGTTTTTAGTAACGTGTTATCGACATGATGATGTGTTATCGACTCTTATCGATTACATACAATCGAAATTGCATGTCTATATTTCTTAGGGGTTCTGAGATCGACTAGGCTATGGATGTTGATCATTACATATATAATTTATTTCGTTGGCAATTCTTTCTACTTTCTCCTTTGCATAAATGTGCACGGAACCAATTATTTCAATGGGTTCGGGATATATTTATGAGTCCAACATCTAATTATGTGTTGCAATATAGAATTTAATATATTTTTATTGTTGTTATAAGAATAATAAATAAATAGCAAACTCTCAACTTATGTATCTTTAGATCTGGTATCTTTCGATTTTTATACCCTGAACCCATTAAAAATGGGTATAAGGGTATAGCATCCCCGACCCCATAAAGTATATATATTCTTGATCAGCACCAATAACCGAGTCGATTTAGCCATGTCCGTCTGTCTGTCCGTCCGTCCGTATGTATGAACGCAAGGATCTCAGAACCTATACGAGCTAGAGACTTGAAATTAGATGTAGATGCTCCTAGTTCCCGCGCAGATCGAGTTTGTTGCCGATAATCGATAACTTACTCCGTTTCCAAGCAATCGATAAAAATCGATATAGATATCCTGTTTTTTGGGCAATTTTGGTAAATAATAAGAGCAAGAGTCACCAAACTTGACACATAGCTTTTAAAATAGAATATATATATATATGCATTTGATGTTGGAAGAAGAGGGTTCAGGGTATCCCCTAGTCGGAGGCTCCCGACTAGAACCTCTTACTTGTTTATGAAACAAGCTTCTTAAAGTAGCTTTAATTGTATTGGATTTTAAGATTTAAGATTTTATCTTTAAAATTAAAGTAAATTAGGCGGGCTCAAAATTAATGGTATACGACAGTAACGACTTTGCTACAGAACACAATAATTGAACGGCAGCAATATTATATGTATATAAATGCTTGTTTATATAAATATAAATATGTATATTATATATATAAACAAGCAGCTAACTCAAACGCCTGTGTTAACGATATTTATCATGCTCTTACATTGTCATTAATAATGCCGCTGACTTAAGTAAACTGCGGACTGTGTAGGAGCGCGGGAGGAGAGAAAGCAAGGGGCGAGATAGAAAACTGTTGTTGGTGGAGAGGCTGGAAGGAAGGGGGAAGGGGTTGAGCTGGAACTGCGAGTGAAGTGTACAAATTGCAATATCTATGCAAATTTATAACAAATAATTACTGACAGCAATATTTCATTAATAATTGCAAGTACTGCGCGCACCACACAACATTTTCTAGATAAAATTGCAAAAGCGGCCCATAACCAACTATGTCGGACAGGCACAGGCCGCGGCACAGTGAGGCAATTAAGCTGATGACGTTGATAAAAATCAACAGCAGCCGAGCTGCCGCAGCCGCAGCCTGTTGCTATAATTTATAGCGAACGCGTTGCGGGCACCGAGGAACTTATCTCCATACAATGCCACATACGAGCACAGAAATACGGCGACACATTATTAAAAGTGTTATACCCGTCTCTGTAGAGCATGTCTCGTCGTATCGTATCGTATCGTATCGTATGTAGATGATTTACGATAGCCAACTAACCAAGTGACACCAAGTTTGTCACAATGTATTCATAATTGCACCAGGTTGCCACAAATACTTATAAATAATTGTTACATTTCACATTACTGACCTTGTGCCCTGATCTACTGTTCACCTGCACTCTATTATTCAGTCTGTGAAGCATAAAGATCTTTTCTTGTCTTTCTAAAATAAATATCATTTAAATAAAATTTACCCCTCACTGTTGTCAGTATAAAAACAATGGGAGATATGAGATAATGGGATTACGATAAAAGAAACAATGTCTATGCCAGGAATATCGGATAACATATACCCGTAGGTGTTCCGCAATCGAATAATATTGCATTGACTTAATTGAAACAGGCCTTCCACTATGCTTTGTCAAAAGAACCCACAGATTTATTTGCTCAGTAAGCAATATATCTCCTTTGCAACTCGAATCCCTTCAAGAAAAGATTGGAATCCCAGGTTCAGGCTCTTCAGCAAAAATTGTCACGAAACTCGGCCCAAACTCTATCTGATCTGGTTTGTCTTCCTGAAAATAGACATTTATAAGTTTCACTATCCTCCTTACGTGTAACCAAAATTTGATTAACAACAAATAATTCATATAGCTGCCATAGGCAGGATCGTCCCATAAGAATGTTCTTGTATGGCAAAATATTCTGTTTTCCAAGATTTTTATATCAAACTCAGCATTAACGAGTTTCCCTATTCTCACATATCTGTTTATTTTACAAAATTTGTTGTGAACGTATTTGAGCCTGCGCTTTCAGCTATCTTATGGTTTATTAATAAATAGATAGATACAAAGATACATAGATCGAATAGATAGAAACTTTCCAAGTAGTTTTTAAGTTCTTAGAAACCAAATGTTCATCAAGTGTTACTTAAATTTGGGCATGCATATGTTCGGACGTAAGTCTTTATATGGGAAAGGCAAAAAAATATGTTTAGCGCTTTTTAAGTTGAATTTATAGTTCTAATAACATTTTATGCCAACAGTTTTCTGTTGTAGTCAAATTTTGATGCTGTTCTTTTTTTTCGTGTCATTGAATCTTTTATGCAGGATTCAATTAATGTCAAATTATGATAGATTTATAGTTAGCCTGACCGCTAATTGAATTGATCCGAACGCGCTAGCGCAACTGTTCTGTCCTGTTCTGTGCTGTCCTGTGGCAGGCCAATCCCCGTAATGTTCAAACACAATGAGAGGACAATGCCCAATTCGATGACAGGCGCGCGTGCTACGTGGAACCCATAAAATCGTGGCATATATTGTCGTACCTGAAATTTAAAGGCTACACGACAACACAACCGATGACAGGCTTGTGGGTCTACAGAGAGGCAGTTGGTACAGTGAGGCATAGCATTGGGTGTCAAGCTGCCAGCAAAATTCTTGACAGCATTGCAGGCAGAGAGATAGAGAGAGAGAGAGAGAGAAAGGGAGATAGAGAAAGAGAGAGAGATTCTCATATTTAAAATGCACAACGCCGTTGACCAAAGCCGAGAGGCAATTGGCATGAGCCAAAACCCAACTGCTCGGGTGAGGTAGGGGCTTGGAAGAAGACTCCGTGCGTACTCTATGCCAGCTGCCAGGCTGTCGCCCTCTGTGCCCCTTCTGGGGGCCTGTCAAATGGCTTCACGGCGGTCGGCTGTGGCGATTGCGTGCAGTCCGGTCGAGCCAGGTCGTGTGAGCAAGCTCTCGACACCTTCAAGCGGGCATCATCATTACCATCATCATCGATAAATGCATTTGCCAGTTCTGCATACAAACTGTTACTAAATTTATTTATATGTAATGTCCTCTCATGCATATTTAATGTCCACGCATTTCGTTCCGCCAGAAGCGAAACAAGCAAACAAGCACAACAAAGATAAAAAGCATTTGCTTGCAACCCAGACCCCAAGCCCCAGGCCCCAGGCCCCAGGCCCGACCTCAGACACGGCCGTCGTGGCCGTTATGCCTCCTCATAAGTAGCCCCAACTTCTGCTGCTTCTGGTTTTCTCTGTTAGCCAAGCAAGTAAGTAGCTGTCTGTGGCTTGTTTTGGCTTGTAGTTGCGATTGCCCGCCGTTGCCCGGATCGTGTGCTCTTGGGACACTTTGGGTGTCGGGTTAGCTACCACAGACGACCGCCGTTTCTTCTGCTCTTGAGTTGCTGCAGTCTTCGGCATCATTATGCCGGGGTCAGCCAATCATAGTATTTGTGGATATGTGCTTTCTGAAGATTCGAGTGTGAGTGCTTTATGTTTATTTCCCTGGACTCTGTTTTGTTAACATCAAATCTTTACATCGTAATAAAAATGTATAAATAATATTACGAAATGATACACTCTCTACCTCAAATGAGGTTAACAATCTTCGGGCTTGGTGTCACTCATATGTCTGTCACTCAGTTCTTTTCATGCTTACAACGACTCGTTCCTTCAACATCTCAATGGGCACAGACGTCTCTTACTCATTTCCCATATCCCTCTCCACATATCCCTTGTCCATTATCTATAGCTCGATACACGCACTGTACGGGGAACAGAGCTGTAAGAAGAGGCTCATAAATCAAAATGACATGACCAACCAACTCTGGGCATTAATATTTCAACACCATAAATGCGGCGTCAATTCGCACATGGCTGGAAGACGCCGAATGGATGAGGACAGGAACACACTGATGATTGCAAACTGTGCATAATAAATAAATATGTGTATGCGATGTAACGACGGACAACTGCAAACTCTCGACTGACTGGCAGTCACCAGTCTCCTTTCTCCAGTATCCAGATTCAGTATCCACTTTGAGCATCAAATCGAATCAAGGCAAGCGTTCAAACATGCAACGAAGAAAGACAAGCCGAGACACGCTCGACTAATTATGGAAATGTCATCAGACGTTTCTGGGCTGGGATGCTTTTATGTGGAGACCCCACAAAGTGGGGCTAACAAACATACATACATATATACATCAATATACATACATACATATACATCAGTGAGTGTATGCGCGCGCATAATTTGCTAGCAATGCATCAACACATGCGACAATTTCAGCGGCACTTGCATGGTAATTTATAAAACAGATTTGGATTTCTTTTTCCCCCCTTTTGCGAGAAATTAAAATTTAACATGCCAGAGAGTGGGGAAAGGGAGAGGGGAGGGCATTTCAGGCAGACATCGCTTAAGACAGCCAGCGACGCCTTCTAAGTGACAAAAGTTCAGCTCGTGGGTGGCAAAGCCAGACAAAAAACGCCCGGGCCCCCTTGCACAATGATATATGGTTTTGTCGGCTGTCATTTGGCTTTGGAAATTATTGTTGTGGCTTGCACTCTGTTTGCCTGCCATGCATTATACTCTCTCCGCTGTGGTCGTACTCCAATAGAGAAACGCCCAGGGACGCATTCAATACACCCGAAATGTGAATAATGACATTTTATTCCATATATATCTTCAGCTGAGCTTATGTGTAAGATCAGGAGTGAGATAGAGTATATAATAAATAATCATATGGAGTTGAAAACAAAATATAAATAAATTATTATTATATAAGAAGATAAAATGATTTTAGTACTTTTTAAATATATTGTAATATTGAATTAGGTATTTTAAATTATTTAGTATATTTTTAAAAATATTGTAATATAGAATTGAGTATTTTTAATTATTTTATTTATTTATTTCTAATTATTACATTTAGTATATTTTTAAAATATATTGTAATATAGAGTTAAGTATTTTTAATTATTATATATATATTTAGTATATTTTGTAGTGGCTGCTTTGCACTCCCCAAACGAATCTGCTTGTTGATCAGCTGCTCTAGTTTAGTTACTGCTTTACCGACCGCGCTGGAAGCCAATTCTTCGTTTATTGCACAGCTGAGGGCATGCGCAACCGAATAGGGCGAATAGAGAGGAAAAAGGTGATAAGATCAGGCCATAGTACCGTTTTAAAATATAATCGCGTGATGTAGAGCTTTTGAAAGCTTCCTTATTTTTTTTGTCGTTGGGAAGTAGTAAAGGTTAAAAGTACAGCTCAGCATGTCAGATATATTTGAAGCGCGTGCGAGTTAAGTTCATAACATTTTTTCTTTCTTTGCAAATAATTTTTTTGCAAAGACATCAACGACCAAGGCTGCAATTGTAGTACAGTTTGGAAGTGTTCTTTTGGTACGCTAATAGAAACCAAAAACCTTCATAACAACTCGACCCACTAACCTAATTGTGATTCGGGGTGACCCTTAAAGAGAAGTTTCCGTGCCTGCTCAGTTGACTAGATTTAGACGTACTAGTCGGCACTACCAGAGGGGGAGATCGGACCAGACAAGGGCAACACCAAGAGCACGTGTCGCACTTAGCAACCCAGCAGAACCAATTTTGTTGCTATTTTACTTATCAGCCGCTGTCTTGCGAAGAACAACATCTGGCATAGCCTCGGAAAACGGCGTCAAGCGGGTGAAACGCTTACTATTTATGCAGCACCATCGGGACCGCATGCACTAAGCATATAGTGTAACCTGCAGAGAGTAACAAAGGAGCCGAGTCTGTATTACTTTTGGTGTACCCCTTTCGCTTGCTTAGCAGCATTGCCATATAATTCCATTAATTGTTTAACGTTGCCAAGATGGACGGCTAATAGATCCTTAGTTTTAATTTTTATTTCCTTTAATTTTTTTTTTTTTCTTTTACTAATTTCTTTAAAACAAAATGTGCAATGAATATGCCTAAATAAGTTAAAGCGAGAGGAAATTCCTACACCTCCGACCTTGACCGTTGCTCATATATATATATATATATATATATATATATATACATGTGTTTATATACTTATAAATTTCTTTTGTAATATTTAGCAACAGCGATCATAATCGTCGTATACATTGGGCCCAACGTCTGCTTCGAAGGATATCGCGTGAGTAAGAGTTTAAACCAATGCCTATAGATATATGTAATTATATACACACATGAACATTTAAATGCAGTTAATTTAGCAAGACGGTAAATTAATTACTATCCGTCAAGTCTCAAGATAATGTTGGTGAATTTCTCCTTCCCCTTAATTTCTTTATGGGATTTAAACTAGTTATTGCACATTCATCATATTAACTTTGGATTCAAATTTTGTTTGGAAACTGTATATTTTTTTTTGTAAATAGAGTTATACTCACCTTGCTATTAATTGGCAACAAAATTGAACAATGCGTGAATAAACGAATTATATTAGCTTATATGATATGATATCCTAATTCCATAATTAATTGTTTTATCTGTCAAGTACCCATGTTAGCCGCTTGCAATTTATAGTGATGGTTTAAGAACCTGAAATAGGGACAAGCATCCACATTCCATTTTTTTTGCTTGTCAAGGTAGGGAGGGTAAAGAGAAAGAGAGACGATCAACACCTTAGTTCTCTCACTTACGCGAAATTGAATAGTTTGAATTTGGGTGTTCGGTCGGGACACATTAATGGTACCCATACTAGAATCCGGTTTTTTTTTTGTTTCAATGGATTTACTTAAATCAATAAGTTTTTTTTTATTTTTTTTTTTTGATCGCACTTAAACTATGTGTTTATGGTAAGTGCAAAAGGGAAAGGAAAAAACCCCGACCAGTCCGACGAGCTATTGTCCGAGTATTAGCAAGAAGTGCGAACCTCCAATCCCTATGCACCCGGTTAGGCAACAGCCACGGCCGTTTGTTTTTATTTTTGGTAGATGGCCAAACGAAAGGCAAAAACTGAACCCGAACCATCCCCACCATTACATATATGGCGCCCAACACGTGGGACCCTAGCAAGAACGTAAAACTTTTACTTCTTGCGTAAGCACGACTAACACCTAGTGCACAACAATCCCCAATCGAAACTCGAAGTTATACCATATCAATTACTACCTATTATTTTTTAATTACCTGTTAGGCCCCTTTCTCGGGAAAATACGTTGTGTTCAGACAGTAGTTAGTTGTAGGAATTTGCGATTGTAATTCAGGCATTGCTGGATTAGTCGACCACAATTAATTACTAGTACTTTAAGCAGCGGGTAAGATCGGAAAAGAGGGAATAATAATCAAATTTGGGTTAATTGTTTCAAGGACTATTTGGAATTACAACAAACTGGAAATATTTCGGATGTTGTCTAGTAGTCCATGAGCAGTAAAAATCCAAATCAGAAATAGACTCCAGTAAAATAAATAGCACAAATTCAACTACTCAGGTTTGCTTAAGGATTGTAAGCAATAACGTGTGGGAAAAAGACAGATAGAATAAATAACCAAGACTTAATAATACAAGTCCTATTTAGTTTTCCTTTTGTTGTTTGGAAACAAGCGAAAGTTTGCATTCATTATGGCAGTGAGACGAAGCACAGAGAGCATAGTTGCAGCGATTAACGCGCAAGATCCATTTTGTGGCATTTGCCATGAGCAATTGCAAGCAGAACAGCTATCTGCGACTACTCCTTGTCAACACCGTTTTCACGACGTTTGCATAAGCAATACACTAAAGACAACCCCAAAATGTCCAGTATGTGAGGCAGATTGCAACCCAGGGCAACTAATATTTATGAACAATACACTGGCAGCGGAGTTACACTCAGCTGGTAATGCTGAAACAGACGAAACTCTATCGCGAAATACTCTACCTTGCCAAGATGGTTCGACTACTACAGGTATCAGGAGAGGTCAGCGATTCGGAAAAGGGCGAGGAGCCACGCCCAAGCGAAGTATGCAAACTAGGTCTATGAATCGAAATCATAGAGAATATTTAGGTAGTTGCATGTCTTTAGGCAGCAACGGAAATAAGTCAGTGGACAATGGTCCAAATGTAGAGACAATTACCTATATCAACGAAGCTCTACAATCTCAGCAAAGGACTTTAATAGCAGAACTCAAAAACGTTATTAAAGCTTCTGTTGAACAATCACTGCAAGAGAAGTTAGCAACATTAAATGTACGAAGTGAGCAAGCTGAATCAACACGCTCTAGATTAGTTCAGTCTCCAAGGGGATTAGGTGCTGATACTCTCCCTAATAGTGCCCAGAACTCTGACATACCCCTTGACTGCGGACCATACAGCCCCAGAGGTAGCAATCGATCAAACTCAAGTTTGAGTTCAGAAAAAGCAGCTAGCATTATGCAAACCTGGCGACTTAAATTTGACGGTTCGAAAGACTCTATGCAGATAGATGAATTCTTGTATCGAATTCGTTCATTAACGGCTCAAAATTTGAACGGCGACTATAGGCTGCTTTGTGACAATCTTCATTTACTTTTCTTCGGGAAAGCCAATGATTGGTTTTGGAGCTTCCACAAGAAAAACCCACAGTATACCTGGTTGGCTTTCTGTACGGATTTCCGACTTAGATTCGAGGACGTTAAAGACGACTTTGACTTGTGGGAACTAATTAGGAAAAGACGCCAGAAAGATCAGGAGACATTTGATGATTTTCAATCAGCGATTGAAGGCCTGGTTAGCCAATTATCTAACGAAATAAGCGAAGACAAGCTTGTTGACCTATTAAAACGCAATGCGAGAACAGCGCTCAGGTACGAACTATTGCATTTGAAGATTAGAACTCGAGCAGAATTAAGAGAGGAAGTTAAGAAACATGAAAGTTTCTGTAGAGAAACTGGCTCGTTTCCCAATCGAACCAAATACGGTAGAGGTAATGTCTCTGAGTTACTGGAAAATAATGATATAGAAGATAATATTTCAGAAATACAGAACAAGAAAATAGTGTGCTGGAATTGCGATAAAGTGGGACACCGATTCGATGACTGCATGGGAGAAAGGCGTATATTCTGCTACGGTTGCGGTGCTAAAAATACTTTTAAACCCAATTGTAGCAAATGCAATCTTTTTGGGAAACCGGAAGCGGGATGCGCAGACCAACACCAGTTTGACGCATCCCACAAAAGAATAAAGTCCTTGCCAGAAATACAGTCATATGGTAGTTTGGAGCAATCAACTCCAAATACTATATTTACAACTTATATGGCAAATACATGTTCAGTCGCCGAGACTGCAACTCAAACTGATATTGAAAATAAGTACGTACCGTACCATATTAGAGTAAAACACTATCTTGACACACGAAGACGAATTTTTAGCAGCATAGAACCCATCGAATTTCTCAGTCGGCCAAAACGCTCTACTGTTCGACTTAGGAAATTCTGGAAAAATATTAAAAGTCTTCGTAAGAAGCTCGTTCAATCAGTGTTTATGAGCTCAGATAACCGCTTGTACACTGAGTTAAGCCTAGAGGGAGAAAAATATGTAGCATTATTAGATTCCGGAGCGACGATTAGTTGCCTCGGTAATGTTGCAGCTAAGTCACTGTTGTCACATCCCAAAGCGCGCAAATGCTCTGGATCAATCCGAACAGCTAACAACGCTATTTGCCCAGTGGTAGGCAAACTGACACTTAAAGTTGAATTTCGAAAACAAGTGCATAATGTTGATTTTTATGTTATACCCGATTTGAAACAAGATGTTTACTTAGGCATAAATTTTTGGCAGGACTTTGGACTGTTAACGAATTTAATTCGTCCTGATGAGTCCGTAAATGAATTAGACAACAGTAACGAACAGGATATCCAGGAAACAGCGAAAATGCATCAGCTAACCGCTGAAGAAAAGTCACGATTAAATTCGATCATTTCTAATTTCTATTCTTATGAAAAGGAAGGATTAGGACGCACTGAGTTAATCGAACATCGCATTGAAATAGATAATGTGACCCCCGTCAAACAAAGACATTGGCCTATTTCGCCAGCCGTTGAAAAGCTAATGTTTGACGAGATCGAGAAAATGCTAGCTTTAGATATAATAGAGGTATCGCATAGCCCCTGGAGCAGCAACTGCGTCCTTGTGCAAAGAAAGGATAAAAACAGGCTGTGTCTAGATTCTCGAGTCATAAATAAGTACACTCGTAAAGATGCGTACCCTCTACCCCATATCGACGGAATTCTTAGTCGTCTGCCGCCGGCTAAATATATAACGGGCCTCGATATGAAGCACGCATTCTGGCAGATACCCCTAGAAGAAAAATCACGTCAGTATACCGCTTTTACAGTCCCTAATCGTCCATTATTTCAATACAAAGTAATGCCGTTTGGATTGTGTAACGCTCCTCAAACGCTTTGTAGACTAATGGAACGCGTGATACCAGCCCATTTGCGGACCCGCGTATTTGTCTACTTAGATGATTTACTTCTGCTATCAGAGGACTTCGATTCGCATATGTTGCTTTTGCAGGAAGTAGCGCTGCACTTGCGTAAAGCGAACTTGACAATCAACATCGCGAAATCAAAATTTTGTATGCGGGAAATTAAATATTTGGGCTTTATAATTGGGTATGGTCAACTAAAGACGGACCCTAGCAAAATACAAGCTATTAACGAATTCCCTGTACCAAAAAGTGTAAAACAACTGAGACGTTTTCTTGGACTCGCTGGATGGTACAGACGTTTCGTTAATCATTATGCAACAGTTAGCTTTCCGCTTACAGAGTTGCTAAAGAAATCGAAAGTATTGAAATGGAACACTGATGCTGATTCCGCTTTCAACACCTTAAAAACACTTTTAACTTCTGCACCTGTATTGGCTACACCCGACTTCTCAAAACCTTTTAGATTAGTTTGCGATGCTAGCACAACTGGTTTAGGATGCGTTCTAGCTCAACTAAATGAACAGGAAGAGGAGGCTCCAATAGCATACATGTCAGAGAAACTGTCAAAGGCCCAACGGAATTATAGTGTGACCGATCTGGAATGCTTAGCCGTAATAAGAGGTATTTTTAAATTTAGAGCGTATATAGAAGGACAGGACTTCGAAGTAATAACTGATCATGCTTCCTTACAATGGCTCATGAGACAGAAGGATCTCAGAGGACGTCAAGGTAGATGGGTGATCAAATTACAGGGCTTCAAGTTTAAAGTCTCGCATCGTAGCGGTACACAAAATGTTGTCGCTGATGCGCTATCGCGTCAAAATGAGACAGAGCTTGCGGAATTCGAGGAGCAAGGTCCCATAGTTGACCTGTCTTCACCCGAATTCAAATCGCCAAACTATCTGGATCTGATAGACAGTATTTCTTCTAACCAATCCAGATTACCGGATTTACAGATAATCGACGGTTTTATATATAAACGTACTGAGCCAGCGACGGGATATAGCATTCAGGAGAAACAATCCTGGAAACTCTGGATACCTTCGTCTCTCACCCTACAAGTGATAGAGAGAGCCCACAATCCCCCTAACGCTGCACACAGTGGCATCGGAAAAACAATAGAGAAACTCAAGAGATACTTGTTTTGGCCAAAAATGTCGGCCCAAATTCATGAATATATAGTCAATTGTAAAGTTTGTCGGCAAACGAAAAGCCCCAATGTAGTGTTGAGACCTCCAATGGGCAAGCCTATGACGTCAGAACGGCCATTTCAGAAGCTCTACATGGATCTTCTAGGGCCATATCCTCGGTCCAAGAACGGCAATATAGGTCTCCTGATGGTTGTAGACCATAATACTAAATTTCATTTTATGTGGCCTCTTCGCGCGTTTACTACCAACAAAATTATCGACTATCTAGAAAACACACTGTTTTGCACTTTCGGCGTGCCAGAAACTATTCTGACCGACAATGGCTCTCAGTTCATTTCTAGTGTCTTTAAAGCTTTTCTTACCCGGTATGGAATCATCCACATTCGAACGGCAATATACTCGCCACAAAGTAATGCGAGTGAGCGAGTAAATAGATCAGTATTAGCGGCTATTAGAGCCTATATCGGAAAAGATCATTCAAATTGGGATAAAAAGCTGTACGCCATTTGTGCTGCCTTGAGAGCCAGCGTTCACCAAAGTACAGGGTACTCTCCATATTTTTTAGCGTTTGGACAGAATATGATGTTAAACGGTAAAGACTATGACTTGCTAAAGCGACTTAACCTCTTGTCCGAAGACACTGCTATTGAGAGGCCCACAGCCTTACAAGTAATCCGTCAGATAGCTAAAGACAATGTAGCTCAGTCACATAATAGAAATGCTAAGATATATAATTTGCGCAGCCGAAACATAAGTCTTACTGCCGGTACGAAAGTCTTCGCCCGCAATTTTTGTCAGAGTAACGCGCAAAAGAAGTTTAGTTCTAAGCTTGCACCAGTTTTCATTCCGGCGATTGTTGTACAAAAAGTCAGCCCAGCCTACTATCAACTAGCTAATGAAACAGGTAAATGCATCGGTACTTTTCATCTCAAAGATATACAAACTAGTAACAAGTTCTAACTCAACAGTTATTATAGTTATTTCAGTTTATGTCCCGCTAGCAAGTAGCGCTGCATAAACTGTGGTGTAGTGGCTGCTTTGCACTCCCCAAACGAATCTGCTTGTTGATCAGCTGCTCTAGTTTAGTTACTGCTTTACCGACCGCGCTGGAAGCCAATTCTTCGTTTATTGCACAGCTGAGGGCATGCGCAACCGAATAGGGCGAATAGAGAGGAAAAAGGTGATAAGATCAGGCCATAGTACCGTTTTAAAATATAATCGCGTGATGTAGAGCTTTTGAAAGCTTCCTTATTTTTTTTGTCGTTGGGAAGTAGTAAAGGTTAAAAGTACAGCTCAGCATGTCAGATATATTTGAAGCGCGTGCGAGTTAAGTTCATAACATTTTTTCTTTCTTTGCAAATAATTTTTTTGCAAAGACATCAACGACCAAGGCTGCAATTGTAGTACAGTTTGGAAGTGTTCTTTTGGTACGCTAATAGAAACCAAAAACCTTCATAACAACTCGACCCACTAACCTAATTGTGATTCGGGGTGACCCTTAAAGAGAAGTTTCCGTGCCTGCTCAGTTGACTAGATTTAGACGTACTAGTCGGCACTACCAGAGGGGGAGATCGGACCAGACAAGGGCAACACCAAGAGCACGTGTCGCACTTAGCAACCCAGCAGAACCAATTTTGTTGCTATTTTACTTATCAGCCGCTGTCTTGCGAAGAACAACATCTGGCATAGCCTCGGAAAACGGCGTCAAGCGGGTGAAACGCTTACTATTTATGCAGCACCATCGGGACCGCATGCACTAAGCATATAGTGTAACCTGCAGAGAGTAACAAAGGAGCCGAGTCTGTATTACTTTTGGTGTACCCCTTTCGCTTGCTTAGCAGCATTGCCATATAATTCCATTAATTGTTTAACGTTGCCAAGATGGACGGCTAATAGATCCTTAGTTTTAATTTTTATTTCCTTTAATTTTTTTTTTTTTCTTTTACTAATTTCTTTAAAACAAAATGTGCAATGAATATGCCTAAATAAGTTAAAGCGAGAGGAAATTCCTACACCTCCGACCTTGACCGTTGCTCATATATATATATATATATATATATATATATACATGTGTTTATATACTTATAAATTTCTTTTGTAATATTTAGCAACAGCGATCATAATCGTCGTATACATTGGGCCCAACGTCTGCTTCGAAGGATATCGCGTGAGTAAGAGTTTAAACCAATGCCTATAGATATATGTAATTATATACACACATGAACATTTAAATGCAGTTAATTTAGCAAGACGGTAAATTAATTACTATCCGTCAAGTCTCAAGATAATGTTGGTGAATTTCTCCTTCCCCTTAATTTCTTTATGGGATTTAAACTAGTTATTGCACATTCATCATATTAACTTTGGATTCAAATTTTGTTTGGAAACTGTATATTTTTTTTTGTAAATAGAGTTATACTCACCTTGCTATTAATTGGCAACAAAATTGAACAATGCGTGAATAAACGAATTATATTAGCTTATATGATATGATATCCTAATTCCATAATTAATTGTTTTATCTGTCAAGTACCCATGTTAGCCGCTTGCAATTTATAGTGATGGTTTAAGAACCTGAAATAGGGACAAGCATCCACATTCCATTTTTTTTGCTTGTCAAGGTAGGGAGGGTAAAGAGAAAGAGAGACGATCAACACCTTAGTTCTCTCACTTACGCGAAATTGAATAGTTTGAATTTGGGTGTTCGGTCGGGACACATTAATGGTACCCATACTAGAATCCGGTTTTTTTTTTGTTTCAATGGATTTACTTAAATCAATAAGTTTTTTTTTTATTTTTTTTTTTTGATCGCACTTAAACTATGTGTTTATGGTAAGTGCAAAAGGGAAAGGAAAAAACCCCGACCAGTCCGACGAGCTATTGTCCGAGTATTAGCAAGAAGTGCGAACCTCCAATCCCTATGCACCCGGTTAGGCAACAGCCACGGCCGTTTGTTTTTATTTTTGGTAGATGGCCAAACGAAAGGCAAAAACTGAACCCGAACCATCCCCACCATTACAATTTTTAAATTAATTGTAATATAGAGTTAAGTATTTTTTATTATTTTATATATATGTAGTATATTTTTAAATATATTATAATAAGGAGTTAGGTATTTTAAGTTATTTTATATATATTTAGTATATTTTTAAATATATTCAATATAGAATTAGATATTTTTAATTATTTTATATATATGTAGTATATTTTTAAACATATTGTAATATAGAATTGGGTATTTTTAATTATTTTTATATATATTTAAATATTTTGTAATATAGAGAATTCGGTATTTTATTTTTTAAATTTACCTCAAAGTAAGTGTATGACAAGTTCTGAATATATGCAATGCTCTTCTGTATTTGCAATCGCTTTGTTGTTGCTGCAATCGTAAATTTCAATGAGTTACGATCTTACCTGGTGCACTGTGTCTGCATTTTAAATATGCAGTCAACACTTAGCATGGGAGAAGTCGGCGCTTCTAATAGCTATAAGGTAGTCGAGCTGCTCTTTGTCTCACCTTAACTTACCTTTGGAGTGTGCGGGAAATCTTTTGTTACTTTGGATTGGCTGCTTTAATAGCTACTTGAGGTCATTGTTGAAACATAATTTATTTTTTTTACGACTTTCGCATTGTAATGTGTTTGTTTTTTTTTTTTATCTGCGCCGATTTTTCATCTCCATTATATTTTGCGCCGAGCAGGAAAAATAAATTTGCAAACGGTAGAAGAAATATTTTCACAAAATTCCCAACCGATAAATTCTTGCCACAGCGTTTCATACAGCAACTCGCTACTTCTCCGCTTTCCTCTATATTGGAGGCTACCTGACAAGTCCAGCTCCGGTATATGGAGATTTTGGGTGGGGTGCGGGGTTTCTCTCTCTCTTGAATGATAAATGGACGCGACCAGCGAGAACTATAATGGCCACCGCGGACGCTTTCACCTGCGCTGCTAAAAATTAAAAAACAAGTCTTGTGCCGCTGAGCAAAATGCTTGACTAACGCATACCCTGTACCCGGACTTTAGAGCTTCATTAATAATACTGCAATCCTGGCTTCTGTTGTCATAGTTAAGATACGAGTTGCCTGACATTTGATTAAACCCCTTTTATCAAAGAAGAAAGAAAAATGTGCACAGTCCCGACGCTTGTCAGAAGCATTGAACGTGAACATCGCTTATGTGTAACCCCTCGATAGTGGGACACACGGAGTTGCCGCTCTGCGATTCTCGGCTATATGTGGCGAAATGGACATTTATGAAAGAATTATTGATGCCAACGCCAACGCTGTAGCTGGCAAAGTTTATGGCATATTTTTTATGACTTCAACCCACTCCTCCTCCTACGCCCCCTCCCGCTCTCCTTTGCCCAGCAGCGAGCACATGTTAGTCACCCGGAGAGGTCATTCCCAATGTGGGTAGCCAAATGCCAAACCGTATAATACAATAAATTGTCAGGTAGTCACTGGGCGGCTAGCTGTCAAAATGCAAGGGCATGGCTGAAATATAGCTCTCTACTCCTGCTCCTGCTCCTGCTCCTGCTCCGAATCTCTCTCCATCGTGCAGCGAAAATTTTAATTTATCGACGCCATATGTGGGCAGTGAGCAGAGTAACTATTGGGCCTCAGTCGCCAGCCCTTAAGTTGCCGTTCGCCGTTCGCAGTGCAACTTCTTTTTTGGGGGAAATATAAAATTTGATTTACTGCCTTGGACCGTGGTGTCGGTAGCTTCCAACCCCTCAGCTCTGGTGCCAAGCTTTACCGGGCATAATTCAGCGGCAAACCTAGCTGAATGTTATGATTTGTGAGTCTCTGGCTTATTGGCTGGCACTGGACCTGACTCTGTGTGCCCGCTTTTATTTATTTCGCTTTGAGTTAAGGCCGTTCAGATATGCTTTTCGACAGCCCCACATATTTGTAATGTTCCTAATGTTAACGCTTAGTCTGAAGTAATCGAACCGACTAAAAATTGGCATTTTAATTGAAAACAAGGATCAAACCAAAATCAAGGACATGCGAGCGTAAAGCATTCGCTTAAGTTCTGATCGAAGCATTATAAACTTTTGTTTTAGATTTTGCAGGTTTGTTTTGAATATATTCTCTTATGTTTCATGCTTCTTGAGTAGCTCCTCCTTTTCCTCCCACAGGGCAAGGCTCCTCGTATTTCGTGTAACTTCCCAATTGAGACAACATTGAGTTAAGTTTTCTTTCATTTATTGATTTGTTGTAGTGACTTAAATGAACTTTAAAATAGTGTTCATAATTACATTTACATACACATACATAAACATATATAGTATATTAATTAATACAATGTACAATGGTTTTACAACTTTTAGTTTTTGGACAATCTTTTCATTTCAAATTGGTTTTCATATGCATATACAAACATATGTACATGTATATATCTACATATATATCTATATATATATATATGTATATATTGTTTTTGTTTTCAATTAATAAATAATATTAAAATTACCATAAGCATTAAATGGGACATACGTAGAGACACGCTGATGAACAAATTGATGTGTGGCATATCCTTGAATAGAACTTTCCAACTTGCTGCTGTTTAGCGCCTAAAGCTAAATATTTAAACATTTGTATGTAACTATCGTACATTAGATCACTAGCTTTTCGTTTCACGAGTGAGTTGACCCGCCCCCTGACCCCTGACTCCTGACCTGGCCCTGCTGGGACGAACTCAAGCAAAATGATTTGACTGAATGTTGACCAACGGCTCCAACTGCTGCTCTGACTACGGATGCGACGAGCCCATGCGTGGTCCGTATAACGAGTAGGGCGCAAAGTATTGGGCCAGTGCGGCATGCGGCGGCAGGCCGGGCATCCCAGGTGGTGCCAAAGATGGCGGCAGCATTGATGGCTTGCCGTACGGATGATATCGTGCTGCCGCAGACAGTGGGCTCAGCGGCGGGGTGGGATAGGTGCGTTGAAATAGCGGATGATTCGGTGGTATGCCGCCGGCTGCCGCGGCGCTGAGCACCGCATCCGGCACGGAGGCCGTATGTGTGCGCAAATGCTGGAACAGATCGTCGGAGGTTCCGAAGCGCTTGCCGCAATACGCCGCATCGCTGCCAATCCAGGAGCATACGTACGGCAGCTGCGAGGCCGCCGCCAGGGCAGCCAGCTGTGCGTGGTAGGAGGATGCAGCCGCTGCCGCCGCTGCTGCCGCACTGGAGCCTCCGGCGCCTGCAGAGCTTCCACCCGATTTGCCCGATCCCCCGACTTCGCACTGCGGACAACCAGCGGGACAGGGCTGGCCAGCTGCTTTGTTAATGTAATGCGGACTGGCTGGACAGCCCGTGCAGTATGGATCACGGCAGATGTTTGGGGCTGCTTGCATCATGGCCGATGGGTCCGTTAATCCTTTGAGCCGAGCATAGTTCAAATACGGATTCATAGCCGACGCCTTGAACATGGCATGATGTGGCGACATTAGCGAGCTCGCCGTCATCAAGTCCATTGGATAGGGACTGCCGTAGCCTGCAGATAAGAAATCCACGAATCGATTACAATTACTGTGACATACCAAACTTGGTACCTTTAGCTCTCATAAGCTCCGATATAGAAAGAAGGGAAGAAGATTCAATATCCTTCTAGACATTTGCCTTACAAAATAAAATAAGAGCCTACTTTTTAACCGATCGTTCCAATATAAGCTATATGATATAGTTGTTCGATTCGGCAAAGGAAAGATGGATCTATAAGAACAGACATGGCTAAATTATCTCGTCTCTTGATGCTGTATATACTACTTTGTGGATAGGGAGATGCGTTACATATTTCATGACAGATTTAATATACTCTGCAAGGGTATTTGAACAGGATTTGTTGTCGATTTCTGTCGGATTCGTAATAAGCTGACGATGATATTAAATAAACCACAGCAGCTAGAATCAAATTCTCTAGTCTTTAGTTATTATAGTCTCTGAAATCGACGCATTTATTTTTCGGACAGACGGACGAGGAGTCGGACGGAGACACCAATATAGCCAATATAGCCTTGGCTGTTCACACGAGAAAAAATAATATATATTTTATGGGGCGCGAGATGCTTCCTGCTGCGTATCGTATACATTTGCACAAAAAAATTACATATATGATTTTGAGGCATTTTATTGGAATATATAGTAAAATTGTGTCCCTCTCATAAGAACAATCTCTTATCGTAGAGCGTCTATTGGCCGAGATCTTTAGATACATTATGTCGCCAAGAATAAGGATTTCTGTTACGGCTATCTATCTAGCTTGTGATTCAAGGTCAGGCTTAGATTTGATAAAACGTATGGAGTAACTCTTACCTGCTGGATAATATGAGCCCGCCGAGGGGTTCGCCTGCTGGCTTGCTGCATGCAGAGCCTTCACATAGCTGGCCTCCTTGGCCGCCGCGTAGGCTGCCTCCTGCAGTCGGCTGGAGCTGGCTGCACTGGGGCTGTGCATCGCTGCAGACTCTTTGGAATTGCTGCGTACTGGCGCGGACGACTGCACCGGACTGCCGTTGAGCTGGGAGCCAGTTGTGTTGGGCGTGCGTCTGAGAGCGGCTGCACCGCCGCCGCCCATGGAGGCGGTCGTATTTGGGGACTCGCGATGGGAGCTGCTGGCACTTTGGTTGGAATCGCAGCGCTGCTGTCCGTTGGTGGAGGCCGCGCTTGCTTTGGGCGTCTTTACGCGCTGGCTGCTGCCGCTGTTGCTGTTACTACTGGTGAGATTTGTGGCGCCGCATTCGTTGTTGTTGGTCTCGTAGGGCTTAAAGGTGCTGGGGGTCTTGCTGTGCGCCGGCGGCAGCTGTTGCTGCTCCACGGAGCCGGTGCTAACGCTGGATGAATGACTGCTAACCGGTGAGGATTTATCGCGTGTGTTATCCGCCAGGCCCAAGCCGTTGCCATTGCCATTGCCATTGCCGATGCCGCTGCCTTTGGGCTGTTGCTTTGTGGACTTTTCGATATTCGCCGCCAGCAGCTTGGGATTTGTGGTGTCCGCGCCGATAGCGCTGCATGTTTGCGCCAATAGCGCCAACGGACTGCTCTTGTTGTCCAGCTGCAAGTGCATACGAAACGAGAGGATGCTCCGAGTTAGTCAAGAGTAAAGAATTATTAGCCAGTGTCCATATGCATAACCACAGAAAGAGGGAGGCTGAGGGTGAGGTAGAGGGAGAGTGAAAGGGAAGGGCTGCCCAGTTTCTCGATATCGTGCCAGCGACATCAGATAAGACCCAAACAATCGCAGTGTCGCCTTTTTTGCATTGTCTTGGCACTCTTGGCTTACTTTATACCCCAAACACTTCCTTGACGGTCGCCAACATAAAGCACGATATGTGATCTTAATCTTTGGCCAACACTCGCGCGATCATGAAAGCTGTAGTTCGATTCGGTTTGGATTCGACCCAACCACAGCCCTTGTTTCGCTCGTGGCTATCATAAATAAGGGCTGATAACCATAAATATGCCCGAGGTGGCCAAATAAATGGAATTATGAGGCTATTAAAACGCTTGCAAATAAAAGATATAAAAAGTACATTAAATATTAAATAACGACGCAAATGTAGTGTGAAAGCATTTGGGCACAAGCCCATTCTGGGCCAAAGTTATTGCCATGGGGTGCTAAAAATATGATAAAGCTTGTTCCACTAACAAATAAGCAACGCCATCGCGAGACCGGAAGTCCTTAAATTCTACGGCCTTTTGAAACGATATTGAAATACATAACTTATCACAAAATTCCTGTGTGGCTCATGATTCATAGTTTACCATAGAATGAAATCCCAGGTTTGAAAAGTCATTGTGAATACAAAAATTCAATTATTTTTATATCATAGCTCGAACCTTGAAACACACAAATTGCCCAAAATCCAATGGAACAGACCCACATTTTTTGATTCTCAATTGAGATGAAACTTTTTAGCAAAAACATGTTGAAAATGTATGATATAATAGCTCGACATTGTTGGGATTTAAGTAACTGATGAATTTGTTAAGATATCTGGACAAAAATATTACTACTTTATACAGAGCTTGTGAAGAATCCAACTTCGAACCAAATTTGACCATGATTATAATGTCGCCGATAAATTGGTAATGTCTTACTCTTAACATTCATAGATCAGATTTATTCATTTATTAGAATAAATTGGCTCAACTATTAAATTACTGTCGAACTGAATCGGCATGTTCCTGAAACCAGATGATTCAGACCCTTATTGGTATTATTTTTGTTTATGCAAACGATTTGCAGTTACGTTTAGGAGATGACGCATTATACTCTTGCTGGCAAAATAACATTGATTAAAATGTATTTTCATCAGCTTCATTATCGTGATCCATTTGTCAGTGTAATAATTTCTCAATTCGTGCAATTCATTTACCAAAATTGCTGGCCATAAAATGGCCATAAAATATGACAACGTAATATTCGCATCGATTAGGTGAAGGTTGAAAGACCCTCGGTTAATCATTGGCCATTAATCATAGCCAATAACTAATCATGTTTTAGTGCTACTTTTCAGACTAAAAAGTGAAAATTAGCGATTTGCAGTCCCAGAAATGCCGACGCAAGGCACAAAGCAAAGTGCATATAAATGAAATGAATATTACCCACTTACAGTTGTGCCATAAACTCGAACACGGCTTTTGCAATAAAATCCATTTCGCCGCATGCCATAAATTATGACCCAGCAGGGCACGCGAGAGAGCGAAAGAGAGAGACTGAGAGGGAGAGCAGGAGACAGGGAGAGAGAGAGAGAAAACCTAAACTGAACAAACGAGTTGAGAGCCATAATTCATGGCAACTAACAAAGACCCAGCGCACATTGGAAATAATGATGTACCGCTTATGTATTTAGTGTGTGTTTGTGTGTGTGTGTGTGTGTGTGTGTGTGTGCGTGTCAGTGTCTGTGTGTGTAATTACGCCCAAGCCCAACTGGCGCAAGTCATAAACTACAAAATATTGAAGCTTTTATAACACTCAATGGGCAGCCATAAATTATTATGATACCATTGTAAAAATGGCAAATTTCTTATCGGTACTTAAGCTCTTACACATAAACACACACACACACCCACACGCACACACACATGCACACAAACACATATTTGCTCTAATGGGGATGGGACTTGAGCATATTTTGTTATACGATAAGGACCGCAATTGAGAAAAATTATTTACGGTTAGCTAAATATCGAACGCTTCCCCAAAAGCTAAATATTTTTCTTTTTTTTTGTTATTTTTCATCAGAGAATAAACTTGTTGTTTCTGTGGAAATTCCATGCAAGAGTTAAGTGCGTCACGTGTTTTCCCATAAATACTCACGACTCAACACGAGTATTTCGACTCGCTACTTCGTGTTCGAGTCACACTCGTTCCAGCTGATGCTCAATTTGAATATTTTTGATTCATCAAGTGTGCAGTTGCGTGAGGAGAGCATATTTTGGGCGCTGTGATGTGATGAGATATTATGCATAGAATATCATGATATTTGACATCCGACCGAGCACCAGCATTGCTTGTTGCACTCTTTGGGGTAGTCCTCTAGAGCCCGAACCCGCTTATTTCCCGAATTGTGTCAACACTTTATCAATTATAGCAACAACGCGCCCGCCCCAGCCAGTCTCGTTTTTAGCACAATTAGTCATAATTTATATGAACACTGATAAACATTCTGTATTGATTTTTGGTATTACGCGTATTCGTGTCGCGCATTTGGTGTTGTTTGTGATTTAGTTTATAAATTTAGCGGTGTGCGCAATGTACATACACTCGGCTAATATTTATATTATTTATACTCGCTTATAGATAGGCAGCTCCATATGGGGCTTGTTCAATTTATGATTGAACAATAGTTGTTATTAGGGCTTATTTATATTCGTACGTATTGCTGGTGTAAAATATTGGTCAGGTCTAAATAGTCGATTGACTGAGCAGGCTAGTTGAAACCTTAAAAAAAAGGTAGTTATAGCACTTAATTAGCACTCGTTGTGGCGGTTGAACACAGGTACACATTTTCAAATGAACAAAATAGGAAAGAAAAAAAAAAACATACATTCTGTGCTCTTGCATCCGTTTACAAATTATGAACGTTGTGTTAATTAAAATGTTACACCTCGTGAAAAAATATGTATGTACAAACAACAACAGTTAAATCGCAAGCAAATATTAACAGCAACAACTACAATTATAACATGAGCAATGATCGAAAAGGTTTCATACCGTCTGGGTACATGTATTTAGTCATGCCTTTTGCACAATCAAGTCACAGTCGCTTGTTAAATGCGGATAATTTAATTAGATACCTCAAACTAAACAGAGAGCCGCATTCCCTGACATGACTTACAGCAAATACAACTGCATTTGGCATAGCCTGTTAATTAAGTTATAAAGGTGTGTGTGCGTGTGTGAATGTGCCAAAAAAAGCGGTTACGCTTGGCTTGACGTCAAAAATAAAACGTATACGCACTGTATTCCCTATTGGTACTGCAATGCATATGGCATTTAATAAACAAAAGTCTAAGAGTCAAGTACGTTTCATATGATAGAATGCTTTTTATATTTCCTTACGCTAAATAGTTGTGTGCTTCTTGTGCCCCTTGTTCGGGCTCTAGAGTCGGGTCATTATGAAAATCGCTGTACTTATATATATCAGCCATATGTATGCATATATGTATATATATGGTACATATCCAAGGACTTTTTCTACGGCTTGTTTGGGAAATGCAAACTGAATTAACTTGGTCATTCTTAGTCCGATCTGTTGTTTCTAGTTTAACTAAATCAACTCAATTTGCTTTTTGGCAGTATTTACTGTACTTTCCTGCTGAGTAACCGACAATTCTGTCAAAGAATATGATTCGAATACACACGAAACTACTAAATGTGTCACGTTTTACGCAGCGGCATTTTAATAATGCCCTAAGCCATATTGTTTTATGGCTCAAACACTCAGTACTGGGGAAATATGACACATCGACACACTTTAGACGGCAAATATACACTTGAAACAATATTAAGCATCTGCAGCACAAATAAAAACAATATCAAATAGGCAGAAATCTCGAGTGCTGATGGAGGGAAGAGAAGACGGAGTCGGCGCCGATCAACTGGGGGTACTTGAAGCCACTCAAAAAATCATACTTTATGTTAATATGACAAACAAAATGTTGAAACTTTGGAAACAATGACAGTGCCAGCCCTCAAACCGTGAATTGTGAACAGGCCGCAGTGGCTTCAAGATGAGTTCAATTGAAAACTCGTTGTTGAATGCTCGAAATTGCCAGACAGCCAACAGGCAGCCACAAAAGATGCCAAGATCGAATTGTTGTTTCGTGTTTTTCGAATTGAAACTTGATGTCTGCTTTACAGGGCTTTGAAGTTTTGCCGAATACAAATATACATATATCTAATTTGATACCCTACTATACTATATTTGGCAAGAAATATTCGCTTTTAAGAAATTATTTCCAAAAAGCTGCCTATGCATTTATTACTGCCAGGGTTGTCACCCCGGAAGATTTGTAGAAAATAGTTCACGGAGCGAATCATGCCTTTTGGTTCAATTCGTGAACTTGTCTTTCCTTATCCATGAGCGCAGATTTTGGGTACAAGACTTGCTACATTTATTAACTTCCTGTTATGCCTAAGTTAAATATTGATTTAGGGTAAAAAATAGATTGGCAGTTTGGCTTTGTTTACACTTTTTGATATCTGTGTAATTTACATTGCAGAGAAACAATTTGTACATACATTTTTCTAGAGAGTCGCTTTCTTTCAAGCAACCAGCAGCTGGAAAAGTCTAGAGCTTGGATATGTTGGCCCCATGCTTTGTACTCAATGTCTGGTATTGGGTAATAAAGAAGGGGGGCTCTGGCAATTGCTTGTATTCCAAAGACTTGTATTATTTAAATTATTTTTAAATGGGGATGCCCTGGCAACCGCAATAAAACTTATCTACATTGATAATGCAATTCAGCAACTCCGGCTTCGGCTATGGCTCCGGCTCCGGCTACGGCTCCTGGCCATATTTTCCTTAAAATGCAATTTTCTACGATGCTGCGGCTCATGGTGGTGCTTCCTGCCGGCGCCTTGTGCCACAAAAACAGCCGCTATAAATATGAATTACAGGATAAGCATAAAAAGCGGAAATTGTGCGACGCCGACGTCGACGTCGCTTTGCATAAGCCCCCAGCGAGGACGTTGAGACGCTTTGCAGTTTTGTTGCGAATTATAAAATAAGCGATAAAAATTGTATAAAACTTAATGCAGACGTTGTGTGTGCGTATTGTGTGTGTGTGTGTTTGTGTGTGTGTGTGTGCTTGGGTGTGTATGGGGGGCTCTGTGGTCTGGCAATGACTGGGTTGTGCACATACTTAACGCTTATGTGGATTTTATCCATTATCTGTTAACACCTTTTTGTGTTTTTGTGGTGCTAATAAATTTGCTGCGCTGCGAGCCCGCAAGAATTTACATAAATGCTCTTGAAACTTTCATTCAGTTGTACAAAGATATTGTACAAGGGCTGTCGTATGGCTTTGTGACAATTTACTTAATTATTATTCAGAAAGCAACAACGTATCCTAAAGGTGCCCAATTATATCTGCACTGAGGGCACAACAATCATTTGCGAAATCAAGCTCCGAAGCGAGACCTTTTCAAAACGACAACGAAATTGTCAAAAGCCAAAAGGAACGGCACGTCTTTACTTTTCAATACCTTGAACCCATTGAAAATGCCTTATTTTACCAATTAAAAAGTCGAAAGTTAGCAAAAGCGTTGAAGAAGGTTCAGGGTATCACCTGGTCGAACACTCCCGACTAAAAGCAGGCCTACTCGTTTTTTTTAAATATATTAATAATTTTTTTAGCTTCGGAAAAATGGGCTGCAATGTACTTACTTTAAATTCATTTAGTACGACGAAGTGTTTTAATTTAAATTAAAAAAAAATTTGTTAATTCTTAAATTTATAAATATTATTATTTTAAGCAAGGTTTATTTTAGTTTGCTCAAAAGTACTTATTACTTAATTATTATTCTGTTTATGGTACGGGAGAACGTTTACTCAAAATTTGATGTACCAAATTCACAATGGTACGGTTGGAAATCGATAGTTATCGAATTCAGGGAAACTCAAACTAAACTTGTTCGACAAATTTAGTTGCCAATTTGCTGTCCCTGGTCCTTATATTCTTTAAGTTCGATGCGTTCAAAAGAACGGATCTACATGGGGAAATGATCTTGACTGTGACCAATAACTTAGTCGGCGCTGCATTGTTTGCATGCAAATGATATAAATGTAAATGTAACATAAGCTACGCTAAGAAGATATATTGAGTTCATCTTCCAATACTTCCAAGTGCGGGGCCTTGCAAATGCAACACAGAGCGTAAAGTGTGCAACATGTCAAAGGCTGCGCTTTCTACAGTCGAATGCCAAATTGCGAGTACTCGTTCGAGTACTCAAAATGCGCAATCCAATATGCCTGTAGTTTATTTAGCCGGCGCACAAGCGCTGTCACATTAACTGTCAACTGCTGCAAAAGTGACACTTGTCATATTGACAACTGACAGCGTCATTTGACTGTCAAACTCGGCTCGGGTAAATATGGTCGAGAGCTGGCAGCACTGGAAAAATGAAAAGCTTATTGCACGACTCGAGGGGCATGTCGCAAGTGGGTTGAATCGGATGGCGAGGGGTGGTTGTGTGGCAATGCTCTTATGGCGTTGCCACTTAATTTGACGACAAACACACACACACACGCACAGGCAGTCTCACATGCATTGTGAACTGCACTTGGCGTTAGACAATGTTGCAATTTTAGCCGTTGCTTTGGCCCCAGCAACAACAACAACAACAAGAGCAACAACAACAACAACTGTCAGCCATATCATTGCAATTGTCGCAGTTGCAGCAGCAACAACAGCAACAACAGCAACAGTTGCTGCTGTGTACGTTTTGAGTGACACATTAATGCCATTTTCATGTGTCACTCTTTCTTTCATTTGAGGTCTGTCGGATTTTGTTCCCCTCTGTTAGATTTCATGCCAGACTTTTGTCAACATTACGTGTCCATTTAGTTGTCAGTTAACAAATGTTGTTTGTTGTTGCTGCAGATACGCTTCTTTTTCTTTTGTTTTTGCGGTGGTTGTTTATTGTATTTGAACACTTATGTTTTGGCGTTGCATTTCGCACATTGTAGATGTCTTTGTGTCAGGTGCGCTAATGGGAAATTGTCCAGGCTTATATGTCCTTAATGACATATACGCCATATAATTAACCTTGTGAGCTCGGCCAAATTAATTGCCTGTTGGCATAGATCGAGACAAATGTTCATACGACGCAGCTCTTTCCGAATCTCACACATACTTATTGGCGCTTGTCAACGCCCATTTGCCATATTCCATTAGGGAGCTCATCACTCATTGCGCGGAATAAAAGCAAATGTTGAGAATACGGCCAACAACAGCCGTTGTCGGCGCGCTATTAGCTTTTACTTGGGCCAACAGCTCAAGGTTCTTGGGACCAGCAGCTGTCTGTTGTTTGCGTTCTTTTCTATGTAATTTAGACAACGTGTTTATCAATCATACGCAACGTGAACCTGTCACGCCATTCCCTGAAACGTGTAAACGTGGGCGTGCCTCTCTCTTTATAAATATGCCGCGTATAATTATATGTTGAATGAATTTATTACAACACTTAATATCATTTTCTTGCAATCAATTTTATTTATATATCTATAGGCATATAATTATTTGTTCTGACTGACGGACTGCACAACTGGACATGCATGGCTTTGCTTGCCGGCTCAAATCCACCAAGAATTTTCAACTAATATATTATTGTTCGTACAAAGAGAAACATTAAACAATATCTATGCGTTCGCAAGCCCAAATAAATCGGTTGGGTAGGGTGTTTTTATTTAATATAAATTTATATTACAAAATGTAATAAATTAATCGACAAATTAAAGTGCTCGCTATCTACTTGAATTGTTGATTGGGACACAAACATTGAAAAAAAAAAAAATAAGTAAGAAGTTCTAGTCGGGAGCTCCCGACTAGGGGATACCCTAAAACCCTCTTCTTCCAACATCAAATGCATATATATATTCTATTTTAGAGGCTATATGTCAAGTTTGGTGACTCTAGCTCTTATTATTTACCAAAGTTGCCCAAAAAACAGGATATCGATATCGATTACTTGGAAACGATGCAAGTTATCGATTATCGGAAATAAACTTGATCTGCGCAGGCACTAGGAGGAGCAAGTCTCTAGCTCTTATAGGTTCTCAGATCCTTTGGTTCATACATACGGACGGACGGAGGGACGGACGGACAGACAGACGGACATGGCTAGATCGACTCGGCCATTGATGCTGATCAAGAATATATATACTTTATGGGGCCGGAGATGCTTCCTGCTGCCTGTTACATACATTTGGCTTTCGCACAAATACAATATACCCTTATACCCATTTTTAATGGGTTCAGGGTATAAAAAGATTGCAATTTTGAGTTTTCGTTCATCGATTAGAATTGAAATAAATATGCAAAGCATAAAGAATATATTACTAGCTAATTAGTTTGGCCACCGAATCGCAAAGTCAATAAAATTAGAAAATGTATGTGAATGTCTTTTTTATGGGATACCCATTTCGGCTTTTGGCTTCGCACCGAAAAACGTTGCGGCAGCTGCTGCAATTTGCATAAAATGAAACGGACTGTCTGTCATGGTGTCATGCTGTCATTCTGTCAACTGATTGACTGCCTGCGCCTACGTACGGCATTCATTAATTCTCACATTTGTATAATAATGCGAAGCTGCTCTCGGTCTGCATATAAATTCCCACTGACAGGCTTGTGCTCGTTTTGCTTTTATTTTTATATTCTTTGTTAATGCAGTATAAAATAATGAAAAATCAAAACAGTCTATACTTGTATTTAAGCTGACAGCTGACTAAATTAATTTGACAATAATTAGCATTTCAAGTTGTCAGCGTTAATGAATTCCGCGGCGAGTGTTGCTCATTTTGAATATGCAAAGAGGTATGCGTCCGATTGGCGCACATTAAGTGACAATTTCTTGACGCCTCTCTGGCACACGTTGCATGCAACATGCTGCATGTCGCCCGTTACAAATGCAATGACCCTTTTTAATTTTAGTGGCCAATGCACATGGCGACTTGTCAGCATGTCGCTGTCATCTGTTGCCTTGGGCGCTGTCAAAATGCCAACGGGCTACTCGTGAACCCGAGACAAAGACAGCGGCACAGATAAAGACAGAGAGGAAGCGAGAGAGAGAGAGAGACGGTGAGAGTAAATTAGAAGAGCCGAGGTGTCATTCGCATTTGCGGCGCGTTAATTACGTGTTATTTATAATTATGCGCTCTACACATGCGTTGACAACATTTGTCAGCAATGCTAACAACTGGCGTATCGAATCGTGTCGGCACAGGACCCGCTTCTTGTGGGCCTCCCCTGGGCGCCCGATACTCTGCCCGGTAGCTGCATTTCATATGCGCTTTTGCGATTATTCACGATTCATTTTCCTGACTTGGTTGCGTGTTTTATAACATTTGCCTGCATTTATTTTGTAATGCTTATGAGTTAATTAACTTTCTCTAAATTCGTATTTAATTTCCTCATACAATTTTCTGTTGCCTAATGCAATGATTCGTAGTTCTAGAAAAGATTTGTATTTTAAAGTCGCAGAATTGGAGTTAAGTAGTTCGCATATTGTTAATGTTAATTTATGGGACATCCAAATGGAGCACTGCGATTATATTTCCGTTTCAGCTCTTGAATGACATTCAGCTCCGACTGATAGACTGACAGCTACCAGTGTTCCGAGACACTCGCCCGCTTAGGCCGGAAAGCCAACTGACAGTTTAGTGTTGCACAACAGTTTTTTTTTTGTTAATTTGTATTGCGAACACAATTTGTATATAAAATGTAACTAAATGAAGAGCAGAATAAGCAAAAAGAAATTGTACTTGGCTGTGTGAGAACAAGCGAGTGACTGAGTGACAGGCCGACACCCTTTATACTGCCGCCTCAGTGTGTCCGTCTGTCAGTCTTTCAGTCTGTTTGGCTGCCCCCGTCTATCACTTTGGATAATCAAATGCGAAAATATGCGCGTTGAGCCAAATACTCCGACCAATGCAGCCAAAACACACACCAACACACACACACATGACACCCCCTGTCATAGAATATAAAGAGATATAGCTTGGAGCTCAGTCATTGCATTTGTTATTTTTTTTATATACCCTGTACCCTTGGAACGGACAAGGGTTGTATACTTTTCTTTGAGTTAGATGTTAAATTCTTATTTTTAGACAATATTAAACATAGTTAGGATAAGAACAGAGTACATAGATTGATATACTTATGGATAGAAAATCCTGAAAGTTCTGCTGAATTGAAGTGTGATGGGTATCTATTAGTCTGTAAGTGGCCTGCGCATTGAAACTAGTTTTTTGTGAGCTTCCGCCCTTTGGTTGATTTTTTCCACTGCGATAAGCAAATTTCGCGAAAGTACGCCAAAATAACAGTCGGCTGAGGCGGGCAGACAAACAGCTGTATAAATGAATTGCAGATGGTACATTTTTCGCTTTAGTCGAAGCTAATTTAAATATGCAAGCGAATGGGAAGCGCGAAAAGACCCTCTGTGCGCCGATCTGCAACACGTGATAAGCGTCAGCTGGGAGAACTGTACTCTAAGCCGTGTCCGGACACGGGGATGTGAAGGCGTGAGATGCTTGTCATCTTGTCGAGCGCAAAGAAAAATGCATTTTCACTTTTCAGCGGCAACAAGATTCACACAATACCAATTGGATGTTTAGTTGAACATATATTTTACAAGCATTGCAATTGCATTTTCTAGTTTATTGGATGTGGCTGTCAGGCGCAGGTTCTGTTTGCTTGGCTTATGACATTCGTGTCTTTTGACAATTCTAATTTGTTTTATTTTTCTTTCGCTTTTTAATACATATTCTCTTTATTTGTTGCCTTGTGTTCGGGCAACCTTGGAGCGCTCGCCTTGAAGTGTCACCAGGCAAATCTACTTGGGTTCAAAGAGTGTCAACAGCAAAAAGATGGAACCCGAGTGTCAGAAATTGGTTGCGTTTACGTTGAGCATAGCAAAACGGAAAAATCTTAGAAAAAGTGTCAGTTTGACACATGTCGTTTTCTATTTAAATGAACTGGCTGTCAACTTTATGGTGTACATTTCATAGCTTTCAATTGAGGCCCCTTGTAATCAAATGGTTGGGGCTGGTTCTGGTAAGCGACAGCTGTTGTTTCTGCTTGACACGGGCATTAAATAAATGATTTATTTCGTCCTTCGACAGTATTTTGCTTTTCATTTGTTTTCATTTCGTTTGGGCCATTTTCAATAAGTCTTAAAACAGACAAGTCATATTTTAAGATAATATCTGCAATTGTTTTGTTTCAGAGATTCGTTGAAAGTTCGTTGCTCACTTTCACTTTTTCAATGTGCGAAGTGGGGTCGCACACGAAACTAATTTGAACCGCTTTCAAATGACTGCTCAAAAAGTAATGGCCCCCAATCAGACGCACACTCAGATACATATACAGCTGCAGATACAGATAGATAGACACACAGATACATTTACAAGCAGCGCTCAAGTGGCGCCAATTAAAATGATAAACATCTCTAGAACAGCGTTGGATTAAAAGTGTCGCCTTTTCGGCATCAAATAAACAACAATAATATCGAAAACTATTTCGAATAAATAATGTACACACACACACACACACACACTCACTGATAAGACAAGTGGACGGACAGCTCAGAAGTTTTTTAACGCATAATTGATGTGATTGAGATTGATTGCTTATTTGTTTTTTATTCTATCTTGTTTCTCTTATGGCTTGCTTTGATTGAAAGCCAAACCCAACTACAAAATAGGAATGGGAATAGGAAAACGCGGCGCCAGAAATTTGGGCCCATTGGCATTGGCATCGGGTGTGTCAATGTCTGAGTGCGAGTGCGTGAGTGCTGACCGCTTTCGGCTTATCAATATTACATTTCAGTTTCTTTTTATGATTAGACGATTTGTTCGGACAATGGAATGGCCACAAGCCCACAACACATTGCCACATAAACACATAGATACTGACAGCTCTTCGGCTCGATCATGTGCCCCGTCCGTCCGTACGGGGGCTTTGTGGCTTCTATTGAGTCTCTTTTTGTTGTTGTTGTTGTTGTTCCCTTGACGGGGGGCTTCAAAAGCAATTTGTGTGTTTAGTGTCAAATTTTATGTTAAGCTTTGAGAGACAGTCTGGGTCTTGGGTCTGGTGCTTTGTGCGACCAGGGCTTTGTGTTTCGAACATTTAACGGCAATCACTCATACGACGCGTTGTACCGGCGACTTAATGATTGCCACCGTTTGAAAAGCATTTAAGTTGGCCGGGATTAGAGCACATTAGGGGCATCAAATGGTCGGAAATGGTCAGCAAATGCCAGCTAAGAGCCCGCCAATATTTGTCAACTTTTGTTGGCTTTAAAACACATTTGGAACAGGAACGGGACAAACGTCCATGAAATGAATTAATTAATTAAGCAAGTGTCGAATCAGCACAGCTGAAAACCCCATTTCGTTCGGCAACAATATCAACTAATCATAAATTAACATCTCTATGTTAGTTTAGCTCCTTTCCAGCTCCGACTGACAGTTATCAGCGGGCATATTAATATGATTATTTCTATATTAATTTATTGGTTAATTTGTTGCCGCACTTTACGATTATTGGCTTTGCTGGCTGGCGACTCTCCCCTGCTCGATTATCGCAGTCCATAATTTGTATATATGTATATATATGTTTTTTTTTTTCTCCCGCTGAAAACGGGTTATTATTTTGCATTTGAGCAGTCGTTTCAATTCATTACCATAGTTACTGCCTCGCGTGCATTTAAATGGATTCATTGAGTCGCGCTCATTCAATTTGTACATACGTAAGCATTTAGCATGAAATCGGCATCGGAATGGGGTTTACTTAGGCGTCAATAGCTCGATTGACGGTCCAACAATTTTATTGATAAATGCCTTTTGATTGCGCTCTTAGGCGTCGCGTTCAAAAGGAACAACAACAACAACAAACCGACAGAAACAACAAATTGCCAATAACAATAAAAGATGGTCATATTTATACCCTGAACCCATTCAAAATGGGTATAAGGGTATATTGTATTTGTGCAAAATCCAAATGTATGTAACAGGCAGACGGAAGCATCTTCGACCCCATAAAGTATATATATTCTTGATCTTGATCTTGCCCGTCCGTCCGTATGAACGCAAGGACAACAGAACCTATAAGAGCTAAAGACTTGCTGTAGATCCTCCTAGTGCTTGCGCAGATCAAGTTTAAGTCACCAAAACTAACATATAGCTTCTAAAATAGAATATATATATATGCATTTGATGTTGGAAGAAGAGGGTTCAGGGTATCCCCTAGTCGGGAGCTCCCGACTAGAACCTCTTACTTGTATTTTTTTGTTCTTAGTTCCTTTTTCGCCGCATGGTTCTTATTTATAGTTTTATATACATAGTTAGCTTATTAACGAAATTGATCGTTAAAAAGTTATGCGAGTTATAAAAATGTCATACAATTTGAGTATAATTCCCTAATCAAAAATGCTAAATAATCGGGTTTTTATCTCAACAATTTCGAGTGCCCCACACTCGAAAATTCGTAGGAAACTGTATTATAATATTTTCAATTAACCAGATCTGTGGATATTTGTTTAGATTAGGCCTAGCTTTTGGTTAGATATGTTCCCAATTTATTACTAAAGTTATCTCTATACAAGCTTCAGCTTCTAAGCTGTCGCTGAAGTGAATAGGAAAGAGAATTTAACTATTTTTAATAAGACTTGATTGTTTTTGTGGCGAGCAAATTTTAAACGCTTTCTGCGATTTTTCCTTGGCACCTGCCGAACTAATATACCTTTGCGATCATGTTTATGTTGCCTGGAAGATGCAAACTATGAAATATCTATGCTTTAAGCATAAATTTGCAATACAATTCATTAAAATTTCCAAGCACAGCGACGAATGAGTTGTTGTTTCATTTAAATTGCGATCTACTGTACACCTTTATTTTTACCTGTCGTTGTTTCTTTTAACGCACCCACACACACACACACACACACACACAGGCATGTATACACTTGTATTATTCCAGGAATTAATTAACACTTTAGGCGAAAAGTATTATGCAGTATGCACGAAAAATTAACATGACAGCTCTAGACATGGCAATTTATCACTAACATGCTGGGCTATGCTATTCATAGTTGTTGTTTGTGCTTTTGTTTTTGTCTTTGTTGTTGTTGTGCTCTGCTGTTGATGACACTTTAATTAGAGCCACACGCAAACACACAAAGCTGAGCCACTATTACAAACACTACAACAGCCAAAACTCGAAACGAACTTCACCAAAAGGAGGCCACAAAACCCAAGCCCCAGCGTCGATTCGAGTTGAGCGAAACTGAGCTCTCTCTCTCTCTCTCTCTCTCTCTCTCTCGCTTGGAGCGAGAGCGTCATTGTGTCAAGCGCACACTTTAGCTGCCAGAGTTGCCAGCTGAGCTGTGAGCGAACTGTTAACTGGCAACTGTAAACTGCTGACTGTTGACTGCTCAAACGTTTTTATAGGGTGGAGGAGTGGGGTTTTGACTCTGTTGGCAGCATGTGGTTAACTGAAATGAATGTCTGACTGCATAAATGGCTGCTTGACTGACACATTTAATTATATTAATGATGTTTGCGGTCAGCTGACATTTGCACTTTATTTACTTTTTACAAGCCGCTCAGTTCAGTTCAGTTCAGTTCAGTTCAGCTCAGCTCAGCTTGGCTCAAGTTAGCTTGTCGTCTGTCAGTTTAGCTGAGTGGAGACTGAACAGAACTGACTTTCACGTTGCTGTTACTCAGTTTTTGAGTTATTACCCAACACGGGCCATATTAGTTTCCATTTTGTGGCAGTTTTGCACAGCGCTTCATAATTTTTCAAATGTGACAGCAAATTATCAACAGTAATTTTGTGGCAAGTCAGCCATAATTTCAGTCGTTTCTTATTGTTCGGGCGCCACAAAAACAAATGATGACACTGACAGCTGTCAAGCTTAGTTTATTTGATTTTATTATAATTAATAGCGGGCAGCTATCATTAATCATTGAATAATTTATAGACATTCGCAGCTGTTATTTACATATGTATATAAATGTATTAAGTGTATGCCAAAATGCAGGCGCAAGGGTTAGTCAGTCGAGCAGTCGACTCGAGTAAATAAATTTACTTTAAGTGACAAGCTTATAAATTTTAAATCGTGAATAATTAATATGAAAAATGACAAAAGTTGTTTCCATTTGTTGTATACACCTGCAAAGATTGCAAACCATAAATTTAGCTTGAAGTCGCAATCATTTATTTACTAGAACATTTAATTGAACAATATTCCACTGAAAGCTGTCATTTTTTTCATTTAATTGGAACCAGAATCATTTAACATATCATTTACAATATTTTGTTGCTCAAACTGTAAATTGTATTTGTGACGTTGCCCAACACTGTTTTCCACTGAAGCTTCTTGATAATGTATTGAGTGCAGTTGAGAAGCACGCTTTCGTTGCTTGTGCGAATATTTACTCAGAAATGAAAATGAAAATTTATGGGCTCTTAAGACTTTGGGGGGCAACAGAGAGCCCAAGAGTAAAGTCTTTGACTCTGATTAACTGCCATAGTTTCTCGCTTTTAGTTTTGTGTTTGCGAAATTGCATTTGTTTTCTGTCATTATAAATTCAGATTTGGTACGCCATAAATTTGAATACAGTTCACAGAGTTGCCTCGCATCCAAGCATAGACACCTACCGAACACAACTCTACTCAGCTTGGCTAAAGTCGACTCAGTCTAACATCACTCCACTCCACTGCACAACATTCCACTCGACTCGACACACATATTAACATAAATAAGTTTTATGTGCAGATATTGGTAAATTTATTGTGCTACGATTGCGAATTTGTTATTTCTTGTTCTTCTCGCACAGAAGCACATTGCCAGACAGTCAGAGAGTCTGGCAGTCTGGCAACCACTTTGAAAGGCGACATGTGGAGGAGTTGTTGATTGTTGTTGTCTCGCACAATAAATTCGCTTGCGGCGAGTGCAGTAATTGCTTTTCTGTCGACATTTCTATTATTTATGAAATATCATACGTTAATAAATAATGGCAACTAATTTTATTTAAACGCTAGCAGATACCTGGACAATATAAGCCGGCCATATCAATTGGATTGTGATATATTGCACGCAAGATAAACACAAGAATCTATTATTCAACAGAAAAACAAACAAGTCTCGCCTCAATTCGATATAAATTGTGACGTGCTACGACGAGCTGTATATAAACATTTCACCATAATTAATTGATAAAATATCAAAATAAATACCATCAAATACATGCTCTATATGGCATGAATCTGTATTATTTTAATTGGAACAAAGCTGAAATCTCCCAAATATAGATGATTTACTATTATTTATATAAAAAGAGAGTAATTATTGATTGTTCAAAATGAGCAAAAGTACATCTAAATGCAGTTATATCTTATACTTAACAAATAAATAGAGGCTACTTTTTGCTATTGGAGTTATTTTCCATTGTCAAGCTATTTGTCTCAAATGTCTTCAAAATTCTCAAGTTAGCAAATTACGGCAAGTTAACTAAAAAACAGTAAAAGATATTTTGAGTCTTTGAAAACTTTTGTGACTAGTTCGCATAGAAAAAGACAGACAACGAATATATAAATAGTTTATTTCCTTCCGAAAAGCCAACTTCGATGCATTACATATTTCCCGATATAGGGCAGGGATTAAAAGAACTATATTTAGTAGCACTATCAAAACCAAGTCGCATTCTTTTGTCGAGGCACCCAGTTTTTTTATTATAGCTTTTTTTTAAGTCGAACCCTTCGGGAACTTACCGCCGTTGGGGCTGCCGCTGTTGTCATATAATCCGGCCTGAGATAGTGATGATTGCTGGACTGCAGCATTTTGTTATAGTTGGTTAAATCCACTTTGAAGGCTGTTCTTTGGTTTGAGGAGGAGTTGTTTTAGGTAAAGCCAAGCCAGGCCGCAGATCTCTCTCGAAGACGTTGGGCCCTGCTGCAAAGGAAGTGCTGCCAACTCGTGCGAAAGGCGGCGCCTGCGCCTTCTCTAGACTCGATTAAGCCGTTGTGGCTGTTGATTTTTGATTTTTGAATTGTTGTTAATAATTTATATCATTAATAATTCAATGGGGGGTTTTTTTTGTTTTTGTTTTACCGAGCTGTGACTTTCACGCCAGCGGCATATTAATTTTTATTATTATTTGTTGTTGTTGTTGTTGCTGCTGTTGCCACCTTAATTGTGTAATAAATTCATTAAAGAGTATAATTGCAGCTGGTGAACATTTATTTGTTGATGATTTTATTTGTGCACGTTATAATTGCATATTTTGCGTTACGCGCCAAAAGCTGCAAAATGCATTCATGAATACGCTTAAGAAAACAACCAGAATTAATTTTTAGCTATTAAATTACTTTCTTTCTTTGGTTTTGCGGTTTCGCCTGAATGCCTCGTTTAGGGCGTGTTTATGACGAGGCACGTACGTGTGATTTTGACATACATGTATGTCTGCAGCATGTATGACGGCCGGCGGAGGGGGGTGGCAGGAGGCGGAGGAGCAGTGCGAGGGATCGACCTCTATAAGAGTGTTTAACGAAGCGTAAATCACAAGCAACTTGTATTTGTATTTGAAAATTGAATTAAACACTTTTCTAAGACTATGTATGCGGCTCAGTCTAAGAATAAAGCACCTTGGAGAACATCACTCGAAAATATTTAAGAAATATGTATGCACATGTGTATGCATGAATGTAAGTAATTTGTTACGTAGTTTTCTGACACGCGGCACACGTTCAACAATTTCACACACTCCGTTCGCAATCCGTTCGCAGTGCACGTACGTACTTTAACGTGAAATAACAGAATTCGACTAAAAATCTATAAACAACATTCATACTCATTCATTTTTCGCTCCGCTCTCGCCATTGTTGTGGCTCGAACGAGTCTCAGTTGTTGCCGTTCGCCTCTCGAGTCTCGAGTCTCCAGAGTGTAAAATAAGCGGAACGCTCGCGTACAGCACAACTTGTTCGGAAACCAGTTCAGTCTCAAGCATTTAATGTGTGTGCTTGCTCTCTTTGTTGTGGTCGTTTTCATTTTCAACAAGTGTGCTTTTGTTGTTGTTTGAGCGACAACATAACACACCATGCGCAGTGGAGAGTGAGAGCATCGTTGTGAGCGAGCGAGCGCACATTTTGTGGGGCTAACGCTCTTTGCTGAGAGCGCATGCCTGCTGCTGAGACAGCAGATGCCTCCTCACATCAAAAAGTACTAAATTGCATTTAGTAGTAGACAGATTCGCAGCATGCTGTCATAATAAACATAAAGCAGCGGAAAGTAGTTTTATACGAACTACACTGGGCTCACGTTATTATTTTATTTTTTAAAAAACAAATATAATTTACTAAAAAAAGCGAAGTGAACTCGTATTCTATGCCTATCTATTCCTATTGAATAGTTTCAAAAATAACTAATGAAACCATGTTCGATACATGTATGTTATTTTCTTGCTGCCTCCATGAATAAATTCACACACACGCACACACACACACACAAGAATTTTGAAAAGCCGTCGCTTATTGGACGATCGACGCTTCTGTGAAGCCATTTTGGGATTTTTTGTTGCTCTTGTTGTTGTTGAGGTTGCGGTTGTGCTGGGTAATATTGAGCACAACGGCGTCGGCCATAATTGTTTACACGTTGTGGTGAGCAGGTGGGCGGTGGAAAAATATGTGGTCAGATAAAACATTAGGTGCCACAAAGAGGGAGAGCGCGAGCATCGAGAGACGGTTACCAGAGAGAGAGAGCGCAGTTTTGTAAGTTGGCGAGAGACTAATAAACAGGCTGCCTGACACCAATTGGGAGAATCTGCTGAACGAGCTGTAAACAGAAAACAGCTGCTTATTAATGTGTTCATTTTTAACGGAAAGGGAAAAGTATCGTAAAATACGTAATGCATATATATTAGTTAGTTGCTTAAATAAGTTGGGGCCATTCAACAGGGTTTCGAATGAAAAATCTACAAGAGGGAAAATATTCTATAAATTTAATTAAATCTCTCCTTTTACTGATTGGGAAAACAAATGCATATCATATTCCGTTTAAATACATAGATATTTTGAGCCCCCAGCGGAACCGGGTAACAAATGGCTTTTCAAATGAACCCCAACTTAAAGTTAATGTAAATCGGCAATCTGCATATTAAATGAATTTAATAAAAAGCATTTAGCAACATCGCTTCGGCATTTTATTACAGTTCTTATGTTTTAATTCATGGCCAAAGCAGTTGCTGCAAAATCAAGGCACCATACAAATGCTAATGCCGGTGTCATAAACCGAACACCTACCTTTCAAAATCAACAGTAATAACCCAAAGACAATACATTTGTCCAAAGCTCTGGCTATCATAAAAATATCGTAAAGTTTTGGCTTTTAAATATACCGAATAGGCGTTTATCATCTGATGCTGGCGCTTCTAATCAACGCCAAGCATTTACATATTTTTACCTGGGCCAAAGCCATAGTTTGGCTATGTCAGAAAGGCTTCTACATTATTTATTTTTTAAATGGATGCCATTATAAAACTGCTGTCTTCATCAGCACTGTGCTCATTCGAAAGCTTTTTCTACGCTGAGTGGGAAAATTAAGTAATAGTGCTCGATATTGATATGATATCATAGCTGAGAAACATTTGCATTCCCATTCATTATCTGAATTGATAATTATGTGGAATTGTCTTTATTAATATAATATTAACTTAATTTAATTTAGTTTAAGCAAAGGCTAATCAAAGCAGTTGCATTTTGGCTTACAAATTGATTTATTGCGTATTTCCCATAGATTAAATTCAATTCCATTTACTCGGCTAACAAAGCTTTCAATTAGGCGTAGCACATGCGTGTGTTATATATTTTTGTGTGCTGTGCCGACCACAAAATTAAGTGGCTAACTGAATTTGCGGCCACACACATGTGGGCAGAAAAAAGGATTTGCAGTTGTCCTTTTTTGGCAGTCAGTCCCAAAAGACAAATAAGGGACTGGCGCCGGCAAACATTCTGGTTGTGTTTTTGTTAGCATTTTGGCAGTTCATTTATGCGGGCCTAAAAATCTCCAAGCACACAATTGACCGGAAAGGGCACTTTAGGCAAAACACAAATGCCCATCTAAGTGGATTATTGTACACTGGGTCGAACAGGCTACATTATAAGTATATAAGCCCTTCACGTTAATTGTTTTATTGCGGAAGCGGATATTTCACGCCTTGTTTCTACTAAGAAGAAGATGTGACTAGTGGACTTTTCCCCGGCCATGCCCGTGGCAAGCCTTGGACTTATAATTGTAGACATATGTTTTTTATCTAGTTCTCGCGCTACGCTTATTAGCTTGAATTCCACTTCTAATTGAAAATATGCTTATATTGAATAAAGAACCGAAAGGTGGCATTAACGTTTTGCGAAGGCGCAAAAGTGGTGGATTTTTGCTAAAAAGGCGATCAAATAATTTTACACAAACATCTTTGAAAATTAGTTTCATTTGATTATTAAAGCGATAAGTTTGAAGCCAATCTGACAAAACCTAAAACTTCGCCCAAAAAATCTTCGAATCATATTTTCCCCAGAGGAAGGTTAAATTCATAGATTCTTTCCACCAAGCAGCAAGGGATTTCCCGAAAAGTATTGATCACCAATAAGTCATTTAGTCCGTCAGTTAGGGCAACAAATTTTATATCAAGGGATAAGCTTAGATTTTGGGAAGAGCACCAAATGCCAACTGATTTATCGATTGATTAGTGAACAATTAGAATATTTTTCTTTTCTGTACACTTTCCGATCGGTAAAACTATCCTCCTTGTTGGCAAGGCTATACGGGCAAAGTTCCAGTTTAGTGCTTCAAATATATAACTTCTTTTTTTTATACCCTGAATCCATTGAAAATGGGTAAAATGTATGTAACAGGCAGAAGGAAGCATCTCCGACCCCATAAAGTGTATACATTCTTGATCAGCATCAATAGCCGAGTCTAGCCATGTCCGTCTGTCTGTCCGTCCGTCTGTCCGTATGTCCGTCTGTCCGTAAGTAAGAACGCAAGGATATCAGAACCTATAAGAGCTAGAGACTTGAAGAAGGTCCTAATAGTGCCTGCGCAGATCGAGTTCGTTTCCGATAATCGATAACTCACTCTGTTTCCAAATAATCGATAAAAATCTATATCGAAATCCTTTTTTTTGGGCAATTTTGGTAAATAATAAGAGCTAGAGTCACCAAACTTGACATATAGCTTCTAAAATAGAATATATATATGCATTTGATGTTGGAAGAAGAGGGTTCAGGATATCCCCTAGTCAGGCGCTTCCGACTAGAACCTGTTACTTATTTTAAATGACATCTGTAATGGCGAAAAATTCCTGTACTTCAACTTTTATTTTCTTCATTCGACCTTAAAATACCAAAGTTGATTGTTCTTTTTATTTTGGCGTCTAATTCAAGATATTTATATATATCGGGGAATTAGGTGGCATGAATTTGTAAATAACGAATAGCCCCGAGCAATGGGCAACACTTGCTTATTTATTGTAACTTATGTGTGATTCATTTAGTTAATACATTTGACCTCATTTGTATTGTTAGGTTTTACATCCTAGTTAAACTGGAGTTAACGTTTTCTTAAGTTGACTTTTCTGTGTTCATGTCTCAACTCTCGCAACGCTCGTTTACTTTTGCACTCTTTGCACCCAAGCACTTTTAGCCTTTTTGTACCCAGGTCTTTCCCCTTTGCCTTCCATGCCGTGTTTGTTTGCCCACTTTCATGTTGTATGAATTATATGCGCTGCACACTTTTTAACCCTTGGCATATTTTACAAGCTGCCTTACTGCCACATACTCTCTAATAAACACACAAACGCACTTATTGTTAGTGTAGTCTGTGTGTGTGTGTGTGTGTGTTTTTTTTTTGCCAGCTTTTATGTCGTCGACTCAAGTGTACTGGCGAGTTCATAAATTTGCCCACTGGGGCGTATGAGTAATGTGCACGAAGTGTAACTTTTAGTCTGCATGTGATCAAAAAGGAAAAAGCTGTAGCCATAGGCCAGCTGGCAACATATGTAAGCTTCAATTTAATGTTTTTTTTTAGTTAATACATTTTATTCTTGGCTAGCATTTAACTGTTCGTGCTTTTGAAGCGTGTTAAAAGGCATGTTAGGCAAACAAAGTCGTGTTAAATTTCATCTTCTTTATGGCCTACTCTCTTATTATTTCATTAGCTTTGTGTATTAAACTGTTTGTCCTGACTAACTTACTGACCGACTGATTGATTGCTTTTCAGCCCCATTGAGTAATATATATATCTGCTTATTACTCAATGAGTCAGCCCTAAAACCTTAATTGTAGTTACCTTATGTGATAAAGTTTCACGTTAGGACGAGGTTTTGTTTGAAATCCTTTAAGTAAGTTAGAAACAATTCCGAAAACTGTTGTACATAACTCTTCTATCTACCATCCAAGACTCAAACTCATTTCCAGAGATCGTTGTTGAAATCCATTTTCTACTCGGAAAATCGATCCCTCCTTGTTGAATAAGGGATCAAAGATTTGGCGTCTGAAATTTCAGCTTCAAACTCATTTGCAACGATCTTTGTTTTCGCAACTTCCAAGACTGATCAAAAGTTAAATGAAATTTTAAGTTTTGGCTCAAGTTTCACCCCATCGAACCAAAATGCGCGGAATACGGTTATATCAACTCTTGGCCGTTATTGGACCCTTTTCCATTTCCCTGACTCTGGATCCACTTGGATTCCTTGTCTCTGCTGCTCTGATCGAGTGGGTGGAAATCGTCTATGCCTGTCTCTTCTGAACAGCCTCTTCGGTGGTCCAGACAGTTTTCTCTAACAATGTGAATTTTCTTAGTCCATCAGTAGACTTCCTGTGCCCTCTGTGTTTTTGGGCTCTGGACATTTAACTGCCACTGACATATGTAAGCGTCTGGCAAACTCGACCCATTGCCATGCGCAGCGAATCGATAATTATGCGAAGAAAAAGTCAATCGGGAAAGAAGTATCATATACTTAAGAATAAGAATATCTCATAGTTAGTGAACGAGATTAAACTAGCCCATCCTTTACCGATGCTTGTATAAGTTAATATCATTCGGTCAACCTGACGATTCTTAAACTTATTTGATCGCTGCTGAATTCGGAGCTCCATGCTGCCATGTGATGTCACGATCTTTTCAGTCCTCAAGCAGAAATTAAAATAATTACAATTACAATATTATAAGCAATGATAGTTCTGAATAATTATAATCAAATGTAAGATTCAACATGTGCCTATCTCTGATTAAAAGGTGCTTGGCACATCCGAAGAAGTCGTCTCACTAGTTAAGCATCTTTGGCTATTTATTTTAATTGAAAACTGACATTCCGAACAGTTTTGTGCTAATGGCATAAGCCCGTCCCTTCTTTCATCCTATGGCATCGCAATCACAATAAGTTATAATTGTAGACAGCAGCAACAGGGCCATCAACATAATGGCTATCATTTTATTCAAAGTCATTTAGCGGGTTAGTTAGTTGCTCATTTCCGGTCAACTGTTGCCGGTTATCATGACGGCAGTTCATTTGCATGCAGCCAGGCAGCCGGGCGGGCGGGAAAGAGCAGTTGATGACAGCAAAGGAAAGAAAATAGATGGCATGGCATGTAGGAAAAAATCAGCTCACTTTTTATTTTGTAACCCAGCTCTTCCTGCTGCTGCTGCTGCTGCTGCTGCTGCTGCTGCTGCTGTCACCGCCTCTCAAGCGGCAACAGCAACTGTCGCCGTTGCAGTCACTTCATGTCGCAACGCATTAGAATATGTTGCAAGTGCCCCGTCTGACCCCCCCATAAAAGCCTGAACAGTTGCAGTTGAATATGCAAAATGCAGGCGCGCGCGAATTTCATCTTATGACAGCTGCTGCTGCTGCTGCTGCTGTTGTTGCAGTTGCTTTTGCTTTTGCTGCTGCTGCTGCTGGTTGAAAAATATGCTGCTGTCGTTGTATTCGCTTCTGTTGCTGTCACACTCATATGTTCGCTACGTGCTCTGCTCTGTCACTCTACGCACATGCTGCAGGGCATAACTCACACACACACACACACACGCACACACACACACACACACACACACATACATTCGGTATGAGTACTCGTATTTATATTCGTATTCGTACTCGTATTCGGTCTCGCAGCGGCGCCCCAAACAAATGGCAGCTGTAAAAATCATAAATTTAATGCAAAATGCAAAAACGTTTGCGCTTCGTTGCGCTTTTACTCTTGACAGGTGACCCTGCTCATCGCCTCCCCTCGTCCCTTAAAACCCCTTCACATCCATTTACAATCATTCCAGTCTCTTGTTGCACTCCAAGCGCACAGCTCAAACTAAAATATTAAAACATGGCAATGAACAACGGAGCTTTAAATACTCTTAGATTATTATTTTGTAGAAATGGATAAAAATAAATAACGCATGTCAGTTAATATAAGCACACATAGTTATATGGGGTTAATCGTGTCGATCTGAGATCCTTTTTAAAGGGCATAAAGCACTTGTTTTTTTTCGTTTCGAATACCTATATATGTCAAAGAGAATCCCATTAAATTTGTTTCAATAATTAATCATTAGGAAAATAAATTTCAGTATCAGAAAATCTAAGCGAAACCAGAAAGTTCAATTAAAAGTAATATATTCTAATATAGATGAATATTTTCTGATCTCTATCTGCGATATAAAGTATCGTAACAATGTTTGTTAGCTTGAATGGTATTTACACAGTTTGTGTTTAGATGTGTTTTTAGAGGATTCACTTTGGAGGCGTGACTCTGTAAAGGGGTGAGCTAAGACCCTGGCGACGACGATCTGATCTGTTTGCTGTGATGTGGGAGCCCCAAATGCGCCGACGGTCCAGGTGGATGCTCAGCTGGTAGAATGAGCTGGTGTGCTCGATGATCCCCGGCAACTGTTTGGGCGTAGCCTGACGAAAGCGGACTTGGCACAGTTTGTAGCCATATCATAGAGCTAGGCATGGTTTGCCTTCTTAAATCCCACACAGACAAGGTGCTGTTGCCGTCCAGTACAGGATGTTGTCTAGATTTTCCTTTCCGCCTTGACGAGGAAACGCCGTGGACCCCTGTTCTATGGATCTCTGTATACCCTAAGATAACCACATATATCGAAAGTTTTGTATCTCTAGTTCTCAAACAACAGACGAACATGGCTAGTTCGCCTCGACTTTTTATGCTGACTAAGGATAAATACACTTTACGGGGTTATAGATATACTAGATTAGGCTAACTAATTTTCAATAAGTTTAAGGTTTAAAAAGGTGGCAAATATATATACCAAAAATTCGAAACAGTACAGAGTATCTTCTAGTTGAGTTGAATAGATATTGAAATGGGTTTTTGCCTTTTGGTTTCAATTATACGCCTCGGGTTAGCTACATTATTATTGAATAGGCGAAATCAACTGGCTGAGCTAAATGCATAAATTCCGAAAACGCCTGATGTCATTTTCAAAAAGTGGTTAATAGCATTAGTCTAAACTAAAGTCATAACATAAACATAAACACAACATAAATTCCAATCAATGTGAAACTAATGTGCTAATGACAAGGCAAAAGAGTTGCCAAGCTCAATAAATTTTGCGGCCCGAGACATTCCCATTCAAGTGCCGATATAATCGAGAGATCCATAAATGATGTCATGCCATCTAAGCTCTCGTTAATGTGGGCGCCTTCTTCTTCTTCTTGTTGTTGCTGTTGTTGTTTAATCTTACACTAACAGCTTTTTTCATCAATAAATTCGATTTGGCGCTGCTTTTGTTAATTGTTTACATTCCGCCTTGGGCTTTCAATATCGCAAGTGACAAACGCACAGAGAGAGACAGGGAGATAGAGAGAGAGCGAGAGATTTAGGCTGAGATGGCAGATTTGATATTAATTGCAAAATCATGCAAATCAGCAACAAATTATATGTGTTTGAAAACGAACAGAAACCAAGATGGAAATTAATTGCCAATATCAACGTATTTGAACACAAAAAGTATGTTCGATTTCTTTAAGTATAGTAGCTGCAAATGCTTATAAATGTGGCTAGTTGATGTTGTTTTTTTTTTTTTTTTTTCTTTTTCTTCTATCAGATTTATTATTAATTAGTAGTCATTTATTAAAAACGCAGAGTCGGAAGAAATCGAATAATGCGAATTCATAGACACTGCGGCTGCTTTGTTGCCCCGTTTTATTTATATCTTATTAATATGCATCAATTTTTAAAATCGAAATAAGCATTAAAAATCGAGACAATGCAATCCAGAAACTATAGGTAAATTTATGGGCGTATTAAGTGTACAATACAAGACAGATTACATACACATCTATAAGGTTTCTACCGATTTTCAAACAGAGAAAAAAATGGACTGCAGAACTATGTACTGGTTCCTAAAGTGAGCTCGTAAAAGATTTTTCATACGTGTGTAATATAAGCCCTTAAGTATTGTTTTTCATATACAAGAAGAAACTTTTTCAATTATAAGCCTATGGGTTATAGCAAGAATATCTGTCAAGTATTTTTATACCCTTGCAGAGAGTATTATAATTTTGTCGTGAAATGTGTAACGCATAGAAGGAGACATCTCCGACCCCACAAAGTATATATATTCTTGATCAGCGTCAACAGCCGAGTCGATATAGCCATGTCCGTCTGTCCGTTTGTCTGTTTCTATGCGAACTAGTCTCTTTGTTTTAAAGCTATCTTCATGAAACTGTGCAGAAGTCCCTTTTTCTGATGCACGCAGCACATATGTCAAAACCAGCTGGATTGGACCAGTATATCATATAGCTGCCATAGGAACGGTCGGTGGAAAATTAAGTTTTTGTATGAAAAAACATTTTGTTTATCAAGATATCTTGCCCACACTCGGCATTAACTATTTTCCCTGTGCTTCTTAGATACGGGCAAAGCACTATAAGTATTATGAAAAGGTTGGGTTTGCAAGGGTATTAGATCTTCGGCGTGCCGAAGATAGCCTTTCTTTCTCGTTACTTATTAACAATGTAGCTGATATGTTACACTACTTCTTTCGTAAATTGTCAGCCCAACCAAAGTTTCCGCTATTAGTCTTCTAGAGAATGTTTTTAAGCGATTTTAATTTCAAATTAACTCATTAGGGCAGCCAACACGATGCTACTTACAATGTAGCTTAAACCTTGTATCTCCCTCCATGCAGAGCGCTGTCGATGCTCAGCCACCCGGAAACAGGTCTCGAAAACATAATAATCAAGTATAAACTGCACTTAGGCTGAAGACAGCTTGCAGGCTGTTATTTTGTTGTTGCCGAGATATGCCGCTGCTCGAGTACTCCTCTATATAGTATATAGTTATGTATGCCTTTCGGTTCCCCAGTTGGTCGGTTGATTAAAAAGTAAGTGCACAAGGCGCATACATCGGTTAATTGTGAATTGGGGCGCATTTTGCAGCGCTTGCTGCAGTTGCGGGCAAAATTATAATTCCATGTTCACAAGCACATTTGCACGCACTGTAATTTACTTAAGCATTCTGCCGCTATCCGTATAATCACCAGCTGCCTGGCCGTCCGTCCGTCCGTCCGTCCGTCTGTCTGCCCGTGTGTGCGAAACTCATAATTTAGCTGGCACGCCTATTAACAACAGCCCAAGTTGTTGCAACAGCCTCATCAGCCATCGGCCATCGGCCATCAGGCATCAGGCATCAGCCGTGGAGTGCGAGGCATTGTTGGGTGGCATCGCGTCAGTTGCTCCATCAACAGCAGCGCAACGTGCCGACACAATATAAATTATATTTAACATGCATTAGCGCATCTTCGGCTTGGACTTGGCTTCGGCAGAGGAGAAAGGCACAAGCTCCGATCGAGTCACGCACCTTTCCATGTTAAGTATCTCTGCGTGGAGCCACAGGGAAGCTCTTATTGGTTGTTAAAACGGTTGTTAAAAATAGCAGGGATTTCTGGCTACAGGATTTGGAAAGGTATCTAAACAGCAAACAATCGAAGCAGCGTTCTTGTTGTTTTTTGACTGATAGTTCCAAAATCTTTCAATCCAGAGCCTTAATGGATTGGAGCACTATTACACTCTGCGATGGCGCCTTACCAAGAAGGGGCTTATTTTAGGTTTTACAAATTTTAAGTTTTTCTTAATATTAAAATTTTGAACATTTTTGCATGGTTGAGTTTCTATATTCGCCAACCATACTATGTGAAATATTTTTTTCAAAATTTTAAAGTTTAAAAAAAAAAAAATTCTTTTGGAGAATTTTTTAAATTTATGTAGGCATAAGAGGCCCCAATTTTATACAAAAAAAAAATATTCGGTTGCATTAAAACGTGGAACAAGGTTTGAAAAAAAATGTATCCCAAGCCCAAAAGCTCTTAAACTAATCAATTTTCAATGATCTAAGGCAAATCAGGGCAAAATAAATGAATCAAATGTCAAATAATGAGAATTGTAAAAGTGTAAATCTAGTTTTAAACAAATGCGCACAAAATATTGCCTTTTATCGGGCCTCAAATTTTTTAAATAAGTTTGGGAACTTAACCGTGTCTGGCTGTAGTTGGTTATTCCATTCGCCATTATGGCAATATTTGAAGTCCGACCGATTGATTCAACATTTTCGAACATCTTAACTTTTAACAAAATGAATTGTATAGCTACATCCGGAAGGGATTTGTACAGAATACAATTCTAAGTCAACAACTAAAGCTTTAGTTTGGCATTCGCAATGCGGAACTATCCCAATGTTGTATATTCACCCTCTGGCGAGTTGCCCAAATATTTTATAAATGATATGGAACTGGTAAATCAACACGAACATCATCAACAATTGAGTTGGGAAATGTGCCTGGCAGCCATATCAACTGGATTTCAATCAGCAAATCAAACATACAGCTGTTTTTCTGCATCCCCAGGGACTAGAATGTCAGATGGTAAAAACAACAACTGGTTATTTGTGGAAAAGCTCATGAGAGGGGAACTTTATTTGGGTTTAGCTGTGATTGGGATTAGCGCGTAAAATCGCCGCACTTGAAGCATTTACAATCTGTGGGCTCCCTCAGGCGGATATCCATGGTGGCCATCTCCGGCGAGGTGAGGCGCGTGCCATCCGGGTCGTAGCAGTGGGTCAGGGTGATGACCTTTTCCTTGAGGAAGCTTTCGCGACAGCAGTAGCACTCCTGGCAAGAGTGTAGAGGGTAGAGTAGTAGCCTGATTTGGAGCTATTTCATACTCACTTTCAGAAACCCCGTCGGAGTTATCACAGACGGCTGCACCTGACTGTTGCAGAGGCCCTCGCATTTATTGACTATGACGTCCGCATTGCAGGTGCGCTGCATGCGACCCAGCTCATCGAACTCCTCCTTGATCAGATGTATCTCGGACTTGAGAGTCTCGCAGTTTTCGTCTCCGGTGCCCTGGCTATAGCGAAGCGCCCTCAAGCCCTGCGGCAGCACCACAGCCACGACCAATAACAGTTCCTGTAGGTGCATGTTGAGGTCTCAGCACTTTACTGTTGACTCTTGCACTGACTGTTTGGGCTTTTATAGAACTCGAGCAGGCTGGCTCAGTGATGCAATTCCATTTGATGGGCTCTATGATGAAATATATGTGACTTTCTGATGGAATGTTTGTGTTGTTCGCAGCGGTTGGTCCCAGTGGAAAGTCGGTTATGTTGCGGTAGGACTCAGAAATGTAATCATGTGCTGATGTTCTCTTGTTAATTGGTGCTTAAATCAAATGACTCTGCTACAAGTTGCAAATGGGCCACAATTCTGCGGCAGAGTGAAATACACAAATATGGCGTACAGAGTACCATGAGTTCATTTCAGTCAACTCTTCGACTTGGCAAACGAATGAACAACTGGGCTTCGATATTCGGAAAGAGTCGCTTCTATGATATGTACTTAAATAAATTTGTTATCTCTCTTTGTCACAACTGACTGACTGATTGATTGACAGATTGGTGATCAACGCATATCCCAAACTTTAAGAGCTAGGAGCTCCTTTGCTGGAATTACCTTATGTGATGGCGGTTTACGCTATGACGATGTTTTGCTAAATTTCCCCGCAAGCGTGAACAACTTTTGTATGAAACTTTTTTGATGAGAGGTGTTTCAGAGTTTTCGGAAAATAAATCCCTCCTGGAGGGAAATTAAGAACACAAATTTGGTAACTGAAATGAAAATTAGTTGGAGACGTTTTTCACACTTTTCGCAGCATCCATGCTTTCTCGGTGGAAAATCCGATCAAAAAATAAGATAGTGAATACGTGTTTTATAATTCCATATGCAATACAGGATACAGTTGAATGAAAATTCAAAAATTGCTGTAGAGTTCCCTAAAGTGTTAAGGAATCAACTGGGCTATCCCATGGCAAAAATCAAATTGACGATATTTGTACACTTTTATACGAATAAATCATGTCATTTGTTATGAGGCCGCAGTCAGCTGAGATATTTCAGCTTGAATCAGCAACCGTATGTACATTTGATTTAGCCGGCTTTTCATCGTCTATACAATATGCAAAACTTCCATCTGCGCCCAGGAGGCATGCAACAGAACGCCCCAAAAGCGCTCCACTCCCCGCACACGTAAACCAATTGTCTCGGTGGAAGTCGAAGTCTGTTCGCCAGTTATCGTCCAGCCCTCTGCCATCTTTGCCTCGCCCGATTTCTGCTAGCCCGACCCGACCCGACCCGGTCTGGCCCAGCCCGGGACGGCCCGGGCCGTGGAATATGGCTGCGCTTTAGAATTATCGACGCAAACGCAAAAGTCTCAATGGCGCAGTAAATTATGTTTTATTATGCAATAAAGTCAACCATAAAAATGCTGCAATAAATTAAATTAACTACTAAAAATGCTGATTTTATTTTTACCCCGCTCTCCACGAAAATGGCACGGTTTGTCCTGGTCCAAAAACATTATGCTTCCGATTCAGACTCGGCTCAGTTCTGTTTTATTCGGCGTATGTCAGAATATTCTATTTGCTGCGTTTGGTGTTTTCGTAGAATTTTGTTAGTCGCTGTCTTTTAGTATTAAGTATTATAACTGATGATTACCCCCTGGGAAACAGCTTCTCTGTCATGATGAATTAAGAAGAAGTCTGAATTAATCAAATCTACATTTGCTTTGCCTTAAAGTGATAAAGTTCATTTTGCATACGAATGACAATCACAAACGGAATATATAGCCTACCCATTGAACATGAGTTAAAAGGGTATAATGGTTTTATGCAATTATATGCAAAAGACAGAAGGATCTCATAAAATATATATATTCTTGGTCAGCATCAATAGCCATTTCGATCGATCCATGCCCGTCTGTCCGTATGTATGAACGCATCGACCTATTAGACCTATGAGAGCTACGGACCTGAAATTGCCCCCAAGCTTCCGCGCTGTACGAGCTTGTTTCAATTCTTCGATAATTTGACCCATTTTATTGAAATCGATAACAATCTATATTGATATTTTTTGAGCACAACATTTGGTATGCAAATTAGAATATTATACTTTTTGGGCACCTCTCCCTGTTCTCAACCAGTCCAAACTGAAAGTATATTCGCACTTTTACAGGCATGGTCTCTCGTTTAAACACATTTTAGGGCAATATTCATGCCCTAAAAATAACATAAAGATCGGGAAGTAAGTACTGAAGCAAAAGTGAGCGTGAGATGGAAGATCCAATCTAAATATAATTAGATCAGCTGATATGATATTAAAATAAGAATTTAACGTTGCGAAGATTAACAAAAAAATTATCTTGTTTTTTGATATTGCCATGATCTAAATAAACATGTTCTTCTTGGGATCTATTTTATTGCTTTTTAATATAATTGGTTTCTCAGCAAATTATGCGTCGTGTTTGGAAAAGGATTTTTATAATCGAATATGAAAATCCAACAGACTTAAGGAAAGTAAATGGGAATTTTATACTATAAATAATATACGTTAGTAAGATATTTTTGCAATCCATCTGAATAAGGCATTTTGTATAACTCAAGAGCCACACAGTTCATAAAAAACTCGACAGTATCTAAACTTCAAGGGATAATATGATATGAAAAAAATATGTCTTACAATAAATGGCTTCCAGGCTTTTCAGCTTGCAGTGGAAGCGGATGCACATGACTGATAAAAAGAACAACAAATGTGCAAAAAACAGAAAACAAAAAAATCACAAAAGCGCAATGTTTTAAATAAATAAATAAATATGACACATAAATACAAAGCGCCTGGCAAAAACAATGGCTTGGCAGCCAGTTTTTCAAATTGTGAGCGAAACAGGGTAACAATAATAAAGGGAACAGAAATTGAAAGCCACAGCTACAAAGCCAACCGACCGAGCGACAGGCCCGACAGTTAATTCCGCGAAAGAGGAAATTACAATTCATGCCCTTTGGCGGGACTCCATGATTATCGGATCGAATTAGTGTCTGCCCGGACCTGAGACTGGGCCTGGGCCTCGGCCACGGCCTGAGCCTGGGATCTGGGTCTGGCCTTTTGTGCTGCTCGCGTATGTCAGCGTATGGCATGAGTGCATTCGTGAGTGTGTTAGACTATCTGTGAACTGTCCTGGGGGCACATGTGTACACATTTTTTATTGCCGGCGTTTTCAGCTTGCCCCATTTGAATGAACTTAGCATTTCCATTTGTTTCTGCGCCTGGTCTTTTGTTTCATTATTTCGCCCTCTTTTTGTTTTTTATTGTTTTAATTTTTTGTTGTTGTTGTGTGGTTTACTCTCTTTGCCGTTAAAAAATACACTCTTCTGCCGCTGTCAGGTCCAGAGTTGGCCTTTTCGTATAGCTCTCGTTTTAACTAGTTTAACTAGCAAAAACAAGGCTGATTTGTGTATATACTATAGTCATAAATAACACTCACAAATATTTTTACAAACTTATATAATATTCTTGGAAATATACATCTTACGTCAATTGGAAACTTGACATATTTTTAAACAATAAATCTCACGTAATTCTTAGTTGGATAACGACGAAAAGTATTCTTTTTATAATAAAGACCAATAAGAAAATATATATATTGAAACGTTCAGCTTTCTAGGCTTTCTAATCGACAAAAAAGGTTTAGGTAGGAATTTGGACGAAATTCGATTGAAAGTCATCTATAATATGGTATAATATATAAATTAATTAAAAATATATTTAACATTTTTAAAACAGTTTTCAAATATGAAAGGTTACATTTAAGATGGCATTAATAATTGCAAATGAAATGTTTTGTTACTTTTATATTTTGTTAGCTGAAATAATTCGATTTATTATGATGAGATCAAGCTTGAAAATATTGTATTGCTTATAAATTAAATTTTCTTGAATGAGCAGAGGTATTAGTTTCTTTTGAAAAAGAAAATAAGTAGCTTATATTATGAAGCGCATTAATTATTAGTCTGTATTAGCTTGTTTTACCGCCTTCGGCTGGCAACTGACACGGCTTGACTCATTACGGGGAAGACATGTGTTAATTTATGTAACTTTCCCGAAATGTGTATTGTGACGTTCATAAATCATTTTTGTGTGTTTCTTGGCCCCGTCTGGGTCAGTGCCTACTCTTTTATGTTATTTTTAGTTAATTGTTTGCGCTGTAAAATGTTTATGCGTTTTGCCAGCAACAACAACAACAAAACTCATAACAATAACGACTGCCTGCCTGCTTTTGGCCTCTTTGACTAATGTCTGCCGTGTGCACGTTTATGTTTCGGTGATTTATTATGCGCAACGTTTTTGAAAGGGCTTTTCGCTGGCTGCTCAATCCATATCAATCATATTGAAATTAATTAAGATTACATAACAAACATCAAATATATATAATTGCGAAAAACTATTTTTATTGCTTGTGTATTGCATAATACTAAAGCATTTAATCTAAAATATATCGATAATGAAATATTTCCTAACAATTGCTCAATTGACCAGGTGTTGTTCACAGATTGCAAGTGTTTATTTTACGGAAACTTAATTTCATGAAATATGCCTAACTACTTAAATAAGAATTAAAAATCTTAAATCTCGTATTGTATTGTATTGTTCGAGCTTTAACATTTAGTTACTAATTTTACTTAAGATCGCGCTTGGATTATTTACCCATTAAACTGAAAGTCCAATAGTAAGATTTCGAGCATTTTAAGGAAGGCTAATTAAAACACATATTCAATGTAAAAATGGTTATTAGCTCGACTGCCAAACATTGGCCATCATTTTCGATTATCCATACATTATTTGTGATTATTTTTAACAGCTTTGGCGTAGCGAAAGTTATAGACTATCCAAGCCACTAGCTTGAGTAGATATTAGTCAGTGCAGCAGCTCACAAGATAATTACAGTGCGTAAAGCGGCAAAAACATTCACTGGCAATGTGGAAGCAACCTGTAATCAACATTAGGACGAGCCTATTATTAAGTTGATTGCAATTTGGGATAAGCAAGGCCAAAGTGGGCTTTGGCTATATGTGGTTAACACCCCAAGCCATCAGGCAGTAAGATTTGGCACGACTTTCGATAGGGGACCTTGGGCGAAATTTGGCATATGAAATGCTAGCCTAGACATTGACGATGGGTTAATGGAAGCTTCGCAAAACGAAACGTGATGCATAACTGACAGCTAAGGCATAACACAGTTCTTAGCTATATTTTGAATACGGCATATTTCCTATACACAGACATGACTATGAGCAGCATGCTCAACCCAATTTTGTGATCATTAATCATGAAATCCACTCACTTGGCCAAGCAGCGACTGTAGCAATGACCCATTGAGGCGGCCATTGCGCATGAGCGCGTAAACAAGCATAAATTAATACGGCAACTAATTTAATTAGCCATAAATCAACGAGTTTATTAAACAGTAGCCCCAATCATGCCAAATGTATACAGCAATAAACTGCCGCAAATTGGCTAATGCAAACGGCGACCCCAAAGTAATGCCCCATGTGATTATTTATCTTATACTGCGTGCGCCGCCCACAAACCTCGTCATTTCCCGATCTGCCCGGCCCGCTCGTCTGCATGCACATTAAAAATCAGTTAAATTCAAATACGCCACAGACCCAAACATACACACACGAAACGCTCATAAACAATTTTCATGCATTTAGTCGGTCAGTTGGCACAGTCCAGGGACCATGGACCAGGGACCAGAGACCAGATACCCGAGGCCAGGGACCAGGGACTGTAGAGGTGGGGTCTGGGGGGACTGGAGACTTCATGCTGCGACTGTGTGGCCGTCGAATTGGCACAGTCTGTCCAGTCCGTCGACTCTGTGCGACCAAAGGCATTTGACACATGAATTTCAAACATTTATGGTTATTATAAAGCATTTAAGATTATTACGATGCCATGGGGCATCAAATGTATTAGGATTTGGAATTTGTTGGCTACTGTCGGGTTTTCGCTATTCTGACACTTAAATTAAGTCATAATCTTTGAATTACACGTTTTCCTAAAAGAGTGTTTGGATACCAGATTAGTATAATCAAAATCATTCATTTATGTTGCCGTCTCATTAATATATTTTGAATATGAACCATTGATTACTGCATTGCTGAAGAAGCAGAAATGAATGCTTTCTCCTGTACTCAATCAAAAAATCTATTAAGAGAGTGTTCTTAAAGTAAAATAAAAAAGTAAGAGGGCCTTGAAACCAGTATATCCTTCTTACCCTTTTTAATGGGTTCAGGGAAAAAATATATATGCCATGTGTGATATTCGATTTGCATGGAACCGTCAGCTTAGAGACCCAAACTGTTAATTCTAAATTTAAGAAAAACAATTTATGCTTTAAAGACAGAACTGGTCAAATTCTTTCAATTCAGAACAACGCTTTTCGCGGAGTCTGTGAACTGATTATAGGAAATAATGAATTGTCTATGAACTCATCGTAGGAATTTTTGGAAATATTCACATTTATTGGATCAGTCGCTAACTTAATAGAAAATTTAGTTTGTTTCTATAGAAAACAAAGTGAATTGACTAATTAGTAAGGCCGTCAGTAATATGTTTTGTCAGCACGAACTGAATGTAAGTAATATATTTTGAATTTCCAGTTTTCCCATTGCCGAAAACGAAACGAAATTCGAAATCTTGGCAGACTTGACAAATAAGTTACGCTTAATATTGTGGCAAGCGTTTATAAACCAAAACACGCAACACATTTAGACAGCGCAGCACCTAAAGCGAAACCATTAAAAACGCCACTCTGATAAAAAATTCAAAGACCGACCAAGCAAACCAAATACCAAATACCAAAACCAAAACCAAAGCCAAACCGAAACCAAACGAAATCCGAACCCTGGCAAACTGAGTGAGTGCCATAAACTTTGAATTTTACGACGCTGTGTGGTCTCATTTGACATATTGTGGGCTTTACGATTCCAAAATTAATGACACCAAATCAGGTAACGGGCGCTTCGATTGGGGGCGCCCTGCCAGTCGGCTCTGTCGGTTTTTCTTTTTTTTTTTGGCGGCTTCAGTGGCCCCAGTGGCTGGGTATATGGTCTGTTTGGGGCTTGGTTGGCTGGTGCCATACCGGTTTTGTGTATTTTAAACGACATTCTCAACAGTTAATAAGACACATACCCATTTTATGGCATTAAACGACGACAAGTGAAACATAAAATATATATTTACTTCATTTTTATGCGCTTGCGAGGCAACCAGGCAATTTGCAATGCAAATGATCAACGCGTTTGCTCAGTTCGGCTTTCAAATCTGGCAATATTTGAGAGGCAGTCGTCTACTTAAAAACAAATTCATTGAAGCGTCGCAAAACTTTTAGGTTTCGGCTGTTAAAATAAATCGCAATCAGCTTAATTTACGATCCGAGCAACTTAACGTTCTGTCGAGCTTAAATTAAATAATTTACATTTTCGTTGAGCACATAAATTAAGTGAAAAGTGTCCAACAATGAATTTATGATAAAACCGCATTTAACGCCATGTACATTTTTGGACTAGCTAATTTAATGTCACACTCAAACCGATCGCAATTATTCGATAAGCCGGCAACAAGTGCTAATTGCATTTGAGTTAATATTTATTGATTTTTCAATAAAACTCAGCGATTTACTTTCGAATTCATTAATATCGTATAATACTTATATTTATGTGTTTTGTTTTGTGCATATGCATATACAATCGGGCAAATATAATAGATTTATATTTCCTGCCAAGTCTACGCAAGGCATTCAATTGGCTTTTTAATGCCTTTGCGTTGATTTATGAGCTAATAACTTTATTAAACTCATTTGAACATCCGATGTACATATAGAAGTATAAAATTCTATCAAATAAGAATAGTAAAATTACTCTGTCTCGACTAGAAGATACACTAAAATCAGCTATGAACACTCAACAAATATTTGTATATTGAATGTAGAGCTTGAAAAATAAGCCGGCCAGAAAAAACTCCTTTTCCTTTCTAGGAATATTAGGATATTAGGAAAATGTCTTATGCAAGTCTTTTCCACCAATTTCCCACAATTTCGGGTGGATTTTTTAAAACCTCTCTACTTATAACTTTATTAAACTGTTTATCATATATCTCTTTATAGAAAAAGACAAACTGATATTCATGGATACTTCGCGCAAAACAATTGTATGAAGCTTATTGTTGGAAATGGAAGTAAAATATTTGGTGGGTGAGTTTTCAAGTTCAATTCCATATCCAAGTAGTTTCAAGTTTCGCCTTAGCGAATTTGGTAATTCCATCCGCAAGTGTGGAAAATGGAATGCCAGTCCATACTTCTGATTCATTTTTAAATCTTTCTGAAGGTCATTTGAGACCTTCCGCAATTTTTAGAAAATTTTCTCCTCTTGGCTTTAAGCTTTAGACAATTGGACTTTAAGCAAAAATGTTGTTCCAACTTAAAGTTCTTAACTCGAAAGGCTTCAAACTCATTTTCAAATATCTATGTCAAATTTGAACTGAGATAGCACAAGTCAAATTATATTTTCTTTAGGCCGAAAAAGAATCTTTAGTTATGCAATTAAACAAATTGAATTCCATAGTTGTGTGCGTATGTGGCCTTGGCAAGGGAATATTTTAGGCCATCCATGGAATATGCGAACAATATGCGACTCGAAAATAAACCTCAACTATTGAATGGGTTTTATGTGTATTGGCTGCATCTACATATTTATTACAGCAACTGTGAGGCGTATGCTTCCGAAACTGTCGAGCTTTTCATTTGAAGTTCTAAAGATGATTTGATTTGCTGTGGGACATTTTCGGACTACTCGTCTGATATCCATAAATCAGGGCTTATTTCTCTTGTGTTTACGTGTGAGTATTGTGTCTGTGCGTGTGTGTGTGTGTGTGTGTGTGTGTTTATGGGTGTGAGTATTTGCTATATCTACCCCTGTAGCCTACAATTTGTTCAGCAGACAGGCTGCATCCTTGCGTTATCCTGTTGCCCCGTTCTCCTTGTTGCTATATTACAAATGACTGTGGAATATTTATAAGCATCATAAATTTAATTTATGTCGCCACTGCGCCCGCCGCGTTTATTGTGCGCATAATAAACGCTCTTCTCCATTTCGCACAGCCTCCCCTTCCCCTCCTTGTGCGGCCTTGCTCCTACAGTTATCCGGCTATTGAAGTAATTTATTATTTTTATACGTTTCGTGTTTGTGCGTGTGTATATATTTGTGTGTGGCACGCATTTTATACATTATACATAAAATATAGTGCGAAAATTGCAGTTGCTATTATTTTTATTTATTATCGCATTTTTTGCGTCGCGCAATGTGAATTTGTGTGGTAAGTGATAAAAATGTTTTTTTTTTTTTTGTTTTTAGTTCATTGTTGCTAATAGGGGTTGTTTTCTGGGTTGGGCAACAGTAAATTATGTTGGAATTATTAGAATTGTTGATTTCGGCATCTCGTTTAACTTTCAGAAATTCATTTGCTAATCATACGAACTAAATAGGATTATGGCAGTTATGAAAACTCAATGCTCGTAATTGCTAATATTATTGTAAATATTCTGAATATCAGGATATTTTTTCATATAAGACTCACAATTCCCATTCATTATTCTATAAGAAAAGCCGGACTTCTTCTTAAAATCCATAAAGGAACATTTTTAGTACATATTAATTCTATTGACGAATGAATCAAAATAATACAATACAATAAATAGTAAAATGCGAGATATTCACTTTGGAAAAAGATTGCAATATTTATTGGAGGATAACAATAATATTTGGTAATATATTCAAGATGAGATCACAGCGATCCATCCAGTTTTGTTAATTAATGATAGCTGTGCTCATGTCCACCGTATGAATGTTCATAGCCTGCATCGTGCCCAGCATAGTGTCCAGCATCATGTCCAGCATCGTGTCCGGTTCCGTGCTCTTGACTCAATGTAAAGCTGTGAGAGCTAGAACCATGGTGACCACCTTCATGGCCGTGAGAGTGGTAATCCTCATGACCATGGCCGGAGTAGCCAGAACTGCCGGAATCGGAATGCTCCTCGAAGTCAACCTTGCCGCCCTTATATCCGCTGTGACCATGTGCCTGGTGTGCGGGCACGAAATGATGCAGCTTCTCGCGGTGGACTTGGGCCTCAAAGCCCTTGTGCTTGTCAGCAGTGTAGTGGACAGTACGCTTGTGACCATCGGCATCGATCAACTCATAGTGTCCAGTCACCTTGTGGCCATCACGATGTTCGCTGTGCTCTTTGACATCGCCTGTCTTGTGATCCTTGACACCATAGTTGAAGTTGTATTCGGCATGGGAGTCATGGTGATCGTCATGATGTTCGTGATGGTGGTGGCCTGCTCCCTCATGGTGGTCGTCGTGAGACACCAGGTGCACTGAGGCGTGACTTGTGGCTCCACCATGAAAAGGAGCGGCTCGGACGACCACACAGGCCAGCAAGGCACATACTGCGAATATCTATAAAAAGGATCAATTAGCTGCAAGATTTGCGGAACTCGCAATTTTAGCTTACCTTAAAGGCCATGGTGCTGCAGCAGATTAATGAGTTGATCTTGCTAGGCGTTGTTTGAACTCTAAACCCAAGCGAACTGTGTTTGAACTAGGTTCAAGCATTCGTATTTATAGTCAGAGATTAGGCAGTTTTGGCTACTTACTTTCGAATTTAGATTTGGTCACGCCCATTTCGGTTCAAGTTCGTAAATGTTGCAGAGCGTTTACTTTCGCTCCAACAATTACTGGCGCGTTTGGCAAGGCTTTTATTAATTTAAATTAAATCCACGGATAGTAATTCATTCCAAAATTTATTGTCTCATCGATAGCCAATTTAAAATGACATTGTTTATGGCCGCCCGTAGCCGTCGTCGGCATAATCCCTGAAAGTTGAGCCTGCCTCGAAGAAGAGGCAACAAACGAGACTCAAGATTTATGTGCCAGCCTTTCGTCGAGTCGTTGACGTCAATCAGCCTGACAAAAAGTCATCAGAATGGTAGTGTGGACCCTGTCTCCCCAATGATCGAACCCAGTGGCCGTTGTGCCAGATCTCGCTGGCTGCCTTAGTAGCTGCTGGCTGGCTGTCAGAAGTCAATCGGCTGCCGTCTGTCAATGTCGTGTCGCCTTCATCAAAGGCGAAACTCGAGCGTCGAGTTGGCAATGGAATTGTATGTGTATGTAATCCAAAGACTCGCCACATTGAGGGAGCTGTCATCCCCCATACAATTTGCATTTGATGCGAAAATTGGCTGCCAATGTACAATTCCTTTACAATACATTTCCCCTTCTAACGTAGATGTTACCTACGGAATATTGACAATATCTACTTTAACTTTTAAAACTGGGTGTAACCGACTGCTCAATAATCTGCTGCCAGTGCTAAACCAGCTTAGATCATGGCGTTGCTTGCACGGAGACTTTGACCCCGAAGCAGGGAATTTCTTACCTATCGAGTTTTTGCGTACATTTTGTGCCGGCTTGCTCTATGTCTAGTGGGCGTGACTAATAACATTGGTCGATCTTTTGAAATGATCATCAACCTGCAAGCTTTCACTTTGTGTATCTAAAGTTAGAAGTTCTAGTTAGGTATATAATAAAGGTACTCCACAAATAACTTATTTGGAAAAATATATGGACCCATTCAAAATGGGTAATGATTTTGTGTAGTCGATCATTTCCTTCTGTTTGTTCATCCGTCTGTCCATACGTATCAAAGCTAATCTCAGAAACTATAGAGGGTAGAGACACGCAGTACGAGTTTGTTTCCGACAATCTAACAACGTGTCCCGTTTCGTGTCCAAGCATTCGATAACAATCGATATCGAAATTCTGTAGTCACCAAATTTATCATGTAGCTTCTAGAGAAGCATAGAGCAGATCAAGCATCATTAATTTTATAGCTACTTGCTTTAAAAAAAAAATTTTAGATTAGCAGAAAATTTAGAAGAAAATTTAATGATAGCAAAATACAGGGTATACCCACCTATTTTATAAAATTCTTCGTGTTAGCTTGATTCTGCTCGGATTTCTAGTTGTTATATAGACTATATTGTTTGATAATGTTACAAGATTATTAATTGATTTGCAAATTCTATTTAATATTGGGTAAGCCTGATTCTTGATGTTAGCTCGAGAGCCCTTCTGCCGTAATCTGAAGCTAGCCTTCAATTGGTCCCTTGTTGTGGCCATCATCGCAGTGTTCGGTCAGTCCAATGTTGGTGATGTTTCGTTGTTGCTGGTGTTTTTGTTGTTTCGCTGGTCGGTAAGTTGGTAGGTAGCTTGGCTTGGTAGGTTGCCGTCAGTGTCATTCTGGCTGCGTTTTGTGGGCACATTTCGGCTGCTTGATTACTCATGTCAATCAGGATTCCAAACAGCGACGACATGCTGTCAATCCTTGTGTCATGGCCGCTGAAGTTGTTGCCATTGGAGTTGGACAACAAGTACGCTTTATAGTGCGGCCCAAACGGCAAGGAGAGTCAAAAGGAGGAAATCGAGACGAAACGAAGCGAATTGAAATGAAAGGAAAAATGCTGATGCCACAAAGGTGCGCAGTGCCTGTGTTGTGGCAGTGGCAGTTGCAGTACCCTATGTTGTTGTTGCTACAGCTGCTGATATTGTTGTTGTTGTTGTTGTTATTGTTATTGTTGCAGTTGGATTGATGTGCATTGTATGTAAATTGGGCGGTCGTTTTCGCATTTGATGCCCTGTCAAGGGACAATCAACAGCAGAAGCAGTAGCATCAGCCCAACTGACAGGACAGGCAGGACATCAACATCCACGAATGCAACAAAGGCAACAACGGCAACAACTGCAACTCATTATGCAGACGCATAAAAATGTTGCGTTCCCCTTGCGATGAATCGCTGTTTCGATTGATGGAAGGTCGGTTGTCTGGTTGATTGCTGGTACTTCTATAACGAGCGTTAAGAAATACTGCGCCAATGTACGATAATTTGCAACGAGAATTTCTGTGACAGCCCCCGCACTTTAATCGGCTCCTATCCGCAGTCGAGTCACATAAATTTTGCCTCCTGACATTTTGCGAACGTTTCAGAATTGAAAACGATGTTCAACTTGTTGACAGATATTCGTTTGACAGACCGTCAACTGTCATTGCGAGCGGCGTAAACGTTAACTGAAAACCACCGCAAAGGGCCAACCGGCAATCCTCTTCATCCTGTGTTGACAATTTTCCTTCGCATCATCATTATCATTGTGAGGGGCTCTGTTTTTGGACATCCCTAATTTAATTTACTGCATTACTTTGGCTTGTATTTTCAGGTTTCATAGATCCTACCTTGTATTGTTTATTAACGCAACTCTTAACAAAAATAAATTTGTGTTGCCATTAATCTCACTAATAATGCGTTAGGTATGATTGATGTATACAACATTTTAGATAATTTAAAGTGGACGAAATTGGGTTAATTGGTTTTGTGAAATAACTAGAATCTTATTTTTTAAATATATCTAAATATTAATTAAAAACTGTACCATTAACCAAATAATATTTTAATTAGGGCGAAATCTCAATGTTAAAACAAGTAAGAGGTTCTAGTCGGGAGCTCCCGACTAGGAAATACACTGAACCCTTTTATTCCAACATCATAGTAACATCGATTATAGATTATAAAGATAAATTTAGAAAAAAATGTTTCCTTGCCAGGGTTCGAACTTGCAACTGACCGCATTACTTACTGCAGACTCTACTCAACAGCCACACCAGCAACAAAAAGAAGAGTTTGAACTCGTAACTAGCACTACTTGCCAGCGCCCCTACTTAATAACCATTCCAGTAATTGAGTTTTAAGAAAAAAAACGAATTAAAATAGCAGCACAGAAAAAAATAAAATCGCAATTGCAATGCTGTTGATTGAATTCAAAGAAGACGCGCATGAATGTGTTTGTGTGTACATGTATACAGAAATTCTTGCAATTTGCACTAGCTGCTGCTAACACGTGCGCAACCAAAACACATAACTTTTGTGAGTTTCTTAACCGATCTTAATTAAATTTTCTACAGTACATCTTGTGCCATAGAATATTTGTGTATTCTGAAAAGGAAATTGCATTAAAATTGTAGCTTAAAATGGTGGACTTTACAAGTTGGGTTATTTACTTGATTAATAGCTATGGGGTAGTAGCGGCGAGGTGGCCATAGGCATAAAACGAAAGATGCTTGATATATACATTCTATTTGATATCGATTTTTATCGATTGGTTGGATACGAAGTAAGTTATCGATTATCTGAAACAAACGCGATCTGCGCATGGACTAGGAGGACCTAAAAACAATTTTCAAGCCTCTAGCTAGTTCATACATACGGGCGGACGGACGGACGGACGGACGGACAGACGGATAGACAGGCGGACATGGCGAGATCGACTCAGCTGCTGATGCTGATCAAGAATATATATACTTTATGGGGTCGGAGATGCTGCCTTCTGCCTGTTACATACATTTGTTCAAAAACATTATCCCCTTTTTACCCATTTTCAATGGGCTCAGGGTACATGAGTAAGAGTTGTGAGTAAATAAATCAAATAAAAAAATATTTTGGTTTGGTATTGCTGTTACCTTTGTTATTTACATATGTGGTAGCCAAATTAGTAACCTAAGATATTGAGGTTTATAAGAGGTAGTCAAGAAAGCGTGCGTGCGTATCTTTTAAAGATAGCCTACCCTATGCTCGGTATTTCCTAGTCGGGCATTCCCGTCTTGAGCGCCCTTCGTTGTTTTATTACGCTATAATCGAAATACCTTAATTAAAGTGAAACTTTTATGGTTCCTGTGATAAAAAACCAAAGCGAGTGGCTACCATGGAATTTTATTGGAGTCGTTCACCTAATGCACTATTCATCTATGCAAGGTACAGCTGAGCTCACATTTTTTAGGAGTCGAACAGAACAGTTAGGACAATAAATTATCACCATGCGCGACAGGTAAAAAATGCTGTAAGATATTGCAGCGATTGCAATTGAACAACAAAAGTAAAGAAACAAGCTGGCGTGCTCTAGTTGAGATAGCTCAACAAGCAGATACCCTGTAATCTGTCGAGCATAATAATAAGCGGAGGCATTCAAAAAGTGAAATATTTAGTATCTGAGCAAGTTTCAAGTTTTTGGGATCGAAACGTGTATAAAAACTGTGACTCAACTTACCATCTCTTGATAAGGAATTTATATATTTTGGTATGGAATAGATTTTTATCTGTAACAAGCATTGCACACTTCGTTAATTGCCTTTTGTCGGTTTTAAATGGGCACAGGGTATAAAAACGAGTCTACCATTAAGTTAGCTGTAATCGGTAATTGAGAGAAATAAAGTAAGTGGCTCGAAAGAGCAGAGCTGGGCGCTAAGGTACGGCAGGCAAGCAAGGTGTTGTGGTGTGCCATGGGGGTCTCTCCGGACGGAGGGTATCTAGGGTATCCAGCTGCCCGCCTGTTGTCCAAGTGTTGACAATCCTCGTCAATTACGTTGTAATGCGCCTGGCAGCGACTGCAGCATCGTCGCAGCGTTCCACAGTTGGCATTGACGCATTGCTTGACACATTATGATGCTTGATTTGTTGTCATGGCAATTTTGCCACCATTCGTAGTCGCATTTGCGCGTCCTCAAATGGCATCGCTTCCAATCTCGAGCGACGTGTAATGTGCATTTTTCACTATGGACAAATGAGTTTGTCGCGGCCTTTTTGCGTTATAATTAGGTTTTTTGCTTGGACTGTGCAAATATTTTACAACATTGCTGGCCTTTCCAGTTATTAATGGCCAGCTTTGCACATGTTAGTATTTAACGTGTTTATCGCAATCGCAAATTGTTGCATTTTGCTGACATTTTTGCCATCTCTTAAAAGGGAATTTGAAAGAGCTCACTGAAGATTTGGAATAAGCAAAACTATATTCAAACGTTGCAAATTATAAGAACAGCAAGGCTACGTTCTTTTCAATTTTAATAAATGAAGAAAATCAAATCTACTTCGGTATTGAGCTATTTCAACTTTAAGAACATCAATTAACAAATGCATGTGCATTAATAGTGTTGTTATACTCTGTTCAAAATGATAAAAAGTATATTGGTTTGTTGCAATGTCTCTTTTGTTAGTCCGATCGTTTATCTCATTTAACTAAGTCAGAAGCCGAGCACACAAATATGTAGCATAAGTTTAAGGTAAAGTTTGAAGGCTTTTTGGCTAACTACAAATCACGAAAATCCATAGCTTATTTTACCGTGAAAAAAGATATTTTGCAGTCAGCGGTGCCCCTTTGATACACTCTGACTTGCTTAATGTGTGTATTAGAAGGCCAGCTGTGTGTTAATTAATTGGAATCTGATTTTTAACAGATGAGGCAATGCATTTATATCATGGTAATATTGGTTATTTTTTGCTTTCCACAATATTCCCATTACCAGACCATTCACAATGGTCAGCCAATCTGAGCTCTAAATTCCAATAGTTTCTACACTAATAGATCGATCAAATGTGGAACACGGGTAGCTGGCAGATGTAATCAGACGTGCTCTTGAATGCCTTTTAGGCATTACAATTATTTTTGAAAAAAACTGAAAAAATCGACATGCCCCAGACTATTTATGTGCCGGTGCCTTGTTGCCAATGAAAAAAAAAAAAAACAAAAAACACCAGTTACTTTAATGAAATACATCTGTTCGAAGTTCGGTGGCTTGTCGGCATTTCAGACAAAAGCCAACAGGCAACACACACAATTTATGATTAATCACAAGATCGATGAGAAAATTATGCTTATGACAATGGCAAAAGAGGCAAATAGGCTGGCGGGTAGGCGGGTAGGCGGGCATGCACAAAGCCAGGCATTAATCTGCATTTTCTAGGCCCCTGTGAAATGACAAAGCGCTTCTGGCGCATATAATTATTGGTTGCCGACAAAGATCAGATGGAAAAGAAGTCGCCAGTGGCAGGAAATGCCACTTAATTTGTTTTTCTTCTCTCATTCCCCCAAATGTCTTAAGTATTGGCCAGCCAAATTGTCATTAATGGCAATTGCTTATAATGACTCTACGTCTTTGTGAACAGCCTTTCAGACTGCATGCATAATGTGCTCTCAAGCTCAATAAATGCCTGACTTCTCAGACTTAGTTGCTGATTATATTATCTTGCCTGAACAATGTTTTTTTAATAGATGTTCAGACACATCGCGGTTCACTTCAAATGTGCTTGTATAATTAATTAACATTCGGAGGTTTCTTTTTAATTGTTTGATAAATATAAAGAGACCTGTCAAGTCTCGCTAATAAATGAGGTCGGTATTTAGTCGTATTTTTATCAGGAGAAGCATCACATAAGGATCTCATTTATACATATATTCTTACTCAGCAGCAAGAGCTGCTCTTCTTTCTGCCTGCTACACACATTTGCACACAACCATTATGACTTTTCTTACACATTTTCAATGGGTTCAGGATATAATTAATAAATCTATTAAAACTACCCACCAAATTAACCGACAGCTTTGATAGTGTTGGCTACCTATAGGAGCTAGATCCTCCTGCCTACACAGTACGAGTTTGTTTTGATAATCTAAAAATTGTTCCGTTTCCAAGCATTCGACAAAAATCGATATCTAAATCCTGTTTTTAAGTAATCCTCTTTAATAGCATATCGAACGAAGCAGGGGTAAAATGTTCAATTTATTTATTTATTTCAAGCAGCAGGTTGTACGCAGTCCATGACAACAGATTGTAAAACTCGAACATGCTTTTTATGTAAGGGCTTAAGTAAAAGTTTGAATCTGAATTGTTTACTGTGAGTGACAAAACATTCATCAATTAGCTCACACCTAGCAGGAGGAGTAAATTAAAGCGAAGAAAAGACTCAAGTTATTGTGTTTATGTACTCATTATTTATTTAAAGTAAAAAGGAATGGTTGTCCAATTATTGGTTGGATTTGAAAATGTGCAAAATAATCCAAAATACAGAACACAACACAAGGCGTACAATGCGATATATATCGGGTTACGAGAAGGTAATCGGTAGTGTGGAACATCGAATTTCACAATTATTCGGTCGTGAAAATGTAAACCTCCCGATTTTGCCTGAGATTAGACAGAAGAAGAGAAGGTCGGCTACCCATTGTCCTGGTGCCGCCGGGCCAGCTACTGGATTTGTGCGATGTTTATCTTAATTCGTTTGTTTTCATCAAATTACAAAATTGCGTGTGATAACAATCAGAAGCTGAGTCAGTCCCTACAGCTAATCCCTGACATGTGACAGTGGGAACCCTGTCCATCATGGAATTAGATATGATCATAAATGTGCAAAAGGAAATACGAGCAATAGCCAGAGCTCTTAAAATCTACCCTCTAGGCAGCATTAAGCACCATTGTATAGCTGTCAGCATGCTAAGCGCCCCTTTTTCTCACTTGTTGGTTTTTCGACAATTGTGTGCTATCTGCGACTATTTTGTCAGTTGTCTGTCTCATGCTCCGGTCCTCTGCACTCCGGTCGGCTTATTTAATGCATAAACAATTATTTCCATCAGGATTTCACAAAAAGTCGACAAAGGCAAACAATCCCGAATGCAATTCAAGTGAAACTCTGACAACAGCTGCCCCTTCACTTTTCCAAACAGGATTTATCTACATACAACATACATATGTATGCATGTGCCCTGTGATTAGCAAAGGGACTATGGAGTGCATTCAGCCGGTTTATTTCAACAGACTTATGAAAAATAGAAACCGCAAATATTTTTAGGGCTCTAACGAATGCTGGCTGGATTGTTGTGTCTTTGCTTTGTGCACTGCTAATTACTTAAAAATATCGTTTCGAAGCGAAACAAAAGTCAAATACGGGTATTAAGTAAATAAGCCTTGTTCATTCGCTTGCTGGCTAGTGTGAGATTTCCTGTTTCGAGCCAGGTTCATACGCGGCTCGACCAGCAGCAGTTCCTATTCGTGTCGGATTACCTGACGCGCGCTTTTGCTACATTTGGCAAATCACTGAAGCTTCTCACCGGCCAGGCACCTAATTAGCTCTTGGCCAGTGGACAGGCTATCAATTTACCACAGGACGCATCGGATAGCACATTTGTCCGAGTATGTATATCAGCTAAAGGCGGTCGAAGCTTTGTGCTGTCCTGGCACCTTTTGCCCATCATATGGGGCGCTAATCTCTGCCGTGCAGATTAACGCAGAGCAACCAATTTTGTGTGTCGGTCTGGCCAAATGACAACCGCCATAAGGCTCAAATTTACGGCTTTCTGGGTAATTTGACACTCTGGGCAGTTCAAGCCGGGTAGTAGGGCGTTTATTGCGTCAGTATGCTAAGAGGGGTCCGATGTGGTTGAGTTTATGGTCGGGGTCGGGGTTCAAACTTGTGGTTACTGTCAATTGATCACAGACGTCTGCAGTTGTCATTTAATTTTCTACTCATACCAACGACATTATTGTTGTAGGGCGTTTAACATGGCGGAGCTATTCCAGCAAATGTGGTTGACAGCAGCTGATTGATTCGAAAATGTACTGGTCAGGGAGTAGGACTCGATTGCTACGCTACTAAACTCAACAATCCAATATATGAATTTGAATCGCAAAAACCAAAATGTATCCTAATACCACAATCTGAGCATTTTAATGCGATTACATACACTTCTTCGAAGTATCCATTTTCAAAGTGAGCTGGTCGAAATTTGGTTTACAGCTTCTATCAGACTATTCTTTATTGACCGATTCTTCCAAAGAGTTATAGTAAATGGTACTCCGATGCAAATTCAATTTATCGTTTACATAAGAGGCATGGATGAAATCTTTAATGCTTAACTAGCGGGAATTTCCCGGCATTGCCCGTGGCAAGTTTTGTGCTTCAAATTTTATATACACTTGTAAATTAGAAAAATGCCGATCGGCAATTTTCAACAGTTTCGGATGGAATTTACAAAATCGCTGAAATACGTATTCAGTTGTTCTGTATTTTAATTGTATTTTACTACAGAGGGAGCTTGAATTCGGGGAGTTTTAATGCCACACCTCACCCACCAAACCTTTACACCTCCATCATGTAACTACGGGAAAAATGCAGCTCTCTTGATCTTTCGATTTGGGCTGTGCGTTGATCACCAATCAGTCAGGACAAATAGTTTTAGATATAACGTATGACGTCTAAACTGGGGATTTTAAACATAATCAAAATAAGACTCCAATTGTAATGAGTCCTCGAGTGGGCATGTCAAAAATACAATTTCATGTGTTTTTCTACTGTTAAATAGTTCATACATCAATTTCTCATTGATATGCAGCGACTTATGCATGCCCATGTCCAGGACAAATAACAACAACAATTGAAAATTGGAATCGTGTGTGGCAGAAAAAACAGAATGAAGCAGAAAACCATCCGTCATTCAGGCATGCATGCATTCATATTCAATCATGTATTCAATGCAATGCGCACTGCATACTGGGCATGCCGGGATTACGAGTGTGTATATTTAAATAAAAGTCCAATGTTTACGGAATGCTCTGTTCACATGCAGCTCGTTAGCTTAAGATATTGCGTATTGGTTATGTCGAAAAAAAGTTGTTAAATATTTGCATTTCTCGGGATGGTCGTGGGCAATGGTTGTGGGGATAGGGTTGCGGATGCGGATGCGGACGGATGCAACGCATTGTGCGTCCGTCAATGTAACTGTTGGCTCTTCAATCAATAAAATGTCAGAAATGCATTGCAGACAACATGCCGGGCCATAGTCAGAAGAGAACCAGTACGAGCCAGCAACGTGAAGAGATACTGAATGACGTACTGACTGCCGGGCCGACTCGATTGGTTGTTTGATTTCTAGGCATGTCTGATATGTGTATTGACATGGACACAGTTCTTGACTTTTATTTTGTATTTTGCCCCAATATTGCTTTCTGCACAGTGCAACCGCCAAGCGACCAGTCAACCAGTCGAACAGTCAACCAGTCAAACAGTCAAACAGTCGAGCAATCGAGCAACCAACAACCGACATCCAACATCATATGTCAATATGTCAGTCAGTCCAACTGTCAGCCAATGTTTGCATAAGGCTGTACGGCTTTCGATCTCTCGCGACTGCTGCCGTTTCTGCTGCTGCTGCTGGATTTCTTTGATCGCCTCGATTTACATAACTTTCCGACAAAGGCCCCAACTCAATTTGGGTTTGAGGTTTTGCTGTTGTATCCCCAATTCCCAATTGGTTTGTAAATTGCTGGCGCCGTCTGAATTTTGATTTGTTTGAAATGTACAAGCAAATATGAAAATAAATAAAAGCCAAGTACAAATAACATTTTTAGACGAGCTTCTTGACGCACCCAGCCCGAAGCACAACAATATCTGAGAAGCGCTGACCAAATGACGAATAAGTCAGGCTCCTTAGTTTTCAACTCACATATAGCTTGCAAAATCCTAAAAAATTCATATTAAATTTCTACCAGTTGTGACACCATCTGATAAAGCCGCATAGCCATCGCCCATAAATTAACCTTATTGAGATGCACGATTACAAGCAATTTACTGTTTACGCATGCCATATAATATCTGAATTGGACTTTGGGTTTTCGGTTTACGGTTTACGGTTTTATGTATGTGCCCAAAGCCCGGCATTTAATTACCCATATCGTCCAAGTCGTGTTTTGCATTCCTAATTCGCCCCTCAAAGTGAATTCCTATCGTCTCATTTCGATTGATTCTTTCATAATGTGTGACATGCACATACGAATGATATCTCGACTCGTTGCTAACCACTTGACAAACTGGTCAAAGTAGAAAATGATGTGCTTCAATTTAACGACAGTCATAAAAACTTTTATATTCAACTAATTGATCCGGTGAATACATCCGGCCAATAAAAAGTGTTAACACAGCTACAATATTCCATGTGCAAGCAAGACAAAAGATCTGGCTTCCTATCAAAGCTACCTTATACAATATAAAAGCAAATACAAATATATTAAAGCTTCATAGGACTATGGCTTGATGTCTTGTTACAAAACTGCAAACAATATTTTTCGAAAAAAAAAATGCAATAGAACTGTTTTTGGGATTAAAGATTCACGGTATAGACACTTAAACCTCGATTCATTGCACATATATGATTATATGAACAAAACTTCTCACAATAACATAAACCGAATGAACTAAATTAAAATAAATCGTCTACGATGAGGCCATACTCCACTAACCCATGAAACTATTTTAAAAACGATATATCCCCCACATGATTACTATGCCACAACAATAGAACAGTTGACATAAAACACATAATTGAATCCTGTCCAACCCTAAACAACATTAGAAAGGAATTTATCAAACTCCTGGCAGCCATTCCAGATTGCATCAATTATGTTTTTATAAATAAAAAGTAAAAACAACAATTTACAACCGATAAAATTAGTGTCTCAGTTTTAAAACTTTCGTCTTCTAACTTTGCATAGGTCCGTCTTTCTGCTGCAGGCAGTACATATGTGTGCATCTGCCGGATCAGGTCAAACTCTCATATATCTGCCATAGGAAGGATTGACCGAATTTCGGCTCTAAAAAAAAATGAAGATTTCCTGACCAAACCTGAGATTAATTAGTTATATGCTACTATATTATATAAAAGTATAGGTTAAATAAGTCAGAAGAAATGAGTTTCAAAATGTCTTATATTTATATATATATAATAATGTTTTCCAAGATTTTTTCATCAAACTCGTTTAACTCTCGTTAAAGTTTATAGCGCTCATTTTACATATTTCTGAAAAGCTTTTCTATCGTAAATCTAAATCTCAAAGCAGACAATTGAATGTCTTATTTTGTTTATCCTTCTCCATGTCTTATGCTTTCTACAGGAATTACGATAGTGGGCAAGACGAGCCTAAGTTTAGTGAAATGATTGTTATAGGAAGTAAACAAAACTCTAGTCGCTTGCATTCAGTCTTTTATCTGTCGCCACTTTTGTCACGGCTAATCGATTCAGTATTCCAGTAGCTCACACATGGCGGGTCTCACATAAATTTAACCTCCATGAGGGTTTAATTGGCTGTCTGCCATAATACGCTTTAACATATCATCGTGCTGAACTCGTTTGCCTTACTGATGAGCACCATTTTGTAGTGGCCGAGCCCTTAACGTGTGGCATTTTAGGTTTCATTATTTTTTTTAAATATTTATTTTGAGTTTGGAATTTGTTGTGTTTTCATTACTGGGCTGCTGTCTGGCTGCTTGCAATGCCTCTCATCCTAAGAAAATAAAGAGCTGTTACAACCCCTGGACCGGAACAGAAACGTACTTTTGTAGCTATAAACAACAAGCTGCAGTTGTCATTCCTGTTTCGGTTCTTGTTGTTGTTGCTGCTGCTGCTGCTGTTGCATTTAAGTACTTTGTAAAATTTTTGTCATTGTTTATTTGTTCAAGTGGTTCTGTGCACCGTGACTATCCATCCGTCTATTTATGTTTATCCTGATCCTTCTGCTGGTTGTACACACATATGTCCGCATTTTGTGGCCTTGTTGTCACAGTTCTTGGACTGCTTTTTCTCAGATTCTTTCCATTCATATTTTCATTATAAGCAAGGAGTGGTTACTTTACTTATTTCAGTGTTTGTGTAGTCTAAGAGTGTGGTCCACACTGCTTTCGACACATAAAACGAACCAGCTCCAGCGGAAGCTATAAATTCTGAACAGGTTCTTAACTGCTTGAAGCGCAGTCGCAACATATTTTAACTACTTGACTGTCTAGACTTTTATGCGTTTTTCCATCACACTTCCACGAACTTCTGACACTATTTTCCATCAACTCTCAACTTTAGTCTACAAATTCATTCATAAATGCCCAAGCTAAATTATAACTCTTTTTCATTTTGATAATTGCTTCTTGGTACTCGTAAAACGTGTAACATTCATTTTATCAAATAAATACGCTATGCACGTAGATGTTTACTAAGTAGAAGACTGTTTTCTGCCTCGTTGATTCGCCGAAATTTCTAATTTTGGGTAAGACATTTTTTCAACGAGTAGTACTATTAATAATCTTGTGAGTAATCGCTGGCACGTTCGCATTTTAGTTTATAAGGAATCACAATGTTTCTAGAGTTAGTCAAAATAATGTTGGAAAGTAAAGTTGTAGCTGAAACTAGCTTGAAGAGGGTGTAGTCGATACATAATAATCGGGCTAAGGAAAAGAATTTTTTACTTTTTACTTGAACCTACTTGACTCTATACTGATCAACAATATATACTTAACTAATGAGTATACCCCAACCTTGTCCGTAGCACGGTATAACATAAATTCTCTCAAAGCTCTTTAAAAAATGAGGCGAAATTCCCCAAATCGCTGAAAAACATATTCAATAAGTTCTTATGTAGAGCTTTGAATAAACTTCGATCAAATCGGACTTAAAACTTTACCAAAAAATCGTAGAATTGCACTTGACGCACACCTAGCTCGCACGAAATTGAACTTTTGGCCCGAGTCGATATTTCGGTTCGATCTTGCTTGAAAAAGTAAAGGAGATAGAGACTTCAAATTTTAAATTTAGACAATTTAGCTCCAATTTTGAACTGATTTCAAGCTGATATTAAATTCAAGAGACAATAAATAAGGCAGAAGCACACGTATTGAAATCAAGTTTAACTTTCCAAAATGTCCTAAACATCGGTCGGACTTTAAGTTCTGAAGTTAGTATTTTAGAATCAATTTTGGGTATCAAAATGAAGCTCAGGCACGTTTTTATGCATTCAGATTTCAAAATGCGTGTTTATGTTTTAATATTTGTGTTGAAGTATGAATGTATATGACAAAAGTCGGGTACGGTTGACGAGAGCTCTCTTATGTGGATGTGGATAAATACAAAAGAAATATAGTCCCACCGTATATGTATATATATATATATTTGCATTTTGATTTCATATGCGTAACTTCTTGCGATGACATCTGCTACCGTTTCCACAGAAATCACAGTTGACGCATTTTAGTCGGCCGACCTGGCTGCATCCGCAGCTGATCACTCACGTTATCCGACGGAGGGTCTTTTACTGTTGCATAAACTACTTGAGACTGCGTTTCAGAGTGTTGAGTTATTTTCAATTACTTGCGGGTTTGGGTTTTTACGACCTTCGCAACACGAGCATTGCGCAGCATATCAGATAGATTGCCCAGCAGACACTAATGCGAACGGGGAGAGAAAAAGGACTTGGTGTTACACTTGAAATTTATGACATCCTCTGTCTCTTATGTATTGTCTTAATGATTAGCCTTTGTCTACTACCCTGCTGAGCTCTACTTTCCCCTAACACACTCACGTACTTACACTGCAAGATTTCTATCTGTGTCTCTGGCTGTAGATGTGTCTGTCTCTCTTGCAGTTGTCGACTGTGCGGCTCTCTCCTGCTATTGAAAGTGTTAATTGAACCATAAGCGTAACCATAAATGGATTTTATTTCCAGCTAAGGCAAAACAAAAACCCGAAACCAAAATTTATGTGCCGTCGTCTTCCTTCACGCAGGCTTCTACACAATTGTTTTATGGCCGGGTGTGTTCTTTGTCCTTTTGTTTGCTTCTTTGTTTCCGATGGGATTTTTCGTCTTGTCCGTCCGGGGTGTAGCTGTCATTTGGGTGGGCATATCCTTGCCAAAAATCTTAGACGCTTATGCAATTTGTTGCAGTTTCCGGCAACATATTCTCAAAGCCTCACCTTGTGTTGTTTGTCTAGCACAATGGGCTAAATATTATAGGTACCAATAGATTAGATACAGGAGCTGATCCTGGTGATATATGTACTTACAAGGAGCTTAGCCCTGGTGAGGTGCGAGACTTTTTCCATAGGTCTACCTAAATTTGTAAGTTCAAAAGTATCTGTATCTATTAATGTAGAGCAAAATTCGTCAGTCTTAATATAGCTTGAAGTTAAGCCAGTCTTCAGTCTCTGTCCGTAATATTGCAGTGGGTTCACGGTGCTAATTCATTCCGGGAAACCTTTGCTGCCATCGGTTTATGGCGTTTAACTTAGCTAAAAGCATAATCACCAAGCACAGATTGCGATGGTGCCCTTGAGAGACGCGCCTCTCCGCTGCATGGAAGGAAGCCTTAAGGCACGGTGATGGGGAGCGCCCTCTACTCACGACACAAATGCCGTATAATCACTTGTCGAACACTGCTCAATAATTAAAGGCAGGGGCGAGCTCACTTCGCATGCAACTAGCTATTAAAGCGCTGATTTCGTTGAAACCTATCAAAATACATAACAATCAGGCAGCGCCGCCGACGCCGACGCTGCATCCCATCACATCCCACGGGGCGATGATGATGATTTCAGACAGGGCCGACAGCTACGAGTAGGCTTGCCGCGTAATTATATCGAGCAAACATTAAAGAAGCGCTGCGCTCAAGACCCCAGCCCGAAGGAAGTCAGCAGACGCGGACGCAGACGCGAACGTAGACCCAAACTCAGACCCAAACCTGGAGTCTAAATCGAGACAGCTTCGAGCCCGGATTCACTGAGGCGTTACCACAACGCATAACAATGAAAACGTTTAAGCCGACTAACGAGCGGTGAGCTGTAATCTTTTATGGTGGTGCAACATGAATTCTGTCGGCGGTTGTGGTTGTGGGAGGCGACTTCTTGAAGTATAACAAATTAATATTAAATTACGTGCCAAATTGGCAGATGAGCCAACCAGGCAGTCAGCCGACACTTCCAACTCCAGCTCTCCACTTCAAAGGATGCCCCTGAAATTCTATGCAAACAAATTTCTTGGACCTTAAGAATTAATGATACCTGGCTCAGACATCAATTTGTCTTGCAGCGGAAGTTCAAATAAAACAGTCGATCGCTTAGATCAGCTCCACTTGGTTCAGTTTTCTGATATATGTTCGAGTAAACTGGCCCATTGGCGCCTCTGTGTCAGTCTGTGAGTACACGCTTTAACCTGACCGGCTCTGTTTTTCGCCTTTCACTATTCGCTTTTTAATGGCATCCTTTTTGGGATATTGTGGCCAGCATTTAGGGCTACTTAAACAACGGGTTTGGGCATGGAATTGATTAAAGTGAAAGGCACCAGACTAATAACAGGATACTTAGGGCGCTTTCCAATTAACTGCCATTCATCAAATGAGCTGACAGCGGCTACAATAACATAGAAGACTGCCAATTATAAAAACGGGATTTTTATATATAAAAAAAAACTTCTTAATATACTATATCAAATGTTAGATATTGACAGATCTTTCTCTATTAATTGCACTTTCAAGGAGATTCAGTTCTACGGCATTCTTTAACATATTTCCTCAAAATCATAGTGAATGGTTTCGAACAAGTGCCTCCCGAGGAAGTTGAGTCATTATATTTCCATTCATTGATGGTTATGATTCCAGAAATTACCACTATTTATTGTCATAAAAAACATACATAAAGTACATTAGCATTTATGCACCCAGCCGTAGAAGCGTGCCCATTGTGTTTCGAGCATTGCACGTGTGCATTCCCCACATCTCACAAGTAAAGAGCATTTTATTATTCTAGCTCTGAGGGTATCACAAGTTTGTTACAAAATATGTAAGGCCTCAGGCTAAGATATATATTCACGATCAGTATCAAGATTCACTATTGGTATAATTGACGACTTATTGTCACAAATATTTGGCAAAGAAATGTCTCTTCTAATGCAGGCACTACGTAGACTATATATATCTACCATATTACGGATAAAATCAGAACAAAGTATAAATATAATTCTTGAATTACCAAACTTATCATTTCTAAGCTTCAATATTCTTTTGAAACACGAACCTCAAATAGGCCCAGAAATTTGGTATTCGTCCGAATGAATGGGATTTATGGGATTAAGTAAGAATCTTCTAGCAATATTGCCATATATGTCGCAAGGGTATTTAGTCTTCGGCACTCGTTTTTTTTTCAATTATGCCACGTAGTGTTGGAGGGGCCGTTGTTTGTTCTGAATTTCCACGAAAATATTCTGTAATTATAATGCCTTGGTTCGGTTCACCTCGGTTAGTTGAAGTTTGGTCTTTCAGCGCTGCTTAATGCAGAAAACGTGTTTGGAGCATAATTTTTAATGCCACTTGTGAAGGGCGTTGGAAACTTATAGACGACTCTGGCGCCGGCCACTTTGCTACCTTTGCATCTGAACCGGTCGCAAGTACGCCGCCAAGTGTGAAGCAGCGCGTGTGCACTCACTTTATATGTAGATGAAGAGTTTCCGATAATGCACGTGATAAACAAACCATGTAGGACCCTTCCCATTTATACCCTTACCCATAGCAGTACTACATTGTCTATAGGATCGACGGACGTCGTGCGACACTCGCGGGTAAGTGTGGACCTTGTTGCATGAAAATCATATTTTTATGACTTCGTAGAAAAGCGCAGAGCTCAAAAAAATAATAAAACAAAACACAAATTTGTATGTAATTATAATAATAAAATCCTATAAAATTCATCGTAAAATCTAAAGGCGCAATAGAAAATTAAACATGTTTGTTCTTTTTGTGGCTAGGAATGACCAGAGTGGAGAATATTTATTATTATGACACAATTTTTATGGTTTTTCATGGGTGCGGGCGGGCTTAAAAAATTGATGAGTTGAGTTTTATGTATTTTGATTTATTTATGAGACACAAGGAACAGCGCGTGTAGCGCCAGATTTCCGCCCACGTATTTAAATAATTTTGGACATTTTTCTTATGATCCAAGTAAGCACGCGTTACTCATATTAATGTACGTACAATGTTGCTCTGAAGATGTAGAATTTGTGAAAATTAGGGGACAAGGGCTGGCTGAAACGCCAAAGAGGTTAATATATTCTTGGAAATTTCGTAGGCCTGTCCAGTGTGCATGATATAAGTTTTTCTATATGCAATCTGAATATTGTAGAAAGACCAAATGCTTTGGTCGATGCACAAAATTCGAGAGTATTCACCAATGCAGGCATAATTAAAATTACCTAATCGCCTATCCAATCCATAATTAGGTTTTAGAAACCAATAAGCGTATGACAGCGACACAAATGCATAATCAATATGCTAACATGCCCAAAATCCAATGAAAACAATCGCAAGCACATACTACCATATTCTGTACGAAGTACAAATATGTATATTGGCTTAATTATCATCAATTTCGAGCAATTAAAATGTCTGCAGGGGCTCTGCAAGGAGAGGCAGAGGGGCTGGCCCAGGCCTAAGTCAAGAACTTGTAAAACAAGTCACAGCAACTACCAAGGCGAAGACGTCCCCGATGATAGCAGGGAAGATAACAACGTAGACAACGACAGGAAGGCAGCCCCAGCGACGCTTAATTAATATAAATGCAAATGGAAGGGCGCGGAGAAAGAGATAGGGCAGAAGAAGCGCCAAACTACGATGACAATTACTTATAGGATTTTGGAATGCCGTGTACTACACAAGTATGTTGAGGGGTTATAATCGAGACAGCGCCCCCGGCGCCAATAAAAGGAAAATTTCCATGCGGTCACACAAACGGAATGAACAATTTCATAAGTAGCAGCCAGCCAGAGCCAGAGACAGCCAGAGACTGACAGACAGACGGACGGACAGACTGGCAGACGGCCAGACAGCCAGAGAGTCAATACACAAGTTGGTTGGGGGTTTTGGGTTTCTGTACAGGCTCCTCGGGCCGCATATTATAATAAGCGGCAGGGCTGGGGGAAAATTAACGTGCATAATTACAAACCCCAAACAACCATTTTGTGGCAAGCATATTAGATTTTATTAACTGTTGTTCTATTAGAGTCCCAGCCCCATTTCCAATCCTTTGGTTGGACGCATGTGCAATTGGAAATGATTTTAGTGTGTGAGGAAAATCATATGCATTAAAAACTTGAGGGAAGCGCTTATTTAAACGTAAACTAGTGGAAAGTTAGAGTCGAGAGTGTCTGATTAGAGGAAGGCCGGTAACTATCGCTAAGCTATATATTTAAACTAAGTTTTTCTTTACATACAACATAATCTGAAAATGGATTTCCAGTCTCAAACAAGAACATGTGAATGTCCTTCAAGTGGTAGGAAATGCATTCATTTGCACCTTTGCTAAACTTTACAGTGTAAAGAAATATTCGAAGTGAAAGCGACTTTTTTATGACATATTTAGGTTTACACTTATTTATTTAAGTTAAAGCGACAATTATTTCAGCATTTGTTCAACCCTTATGAGGCCCATCTGAATCAACAGCTACCCCGGCAAGAGGCCGTTGCATTTGGCTGCCTAAGCTCACCTTTCAGAGTCGGATAATTACAAAATCCGCTTAACCTCAAACGTTGTGTAATTCAGCGTACCTGCACATAACTGTAGCATGTCTCTAATTGTAGCTGGAGTGAACCTAAATATGTCGACTGCAGAGCAAGAAAGAGCCGGCCCATGTAAAGTACTTAATAAAATACGTAGCCACACACAAGTCGGCGGCATAAAGAAGCAAAGTGCATGAAAGAGAACTAAGCCGGGAACAAGGTGTAAGTAGTGTGATATGGAACGGGCCTAGCCTAATGCGTTCATTAGCGGAAAAGCTACCTCAAAGTGTATCCGCTGTTGTGGAAAAATGTTAAGCAAGCGACTCGGCTTTGCTGCGATGCAAATGCCAAAATGCCAAATCGGCAGGGTGAGTCTCCAGCAGCGATTAACGAGCGCGAATGCCCGTAGGCCCTGGGCAATGCGATACTTGCACAGTCTGCAGAGTGTGTTGAGTGCTTAAATACTTAAAGCGGTTGACTGAATTTTAGCGCGTATACTTATTCACTTACGAGTACTTGGCATACAGGCTCGAAAAGACTGCGTACATACGCAAACAAACCCCCACATTGCATCTACTTAACAGTTTTTTAAGCTGACAACCACACCAGCAGAAGAAATGCACCAGCAGAAGTCGATAGACCTTTGACGGCACATTCTCACTCCAACATATCCTGTGGCACCTCCATAGCTCATCCTTCCTATCAGCTGAGAGATCTGCCTTGTCTGAGTCGTGGGTCGGTTTCGGGTCACACCCATCCATGGTAGTTTTTAACAGGCGTCCTCTATTTCTATTTCATTTGCATTTTAAATTATCATGATCTTCAGCTGCCCTGTAACTGTCATAACAAAAAAATTGTATCTAGCTCCAAAATCATATTTATAATTATTTGTTCTTGCTGCTTTAAAGCTTCCTTCATACAATTTTTGTTTTAGTATGAGTAATAAAAAAGCAGTCTCCCTTTTTAAACTTTCTAGTGTAGGGTATGCGAACTTCGACTACCATTCGAATAAGTATTCAGGTTTGTTGGCATTCATTGTTTGACTGCAAGGTGCGAAACCATTTGCTCGTTTTATTTTTATTGTGGGTCAGTATGTTCAAATGCATGTCGAGGGCTGGCCGAACTTGGCACTCATCATGTCTACCCAAAAATTAGCAATGTGTGGTTCTCGTCAGCTGCTTCAAACTGCTGCAGACCAGCCCAGATCCTTTCTTGGCCTTAGCCTAATTGACATATAATTGCGGGTCTATTTTGTTAGACTCGGGAACAAGATAAAGGTGATAAATGAAAACTATACAGAGTGAAAATTATACAGAGTGCTCTTCAAATTATAGAGTCTTCAACGGTTACACATATTAGTCTTGCACTCCCAGCGCTCCCGGCGCTGATGCCACGGTGCGGCTCAGGCCAACACACTAAGCCGCATGAGCTGCTTAGCTGGGAATTGAACTCAATATACGAATGAAGTGTAATTAGCGGCAAAACCTTACAAGTACTGTGACTGAGCCGCGAATCAATGTATTGCCCAGCGACTGTGATCAAAGACGTGAATAATGCGCACAATTGCAATCGCCTTAAGTAGCTCATGGACTTGAGATTTGAAAACAGAAGAAGTTTAGATCATTTCAAGATGAATTGCCAACACAGTTTCTTTCAATTATTTTATAAAGGTGATACCAGTATTAAATTTATCCTGGGCAAGACTGAGCTATATTATTTAGTTACTCTTACTTTTTCAAATTAATAAATGCATGAGGTGTGTGGGAGCAATAAAAAGGAAAAAGTGCGTGGCGCCAATTACAGCAAATGCCATGCATTTTAATTATTCATTTAGCATACTAGTTACATACCTACTTATAACATGTTAAATATCTTCTGTTTAGGTAGTTGTCAGGTACTTTTGTGAAATTTATTATATTTTAATATGATTGCCAAGAGTAATGTTTTTCAGGCCATGTAAAACGTTTTATTAGGATTTTCAATCAAAATTTCCCCTATAAACTAATTTTTCAATTCACTACGTCATTTGATTTGTGAGAGAAAATATATTGCGGGCATTTCTGGATATGCTCAGCAGGACAATCGCCCCCGCTTAGTGGACAACTATTGCTGAGGTCAGGCAAATACATCTGCGGACTGCCCTGCCAACGACTGCTGCTGACAAACTGGAAACCATATGAAAACAATAATATGGTTCCATGTCTGATCCTTGGCTCGGTTTCTTTACGGTCAACTGCAACAAATGGAAGGCAATAAATTAAAAATTCGTTTGACTTCCGCCTCCTGCCTTCTGCGCGGCAATAGGACCAAATCAGCCCTTGTTTCTATTGCTCCCTGTGCCGCTCTCAGCAGTTATCCTTGACCGCCCTCACATTGTAAAATACTGTGTGTCCGTCTCCTGGCACCTACATATCAATTGTGCGTGTGTTTGCCCAGCCATAATTCAGCTTGACAAGCCAAAAACCATTAGTAAAGGCAATAAAAATGACAATAGAGGCAAATTTCCATATTGCAGCAGTGTGTACCAGTATTCGTTTTAGGTTTCAGGGCCTTTTAGCTTTGGCAGCTGTCAAGGCATGGGCCAAGCATATCGTATTCCCATCTACTTGAATATAATCCAATTACTGATCCTGTTGTACAGAAATCGAGTGCAGTTTTCGACTGCAGTCCCGGCATATTAAATGTGGCACATAAATCATTTGCCGAGTGCGGCGATAATATTCGTAGTTATTACGAAAAGAGCTGGCCATCAACAACTGAGCATATCAGAAACCCACATTTCCGCTCCGGCAACTGCCAGCATTTAGATAAACAATTACACAATGCCAACTTCCGGTTTGAAAAATGGTTGCCCTGCCAACAAAAAGAATAAAGACGCTGCCATGAAAAACGAGACCCATTCAAATGTTGGCAGCAGCACAAAATGGTCAAAGCAATAATTTACAATCAGGCGACAAATCAATGTACCAGGGGGTCGACATTTGGGCAAGAATTTCGGTTCAGATCGCTTCAATTTGGGCTGCACAAAACATATTGCAAATTGTAACAAAATGATTGTGTTAAATACATTTTTGACAGCAATCGAAAAGAAAGGCGAGAACGGCATTGGAAATAAATCGAATTTGATAAAGTGCCGCCTCTGCAGTATAATGAAATTCGGTACACAGCACAAACTTGGATTGTGCAGTTTAAGATAGCAGTCGAAAGTATTTTAATAATGTATTTTATACTTTTGCTATTAAATATTATAGACATATGTATTTTATATGCCGAGGGTTACATTTATTTACTTTATGTATCTAGAGTATCGGTGTATCTATAGTATCTATAGTATCGGGGATTTCCGCCCTTGAAAGTGGCCAGTTTTGAGCTTCGTATTTTAGATATAACTTCCCGTACCCATTGCATTTCCCGTCCGAAGATAATAAAAATCTTCCTTTACTTTCTTGAACTTAACGCGTAAGGGTTTATTTTATATATATATATATATTTGAAAATATATTTAAGGTCCATCGAATAAAGAACCATATGTTGGAACGATTTCTTGCGTTGAGAGTCTTCAACGCGATAAGAGAGCCCTGAATTTCGCGAAAAACTAATCAAGTAAATATTTCTAAAGATCTTTGCAAATGATTTTAAAGACGATCGGATGGTAAACCACAAAAATTGCATACAACTCTTTTCCGCAAATATACCAAAATTACCAAAAAATTTGAAAAAAAATCGGACAAATGTTGAATCATCTTAAATGGGTTTTCATAAAAATATTTGGGAATGAATTTATTTTCACCAAGTAGGGATGGATTTTCCGATAAGTGTGAACTTGAAAATTAGTTTGAGGTCGATCGGAGGGTAAACAAAAAAGTTGTATGTAACCGTTTCCCGGGATTTTTCTATACTTGCGGATGGGATATCCCAATAGCCCGTCTTAGCTTACACCTCCATCGAATAAGGTAAGTACAGCAATAATTTCAGTTCCTAGCTCTAACGGTTAGAGGTTTAACTTGATGTTCAAACAGCCAGTCAGTCTGGATAAACAGTTTAGACAGTATAGAAGTATTTACAAATGTTGGCAAGACTTCAAGTATACTTGAAGTTTCAGACATAAGAAGTTAGGAACGTACGCTAAAATAACAATAGATTCTTAGATATGGGAAATTAGATATGCGCCAATATGTATTGAATAATGAAGAACAAAGGTAAAGCGGCTTATTTATATAGTTCTTTAATTTTGAATTTGCGCATGCCTGCTGTTGATAAATTTGCTTTCGACATTCACTTTAGCTCCCGCAACTACTAGTTGACCTAACTAATTTATGTATTTATTTTTCACACTAAACGCCACAATTTATTTCAACGGCATTTGCAATGGCTCATCCTCGCCGCAGTGCACACGCTATAATTCTCTTCGCTTTGAGTGTGGCGACGCCTCATAAACAATATTAAATCCCCCTCTGGCAGCCATTGCCAGAATATTTATGTGGAATCAAAGTACAATCTGCCAGGCATGCCATAAAAGAAAGCCCCAAGACGCCAGACAGCATATTGCCCAAATGCCATATAACGTTGGCTACGCCTGCCGTGAGCCGAGGCCTGTGGCCCACCAACGCCTCCTCAATTGTAAATGTTCCATGACGTGTCGCTATTTTCGTCAAAGAGAATATAAACTCTTTCAAACGGAATTCACAATGCACATAATACTCATGTGCACTGCGTGCTAAGCCAAACAAAACTAAATCCAACTGTCTGCACTCGGCGCAACATGACACAGAACATTTAAAATTATGACAGTTTTTATTTTCAACGGAATTCACTTTATTTTTAGTCAGTCGTTCGGGCTCGGTTACGTTTGTCTTTCAAAATATATAAGTTGTATTGTGATCTTTGCCCAAATGTATGTGATCAATTTTACAGTCGACATTAAGTCTACATATAATTGGTTATTTATTTTATTAGGCTAACTTTTAAATGTTGCTTGTTTTAGACTGCCTGCCTTTGGACTGATTTCATAATACACGTGCTTCTTCAGCATTGGGAACGAAGTCAGAGTTAAGTGCTGGAAAGCATGTTAATCAAATCGACATGAGGGAGCGCTCAAACAGCTGGATATATTTGGGCAGGCCAGGACCTAGACCCAAAAGGTCAAACCTGGGTCGCAACCTGTGACACGCATACACAATGAGCGAGAGATAGTAAGAAAGTGTGAGTAATGGACAGGGAGATACGGAGACATTTAAAGGAGAAATTGAAACGGATTCGGGATTCTGGATTCTATGTCATAGCATCGAAAATCTGTGGAAGTCGTTTTGCAGCCGGCTAGGAAGGTGGCCATAAATTACCGGAGACTATTCAGTATCGGTCAATAATAGGCGACAATAAAAATTTATTACAGTTTGACCACCATGAAATCATCGTTAGGCACTTTCGAAGGCACCTACACGCCTATGCAATAAAGGCGAAGGACCTCACCTTTCAGCTGGCAAAAGAGAGGTCAATGAAAAATGACACATACTCTCACAACAGGGGAGACTGGCAGGAAACTTGACTCTAAGACGTCTGCCTGCCTCTTAGCCTGACCGTCGTCCCGCCTGCGAGGCTGCCCGCCTGTAACTTACAAGGCTGTCAAAGACCGCACTGCTCGTTTGTCACATTTAACAGATTTGTTATCCTGTCGAGTTAATGTCGGGCACACAACAAGCATAGCCGGGCACCCAGGCAGCACATGTCCTGGCCGTTCATAAGAAATGCTCAAGGGGGACTTGAAGGGAAACGAGCACTCGGACGAGTTTGATGTCGCTGCCGCTGCCAATGCCGCTGCTTGGCAATAAAAACAAAAGATTGATGGCATTGGGCACACGTTCGATTTGTTTTCCTGTTGCTATTGCCATGTCCTTGCCTTTAGTGCTTTGTAATGTCTTAACATTTGACACATCACTCGGATTTTCCGACCCACATCGATATTGACGCTGCTGCTAGAACAACTACCACACTACCGCTGGCATTACTATTACCTACCCCCGGCAAGGATATGCTCGTTAGTTAGGGTTTCTAATAAATTTGTGCAACACATTTCTTCTGTTTGGCCCTCGTGCTCATTCCTGTCGACGCTTGTAACATTTTTATTTGATAACATATTGCATTTGGGCTCCTTCGTGCGCTCGACGCTCGAATCTTTCGGGCGAGTTACTAAAATATTGGATGTTTCGGACTCTGCACATGGTGCTCAACGCTGCCATGTCCACAGCCACATCCACATCCACATCCACATCCGTGTCCGTCTACGGCTCAACTGGCCAGTGATTTATGGCGTCTGTGTTGGCCATTCAACTGCATTTGATTTAGGTTGTAAATTGTTGTATATTGTGGCCATGTCTGCGTTTCCTGTTCGCTTCAGTTTGTTTTCTCGTTCTTGTTTGTTGCTTTAGTTTTGTTTTTTTTATGTTCATCTCTATTTTGAAATTTACGCTAATGAATTTATTGCACTTCCGCTGTTCTTTGCAAACTTAGGAATAGTTAATAACGGATTGATTTAAAGTGTTATTAATTAGACTGAATAAAACATTTGTATGTTCCAGTCGGAGCATTGCGTGTATGCAAAATTCCAATCGAAGCTGCAAAATGTGTACAAATTACTCAGCGAATAATTGAGATGCCCAATTGTCATTCTAAAGTATTGCTAATATTTTCCCTGTCTGAGATAAAAGAAGCAACTACTTGATCTATGATACATGAGTAGCTGGCTGTAACTCACAACTCTCTTTTCGTACCTAACTCATAAACCATCCGAACAAAGTGCCAGTGGGAAGAGAACAATCGAATGCACATTGTGTCATGTCATTGCCAAATAATATTTCACACGTAAAGCTACCCAAACAGTTCGAAAGGCGAGGGCCAAAACCCACAGAAATGCGGAAAAATAAGAAATATTACGCGCTTGCTTCACCTCACCACAGCAGACTCTGCAGGAGGCTGGGGTAAGAGGAAATGGTCGTTGTATGTGGCAATGGGTAGACGGAAAATCTACAATATATTGCCAACTATTATGTTATTGTGTGAACGTGCACTGATTTCGCCAGCAAGGCTTTGTCCACGTGCAATATTTTTCAGATTCTGGCAAGGGATTGGTCTGAGTCAGGTTACGGGTGCTAATGCCGGGTGAGGATGTTGGCGGTGCGGATGGTTCTGCTGTTGCTCAGCGTCTTATCGAGGCGTATAACATTTATCATTGACACTTTGACATTGGCGAGCGACTGGGGAGTTAAAGTGTGGGCCATGACCAACCGGATTTTAGTACTTTTCAAAATGGCACTTAATCATGGCAGCCGCCTGGCACAGGAAAATGCGGAAACTGGCACACACACCACGCGTAATCGCATGTGTTCACGCTTGAAAGGATAAGGACGACGACGACGCCGACGACGGAGGCTTGCGCCCGGACTGCATGGACTGGCCTCCTGCCGTCGAGCGACCAAAACGAAATAAGATTAATGACTTGGCAGCGTACTACATAGCCATGCAGAGACGCAGGCGAAGGCGCAAAAAGGACATGCTGCCTGGTATTGGATAAATTGTTTGCTACTTGGACTGTCATTAGTCGAAAAGTTTGTTTGTTATTGTGTTAAGTGTTATTTGTGCGCATATCCAAGTGTCAGGCTGCCAAGCTGCCATTTGGCTAGCCATCCCGCCATCCCGCCACCCCGCACCCATCCCTCATGCGCTCTCCTAGTTTTAGTTACTCAGTGTATCGTTTATCACTTTCGTTTTGGACACAGCCCAAAAATTCGCATGTCATGTTTGGTGTGCGCTTTATACGCGTCTATGATGATGGTTGAACACCAAGCAAATACAAGCCAAACAAAAAATTACCAATGACCACAAAATTTGTGAAATTAACGGACAATGACCGGAACGGAAAGAGGATGGTGAGGATAACAGAGCAGGGTCCCTGAGATGTGCATACGTTTCGTGTCCTGAATATGTGCATCTAATGGTCGCTGCGTGACTTTGGAATTTAATAGATTTACTGTCTCAAATCAACGGAACGAACAGATACGGACGTGGTGTTTGTTAAGCCCATTAAGAACCCAAAAGGATACGGGATTAAACGGAAATAAGCCTCATTAATCTACGGCAAATGGTAAATAGGTTCGCTATGTTCCATTTCTTAAGTATTATTATTTATTATTTACTTAGTATATTTGAATTTTGTTCTTTGTGTCTTTGGAAACTCTGGGTATTGTCTTTACTCTATGTCAGGTGAGCTAATGCATAACAAACATTCTCGCATCTCGCAAACAAACATCTGCTGAATCTATTTACTGCGCGATCAAAGATCAATCACAATCAAACAAATTTAGCTCAACAAGAAAATTCCGCATTACTTCCAGGAAATCGACAATATGCTCTATATAAACCCGAAAATAAATGTTACTCTCGACAACGAATTCGAGATGTTACTCAACTATGCATACTACTGGGAGAATTCTCTCTATACATGTATGTATATATTGGTTCAACTGGCTCACAAAGTCATCCGTCAAATGCGATTTCAGATGCTGGCAACAATTATTTCGTCTATTTTATTTTTATTTTTAAACGAAATTAACGTGCTGTTTCTTTGGACTTGTTGTTATTGTTGTTGTTAATGTGTTTTTATTACGTGAAAATTAAATGAAAAGAACGCGCATACCAGTTCTCAAGATCATTTTATGTGGCTCCCGAACCCGAACCCAAACCCTATCTCTGACAGGCTCATGCTGTGCTGCGTCGCAAAGTACTAGGCGCTGATTGATAGAACAAAGTAAAAATCAAATAAAAAACAAAACATTAAACTATGCACGGCCTCTGCCATATTGCGGTGCGAGATCAAAGACCGCCCCGAGATCTGTAATGACAGCTTTGATCATTGTTTTGCCTTTGATTTTTTCCGGTTCGCTGCCCAATGTGGAGCGCCCCAGGCAGCATAGGTTCCTCAGCCTGCATCCACATCTAGTACTCGCATTTGTATCATTTTACGACCAATTTCGCGCCTACTTAAGATATCTCTCTGCGCAGCTCATTACACATTTTTGAGAGGGTCTTATACTACCTTATTAAATAACTGTGTCATTTTGCTAAAAGGCCAACGTAGACAACAACTCGATAAAATGTTACAAATTAATATTGATTATACCCAGCAGTTCCGAATTATTCCCATTCAAGTGTTAATATAGCCTGTAAATGTTAGTCGAGTTAAAACAAGTAAAAGGGTTAGAACAAGTAACTAGGGAATACCTGGAACCTCCTACCGAACCAGATGCGCTCCCTTGACCAAGCTTCACAATTTTGTACTTATTTAATGTTTAAGAATACTGAGCAAGTACAATCTTTACTTTACAAATTTACAAAATCGCTGAAACATGTGTTCATTAAGTACTTATGTTGGGCTTTCGAAATATGTTTAAAGCAAGCATAGATCGTGGTCCCCATTTTCGACCTCCATTTATACTAAGGAGGAATAGATTTTCCACATAGTGTGAAACACCACTCAAATTAACTTGCACAAAAGTTTCCTGTGTTTTCTCCATATTTGCGGGTGAAGTTTCCTAGCATCAAATAAGGTAACTACAGTGAAAAGTTCAGAGCTAGGAGCTCTACGGCTTGGGCTTTGCAAACAAATCGTCATATATATAGATATGTAACTCGTATACTTATGACCTCTTGTTGGTATTTTCGAAAGTTTGAAAATGACTGCTTCGAGGTTACAGTTTTACAGCTAACAGACCGTGTTGGACTGATCTGCTAAATTGGTTGTTGTTTTTTTTTTTTTTGTGATACATTTGCTTGTGGGGCCTTTCTATTTGTGTAACCAACTAATCAGTGCAAACACCACAAAAATGTCAAAGGGACTGAGCAGACAAACAGCTGCGAATTTCCCAAATTTCTATGCCCACCACAAATTTTTTCCAGACTGTCCCAAACAATTTACGACATTTTAAAACGCCTTTCGACTTCTAGCAAAGTACGAGGCCCGGCTACAAAATTAGAAAAGACAACACTTTTCAAATAAATATCACGTAAACTGTCGCCTCGATTTCAAATGAATCGACTCGTCGTGCACACTCGAAATATTTCGACTTAGGCACGATCCTCTGCCCCTGAACCATAATAAATAATGGGAGCTGCATCGTGTACTCTATTCCGAGAACCCTTTCTCTTGCAGAGCATCCAATAGAGGCTTTCAATTTATATTTTATTGTTGGTGCAACATAAATTCTGAAAACCACAAGACTGAAATTTATGTAATGCCTTCGCAGAACAGCAAACAACAATGATAAAGGTTGAACAATCTCCCGGCTACCGTTCCGTAAGATGTTTAACCTAGAGTGTAAGAAATAGCGAGTGCTTCTATTGTTAACACGGTCAATAAATCAAAGTTCGTGAGCCCCCTGATTAGAGGACACATTTCTGGGAGTCTTACATTTTTAGAAATCTGTAACCCGGCCCTTGCTTTCCCAGTCACCATAGCGCGTGGGCTCTGGTCCGCGCGGTCCACCAATTTCACCTGTGTACGGATTGGTATTGTTTGGCCACGGCATCAGTGGCTCCTTTTCATGAGCCGGATGTGGCATTCCTTTTGGTACGGCTATAACGGGTGCGCTGGATCGCAGTTTCTCCTTGAATTTTAAATAGCGTTCGCTAGGCTTGGATTCGTCTTTTATTTTAGTGCCTTTCGTTTGCTCCATGGAGATCTTTGTTTGATTAGATTCAGTCTCGATCACTGCTGCCCCACAAGAGCGAACTAAAGCTTTTGAAAGCCATTTTTGGCGGCCAAGACACCGAATCATTTTTATGATTATAGCGGCAATTAACTGCTTAGATAATTTGCAACAATATTCTTTTTTTTTGGCTTAGGAATATTTGTATATACTCGATGAATTTAAATCAGTGTATGTTTTATATTAAATGTGACATAAAGACAGTTAATATTGGTCTACTATGCATATTTTTCTACACAAGTCTAAATGTTTTATCTCATTTCGATATTTTTGGGTAGAAATTCTACTAAGGATGTAGGTTTATCAAAAACTAATTCAAAATTTTTGACTATGACAATAATTTTGAAGAACTCATGGAAAATCTAGTATAGTTTACTGTTGAATACGAAATGAAATTTCAATAGGAGAATCGAAAGATACGCTGATGAGCTTTCATTTACTGTATTACCGTCTTAAATCGAAGTTGTTTTCACATTAATTCACTGTAATAACAGGCCTCAGATGCGATTCTTGAGTAACCTAACCTACTAACATTATCCACTTTCTATTGTTACATTCATTATGCGTTGCATATTGCTAACAAATTCACTTGGACGCGTTTCGGTTGCTATTGTATTGCATCTGTTTGACATTATGTACTCGAACAGCTTGTCCAAACAGTTTGACGTGAGTCTAGTTGACAGCAGAGATCAAATGTCTGCCTTTAAAGCTCGACTATCTGCGGCTGGCTTGGCAGTCACAGAGTTGACTGACAGAGTGACAGAGTGACAGAGTCTAATGACTTTGCAGCAGCAACAGCAGCAGCAACAACACAGCTGCGATAGAGATAAGCTACGAATATTTTAACTTCCGGAAATGAGTAGCTGGTTGGCAGTTAGCTAAACAGCTAGTCGGGCAGTCAAGTTGTCGGGCGGCAGTCAGCTGTCAGGCGAACGTTAGCTGATTCATTCATTGATGGCAGCAATTAAAACTGGACATGTGTTACTGCAGTTGGGCCTTGAGATAGCGAGCCTGCTCTGATCGTGTCAAACGGACAACCATTCAACATAAGTCGTTTCGCGCCCGTCTCTAAGGCGACGCCTTGCAGTTTGACTAGAGTTCCAGTTGCAGTTAAAGTTGGAGCTGGAGCTGGAGGCGGTGGAACTTCAAAGCATTTTAAATATGGCTTGTGTGCATTCCGGCGGCCTGAGGAGAGCGCAAGTGTCTGTCACGCTGGCGCAAAATCACAGCGACATTGCAAAATTTGTTCTGCCATCAAACAGCCCACTCGGAATCGGAGGAGCTGAGCTGCCTGCCTTCCTGCCTGCCTGCCTGCCTGCCGTCGCGTTGGCATCTTTTATTATGTGCTCTGGGCTTGGCCTCTGCTTTTTGTTTGCTGCTGCTTTCTTGGGGCAACATTAAAAGTTGCCGGCTGTCAAGATTCGCATGCGTTTGCATCGTTCTCCTTGTTGACTGCAACTTTCTTTCTTTTCAAGCCCCCGCCACGGAATCGGAGTTGGAGCTGGAGCTGGAGTTGGAGTTGGAAGTTGAGATTGAGGTTGTTAATTCGCTCCTGTCTCTCGCAGTGTGTCAGCTGGCACAGCGGGTTGTGGTTATTGTTGTTGTCACTTTTTGCTGCAGCGGCAAAATTGAAATTGTTGCTTTAACGTTGGCATGACAATAATCTCGCAAATCTGTTTAAATTAAGCGAGACAAATGTTTCTTTTTGCTGCTTGCACTCTTGTGGCAGGCCAATCAGACAACCAACCGGGCAACCAAACATCCGCACAGCTTGTTATTGTCCTCCACGCTTTAACATCCATGTCCATACGTGTGATAGTGTTTATGTTGAGCATTTGATCTCGGCCTGGCATTTTCATTTCGCAAAATTCAAGAAAACTTTGTTTTATTACCGTCTTGGGCTGACAATTGCCGAACAGATTTGTTAGCTGGGAAGCACTTTGTTTCGCATCTTCCAACTTATACTGTGCATTTCAAATAAATGTACAGGACTTCTTTAAATATGGATTTCAATTGTGTGTCTACATATCAATTCACGGTGTCTAGCTATAAAATGGATTTGCCTTCAGTTTGGTGCGAAAATAAAAAAGAATTAATTCTGCGTAAAAAGCAAATCGTTGCCACCATTTATACCAAGTTGGAATGAATTATCCGAAAAGTCTGGAACTTACTTATTTGAAATGGGCACAGGGTATAAAAATATTCGATTTGAAAATATCAATGTTGAAAACCAGCGAAAACATTTTGAAAAACTTACTGATTAATGAATTAAATCGTATAAAATACGCAAACTGTAAGTTCCTGTAGCTTTGATCAGCCGTCAAGTGGTTTGATCGATACCCAACAATAAAAATTCACCGACAACTTGATCATAATGAAGATCTGTTGTTGTTTCCACCTTATTGGCGATATAGTCGGTCGATCTTGTTGTTTTGGTGCGCACGGTGCATCAATCACCCGAGAGACTCATAGCCATTTCTATGGACATGGGTATTGGCATTGGTGTTGATCTCGGCATCTGAATTGGCATCGGCATCGGCATTGCCGTGGCTGGGGCCGATTGCTTGGTTGCCCGACTGCCCACCCGTAAACTTGTTTGATCCTTTTTTATTTTACGGAACAATCGAGCATTTTCACACCGTAATAAAAACCTCAAACATGTTTGTAAAGTTGTTAATGCTGCTGAGCTGGGCATGTGTAGGTGGGAGCAACGCATAAATTAACATTTTGACTGCCAACTGGCGCGGCAAATGATCAAAGACACTTTGTGCCGTCATCGTTGCGTTGATCATCGTCATCGTCATCGCCATCAGCTGAGGTACTGGGGAAGAGGCATCGCATCGGAGGCGGCATCGCGAACATCATTTCACGTTTACGATCCATCAACACGAGCCATCAAATTGTATACAAACAAACGCAACAAAGATCAAAAGCCGTGTACCTACACACACAAAAATACCGGAGCATGCTCATTTCGATTTTCAAATTCATTTGAATAAAATCTGGGACCGGGTCCCGCCATTTGAGAGTTGCCTTTCAACAGCTACCGCTATCGAAAAGACACTGCAGCATGAAAATGGAAATGAATTGGAAATGCCTCTTCAGTTGCAGTGTGAATGCACATTCACTTTAGCTCCACTCCTCACATTTTTAGCTAATTACTTATGTGTCGACGACTGGGACCAAGTGTAATGCATTTTTCACGTGGGCATATGTGAGGATTGTGTTAATCCCGAGTATGTGTGGATTATAACGTGTCACTTATATGGAATTCCAAAAACGAGGGTGTACAAACGCATCACATATTGTGCATATACTTAATACTTAATCAGTGTTTATAACCTGTGTATCGTTTAAAGGTTTGAAAAAGGTTCGAAAATAATTATAAATAAATTAGATGGGTCGAGTTTCAAATCCCATCTATCTTCGTTAATAGCTCTTTATAAGTTGGACTAACTGTTGGAATCTACTCGTACGAAATATGTAAATTGTAGAATCTAAAACCATTCCCTTTTTGAGGAAAGTAGCTGCACTTCAATATCCTCTGGAAATAAGAGAGCCAGTGGCATAAACTCATTAACCTTATCAAATGACACAGCATCGTCAAAAAGCTGAAAATTTATATGTTGTCCGTTTGGCGGACTATAAAAATGCTCTGATTTAATGCCTATGAGCGGCATGTCAAATTCAATTTTACCCCTAAGATTGATACGGGCCCACCACCGAGAGATGACGGCTTATGCGAAAGACCCCAATAAAGTGCAATTAGCTAGATTTATGATTATCCCTGTTATGCACAAATAATTTTTGGACAATTTTAGATATGTCTACGACGGGCGACGTACGTTCTGGGCGAAAAGCCAACGCATAATTTATAACACCAAACGTAAACAACAAAGAAGACAAATCGCTTTATTCACGGCAGCCATTCCGCAGCCGCCACAAAAACACCCCCAGCTGTGCTGAATATGGGCAGGACTTTGCCGAGGAGGGCAGGGCAAACACCCCTTTGTTTGTGATCTTCTGGTTGAGAAATATGGGCTGACAGCATTATGCCCATAACATGCTGGAGTCCATGTCGTCACCGGAGGCATATAAAAACAAATTGAAATCTGCTCGAAATTCGATATGCCAGTGCCCATGATCTTTAAAATATGATGTGTGTGGGTATGTTATTTTTTTTTGATGGCGTTACCTTTATTATAGGTTTGGTAGTGCTTTTCCATAATTATCTATGCAGCTGCCGTATGCGGGGCTTGTTTTCTACGTGTTGATAATATTTATTTGCATCATTCTGATTTTTACAAAACTCAGGACATAAAATGTTGTTCCTGCATGCCTTGTGTAGTAGCTTATTCTTACACATTCCACAACAATATGCACGGGAAATGCAGATTAACTTTGGAGTTTGCGATCTTTATGCCAAAACACAAAATTCTATCTTTAAAAATGAAAACCTATTTTTTAAGCCCAACCCAAATTATGTATGTTACTTTCCTCCTTCTGCTTAGGCTTTTACACACATATTCAAGCTATATTTAAGAAGAATCAAGAATTTAGTCCCTGTGTACTGTGGCAAAGGGAAGAAGAAGCATATGAATATATTAAAAGAAGCTAGAATGTTTGTAGCGGCAATTTGGTGTTGGATTCGGGATCTCCTAGTCAAACACTCCTGACTAGAACATTGTTACTGTTGAACTTTGGCTATTTTCTCAGAATTGAAATAAACTCAGTTATTTTTATTTGCAAAGGCACACAAAAACCACACACCATATGTGAACATATCCCGTGCCCAGCAAATGGCAAAGTGTGTGGTTCTTTCACACCTTCGTCTATAATCTCACGCATCATCTAAACTCGGCGTTACACTGCGATAAGTGCTCTGGCTCAGTTGTTGTGTGTACATGTTATTAATTACACGTAAGGCCGACTCTTTTGCCGGTACGGGTTCAGAGTTCCAAAAGGATCGATAGCTGTCAATGTCATTGGGGTGAATGTTTGTATGAATGCGCAAAGGGAGTGAAAACATTGCCAAAGGCAATGTCAGAGGGCGGGCGCTGTCAAATCTTACAAATGTTGACAAATGCATCGAAAATACTATTTGGGTAGACGAACCAGTTGGTTAGGAAATTAATATTGTTTGAGCTCAGAAGTGCGAGCCACCTGAGGTACTAAATTTTGCACAGTTACGCCAATTGCCGGCAGTTTTATTTGTAGTTCATGCTGCTTCTTTTAGTTTATTTGAGTATTTCGCATAACCATAACGCATGCATTCATCCATTGGATCTATCATATTGTGTCAGACTACGCTCTGCCGCGTTGCCCTGTCAAATCAATCATTGTTTTTGCGGGCTCCGGTTTCTTTGTCCGCCTTTTGTTATTGACGTAAGGCCGGGCCATAATTTTTCATTGCGTTGCACTCGCATGACATTAATTTTGTTGACATATTTCTTTTATTTTTCGTGTTTTTCCCTCTTTTGAACTTGCTTCCCCACAGCTGTCAGCACGAATTTACATGTGTCACAAGCTTTGAGAACGATTTTGCGCTTCGGGGCCTTCGGGGTTACGTAAGTGAGTATTTTGTGGTCGGTCCTGTTGGACTCTTTTTAAATTGATTGCATGCCCATTTGTATGCATAACCAACAAAGTTTTCACTAGCACAATAGTTCAACTAAATGTTTTTGTTGTAATTTGTATTATCATACATACAGGGCAAAGAAGTCGGACAAGCCGTAATATTTTCCACAAGAAAATCATTTAAAAATCCATGCCATCACCCTGTGATAACCTTGCAATCACATATTTAAACATGTCTGCAATGCTTATTTATCCTGGACAAACTAAAGAAAACAATTAATTTTGATTTTCTTTTGATTATTTATTGACGGCTTCGTAGTACGCATTCTTGTTTGTTTTGCCAAGAATCGTCCAGTAATGTTGGCCATAACATGACAGGTTGGGTATATATATATATATATGTATCGAGCACGCTTTATCAAATGAACAAAGTTGAAATGAAATAAAATAATAATAGTCAAATGGGCTCCGGAGAATATTGAGTTTACACGACATCCGACATGCATAATTTACAAGACTAATGATGTTAAAATTGATTTCAATGCCACTATAAAAGACAAATACAAACTGAAACATATAAAAAGTTTTGGGTTATTTATTGCCAGGGTGTGTGAGGAAATGGAATACCACTTAAGTCATTTACATTTTATAGTTAAATAATTTTTATGGGATTTCAAAATCAGGAATTAATGGGAATAAGTGCTTGAACACAAGTTAAACCTCTAATGACTCATTTGTTAGCCTGGCCATGGAGCTAAAGTTGTGGCCCCTGCCACTGTATGCCCAGCTTCTTTGCCCTGGTATTTACGACTCTTCTATGTGCCAACTGTCCCCAGTAATTGTCACATTTTGTCAGCTTCCCATATTTGATTTGGGTCGCCCCTCAGAGCGAAAGACAGCAATGACAACCACAGTATGCCCGGCCTTGTCAGCCTGCCCTCTCTCTACCTATATTTTTATGACGATTTTAATGCAATTTTCTAAAATAAAACGTATTTTTTATGGCTCTCTTCAAGAGTGCGCACCCTTGGGAAAGAACCTGAAAGCAGTTTCGACCTGCCAGCCTTTACGATTGGCTTTCATTTGTGTCGTCTATTATTGCTGTGTTCTCTTTTATCTCCGGTCTGATTTTATATCGTTTATTTGGTCTCCCCGCTCGCGTCTGTGTGTCGAAGTTTATATTTTTATTTGTTTCGACAGTTAACTTGATGTGTTTATGACACGTCTTGACAGTAAGTAGCTGCTGTGGACTTGGCTACTGTCAGTGCGTGTTGACCTTTTTTATGCGATTCGTCGTTTATCAGAGAAAGCGCCCACTTACCATCTGACATTTGTGTTCTCGTAATGGTACAATCCGTAAACCTGATCGAATTCTTGAGTGGTCCCAAATAATAATTAGATACAACTGTGTAAAACCCCGCTTATGGACTTTTGCAAAAGATAACTAAAAAACTTTCTGATTTTTAAGAATATTTTCCTTTGGCCTATTTAATATTGAACGTATAAGGACTTGACGGCCACGTCAAAACGAAACGAGATATAACATTTCAGTTTGTTTCCGGCATTCCCGATAGCACACAAGCCAAATCAATATAAATGTGATGGGCATGTCAAAACCGTCAAGTCAAAAATAATACTAAAACACTAACAGGCAGACAAAGACTGAGGTAAGTTAGCTTTTGCACAGATGTCTCCTCAAGTTAACTTTTTAGCCGTGCAAAAAAACCCGTGTAGAGTAGGAAGAAGACTAAAAGAAAAACCACAAAATTGAAAATACATCAAAGTTGTCTGCGGCAAGGCAACGAAAACACCAACAACAACAACAACAGCAGTAGCAAGAACAGGAGCTGAGAAATCATAAAGAAATATGCTTTGAGACCGGAGGACGAACAACAAGCGAACATATTCAATAACGAGAGATGTCAAAAAGCCATCATAAACAGATGACATTTCCCATATTGAGTGGCGAAAGTAAAATTTAATAATAATACGGAATACACCGACGGCGACAGCAACAGCGACAGCGACAGCAACGAGTCAAAGTCGGGCCTGTTATACGAGACGGCTGGCACTACTACGAGGCGGATTGGCGGACCGGCGGACAGGCGGACGGGCGGACGGATAGGCGGGGCAGGCAACACGTCAACAACGAAAATTGACACGCCGACATAAACACTCACACATGTTTGGGCTACGACGGCCTCTGTCTCTGTCTGCGACTTGGGAGCCGGGACCCGGGGTGAGGCCGGGGCTCCCTGCCGTGCGGAATGTATAGCAAAAATGTCAATATGTTGTTGGGGTTGTCAGGCCTGTCATGTCACGCTGGCGCTTGGCAGCCCCTGCTCCGGACGCGGCCCAAAGCCGCCGTAATGCTAAACGTGCCTTAGTTTCATGCATGAATGTTTGTGGCACATAATTGAAAGCTAGCTAAATTAATTTCAATGTGAGGCGCCAAAAACGACATCCAGCAAACGAACCTAGCCAGCTTATAGCAACCGGTCGGTCGGTTGGTCTGTCTGTCGGTCGGTCGGCTGGCCGAACTCCTTGCCCCATTCTCTTTGAGTCGCAACTAACTTTTCACACATGACTGCTGCGTGTTTGCGGTGTGAAGGGGTCACGTAGGGCAGCTCGTTAACAGGAGCTTCACAGCTAGTTAGAAGTCACCTCATCATCGTCGACGTCGACGTCGTCGTCATCGTCAGCGTCAGCGTTTGCGTTTGTACATTTTCCATGACATTTTTGACAGCTTTCGTCTAACACGCAACAAACCCACAAAACAGTTTGTAAACGCTCCGCCCTGCCCTTCGGACACCTAATGCCAATTTAACATACGACGTTTATCAATGACATTCTGGTCAACTGGGGTAATGGCAAATGGCATTGATTTAAATGAGTTTTGGCCTTGTGGTTTTCACCTAAGCACAATGTTACTCGACTGTATTTCTATACAGCAAACAATAATTTTTGACCGGAATCGAACTAATAAATGTCTTACTCGGCGCTATTTCCGTTATGTAATACCCTGTATTTTCGTCTGCATTTTATATTGAACTGGTCCTCCCACGTTTTATTTAATTTTGATATTTGAAAATAAGTATAATGTCCAGCGAATTATCAGCCAACAAATCGTCGAACACGAAGTCTATAAAAGGATATGCTTACGAAATTTTTATTAGTAAAAGAACCAAATGTTAATATTACGTTAAGGTACGGAATTCAGTTTTTATATTTGTATACAGATATATCTGTATATACTATACTGGAAGCAATGTAGACTTTAATGGCGTCGGAGATGCTTCCTTTTGTCTTTATACCCTTTTTAGCCATTGCTATGAATTCAGGGTATAATAACAAACGAATAGAAAATTGTATTGGTGAATGAATTTCATAAGCTTCTAAATGCATTCACATCTGAAACAATCTTCCAAAAATCATCTTTGTTTTCCAGATATCGTATACATTATCCGCCACCACGAATTTTATTATATTTGTACCATTACAATCCAATTTTAGAATCCGATCGAAGCCCGTCTTTAGTATTGCCATCAGTATTGGCAATATTGGCATTTGACGCGCTCTTATTAAAATAATCAGTTGCAAAATTTTTTGTTTTGGCAAGTGAAGCGAAATTGGACTATTTATTGTTGAGATTTTGTTTCATTATCATCCGTATCACCCTGTGAGATGGTTTTCCTTATCTCTGCACTCTTCGCAACTAATAAACTAAGTTCCCAAATAAAATGTCCAACAATAAGGCCTTAGAGTCATGAGGGATGGCTCCCCCTGTTTATCCATCAGCGACTAAAGGCGAAGATATATTAAAAGTTTGTGTATTAGTGTATTTAATGGTGTACGTGTGAAACATTTGAGGAGGCAATGGTGGTGCTGATGTCTATGTCCTTGTCAAAGTCTGGGTGAGCATACTTCTGGCGATGGTCGTAAAAAACAAAAGGTCCTCTTTCAGTCGTTGCCTCTAAGGGGGATTCGAGATATAAATGCCATAGCCACCCATGGCTTAGCCACATCGCTTTTGCTAAATGTTCGATAATTTTGGCCGCAATTGCACTTTTATGACATTTCATGGTTCATATATGCCCCGTCCTGGCCACAACATAAATTGTAACAAGCTTTGCTTCGTGTTGGTCCTACACAGTGCTTTGCTATGGCCCTTTATGCCATAAACTCTGACTGCCATAGTTGCCAGCTGTCGTCGTGAATGTCGTCTTCAAGGCATTTAATAACTATTTCTATCATACTTGGCACTCCCAGCACGCACTGACATAAATGTAATATAAAATACTTGGCAACGTTTTGTACTTATCTTCGTGTCCATTCAGAGAATGTTTCGGTAAGGGCTCAGATAAAGCAGCATCATAAAGTACACATATTACAGTCAGCTACATAAATTATTAGCTTATGTTAATGCCAAAATACCTAAAATCTCGGCGATCAACGAAAAACTCTAATACAGAACCTTTTTGGCCTAAATCCGATCTACTTAAAGCTGATTTTCAGAGCATTCCATAATAATGTATTGAACAAGTTTCTGACCGAATTAGATAAATACACATCTGCGTTCGGAAAAGACAGAGATAACTAATGAAAACTAATCGAAATATTTAAACCTAAGAGTGTTCATAAGAACCGTCATGGGTAATAAGCCCACATTCGACCCGTAAGATTTAGTAATCTTACTTTTCTTCAGTAGTTACCTTGTGTGATTGGGCTTGTGATTATAGAAAAACTTGGTCACTAGGTGGAAAATTAGGCTTATAGGTTATTTCGAGAAGTTTATTGTCCTTAAAATATATAGTCATGCGTAAAATTTTACAGTGCTTCTCCGGCTTTCAATATCCTTGCGCGGAACAATGTAGTATGCTTGGGCTTTGTATGTGAGCTTTAATATCGTTTTGATATATATATTCAATTTTCATTTGTGTGATTATCCATTTTTCATTAATCAATAGAAAATTATGAAAAATGGGTCCGCAATAAAAAATGAAAGGTGGAATATGTTTGAGCTTAATGTTTGCCTAGGTATTTATACAGATTTGGGCATTTCAAATACTAAAGTCTGGCACTCGCTCATACTTTTTCTACTAATTGAAAATTATTTGCAACGCTGCTTATTATAAATCAACCAACGCATAATCCATTTCGTACAGCCCCGTTTGCCCCATTCGAGCATATTCCATAGTCTCGTAACTCAAGCAGCGAGGCACACAAAGAGCTTGACTCATGTCACTTGAGGATTTATTTCTTCCTTTCTTTTGGATCTCGAGCGCGAAACTTGGTAGAACGACGCCCCGATGATGGCGGCCTTTCGGTGGCTCTCTGTGCGCATGTGCGGCCCCCTTTGATGTGCTAGCATTATTAAAAAGCCAATAAAACATTTAAAAACAGCTTGAAATTTTTCATTGTTGGCGTTTTTTGGCAATTGAAAGCGAACGCACCGCACCGCACCGAAAGATCCAGTGAAAGACTCGGCTTATTAATGCGACAGCGAACAACGGCAGACAATTTAATATCCCTTTGACTGCCGCACCGCACTGCTGCGAACCACCGCGAACCACTGCGTGCCACTGTGCACCAAGGTGAACCGAGCCGAACGGTAGCACAAAATGTCAACAATCAACGAACAATCACATTTTGTTTGCTGTCAATGTGACAGCCACCAATATTTATTTTAAATCACCGACAACGCTGCGTGTTTTATAAGAAGTGGCATCCCAAGCCGCTTGGACCCCTCGCCTGCCCCTCTCTATGCCCATCTATTGCTGCTTGATTGGTCCCCGTTTACTTAGGAAGCAGCTACAGTGTTTGTTTTTGGCTTCCAGTTCGTTTGAATCAGCTTCGTCTTCGTCTTCGGCTTCGACTGCGGCTCAGCCTCAGCGACAGTCAGTCAGCCGCATGCCATCATCAAAATAAAATACAAATATCTTTGACAGCTACTGTGGAGTGGGCAAGCAAGAGCGCGATATATAAACATATATACATATATAGAGAAAGAGAGAGAGAGAGAGGTCCATATTCAGTCCGACTTTGAAGTCCAAGTCGACGACGTGCCCATCATTCGTTCCTCTTCTTCGCTTTTGTCATGTCAACGGAGCAGCGGTTCCTTGAGTCTTGGCCAGCTTAAATCTCATCCAGTCAGACAGGCAGTCAGGCAGCTAGTCACCCAGTCACATATAGTCTGCAGTTTAGGAAGCCAGTCATTTCCTTTTTGGTTATTTTTTCAGCCATTCAACTTGATTATGCGTGTGTGCGTGTGGGTGACACACATTCCTTTTTGAGCCAGGGCCCATTCCAGTACGGCATTACTTCAAAGGGTATGTTTGCAATCTGCGTTTTTCTTAGGGCAGTCTAAATGTCAGAATCACAAAACGGATCTCAATACTTGCTCATATTGTTCCGATCCTAAGACAATAGAAAAAAGGTAACAATGTCCTCCTGGACCTGGAGTTTTTGCGAATCCAACCACATGTGTCATACTTCTTAAAACACAATTAAAACGCATCAATTTAATGCTCAGGTTAAACCAGAATTTTTTGACTTGTTCAATACTCAGGCTATTTCAGTGTAAAGTTAATCAAAAAATCATGACTACAACAAATTTATAAATTTAGCTTAATCGCACAAATCGATTATTCCCAATGTGACTGCGCTTAAGCCTTGCGGTTACATTTTTGAGCAACCAACCCAAAAATTCATAAATATTTTCTTGAGCAATGAGCAATGCGCATTCCTAAGCACCTGACTTAAAAATTATGTTATAAAGAGTAGCTGCTCATGCAAAATAGTCGTATGTCCTTTTCGTTCTTCTTCTTTCTGTATATAGAACAGATTTTCGATATTTGTTTTTTTAAAGATGAATATAGATATATATCGATTTAAGCAAAGTGTGCTAAAGAGGTTGTTGTAAATATACACATGCCGAGAATATTTATACTTATATTCCTTATACTTATAAGGTATTGTTCTTATAATATGTATCTTAACACGAATGTTTATTATGGCAGATTGGCGCTATGTACCCAGTGTCTCCGCTTTTAATTCGCTTCATTACGAAGCCTAATGAAGTACAATGAAATACATTTAAGCAACTCATAAATGGATGTCCGAAAAACATAAAAACTTGTACAGCGACACACAGACACCTGAGTTAGGCACACCCAAGGGGCAATTAAATATCACACATACGCCACATGAATTATGCATATAATTTAAAGGGAAACAAAATAAGCGAAATGCAAATGGCCATAAAATTATACAATTACAAAATATTAAAACAGAATTATGGTTAATCATTATGAACGCTTATAAGGCAAATGCCGTATACTTATATTTATTTACATTTGTATGCAAAATGTAAACACACATTTAAACGAGCCAAAGCGTCGTCCCATCAAAGTTAACAGCCCAAACGAACCAAATACGATACCAGAGCCAAAACGAAAGTCCCAAAAGGAAAGCAAAATGTGCCGACAAAGTGGTCTGTCTGTCGGTCTGTCTGTCTGTCTGTCTGGCTCTGATAATTTTCATATATCAAATAACCATATAAAAGGGGCACGTTTCCCAAACGCAATTCATTCATTTCTATGCAGAGAGCGGATCGGCCCATAAAAACTCCAACAAATTCATAGTTCGACGTTCGTTGGTTGGCTCATTCACTGACGTTGTTTATGATTATTGCAGCGAATCTAAAGAGACCTGCCAGCGATTACTGAAATGCTCTTTGAACTTTTACCGCCCCCTACTATTATGCATTTTTAATTAGTGATATAGTGTGAGGGGCAACGTGTTGATAATCATTGAATTTATCACCTGTGAACGCAACGCTACCGACCCAAACAGAGTCCCTTTCTTGAGTCAATCAATTAGAGCAGCCACCGACTATTGATCTACCTGCTAACTACGTGTACAACAAATAACAAGTGCCCGAGGCATGTCTAGCCGATCAAATGCTGAAATCGAATCTGTAGTGAAAACCCGCGCAACCTGTCTAGGCACGCCGCTCCTTATTTGTAATGCGTTAACGAATAAGTAATGCGATTTCGAGTGGCAGTTCAAGTTTGAGTTTCAGTTTGAGTACTTTTATTTTTGTGGCATTCATTAGACGGTCTCATCATCAGCACATACATTGTTGCTGCTCAAAGTTGTTGTCAAACTGTCTGTCTGTGTGCTTGACATATAAAGTTGTGTGTCAGCCTGTCATTTAATGTCACGTCAATCACGGCAGTTCAAAACACGTCACAAGCTTTTCATGTATCAACATCATTTGGTGGTTGGTAGCTTTGGCCTAAAATGGTTTGGGTCACATGCATATACATATGTGCATACAAATGTAGATAAACTAAGAGGTTATTTTGACACCTCTACTGCATGGATTGCTCCAGTTCAGTTTCGGATTTAGTCAGCAAAATATTCCCGAATATTTTTAGTCTACATCGTTGACCTCAAAACCTCCATCGGTTCCATTGGTATTATCGAAATTTAAGATAACTTACTGTCAACAAAGCCATAGTTCGAGTAAACAATATTCATTCTTTCTTGTTAAAGTCGATGGTGAGAAATGGACGTTTAATACTTATATATATTATTTAGTTTATTTTGTATATAATTTGTCTTTAGGAATAAATGTCATTGATAAAGTTTGGTGAAGACTTTTAATTTATCTAAAATAGAGACAAATTGAAAAGAAACGGACAATAAAAAACAATGAGAATATATGAAGCGCATTGTGAATCTAGTAAATTCTGAACTATGCAAAATCTTAATTTTTTGTCGATCTTTAATTGCGGCTGTATGTTCGATATCGATGCAATTACGTACATATTTAAGGAGCATATCGCAACTTTCAACTTCTTAGTTTAGTCAAAATATGTATAATAAAACTTTGTTCATACTGGAACTACATCGATCACCGACTTGATCTAGTCGGTTCCGTCATATGTCCAGTAAAATGACCTATGCAAAGTTTTATGACGATAGCTTTAACACTAAGAAACTAGATTTTTTTCAAACCGACTTTATTTATACTTTATATGTGTGTTATATGTGTTACATATTTCATAACAATATTGTAATTATCTTCATTGGGCCAAAATAGATGTACAATATGAACAAGCGTAGGACCTATTTTTCTCAAAGGCAAATACAATAAAATTGAAAATTCGATTTCCAGAAAGAAACTGCAAACTGTTTACATTTCTGCGGAAGCAGATGAAACCCGTACATGAACGGTATTTAAAACGTACGTGACATCTTCGACAATCGGGATGTCAACCATTATTTTTAAGGCATTATTAGTTTATTTGACAACTTGTATTGTCATTATCCCTTGTTAGTGACACAGGACCTAAAGACCTGATGATACACTGCTGCTAATTTGTGTCACGCTGGCAAAAGAATCACAGAAGAAGTGCCGCAAAAATTATGAGGAAATTTTGTGACCAAAAATATTTGCAGATTTTGTGCCAGACGCATGAATGAAGCCAAGAACTTTGTTTCCAGTTCTTTTGGTAGGTAGGCGGCTCGCATACTTTGAAGCTGTGATCCTTAGGTCGAATTCGATGGAATCATGCTGTGTGCCTTCTCTGTTCACCTTGTTGACACTGTTGGGCGCTCAAGGTCTGATCCTAACTATTGTTTCCAATGTGCCATTTATAAAACCGTGCGCCCTATGCATATTTCTAGGAAGCTTTCTTGATCTCGGCCGATGCGGAAGTGCCATTAGCCTTGTGACAAAGCCGATTTTAAACTATGGAACAGCGCGTGGGAAATTATCGGGTGAAGCGGGTGGCAAACTTGTCTTTGTGCTCTTGACTACTAATCCGAACGGGGCATGTCCCAACACAAATTAAATGGCGAGATTAGAGATTAGAATAACATCCAGGCAATATTGATAAAGGGTGAATGTATATTTAAAAGAGAAAAGATATGGCAACATGTCATTAAAAGGGAAAAAAAGCACATCTGCAGCTGGTCGGGCTGCTGTTAGGGGCTCCGCTTCAGGGTTGCTGATAAATACGCAGATAATGCGACACTTGAAATACCTTGGGGACAACCAGTCAGCCGAGGCATTAAGGCATTGTTAAGGGATTTATGACATCAAACATAGAATTCAAGCGCGGACTTTTGCGCAAGCCAAATATTTTGTGTCCAGAGTTTAATTGTTTTCACAGTTGCAACTCAAATGCTGAAATTGAATCATTGCCAAGGAAACTCAGGGAAGGTTGTCAGTCACTTCAGTACTTGAAAACCGCGCTTAAGTGCCATCATTGTGTTGTGTTTCTTTTTTTTTTTTTTTTTTTTTTTTTGATTATTTTCTGTAACCCCTATCATGGGAATGCTTTCGATTTGATTCCAAGTATGCATTTAAAAGGGTTTGTTGCGTTAGAGTTTTGGATGGATTTCAATGGGTTTGCCTCGACTGCTTTCTTTGCGAATTTAAAGCCTTGCCAACTTGACACAATGTTGCCTCCAAAGACGTTCAACAGTGAATGTGAACTGGGGTAACACGGCTTTGTTGTTGCGGATGTATGAAACCCTCTTTAAAGTACCCAGCATGTGCCTGATAATGCCTCAGAAGTGGGTATATATCATTAACTCGAGAGCTGCCGGCACTCGCGATTTGATTGCGTTTGCTTCTGCGTTTCTCGAGTGCTATAAAGAGTGCGGAAATTGCTTGAAAGCAAAAATGCGTTTTACTTAAAGAATATATTTTTTATTTAATATAAGTGTATTATATAAGCAAACGCATTTTGGTCTTTGATATTGTTAGCCTCTCGAAGCCTTCTACTGACGTTGAACAACTGCAGAAGTGTTTTGGCAACTGAAACAAATTACAAATATTTCTTTGATCCTTCTTTGAAGACCGATATGCTCTAAGTAACAGTCATACATTTTATGTCTAACGCTTTTCGCGATTTTTCCACACTTGCGGGTGGAATTTCCCGAAACCCCGTCTTCATTACATAAGCTAACTACAGTGAAAATGTCAGCTTCCTAGCCCTTACGGTTGGGGCTGTGCGTTGATCCCCAATCAATAGTCAGTTAGGACAAACAGTTTAATATATAGTGATATATGTAAATATATTTTGACTTTCTGGTTGAATGCAAGAGATGTGTCATTAAAGTATAAAATAAAGTAAATATTTGTTGAAAAGGATTTTCCAACCATAGGCAGCGGCTATTATTAGAGCATCGCGTGCGTGTATTCCGGTTTAATTAAGCTCTTTCGATAAGCGTATTAACCTTTCGACGGTGTAGATATGAACGAATTCACAGATTCCTCTATGGCACCTGTAATTCACCACACCCTGTCCGATTGGGCCTGACGCAAAGGCGGACATGTTTGCCACGTACACAAACTGGGTGCAATCTTAGCCGGGCAATGGGCAACGGCAATAAATTACACATCTGCTGATGGATGTCACTTGGCGACATAATCACTGTCAGTGCAATGAGACCCCCACCGAAAGATAGACAGACAGCGAGAAAGGGGGAGAGAGAGAGAGATATAGAGAGAGACAGAAATAATGGGTTAGTGTGGGGCATGGAAAGGGGATTGTCTGAAAGTACAAATATACACTGTGTGCTGGGGCAATGAAGCAGACAAGCAACTAACAAGCCTCGGCCCGGGCATTGTTTATAATTCATAAAGCAATTTTGCATGCCGGGGCCCACAGAATGCAAGCCATATGCAAATGCAGCTGACAGACTGCTCTGTTGGGATGCCCTCTCTTGGCCAGTTGGCCAGTTGGCTGGTTGGCTGGTTGGCTGACAGGCGAGTTGGTCAGTGGCCAGGCAACTTATCACGCGGTTGGCCTCCACTCTACACGTTTGTGTTTGGTCATCATTGAACATATTGCGTGCGTGGAGTTGCCTCTGAGTCCGAGTTTGACTCAGACTTAGTCGAGTTTGAGTTGGAGTTGGAGTCTGTGCCACCCGGTCCACATGCCTGCCATGTCATTCATTCATTTTGCAGGCTGGCTTTCAGGCATCCATCACTTGACGTTGCTGCTGATGCTGATGCTGCTGATGCTGCTGATGCTGCTGATGCTGTTGCTGCTGTTGTTCTTGCTGCTGGTGGTTGCCAGTATGTCAGTCAGTCAGTTACTACTGCTGATGCTGTTTCTCTTTCGCCAACCACACTGCGAAACAAAACCAACAAAACCTTGATTACAATATATCCTCCTGGCCAGTGCGTACCTAGACGAGGCAGTTCTTTCTCTCTCTCTCTCTCTCTCTCTCTCTCTCTCTCTCTCTCTCTCTCTTGCTCTTATTTCCACTCACTTTGCTGTCTCTCTGATGTTTTGAAATGCACGCGAGATTAACTCTTGCTTCTGACATTAACGAATGAGAGCCAACAGCATCTGACAGTCAAATGTCAGTTAGCTGCTGTTCTCTGACTCGGGCCGCAGCTCTACTCCTGCCTTAGCTCTGGCTCTAGCTGGAGCACTCAACAGAGGACAGCCTTAGGTAGCCCCATCCACATCCACATCCACATCCATATCCAAATCCACATCAACATCTATCTGGTGGAGCTGCAGCTGCAACTCTCGCCATGTCTACTGGGATTGTTGCAGTTTGTTGCGAATGCAGTTGGCAGTTGACGGCTTTGCTCATAATTTACAAATCGGCCAGCAAAACTGTCGGTACTCCCAAATTCAATTGCAACAAGCTTTCAAAGAAATGTTACACAAGGGAAACTGACTTACGAAATACTCTTTAACAGGTTTTTACACTTTTGACAACAATTCGGATACATACAAATTCTTTAAGATATGATGAACCAAATGAAAGCTCTATTATCTTTTAACATACATTTCTGAACTGTTTGAATTGGGAGTCTCAGCATTAAGAATTACTTGTCATATGCTGTCTAAGGGAGGAACAACATCAACTGGCGATGGCATTTTGACTTCCTTTAGCTTAACACATTTGACCAGTGGCCTGACTTTGGCACGACTTTGACTTTGGCCCATTGACGGGTTGACGCTGACTGACTGACATATCAGCTGCAGGCTAAAGCCAAGCCGAAAAGCAAGACAAACCAAGACCAAGACCTGATACGGCCAGAGTCAGGACGAGTACCGAAACAAACACCAAGTCCACGACCAAGACCAAGACATAGTGGCAGCGTAATTTGAAATGAAAATTAATGACATGCAATCAATTTTGCTAGTCGTCGTTATTTGTTATTTTGATGACTTGCCTTGTACACACTCGCTCACTTCTCCACTGCGTCAGGGCAGGGCAGTCTGTCTCTATCTGGAGCGTTCGCTGTCTGGCTCACTCATTTGTCAAAAGCAAAACAATTGGGAGCATGAAAATGAAATATGGCTGACAGAGAGTAGCTGCCGGTAGAAGGCGAGTGGCGAGTGCACGAAGAGTGCAGCGGGAATTCGCACCGTGTGTTAGAGGGTTACACGGGCTGCTCCTAACCACAATATGCTTAAGCTGTGGTTATTTATGGTCTAGCATTTATAGTTCAGCTCAAGGCCCGGCTGGAGAATTGAGCTCTTCGACCTGGCAAGCGAGTTTTTCATATTTTCCAACCAATTCTTTCATTCATTATTGCTGGGGTAACGTGAAAATGAGTCGAGGTTTCGCTTGATTCGTATCGACATATTTCGCCCGCATTTTGTATTCCGGCTGTCAACACCAAAAGTTCAACCCCCTTGTCCAACTTCATCCTTCTTTCCTTTTGCTTTCCCTGTCTCTGCGTCCATCTTTACGCCGCCAACTCGCTGGTTGAAGGACTGTCTGACTGAGTGACGTGAGCTTACGTTTCCACCCCAGGCTGATTGATGTGAGCCAGCAAAAAAGTTGGCACTTGCTTTACTGTTGTCGATTACAGAGCGAGTTCTGAAAAAGTTTTGCTGTTTTTCTTGCTGTTCTGGCTGCGAAAAACACTACCCGAAATAAGTCATCGCGTGCAGCGCAGACATCAAGTCAAACTTAAGATTGATTAGTTATTGAAAACATTGAAACGATAGCTGCATGTCCAACGCAGCTGAAATACATGTGTGTTTTATTACACGAGCACAGATACCCTGTAAACTTACTAATGTGAGTCTTAGCTACTAAAAATCCAGTCGAAAGTATCAGACGTACAACTTGGACATGATGGAAATATATATATATATATGAAAATATATTTCTAAGACATTTGGTTTTTATTTTTACCCAACAATTTTTCAGAGTGTAATCTTCCGCCATATTTCCTTATCCACACAACCCAAATAAGTCATAATGATTTTTGATCGATGTGTCAAGTCCAAGGCGTCATCGAATCATTAACAAAAAACCCACCCACCCACAAGTCCCAGCACTCGTTACAGAACCTTCACAGAGTCCCCTTGCATAATCATTTTCAATAAATAATTTTTTCCCCAGCTTTAAGCGATTATTTATTTTTTTTGTTTGTCATAATGACAGCATGACAGGATAAATTACTGCCAAATGAATGAGGCGAAATAAGTCTTAAGCGGCGAGAGAGAGAGAGAGAGAGAGAGAGAGAGAGAGAGAGAAAGAGAAGAGAGTGATGGAGAGGGAGACAGGCACGCCCATTTGGCGCTGGCAAAAGCCAAACATAATTTTTTGTTGTGTAATTTACCACCAACACACAGAACTGGATAAAGGGGCGACGCCCGCATGGGTAAAATTAATAGGCATAATAATTTTTTGACAGCACACCCAAGGATAACACACTGCAGCAGGCAAGTCATCAGAGTCCGCAGTCCTTAGTCCTGCCCTGGCGTCCGTTCCTTTCTTCGATGGGGGGGCGGTAATTTTTTGTACCGAGTGACTTGACTGACAGGCAGGTTGATGATAAATGATGTCGCTGATGTTGGCCGGGGTAGAGAGCTGCCACGTCATGGAGGCAATCATTTGGACTCGTCGCTGCTGCTCTCTCACTTTAACTGACAGTCGCTCGTCAGAGTCCCAGGATGATTACTTTGATGACGTTGCCACATACAAACAAACAAATAAATAGACATATTCATATTTTGCCATATTCTCATATTTTGTGCAATCTCATTGGCTGGTTGGGCTTATGTGAGTATATTCTTTTATTTTTCATCCTAAACTTGTATAATTAATTGATGAAATGTGCGTGCGTGCAAGTCGCCTTGACAATGACCGATTGGTTTCCATTTCCATTTTCATTTTCAGTTTCAGTTCTCCAGTAGATCCCTAGTCGAAGTTCTCTATGTCGACTTTGGTCATTATATTGGTAAGCTAAAAGAAAACAACAAGTAATATCGTGAGTTTGGCTGAGTGCAGGAGTACTTATGTTTAGTCATCAGGATCTAATTTATCAGACTTTTTGGGCTCATTTTCTCGCTATGATGTGTCAATTTAAAGTGTGAGAAAATTGCCTGGGCTTGTCTAGAATGATGAATGATGATGACCAAGAAAGTAAATAGTGTGCTTCTTGCAATAAATTTAAAATTATATTATTTTAAAAGGCGGCTGTTCTTTGTTGTCTGAGAAACAGGAATAGCCTTTCCATATTTGGTGAAGAGAGAACCAATTACAGGAAACTCATTTCATTTTATGGTTAAATTCTGGTCAGTCAAAAAACAAGCTAACGCAATATAAATATCCATTCGGATGGTTAATCAAAGTGGCTTATACACAAGAAAGTTCGTTACAATTATTATTACAGATTCTTGAAACCCCGCTCTAAAAAGATTTCCTCTAATATTTGATACCTCGGGGAAGGGCAAATTCATGCATTTGTGTACCGTTTATCACACTGAATTTATAACCAGATATAAATTTATATTTTCCTTTGTATATATTATATATGTACTTAATCATTTTAGTCGGAGTATTTCGCATTGATTACAATATTGTTATGTGACAGTTGTGTATTTGCAAAAGATGTGCCTGCTAAATTATACACACTTCGTCCCATTGCCGATTTATGTGCTTTTGTATGTACTTGTAAGATATATATGGCATTTCCCTTTTTAATCTAAGGTATTTGTAACCCATTCCGTAAATATTTGCTCAGCTAGAATCTCGTAAAATAATTCTCTACACTGTTGGGAGCAAGCAAATAAACTTCAATTGTTAGCTTGCGACCCCGGAGCGAAGTTCACTTCCCTAAACTGGTTGCCACAAAGGCGGTCGGAACAATGCGCAATGCAAGCTCATAAATAAAACAATTGACTAAAAACATAAATCAAACACTTAATACAATAGTTTCCGCTTTTATTATTATGTGGTCGGATTTGAGAGCCGAGCAACTTCAGCATTGCTGCGCACTCGCATAAAATTGCCATAAATTAAAATAACAGTTAAATAAAGCATTCAGTCAGTGTGAGTGTGAGTGCGAGTGCGAGTGTGAATACGGGTACTCGCAAATTAGCATACAAACTGTCTGCAGAATAGGCCATTGAAAGCCCAGGTGAAGTCGCACGATAATGTTAATATGTAGCGCAGTTAATCATAAATGCCTGGCGACATGCAATGGGCGACATATGAAGCAGCCCCGGGTCCAACTATGATGATGATGATGTACGACTTGTGACTCCTAACTGGCAACCAGTTTGCCAAAGCGCAGCCATTTGGCTTTGCATGTTGCTAACTAGTTAATAATACGAGCCCAACTTCAACTACCAAAGTGGCCACCTTCATGACGCTGACGCATTGCATGCCATGCATCGCTGTCGGATCTGGAATTGGAGGCAAATTCGTAGTCGTAGTCGGAGGCGGGAGGCGGGAAGTTGACCAAACGCAAGACTCACACAGCTAGTCGGCCCAAACTGGTAACCAGCGGAACGGCAGAGACAGAGACGGAAACTGACCAAACTAAACCAAACCACACTAACCCAAACCGAATTGAATCGAACCGATCCGAACCGATTCGACCTCCAGGCTCTGACCCAATGAAAAAAAAAAACAAACTCCCCTTTGGCAGACATTTTTCATTTCATTATATAATTTATGACCAGCGCTTTTCGAGCACTTCGAGCCCCCGGCAGCAGCAATCAGCCAAGCGTTAATCGTCGTTTGACTCGTTCGGTGTAGGCCCAACAATGGCATAACTCTAAACACGCTCGCAACCGGGTCGGGACTGGAACTGAGACTACCACTTTGTCGCATTGTCGTGTGGCTGCTACTGTTTCATTATTATTGTTATTATTATTGTAATTTGGCGACTACCAACTGCCAACTGCCAACTACCAACTCAGCAACTTGGCCAGCTTGGCCAGCAGTAGGCCCAAACACGTTGACAGCGTGTCATTTCGTATCGTTTTGTTTAGTCATAGTTATACAGAGCTCTCCGGTCCGGTCCCAGCCCCGGTCTTATCCCCGTTCCTGTTCCCGTTCCCGTTCCCTTTCCCAATCCCGGACTGCAGTGCACAATTTGTAGTGCCCATTTATTCACCCTCCCCCCAACCTCTTGCTTGTTGCTTGCTTGGCTTAGTTTTCTTTTTTGCTCACTCTTTTTCTTTATGGTTATTTTTTATATGGCATATTTCATAATTAATTGTGAAATTATACACAGTCATATGCAAAAATGGTCGACAGTCATAATTTTTCTGCGCTTGTCATTTTCCATGCACTCTCTGCGAAAGGGTACTTTGAATTGTACATGAGCATTGTTGCTATTTAAGCACTATCTTAGGGCAGTTCCCTGTATCATAGTAAGGAATTGTTCTAAAAGACTGCAACGATGTTTCTTTCATTGAATGCTGATTGATATAAACCACAAGTTTTCTTTGTGGACCTCAAAAAGTTTACAATGATTAAATATTAAAGATCCAGGGTCAAATCCATTGATGTAGATAGCGAAATCTTTATTATATTTAGTTAATAAAGGACACATCATTAGATTCTCAATATAAGTATCGCATAATTTAATATAAATACATATATTATTTACATTGTTGAGAGAGTACCTAAGCTTCGAGAACTTTGTTAACTCAATTTTTGGTCTTATTTATTCAGCACGGTGTCGGCATTGCCTTTCATTTATTTTCGCGCTTATTTGAATACGAGTTTACTGCCATGCTGCATAACTAATCAGTTCAGAATAATGTAGAGCTCTCACAATTCATACAAATTAATTGGTTTCGGTGCCATTCAATGTGTCGTGTCTGGGGCCAATGACAACAGCAATGCTGGCACCAACAGCAATGGTAGCAGCCACAGTACTTGCAACAACAACAACAACAACAAGAACAACGACGATGGCAACGGCAACGGCAACGGCAACGGCAACTAATGGAAACGGAAGGAACTACTTGCGGACAACGTCGTTCGACAAGTTGAGTTTAGAGCGCGGGTATACATAAGTGAAAATCATGGCAATGCAAGTCGGAAGCACTCTCAACACCTGCTAAAAACTTGGGGAATGCATGACGTCAGTTACTTAACTTAAATTGAGCGGAAGGAGAACTCATGAACCAGCGAGTGAATGTTAGAGTCTAGGGCGGTAACGTGTCAGCTGTCAATTTGTGTTTGATATTCTGCATGGCCCCCACAAATCACAACAAATAAATGGCAATTGACAGTAACAAGTGCACGGCACAGAAATATTCCCAATCCACAGCCATCAGCCCACTTTTGGGGTCGTGCCCTGCAATTGAACTGTGTGTGGCCGGATCAATTGAGGAGGCATTGAAGTTTATTCGATTCTCAGTGCTGTGCTAAACTTCCGTGTCAAGACACTTTATTTGTCTTACTTATTTATGGTTATGTTGTCCCAATGTCCGCCCCCTCGGCACGCATTCCCAAATTAGGCACACGTCCGCTTGGGAGAGGCTTCCTCTAGCGCTCCCGCATCCATTTGCCGCACAGCTGTGCCTAATTTATTTCACTGGACGTGCCCCCATTTTGCTTATGCGCCATCCTCGGCCCAACATCAGCCTCTCAATTCACAGTCGGAGATTTATTTCATTCTGAAGCACATTAAAATTTTACAAATTGCTTAAATCAAATAAATGGCTGCGTTTATGGTGATAAATTGGCTAAGACATCGATGTGAAAGTTTTAATTCAAGTGCGGTCTCACAAGAGCTCTTCAGTGCAATTCTTTGTCTTATTGTTGATGAAATATGAAATAAATTTCACAGAAGGATCAATCGATATATGTGTGGGAGTGCCTTAAAGATTGAGAAACGTCTGTAACGAACTTTCACAAAGATCTTTGAAATTGGTTTAAGATGGTTCCATTAACCCAACTTTGACGTGCACTATCCTTAAATAAGGTAAATAAGGTAAAAATGTCAGCTTCCAACCAATTAGTCAATGAATTGGGACATTAGTAAGTATTAAGTAGGTATAACTAATAATTATAGTCAAACGGACCTTAAACTCAAGTATGTATTTGCAATGAATTCATAGGATGGCTAAAATTGTAGGTACTAATTTAATTTTTAAGTCAGCATAACTAATATTACGTAACTAATAGCTTTAGTAATAATTTCACTATGCATTCCACACATATTCAAGTATTCGATGCTAAATGATGGTGTTTCATGACCCAACTTCCTCCTTGATTACGATATATGAAAGTTAAAAGATTAAAAATATATTCTTGAACAGCCCATCTTCAAGCCTTTTGTTAGTCCTGCATACCCGTTGGGTAAACGACAATAATTGTTATTTTAATATTTATGACAACAAATAAATCCTGCGTCTGTCAGTTGTGAAAAGCGGCTAAATAATTCCAAAGGGTAGACTTTTTCAGTACCCAAATTTCATAGTTCATTATCAAATTTGTTGCGTTTGGGCTTGGGTACTTATCAGAGAGTGCTCGAACAACCCTTGTGAGGTGCAAGTCTAAGTGCGGGCCAGTTCTCAGTTGCCAGTTACCAGTTGCCGGTTGCCGGTTGCCGTTTACCAGTTGTCAGTTCGCATGATGTTGATATGTGGAGTTTCGCTGACTTATTTATAAGCCTTTTATTGGAGTGGGTTCTTTAATGTTTTCGTTGCATTCTTCAGCGTACATCGGCGTATGCTTTGCCTCAACCGAAAACCGCATTCAACTCTTTTTATCTGCTTTTTGTCTCTCCTCTCTCCCCTCGGTCGGGGCATAATTAATGCTGTCATCTTGTGCATATTTAACTCAATTACTTCCGCGCTTCCACTGGAAGTGGACGTATCAGTGATAGGGGCCCATCATGTCGGGGCCTTATTCATTTTGTTACTTTATGTGATAGTTAAGGTCTCGCGGCTGCTTCTTGAGTGCTCGTGGCTCATTAAAAGAAATTGTTTTATTTGCGAAATTTACATACAAAGTATTATGGTGGCCATGTTTCCAGATGTAGGGTCATTAGGCTTCCCTATTCATTATTCAAAAGAAGTCAGTTGTGTGCGGCTCCGAAGCTTTGGAGAGCATCCATCAACACTTTACAATGGTAGATTCTTATCGTACGTGTAAATCGAAACAACAAAATGTCTGAAACGGGTTCGAGGTTGGAAAAACGGATAAGCTATAATGCATTACCTTTTCGGATCATAGATCGAACCAAGTACTAGATCTTTCAATACAAAATAAGTATGTTATTTAGATTTCAGAATGGGAAGAGAACAAGAACAAGTTGCTATTAGTGTATGAAGCCAAGCTTAACAACCCATGATCGTCTACTTTATAATAATTTATACTGAATAAATTCAACTTTTATGTTTTACAGCCTAAATCTCAATAGTTTTTATTTCAGCCTAATATATTAATAACATATAAATTGGTTCTTAAAACATATATCAGTGATTAGGAAGGGCTGCTTAGACTCGATACACCGAATATTATTGACTGCAGTCTCTTGAATGTGTGAATTTATATTCCTTTTATGATATCTGAGTAATCTGCAATAATGCCGCAAATGTCAAATGTCTCTGAGTAAGAGACTACGAAAACAATGCGCACATTAATGAAAAATCAAGATAGCAATTTTTAAAAATGTGACAAAAAAAAAGGAACCGTCAGAAACAGCAGCAGTAGCAGCAGCAGCAAGCAATACAACCACCGGCAAAAGAATAGAGCGGGGAATCAAAAGAATAAACCAAGAAACAACAGCAGTTGACAACTGTCAGTGTCAGGGAGCTGCCAGTGCCACTGTCACTGTTGCTTCTTGCTGTCTTTTGTTTCCACTTTCCTCTCTCCTTCTCTATTGTGCTCTGAGAACCGAAGGGTCCATTAGATAATCTGTGCGGCTTGTCTTACCTGTGGATTACGATATTAAATTACTATAATATTTATGTCTGTATTATTTGGTATACATAGTGCTTGATACTTTATTCTTATTTATGTTTGGAAGATCCAATACATGTACTCTTTTTAGGCGTCGTGTGTCCATACTACGTCTAAGAGAAGCAGAGCAAAATTAAATACACAAACTATAATGTAATATATATTGCTAGCACTCATCATGTTACTCTATCCTTACTTGCTAAGCAATTCATTTATTGTCCTAAAAACGAATAAAAATTCCTAATTCTTAATTAAAAAAAAAAAAAAAAATAAATATCTCAATAATATTTGATAATTATTGAAGTAACTAGAAAGTCTTTAAGTCTTTAGGAAAAGAACCGCAACAGCTAGGGGCCACTTTTACTGGCGGATCGAAGTACTTCGTAGAGCATTAAAAGTTCGTCAACAGCTCAACTGAATTTGGACTCTGGTGTTTTGTACAGTTTTCACTGTTTGCTGTTGACATTAGCAGAAGCTTAGTCCTTGCTGTCTGTGCTGTCAAAAGTGTCCTGTCAGTTGCTGCGTCACTTGCAACTGTTCAGTGCCACAAAAGACTAGTAAAAGTCGTTTCGCCAGTTTTGCGTAGGGGCAAAGCCCCGCTCCGAACTGAACAGCTGAACCTCTGGCATGACATTTTATGATTGCATTTGCTGGATGCGAACCAGCCAGTGGCTGGCTTGTTTTTCGTTGGGTCAGTTTAAAAATGTAAATGACGAGCGCCCATAAATAAAATTAACCCAAATTAAACACAGGCAATTAATTACAGCTGCTGGGCAGCCAGATTTAACAGCAAATTAACACCACAGAATGTGATGGACGACGGCCGGACTGACGGCTGCCGTTCGGTTCTGTCGGAAACACCACCAAAAAGCGAATGTTAGATGAGCCTGACAGTTTAACTGACCATTAATTTGCATTTTAATGGTATGACAGGGAATCTTGCGACAAATTCTTAGACCTTAAGAGATGTTTTCTCAGCAGCATCAACAGAAAGACTATCTCACACACCATGTGGCATGGCAAAAAGCATTCGGCCAGCATTTGCATATTTTTGACATATTTTCTACAAATTTCGGGGCAGCTTGACCAGCTTGGGTCTTGTCTCGGGCTGGGAGGGTACCAATTTTAACTATATGCCACAAAATGTTCACAGTTGATTTATACATGGTTACGTGTGTGTATGTGTGTTTGTGTATGTGTGTGTGTGTGTGTGTGTGTGTTTTTGCTTTGTGGGCCAGCCTAAATAATGCATATACGGATATGAAAATGTTTCTTTTCATGTTTTATCGCACATTTTTCTTCATTTTGTGGGTCTTTGCCGTTTACAGCACATTAAAATTTACTTGAACGCTCGTAAATTTTGCAATTTTCCTGGCAAAAATAAAAGTAATAATCGTAAAAATTTTGATGAAACAGATTTTTACCAGCTTTCTCTTTCTCATTCATTTGATTGTGTTTTTATAATGCACAAACAGTATTTCCTCTTGTAATTGCAGAACATATTTTTTGCCCAAGCAGTTCTTAGTAATCTTTTATATTACGCTTAAAACTTCTAGTTCATTTAACATTAAGTGCATATGCAGTTGACTGACAGATTTTCAATCCAACTAAAGCTTATCATTCAGCAAGAACATAGACCTCAGAACCTAACTGAGCTTGAGTAGCGCTTAAAAGTATATAATCATATAATTTCGATTAAAATCATCAACAAATCTTCATCAAAAATAAAATTGATGTGGTTACTCTACACATGCAAACACAAATTTCGTTGCCTAGTGTGAAGGAATATATTTTTAGCCGCATAATTTATTAACAATAATCACAAGAAATGTATGTCAGGCCGGTATCATTTTCAACACCCCAGCCCTCCCTTCCACACATCTATATCAATTTAGATAAAGTAATAATTAAAAACAAGCAACAGCTCCATTTTCGCCGGACTGAAATGCATGATGCAAACAGTTAAATAGGTACTTAAATTGCTTGTGAAATTCTCGCCAACTTCAGACATTAATATGAGAGAGAAAAGAGAGAGATAAAACAATTAAAACAGAAAGAAAGATAGATTGAAAAGTTAACTGACATTAGTTTTCGAATTTTTTGTTGTCTATTATGTTTACGTCAGGTGATATAAGTTAGTCAACGTTCAGTTTGTCAGTCAGGACAAACTCCTTTAAACATATTACTTATATATTTTATTTTAATTTGTGTACTCCTAATTGGGAATAAATTGTAATTCAAGTAAACATGAAATATGTAGTTGCGAATAGACCAATACAATTGATACTCTGTTTACAAAATTATAAAAAGAATATAAATGTTTTGTATCATGTTTATCCCACAATCGAAATAATGTTGATAAACTAAGACCATAAAACAAATGTAGTTAAGAATTCCAAGGTATTTTTAAAGTTCTCAGACATATTTAGCATTTATCAATTGGCTTAAGTCTGCTTTATTTAACTATGCACATATTTTAAATATTTGAGACCATATAAAATTTGTTGTATCTCAGTAGATTTTGTTTCACATTTTACGGTACTTATCCCTATGGAACATAAGTTTCAGCAGACCCCAATGCATCTGGTTTGCAACATCATAAAGTTCATCCCTGCAGCTCTCGCTAGGACATCACTCCCCCAGAAAGACACATAAATTGCGCTTTTAATAGCATCCGCCTGTCATTGCAATCTAAATAAATTGTTATATTTATTTACGACAAAATGTCCACACAGCGTTGACTGTTGTCTGAAGAGGAGAGCACGGGGCGTGTGTGGCTAGAAAATATGAAAATTAACTGCCGACTAAAGCCAAATCCCGCCACATATATCCCACACACACCACACACACCACACACACACACACATCCACACACATCCACACGCACGTATCCCCACACTATCCGGGCAAAACAATTGCGCCACATTGCCCACATGTGTGTTTGTGTGCGTGTATGTGTAATTTTCACTTCATGTTCGGCCACAAAAGCGCAGAAACTGCCATAAAATGCACACAGTGCTCACAGCCAACGACGAGTCCTGGCCAGAGGAGCAGCAGGCGACGCCTGCGACGCTTGCGACGACCCCGAACAATAAGGTGAACGGGGGCACTAAATGCCACTAAATGAATTTATTTGCCAGAGTAGCCCCAACAACAACAACAACAACAATAGCAATCTGAACGGGAACATTTTGAGAGTAAATAAAGCCCAAATGAGATTTATGCAACATGACCGACAACGACCAAGTGCTGAAGTTGCCCCAAGCCACACGCCGAACCGGCCCTGCCCGGCCCATCTGCTCCGTATGCAGGTTAGTTTGTTAGTTTTAGTGGGCACCCACTTTGTGGGCATTGCGGAGTGGATGGCAATCACCGTACCGGCTCTCAGATACTACTTTTTTGGACCGTGTGCGTGCCTTTTAACCCAACTAATTTTTAGGAAACAAAAAGAAGAGAGCAAACAATGTTCGGACACTCACAAAAACAACGTCCTTCTTCGTGGTGATCCTGGTTCTGGTTCTGGTTTTGGTTCTGGTTCTACTTCCGTGTGCCCGGCCATTTATTCTGCACAAAATTGTCACATAAATTTCACAGCGTCCGAGACATGTCGTGCGTTCTTCATTTTGTATTTTATGATATTTTTCCTAACTGGTTAAAGGGAAATTTATGGTTCAGAAGCCAAGCAAACGCAGACAGCTTATCTATTTTTTGTATGCCCCAGCCATATGGCTGGCTATGAATCGTGTTTATTTAGACAAAAAAAACAACAAATCGATTTTTAAATTAGTAATCGGAGCCCATCAATTTATTAAGAGTCCCATTTATTTTTAGTAAGACTTTTCAACATTATATTACATACTATTAGCTTTACCTGGACATTTTTATACCCTGAACCCATTGAAAATGGGTAAAAAGGGTATATTGTATTTGTGCAAAATCCAAATGTATGTAACTGGCAGAAGGAAGCATCTCCGACCCCATAAAGTATATATATTCTTGATCAGCACCAATAGCCGAGTCGATCTAGCCATGTCCTTCTGTCCGTATGTATGAACGCAAGGATCTCAGAACCTACAAGAGCTAGAGACTAATTTTAGATGTAGATGCTCCTAGTGCCTGCGCAGATCGAGTTTGTTTCCGATAATCGATAACTTACTGTATCCAAGCAATCGATTAAAATCGATATCGATATCCTGTTTTTTGGGCAATTTTGGTAAATAATAAGAGCTAGAGTCAACTTGTAGCTTCTAGAATGGTCTATATATTTGCATATGGAAGATGAGGGTTCATGGTATCCCCCAGCCGGGAGCTCCCGACTAAAACCTCTTACTTGTTTCATTTTCCGGCCGTGGGTTGCTTTGAATGAATTTGTGTTTAGTAAATCAACCAGGACTAACTATTTAATATACTCATTTAGATAAATTATGCGAAACTGATTACATATGCTTGACTAGAGCTATAGCTTATATATAGTCGAAACATGAACAGGAGAAAGTCTGCCTGGTTTTTATTAGAAATGTATTTATGGCATCAATTCATTTAGTATTTATTATATATTATTATATATTATTATAAATTAATATTGATAAAGCGCAAAGCTTTTATCTTAAATGAAATGTAAGAATATGCAATTACCATATTTTTGTTAAAGTGTTACTAAGGGTTGCCATGCGGATACAAGCTTCTTATATAGAACGACATTTAGCTGTAGGGAGCATTATTTTTCAACTGGGCGCAATGTTAACAGGAAGTCTGACCCTTTTCTGTGTTTTTGTTTGAAATTGACTGATTACACACAAAACAGCCGAATATCCGAAATTTGTACGTAATTCGAGACTTTAATAAGTTTCTTGTGGTGAATGTGCTAGTCTCCCTCGCCGAGAGCGAAAATTACCCCTTCTCCAACAAATTGTGACAGACGGGGTGTCCCTTTTCAAATGTGTAACATTTTCTCTCTGAAATGGCATTGCTAATTAACCAATGATATTTTAGGGTTATGAAAAAGTGTGAGAAAAAATGAGACCAAATAACGCCTAGTCTAGTGTGGGCTGCTGGGTTTCTAACTATTCTGTTTACGTTAGTTTTATAGACAGAATATTTAAAGTATTTTAATGTTCTAGTAGAGGTGTAGAGGTGTAAGATATGCATTTGAACCAGCAACTTCACCCACCGAATTCTTGACACCAATTTCCACCAAGATAGAGTTGTTTTACCGAAAAGTGTGAAACATCTCTTACATGAATTTGAACAAAGTTAATTGAAATTGAGTTTGAGCCCGATCGGTGAGTAAGCAACTATTTATTGTTAAAAATAAGTTACATAGAAACGTTTTTCGCGTTTTTTCCACGCTTGAGTGCGGAATTATGCAAATCTCCGTCTCAGCGTGCACCTCCATCACATATTAAACATTTCTACATTAAACATTTCTAACTCTACGGCCTAGGCTGTGGGTTAATCATCAATTGGTCAGTCATGACAAATATTTGTGTATATAAACTTCCTAACTTCTGTTTATCAAAGTCTAGTCTAAGGACAATTGCCAGAATCAATAGTGCCCTAAGCAAGTTATCACATTAGCCTCACCTCACAGACTTATACGGTCCACAAAACGCTGCCCTTAAAACCTGTTCATGTAGTTCAGTGACATTACTTCTGCTTAGTTTAGCAAAATGACGCCCCGCTCCAAAGGTCGCTTCTTGCAGGAGTGAAGTGAAAGCATCGTTTTCATTTCATTTAAAATGCTGTCAGCACGTAACCCTGGGCCAAGACTCACGGGGCTCTCTCCCGTTCTCTCTATCTCTCAATGTCTTCATGTCCTTTTTTTATGGCAATTTCAACGCGTCATTGAGTGTGCCGTGGCGCGTAGTCATCAGCCCGTAGAAGGGAATGGAATATAGTAGAGTAGAGTAGAGTGGAGTAAAGTAAAGTAGAGTGGAGTGGAGTGGAGTAAAGTGGAATGGAGTGGAAGTGCTGCCAACCATTCAGGCTGAAAATGAAGACGCGTAGAAGAGAAAGACGGCGACGCGGTAGTCTTGAGTGTGAGGTGTGCGTTTATAATCAAATTAGAAGCGAAGCGTGAGATCAAAGAGACAGCGGCGGCGGAGAGGAGAGGATACGACTACGGCGACAGCGACGTCGTTCATTTAACCCGGCGTGAGCAAATGGTGAAAAATAGGCGCGACATAATGCCCGAAATGTCGAAAACACAAGCTGCCACAAATTTAAAATATGACGAGGGGCTGTATAGCTTGACAACTTGAAGTGGAAATGACTGCGCGGCCTGAAGAAGACGTCTCATTAATGACAACAAGGAGCCTGCGCCTGGGTCCAGGTCCAAGACCGCGTCCACGACCACGACCACGACCACATCGTAAAAGAAAAGGTGTATTAAACACTCGTCTCAACTCAAACTTCGAGCTCCGGCCGGGACTGGGGCTGCGGCTGTCAATTCAAGTTTTTGTTGAATTGTTTTGCTCAAGTGGTTACTGCTTGCTGGTTGTCGACTCTCTAACCACTTCCTCGAAGGATCATAGCGCTGCCATATAATTGAAAACGAGAAGAAGGTACCACAAAATTGCTCTCGACGTTGCCTGACATTTAAAGTTGATTATGAGTGCCGCCCAACGTTGGGCCAGGGGGATGGATGCTGCACGTAGATGCTGATGGTGATGATGATGCTGGAATGATTTTCGTGCTGATGTTGCTGACGACAGGTTAAATGTTTTCATTATGAATCGCTGAGCTGAGCTGCCGGCAGTTTTTCTATAATTGGAGCTGCATTCAAGTGTCCTCCAGTGTTGTTCCAGCCGTTCTTGCCGTTCTTCTTGTTGTTGCAGAAAACTAAATTGAGTTCTAGGTAGTCAGAAGTCAGCAAAGTTTCCAGTCTCAGGCACGAGTTCTCAAGTGATGGCCTTTAGGTCGACTGTCAGTTTTTCAAATTCATAACAGAAGCACAACAATTCTTTAGAGTTTCCTTTAATGCTCGCATTAAGTCAAGCACGTGAATCAATTGTAAGCCAGCAAATATTTAACAACAACCGTTTAAATATAAAGTTCTTCATCAAACCCCAAACTACAATTAATTATTACTGTGAACGAAACTTTAACCGAACGAGTTGTTTGAAGAGCCGCCGAGCTAAGCCATATATTTGTTTAAACTTTGAAAAAGTTGCTAGTTGCCATTTTGAAAATATATAAGAAGATGTAGACCCCTTCACAAGATTATATTCAGAAGGGATAAAATAAATAGTGAAAAGGAGATTTTTCAATATCTGTGTTGATTTATTGATTTTTAAAATAATTATTGTTCTAGAACATATACAATCAATATTACGTTCACACAAAATCTTAATAATGATTGTGGCAAAAATAATATATATATTTTTTTCAAGCAAATAGAAGGCAGTTATTCTTCTCAACTAAAGCATTTATCTATTCGAAAGCTGCGAGGTGCGTCTACAAAAGCCATTTAATTTAGTTAGTTGTAAAAAGAACGACAGACAGACAGTCCAGGGTATTCAAAATCCAGCTGTGATTTATGAAACATGAAAGAGAGCCGGCTCTAAACGGTGCCTGGGACTAAGGCAAATACGTTCTTCTTCGTCCACGTGACGATAAGCGGCACATCAATAAATTAACACAAAAAGCGAATGAGCACTGGCCAACTGAACGGGAGAATGGAGAGTAGAGTGCCGGGTTCAGTAGAGTCGTAAAGGACCCTTTAAAAAACAAACATGCCATGCATAACTGATGAGTCCTCCTCGTATTTATATTTACTCGCAAGCGTACTTATCCATACTATCCAAACTGCTCGGGCAACCCGTGCAGCGCACATCAAAAACAGCAAAAACCCTAACAACGTGCAATAAAAACTAAATTATATCCTTTCACGTTCAAGTGGCTGAGTCGACGTCGCCGTCGCCGACGCCGACGCCGACGCGGCGTGCTTGAGAAGCGAATCAACAATGCCGCCGAGCAGGAGGCAGCAACATGTTGTCCAGGAACTGACACAGCAGCAGACAGACACAGAGACAGCCTGACAGACGGACAGACAGACAGACAGACAGACTGACAGAGAGACAGAAACCGACACAGAGATCCCGGACAGACCGACCCACGCACTATTTAATTTAGTACAAAATTATTATGCGCAACATTAGCACTCGCCCGGCCTGGACTGGGATCTTGAATGCGTTTGGCATCGGGATGAGAGAACGCGACCGAGGCGTGAGGTGCCTCAAATGAAGTGTGAATTCTGCTGTCAGCCTGTCATTTCAACGAAGCGCACAAGAACAGAGGCAGAAGTGCCGCCTTGCTGCGGGTTCATGTTTTCCTTGGGTTCCTTCCATATTACGTTTTTTCTTTTTTTTCAAGTACCACGCGGTTGTTATAGCTCGGAAGTTTGTTCTTCTTTCCGAGCTATAGCTCACATATGTATTAGAATTATGTATCCGACGTAAGACCAAACCGCTGTACCCAAAATTCAATAGGGCCGCAATCGATTTTTGCTTTGCTCAACTTTCAATCGTAAATCCAAATTTCGTTTGAATTCGTGTCGTAATTTAATGTTATATGCGATCATAAATGCAATACATTTGTAACATAAAACGTAGAGTACTTGCAAGGATAATAAAGACAGGGTATCTAATAGCTGAGGCAAATATCCTGTCTCTAGCTTTCCTAAGCTCCTGAAAATTTTCAAAAAACGGATTTTGATATCGGTTTATATCGATGAAAAAGGCTCGTTCGGCGCAATTGCCAGTAGGATCCACGTTTAAATTTTCTTTGTTCTGAGATCATTCAAACATAAGGCTGGGTAGGCCGACGGGCATGGGTAGATCGACCCATTTGAAGAATAAATGTACTTTATTGGGTCGAAGATGCTTCCTTCTGCCTGTTACATACATTTGCACAAAGCCAGTATACCCTCTTTACCCATTGTCAATGGGTAAGGGCATAATAAACAATATTTCTAAGTTAATTATTCTATTTTATTGGTGATTGCAAAAGATTGCAGTTTTTGCAACATTTCACGTAAATACGTTGTTATTTTTGGCTCAATTTTGCCTGCCTACAACTATGTTCCGAACAAATTTGAGAGACCCAAAAATGACACAGCCGACCGTGGAAATCGCAATCAACAACTGTCACGGCAAAACAGGCAAATAGTAAATGACGCGTGACAAGGCCAGGACGAAGCGGCGAGTCGACTCGCTCAGACGACAAGAAGGGTAATTGCAGAGTGAGTGAGAGAGAGAGAGAGAGGGAGAGAGGGAGTTGCCTCAAGAGACTTTGATAAATGCGTCATAAAATGAGCAATTATCACGTGCGACGGTGAGGCAGCTGAGCTGAACTGAACTTGGAGGACAATTAAAAAGCAAACACAGACCGTCAATAAAATTATTTGTCAAAATGTCAGTGTGTGTGTCAGCCAGGAGGGGAGTGAACCGAAGATGCAGCACATGGACATACGCAGAAGTGTCAACTCTGGTGGCAGCGAAATTAATGAGGACCATAAATCAAGGACAATGCCTGCCCGCCTCTGTGCCAGCCTGCCAGCCTACCAGCCTGCCTGCCTGGGCAGCCTGCCAGCCTTGTAGTCCTTGATTGACCGCATTCGCCAGTTGTTGTTTCTGCACAATGCCATCGAGAGTGACAAAGTATTTTAGAATCCTTTGTGGCAAGAATTAGCGACGCCGTCAAGCAAATCAATAAGCATGCGACTATCCGGATTCCGGGCCATAAAATTGTTAGGCCCAAACAGCGCAAGGCCATGCCTAGCATCGATAGATATTCATGATGTATAGAGCATAATTTATGTGCTCTCTACCGACACAAGTCACACAGGCATCACCATGGGAGATCGAGGGACCCGGCTGCTCCTTACGGATGACTGACATAGTCGGTGTGCGTAGGAAGCGCCAGTATTGAAAGTCCGAGTTGACGCTGAGGTTGCCTTTGCGCCGGGGACCTGCTTCGGTTGTTAAATTTTGAAGGTCGTAAACATTTTTATGTTTGCCCATAAATATTTACGCAGCTGAATGCGATTCTTGGACAAAAGAATATGCAATTGTTGCTTCAGGACTTTGTTGTTTTTACAGATTTTAATGTGAAACTCGAAATGCAGTTTTATTTGATTTCGTTGTCATTCATAAAATTATTGTAGTTCCGTAAATGCTACATTGCTCCGACTTTCCTTAAAGCCTAATTCGTGTTCATGTGCAGGCTTTAATGCTGAACAGTTTATAAATAATATCCAATATTTCATTTGATCCTTTTTGTAATATGTTGCTAAAAAATGCTCTTGCTTTGAGCAGTTCCGTTGTAAGTAAGACAAATCATATTTACACTCTGTATTCATTGCAAATGTGTCTAATAGGGTATAGTAGGTGGTGCAAATGCATGTAACAGGCAGCAGGAAGCATCTTTGACCCTATAAAGAATACACATATATATATATATATGTTCTTGACCAGCATCAATATCCGAGTCGACTTAGCCACTCCCGTCCTTTTTCCATTCGTTCGTCAGTTCGTATGTACGATTTTTTAACATTGGAGTCGCCAAATTTGACATGTAGTATATATGGTATATGGATTGCTAAGATATGAAGGAGAATTCGCACTGCATCTGGTTTTGGTACGAGAAGCTCCAGGATATCCCATAGTCGGGAACTCCCAACCAAAGCCATATTCTTTGTTAAACGAGTCAGCTCAAGACGTAAGCTGCTGAAATTTTTACTGAAGCGTCCTTTTTGGTCAGAAGTGAGCACCATGATGGGGTTTTTTAATTATTCTTTTTAATTCCTTCGAAAAGAACTAAGCAAATGCATGAATTTACCAGAATAAGCATTTCACAAAAAAAATATATATATTTATAACAAATTCTTGTTTAAAATGACGAAGTGTATCGACATCTGGAACTATAAGAGCTATCACACACATATTTCTGCATAATTTTAATAATAATTTCAATTTAATATAAAATGATACCAAATAACCTTGCGCTTCGACTATATACTATATACATATAATATTATACAATAACATTTATTTATCTGTGCATAAACTTCTAGGGGTCATTCATGTTGAAAAGAAAGATAATTAAGATTTTGATGGGCAGTAAAAACCTTTTCTTCCGCATGCAACGTTATTTTGCAATCAATTAATACCTAATACCATTGGCAATGAAATGTTTATTGTCAATTTGTCTGTGCGATTCGTGCACGTGTCACATTTTTTATACCCCACAAATTGCATTGTTTTTTGTTGATTGGCAGCAACAATTTATCCATTAATTTGCTTTATTAATCTACCCAGATTTGGCATTTCCAGGGGATCGAGCACAGGGATGGGAATGCGAATGGAATAGAAAAGTGTGCCCGCTTTTTGTTATTTTCGAATCATGTTCCAAAGAACCTTTTCGTACATTACCGTAAAATTTCAATGTCACCAATGCCAGGGGCAATTTTTCTTCGGTAACGTTGTGTGTTTTTTTCTGGTCGTTACTATTACGAGATAAATTGTAGTCGATAAATTATCGACAGTCGGTCTTTCGGTAGCTCTGCTACCCTCCCTTGCCGCCCTTCTCGGCCCAGCCGCCCGGGGGGCATGCCGGATGTGTATCCCTTTTTAAGAACATTTTTTATGTGAGTTATTGATGGTGTGCCTATGTGTGCGTATGTGTGTGCATAGTCGAGTCGAATATTCGCTCTACTGAATTTATTGCAGTTTGTTTTTCAATTTTTTAAATGGCTGGGATTTTGGGCTCTTCACAAGTGAGTTATTGTATTGTTGGCAACATCAAACGAATGCAATAATCGTACTATGAATGATCTAATCAGAGAGTACTTTTTTATGAATCAGCGGACTATTTCTTTGGCTGATATCGCGAAACTGACTAGCCTTGGTAGTTTACTTAGCCAAGTTGGCCACAGCAGCTGCTGTAGCATCCTCTTTGGAGAGAGAGAGAGAGAGAGAGAGAGAGAGAGAGAGAGAGAGAGAGAGAGAGAGAGAGAGAGAGAGAGAGAGAGACTACTCGCACTTGACAAGCATTGGGTCGTAGTTTTTGATAGGTATACCTTCATATTACCGGAGATAATGTCAAATTTATTGCATTATTTTGCGCAGCGTGTTTTGCAGTTGTTATTCTTGATGGTGTTGGCAACATGCGTGCCCGCTACCCCACCCCCACATTTCCCCCCTTGGTCTCGCTGTTGTTGTTGTTGCTGCTGTGCATAAATCAAAAGGTAAATGGCTGCATTTTTATGACTGCCTTTTGCGCCATTGCCATCTCCGTCGCCATCGCCATCCTCGTCGTCGTCGTCGTCGTCGTCGTCGTCGCCCATCGTTCATCGTTCGCCTTTTGCGCTGCTTCGCTTTTATCACACAAACATTTCTGTGATAATAAATGCCATAAAAATGAAGAAATATGTGGTTAATTTTATGTGCTCTGCTGCTGCTGCTGCGGCTGCCTCCTTTTTATATTCTCTTCATATATATGTATATGTACATAAATGTTTTCGCGGCTACAAATTTTTCGCTTCTGCTCAGCGTTTTTACATCCCTGCGTGTAATTTATAATATTTTGTGTTATTTATATGCCAGCCCCACCCGCCCGTCCGCCCGTGTCCGCCCACCGCCCCCCGCCCCGCCCGTAAACCATCTGCGGGCAGAAGCATCTCGTTTGCCGTTTGCGTTCGCATTGCTAGTAAATAATTCACATGCCCCGGAAAATTTATGACGCTGACAAAGTAGCCGTAAAAATATGAATTACTTACGCTCGTACGTACTCGTTCCGACATACCTGTACTGTATGTACTTACTTATGTGCTGAGCACAATGCATATTTATTTTGGCATTTAACGCAAATGAGCCAAACTGAAAACTGGCTATTGCCAGCACCTTGTCCGCCTTGATGGCCGGCGCAAAAGCCGCAAATTACGTTTAAGCCGTATCGTGAGGTAACACGCTTTTACCTAATAAATCCATCATTCGCTGCGAAGGTTATCCGGCCCAGCCCGACCTGGCCCGACCTGGCCTTGGCCAAGTGCCTAGAGCCTAGAGCCTAGAACCTGCCACATAGCTCTACCTGCTCTACCGCCCCTTGTTCTGGCTTATCCCAGTCCCAGTTCCAGTTCCAGTCTGCATTACGTAAATATCAATAATCAGCTCTAAGCTAAAGGCAAAATCCACTTAAATGCTTATCTCGCATATCAACACATATCCCCGTTTGCTTCAAATGCAATGAGCATTCATTTTCAGAATATCGCAGATTAAATACCCTGGCAGATGTTGTCCATAATGATATACTAATGAGGTGTTTATATGGAAAGTCAACCTATGTGATAAATTTAAATATATTTTTATTTTTTTTGTTATCTCGTATCTTATTTGTAATCGCCAATCTGGCAATAAACAAATTGTTTAGTAACAATATAATTTTAATATGATATTACTTAATTGCTTGGAAAATATAATATAATGTATTTGTCCGATTCTATATATAAGTAAGAGCTAAGTTCATAATATGCGAGGTATGCGTAATTTTATCAGATATTATTATTATTTTGTGGTTTAATCAACGCATCTTGAAGGAACTCAGTTTGCAACTAATAGTTCAAATGAAAGGTGCCTACTTTAAGGTGATCCCAACCGACCCCGAATACTCGTAGTGCAAAGAAATAGTTATTTTTTATTATTTTGTGGTTTGCTTCAGCATGAGACTCAGCTATTCTTTATGCAAATGCTTGGTTTGTGGTTGAATTCACAGTCAATGAATTAAGATTTAATTTAGGGCTTGATCAGCTTGAATAAAGCCATCAACAGGCACTCATTCATTCATTATTAAAAATGAATGAACTCAAGCAACCATTAAACTATTAAAAAAGTCTAAAGTGCATCATATGGCAACGCCAACACATGCAGAACTGAAAACTCTCTCGCATTGCAGCTGGCGTGCTCTTATGGCGAGGCTTAATTAAGCCACACACAGGCACACATATATGTATATGATACGATTACTGGAGGACAAAACATGTGAGAAATTGTTTGGAACAACTTTGACACAACGACAAAACAACGATTTCCACTTAAACAACAAACAGAAGCTCTTGTGGAAAACAAACCGCAGAACAGAGCCCAGAAGTTAATCGAAAAACGCTAAACAATGCCCGAGTCAGAGTTATTGTCGGCTCAGCAGTGGCGAAGAGGCAGGGGCGGAAGAGCCAGTCGTAGTGGATGTGGAAGAGCGATGGAGAGCGGCAAACAAATTAATTTTTATATGACATAAAAACGAGCGAGCCGAGGCGATGGCATAAAAAGAAGAGTGGTTAAGTGTGGAGTGACTGAGAAACAAATCTCAGCGAAGAAAATGCGACTGAGCGTAGTAGAATGGCCTGGTGTTGACAGCCGACTGAGAGGGAGAGCGAGAGCGTAGTTGGAGTGGGAGAGCATGATTGAGTGTGAGCTCCAGATGCGCGTGACATATGTGTGAAGATAAAATTAATGCGCGCGTCAAAGGCAAACTTCCGCGAACAGCGCCAATCAGGCAAAGAAAAAAGAGCACTGCTCTCACGCTCAACTGTTGCTCTCGCATTGAGTGTTGCCGTGTTACAAAGAGGCACTGAGCCACAAATGTCCATGCAGCTGACTGACTGACTGACTGAAAAAAAAAACCTGCTTGGTCACTTTACGGCTTCCATTGCATGGCGCATGCGATTTGATTGGACAAAAAGTACGCCATATTTGAAAATTACACACAGTGCAGCTCACTCGCACAACACATGCCACTCTCTTTTTTCCAACACTCTGAAACGGTGTGCAGCGCTGCTACCGGTTTTGAGCGCAAGAGAGCCAGAGGCACGACTCTCTGGTGAGCGCACACAGCTGAGCGTGATTTCGCTTCACTCTATCGCAAGTCTCTGAATGCCACTTCTGTTGAATTCAGTTCGAGTTTAGCCTTCGATGCGTTCAGACGTGTTCGGAAAAACTTAAATAGCAAGCAAAAAGTAAACTCTACATACAACCAACCACATACAACAGCATTTGTGTATCTGTCAGAACGTTCGCCAGCGACAACGCCGAGTGTAAAGTGCTTGAACAGCCAAAACAAAAGTGAAACATACGCCAGTTGGCTGGCCACTTGTCAAATCAGTGAACGCAAGCAGTTTCTTAAATAAATAAGAAATTCACAGTGTGCATTTTATTAATAAATATCCATAAAAAAAAAAAAAACACCGCAAATATTTTCAAATCAAATTTTGCCGTCGCATTCCCCTTTGGATTACTCTACACAACAACAACCAGCAGCTGCAATTTCTTGTATAGCTGCTCGGGCATAACCCGTCGCATTTTCTGTGGATTACCCGACTAACAAAAGCCAAAGCAGCTCCAAAATGGTTGTCTTGGAAGGTGGCGGTGGTGTTGTTACCATCGGCAATAACCAGTACTTGCAGCCGGATTACCTGGCACCATTGCCCACAACGGTTAGTACAAAAATAACACAAAAAAAAAATGATAGTTAACCCAAAATCACATTTAAAACAAAAACTTAAAAATGGCACAAGGGCCTTCAAAAAAATGTAAAAAAAGCAAACACAAAAAAAAAAAACTATAAAAATACAGAATAGGTAAAAATTCAGACAACAAAAATTACATTGCTGCCTAAAATTTGTTGTTTTTTTTTTTTATATACAAAAAAAGCTTAAGTTAAAAAGACATTAACATAATTTGGGGAATTGCAATTTACGGAACCATAAATAATGAACTTAAACTAAACTGCGTGCGAATAAAAAATTATACTTTAAAATTTTTGTTGGTAAGCAGAAAAGGAAAATTTGCATGGTGTTTTTTTGGATGAATCATAGGGAAGGATAGTTTTTTAAATTGGAAAAATGATTATTATTGAAAACTAATCGCAAATTTACGACGCTTCCACTCGTCATTTAACAGATGGATGCCAAAAAGAGTCCACTCGCATTACTGGCCCAGACATGCTCACAGATTGGCGCTGATTCATCGGCCGTCAAGCCGTTGCTGGCCGTGGATAAGAACAAAAAGTCCGGCACGTGCTCCTCATCGTCGACCTCGTCGAGCTCCTCGAGCAGCGCGGAAATGTCAGCGTCCAAGTCGCCCAGCCAGGCCAAGTCGCCCAAGTCCAGCACGCCCATAACCACGACCATTGGCAGCGAGATGAAGCTGGCCTTCAAGCCGTACGAGACGAACGTGCTGAGCCAGCAGAATCAGAACAGCTTCAAGAGCAGCGCCAGCCTGGCCAGCGATGAGCCGGCCCGGCCCAGCTCCAAGAGCTCCACGCAGGAGCGCGTGCCCTCGCGCAACAAGTCAAACGCCACGCCCACCGATGCGGCACAGTCAAAGCCGGAGGGCATGCCCACAACGCCACATGATGGCAGCCGCAAGACAGTCTCGCCCGCCGGCTCCTCCCAGCGCGGCGCCAGTCCCATTGTGCGCTCCGGCATGGAGGTGCTGAACAATGCAAACGGCACAGCACAGCATCCCAAGGAGATGAGCAGCATGGCAGCTGCAGCGGCCGCCGCCGCGGCGGCCTACAAGGCAGCCGGCCCGTATGGACTGAATCCGCTGTCGGCGCTGTGCTGTCCGCCCGGCATGGAGCAGCACGCGAATCCTGCATTTCGTCCGCCGTTTGCCGGTGGCTTCTCGCATCATCATGCGGCCATGCTGGCCGCGGCGGCCAGCAGCGGCTATCCTGGCGCCGGAGCTGGCCCCGCCGGACAGCCCAATCCGTACATAACCTATCAGCGCATCAAGACACCAGCCGGCGGCGAGGCGATTGTGCCCGTCTGCAAGGATCCGTACTGCCCCGGCTGCCCCTACTCCGCACACACGCAACAGATGCTGATGGGCGCACCCTGCCCCGCCGGCTGCACACAGTGCGAGCACCAGAAGTACGGCATGGCCATGGCCAGCGCCGGCCTGCCGCCAGCTCATCCCTACTCGCAGGCGGCGGCAGCTGCGGCCGCCAATGCAGCCGCCGCTCGCTCTGCACCCTACGTCTGCAGTTGGGTGGTGGGCGATGCCTACTGCGGCAAGCGCTTCCAGACCTCCGACGAACTCTTCACCCATCTGCGCACCCACACGGGCAACCTGTCGGATCCGGCTGCCGCCGCGGCGGCCCTGGCCCAGTCGCAGGCTCAGTCGCTGCTCGGCACGCTCTTTCCGCCATCGGCCCTGCGCGCCGGCTACCCCACACCGCCCCTGAGTCCCATGTCCGCAGCTGCCGCCGCGGCGCGCTACCATCCGTATGGCAAGCCGCCGGGCGCCATGGCGGGCGCCCCTTCGCCCTTTGGCGCCGCAGGCGCCTTCAATCCAGCGGCAGCGGCTGCGGCTGCTGCCCTGGGCCCATACTACTCACCGTATGCCATGTACGGACAGCGCATGGGCGCGGCGCACCAGTAAGAGGCACGTCTTGGATACCAAATAAAGTAGCGAGCAAGCAGGTAGAGTGTTGTGCAACGGTCGAAAAACATATTATAGATAGATAGTGTTGCACAGAGCTGTGTTCGAAAGCACAGCAACAACAAGTTACAACAGCTCTGTTTTATTATATAAATATTGAAATGATTTCAAAAAAAGAAAAAAGAAGTAAATGATTATTGTAAGTGTAACGCTGTCAGCGGCGTTCGCTGTTCTGTGATACTAAACTGTAGATTTGTCGAGCGCTAGTTACGTTTAAGTTTCAGATAACCACAGATACTACAACAGAGAATCCAAAAGCAAACAAATAATAATAACCATCAGAATATTTCAAGTCGTAAATACAGTTATAGAAAGGAGTTTTCTCAGTTTCTGTTTGCATTATATTTATCGCCTATTTCAATTTCAATTTGAATCAAACTTAGCGACATCGTTTTTGAGCATTATTTTTTAAGACGCGTTTGTTCTCAAAGTTCAACCAAAGTTTTTCTATGACTTCCAATTTCTCCCGCGACCTATACACATACATATATGCAAATCGTATAATTATCAGGTTTTGTTTACTTATGTATACACATTTAACTGATGTTTAAGCTTTGTTTAATTTTAATTTGTCTAGGCTTAACTTAGTTCTTAATTATTATATACATACACGTACGGATAATAATATGATTACAAATTCAATAATGTTTTAAGCGTATAATAAAACTGTAATAACAAAAAACAAAGAACAAAAAACAAAAAAAATTAAAAAAAAAATATACAAAAAGAAGATTTCATGTATAATTATTTACTGTGTATCAACTCAATGCATATAAATTAAAAACTCGCGATTACTTCTCAATGTATGCCACACAGCCCCAACATATACATATGCAAGCTACAAAGGCATCAACAATATATTTAAAAGTGCGCAGTAAATAAATAAGTACACGCAAACAATTCATATGGACAACAAATATACAAAAAAAAAAAAAACAAAAAAACATTTTATAAAAATACAAAATCCATTTGTCTTCATTATTTAATTTGTTCCGCACTCTGCAGGCTCAAAGTTTGATGATTTGCCATAAACGATGTTGACCTGGACATCAACACAGACAGACAATCCATCAAGTCGCTGTCTTATATTGTGTTCATTTATTCTCATCAGCTTTTTCGATTTTCGGGAACCTATTAGACAAGATACAAGTCATATTACGTTTGATAGTATATATACATACATATATAGATATATATGAAAGAACGATTCGATCACGTTTTAAATTGTTTCCAATTATTTATATACAAAATATCTAAGAGAAGGGCATTGCAATTACATCATTCAACGATAATTTAGAAGTAGAACCGATCTTTCGAGTATTGTGATTTTGGTAAAACTAATTTGTGGATTAAGATCAGCAAATTATATTAAAAATCGCTATACTCTTGCTAGCTCATTTAATATCAAGAAAACAGATTTTGTATCTTTTGGCAATATTTGTTTTTGCTTCAACATTTTCATCTTTATTTAAAAGCTGCCCGCTTATTAGGCAATAATTAAATTTCTTGTCAAAACGTTGACAATTATGTATTTCATATGCCTTTATATTAGTTAAGGGGGCAGTTAAGCACCTACTCCTTGAGGGAGGTCAATCGGGTGAGTTTCCTTGAGCCGTTATCCAACAGGTTGAAGATTGTTTGGGTCACTCAGCTTGGCAATTACCTGCTTTACCCACGGAATACCAAGCTGGAATTGTGGCATTCTCGTGCTAGATGGTTGCATTAGACAGGATTCGCAGCACTTTATTTATTTATTATTAGAAATAATAAAGGAGCAAAAACCTATAATAGTGTCTCTTATGTAACGTGCCAAATTAAAGCGGTTAAACCAGTTGGATTGGAAGTAGGCCTCAAATATATTACCCAAATCGGGTAAGAGAAGAACTAAAGTACGAATACCAGTAGCATAGTGTATCATTTTATCGTCTTCTTCAAGTATATCGGGCGATGATTAATAGAACCTAGAAGTGGGAGGCATGTATAGTACACCTTCAATTAACCATACGTAATGGACTACCTGTAGTTGCCTTATCACGCTCAATTAAATCTTTGCGGGTTTTATTCCTACACTAATTTGTGTATTTGATTGTAATCCATATAATTGGTCATGCATATTTAACTTATGAATGCTCTTACAATCTAGCTTTCTAACACATAACACAATTAATCCTCATTTATTTTATACATACATTGCGGCTCAGCAACTTGTCAGGCGCGTCCACTTCTGTCATACAAGTAAATAACAAAGGAACAAGTACTTGTCAGTTTAAGGCATTGAAGGATGTGCATCACATTTGCTTTAGTATGAATGAAAATAAATTAAAAAACAAAACTAAGTTTCTTCGCGTGGAGTGGAACTCACAACCAACCCTCAACCGACTAAACTACTTGCCACACCCCCACCAATCATAGCAGGAATTGATTCTAACAACACAGAATTCAACACAATCACAGTTTCAATTCGTTATATATCATAATGTATATTTTTATATGTATATAGAAATTCTTGAAATTTCCGCTAGCTGCCGCAAACACTTGGCTTGCCATTAAATTATCACAGTTTCTTTAATTACATTTGTACTTCTTAACCGATCTTGATGAAATTTTCAGCAGTATATCCTCTTGTGCTATAAAATATTCGTATATTTTTAAAGCGACAACATAATATAAATTGTGACTTAAATTGAATTAATAGCAATGGGGCGTTGGTCGGGAGAAGGGGTTGGCGATAGCTATAAAACTTGAATAACCTGATCCATATATACTATTCAGGAAGGTGCAGTTCACATTTGGTGACTCTAAATCTTAAAACTTAACAGGATTTAAACATCGATTCTTATCGATCGCTTAGAAACGGGGCTAAGTTCAATAGTTCAAGATCCTTGCTTTTTCCCTTCTCATATCCTCGCTTTCACACATACGGACAGACGGACTTTAAATGATGTTGTCCAATAATTTATATACTTTAAGGGTGTGGGAGATGCATCCTTTTGGCCTTTACATGCATTTGCACAAAACCTTTCTATCCATTTTGCACTAATTTTAAATGAATTAAGGGCGTTAGCTTTCCTGGGAAAAAAATGTAAATCATTTATTTTGTTCAATATTAATATATATCATATGTCTTCAAGGGTATTGAGTTTTCGGCAAACCATAGATAGCTATTATTGCCACTTTCTGTAAAATGACTCCAAATTAACGTGTTTCCATTCTGATGAAACTGATCTGTACTTACTAATTCTTTTGGTAGTTATTATTCTAAAATACGGCTTGACTTGAAAACGATCGGCTTTCATTTAAAAGTCAAATCGCAATCAGAAGTCGATGCTGCATTCCGAATTTCGTATGCCAGATGCATAAATTGTGTGCGGCGTTTCGATTTTAGCTCACAAAATTTGAATTTCATGAGCGACGCGTTGCTGGAGCCCGGCGACCGAGGAGTAGGGGCACCGTGGAGAGGGGCAGAGGTGGGCGCGGCATTTGCGCAAGCGTTAACAAACTCTCGGCGACAGCTATAAAACACCCAAGCTGAAATTAAAAATCAATAAAAGAATACATTAAATCAATTGACATTCAACGAACAGCGCTCAGAAAATCCCACTTAGTTACAATGCGCTGACAATTATTATTCCCATACAATATGACACGAGCGCCACAATCGGGCGTACATATCTTTTAAGCAAATTAATTGTGACAATATTCAATTGATTTGATTTAAAATTATCGCCATCAGCTGTCAAACGTTCAGCGACTGTGATTTGTTCAATTGTTTCTACACATTTTTTCGATTAGTTGCGAACCCGGAGCCCAACCCCTATGTTATAACTAGGGAATTGCTCAAACGCTCTCCTCACGTCTACACTCATACGTTCCTTCAGTTTCTAATTAAAAGAGGCTGTCGTAATTAATTTGTCCCGATATATTTCATATAGTTTCGAGTATAACAAGATATGCATGCCTTTGTAAAATGTTAATATAGTCTAAGGTATATAAAAGATGTATTCATGTTGAGAATAACTTCGTTAAATGCAGGTTCACTTTTCTTCATAGGAGCTACCCTGCAAGTTATATCGAATATTTGGAAATCAGAATTTCAAAAGTAACCCAAGTTTATATTAATCGCTCAGGCCAAAAAGATCATGTCATATTCGACTACACACAAATTCGTTTGGTTGATTCGTTTTTTTTTTGTTCTGATTAACAATAAGCATTTTTTTGATTGTCCAATTTCTGTTGAAAGATCTGTGATCGTGTTTTTATTGCTGTCACATGTTTTTTTTTTGTTGTCTGGCGCTTGATTGCCATGTCTTCCATTTTTATTTTGTGTTCCAAATTGAATTTATTTACATGCATCATATTTCTTTTGTACTGCTGTGTTGTCCATGTTAAACAATTTGTTTTGTTGTCAACACTCGCGAGATACAACAACAGCAGCAACCACTAGACAAACTACATGGCAACTTGTTGTTATTATAAATAGACTCGCTTTGCTTTGTTATTGTCTGGCCAGTGGGAGAGGAGAGCGCGTCTCGCCTCGCTCGCTGAGACGTTGCCGCTCCAACTTGGGCCTCTCTTGCACTTCTTTTGGATTCGTTTCATTTGACTTTCTTGTCTTGCGATCTCTCGATGCGCTAGTCTTGTGCTCTGCTTTGTCGAGTCTGCTCAACTGGCTCGTTGGTCTAGGGGTATGATTTCCGCTTAGGGTGCGGGAGGTCCCGGGTTCAAATCCCGGACGAGCCCAAGTTAATTCGAATATTTTACTTTATGAAATTTATTTTACATTTTATTTAATACACATATAATAAATAAGATCAACTTTACCAAGCAGGAATATAAATGTTTGTTATTGAAAACACACTTTCTATGCCTAGAGGGATAAAATCTTCTATTTATTGGAGTACGCCGTAATCTATTACTGGAACAAAATCGCTGAAAATGTGACTCAATTTATGGGCGATTTTAAATAGTCTTGTGACTCAACTATTTCTAATAGAAATTGAAATTTCCGAAGTGCTTTATGGGCACCGTGAAATTAACGATAATCGATGGTTGTGATTTGAAAAGATTTTCTTAACTTTATGTCTGGGCGTTCGGCACATTATTTATGGCAGCTCCATACTAACAAGTCATATATGCTTTTAAGTTATGGCTATATGGCTATAAAAATCATTTTATTAGCTCGCTAGCATATAGATGTTATGATTAAACCACGCGAAGAGCTGACCATAATTTATAATCGCAACAAACAAGTAATATTTCGAAATGTTATCCCACATACTACCCGAATTTCGGATGCCCTATCTAAGACATTCCCAATGTAATAGGGACCTATAGACCAGGGAATTCTTATATACTTTTCGAGATTGTACTCTCTATTTGTGAGACATTTCGTAGAGTGCTGTAAAATACATTAGATACATTTAGGCAGGTGGCAATTTTAATCAGAAGAGTACCCATCGTGTTTAATTGAGTATTCGATTCGTTGTATTGTGATCAAATAAATCGTGGCGACGATTGTATAAAACTTGATTGTTGACAACGTGGTGCTGTGATTTTGCTTCAGCCAAATTGATATAGAGCCACAGCGACAAGTTGACATTTAAGATCTGATGATTTACTCGCGGACTGCCCGCTGATTTATGAGGTGTCGTTTTAGATTAGCGAGTGACTCTTCGGGTTAACATTCCTTCTTATGTAAGTGATAAGCTCTCTTTGGCAATTTAAAAAATAATTATAAGTGTGCTGTTTTTATTCCCTGCAGAGGGTATATAGTATAGTATGTGATCTAAGTACATCTGATCAACATCGGCTTACTAGAAAATGTAGCAGCTAAAGGTTAGAAGTACGAGTTTGTGTAAACATCTTTTGTTTTCTTTTTCATAAAGCCAAATAAAATGTGGAATTTATACACATACATACAATTTTATGAACATGCATATATATAATATGTATAAAATGCATGTTTGTAAAAACGAAGCTTCACACTCCCAACTCTAGCACGTTGACATTATTAATATATACTTAAATAAAAATATTATTTTCTGCTTTTAACACAAGCCTGAATAAATATTACAGCAAATGTAAAAATATCGAAAAAAAAAATGGTTTGGTTATGTCAAGCTGAGGGCCTTGTCCATATAGTTCCCAATCTTTCAAATACTTGTTTTCGAGATACTCTAACGCATTATTACTATAAGTTGCATTACAATACTCTTATCAACACTGGAGTATTTTATAATATAGGGCACTAAGTATAGGCAACAAATGTGATGTTGCGGAAAATGGATTTGGTGAGCCATAAAATCAATATCTATTAAAAACCTTTTCCAAAACTGTAGCCAATGAGAATTTGTCTTCGCTTGCTTGCAGCAGCAGCTGCCCCTTTACGATCCATAGACATGTTAGCATTAATAATAGAGCCAGATGATGAGTGATGTCAGCGTAGTCGTTGCAGCTAATTAACAGCTTTGTTATAAATTACAGCAAAGTCATTAAAATTGTCGTGTCTGCCCTCCTGGAGGAGCGTCAATCATGCGTGGGCCGACATGCATAGATGTGACATCCAGGGGCGTTCAGTGAGCGAGGCAGCTAATCGAGTAGCGAGTAGCGGATACATTTGTATCTTTTAGTTGCTCAAGTGCTTGTTGCCCGCTGTCAGCTCCTTGATAATTTTTCAGCGTAATTTTTCTTTGGTCGCAAGACACCCCCGCTGTGTTTCTTGCCTGCGAAGCTGATGTTGTGACATTGTTGCTGTTGCTGCCTGTTTTGTTTTAATATTTATGGCTTCCTCGTGTCATTTTTATAATGTTGCGTTTGACACTTTCCCTTTGGCTCCACTCCACTCGCGGCCCAGTATCTGACATTATATGGGCGGTCGCGGTGTCTCTCGTGCTCGTTCTCGTTCGATGTTTTATGTTGTTGTTAATATTAATTTCTGAGTTTTTCCTTCAGTTCTTAAAATGACATTTGTAGCTGACACGACAACAGCGGCGACTGTCAACAGACACTTGGTAGGCATTTATTTACATTTTTTTCTATATATACATACATTCAGTCGAACGCTGCCAGAGGAGACTCAAATTTAATGGCTGGTGCCTAGAAAATATGGGCTTCTCTTCTTGCGCATCTCTTTTGCAATATCTGAAAAATGTGTCAAGCTCATAATTCTGGCGATTAGGCGACTGCACCTAATGTCACGTAACGTAATCGCATAGAATTGACGGCAAGGAAACAAGAAATAAAATACGATATGCAATGCGCAGTATAAATTCTGTATACATAAACACACGCCGGAAAATTTAAGGCTCTGCAAGACCTTCAGTTGTAGCTGCGACATAAATACTTCAGCTGCTGTGATTATTATTATGGCACCCACCTTCCCACCTTCCCACCTGCCCAGCGTGAATTGGCCCGACGGTGTGCACAATGGAGCGAAAAATACTTTGGCCAAGTTGTCGGCTCAGTTGACGGCTCATGTTGACACTTCAAAGCGACCGCTGACTTTTTGGGAGCGCGTTTCGTTGGCTCTAATATATTATTGATAGCTACATATAAAAGTATCTGAACGTATCGCTGGTCAGTGGTTAAATTGTTTTGCTTTGTCTGCCTGTCCACACATTTGGCCATCATAAATTATATGGTTCACGGGCTAATACAGTTCCTTTAGGGCTTTAGATTCCATAAGCCCACTTTGCATTAAATGGCTTTGCCATTCATGAAGCTTGTGTAAATCAGGTCAACGCAAACTGTCATCAGGCTCAACAACCTATGAAATTGTTTTTAAGTTGTCATATATTTAGCTTTACAGCTACTTTTCCATTTGAATTATACCCCGAACCCGTTGAATATCTTGGGTTAGTTCTGTGCAAATGTATTTATCAGGCAGAACAAAGTATCTTCTGACCCCATTATATGTATATATTTGTATGCTTCTTCTTATGATCTCGCAAAGACTTGCGTATGGTATACACAGATGCAGAATATTTCACAACCCACCGTTCTCCAAATAGTTGAATACAGCAATTATTAACCAGCATTTGGGTGCCAAACTTATAAAGATCGGACAATAAACACCGAAGCAAATAACGAAAATTATGTAGATAGGGTTTTTGTGATGGCAGCTAGGCGAGGGGCTCAGAGAATCTTCTATGCGGACACTCCTGACTAGAGTACTATTACTTATTTTTAGTTACCGTCAATAAATTATAAGAACGCCGGGTGAATGTTCAATATTTTCGAAAGATATGTTATAAATCTACGCATGATAGCATTTATCAATAAATTGATGAAAGTTCTAATGAAAAAAACAACTGCGATAGATCAAAATAAAATAGGTAAACGGAATAAGAGTAAGAGATTAATCTGGACAAGGCGTTATTTGAGTATCAATAAGGACACAAAACTAAAATGCAAGTTCAAGCGATGCAGTTGCATTCATCCGACTGCGCAATACTCTGCCCACTGAGATTAATCAGCAGAGATTAACTGCAGCTTAAAGAAATTGAGCAAAGACTATAGGAGGATGATGTAGTGTGTCTACAAAACGGGGAGCAAGATAAACAAAGCTTAAGCCGCATATAAAGTTTTTAACTTTGTAAACAGAGCACAATTTTGAATACAAATTCGTTAGCTGTATATGCGCAGCTGATGTGTAATACTTGCTTGTTTCTGCCCACTAATATACTCCAAATAATCTAAAGAGCATAAATATTTCATGCACTGTCAAGATAGCCGATAGCTGAGGACGCCTGTTAAGTGTTATATCGCCAGAAGTTGCTAAATATGTGCTTGACCTGCTGCTGCTGCTGCTGCTGGCGATGTCCGCTGCCTGTTGTTTGCCACATTATTAAGCCAATTCAGCAGCAGCAGATAAATAAATAAAATTTGAAACATCGCCGCAACAATAAAAGGCGACAGTACACGATTTATTAAACGTAGCCGCGGCTGATTTTGTTGTTGTTGTTGCTGTTGTTGTTGCTGCGGACCAAATGAAGAGGCAGACATAACAAGCAGCAACGCAGCAGCAGAAGCAGCAGCTGCTGCTGCTGCCACCGTTGTTGCTCACATTACTCTTTTTGGCGTGGCAAAGACAACAACAACAACAGCAACAGACTCAGATATATTGCTATATAGAAAACATACAATACTTTAGGTTGAGGCCAAAATGACTAATGACCAGCGATTATCAAGCGATAAAAGGCAAGAGACCACAACAACAACAGCAGCAGTAGCAGCAACAACAACCACGATAATTTATTATTGTTTTAAACATTTGTGTTTTGCGCTCAAACGAGATACATTTGTCTCATCTAGAGACCGTCGCCTTTATTCATTAAGACAATAAAGAAAAGGGTCTCCGAAATACTTACGTATATATGGAAATACAACATACATAATGTGAATATAAATATGGAACATATATATTCAAATTTTTTTTTAGCATATGTGTGTTGATGGCTGCAACTTGTAATTAGTTGGCCTTTTATAACCCGCTTATTTACTACTGTCTGGGTGTTAAATTTGCTGCTACCAGAAGCGGCAACAGCAACAGCAGCAGCACAAAACAGGCAACAATAATAAACTTGAAGATTCATGAAAGCGGCAAAGAAAAATAAACAGCAAAAGAGACGTAAATCTTGGTCTTTCAGTATTTCATTTCTTTTGTGGCCCCAGCACCAAACAACCTGAACTATCTCAAGCCATGAAATAAAGGCTTCACGTAATAGCTACGAAGCCTGGTTGCTCTTGCCGAGCTCTATATCTGGCTATACGATAAGTGAGAGCAACAGATTATTAATACATTAATATTATTATTATATTAAAAGAAAATATTATTATTAAGCACAGTTTATTGATGGTTAATTATTTAATCATAATATACGTATATTTATGTATTGATAGAATAAAATTGTATTATTGAGGTTGATTAATTTAAAGTGTTAATTATTGAGATCGGGTTATCAGAAGTTGGCTTGAATGATTGAGGGGGAAAGAACTGGGCTTTGATTAATTTGAGATAATTTGTTTGCTAACGGAAAACCAAAAGCACCCCAAATTCAGACATAGTCCAATGCTTTCCCAATGTGTAGCAAACATCATGCGTTAGCTGGAACGCCTGCGAGTTAGGGTATTCAAATATGGGGTAAGCGAGCTTGAGCAATGATGTTTGCGCGGCTCGTTGTAAATGTGAATTGGCCGAAATTAAAAATAAATTTATGACTTAAGTGGCTATAAATTATATTTCTTGTTAAAATTCTATTGTTTCTGGATTTTTAATTTTGTTTTGTATCTTTTGTGCTCGACTTTCTTTTCATTTATTTATTTTTTCTAAATTTTAAATTATTCACCATGTGCCCTGGCACATAAATTTCTGGCATTGCCTTTTCTGACATTATTTACGACCTGCTAATGAAGTTGAGTAGTTTCCCGATGATTTGCACAAAGATATTTCATTAATTATGAACATGAATAAAACAACGTCTAGCTGTACTCGTATTTTATGGCCGATCCCATATTGAAGATTGCCTGTTCACAATTGCTTGCAATTAATTGTAAATCTGTACCGGAATACCCACTGATAAGACGTCCCACTTCAGCACATGAAGCCACTTGAAAACAGATCAAGTCACATAAATTTCAGCCGCCATTCCAGACCTTTGTTTATTACTGAAATACTTGAGGTCTGTTTGACTGTGTACGCTGTTGCTGTTGGTGTCTGAGGTCTTTTGGGTGATTTGTTATTTATTAAACACTTCGACATGATTTTTTGTGTCCCGAGATTTGTAATACTCTCTGTTCTGTACGGCAGCTCAGCTCTCTGATTCATTTTGTAGCGCCAAAAGATGACTCGAGAATATTTGCGTGAATCAACTGGAAAGCAAAGTGGACTTTGCTATCAATATTATTACATGTTTAATGATGGTTTATTCATTCTATTTTATTAATATCAATTTCTACTTTCGCAGAAGGGCATTCGCTCTTCGATAATCGTGTTAATAGTGTTTCCTCCGGAGTACCTCCTTGGTTGTTTGGCCTGACACTTTATCACGCAAGCGGCGAATAGACAGCTCTGGAACATTTTTTTTTGGGGGGCTTCATGTGGGCATAGAATATAATGGAATAGGTTTTAATAAAGAGGCGACACAATTGATGCGTCCATTAAACAGTGCCTAATCTAAATACAAGGCAATTAAAATTGAAATTTATGGCGCTAATGTGCCACATACTCGGAGGGTTTAAGATCTGGCCCCGCTATAGGCACGCCTGTCGTCTGCCAGCTTAAGCCATTATATTTTATAGAATTTTATGGTTCCGTTTTCGGGTGTAAGATTCAAGTGATAATTTGTGTGGGCAATTAAAAATTTGTTTGACTGCCGATTCGGGCGCTCAACTTGTAAGCTACCCACCAACAAATTTGTAATACTCACCGCTAAGTAAAGAGCTATCTTTTAAAAATAGCTTCGGCATAGCTTTTGTGGTATTTTCAAGATAAACAGAGAACGACGACGACGACGACGACGGCGACGACGCATTGCAAAAGCCTCTGACAAGTGTCAACTGTGTGTGGAGTGAGCTCATTCCCATCAGTCTGGATGTGTTTTCTTTTAAAACATTTGGAAACACGACAAGCGCTATAGTAAATTTAAGTAATATACTATCAACATTTTGCGGCTACTTAGCTGCTTAGTTGCTCAGCTGCTTAGTTAATGGGCAAAGATAATAAACAGCTTTACATCTGCATGGAATTGTGGAAGAAAACATTGCCGTGCGGTCTCGGACCTGCGCCGAGCTAGTGAGTCTCGTGAACGTGCTGCCTTGACAGCTGCTTTCTGCTGGAGACTGGCAAATGTCTAAATTTAGTAGCTCATACACATTTGGTTAGTTTGCTTTGGACCAGAACTGCCATTTAGATAACTCGGTCGGAAGATTGTGATCTTGAGATTTGCAAGATCTGTTTGTTGTCTTGCTCTTGTTGACGTTGATTGTTGGCTGGCACACGATTATCACTGCAGCATTCTATTTAATCTGCTTGATTGTTGTTTAAAGATCTCGGCAGTTTATCATACACTTTATGGCATACTCAACCAATTACCCGGCCATCCTATACTAAACCCTCTAATTTATGGCATAGGTCGGCTTTAACAGCTTAACATCATCTTTTATTGCTGCACAACTCAAGGGAAACATGTCATAAGTATGTCAAAGCAGGGATCAACATTTTTTCGTAGAGTTATATAACAGCCACAAAAGTTGGTTTACAGTTGCTGCAATATCTCCTTAGCTTATTGATATCACCCGATTATCGTTTGAATACTCGCTTCGCTAATTCATGATAATCTCTGTGATTTATATATTTTATTACCTAACAGAGTTAATATTGCACTTAACTTTAATTTTGAAATTGGCAGCTTTTAGTTTGAACTCCGTACCTCTCACGAAGGTGTGAAAAGCATATTTTAAAATTGTGAAAATCTAAAAAGTCAATAATACTCAGCTCGCGTGTCACAGTGAAACTTCCCCGTAACCAACACAAAACTAAAAAGTAACTCTACAACAAGATGGAAACGCGCCTACAATAAACATACATTCCTTGTTGATATCAACTAGTTATACGTTACTTCATTGCGTTGGTAATTGTAATACATTTTGTTATACAAATGTTCCTGGTTCAGGTGTCTAAATGGAAATACGTTGATGGCATCGTTCCCAGCGCAACTTGTCTGGCTATCAATGCCTTCAACTTGCAGAGCGCGTAGGCTCAACAAGCTCTCAAAAAGTATACTCTGCAAATTTTTGTTGTTGCTGTCAACGTGGCCGCCCTCGGCAACATCGCGAGGTTGGTTGGCATCAAGCTGTCAAACATTTAAGCCGCCCACCATCGACCATCTGTCTGACAGTGGCACTCTTCTGGTCATTTAATCACAGTATTAACTCTTTCGCTGAGCCGCTGTCAGTCTTGTCTCATTTTTGCCGAGCTGTCGACCAGAGAGGGGCGCATAGCGGGCGATGCCGACGTTATAAATACTACTGTCTTCCAACTGTCAAGTTGGTATAAGTTTTGAGCGCAAAATACAAAATACAAAGCCGACTTGACAGCTGGCTCTGACTGTGGCTCTGGTCATTTCTCGTCGAGCACCATACTCCAAGTGCTGCCCCCCTTTGGCCATCATCAGATGCTGATGATTATTATGTATTTTGTATTTTGTTGTTTCTTAACTTACACATACACGCACACGCACAAGCACACGCACATATGAGAGATACTCATGTGTCTCTGCATTCGTTTAGGCTTTTAAACGCTTAGGCCGACTTAAGTTGGACTTAACGCGACTGGCGAGCAAAAGCCAACAGTTGGACAGCTAAAGACGCCTCAACTCGACGTTGGCGACGTCGGCGGCAAAACTTGAAATGAATTTGGACGCGCTTCGGATAATGAAAACGAAACGTGGCGCGCGCTTCATGCAGAGGGAAAAAAGAAACAGCAACAGAAACGGAAAGAGACAAACACACAAAAAAGCCCCAACCGAGACATGAAAAAACAAAACCGTCAAAAGTGATTTTGTGCTTTGGTCAGCAGCAAAGTAAAATCAAAAAGTGCCGCCGCCGTCGCCACCGTTGCCGTCGACGTCGCCATCAGCACCTCCAATGCGAGGCCCTACCCGTTCCTCCGTTTCTCGTTGTCTGTCCGTAGGCCATTCCCGGCCCCGGCTACTGTCCACCCTTAACTGTTTTGTGGAAGCTGACAAGCTTTTGGCCGCATGGGGCATTTTGACATCTGATTCTTTTTCTTCGACTTTTTCTGCTTTGCTTTCGGTTTGGTCATTTGACACGTACTTTTCGCTGTCACAGCGCCCCAAGTATGCGGCAGGCGCAGCAGCATGTCTCCAAATAAAACTGTTGAAAATTTAGAAAATTAATAATTACATGCGTCTGTGTTCTATAAGCATATAAGCACTTAGTGACAACTTCCTCCCTTTCACCCCTTACCACAAAGTTCAGGCTAGTGGCAGTGGCAGAAAACAATAAAAACAAAATCACTTTTTATTTTAATAGAGTGATTTTTGCAAATTTTCTAATTATACCCTGAACCCATTAAAAATGGGCATAAGGGTATATTGTATTTGTGCAAAATCCAAATGTATGTAACAGGCAGCAGGAAGCTTCTCCGACCTCATAAAGTATATATATTCTTGATCAGCATCAATAGCGGAGTCGATCTAGCCATGTCCGTCTGTCTGTCCGTCCGTCCGTCCGTCCGTATGCAAGGATCTCAGAACCTATAAGAGCTAGAGACTTGAAAGAGACTGTAGGTGCTCCTAGTTCCCGCGCAGATCGAGTTTGTTTCCGATAATCGATAACTTACTCCGTTTCAAAGCAATCGATAAAAATAGATATCGATATCCGGTTTTTTGGGCAATTTTGGTAAATAATAAGAGCTAGAGTCAACAAACTTGACAAAGTATAGAATATATATATGCATTTGATGTTGGAAGAAGGGAAGGGAGCTCCCGATTAGAACCTCTTACTTATTTAATATTGTGTTCAGGCTTGGGTATGCAAAGTAAGTATATTGATTTAGATAAAACTACCTATTTATATGGCTTGAATAAATCCAGTGGAGAGAGCTCGATTGGGACAGTACTTCGTTTAGCATAATTTAATAAATCTCACTTGAGATACTCCAAACGTTTTTTGGCCAACAACTTTTTTTTAACGAATGCCATATGATAGTAGGGATCTGTAAGCATTCAAAAAGGTATAACATTTTAAAATGAGATTATATTTACCCGAGATTTTCAAAAAAATCGTCAAACATGTTGAGATATTCGAACTTACCCCGATTTTGGAAAAAAACGTGATGTAACCCCTTGCTTTTTGGTCGATTTGGGTCAGAATTTAGATTTTTATTTTTCTGGTGCCAATCGATAGTACTGATCCTTACGAGCCAAAAATAGTATAAAATTGCAAAATCTGAGATTATTTGGCCGAGATAGTCTAAAAAAATTTTCAAAAAAGGTTGATTTTACAAACGAAACGTTTTTTGGTCAGCAACTCATTTCAACCCATCAAATTTTAATATGTTTGAATGCCGTATGGTAGTAGGGATTCGTACGAATTCAAAAAGTTATAACATTTCAAAAACAAGATATATTTACCCGAGAGTACAAAAAAAAAAATCGTCAAAAAAGTTTGTTTTTTTTTAACTTATATATGTTTATTGTATTGAATCAAAAAATAGCATACATTTTTATTACAAAACCGTTAACTTAGGTGGTATCTCGCCAATCCTGGTTGGCTCCTCAGGCTTTATCGTGGACAAACGTCAAAGCCGTCTTCTTTGAGTAAGGCTGCACCGTCACGTAGGTAGTCGGTGGGCTCTGGGGCTTCTCCTGTGTCGTGGTTGGAGGAGGTCTCTAAAGGATATTTTCTTGAGCCTTCTGACTACTCACCTCTCAGCGAGGTCTCTTGTATGGGTTGGCGAATGCTTCGACTCTGAGATTACTTGGCCGAGATAGTCTAAAAAAATAAAAGAAAAGGTTGAATTTACGAAACAACAACAACTTTTTTCAACCCATCAATTTTTAATTTCTTTGAATACCATATGAAAGTAGGGATCCGTACGAATTCAATATGGTATAATATTTTAATATCAGATTATATTTACCCCAGATTTTCAAAAAATATTCAAAAAAGTTTTGATATTCGAACCTACCCCGTAATAGCTCTCGGGTAAGAGCTGTCGGGTAATGGCTCTCGGGTAATAGCTCCGCGCGGAGATATGACGTTCAAAAACGACATAACTCCGCGCGGAGATATGACGTTCCAAAACGACAAACCTCCGCGCGGAAATATGACGTTCCAAAACGACATAATTCCGAACTCCGCGCGGAGATATGACGTTCAAAAACGACATAACTCCGCGCAGAGATATGACGTTCAAAAACGACATAACTCCGCCCGGAGAGTCGCGGGACTATGTCGTTTTGGAACGTCATATCTCCAAGCGGAGCTATGTCGTTCCGAAACGACATAACTGTAAGGGTATATAGTGTATATTGTATTTGTGCAAAATCCAAATGTATGTAACAGGCAGAAGGAAGCTTCTCCGACCCCTTAAAGTATATATATTCTTGATCAGCATAAATAGCGGAGTCGATCTAGCCATGTCCGTCTGTCTGTCCGTCCGTCCGTCCGTCCGTATGTATGAACGCAAGGATCGCAGAGCCCATAAGAGCTAGAGACTTGAAATTTGTAGGTCCTCCTAGTACCTGCGCAGATCGAGTTAGCTTCCGATAATCGATAACTTACTCCGTTTTCAAGCAATCGATAAAAATCGATATCGATATAATCTTTTTTGGGCAATTTTGGTAAATAATAAGAGCTAGAGTCACCAAATTTGACATATAGCTACTAAAATAGAATATATATATGCATTTGATGTTGGAAGAAGAGGGTTCAGGGTATCCCCTAGGCGGGAGTTCTCGACTGGAGCCTCTTACATGTTTTTATTTAATGTTTTTCTGAAGAACAACAAATGAACAAATGTAAGGAAATATAGGTACTTGTCCTTTTAAATATGCAAAACAAGTTGAATAAAATATTTTTCACACTTATCGATCACATTAAATTTTTGGTAAAAACAAAATCATTTGATTCGTATTGACATAAATGCAATAGAAATTACTTTCACACAAATGTAATATAAATGTTTAGTTTTGATTTAGTTCGAGAGAAATGAAATACACCTCATCTGAATATTGCCTAGGGCATCGGTTACTGATCCATGCTATATTCTTTTTCCCCTTTTGATACTTAACGAGCAAAAAAGTATTGCACATTTTATGTGTAATCGAAATCATCGTATATTTAAATGATTTATATGCTTAATTGCAATCAGTGCTCATTAAAATGGGTTAAGGCTCCCATTTATTTTAATGCCAACATCCAGCAGGGCGAAAATGCACGCACGTTTTAATTTGTATTTTTGTGCGCCGTGCAACGCGAAATTGTTTATAAATTATTGATTAAATGACAATGCGCTGTCAGAATTTGATTTATGGCCTGGGGAGCGGACGACTTCGTTGGAGGCACGCAAGCAAATTGTGTGGGCACAAAAATACATTGAAAATTTGTTAAGCAAACAATAAACAATATACAATAAACAATAAAAGATGGCCGCCACAGCCGACAACGATGACGGCGACGTTCTCCACGATTTATGACAGCAAATTATACGTGAAGGGGGGCTTCACAAGCTTACACAACGACGCCCAACCGAAAAACCCAACACTGGAGCCAGGGCTGGGACGCGGTCTGGAGCTAGAGAATAAACAAAGTCGTCTGTTTTTATTAATTTATCATTGGACAACGGCAGCAGCAGTGGCGACGAAAAAAAAAGTGACATTAAGTCAGTCATCAATCAAAATTACGAAATAAAAAAAAAAAAAATGCTGCAATAAATAAACGATAAAAGGTCCATTTCGTACTTGAAGCTGAACGCCGAGCCGAGCACCGAAAGTTGGTTGATTTTCAATGGCTTTTCAATTAACGATGGGATTCATATCCCCCCTGTTTGGAATGGGAATGATATAAGGAATATCCGGCACCCTTTTTGAGTAAAAGCTAACTGAAATGATTCAGGATGTTTTGTATTTTCCATTTGATGCCATGTCCAAAGTGTGTTTTCATCCTTATGCTCGGATCATATTGTTTTTGACATAATTAGTTAACTAAAATAATTATATCATAACTGAATAATGGTTTTAATAACTGAGTAATAATATTTTGATTTAATTATTTTGATTAGCGTATTGAGATCTTATATAATATTTTGTACTAATTTTGGCCAGGTCATATGTGCTACTGTCTAAGTGCATTTTCCTGCTTGGTTACCTCTGGCAGAGAGAGGAAAGAGGAGAGAAAGAGAAGAGACGGACAGGGTTCAATTGAGCTCAAGCCATTGGGTTAACAGCCCGCAGCACATATCATCGTGCAGGCACAAGAGGTGTAAATACCCCAGATTATGCTAGCTACACATGCTACTGGTTCTGGACAAACAAGGTGCTCAGGCACTTTTAAAATGTACTTTTCTTCATATTTATATTTAATTTTTTTCCAACTAACCCATAGCAAGAAACCAACTGCGCAAATATTTGCCAGGCATTTAGAGCCCAACGGTTATGTTGAGAGCACCATATTCCTATCGCCAGTGTTTACCAAGTGTAACACGCTGTTTGTTTGTTTGTTTTCCAACACTCAAAAGTTGATTGCGTACGCCAGTTGACTGGTTAATTTGATCGTTTCCCGCATGGAACGGTTTCTATTTGACTTTTGAAACATAATACCAGCCTGGCCGAGCAGACAGATTTATAGGCGCTCTCTGCAGATGCAGTTGTTAACCGTAATACCAGTTTTCACTTTTGCACACAAGCCTGGCCTATGGCCAATGGCAGCGGCCCGATCCTGATACTTGTTCAAATAAATGGAAATAAATCTGCACGTCAGGCGATGTCGTCTGGCTTTGATTTACATCATATAATGCGCATTTTTCTCGTGTTAAACAGACTTAATGTCTGTTTATAAGTTCAAGCAGCGAACACCTCACACAACACACAGCACACAACATGCGATGACATCAGGAATTTCAGAGTGGTCTTGCTTGGGTGTCGCGCTATAAAATATATACATACATACATATAAAACAATCTGATTTATAGCATTTTGATAACCTCTTAGCTTCATCTCTCACTCTCTCGGTTTCCCCCCTCTCCATGCTAGGCAGCCAGTGGAGCGGAACAGCTCAGAAGGTTGTGCAAAATGCTGGCAATATTTGCGACGATAATTTATGGTCCGTTCTTATAGTTCAGATTTATAGATGCGTGTTTCTATATACGCCTGCATATGCATGTGCATGATGGGAGGACTTTACCATTTTGTTTGCAAAAGCGTAATTGGAATTGGAAGATTAAATGAGGTGGAAAAAATTACAACGCTTTGTTTACAAAAAGTATATATACTATCTTTGCATTTTGCTACTGGGAATGTAAGCCAGTTGCGCTCTGCCTATGTTTTGGTTGTATATTATTATTCCACTTGGAAAGATTAACCTATATTCTCTGTTTGCTGCATCATGGGAGTTCCCTAGAATTCAAGACATTTTAAAGGCAGCTCTCGAAACTCGGCTAATGTAAACAATTGCACATAAAGAACAGTTGAAGTAAATTAGTTTTCTTACAAGCTTAAGTGGGATACAGCAATATACTTAATATTAATTAAATCATATTTGTTCGTAGATGGGATCCCATTAAAATTAGAGATTTTGTCTTATTTTTTGCTTATCTATAATAGCTTGACAAACAATAAGCCAACACGCGTTTCGCGAGGCAACGAAAAAGCTAGATAAAGAAGAAAGGTATTAAATTTAAGTGTATTTATTTTAATTCTATATATAATCGTGTAATTAACTATTATGTGATATAAACAATACTGTAATATCAACTTTTAAAAGAAATTGTGTGCAAGTAAATAACTACTTTACTGGGCGTATGTAAAGATATCAAGGGAACTGTATCTCATGGTTACGAAATCTATCATAGAAGTAAATTAGACTTAAGTAGTGGATAACGATTTATAACCGGAAATGTCACAATGTATTAAGTGAAATGAGTACGGATTGTTTTGTTTAGCATAAGCCAAATATTTGGTGTATCTATTAACATGTCAGAAAGTTCTTGCCGAGTGAGCTTAAAAATAATTTGCCCAGCTAATTAACACACACACGCGAAAGTTCATTAAAGCACTCAAGCAGGCAGCCGTCCATTCATGCAACAAGGCGACGTCCCACTTGAGATGGTCATGTCAAATTTGAAAAGGAAAATTATTTTGACATACCCGCCGCAGAAGGGGCGGGAGAGAGTAGCGAAGAGGCCAGATACAGTCGACAAGCAAGACGACAACCGCAATGACGTGACTTTGGCAAAGCAAAGCAAATTGTGATAATCAACACGAGGGCAATCCACAAAACGCTATTGCATGGCTGTCAATCAAAGGGGGTTGGCCCACGGTCTACGACGTGAACCATGAACCGTAGTCTCACAGAGCGGCTGCTGCCCGAATCGCTGGGCAATGCGAGCTGACAAATAGTTAGCGCTAAGCGGGGGTTAAATTGGCGTTGATAATGACAGCTGAATAATTTTTATGCGGCGCGACATGGAACATCATCAAAACAATTTCACGCTACACTTCAAGTTAAGAGAACTGCAGAGATACTTCTCTGCTCCGAGATACAGATACGCATACAGATAAAGATACAGATACAAATTTATGGAGCGTGTGTGGGGCTGGCGTCGCATAAATTAAATGTAATGTGACATTTTTACAAAATGCGCTCATTTCTCAACATATCCGGCTGAAAGAAAAACTGAGACAGAAAACAGTAAGCATAAGAAATGGGAAGTAAAGTACCGAAGATTAAATACCCTAGAAAACGGATGGCGGACTTTATAGACCTTGAATTTCCCTAGGAGCTTTTTGATATATTATAAAGGATATCAAGGAATTCTTCAAAACAAAACATTTTCTTTACACAATACAACATTTTTTTTGTGATAAAGTTAGATGATCTACAATATATATTTGAAGCTGAGAGACAGCTGTTCCATCTGATAATTAACATATTTTAATTCTGGGTTCAAAAAATTATTTAACTTGTGCTTGACAAATTTCATCCAAAAAGAATAGTACCCTTTCAGCGTGTAAAAATATATATTAATGAAAAGCAAACGTGAAGAGATGCGACAAAATGAGACGCATAAATTCTCATATATGCCAAGCGAAATATTTCGCCTTAAATTAGCCTCAATTAAATGTTAATGCATTTTGACATTTCTGCTGTCGCCCCCCCCCCCCCCAGTAAATGCCCCTCTCCACGCGTTCCCCTAGCCCAGCCAGATTAAATATACAAAAATAAACATACTTATGAATAAGACGGAGGCCTCTCAGACTACGCGTCGTGGGTTTGTCACATTCACTTCACAAGTCGGCTCGGCATTCATGAAAAATGAATTATGATTTGACGTAGTAAGGCGAGTATCTTTCGGTTGCGCTCTGCGCAGTATCTCATCGGCTGTGCGTGTATCTCTGAAATGCAAAGAGCAATTAGCGTTGATGTAGCCGCAGCAGCTGCATCTTCATTTATCATCTGCTGCTGCCACTTGCTTTGCTTTATATTTCATGGCTGACATTCTGTTGGCAAATATGTATATAAATTACTTAATGGCTTAAATCAACACTCAGCATTGCAGTCCCTGCTTATTGTACTCATCAAATCTGTGAGCGACTTAACTAAACGTCTTGTAAGTCTTGTAGGCTAGCTTGTATCCTCCTTGGTTTTGTAGTTTCATTAAAAGTTGTTGTTGCTGTTTTTCGGGCAATCGCATATCTTAATATGTTCAATTGACTTTGTATATGAAAAATTATTTATGAGAAAAATATATTCAGCATCGGAATATTATTTTAAATAACTTGTACGCGGAATAACATTAAATTTGATGTGTACCAAATTTGTTGTATAATTAAGTAAATATTCATAAAGTAAATAAAATAAAGGGCTTTGGCATGCTGAAGATTGTAAGGTGAACTAAGAAGCTCGTAATTGCTGAGCTCGGTGGCAATATCTCAAAAAACAAGAAACTTGTCCATACAAAAACTCAAACTTTGAATCGGTCGACGAGAGCAATATTCTATAGTTGTCATTGATATGGTATGGTATGATATGGTATGTGAAGTTAAGTTTGTGTGTTTTGAAATGTATTCTATGCAATAAACATACCAAGACAAATTTAACATAATTTATTACATTCATACTGATCTTGTCAGATTCTAAAACATGAATTATCCAATGCAAGCCAAATATTGTTATCATCAAACATAGTCGCGGAGCAACTACCTTTCGCAATATATATGTTCCGCGTCCCCGCATTCAAAGAGGCATAGTTTTGTGCTTTGCTTTGGTTGTTGTCGCTTATCACCAATAAGTCAGCTTACGTCCTGGCTAAAAAGCATTTGATTAGTAATTAATTACCAAAAAGCTAATAGATAGTCTGTATAGCTATTTCAAGGACCTTCCGGCATCATATGCAGCATACTTTTCCAAAACTCAAATGTTATTTAAATGGATAGAACTCGTAGTTGTAGCAAACTTGTCTGATATTATAATTAACAGGCTAAATATAGAGATGGAGAACGAGCACTGAGCAGAACTAAGACTTAAACAAGTTTCGATGGGTTAAATATAATCTATAGCATCATTTTGGTAAACCTCGAAGAAATTTGGAAGAGAACACGCCCTGTGCTTGACACTCCAGACCTTACATCTGCTATTTGCATCTGTGTGTCAATTTACCTGCAACGAGCAGCAGAAGAAGAATAATTTTCAAAAAAAATTTGCGTAGTCCCCCTTTCCCTGCGCTCACCTTGTGGTTGTCCTTTTTGCCGTTTGCCCATTTGGGCCGTCGCGTCGAGCAGCCGTTCGGCCGTTCAACCATTCGGCCGCATGTCATCGTTAGTGTCTGCTTTCGGCAGGGATTTGTAATATTATGCTGTCAAGTCAAACATGCCCACTGACAGTTACCAACTGTCTGACGGGCGGACGCTTGACTTGAGTATGTAAGCCGACGTCGGGTTACAGCCCTCTTCTGCAATCGCAATCGCCATAGGAACGACAATGCCTGGGGAAAGGGTATGGGTATGGTATGGGTAAGGGCATGGAAATGGGAATGGGAATGGGAATGGGAATGGGAATGGGAATAGGAATCGGAGAGTGGCATTCGGGGATGTGCGGGCTGGCAATTACACTTTTGACGCCAGGCCAACGTGTGCAGGCAGGGGCGTCACCAGTGTCCTCGTGGTCCTTGACTGTCGGCCGACGGTGTCGCAATTGGCGTCGCTGTAGGTTTCGGTTTGATCCTAACAAATAATGACATGGCAATTTGCGGATTTCACAGCATGTCCAAAGCTCTGGATACACGTAAATAGTCGCATATTCCACTCGAACATTGCCAGTCAAGTCGAGTTAACAAAGTCAATTCAAAGCGCCGCTACAAGTTTGTTTAGTTCTCGCTCGCCTTGGGATCGGCAACGGCCACTGAAACTGGAACTGGAACTGCCCTGCTATCAGTGTCAATTCAAGGTGGTTGCAGCTGATCCCCCGCCGAGGACCGCCTGCCAATGTCAGTTAGTTGAAAGTCCTGGCCTAGTCCCCGCTGCTTGTCAGCCCGTGTCTGTCTGCCCGCTGCGTTTCGTGTGCGCCCCACAGAAATTCAATTGCGAGCATGGGTTAAAAGCTTGCCAAACTGACAGCAGCTCGACCCGAATCCGCACCCGGACAGGGTCTTGCCTGCCCACTGTTGGTTGCGTTTGGGTGAAGACCTCCTACGTGTCCGCTGTCAAATTTTCCTGTCTCTGCACAGGCCCGTATTCCAGACCCTCGGTGTTTCTGTTTCTGTGGTATTGCTTAAATTTGAGTAAAGCCTGGCATTCTTTCTTTCTTCCTTTCCGACATGTGCAGCTGTCATGTGATTAAGTCATTAACTTGCAGATTGAAGATTTTACATTTATTTTCGTTATTATTTATTGCTTTTTGGCTCTTTCGCTGTCTTTCTATATATATCATGTATATCTTAACGACGTGATGTTACAGCCCCTCACATTCGGCTACAAGTTATCTATTAGTAAAACATTTCACCCCTTACAAATGGAGAGAAGAGTAATCTCTAAATATAAAATTGGTTCTTCTCAACGCACAGGCTAGCGCGTAAGAGCTAGGCACCTATCTGATGAAGGTGCACGCTAAGACAGGTTTTAACGCATTACCAATCAGACAGTCTGTCAGGGCAAGCATTTTAGTGTACAAAGATGGAGGCGAAACTACCGAATACCAAATGGATATACCCAAAATGCCTACAACAAATGCGCAAAATCATATCAGTATCCCGTTCGCCAAAATTATAGGAAACTCATTATATCCTGAACTCATTGAAAATGTGTAAAAGGGGTATAATGTATTTGTGCAAAAAAGCATCTTCAAACTCTTCTCTCGATCAGCATCAATAGTCAAGCTAGCCATGTCCGTCTGCCTGTTCGTTCGTCCGTCCGTATGTTTGAATGCCAGGATCTTCATGTTTTTTGTTAGTCGCTTTCGCCTTAAACAAAAGTATTGCAATCGTAATGGGTTACTTAAGCTAAATAGAATAGAGTAGAAATAACTTATTGGACAGGTCCTATTCCATGTAGGTATTTACTTGACTTTGGCACATCCATCGACATTTTTATTTGTTCCATCTATTGCGTTTATCGAAATTGAGTAGCAGCTGTTTTAGCCCAGCTGCCAGCTCACATTAGATGTTTGCCAGGCCATAAAAATGCATTAAGATTAGGCATTTGATGACTGTCACCTGTTGCATTGTTTGTGGAGCTTACAATCAATTAACTTGTATGGAAATCACATAAATTGATGTAACATTAAACGAGTGGCAGCTGTGCCGTCTTCAGGTTGGAACTGGCCATGGTCAACATTTCTCAAATTTTACGAGCCGCTCTTCAAATTGATAGAAACATTAACTAAGCTTCAGAGTCTGGCTTGGCGCGCAGAAACCAGTTTTCCAAAGAGTTTTGCCGACCGCTGATTGCTCCGTCCCCTGGTCCGGGATTTCAACAGATTCGCGACCAAACCGCCGTCATGTCTGTAAATTTATGGCACTTCCTTTTGCCCATAATTTTCAAATTAAGTGTTGCTTCATTTAAATTAATACATTTTCTGCAACGTTTAGAACACATTTTCACTTACCCATTATACTTCGGAATTTGTCAGATATTTTAGTGCGTTTTTTTTAATACTCTTTCTAAATGAATATTGATAAAATTAGGTGTATTTGTATTTGCTCGATCATCTATTAATCCGTTCCTCGGTCCGTCTATTCATGTTTTATTAACTTCAGATCTGGCCTTTTTGACTATATCTCACAGTTTATAAAAGCGTCCATCTGTGGTCGATGGTCGTATATTATGAGCAGAACTTTTTTATAGTCAAAAGTAATGTTTCTGTTTGGGAATTGATTTTTGTATTATTTTCAATGAATCAATTCGTTGATTTTTTTCAACTTTATCTTGGTTTCTGTTACTTTTGTTAATTGCGTTTGCCTCTTTTTTGGCAAGCAAGTTTTTGAAGCTGCTGCCTATCTCCTCCTTTCCGCCTGACAGCCACTTCCTGCCTGTGCTGCTCATCCGTCAGCCAGGACAGCGTCTGCCACTCCTGCTGATCTGCGTTCCCCTTGTCCACTTCTTGTGCCTGGCTAGCTGCCTATCGATTCGCTGCTCGTCTCTTCGCTGACGGCTCATTAGCATGTGTGCATAGTCCTCTGCATGAGTTTGCCTGTGAGTTGTCTGCGGGAGTGAGAGTCCCCTTTTCTCCCTTTTAGCCTGTCAGCCGCTCTGCCATTAATTCTGCCAGCCATGGAGCTATAGAGCCTCGCCTCGAGCTCAAAAACTAACCTAACCTGCAGTGTAATGCGTTGTATTGTTCACGCAAAATTTATTTCCGCTGCGTCATGAACATCCTGCTGTCGTCGCTGATGTGCGGGTATGTTGCAGTTGTTGTTGCTGCTGTTGCTGTTGCTGTTGCTGCTGTGGCTGTTGTTAATTTACGTAATAAATACGCTTGAAAATTTTGCACGCACATGCAAAATGAATTACGTCGCCTGACGTTGGCGCAACAGCACCAACAACAACAACAACAACAACGATAGCAACAGCAACAACAACGACAGCAACTTAACTGTCACTTGTCACAGGAACGTTTCGTGGGGGCCCTTGGCAGCATGTCCTGGCAGAGCCGGCGACGGCGACGGCGACGTCCTCGTCGTCTCTCACATGTCAACGCGCGTCGCTTTGCTTGGCATTTTTGTGATGTGAAATGAAGCAACGAGGTGACAGCCAAGGGGAGTTGCTGCCGCTGCTGCTGCTGCTGCTGCTGTTGTTGTTGTTGCTGGTTGCAGCAGCAAACGGCAGCAACACAAATGAATTACTCGCGTGAACAACAAAAACTGTCAGAGGGCTGTCAGCTATGCTGGCGCAGGGGGCGTATTGCTGCCTTAATGCTGTTGTTGTCATTGTTGCATGTGCCTGCCTCTCTCTCTCTCTCTCTCTCTCCCTGTGTTTGAGGTGTCAGCGCATCTCATTTGAAATGCTCACACAGAAAACAGTTAACAACCAACAGTCAGTCAGTTGTACATCAACAACAATAACAACAACAACGATGACTGCCACACGCTGGCAACATGGGTCTGCAGCCAGCTGCAACATGTTGCCAGCTCTTGTGGCACCTTCCTGAAGTGATTATCTTACCTAAATTGCTTGTAGCAATCCACAAAATTTGATGTCTACGCGTCTTACGGCGTTGCGGCTGCTGCTGCTGCTGCTGTCGGTGCGTTTTTTGCGCTGCTGTCGCAATTTTCATTTTCGCACTCCATTATAAAGTAATTTTTTTGCATTACTTATGCCTGTCAACGTCTGCTTTGACTGCTTTTCCTGTTTCCGCAGCAACGCCTCGTCCTGGCCCCGGCCGCGTATCCTTCTTGTTGGCAAAGATTAATATGTTGCCGCTCTGCCATTTCCTGGCCACACTTTGTTTGTTCGCCCCAGCCCAAGCTCCATTCGCCGCCCCAGCACAAGCTTAAAACTCCGGCTGAGCTCCGGCGTGTGTGACAGTTTGCAAATGTGATTGACAACTGACACTTCCATATAAATTCAAAGCTTTCACACACAGCAAGCAACGCGTTGACAGTCTACACAACACATTGCAACTGAAGCACAGGCCGCCTCTGAGGCATGACAAGCTAGCAAAACGACTGAATGACTGAGTGACTGACGGCCTGACGGCCTGACTGATGGGCGGTACGACTCCGACTGACGACGGCTGATGGACAGCCTGCCAGCAGTTGGGCGTGTTGGGCCATCAGGCAAGCTGGCAAGCAGCTCAGCTGGAAACAAGAATGGGTTCCAATTACAGCAGCCAACTCCTAATAGAGATGTGTAATGGGCGATCAACCGCGAAGTATATTATGCCCGAAATTAAAATAGGTAAAAGTTCGCTATTCGATGGTGCTTGGTATTTATTTATTTATTGCAACAATTAAATGCTAAAAGCCTAACTAAAATACACAATTTTCTAATAGCATCACCGACCAATGGGGATGCTCTATTTGCCCCTCCGGCCACCTATGCCCCTTTTAACAGATAATTTTGTCAGCGATTTTATTAGAGACTAAGGCTTAAATGATGTGTGTTAGTAGAGAATATATGTAATGTTCTCAAGGAAACATTAAAATTAATCCTAATTTTATATTATTTATGAAAATACAATAAATAGGAAAAGAAAGAAAGAAAGAAATGATTAATAAAGTAAGGAAATTTATACTTGATTTATAGAGTGTTAAGTAGAGAGGATAAATAGATAGTAATGGGAAATCATCGAACCGGTGGGGGAAAATTTATAGCCTGTCCGGCAAGCTATGCCCCTACTCATAGCTGGGAATTGTCAACGAATAGCAACGATTTTATTAGATGTAGAGAAAGTTCGGTGGATAAACCGTGATGCAAACTATTGTAATATTAGCATAACACGCGAAAAGAATCTGTTGTGCAGGTTGGTAGGAATAAGTGGCAATAATTCCTGGTAGGTCTAGGTGAAACAGAGATTTGAAGACGCCCAACTTATTATTGTCCTTTGGTTGGTTAACGACGGAAGATCAAGCAGAAGAAGTCTGATGTAGTAGGATGGCAACAGCAGAAATTATATATACAACAGCTCGATATTTATATAAGAACAGTAACACAAATCCTATCTTTTTTGGTCAGGTAAAGATTATCCGGAAAGTGTGAAGCTTGTCAAAAATGTTCTTTGAAATGAGTGTGAGCCTGTTGCAGACACCTTTCCAGACTTACAGGCGGAACTTTTTAAATCATGTCTCAAAAAAACATATATACAGATTGAAAATAAAAATAACGATACATTTAAAAATAAATACTTATTGGCATATGTAAAGGTAATAAAAGGTAAAGACATAAAATGGAATATTTAGACACTCGAACAATATTCTTTTATTTTTCATTTTCCACAAAGCTCAATATGAAATTCGAACACTTCCTTTTTGGTAGATATGTATTTTTGAATATTATTATTTTTATTTTTTTTATTATTTGGAATTATATTCATATAATTTTAAGAATGAGTGTAGAAGAAGCTAAGCTAAGCTAAGTCGATTGTTCAACTCATTTTCCGGCATGTTTGCCTAGCTATTTCCTGTGCCTTTCAATTATTCCCCCATTTGAGATTTATACAATATTCCAATTACCATGACTACTTCCTCTGTTAAGGCTTAGACCTTAAAACCCAAACCCAAATGAAGGGCTAATTGCTATTTAGGGTTTCGCTCTCACTGAGTTGGAGCAATGTCCCATTATTCAAACATCAGCCTTAACTGCTGACACGGCCAGGTGGGTAATAGACTCATCATGCATCGAGCACCTAGCACCGGGCAGCACCATCATTATCATCATCATGGTCGTCAGAGGCACAGCAGGTAGCTGGCACCAAATGGCAAGTGGGAGCCCATTCGGTGGAACCTGTCGCTCGTGCTGACGACAAATGTCTCGGGCAGCAAACGGAAGTGACATGACAGAAATCTCTGACAGCCTCTGAAAAAACTTGATTATAAATGTTCAAGCCGTGCAGAAAATAAAACTAATAAATTGATGTTGATCAGATGCTGCTACCGACCCGACGGCAATGACAATGACAAAATCAGCCGAGCTGACAATGATGAAAGTGACAAAGACAATGGCGCTGAATGACAGCCAGGCAACTAGCTGGGTAGGATGGAGATATGAGCAGACACAGCGATAGGGCTATGGCCAGGGAAATTGGTGCTGGTATTGGAAATGCAATTGGGAAGCCAACAGCCAGCTGCTAACCCAACGCCCTCGGCATGACCTGTCAACCGGGCATCATCAGCACTTTGACTGGAATGGTGAAGATGTGGCTGGTCCTTGTTTATCGAAACTGCAATAAGCGATTCACTACAAAATGCAATAATTATCAGTTGCTTACTTAGTATTAATACTTTGTTTGAATAGTTTCTTTGCTTAAGAATTCCATCGTTTGATTAGGTTCTTGTAATTAAATATCCAAATAGTTCTCCTATTGTTTTATTTTGTTTCTTAGTTGAACCTCATTGTGCTATCATTGTATGACCTCCGTAGTCCATCAACCAGACAGTCAGTCAATCAGTCATTCACTCATTGCGACTGTTGTCACTCACTCAGTCTCGAGTTGCATGTGGCAGGCTCCGTGTTGCACGTTTCATGCTACGCTACAATGACAACAAGCTGATATTTGCCTGACATTTCAGATTGATTGTCATCCATCAAGAGAGCTGCCTCCTCGCAACCTTCGCTCTCATCCACAGCCTCGTCCATCGTCGGTCTGTCTGCGTGAGTGATTGAAGGGCAGGGATGCGCTGCTTGCATTTCGAATTTACATGCCCCTCTTACTCCCCAGGAGGGCACTTCAAAGCATTTGGGCATTGGCCTGAATTTATATTCAATTACAAAGCTGCCTCAGCCAGTTCCTCTTCATCTTGAGGTGACCACAGAAGTCGTTGGTCTGCTGACCAGCTTGTGAGTTACTCCACAGCAGCTGTCTTGGCATAATAAACAAAGTGATTGCCTGACTTGAGATCATATTTGGGCTTGACATGTGCTGACCAGACAGCCGCAGAAGCTCAGCGCAGCTGAGAGTGAAAACATTTATGGCACAATCCTTCCTGCAATATATAGATACCTTTGAAATACCTTTATGTTCACTCAGATATGCCTACTCCATGCTAGAAATGGAAATAGCCCGGCCAAGACCAAATAAATATTTCTCAGGTGCCGCCAACATGCGTTGACATTCACAGATCGACCAAGTAGCGCATAAAGAAATTGAATTCATTAAACATTAGCTTCCTGACACGATTGCCGGGAGAACTCGGTCAGTAGAGGCCTTTAAACATTTAGTGTCGCAATATGCAAATACATAAATTTTGTGGCCAGATCCGAGCGCAGTTGCCAGTTGCCAGTCGCCAGTCTCCTGCCTCCAGACACCAGGCACCAGTTGCCAGTTACCAGTCGCCGTGTCGGGGAACAGAAGACATACACACGCGATAAAGAAATTCGATTAGGCATCAATTTTAAATGAGACGCATTTCCCTCCTGGAGCTGCCAGAGCTGCCAGAGCTGCCAGAGCTGCCAGAGCTGCCGGGCCGCCTGCTGCGGATGCCACGTAACCTGATATGGTGACACTCGTCGACAAAGTCGACATCGTTGCTGTTGCCGCGGCTGCAATCTAATTTATGACTTAATTATCGGGCCATATTTAATGTGTCCAATAAACTAGTCTACAAAATTATACCAACACATCGTTGTTTAGGCTTGTTGCCAGTCCGTTCCCCTCCTCCTCCTCCTCCTCCTCCTCCTCCTCCCCCCCCCCCCCCCCCCCCCCCCCCCACCACTCCACCAGATCAAATACTTGTGGCTTGTTAGGCATTTGCTTTATGCGTGGACGGGTAGAACTTGAATTCGCCACTCGGCGGCGGCGTTTCGATGGTGGCCTCCTTTAGTTTTGCGGCCATCAATTTGCTTTTAAATGCAACAATTTGGTTTCCATTGCGCCGGATCCACAGACGCATTTGCAGTCCCTCCCCGCCATCGCCCTCTCCTCGTTCTCCATGGTCCGCCGTCTGCAGTCTGCAGTGTGCAGTCCACGTCATCGTCACCGCATGCAGTCAACGTTTTTGGGTTGGTCCCCGACTTGCAGAGTCTTTGCCTCCAACTCCGGTGCCTGAGCAATAAAAATTTCGTGAAGTGGCAATAAAATTCCATTTAAAATGGCAGCGATTATGTCTCAACAGACCATTAAAGTCACTCAAATGACAACTACTACTTAGGCACACTCACACACTCTCCGACCGACGCACGGCCGCCTTTTTTTCTTTTTTTTTTTTGGTTTTTCTTTATTTTTTAGATCGTCGATCGCGACATCTGTCGGTGCCGATCTCCGCACAGTGGGGCTTATTAAACGGCTCAAGTTTATGATCATGGGGCGAATGGCCGGAGATTCACTTTGAAGCATTGAGTCGCAGAGAGTAACAAGTGCAATTGCCTTGTCGCTAGTGCCAATTACTTACATATTATTATTCAACTCCATTTGCTTACGCTTCTCAATTTGGATAATATTGCCCTGCAAGGAAGGTTTCGTTCTCGTCTGATCGCATTCGAACTTGTCTTACATTCAAGGTCGAAAAGCATTGAAAGCTGCCAATGCATATTATCCCAACACGATAACTAAGCAAATATATTTTCATTTAAAAACGAACGAATTCGCAAAAATTTTTTATAATTTCGGAATTGGGGTAATTGAAACCATTTTCAGGGTTTTCAGAACAAACAGCATCGGAAAACTTTGCATACTAAGCTGTATAATTTTGTTTTTAATTGTGAAACGCATAAAAGGACACATGTTCGAAAACTATATATATATAGGAAGATCAATTAAATGATATAGTTGATACAGCCATATGCATAGCATATCCGAACCGGCCGGATTGAACCACATTATCTTATAGCCATAGTCACGACCTATCCAAATATATGTTCTTGTGTTTTTTGTTTTTCAATATATCTAGACCAAACTCGACATTTTTTAGCTTAACTATGTTCCAAACATATATGTGAAATCCAGTCAACTTCGCACCACTATATCATATAATTGCCATAGAAACAATATTTCGAAAATTGGCTTCTTGTGTATAAATAATTCTTTATTTAAAAGGCTCAGCACAGAGCTTCCAATTAAACGGGATGCTACATTTTATTTTAATTTAACTTATATGAGAATATAAACAGATAAATATCAAGGTGATACATGAACTTGGTCAAGGAGAATATTAGGAAATCGAACTAGAACCATGATAACATTTTCTAGGATAGCTTGATATAGCCTTGAGTTTGTTATCTTATGTTCAATCTGTTTGGCTAAGTGGAATATCATTTATTTCGTCTGTCAACAATTTGGGGGTATGTCTGAATGGATTATTATACAAATCACAAAAGTTATAATCCAATTTTATCTAACGACCTGCCGGCTGACCAATAAGATCGAAATCCCAAATTTTCTCTACGAAAATCCTTAGCTTGGTTTAGGTAGTTAGTATTACTCACTTTACTCTGTTGGCACAAATTAAATTGGGTTCCTGCATTTATTGACTTAAGGAACACAGACTGGTCCATGCTCTGGAATACTGCAAATACTTATTTCCTGCTGACTAACCGTTTTTATACCCTGAACCCATTAAAAATGGGTATAAGGGTATATTGTATTTGTGCAAAATGCAAATGTTTGTAACAGGCAGAAGGAAGCTTCTCCGACCCCATAAAGTATATATATTCTTGATCAGCACCAATAGCCGAGTCGATCTAGCCATGTCCGTCTGTCCGTCCGTCCGTCCGTCCGTCCGTATGTATGAACGCAAGGATCTCAGAACCTATAAGAGCTAGAGACTTGAAATTTTAGATGTAGATGCTCCTAGTTCCTGCGCAGATCGAGTTTGCTTCCGATAATCGATAACTTTATACGTTTCCAAGCAATCGATAAAAAATGATATCGATATCATGTTTTTTGGGCAATTTTGGTAAATAATAAGAGCTAGAGTCAACAAACTTGACATATAGCTTCTAAAATAGAATATATATATGCATTCGATGTTGGAAGAAAAGGGGTCAGGGTATCCCCTAGTCGGGAGCTCCCGACTAGAACCTCTTACTTGTTTATTTAATGGCAGCCGGGTTACACACAGACGTTCAGACGTTCGTTTCAGACAAGTACGCAAATGATTATGGGCCGGCTTCCTGGCCATTTTCAAGCGCATTTACGGCGTATGCTGAAACACCGTTTAGATAAGAGTTTTCAAAGTTTCGGCCATTCGCAGCAAGAGCTGCAGCGACTCCTCCCTCCTGGTTACAGTGCATACTTCCTTATTGGGGCTGCAAGCTTTGCGTGATTGGCATCACCTTTCAAGTGGTTTTTGAAAATCGTCCATGGATTTCTGGGCGTAGCCAGCAAATGGAAATTTAATACAATCGGCTGAGAGGGCAGACAATGGAAATCCAATGCCATAATTTGGCTTTCAAGTGGCTGAAAAAACAACAACAACAACAATGTGAAGGCAGCTCGTGTGACGGGCGAAGTTGATCCTCATTAGTGGTCACATGTCAGACTGGGTCGCATTTGCAGCATAATTTTGTCATTCATCATTTTTCGCCCATTTCATTTTATGCTGCATGCCAAAGGACTCGTATTTCACGTTCACCCTCTTCCTCTTCAGAATCTTTCAACTCCTGTGACATGTGACAACAATGTGGCCCGCTGTCATTGTCATTGTTGTTGTTGTTGCTGTTGTTGTTGTTTGTTGTTGCCGTTGTTGCCGTTGTTGGTAGCTGTTGCTGTGACACATTTGTTTTCCTGCTGACTGCGACTCCGTGTGGGAGCGAGGTGTGATTTTCAACAAGTTCGTTTTTGGATCATGTGTTGCGAGTACCTTTTTTTTTATTTTGATGATGATGTTTTCTGTGTTTTGGCTGCTTTTCCTACGCATTCTTTCAAGCGTAAGCCGTGTGATATATCACGCCCCGGCGACACTGAGTGATGACTGCCTGCAATGCTGGAATGATGACGGAGTACCCCTAATGACAGAATGAGCTGGTCAGCTTCTGTCAGCAACTACACGCAATAGACACACTCAGTATAGTAAGTGTGGCCAGAGCTGGCACAATCAAAAGTTCGCTAGTTTTGAAACACATTGCTTTACTCTAACTTTTATTTAAGTTAGCCGTCAATCTAAAAACTAAAAACGGGTTTAAGTACTCTCTAATTAAAGTATTTGTTGGCCATATTCTTAAATGCAAAAGCGAGACATGAGCTTACAATTTTTTAATTCTTATTATAAAATATTTTTACAAAATTTTCAAGAATTTTAAGTCAAGGATTTTGTGGGCGTAGCTTGAAGTTTCGTCCGATCAAACTCATCTTCAAAGTAAGACTTAAAAAGTTAAGCATTACCTGTTCGTGAATTCCACCTGAAAACGCAACTCACATCTTTCTTTTTCACTTCTTTTGGATGCGGAGAAAACTCCAACTTTTTGTTTCTCATTCGATGGACTTTAAACTCAAAATATAACATTGACCTTGGACAAAATAGTACGGAATGATTTTAATTTTCCACGAATGGGAAATTAATAGAAAGTGTATGCTTAAGATTCGATAGGGCAAGGCTGCGAAACACTAGATACAAAAATTTATAAATTAATCAATCAATAGAAAGGGATTGAACGCATAAATTATAGAATTCATTGCACTTGTTACGCTCGGCGGGTTGTTAATCATCAGTTTGTTAAGTAGTAAATCAGCTGGTCAGATTTGCTCTTCTCTCTTATAATAATTATCTTTTGGATATAAGCATTGACAATTTATTTAAACAGCCTAATTAAATTGTATTAATTGTGGAGCTACATATTTATAGACAACGCAAAATAGAAAGGTTGCTATTCCCTTATTAGCTGCGTTAGTGGAGGACCTTTTCGCGGCATTTGGAACTCAAGGCCTTTTAACTGTTGAGCTTCCCAGAGCGTCAGCCGGGTTGTCAACGCCTGCTGCGCGTCGTCGTTGGCAGTGTGTTGAGCTCTCTGGGATCCAAGTGACAGATAGACAATCTTCGGGCCGGCAGCCCGACGGCTGGGAAGGAAATGCCAGAGACAATGGGCAGGAGACGGCGTTGCGTAAGACGAGCAGTCGAACAAAAGTTTGTCCGCATTCGCAGCCTTTTGTTAGGCAATTTTTTTTTTGTGGGCCTCGGCTTGATCGTAATTGTGAGTGACAACGTCTTGATGCCTGATTATGATAAATGAATTGTTAAATTGAATTAGGTGTTGCCGCGCTGCTGTCACTCAAGCCCCCCCCCCTGCTCACATTTATGCCAGCCGCTCTCCTGTGACCCCTTCACTTTATTATTTATTTTTGCTTTGAGTTCCTCAGCCTCTTCAAAATTAAATTGCATGAAATTTGATATTTTTCGGGGTTGTCAGCGCAGGCAGCAAACCAAAGGGTTGCCAGCCAGCTTGAATAGTCTGCGTCTGCGACAGGATGGGACTCCCCCTAACAATTGCTGGTCCCGCGCATTTTCCTACGTGAAAATTAGCTCAGGTTACCTAAATGATGGGCTCCGGATGGCACTTTGTTCGTTTTCGCATAGCTCTGAGCTCTCCGATTGCGAGTGCAGACTAGTTAATAGATTAACGACAAGTTAAATATCACTACGATCCCATTTCCCGCTATTTAAATTTATTAATTGGCGTTGCATTTATGTATACATAAATATAGAACGGGTGCCAAAACTTAGAAGGGTTAGTTCTCCGACTGAGAGATACCACGTAACCGGGTGTGAGATGTATTCCAAAAGTGAAATATGCTTCATATATGTTTAATATCCGAAGACATACGTTAATAAACTGGTTAAGGAGCGAACAGTCCAGCTTTATATACATACCAGAATTGGTATTGAAATTTGCGCTGAATCAATTCTCATTTAAATCAAATTTTGCGAAAATTAGGTTAAGATAGTTGGGAGGCTCCCTTGATCCGCCTTTGATATATATGCTGTCTGCAAGGAAGGAACAGGGAGCTTCTCAAATAGCTAAACAGAGGACATGCTCTTATGGGGTAAACACCTTATTCATTGTGGAAAATTATATAAAAGAAAACTTGATCTTAGTTCAGCCAGGTTAATTTTAAGCTCATAACCTGAAATATTGTGTGCATTGAAAATATAACTAAGAGATAAAGATAACATAACTTCCGAACCCGAGTAATCGATGGGGTTTTCTTGATATTATAAATCGCCCAAGGCAAAATTAGAATGATTAAATGCACTTGCATCTGCAACACCATTTGTATCTGCTACCGCTTTGGTAGGGTTGCTAAGCTGTTGCAATAAAGCGATATATTAGATAGACAGATGAGAAACTCACACACACACACACACACGCACGCACACGCAAGTAGAGATGGGAGCCAACAGCAGGCAGATGCATATGTCAGAGCCAAAAGAGCAGGCGACGCCCCGACGAGTAAAACAGAGTTGACACCAACAACTGAAACCGAAATTCAAAGTGCAAGCACATCAACACACACACACATGAACTTCAGTGCATACGGGCGTGTATGTGTATGGGTGAGTTCGTATATTTGTTATATGCATTTCTGCTCAGCTGCCACTAGCCATTAATTTTCGACCAGCAGAAACAGCAACAGCAACTGCAACTGCAACAACTGAAGGCTACACCCATGCGTTGCCCTTACGTTGCTTTACGTTACGTTGCTGTTGTGAGCTTCTGTCGCTGTCAGCGCTGCTGTTGCTGCTCTTTCATTCTCTCTCCACACTCTCCACTCTCCAGTCGGCGCTCCCGCGCTGTCAGCCAACAATGCTTTCACTGTCAGAAACACAGACAGGGACGTAGACGGAGACGGCAACGGGACGCAACAAAGACAGAGACAGAGCTATGGATGTGGCTGTTGTTGTTGCTGTGCAATTTGTTATGTGTCGCATTGTTGTTGCTGTAGATTTTTATATAAATTTTTGCCATATTACAGCTCGGGAGAGTACGACACATGTCAACAGCAACGATGCATTCTGACAGCCCAATGACATTTTCTACATTTTCGTAAATTGCTTCGATTTGTTGTTGCTGCTGCTGTTGCTGCTGCTGTTGCCCTTGTGCTCTGTGGAGGAGGCGTGTTATGTGACCAAATGGGAAGGTGCACTGCGAATGGGGCCGGTTATGCAATGCCAAATAAATAACAAATACAAGCATAAATACAAAGCACACAAGTAAAGTTCAAATATGCATGCGTATTATTTAATTAAGGTTGCATACTCCTCTTAGAAATTCTCGACATCTTAAGAAAATACCTTGTTGACGATACCATAGTTCATTATTTCCCTCAGCCGGAGAGAAAATATCCCACTCCATCCCATTAAATCGTCCAAATCAGAAGGTGCACTATTCAGTGAAGGTTGCATATTCTTCTTGAAAGTTCTCCCAATCTAAATAAACTTCTGTGTTAACTCGGTCCTCTCGAACTCATTTAATTTTCCAACCCTCTGTTTTTATACCCTTGCAGAGGGTATTATAATTTTTTCGTGAAATGTGTAACGCATAGAAGAAGACATCTCCGACCCCATAAAGTATATATATTCTTGATCAGCATCAACAGCCGAGTCGATAGAGCCATGTCCGTCTAGTCCCTCAGTTTTAAAGCTATCTTTATGAAACTTTGCAGAAATCCCTCTTTCTGTTGCACGCAGAAAATATGTCAAAACCAGCTGGATCGGACTACTATATCATATAGCTGCCATAGGAACGATCCGTCGAAAATTTTTGTTTTTGTATGAAAAAACATTTTGTTTTTCAACATATCTTGACCAAACTCGGCATTGATTAGTTTTACTATACTCCTCATATATAGGCAAAATACTATTAAGATCGGACCAATATATCATATAGCTGCCGTAGGAACGATCGGTCGAAAATTTAGTTGTTGTATGGACAACTTTTTTGCCATTCAAGATATTTTGATTAAACACGGCATTTGAAGATTTCACTATGCTCCCTTCATCGGACCAGTATATCATATATCTGCCATAGGAACGATCGGTCGAAAACTAGGTTTTTGAATTAAAACCTTTTTTTTTTGTTAAGATATCTTGACCAAACTCGGCATTGACTATTTTCCCTGTGCTTCTTAGATACGGGCAAAGCACTATAAGCATTACGAAAAGGTTGGGTCTGCAAGGGTATTAGATCTTCGGCGTGCCGAAGATAGCCTTTCTTTCTCGTTTTTTTGTGATCTCTCAGCTCTCAGCATTGATGACATTTTGTGTAGACGCTTCTATTTATGTTACGAATATCAATGTTAAAAACTTTGCTGCTGCCATCGAATAGCGTGTTAATGTCGCGTTATTTGTCAAAAAATAAGAAGTGCACCTTTAAGCCTGTGTCAGTTGGTGGTTTTTGCCACCTGTCACCTGTCACCTGTAACTCGATCCGGACAAATGCCGTGCTGTCTCTGCGAGTATTTGACCTCTTCAGTTGCCTTTGCGCAATATTTATTGCGCCCCATCAGCCTCGTGAGCCGAAATATCTGCTTGTTAGCCAGCTTGCAACATGACCGCTAAGTGATAAGAAAATTACGGGCTACACTTATTAGACAGCAACGTGTCAGAGATAACAGAAAGCCGGGCAAACAAAGGCTTGCCGGGCGGCGCCGCGCTGCCCCCGTGTCCTCGGCGATGCCATGGAAATCAGAAAGTGTAATAAATTTTAAACAATGCGGAAAATTTACGGTGATTTTCGCTGACATGCCCACTTCTGTGCATTTGGCAGACAACAGAGAGGCCCGAAGTGTTGGTAGCATGTCTAGAGAGTCGCGTCGCCTTCAGGCGGTATATCAAAGAGCCCGAACGCCTCCGCCCCCAACCGACGCGTCGGGCGAGGATAAATGTGTAGCGTCGACGACGACGGCGACGTCACAAACTGTTGAAAGCCCAAAGTGAAAGATATATGACTTCAAGTAGGTGTAATCACACTCGCACACACACTCGCACACTCGCACATGCATGTGAGCTTAAAAAATTGCACTAAGTGTTTTTCAAGGGAAGCCTCGTCGACTCGTTGACTGTTCCACGCTGAGAAATGACTTGTCTGGGTCTGGGTTGTTGTTGTTGTTGTTCTTGTTGTTGTTGCTGTTGTTGTTGTTGTCTATCTGAAACTGAAACTCGACCTATGCATAAATTGTCTTGGTCTTGGCTGTTCACTGGAAGGCATTTAAGGGGTTCCTTTGCTCTGTTTTCAGTAGTCCCTCTCCCCTCTCTCTCTCACTCTCTCTCTCTCCCTCTGTGTTTATTATTTTGGCCCCGGATTTTCGCAAAGTATGCGTGAAATACGATTTATTGTTTTCGTTAAAAAGATTTATTATACTAGCTCGCCTCTCTTAACCAGCGCCAAGTTCCAACTGCGGTTGAACTTTATTTGAAAAGTTTGCAGCAAGTATTTGCACTTGGCGGAGTCAAGTTCCACAGCGTCGGCATTTCATACGAAAGGTTTATTCTATTTTTCAAGCCATGGCTTGACGGGCTATCCGTTCATTTTGACATTCATATTTAGGCCAAGACAACTTAGCCATCAAATGCAAATATTTTCTGACAACGATAGAGTTGGAAACTGGGCTCAACTCCCAGCCCAAGGGGCGATGGCTAGTGCTAGGGAGTTCACCAAAAAGCTCTATCTTTTTGCTCATTACACAATCATTAAATACCACGGAAATTGCCCACTAGAAACTCAAGAAAAAGAAGCGTAATAAATGCATTTGCCTGACTGCACCAACACTCGGCACATCCATCAGATTGTGTGTCGCCGCCAACAAATGCACGCCCCCACAATCGAATCTTTGAACCCTGCGGTGCAGCTGCTGACCCCGACTTTGGCAGCAGTGAGCAGCAAGTCCGTGGGGTTATAGTCGTCTTTGAGTGGGTCTGTCTGTGCGGGGACACAAATTGCAAGCGCAAGACATTTATACACTTGCCACACCGCCCCGCCCAGGCCCCAAACCGAACCGACCCGCGCCCTGCCCTGCCCTGCCCTGCCGTGCCGTGCCGTGCCTCAGCTGGCGCTCAGCCGCACAGACGTCAGAGCATATTATTGTAAATTGAACTCAATTACCAGTGACAGCAGACAAATTGAAGTGGAAATTGAGATCTTCTTTGAGGGCGCACTGAGCAGCGAGAAGCGAGAAGCGGGAGGCGAGCAGAGAAAAACTTAATAAAAATGAGAAATATTCGCTGGGTCAGAATATATACTTATAAAACGGCAACAACAACAACTAATTCACTTAAAAACACTTTGCTCGGCCCAGTCTCGAAAATGTTGTAGCCCAGAAAATGTGTCTGGCAGTCTGTGAAATGTCATTTGTCAAATGCACTTTGTGTCAGAGTCTGTCCGCCTGTCCGCCTGTCTGTCTGTCTGTCGCGTTACCCGCTCCCTTCTCACCTCAACGCTTTTGATGTGCAACTGTCACAGACATGCGGGTAAGTTTGTCTATTCCCAGGAAACATATTGAAACAGAGCAGGACTAATAGCGAGAGAGAGCGAGAGAGCGAGATATAGAAACGGAGTGAGACAGAGGCAGCTGTCGTCCGTGTGCTGGCTAATTTATGAGTCAATTAGTCTGCCCGCTAGCCATGCATAAATAAATATAGTACTACATCTAAATATCATTATTATAAATTATATATGATACATATATATATGTATAGCATGCCATCCAACAAGGTGACAGCCGCCGCTTTCCCGCGTCGATTTAATTGTCTTTTTGGTTTATGACTCGTTGAATTTGGCACATGCCTCACCCACTCAAACACTTGCCCCACAAGCATTCAGCACAGTTGCACTGTTGCACAATGCCAACATTGTTGCGGCACTTTTGGTGGCAAACGCGTCGCTGCCAGTTAAGTGCCCTGTTTGATGCTGTTGCAGCCAAGATTATATGGGTTAATGTTCGGAGCGTGTGCGCGTAGTAGCTCAGAGCTTCTGATCTGAATACGTTCCGATGCATTCTGCAATTTAAATCAAATGAACTGCAATTGGGCACAAAGAAAACATAAGAAACAAACAAAATGGATGAATGAATGCGCAACGAAACTAAATTAGAGGAAGACGGGAACTCCCCTTGAGTGAAATTAAATCACATTTGTTTCACCCAATTTTCGAACTTTGTTACAATACGTTTGTTCAAGGCTAGCGGGTATTACATTTGGCTGGGACTTGTGTTTTTTTTTTGTAAGTATAAGCAAGAGTTTGAAGATGGTCGGAGAAAAACGAAAACTTTTCCTTCAAAAACAATCTTAAATTAACCTTGAAATAAACCTTCGATTATATACCTTTCACACCTATTTTAAAAAGATTTTCACAAGATGAAAAAATTGAAAAATTGATTTGGGGCCGTTCATCCAGTACAAACATCCATTATACAAACGTATTTCGCCAATTTTCCACTCTAACGGGTGGAATTCGCAAGTAAAACAAAATATAATATCAGCGGTTTCTTAGGGCTTGGGTTGTGCGTTGATCGAAAATCAGTTAGAGAGTCAGAAAAAAGAGTGTTGTTTTTAGACCTACGGGTCTGACATGTGTTGTCGTATGTGATAGCAAAAGTTATGTATGACTAGCCTTAGTAAGATATCTTTGGTCAGAGGACCTCGATTGCATGAGAGCAAAGACTTCATAGATTTCTCAATTTCGTTATGGAACAAAACTAAAATGCAATAACAACAACAATTCGAGTCTATAAACGTGATTTGTTGTTCGTGTTTAAATTAATATTATTTATATAATTATTATGTGTAATTTTTAAATATTTAAATCATTTTGCTGGCAACACAATATATAAGTATGAACACCATCGTCTGAATATATTGAATATCAAATTGGCTGCATAATTAAAACTTTTACGCAAATTCAAAATACTAATAAAGTGAACTGCAGCAACAAGAGCAACAATAACTGCAGCAATAATATTAACAACAACAACAAGAAGCCGGCAACAAACAATGGCAACTAAACATCCGGCGGAGGTCAGAAAAGTACGAAAAGCACATAAATAAAAGGCAGCTGACACGCTGCAGGCGAAAAACAACTAAAAGCCAACATTTGCAATCCCACGAATCGAAATAAATATTTTTAAATATTTAGTTGTGGCGATAAAAACAAGTGGGGAAAATCTGTGTGTCATAGCAATGCCCGTTACATCAATAATAACTTATAAATTTGTAAATATTTTATAAATGGCACATAAATTAACACAACTAATGCCACGGCACACAAGAGCCCAGCACAAGAGCAACAAAAACAATGACTATTTCCATGATTTGCTGCACGATAATAGCAGCAGTTGCAGCTGCAACCAAAGAGAGTCACAGTTGACATTATTCTCGCTTTATCTAAATGCACTAAATAAAGCACACATGCACAGATACACACAGATATTCCGCAGATAGATATTCCGTACATAGCCAGACATTTGGTCTGGGCTTATCGGCCGGGTCGGGCCGGGGAGTTGGGGGAAAAACTGCATAAATATTATAATATGATTTACAAGCGGATGCTGCCAGAGCGCCGAAACTTTAACGGGCGATAAATACATAATATTTTTTGAAAATCCATTTTACAAAACAGGATGTTTACCACGAAGTTGGGCAACTGCTCTCGGGAAATACAATATGCAATTGGGGACCCGTTCATGGGATGAGCTATTTTGGGCAATATATTCTAGCCAAACGCATATTAAAAGATTATTTTTTTTTAATTTTATGCTGGAAACTCTTGAGTTTTTATCCATTCCTTATGCTCTAATAGATCCAGGTACAACCAACAACAAGCTGTAAGCACCAAAGAGTTAGCAGGTTGCCTCAAGAACTGTCACAAAGTCGATCGTCGATAGCTGGCCAATATAATACAAGTAGCCCATGAGTTATCTTTAAGAGGCCTCAACGGACCAAACCGTTTTTTACTCACACTCCGATCACAACGGACAAATGGGGTTTGGGCCAAAACAATGTATTGTCAATAGATCGAGTATCAATTGATGATCAAATTTAAAAAATGGACTATGATTATTATTGAATAGCGAATATTATTTGTTTTTTTTTTGTTTGAGTTATCTGTAGCCCATTTATAAAATGTATGATTATTTATTTACTAACTATTTGCAAGGTTGTTAAAATTTGTGAATTGAAAGTAATTTTTTGGGTTTAAAGTTATATGTTATTATATTAAGTTATATATATTACCTTTTCGGAAATATAATTAAAGTTTACATGAAGTTTACAAATGTATTTAACAACTAGACTACAAGTGCATATTAGTATTTGTTTAGCTCTTTAATTTATCAATTATACGTGGTAAGGCACCTTGACATAAGGTAAATTAACTTGTGTCTAGTCATAGAGTTGGTAGGTGAGGCTCTCCAAGCCACCTTCGAGTAGAAGCCTAAGCAAAGAACAGTCTCCAGCTTGCAATTAGCCGCTGGGAATATCTGCACATGGAATGCATTAAGCTGACTCGAGAGACGGAGAGATGCAACTCGACGAGGAGGCAACAATCGCAACCTTCGTCCGAGCGTCGTACCGGGAACTGGGAACTGGAAGTGGGAGCTGGAGCTGGAGTGCAGGTCTTGATGGGGCCATGCGCGAGCTGTGTAAATGTTTATGTTATTGATTAATTACATTTACAACAATCAAAGTTCATTGATTGATACCAATCAAAACAAGGCAAAGACAACAATAACAACTGCGAACAGCGAATGCAACGCGCTGCAATGAATCTTCCACTTGAAGTGAAAATGACTGACTCAATGAGCCAGCGAGAGGCTGACTGACTGACTGACTGACGGACTGACTAACTGAACGAGTGAGTGAGTGAGTGACTAAAAGAATGGAGAACATATCTAATGCTCGTGCTGTGCCCCTCACTGCGCCCCTGGTTGCGTGTTCAGCTCTTGTCGGTGCTTGTACGGCATTTGTCTGTTTGTTCGCGCTGCTTTGATCTTGTTTTTTGATCTTCACTCGCTTTGATTGATCAATTAAAATCATTTGTAAACAAGTTCTGCTGACGACGATGACGCGGCGAAAGACCAAGTGAAAGACGTCGACCGGGCTCTGAGATTTATTTGGTTTCTATTTTGGTAGGCCACAACAAACAGACCGCCAACATGTGACAACAATGCGATGAGCAGCACGTTCTGTTCCCAGTTCCCGTGCCCGTTACCAGTTACCAGTTACCAGTGATAAGGCAGCACTCGCATCTGCCCTTGCCAAAGCTCGCATTGTGCATTTTTATAGTTGTCAGTGCGCTGCCTGTCAAGTGTCAGAAACATTTGCAGCCCGCCCGCCCGACTTCCAAACGCAAATGCACTTACGAACGACAGACGCGACAGAGCGACAGACACGACAGACGCGACCAACTGACAATTCACAATTCACAGTTCACAATTTGCAAGTTGCGACTCGCAACGCTCTGACGATGACAGGCAAACAGAAAAACATGTACGATGAGCAATTCGCATTGTTCGCCAGATATTACACGACGACTCAGTCACAATTCTCATTGTTGTTGTTGTTGTCGAATGCAAAGCTTGTTGTTGGGGGCCTGCTCTGACATGGCTGACGCCTTGATTAAACTGTCATTTAGCTTCATTTATTTTGACATAAAACTGACAAGAGGCCCCCATTCTAAGTGGCAACTTGAAATGCATTTTCAATTTAATACACAACAGTCGACATCATTTTGACTGACCTTATAAAGCAAGTGCAAATCTATATGTGTGTATGTATAAACATTTTTTAGCAAATTTACTATTTTTTTTTTGAGCATATGAGCAAAAGTAATTTATTATATTCATCGCAGTTTGAATATATGTGAAAGGCATTCAGCTGAGAATTGTCTTACGCATAAGAAATTTCAAAATTAATTTTATATTCTAATTAGATTTGTTTAATCTACTTTCAAACCAATCAAGTAACAAGTAAATGTTTCTTAACCTTGATTGAGTCATAGTACACTTTTATCCCTTTAGGGTCCTTAACTCTCTCACGTGCACTTCAGATTTCTTGAGGTCCGAACGTAAAGTCTGATTGCCGCAAGTCATTCGAGGCGCACTCATTTATGCAAAATAACAAGTGATTAAAACTCGTATTCGCCGATATAAAGCTGTCACTGAACATAAATTACAATATGTCAGTTTCAAGAACCTTTGACTTTTATTAATGTAAACATGAAAAGCAACACGCATGCTGAACAACTAACTGAAAAGCCGAGATAAACTCGAGACCAAGACCAAGACCCAGCCCCAGACCCAGACCCAGACCCAGACCCAGAGCCGGTCCTCAACGACGCCTGGGAGCGCTGACAGCCTGTGTTGTTGGTATGTGAGTGAGTTTAAGTCTGCGGATCAGGCATAAAAAATATATCCATACGAAAGAGAGAGAGAGAGTGAGATAAAGAGAGGGAGTGAGAGAATAGATTGAAGCGTAAAGGAATCTCGAGTGAAGTGTTTGCTGATTTGTTGCTACTCGAAGAAGATGCAACACTTGGGGCTTGCTTTTGATTATGCTATATTTGTGTTTGAATCCCATACTCATACTCGCACTCGCACTCGCACTCACACTCACACTCACACTCGTACTTGATTTTGTATCTATGCAGTGCTTGAGCTCACTTAGCGATCATATCATTTTGACATGCTCGTGTGTTTAAGCTGTCAAATTGCCTGCCGTCTGCGGCTGCTGACGATGCTCTCTAGCTGTCCCGTCCCATTCCATTCCGTCCCGTTCCATTCAGTGCTCCTCCTTGCTACTCCTCGACTATCTTTTCACGTTGGCCGACTTTACTATGCTCCACTCTAGTCCAATCCCTCTGACTCTCTGCTGGCCTGGCCTAGCCCGGCTCGGCTCGGCCCGGGCTGTCTATTTGTATCTAGACAGGCACTCGGCCTTATGCCTCCTTAAGTTGACGTGTTACGCTGTCAGCGTGGAGAAAACCTCAATTTCAAGCTGTCAGTTTGTATGTCAGCTCCAACTGACAGTTCTCCACAATGTCGTTGTCGTACTCGTTGTCGTTGTTGTTGTTGCTCTTGTTGTATCTCTTTCTACTCATGTCTTGCTCTTGCTTTTGCTTTGCCTTGCTTTTGCAAACTTGCCACTCTTGGCGCTGCACAGCAACAGATACAGATACACTTACAGATACTTAGATGGACATTTGAATAATGCGCGTACAGCAAGCCCAACAAGGCTGCAACGAACCTTTGTTATGGCCTGGACGTATGTTTTATGGGTAAGTTGTTATTGGCCACTTAAAAAGTAAACGACAACTTATTTACCGAGTGGGGGAAAATAGTTAACCGGGCTGGTTAATATGGCGAATTGAGCGTGGAATAAATGTGAGTGAAGGGATTAATATAATATTTAAAATATTTATGTATGACTATTAAATATTTATTTTAAAAACTGATGTCTGTAACTGTCTGTAACTTCAATGGAAACTAGTCTTTCAATTCGGATATAGTTTTATGCATTTTTAAGAGTAGCTGGCTGTGTTAAGTATCATAACTAAGGAGTTAGATAATGACTTGCCCAAAAGTAGACTGAAGTCGAGTTCACATAGAGTCGTTAATGCGGCAGCATCCGTTTTATAGTCGTCGTCTTTGGCATGTAATGTTCTCGAGCGATAAATTAAGCTGTGAACATTTGCTCGATTTGTAGAGAGGTATACTCGCAATCCTTTATAAGTGCCGCTGCCCCAGCTGCCCCAGCTGCTCCAAGTGCCCCAAGTGCCTGAGCTGCCACAACTGCTGGCCCAACTGGCCGGCAGCTGCCATGTCGTTGCACTGCGTCGGACACAAAAGATTTACGATTATGGCGCGACTATTAAAAAGTTTCGCCTCTCGCACACCTCTCTGTATCAACTGAGCCGAGCCAAGTGAACCAACTCACTCAAGCCCACATTCAAAGTCAAAACAAAATATTGTAAAAAGCACAAACAGCGTGACGACTTTGCAGCCGGCTCATGGCATCGACTACGGCTCTTGGCATCGGGTACGGCATCGGCATTGGCATCGATTAATTATGTGTGGAATTTGGTTTATTGAGTACGAACCGCCTTTAAATTGTCTAAAAGACCAGAGAGCCAGAGCTGTCAGGGCCCCAGCGATCGCATCTGAACACCAACAAGAACAGCGACGGCAACGGCAACGGCAACGGGTTTCAGCGGCTGACTATGCTGGTAATTTATGAGTTTAACTATAATTTTTAACATTTACGCTGCGCCTGCGTGCGCTTGCAATATGACAATTTCACAAACTTAAACTGGAATCCGGCAAGGGCGGGGAGCCACTGGCGACTGTATTTGGACTTTATGTAGACAGCTGCTGGTCAATTGAGTTGGCGTTACCCACCGACAAGCCGACCGACCGACCGACCAACCGACCGACTCCAACTCGCAGACAGGGTCTCTTTCACAGCGGCAACCATTTTGTTGGTTTCGATTAGACTGTTAAGTTGTCAACCTGAAATTGATTTGTAGCCGGCCCAATCGTTTTTGCTCCAATGTGTCTCTGGCAGGGAATTGCTCGGAGCCGACTGAAATTAATGTCACAGAAAAGTGCAGCTTAAAGGTGTTGTTCGCTGGAGCTGCCAACTGATCATAAATCTATCGTTTGACTAGAACCCACGAATACATGGATAGATTTGTTTACGGCTATGCATCGAATTCATAGACCATAAGCCTCGAACCCCCAAATTTAATACAAATGAAAAACAATAGTCAAGTAGCTTCTATAATAGTATACATATATACAGAACAAGTATCCTAATTAAGAGTCACCAATTTCAGCCATCATTTTAGTGCTATTATCTTTTTGAGAATATAGGAATATTCTATAGCACAATAAAATCTACTGCTGAAAATTTCATCAACATCGGTTAGGAAACACAGAAGTTATTAAAGAAAATGTTTTTTGGCAGAACACATGTTTGCGGCAGCTAGCGCAAAGCTCAAGAATTTCGGTATGCATGTTCACACATGCATAGACATAATAAGAATTGCAATTTCTATTGCATCGTTTACGGTGCACTGTGTTTGTGCTGCTATCTTGGTTAAGTTTGTTTTCATGCAAACAACATTTTTGGTATGGCTGTGAGCTATGAGGCGGCAGGGGGTTGAATGGAGTTGCGAGTTCGAGTCAGCACCCGTTAAGGTAACTTAAATTAAAGAAAATATTTTGTTATATACTAGCTTCATATGGTGTTTATAGCGCACTCTTACTTAGTTTGTTAAAAACTGCAGAAAAGTTAGATGACAATTAAGAAATTATATGTCCAACAGAAATAAATATTATATGTCACTACTAAGTAGGAGCACACACTGCACGATTGGGATGTGCGTGGCTCGGACTTCGGGGCGCGATAAGTCGTAAATGTTTGATGTGCTCAAAAGCCGTACTAAATGCCAAATAAGGTGTCATTGCTGTTTTTCGTCTTATCAAAATCTTTGGCATTACGTGAATTGGACTTCGATTGACGATTGACGATTGACTAATCATCTTTCAAAATCCATTGCGATTACGCTTAATGCACGCTCGAATCCACTCGCATTTCCAGCTCACTGAGCTGGAGATTGTGACTTTCCGAGTACTCCGCAGGCCTGTCTATTTGTATCTCTGTCTGCGTGTGTTCGTTAGAGCGAGTGTGCGAGTACGTAAAAAGCTCTTTGAAATGGTTGTCAGTTTCGGTTTCTGCAGCTGTATCTGTATCTGTATCTGTGTCTGTATCTCTATCTGTATGTGTGCTGTATCTGTATCTGTATGCCTGCGCTTGTGTTTATGAGTTGGCGTTCGCTTCAAAGGAGTGTGCGACGTCTTTGACGGCAACGGATTTACGCGCTCCCCTCGGTACTGCACACAAGCATGTGTACCGACTATAATCTGACATTTAATTAATAATAAAGTTGACAGTTTGTTTTGAGTGACTGTGACAGTTTTAATTGAGATTTGTTTCCAAAATGCGCTACACAGGAGAGTGTGCGGCTTATAGATCTATTCAGCTCTTCTTGTCATTCAATGCTACCGTAATACTTTCTTACAATGCTCCATACAGATTTTATTGGCGTTAATGTGCATACGAAGCGCAGTCAATGCATTAGATAACAATTGCTTTGATTGCATTCAACACAGTTGTTACAGCAATGCGAAAAGATGTGCTAAGAAGATTTTGATAATGTACTTTAATTAATAATAATTTTAATAAAAACCAAAATTTCCCTAATTGGGCTACAAACAGGGCTTGAACCGAATAGGTTTGAGCCTGGTAATACAATTTGTTCACCCGGAACTACATAATATATAAAATTTTTTAGCGCTTAAAAAAAGTTAGTGCAAACTAGGAACTAGGTACATAAAATAAACAAAGTTTTAAGATTAAACAAAATATTAGTGAAACTAAGGCAGGAACCATAAAATGAGATCTCGTAAAAAGTTCACGAATAAAATGTAAACTGTTTTTTTTTTATAATTTTTCCAAGAGTAAATATGTACTTACTGGTATTGATACTTCATATTCCTTCAACGAACTGTTATAAAAATACTTCATATTCCTTGAACGAACTGTTATAAAAATACATCATATTCCTTGAACGAACTGTTATAAAAAGTATATGTTATAATCAGCATATACTTCTGGATCCCCTTAGTGGCTATCTAGTGACCGCTACCGCTTTGATCTTTAAGAGCACCTCTCGCTTTAAAGCCAGCCGACACTTCACTCACTCCTCTGGCCCACGGGCTGCAGGGCATACAAATCACTTGAAAAGCCGAGCACCTACAACAACATTGCTGCCACTCAAAAGTCCCGTAGCACTTAAGTGCTGAGCGTGGGTGTGTGTGTGTGTGTGTGTGTGTGAGTGTGTGTGTGAGTGTGTAGTCAACTCGATTTAGAGGCGATTAGCGCACAAAACACAAGTGGCATGTTTTGATGATGATCATCAAGCGCGTCTGATTGCCGGCAATCAAATGACGATGTATAGCTGGGCGGGGGTGTGTTGTTGTTAAAGGCGAGGGAGGGCGGGGGCGGTAAGACAGACACGCGTAAAAACGCTTGCAAATTGAGTTGTTCAGCGTCCTGCCACAACGCCCATTCAGCTGAACTCTTCCAACGCAGAGCACAGAGCGATAATTGAGTTTTATGATTGACACGACAACTTTGCTTTTTAAATTGACATAAATTTCAATATGTCGCGTTGCGAATGAGCGAACAAAACAAACCGAAAGAGAAACGTGCACAAAGCGAACAAAGCAAACGAAGCGAGCAAAAAAAAAAAAACATTAAAATCCGTCGAGCTGCGATCTCTGCCCATGGTTGACTCTCTATCACAACGATAAATTGTGCAATAAATTTCAATTACTGTTATTCTGCCGGCATACACAAAATACAAACATACATACAAAAAAAAAAAAAAAAAAACAGCACGTTGCTGCCGACTGCGAAATACTCTATTTACAGCCCGAAAGTTAATATACAGTAGGTGGGTAAGGAATGGTGCATAAAACCGAAGTATTTCTATTTCGCTGTGAACTGAATATACCAATAAAGCAGTATATTTCGGAGTGCCGCAAATATTTTTTCATTTTTGTTATATAAGTTACATATCAGATTTGATTTAGATATTAAATTCTTCTGAATTTATAGAGCTCGTAAATTCGTAATGGAAATACATTATATCAAAAGTTCGACTACATTATAATAAAGTTCCGTTGTAAGTGGAAAATATATGTATATGAAGGTATTAAAAATTGCATGATGATAGTTTGAAAACTGAGAGATATTAGTTTCGAAAGAAACTGACAACGAAAAAGCTATATTTCCTCGGCGGTTCATGTTGATCGAGTGTAGATATATGTATATACATATTTGATTATTTGTATATATGCATATAGTTAGTTTTTGTGGTCTTGATATGTGTTACAAACTTAATGATGAAATTACTATACTCTCGGCAAGAGTCTAAAACTTGTAGGCATGGCGTATAAACTGCCAAAGTGGCGGGGCAAACCCCAGAGAAACATGTGCACCCAAATTGTGATAAATTTTATGTTAAAGTGCATGAAATTATATGGCGACACATTTGGGCACTCATAAATTTTATTTAAACAATTTACAATTGTCATTCCACAATTGCTGTTCACTGTTTCCCCTCCTTCTCACTCGCACACGTTCTCAGCCTCTCTCTCTCTCTCTCCTTCTATGAACCTTTTGGGACTTTCAATTGCGTATTTCAAGTTGATATGTGAATAAAACTATAGGGTATTGACATTTACATATACATATGCACAGGGATATACATGTACATACATACATACATACATAGCTGTTATTACTAGACATACTCATTGTTTTTCTTATCGATTATTAATTCTATGATTTGCGCGTTTATGATATATATATTTTCTGAGTTGAATAAAAAAACTTGGAAAAAAAAAGAAATATGAAAAGATTCCCCATAGTTAAAACTCAAAAAATGGAGTAATATAATGTACATAGTTGCCAGACTTTGAGAAGATGCATAACGAACATCTTCAGAAAGTTCGGTCAAAGCACCCAAAAAAAAAAAATAATGTGTTCTATTTTACATTTCTGCTACATATTTCTCATGATATTCGGAAAAGTCGACTCCAAAATATTTAGTACTTGCATGAATATGAATTAAATCCTAGCCAGGTTTTGTACAGATCGCTGAAGCTAAGACTCTATATATGTACATACATCAGTAAATAAAAAACTGTTTGACTGACTGACTATTTTACATAAAGTTTATACGTACCACGGGCAAGGCCGGGTAATACCCTCAACTATCCTAAGACATATGTAGGCAACAATTTCCCACCCCCATAACTCGGTCAAATCTCATCCGATTTTCACGAGACTTGTCACTTTGTTCATGGCTTAGCCTCCAGATCAATTTGGCATCTAAATCTGAGAAGATTATTCTTGTTTTTAGGTTTTGTCGGATTTGCTTCGAACTTATTTTCAAAAGAACTTAATGACTACGTATTTCAGCGGTTCGGGAAATTTCACTCGCAACAGTGGTAAATTGGCGGAAACAGATCGGTTTCGAAATCATTTCTAATGCTTTTTTTTTTTTAGAGAATTCAGAAAACGCTGCAGCTGTTCAAGCAAATTAGATTTACAATGCAATAAACCATAAACAATTTAGTTAGTCCTTTCAAAAGCAATGTCACGGCCAGATGAGTATTTTGTAAATGCATGTTTCTTTCTTACATATGCCAAGACACCCCCAGGGCAATTGAATTCCGTAGCGAGTACATGCTCTAGACCTTGAACAGAGCTGTCTGTGCTGCTGCCGAAATCAAAACTCAATCAAATAACATCAAAGCAAATGTCGCCAGATCCTCGCAAGTGCTGGGCAGTGTGGGCAAGTAATGCAAGAGCAAGGGTGGGGCCAACGAGCCCAGGCGACTCGACTCAGCCATCCAACCCAGCTCGTCTCGAAGTGCCAGTGGCAGACGCCACCATCATGGTCGTGCCATGGTCTCGTTTCTGTTGCTGATTCTGTTTCTGTCTGACAACTTACTTTGGCATTTGGCTGTCAACATGCTGTCAGACATTTAAACAATAAATGACCAAACACTTTTCATTATGTTGCTCTTTGCGGTTGTTGCTGCTGCTGCAAGAGACAGCGAACTGAATGCCGAATTCCCAATCCCCCAATCCCGAACAGAGAATCCCAGAAGCAAAAACTGAAGGAGAGGAAAGAGATTTGTCGACTGGCAAGCAAAGTGGGCAACATTTGCTTTGATGCCCAGCGACAAACAATGCGAAAAATCAACCAAACAATATGTTAGAGTAGTTCGATTCCCGGCCGGAGCGGGGCGGGGCTCGAGTTCTCGACATGCGTATGCATGATTTGGGCTCTGATGTGGGTCAAAGTGGCAACCACTGGCCCTTGCCCCCCTCATCTGAACTCCACAGAGACAGAGGTCAAAGTTTTACTGCTGTTGCTGTCATAAAAATGTTGCCAAAATGTTGCGCTCCAACACATTTTTTGTATTTTGTCAGTGGCGCTGTCCGGAGTCCTTTGTCTGATACATATGCGAACCCATTTCAAAAATGTTGACACTCAACATAGGGCAATTAAATTCATTTTTCATTCATTCGCGCTCCTTGTGTGCATGTGTGTGTGTCGGTGTGTGTGTGTGTGTGTGTGTGTGTGTGTGTGTGTGTGTGTGTGTGTGTGTGAACTGGACTGTGCTCTGCTGGTCTGGACACAGTTGGCAGCCTTGTTGAAACTAACTGACATATTGCGTTGCCAATTTGAAAGGTTTTCCAGGCCCACGGTTTTATTGCTACGAAAATTTGTTAAAATAATTTCCAATTTTCAAGAGGATGAATTCATGTTGCAAAATATTTCTCTTGCTATTTTATGCTGAACAGCATTTTTGCTTAGCCTGAATTATTGCCGGAGCTTTACATTTTCAACCATTTACGGCGGAAAGAATAAAAAGAATTAACTGTAAGCTGCATAGGCATTCCATATGTCATCTTCTGGTTAAATCATTTACATTTGCTTATCCCTATTCGAGGGTGACGTAGGATTTCCAGTCCATCTGGGAAGATACATCAGCGTAAGTCGGACTTTAACTATGCCAGGGACAGAAGCTATATGTCAAGTTTGGTGACTCTAGCTCCTATTATTTACCAAAATTGCCCAAAAAACATGATATCGATATCGATTTTTATCGATTTCTTGGAAATGGAGTAAGTTATCGATTATCGGAAACAAACTCGATCTGCGCGGGCACTAGGAGGACCTACAAATTTCAAGTCTCTAGCTCTTATAGGTTCTGAGATCCTTGCGTTCATACATACGGACGGACGGAAGGACAGACAGACGGACATGGCTATATCGACTCGGCTATTGATGCTGATCAAGAATATATATACTTTATGGGGTCGGAGATGCTTCCTTCTGCCTGTTACATACATTTACACTCTGCACAAATTCAATATACCCTTTTTACCCATTTTGAATGGGTTTCAAGGAAACATGAATTCATTCCTTATTGAACAACATTTTTCTTGCATTTTGTGATGGACTTTGAATTTATATATTTAGATTTATGATTTTAATAGACCAAAACTGAGTAAAGAAGTTATTTGTGAAATTTTAAGCACTAAATATGCCACGGGCAAGGCCGGGAAATGCCCGTGCCTATTTCCCAGGCCACAAATCCTCCAGCATACTTATAAATACCTGAACGTTTGCTCGAACTTGGAGAATGTCAGCGGCGTTTTAGTGCCTTTGGCTAGAGCCGCATTAATGGACCTTAAACACGTTGTTGGAATTTTCTGGTCGCAAAGAACAAATTGCTTAATGTGTGATAAAGAAATTTGCCTCGCTTGTTTTCCAACGTGGCTTGGCAGCGCCCACGTCAGGAAGTATCTGGAGCTGTCGGGGCTCGTTTAGGCAGCAGCAGGGACCATAAATTTTGTTTTATTTATGAGCATTTAATTTTTGTAACATTAATTTAAACATAACTGCCAAAACATAAATTAGCTTCCGTTTCAAACTAATTATGCCGCCTGCTTCAGTCACAGGCCGAGCCCTGCCCCCGCACCCACCCCAGCCATGTTCGTGGCGTATCCCCCCTCGGGCCGCTGCTCGTTGTGGCAATCGCTCAAGCATGAAAATCGTTGACTGCACAAAAGGCAGCCACTACACCCACACTCACACGCACACACTCACACACGCACACATGCATACACTAAAACCCTGGCAGAGGACAGGCTGAGAGACAAACTCCGAAAGACGCCCCCAGCGCATGTATTTGAATATATGTATGTGTGGTTGTTTCTTCATCTCTCTCTCTCTCTCAATGAGCGCCACGCTGCGTTTTATCTTTTTGGCGGGCTCGATGATTGGTCGGGGGAAGCTCCCTAAGTGCCGTTACACATGCACCGCTTCGCATGAATATAAATTTTATCTGTTTGCCGCTGCTCTTTTGAAATGCCATCAAATTAGTTGTTCATCCAAGCAATTAACCCGCAGTGCCGCGACGAAAGGGATGCCAAGATCAGGGCTGCAAAGCGATCTGTCAGATAAAAGAGGATTACGTATCGAAACACTTTCCGATATTAAAACAGTCGTATATTATTAATACTACATTTCCTCAGCCAGTTTGTCTGGCTCTACAGTGTCCCTCCCCCCACACCCCACACACCCCACACACCCCCTCACTTGGGTGATACGGCAGCCCTGCCGAAAAGAGCCAAAAGCACGCCAACATAATAATCATAAATATATCAGACAGCCAACTTTTGGTTGGCATAATAAAATCCAATTAAAAACCAAAGAAAACAATGTTTACGACCTGCCAGTGCCCTACGTCTGCCCGTTGAGCCGGGCAGGGGAGGGTGCGGGGCTGCTCTGCGCCAAAGGGCTGACTCGGCGATTGCGTTGAGTTATGTTAATGGCACTGTCTGCGCCCACAAAGTGCCACCGATGTTGTTATGTATTTCTATGAAACGCTTTAATGTCTGCATCCTCCGAAATGCATGCTACATGCCACAGCTGTTGCTGCGCCATGGAGCAGGCGGGAGCGGGTTGTGGCGGGAGGGGGGCGACTCATTATGGGGTACCGGTAGCCAAAACAGCAAAAACTTCAACTATAATATTTCAGTTGAGACCATATAGCTCATAGACTGGGCACGTCTATCGTTCGCTTCTTCTACTCTTGGCCCCCTTCGCTGCCCCTCCCCCTGCCCATCGACACCCACATAACTCTTAGCCCGTGCCAAGCTGTATCAAGTGTCAGCGTAAATCTTAAAATCCACGGAGCAGAAAGCGTTGCCCGTGTGGAAATTGACTTGGCCAACAGCAGTTGGTCGGCTGCCGGAGGTTTCCAAGCTGCCATCAGACCCGGTTCGCATAGATACTCGTATTGTGACTAGTATTTGCTGTAGAGGGTGCCATACTAAACCATATACGTACACTCTCTGGGTGTGGGTGTCCCAGTCAGGGGCTTGCACTTTATTATTTATGGCTGTCGGGTTGAGTACGGATTCGTTTTGTATGCCCTGTACCATGACCATCGGTATATGAGGGATAGACCTAAAGATTAGACTATGCAGTAGAGTGTATCCGGAATATTTTACGTAACCAAACCAAATTTCAGCCGGATTTTAAGAGGTATTGCCGTGATATTTGCTTGTGGTGCTGAGCTCGGTGCTGAGTTTAGGGTATCTCCTAGTCGGTCACTTTCGACGCGGGCACTTCTGTTTTATTTACGAAGCAAGTCAGCCAAGCGACCAACAAAATATCAAAACAGCTAAAACAACCAAACGGCCAACTGTGGCCGTTCTCTGACTTAGCCACATATATTTTAAAATTTGTTTTCCTCAAAAAGCGCGAGAACCCAAGAAGGCGAAGTAGGAACAATGACGGGCATTCAGTGACTTCTGCGATCCACAATACAGTGGGTCAATAATAGCAAATATGGAAGGGACTGGAATTAAGACTATGATTTGTATTTTTACCGTATTTACCCTATGCCAGTAAGTGCACGCCCTGACGGGGCCTTAAAGGGACTGTGGAAAATTGGCAGAAAACGGTTGAACTAAGCTCTTTTGCAGATGAGTGCCAATGGAGCTACAAGTTGGAAGGACAACTTTTTTAATAGTTTTAAAATATAAATTTGAAACTTTTTTGTTTACCATCCGATCGGCCTCAGCCTACAACGATCCTTCTTCAAATTCATTTGAGGGGTGTTTCACACTTTCTGGGGCTCGAAGATTTGGTTCTCGGTAGAAAGTGTGGGTCAAAGTTATGCTGGGCGAAGCTTAAAGTTCTGTCCGATATGCTTCCTATATAAGAAATTAAACTATATGTGTTTAAGCGATTTTAGAAATTCCACCCGGAACAGTGGTAAATTGGCGGAAAACCATTCTGCGAAAGTTTTTCGTTTAGAAGCCGATCGGTTTCAAACTCATTTTCAAAGATCTTTGAAAGAATCTATATGATGCGTGTTTCACACGGAAACCGCTGATTCCAAATATTGGCTCTTTATTCTTTATTCAAATAGTGAAGATCAAGTTAGTCCGGGCAGATTTAAATTTTTCACGGTAATTGGTTGAACAAATTGTATTTCAACTCTTAAGCAAAAAATATGCACGAGCAAGGTCAGGGAATATTTTCGACATTGAGTTGAGGGTACTTCAGGTAGATTTAAATTGTCAACCCGAAAGGTTATATTTATTATTTGAACCACAAATCTTGCCACAGACAGGGACAGGGCCGAGAAATACCCACTAGTTACGAAAACAGAGACCAGGGGAAATCCTGAGCCTTCAGCCTGACAATGCAGGGCAGTTGCCATTCGACAACAATATTGCTATTTATCCCATTGTCCTCTTGCTTGTGCGCTGCGAAATACGTAATGCGATGCCGTAGCCTCCGACAGTTACCCTATGACTCCGAGGCTCTTTGGTCCTGCTAGTTACGTACGTAGCAATTTTCGTGTCGGCTAATTAGCTTTGGGTGTATTGTTTATAAATTTATGACGCATGTTAAATGGGTTTAATTAATTTATGGCACTTTGAGCCGGTCACAGAACGGGGCCAAGTCCGGGTTCCAGGCGGGTGGCCCAAGCTTAAGCTTTGCCCAATTGAAATTTCTCCTGTGAATTATGTTTATGCGTTGTGGTAATTAAGAGTGTACTACATGTTAATTGGGTTCTGTTTCGTAACGGACCCCAAAAGAAAACCCCCAACGAACCAATTAAAACTTAAAACTGTGGTCACTTATCGTCTCCAGGATCAGCCACCCGTTGCCATGGACCCCCCTCTGCGACAGACAGCTCTATTAGAAATACGTATGAGCAGCGGCGAATCAACCCCCGATGAGATAATTATGCTCGTAAATGATTGTGCTATTCAAATGTGCATTCCTGCATTCCATTTTATGCTGTGCTCAACTGCTCAATTGAAATTGGGTAGCCCCTAACGTGGGGTATATAAGTTTGCTTTCGTGTTTGCACTTTTCCAACACCCTAGACTATGTCCATTTACTGTTTAAACATTTAAAATTGGCAAATGTATTAATTAAAAATATGACATTAGTTAATTTCAATAATTTTTTATAATATTTTAAGTTTGATTTCCCATTTGCACTTTCCCAACACCCTAAGCTATGTTTATTTTCTGTTTGAAAATGTATATTTAAATATATAAAATTCGTTAATGTATTAAATTTTTTTTTTAATTTTAAGTTTGCTTTTGTGCTTGCACTTTCCTAACACCCTAAATGACACTGGTTAATTTTGATAATAGATTTTTGTGCGACACATTTATTTAACGGAAAGCGCATACGGAATTCGTCTTGATTTTTGTTTATATGCCCTTTATTGTCGTCGTCATCGTCGTCGTTGTCACACCCAGGCGCCAGGCCCGAAATGATCAATGGGCGCTAATTAGTGTGTCATCTCTTTTGGAAAGTTTACACATGCTTCCTGGAGCCCAGGGGCCACGGTCTGTGGTCGGCGGGGTATTCTGTTACAAGTGTCGTCTGGGTCTCAGCTGGGCTCCCTGGTGTGGCCGCAGGTCATTTATTATATCTACTGGGCTGTTGTTGCTGCTGCTGATGGCGGGGCTTGAATTTCAATCATTTTGTAGCTGCGTCGATTAGAAATTGCGATAATGTCCAATGGCGACAAAGTTTTCAGGGCGCCTACTCCATTCCGCTGTCCATTCCGACTCCGACTCCGACTCCGACTCAGGCTTGACTCGCCTGTCTGCAGTTTGTCAATAAGGCGGCAGAGCCAGAAGGCTTATCTGCCCTCGGCTGCCAGTAAATTATGTTGTGTCTGCATCTGCGGGTCAGGTTCGTGGCTGGTGGTTGCGAGTTCATCCGTGCTCGGCTTCGGCCTGCCTTCCATGTTGCTATACAAAGTAGTATTTGGACAATGGCAAGCTTCGACCCGACGTCGCTTTGATTAATGAGCCTGGAGCGCTAATGAGCAGCAATTAATAAAGTCATGGACTTTGTTGACCGCAACAACGCTTGATGTGGTCAACTGCCAAATGAGCAGGTTGACGAAGAGAGAGAGGGGCGATGGTTGAAGGGCGAGGCGGCTGATCAATCGGCGCTTGGAATTTGATATTTACTTTTGAAAACTCCAAGTTTTTGAAATATTCCGAATTCATTTTTCCCAAGGCTATTCAACCCATTCGCTCCAACAAATTCCTTTCGGTCTATCAAGAACGATTTCACTCGATATAGCTTGTTAATGAACTGAACCTACTTTTGGATTAATAAAAAAAATAATATGGCATTATTCGAATGATGGAAACATACTCAATTATAACAAATAACGAGGCTCCTGGAAATGGAAAGACAGTGTCTGTTACGGGCAGCAACCAATTAAAAGAAATACCTCAAAGCAATATGCTTCGTTTTGGATTGCCAATTGAAAATGGAAAGCAAATTCACAAGTCACAAGAGAGAGAGAGAGAGAGAGAGAGAGAGAGAGAGAGAGAGAGAGAGAGAGAGAGAGAGAGAGAGAGAGAGAGAGAGAGAGAGAGAGAGAGCGAGAGAGAGAGAGAGAGAGAGAGAGAGCGCAGTTGTTATTATTGAGAGAAAAGAAAAAACCAAGTGCAACCCGGCTGCATGCGGGATATTAAAATTAAAATTATAATTTAATTAAATATAATGGTGTTACCGAACTAGAAGCGCAACCACCTCTGGGTGGCCTCAATAATAGTGGCCTTTCCTAAATAATATTTCTTTTGTTTTTAAATTAACAAAAAAACATGAGCTGCCGTCCTCACAGGGAGAATTCGCAGCAGTGCTTCCAGCTTCCCAGAGAAAAGAATGGAATATAAAAAGATAGTATCCATATAAATATTATTAAATGCATATGTTATACTAATTCAATTATAATTATTCTAATTTATATTAATATTTGCTATTAATTATTGGCAAATTCTATTATTTATATGTAACGTAAGCTAATTAACTTTCAACATTTATTATTTAGGATAAAATTATATTTATTTATCCTCTGCATCAATGATATAAAATTATTGTATTATAGTATTGCTTACTATAATATTTGAGAAAAAAAATATTAAAAAAGTAAAGAAATTGATACTGTGTGGCAAGCTATGTCCCTAATCATAGCTGGGAATGGTCAGTGGGCAAAGTGAAAGCAACGATTTTATTAGGGATAGAGTAAGTTCGATAGAGAAAACGTGATGCAGACTATTATAAAATATAAATGATTTTGTTGAACGACTCTTCCATTTATCCAAGTCCTACTCATGCAAGGATCATGATAGCTAAACAGCCGATCTTTAAGGGAAGGCTTTGATCCGAACCGTGATCAGATCCCTAGGCTTGCAGTTACAATAGTAATTGGTGAGTTCTACTTGGCTCGATAAGCGTTGTTTACTTGCAATAACTACGTTTCGTAGGCAAACATGGAGTCAGTTCTACAAAACGATATCTGTTGTTGGGCTATTGTAAACTGGCAAGGAAAATATTCCTGGGAATTCATCAACATTTGTTTATAGGAATCAGAGCCATAAAGAAAGTGGTAGGGGCAGCGTGTGGGCGTGAGACTTGCTGCCCCTTTGAAGTGCCGCTGACAAGCAACTGACGCTCCATGGCAACCGTGTGCTCACCTAATTATCAGATTATTTGAGGCATCATAAACTAGAGTCGGAGAGTCGGAGAGGAGTTCAGAGCCGTGTGTGGCTGAAAACAAAAATAGTGCCCGCGATATGTCTTCGCCATAAAAACCGAAAACAGGCGAAATAAATAAATAGTCGAAAAAGGAAACGAGCAAACTGCAATGTAAATGAAATGCATTAAACATTGCCCTCCTCACAATTCTGTACAATTCCATTCAGCTCGTTATGTCGCTTTTATGGGGCGTATCATAAAGTCATAAAAGTGTGAAAACCGCGGCGAGATCAAAAGAGCAAAAAGTCGGCACGAGGCCGCATTAGAGAGGAAAGATATTTATACAAAGTGCTGTAGGCTGCAATAGTTTTATGGAAATACTCGTTAGGTCAATCACTGGGTCATTGTCAAAAATTTGTTGAGTTGAATAATAGAAATTAATCACAAAGCGTAAAATACTTTCATTTCCTTTTAGTGTCGATTTAAAACAACTTCGAAGTATCAATGTGGTTATATTCAATGTTTCAATATATGTACACAGATCGAGTTTTGAACAAACATCGAAATTGGGGACCAAGCCGTTAAACTCCTTTTCCGGGTAAGTGAGATCACTAACCATACATTGCCTAGATGCACCAAATAGCGTATTCATCGTATCAAGATTTAGAGCGAGATGCGGCTTCATACTGAGTGGCTGCCACTCTCAGCAGTCTTACTCTATCTGGTCACACTAAAAAGGTATCAGACGTGTGTTTACATTGTCTTTGATCTAGCATTGCATGGTTAGTGCTGAGATGCAATTGTTATATTATAAGTGCATTTGAATCGACGTAATCGCGTATTCTAGCGGATATTCCACGGCTTTGCCCGTGTACAATTTTAAGATATAACATTTTCGCCCAATTTACTCAGTTAAAATCCTTTGTATAAATAACAAAAAATAGGAACCAATGTTTTCCGACCATATTAGTCTTTTGGTAAGAATCTTGAAATCGAAAAAAAAATTTTCGGTCATAAATCAAAAATTTCTTAAAATTAATTTTAAAAAGTTCCAAAGTTTTTGAACAAATTGCAAAGCAAACAAAGGCTCGAAAGAAAGTGTGAAAACTATTTTTCTTAGTCTTCCAATAATAGCTTGTGCTCAAAATTTTTAGTTTTTCAAGTGTATGTTTTAGCTGAAATTTAAAAATTGTCATCTCTTTCTATATTCATCGCCTTTATCTCCTTTAAATGCATTAAACAAAAAACTATTTAATTATAAATGTTTGAAATGCTGAAAGCATACAAGAAATACACCAAAATATAAACTAACACCAAGTGTGGCCGCGTAGATTTTTTTCAAAGAGAACGGTCACACTCACACAAGCAAGCATTACGAGATCAAATACAACAGCTTTTAGTTTGACCTTCATATCCTTTATATCCAAATCTAAATCAGTTTCAGGATTCCCACAATTAATTTCTCGCAGATAAAAACTTTTTTTTTTCATTATACATGCCTTATGACATACAAATTTAATTTGAACAAGTGGAAAATTTGTAGGATCAATATATCGATTTCGAATGTTCCGATACATCGAAGCATTGATTCTCTCCATTGCAGCTTTTATTCAAAGTAAAATCAACATTCGTTTCGGACTTACATCGTGATGTTTAAGCAATTATTTTAGTAGAACTGCTTAGCAGATATGGACTATACGAGTCTCCCAGTTAGAACAATTCTCGGACTAAACTATTTGTGGAGTACCATCTATTTATGCAATACCCGCCAAATTAGTAGCCGGTCACTTCCGCTTCGGGGCGTCAGTTTTGCAACTAACATCTTTTCCGAGTCCGGCAATTGGAGTCGCACACACACAAACACACAAACACACAGCCACACAGATGCAGTTGCACATGCAAGCTAATAAATTTCATTGATGTGTCTATTTTCGGCTGGCCTGTTTGCCACCGCCCTCCCACCCGCCCACCGCACTACTCCCAGCGGAGCCTTAAAGTGCCTGCAACGGAAGCAATTTGTAGCTACAAGCTGTAATTTCTATGCGGGTCCGCCCTGACCCCGCCCGCGTTGCCGTGCCGCAACGCCGCCTAAAAGACGTCGATAATTCTTAAGCAACGGCGCGAAAATCGGGAAAATAAGAGCGTGCAAATTTAGTGTGTCAGTGGCCCGGGTCCGGGGGCATGTTACTGGCGGAAATTACAGAAATTGCTGCACATTTTATTTAACCCTTTTTATGGCCTCATTATGGCCGGGGTAGCTCGCAAACGACGCGCACAGAACACACATAGAGAATATATTTTGGAGGGGGCGGCAAAGTGGGCGGCTGGCAGGAGGGACGCAACACGCGGAAATGAGGCTAGGAATCAAGCAAATAAATGTTTTATAAAATGTTCGCAGCACACAAAGTAAGTAGCGAAATTTCCCGCACTTCTCGAGCCATTAAAATGAAATTTATTGTTCGCAATGTTTTATGGTTTTACCAAATTTCGTGCAGGGAGTGACTTGGTAATTTGGTGGAAAATCAGCAGTCACGATATGAAGTAGTGCCAACTTATTGGTGCTTTGTCTTTTAAGGCCCCAATGATATATATTAATACTAATAAGCAGCTAAAACATATATGCACTAAAGGAACAAGAAGTTTATTTTAAATATATTTTTTGGAAGTCAGTTTCTATTACATACCAAAAATTAAAGCACTTCTAAAACTCAAAGTCCACGAGCCATTTATCTGCTCTTAGCCCAACAGGGTCAATATCAGAAACTTGAAGATGATTAAATAATCTCCATTCGGAAACCAGACGCCGCCTCGGATGTGAAAATCATGCTTGCAATGCATATTTAGCGCGAAAGGGAAAGTTCGCTCGTTGAGAGGGAAAGAGAAATTAATAGCGACTAAGACTTTCAGCGACTGGGAATGGCAGGCCCAGCTAGAGCATGGCAATAGCGTCTCCACCCCGGCTCGGCACTTACTGCCGCCGCTTCCTTAGCAGGCGCAAGTTGGGGCCATAAATTTGCGGAGCGCAACGCGAAATAACCGAAAAATGCAAGACAAGCTCTGCAGCAGCCTCTTTAGTGCCGAGAATGCGAGGGGATCGCCAGAGGGGGCTGTGTGATATCTAGCGCACATTCAGCGCGACGATAAATTTCCAGGGCAAAATGTGTAAATTATAAATACGAGCAATTATTTTAACTCTACTTAACAAATTACCATGCCATAGCATATGGGGCAAAAGGTATAAATTACCGTCTTTTACGACTTGCGGAAATTGTATGGCGACGACGTTGGCAGGTTGTATGTGCGTGTGCTTGTGTGTGTGTGAAAGTCGGTTTAATTGTGTGTGTGTGTGTGTGTGCTTAATTGTGTGTTTGTCAGAGGCGTCGACGTCGGCGGTCGGTTCAAGAAGCAGGACCCGTTGCTGCTTCCTGTGTAGGCACACCCAACCTCCCTTCACCCGACGCCCTTCCATCCCACAAGCGTGTGGTGTAAAACTTTTCGAATCAACTTTTAAGCAGCCCAAATGACTTTGTGGCCATTTTATTCGTGTGTGCAGGTCGCAACCCCATTCTCCCCCCCTCAGGCAACTCGAAGCAGCTTCAATGAGGGGGGGCACACTTGACAACTCGATAACTTGTGCTCTGTGGTGGGCGGTAGAGGGGAAAGGTTGACTGGGATTTTCTATATGCAACCTTTTTCGGCTTTTAGTTTTTACAAAATGTTCCAAAATGTATGAAAGAATGAGGTGTTAAATCCATAAAAACGATTTATATATTAATTAAGATATACACATACATAACACTGGCGAGTATTTCCTGACCTTGCCTTCAGGATGCATATTTTAGATATTACTCTTTCCACCAATTTCCGTCCAGTAGACAATTTAAATCTACCTCGAAAAGATTGTCGTCCAAAGTTATAATTTGCATAGATAATTCAACATTGGTTTTAAGTAAGGAACCAAAAGTAGGAAAAACATTTTCTGCCCATGTTAGTCTTGGGTGCGAGTCTTGAAACCACAAAGTAAACATTCGTTAAAAAACGTGAAAAATAAGTAAACTTTTGTTAAAAGGTATTTAATAAATTTCCACAAAAATTTTTAAAAATTATTTTGAGGTAATCTGAGGTAAACAAAAAAGTTGCAACTTTTCCACCAATTTACAACAGATGCGGGTGTAATTTCCAAAATTGTTTTTATGTATGGCTTGAAGGTAAGTTTAAGGCCGATCGAACCAAACCTAAAACTTCCCCCAAAAATATTTGACCTGCATTTTGCACCGTGTAAGATTGGATCTTTGGAAATGAGTTTGAACGCGAAATTTCACCCGCCAAAGCTATGATCTCCATTAATAACAAGAAGAAAAGGATAATTCGAAAATTATGAAAATCTGAAAGTGAAATTCGTCTTAAACAGCCTTATGGACACGAGATTCATGATAATTACACATGAATAATTTACACGTCTTCGCGCTTTTCCAAAGCAATTCATTATAAAACATTTCGAGTCGAGTCTGCACTCTGCTCATCCTAAACGCCCCGTTTTGAAAGGCTGTAATGAGTTGTGGACTACGACAGCTGCATTCATTGCCAAAACTGAACATTATATTACCAAAATGCGCTTTGGATTTCCTTCTGCACTGCCTTTGATGTCTCTAGACTGCGCAAAAATGTTTGGCGCAGTAGTGGAAGGCAAAGGCGCGCGTGCAAATATAATTTATGGAGACCATCAACAACCCTTAGAGCTGGAGCTCGGATGATAGATGGCGTGCCAGAATGTCTGCCATGCCCTGGCAACCATGGCAGTCAGGCAAGCGAAGGCGAAGCAAGTTAACCCAAAACCCAAAATATGCTGCGGGCGATATATTTCTCGCACTCACTGTCATCGCGGCCATGTCGAGAGTGCAAGTGAGAACGATAGAGAGAGAGAAAGACGGAGAAAGAGAAAGAGAGAGCGAGTGTAGTAAAGTGCCCAGCACTTTCAAATTGAAATGTCGTTTCGGCTGGCGCTAGAATTTTTCATTGCCAATTTCTTGAAGAGCAGTCGCCAGGGGCTGTCAGAAGCTGCCAGGGCTGCCAAGGGCTGCCATATTTCTGCCATATTTCTCGAGAGCCAACACAAATGTCACATCAATCTTGTGACCAGTGTTGCGTAAGAAGTAAAGAAAATATTCATTTTGCTTTGGCCCCCAAAAATAAATCAAGTTTTGCGATGCTGCCGCATGCGTAAATGATTAATGACCTGGCCATTTGGCGCGAATTTCAAATGATGTGCACAGCTAGTTTCTATATGTACCTACGTGTATACCGACATTCGAAATAACTAGTTTTAATTTAACTTTTGACATAAAGTGCAAATCGAATCTCGATGTAAAAACACACTGATTTTTAATTGTAAGAACAATCGCAGTTGCATAGCATTCGACTCCGTGAATCAACAATTCTTGTCCTGGACAAGAAAAATATTTCCTTTTCAAACAATCGATAAAAATCGGTGTCATAAAGTATATATATTCTTGATCAGTATCAGCAGCCACTTCGGCCATGTTCGTCTGTCTGTTTCTATGCGAACTGGTCTCTCAGCTTTTAAACTATCTATATATGTGGGAACCGGCTGGATCGGACCACTATATCATATAGCTGCCATAGGAACGATCGTTCGAAAAGTAGGTTTTTGTATGAAGAAGGGTATCTCCGACTAGAGCACTCTTACTTTTGTATTTTCTTATAACATATGAGAAAAGCTAAGCCGCTGTGTACAGCGTATCTTCTAGTTGGGTTCAGGTTGAAGGGCCTAGGCTTCGGGAACTCTTTTAACCTTTCTTGAATCTTGCATTGCAGATATTGTTATTTTTCGATGTAGAAGAACATTTTCACCTTGCTATCATGTTTTCAGCAGAAAAGCTTGCAAGCTGTGACTTTCTTTCGTCAATAATTTGATAAGTCGTAACGTCAGGGTTGACAATGAGGCTTGGGAAATATTGCTTTGTTCTATATGTAACTACATTGTACGAAATATTAAAGTGTTAGCCACAAATTACAAGAAAGAAGTAAAAACAACTTTTGCCAATCAGATTCAAAACCAATTAATTTAGTCAAATAAAATTGTATTGTTTAGTGTAGGTTTAGCTTCCGAAGTTCTATGACAGCTGACTTATATAGACTAAGCTTTACCGCATTCAATTACTTCAATTACCAATGACTCTCAGCATTCACGGTTAGCTTCATCGAATGTATTGGATTTTGGAATTTTTATTCCAACTGAAGCTAACAAAATAGTTTTCGGACCAAGAATATGCTTAATTTTATTAAACTCAATAGGTCAACGGCATGTCATTTAAATAATGCTCGCATGTGGCGATGCCATAACCGATGTCGCATTGCCACATAGCCATCTTTGGTAGGTTTTCACCTGCTAACTTGGCCACGCTTCAGCCGCAGAGACTAGCATGATGTCTGATAATTTTTGAAAATGTTGCGGGTCAAAACGATTGAGCGCCAACAAAGTGGCCAAAGACGGCGTCGGCGACAAGTGCGGGGTGCGACGAAATGATCATGCCGGCAGTTGCTTTAATACCCTGTACACCGAGACACAAGAACAAGAGATGTTTTAGCTACTTTTAATTTTGGTGAACACGTATATGACAGCCAGATCGGTTAAAAGAGGAGTGTTTTTATCGTGTATCAGCCTCGGCTGCACAACTCTTACTGCCAGGCGCTGTGGCACCAACGGCAACAGATGTTGCTGTCGCAGTCCTCTTGGTGCATGTGGCGACTCTTGTCGCTGATTAGCATCGCCTTTGCCACTCATGTCAGCGCGATAAGCTCTCCAGCTCTCCATGCCTCGTGAGCCGTGTCTCTGCTCGCATCGAAGCAGATGCCGATGCCACATTTCATTGCCAAACATGCTTTTTATCATGCGGCTGCAAGCTTGTGCAGCCAAATAAGCATACGAAGAGTGGTTGTTTATGCAACTCGTGGAATTATATTTCCCCACCTTAAAACATTATATTTCAATAACCAGCTCTTGTTGTCTAGCATGTTGGAACATATTGTTTCTATATTTACAGCAGTTAAACGAGATATTTTCGCGAATTTCGAGAATTTAAGCTTCCACAGTGGATGGAAACTTATTTACAAGTCAAGACCGTGTGACATGCATATCGATTCATTCTGAATGCAATTTCAGGAGAAACGGGGAAATAAATATAAAAATAATTTAGGACTGTGTACGAGATCTGCTTAAAACCTGTTTGTACATAGACTCCAGCTTTTATAGTTTTCGAAAAGATTGTAGCAATTCGGGGGTTAGATATGGTATATCTTATTATAACGAAACCCAACTGTCATTTTTTACACATTTAATGGGCATACCTTCAGAGGACTTACAAACAATAGAACATTCAGCTCAACTCAGGTGCAAGTGCGCAATATTGCCTAAGCCAGACCCGTCAGCTGGGGACTTTCAAACTGTGAGTTGTTGAACATCAACCGTTCAGCTGTGAAACTGGCTGAGTTAATACTAATACTTAATATGATAATAGAACATATTAGTTTTTAACATTCCGCTAAGCTCAAGAAACTTGGCCAATTGGCTATTCCATCGATTTTTCCATCTTCCCGAGATGCGTAGAAGCTGTGTGCATTCATCCATACCTATGAGTCAGTGGGCATATATCAATTTCAACGTGGCAACCCAACAAGAAACCTTCCTGCTGAGATCTCGCATGCTGTTTTCCCCACTCACTGGCCCAGCTCCCTCCTCCACATGTTTGGGTGCAACTTCTCTTGCTTCAGCAGAGTCTCATTAGCTGCTGCATTCGATGACGCCAAACAAGCCACTTAATTTAAATTTAAATGTTTACTTCTCGCTTTGCGTGTGGGGCAAAGTATTTGGTTTTCGTTCCTTTTTACCCCAACCCCCCCGCCTATCAGACTCTTAGCCACCGTTCCTTTCATCTGTCTTTCGCTGTCACGACATGCCAAGATTTATTTTTGGTATTCCACGAGCGACTAAAATGCGCTGTCAGCGCAGCAGTTGCTGCCATACGTCGACCCATCGTTCCGTCCTCTTATGTAGCGACAGCTACATTAGCGTCTGATGGTGGTCCTCTGCTGCGTCGGCCCCCGCCTCGCAGCCGACCGCAGGGACGGACCAACTTTGAGTTCCCTCTCATTGCACTTGACACCCGAAATTGATGCGCCTTGCACCCAACCCACATTAATTAGGCAAAATATTGACACGTTGATGTGTGGTGTGGATATTGATTTATGCGTTGGCGTGGAGTTCGATTTAATCAACTATTTTCTGATTTGCTGAATCACAGGTTGGAATTTTCGGATAACAATTGTGCTACTAAAATATTATACCATAAATTCTATTTGGCAGAGGATTTGCTATTACCTCGTTAACTGCTCCTGTTCATCTTGTCAGCGGTGCTTGAGCACCTAGTATCACCTGTTAAACTAATTTATGCGAACTACTTTTTGAAGTAGCTTCCCGATGAACTGGGGGTGGACGTTGCCCAGCACATGGCAGCCTAGCAGTTGCATTTGAAATGGCTTTCCCCTTGGAACATCTATTAAACGGATTTATACGAAGCACCAATTGGAGAAAAGCCCCCAAGCGCTGCCTGTTGGCCTTGCCTAGAAATTTGTGGATAGTAAGTTATGAAGAGGTAGGAAATCAGTGGCTTTTCTTAGAATTGCAGTTAATAGCTTACCATAGGGCTGGTTAGTCCAGCCTGATCTGTTGTTATAGGCCAGTTGGGTAGACGACTCGATACCAAAACTGGGTTCTTGGAGTGAGATGGATGATTTGATGATACTAGGACGCCCGGTTGTGTGCTCTGCGAAAGAAGAGGTTTTTGAGCTCGGCTTGTTCAAGTTTTGATCATCTCTGTTGCCCTGACGCGCACAGCTTTCCGTTGTTTTCTTCAGTAGAAGCCACGACTTCTGCAGAATGTTACCCTCCACAATCAGCCTCTCATAGCCCTTAAGCAGCTTCCTCACATCAACGCCAACCAGCTCCTCGGGCATGGGCTGGTCGCTGAACTGCCTAGATGTCTGTCGCAGATCCTCGAAACGCTGAATCAACTGCTTGATATTACCAACGCACTCCTCATCATCAACCTTTTGAGCTACCTCCATGGGGGCCAATGGCGGGACCGCCATTAATGGATCTGCCCGATCAGTGCTGATGTTCCGCAAAATCTGGGCAGTCTCCTCCATAAATGTCTCTTGGCGCTTCCGGAGCTCCTGGAGACGCATCTTCAGCTCGTCCAGGTACGCCAGTTGTTGGGAGGTTGGCTGCTTGCAGGCCATCCTGCCAGTCACATAAATTTAGCAACAATATATAACATAAACATTCAGACTTGTATTCCAAGCCCTTTTTGTGTAAACGGATTGTGTTTAATATTTGGAAGAGATCAAATCTTGTATCGACTGTAGGCGCCCGGTTGACTATGTCGCAAACGGATTCAACTGTTGTCGCTAGTTTATGGATCAACTAGATTATATTTATCAGAAAGCGTAGCACCCCCCCAGTCGTAGCACCCCACACAGTCATCTTCAACAATCGTTGGCAAAGGGCATTAGGAATAACAGCACACCTCTAAATGAGAGAGAGTACACAGCGATCGACTTGCCAGGTTCACTTTGGTCTTCGCTGTTATCCTATTGCCTTTTATGAGTCTCCAAATTGAGATATCGCATGCAATTCGAATTGTCGAGTAAGTTGTAACCTACTGTCTGCGGCGAATCGCGGGAACAATGGTGATTTTAGTCGGCGCTTTGCAGATACACCTATATATCTTTCGTTAAGCTGGATGCCGTGTGGCTCTGTGGTGGGTGGGGAAGTTTGGAATTTCACGAAGCCGTTGCAAACGTTGAAAACGTGCCGCTGCCGATGGCTGCCGCCTACCACACGGCACACAGCCCGTCCCAAAAGTGCCGACCGACCACTGCTGCTGTTGATTTCACCTGGGGGGAGTCCCCGCCCTCAGCACTACTTGCTGCGGTTCGGTTCGGTTCGTTTGGGTTTGCAATTGTTGTTTCATATTTTAATGCCTGTGAGTTGGTAGGCGTGCTACGACACGATTCTCTTCGCCGATAAGCTGTTATTTTTATGTGCCGCCAGATCGGTGTTGGGTCTCAATGTTAGTACTCGAGCCCCTCTCGACATGGCCTCCTCCTGAGGTTGGCTGGTTGGAGTATGGGCTGGCTTGCGACTTAAAGAAGTTCAAATTATTACAGGGCAATTGTCTTGATCGTTGATTTATGTGCGCTTTTGTTGTCCGCCAGCCTCGGCTCTTCGGGAAAATCCCCGCTGCTGCTGATATTTATTAGGCGGGCCATAGCATGGCATCAATGCTATGCAATATGGGAAGTTTATTATGGCCTCCAGTAGCCGCTATTTTGATGCATAAGGCACATAGATCCCCTTTATAAGTCGCCTACAACTGCCTCTGGAGCTCAGTGCAATAAATGCAAAATTGGATAAATAATATATTTTTAATAGTCTGGTATAATTTTTGCAGATTTGTTTTCTTTCAATTTAACTATTTAGTTTTTGGTCTGGAATTGATGCCATCAGATTATAGACATTTCAGCCCGTTTGGCTCACAGCTAATTTCATAACAACGCCCCCAAACTCATCTACACTCTCTTCTGTCAGCCCTTTCAACATTATTTCGCCGTTCTCAGCACGACTGAAGAACTCCTTGGCCGAAGTTGCAGTCGCAGTTGCGAGGGCAGCCTCCAAATTGCCGCAAACTTAATGATTTCATCTCTCATTGAATTCAAATTTGTTGGCTGTGGGGCATGCAACACAACTGTGGAATGACTCCAATGTGGGCGTGCCCTCATCATACGCCCCTCGCTTTCAGTTGATATTGTTGTTGCTGTGGCTATTGCCTTTGCAGTCGCTGTTGCTGTTGCTGTTGACTGTTGAAAGCCGCTGCTGTCGGCCAATATAACGAATTTATTATTTATTTCACCTGACAGCCCAAGCAACAGACTCTATAAATTTCCCTAGCCATTCGACGGCCGACTGCAGACGGACAACGGCCTGGACTCGTGTCGTGGACTTTTTATGGCCTATCGCTGGGATGCTCGTATGAAAAAATTATTGATAAGGTTGCTGCTATTTGGGGTTTCGGCTTCGGTTTCGGGTCTGTGCTGTGCTTATTGAAATGCCGTTGCCTCCAACAGCTTTATTTACCTGGCCAGCCAGCTGGCCGTTGCCGCGAACAGAGAACTGAAATCAGCTGTGGCGGCATCAAACTTTATGGGCAACCAAAAACAACTTTAACCCAATATCCTGCTTGTAGTCATAACTTGAATGCTGATTTAAGTCCGGAGCAGAAGATGCAGAAATGCTCAAATGGCCGACCGCCTGTGCGCAGCTTATTGGAGGGAGTCCGAGACCCAATCCATATCTACCCGAGCTCGTCCGTAGATCAGCTCTGCCCCCACGATGCGACTTGGCGCGTATTTCATTATGAATTGCTCTTAACGATGTTTCATTTTTCATCTGCGCATTCATAAAGCTTTTGCCCATTTTTCGCTGCTGTAGACTCCAAGCGGATTGTTTGCATGCCGCGAGGATTGCAAGCGGCTTGGGCCTCAGCCACAGAGACCTCGTTCGCGCAAGTGAGTGAATAATTGCAACATGGTGTTGCAAGCCAAACCCGCCGCAGAGTGGATTCGCTTCAATTATAGGCTTCCCCTAGGGAACGCTTGGCGAGTGTAGTTGGGTAAGAGAGTTATCTCTGACCGCGTCCCGTTGGAACAAATAGAACTCTAGATGTGCTGCTTCTTACCTCGCAACCCATAACATAGTGCTATAGATATTTAATAGAAATGTTAGGCATACAATTTACAATTCACAAAAAAAAACAGCAAACTTTATCCAGAATATAATAAAAAAATTGCAATTTTTATATACATATTATTTAGACTAGTTAAATGAGAGTACGTTCAAAATTCCATTAGCATAGTTAAACTTCGTTTACAAAATAGTTTGAGGTGCCTTGTGTTGTTAAAATTACTAAAAAATATACCCATGAGAAACTATATGGATATAATTTTGAAAACTCTGTTAAGCTTTATCAAAAAAATTATTGTTAATGAATGGATTATATATCGAAAAATCTTTAAGCCTTCCTGATTTTACAAATATTACTGCATAAAATTTACAGTTTAGAAGCACATTATTTATTATTTATTTTATACTCTGTAATAAAAAGTGTATATTTTTGAGAATTTGACATTTTTATCAAGTCCCATTTAAATTTTCATTTTAGTAATATACGAAATATTAATTTTTGTCTTAGAACTTTTACAAAGAATTTAAATATCGTTAAAAATAGTACATTCGATAAACAAAGTTTTAAAATTCACCAAAATCTATTAATATTTTCCTTTCATTTTTGTAGGAACGTCCAAACGTCTTTGTCTTAATGTATTATAGGAAATATTACATGAAAGAATACGAATTAAATTTGATTTTTCATTTGTAAGTTATACTCGTATAACTAAAAGCTCTGTTAAACTTTTTAGTGCTTAACTTCTGGTAAAAGTAATTTGTCTAACAATACTTCAGTTACCTTTGTGAGCCCAAATCCAATTCCCTACGCCAGTTTCACTTCCCAGCTGTGCCAGAGAGAGAGAGGAAGGGTATCGCGTGCAGCTTGGCTTTCGGTGTGGCTGTCAAAGGCGCAGCGGGCAGTAAAATCGCGGCAAACACAATTGAAAAACGGGCAGATCGTAACCGGGAGAAGGAACTGTGCCCAGTCGTGAGCGAAGGAGTGCGGCAGCAAACACTCCACACTTGTCAACAGCGGCTCTACTGATTGTCTGGGTAACCAAGAGCTCGCCGTTTCAAATACAGACACCGGGCCCCGGCACCAACACCGGCACCGACCAGGTATTGGCAACGGGGTCGAGGCTGTGGCTGCGGCTGCGGCAGCGGCTGTGGCTGTGGCTGCTGCTGGGCTGACGGAGGCTGAAACGAGGCTCATGCTTATGCTCACAAATCATAAATTGCCGCCTTAAAATTTATCTTCAATTTTCGAGACCCCATGTGGTGCTTAGCGAATGGTGTTTTGAAATTTATTGCTGCATTTGCAATAAATATTGTCAGTTGAGTTCAGCCCGCGAGCAAAAGAGAGAGGCAAATACAAGCCAGAGTGGGAGAGAGACAGCTTCTTTGGCGGCAGCGTTTGCTCTGCTGCTTTATATATGTGTGATTGCTGCTGTAACGCCTCTCACACCATATCCTCCCGCTACCGCTCCCGCTCCCGCGCCCGCTGCCGCTGCCCTGCCTAGCCCTGCCTGCTCCCCTGCATTGTTTATGGTCTTCGTGCATATTAATGTGCTTTGATTGCGAGCCGAGGGACTCGTGCGGGGGCTATAAGCCGCCAGTCGCGCCCCACGCGGCCGAACAGGGCAGTTAGCAGCTGCCATTGTCCCAGGTCCCAGTCAGATGGTTAATTTACAGCGCGAGAAATTGATTGCCAGTTGTGAGAGCGAACAATGAGTGGGGTGTTTCCCCAAATTTTGTTGGTTAATTGTGGCTTATTCGACATCAGGTTAGTTGGCTTTTGCAACAATCATTTATTGGCTGTCCACCGATATTTGCCAACTTAATTGCAGTCAAGGTGCTTATACGCGTTATCGAGTCATCAGCGAACAGAAAATAATAGTCTTTAACCAGTTATTAATAAGGACTCGAACCAGTTGTGCAACTTTTTTCAGATAAAAAAGAAAACAGGAAAGAACCTAAGCATAACATTCAATTAAGGTTTTCAGCAATAGCTGCATTATGATAATTAAAAATACCCTATGTTACCCAATTTGTACCATATACAAGATTTTAGATATACTATAACATTTCACCCATACAGGATCTCGAAGGATTGTGTGCTCTTAGCAGCTTCATTTTTTCAAAGCTGACGATATAATTTGCGTGTTAATCTGTCAACCAGCCAGTCAGAGCTCTCAATTTACTTTTATGTATAGATTGCACTTTTAAAAGTGATTTACCATTGTGAAAACTCCAAAATTGAAGGCTTTTCCAATTAGACACGCTGTTAGTTTGTTGAAATATGTGATATCCATAGCTGTCGGGAATGTTACATTTGGAGAAATATTTTCTAGAACATCAAGGCTGTATCTTTCAAAACATTTCAAATGGGCAAATGGGTATAATGGTCTTATGTCCTATCAATAGTCTAGTCGATCTAGCCATGTCCGTCTGTCAGTAGCAAATAATACATCGATTGCAGCTATATTATAGTGCAGAAAACGTAATCAAGATTTGAAGTCTGTAAATAGAATTTCAATTGAATTGTATGCTTATATTTTACTTCAGTTATTTTCAATCAGCCTCAGTTGCTGGTATGGAAGATAGGTATTAGGCGATGGCAAGTAGCTCGAAAGGTTGAATGTAGTTTTGACTTTCGACACTGCCGAAGGGTTTTTTTTTTAAATTTATTAATATTTATGATTGTATATCCCTTTGGTAGAACAATAAGTTTCAAGGTAGCTCATAAGCGAGTAGTCCCGAAGTTTTTTTTTATAATTTTTTAAGGGAATAGAGGACGATATCCAAAAAGTAAAATATTTCTAATATACTAATTATAGAATTACGTTTAAATGATCAAGTGTCAAAATGGATTTTTAACTGTGTTCAGGGCTTAAAAATTACAATCACATAAATGTTATGCTATTCAAGAATATAAATAGTTAGTAATTTAGATTACTTAGTTAACGATAACTAGTGACCTGAGCTGGTGGTGTTTGTAATTTAGGCTGGGCTCGCTGTCAGTCGGAGATAGAATTCAATATTGGGCTCACCTAGCTGAATGTCAGGCAACATTGCCATAGCTATCAATCAATTCAGACACCAGAAATGTAATCCTCGTAGCTCAACCGCCATGCGGCACAAAGCTTCTATCCCGCCCTCGCCCTCCGTTTTGTAGTCCCTTGTATTTGTGCACACTTCCTGTCGCCACAATTTGTTTGCGCCGCTGTCAAGATGTGAAAGCGACGTCCACCTTCCCCTGCCGCTCAGCTCAGCTCCGCGCTGCAGAAGCGATTCCAGTGCCAAGCTGCAGACATCCATTCGATCCATTCAAGCATGTGACAGGCAGCGGGCAGAGCTCATCAATCTCGTGTCGGGGCCAAACAAAATATGCAATGTGTTCACATTGCGGCAAAAAGCGAGCATCGATAAACCAAAAACCCATAGAAAAGCAGCAAACCAAAAATGGAAGTCACAGCCAGAGCCAGAACCCAGCCCATAGCCAACAACAAACACGAGCACAACACACAACACACAACACACAAACACAAACCAAATACGGCACCCGAACCCTTTGCGGCCTAACCGCACACACAGTAAATATTTTAGCTACATGCATATCTACATATAGAGAAGTTCAAAAAAGAAAAAAAATTAGAAAATATGTGTTGACAGCAGTCATCAATCAAGCGACACAACTTTTGACATGTCAAATAAACGAGCCGGCGCATAAATTACAACACAACACAACAACAACAGCAACAAGAACAACTGCACATGGAAACCGATTCGGAACTGAGAGAAGAGATACGGAAAAGCAAAATGCCTTGCGTGCCAGTAGCCAGCAAACTTGTCAAACGGCAGCAATTGGAAAATCAATTTCATCGGAGGAGCGCTAAGGTCCGGGCCGGGCCGGGACGGGTCTGGGTCTGGGTCTGGGGAGTCTTTATGCGGCATGTTAAATGTCATTACATTACTGATAAGATTGATAACGAATAAACGTTTTTTGTGTGTTGTTTACGTGACTCAAGTGAGTCATGCGGCCCATTCGGTATTGACAGCAGCGCAATCACTCGAAATACTCATTCGCTCACTCAATCACTCAGTCAGTTCATCAATCAGTCAAATCAACACGTTGACAGACATTTCCACTTAGAACAAAGACTACGCACTTTTATCAAGCCCTAACGCCTAAATTCTGGATTACATTTTGTGATATTTTTAATTGGACCATATCAACAATAAGCCTCAGTCTGTACAGCAAAAAATAGTAATTTTTTTGTTCGAAGTGAAAGAATTAAAAATCAACATTTAAAGCCATTTTAGCAGAATTCTTCCCTTTGTTCACGCGAGTATAAGTTAATCCCCAGCTGTTGGCACATTATCACCTTGTGAATCAAGCAAATTCATTTAATTTCAAGTTATTTAAAAATTTGATGTAACAAGTTTATTTGACTGCTGTCCACAAGTAAGCATGAAAATTGCTTTAACCTGGCTAAGAATAGAAATATCTCGTATTTCTGAAAGGATTTAATATCATTGACTTTGGCCAAATGTATGTACTGTTACATATGTACATAAAGATAGCATTTCCGATCCCATAGAGTATAAATATTCTTCGCAGCAAGCTCGGTCCGGACTCAAAGGCTTTAAGACATAGAACCACAATTCCAAAAATTCAAACAATTATAGAGCATATCTTTCCAAATGAAAATAAAGCCACTATTTAAAGGCTATTGTCTGTTGCATATAGCCGCATATTGTTTGGCACAATATCGGTTAAGGAACAAAGAATTAAAAAAACGTTAGGATATGTTTGTTTAGGTGTTGCAGAAAAGCATCTTTGACAACGCGCAATACTTGGAGTGTGTGATGTTCATATAAAAACCAAAGTATTATATTTACTGAAGGGTGCAGGGTATTTTTAAGTCGAGCATACTCGACTACAGCATTCTTACTCTTTTAAAGTTGATTTTGCATTTAGTGAACATAGTGACAAATCTCAATTTTGGGGAAAGAGCCATTAAATATTTAAAATGTGACAGGCAGAGGCGGCATCCTAGAAGCCCATAAGGCGTATATATTCTTGGGCAGCATTAACAATATTTTGTCCATCCTCCTGCACTGAGCAACATTTTTTTAGATAACCCTTCCCCATTTTAACTCAATAAAATAAAATTTCAATTGGATTTCCAGAAAGTATTTTAGTATTTTAGACGTGGTTTTTGAATTTGCCGAACACATGAATATGACATAATAGAATCTGTTGAATCTGTCCGAATAAGTTTATTTTTACTTATCTGCAGATCCGTACCCCCGATTTGGTCACATTTGCCCTTATATTACATACTCTTGATTGTAGGAAAAAGCCTAGGTGCAGGGTATCTTGTAGTCTCCAGTACTCTCTTTGCTTTTTTGTTAGCGTTGGCCGTGACAAATCCTTAACCGTTATTTGCGTATGTTGACACTTTGACAGGCGGCGACACATGTGAGTCTTTCACGTACACAAGAGCCCCTATCATGTTACTTACTGTTGGAGCTTACTTTGTAGTTGGCCTGGGGCGAAGCTTTTAATATTTTTGAGCGCGCTGCCAACGGGCCTCTCAACACATTTCATTCAATTTTCATTTTCCATCTACAAAGAGAATTTCCGTGCTTTTGTTGCGATTTTTTGCACTCAGTGCTTTACAAATTCGTTTCCGGCTCAAATGACTACGCGCGTGACAGCTGTCAGTTGAGCTCTGCCAAAATACTGACCATTATCATGCGTCATATGCAAATCAGCTCGACAGGCAGCAGGAACGAAGCTTTCTCTTACAGAGTTGGAGCTAAGTAAAGGTTGCTGTTGTTTTCACAGCCCGTGAGACATTTATCAACGAATATCCCTTACAATTAAGAACTGTCAACAAGTCTTTTGTACACACAACATTTTTCGAATTGCTGACGAATTCCCCAGCAGACAGTTGATTTACTGTGCTAAATGTAATTTGGCGCTAACTTCTCATTCCTCCGATATCCCATTTGTTCAGTCTTTCTCGCCGCCTTGACTGTTTGTTGGCTCTCTGACAACTTGGCATCTCTTTGTAATTGATTAGTCTGGGGGTAAGCATTTCGAATTCAATTTTAAGACGTGCAGGCAAGTGTGAGAGAAGAAGTGTGCGAGGCATGAAGATCACTTAAGTTCACCGATAAAAACAAACCGCTACCAAGACGCATGTGTTGTGATTGTGTAGGAAGGAGACTTCATTTGATTGATCACTTAATTTAAAATATCACAAACCCAACTCTTATGTACAAGTGTTAAAGTGCTTTATTCTATCATATATTCATTACCACATCTAGAAACAACCGCATACACTTTTGCTGATTTATCCAATTGCCGAAAAAAGTTATGTCCGACTTGATAAGCTATATCAGCAGCCGATTACATTTCGTGAACTAATAAGCAAATACTAGTATAAAATCACCTAACTCTGAGGTATTTTATTTTTGTTAGTATAATCAATATCTTTAATTACATTATGCATCAGCTCGCCTTTGATGAACCTTTCGTTTTTGGTAAATTTTTTTTTTGCCATATTGGAGTGCTGCGTGGCTATACTCCTCATTGTGAATCCTAGAAACATAACAGTTTAAGCATATCAATTAAGCATACTTTTAACCATATACTAGTATATCTTTGAACTTAAGATCATCCTACTCATCCTAGCTCATTCCACACAACTACTGCATTTGATGGGCGGATTCGATCGAAAATAATATATACAATTTGGCTCGAAAATGTAAATAGTATGTCTATTGACTTTCCGTAGGCCTTGAAATATCATTTGAGAAAAAAAACTTGCTAAGAAACATTTTTACGGATTTACAGTTGCAGGAATGAGTTTTAAGCAGATGCACTTTCTAAATTTAAAGCACATGTTTAAAACGACATTGAGCATAGTCGATCAGATGGAAAAAATAAGGGTACTCATCTTCACTGACTTCACTAAGATATCATGGAATGCAGTTGATCAATTTAAACAAATAAACAATTTGCATAAAAACCAACAACTAATCAAAGTGATTAACAACACATATATATACTTCCTTAAATGCATTACACACTCGCAATAACCGCCTGTAAATGCTTAAAACTATGGACATTTCTCTGTAGACTTGACTGCAACAGTTTAGTTTATCTCATGGTTTGTTTATTTTAGTTGTGGCATGCTCAAAATGAGTATGATCGATAACCCGGTCATAAAGCTGTCAGGATGTAATTCCAGTAGGCGCCAGCGCAAACATCAGTGTAGAGGGTCGCATATCAATGCATTGGAGTACAACACTTTATTACTGTTGGTTTTGTGGGGCTAGATAAACCACTTGTATATAGTATGTATATATATGTTTGCAGAGTTCAGAGCTGCCACTAGTTCAAGATATACGATTTGTAGGGTTTACTTCTGGAGGGGCTACTGTGAATAAGATGTTGATCGACAATAAAGCCGGATATGATCGTGGCTATTAATTTTTGATCGCGATTGAAATAGTCTCCGCTTATCGCGAACTCAATTTATAATACAAAATGGCAGACGAAAGCCGACCCACCGGCAACATATTTAATGTTTAAGAGCTCCTCCTGACAGCACGTTCACAAAATCCTCATCCCAATCGCCGTCCTGTTGCTTCATCAGCGATTCCAATCAGATAACATTAGCACGTCACATCACACAGCGTGCAAAAATTATTATTCATTGAATTTGTGATAAATGTGACAGGGCCCAACAGGCAGCCAGCCCGTCAGACAGCCAGCCAGCCAGCCAAGCAACCCGTCCATGCGAGTCCGAGTGAGCCCATGTCCACATCGGGTTCCAGTTGCAGACCAGCATTGCGATGCACACGACATACGAGGCCGCATCGGAGCTGTCAAAAATTTGTTGCAAAAGATATTATCTCGGCCGAGTGGGGCACATCGACTGCAGGCAGCTGACTGACGACTGCTTTTCACTGTAGCTCATCAATAATGATGACAAGGACGAGGACGAGGACGAGGGCGAAGGCAGGGGAAGCGGATGGGATGATGATGACCATGATCGATGATTGGCCTTTTTTTGTGGCAGACGCTGACGCTGAGTGACGATTGCTGAGCAACGGACCAGGGCCATAAACTACGTGCAGGCAACTGTGACCACACCCATTGACAGGCAGACAGACAGACAGTCGAACAGACGAACAGACGGGCGAACGGACTTGTGCAATGTGCAACGATGGCAACAATTATTTGCGGAGAATCACAACACCACACAAATGTATCCATGGAATGGCCACTTGATTGATGGGCCCAATAAATTGCACCACGAGCACATTGTGAGTGTCGTTGATGTTGTTTTTAGTGCTGCCATCACTATTGTTGTTGTTTTTGCTGTGTGTCTGTCACATATTCGCCGCAGAGCTTGAGATAAGAAAGGTGACAGCTAAGAATGGGACAGCTTTCGACGCAATTGGATCATACGAGCGAAACATAAATGGATAGAACAACCGTGTCTAGAACTGCAATATCAAGCAAATACTCAGGGGGTTAAGCATGTTTATCGGGGAACGAAGATGACTCATTCGTGTCAATGTGGCTCATTGATTGAAAATGATTGAAATTAAGATCAAGTACAGTCACAAAGCGAACAAGAGTCGGCCTTACCCGGTCTGAGTTACTTGCTTCAAATCTTAGATATCAATTTTTCTCCCATTTCGCCCAAATGTGACCCTCCTGCTTGTTCATCCTGTTATTGAGCTCTAAATAGGCATAAGTCATTAGGTTGCACCCCAATTTCTTACTTATTTGTAAATAATATATTTGCTTCGATGGCCTTTAGCTAAGACAATACTACATCAATGCAGTACTATGGGACTCGAGCCTGCATCCTCGCTGAAAAGCATATGCGTATGTTCATAGGGCCGCAAATATATTTTAAAAATGTACCGAAAATTACGATAACTTTGTTATAGTTTTTCCATAGTCCAATGAAAATATTTACAACCACAGTCCACTAATTTCTTTATAGTTTCCTTAGTTTATTTATAGTTTCCTTTCTCATTTCTCAGAGTCTTGCTGTCAGGTGATTTTTGTGATTAATGCTCTGAGCGACTTTCGTTTCCATAGTACATATTCTTTCCGCTTCAACTGTCTGTTTGTTTTTAAAACGAAATTATGTGTTAATCTCATTTGATTTGTCATTTTCACATGATGTGATTTGGTTTTTGTGGCCTTCCCTTAATAAAATTATCTTGCGCTGTGATGTATGGCAAACAAATGTTTTCTTGACACATTTATTTGTTTAATGAGACGTTGAATAATTAGTTAGATACACAAGCCAAATGACTCAAATAAACTTTTCTATCTGCATATATATTGTTTATAAATTCAATTCTACGCATCTATGCAAGACCGAACGCATGCAGTGCCCCCGTACATCGGTTGGCACAACAATTTCTAAATTATGATTGACGATTGACGATTCGCCGCTGATTGTGTGACCCGCAATAAGCGCCCTCCTCCATGGGCTCCCAATGGTTCATGCATGATATTTTTCTGTATTTTGTGCGGCGCTTTTTGCTCTGCTCCGGTCATTATGGCTGACAGCGCGCCTTCATAATGAAGAGTTTAGATTGATGGCCACATATCAGTCAACGAGCTGAAGGTAACAAAAAAAAAAAACACAATCAGAATTCTACTGGGCCACACTGAAATTTGTATACCCTTAACGAAATTCTTGTTAGTCTTCATGAACATTAATGTTCAATATAAAAACCCGAAAAGTTTCATTGAAATAAACAAATGTGAAGATGTGCAGTTTTAACCAGATTGCTGTGAAAGTGAAAGTGTATCTCAATAAAATAAGATATAAGCTACAGTTCTTTTGCGAAACAAAATATTGTTTTATGATTAATTAATATTATCTGAATATGCTACATGCGATGTAGACATTTGAAAACACCCTGGACGAAAGAAACTTCGCAGCCAAACACGATTTCAGATTTTGGTTGGTTGTTTGTCTGCTGGCCTGTTGACATGTCACTAATTTCAAGTTTTCTAAGCGGTTTTTCTCTTTTTGGCTGCGAAAATGGTTTTCTCCTAGGGCTGGCTGGCCCGGAACGATGATTGATGCGTTCGCTGCACGAAAAAACCCTTTCTGCTTTCGAAACATATTTTATGTAGAAATGTCATTTAAGTTTGGCAAAATATTAATCATTTTGGATCGGGCCTTAGTCGCCCGTCATGTGATAAATGAAGTTAGAGATGAGGTGGATTGGGACTGTGTTTTGTGATGGCCTGGGGTAATTAGTGCGCTGGTCGGGAGAGCTCAGCATAATATAATATATGTATGTATATGCCCCATAATGATGTGCAACAATTTGAGGCACACAAGCCAGAAAGCACAAGGCACTGTAAATGCAGAAGAGAGAAATTAAATATGATAAAAGACCCACACACTGTCTGTCGACATAATTAAGTATGACATGCAAAAGTATGAATTATCACTGAGATGTCAAAATGTCACAGCTGGCGAAGACAGAGACGCAGATAAAGACAGAGGCGAAACGAGCGGAAGGCATAAATAAGATACAAGACAAGGCAAGGCAAGGCTGGGCGAGGTGAGGTGAGGCGTGGCCAGAGAAGAGAAGAGAGCAGTGCGAAGTAAAGCTGACAAACGAACGCTGCGTGTGGGATTAACTGACTCGAAAATTTATGATATGAAGAATTACTTGTTACTCGAACGGCAAACATACTCACAAGCAGAGAGGGAGAGTGAGAGAGGGAGAAATAGATAGAGAGAGAGAGAGAAAGATGACTGGGAAAAGGAGTAAGAGGGAGAATATTGTATATTATATTTTTTGTGTATGGCATGTATACGAAACATCGAAAAATTTGTTGCTCCAAATCTCTAAATTCTGTGCTGAAAAATTAATGTGCCCAACTGTCATTGCAATGACGGAGATGAACCGGGATGGAATGGAATGGGATTGAAACGAAATGGATGTTCAGCGGGGCGTGAGGCTCGCTGTTGTCAAAGCTTATGATAAATGATTCTGAAATGTGACAAAATGCTTACGAGTCGGATTAACAAGACGATGTCAACGACGGCGACGAGAGCCTGCCAGAGGAAGTTGACTGGATGCGATGGGAAAGAGTGAAAGAGTTGTTTGCCTTATTAGGGGGACCCACAATCTCGAAAGGGATAAGGGTGATTACTGTAATGAAGTTGTTGCATAACTCAAAATTGTACATTAAAAGTAAGCACAGCAACAATCTCTTAAAATACTTAAATTTGTTTATACAATTTCAGAAGGTTCTTTCTAAACAGATTAATCGATGTTTGTACTCTCAGAAGTGGGGACCTTGCCTCAGTTGAAGTTTTATTAATTAATCGGTCTGTCAAAACATCTGGAGGCGTCAGCAAGCGGCTCCACTTAGATCCATTTTGGTCTAATGGGGCAACGCCAGCGTATGGCAATCGCTGAACGACGATCAAGCCGATCACAAGACCCCCATCGTGCCATCAATCTTGTTGGTTTTGACGCATTTTTAAGGTAGCAGTCACAAAGCGAAAGCCAAGCCGAAATGCAGCGCCAGTTGGCAGCTTGGAGTTGTCAGTGCCAGTCCGAGACGCCGATCGATCGATCGTTCAGGTGATCTGGTAGGGCTAAGACGTCATCAGTCAAATGGCGCGATACCGTCCATGGTTGGGTCAATTAGGCTGGCAGCTGCTTGATTTGACGACGGCAGGCACTTCAGCGACCCTCTAGATATGGCAGGGCAACTTGTTGAGTTCGTCCACTAGCAGCTAGCTACAATCCATCATCTAATTAAATATATCGACAAAGTTATTACAATGTCCATAAAATGGCACTTAGACGCTTGATAAGCACCTTAAGTGGGCGCACCCCAGGTTGGGCACCTTGCTAATAGCGGCGCAGGGTGTGTGGGGAGCAAATCTCTGGGGAAGACTGAGATGTTGTATAATACACTCGAACGGCATATGACAAGATGGTAAACAGTGATTATTTTGCTTGTGACTTTCCTAATTGAACATATACTTCGATTTAGAACTCCCGCGCCAATTGACCGCAGCTAAGGCCCAGGCGAGGGAGAGGGATAGGGAGAGGCGGAGGTGGCAGGCGGAAAAGCGCCACACCTCTGTCCACTTTCGTTTGTCCATATAAATCAATTAATTTAAACTGTCGGGCAGCTGTCAAATTGTTGCTACCGGGAACGTTTTCTCGTTTTCGGCTCGGGCGCGGTTGTTGGTGCGGGTGCGGGTGCGGGTGCGGATGCCGGTTCGGTTGCCGCTTCAGATGTGAGCGCACTGAGACGGCGACTGGCAGGCAACGGCGACATGTCGAGATTTACTGAGTGATTGACGACTTTATGTGTCATTAAATACCGTTAGCAGCGGCTGGCGTTGGCGGGCTGTCAGTGCCCGCTACGGCTGTTGTTGTTGCTCTGCCCGCTGCATCTGACTCATTTTTCATGCCACGCTGCTTAGTGAAAGTTTTTTTTTGGTATTGGAAGTTGCGTGTTGTGTGATTAGCGGCAATTAAACATCACCTGCGTGAGCGACATAACCAGCAAACGATGCTTATCTGGGGTACATGTATGTCGGAGACTTGCCAATTGCCAGAGTTGGCAGACTTAAGCCAGGGGAGGACACAGGATGGCTAACCATACCCCCAAGACAAAGACTACTGCTACGGTCTCTTTGTTGACGTGAAGCAGGCCTTTGACCGCCTCGGAATTGACCGATTGCTTCAGAGCATATAGATGAGTCCCACTACCTCCTTTTTCTCCTGTCACATGTCCTATGTATTTTAGAACAATTTATCACCAGGTCAAGCTTTAGATATCTTTGCGAGTTTGTTAATGCCGAGAGAATATAGAAACCAATTTCATTATTTTAAATAATCAGACTTATTTGCAGAACTCCCTTATATACTAATATTACATTGAGCTGGCATTCCATTTATGATAGACTCCTGCTAACTGGCAGAACTTAACTGAATGTGCGAGAGCCGCTTTATGTGGCAAAACAGCAGCAAAAGCGAGCGCTCTCGAAAATCGTCGAGTGGCACCGTCAACTTGTAAGTGTTGCACTCAACCAGCAGCTTATTAGCAAACTTTTTCATTGGATTATATAGTTGAATATTATAATAATCGAGTTAGATTTTCGTTGCCGTGTTGTATGTTGGGCCGCTGGTTGAAGGGAGTCGAGGGCACAAATTGCATGCACAATTTCCGTTTCATGGTCGGGCACGGCCACGAAATAAGCCCACGGTTTACGAGTGTAACAAGAGGCGGGGGAATGGGGGGAATGGGGGGGATGGGCGTCGTGTAAGTTTTGCAAAAAGTGGCCAACTTTTTAGGGCGGCGAGGAAATACTTTCCTAAATTGCCTGGGCAGCGCCCCGCACTGAACACGGCCACCTAATCCTCAAATCAAGCCAATAACAAACTCACACATAGTTAGGACTTACATGCATCGATATTCCAGAGTGTGCGAGCGTGTGTGTGTGTGTGTTTGTGTGTGTGTGTGCGGGGAGGACGCAACTTTTACAAATCGTTAGCATTTCACACGTTTATTGAGTTGTTTTTGTATGTAAATTGGTTGCATAACTTGCCATTCGTTATTGTTGTTGTTGTTGTGGTTGGTGTGGGATTTTGATATGGAAAGTGTCTAGTGGCAGTGGCCGTAGTGTCCAAAGTTGCCTTTTGCGGCATATCCCTTTGCTATACACCGGATTATTGTCTGTAGATGTTCAGATACACTGCACTGGCTCTGTGTGCGTGTGTGTGTGTGTGTGTGTGTGAGTGTGCTTGAGTGTGTCTATAAAGTTTGATTCCTTTAGAACGCGCCAACGCATTCTAAAAAGTTGCTGCCATTTAGCTTGCCGTCTGAGCCTTGGTTTGTGTCTGGCACTGGGTTTGTGTCTGGCCCGGGTCGGGCTCTCTGCCAGTCTGCGGTTGCTGCTTTTGTTGTTGGCATATTTGTCGTTTGCGGTTTCAACTGCAAATATTATAGCAAATTGAACTGTAAATAGTTTTATTGCCCCTAAGCCACAAGCCGAGAATACGGGAATACTACTTGCCAAGTTTAAGTACACACATAACTCTGATTCTATCATTGTTCTTACTCTTGACCCGCCTCAATTCGTTGTGCTTGGCATCTGCCTTTGCGTTTGGCAAAAACCACAAAATTAAGTTGTTGAAATTCTCACAGATTTACTCCAAGGAATGTCATCGGTCTCGCTGCACAACTCAGCTGAGCAAACTGCTAAATCAAATTGTAAGCCACCTTCCATGAAAGGCCTGTTTAAAGATTAAACTGTCGGACAGACACCCTTACGGACCTGGCTAGATCGACACCATTATTGAGGCTGATCTCTTCATTGGGTCGGAGATGAATACTTTGGCCGAACAATGCCCTATGACACTTTGTCAATAATCACTGATTAAATTGAACAAAAATGGAAAATCTACCCAGTTTCGCACTGTTCAGATAATGAAGGACTAAGTTTGTATTGCCAAAAGCTTAAAGCTTTTTCCAAACGACCTTAAAATCACTTTTGAAGCTCTCAAACTAATATCGGGTAAGGACGGGGAGAGATGTGGAAACAATTATTTGTTTGATTATTTCCACTTGCCCTTAAGCAAACATATGTATATAGGAGATATAATTGAAAGTAAATTAATAAAAGAAGTATGCACTTTTTCTATAATAGCTTGATTCGTATTAAATGAGTAAATATTTTGACTACAATGCTAGTTTTCAATTGAATACGTATGTTCTCATATGCACAGATTGCTCAATTATTTTTGCCAGTCCATTTTAGTTGAGCCCATCAGCTTTTCCCTTTTGTGAATTCAAATCATGCTTAGGTATTTTGTATGCATACGGAACTACCATATTTTCGCTGCGACTCCTACTCAAAAGTTGAATACTGTCTATCAAAAGCCCACGCAAGCGATGGAAATGATAAATGATTGGCAAATTAATATAAAATTCATCAGACTCTGGATGCCGTCGTTCGTCGTCGTTCGTACAACATGAAACTAATAATTTTTGCCCGTAATTTGCATAGATATATCATTATTAATATTATTATTTCTTTCCTTATTTTTTTTCCGAAACACGCCTCGAATTTTCATCAATCAATTGCGGGGAGTGTGCAGCGCCTGACATGAAAAATATGTCTGCGAGCGGCACCGATGGAAAATGATAATTTATAAAAATTTAAGAGCACTGCAACGTGGCACTCGACATCAATCAAAAAATCTCATCACACTGAGCCACTGACAGACTGACGGAATGACGGACTGACAGACGTCTCAAATACTACGCTCTGTCCAGTCGAAAATATTATTTATAAATGAGGCGAGCGCCGAGCCGGGACATGACGATGTTATGATGTTATGGGCTTGTTGTCGTTTCTGCTTTGTCTGTCAGATGTTGGAAAATGTGAAAATTGTGAAAAGCTTCACAAGAATCCATATCCGTATCACACACACTGCGCGTAAGTTAAGGAAATAGCCGGAACAGCTTATTAGATTTGTTCCACACTACAAACTGATGCTGATGCTGATGCTGGTGTCGTCAATTTGTTTGCCCTGAGACGAGACTAATGATGCCGCTCCGTTTCAATGTGATAAGGGAATATCATAATGGTTAATGTAGCACAGTTTCCCGCATTGAGGGCTGTTAATTAATGATGATGGGACAGCAAAGAATATTTTGAAATCGTAACTCGCTCGTGGCCAACTTTTTGGCCAGAAATTGTGCACAGCCCCGTGACAGCTGTGCCGCACGATTTAAACAGAGGGATGTGAAATAATAAAGAGTAATGTGGGAGTGTGCTACATAAGATTAACGATCATATTATGCACTCTCGCACATTTTTCGGAACACAACAGATGCAAGTCAAAATTGTTTCATGGCACTTCATTTTTCATTTTGAAATGTGGCTACGAATTATAAAGGAATTTAACTAAGGGAAGGTGTGTGCATGCACAAATTTTTTTTAGTCGAGCAGAAAATGTTATTACATCGAAAGGATTTTAAGATAACCAATAGTCACTGGACCGAGTTGTTCGAATAGCTGATACACTGTAAATATACAAAGAAAAGTATAAAGGGTGCAGGTCAGTCTTTTTCTTGAGTTTAATTAAATTAGTGAAGCGATTAAGCCGGCTCTGTGATTAAGTTACAACTTCTACTGAAGCCAGCGTCGCCAATCTGGAGCTGAACGTGTTTCACGAAGTCTTAACGCTTAAGTAATACGATTTAGCTAGTTAGTTAAGTATTAGGGAGTAAAGACATAATTTATAAAGTTACCTTCGGTCTAGAGTGAAGCTCCGGCATTCAAGCTGATGCATTCGCTATTGGGTCTCATCTGCACAAAATCCGCTTTAGTCAGGCCAGAAGATCGTGAAGAATCTGGCTGTCCCATTAGTTGGCGACGCCATCAACGAGTACTTAAATCAACTTAAGGGACATTAAACTAGAATAACCAACAGCACCTAGAAGTCGAATGGTTGGGGTTAGAGGGAGGCTAAGAAGAATTTGGCTTACGAATCTGACCAACAGAGGCCCCAGCCAAGTTAAAGTGACACATGTAATTGAAAGCAATTTGTAACTCTGGTGATTTGGCTTTTAATAAAAGCTTTAACAACATGTACCACACCAATCAAATGTTATCCTCCTCTGGGTGCTTCTAATGTACGAAAAAATCACCAGTTTCTTACGGCAACAAAAATTATTTAGAATAGAATACACTGTGAGCAGGATCTTATGGTGGGAATGTATGTTACGAGTGGACCTAGGGTATCTCCTAGTCGGGCACTTCCGAAGCGGGAGCTCTAATATGCTTATCATTAATTTAATCAAAAGAAATTCTTACTGGAACAGTTTTCAGCTACTTTGGTAGTTTATTGAGAAATCGCAATTCTTTTTTTAAGAAAATATTAAATATAAGTATCTTCATTCTTTTCTATAATATATATAAATTCGCATCGCTTGTGAAATTTCGCCCATCTAACTATATGAATCGCTGCCAGGGGCCTGGCGAATTAAAATCTAGCTCTATTTAGATGGAACATTTGTAACATTCACATTTGGGTAATGCCCATGTCTGGGAAGGGGTGCAGGTAATTGCCGCGGTGTTGACAGGCTGTCAACATGTCATATGATTAATGTTTGCCCAATGCAGTTGCAGTTTTGTGTGAGTAAATAAATGATAAATTGGGAGGAAAAACATTTGTCATGAACCAACCAATTGCAGCTTTAAACAGACCAGATCTCTTTGCCCCATAGAACAATCTCAGCTTAGTCCCTCAATTAAATCGCCTTCTGCCACATTGCAGGTAGGTTTTTTTTCGGGATATGTCAACGCCCTGTATGGGTGTGTGCTGTTGTGTATTGAGGTGTGTGCATGCACGTGAAGCACGCCCCTTACGCGCCCGTTAACCTTTTGGTGTGGACAGTCGTGAGTGCCAAGTTCGTTGGCAGTGGCTTGTTTGATTGATTGAAACTGCAGTCGTAACTTGTCTGTCTTAGAAGGTGGCGAATTGCCGGGTCAAGCTCGAGCAGCTTGGCAATGCAGACAGTCAAAGGTAATTATCGATGATCTTTGCTTTTTGATAAGTATTAACAGTATTATATGGAACTTAATGGGTTTATGCACATTCGCTACAAAACTAAATCATTTATTAAGCTTGGCAGCTTTGTCATCGTTCCCAAGCTCTTGCGAACTTTTAGAAAACTCCACCTGAGACTGGGGAAATAGCGTTTAAGGTTTGACCATGAAAACCAATTAAAACAACAAAGCCATATAATTTTGACTTTCAAAACTTATGTCTTGACCTATGTGGCTAAAGTGTCTGAGCTATCTGGCGAAGGTCGGTGGTTTACCTCCAGCAGCAGTTATTAAAAATGTTGCATGCAAAACTTTTCCGCTAAATTTCCACAGTTGCGGGTGGAAATTCCAAAATCGCTGAAACACGTATTCATTTGCTTTAAAAATTAGGTTCAGGAAAATCGGACGAAACTTAAAAGAACATCTTAAATATCAACCACGAAGGGGGGTTTTGCACTAAATCTTTAATGAATTTAAACAAATATCTTTGAAAGTTGGTCAGTCAGTAAGGGCAGTTTTGTATATAGAGATTTTTGAGGTTAAACAAACAATGGGGTTAACACTTGGGTTTTCATGCTGAGACGGGAGAGCATGCATAGATGTGTGGTGAAAATTCTACAGACGTAACCTAAACGCTCGCGGAGTAAACCAACTTTGGAAAATAATATTTTAAATTATATTAGTTTTTAAGCAGTCAACTTAATGAATAGGCCATAACTAAAACTTGCCCCATTTTTATAAAGGATTGGAGAAGAGACTTCAGTGAGATTGACTTTAATTTTTTGCGAAATTCATCCAATAATCGCATTCGGGAAAGCCTACGTAAGTGATTAGGCCAGCCATTTCCTCTCTTGACACCTAGCCCTCTTGTTGAGTGGTAAAGGGCGTAATAAAGCTGCCTATAAGTCTGCACTTGATGATGGAGAAGTGCTCGATGCACTTCTACGAGCAACAACTGCAAATCAAGTCATCATGTGCGGCCCATCTATGGCCATGGCTACCCACTTGCTGCCAGTTGATTTCCTGTGCGGTTTCAAATTCAAAACTAATAACAGGCAGCGCTTAGTAGTTCGACTTAACAGTCGCTCGGTTGGCAAACATTATAAATGCATCCATAAATACGTCATTAGCACAGACTGCCTGGTAGAGGACGAGACCTCGCAATATATGGCCACAGGCTGCAGCGGCAACAACATAATAAATTAATTATATGCAACATCAACAGCCCGAGCCCCAAGTAACGTTCCGATTGCTGTTGCCACTGCCCGATGTGGCATGCCCCAGCGACTGATGTGCGGCATGTTGTGAGCGTGAGCCTGAGCGTGAGCGTGAGCGTCTATTAGCAGTCAACGTTGACGATATACCAGTGGGACCCGACCCGACAACGATCTGCCTTCCCTGCTGATCGCGCAATGCCGCTCCCAGTGGCTGCCACTCTTGACAAGACACACACGAGCACGAACAAACAAGGGGCGTGGATATGGGGGCGCAGGCTGGCAGCGGAGGAAATAGTTTAGCATGTGTGGCATCGCGAAAGGCGAGCTGAGCCGTTGCGAGGCCGGGCGAGGCGAGGTGAGGCGACAAGATTTGAGTCTGAGGCGAGGCTACAGGCCAGCCAGCCAGTCAAACAGGCAATCCATCCATCAGCCGCTGGCAGACAGCAATTGCAGGTTGCTAGTTGCAAGTTGAATTTAATACGCTAACAAATTGGGGTCAATATGTTTTCAACCTCGTTTGCCAATGCATAAATAAAACATTTTCTGCTATTTGTAGAGGCTCTATAAACATCTCAGCGAAAAAATATATCAAATAAATTAGATTATTTTTTTTGTAATATAATAATTCAAATATGTATTTATATCGTATGCGTATATAAATAATTATACAATTTCCTTTCAAAAATAATTTAGATAATAATAATTATAATGGTAATAATAATATTTATAACAATAACATCAACAATAATATTATATAAAATATTGATAATAATAATAAAAATACAAAGAAAAATAATAATAATATTTAAAATATCAATGGTGACAAAAATAATAAAATATAATATTTTTGTGGCTTTTCGACGCCTTTAGAGAATTAAATGTTCGTTGGAAAATAGTTAGCTACCATTACAGGTTTGAATATTGGTGTTGTTGTTACATGGGTAAAGACTCTGGCACAAATGTTGCTGACGTCGCCGACTGGGGCCCTCTTCTGCTGGGAAGTGATGGCCCGGGTCTTGGAGCGTTCTGATTGGAAAATCAAGTGTGCGCATGTTTGCCTGCTTTTAATGGGCGACTGATGGCTGCAACATCGCTAATTGCGAATGCTTGACGCATGTTGCAGGCACTTGGCTCAGACACGGACAGCAACAGCAACAGTAACAACAACAAGAACAGCGACTGGCAGCAAGACAGTTCAGCCAAGTCATCCAGTCAGCTAGTAATCAAGAATGAGAAGCACCATGGTGGTAGGAGGAAGTATGGGGTAATGGAGGCACGAACTCTTTAGCTGTACAGTTTGGCGCGTTGCGTGATTTTTAATTAGTTTTCTTAGAAATTAAATTGTTAATTTGATCGACGCATTTTCTGCGCCGCTCCGCTGCTAAGTGGCCACTCTTGTTCTTCTCTTATATATTTGTTGTTGTTTGGCTCTTTGTCTACTCATTAATGCCAATTCTGGCGCGCCAGTGTTGACGCCTGCCGAGACACGACAGCTCCAGCCATACCGGCATTAGGCACGGCAATCACCCAACAACATATTTTTATGGATCTTGAGAGTGGAGACCGTGACGTTTGCGGGCATGGGATCCCTGGGAGATCATAAAATATACATAAGCCAATATAAGTTGATGATCTGAACGCAGATTATCAGATTCACTGAGTGCAGCGATTGAGAATATGGCTTACATGCCCTCGATAACAAGTTAATATGACTCATGTAAGAAGAAGTTCAACCGACTTTGAAGTTCAACCGACTTCATAATACTCTGTCCGACAGTCTGAATATCGAACGAATCTGTGAAAATGGGTTTTCCTGGTTGTTTAAATGGTGACCGTCAAATTGAGGATATCGATTGAAATATCGATTTTTACAATTTGTCAGGGCGTAGAAGAAATAAGTTGGAACTGTGTTTAAAGCAGGCTGAATCGAGTGTATATAGCTTATAGGATATCTGACGCTAGTATATACAAAAATATAATTCAAGCTTTAAGACTCTAGATACAATAGTGGTAGTAGTAAACGTACCTTCATACGGACAGACATTGTATTTTACACATATGTTACGACATCTCCGACCAAGGTAGCCTCAGACACTTAATATTTAAAGGCTAGTACGCAGCTACCAATATATTGGTTATTCTATTAGGGAGGCATTTATCTCAGTGTACTTGGCACGTCCTGACAAATTCAAGCCATTCGATGATCATCTGAGTTGGTGCCGGTTCCAGCCACCCCAAAGCAGAACCGCTTTTAATGTTGAGCACTCCATTCGGAAGCCCATCTAAATTGGCCCAGTCAACCAACTTTCGCCAGCAATCAATCAACAAACTGTCGGCCCCAGCTCCGCTTTGGCAACCGCTCCAGCCTCGTGGTTGGTGGTGGTTGCATGTCGATGATGTTATCGCATTTTGTAGTGTGGTTGGGTGTGACGTGGTGCATGTGCATGTGTCACTCGCTAGGCAATTAAGCCCGAAAATGCCAATTAACCTTTGAATGCCATGCATGGCCACGTAGCCCTTGCTGCATTGTGTGCAGAGTACGCTGCGCAGTGAACAAAAATGGAGCACAGTGCACATGGGCCGCAAGATAAAATAATTACCCAGGCGCATAACTCGAAAGTAAAATATTAATTTAATTTATGCATGCGCAGAGTGGAAAAGGCAGCACCAGAGTGAGAGAGAGCGAGAGACAGAGAGAAAGAGACGGACGGTCAGTGCAATTTATCTCACGCGGATTTTAGTCCGAAAGGCTAACAGAAATTGAGCATCTTCCTCTGCTGTTCTGCCCCTCATTCAGCGGCAATTTCTTCCCTCTCCCTATCTCACGCGCTTTTAATAAAACCCTAAATATGAAATAATTTATGACGCGACATTTTCATCAGCAATTCGTTAAAATTCATGCATATATGCATTTTAAAGCAAGTACCGCTTTTCCGCCTGCTCCTCACCTATCCTCTTCCGCTCTGCAGCCCTCCTTGGCGCTATTTTATAAATTTATTAAGCCGCATGTCGAGGGGGATCAGTGTCTGGGTCTGGGCGTGTGTGTCGGGTCCAATGAGTGGCAGACAAAGCCAGGCGACGACAACACGAATTGCATGCAAAATTCTTATTTTAATCGATGCAAATATGCAACGCCAACAACAACGAAAGCAATCGACGACGACGACGACGCTACGCAGTCGGTGGTGCATGCAACAACGGCAGCTACTCCAATGTGGTATGACGGACTGGCAGCAAGGAGCGGCAATGGTGGTAACCCCTGTGTGTGTAATTGTGTGTGTGGGGAAGGACAGAAACAGAAACCCGACCATCGCGATAATAAATCAATTTTAAAATAAACAGTTGCCCGCACCACGCTTGCTCCACGGTGCATAGTGGGTATCGATTATGAAATGTAATCTGGATACAAAGTCCAGAACAATGCAATCGCAAAAACAAATATTACAACAGATACATTTTAATTCAATTCGCCTAATATGTTTTTCCCCTCTTTTACGATAATGTATTTGCAATTGATATTTTCAAAAAATTACATACTTTTTAATACGTCTAATCCCACTGTGCAATTGCTCTTAGTGATATGGCGAAACGGATCGGGGGAAAAATGTGTATCTCGCACCATTTCTTGGCTTGGTAGCGACATAATAAATAAACTGCCCCGCAATTATTTCCACATTTTCGCAAAAGTGAATTAAAATTATGTGGAAAGCCCGAAGGAAACGAACCGAAAACACGAAAATGTCGTTTCTGAGCCCCATAAGTACGAGTTCCGAAAGTGAGAGCTTATGTAAGGGATTAGCTGGGTGCCACAGGCGACTGACCCCTGACACTCTTGTGCTTACTACCTTGAGCGGAGGCCAAAAACGAAATCAACCCAAACCCATTTGCAATGCAATCCAACCATTTGTTTGTGCTGCAGTTAATCAAAATATCAAATTAACTGTCGTGTCTGTGGCAAATAAATCAAAATAAAGCCAGCTCCAACTCCAGCTCCAGCTCCAGCTCCAGCTCTGCCACATGCCGCTCCTCCTCCCCTTACTAAAATGAAGCTCCCTTATGAAAATTTCATATGCGCCTCTGCGTTCCTTGTGACGATGATGAGTGAGTTGAATTCATAATAGGCGCAGGGGCTTACGCGATTTCATGAATGAGCTCGAGGGGAGGAGTGCGAGTGCGAGGAATCGACCAGTTGCGGCAAGGCAACAGTGTGTTGCGCTGTGCTTTATTGCGTAGTATTGTGAGTATAGTCAACGCCTTTTACGGTGATTCTTCAATGTCAAAACTTAATGTCCCCAAATTGCAGTTGTCGGTAGCGGCGAGCCATGAAATTGAATGCTGCCCAGTAGGCTGGCAAAAGAGCTGAGCGAGAGTGAGATCGGAGTGATTGAGTTGACAGCTGCGTCAGCTGTTGCATAGTTTTAGGCGCGAGTCGTGGACTCTTCCCAAACCCCACACCACAACACGACACGACGGGCCAAATGCAGCCGGCAATTTTGGGCAATTCAATTCGAATTCAAGCACAAGCTCAAAATCAACTTATTCGCCAGCAGCTGTTTCTGACCATGTCCGAGCAAAAGAGGCAGAAAGAGAGAGAGAGAGAGAGAGGGGGGGATAGGAGTAAGGGTAAGCTTGTTACCATAAAATTGGTGGAAACGAATTGCAGTCGCCGTCGTGTCGGCCGCATTGCGAACTCATCAGAAGGGGCGAAGAACTCGCGTCATTGTAAAATGTCTGTAATTTGGACAATTTGATGAATGGTTATTTGCCACGAGATGGCAAAGTGGTCATTATTCTTTATCACTCCACCACTCGTTTCCCTCTTGTTTTTTTTTTTTTCGTTATGTTGTTTTGCTGTGTTTGGCTTTCGGTTCAGTTTTGTGCTTCTTTGTTGTCGCTGCATCGTTTTACTTACTTCACATTGCACATTCTGAAGCTTTTGCCTTCACTCGCTTCCAGCACATTGTTTTCCATTTACCTATAATGAAGGGCATTATAACAATGTCATCAAGTTGGAAAAAAACTCAGTGGAAGTCGAAGTTGCTTCATCATTTCCTATGCTTAAGACTTTGTTGTTAGAATCGCAAGGCGAAATAGACATTTTTGCACAACCATAAGTTCGAGTATATGTTAGTTATTGAAACTATTGTAAAATCCTAAGTATTTTTTATTTTTGTTGTTCAGATTCTTAGAGTTCCGCCAATTTTGAAAAGCCCGGTGCACTCTGCTAAGTAAAACTCTATAGATGGAACGGCTAAGAACTGAAGATGCTCCGTAACCAAAACCAATCAACGTCTTTCGACAAACCCACACATAAGCCAGGATCAACTCTTCGACTGACGCTGGACAAACTCGATGCGGCCGGAAATGCCTCCTTCTACATTTTATCTGAACAAAATATGAGGACAGAGTTTCATCAATTTTAATATTTTATTTCAGAGGCTCTAATACAATTTTACAGCTGATCGGACCAATGAAGAGTACTTCTTAAAAAAACATGTGTGCTTTAATGTGAGAAAAAAGTCTTAAACTAATACGCATAAAAGTAGTATACAACCTTTTCAACCAGTGTTGCAGAGCTAAGGGTACATTTTTTGAAAATCCCGTCCTACATTATAGGAGGATTTTACATAATCCTTTCCTCCTTGGTTGAAATGGTGTTCAGAGATTTGGTGGGTGAAGTTTTGAGTCCAATTTCGTTACCAAGGATATTAATGAAAAATAATTTAGGACATGGAAAATTAAATCAAACGATCTACATTGTCAAATTGGGTCCAAATTTATTTTGAAAGCTTTACATAAAAACCTAATGAGCAAATTTTTTAAAAGCACGGTTTAAGAAATTCCAAGCGCAACTGTGGAAATTTGGCCAATTACCATCCGATCGGCTTCAAGCGGCTTCAACACAATATCAACGTTAAAAAAATATTTTGTATTTGCAGTTCCACGGGCGGAAAATTATTGTAAAATATATTGTGAAACTTGAATTTTTTTTAATATTTCATGTTTTATATTGCGCTGGAATCGATCGATGCCTTTTGATTTCTACCAAGTGAATGATTGATGGAAAAATGTAGAGTTACAAGTATGTAATTATTTGAGTATTCACTTTAAAATGTTCTGGTTACTTTGTCACTTTGCTAATTTTCAGTGTTCTTACTTTTTTTGCACTGATCGAAAGGTAATGCATCCCATAGACGATCATAGCCTGTTATTTTTTCAACACCTGCTTTATTGGTTAATAAACTGCAATCTTGGCATATGAGGTCAAAATCCAGCAAGTAATATTGTCATTATGGGTAGCAGGGCTACTCATCGCACTCGGAACAGTTATCGCCAAGTCAAATTGCAGTCCACAGCGTTAAGGAACGCAAGTGCAATTGGCCTGACCGCACAGGCCGTCAGCCTGAGGCCGGAGGCATCTGTTAGTTGGCCCTCACTCTGCCTCAACTACGCCTCCTTCTTGGCAATGCGTTCCACATGGCGGCAGGCCTAATTACATTTGCCGGCGAACGGCGAATAACAAATGGTGAATTCTGAATAGCGTGATTAGGCCATAGTTCTGCCAAGAGCAATACCTTGGTAGCCTCTCGGGCGCTGCCGTTGTTTAAGTGCGTGAAGAAAAGATTTATGCGCTCGTATTTTATACGCTTAATTCCTACAAGTACACACATTGCCACAGTCCGCCGCAGCTGCTCAAGCGATGGCTGCACTCGATCCCCCTAAGCACTCTATTTCTCTCTCTCTCTCTGTCTCTGTTTCTCTCTCGCTCACTCTCTATCGCTTCCTATACCCTGTATACCTTAAAGTATACCCTGCTTAAAATACTATTTGAATGCTAACAAATTAAATTCAAAAAGGAAGAGTTATCTCTCTTCAAAACGAAATTTACAGCCAACTCATGTTTTCTGCAAAAAAATATAGACAACAGTTTTGCACCCATTTTTATCGGACTGCGCGATCAGTTCAGATCTGATCAGATAGGTCAGTTTTACGTAAAAGACAACCTTCTTTGAATCCTTGTATATTTAATATATGCCACGTCCAGGAAATTTAAAGCTAAAATAATAACTAAAGGTAAATAATAACAAGGGAGAAACCTACACACCCAGGCTCCTGACATGCTACAAAGCAGAACCAAGTCAAGAAAAGGATAGATTGGTTACATATACATTTGTCGACCACTGTCAGTCCTTACATTTGACGCATACCCAATTTTGTTCTGTTGCCCATTTGCCCCGAGGTCAATTTTATAAGTGAAGTTTGCATGCCTCACGAATTGTTTTGTGGGCAAATCTGTCACTCGGCCTGTCAAGCTGCCACTGGCAGTTGCTGAACGGAACAATGGACTTGACAGCAGCCTAGGCCGGTACTTTAACCAAAAAGATGCACGACGCGTGTGGGTTGGGTCTGAATAAAATTGATGATGGTGGTAGAACAAGACTTTATCCGAATGCAAAGTTTACTTTCACATGGAAGCTATAAATTGCGAGGCAGCCCCAATTAAATGAAATATGTACGCGTACTATGCGACCGTTAAAGTGATTTTGAGTACAATACAAGCTTATACTGTAAGTGAACCCACTTGAGACTTGCATTTTCCCAACATTGGGCTAAGAAATAAAATCTCTTCACTCAAAGCCATTCGCCGCTGGCTCTCTAAGATCTGGCTCGGTTCGACCCGTGGTCTCATGTCGCCGGTCGCCGGTTGCCGGTCGCTGGCCCCACGCTGATTTCAATTTCTCGAACTCAACGTGAAACGTTACAAAATAATAATGATGACGATTGCTGTGCATTACTTTTGCGCATTTCTTGATTTTTGAATGATACGACCTGGGGGCACTTTTGTCGGCACATTTCTTTATTATTGTGCGAGGACCGCATGTGGTCGGAGACCAGGTCTCAATACGAGACCCAGTACCCGCAACCATATTGAATTGAGTTCCCATTCATGAAGCCAGTCGACTAATTCAACTCGAAATGTGTGAACAACACACAACCGATTTCGATTCTGATGTCGAAGTCGATGCCGATGCTCAGACTGGGTCTGGGATTGCGACTGAAACCCTAATGATTAATGTATGAATACTTTGAGTGAGTAATGTGCGTGTGTACGCGTCTATATATGTGTTGTTTGAGTATTGAAAATTCAGTAGCCATGCGGCGCTGTCGATCGCGCCGCGTGTCATTAAAGTTGACTTAAGCGCAGCTGGATGCGTCATCCTCCACCTTTCCACACTCCCCACACTAGAACTCAGCGGAGAAACGTCGAATCCGATTTGGCGTAGCGCAACAATCAATATTGCCTGATAATTGGGTTTCCCAGTTCAAATGGACGTTCATGCATCATGCATGATCATCATCAACGTCTCCAATGGAACTGTCGAGCCGATTGGCCGCGTTCCATTGACTTTTGCTGGCCTGAGACTTTTAACAAGCATGCCGAGTGTTCGCGTATTTTAGAAGTTTCGATTTTTGGAATCCCCTTGAGGAGTGCTTCTTTAGAATGCACCGAACCTCGAACCTCGCTAATCTCTTTACAATATATTTATATGCGTTTAGAAATGATGCAATTGATTGAATGTCTAATTATAATTGCCAAGCATTTAATTGTTTGGAAGCTGCACTAAATAGCTATGGAATTTAAATGGTTATGTGCATATATATATTATATCAAAATCGGCCAAAAGCTTTGGTTGGCAAAAATGGAATCGCTTCATTGAGAGTGCAAATTGGCTTATATTTAGGTTTGAAAATACTTTACTGCTTTTCAGAAGTAGTATAACTCCATCAGATGCTTGTTGAAATATGTTTGCACTTTTCGAACATTTTCAAAAATTATTCCATGTTAAGCTTTTCGTTCTTCTGACAAATTGACACTCTGCAAACATACATATATGTTTGTATTCATATCTGCACGAAAAGAGTCAATAGCGTAGGCTGAGACCCATAAATAACCAAAGCGAAGGCAGAGACGCAATCGCATAATAGAAAATGTCGCTAAATGGCAAACAACCCTACGCGACTGCTGAATCTTACTGAGTATCCACAGAGAACCACTTGTTTTATTGTCGGCAATATTTTTGAATGCAGACTGGGAAAGAACGGGGCCTGGGTCCGGGACTTGGAGCTCGGCTCCGGCTGAGAGCGTCAAAAGACGTTAATCACGTTGAGTTATGTGACACTCTTATATCTGAGCCACCAAAGTGTCACGTACGCATTTGTTCCAACCGAAATGTTAGGGCGGTTGCACGGAGTTGGGGGCGTGGCCGCTGTCAGTTGACATTGTTGTTGCTGCTGCTGCTGCTGTTGCAATTTTGCAGTTTTCTTTACTTTCTTTAGCTGTTTTTTTTTTCGGGCTGACTAGGTCTGTTTATCGCCAGTTTCCAGCAGCAGCCGCTCTTCCATTCATGATCTGGCATCCCAGCACACAGGCACACACACACACAACACCGCCCATCGAGGACAGACAACAACATATGCCACACACTCCAAGTTTGGAGATTATTTTGAAAGTTTTCGTGATTTTTTATACTGCTGTTACACAGCACAAAGGAGATTTTTCTTTGCTTTTGTCATGTGTGTTGTGTTTCGTTCATTGTTTCTTTTGCCATTGTCAACACTCTTGTGTCTCGTGTTTTGTGTCTCGTTATTAACCTTCCTCCGCTCCCAAACCACCTACTGACTCTGCCCTGCTGCGGCTGTTCTGGGTGCAAATTGCACTTTTGTTGAAACAAATGGGAGAAACAATGCCAAGAGCAAAACAATTTTTCCATTCGGGATGCCAGCCGGTCCTTTGCCCGGCTCTAGGAATAAGGGATTTCGAATTTGTCCAACCTTCCTTTTCATTTTGCTTAACTTTTCAATTTCTCGACCCACCCAAGAAAACTTTTGTTGTCGTATTTTGTATTGTTGCTGGCGTTGACAGGTTAACTTATATGACTTACGCTATCTTGAAATATCATCTGTAGCTCGCTTGTTCAATAAGATGAAAGATCAGATGTCAGTTTCCATCTGCTGCACTTGATAATAATTTCCACTAAGATCACTCATAAAATTTTAATTTTTTTTTTACAAATTTGACTATTGATTTAGTTCAAACTGAATATATATATATATATATCCATTTTCAAGGGTATCATGGTTTTGTGCAGACACATTGAAAAGTCGGGAGGAGTATATCCAAAATCTATATCCCCTAAAGCACCAAGAAAGTCATGGAATCGGACTAGAAACAAGGCTGTTACTCAAGAATAATGTAAACAAATTGAGGTGATGGATAAACGACAAGACGAATACAGTTCTCATAGATGTACGCTTCATATTTGTGGAGAAATCCTCTCAGATTACAAAATTTAATTCTGGTTCGATCCTTAAAAGAGCTATTCAATGACATTTGAGCAGAGTAAAAAAATGAATAATCTGTGAATAATGATTAAGCAATTCAATCAATTTGAATTATATACATATTACAGCATATGCCACAAATGGGGCACATAATTTGTCCGGCACACAGCGGGATGCAGGATGAGTTCAAAAGCGCAACCAGGCCCAAGTCCAAAATTCGTTCGCGTTCGTGTCAGAAGGCGTCATTGGCGTCGGGAGAACTCATCAATTCGACGAAGACGGCGGCAGCCCCGCCAATAATCACATGTTGTAATTATGCATTATTTATTTTTATTTATTGTATATTACTCAGTGTGAGCTGTGGGCTTGCGGAATGGCCCAAACCTTTACTGATTTATCGTTGATAAATTTATGAAACTTTTATCTCGACCCTTTCGCAGCGCTCTTTCGGCCCGTCGTGGCCAGCCGGCGGTGAGCGGCCGGTCAGTGGCCGGTCAGTGGAAGATGGTAGATGGCCATTGGCGTCCAGTCCGGCCGAAGCCGTGAGCCGTGAGCAGCCTGTGGAAACTCATCAATATCATTAATCATAAAATTAAGTATCATTTATATTAATTTATTATTGTGCGGCGCTCAGTGCAGCTCCTCTGATTTATCACATAATGTTCATTATCATGATGATGTTGTGCTCATTTCGTCAGTGCCGTCGCCAATCTTCCATCTCTTTTGCTCTCTCCGATGCCTTGCCCATCATTAATCAGCTGCTGTTGGGGCCACAGCAAGCGGCGGGGAAGGGGATTTCAAATTCGACTTCGACTTCCACTTGGACTTGGACTGTTCGCTTGTCATTAGCTGCCGCTGTTGTTGTTGTTGTTGTTGCCCTTCGTTCGTGCTGCTCGGGGCGCTGTAATTAATTATGCGCCTTTGTATTCTACCGACGATTTTCAGTGCTTTATGCTTATGAAAAATTACATATAAATTGGAAACACTTAATCATTTCGATTTACATTTTAATTAAAATATTATACATCAAAACAAGACTGCAATGGGGCAGCTCGCGCAACTGATGAGCTATGGCTATGCCAACAGAATTTTATCGATACTCAAAATAGTCCCAAATTCAAGCGTAGAGTGCGAACAGATTGTAATTGTAAATAGCCTATGTTACATTTCGGGAACTGGCTAGTTATACTTACACAGCCATTAACAGAATAAGGTTCACTATTTTGGGTGAATTTGTGGGCGTGTTATTTACAGCAGTGGGTGTCAAAGTGCATGGCAATGAAAATAATAATGGAATCCTTTTGGCTTACAAATCAGGCCAAGAGCCTTGCCACTGTCAAGAGTCATTACATCAAACGAGCTGGGGCCAAAGACCAAAATAGCAAGCAGCCAAAAAACAAAATCCAAACCCAAAAGCAGCGTTGCTCACACAATCGAAGACGGAGAGCGAAGCACGAAGCACGAGGAATGTACAACGTGCCGGCCAATTCACAATTTAACAAACTAATAAATATTTTTTGGCTTCCGGTGTGCTAAAAAGGATATGCGAGCCAAGCGACTGCAGTCTAGGCAGTCGCATTGAAAATAGAGCGATTCCCTTGGCGAAGCGAGCTAGCAAACAAACAGCAGAAGGAGCTGTAGAAATATAAATCAAAGGTTGTACTAAACTTTTGGCCTGCTCGATGTCGTTGCCAGAATAACAAGGCTCGCGGACAGACAGAGACCAGGAGATGAGGGACCTGAGAGCCTGCAGCCTGCAGCCTGCAGTGGGTAGGCGACTTTTGCCAGCTTGATAACTTGATAGGTGCTGCATTCTTGTTGTTGTTGTTCTTGTCGACGCTGTGTTGTGTTGGTTCCAACAAGGACACTTTGGTGTTGGTTTAAGGAGTAGGAGCTCTGATGTTGCCAGGGCTCGCACATGGCTTGCAACTGCCAGGCTGTCGGATATGCACTGACATAAATTGCTTCAGCTGACAACGACAGAGGCAGCGCTAGGGGGGGAAAGGAAGATACTGCAGCTCCCAGGAACCTTGCCCCATGATTACTGCTTGCTTGCTGGCTTGCCGCCTGCCTGCCAGCCAGCCAACCGGCCTGCCAAGGCAATAACTTTTCGCCTGGCCTTCGCTTTCCTATCCTATTCTATTCTATCTGGTGCAGTTGGGGTGTTTGGATGTTTGGGTATTCGGGAGCACCGTCTGCGCTTTGGGGTAAAATTAATATTAAAATGGAAGCATCGGCTTCCATCGTCGGACGCATTGCAATGCAAGGACCCCATAGATACACAGATGGAGGCAGGCGACGGGTATGGCTAACGCCAGTCAGTGCCAGGCCAAAGGACATTTCCAATTTATTTACGCTCAGAGGCACTTTGTCTGCCTTGCCAGTGCCATGGCTTCAACTCTCCTTCCTTAACTTCTTCTTCTTCTTTCCATGCCGCTCTCTATCCTGCTACGCTTTTTGCACTGCGTATGACAGTATTTGTGTAGTCTGTCAGCCAGAAAGAGTCCGAGATGGCGAACGGGGAGCTCGGAGAGCACGGGTTCCCACTCTCTAGACTAGTTCCCTTCTGCTTTTTTTTTCGTACTTCAGAGAGCTTCGCTCACATTTTGACAGCAAAATGTTCCTTCTGGTTGTGTTAGTGTGAAAAGTGTTGAAAGGTGTGAAAATGAAAATTTACTACTTACCACTAAGATTTATATCCTCTATTCTTCTTCCCTCATTCCTGAACTGGGCAGAGTGCATGCAGAGTACAATGCAGCAAATGTGGAAAAGACAAGAACTCACAGCACCATGAAGATGTCCTCTGGTCTGGTCACTTTATTTGGGCGATGCAATTTAGGACTAAAAGGACAACGAAGCTATCGCTCATTCTTCTTATTAGAGTCATTTTTACATGTTTTACAAATTTGTTGAACACATTTATTAGTTTCAATTTATGAAATTGGTAATACATCTTTGTGTTGAATAAGAACTATTTACTTTTACTTATAAGTCAAACAAGGTTGAAAAAGTTAGCAATTATGCTACGCAACAACTTATAACTGGATTTGATATACCCGGATGTTTCTTGTACACTTTAATAAAATATGTCAAGCACGCCGAGCATTTAATACCCTATTAAACATTTGTCTTATGAGTATATGTGAGAAAAGTGAAGCTCGTAATATCTTGGAAAACAGAATATTTTGCAAAGAAACAGCCGACGGTTCCTATAACAGCTATATAAAATAGTGGTTCGATGTTGTTAGGTTTAGGCATATGTACATAAAAAAGTTTTGCATACTTTCCGATTAATTGTTTCTATGACAGCGATATGATATACTGGTCCGATCCGACCAGCTACGACATATACGGCTGGAGGACTCCATCAAGCTTGGCAAATTAGATAACTCTGTTCATATGTTAAAAAAACAAGAGAGAAGTGCTATCTTCGGCACGTAAATGGCTATATCAACTCGGCTGTTGATACTGATCAAGAATATATATACTTTATGAGGTCAAAGATGTCTTCTCATGCTCACAACGTCTTCAGTCAACCTGCTGTCATAGATTGGCATCGACACTTGACACACTCTACAAAAGCAAGGACATCGAATCTTCCGTCAAGCTGCTTGATAAATGATTTTTTCAAACATGACAAAAAACAGCTCGCCTCTGGAGATAGCCAAGAACTGGGCCCAAATGTACTCTCCCGTTTGCCAAAAGTTGGTGCAATCTGCACTTTGGCACAACTTCTATTCGGGTGGCAAAAAGGGCAGGAGGCAAGAGACCGCATTCTGGCTAGGCAGAGAAGAAAAGAGTCCGGAACTTTTCAAGTGTGACGCGTAAGTGCAGCGGTAAACAAGTCGTTGTCCAAAATCAAAAGCAGGAGCAGAGGAACCAGCGTCTTCTTCACTCGCCTCTAGTTGCTTGGCCACGCCCAGTTGGGCAACTGTTGGATGCAGCGACCGAGCTCAACGGGCGGCGCCATTTACCAAGTGTCAAAAGCAAAGCTAAAGCCATTGTCGACATGACTTTGGACTACAACAACAACAACAGCAACAGCAGCAAAATGTAGAACCGTAAAATAAACAACAACAGCTGGCCAAAAGTGAAATGCTGCGTTGGCAATTGCTAAGGAGTTGCCAGAACTTTGGGTCTTGGCCCTTGTCTGTCGGCTGTAGAACAGCATGTGTCAGCTTTGGTGGCGATTTTCCTCTCTACCGACAACCGGGGAGCGAGAGTGAAACGTTAGAAAAGTGGGTGACAAGTAACCGGAAAATGTATTTTATTGTTTGCATCCGGGCATTTCATTCTGTCGTACTCTCTGCCCCTCCACGAGCCCACGACCCCACTGCCAAATCCAGCCACAGTCCTAGTACGTGGTGCTAAATTGTTGAGTAATTGATAATATTGCACTTCTTTCGAATAGGATGTTTTGTGGACGGAGAGAAGCAAAAGGGGTCGAGAGTACCAGAAAATATGTACGTTGGTTTTCCCAAAATTCGGAAATGGAACCAAATGCAACTGTGAAAAAATACTCGAACACACTGAAATCTTTTAGTAAGAATCCAAAAACAAAAGAAAATGGAAATACATGCAGTTGGAGACGATTCTTTTGCCTTTCGTATATATTCTCACAACTTTAATTACGCTGCTTGAACAATTTTCGTTACATACAGGAAATAAGCACAATGGTTTTCCCGAAGTCTCAATTAAACTTTCTTGGACATTTAGCCCTTATTTTCCACCCAGTTGAAAGTATATGTGTATGTCTATATAAGTTTTCCTCTAAAAGTTCTCTAGCTTATATTTAAATTAAAAAACTACATACATATATAAAGCATTCTCTAGTCGGGAAATTCCACCCGTATGTGTGGATTCCGAAAAACGTTTGTATGAAACTTTTTTGTTTACCATCCGATCGGGCTCAAAAACATTTTTGAAGATCTTTGTCAAATTTCATGTGAAGGGTGTTTCGCCCTATTCCAAAAATGTATTCCTCCCTGGTGGAAATGGGGGTCAAAGATTTGATGGGTGACATTTCGCGCTCAATTTCATTTCCAAAATCATTTGGGAAGTATTTCACACTTTTCACAGAATCCAAGCCTCCTCGGAAGTAATGCGATTTTTAAAGCTCTGCATAAGAACACCCAAAACAGTGGTTTATTAGGCAAAGTATGAAAGAATATTGCTTACCATCGCCTTCAAAATCATTTTCATTTCTATCCGTTGATCTGACTTTTTATCGGTCTCATATCCTTACATCTGGATCGTGACCTAAGACTAATACATCCATAAACTAGTTTGCGATTTGAATAAGGATCCTCGTTGATGTAGGTGTCTTTATGACGCAGCAACTCATCTTCCGAGGATTGTAAATTGGGAGAAATAAGTCAGTTTATGTGTGGATAGAAAAATTGTTATAATTGTAAGGTTCCTTTGAATTTGTTCAAAGTTGATTCCTTTGATTGAAATGTATCCCATTATTTATTCAACATGGAGTGTATAAGTAAATGGTTTTATATCGATTTATGTAAGACAATACATTAAGTAAACCTTAAAATGCCCGAATAAATAACACGTATGCGAGTTATCACAGTTCGGTTTGACGGTATTTCATAGTCCTGTACTCCCCACTAAGGCTTTCAGGCGTATGCTGGCTGCAATTGTAAATGAAGCGCATTGTGAGGCAGAGCATAGTTGATTTGCACACTGAGCCCACAACACAGATTCTTGCACACCTCTTGAACTGAATGCCAGCCAAGTTGATAAATTGTCGAAATGTGTTGCGTATGAACGAAAGAATGAATGAAGGAACGAAAGAGCCACGGGATGTGCCAGCCGTTCGCTTGCTGATGCCTGCTCTGCGCTCCCGAGATTGATAGTCAAAATGGCTGTTGATACATCCTCAGAGAGAGAGAGAGAGAGAGAGAGGAGTGGGAAAGAGAAAATGAGAATGAGAGAGAAAGTGCCAGCAACAGCAGTGTCTGATGGCTGCCCAGCTTCGAGTTCAATGAAGAAAAATAATCACCAACATCATTTATTCTCCGTTTTGCCTGCCGCCGCTGTACAACACCCATCAATCTTTGTTGTTGGCAAAAGTGGGTAGCTACAGCAACAGCAACAGCACCAACAACAGCAACAGCAAATACTGTAGAAGAGCAACAACTATCGACCCTGACCATGCCAAGCCGGCTGCTGCTGATGTACATATATATACTCGTATATATATGAAACTTGACAGCTACTGACGGGCACGCCAAAGCTTTGGCCTGGCACAGCTGACAGACGACGACTTTTGACGTTTGCCTGCAATTAACGGATGTGCCCCACGTCACCCCTGGCCCACTCGCATTAGTGTTGAAAAATGGCTGCAGCTGCAGGTGAAAATGGGCACAGCGAGTGCTGGCTAATGTCTTGACAACTGTCGAGCTGGGTTGGCCATCTTCCATCTATTAGGCCATTTAAATCATTAATTCCGATGCCCACACACATATACTTAGAACGTCGATTAGGTTGGGATGCAAGACGGAATCTGCCTGAGTCCTTTTTAGCTAAGACTAATTTGTTGGCCGGGTCGCCGACTATTTTAAATGGCAGCAACTCTCCAGCAGATTTGATCCTTGCTGCGAAGTCTCGTCTTGCAGCAAGTCACTTGAAAGCTCGTTAATCATTTTAGCTATTTGCTTTTTTGCGCCCCAGACAAGGAAAGACTCGCGAATGGCGAGCTCGAGGCCGCTAGAATCCATCATACATGGCGACTGGCTCTTCCAACAGCGACTCACAGCAACAGCCGCATCAATGTCAACGTCAGACAAAACGTAAATGCGGACAGGCAGAAGGAAAGCCACCCATCTTAATTGAATGGAATGATAGTCGAGTGTTGTGGCAGAGTCTGTTGTAAATAGATGATGAGTGGACACTGAGATGGGATACATCTGATCAGTTATTAATTGCTAGCATGAAAAACTGAAAGCTTCTAATCGAAAAATTAGCTTAAGGATGAAAGCTGCTTAAAATATTATTTATGTTCTTGATAAACAAAGAGGGTTTCTTATAATTACCTACCTTTCGACCGATCGTTCCTATGGCAGCTATATGATATATTAGTATGGCCGGCTCCGATATATGTGTACTCAGGGACTAGTTCACATAGAAACAGACTGAGAGGCGGACATGGCTATATCAACAGAGCTGTTAATGCTTATCTAAAATATATATACTTAATGGGGTCGTAGATATCCTCTAAAAGGGCAGAAAAAGTTCTTTGATGTGAAAGAAAATACATAGGGGATGTTAGACGGTCTTGCCATCGTCAGCATTACTTTTCCACATAGTACAAGCCCGTAAACAAATCTTCCACAAAATTTCTTCCGAAAGAATTAAAGATTGATGGAAAGGTTTTATGAGATTTTCATATTAGTTTACTTCGTTGCAATAATTCTACGTGAATAATCTGCATCAATTAAAATTTCCCACATTTAATTTGATCTGTATTTAAAAAACCATTTGCCTTTTCATATAATAAACGTTAGAGAAACAAAATAAACGTAATATTCAAATCGCGGTACGCGATTCAAATATCTGTGCGCAGCCAACTTCAAGTGAGTCAAAAATGTGCGCCCCGGGAGTTCAATTTTGCGCTTTCGTCCAAACATGAGTAGCACATTGTCTGAATTTCCCACACGTGAAGTTGGCTGCGAACGTGTTGTTGACAGCTAAATCAGAGACACAAACCAGCGAAACGTTTTTAACTCAGACACCCACCATCCCACCATCAATTAATTTACTTTCACTTTTACTTTTATATATTAATCTAGAGATTAAAGTCAGACTCAACTCAAATTACTTGTAAACAAAGGAGAATTATTTTAATTTTAAAGTAATAAAATACCCGATTAATATATTTCATTAAAAAAGGTTTAAAAAGGTTTTATGTTGTTGAGCGAAATTGTGGTGCATGTTTACGTGCTTATAAAATGGTGAGGAAGTCTTAGATGAGTGACATAATTTAAGAATATTTATGACTGAAATGTTGTGTTTAGTCATCTAATCGTTTTCGTCCTCCTTCTCCTCGTTGGGTCTCTGCATATAATGGAGCAGTTGGTCGGCCATGTGCCAATACCAGTGCAATTTGACGAGCTCCAGTCCTCCCTTGTCGGCTATCCAAATCTGTCCATTTTTACCGCACTCAATCGCCTTGACAATGTTCTTAGCACAGATAGTCGTCGACTGGCAAGGAGCGCTACGTAGGCGGTCGGCAAAGGATTGTCCATAGCTGAGGAAGGCGGTGAGCTCACGATCCACGAAGAGTTTGGTGGGTCCACAGCAAACCGCCATGACAGCGACCCCATTTTGGGAGTAGTACAGCGGATCCTTTGAGGAAAATGATTTAACTCAACTTGCAAATACTTAAAGATAATGCCAAATTTAACTTGCCGCTAAACTTCTAGTGAATCCTATAACACCAAATTTTGATGCGCTGTACGCACAGAATACTGGGGATGGGTCCAGCCCGACGACTGAAGTCACATTTACAATTATTCCGCCCTTGCCCAGCTGCTTTTTGTCCATATATGGCAGCACCGTGGCGCAAGTGTTCATCATTCCGGTTAGATTTGTATTAACTGTTGCATCAATGTCCTGCTCATCGCACAGGGTTGCCCCATTGATGAGCACGTCGATGTAGTCCATTTGCACCATGACTTCGTCAAAGTATTGCTTCATATCCTCCCTTGCCATTGTTACATCATAGGTCCAGAAAAAGATTTGCGTGCTGTGCTTAATAGATTGCAGTTGAGCAATAGCCTGCGGATTCTCCACGCTATGAAGAATGGCAAGTTTCTAAGTGGGATGGGAGGAAGTGCCAAATATTATTATACTTGATTGTGTGTAGATCTATGCCCAACTCTTAGAATCTCCAAGAGTGAAGTGCTTCTTGCACAGTCGAACATGTAAAGCTCGAGCAAGGCTCTCTTTTGAGTCATTTTGCAATTCATGTCTGCTACGCAAATACTTACTGCAATATTTTTGCTCATCAGCACTTTGCAAGCCTCTAAGGTAATACCTCCACAATCGGCCACATAGCAGACGTGTTTGCCCGTCAAATCGAACATATTTACTGAACGTTACGTCTTCTATTTAATTACTGAGCTTTCGAATTGTTCGAATTGTGCATAACGCGTAACCTAGTTCAAATTTTCTTTTGCTTTTTATCTATTTAATTAAACAGCTTATCTTTTCTTTGTTGTGTCAATTATTTTGATTCTGGTCGCATTTATAATTCAAAACAAATGTATATTGCTATATAGTAATAATAAGTATTATCAATCAAGACTTGCATTTCAAAGCAAGCGATCTGAATAAGGAGTAGAGGCTATGAAAGGGATATCTTAAAAATATTTGAATTGTTAGATGCCCGACTCAAAGTGAATGTCCGTTTGACTTTTTGGTTTGCCTTGATGTAGTTTCCAGATGAGCTCATGTTAGTTTGCCTCCTTGGTCTGATTGAACGAATAGACCAATAATTGGTTATACTTTCTGTTAACACTTTGTTCTATAAATGCAGCTAGAGTCTAGTTTACTATCGCAAATAAACGATTAAAGATATATGCAACAGTTTTTGAGGTGGGGTAAACGGTCACTTGGTAGATCGGGCTGAAGGCATGAACCAAGCATATATTGGCTGCGCTTATTCCAGAAGTTTATAATAACAGTAACTTTGTCTGGACTTGTCTATCAATCAGTTCCTCACAAGCTTATTTATTTGTTTTATGTTAAGTAATTATTTGTTAAAATAAATTTAATTCTTTATACAGATTAGCGAATATTTGCCTCTAAAACCACAATTGTTTTTTTTCGTAGTAGGCTTTTAGGCGTTGGCTATAAAATTGCCCGCGCACAGGTTCGTTGAGTATTGCGCTTGCTTATATTGTGCGCGCATTATTTGCTCGCGTGAGTTGGATTGTGAAAAGCTCAAGCTAAGACACAAACCCAATGGAGAATATTAAGCTAATTCACCTTCCCTCAAAAATGTAGTTTTGTAAATAAAGTGCATTTTGTTCCCAACAGTTTACTGAGTTATAACGCAATCCTCTCCGACTGCTTTAATTGTATATATTCTGGATCGAAGCGATAAGGATTTGCCTTAGCGATATTGGTTTGCTAATCTGTAAGTCCCTTACCACGTGAACTAGTCTTACAATTATATTATATATCTTTGTAATTTCCCAATGTCTCGGCTGTGTTAGGAATAAATCGAAAGTTTGGTTTGGAATTTCTATTGCACAAATTAGCTGAACTGAAACACCTTGATTATGGTAGACCGAAAAATTTGAATAATAACTCGAACGATCGAAGTGCGGCAACTCTTAGTGCCGTTAAATAAAGACTCAGCGCGCGCACCGCCAACTTAATCTACAACTTCAGTGGGAACAAGTTCTGCGTTTAGTGCATCCTAAAGATGCTTCCTGTTTGATAAATAGAAAAATCAATTGAAAATGCCTGAAAGGCCGACGCCATGCAGTCAAATGGAGAGATTCGCGGAAAAACAGCTGGAAGCAGCCACAACTGTTGCCAAGTGCCAGCGATGGCAAACATCGAAGCTCTGTGTCACGGTTCTGCTTCTTGTCAGCGAATACGTAGATGAAGCGAGGAGTCCAACTCTTAATTCAGGTAAGTACGTAATACTTCTTCTGAAAACTTTAACATACCTTATGAACTATGTCCAATAACTATAACTCTATGATTATCTAGTAAGTAACAATTATGACTAAACATTCAGCCTGTCTAAGGGCGGGAATATCATCTAAAGCTGGCAGGACATTCCGACATTCACTTGAAGTTAGTAACAATCGTACCTAGCACCCATCTCTAACCGTTGATAGTCCAGAATAATTGTTGCATAGGAGGCTGCCCCTCATTTCGGATGCCCCTTTCGGGCTTAATGGTCATGCAAATAAATCACAGTAGAAAATGCATTCGATGAAAAAAGCGACGCATAAGTGCTGCCAAATAAATTCTGCAATTTATTTATTGCACAGCCAGACCGGCTGCTGTTCGAGTCTTCTGGCTCGAGTCCGGTGCAGGCCTTGGATCAGGTTGAGGTTGGCTATCGGCAAAGTGCGCATACAAAGTATTTTATTTCATTGGCAGCAAATTGGCAATAAGTGAAATTTGTTGGCCAGCTCGGCAGGTGTTTGCCATTGTAGGCAGCGACCTGCGATTCGCACGCCTCTTTTCGAGACTTGCAATTGAAATCTGGGTTAGCCATGCTAACCAGCTCCCCCAAGACAGGGCGTGGCTGCCAACAAAGCGTTATTTAACACACGAATAGCTCAATGTGACTGCACCTGTACAGGTGCTGGCTGGGATGCTGACCCAAACAGAGTTCCGACATATCCGTGACCCATATTTGGCATTGCTCTCACTTACTTTTGTGTGTGTGTCCACGGGTCTGTCGTTATTTATTGTGGACCCTAATCGGTTGTATTTCCGCATCAATAAATCAATTGTCGCTGGTCAAAGTGTAAATGAATTAGCATTTTTACTTGGCACCTCGTTTTCACCCGCTCTTCACTTGTGCCTTGTGCCTGTTGCGTGCGCATCATTAGCCCAAAAGGCAGCATCAAGTGCAATTTAACCGTTCACAAAGGCCTATTGTGAGCCGAGCTGGCAGCAGACCACAAAGGCTTTGGAAAGCCTTTTACCTCCACTGAGTCAAGAATAATGCATGTGTCGTGAAACAGACACAAATTGATTGAGCCTGGAGTGTCCCCAGCTTCTCTTCATACCTTCAACAGTTTGCAGCTTCCTTGAGCGCCGACTGCGTGCAAACTGTGAAAAAAGAACTTGGCTAATGACCGCAAATTAACACCGAGCAGCATCTGGAGACGAGTGTCATTAGGCCGACTGTTTTCCAGTTAGGAACTACGGCAGTGCTTAGTGAAGGGAAGGGGCTACGGATTTGGCTAGCTGGGCTGAGACTTCAAGTGCTCACTGGGCTTTTAGCAATATCTTCTAATAGATCGCTAGCTTGGCAACTTGCCAACGTGGCACACTTAACTTACGAGCACTGCCAACAACCAGCTAACACTTGCTGTCTAAGCCAAATAAACTGTGTTGCAAATGCGCCACAGACATCCATTTATTATCCCATGGCCATAAATAACCCATACGAAAACTTAATATTTTAAGTTTTTCACGCTTCGAAAGTGGCTTCTTCATTTACGCACTTCTAATGATAGGCAATGCATTCGCATACCCTGCACCCTTTCGAGAGAGTATCGCTATGTTCGGCATGACAAAGTTTGAATACTCTTATAGACATATGTCGCTGCTACTGAGCTTGCTCAAGATGTCTAAGAAAACAGACAAATTTTCAATGACATAAATTAGAAGTGCGTTTTTGATCAAATTTGCTCCAAGGCTCATCAATACCAAGTTGAGGCGGTTTCGATCGGGCTTATGAGAGCTATATGATGGGATAATAAGAGTACGGATAAATGGCAAGCTTTGAACGAGTTGTGGGGGTGGGAAATTTCGACCTATTATATTATTTTTTATTAAGAATACATTACTATTTCTAGTAATATGCAAATAAGCTATGTGATCAAACAGGGGTCATGTCGATCCTTTCGCAATATCTACTCTTCTTGGATGGTAAATGCTGGTTAAAAGTTGATTGGATGAAATTTCGGGGATTTAAGCTTCTCGCAAAATGTAGGCCTCTTCGATGAAGAATTAAATCGGCCTTAACTTGTATTTTGCATGTGAGCTTATTTCCATTCGAAGCATTCATGTGATTCGTTGATAAAGTGAATTAAAACAAATCCTTTACATTTTGTTGGCGATTAAATACATGAAATGCTCAAGATTTTCGAATAGTCCAGATTTCGCCAACGTCTACTCAGTAATCCCGATTGGAGTATAGAGAAATGGAAATCTGCACTATTTTCCTGTTGCTTGAATAATATGCAAATTGCATGGTCAAATGATCAAGTGGTTTAGTGTGCCTTTGGTTTTCTAAAACTGCAACTTGCTCCCAAAGTGCAGCATGAGTGCAGCCGCTTGTTGAGAGATTGAAGTGCTCCAGTTTTGTTCTTTCTCTTTCATATTCCGTTTGGAAGCAGCTCACGCACCCAGCAATTGATCCACTGATCCGGTCATGCAAATCGCTCGACTTGTGTTAGCTTCTCCCTGTTGATCCACTGATTCGCCCAAGCGTGAGCAGCCACGCTTGGCGGCCATTTGGAGTGGGCTGGGGCGCCAGTGTCTGGGCACTAGCTCAAAGCGAATCTTGGCCAGCTTGTGCGACCCATTGCCATTCCCAGCACTGACATGCATTGGAAAAGCGCAGTCGGCTGACCTTAATCGATTGTCACTTGGTTGGCATTCGCTACCGCAACGTGGATCTGTTGAATGTGGGCTCGTCATAGCTGCGGCCCCCGTGAAAAGCCTTTAAAATACCATTTGACTTTTACAAGAAAAGCTGCCAAGTCATTTCTTATTGACCCACATGGCAAATGCTGTCTAACACCAAGCTGTCTCATAGTGCAATGATTGATGTCATTCTCACTCGCCCTTTTCTCGTGGAAGCACCCTGCGATAATTGGGTCATCTATTGGAGACTGCTGCACTTCGTCATCATCCAAGTCCATTTTCCCATATAGTCTGTGCCCGAGTCTCTTTAGCTAGCCCCGGGAAATGTGTCAAGTGTTGTGCCTGCGTTCTTTCAGTTTTCAACTATGCAAATTACGAGCACATTTTACTAAGGCAACCAGTTTTCAGTATCTCTTAGATTGCTGAACGCACTGTTATGCTACAGATAACGACATCTCTAATCATTTACACCTGTGGCCAGTTGGCGAAGTCAGCTGGCATTAGGATTAGATGCGGATCTGGAGCTTAAGATATTACTTACGACTTGTGCTGTATATAAACAAATATGATCTTCAAAAATAAACCACAACTTTTATGATTTGAAAATAAGTATTTACAATTAAATATAATATTCATGACCTGTGCATAAAATACGCGAACATATTGTACACGCCATCCGATCGGCTTCATCATGCTGGATACTTATTTTTAAAATACAATTTTCAGTATCTAAGCTAATAACTTAAATTATAATTTCTAATCGATACTTTGAACAAATTGCAGCTTAGCTGAAAGCAAAATTTGTACGAAAAATCACGAAACTCCTTTAAAATAATTTTTATACGACTTTGACCTTGTGTATATATTTGTCTTCACGCAAACTTGTTATTTTTTAGCTCTCAATTTGCAGCAGCTACAATTTGGAAGCTTACTCTACGTGTGGTGCGTCTATGGTACATGATTTGCCATCTGGCGAACGAACTGCAGCAGCTTGTGCTCTGTGATTAGACTACTTTTTAATTTTCATGTTGTGTTTAAATATTTTGTGCCACACCTGTGCTATAAAAAGGGGAAGCATTGCAGCATAGAACAAGCCGGTGCAATGAGCACTGGGCTTGTTTTGAATCAAGTAAAACCAGCTGGAGGCACAATTTTACGATGACATAAATACTACAGGTAACGAGCAGGTGAGCAGGCTCTTTGGACCCACCCAAGTGCAGGACCCGATCTTTGAGCGTTCGTAGAAATGTAGATCTAGTTTAGCTTTTCGAGGAGCCATTTCATTTTTGAAAGGTCCGCTTTATTACGCGCATTGTGGGAAGCGATATATTAAATAAATTTAATTAACAGGATTCCATACCCATTAAAATTGAGTCGAACCGGTATATTGGTTTAATGCAAATGTATGCAACAGGTTAAACCAATATATTCTTGATTTACTATCTGACCATCTGACGATCCCAAAAATCAATAAAAATCGGATTAAAGACCGAACAACAAACACACCTAAGCAAACAAATTGTAAATGATCATAATGACAGCTAAAAACTGTGTCTAGGGTATACGCTAGTCGGGTCAGGTTTTCTAATAATTGTGCATATCAATTTATTATCAAATTCCTTTTATTGAATCTGCATTTAAGAAACATTTCTCCACTTATCCACTCTTTGAGAAAAGCCCGTCTGTCTGTGCGTGTTTGTAGTTTCTATTGTTCAACATGAAAACTTTGCCTCTGTCTCAGAAGTTGCTCATTTTGTTGCTGTCAGCCTTGTCGCTGGAAACTGGAGCAATAATCATGCAAACTACAGTTAAATGAAGTCGGTCGTGAAGACCAGAGAAAATATATAGTTGAGAAATTAAAAAATTATTTTGCAATTCAGTCCAACTGATTGTGAGATACCTTGTACATATGTATAATACAAATACAAATACTCAAAAAATCAAATATTTTTTTTTGAAATGTCGATTACCCGTCAAAAATATATAAATTCTCTACATTTAACAATTACTTATCATCTGGTCATAGCTTTTTATGTCAATTTTATGTGCAGTTGCAGGGTATACAAAAGCCTAAGAAAGAATCGTTGTAACTGCATCTTGAGATGAACAATTTCTGTAAAAAATTACATTTTACAATTTGGTAAAAATTCCAAAGAATTAAATTTGTTTTAATCATTGGGTGCATGCAACCAGCTACAAGCTGCAACGGGATTTCGCTGCTGTTGTTGTTGTTCTTTTATTTTTTTGCTATTTTGCTACACACACGAGTGGCCAGCCACATGCAACCGCATCCACTGGGTGGCTTTGGGTGTTACTGGTTATTATCTCGTTCGACGGCAATAGCTGGCGACTCAAGCGGAGAAAACGAGGGAGAAAGATAGATAGAAATTGCTAAGTAAAGCAGCCAAGACAGAGAGAGAGAGAGAGAGAGAGAGAGAGAGAGAGAGAGAGAGAGATGCATGCCAAACAGAGCGCAAAATGCATTGGTGCTCGATGTTTTCTATTCTTCCCAACACACAAAATAATTGCAGTTTGAATGAGTATTTTTTATACCCTGAACCTATTGAAAATGGGTAAAAGGGTATAATGGTCTTGAACTTAGTATGCAACAGCAAAACTCCTTGTCAATACTCGAGTTGATCTCGCCATGTCTGTCAGTACAAGCTTGTTTCCGATCCGATAACTTTCCTCCTTTTAAAGCAATCGATAAGAATCGATATCGAAATCCTTTTTTACAGCAAATCTCTTAATAGCTAGAGTCACCAAATTCGGTATGTAGCTTCAAGTAGCTTTCTATTCTGCGACACAAAATAAATTAAAATTGGATTTGGTGCCACAGAACAATTTGAAGCCTCAATTTTGTGATATTGTGCATGCAAATATTTTATAGGGTAAAAACTGCCGCGCATAACGATATATGATTTTAGTAGGAGGTTTAAGGTATCTCGTAGCCGGGCACTCCCGACTAAAGCACTCTTACTTGTTAACTCTTATGTTACAGCACGTTCCACTACGATTACTGTGTCCTTTTAATTCTTTTTGATTTTTAATCTGAAGTGAAATTCAAAAGTCGCGCGCAGTTAACGAGATTTTGATTTATTGCATTTCAATAATTCAAAAAACTTAATGAAAATTTACTATGTCGCCGCTAGACAAGAATTCTACGAAGATTTATGGCTGTCAATTGACACCCGCCTCCACCTCGGCTCTGGCCTGTCAATTTTCTCGAGCCGAGGGGCAGCCTTGCAAATTGAAATTGAGTTCCATTGAGTCGGTGCGAATCTGTGAAAGAAGAATTCTGCGGACTGCAAACTGGGAAAAAGCAGCACAAATTATGCATGCTTTACAAGAGGTATTCAGCTCCTGAGCCTTAACAAAACTTTACGGAACTTTATTTTCGGAAACTAAGTCCGACTTATTCCTAAAACTTTGGATAAGTTCAATGTCGGCTTGTCCCAATGCAGTTTCTTTTGGTGATATTGCAATTAAAACTTATATTATTTGGAATACAAACTCATTAAAATGTTCTGCTTTTATGGCTACGCCTGCTGAGAGCGTTGCGAATCGGCAAATCTTCGGCTATTATGATCCGCAAGAACTGAAAAGTCGATCCATAAAAATGTAGTCCTTACTGACTGATTGATTGATGGTCAACCTACAGCCCCAACCGTAAAAGCTAAAGGTGGAATTTTTATGGTACTTAACTTATTTTATAAAGGTGCACGCTTAGGCGGAGTGTGGAAAACATCCGATCAGCTTCAAATTAATGTTCAATTATTTTTGTGAAACTGCATTTATTACGTGTTTCTCGCTTTTTCCCCTCTTTGCAGATGAAAGTTGAGCGAATGATTCAGTTCACGTATCTCATTTTCAAGTATCTATGTTTGCGCAGTCGGGAAGTCGGCGAGGAAGTAATATCTGAGATTTGCAGCAACAAACTTTCCGTGGAAAGTCAAGGTCGGATCGGAGCACTATATCATATATCTGTCATATAAACAATCTGTCGAAAATGTTTTTCTTGCATAGCTCTATAGGAAAACGGTCGAAGAATGAGTTGCCGTTTGGCAAGGTATTTTGGACTATAAATATAATGTTTAATAAATGAACATTTTATCCAAGGCTTTTGCGAAGTATTGAAAAACTTGGGAAAACCATGTCAATCAAACTTTTAAAGCCAAGTTGTTTATTGTGAATAAGATTTTTGACTAGAAAAAACTTGCGATTATCTTATCGATAGTGATATTGTAGGATTCTAAAGATTTAAGGGAATTGATTTGTGATTTTTTTCATAATAGGAAGGAATAAAACACTTTTTGAGGCTTAAAGTTTTTATTACTAGACTTTGCATTGGTTCGGTTTGAACTGTTTAGCTTGGCCGAAAACGCTTATGGAAAAGCGATTTTTGAATAGTTTTCATTCCACAGTCCAAAAACTGAATTTCCACACTTTATTTGTACAACAGAAAGACAAAATTAATCGGGCACATATATAATACGTTATTTCCCCAGCAGTACTCTTAAACATCTGGCCCCCAGGTTTCTTGCCGTTCCACAATCAGTTTAACTGTGACGCATCGCACCATCTAATACAAATCAAGTAAAAAGTGTCTTATTTGGACATGACCGACTAGAAGATACCCTTAATCTCCTTCTACAAAAACACAAGAACGCGCGACTCGATAGATCCTCCTATGTTCGAACTTAATACGAACAATAACCTAATTGAAATACCATCACGGGCTAAATTATCGATGAACTGACACTGAAAGTAAAAATGTTTTAGATTTAAAGTATCTTGCCCTACGGGCTCTGCATAAAACCTTTTACCCTCATCTCTAATAAGCTTAGGGTATAAACATTTTTACTGTATGCTGTCAACAAATTGGAGCGGGCCTGGTACCGAGACCAAGTCCATAACCGCTGAAAATGCAATTAAAAAATCGAAATGGAAAACAACAAAACGGAAAACAACAGAAAAAACTGAAACTGAAAAGCGGCAATAACAATAACCTGCGAGGCAAGCACAAAGCCAATACGACTAAAGCTCAGCTTACAATATATAAAAAGTCGACAAATATTTTACAACACTTTCGCTCGTTAGAAGCGGGCGGTTGCCGCAGATAGTTTGTGACTTGTATGACGAACAGTGCTGCACGAAAGTCTTCGCCTCGCTATGCACCTTAAGTGCATCATAATGCGCTTTGCGTTCGCTTCGCTGCGGCGATGTAGACTCTAATTATCCGAAAAGTCGATGCCGATCTCAAACCCATTGATTTTCAGCCATCTACGAAAGTGAAATTCAACTGAAAATACATAAATGTGATTTCGAAAAAAGAAAATAAATTCAGGGTGACTTCACTTGCGAGCAACTGTCTAAACTTGTACTTGATTCTGTAATTTAAGCGACTTGCCTATTATTATTCTATACCCTAAACCCATTTAAAATAAAGGTACGAAAGGACTTGTTAGTTTTGTGAAAATGTATATTTCGAATGGAGCATCTCCGACAACATAAGCAACTTTTTATGCTCTTCTTTTGCGCAAATCTGTTGAGTAATTAATAGATAGAATCAATATATTTATTACTTAATGGAACAAATCGTTGTTTTAAATCGAATTTCTGTGCTTTACATACATCTGTCCACTCAGCTGCAAAATCAAAGCATATATTTTTTCCGAAACTCAAAGTTGTATTTTGATGATTATGGAGAAGTTGTGCCATAAAAGATTTTTCAAACAAAATGTTTATCTCAACGAATCGATAATTATCGATAATGAGAAAACGGAAAACAGAGACATCTGGCTCATATAGTCTGTGTCGACGTGACTAGCTGATCGGCGATATATACATTTCATGATTTATCGATCTGGAGGTGCTTCCATCTGCCTGTTGCATGCCAATAATGACTTTTTTACCCACTTTCTCTATGAATAGAGGGTGTAAAGTGTTCCCCGCTGTCGATCCATTCATAAACTTTTTCAAGCAAACATTCTGTACCATTTACCAGTGTTGTTTTGTGTCTGCGGCAATTCACAACACAAACCTTTTACAAGACGATGAGTATGATTGACTCGAGCTGAAGGTACCAGCTCTGCAACAAGAGCAAAAACAATGGCAATTTGTGCGTCATTACAGAGGCATTAAAGCCAGGCAAACAACACTCCGAACCTAAAGTACTTCGGAGTTGAGCTCCCACTCCAGCTCCAGCTCCAGCTCGGCGAACTGCAGACAGAGCCGGCGGCTGAGGCGCGGCTCTTGGAGCGCCCGAACCCATTTCCATTTTCATTCGTAGGCCCCGTACTCTGCCCCCACACACACACACACACACACACACACACACACTGACACACGCACATGCTCGGGCATACGCAGTGGCATGTGGTCAATGGCTGCGCTGAGGCCTCTCTCCGGCAAGCACCTCGGCGGCAACATTAAAAATTGGGTGCGTTTATGCAAAAAGTGACAACCAACATGTTCACCATGGAGCTTGGGTAGGTGAAATCGCTTGGCGCACGCCTCGGGCATATTTCCATGCGTTTATTATTGCTGCATTGCCTTTTTGGACGCCGTGGCCGAACCGCGCCCCCTTAGCTCCTCACACGAGCGCGACGACTGCATTAGAAACATGTTTTAAATTTATGATCAAGACACGTGCATTGGCATTTCTTATTGGGCTTGAATTCTGTTTGGGCTGGCGACTTTTCTATATCTACATATTTGTATGAATAATTTGTATATGCTATTTGTTGTATTTATAGTTCCTAATAGACTCATATGGCCAGTGGAATGGGGTCGGAAACGTGGAATGCAGGGAAAAAGTCTAATCGTGGCGACAACATATGATAATAATTTATTTGTCTTGAATAGTTTTTAAATTTGTTTAGTAATGAACAAATATTAATAAACAACAAAGAACTGTTGTCTACGGCATGCCGGAGTTCAAATTCCCTTGTAGACATGCGGCTCTGCCTTTGCTGATGCGTATGAGAAGATTTTGTTTAAGAAGAAGAACAAATACACTTTATGGTGTGGGGAATGTCGCCATCTATGCGTTACATATTTCATGAAAATATAATACCTTATAAGAGTAAAATTACAGTTCGACATGTATTCCGAAAATCTAGTATAGTAAGAGTTTTTTTTAACTTTGACGCCTTCTTGCAATTTATCAAACATAAATTAATACAAGTACTCTACTTTTAGTCTTATCTGAGAACTTCAAAAAGCTACGTTTTTATAACTTATTTATAATTTTTCACTATTAATCTAACTTTTAAAGTGTATGCATACAAACCTTTCAGATGATATAGTTTCTCAGCTAGATACCTGTTATACGGCTTAGTACGGATTTTGGAAATACGCCTCAAGCCTATATTCTTGATCAAGGGTGGGCTCAACAAGCTATGGCCTCTGTCTGTAAAAGCTATGTATTCTCTTATATTATACGATATCTTTTCGCTCGATATAAATGTGGACTTTGAAACATGATTCTTATGTCGGGGATTATAAAAACTAGAGGCGGCAAATTTGGTAAAATAAACTATACTTTCCGTAAAATAAACTATATACCATTTAAGTACAGTTTCTAACTTTTATTTCATTGAGTTCGAACTCAATTGTTGCGACTGAGATCGAACTCGAACCCTTTATTTGCTTGATGGGCGTCTTACTCAGCTCATTGTAATGTTCAATATTCGTAATTATGCATAGCTTTGAATATCTTAAAGTAAAAATGTTTTCTAAACAAAAATCCGGAGCCATAAAACTTGTTGTGCTCACATTTTGAATGCAGCTGACAGAGGCTTATTTCATTTGCCCAGTTTATGCTATGAATAAATAATTTAATTGCCGTTTTGAGGCCTGGGTGTGGCATTTATAAGTTTGATTCCTTACTAACGCCACTGACAAGTGTCGAAAGCAGAGACCAACGCCCGGCTTGTCAGTGCACACAGGTCGCTAGTAAATTTCCAATGAAACCTTTTTCACATCTGTTGACGGCTTGTGTTGATGTGTGAAATGTAAATGAGACAGAGGCTGGGGAAAATGCCGAAAAACACATTGCAGTTAATTAAAGAGAACTCAGGTTTTGGCACACCCATTAGCTTGCCAGCCAGTCGCTCTTCAAACCCCAACGTCACATTTAACGTCGTCCACGTCAGCCAATGCTATGACAGTCCGACTTCCCCCAGGTCCCCCCAACTTCCACCCACACTCACCGACACATACACTCACCGACACAAATCAGAGGCGGTTTTATGACAACTCACGGGCTCTCCATTGTCAAAATCAAAACATGCAAATATGCGGCGAAACTCTTTAAATATACCACGACTAACAGGCACTGCATATTTCCCTTGGGCACCTTTAGCCAGTATGTCCAACGGCAAACAGATTCAATTGTAGCTGAAATGTTTGGAATATTCCGAAAGGGAGGTTGGCTACTTGCAAGTATTTCATTAGATAGACACGGAGTGGCTTACAGTGGCTCTTAACATTATTTGAGTGAAATACTGTGAATGACTTAATTAGTCTAAATAATCCAAAAATTCGCAGCGGACACAAGAGAGAGCGCTCCAGTCTGGAGTATCCGATTAGGAGATACCCTGCGCCCCCGCCGAGCGACCTTTAGAAACATTCTAGGTTCCTTCTGTACATACATACAGAAAAACATTTTATGCGAAATGTATTCCAGAATAGTGTCGTCGTTTATTTCGAAATGAAATTTTCAGGACATATATCTGCCATCTTATAAAGTATGTAAATAGCATATTGCAAGTCGATACGTGTATGGAAAATAAGTATGAATTTGATGTATGTAGCTCTTGTAACTTTCGATCTATGCCCAAGTTCCAAATATCAAAATCGATTTATATCATTAAATATATATAAATTATATATTATAGATCACATTTATATCAACATATATATTCATGGGATCGGCGATGATTTCTTTTGTCCGATACATACATTTGCACAAAGACTCATTTTAAATCTTCAATTGCTTCGGGGCTTGTAGTCCGTTCCAATAAAATGATAGTGGCATGTGGTCAATAACTAATTTGATTTTGGAGAAACCAAGCATTAAAATATTTATCGATAATTATACAGACGGAATATACATATTTTTATTTACAAGTCTCTAGATGTAGAAGTTTTAGACATTGAGCACAGTATAAAAGTGAGTTAAGAGAACTTTAAAAAATAAATTGGGTAATCAAATTTGTATATATGAATATAATTGAATGGTGTAAATGGAAAAATTGTCAAAGCAGATATTCAAGAAATTTTTCTGTCTCGTAGGATAATGTTGATCCTATTCCCATTTTGTGACACTGTTTTGCCGCTTTTGCTGTCTTCTGCACGTCCAAACGTTGCGCCATCCATTTATTCAATTTGCACGTCTTCGGGCAACATGTCCCCTGCCGATGGCCCGGGAGTTAGAGGAGCACTACGATGCAGTTATCATTACCTTTCCGGGATACATGTGCACATATATAAGTATTATTATATTAATCTCTGTTGGGGTTGAGGTTGTTATTGTTGTTGACCTGTGAAATCGTCCTGGTGTGTCCAGATATTGGTTTACTAGACGATTCAAATGGTCAGGGCTTCTCAAATCGAAGTGCGAAGAAGGCGGTCGACGATCAAGTCTGGCACACGAATCCAACCAATTTCACTTCATCAATCAATGCCAGACTGCTGGGGAAGAAAGAAGTCCGAGCTTGGCTGCAAGCTGCGAAGCAATTAGAATAATTAAACATTGAATCGTGTGTGGGGTTACAGGTCCCCGAGTCTCCGAGCCTCCGAGTCTCTGGTGGTCCATTGGACAAGGTCAGAGCTGGCGTCAGGCGCCTAATGGCACGTCACACGAACACAGATATGCTGTTGTACTTTTTACAAGTTCGTGTTAATTAAGTCTAGAAAAACATTTGCCATTGTTCAGGTCCAATACAGAAGTCAAAAGCAACAAGTAAGACGCCTGAAGTCAAGTGCAACCGATTGCGCAATACTCTGTTCAAAGTTGAAAACAGCTTCAGTCAGCAGAACTTTCCGACTGATCAGATTTAGGAAATTGATCATCGCTGGATTTTTTGAGAGAGCGTGGAAGAAATGCATGAAATTTGAGTATGCATAAATTTCAAGTCTGAAGAATCAGACGGGCAGTATACCCTAGTTAAGTTGTTGCACAGAGTATAAAAAGACTGAATGACTGTAGACTGAAAGAATTTCAATGCCTCCAGACTGTCGTACACAGTTCCCAAGTTTGTTTTCTGTCTTACTTTGAACTTGAAGCTGACGTCGCAACTTCTTCCTCTTCTCCCTCTTCTTCTTCTCGTTGTTATTGCGCTTGTTGTGCTGGTTGTGGCTGGTGTTATACTTGTAGTTGTGATTGTGGTTGTTGTAGGGTTCAAGCAGCACGCGATTAAGTCGTAATTTGTAAACATTTTTAAGTGAGGTGTTTGGGTCAAGTTGACGACGTCGACAACGTCGAAAACATTGACGTCGCCGTGGCAGGCCGTGAATAAAACAATTTTCTATCACTTGAAAGTGTGTAATACAACATTTCTGATGCGGTTAAGGTGTCAATTATTTATTTTGGTTGTTCGACACAAGTCAATAATAGAGAAAGTTGCTCACCTGTAAAGCAGGTGCTATCGACTTCCGTCTAAACAAACTGACTGCACTTTTTATATACAGAAGAGTGTATTTATATTAAAATTATTCTCTTGAATTATACGCAGGCGTGTAAAATATCGTGTGTAATTTAATCTTTAATATTTTTAAAAATGTTTCGTATAATTATTTTTATTTATTTTTTTAAAATCCTTTGTAGACCAGGACGTTCCTAATGAAACAATCCCTAAAAACTACTGTACTTATGAATCTGAGAAAAACTTGATCAGCATTCGACTTTTCTATGAGTACTTGCATGGACACACTCGACTGCCACGTTCTTACTTGTACTTATTTGTCATTTATTTTTATTTAATACCATTTTAAACTGTTTCAATTAAAAGTAGATAAAATGCATTGCAGCATCTGCAATATTTCTTTAGGCTTTTCGTATAGCATGCAATTTTGATGTTAGAACATAATCATAGATTTGTCTGCCATATGAATATCTTAAGTGCACTCATTTTATATTTTGAGCAATTGGTCACCTCTGGCATTGTTGTTGCAACTCGCATGCCAATCATTGCGCATTCATTTTGGCTGTTTGCCCTTTTGGCCAATATGTGCAACATGCTATTGTTGTTGCTGCTGCAGTTGCTGCTGTTGCCGTTTTGCAATCGAAAATGATTCGGGCTGAGCTGATCGCCAGCCTTATGAAATTACCATGTCCAGCCGTCCAACATCCCAACAGCCGGCAATCATCCCAGGCGAAGTTAGACACACGTGTCCGTTGGCCATTGCACCCATGAGTTCGACTATTGTTGTTGCTGCTGCACATTGCCACATGGGCTCGAGTGTGGCGGCAACAATGGTAAATTGCAGCCATAAGAAAAGTGAAAATCATAACTGCTAATTGTATTTAAATGTGGTTGCCACATTGTGCACTTTGCTTACGTAAAGTCAGAAGGTTAACTGGCTACGGATTGGTAATAACATCTGGCTGGCATGGGCTTGCAGTGGGGTTTCTTGTACTTTCCCGATTCGAATGGCAATAAAAATCCAATTAAATACGCAAACGAAATGCATTTTAAAGGCCCACACTTTTAGACTCTTAGACTTTTACTTTGCATTTCCATATCGCTCGTGACTTAATTGAATTTGTTTTACAGCCGCGTATTTATCGCCTGCTTTTTTTTTTTTGGTGTGGTTCTTTTTGTCATTTCTGCTCTCTGTGCGATTTTATGAAGGCTTTCAATTTTGTTATCCGTGACTAAGCAGCAATAACCAGCGAGCCAGTCTGCGTTTCTAAACTAAAGTCTGAGGCATCTCAGTCTGAGTCGCATTCGGAGTCGGAGCCTGACTCTGAGTCGGTGAGTTAGTCAGCTTGTTGACCAACATCCCGCTGAGTTCTTTTTTTTATGATTTATTTGCAACTCTGATAGGCGCAGCTGTTGCTCTGACGACGCACTCGCACTTCGCCTTCATTTTAAAAGAGAGTGGGTCAAGTGCAGCCAAAAGTGAAATTAATATTTAGTTCCCTTCCATAAATCGGCTAGGATGATTTTACAACGTATAACGCAAACTGGGTGAAATCTTATATATATTATTAATCATATATTGCTCGAATTAGCAAATTGTAAGTTCCAAAAACCAAGAAGGAGTACTCTTATTACCTAGTATACAATCGATGCCAGTAACTAGCTGCTGTAACAAAAATATGAACTCCCTCTTGTGCCTTCTTCAATAACTTCGGTGTTTGTTGTCCGATCTTAAAGAAAAATTGTAGAGCTTACGTATTGCCTCCAAAGTTGTATTTGTATCTTGCCGCAAGGCCACGAATCCAAATATTTATTCAAAATCGGAGCTACATACTGAGTTCAATGTAGTTCTAATCTCGAATCTGAAAAAGACTATCTACCGATTTTGAAGATCGAGCTTTGAAACAATCTAAGAAAAAACAGACTGAAATATGGCTTATTACTAAATCATAGGTATCAGAGGTACTATATGATGTGAAGAAGTCGAAAAAATAAAGATATACAAATATAATACAAACGCCATGCTCTGAAGTTATGTAAAGTGAGTGTGTGCATGTGAGCATTTCCACAGTAGACCTGAATACAGGGTATCAACTAGTTGCGACCAGAGTAGTTGCACTTGTTTTGCATTGCATGTTGGCCAGTTGCACTTTGATTTAAAATTGCTCGAACGATTTATAATTAATTTTTGCATTTGCCAGCAGGTGCACAAATTGGAGCTGCACTACTGCAACCCACACACACCGCCACAGAGAACTGGGCACCGAGCCGTGGACACCGGGTGCGAATGTGTATACTGTGTAATGGAATGGTCGCTGTGGACGGGGTGCCTGGTGGAGGAGACTGGACATGTACTCGACTGGGCGGCCATTGCGTGTCTCTGTCTGTGTCTCAATCTTGGTCTGGCTCAATTTGAAATGCCTCGCACTGAACAGAAAATCATTAAAAATGCAGCAATGAAAAATAAATTTCTGTTCATTTGACTGTCATGTCAAATAAATCATAAGACACGCCAAATACCCAAAATACTTATAAGAAAATAAAAAAAGGCGGCTGACTAGGAAATCAGCACTCGGATTTGGCTTTGCGTGCTGCGTGTCTGCTGTTTGTTGAGTTGGCTCAAAATGTGAGCTTTTCCAGCTTTTCCAGTGAATGATGAAGAGCTAACGGTAAATAATGCTGTTGTCGCCTTGCCCGAAACATAAGTGTGTCCGCCGATTCGCCGATTCGCTGCACTTTCCCAGAAATCGAGCAACCGGTAATGTCAATTGGCAGAGACATAAGCCCCAAGCTCAGCGCCAGCTTCAAGTCCAGCCTGTGACTCAGCCAACCCAACCTGAAACCGCAATACGTATACGCAATGTTAAGTAGCCAAAAGCTGGTTAAGTTACCAAAGTGGCTGCCAGCGCACGTCAGATGTCAGGCGCCGTTTTCTTTACTTCAGCTTTTTCGGCTAACAATTTTTGCAACATTTTCCAATTTCAATTTAACATTTACTTTTTTGTTGTTTTTTTTTTCAATTTTCGTTTTCCATGTTAATGAAACGCTATTTCCTAACTGACCGCTGCTTGTTATTATTCACGCGCCTGGAGTCCATTATCAAAGTGCCGCACTTGATGGGCGTTAGTTTCAAGCCGACTTTGAATACTCTACGAGTTTAAGCCATAGCTGTGAATATATTAAGTATGGCACACAGAAAATATAGTTGTCTAGTCTGTCATTGAGTTTGGATTCATCATTTTGCTAGGGTATCTAATGTGCGATCAGGCTGCTTAAATTCCAGGCGAAACAAAGTAGCACTCATTGCCGCTGCCGCTGCAGTTGCGCACACACTTTGCAAATATTTTCACTTTCACAAAAGGTCTATGTACGCCTCCCCGATTTCCTCTTGTGGCACGTATCTCGCCCGCGCCCCTCTATGCGCTTCTCTTCGCCCAAGACCTGGCGCAAGTCGCGAATCGACGGCAAATTGGTACCAGCCATAGACTGTCAGACGTCGATTTGCGGCGTTTTTCACGAGTTTTTAGCTTATTTTTTTCCTATGGGAAATTGTTTGCAGGTGGCTGCCGTCGGACAGGCAAATGGTCACAGATCGGTCGCTTGGCTACTTTGCCGCATACATAGCTCGTTTTGGCTGCTCAGGCCATGGCTGACTGGCCTGGCTGAGCTGCCTGAGTTACCTGAGCTGCCTGAGCTGCCTGAGCTAACGCCCATGTCTGTTTTTTGTTTTTTGACAGTGCTTCCTCATCGAGGAAGTGTTGCTGCCAATGAGTTTTTGATTATCAAGTTTTGGAACTGATTTTTTAATTGACTACCGTCTTAAACGGAAACTCACCAAGTGCTGCACCTCAAAATTACCTAAGACCTGAAGACCTCTATTGACTGCCTTTTACTATAAAAAGCCTGGAGTTAGAGACTTTTATACAGTTGCTACTTAGTAACGCGAGCATACTCGAGTGCCATATATGTACATATATACATATGTATGCAGAGCTGGAAGTCGCAGAAAATACATTAGTAAAAAATAAGAAGGCAGACTGTGGAATGCTCTGTTCTTATGTGACAGCAGCTCGAATCGAAAGGGGTCTTCTTGAAATTGATTATTGCTGACTCAAAACCGTTTTCTACAAATCTATCGTGTAATATTTTTTTGTTTTGGCTTTGGTTACACAATATTTACCAGTTTTCTATTTCTGAAAGAGCTTGCAGCTATTTTAAAAAATAAAAAGAGAGGCCCATTTAATTTAAATTCATTCCTCAAGGCTGGTTTTCTGGCTGCCGTTGAATGAAGACACTCACATTTTAGATTCTCGATACCTGTAAATACCTGTGGCAGTAAAAAAAAAAGCGGCTCGTCTACTGAAGTTCAAAAATACCGACGCTTTGAGCAATCCGAATTTCGAAGAGTAGACAAATATTTTGATTAAATACTCCAAAGCGGCATTAAAATTTTAAAATAAATTAATCAAGCGACCCTAACGTGGCCAAAAGCTCAAGACAACGAAAAACAACAACAACAACAACATCAAAATGCCATCAATGAAAGGCGTTTTTTAAGTGGCAGCCATAAAAATTAAATTGTTTTCCATATACCTGTAAAGTCAATGCACCTAAAACTGTAAAAGGACCAATCCGAAAACAGAAAATGCGCCTTATAAAAATTGTGTGTTTGCTTGTTTCGAGCTATTTTTTTTTTTTATTTATAAATTAGCATAGAAAAGTGAAAGTGTGATCGGGGTCGGTGTTCGGCGGGCCGTTGTGTGCTGTCTGCAGCTGCAATCAATTTAATATATAGCGACGGCGACGGCAACAACAACAACAACAACAACGACTACAATAACAATAACAACAATAACAACAATAACTGCGACAACAAGTTTGTATCTGGCTGGCATGTGCTGCATTTCAGCCTCGCCCGTTTTCCGAATTCGAGCCATAGGAAAATCTGCCACGAGCTGCTGTCAAAAGGGCTCGAATTTTTAATAATTACAAAATACTTTGTCGAAAGCATGACGATGCCTTCACTCTGGCTTTTCATTTTTTGATCACTGAACGAACGACATAAATACAGATACTGCGAGATGCCATTTAAAGATACAGATACAACGACAGATTCAAACATGAGAGCTGCTGCAAATATAGTTCGAGATCGAACCAGAATATCGGCCCTTTCGAGACTGTTTATATATATAAATTCATGACGGTACCTTCAGTCTGGCTTTTTAATGAAGGAACGACATAAGTACTGAAACTGCAAGATTTAAAGATACAGATACATAGACAGAGTCAGGAAGATTCGAAGATGAGAACAGCTACAAATACAGACCGAGATCGGATTAGATTATCGGTCTCATCGAAAATATATAGAAAGCATGACGAGCATGAACGAATGACATAAATACTGATACTGCGAGATGCCATTTAAAGATACACAAACAAAGATAGATTCCGCATAGATTCAAACATGAGTACAGCTACGATTGCTGACCGAGATCGACCTAGATTATCGGCCATATCGTGAATCTATATTGATGCTTCCTTCTGCCTGTTTCATAAATATGTACAAAAACATTATACTCCTTACGGCCATTTCAATGGGTTCAGGGTATAAATAGCTGGGGAACTATGTAGAGTTCACATTGCCTCCGCTTGTGTGGGGCACAGACGCGCGTGACTCGCTTGACATTTGAATGAGAGTGCAAAATGAAAAAACGATCGTCAGCCAACGGCAGCAATAACGACAAAAGAAATCAATATGCCGTAATGCATTTCGCAGGTATTTCCACAATTACCTGAGCAATACCTTAAGGGAAATAGAATTTAGTTCTGTGCTTAGTATTTAAAAGGTAGCTAGGGGCGTTACTTCTGCCGGACAAATGTATTCCCGTAGGGATAAGAATAAGAAAGGTCTAATTTGTATATAACTCGAAAATGGGGCAAAACGATATAGAGGTATCCATGCAATATATTGCGTCGATCTCTGAGACTAAAATAGATAGAAATGTATAATTTATATGCCTCAACGGAGACTTGTTAGTTCAATATATACATGCTTGACAAACTTTTCATAATATTTTGTGCGTCTATATAGACTATATATAACTTTTTGCGCTGACTGACTGACGCTGATCAACCCAAAGACCAACAGGGGATGGCTAGGCCGAAATCCTAACTGAATTTACTTGAAAAAGCAGTGTTTTGATAAATTGCACTCATTTTCAAAAATCTAGCTCCATTCAGAAACTCCATTCTGTTTTGGATCAAATTAATTTCCAATAATATTTTTGAACGAAGTTCTAGGTCTGGTCCGATCGGCTTCAAACCTATTTTCAAAGCTCAACACAAGAACTTAATGAATACAAGATTCCGCGATTTGGGAAATTCCATTCGGAAATTCCATTTGTTTACAATCCGATCGACTGGATTCTAAGTTTATCCGGTGTGTTATCGGCCCGCTCTATGATAAGTTATCGATAAATTGGTTGTCAGCTTCTAGCCTATATTCAAAGATCTCTGTGAAAATTGATTTGATACGCTTTTCTATATGGAAATTGCGAGACAAACAAGAGCAGGAAAATGTTGCATCATGCTTTAGGTTGTTTTTCAAATAACTATTTAGAATCGAAGCAAAGACGTCGAGTTCAATGCTAATGCGGGTAGATTTAAATGGCCACGGGCGGAAAATTAATGAAAAACTGATTTTTCAAATTTGAAGGCAAAAACTTGGCTGTGAAATTTGTTGGTTACCTGCCTTCACTCCCGCAGATTGGGATAAGTTTCATTTGTAAATTTGTATCCTTGCGCTCTGTATTCTCATTAAGGGAACATAGCTAAGACCCAAAATAATCAAAAATGCATTTGTGCGAGCTCTTGCATATGTGTATGTGTGTGTGCTTTGTACGTATGCAGGTGTATATATACATATATATTACCCCTGATTGCGCCATGATCCAAGGGCGTGAGTCAAAATATTTGGTTGAGTGTTGCGCCGTGCTTGCAAGTCGAATGCGTTTCGCACCTTTCCATTGGCTTTTCTTTTCACCTCATCTGAACAAACATACGAACCTAATTAATCAATTTTTTTCCATTCTCTTTGTTACTGTTGCATAAAAAGGGTTCGTTTCGGTCTATTTATCTCTCTCTCTCTCTCTCTCGCTATCTCTCTTTCTTGCTCTCTCTCGATGCCTCTCTCCTACTGCTGCTGCGCACTCCAAAATAGGTTGTCCGAGGCTGCTAATGAACCGCACAGTTCATTGTTGTTTATTGCTGCATTATTGTTGTTGCTGCTGCTGCTGATATTCTGGTTGTCATAAACTAATCATTTTGGGATACTTTTCGTGACGGGGGGCTGGTCGAAATACTCTCTAGTTTAAAAATGAATTACCCTAAAGTCAATCGTATATAATTTATATTACTGGTGGGTATTTCCTGGCCTTGCTGGGGCTAGGTTTTTTGCCTATCATTTTAGATTCCCGCACATGAGTAAAAAGTTTATTTATGAAAGAAAACAGGCATTATACATTAAAGACGAGAAAATCTTTCGCTCGTACGGTTCCCACAAAGTGTGAAACACTTTTCGAATTAATTTTCATAAAATTCTTTGAAAATGGGCCTCAGATCGATCGGATGGTAAACAAGATATGATAATAAAATTTCCCATAATATAAACATTAGATATTGCAACTTCCTAGCTTTACGGAGTGGCTGTACATGGATGACGTATCAGTTAGTGAGAACAAAGGGTGTTATATTAACTGATAGTACATATTTTAAAAAAAATTATGATAACCAGCTTCCAAAATAATCCTAACTTATAGATTTCGTTCGCTGTTCTTGAGCTTCATAAAGCATTTAGCTTTTTCAAGCTGAAATTCGGCTAAACAGTCAGCAGTTTTGCTGTCAAACCAAGTTGGAAACACCAGAAGCAGCTGTTTGAACTGATCAACAACTTCGTTGTTGAATGCTCAGCGGCCTCGTATAAGAGAGCATTGTTGTGATGTCAGAGTACTCTGAAGCATTTGCTTATAAAGAAGCAACAGGTATGTACATACATCTACATAAGTAACCATAACCTTCTTATAAATAAAATAAACACATATAGAAAGTATGTATTGTACCTCTTGAGAATGCTATCAAAATTGTTTGGCTATCAAAAATATCAATTTCATTTTCAGTAAATAGCGAATTAGAGACATTCCAACCATACAAATTCATAACATAAGTGTTGAATTCTTAGACCATATCTCATAACGAGCGAAAGAGCGAAAGAGCGAAAGAGAGTTTAAATGTTGCGTTAGCTGCCACTCTGGCCACCTTGGCGCTCTCCCGGTTTTGTCACTCTCTCGCTCTTTCGTTTTGGTTTTGGCGCTCGACTGGTTGCGGCGCGACTTGTTGGGGCTGGCGTGTCAGTGTCGTGTATGCATTCGAACCGATTCGTTGTGCCGAGAGCAGCCAGCATATTTACAAAGCGCGCGTCAGCGTCTAGCAAAACTTCAGCCGTGTGTTTTGTTGGTGTCCGTCCAATGGAGAAGCCAAGTGCAAAGAAAAATTGAATAATTTTTTAGTGTGTCGCGTGTGTGTGAATGAGTGTGAGTTGTGTGCGTACGTGTATGTGTATGTGTTGTTATTCGTATTCGTATTATTTGCTTGCCATGCCAAAAATATAAAGTTTGATATCAAAATCTAAACGGCAAAGCTGAAGTGCATAACAGTTACGAAGGAAATTGAAACCAAACGTGAATTGAAACGGCAAACGACGACAGGCAGCTGATTCAGCGAATATTTTGCTAATTTTGCAGCAATTAGAAAAGAAAAACAACAACAACCACAACAACAACAACAACAAGAACATTCAAGCAGTGCCGGCTGCTGCGCCGCTGCGTCTGTGTTCCACAAGGAACCAACACCAACAAAAACAACTGCGTGTCTGTGAGGGGCGCATTTGCATAAATATGTAAGGCTGCCCGGCCTGGACCGCGCCCGTTGTAGTTGCCGTAACTCCCGTTGCGTCTGCTTTATCAAGTGTCGAAAAATATAAGAGAAAGTAAATTGTGCAAAATTGTTTAAATTGGCTTTGGGTGTCGTCGTTTTCAGGCCATTCTCAGTGTCTTATATTTGTGTACGTACGTGTGTGTGAGAGAGAGAGAGAGAGGGTGAGAGAGTCGAAACAGTGTGTAAACGCAATGGCGCTAAGCCCCGAGCATCAACGCTGAGCAGAGTGCAAAGCTCGTCGACAGATTCTAAGTTGAAAACGTGAAGCGGCTGAGCGAATATCCAGCCCAACTGCCAAAATGTCAACTTCAACGATAACAGCAGCAGCAACAACAACAACAACAGTCGCAGCAGCAGCAACAGCAAACACAGCATCGACTTCAGCTGCGTCGCCCCCGCCAACTGCGAGCAGCGGACGCATTGCCGACTGCCGTAAATTCTCACCAAATATATTCAACAAGAGCAAATGCAGCCATTGTTTTCGTCAGCGAGAGGAGCACAGCGCCGCTGCCTTGGAATGCAATAGGGTGAGTGATCGCATTAGGTGTGTGTGTGTGTGCCTGTGTGTGTGTCTGTGCGTGTGTGTGTGTGTGCGTTTCTCAAATTAATATACAAAATTGGGGGCTATGTGTGCCCGTCTGCCGTCTCTCTCTCGCTCTCTCTCTCACTCCCTCTCCCTTTCTCTCCCCCTCGTTCATCTTGCGACTCTCTGATTGTGTAAATTTATCGTTAGATGCAGTTTGTATATCTTGTAAGTTGTTTTTTATAGACTTGCGGCATGGCACATAATGGTTTTCTTATGTTGCTCAAATTAGATGCTGCTGCTGCTGTTCCTATCGGATCTGGTATCCACGCCAATTTACTTACCTTTGGTACATGAATATAGATATATTTGATCAAATGCTTTTTGAGCTCTTTTTGAGTTTGTCTTGATTGACGGACTGATTGAATGATGATCAACGCACAGCCCAAGCTGTCAGAACTTGTAAGCTACAGTTTCCACTTATTTGTGTATGAAATGCTGCAAGGCTGGTTGGAATAATAAAATGTATCTAAAACCTGTCGAAAACCGAACCAAAATCTTACCATATTTTTAAAAACAAATATTTGGTTCAAAAGAATACTGAGTTTTAGGAAGAACCAGCCGCCAGGCATCAATAAAGTGGACCCCAAGCATTGCATTTATTTATCTATATTTATTTCTACTAATTTTGCATTTGAAAAAATGTACAAATAGGGGAATCGAATGGATTGCACCATTATTTCTTGAAAAAAATCTGTGCCCCAAGGCATGGTAAACCTGGATTACGAATTGAACCTAGGTACAAGTATTTGGTTCAAGTCGTGTAGCACATCCTTTTCTTGAAAATTTGGTGTCTTTTCAAGGCGAATATAATATCTAAAGAAAATCGTGTTAATGCCTTTGCAAAGTGGGATGCCACTTCGCAAGTAGAACTATAGATCGACCTAATTATACCCTGAACCCATTAAAAATGGGTATAAGGGTATATTGTATTTGTGCGAAAGCCAAATGTATGTAACAGGCAGAAGGAAGCATTTCCGACCCCATAAAGTATATATATTCTTGATCAGCATCAATAGCCGAGTCGATCTAGCCATGTCCGTCTGTCTGTCCGTCCGTCCGTCCGTATGTATGAACGCAAGGATCTCAGAACCTATAAGAGCTAGAGACTTGAAATTTAAGATGTAGATGCTCCTAGTTCCCGCGCAGATCAAGTTTGTTTCCGATAATCGATAACTTACTCCGCTTCCAAGCAATCGATAAAATCGATATCTATATCCTGTTTTTTGGGCAATTTTGGTAAATAATAAGAGCTAGAGTCACCAAACTTGACATATAGCTTCTAAAATAGAATATATATATACATTTGATGTTGGAAGAAGAGGGTTCAGGGTATCCCCTAGACGGGAGCTCCCGACTAGAACCTCTTTCATGTTTTAAACTGAATTCTAGAAGAATTTCTCATTTGAATTAAAAGCAAGTGCAGTTCCTTAACGGCAACAACTTTTGTTGTTTAACTAAAATGCTGTGTTCCCATTTAAAAAGTTCTTCAAGGTGTCGGGTCGGAGACTTTCACGGAAATTTAAAATTTTCCTGGGCCCACGTGTAAAGCGTTTTTTATATTTTTAGGCTAGTGCGCATACATCTAAAGATTTTATGTTATTAAAAGCGAAACTTTTATCTTTTTTGAATACAAATTCCAGCATCAAAAACGTAATAATAAACGAATTACAATATAAACACGGATTAGGGTTCCCTTAAGTTAGTCGTTAATTTTGTGACACAGTCAAACGATTTTCACTTTTTCCAATTCTCGAATAAATGTTTAATATTGTGGGCTTTCAGCTTCTATGCTTGCATTGTTTTTTGTTATTTTAATTAGTTTTCAGTGGCGTATTCCAAACAGCGGTTCTTTATAAGAAACTCTTGCGGAGAAACGAGAAAGGGAGAGTTTTTCTTTTGTGCTGCCGCCAAGCTTATATAGGTTGTCATCAAAGCTGTGATTGAACAAAAGTTGAATATATTTCTCAGCTGCAAGACGATTTTCAATAAAACCGGTTCCAACTAATAATTTGCCCTTTTACGAGGCAAACCTTAAACCTCTAAACATTGGAACCTTTAACTGATGCGAACCATGTATATATTAAAATATGTATTATATACGTTTATTAATGGCTTAGTTGAAAGACTAACTATTGGCTATAATTATTAATTAACTATGGGATCAAACTATTGCATATAATTGAGCTTCTTTAATAATACTAGAAAGTTGATCTAGTCGGGAGAGCCCGACACGTGTATACTGAAACTCTCGCATTGCCAATATATCGTTTTACTTAATATCTTTTTTGTTCTTTACCCAATCTGAATGCATTTTACTGTAGTGCATATAATTGTGCTATAGAATATTTGTATATTCCATAAAAACAAAAAGAGTCTAGTTGTAGCTGAAATTCCTCTTTCCTTTTATTCGACTTATGGCGATGGTGGCTGGTTTTCGGGCGGCAGTAGACATAGTTTGAAAACACTAGAGTGATACTAGAGTCAAGCTACTACTACAAAATACAAACTACAAACTACAAACTACAAACTACAAACTATTAGGTTATTCTAGCTCTTAAAATCCAAGAAATTAGCTTAAAAACAAGATTTAGATATCAGTTTTCATCGATTGCTTGGAAAGGGACAAATTATCGACTATCGGAATCAAACTCGCACTGCGTACAGGCACTAGGAAGTGCTACTTTCAAAATTTCAATTATTTGGTGCTAATGGGTTCTGATATACGTACATAGCTAGATCGACTCGGCTATTGATGCTGACCAAGAATATATATACTTTATGGGGTCGGAGACTCTGCCGTGTGCCTGTTACATACATTTGCACAAATACATTATACACTCTCTAAACATTTTCAATGGGTTCAGGGTATAAAAATTGGTCACAGTCAACTATTTATAATACAAAAATATGAAATTTTTTCTTCAATAATAAATTTGAGTTCAAAGTTGCGAGAGATTAATTGAGCCCAACTGTTCTGGGTTAAGTGTGATCCGCTTGTCAACAATTAACTAACAAATACTATTAGTTATTCTGTTTGTCACCTGCTTTGCTGGCTGTTGATACAGTTGCGCTCAAGAGTCAGGTGTTGACTCAAATGAGTTTCTATTTAATCGGGCTGTATATGTGCTTAGCTCAAACGCATGTAAATAAATATCTGGCTATTTGTAAATTGAGAAAACGCTGATGAGCAGCGACGGAGCTACTATTTCAGCAAACACAAAACTCACAAAGAGCTCAACAGGTCACATGTGCCAGGTTTCACGGCTGTTCCGATAAAGGCCTCGGGGTCTATGACTTCCTCAATAGCAGCCCGCGATTGGTGTTGCTGCGCAAATTTTTGGGGGTCATCCGCTGATTCTGTTCGAGTTCGAGTCGGTGTCGGAGTCGGAGTTGGAGTCGGAGTCGATGTGCCACTCTCTCGTCGAGTGTTCTACTCATGGACACGTTTAAAGCGTTTGGCTAACAGTTTTTTTGTCTGCGGCAAAATAGATTTCTACACTTAGCCCACAAAAAGCATTTCGTCTCGCGGCGAGCTAAATTGCCTCGAGGCTATTATAAGCTGCAATTCACATCAATTAAAATGATGCCATTTGCCGCAAGTCTACAACCAAAAAACAAGCAAAATATATACAAATTTTCAACTTTAAGACACATCAAATTAATTGCGGGTCAATGCAAGAAAAAGTGACAACAAATTTGCCATTAAAATTTCAATTTGCCTCAATAAAAAAAAAAATAGATAAAGTCAACGGACAGTGCACACAAAATGTCTGAAACGAGAAAAGCAACAAAAACAAAAATATATCAGGTCAGTTGCTAAAAATAAGTTGCTAATAATAAGAAATAAGAGAATATTATAAATGAAATGGAGCTTTCGACATTTTTTTATTAAAGTAAAATTACAAGATCGATCTCAGTCCATCCATCCGTATAAGTAAACTTGGAGATATCAGAGAATATTCGAGCTAATAACTTTTACGTAACATTTAAATTTATTAGGCGTCTAAATCCAATTTTTTAGACATATCTTTCAACTAGAGACACTAAGTTTTCCGCTACTCCCGAGAATATTTAAATTTTTGATCAGCCTTAAGATTTCATAAAGATCGGACAATAAACACCGATGCATGTAACGAAAGCAGTTCCCGCAGTGCAGCCGCAGCGTTAACTGCGCTCAACTTAAACATGATCCATTACAGGGACCAATAGTCTATTTGGTAAATGCCGTTCTAAATTTCTTAAATATACAAACATAATTAAATTGTCTTTCAACAATTGGTTGATATACTCATATTGTGTTATTAACGCGGCGCTATTTGAATGTACCTCATCTTCAGTACCATACTAGTATTGCCAAGCTTCTGCTCTGATATTTCTTTATTCAGGGAAGCCTCGAATTTTATTAGTACTTCTTAGAGTGCATTTTATGTCAGTCTTTGAAGCGTCGGTTATTTTGCCGTGAAGTGTCCGTTAGAGGAGTTTACATTCTAATTATAAATTAGCGTCTTGGACCCAATACTCTATATATATCCTGATCAGACGACGAGAGCAGGCTGACGTATTTCTTCGATATTTTCCCGATTCTCTTAATATCGCTTGGTAACATGGCTTTCAATTATATCTTAGAGATAGATAGGTCCACGTATATCTGACATAGATAATTACACAGAAAATAAGATAAAATAAACCTTATTTTCAAAGCAAACTTCCTTCGCTTTTATACGCACGATTCTGATGAAGAATATTTCTATTTCTTGTTTATCAAAAAATATTCCATTTTACAGAGTCTCATTGTTTTATTATTTATACAAGTCATAAATGCATAAAGAACTTAAATAAATTATAGCATATAATAATCTAACAATTATGATAAATGTGGTTTTATGCTCAGATATAATTTTGAAGCTATTTTTATTTCGATATCTAGCTGTGACTGTTACGTCGATTTTCAATAAGTTCTCTCTCTGTTAGCCGGACAATAATTGTTAGATTGAGGTGTCCGCCCAAGGGAGTAGTTTTCAGAGTATAACTTAGGCAAGCAATATACCCTTTGTTGTTACCTATTTTTAATGGGTGCAGGGTATAAATAGATGTCGCAGGCCTTTCGCTCGCGTTGGGCTGCAACTAGAAGTCGTCCGAAGATGCATCGCATCTCGACAACATCTCGTAGAGGGGAGCTGGAGGCCTGTGCGGTTAATCACCTAGAAAAGCAACCCCAGATATTGAGAGTGGGGCCATCTCGCCAGTCCCCCTAGGCATTACTTCTAAATTTAGAATCACTTTATATTAGTTATTTCTGTTTTTTTTTTTCTTTTTCAGTCGTTGGGTTGATTCGCTGTTTGCTCTCTTATGTTCTCGTTGCTTGTCGCTGCGCATAATGTGAGCATAATTGTTGCATTGCACCTGCCTCGAAATCCGAAGGCTTCTTAGTTGCCCCAACGCTGCTCTCGGGCTACAAAAAGCCGACGACCTACAGAAGAACAGCCAACTGTGACTCCTTCTCAAGTCTTAAGAGTTCGCAAAGTCTAAGCCTTAAGCTAACTTTTCATTATTCTGCACCTTTAAGTCCGCGGTTCATTTGTCTACTGTAGTCATTGTAATTGCATTTAATATTGCGACATTAAAGCTTTCCTAATGATGCCGACCAGCATCACGGATTACAGAATGATGAGCAGGTCAGAGGCTGTCTACATTGTCGTGGCAGGGCAGAGTGCAGCCATCAGGTCAGCATCTAACCCACATTAGGAAAAACAGTTACTTGGAAAAAGTATCTAGAATAGCAATCAATAAAGTCTCAACTATGTGATATAAGGGAAAATTAAAAAATATTCATAAAAGCAAGATTATAATAATAACACATAATATTAGCTATGGAGTAGGGAAATGGTTAAGGTATACTAAAAATCAAGAATTTCCTTGAACATCGACATATTCATCTCTGTTGCTTTATTTTCTTCGAACCATGCTCAAGATCTATGTTTAAAAATATGTTGTATATATTTCCAGCGCTTTCGATGAGCATGGCTAGATCGACTCGTCGTCCTGATGGAGAATGCATATACTTTATGGGGTTAAAGACGATTTGATTAAAATGTGCATATTTCTACGGGCAAGGCCGGGTATTACTGGCTGCTCTCATTTATTAGAGTTAGCTTGGTTCCACTTTTCTCGTTGTCATTCTCTTTAGTGTTTGTGTTTGCGTTTGCTAGTCGGGCATCCGACGTTGTGGCCTATCCCTCAAAAAGATCTCAATTGATCCCCGGGGTGTTATTGTGCTATTAGCAGCACGCCAGCTTCAGCTGGACTTGTTTTCCATGCAGAGTTCGTCCTCTGCGCTCCGCCCTCTACTCCATCCTTGAAGGCCCTTCGAGGTGGCTGTGCGCCGTTCTGTTCTCTTGTTTGTCAGCTAGATATACACATAATAAATAATACCCCTAGCCACTTTTCATGCGACTTGACAGTCCTTCCAGTTTCCTAGTCGTGCGTGTGTGCATGTGTGCATGTGTGCATGTGTGCATGTGTGCATGTGTGTCGCTGTGAGAGAGCCTTAAAGTTTGCTTTGGCCCCTCCAAGCTACGTGCTTAAGTGAACTTAGTTGTTGCTGCAGCGTTGACTGATTGTTTGTTGTTGCTTCAAATTGTTGGCTGTTCCTTAAAGTGGGCGTGTTGCGTGGCTGTTGTGCGGATATTTGCTTGTTTCTAGGTTAATTAGTTGGCCAGGTCCGTTGAACTTTGGCGCGTAGCCCGCCTGGACAGAGCCGGGCTGTAATTTTGTAATTTTGAGTCATCTCGCAGCTCGTGAATTTTTTTTATCTAAGCTCATACACGATAAAGCAATACAAAAGTCAACACTTTTAAAGATAAACTGTGCCCAAGTCCATGCTGTGTGCAGTTGTGCCAGCGAAATAACTAAAAAACAGTTACACAGATAAACGAACCAAAGAACAGACGGCTAACTGCCGCCAGATAATCGCAGTAAGCACTTCAGGCGTTGAATTCTATGCGCAGTCTTTAGATAAGATACAACTTTTGCTCTGCGCATACAACAGTATGCTTATCGTCAAGTTATGTTGTTCCTCTTGTTGGCCTCTATCCAATGGCTTTATTCTCCTGCTGCAATTAGCAGAGGCTCCAGCTACGAGTCCACTTCATCTTCGAATTTGACTTTATGCCCTATTAGCGCAAACCTTTCTGTCACTTAACATGAGCAGGGTTGCCCCACACAATGGTCAGAGTTGCCAACTGACGATTGCCTGCGGCAGTCAGCCCTATTATGCCACACGAACTACAAATCATCAATTAAATTAGAATCCGGCTCAACGACTCTATAAAGAGTCTAGCAAAAGCTTAGTTAAATCAACTTCTTTACGCAAACAGTGTAATTTTTATTTGGCTCTTCCCTGGCCTTAGATCCTATCAAAAAAGACAAATGTGCAAAAAGACAGCTACGGTCTTAGGCCAGGATGATTTTTGAATCATTTAATTCTCTTAACACATCTATTGTTAATGGTAAATAAAGGAAAACTAATACTTAGCCAATCTGAACACAGAATCTAACAGAGTTATGGTACGAAACTTTTCTTGTTTTCGGACCAACGTAGCTTAATAACAGCTAGAGGATAAACTTGTTCGATTTGCAAAATGGACTTGTTCATATATGAAAGTCCGACAAGTGGACCTTTACTCAGTTTGCTGCTCAATTTTAAATATATACAGTTTAAATATATATAGTTTGAAATATTTCCTTAAATATGTAGTACATTGCGTAGCAGGAATAAGAATACTTTCTGAAAGCGTGCTGAAATGCCAAGTAAAGTATATCAAGATCAACAGGAACAAGAAATCTTAGCTGGCCAAGAAGTTGAGTAATCAAAAACACCAAGCTGCCCGTGCCTTAGCGTGGCGTTTGTTTTTCCGGGTTCTGCGACATTCTGTTGCATAATTGAACACCTATTCTTATTATTCAGCACTTTTTGCTCCCCACTCAGCACTAGCTGTGCCCCAAGGCCCCGAGTAGCACTGGGCTGGCAAAGAGGTTGCTGCGCAAACGCCGCTGAGTTATGGCAGCATTTAGACTTGCACCTAGACTGGCTTTAACTACTACTGCTGAAAGAAGATTGCCCGCCGCATTAGATGGCTAAAGATTGCGAGGACGGCATTTCTTGAAATTATGACGTGCTGAGAAGGGCATCTTGGTGCCGCGATGATTACTTGATAATTGTGATACTGAAGCGGGCATCAGCAGCAATTTTCAGACCGTTTAATTGAAGAGCGATGAAAGTTACCGATAGCTCGCGCTGGATTTCCAGCCATCCGATACATTTCCGATAAAATACTGAATTGAAAACGTATTTGAGAATTTTATTGAAATATGCTCTGACGAACTATTTGCCATTGAATGAATCGAACAGACGAACTATCGCCTTGGCTACATCTTAAATCGAATTTGCATGATACCTGTTGTAGTTGCTGTTGTTGTTGTTGTTGCTGTACGGTCAAGGTGAGTGAGCTGGAAGCTGTCGAGAGACCGAGACCCAAGGCAGGTGACAGACCAAGTTCTAGACATGGACCTAACACTTCCAGGAAGAAATCTCGTTTCTGTGCGTTGCTGTTGTTTGATATTCGCAAGGCACATAAATCATCTGAAAAGCATCGCTTTTTTGGCGTTCTAGCATTTGATAGTGGTTTTTATCGTTGCTTTGTTTTTTGTTCTTTTGATTGCCGCAATGCGTGAAATGTTTTGCGATTGGGTTCTTGGAAGAATGCCGTATATCGAATGAATGAAGCTAAAGATTTGTTAATCTGATTGGGACGTGCCCAGCACAGAGAAACAAGAAACCACATTCCAGTTTCTGTCTGCGGCGAGCCAAACACAAGACGAAACAGAATCCGGCGACAGTTATTAATTCCAATATGAATTCGCTATTAAGTGCGCCAATTACCGTCTCGAAATAGACAAAACGAACAAAGACCTCAGCGAAGGCATTGCTTTTGTTTACAACCAATAATTTAGACAGTCGCCATATAACAACGGCAACAACATATGCTAAATTATGTAGGTGGACACGATAATTTCGGTCTGCAGACATCGACACTCCAAGCGTAAGCGTGGACCAGAGACCCAGCCAGCCAGCCCCAAGGTTCCTCCAGCCGAACCAGACAAATCAAAAACAGATTTCCAAGTCGCGCCCAAAAATAGCAGCAGAAACGTCAACGTCGACGTCGACGTCAACGTCCCCTACCGTCCCGTCCCGTCGCAGTCGTTGCCCTCAGGCACATTTTATTTAAATAAAATAAATTTGTTGTCTGCTGCCTAAAAACAGCCCAAGCTGCAATTACTATACATTTTCCCAGACAACTAAAAACAACAGGGCGTTGGACTGAGACGCGAACCTAGTCATGTTAATGCAGGGGCCCCAGAGCTACCACAGGATCCAGCAAAACTTTCAGAGGGGCCTCTGAAAGGGGGTTGCTCTACAAAGCTGCCATTTCTCATTGTTTAAACTTGTTTTTTAGTGTCGACTAAATTTGCATAGCTCGTGTAACGCTAATTGAAATAATTATGAAATACTTAAATGTTATTATAACTACAATTTGTGAACGGTAAATAGAATTTTTGGATTTGGATTTGGTACGTCAGATACCTTTCTTGATTTAGGCCTGTCCCAACTCCGGCTTCTAGCATAACAGACCCTTTGGCAATAGCTCATTTATCAATATAGTTATTAGTGCAAAAAAGTAGAACCAAAAGCAAGTTTTCCAGAAGTTTGCGTTTCTCAGTCATATAGTCGGACTAGCAAGCGGGAGGTGCGCGGTTCAAATCCAGCAGTAATCTTGATGAATGTTCGATTCGGCTGGTTCCGACCAAGGTGCTCACAGCAGCAGAAAGACGGACCTACGCAAAGTTTGATGACGATAGGCTTAAGACTTTCATGAAAACGAACAGGATCAAACGGATCCATCGGATCAAGAATATTTAAACTGAATCGGGTCGAAAATGTCTCTTTCTATGTAGAACATATTTCATGAACAAATTGTTATCCCTCTACAAGGGTATAAAACTCGGTCTAAGCTATATTGCCGCAAGGGTATTTAATCTTTGGCAAGTAGAAGAAAGCCGTTTTTTTCTGTTATTTATTTAATTTTCTATTTTCCTATTCCTATTTTCTTCTCGCGGACTAAATCAATAGATTTTCTTGCTCGATTTGATATATTCTTGTGAAGATTCACAAGATAGTCAAATGTCATTTTGTGGATCACAGAGTGCACACAACTGCAGTATAAGAAAATACAATTTTTAAGGTATTTCCAATCTGCATGCTGCGGCAACGGGTGGGTGGTGCGTCTACGACTCCCTCGCTGCCTTTGCTGTTTTATCCACCTCCAACAATGTTTAAGTTTGTCTCCGATTTGTTTGGCTCTTATACGTGGGTCGACGTCAAATATGGCGAAGTATGCTGCCGTTGCCAGCGACAAAAACAGCCATAAACAAATAACTATGCCACTGCCGATGGCGATGGCGATGGCGATTGCTGTGGCTGTGGCTCCGACTGTGGCTCCGACTGTGACTCTGTCTATGAGCTACGACTATAAGACTATGACTACGGTTATGGTCTGTTGTTTGGCTTAAGCGAGCTCTTTGCGAGCCGATCATGCACACCTGAATGTGGTTCAGACAGACTATGTGGCACGCTAGACACACCCGAACTTAGCCGAACCTATGGAATTGTGTGTGTGCGCGCATGAGTTGATGTGGAGCGCAATGGAGCGACGAGGAATTCAGCTCATAAAATATTTAGGTGTTTGCCGTATTTGAGCACGTCTTGCATAATTTGTACGTTTGTACTTTTAATTAAAGATATCTCAGATATATGTACTACTTCTTGTAGTTGGCCCCTCTATGGCCAAAGATTTCAGCAATGAATCGACTCTGCGGTGCCACCTGATTTTTCTAAAGCTCGCCTCAAGCATTTTACAACCCCCCGCGTTGCGCATGGCCAATTTGCTAGTTTGTTTCGTTTTTTGTTCTCCCAAGCTCAAAGTGTATTGGCCAATTATGAACCATTTGGCTTGACTCGAACAGATAACATGAAAAGTTCTTTGTAATACTTACCAACGATAAGCTAATGGATTTGTTGAATAGCTGCTAAATTCTCAGCACCGTTTTAGCTTTAAAAGATATTACGATCAACTTATATATTTTCCAATGTTCTCTTTTTATACGTATTTACAATATATTTGGTACCTGAAGAATTTAATAAGAGAGATTCTTGTCTTGTTGCTAAATTAAGTTAATGGATATGCACCATGCACAGCAATTCTGTAAACTTAAAGATGAAGACCTCGTTTTTGCATATATCAATCTTATCGGTAACTCAAATGACATCGACAAACATTGATTTTATAATTTGGAACACGCGATTTTAAATGTGGGCTCTTATAGAGTAAACGGATCAGAAGTATATTACTTTTTGGATGCGTCCTACTGTTAATTATTAACCCGCATTACTAATCATAAAGCCCGCAACTTTTATAAATATAGGACTATAAAGTTCAAAGTTCATTAGGAATGTATATATTTACTAAGTATTTAAATTAATGCATATACATTTGTATTTTAATTAAATGTTGTTTATGTAGAACATAAACTTCAGATGCTATTTTAAACATGTAAATTTGTTCAGCGACATTTACGATTGTGTTCTCCATCGATACAATCTTGTACAGTGAGATATTAAAGAAAATAGGGACATGTTTTAGATGAACTTCATCACAGGACGAACGTCATAAGTACATTTTCAAGTAAATGTACGCAGAAGGAAAGTTAAGAGAAAAACGATGCTGATCAAAACGACAATTAAAACATGTGACCAGAGGTTCGCGTATCTCACCTGTTATCAGTGTGCACACGCTGGCATTATTAATTGGATTTGATGGCAAAATAATAATAATAAAAAAAAAGTATATTGAAATCGAAATTCGAACAGAAGTCATCGACTTCGCATGGTGCTCACAAATGTCGATCATCATTTTGTTATTGTTTTTGTTTCTTTTCTTTTTTTTTTACAAATTTTTATGGTATTGAATTTTATTTGTTTGTCCATAACATTTAATTTAATTATGTCCAATGCCCAAAAAATGTGTTTCAAAGAGAGCTAAAGATGAAATCTACGCCCACACATAAAAGGCGGCCGTTATTGTTGTTGTTGTTGTTGCTTTGGCGGAGCATATGAACTGAGAGTCGTGGAGACCCGTTTGTCGAATTGAGAGAGTATACAGTTGGGGGAAACTGTGCCAAAGTTGTTTGGATGCTCGGCAGCTTAATATTCTTTTCTTTTTCTAGTTGTGCGTTTTTCGAACACTTTAGCCATTTAACTGTTCAACGTTTTGTGGCGAATTTCACGTTCTGTTCGCCGTGTTTACATTTTCGCCACGTTATCACTTATTAACCCACTTCCGGCAGCAGTGAAAAAAAAATTAATTTGCAATGGCAAATGATAAAAAACAAAAAAAAAAAGAAAGAGGGAAAGAAAAAGTATAGAAAAAAGGGGAAAAAAGAACAGTAAAAATAATTTACAGAACCTAAAAAAAAATAATAAATCATCATGGCAAATTGGGCTAATGTGACTTCGTGTGAAAGTCGACTCGTCTCATCGCATCTCATCACATCGTGTCTTGCATTTTCCCGCGAATTAAGTAATTTTCATTAAATTAATTAAATTATTTTCCATTTCCTATGCGATGCGTTGGGCGTGGCGCGTTGCCAACTGATAAGTGGGACACCTTCCATATCGATTCGCTGCCAAATCGATTGTTAATTGAACTGCACCACACACGGCAAATCACTTAAATGAGTTTTAACCATTTTCCTTTCAGTTGACAAATGCGACAGCAACAACAATTCTCGCACAAGCATACATGTATGCAAGTCTTTATATATATGTATATGGATGTATGTGTGTATGTACATGTGCATTTATGTTTTTGGCCCACTTTATTTCCATTCCACTCGTTCAGCTTACGGAATGGGTCTGTTGAAGCAATAAAAAGAAAAAATCACAACAGTTGAGCATGTTGAGAATAAAATACCCTATCTGAAAAACGAATAAAATATGTAATATATACAGTAATAATACCATAGAGAAAGAAGGCTTTCTTTTAGATTATAGACATAATGATAGACATTTAATTAAAAGAAAAGTTTCACTTAACATTTTCACCCGTTGCAGTTGTTGCATTATAGTAGAAGCATTGCGAAATTAAGGAGAATCACCTTCAAGGTAGACACCAAAGCCATGTAAATATTGGGTTACTCAATTTGCCTAGAGTATATGTGTTATATGTGTTATGTGCATGGGTAATTGTATCTTTTTAAAATCAATTCTGATTGTTTTTCTGTGTTCATTATAGTCGCATTTGAAGTCGCTTTTGACTATTGACAAGGTCTAGGTGCAGCCGCTGGGACAGACCCTCGATCAAGCAGACAGCTCTGGAGCGCCGGACAATTGATTGCCTTACGGATTTCAATTTGAATTTGTATTTACTTTGGACCGGCTGTCATTCAGATTTCTTTCACAGTGCTCGCACGCGCGGCCAACGTCATTGACACAGTGAATATGAGTGTGAGAGTAGCCGAAACCAAAGCGCGGTTCATGGTAATTCACACAAACTATTTAGTTCGGAAGTTCGAAAGTAGCTTTGATAAGGAAATTCCCTTGGGCAATATACAGTCTAATCTGGGGATAGTTTTATAGCTCCGTAAATGAAACATCTTTCCCGGAACAGAACAAACGGCTACCAACCTCCGATGTAGTGTACTCCCTTTATATGCGTGCTGCCAAAATCAAATAATTATCTATGAATCCTGTTGTGGGTCAACGTAATGCACGCAGATACAGATACAACTTCACCTACTCATAACATGATCAAACTGCGAAGTATCTGCAGTTTGGTGAGCGTATAAATTAATTTATGCGGCGGGTAAATTACTTTGATTCGATTCGTAAAGTTGCCGCAACTGCGACTTTGATGGGGACTCGCTGTGAGAATTACACTACGAATGAGAATGAGAATGAGTATGAGAACTCTACATGAAGATATTTTTTCATGTACCGTTGGCGCCCTTTGCTGGCGATTCTCGCCCGTCTTCATCGTGATCATCGAAATCGACATCGGCATCGACAGTCTTTGTCGAAGCTGTTGCTAACTTGCGTGTGTTTCTGTATGGCAGAGTGTAAGTGTGTGTGTGTATCTGTGTGAAGTAATCGGTAGTTGCGACTCAAGCCGTAGAGCAGCTCAGGCTCTGGCTTTGGCTCTGGCTCTGGCCTGGCCTGGCTCTGGCCTCAAATGTTGTAAGTATTCTTCTCGTTCTCCGCGCCGCGAAAGGTTGTTGAACTTGTTGTACAACTCGGTTTCAATTTTGTTCCCTCAATCAGTTGCTGTGCTTTGGCTTTTGTGCTCATTTTGTGCCCATTCTCCCGTCGCTGCCCCTCGGCTTCCCATCTCACACAGTTCGAGCATTGAGTTCTATTATAGAAAATTATATTATTATTATGTACTCCACTCGCTCTTTGGCTTTGTTTGCGCACACATTTTTACTGTTATTTTACACACAGCTCGCGTTCTCTTTCTTTGCTACTGTGCAAATTCCAATATCCGAACTGGAATACCCTCACAGCTGTAAAAATCCAAAAAGGCGCTACCCAAATATCGTCTCTTTATGAAGACCGTAAGCTGTTGCCAGCTTGTATAAGACAATTTTGTGAAAAGGGCTCGTTTTTCATAATTAAGTGTTGTTTATAGCCTGCTGCAAGAATTTTGCGTATTTGCATAATAATTAGCTGCACGCAAGATGCGATAGGTTACGAGCTCGGTATTTTGGTTTTTGCTTCGAGGCAAACAACTTATGGTAGTATTTCAGTCTCAAGAAGAAATTGTCTTAATTCAAGAGAAGGAACAATATTTGAAATACTTTTCATACGCAACGCTTATATTTCTTTCTTTGAAATTGTTTGAGCTCAAAGATAACTTATATTATGGGTTACACATTCCGGGAGAAATTAATGATTTACTCTGCAAAGGCATAAAAACCGTTTACGTTCACTCTTAATAAAATTCAAACCTCTCAATTCAATGTATCTTCCATTATCAGGCGGCGATTCAACGACTTGTTAGTTTTCCTTTAATTCGGTCCACTAATGCAGACAATAAAATAGAATTTATTGTTCTCTTGACCATAATTAAAATCAGCCCTATCTTCAAGCATTTAATACTTGGCAATTAAGTCTTATCCGTGTTTCTTAGATGCCTTCAACTCTTTTGACTGCTTTTTGTCGGCAACTTCGTTTATTATTCGGTTTAATTTAAAAGGTAACGCTTCTTGAACCTTTCGATTTATGTAAAGAAGAGTTTGAAAACATGAAAATTTAAGATAGGATACTTTACGCGGCAGGTCTATTACATCGATGTCAGACTTCTATTTATGCTTATGTGTAAGGGAAGAGGAGAATGTATATACTCATAAATATATAACATATGATATGAAGGACGCATATCCAATCATATATTATATACTATATAACATATATTATTAAGCAGGCCGCCGAGATCAATCGACTTTTCCGTCAGTCTACGTTCCGTCTGAATGAAAACGTTGATTTCGGAAACTATTAGAGCCAGATTATTGAAATTTGAAACTTATTTTCAACTATAGTACGCAGAACGAGTTTACTAGACACAGACTAGGCATATTGCACTTTTGGATACCTCATTATCGTCATTATCGACATCAAATTTTGAATAGTGTGGCGCAGGTAGAAGAAGCTGCGCAAGTTCCACAGGTGACCGCACATGAGTGTGTGTGTTGTCCATCAATTCATTATTAACTCCCTGTATTTCATATTCATATTTATATTGACTGAGGGGTAGAGGGGGTTTTCTAGCGAAGAGCTAAACCCAGCGTTCTGACTTGTTTTCAACTACCACGATATCAGAAATCAAACCGCAAAAGTTATTAAACCTTAACTTCTGACGTCCTTTAAAGAACTTTTACACACACTGAGTCACAGTTTTAATTTGAATTGATCAAATCTGTAATTATACATTTCGGCTGTAATTGTCGGACTTGCGTTATTCTTTAAATGTGTATAAGTTAAAGTGTTTAATCGCCTTAGAAGTAGACTCTGTATAAAGGAGCTGAAGACATGGATAATAAAAGAGAAGTACTTTATTATTACATGAATAATAGGGCAATATTCCTGCAGCATGAGGATTTTTGCGATTGGGACTAGCCGACCATGTGTGTGCCCCTTGCACATTCTTGCCTGATACATTTTTCAGTTCGTGTCAATAAATCATCTGTGAGTCTCTTGTTACGCGGCCTCACAGCCTCTCCAGCTGGCTGGCTGAATGAGCTGAGCTGAGTTTTCGCGGCAATAAATCAAATGCCTTGCGCCCGTCAATTGCTATTAATTTCATTGGCGTTTCGCAAAATATTGTATAAAATTTGTATCAGTATAAAAAGTATGAAGAATATATACAATATGCATAAGTAATTTACTGCTAAAAAGCGAATGTCATAAGAGTCTGCCATGTGGCACTGTGGGAATTACTACAACCGCCTGCTCTGCTCAATTGTGTTGAAATGTGTGTCATTTTCTCGTGTCAATTGGCTGAATTCGTTGACCAGTCAACCAGCTGACCAGCTGACCAGTTGACCGGCTGGCAGTGTCTTAGCTAAGCTAGCAAATTTCGAAAAAGGCTGATGGATTTGAAAATGGCTTAGATATAGAAATTAATATGTACTCTGAAGCAGCAGACCCAAATCTATTATTCTATGGTTCCTTTTAGATAGAGGGTACGTTGCTTGTTGAAAAATATCCTTGTAGGCTTGTAGACTTTGCGCAAATGAGAGCCAAAGTTAACACTTAAGCCAAAGTATTACCTAATCTTGGCCTGATGGCAATCACCGTGGATGCCGTCGAATTACGAGGCCACTTTAGCAATGCGCCAACTTTCTAGTTCAGCAGATCGTAACGCATTAACGAGTGTAACATTGGTAATTTGATGAACAATTGGCTAGAACAACAAGCGTGAAGACGGAAAGCGCCAGTCGGCAACCTCCACACAACTGGGGCCACTGACCAGAAACAAAGGTGTACGGAAAATTACAAGAAAACCTTGACGCCCTAATGCCAACTAAATGTTATGCAATGCTGAAAAATTGTCGTTAACTCTTTTTAGTTAATTTAATTTTTCGCGCTGTTAACAACGCCTTGAACGGGAACAGTCCGGGTGTACCAGGCTCCTGTTTCCGCGGTCTGATACGAATACGATAATGTTTATTTTCCACTTTATTAACTCGCGCGACGACTCTTGCCTTCCGTCGCATGCACCCTCGTCCATATGTTATGTAATTTCCTCAAAATTGTAACTATATTGTTTATTTTCATTATTTTGTGTATTTTGCCGTATTTATATTGGCAGTATTTGTTGATTGCCTTAAAACGCGTTGCCCGTTGTTTTTGTTTAGCTTTGCCATTTTTTGGACTTTATTATTCAATCTAATGCATTGTGCAGTCGAAAAGAGTGAGTAGCCCGTGAGTGAGGTGGCATTAGGTATTAGGGAAATATCAATGATATTTTAGCCCTCGTCTTTATGCTCACTTGCTTTTACTTTATTGCCAGTCATTATACTTTTGTGTAGCCAAACCAAAGATATTTGATCAAGAAGAAAATACCTTCCACAAAATCTAATATATTTCCGAGTCTCATCAATCAATAATATTTATCAATAGAGCATTTAATGTTCGTTTCACCCATTTCTTTGTTTTTCCCGTATAAGTAGTCCCAATTTACTTAACGGCTGTGATCCGATTCCAATTCGGATTTCCAGGCCGAGGTCACGATCTCAGCGCAGCGTAAAGTGTGTCAGGGCGGGTGTGATGAGTGCGTGGTCTTCTCTGGGTCTCAGCTCCAAACCTAGGCGCAATCTTTAGCCGAGCAAAGCTATTGTTGGGTTGCTTAGAGCAGCGCAAACGTTGCCGTGACCCATTTCGGGGAACACCCACTGATCATTTCGACGGTCGCAGTGCTTTGGAAATGAGTTTTCGGGCATTTACTTTTTGTCCAAATTTGGCTGCAATGTGTAGTACCTGCAGTTAAGTAGCTCCAAAGCGACTATTTACCAATGGAGTTCATGTTGATGTTTCCGTTAACATTTCTGTTACTGTTGCTGTCACTGTTTCAGTTGCTGTTACTGTTACAGTTGCTGTAGGCAAGGCAATACTAATTAGCTTTTTAGGCCTTTCGCCACTGCACTTTCACATGCAATGAATGAGTTATTGAATTACTGCCGCCGACTTTTGTAGGTGCAATAAATAATAGAAAAGCATTCACCATTGTTGAGCTTTGCATTTCCATATTCGTAAAGCCTGGCGCAGCTACAATACATTCCAAATTTGCTTTTCAGCTTTTACCCGCCTAATAAAATATACGAGATTATCAGATGATCTTCATGGCTTCTGTTTGTAATTATTTACATTTACAGTAGTAAGCAACTTATTGTTTTTAAAGTCACAATAGAAGCAATATGAAATATTTTTTTTTTAAATAATGTACCTATTGTTATATAAGGCATTCGTTTTTTTTTAAACCGTGGGTATGGCCCATTTGTTAACCACACTTTTTACACTACGATTCAATGCAATACACCTGACTGAAAAACAAAACAAATTACTTTTTTTGCCCAAAGCGTAATTACTGATATTGAAAAACCGAAAAGTATTTCATAGATAAACTCATTTTTGGAGCGATCTATTCTAGATAGACTAGTTGTCACAGATATAGGCACGGCTATATTAAGTTGGCTTGAAGACTTCTACAGGAGTATGTGTGTATGCTTTATTGGTAAAGAGTTGGCTTATCAATGCGATATTTTGTGACGAAACTTGTATACCACCTGTAAGTGTTCAAAATAATCGGATCTTGATGTTATTGTTCTTAGTTTTGATTGCCTTACTGCCAGTCTTAAAAAGTTTTGGATAGCAGCCTACGAAAAATCGTTGTTTTGTTTATTAATTTTTTTTAAATTACTCAAGTTTTTAATCGATCTGTGCGATTGGAAATAAAGGCAACTTTCACTTCATTTTGCCAGAGTAATTGCCAAACACCAAAGAAAAGCTGCCGCCTCTTGAATTGAAAGTCTTGAATTCAAATTAAATACAAAAGTAAATTTGAAGCGAATTAATTAATTACGAATGCATCAAACGAATGGGCGCAGGTAACTTCTTTCCTGCTGGTGAATGCCTTTAAAAATCTAATTTAAATAAACGAAAAATTTACCTATGCCTAAAGAGTTTGCAAAACCTACTCGACGGGTCTTTCTCCATCTCTCTCTCTTTCTTTCTCGTTGTATAGTGTTCCCTATATCTATCTCTACTCACCTCTCATCCAAAATTTTCAACCTAATAGCACGTAAAAAAATTTTAATTATAAATTATTTAAATCTTGTCTTTAATGGCGGCCACTAACGTTGCCAAGCTATTTAGTTGCGGATGGTTAGAGGCCTTGAGTTTGGCAACAACATGAGCTATAACTAAAAGAAGTGCAGTGCTTTTGTTGTGTTAACATACTAGTAAAGGTGAAAGGTATCAATAGTTTTACCTGTAAAGAAGATTAACTGAAGGCCAGACCCAATCAAGTAATACAAATATTTGTCGATATTTGCATAAAATAATTTAGTAAGAATGCCGGTTGCAACAGCCTGCGTAAAGCTCGTTCAAATTTCAACAATTGTAATCAAAATATTCTTAGAACGAACTTTAGATAGCTCAGTTTTCACCCACGAAAATGTAGTCTATAACTTTAGTAGCGCCTTAAAAAATTGCGTCCATACTGAAAGACCGACAAACATAATTAATATTATGTAAACTCTATCCCCTAGACATGCATATGTATATATGTCTTTAGTAAAGATTTCAAGCATTCCGATCGGCTACAAAGTTATATTTTAATGCTAATAGTGAGAGCTTTTTTGGCCGGATAATATTGTAAACGGAAAACTGTTGTATGGAACGCTTTTGCATTCCAACCCGCATTAAACTCACTTAGATTTATGCAACATTTCATTACAGTTGCGCCTCACATTCATTTGCAAAGCCCATTACAAATACATGAATAGCTGTTACACCAATTTTGAAAAATCCTCAGCATGAACAGAAAATGAGTAGTAATGGTTAATGATGAGACTGTCTTGTTAAAAAAGTGTAAAATGTGGTTAGTTATATACATATTTATATAAACATATTTTAATAATTGTTAACATTGGGAAGTAATTTATTAAACATTTCAAATTATTTCCTGTCATTCGTATTCGGTATTTCGTGATTTTATAAAATTAAGGAAAAGTAATATATAAAGGTTATATAATTTAAAGCAAGTAAGAGCCTCCTGTCGGTACCGTCGCAACTTGGATTTTATTTGTTGGCTTAATCGTTCTATTCATCGCTAAGCTTACCTAAAGAGGGAATGTAGGAAATGGTATTTTAGTGACATGTTTTCTCCAATTTATTCATAATTTTATTATTAATAACTAATTAGTCTAGTACATCACCTTCAGTATGTGCATAACTTTGTTTAACAACCTTGAAACCGAGACAACATGACTATAACCTTCATTATCTCAGCCGACTCTACCTAGAACTTAATGATTAATATCGATGATTAATCGACGCCTAATTAATGCCATTATGTAAATACTGGTGTGAGGAAAAACATATAAATTTTTTCGTGTTTTCGTCGGGCTTTAAACGCAGAAAATCATAAAATGTATATAATTGCAAGCCTAAGAATTAAAGTTGAAATGTGTGTAAAAATGATTAATAGAAATATTCATTGGCGTTCAGCTTTTTAAAGGCGGTAATGAGATTAAATGTAAATTTAATTTAACATCAATTGTATTTTGTAAATGCCAGAAAGTGCTTAAAGAAGTTTTTCGTGAAAGATAAAATTAGGCTGTTACGTAGTCTAAAACCGCAAGCTGGCGTTGTATTGCAACATTCTGCTTCATTCGGGCGAACATGTCCAAAAAATCTCAACCCTTATTAATTGCAAATTTTAACTTCTGGCCAGAACATATCAAATATACTTCAGTCAGAAAGGAAAGGTCAGACAAAGATGTGAAGTACTTGGGAAAAAGCAATTCATTAGGCATATCGTTAACTGATCTTAATACATTATTTAAACGCCTGACTGACACAATAAGCCCAATTTGATAACATTTTTTAATTTTTAAAAGCGAAGCGCCTAAACGTTTTGTAACATTATCTATAATTAGTCGTGGATAACTGAGGGCGAAATGGACATAGTTGTACAATACTGCATTGGCGTTGCCAGGCCCTGAAAAACTTATGCAATATTAGCAGCTGTAGCAGCAGCAACAATAACAAAAGATCTTGACATACTAGCAAAAAGTTTCTCACATTAGGAAAACAGCAACAGCAAGAGCGGCAAGTCTATGAGAAAAATCACACATTATCTTTTTGGAAAAATCAATAAATCAGTGCCGCAGCCAGCAAAGCAGTTTTTAACAAAGCCTTCGAAAACAACAGAGGTCGTTTAGAGTACGCCAATCTGGCAGCCAACATCTTAAATATTTCGCCATGAAAAATTGCACAAATATCATTGAAAGATGCTCCTCGAGTCCCCCCCTGAGTCGCCAAGCGTTTCATTTCAGCTGCACAAGTAAAATGTCAAATATGCAATGAGCAGCAGCAGCATGAAAACAAAAACAAAAAAATACAAAAACTTGCCGGAGTGTCGTTTGCATTTACATTGTTTTTTCTGTTTTTCGAGGGGGCAATTGTATAATAACAACAATTACAAGCTGCAAAAAATAAATGCAGTAACAATTTAAAATACAAGCAAAAAATCACAGCCACTACATCAGCCTCCAACAAAAACACCAGCAGCAGCAGCACCAACAACAACAACAACTACAGAAGCAACAACAAGTCCAACTACAACAAACAAAAAACAATCGACTGAAGGTAGTCGTTACTAGTCCCGACCGCATTTTGTCGGGCCCGACCTTACTTGACTCTTTTTCACATCGAAACTTACAAAAAAAAAAATAATTCAGCTCTCTTAAAAAACCTGGCAGCTTAATACTTACTTAATAAGATAGCTCTGCATTGAGCAAATATGTAAAAAATGCTTTGGACCTTTGAACATTCACAGTTCCCCCGGATTGTGTAATTGGGATGCGCTTGCTCCCCAGAATTGCACTTGAGGCATTATCTTTTCTATGATAATCATTTGGCGGGCATTATATATATAAATATAGCTGAACAGTTGTGAAGTACAAGTGTACTAATATCGAAGGTGTATCTCGATCTAAAACGAGAAAGAAAGGCTATCTGCGAAACGCCGAAGATCTAATACCCTTGCAGACCCAAACTTTTCATAATGCTTATAGTGCTTTGCCCGTATCTAAGAAGCACAGGGAAAATAGTTAATGCCGAGTTTGGTCAAGATATCTTGATAAACAAAAAAGGTTTTTAATTAAAAACCTAGTTTTCGACTGATCGTTCCTATGGCAGCTATATGATATAGTGGTCCGATCCAGCTGGTTTTGACATATGTGCTGCGTGCAACAGAAAGAGAGACTTCTGCAAAATTTCATTAAGATAGCTTTAAAGCTGAGGGATTAGTTCGCATAGAAAGAGACAGACGGACAGACGGACATGGCTGATCAAGAATATATATACTTTATGGGGTCGGAGATGTCTCCTTCTATGCGTTACACATTTCACGACCAAATTATAATACCCTCTGCAAGGGTATAAAAATATAACTACTCGCGAGATTCAGCGTTTGTACTTAAGCGCTTTATTGCAGTTTATGCAACAGCTAATCGGGAAATAAACCGTTGAACGCATGCGAATCGCAGTTGGCAAACATTATCTGAAGACCTGAATTGTAGATAACCAGCGTACGATTCATGAATGACAATTATTATGCCATAAAAAGTGGAGATGCGCTCACGTCGCATGCGAAAATCTCGCAACTCATATCTAAGACGTAAATCTGACACCCGATCGAGCGAACTGTCGACCAACCCGGCCAAATTAAGGCCCCTAATGCAACAGGTTAAATACATAGCGATGCTCGCTTACGGTGAAAATGTCCAAAGTTATTACCAAAAGCTGACGAATTGCGATTCAGGTTCGCCATTCGATTACGCGACTTTGCGGAAATATAAATCCAGATTTATGCGAGCCGATTAGCTGGCCGCCAAAAGACCCACAGCTGGGCGCTGCTCAGTCGACGCCTAGGCCTCGGGCCAAGCTGTCCACAAGGCCTAAAGCTGCGGCTCGCCAATCATGTCACTGTCCAAAGCGTAACGGTCCACTCTCAATTGATGATGGTTTTTTCCAAGCTCAAGTCAACTCGAGCCAGCTAGCTTAAAACCATGTGGAATTCCTTTTGGACTGGATGCGGTAAGGCTTGGTAACCCTGATGCTAGCATAAAGATCCCAAGCAACTCTGTGGCATAGTTTGGGTTGAGTATTTCCGATCGTTTTGATTAAATCTGTGCAGCTGCCTATCACAAGGTTTAATTGTAGCTGTTATAAGTGTTAATTTATTACTCAAGAATTGGTTGTCACCCAATGCATATAACCAAATAACCGGACAGACAATGGCTTCTTGCGCCAACGGCAGAGGCGTCTGCTGCTCCTCTTCCTGGTACTCTCTTGCATCTGAAGCGCCTCCTAACCGTTGATATCTGGGATCAAAGACTTGGTTGGTTTTCAGACTTCGGCACGAACTCAACCTGCATTTGTTTATTTATTTATTCTGGCATTTTGCTTGTGTTTTCTCTTGTGCCTCTTGCTGCCAAATTTGGTAATTTTGCAAAAATGTTGGCGGCCATAAGAAGCTGACAGTCGTTTGTTGTCGTTGTGCTTGTTGTTATTATATCTTTTATTTTTCTTTTTTTTTTTTTGGTAAAAGAAGCCTTCCTTTCCTAAGACATCGTGTGACATTTTAATATGCATTTTGAACATATGTTATGAAAAGCACATTTATTTAATGCAGACCAAATGCTGCCTTTGGTAACAACTATCTTAATAATTAACATGTGCAATTTTCCATTTTAAAAATTTAGTACAACCTTAAGAATTTCCAATTGTTTAACAACTGCAGAAATATTTTGAAAAGCCCTGTTGCAGATATTTTTGTTATCGAAGGGATTCCAGACCTGGAAAATCTTGTCACTAAATTCGGGAGGTAGACTTCTAAGCACCTTCTCGTTAAGATCGAGCCAAGTAAATTCTTTTCAAGAGTGTTGAGCTCTTGTACCTCGTGAACAGAGTATGCTGCCATCGGTTTCACCCGAATGTCACAGTCCTACTTGCCTTAAATGTGGTTATTTTATTAGCTTTGGCAGAATTTAAACTGTCACTTTGAATTGTTGCGATTATTTTTGGCATCAGCTCTGTGCTCATCCCGTTGACACAGATTTAAAATGTGAAAAGCGGTTCGTTGTTGTTAATTAACCCACATGCGGCGCTCATCAAATCGGCTGAGTCAAATGCTATAATATGCCACATTTGTGTATATACATATATACATTTTGGTTGCCTCCGTCTCTCGTTCAAGCATTGCACAATATGATTTCATAAGCGTTGCAGACAACTGCGAGACAACTAACAAAATTTCCGAATTGTTGTGGCATTTTTCCTTGTTATTTTCGCTTCGCATTTTTCTCACTTTTCCGTCGCGGTCCATTTGCGTTCATAGCATGAGTTTGTGCATGAGTTTTAGTTTTGAGTTGATTTTGTTTATGCCGTTTGCTTAACATTCTCCCTCTGTGAGTTTGCTTTTGTTGAATCTTTTACCTAACCAATGGAAACGCTAGACTTCAGTGACTTCTCACTGCATTTTGTATGTGTTTCCAGAAGTCATAAATCTCTTGCGTAGATATTTGTGGAACGCTTAGCTTTGTAAAACAAAAGCAAAAATATAAAAATACTTTTGTGCAATGTTGGAAACGTATGCACTTACATCAGAATTCATTGGAATGGAATATGTCAAAACTTATTGGCAGAAATTTGTATAAGAAAATATTATTTTAGCGCTCAATTTATATAAAATATTTTAGTTAATATGTGAATTTGAATCTTTAAGCTTTCTTTCTATTAAATGTATTTATTTTTAAAGATAACACTTGAATCCGTTATGATTCTTTTGAAATAAATTGTGATTAAATTGTGAGGCTAGCCTCCTCGACATATTCGCAGTTTGAAAGCTCTTAATTTCAAATCAAGCAAATTGCATTATACGAAGAGTCGGACAGCGAGACGGATCTTGCAGAATACCAATATACCCTACTCACACAGGTAATAATAATATGAAAAGAGAGCAGGAAGCACTGCTGGGATCCGCAATCTCCCTGCTGCCCCATGTTGCTCCCATTGGACACCCCCTACAGTCTGCCCCTGCCCATGGTCAATTTGAGGACTGTCATGCTTGAGGACAGTTCGTCTGCAACGGCAGAAATGAATATTTAATGCAGACGCAGACTGTGCGTCATCGTTTTTCTTGGATCATTGCCATTGCAGTAATTGCAATTACAATTGCAATTGAAGTTGCTGATCAGGCAGTTAACACCCCAAGCCCGACCGGGAGCCGGACTCGGAGCCCCAGTTCCAGCCCCAGTCCCAGGCTCGTTTCCAGTCACAGCCCAGCTATGGCTGGGCTATAACTTATGCAGCCACCATGCAGTTGGTCATAAATTATGCGATCGTTGCTGCTTTTTTGTTGTTGTTGGTGGTGGTGGTGTTGTTGTTGTTGCTGTCCCGCCGACTGCTGCTGCCGCAGAGATTTTATATTGTTGACCCCAGTTCAGCGGATCTGGCGACAGGCCATGTGTTGGCCCATGTGGCCCCCGTCTGGCAAACTTGAAATTTTTATTGTACTTTATCGTTGTCGACCGCTGCTTGTCGTTCGTCTTTGGTCCCAGATTGTGTGTTAAAGTTCAAATGTGCCTTACCACATGCGTGACCGGGCTTGGGTCTGTCTTTCATCCTTTCTATATAAAGGTATCTCAATCTGTCTTGAGGTCTGGGGTGCACAAATTTATAGGCTGTAGTTTTTTAAGCTCTGGAACTTTGGCACTACTTTTACTTTTGTTTGCCTTGCCAGGCAGCTTGCCCAATTTTAATTCGTTTTATGAGGATCCAAATGCGTATTTATTCAATTTTGACTTGACTTGCATAATATATTCGTGGTTACGCAACGGTCGAAGCTAGAATAATGTTTTTTTAGAAAGGAATTAACAGTTTGGAATAAAACACATCTAAACTGTAAGTCTACAAGGGTATTTTATCTTCGTCTTTTCGTTCTGTCTTGTTTTAAATATATTTAATTCATTCGAGAACTTAAAATTAAATATTAATATTAAATTCAATCTTATTATCAGTTGAGTGTACAGGACATATAAAACTACTTTTTTTTTTAATATTTGGGCATCGCCTGCTGATATTCGAACATAATGCATATTATTTATTCAATAATTTACTATTGGTATATAGTTTACTCAAATGTAGCTTACTTAATGTAATTAGTTGCCATCTCTGTGATGCCAAGCAAACGCAAGTCGAATGCTTGTCTGGAAGAGCTTAGATAAAAATAGAAAATAGTTCAGCCGGAGAGACCAACAATCCTGCGGTTGTGATCACCATCATTGTCATTTAAAGTGCTCAGTACAATATGGTGTGCGGAATTTCCATTTTAACCAAATTAGGCAAAGGAATATTTTTTCGCTCCAGGCCAAGAAATGCCATGTAGGAGCCGACTGCTTTTAGATTGGACATGCCATTGCCTGCACTGGGCCTTGGCTTGGGCCGGGGCGACTACGACTACGACTGTGACTAAGACTCGACTGGCCCAGCTCAGATATCATCATCGTTGGGTGAACGACTGCATCGAGATTTTCTTTGGATTTTGTGAAAAAGTCAATCGTTTGATTGACAAGACGGTTCGTCAACATCGTCGCTGGATACGCAGCTAAATTCAGCAGCCGTTTACTGTTTTGATAATGTACATGGCAAAAAAGTGATCTTTTCTATGCTGGGAAGTTGTTTTGCTTCCTGGTTGCGGCTGAGGGCCGAGCTCAATACATTTTTTTTCGCGATTTTTGTTCAGTTAGTGAGACTGACCCACTTGGACCGATACACAGCACATTTGCTGCCCCCTACACGCCCCAATTCTCTACATTCTCTCTACATTTACAGTCAATTGTTCAAGCTCAGTTCAAAGCGCGCTCAAAGCAGCACACTCAATTGTATAGATTCTGGATGTCAGGAATATCAGTATGAGATTCTAAAAGTTATATCTCTTAGCGTTGGCTACTTTGATAATAAATTAGTTACCGATTTGTGTTTAATCTGAGCTCATTTTCAGAGTTAAAGTTCGTTGGTTTTCTTTGTCGTTTAGCAAAAAGTAAATCAAATCGATGTCGCCGAAAAATATTGACACTTCACATTTAAAACTTTTGCAGGTAGATTTTTCCAAAAAATTTAATGCACTTATAGGCCAAGGCTGATTTTCGATAAGGGAATTTGGTACTAGAATCTTTTTTGGCTATACGCTTTTACCCTTTAGTCAGAGAGTCTTAGTTATTGTTACTAATGATGCATTCAGACATTCTGTCGCATTGAAAGAGATTCGGCTGGGCTCAGCTTGGCTTTTTGATTAATTTCCAAGTGTGAAACTAGAAAGTGTGAAAGTTTCCAGCATACCCCTAATTAGCGTTGAGATATTTGATTTGGTACTCTAGTTTTTATTTTGCTATGACAAAAAGAACAGAAAACTCGTCTAATTAAGCGTAGCTAGTGACAGACGGATTTTTGCTGCTGGATTGCTGAAAATCAGCTAAATATTAGATGATTTATTTTTATGGCTGGTCGGCTACCGCTATACGCTTGAGACATATTGCTAGTCTTAGTCCAAGTCCGAGCCGAGTCCGAGTCCGAGTTCGAGTCTAACTCATAAATATTTACAGCCAACACATTCGCAAGTGGCTGACCAAACTAGTTTTCCAGCTGTAAATGGACACAGACTCGGACTTCTTCTCTGCTGCTCAGTGGCTGGTGGGTAAAGGCTGTGCTAAAAGTGCAATTAGAATGAGCCGCAACACTCAGCGGGATGAGGGCGGGCGGGGGCGTAGGGCAGCTCACGGTCCCAGTCCAAGTGCCAGTCTCAGCCAAAGTCGAAGTCGAAGTCGCAGCCGCAGTTGCAATTGCAGTCGCAGTCGCACTTTACCGACACTACGCAATCTTCGGATCAGAGTTTTCCACCGAAACCAGTCGGCAGGCAGTCCAAGCTAGTAATTCTAAGCTGCAAGTTGTTTTCCAAATGCCATGCAAGAATATTTTATTCTTGATGAACGTGCCGCGGCTGCAAGCAGCAACAAGAAGTTACTTGCAACTAGCAAGTACCAACGAGCAACTTGCAACTTGCAACTCGCAACCGGTAACCAGCATACGTAGCAACAGTAATGCCAATAAAAGCAACAACAACAAAAACATCACAAGCCGCTAGAACAACAGCAACAATTACGACCGAAGCAGCAACAACTTTTGACCTAAATTTCAACTTAAATGCATTTTAAATTCATTGAATCGATCTGCGCCAACGACCACAGAAGCAGCAACATTTTTTATTCAATTTTAAATTAAACAAGTAAGAGTGCTCACGTCGAGAATGCCCGACTAAGTAATACCCTCAACCCCTCGCTAAGCTGCCTTTATGGCTTCCTCCTATACACACCTTACCTTCCACACTTTGCTTCACGCACAGAATTGTGTGCTAGTAGCAATACCTCCAAGAATTCGTTTTTGCAATTTTGGATGGAATGGGGAAGGTATTAAGAAACTGAAATATTCTTCTTCTGTGCATACTAAAAGAGAACATACGTTACAGCTGTGAAAATGAATGTCTAGAAATCGCTATTTATCGATGTTATACAAACAAGGGTAGATATCTCAAAAGTTTATAGACTCGTTTTATTATCTATATTATTTTTAATTTATATGTCCTGCTATTTGTCAAATTTGAACCTTTAAAAATAAAAGTTAGATGCAATGACATGTTATAAACAAGAAACATCTCTGCAATTTCACGCAATATCATTTTCTTTATATAATCTTTATATTAAATATTTTTTTAGTTTTATTTCTCTTATAACAATATATTGGTAAAAAAGCTTGCTCTGACGAAATTTATCTGGTTATGGGAGCTGTCTGTAAGGGGAGCTTTCAGGGTATATTTCAAATTTCAAAAGTGTAACTCCTGTATTTTCCGAGATAGACGCGTTCTCAAATCGGGCGAACAGATGAATAATGTTATAGATACTTTATGGAATCAGAGGTGCTTTCTTTGGGTAATTACACCCATATTATACCCTCTTTACTGGGCTTGGGGGTAAAAGGGTATCAAAAGACTCGCATGAAATTAATCCGCTTATAAAATACTCTTCAAAAACTGTGCAGAATTAAATAGCAACTAATTGCAGGGCTCAAGTTGTCACTTTAATTGTGAATTAGCGCTGATCTGGTGACATTAAAAAAGAAAAAATGTAATTTCGAGACGTTTGCTAACTTCGGAAAAGTTTTATGTTCTCCCATTGAAGCCTTTTGATGATACAAAATGTGGCTTCGGTTAAACTAAAATCTTTTAATTAAAAATAAATGCTTATGATGATATTTAACATTGTGTTTTAAAATTTTTCACAGCGAATACATATCTTATCTAACTTGTTCAAAATCTGAAATGTGGCAAATAGGTTTTCGACACATTTCATATTGCGTTGCGTTGCAAACAAGATGAAAAATTGTGTGGTATCCATAATGGAAACAAGTTTAGTAATAAAAAAAAAAAGCAAAAATAGAATTAACTATACAAGTCGCAACAAAAGTGGGGGTTTTTGTTGTTTTACGCGCGACGTTGGTGTTTGTTTGACTTGTTTTTGTTCTGCCTGTTGATATTGTTGCTGCTGTTGCTGCAACTGTGAGTGCACCCAGCGGCTTTGATAGTTGGCTGGCATGTCGTCAGCGTCAGTCCCCGACCCCGGCCCCATCTCCGTTTCCGTTTGCGTCTCCGTCTCCGTCATCTCGTCATCTGTTGGCTTGTTTTTTAGCCGCTGTTGCAGTCGCAGTCGCAGTCGCAGCCGTAGCCGCACACACAAATTGAGCAATTCCAGTCAACAACTCCTACTTCTAGTTGAAAAGTAGCCAAGTTGTTTTGCTCTGCCTGAGAAAAGCAACGGCAACAACAACCATTAGGCAATATCAAATACGGTCATAAGCCGAAGTAGCAGGTTCTTTTTCTTGTTTTGGTAATTTCGACTTGAAGTTTCTACTGTTTATTTTTCGTATTCTTCAGTTGCCTTGGCTGTTGCAAGTTAGTTCCAAAGTTAGTTTTGTGTTGTCCCAAATAATAGACAACTATATACAAATGTATGTAGCCAAAATTACCGGTAAATAAGTAAGATTGCTCTGATCGCAAGTGCTCGACTATGGATATCCTGAATTTCCTAATATGCACAAATACTCACACACTCAACGACGCCCAGCTCGTGTCCTGATCAAAAATATATACTTTAGGAGGTCGGAGCTGCAAAAACATCTAAATACATATGCTCAAGACAAAGGTCACATTTACCAACATCACTTTTAATTATTGCTCTGATCTTTCTAGTGAAGGTGGCTGATTCTGATTCCTGATACAAAATTAGCGTGAATTAATAACAATTAGAAAACTTTTATTTAATTTCTTACTTGTGCTTCCATTATTTTCATTATAGATGAGTCGATTATCATTTATTTGAAGTTATACCCTTTTTGCCCATTTTCAATTGGCTCAGGTTGTAAAGATGAGGTACAAATTTATTTTCTCCCCCTAATTCGATCAGTCCATAAAGTGATCGTTAGTATTGTGTACGTGCACAAGATTTTATGGAATTTGTATTATTTATTGATAAGACAATTTGAAAATATGTGCATTAATAGTGGATCAAAGTACTTCGCTACACATTGATCCATAATGGATTTGCGTTGGTTTGACATTTCATTAATTAATATTGGAGCACAAATTCGTCCATTTAAAACAGGACACCACCCAGTAATAGCACCGACCCAGTTGGGCATTAAATAATCATGATTATCAGCCAAAAATCAATATAGCATAAAAGCAAAATCAGATATTGTAATACTTTAACGGTTTCCTGTTTAATGCAGAACAAGCTCTAAGCCATGTTTTCTACAGATAAACGTTTTATGTTGTGCGCCTTGGACGTCGCAATGTTCTAATCCTGCCGATCTTGCATTTTTTTTCGCTGCCGCACAGTTATGTGCATACATGAATGTTGTTGACGTGGTTTCGTAGTGATCTTTGGGGCTGGCATTCGTTTTGACAGTAGGACAGAAGTCAGCTGTCATGTTGTATTCCGTGTATGTAAATGACGGAAGTCATGAAAGAATTTTAACAAAAGCCTACTTCATGATTATACGCTGTAGTAATGAAATAACATAAGGTGAATACGAAAAAAACTAAAAGGTAACTAAGGTCTACTCAATGCGATCCAGGCTTGTACTAAAAATCTAATTTTGTTACGATCAGCTTCAATCTTATAAGCTCAAGTGAATCAAGCTTCCGAAACTGAGAACAGATTTTGTAGTTTTTGAAATCAACGCGTGCACAAACACATTATACCATTTTTAAACATTTGCAATAGGTATAAATATCTATAGATATATATCGATTTCTTGGAAGCACGGACGGTTATCGAGACAATTATAAATAAACTCGATCCGTCTGCCATAGGAGGACCTACGTTCCAAAACCTTACGTTGTTATATTTTAGATCAAATTAGACGAAAGACATAACTTATTGACTTCTGTGCTAATTCTGATCATCGTTTGAGAAATCCGTCTTCTTTCTGTTAAATTTTCTGTGGTGTGATGTGACTTATTTTCTCTTTCTGGCAGTTAAGCCCTGCATCAAAAATTATGCTTTTGACGATTGTTAGTGCGCTTCAAGTTTACTTCATAAAACTGTTTTTGATATAAGCGCTAATACGACAAAGAACCGCGACGAGCATAGTGTAAAGGTGTAGTCATAATAAAAGCAAACTTGAAGTCGATGCGGGAGAAGCGAGCGCGCAATGTTCCACTTTTCGATTCTCACTAATTGATCAATCGATTTTATAGTAAATGAAATGTGAAATCCGATCTAACCGATATAGTCATGCCGCATCCATAAATAGACTTTGGGCCGACTTGTATTTGGTTTCATTCATAAAAATTGTACGCCGTCGTAGAAGGCTCAACTTTCAATGCAGACGCGGCAGCCAATTTTGTAATTACAACAAAACCGTGGCCTGGCTTCGGATCAGCGGGCCATGTTTGTGCGAGTATTAGGCGGTCAAAACGAACCTTTTTGGGTAATGCTTCGAATAAAGACATTTGTGCCAGTTTTTCAATATGGTCGGACGGTCCGCTGGCCGCCTATTGTGACCGCTTGCAGCACTTTCATTCATTCATTAAGACAGCCACCTAATTTTTGTTTCCTTTATATTTCATTTCAGGTAAGCAACGTTTAACTGGAAAAATCCAGCGATAACTTCATTCATAAAGCTCATTTGTGTCAGTCCAAGCGATATGCTACTACAATGTGCCAAGGACGAGGTGTAGGTACCCGGTTACTGATAAGCATGAAGGTGATCTTATGACTGAGACCTTATTTTAAAGGCTAAACTTGATGAATTAACAGAATTTGTTATGCAAAATAGATAAAGCCAGTTTTCTTAGATTATAATAACTTCCAATTATAAAGTCAAATAACGCAGAAAAAGAAAATACACAAACTAAAGGAGTATAAGTTATATATGGACTGCAGGGCAAGCCAATTACATCAATGTATTTGACCTCTGTTTCCCCTTTAAACTTTGGTGAACAATCACAGTGATTTAAGACTTCAAAACTCTTTAAAGCATCGAACAATCATGAATCGATGACGATGACAATAACGTAGACGCAGACATCGACATCGTCATCGACGACGTGGTCCCATCATGTTCACTTTCACTTAGTGTCAACAAGGCAGTTGCAGCTGCAGCTGACGTTGATAATCATTGATCTTCATCGCAGCGAACATTGCATTTTAGCTCGGCTCCGCTTACCCCATCCCTGAACGGACCCACAGGTCGATTGCCGCAAAATTTATGTGCAAGACTTGACTTTGCCTATCGAAGGTTTGTTGCCGGTTTGTACAGCCGCTTTTCCATCTCCGTCCTTATATTGAAAACGAAAGTCGCTTTGCCTTCGACCGTCAGCAAAAATGTATGCTGTCGCGCAATTTTTTGTATACCCCGCACCCATTGCAAATAACTTAAATGGGGGGTGTAATCGTTTTAAGCAAGTGTATGTAACAGGCCGAATGCCGTATAGAGTAAAAAGATTCCTAATCAGGACAACGAACTTAGTCGATCGGGAAACTTAGACAGCTAGACATTGGCAATCGGAAATATGTGAATATTCTCTTATTATTTACGATTTACGACTTTTTCATTTTTTTTTTCGAAATTTTATCCCAAAATATCTATAAATACCCATTTGAAGACATTGTTTTTGAGCATGAAATGAAAAGTACAAAAGCTAGAAATACCTATATATGTTCTTGTATAGTATGCACATGATGACAACATCTCCTTTTTGGACATATCCATCATTTTCGTCAAAATTTAAAAAAATAAATTCTTAAAGGTATTGTTTTCCACAAACATTTTAGTTTGACTAAGATCGGTCGGAAAGCACGGCAATGCAAATAACCTTATTACAGTCTTGAAACTTTGCATAGGTCCACCTTTCTGTAGCAGGCAGTACATAATTCAGACACAGACGGTATGGACTACTTTATCACATAGCTACCATATGATCAATTGGTTGAAAACAAGGTTCTTGTATGGATAGCTTGTTTGTTTATCAATACATGTTGATACTTACTTATGAGCCAAATCTCATCAATATCCTACAACTATATTATATCGTTATATACGAAAAATCGATCGAACATTGAGATTTTGTGTGGCAAAATATTCTATTTTCGAAGACATTTTCATTAAACTGAGTATTTATGAGCTTCACAAGTGTATTAAATATTCAGAGTGCCAAAGATATCCTTACATTCCCATTATTTTTCAATTGGCCGTATATTTTTAAGTATCCGCCGTATAAAATATCTCTATGACGAGCCGTCTTGTCCAGTTTCTTATATTTTTGTATACCCGACAGGCTATCTTCTTATTATAGCCATACTTGCTTAAAAAAGTAATCTGGATGGAGTGTATATTGTGTATAGTTAATGATCTATCAGATTTTCTTATATGCACAAGAAAGAGCCCTGTCATACGTAATAACCTGAATCAACGCTTGTCATGCATATTTTATAAATTCTTACCCCTTAAATATTTATATTTTTACTTCATAATTAATATTTCTCTTACAAAAGATAAATTTTATTAAAATATATTCGTTTTTAATAAGTATTTACTTTCTGTTGGGCCTACCTTGCTAATCTTTCTAGTTTCGCCTCTGACCGTAAGCCACCTTATTAAGTTACTTAATTGACAGCGAGTGGTTGACCTTTTGGGATAAACGTACCTAATTTTCCGTTTTCCAAAACGTCAAACTTTCGCATAAATGCGCCCAAAGAGTTGACATTTAATGGTGAATTTGACACACAAGTGCTTTATTGTTTATTTAGGGACTTTGAATGATCCCTTTTAGATGATTTATTTTTCACCGGCTTACCTTGGCAAACAGTTGATACAACAGCTATAAAGAATGTTGATTGACCTAAAGGAATTTGTAAATACTTTGACTTCAACAGTGTTTCACATATTCGGAGAAGTCACCTTTCCTAAAGTATGATATAATTTCAGGTGCAGTGTGAACAGTATGTGTGTGCAGTGTAATCATGTATCACTGCACATTATCAATGATAGTAAATGTTTTAATGTTACCTAGTGTCTGGCCAAATGGAAATCCATTTGCCAAGGTGGTCACACTTCGCGATTGCAAAACTTTCCTTTTCATTTTGCATTTTGTTCACTTTCGTTTTGTGCACTTGGAGCGCAACACTGGCAAAGTATTTTATGTATTTTTAAATGCATTTCTAAATGAATTGTAATATGAACGACTGTATGAGTCGCCCGTCGTAGTCGTAGTCGTCGTTGCCAGGCACGACCTGCGATGCCTATCTATTTTTTCCAAGAGCCAAATAGCTTCCATCGAGACGGCTGCTCCGACTCCGACCTCCAACCGAATCCATTCCACACAACTTGCATGCTCACGTGGGGCAGCAAAAATAAAATTCAAATGCAAACACAAAACACATGTGGCGCCCAAATTCAGAGAAACAATCCAACCAGTCAAACAATAAAGCAGTTGAGGTGATTTTTACTTTTACTTGCCAAGGCTCATGTGCACGATTTTCCACCAGCCACCAGCCAGCAGCCGCCAGAGCAGCCAAACGTCGATTCCAAATGCCAACTTTCAAATGGCATAAATGAAGAGACGACAGCGACAGACAACAACAGCCATGATTGTACAATAGTTTTACGCAAAACGTAAAGAGCCGAGATAAGATGATAAAGCTACACTATAAAAACGCCCTAGGTCCGATTCCGACTGTTCCCTCCGTGGGCCCTCGTATTCCGTCAAGTGTGACGTGGTCTCTACTTTTGGCATTGTTTCATTATAATTGTTCCACTGACTCCCCAATTTCCATTAAAAAATCAATTTTTGACAACTCTTCTATGGTATTACTCAAACAATGTCTTTATGTGTGGCCAGCAATGACGTTTTAGTTTTTATATATTTCGACTGTATGTAATATTTCAATAGTTTTCAATGTAGGCGGGGGCTTAGCATTTCCATTCTTTCATTGTATCCAGCTCGGACACAATAAAGCTGTGCATTAAATATTGCTTCTGATTATCATATGCTAAGTATGCTAATGCGGTCGCCTTTTTAGTACTAAAACTAGTGCGTGCCTTAACTATGAAGAAATTTAGATCGTTATATTTCTTTGAAATTAAGAGATCAAATTTGTAATAAAAACTCTTCTCGAAGCTACATGTCAAATTTGGTGATTCTAGCTCTTAGAACCTATGAAATTTTCTCAAAAAACAATATTTCGATATCGATTTTCATTGATTACTTGGAAGCTGGACAAGTTTTCGATTATCGGAAAGTTAAGTCTCTAGCTCTTATTAGTTCTGAGCTACTTGCGTTTATATATATGGACGGACGGACAGACATGGCAAGATGGACTCGGCTTTTGATGCTGATCAAGAATATATATGTATATACCCTTTTCCCCATTTTCAATGGGCTCAGTTCAAATCAGACAACATGGAAAACCACTAACATTATGATGTTCAACGATGATGATCAAGACTCTTATTATTGGCTTTAAAACTATGATCGGTTACCGGAGTACCGAAGATTAAATATGTTTGTAAAAATATCTAAACTTATCCTCATAGGGCTTTAGTTTTCTTTTGAAGTACTCCGCCTTTAATATTGGAAAGAAAAAAAGTACATTTAATGCATTCGAATAAAATATTTAATATTTGCAATAATAGAGTAGATATATCTTTATTTTCATTACCATAATATCTTTAAAACTGATAGATTAGTTTGTATAAAAAAGTTCACCATAACCAAACTAACCAACAGCTTACCAAGCGACCCTTACACTGGCAGGACCATCCAGCTGGTTCCTCCATCAACTCTCTGCTATGCACATGCAGCTCCTTCAGCTCACAAACGAAAGTGAAAATGCTTTTGACACAAGTTCCCAGTTGAAGGTGCCTAAAGACATGTTTTTATTGTCTTGTTTCGCATGTTACACAATGGGCAAGGCCTTTAAACGGCGCGAGGCTGAGAATGAGACAATGAGACGAAAGACAACCACACAACACAACACAAGACAACATATAGGACCCGAAAAGTTACCCACTCCGCGAGTGGCACAAGTGACCAGATGAGGGGCAGTATTCTTGGCATGCACAAGAACTGGTCAACCGATTTATCGGTCGGTTAGTTGATCGCTCGCTTACATCGATCGGGACAGACAAAAAATATATATATATACAGCTCTCCGAGTGCTCCGCATTTTTTAATGGAGCTTCAACTGTATCGCACTGCGGGGCAACGACCACAAAGAGCGACCGCAACGTCGCGTTGCGTCGACGACATTCGCTTTCATTTTGAGCTGCAGCCGCGTCTGCTGGTCAGTCGCATTTGCGACTAGCCGTGTCGTGCAGTGCAGTCGGTGCCGTGCCATGGCGTGCCACTTCGATCCACACCTCACTTCCCTCTCGCTCACTCATTCTCTCTCTCTCGCTCTCCGGAGTTTGCCATCTGGCATGCACTTGCCGCGATCAGTGCGCATCGGTTCATTCGTTTGTTGCACTTGATGTTCGGCTAGCACTTTCGGTTCGCGTTCCCATTCCCATTCGCTTTCGATTTCTTTTATGCTTTCGATTGTATACCCTTGAAACAATACAAGGGTATAATCGACAGTGCAGCTCACCAATGGAGAAAAACACGATCATTAGCAAAATAAATATAAGCTATTAAATAGTAATTAGTTTATATACTTCACATAAACAAGATTGTGAACTACTTTCTACTTATAACAGGAAATTTTCAAAAAACGTTCCACATTCTTGAATATGAATGAAATTCAAATACAGTCTTAATCTGTATAAATATCAAAGTAAATATCAAAGGCTATATCTATGTGCACATATATAACTTTGGTGCCTCTTAAACTCTTACACGAGATATGCTTAAAAAAACAGGAGGTCGCTTTAAACTTTTATCGATAAGGGCGAAATAAGGGAGTTATCGATAATATAAACTAAGCTTGATCAAAATTTAAAGTCTAAATTCATTATATTATCTGTGATCCCCACGATCTTACAGATCGATGGACAGATTGCCTGTTGATGCTGAAGAAGAGGACTTACTCCTTTCTTTTGAATTTTACAGGTATAAATAATGTTTTTTATTTCGATTCAAAGTCAACGTCAATCAAACTGTTTATTGTCAATCGTCCGTTTTGTTTATTAAAGATTTGTCAGATACTCTCGACCTCGGAAGAGAGATTTATAAGTAAGCGTGCGAAACTTATTAATCATACCCATCATAGCCGCGACTGAAGACGTCTCGACTTACGTGTGTGTTACTTATGAATGTGCCAAGATTAGCCTCGACTGGTTAAATCGCGGCTAATAACCGATGGTGGCCCTTGATCAACAACTGGCGGGCGACCACTTTCGTTTTTTTTATTTCAAGTCATGGTCGGATTCATACCGGAGATGACGATCGCAGTCACAACGGCTGCCCCGTCATTGATCATTGGAAAGTTGTTCTCGCACACACACACTAATTATAAGGCTGTTTTTTTTTTTATGGCAATTTATCGTCGGATGCCAGACTTGACGACCACACGTGCAGCCCCACGTCAATATTCGATTCCGAAATCAAAAAGTTTCATTCATGCATCATATTCACACGGTGGACCCAAGAAACGCATGTATTTCCACATTTCAGTTGTTCCCTCTACCCCACTTAACAGCGTGTAAAGTAAATGAAAACGCTTTTCTGGTATGACAGTAGTTAACGTTTCGGTTGGACAGGTTATCGATTGCACTTTGATGCTTTAATCAAAAGAAACGCGGGGCAAGACTTGCAACGAGTTTACCCTTGACAGATATATTTAAAATTATTAATCAGATATTTATATTTATATATTTAAAAATAAGTATGAAACCCATTGAATTGCGAACCAAAAGTTGGAATTAACATTTAAGACACGTGTTTTTAACCTTGAATACAACCTTTGACCTCTATTCCGAAAAGAATTTTCGAAAACTGTGAAGTTTCAATATTAATTTAGCTTTCTCGGCGATGCTATTATGCTTTATCGTATAGCAGAACTAGGTATATATATAATTATATTGAAAATAGAAAGAAAAACAAAACAATCTAAATGTTTGCAATTAAAAAGCATTACGAATATGCTCAAAATTGAGATACCTAAAACATAAATATCTCATCTGCCTTCGAAACTTAAGTATACTATTATAGTCTTTGAACCTATTGCAAGCAGGGTATATAGTATACGTACACACACAGACATGTAATAGGTTGATTAATCTTGTTGCTTCTGCGGTATTTGCGGTTAATAATGATTAAGTCTTTGCTGATTTTGTTGCTGTTGTTGCTGTTGTGGATCGCTTTGGCCGCTGCCTTGGTTGCCTGAAACTTACCAACATTAAAAAAATACAAGCGTATAAACAAACAAGCGAGCAAACAAGCAACAATTCCAGACTCAAATTGAGTCAAAAGAGATACCACAACAACAACAACAACAACAACAACAACAGCAACAGCGACAGCAACAGCGACATTGCAAACAACTTTCCAACCACAGTGGCAAGTTTGGATATAGATTTGATTTGGACTTGGACACGTACACGTGAGCGTGAGTGTCTCGCAAAGCCTAAGCAGGTATCTTAACACACACTAGTATGTGCGTGTACTCGTGTGTGTTAGTCCATTTCAAGCTGTGTGTGCCGCAAATTGTTTATTTTTCAATCGGCATTGGCTGCAGCTGCTGCCACTCGAAGAAAAGTGAAATTTCTCAGCAACACCCCGATTTATGATATTCATGTTAATGACTAGGCTGCGCTCCGCTGAAAACGTGATTTTGATTTGACATTTTGCAGTCTCTTATGACTTAGATGGTTCGTTATCAAATTAAATCGAAAACAAGTTTTCGGTAATTTGAATTATTTGGTTGAGCAAGCCGTAGAGCTCATCTTGGGGCACGTCACTTGAATGTCATCTGCCAGCTGGCTTAATGCCATGCATCATGGTGTTCCACAGCGAATGTCTCCTCCCTTTCCCCTCCCAATTCTATATGCATACCTATACTCTAATACTAATCGATTGCACTTTATATCTGTATCTGCACGCTTACGCAACAGTCAGCGACTCTGGCAGGCACAGTAAGTACTCTACTTAAGCATTTTGTTGGTGTTGTTTATGTCTTCTTTAAGCTGGCAGTCGAGTAGTGTATGACATGCAGCACTCTGTTTGCATGACGGCCCTGGAAGCTTGCTAGAAATCAAAAACTTTTTATTTGCATTCAGAAATTAAATTTACTTATTGTTGAAATTGTTGTTGCAATTTATATTATAAACATTTGTACATTAACATGTGCATTGTTAAGTATTTGCTTAAATTACGCTCCTAATAATATCAAGTTTTCTTTTACCTAGTTTCGAATTGCCGACATTAAGAAAAAACACGCTACAATACTCCGTACACAATTCGAAAAAGTTATTATTCATTTCGGGCAATGTAAGTCTGGCTGTTCTCATCGCTTTTAAAACTGAAGACTCAGAACTTGACGTATCTCTGATTCGATCTGCAAGTCGCGAAAATGAGGTTAATGTTTAGACGGAACGAGAACTCTGCCATATTCATGTATATGAATATTTGTCAGTCTGACATGAGACACAAAAGAATCTTTAAAATAAAATTCATAATTGGAGCCCAATCTAGAAATGTGACACAATTTTGATAAACACAAAAGCAATTAAAATAATAATCAGAACAATTTGTATGTTCCATGTGAAGTAGGGGGAATCGTTCCATATCAAAAAAACAAAGAGCACAATAAGACAACAAAAAGTGACATTCAAAATAATATTTGTATTGTTAAACAAAAGCTACTCTTCATATTGTGTTTTAAACAACAAACAACCTAAACTACTTCTTTATTTAGGAATATCAATTGGGTCATTTATATAAGAAAATTGCTGGCAGGAGGCTGATTCTGAAACAATTGTTAACGTCGCTGTCGGGTGTAACCGACTGTGAACTACCTTGTTCTCATCTAATTAGCCGTTCAATCCCTCGAAAAGTCTTATTGATTATTGGGCTGATGACAGAAGTTTAAGACTTTTATGCTGTGTTATTGCTGCTTTCAGAAAAATTGATGTTGCACAAAAATAATATGCTATTATACTAGGACATACCCTTCTTCTATAGATAAATGCATGCAATTAAAAAAAACGCGTCCGTTTCTCCTGATCAAAAACATATTTTTTATGGAGTCGGAGTTCCGTTCTTTAGTTTTCTCTCTCACATGCTCTGTGAGAAAATAGACAACGAAAAGTCAGACGAGCGACAGGTCTGTCTTCCTGATGTCCATTTTTGTCAACCTCCTTTAAATTTGCATACCTAGAGCCACAATCAAACTTTAAAATGAATATCTCAGAAAGTTTTCTTTAAAATTGACGACAATACATCGATTTGTTTCTCCTTAAACAGTCTTCGACTTGTTCTATCTATTAACACCGAACCAATCTGACAATTTACTGTACGCTTCTCCAACTGTGCAGTCTTATCGAGGCTATTTACCTAACACCTAAATGAAGATTAAACATTTGCCTTTGACTGGCGCGACAAGTGATCAATGAAGAAATGTACTCGGGGCAAACCAATTGTCGCATAGTTCTTATCAGGCGGCACGTGTTAATGGCCGAAAGGTGCCAGCTTAGCCTCCAAATTTTGTCCCCTTTTTGCTATGGCACGGCTTGAAATAAAGGCGGCGAGTTATAAGACATTGCATCTATTTGTCGGCAATACTTTAAGCATGTGTATAATTTATAGTATTTGCACGGCCCTAAAAAATAGCAAATACTTCAGAGATAGTTAATTTGCCGCATGCCGTAAGTATTAGTCATGAGTGCCTAAGGCTTCAATATCTAAAAACAAATCCCATGTAATGTAGGCATCCAAATTTATCAAAAGCAGAACTTACTGTTACCGATCGGAAGAAAAAATGAAACAAAACATGTTATACATACTCTTGTTGAGTACTAAAGCATTAATACTTGTTGGACACAACACAAATTTCGAAATATTTTTACGTGTGCTTATCATTATTCGCTTATCATTTAAAACAATTTGATTTGACTGTTCTTTAGCTCACAATTTGTGTTTTTTTATAATTAATGGTAATTTATTTTCCTCTTCAGGCATCGCGTAAAGTCTCCAAATGTGGCTATTTATTTGTTGCGCCGGATTGGGACTTTTCGAATCCATTGTATAGGACAAAGGTAAGTTTTCTATAGAATTATTAATTAAGTGGTTAAGAATACATATTGATAAAGCATTTGACATGAATATTACACAGACGGTCGGGTAAAAGTTCTTATATGACAGAAGTATGAATGAAAGTATTCTGACCGAATTATCATTTGTGTTGTCTTTATATATCCATGTCAGTCAGAAAAAGCATTTCAAAATCATTGTAAGCCACATTTCATAAGAGCATTTGATCTAAGGTATGTGGTTGTAATGTATGTGATGTTTTTCTGTGATCAATATAAAAATTTATATGCTACTTGATTTATTGTCAATGAAAGAGCTAGCTTTGAACTAAAGCACTTGTGCAAATATTTGGCTGTCCGGCTTGGTCGACTGAAGAAAGTGCCACTGTCATAAGAACCGTCATAAGAACGGTACGTCCCTGACACTGGCATCCGTACTCGCAACCCGTACGGTCACAGCAGCTGAGGCTGGTGTGGACCAGGCAACGCCTTTTCCTCTCTCGCCGATTCGTATCTCGACCAATTAGCGAATGACGTAGCGACGTGACGGCAGTCAGCGCATCGTTAAATCCGCCATCGTCCGCGAAATACTTGTATGCAAATGTCTGAAAACCAGCGGTTACCAGCTGAGGGAAGCATCAATGGAGGCTTTCTAGAAATGGACAAGTGTCCACTGGAGCTTATGCGACGTTAACGTCTACGGTGACAGCGACGGTGACGACGACGGCGACGGCAATGCTAATAATAAAAGTGTACTCATGCGCATTGCGCACTTCCTTGTTAACAACATAAATTTACGTATGTTTTTAATGGTTGGACAGGTATTTAATTAACAATTTCTGCGTGGATCCACATCAAGAGTATCAACCGGATGTGTGCATGCCTCTCTTTCTCTCCCCTCCCTCCATCAGCCTCTCTCTCTCTTTCTCTTTCTATTTATGTATATGTTTGCAGAGAAATCAAATCACCCAACCAAGCAAGTAGTTTTAAGAGGAGCAAAATTTTCATATTGGAGTCAACTACAAAAATTGCTAATTTACCGGACATGTTAGGGATTACTAATAAAAGCTAAGTTAAATAGACAGATCTCTACCCCCAGTTCACAATAGTACTACCGGGTATTCCCTGGTCGTGTCCATTCTAAGCTTTGTGCTTTACCTTTTGTATATATGTTCAAAGTCAATCCAAAAGTTTGAATCATTTTCCATCCAAGAACGTTGGATTTCACGAAGAACTTATCACAAAATGTACAAAGATCTTCGAAAATTAGCTTAAGACCGATCGAATAGTAAATCAAAAAAGTTGTATGCACACGATTTTCACAATTTTTCATAGTTGCGGAGGAAGTTTACAAAACCCTGACTAAGCGAGCAGCTCCATGCTATAAGGTATCTTCAATGCAATTATCAGGCTTCCAGCTCCTAGGGTTTGCACTGTGCGCTGAACTCCAATCAGTCAGTCAAGACAAGCAGGTTTATCTATAGAGATTTATCTGCGTAGTATCCAGGAACCAACTTGCATCTGACCTGGTATTCAATATCGAAAGAGCCTGTTAATACATTTTGATCTATTGGCCAAGCCCTTTGGGCCATAATTTGCTGTGTGCAATTGAGCAATTATTGCATTTCACAGTTCAGTGCTTTAGGTGCAGCCATTTTGTATGAGCCCATGCCCCTCTTTGAATCTTATTTATTCAGTCGAAGTGCCCGCACCTCAATTCTGAACTTTTTGCAAATGCCAGAAGCTACAAACTTATCCAGGGCTTTCCCTTTGGTGGCAAAATATTAATATTGGCTAATATTAATATTGATATTGATAATATATATACTCAAAAACATTTTATTGTATATTCATTGTCAAATATACATTACTGCTAACATAGTCAATGCCTCTTTTTACGTTTTTACAAATGCCTTATGTGTAAGGAGAAATAATAAAATGTTTATAAAAAATGAATTGTTACACTTCACAACCATGAAAATAATCTAGCCTTAAGCAAATAATAGTCTAGCAGTAAGAAGACTTAACAGAGCACACTTGCTCGATCTCCCGGTTAGATAAATCAAATAAGTAACTAAGGTAAAAAATAATAGTAGGTTTCACTGGAAGTTTCTATTTCTGTTAGTTTTATTTTTTCTAACTCAATTTACTTGTTGTCTTAAGATTTATATATATTAACTCTATATATTAAATTGTTTGTCCTGACTGACAGACTGGTAATCAGCGTAAAACCTGTTATTTTACGCAAGTGTTTTTTCTTTACTAGACGATCTGCTTTAATATCAATCGCAATGAAATTTGTTCAAATTGGTTGTAGAAGTTTTTCGTACATTTTGCAAAATCCATTTCTCTTTGCTGGAAATGAATGTAAAATATTTGTTGGGTGAAGTTTCGGCTTCAAACTATTATTAAGGGGCCTTTATGAAGACTTATTTGAGACGTGTTTCATACTCCTCGCTAAATCCAACCATCTTAAAAAGAAAATTCGTGTCACAGATTTTTATACCCTGAACCCATTGAAAATGGGTAAAAAGGGTATATTGTATTTGTGCAAAATGCAAATATATGCAACAGGCAGAAGGAAGCATCTCCGACCCCATAAAGTATATATATTCTTGATCAGCATCAATAGCCGAGTCGATCTAGCCATGTCCGTCTGTCTGTCTGTCCGCCTGCCGGGAGCTCCCGACTAGAACCTGTTACTTGTTTGATATTGATTATACATAAACATGTGAATATATTTTGTATCATTACAAAATAATTAGAGTTGATAAACTCTCTTAAATGGCTAAAAAATTATAGTATACGATTTCTTGTGTGCAATTTACGTTCTTTAATAGCATTGGACCTTTTAAACACTTGATACATTTTTATGAACGACTTTCTTATCTATAATGGCAATGCATTAATTCAAATTGAAGCCGACTGAAAAAAGTCTGACTAGCAATAAAATATATTAAGATGTGGTGCACTACAAATTTTGTATGCATAATTTCCATTGATAACTTAAATTGAGTAATTTGGTTTAGATAATTTATCAATTCACTTGACAATAATTAGAATTTGGAATGCATTAAAACCATAAAGCATGGCCCTTCAGGACACCCATTGCAACACCTGGTGCCAACAGGTTAGGGCGACTAGCTTCTTCTTTCCCCCTCTGTGCCGCATTTATTAACTCGCTAGGCAACGACTATAAAACGTACAGCTAAGAATTATGTAGATTTTTATCGGCGCACCAAGTTTTCTGCATACAAAGTGCACAATTTTCATTTGAGACGGCGGCAAAGAAAACCTGCCGAGCAACCCAGAACGGAAAGACAGTCTTGAGTACGGACGACCGGAGACACAACACGTGGGCAATATAAGCGCTGACTGAGCAGCAGCCGATAAGCCATTATGCAGACGGGTTCGGGCGAGGCTGGAACGGGCCTGCCGTGAAGGATAAACAAACCAATTTTAGCTCCTGAACAAGTTCAACGACCCCGGCCGGCGAAACGGAAGTGTTTGCTAGGCAATTGGCCAGCGACTGCGGTCGGTCGCAAATCCGAGTAATGCAGTAGATGATAGTCGCAATCATCTTGGCTACTCTCCAGAAATGTTGTTGATTGACAGGTTTGCGAGTCCAGAGACCTCTACCGGCAATAGATTCGCCTATGTCTTTTTAATTAAACCAGGAAGTGACTGGGCCCAGGCACCAGTCTGACCTGCAGTCATTTATAAGAACTTGAAATATTTATTAAAAATTATGCACGCATTAGTGGAGCGTCTTTCTACCGTCTGTCTGACTGAATGACTTACCTTTATTAAGGAAATGGTCTGCGTTATGAAGATCACACAAAATGTTGCGTATTATATTGTTGTTGTTGTTGTCGTCGTGATTGCTGTTGTCCTCGTCATGATTGCTGCCTTCGCTCTGGCGATTTGAGGCGGTTCAGTTTATAGTCTGCTCCATGGCAGAATTCACTATAAAAAGCTTAACAGCCATTTCGGCTATTTCACGATACGCCCACAGTGAGTTGTCTTAATTTCCTGTTAAGTGATTAGAAAAACTAATTACACGTCAGAGCGGGATGCAGCTAGATAGAGAATGAATATTTGTTGCCTTTATAGGTGAATATTACAACTGAAACACGTTTTGAATCTCCAAATAACGTAAACAAGTTCATTTGTAGCAAATAACAGTTGCACCGAGTCGTTAACGGATACGGGAACGCGGGGAGGTACAATGGAATTTCACGTTTCGCCAGACTTCAGACTGCAGACTGCATGTGGGCGAACCAAGTGGAACGGAACGGAACGCCGTGACTTATAGTGTAGGTGGAGCATAGGAAATGCAATTAATGCATATATAATGAGCATAAGCGCAGTTTTTGATATATACTCACATTTGAACTATTTGACAACAAACACAGAAGCTATATATTGTATTTGTGCAAAATCCAAATGTATGAAACAGGCAGAAGGAAGCATCTCCGACCCCATAAAGTATATATATTCTTGATCAGCATCAATAGCCGAGTCGATCTAGCCATGTGCGTCTGTCTGTCCGTCCGTCCGTCCGTCCGTTCGTATGTATGAACGCAAGGATCTCAGAACCTATAAGAGCTAGAGACTTGAAATTTTAGATGAAGATGCTCCTAGTTCCCGCGCAGATCGAGTTTTCCGATAATCGATAACTTGCTCCGTTTCGAAGCAATCGATAAAAATCGATATCGATATCCTGTTTTTTGGTCAATTTTGGTAAATAATAAAAGCTAGAGTCACCAAAGTAGACATATAGCTTCTAAAATAGAATATATATATACATTTGATGTTGGAAGAAGAGGGTTCAGGGTATCCCCTAGTCGGGAGCTCCCGACTAGAACCTCTTACTTGTTTCTTACTTTGTGTCTTACTTTAATTGCAAAATTGCAAGAATTTGAGTGCGATCACTGTATTTTGGAAACATATGAAGAGTATAGTGATAGTCTTCTGATAAAATCGAGTGTGGTTTTGGAATCAAATTGTCTTTAAAGAAATGACGGAATCATACGATTTAGATACAACAATCTAAATATCTATTACATAGGTTAAATTAAAAATCTTTATATCATTTCTGACTGATATATAAAAAATATTCTCCTGACTGACTCAAGGAGCTCGAGTCCTTATATGGTCAATGTTTGCATAAACGAAAAAGTACGGATAATCGTATACCCTTGTAGTGATTTACCTTACGGCTTTGCAGAAATGAAGGAATAGTAAAAATTATCTTCGATAATAGAATTTTTTCCCATACAAAAACTAATTCTTCTACCGATTCTTCCAATAAAGCTATATAATAAAAGAGAGAAAAGCAGCATAGTGAAACTAATAATTGCCGAATTTGGTCAAGATGTAATGATATAATATAGTAGTTTTCCCACAATATTATACTTTTCGACCGATCGCAATCATGGCAGTTTGACGTAGTGGTCTCTCCTATGCGTTAAACATTTCATTGTCAAATAATAATATGCTCTGCCAGGGTCTAAAAATAAAACTGCAAACGGAGCCACATAAGTGTACTTTGCAAACACATAGAAATGGGTGGAAATGCAATTTAAGTTTAGCACTCGATTGTCAACATTATTTATTTGAACCTTCTTTAGTATTTTATTTATTATTTTGGTTTCTTATCTTGTTGATAAATGTACTAATATGTTTGACATGCCACGTACTTTTTAAAAATATTTGTGCTGCTTGCAATGCAAACCCGCAAGTGGGTTAAGCACATACAACTAATTTGCATATGGAAGCTGTGACAGCATGACGCAGAGTGCTTGACTGATTGACCGTCTGTCGTTCTGTCTATTTGGCTTTGTGCTGTGGCAGCCACATTCCCGCTGCTAATAAATTGCAATTGGAATAACATGCTGATACATCTTGGCATGCTAAACTCTTTGCATTAAACTGCCAAGATGCTGAAGCGGAGGGGAATGGTCTGCCAACCCGGGCCAGGCTTAGGAATGAGCCCAAACTGACCTTGGCTAGGCAACGAGATTCATTTACCTTTTTATATTTGTATACACATAAATATATGCATTTCTGCAGATGTGTTTTGACGCTATTCAAGCTCGTCTAGAGAACTTTCAGGTTTCATTCATAAATAAAAATGCGAAATGCAATGTTAATTAATATGCTAATTTCTAATACGGACACAACTGCAAATTAGCCCACGGCTAATTCCGACAATTACACTATTATGATTCAAATGGATTGGCAGCAGTCAGCAACTGGGCGGAGTTGGATGTGGGCTAATTAATTGCTCTTGGGTCCTAAACGATAATCACCATTCCGTGGACCGCCAACGCTTTGTCTTTCTCAGTCATGGCTTTTGCGCGAGCAGCAAAAAACTAATTCAGAAAAATACTATTCGCTTAGGAGTCAACTCCAGTCCAGACTGTCAGTCACAGAGAGCACAACTTTATCCAGACTCTGACGAAAGCATGCACTTCCATATTGCTTACAGTCATATTTCAATATGACAACAACGCGTCTAGTTCGCGCCTTTGCGCATGCCCGTTTTTCCTCTTATTTCCCATTACATAAACGGAATGCTGACGAAATTTCCACGCTTAACCGAGATGACGTTAACGTGGAGCAGCGTATTTGGTTACCACGCCATTATTGTCGTTGACCAACGGACCAAGGCTTTTCGGCCAGCTGCGTGGGGCCCGGGTGTACCAACTTAAAAGGTAACTGGGTATATGCTGCTATATTGAGGAACTGTCAAATAGACGGATAGAATTAGGCAGACTCTGACTTCGCATAAGAACAAAGAGAATGAAGAGACAAATGGTACAGAATACAGGGTATTTCTCGGCTACAGTTAAGTAATTGTTAAAAACAAGTAAGAATATACGAGTAGTGATACCTCTTTCTTAACCTTGTACGAAAGACTTCTCATGGTTGCGCTATTTTTACGAATTTAACTAAGGGGATAGGACGCTAGTTGAGAAATATATCCAAATGTATTATATAAACAAATTTTTATGCCTCCAGTTTTTCGGTTTCGGGAGTGTTGACCAAAAAATGTTGGAGCTATCTTGAGTGCCAACATTTTCCCTGCTGTAATATACTGAAAAAATGTATCCGAATTAGTTCGGAAAGCCACTTACTTGTTTCATTTTGTTTACTTTAAAGGAGAATACCCGCTTTTTTTTTATATATAGATTTTTTCTTATAGAGTTCTTTCGACTGCAATGCTATTACTTAGTATACCCTAGGCCCATTGACAATTGATGTAAATTTGTGTAAAATGCAGAATGAAGCTGTAATTATGAAGACGTCGATCTCAGAAACAATAAAAGCCACAGACTTGAAACGAAAACTTGTATCTTTCTTGGGAAATCTATAAAATTCGAATACTATTTCTTGATCATGTCTCTAAATTTCTTGTCGCGTGTCTCCACGATTGGTATATACAGATCAAATTCCAATAAGTACAAAATACACGTCGAAATCCGACTAGGACAGTCTTAGTTGTTTTTCTTACAATCATTCTACAAGGTAACGGATATGTACAACTGGCAAAATCAGTGAATGCAGTAGGACCATTCGGGTCTGCAGATCGCAAACAAGCTCGATTTATCATGTCCAATTGTGGCATTCATCACTTTGCGTCTGATCTGATGTACCAAAAGGGCGCTAGCGCTTTGTTTTATTGTCGTGCAGAGACGAAGACGAAGGGCGTCTTAACCTTTCCAAGTTACAAAGTTGCCTGTGGGGAAACTGCAGCTGGTGCTATTGCTATTGCTGTCTGTGTTATAAATGATGGTCTAACATTTCCTCGAGAGCTAACGTAGCGCCACATGCCACGGCAAAAGATCTAAAACGCATGCTCTCTGTTTTGCTGTCTGAATTTTGTGCAGCCCACGCATTCCGACAGCCAAAGAGAACGGGCGCAACAAAAACAAAAACCTGCTGCATCATTTTTTACTCGAAGATTACATAATGATTGACAATTCATTATGCCAGCGAGCAGTGCTCTAAAGGCGTTCTTCATGCAGTCCAATCGCAGGCCTAAGGTCTCCGGACTGGATACTGTGCTTGTTTTTAATGGCTTGTAAGATTAGCCGGCTCTAGGCAATGAGGAAGTGTTCTGCTTGGCTTTTGGGCCCACATCTTGCAGCAATATAAGTTGTTAATGACTGTTTATATTTTACCTTTTCTGGTGAGTAATTGAGAGCCTCTCAATATGCAAGCTGCACTCCCATGGGCACAATAATTAAGTAAGTAGATACGCTGCTCGGCTCCAAGGCCGAGCCACATTATAATTGACATCCCAGAGGTGTGACCGCAAATATCGTGAACTTTCAGAACAATAGAATTCAAGACAAGTCGACTTCTTTTGACTGACAAGTGCGCAACTTGTTTGGGGCTTTGCACACCTGCTTCTGGGCTCTGCTGCTAATTGAAGCAATTAGTGTGCTCTTAAATATCATTTGTTTTGTGTTTTTCAATATTTTTACTGACTCAATCCGCTTGTTCTGTGGCGAGCGGGGGCTCTGGGAGGGGACCTCATAATTAATCTAAACATTGGCAACTCGTCGGCATTTGCGCCTCGCTGTCTGGTCATATAGCTCCAAAGCAACAACAAAAGATACATACTACATAAATGACCTTCGTTACGTTCAATTTTTGTATGAGAAAAATTAAAAACAAAAAAAATGCCGCTCTCGAGCGTACTCGACTGGAAGATACCTTGGATTCAGAGTTAATATCTGGGAATTAATAATAGGAAATTTAAAAATACCATGGAAACAAATACAATATTTCGCTGTTCGTCTACTTACATGCAGACAACTGGTGTGTTTTTCGAAGTTTAAATAATTGAATAACTGAATTTCTGAATATAAATGAATTATCTATTCTTGCGCTTTTGTTTTTATTGCGTATGTTCGTTTGGCCACAAAAACAAAAGGTACCAAATAGCATTATATACTCCTCATAGGAACTCCGACCAAAAATAAAATGTTCCCGTTAAAATAAGTTTGTTTAACCTACGATATTCTAAGTAGACTCTTCACTTCAGGTGCAAATTCAGCTCAAGGAAAACTCAGCTGGGTGGTTGAGTAAAAAAACATGTCGCCAATATGTTAAATGTCATATAAACGATTTTAATATTCGGCACCCCACAGATAGTTGTAGTTTAGTAACCAATCGAATGCAGTAACATTTGGACGCTCTTATTTTCGGCTAGCTGAAATGGCAACCTGTTTGGGTGAAAAGCGCATTTTATTCTACAGCGAAGACATACATTCTTGATCAACATAATTCTGTTAGCCCCTTTATGTTGTCTATAGCTAAATCGATGTAGTAAACTAAAGAGGCACCTATTCCAATAGTACTTTAATTAGGTTCCTAACTCGGACTACTAGTCCTCGTCTAAAAAAGTGTTTAATCTTCTGTGTTTCCTAAAGATAATCGTGTTCTGTAAAGCAAAAGATAGTTGCATATTTAAACTAGAAACGGAAGCATGCTTAAAATAACCTGATACCCTTTGAAATACATTTTCTAATTTATTATCCTATCAGGTATTTTTTTTTACTCATTCATTCGTTCCACTGTATTCTTTTTTTTTTTTTGAGGAGTTTCGATCGAAATGTGTGTGTTGGATCGCCCAGTTGCGTAGATACTTGCCTGGGTGATAGGCGACGCACAAAAAGACCTGCATGACAGAGAGCAATCGTAGCAAATCCATCCGTATCCATCTGCCGAGCCCAGCCCCATCTCTCTCTGACATCGTTGAGCGCCTTCTTCTCTCAGCTCAAAATTGTTGCTGTGCTTGTTGCTCTTGCTAATTTTTCTGCTGCTGCTGTTGCTGTTGCTGTTGTTGTTGCTGCTGCTGTTGCTGCTGTTGCTGCTGCTGCTGTTGGTGTTGTTGTTGCTGCTGCTGCTGTTTGAAGCCCACAACAAAGATGTTCTAAATGTTACTTCATATACTGAAAACCATTATTGTTATTGCAGTTGTTGTTGTTCTTAGCTATTGTGTGCTGCTGTCGTTGTTTTCTCTTAGCTTTAGGCGCTCAGCAGCTGTTGCTTCTGCTCTCGCTTCTGCTATTGTTGTTGTTGTTGCTGCTGCTGTTGTTATTATGGTCGCTTTTATTGTGTAATCAACAAATAACGGCACTTAATGACTGAATGAGTTTTTCAGCAGAAGCCAGCAAACGGTAGATGCATTTTGCGGTATACGCCATTTCCAAGCTAGTTGCTTGCAACTTGCAACTTGCAACATTACTCACGAGATTCGAGGCGTTACGCGTACATATCCAGCGCGTCGATAACTTTATTTTTGGGCCGCATTCTGTGGTCCCCATTTATGGCTGTGTGCCTCCCGATGTCTGCGTGTACGTGTGTGTGTGTTCTTACAATTATCTAAGACATGGATAGTTCTCTGTGTTTCACATAGCATAGCCACCTCCTGGCACTTTTTACTTAAGCGCGCCGGTCGCTGCTGCCAATCGTTTCACAATCCATTTAACGGTTATACTGCCTTCAACACACGCAACTTTTGATTGGTTCTGTTGTGCCTCAGTGATTTCCACTATCTTTTTTTAAGCAAGCCTTAAAAACTTGCCCAATTAGGAGATGCCCGTTGCTCTCTTTATCTCTATATATAAAACTGATTGTCCTGACTGACTTAATGATTGCTGATCAACGAACAGCCGAAATGGTAAGACCTAGAAAGCTGAAGTTTTTACTGTAGTTAACTTTTGAGATGGATGTGCACGCTAAGGCTAAGAAAAAGTCGTGTTCAGTCGACCTTAAACTCATTTCCAAGATCATTCTTTAAATTCATTTGAGGGTTGGCTCATTCTTTTCGAAAAATCCATTCCAAACGTGGTCGATGTTTCGCATTCAAATTAATTTCCAAGGCTCCTTATAAGAATCATTTGAAGCTTATCTCACACATTTCGCAGAATCCAGGCTTTATGTCTGCATAGCATTTGATATATCACTCGAATTTTGACCAAGATGGTGTCAGGCTTGGATGCCAATTTGATTAGAAGCCAAACCATGCACAAGGAGCCAACCCTCGTAAAAATCGGAAATGTTGACCTATGTCTATATAGGATATTTGAGGTTACCATTTTGACATACATTTTCACCAATAATAATGTTGCCAGCCGAATGTAAAAATCGGATAGGATCCGCAACAATCGTTCCGTCAGAAATTAAATCGTTCTTTTAAATTAGTCTATTAAGTGCATACTTTTAGGTGTTACAGAACTTTTCTATTAGAATAAGCATTAGAATCTTGCCATTCAGTAATATCTAGACATAGAGGGCAATTTGATCTGAAAAGCTCGTTCTCAAAATATTCTGGCCATTTTGCAGCAACTACGGCTAACATGCTGCTGCTGTTGCACACAATTCAAAGACAATAAATGTTCATTGTTCATTTTTAATTTTATAATTTTAAATTTTTGGACCAGCAAGAAAGGGAATTTCAACCTATTTGGTAATACATCGATTTTTTATCTTGCTTGAATAATAAATGCTCAGAGTGAATTTTCCTCTCCTTTTATTTTAAGCAAATCTCTTAGGTATAAAGGGCTAGATACATGTAGCATATATGTTATATATCTATAATATGAATTTTAATTTATTGCAATCATAGTCGAAAACTACCGACTAGCTTTCACTTGTTTCCCTTGGTCTTATTCCTCAATAGCATCTTGTCATGAAATGTGCAAAGAATCTTAATGCAGCTTCTTAATATCATAAATCGGTACACTGTCATATCCATTTGTATGTCTTTTAAAAAAAAAACAGATCCTAATATAAAGGCCAATTGTAGTGAGAATATATGCATTGGGAAAATACCGAAAATGAAAAAAAAAGCGAAGCATTAAAAATAATGTAAATTATTTTTAACATATACCATTTACTTAACATACTATACATCAAATTCTTTATATATGTTCATATATTGAGAACGAGGAGATATATTCGGCACGTCGAAGATTAAATACCCTTTTGTACGGTATTGCAAATATGTGAAAATAGTGAAGCTCATAAATGCTGATTTGGGTGAAAATGATTTGAAAAGCCCAAAATTTTGATATACACAAACTTAATACGGAACATTTTGGTGGTAACCTGCAAAAGGAAGATTTTAGTACGGCGGGAGAGAATACTTAAGTGAAAGGAAATATTGCATACTTTCATGCGTGTCAATTTATTGTGACGATGGAATACTAATTTTGGCTCAATAACAATATGTATTTTGTTAAATTTGTTAAATTGTTATTAATGAATATCCTTTAATATGTTTATAATGCATCTTACTACGAATTGCTTGATATTAGAGTTGCCAAAATGTGCCCAGAAATAATGGAGATATGATTTTGCCCTGCCTTTCCATACATTCGATGTATGCCATTATATTAATATTCACCTAGTATTTTATTCTGCAAAAGCAGTCTTATATTAATTTGTATAAACTAATAAACGTGCAGTTTATTAACTATGTTTATAAAACTGGAGTAATCGAATTTGCAAAGTAGGTCGATTTATTTTTATCGATAGCAATCATTGATTACTAGCCCTGATCGTATTGTTCGTCAGATTGGGTGCTTTATATAAACCTGTTATAGAACAAGCTGAAAAGCAACCAACCACATTTTTATAATCAAATATTCCAACAGATTAAAAATCGTAACGAAATACAATCAGCTTATATGTAATACAAACTTCTTTAATTCATTAAATCAGATTTTTATTTTTTGGTTATATTCAGAATTCCATATTACACAATATGTGCGTGAGAATTCGTACATCAGAATGATTTGAATGATATATGTTCAGCCTTTTATAACAATTTAGTTCCGTAAGATTCAACCCTTACCAATTACGAACTTGTACGTTGAATCAGATATTAGTCGCCTAGAGACTATGGGTTTTTTAAATGCAGATGTGTCTTGCTCGGATTTGAATTGTTTAGATATGAGAGTCCCAGTGCTTGGTCCATTCAACGGAGATCAGGCGACCCAAATCCAGTTGCCAGATGGCTCCATTTTGGTTGGCCTCAATGGCCTTAACAAAGTTCTGGGCGCACTCCAGAGTCGTTTGAGTGGGATGCTCAAGAAGTAGCTCGCCCACGCGTGGCTCGACATCCAGCCACGAATTGAATTTGTGCACCAGGGGTGTCCTAGTAATGCCCGGATTGATGGAATAGGCCGTTACACCAGTAATAGGCGCCAGTCTCTATTCAGATTAAATAGATTTGGTATTTTACATTCGGTTTGTTATATGGCTGTTATTACTTACCGCCAGTGAGTTGGTGAAGCTGAGAGCAGCTGCCTTTGAGGCGGAGTAAACAGGCACCTGGTAGATGGCATTAAAGCCAGTCACCGAGCAAATGTTTGCAATAACTCCGCCTGGGCCGCCCTTGCGCTTATCCCAGAATTCCATAATGGCAGTTGTGGTATTCACCGTGCCCGTAAAGTTCACCGCAATAGTACGCTCAATCTGGTGATCGTCCAAAATGCCAGCGCCATTGATAAGCAGATCCACAGTCTTCAGCTTGGCAAAGATCGTCTTCAGTAGCTTTGTGGTTTCTGCCACCGGCACAGTTACATCATAGGGATAGAATGTAACTGTCACCTTTGGGTTGAGTGCCTTCAGCTCGGCAATAGCTGTCGGGTTCTCGATACGGTCAAGGATCACCAGGTTCTAGGCAAATACAGTTTTTATGAATATACTATTCCATCTTGCAGAAATCTGATACACACCTTTGGTCCACTCTTGACAATCTCCCGACTGGTGTCCAGTCCAATGCCACCCAGTCCAGCGACAAAGATAATGTTCTTATTAGCGATCGCCATCCTCTTAGTGATGCTTTCTAGTCGGTTCACCTGTTCAGACGAAGAACGAACAACAGTTTCTAAGTTGTTCAAGTCTATGCCTACTATTTATAACCGCGCAGCCGGTGGCTTTTTTTAGTGTTCCCTTGCCGGCCAAACTTATGGGGCTTATCAAGAGCGCCGGCAGCGAAGTCGACGTCGAAACTGATAGAACTGTTCGTGTTTTGTTTTGTTGCGTTTTCTTTTGGTTTTTTTCCAGTCAAGTCTTGCCGAATTTACGTATGTGCTTAATTTAGACGCAACATTTGTTTATTTATTTTCTGTTTTGCTTAAGATTCGTATGCTCGTTCGGCTGTGCGTGTGCTTTGTGTGTTGGTAGAATATTAATTAAGATTTCAAATATTTCACAATATCATGCATGCGCAGCTATTTGACTAGTTTATTTAAAATTAGAAAACCAGAACAAACAAGTTTAAGAACATAACTAACAGATGGCCGACTATAAGATACCCTCTCCGGCACAGGACCTAGGTCCGAACTAAGTAAATAGGGCTATCCAGAATATATGAACAAAATCGTTGTTAGCCTGCACAGTATTATGAAAATATGTACATATATTTGTGCCCCTGGCTGTTTACTATTTTTCTGTTATTACACACTACAACTTACTTTGCGGTCGAGAAATAATAATATGAGGAACGTGCAACTGATCCGATCTGCCTGATTACACTGTGCTGATTGACACTGTTCTCCGTGCGAGTAGCCCCTTAAATACTTGTAAGTCCAATTCCAAGCCTCTGTCTATGTCGCGGAGACGTTCGGTGTCTAGGTAATGTAATGCTCTTGTGTAAATTTACGAAAACAAATGGGCGTGTGCTCATATGTATGTATATATGTACTTGTATGGAAACATCGAGTATTGTGATAGGAGAGAGGCACGGAACGCAGCGCGCTAGGAGATTCGACCTTCAATGAATGTCAAAGCAATATACGTGGACAAAATGTTTGCTTTTTATGGTCGCAAATTGAGCATCGGCTGATTTGAATCTGCCGAGTAGGGCGTTCCGAATAGAATTATCATACTTGGGTCAACAATTGCTTAACACGAGTTCCATTAAGCAAGAAACCAAGCCCACCGCATGCGAAGAACGTTTACAATTATCTACCTTAACCGGCACGTTTTTATTTTAACACAATAATCTCTGTGCCCTTCGAGCAACCGCAAGCCTGGCTCAGTATCTCGCCATTTGTGTGCATTTACATTCGAAAAAAAAGTTGGATATTATAATATCTCAATTAAAAAGTCTCAACAGCAATGTCTCGGCTAGAAACTGTCTCAGCCCAACTGCATTGATTAAAGTAATATTGTACATATTATTGCAGGCATATAGAGTATAGAGTATAGAGTATAGAGTATAGAGTATAGAGTATAGAGTATAGAGTATAGAGTATAGAGTATAGAGTATAGAGTATAGAGTATAGAGTATAGAGTATAGAGTATAGAGTATAGAGTATAGAGTATAGAGTATAGAGTATAGAGTATAGAGTATAGAGTATAGAGTATAGAGTATAGAGTATAGAGTATAGAGTATAGAGTATAGAGTATAGAGTATAGAGTATAGAGTATAGAGTATAGAGTATAGAGTATAGAGTATAGAGTATAGAGTATAGAGTATAGAGTATAGAGTATAGAGTATAGAGTATAGAGTATAGAGTATAGAGTATAGAGTATAGAGTATAGAGTATAGAGTATAGAGTATAGAGTATAGAGTATAGAGTATAGAGTATAGAGTATAGAGTATAGAGTATAGAGTATAGAGTATAGAGTATAGAGTATAGAGTATAGAGTATAGAGTATAGAGTATAGAGTATAGAGTATAGAGTATAGAGTATAGAGTATAGAGTATAGAGTATAGAGTATAGAGTATAGAGTATAGAGTATAGAGTATAGAGTATAGTGTATAGAGTATAGAGTATAGAGTATAGCTATACAATGTAAGAAAAATGAAACCAATAACTATTAAAAATAACAAGTTTTCACCTCGCTTGCCGAGGTTACAGTAATAGCCTTTTGACCTCATAATCTGAATTAAACACATACATTAACAAAGTACAATTCGGGAGGGGCAAACTTGAGTAAGTCCTGAACCCAGCGTCAACCTTAACATACAATCTAGAGACAAACACATAAATACACATATGGCAGAATATGAAGTTTGTAAATGTAATAAGATATAGGTTCAGTATGGTACGGGAACAAAAAAACTCATAGACTTAAAAATTTCGGGTAATGCCTGCTAGTAATTTGTTATATAACCATATTACAAGTAAATGAACGTTTTTATTGATATTTTACATACTTATCGATTAAAAAGTACACTTCAACTGATGACTTTTGGTTTAAGCATTTCTAATTTTAATATATTTAAACGTAGCTATTCTATTCTCGAAAAGTGATAGAGCCTGATAAGAGTCAGAGCCCATTAAGACAGAAATCAAACGGCTTGCCGGGGGAAAAATGCTCGGGAATAAATTGACGGGCTAAAAACTGTGAATTAACTGTGGATTCTCTATTTAATGGAGCTCAAACTAATTATCAAACATCTATGTAAAATATAACTTTGCACGTGGAATTCAAATCATGTTATTTAAATTTCTTATTCTAATCACGGTTGCTAAAATAATTTATTTGAGCTGTACTACACAATATTGGAGCTCGACTCGTTCGGAATTCATGTGGGGCTATATTTTGTGGCTTGAAGGGTTCAAAGCGTATTGTTAGAAGCCACAATATTATATTGACTGAGGGATACATTGGATTTTGCGGTCGAGTACAGCGTTCTCACATGTTCTTATGTGTTTTCAGGCAAACAATCTTCTTCCGATTCTCTCTTTAAAAAATATATTATGTCATGTCATTTTTTGATAAAAATGCTTGAGGTAACTTTCTTAAAATAAATATGCTAAAATGGGGCAGTATTCTTTGCTACCTTGTGAATATGTTTAACTATAACAAACCACTCGTAAATTTACTGATAAGCTGGACTGCTGTAAAAGCCTGATAAGAACGTCTATCGGCAGACGTTCGAGCTGTCGTGGGGTTCAATATTTCATGACACGTTCTGCTAATTGTTAATCGTAATTGTTAATCTTAATTAAAAAGGTTGCGATTTCCTAATTAAAAAAGTACACAGCCCAAACCATAAGAGCTAGGAAGCTGACTGGACGACTCAAACAATCAGTAGAAGTTATTGGGTTTTCTCCCAAGTGGATGAAGTTGAAGATTAAAATTTAAATATAAAACATTTCCATTCAACGATAACGTACACATAATCATGTAGGCTTTGCCACTGCCAGCCAGCAACTGATATATTGTGTGTACCCTGCACCCATTGAACCACAGTCAAATGGGTATAAGCGTTTTACTGGTGTATGTAACAGGTAGACGAAAGCATATCTGACATCATAAAGAATTTATATTCTTGAGCTATAAAACCTTAAGACTTGCAATTTAAAATGTATATTCTACTTATCTGTGAATGGCACAAAATATCACTCTTTTAAAACCAAAAAAGTTTGGGTTTTCCTGCCAAAAGTTTTGCGAGATTTGGAAAACTTGAAATTTTAGAGACTGTGGTCATGAACTTTTGAATTTTTGATCACATCGATACGATATTCCATAAATTATCGCGAAAAACACTCGGGCCGAATACCAACATTTTTTTCCAATTTTATCCCATTCAAGCGTTGAGGTGGATTTTTCGAATTGTTGGGAACTGTCTTCAATGATTTTAAGTGGAATGTTAAAAATGGATAGAAATCGATGTGCAGCAAAAAAATGCGTTATTATAATAAATAAAATAACTCTCATATGGGAGGAACTTTCTAAAACGCAGTCAGTAAGGTTCCATTTTCTTGGCTATTACGTCTTATACTGGGTCCACGAATCAAGTTTCAGTCTTTCAGGACAAGCAGTTAATTACATTACAGATAAATAAAGTAAGAAAGGATCGTTTATATTTAAAACCTACCGTAAGTGTTGTCCGTCAATCGCCCCAAAACTCGACTCAACATCAAATGTTTACTCTGGATTTTAGATTCCCTTATTCAATGTAGTTACCGTAAATACACTTTCCTCTCAAAGAGGTGCTAGACGACTTATTTCAGTTCTCACTATATAAGAAGGGATTCAATTGGGAACTTAATCTATATTTAAGTACTTGCACAAGCTAGCACAACCTGCCACACCTCATGCACGATTTACTACAATAGTTGTCTTTGCAGGGATAATATAAAAGTATTACAAGTTGTTGGGGTTCGGCATCTACCTGAAGCTTCGGCTTAATTTGCTTTGACTTTTAGCAATTTGCATAAATACGAGCTCCACCATAAATATCACCGGAGCCCGTGCAGAGCATGTGTCTGCGGGTAGATGTACCACCTCTACCATGTTGTTGATGACATGCATTTGTTATGATTTCTGTATTCATCTGCGAGCAACAATAGTAACAGGAACCAGTATAAATGCCAAGGCATTGGATAGTAATTTTTTCAGGGATGACGGCGACTACCCAAGCGACATGTTAAGGAACTGTGATTCCTTCTAAGGGGGCGTTACGGCCACGGCCAATGGCAATAATTTACCATCAACACCAGCCGTAGGTAGACTAAAATGTTAATAATCCGACAAAGCAGGGGCTATCGCAAATGCCTGACACGCAAATACATTGCTGCCCATGAACACGGAAGCAAATAAAGTAATTCCATTTTGTTAAGTATTGGATTAACTTGAGAACATGTCAATGAGTCGTGGGAAGTGTTGAGCGCAAATCAAATTAATTGCAATATAATATTGACAGACCGAGCTGTTCACATAGGTTTATGCATAACGATCATAGCACATAACATAATATATGTATATTTATTATATATTTTTTTTTTTATTATACGAGGATCTCTACTGAGACTTGCATAAGATCCATAAAAGAAATATGTACCATTTTTGCACAACTAGTTTTATTAATCGAAGCTAAAACTGAATATTTTATTTTTTACTCCTAATAGCGTTGGCAAAGACGATGGTTTGTTCTCTACGACGATGGTGAGCTGACTTATTCAGTGGATGATTATGTAAGTACCTTGGCGTTGCTAAAATAAAAACTTATGTGCTGTCAGAGATACAAATATTTGTAGTCCCAGAATGCTTATCACGTTAAAGAAACTAATTACGACATAGCTCTAGCTTTTACCTGTGCCGTCGGTCACAGTATTCCAAATGAAATTATAATAAAGCTTATAATCTGTTCGAAAAGTGAAAAGAATATGTTTGTTGTAGCGGAATATCCGTCCGGCTATCAAGTCAAGTCACATCTGACTAGCCAGGTCTACCTATCTAATATCCGTCTTTTCACAGCAGGGGCGGACACAGGGAAACATTTTACACCTTAATTGTCAGAACTCTCTAAGATTTCGCTTGTTTTGCAGCCCGAGACGGTGCCACAGGCTTGCATTGATATGACCAAAGTACTCGAAGTGAGCAGTGCCGAGGAGGTTACAGGCCATACAAACTCGATTGCCATAACTGCACAGGACCGCGTGACCTTCGTCAAGGGCATCAGTCCAGATGAGTCGCAGTGGTGGCTCAATATATTGACTGGCTTTCCCAAATGCAAAAGCCGTCACAAGCGCAGCACCACACTGCCAGGCGGTCAGATCAGCTGCCTAAGGCAGTCCTCGAATGTGGACATGGCAGTCAAGTTGGGCAACCGCCATAGCTCCTACCACAAGGACACGCTAACGTCTTCGCAGTCGGCCGGCAATCTGTTATGTAGTCTCGATGACTCCAGCTCGCCGACCACGGTTAGTCTATCAGTCACTGCTATGGCAAATGACGACGAGGACGATGGGGTCGAGACTGGCGAGGATGAGGAGGACGAAGACGAGACTCAGCAGCGGCAAGTTTCAACCTCAAGGAAGACAAAAACATCGTCTTCATCGAGCTGCCATGGCGGACAGGACGAGAACAATCGTAATGCTGGCAATGAGATCACAAATCGAGGTAAGTTTTTGTTCACCAATCAAATCCAGTAAGGCGATCTACCATACCTGGATGTCTTCTGATTTTGAAGACTACTTATGCAATACCGAGTTATGAGTGTATAAACACCAAAATCACTAGTCAGCTTCCCAAGTTGTCCCTCTTTACGAGCAGACTTGATACGCACACATTTTGGCATAGCATTTATCTGGCACTCGGTAGTCATTGATGTACTACATAAACAGCAGCTAATGTATGTATGTATGTATGTATGCATGTTAGCGACACGTTGGTATTATAAAGATGATAAAGTGACTTTTACTTTTCGCCTCAAAGCATTTATTTGCACAATCTGTTTTATGATTGTGATTTTATACGCCCTTCCTTATCGAGGCATGTTGTAGTTTTTTTGTTTTTGTTTTTGTTTTTTCTTTTTAGCTGCCCTCTTTGTATCGGCTGCTATAATTTTTATGATCATTTATGGCTTGCAGCAATCAAAATTATCAAGCACAGCCCAGACAGACTCTGAGCTGGGTGGCATAAGGGAGGCAATGCGTTGCGACGGCTGTGCAGACCAGTGGAGAAGGGAGCTGCGGTCCGTGCGTGTAGCTAGTCTTTAACCAGCTACAAAATTAACCTTGAATTCACACAGTAACAACAACTCAAGTCACAAGCGTGCAGCAACAGGCCACCTTTTCTCCAGCTTCCTACTTAATGGTAGGCTTCATAAATTTTCTTTAGATCCACCAGACGCATACAATGGCCAAATGGCCCCTGCCCTTGCCCTTGCCCTTGTTCCAGCCCTTGCTTAGGCTTGCAGTCCCTAAGAGTTGTGGGCTCTCTAGGCTCAGTCTGGTAATTGCAGTTACTGTGAATGTTCCCACATGCCTTGCTGTAGGATACTTGTTCATGGAAAAATGATATTCACGCTTAAATTATAGTGTATCTGCATCGTTGTTGCTACTCGGGGTTGTTGGCCCACAAAGACATGCACGCATAGGTTCAGGCCGTTACTTGATCCTCGACAATCTTCTAGGACTTGCCACATACAACAAATCTCAATATTTAGTTGATAAATTGCCAGTTGATGACGAGTCTGCAGGCGAGTGGCAAATTCTAGCTAAAACCGGCAAAGAAAACGAAAGAATTCAGAAAATAAGCTAATAAGTGCTTGACTAAAGATGTATTGAAATCAATTTTAATGAGGATAAGCTAATTAACCAGAGCGCAGTTGTTAAAAACGTGGACGGATATATTATCAACAAATATACATAACTAACAGGTATTCCCCGGCCGTGCCTGCATAGCATTTTAGATATAAGAACCAAGAGCTGGAATTAATGGTTTCTGTCCATACAATGAACGCAAGGTCCTCAGAACATATAAGTGCTAGAGACAATTTTTGAAATTTAGAACGTAGGTGCTTCTAGTTCCCGTGCAGTATGAGTTTGAGTTTTTTCCGATAATCGATATCGATATATCAGCATATTACATACATTTGCCTCTTACATACATTTGCACAAATACATTATACCCCTTTTACCCATTATTAATGGGCTCAGGGTATAATTAATCAACAAAAGCTTTTTATTAATACCTAATATATCCTGACATATTAACCAACTTATTATTGATGCGCTGTGGATAATTATGCAGAGTGCACAATGACAGGAAAAATTAAATGTCTAGCTAAAAACAACAAGGGGCAGAAACATATGACGATGCGGGTTGTAAAACTGTCCAAGCAAGAGTTAGAGAGTGAGAGAGCAAGATACTAAGTACTGTAGACTTGGACCACCAATAATCAATCAATATTCATAAGTATAACGAGTACGTTTACTGGCAGAAGCCAAGCTCAGTTTATGCCATCGTTCCAATCAGTTAGAAATTTTTCAAAGTCATGGTATAAGGCTTGCCTTAGGCTGCCAGCCTGGTTGGCCAAGCTTGTATTGCCCAAAAGATGTACCCGGACTGGCAAATGAACTTGGAATTTGATTATTTATTATACCAAGGCGGAGTTAACTCGTCCGCGGATAGGAAGCTGTCCATGACTGAGTGGATTGTTTAAAGTGGCTAAATTGCAGTTTTAATTAATCAAACGTGTGTAATTAAAGAAGTATGGCTGAGTATAGCGTGTATCTATATACACTAAAGAGTTTGTCCAGACCAACGTATAGTCCAAATATTAAGATATTTAGCTGAATTTTTCATTTGGGAATATTTTCGGATTGAGGCTGAGCACGAATCCCGCAGCAATTTTAAATTTTTTTATGGACAACTTTGGGGTTCGAGTAAGTTTAAAAACAGTAGATTATTTTTATAATACTTTTCTTATTAAATTATAAAATTATTACAATTGTAAAATATGTGTGTTTTTGCTCTTGTTTAATTGAAGAAATGCAATTAATATAAAGCTACATGCATTTGAGAAGCATATCAGTAATGGGTTTCTAGGTTGGCCTTTATTTAGTTTATTAGTTAAGCAGCAGAGTCTCGACAGTTTTGATGCTTAATATTTCTTCTGCATTGGATTGGTAATAAATAGTTAGTACGAATGGACGGGGTGTGATAAAAAATGCGAAATAAACTGACAGCTTAGGCTGGTCTGTGTGTATGTCTGTTGTGTTTTTGTCTGCTTGTATTTATAATATTATAGGCTATATAAATTCAACTACAGACATACATGCTTACCTTTTAGAGCTGAGCGTAATCAACGGCTACGCAGTGGTCGCTGCCCTTCTTAAGCGACTGAGACCGACAAGTTGGCTAATTAAAGGCATGCCCCACCATTTAGCACAGTAACCTTGAACCTGCCTAGTGAGTCAGTCCCTCAACCAAAGGCGAGCGTCGTGATCCAACTGATGCTGGAGCAGATGCTGAGCTTACGGAGAAAGAAGTCTTCTTTTTTTTGTGCCGGGCCCACAACTAAATAATCAAGATAAACGCAGGGAGTTCGACTGCCCGAAAAGTTGGCTAAGAGTTCAACCTGTTCGACTGACCGAATTGAGGCACACTCAAGCACAGACACGGTTGGTTTTAATGGCGAGTTGGAAGTTTTTATGATTATCATAATAAAGCGAAACGGGTCCAGCAAAGCCAAGAGGCCTTCAAAATATATATTTTGTAATCACATATATTTATGGGACAACTTCAGCAGCAATGCCGCTGATAGTTGCCAATGCATCGTTTGCTCGTTTGGGTGTTAATAAAATTATGGCACTAGCTATCTCGTCACTCTTTCACGAGAACGTTTTACCATGTTATCGAGCATCTTCTCGCAGGGATCCTTTTACCATTCAACTCGTTTTTATAATTTTCCTATATTTGCACACAAATAACTTACCGCACATCGGATTATGGCTCTATGGATGGCACAAGTATTTCCAGGGAAATGGAATCCTCAAGCAAGACTAGAACCAATTTTAATAAATGGCCCTGATAACTGAATAGTTTATGATCAATCAACATGCTTATGCGTATTATGTTAGCGCTTCTTCAACAAACACTTGGGGCACTTAACTACCAATCGAGGGCTCTTATAACTTTTTTCCTTGGGAAGAAAAGACATGTGGTCTAGGCAGAGGGTCTGCTCAACAATTTGATATCAATAATTGACTTGCAAAAATAATTCTGCTTGCAGTGTCTCAACCCACGGGCTGTTTGCTGATCGAGGACATGCGACGAGATGAGAAATCCATCAAGGACATTGCTAACACAAATCTAAGTCAACACCAGAACAAGCGTTGGTCTACGGCTGTCAACAATGCCCTAAATAATCACCATCATTACCAGTACCAGACATCGCGTGATGAGACCGATTTCCAAGTGACGTCCACCGGCAAATCGACAAGCGCTAGCTCCGAGCAAACGAGTGTCAATCTGAGACCAAAGTCATTACCATTGGCGGCCAATTCAACGCCAGCAATTGTATCTGCAATAGTCAAAAAGATACCCACAGTGTTGGTGTCCCAGCAACAACAACAACAACAACAGCAACAGCAGCAACAACCTAAGCAAGGGGTAGAGGGCGCAAAAAACGGAAAAGGTGGCGCCCGATTGCAGTTGCAGCTAAAACCCGCTAAGCATTATCAGCACGAACGTGGCGATCCCGATGGCGGTTGTAATCTGGACGAGCTGTGCGCCAACTACCTGGCCAAGGCGGATGAGCTGAGACCCGCGAGCAAGGCCAATAAGTGCACAGTTTCAAACAAGCCGTCAGCCAAAAGCCTAAAGGATACGCTTAACGCCAAAAAAGGCTGGTTAATGAAGCTGGATAATCGCACGGGCGAGTGGAGCAAGCACTGGTTCACGCTATGTGGCGCAGCGCTCTTCTACTACAGAGATCCGCTGTGCGAGGAAAGAGGCGTGCTCGATGGCGTCCTGGATGTCAACAGCCTTTCGAATGTAGTGGAAGAGCCCAGCGCCAGCAAACAGCATGCCTTCCAACTGATTACTTGGGACAAGCAGCGTCTGTTTCTAGCCGGTCTCTCGCCCAGCTCGCGCAATAGTTGGCTGGTCGCACTCAGGAGTGCGGCAGGGCTACCGCAACAGTTGGAGACTTCGCCAACGACGGTGACGTCATCCGTAATTAAGCAAAGCGAAATTGAACAGGACTTTATTAAGGCACAGCTTCAGACGCACCCGCTCAGCTCTAGTCCGGCCACGCCTGGAACCCCGGCAAATGCACCGCATTTCTCCTCTGATGAGGAGTATCGCACGGCCTCTGAGGGCGGTCGTCGGGACAGCCTCGACTGGGGCTCACCGCTGTCACCTTCTCCACCTGTCTTACGCAGCTGTCTGCGCAATCGCAGTTTGGCTAGTCTGCATAAGCGCAGCCGCAGCTCTCCACCCAGCTCGCGCCGAAGTACAGTCGATAGTGTGGCCAGCGATGAGCTGCCATTAATGGCCGTGCCCGAGGAAATGCGGCCAGACCGCGAGCTCAAGCAACAATGCGAAACGTTGCGTACCGAAGCCAAGCTGCGCGAGGCACGCATGTCGGAGCTGCTCACAACACTGCAACGTACGGAGCAGGAGCTCACGGCCCGGCTTCAGGAACAACAGCAGCAACTGAACGGTGAACTGGCGAGTGCCAAGCAAAGTGCAGCGGAGCTGGTGCATAGCCTGAGCGTGCAGCTGACGGAGAGTCAGTGTACGATTAAGCAGCTGGAGGATCGTCTGGCGCAGGGCATCGAGGAGAACGAGAGCCTGTATAAGCGACTGCGCGAATTGCAGGCGGACAACAGCCAGGTGCCCAGTCTCAGCAACTTGCAGCGTCACAAAATGAAGCGCATGGACTCGCTCAGTGATCTGACCACGATAAGCGATATAGATCCATATTGCTTGCAGCGGGACTCGCTGGCCGAGGAGTACAATGAGCTGCGCAGCCGCTTTGAGAAGGCGGTAAATGAAATTCGTGCTATGAAGCGTGAGCTTAAACAGTCCCAGAACCAGTACGATGCGCTCGAACTGATCCAGACGGCACTGCAGCAGAAACTGGAACGCAGCCAGATGGAAGATGGGGCCCAACTGCAATTGATGGCTGCACGGATTCAAGATTTGACGATCAAGTACAGCACTTCAGAGCGCCAGGTGCGAGCGCTTAAGCAGAAACTGGCCAAGTCCGAACGACGACGTTCACTCTCATTGAAAGGCAAGGAGCAGCTGGAGCTCAAGCTGACTGAGCTCCAAAGGGAAACAGTGGAACGCAAGCCTGCAGCTAGCACTGTCCCAAGCACCGAGTCCAGCAGCGATTCCAGTATTCAATCATCGCCCTTAAACTCCCATCTGCTGCAGCGTCTGCATAGTCTAGAACATGTTCTGCTCAGCAGTAAGGAGCGACTAGAACAGAGTCTGAACCAGCTGCAGCTGCTGCGCGCGGGCCATCGCAGTCGTCGATCCGTTTCTCCCCTCAATGAGCGCAAGGACGGACTCAGACAATTGGAGCGTGCTCTTACCGAGACCTGCGTAATGGTCAGCGAGCAAATGGAACTCTCGTGCCTGCAGGATTCCTGCCATAAGTGCTGCGAGTTTCGGCAGCGTGTCGAGAAGCTGACAGCACTTCATCAACAGACCGAGACGGACCTCCAGCGAAGTGAACAACTGTTGGAGCAGCGTGAGAACGAGCTGGCGATTGCACTGGAGAAATGCGCCAGCCAGGAGCAGGAGCAGCAGAAGCTGTTGAAGCAGCGAGACGAGCTAAGCGACGAGCTGGGCCGACAGCAGGAGCGTTGCAAACGGATGGAGAAACGTCTCGATCTGCTCGAAAGAGAGCACGGCAAACAGCTTGAATGCCTCAGGGAGGTGTATCGACACGAACATGCCAATGCCGCCGATGAGCAGAGTTTTCGCAAACGGTATCAGACAGAAATTGAACAGCTGAGGGTATGTCTCCATCTTCAAGTCACTTTATTCTTAAAGCTATATCTAATTATTTACATTAAAGACACTCTGCGAGAAGGGCCTCAGCGCAATGGAGTCATCGCATCGTCGACTAATCTGCGATATGGAAGAAAAGCACAAGCAAGAAATTGAGCGTCTGTTGGCGGAGAAGGAAACCGCTTTAGCTGAGGAAACGCAGGTATGTAGTGCAACCTGCATTAGCTTCCAGCATGATCTCAACACCTTTAACGCTAGGCAACATTGGCCGCCCTGGATGCCATGCGCAAGGCCCACCAGAGCGAAGTACAACGCGAAGTGGCACGCTTCAAGGCGGAATTTTTGCATCAGGTACAGCGAGGCGAACACATGCGTGGAGATGGCGCTAAGCTGAAGGAGTGAGTGACCCTAGTCTGCCCAGCTCGAACACTATTAAATTATTCCCACACTCTTTTTAGAGAGGAGCTCGATGAGCTGCGGCTAGAGATTTTGTCATTTTCCGAGAAGTACTCCATCAAGTGCGTGGAAAACGCTGCGCTTGAGGAAAAACTGCACCTGGCCAACGGCAAGTTGAGGCACTTCCAACAAATGCAACAGCTGGAGCTGAGGTAAACGCTTTACAAGTACATGTTCGTATACAGCTCATTCATCTGACTCCTATCAAAGAAATAGACAATTTCGCGCACACTTGGCCTCAGATGATCCTGGAAGCGATGTGCACTTTGTCCAGGGGCTGACAACAGGCTCGAAAGAGGACGCTGCATGCCAAGATAGCGAGGTAAGCCCTGCTTATTGTTTTTTGGAATCGTAAGTTAGATAGATATATAACTAAGCGCAGCTTTTACCGGAATTGACATCCAAATGGTAGAAATTGTGACAAAACATATAGTACACTGTGCAACAAATATCTGTGACTAACACTAAATTAGACAAAAACCAAAACAAAAACTAATACACTTTGTTACCATCTTCCACAACACAACATCACAACCAAAGCCTGTTCAGTGCCCAACACATAAAATGGTTGAACCAAACACAACAAGAATCAATCCAACAGCATCTATAGACCCAGACACAGACCACGTAACGGCATCGAGAGCCCCCGACAAAATGGAGCAAAACCAGTTTGTGATACCCTCCAATAAGCTCAGTCGTTCCCAAACGTCTGCCACAAGCAATTCTGATTCCGGCAACGATATCGAAATCACTGGCGAAGAGCTAGCCTATGAGCCGTGCTACAAGCCCTGCGATATATTTGCCATATATCAGAATCGTTTATGTTTTCAAGGTAAACGAAATGCATTTCACTTTCCTATTACGTTGGTCTGCGCACCGCCGCATAAGAATCTCTTTCCACTGTATACACGTACTTCACTGTCGCCCTCTATCTATCTAATCTCTTATCTCTCCCTACTGCAACGATATATGTCCACGTGATCTATTATTTTTTGGTGTATAAGATATAACTAATGTTGTTTTCCATTAACATACGGCACACACACACAAGCACATATATCAACACATTTATTCGTAACATTGTATTTTGCATATACCAAAGTATCTTTCATGAATTTTCCGTGTCTCTTTTCAAGGTCTAAAGCCGAGCTCAACGTTTGGAAAGAATTTACGAAAATCCACTGCAAAACCAACATCACCAGCATCATCATCAGCATCAGCATTAGCATCAGCATCGGCATCAGCATCAGGTATTAGTAGCCTGCCCAATTCAAAGGGACCCAGTCACAAACGAATATATAAAACAGATGCCGTCATTAACATACAGCAACAGCACAACCCCGACAATGCAATACAAAAGGAAAAAGCACAATGAACAACAATGAAATAATGGAAAACAAAACGAAAAACAAAACAGTTGAAAGAAAAACCATAACCAAGAACGAACAACAACAAAACCAGTGGAATAACCAAAGAATAATTAGTGCTAATAATAAATAAATTATTATAAATATTTAACATATAAAAATAACTTAAACCAAATGCAAAATCGTACGGAAATACATAAATATAAACATGGCTAATAAAGATGATGTTGGTGATGTTGCAGCAGCTTCTCTTAACTAAGACCGAGAACGAGAAAAAGATTGAGTTATACTAACAACAACAACAAATGTTCGCCCCCTTCCGCCGTTAGCTGGAAAGGACGTTGAGCAATGGAAAAACTAATCATTATATCTACAGCACCAATAACACTTACAACAAAATCATCGTAAACTAGCCACTATTTAAAGTATCAATTATTGGCAAGAAATAAATTTTCTATTTGACGAAATGTATTTATCAGTTATTCTATAATCGTATTGTATCTGTTACATTTACCCAAAAGTTTCTATGTCCATTAAATGTGTCATTTACTTATGTAGTATTTAGGACAATCGAAAAACAGACCATAAATGTTATGCTCAACTATTTATACACATATGGCATTGTCAGTATGAATTTACGTGCATATAAGTAACTTGTTAGGTTTTTGTCTTTAATATCAAAATTGTTTTGCGAAATATATACCTAAATATATAAATCACATATAAAAAATGTAAGTGCATTATAAATATTAATAAATTAAACTCTATTTGTTCTGTTAACCATTGGTATTACTCAAATATTTTACTACTGATGCAATTTTAATAAGGTCACGTTCGTGGCAAATAAAATATATTTTTATTGTATTTACAATTAAGTCGTTATTTGTGAAAAAAAAAAAAATTAAAAATATGCAAAATTGTTTATAATTTGAAGTTAAATTCCGCAAAAGTTTATTTTCTTTGGGCTCGTCCGGGATTTGAACCCGGGACCTCCCGCACCCTAAGCGGAAATCATACCCCTAGACCAACGAGCCAGCTGACGATTTCGTGCCAACAAAGCTATTTGGTTCAGTAAAAGTAGATAACAGGTATTTTCTTGTACTGCATATAAATAACAACCGAATTAATTGCATTATATGAAGTTTTAACGCTGAATCATGATTTAACCAATAACCAATAAATTAAAATTGAAAACACTAACACTATTATTAAATTTAAGAATGTTGACTTTAGTCAACTGGCTCGTTGGTCTAGGGGTATGATTTCCGCTTAGGGTGCGGGAGGTCCCGGGTTCAAATCCCGGACGAGCCCAAATGAATTACATCTATTTTTTTTTCAATAAATAACGACAAAATAAAACATAAATAAAAAGTAACGAACTTGGGCTCGTCCGGGATTTGAACCCGGGACCTCCCGCACCCTAAGCGGAAATCATACCCCTAGACCAACGAGCCGATGTTCCATTCGGTGACGAAAAACAATTTCTAACAAAAGGTACTTAAACAGAGCAGTAGATAAAAGCTTTTTATGAATTTAGCTTTTTTAATAAAAGCCTTTTTCATTAAAGCATATTATATTTATATCTTCGGTTTAAAGAAGCTTACATTCAATTTAATTTTAACGCTTCATATTCTTAATTCCATTCCTATTCAATTTTTGGACTGTTGGTGTTACCTTACCTAATATATGTAATTTCTGGTACATTTATAATTTAATAATAATTAAAGTATTTAGACAATATGTCGAATGTGGAAAAAAAATATCTGAAAGCATACCCAAAAATTAATATTTTTCAAACTTAGTACTATAGGTAAAGACTTATACCACCGATTAATTTGCTGAACATGTGAATATTGGGAGATATTGCGTTGACTATGCAATTCCATCGTGGAGATTCGCTACATCACGCCACACTTATATCATATTGATCTATATAGGAAAGGAGTTATAACTTTATTGGGGATATAGCCTACATAATTCTTAAAGGAAGTATTGCACTCAAGGATACAACTCAATGAACATCAACGTTGTGTAGTTTTATATGGCTGGTTGACAAGCTAAAGGCTTTCTGATCAGATGCTAAAATAAATGTACTTTTAATTTAATATTGGCGAAATGTACATATTAATAATATTTTATCATATATATTTGAAAGAATAGATTTTATTCTTTTTATAAAAATTGTAAGAAAAGAAAATTTAAGAAGTTGGTAAAAGAAGGTTCGGCTGATTGTTGCTACAATATCAAAATAAGAAATAAATAAAAAATATTGTGTATCGACAAGTTTTTGACTTGCTGTTCCCAATATAGTGTTGTTTTTAGCATTTTATTAAATTAAAAAATTTATTCCAAACCTTTTATTGTAAAAGCTCACATATCTTTGGGACACACATATTTGTAATATTGTGTGGCAAATATTTTACTTTCGTCATGAACTGTTGAACGCTTTAATAACAAAAAAAAAAAAAATAAAAAAGAAAATAATTAGATTGATAGGTCTATAATGCATTCAAGTAACTAACTTTCCATTTTCTACACTTAACCTCGATAAATAAAAGATCATGACCTTAAAACAATTCATTTTAATTGCATTTCCTTTTCTATAAACGTGTATGAGACTAACTGACATTAGTTAAATTAAGAGTCGCATAAGAAAATCGTTATTTGTTAAACTCAAACAACGAAAAGATTCTGCAAAACCTTGAACAAATTGCAGACAGAGCGCGGTGTTCCTGATCAAGATAACGACCAATTGATGGATTTACAAAGTTTCCGACCGAAGCTCTGGCCAACCAGGCCACAAACAAAGACCGACCGAACACCATGCACTGTGGCAATTGTGGTAGCAACGGCAGCATCAATAACACGTTGTAATATAAACAATTGGTAATTGATACTGTTTGTGCCACATTCAGACGATTGGGACTTGGCATGAGTTTCGGCCTGGCAATGCTTAACATACAGACCCGATAACATACATTCTCTGCACAATTCACATGTGGAATTGTTGAGTCTGGAAACCGAAAGTGGCACACAACTTGCCCGGCTGATCAGTTACGGGCAGAATAGGTCAAGCTAATATGCTCCGTCGTGGCAGCATCAATGTTTCCAAATTGAGCCTCGGGGAGCCCTCTGCTAGTGACAGGCAGTGGCTGGACCAAGTGACCAAGTTCTCCTTTGGGAAATCTTCAAGGATTTAGGAGAAGTCTCAGTTGCGTCTCACGTGCCATAATTGTAACAGGCTTCTTTTTAAGGACTATAACAATTTGTGCGGGGAGAGGATTCTGGGAAAGATGCAAGAAGAATGATCGCAATCTTCTTATGCTTCGCCCTGATGGCATGCTCCAACGCCCGTAAAGAAAGCGGAATACAGCAGCTCTACAAGCTTCAGCTGTTGCAATAAAATCACATTACATTGCATAAACATTGCGGACAATGGTGCAGCAGCTCCATGGACTGATCGTAAATTGCGGCAGTTGGGCCGCACAAAAGCCAAAAGGTCTGTTCCCGTTCACAGTTTTGTTCACGTTTCCGAGTTCGTTTTCGTGCGAGAACTTGGAAGTCATAAATTAGCAGCCCGTTCAAGCATTTTTCCTCGCTGGCTTAATAGGGCACACACAATGACTATTGGGGACATCAGAGAGCACGCCCCAGGGAAACTGATCAGTTGATCAGGCATCTTAAATCGAACTGGAAAAGCGGGGCAACCTCAGCTTTCCTCAAAAATGCAAGTTTTCCAAAGTGAATAATGAGCTAAATAAATTAAAATACTTCTTCTATCTTTAACCCTTACTTTTGCATTGCCCTACTCTATCTAATCTATCGAATTAAACGGAAAGCTGATATGACTGTCGACTCATAACGAATATACATATATACTTTCTATTGTTTAAAAAGTATCTATAAATTTGATTAATTGACTTGCAATGCCTTTACCTTGCAATTTTTAAAATCTTGTTTTCGGATCCGCCCAAAGGTATGTGTCAATGTTAAATAGCTGTATCTAGAAATGGTTTCTGTATTAGCTATTATTGTAGTGCACTGCTTATCTGATAAACAAGCAGTTTTATGATGCTGCAAGCAGTCGATGCAGCCTGCTACAAATTTATGTGAATAACGAGCTTAAATGGGACGGATAAGAAAATATAATAATATTAAATTAAACACACAATACAAATAAATGAGTAAATTGCAGTAATTCGTAAGCCTGCTTTGATTAAATAACTTCTTCAAGCCAGCAAGAGCCAATGATGTTTCAAAAAACAAAACAGAAAAGTTTATACATTTATAATACAGATAGTGGTCGAACCTTCTTACGCTTAAGATATCTAATTTATGTATTCTTCCAGGTTTTGTTCTTTTCAAAGAAAAGATGATTCTAACGACATAACTTCGCGCGGAGATATGACGTTCCAAAACGACGTAACTTCGCGCGGAGATATGACGTTCCAAAACGAAATAACTCCGCGCGGAGATATGACGTTCTAAAACGACATAGCTTCGCGCGGAGATATGACGTTCCAAAACGACATAACTCCACGCGGAGATATGACCTTCCAAATCATCACGCTTTTTTTCAAAATAGAGGTCGGTGCGAAAATCAAAACTTTTTCGATGATTATACCCTGAACCCATCAAAAATGGGTATAAGGGTATATTGTATTTGTGCAAAATCCAAATGTATGTAACAGGCAGAAGGAAACTTCTCCGACCCCATAAAGTATATATATTCTTGATCAGCATCAATAGCGGAGTCGATCTAGCCATGTCCGTCTGTCTGTCCGTTCGTCCGTCCGTCCGTATGTATGAACGCAAGGATCTCAGAACCTATAAGAGCTAGAGACTTGAAATTTTAGATGTATGTCCTCCTAGTGCCTGCGCAGATCGAGTTTGTTTCCAATAATCGATAACTTACTCCGTTTCCAAGCAATCGATAAAAATCGATATCGATATCATGTTTTTTGGGCAGTTTTGGTAAATAATAAGAGCTAGAGTCACCAAACTTGGGTTCAGGGTATCCCCTAGTCGGGAGCTCTCGAGCCTCTTACTTGTTTATGCACAGGCCGTCCAATTTTAGCAACTGAATGAAAGAGAGACAATTTGGCTTACAGCAAGAACACGTCATAAAGCGTTTATTGACCGAGATGAATATATCTTAATCATAAAAGATTTTGGTTGTGGCTCAGAACGATTTCTTGGCTTCGCCTAGATCGGCAGCGAGCGTTTGTTAGAAAGATAAGAGATAAGAGAAGAATGTTTAATTATAGCGCTGCGATAAACTAAATGTAAGAACCTCATTTCATGTTTGAATTTGAATCGAATGTTTTGCCAGTGCTAGTCGCCTGCAGAATCCAAGAGCAATAGAAAGCGCTTGTGAATTAACTTGAAGTTTATTTTTGTTAAATTAAGATTAAAATTTAAGTATAATACATTTGTACAATTTAAAATTAATTTAAATTAAATTAAAAAAATTGACATATTTATATAGACGCGTAAACCAAAATTGACAGACAAAACATTGGCCCTCGGCATACATATATAGAATTATTGATATACATATACACAAGCTTTATTATATATATATATATGTATGTAAGTATGTACGATATGTATGGTAGTCAGCATATGTATATGAAACTTTCTCGAATGTCATCGATCAAGAACTTGTGGAAGGCTGCATCCAAGAATAACAGTTATAAACATTGACCACATATGAATGTGCATGCAGGTGCATGCTGGTGCATTTGTGTAGGTAAATACTAAGCATAATGGAGAAGTGCACTCGTTGTTGTTGTTGCTGATTTTTCTAAGGTGTTCTTGTGGGTAACCTGGTAGATTGGTCTAATTCGGCGTGCTGATTGTTAAATATGCGTGTTATGCAAACACGTGCCCAGGTGTACACGTGTGTGTGTGTGTGTGTGTGTGTGTGTGTTTTGCTTATATGCGTAGTTAACTTTACTTTATGCGTAGCGTAAATTGAACGGTTTAGCCGTTTATGTACTTTAATAGTATATTTCAACAATTGTTTTGTTTGCGTTAAGTACCTGGAATCGAATAGCAATATCTTTATCTTTATGTTTATCTTTATCTTTCTATTTATCTTTAAACTATCTAACGCTCTGTGCTGTCTGCCACATTACACTAAGTTACGTTTTTCAAGTGAACCACACTTTGGATCGCCTCGTGCCCAGCCCCTCGTCCCCCCGCTGAAGCACTGCCTACAGCTGCACCTGGAATGTTTGCGCTGGCGCCTTGGGCGGCGAGATAAACGGATTTGTGCTGTGCCTGTTGCTGCCGCTGCCGCTGCCTGTGCCCATTCCTGTGCCTGAAGCAGCTCCTTCCCCAATTCCTGTGCCTGATCCCAGCACATCCGGCGACATTTTCTTGGCGGCTGCTACATTGGCCGCCCATTCGGCATCGAAGGGATCGGGATCAGTTGCACCGCCAACCGTGGAACTCGCTGACACTGTCTGAGCGCGTCCCACATTGGCCAAGTAGCTGGGCCTTTTGGGCGGCACAGCGGGCGAAGTGGTGCGCACCACCTGGCCCAGCCACTGTTCGGCATTGGGCAGCTCGACAGCATCAACGTCTGGCGACTGCACTGGCGGAACACCAGCCACAAAGGGCGTCACCTGAGCTGTGGGCGTGCCGCTGCCACTGGCGCTGCCGCTGCCACTGGTGCTGTACGAGATTACTTGCTGCTGCTTCTCGGCGGCAATGATGTTCTGGTTGATGCTGCGGTTGTTGTTAAAGTTCAGATCGTCACCGGCCGCCAGCATCGTGTCCGTCTGCGTGAGCAGCGACAGGCCCTGGCTGAGCTCCTGGCACAACTGACTAACTGTATCGGCCGCCAAGACGACAGCATTATTGCCACTCTTGACCGGCGAGACCTCCGCAATGGGCGATACACTGCGCTGTGGAGTGTGCAGCGCATGTGGATGCGGGTTGCCGGCAGCAGCGGCCAGGAAGGCCTTCTGCCTATCCGCATTGGACGGAAGATCGTTGACACGCAAAGACATCTGTCGCTTGAATGGTGACTGGCTGCCAATGGTGCTTAGCCGGAAGGAGCTCTGCCGCTCCAGCATGTTCGGTGTGGCGTGCGGCCGCTCGATGGCGAACGGATTGAACGGCTTGACCGTGGCGGCAGGCGGTCCGGGAAGCGCGGGTCCATCCACAGAGCGCTCATTGCTGCCCACAGTGGCCATGGCCAGGCGCTCGGTGAGCGTCTGCTGCCGGAAGGAGCCGGTGCGCGTAAACGTCGAGTTCTTTGTGTCAAAGGTCATCGTTACGCCGCACTCCTTGTCGCGTCGTTGCTTGCGCTCCAGACAAACGGCAAACGCGCAGCCCACAGCATGGGATAACCTTTCGCCCGAGTCCTTGCATGCGAGGAAGCCATGGCACATCCAGCGGCGAGTGGTTCCGTCGCGACAAATATAGCTGAATCCACGTTCGTGATTGCGATCCGGCGCACAAAAGCTCACCTTCTCAATGGTCTGGTCAACAATAAGCCCCTTCGTCTCATCGTCCACAACACGCAGCCCATCTCCACTCACATGGAGAAGGCCTCGCACTGGGCGGCGTCGGGATTGCTGCAAAAGAATTAATAATATTGTTGAATAACGTGTTGATTCCTTAAAGAAGCCCATTTAACAGGAGCTCAGTAAAAATTTTAAAATCTGATACCAATAAACACAACATGATTTAATATACACTCATTAAAGTATATCTGAGTACTACGTTAAATAGTTACCCTAAGAATTAAAGATCCAAAAAGAAAACTGTGTTTACAGATTTTTCTACTATTTAAGACTTGCTAAATTCGAGAAAATTGGATAAGTACGACTATTTCTTTTTATTTACTGTTAAGAAACTTGGAGACTTCGTTCATTATCTTCTTACTTAATAATCGATTTAATGTTTATACCCCTGAAAGTTTGTTAAACCTAATATATATATATGAAAAACTTCTATTTGGACTAATTCGACTAATTGTACTGATATAAACAGCACATATATATTTAAAGAGGTTTATTATAAGAGGATGGTATGAGAAATTTGACCCGCAAGTGCTGGAAATTTGACGGAAAATTTGGCACTTTTATATTTATTATCGGCTTCAAACCAATTTTCAAAAATATTCGTGATATTGCTTCAAAATACAGGTCAAGGAATGAAGATATTAGGTTTAAATTTCCACGGCCGGAAGTGGGGGAAGAAGTAATATCAATCTATTTTCTTAAAAGATTTTTATGCAGAGATCAAATTTTCGTCCTAATTGTTCGATGCGGCTAGTTCCAACACCTGCATTGCTCATGCATAGTTTCAAGCCCAATAGACTCTTAAATGAGATATCTTAACTATCGGAAGAGTTAATATGCTCGTTTTCAAACGTTTCTGCAAATCTATGTACCTTCCATTAGTATATGAAGAAAGGGAAATGAGTGCAACTTCAAGTTTTCAATGACAATTTATATGGATCCCAAGTGTGGTATTTTGCTATCTTTGAAAAAGGCCGTGTCTAAATTGGTTTCAGAATTGATCGTATGCCATTTGACTCACCCTTAGCACTTTGAGCGCCTCCTCGCAGACCTGCATGCCGCGCGACTCGAACACCTCCACGCAGCCCAAGTACTTAACCGAGAAGGAGCAGGTGGCGGACCGCACGGCCTCCTCGTCGGCCTGCCATTGGTGTGGCTTGGAGGACTCAGGCACTCGATCCTTGCGGCGACGAAAGGAGTCCCGGAACGAGCGTCGCAGTCGATCCATCTTCTTGGGCGACTTCTTGCTAAACCGAAACGAGGCGGATTTCTATAGATGCGAATGGATATGTTAGGAAACGGATTCATATAAGGTGCCTTATGCCAGACAGTAAAGAGAAACAAGTGCCGGCGCGATCAACCCCTGTGTTGTTGTTGTTGGAGTTGTTGTTGTTGTTACCTACCCCATTCTTGACATCGCCGAATTTTCCACGTGTGAAGCCGCGCTCCAGTGGTTCGTGCGTGTGTGACGAAGAGTTTCCCATGCTTGTGGTCTGCTCGCTCTCTCCCTCTCACGGTATAGCTGGGCTGTCGCTGTCCTTGTCTCTCTTGACTAACTCTTGTGCCTAGCCGGTTTGGCGTTGGCTTTTGCGTGAGTAAAATGCTGCCAATAACCGTTACGGCTTTAAACTGACAGCCTCGGCGTTGCCAGATGTCAGATGACAGCTGCTTGCAGTTTGTATTCCCCTCTCTCTCTCTCTCGCTCTCGTTCAATTGTTCTATCTTTTTTTGCTTATCTTGTAAATGGCACTCTCGTGATGATAGATGATATATAAATACTGTATTTTATATTATTTTATTGTTTTTTATTGTATTTTATTTTATTGATCTATTTATTGGCTTGTTGCGTGCGCAAATTTATTTGTTCATTAAATTTGATTTATGGGTTTTGATTAAATTAATTGACGACTTTCTGTTGCTCGCATGCGATCTGCAATGTATTCAAAACGAGTGAAGACTGTAGACTGTTTAGGGGCACAACTACCCGATACTACACTACAACAACATACACTATCGAGCAGCTGATGTTTGACGTTTCTGATACGCATTGATTCCATTCCGACTGTGACTCACACTCAGCCTATCGAGTGAGAGTCGAACGTGGTAACGCCCCCAATATTAAAACGACATATCTATCGGAACCCATCAATTATTTAAGTATTCTAGTATTATAACGATGGGCAATGACTAGGCAATGACAACGACAACGACAATTCCAACCTTCCTGCCCGAGAATCTCCAGTTCAACTGGCTACTGCCTACGGCTACTCCCAAAGACCATGTGAGAATAGCCCGAGCAACCTCCAGACTAAACACGTTGGCAACGGGTTCGGGTCCGGGCCCAGGCCCAGTTCGCTTATCGCCTGTCTCACGTAATTGTTTACACATATTTAGTTTTATATTATTTTTTATTTTGTTCATATTTTTAATTTTTGCTTTTCTTTTTGCTCAACGCTCCTATTTATTTATACTTTGTGGGGCTTTTGTTTTCTTTGCGCTGCGGCGACTTACGCTGACGTTTTTGTGACTTTATCACATGTCTCATATTGCGGTAAACTGTGTGTGCTTTAATTTAAACGTAATTCCCGCACCCCCAGTTAACAAACCAAGCGAGTTACCCGACTCGCCCGTCGACTTGCCTACAGCAGAATCAACGCGCGCATAAAAAGTGCACTTTGAGGTAAAATAAGATCTGAGTCCTTAGGTAAAATTTATTTCTAAGGAGCGGAAGTATTTATAGATAGTACAGCATACGAAGTACTAAAAAATACTGAATGAAATGACAGAAAATATCTCTATTAAATGTGGCTGGGAGTTCAGCGACAACTGCATTGCCAGCTCAGACTGAGAAAGAACAAGCAGCTTTCTTCTTTAAGAGGTGCCACTCATAACTGTAAATGTTACAAAACAGGTTTGAGCTCTTTGTTACCTAACGCCCAGTTCTACTGTCTGTTGGTGGTTCTTGGTGCTGTTGGCGGGGGCGGGGGCGGGGGCGGGGGCGGGGGCGGGGGATGTCGCTTCCACAAGGGCACCCGAGCCGAGAGTTGAAAGCTTTGCTTTCTGATTGTTGTAGCATTGACGTGGTCCATTCTGCTGGTTGCTGTTTGACTACATTTTTGGCCAGAAGCAACTTTATTGGGAACTGGGCGTGACTGCGACTTTGGGAAAGGGTCGGCTAGCTAATCGAATTATGGGCCTAAGCCGTGAGATTCAGATTTGTGTTGACCATGGCTGCTGCTGTTCAAAGTGGGTCATTCTAAGTGTATTGTGTTTCGCTTTTCAAAATAGGTTCACAAACACTTTACAGTCCCAAAGAAGTTGGTCCAAAAGAGAGTGTAACACGCCTATATATACTTGGAATATATATATTTACTTTTATTGTATGCAGGGAAAGACTATACGATAAGCGTCATGTACCATATTCAGAACTTATATTGGGTATAAGGATATATATACATATATACTCTGATCACGAAATGCCTAACGGATTGAAGGGCAAATACAATAGAAAGTCGAATTATTTTTTAGACTAATAATTGATTTTTCAATAAAATTACCGCTGAGCGGCATATCTTATATCTGCTTTAATGTCGGGCAGGGTATTTAATCTAGAAACGCACGAAGATAACTGTGCTACCTTGTTACTATCAATAAAATTGTATTCATTTTAAAGTGTGATTCATGCGCCAAGAAACTGATTAAATAACACGTATTACACATACAAAAAAATGGTCAATGAAACTGTAGAATTTAAAAAGACTATTAAGTCACGCATAAAAACTAACATTGGACCAAAAGTGAACATCATCTGAAGGGGGTTCATTCAACCAACAGACCAAAAAACAGGTTCCACTCGATCAAAATAGAGCTTGAGTTACATACGCAATATATACTTATAAGTATATCAACGTGTGGATGTGATAAATCTTTACTTAACTACTTCATATAGTTTTGCTTATTTACTTTTCATTTATATAGTAGAAAGCTATTTCCAGATTCAAAAGGATGCAAGACTTATAATCTTATAATCATCGTCACTTCTATTTCTACTTAGTCTGAATACCCTTTGTCGAAGCATGTGAGTAACCGATTCGTTGGATCGCAGACTAGCAAGATATATGTACGTGATTAAATCGTATGTCGCTGATCTGTAGCACATGGCTTTATTCCATGACATAATTAAATAATGAAGTACTGTAAATTAGCGTGCCACTGAAAATGGCAATTTTTGCCTTTAGACTCCATTAAACAATTAACCCTCACGACCACATTGCAGCGCAGTCAATGACACCGAACTAGACGCATGTCTATATCTATATCTTTACATGTACGTACATATATCGCAAGATATTGGGTGTACTATATATGCTTATAATTAAAGTTGTATAACTACAATCAAGCTGGCGCCCACCAGCTGCCAAGTGATGATACTCTAGACTGAACACATCTGCGTCCATCCAGCTTTGGTCAACTGTGCATTTGGCCTTCCATGGGAACGCCAACTTGCAAAAGATCCTGCCATTAACTTGAACATGAATAGCAAGCAGGGATAAATTGTGGATTAGTACCAGTTGAAATTGTCGGTCGGATTAAGCTAAACACATCATATTCGACGGATTATACTCGCCTAATGACTTGAAGCCAAGAATTAGTTTACAGTATAATGGCTAAGAAGATGCTGAAATCTAGTTAAGCCTAAAAAAGAAGACAATTCTGAAGCTTATTATGCACGTATGCCCACTAAATACAGAGATCTTCCTGAAGCCGAACCTATCAGACCCAGCTCATCGGCGAATAGATCTATCAAGGCATTTTAATTGTCGACTCAATGACACAGTGTCACAATGTGAACTTGCATTCCTGGATGCATTCGGGAGTTCACACGCTTAATGGTAGCCCGGGCAGAACGGACAATAAAGGATATACTACATTTATGGCTTCCTTTTTTTTCGTTCAGCCAGCTTTCCTGTGAGTACTTAATATGCAATTATAATTATGCCGCCCTGCGCATTGTCTTCTGGCTACGGCAGAGGGGTATTCAGAGCTAACCAACCACCACAGCTGAAGCCTAATGTGTTCACGACCACGACCACGTCCTTTTCGCAAGCGTCGTCCTTAGCGAAGAGACCGTATATTGTTTTTTGTGTGAAGCCTATCAGGGGGAGGGTTGCTTGTCAGAGTGTCGGAATTTTGAATTTTTTCTCTCGCTGCTTGTGTTGGTGGTCGTGAGAATTTTCGACAAAAAAAAAACGAATGTTAAATAAATATGGCATAGGAATATATATATGAGCAGGATACAGAGAACGTTTAGTAAATTAATAACTAATTGTAATTAAGAATATTTTCCTGATAAAAAAAAACGTTAATTGGGTTCTACACATGCATTTTCAATGCTGGCTAAGTTACAAGTTTAAGGAAACACCAAGCTGGATGTGAGTTGAAGATTTAGTGTAAAAATAAGACGAAATGAAACACAAAATTCCCGCGTGTCAAGTTGTCTCGGTCGGAATCTGAGCAAAGTAGAAAGGGTTAGCAGAGAGTCAGCTTTTCGTAAGATTTGTTACTGCTCAAGAAGACAAAGCGTCTCTCCGTTTGATGCTACGAATGCTCCGAGCGCGCATAGAAAAATTCACACGGCGGCGTTAAAAGGCACCCTTAACAACAAAGGAGGCAAGGGCGCGCCTAGGGGGCAGAGGGTAGACATTTCTATGCACCCAGGCCAATGCAGTCGGCCCTATTTTCCAGCTGCATTGCCGCGTTTTCTGCTGTTGAAGTGCGTAATTATTAGCTGTAAATTGGGCGTTGATCACGACAGCATGGAGTTTACCTGAGCGGCGCCTTATGGGAACTGCTGCCATCGATGTGAATGGGATGTGTGAAAAAAACTAATTCTGCATCATGGTTGCATCTATCGGCATTCAAATATTGGTACGAGACCGGCATTCTGTTGTATTGCTTGCAGCTGAAAAAATATTTAGGCCTGAGACTCCTTGGCTCAAATCTCCTTATAGCAAATGCCTAGAAATCCTTTTTAACTTTATTCAATTGGTATTTAACGTATGTGTGCATTAATCAAGAGGACACTAATTTTATCAGTATAAAAAAAAGTACAGATAATACAAACCACTTGAGAAAAAGAAGGAAAACAAACGGAAGTCAAAGAGAAAACAGAGAATATGACAGCATTTATGTAGACAAGCAAGCAGAGTTTAAACATTTTCTTATGAACGTTCATGCGTAGAATGTCCGTCCCGCAGATACACACACACACACACACACTAACACATGCAAGGAAGGAAACTAGAGACTCATGCCAAAAGAATAGAATTCGTTCGACAGCCATTGCAATCGGGCGCATCTGCCATCGGTCTAGACTCAAAGCCATGCTCCGATAATAATGCGGCTGGCATATGCTTGTTGCACGTGGCACGGCTTTGGGTTCTATTCAGAGCTGGAATCCTACAACCAGCTACAACCAGCCACATGTCCATTGCGGAGTTTTAGTAAATGATTTGAATTGCCTTTCAGGTAGAGAAAAAACAACGGTTTGCCTGGCTGGTGGATGACGACGATAGCTGCACGGATATGTGCAGCAGCTGTGCTGATATCTGCGCTTGTATCTGCGTGTTACTGGCATAGGAAGTGCCTGGTAGCGACAGTGCTTGAGGAGTATGAAGTGGTTCACTCTGTTTCGAATACCAAACAAAAATGACAGAATGACTCAGTTGCATACAGGCACAACAAGCGCACACACACAGACGGACAGAGCTAACTCACTCATTGGAAAACCTGTTTGCACACAACTCGTTTGCCTGTCAATTGGCATATTTACACTTGGAGCAAGTAGTTAGACTCGTGTAAGAATCATAATCATATGCAGCTGATTGAAGCCGGGCGAGCTATCAATAACAATCAAACATTAAAATCCGACATTCACTCATAAATGCCTTAACATGCATAGCTCATATGCATACAATATACTCTTATGCGGGTTGAATTCAAAATTATGTTAATTCACCTGAATCATAAATAAATACTATGCAAAAGAATTTCAAAAGTCCCAACCTAAACATTCCTTTGAGCAGTAACGACCTTTTAATGCTTTTCCTGTTGAAGAACAGAAAGATGGTAAGAATTCAACTTTCAGTATATAATTATACTCCTGTTAGATCTACAGAGAACTATATTGCGCGTCTTAAGCAAACTTGTTGAGCTCGCCGAATTTGATTATCCAATCAAGAAGTTTTGCATGTATCCAAAATCTACGTACTACGCGTTTGAACATTTCGAGATGACATTGGCAAACATTGCTGCTACTTTATCTGGCATATTAGTTAAACATTTTAGCTTTTAAATTTTGTTGTGTCTTGCTCAGATAAGGGCGCCTGACAGCGAGCCAAATAAATTCAGTTTTATAATCCTCGTGCAACGTCCCAAAGATGTTATTTTAATTTCAACTGCGATTACTATTAGATACGAGCAGTATGTGCCTTATGCAGATTATCACTCAGATTTGAAAAGCCACACTTTCCGACAATTTCTGAACGTGACAGCCAGCGTATATATATATTCGAAGCCAACGAAGCTTGACACTTTTCACTGCTATTTCAGGTGCTTTGAGCCCCATTCTCTGCTCTGATTGTTATTGTTAGCGGGAAGCTAGCTATGGGCGGTGGGCGGTGGGCGGTTTTGGGCCGTGGGGCATTTTGGCTTTTAGAACCAAATCAATTTAATTGTGCGCGAGAGTGTGACAGTTTTATCGCTCGCAGTTCCAATGCTTAGCTCCCTCCAACAATTTGTTTATTTGGCACAAACAACTTCTGCCACTCGCAACAGATGTTGCCACTCAGCCAGGCGCCTAAATATATGATTTACCTAGCAGGTGAGTCCAACGTGGCAATCGATAAAGTGGCGCGACGTGCAAACAGAGCCGAAATCTATTTACGGGCGGAAGCCCGACATGTGTGCTCCCAGTTAGCTGGAAAAGAACCCACTAAGTAAGCCACACTGAGAATGGTGACAGGTAAGGAAAACCTTTTTACACTCCACACGTGAATGAGTTGCTCGGATCCTCCAAGAAAAGCTATTACATTTGACTATCTAGTTACATTTTTAGCAGAGCCCGGCAACAATTCTGTGATTTGCATAACGCGCTCTAAAAAGAGCTGAAAATGAATCATGAATCAAAAAGTCTTAAATTAAACTGTTTTCTTTTTTTAAGCTCGAACACTGACTCAGAGCTTTTTTACAACTCGATCTAAGTGTCAGTGTGTACTTAAGATGTGGGATATTCTAAGTGGGATATTCGTATAAGTGGGATATTCGTACAAGTGGGATATTTGTATAAGTGGGATATTCGTAAATCAATTTCATTTCACGCAAATAAAAATCAGATGATCGATCTGGGCTACACTTTACTGGATTCCCTGTAAGATTAAAATTTCTTTTCCAAACAATTCAAACCTATGACGTCTCCAATGTAGTTTATAATTAAGCTTCGTAATAATGTGAGGTATCGTAAATATAAGATTCTCTGACAGATGTTAGAAACATGTCTCAGACGATGACTACGCAGCTACAATTACTGCGATTAAGCTCTGACACCGCCATCAGCGTCATCATCATCTGAGTTACCTGTTGTTAATCGACTGCATGAAAAAATTTAACGAAAGTCGTATGTATGCCGGCAACAGAGCCCCATGCCGACTGCAACAGCGCCCCACGAGTCCAAACTTACGCCGAAGACGAGCACGATGTTCAGTACGGAAAAGCCAACAGCAGCCAGATCCATAAGAATGCAGTTTGGCATAATCGAAAGGCAAGTGAGAAAAGTGGCGTCGCTTTGCCGACAGAAACTGGTTTCCTTCAAGCGATTGCACCAGGCACAAACAGTTGTTGTATTTTTTTTTTTTGTGTTTTTGTTGGCCTGATGTTCTTACTTTTTGCCGTGGCTTGTTACCGGTTTTGGTGCGACTCTGGCCGGGCTGAAAGCTCTTTGTGTTTCTTGAGTTTCGGCTGTGAATTTGTAGCCCCAACATTTTCTACTCCAATCGTTAAGCTTGTTAAGAGCGACTGCACTACTCCGACAGACAAGATATTCAATTCGGATAGTTGAGGCAGTTTGACCAATGATTCATTTAAAGCTTTATCTTTTAAAAATACTGGAAATATATATTGTATATACATATGTATATATAATATACGGAGGTACACGCAAAGGCGTTGTTTTGGGAAATTCCACCCACAAGTGTGGGAAAATCGCAACGTTTGCATGAAACTTTTCTGTTTACCCTCTGATCGGCATCAACTCACTTTCAAATATCTTTGTTCAAGTTCATTGGAAATTCCATCCCTTCTTTGTGAAGTCAGAGATTTGGTGGGGGATGTGTTGGGTACTAATTATTTATAAGAATCTTTATGAAAATTCATTTAACATGAATAAAACTTTGTTTGGCGAATTTTAAGTTTCGTCTTTCACTGGTTTTGTAAATTTCACCCGCAACCGTGGAAATGTAGGGGAAATCTGTTGCATGCAACTTTTTTGTTTCGTATCGGATTCGCTTCAAGGTAACTTTCAGGGATTTTCGTTAAAATTTATTTGATTGGAAAATGCTAACCAAAGGTTTAATGAACGAAAGCTTGTTCTTCAGTTTCAAGATTCTTCCACATGGGCGGTATCCGGAATCAAGATGTTAATGTTAATACAACACTTGCCTACTTCTTTATATATATTAAAACTATGAATTACTGTACTGTCAAAAAAAATAGTGAAAATGATTATGGATTCGGAGAAAATGTAGAAATAATATTGAGTGGGTGAGAGCTCCGTCATCTATTGTTAAGGAGACCTTATCCCTCGCTAATTTCATTAGTTTATAACTCATTTAATATTATTCATAGCCACTGAATTCACAGCATTAATTACAATAAAATTCACTAGAGAAAAGTTTACATTTCAATATTTATGTTTCGACATTGCAACAAATCATTATGTTTACTTAGGTGACGGTCATACGAAGCCCGAACCAAACAAAAAGCTGCTTTTAGTCAGACACATCTTTGCAATGAATCATCTTTATATACGTGCGAAAGATGGCAATACTAGATACTAATCTTATATATATATATGTATATTTAAATCCGTAATGAGGCTGCTAATTGCAAGTGTCTTTGATGCCTGATAGTTGCAATTTTCCAGATTCATTATATCGAATCGTCATTGGTAAAGCAATACCCATATATTTTCAGAAACTAAACCGTGTCAGCCTCTGTATTAGCAATACCCAGTCAGTTTAGACAGCTGTCAGCTGTATGTCAAAAGAGAAAGAAGCCATATCCACAAACATAAGTCTACAAGTATGTGCTTAAGTGTGTTCTGCAAAGATTCTTAGCGGCCATCTTAGTTCTTTGTACTTACTTCCTGTTCGTTATAGAAATACTTTCTTGATGAAATTTCAGTTAAGATCTAGCAATTTACTTATACTTCAGCCTTTTAACTATTATTTCAATGCATGTCAGAAACGTCAAAGTTTGCCAAATCACACGAGACAATCCGAAAACCTGTACCGAGCGACAGCAATAAATGTGACTTAAGAATCCAAGAATTGTATGCAAATGATTACATTTCATGCAAAAACTTGTTTTCGGATTGAATCGAAAGTCTTTCAGTGTCCGTACCATCCACATGTGTATATGTAACATAAGCTTTGAAGGTGTTGTTGCGAGTTTACGTAGCTTTGTTTGTATTATCGTTTGACATTTTGGCAAAACATACCATTAAAGTATCATGTTTTGGTGGACTGTTCGGTTTCTATCCAGGCGCAGTTAAATCCAGCAGTAAATATACTGTTTAGGCTATCATTTGGCACGGTCAACTATTTTTGTTTAGGCCACCAAACCGGTTTCGGGCATTATATAATATGTACCGATTTTTCTTAGCGTGTTTCATACATTGATTTTTAACATAGCACTTAACAGATTTCACGGCAGCGAATATGATTGTGAAACACCACGATTCCGAACCACTAAAACAACCAGTACCAGAAAAACGTAACCCCCCCGACTTGGCATTAAAAGTTACGCGGACATGGGCTCTACGTAGCACCAGTGGACTCTGCAGACTGACGAACGTGACGGTCAACGGTTGACGCGCTATCCAGAGAGGTTTGCTCGATTCGACGGCTCAGATTGGTCTACTGTACTGGCGCGGTACCGACTGGTTCGAAACTCAATTGCCCAGAGAGTGAGAGAAAAAGAGAGGGAGAGAACAAGACAAGAGAACAAGAGCGTGTTGCTGACAGCTGTTGGCTTTGTACACAGGGCGACTGTGTGCATCTGTGTACACATGCACACATCCATATATATATATATATATATAGATATGTGTGAGCATGTGTTAGTGCCGTACGCTCTTAGCGCGCTTGTGTGCGTGAGTTTCCTCAGTGCCATTGTATTATTTACTACCAACAACGACAGTTACCTCGGGACCGAGAGCGACACCGATAAAATTGCGACGCGCTTTGTTCAGCCGTAGATTTTGTGGAGTCAGCCGAAAGGCATCGGCCAGCTAAATTCCCAAATGCGCTACCTTGTGCGCGATCACCAACAATTACCTAATAATTATGTAGGAAAACTTGGTTAAATTTACAAAACAAAAAACCTTTAGAATTGGCTTTGTATGCATGTGTTTATTTAAGAACTTATACAAAGTGCATTGATCAAATTGTACCGTTGTATTCCATATATCGACAACTCAACGTTTTGTGAAGATATTTTATCAAGAGCACAAGTTACACCAAAAAAAGACTCATAAATAAATAGCACACAAGGAATAAGTTTAATGTAATTCTAAACAAATTTCAGTTGCTTCTAAATTTATAACCAAAATAACTATTATCGATCATTTTTATATTTTTAGATACAAAATTAGAGATATCAAAAAACATTTGCAATTTCAGTCGGTTGATGATGCTACCAGTTAAAAAATAATTCATCCAAAATAAGAAGGTTTTTGAAAATATTACGCGACTTGCGACGATTTATGTATATAGACTCTTCCAATTACACATATGCCCTTATGTTTGAAATGTAGGGCATTCATAACCAGTTGTTAGGTCTGCAGCTGCCAGTTTTGCTTACGAGCACATACAGCTATAACTCCGGGTCTGAATAGTTGACACTGGCAGCAAATGAATACGAACCGAAGAGAATTTTAATGATGTAAGAGAAAATAGAAAGAGTGATACATCAAAGACTAAACACTTTTAGGGATCGATGTTAACAAATATTATTATGCAATGGAATGACAGTAGCTGATTAACTAAGCCAAATGATCAACAATTCAACTGATCGACTTGTAATGTTAAAGTGCCCAACATGAATTCCAATCGACAATAATATCGAATGATCGATCGAACAAAGCAATAAGACAAGGTCGTTGCGAAAAGAGAAAAATAGATAAAAAACCAAAGAGAGACAAATCCATTAAACTGTTGTTGTGCTTATACAATGGAAAGGTCGAAACCATCTGAGAGCGTGAGAGAGCGACTCATGGCTCTCAGTATTGGAACGTGCGAAAAATTGCAATGCATCGGCTTAAAGATATGTACAATGCACATTTGTATACATGTATGTGTGTTTGTATGTGCGCAGAAATGAGTGGAGATAGGCTAGGTAGCTGGGTACAGACAGGTAAAAATGTTGCTGCAAATCATAGAGCTATACAAAGCAACGAATTTTGATTAAGCATCTAATGGGTATAAAAATTTAGTAGCAAGAATACTGCAAAGCACCGATTTTGATTAGCGTTTGCATCAATCAAACATCTAAGCAAAAAGTCCAGAAAAAGCCAGCTAAGAGCCGAGCTAGTAAAAAGCCAACTAAATTGCACTGCAGTTGTCAGTCGCTTTGGTGTTCTATTTCTAAAGAAAACTGGGTGCTCCTAATACCTAATGCGACCCCCTACACACCTACAGCTACCCGTTGGATGGACAAAAGATAAGCTACTCTCACAACGCCACGAATGTGAATGGGTTTTGCAATGGCCACAAGCTGAGAAACCAATGTCGATGGCTAGACAAAAGCCACATGTTAAACTAATCAGGAATTCAATCAAAATACGTACGCAAATGCAGACCGCGAATTGCACAATATAAAGTAGATAAAAACATGAATAAGCACAATAAAATGCTTTGCATTATATGCATAACGAACCTAAAAGACTTTGATATTTTCTATTCACCCGTTTAGAACTTATCACTTTTATTTACAAAAAATCTTTGTGGCAGTATATACATACATATACCTGAAAACATGAAGAACATTTGTACCAAAGACTATTTTATAAAGCTCGTATGGTAGGCACTTGTTTCTCTTTTGCTGAAATTTAACTATGAAAGAGTTACGAGACTTACCTAGATCTGAAAGGTTAACCGTAGAGCTCTGAAAAGAGAGAGAAGAGAGATATTTAGATTCGTAGAAAACAAAGCAAAAACAATTGTAAATACTGAGACAATTATAAACATGCTCTTAGATATACCATGTGACTTAAGAGCTCGGCAATGCCTGCGACATTGTAGGTACTCAAAAGCGCGACAATTACAAAAAGTTCTCACAGTCATTAGGGTCGTAAAGCATCGCTGGTCTCGTGTTCACAATTTGTTTTCCATACGACACATACATGTGTGCATATGCATGCATGTGTGTGCATGCATACATGCACATATACGCCAAGATTAACGGGCAAGCATGCAGCAGGTTCTCTGAGTGCTTCTTGAGACGCACGGAGTCTGAGCAGCACAGCTTGAGTGGCTTTCAAAGCTCTCTCCGGCTGTTTCTGAGTCTTATGCCAAAGAGTTCTTTAACAGTTAAAGCTTGGCTTGTGAACGCGGTTCAATGAACTTTAATCGCAAAACCATATGTCAATTTAAAGATATTACAATTTGCAGACCCGTTCATTTGCTAGCATATATAGAATATGGGACTAATGCCAATTTATTAAATTATATATATTTATATATAGATAATTGTTATTTACTTAGCTCTCACTTCTTGGGTGGTGGCGAATTCAACTATTTCACATTTCACACCCATCGCCCAGGCAATTAGCTAAGGGTTGCAGAATCCCCGACAATGTTCGAAAGTAAATAAAAAACTGCGTTCGCCCGCGAAATTTTCAAGTGCCTGCACTAGTATTTAATGCAATTAAAAACAATTTAACAGCTTAGAGGCAGTTAACGATAGATTGCATAAAAAACCTTCCGTAGCGCAGGCCGGCATTATCTGGCATTTAATTAGGGGCGACACCGAGGCGTGTGAACTATCAGACATCGTGTTTTAAGTGGGTTTTTATCCTGTAAGTGGGACCTGGACCTCTAATCCACCCCATTACAACGTGCAAATTGTCACATCTAGCTAAAAATTCTATTATGGCGAGGCAGCATTCAGTTTTTTTCAGTTAACATAGACGTATTTCTTGTTTATTTTACTGTTTACAAAAATATATAAGCCTCCTATGAACATTTGCTACTGGAGAATGTCAAATGAAACCTCTCTAAAGAAGAATATAAGAGACGCAAAGTTCTTGTTGGGGAAATATTAATTTAAACACCAATGCATACTTTTAGGCACTTTTAAATATGTACATATATGTGAGAATGGAAGATTTCTAGCTAGTAGGACTTTCATAGACAATCAACAAATGTATATTATTCTCCTTAATCTTAGCAAACGAAAATAGTTGTCTTGTGATTATGAATATTAAATAATTATTACTGCTTAAACGTAAAACCTTTAAAATTGGAGCAAGAGAACTGCATTGTGATATATTCAGTTTTCTAAGAGATTGTTGATTTTAAATTTGGTCCCATTCGATGTCTTTAAAGAAGGAACAGTGCTCTAGTCGCGCATATTTACATCGACAAAAATTTGAAAAAGAGCCACAATAAAAAGATTTTTCAAGCTTGAGATTTTTAATCGAAATTTTGCTTGATAAAAAAGTTAAATCCGCATATTTCTCATATTCAACAATAACTTTCTATTAGGAAGAATGGGAGTAAGGTGTTGGTTGAGGTTTATATCCAAATACACAGGTAGGGCCTTGCGCGGCGTGAAGTTGCGTAGTAACCAGGTGTTGTATCAACAGACTAGCTGAAGTTTCTGGTTGGCCTCACCTCCTAACAAGGCGGGAATGTAATGTCTGTGCAACCTTTATTCGCGCGGTACCAAGGGGATGCTGGATAAGCATGGAGAAGCGTCTTTCTTGAGGTTAAACGCATTGCCTTGGCTCACAGTACTATATTCCACTTGTGGCATAGATTACCGTGGAAGTAAGCCCCTGAATAATAATGAAATCCGATATCGAAATCCTGTTCTTGATTAATCTTTTTTAATATCTTAGGTTTCAACAGAGTCAACTAGAGTCACCACAGTATCTTTCATTTTACAGCTAGATCGAGCCCATTTGAGGGAACTTTAATTTTGAAACGAGCTCGTACCGGCCAGCTTAACCCTAATGGGGAGCTACCGACTAGAGCCCCTTGTTCTGATTTATAGTGGAGAATAGCACGAGTAAATCAAACCGCTAGCTGTGGATCTATAGTAGGAATTACGATTACTTCAGCTGTAAATTCATGATTTTTGGGACATTCAAATTTAAATGACAATCGTCGACTAAACAGAAGAGACAAATGCTCCCCAGATCTGTGGATTTTGATGTGTATACTTTGAGATTACGGTATATAAAGCTGTTCCTGAGGTAAATGAACTTATTTAAATTGAATTTCCAATGAGTGACAATATATGGTTATCCCAATAGTTCTTCTGACTGAAGATAACTTAGGCAGTAAATACGATTCTAACCTTGTTACCCGTACTTCCTGCATTAATTGCATTTCAACTAAAATGATTATAAGATTAATGGGCTTATCACACGATTGCGTAAAAAATAGATTTGCACTTTGCCGTCGTCGCAGTCTCAATTCCAGTCGTAGTTCCCATAACATTTTCATGGCCCACGTGAATCAATATCATGGAGGCGCGGCAGAGCCCCGAACCGTGCTTACATTGATTGTACTTTTGGCGAGCATGCCGCAAGATAAATGACGGCTATAAAGGTGACTAAAGTTATTGGCCTAACCCCGACACCCACGTCGTTTGCTAGCAAGCCTCTGCACACACACACACACACACACACACTAAACACACACACTTGTAGAAGCACAGACACACATTTTCTTACAGCCATGTAGCCCACGCCCAGGTCATTTCCTTTACAATCGCCCAGTTTGCTATGAATGTTATTTTATGCTTATTTTTAATCGCACTTAAGGTGCTTCTTTAAAACACATTGCAATTACTACTACTAAAATAATATAAGTCGTATGTCACTTAAATTGTGCACAAGCATATATAGAAAGTTGATTATTCTTGTATTCAAAGATGTTCTTGAAAATAAAATAACAAACGCTGAAAGAGTATTAAGTCAGCAGAGAAAAGAAAAACTCGAAATGACGCAATTATCTAATGGACCTGAATTCAATGATGCGTCGCAGAGGATCTATTGAAGCCCATTGAGATAACTTTCATCGTTCAGAGGCCCTCGACATTATTTTACTATTAATAAAGAAGTCAATTTAGCCCAAATCATGGTTTAAAGCTATCTTGCAAGTTAAAAATTATGATTAAGAATGTTGTTATTGATGAAGGCATTTCAGACCCGATAAAGAAACATAAGTGTAGGTATTACCATTATTAAGTCCTGCTATCTCCCAATTTAAATTAAACATATGTCTTGAGGCAGGCAGATACCCAGAAGTAAATAATTGGTGGATTATGTCAAAAAATATAAAAACTACACATACCTACTATATATAAAGATATTTATTTGTTATTCTAAAATTTAAACGTTATTTGTGAGGAATAGAATTAAATTAAATATTTCGATTGGTCTATGCTGTACCAAAATTTGTTGTTGGCTGAAGCTAGCCCTTAAAATTTCTGAAATATCGTTAAATAGAAGAAGACGGATTAATAAACCGATATATATAGATTCTTGTGAAACAGGGGAGTGCATTATAATAATATACAGGCAGTGACACCTTCAGTTCCATACAATTTCTGATTCTTGATTAAGATCACAACCTGGCCAGAGTTTGGGATATGCAACATATTTTCGCACGCCCAAGCCATGAAATCCTAAAGATTCCCACGGGAAATATGGCTGGCACGCGCGTCGATTCCATACTTTCTCGAAACCACAAAAAGCTGCACTTGTACCGGGGCACACACACACACACACACACACACACAAGCGACGTTAAAGGATAATGCGCCACACGTCAAGTCGAACAATCGGTGGACGCGCCTTTAACTTGGGGTTGTTAGCCCCGTCCTGGGGTGGTTGGTGGGTGGTGGGTGGTGGTTGGTGGGTGTGCCGCAGACGGAAGTCATGCAAAAACGTGCCGAGCACGAGTCGTAAAGAACTACAACAAACCTTCGTGCCGTCTCCTGCTAGTTGTCGCCTGTTGTTGACAGTTCCTTCGTTTTCGTTACCCTGCTGGCCCAATTTAACTTCGAGCTAGTCCCATTAGCTAACTATTTGCAGCTAACTGGCATATTTCTAGCCCATAAACGGCAACCACCACCAATAAACGACTGCCGAGCTATCCAGTTTATGAGTCGAACTCTGATCAGTCAATAAGCAAATATATTCTGCAAAGTTATCAACGCTTGTCAATGTTAATTATCTACCTATCGATGGTAGCCTGTTGGATTAGCTGCTGTGAAGCATTCGTGTTAGTTTCCTATATTTCCCTGACAATCTGATAGACTTCTTCTAAAGCCACAATGACAGCAGGCGGTAGTATCTGTGCAGTTATGCTAGAAGTCTTGGGTATCCTTCGCAGCTTAATTTACATGTTGAGCTAATTATGTTCAAAAATTGACAAGTCCGTGATTTTGAAATGAGGACTAAATCAACAAATTCATCTAAATATGTATTTCCTGGATCCGTTCGCCCCAAATAACAAAATGATTTTGAATTTAATATTTGGAATCCATATTACAATCAGAAGTTAGCTTCGAATAAGAGGACAGTCTCGACTTATCAGTGGTTCATTGTGCTCTTCAATTGATTTATTATATATTTATTTATTATTGGTCGACAAAAACGAGTGTATTTCTAAGTATTTAATACCTCAAATTATGAAAATTAAATGCTAAGAGCCTATTAGAAACAAGATGCATTTTGCCGCCACAATTCTCAAATGTTGTTGAACTAATTTAACGACTTTCAAACTATTTGCTTCTGCTTCGAATTGTGAGATTCTAAATTTATAGAAGACTACCTTTTGCCGATGCACCTGCAGGAGCTTCAATGACCTCCATTAAAAACTTGTGCAAGACGCTAGAAAATCTAATTGGCTTTATTAATTGACAAGTCGTCCGTCGAGTAGCGTTGATTGCGATACTAAGTACAAGTTGTGTACACCTTATGAGAGGCACACACCCAACCACATACCCCACCTCCGCATCTAGTAAGCCCCACGACAGTGGGGAGGCCTCGACAGAGTTGTGTTGCCTTCCCAGAACCCGGCTAAATGAGGGGTTGTGGTTGTCGCAGCGACTGCTGTCGTGCTTGGCTGCTCATTTATGACCATAGAGCACAGAGCGTAGAGGCAGTGAGCGAGTGCATGTATCTCAAAGATACACGCACACACTTGGAGTGCAATGCCTAGCTTCAATCAGAGCTGTGCTTGACGCTTCAGTGATTGTCGAGCCACTCTTCTGCTCTTTACTTGCCAGAAATTCTTCTTGTTTTCTTCGTTTGACTGTGATTTCGAGTCCACAAACTAACAGTTGGGGTTATGTAGTCACGCCTGAAGTGCACAAAAATTGTACATGAAAACAGGGCTGAAATCGCCTTCAAGTTTAAACTTCAAATTTTATGTTATATTATTGACAAAACTAGACTTTTAGGATTGTCAAAGCTAGCCGAAACTTCGCCTGTTATGCATAAAATGCGGAATTAACATTTGAACAGCAATAATTCATTCATTTATTAGCCCTTACTTAAAACTCATACTAAGTTTAGACTGTAATCTAGCAATGGAATTGCCAAGGACCACAAGCAAATGCTCAACATGCTCTAGTATCCATATTTTATGGATTTACATGGATTCAAATAACTATGTGATACATTATTTTAGTCGTGGGTCTCTTTAATTTTTCCCGCGGAAGGGAAATCGGGAATTTGGCCCGGCTATGTAGGCCGCTAAAATTGGAAAAGTCTTGAATGCACATTTTTTATACCCCTGCAGAGGGCATTATAATTTTGTCGTGAAATGTGTAATGCATAGAAGGAGACAACTCCGACCCCATAAAGTATATATATTCTTGATCAGCATCAACAGCCGAGTCGATGGAGCCATGTCCGTCTGTCTGTTTCTATACGAACTAATCTCTCGGTTTTAAGCTTTCTTTATAAAACTTGGCAGAAGAACTTCGGAACCAGCTGGATCGGACCACTATATCATATAGCTGCCATACGAACGATCGGTCGAAAAGTAGGTTCTTGCATGGAACACTTTTCAGTTTTTTTCAAGATATCTTAAACATCGGCGTTAACTCTTTTCCCTGTGCTTCTTAGATACGGGAACAGCACTATAAGTATTATGAAAAGGTTGGGTCTGCAAGGGTATTAGATCTTCGGCGTGCCAAAGATAGCCTTTCTTTCTCGTTTGTTTTCCAATCGGGCTTCAAATGAATTTCATAATCCTGTGCAACAAGTTTTATTGATTGTCAAGGCTTTTAATATTTAATTAATCATCAGTAAAAACTTTTTGTGTGCTTAAATTAGCAATTTTTTTGCTTTTTTGTTTTCTTTTAAACACGGTTGGCGATTTAATTAGTGTAAATCGGTTGCGATGCATTATTTATCATTTCCGACACTAAGGTCAATGTATCTGAGCGAGTTTTGAGACTCATTACAAAACACTCGAGTTTTTAAATAAGTTTGAAATCGCAACCGATTCAATACCTTATATATATTGCACACATTTTAATCTTTATAAATATAAATGTTTCTCCTGACTAACTGGCTGACTGACTAATCCGTGACCAGGTGCTCAGCGCACTTGGTTACCTATTGTGAAGGGGTTGAACACTAAGACGCGGTTTTGCGCAATTCCACCCGCATGTGTGGAAAAACAACGGAAAACAGTTGTAAGATATATTTTTAATTATCCGATTAACCTTAAACTTGTTGTTAATAAAAAAGTGGATCATAAGTTTATTGCACATTTTTAAGGTTTTTTCTTTGATTCCTAATTATCTCATTAATAATGAATACCTGTTTCAGAGATTTCGAAAAATTCCACCCGAAACAGTGGTTTACAATCCGATCGGATTAAAAATCTGTGAATATTTGTTGCAAAATTAACGTCTCTTGAATGGAAATTGCGGGTCGAAATTTGAACGAACGAAAATTTATTGTTCGCTTTTCCAGACTTTCACAAGACATCAGACATGGGAGGAAACTGGTGTTTCATTCAAGAGACTCTGTATATTTTTCAATATTCACGAAGTTATAGATAATACGGGTAGATTTAAATTTTCCACAGGCGGTAACTAAAGTTATATCTAAAACATTGAGCTCAAAACTTACAGCGACCAAGGCCGGGGAATGCACGCTAATGCAATATAAAACACATTTAGTCGAGCTCAGGTTACTTAGATTACAAATATTTTAGAACGAATTGCGAATAAATCTATTTATGAATTGGCAAGCTGAAATTCTACTCAATCTATAAAAAATAACGATACGAAGGGGTTAATAAGAAGTCCAACTCATTTCATGACTAACTTTTTGCGACTAAGCAGACCAACTGTACATTTGCATAATCTAAAATTAAACAAGTAAGAAGCTCTAGTCGGGAGCTGCCGACTAGGGGATACCCTGAACCCTCTTCTTCCAATATCAAATGCATATATATATTCTATTTTAGAAGCTATATGTCAAGTTTGGTGACTCGAGCTCTTATTATTTACCAAAATTTCCCAAAAAACAGGATATCGATATCGATTTTTATCGATTGCTTGGAAACGGAGTAAGTTATCGATTATCGGAAGCAAACTCGATCTGCGCAGGCACTAGGAGGACCTATATCTAAAATTTCAAGTCTCCAGCTCTTATAGGTTCCGATATCCTTGCGTTCAGACGGACGGACAGACAGACGAACATAGCTAGATCGACTCCGCTATTGATGCTGATCAAGAATATATATACTTTATGGGGTCGGAGAAGCTTCCTTCTGCCTGTTACATACATTTACATTTTGCACAAATACAATATGCCCGTTCTACCCATTTTCAATGGGTTCAGGGTATAAAAAAGAAAAATACTAGCTAAATGCAGAGAGTTCTTCTTATTCTACTTATATGCTAGCAAGATAAAGCTGCGTACCTCCGGAGTGGGATCCCGCCCGCGCACTAACCTTACCTAATCAGGTCATGGCAAGCTAGTTGACGGCAATCCCATGACCAGCATCAGACAATGGGAAAGGTCGCGGAAGCCCGAACGAACCAGTAAATATTCAGGGGATGCAGTGTGCAAAGCAAACGAGCGATAATCCCGACCATATGGTAAAAAAGCCACACGCACACGCACACACACACGCACGCACACAAGTACACAGAGAGAAAACGTGTAACAGAAAAGCAAATGCAGAAAAAAGCCCCGTTTAAGGTTTCATGTAAACGGAAACGGAGCAGCAAAAAATGTTTCGTTGTTGATGAAACTTACAAGCACATGCAGATGTACGTACATAAGTATTTACATACATGTACATGCGTGTGTATGTATGTAAGTTTGCGTGCACACGAAATTGGCAGAAATAAAAGCGCCAACGCAGACCTGCAAAGGAAAATCAATAGTACGGCATTTTTTTCTTTTTTTTTGGCTTTTGGCTTCTTTTCTGGCACCAAAAAATGTGTCATGGAGAGGAGCGCGAATAATTGGAGCAGATTTTTGCTTGTGGAACACAAATGTATGCCTATAAATAATTGCCTGTTTAAAAGCCAACTCACCTGTTTTAATGGACTTTGTGACTTTGCTTCAGCTTGAGTTTTTACTCGTTAATTTGTTTTTGGCTCCGCGTTAAAGTTGAAGTTCACGCGCAAAAATTTTACCAAGCTCAAAAAGCTTTAAGATATTTGAAACACACCGCCGACCTGCGTATGCAGATGTATGTGTGTGTGTGTGTGTGTGTGCTGCTGTTTCGGGCAATCGTACAGTGCAAATACACACAAAAAAGGCATGCACAGCTTTAACTCCAGTACACTTGGTCCGATTACACAACACCAACGTAAAACTTCACGGTCCGAAACGGAGTTGTGCGAAAAGGCGCTGCCGATAAATCTCGGGCTGTTTTAATTATTATTTTACTTTTGCTTCTGCTTCTGCTTGTGGTCGCATTAGCACATTTATTTTAATAATTTGTTAGCTGAAGTCGATTGGCGGAGTTTTAGTTTTGTCGAAATGTACACCAATGACAGCACCAACACAAACTCACACATGCACACATAAATGTATGTATGTAAAACACACAACACTGGCGTCGGCCGCCCTCCACAACGCAACAACCGCTATAGGCGAGCGCGCACCAACAACTGAGCAGAAACCGAAACCAAAGCCGAAACCAAAGCCGAAAACGAAACAGCGAATAAAACACAACGTACCCGACGTCGACGCTGACACGGGCTTGCTTCGCACGGGAGCTGGGAGACCGGATTGAGGGGAGCACTTTTGCGTTAAGCGCGCTCAGCTGAGCGTTGTTCGAATTTCGAAAGAGCTTTTGACAGCAGCAACTTCTTCGGCATGCAACGGTAGCGGTAACGGTACAATGAGCTGAGCTGTGAATGCCTAGCAAAAATGCAGCTCTGTCTGACGATGCTGCCAAGCTTTTTCAAATGTGAAAGCGCCACTTTTAAATAATTTGGAATATTGTTTACTTTATAAATTTTGTCGTCTATTCACCAAAAACTATGTAAATATAAACAAATTGTTAAATTACATTGGTCGCCGAACATCTTCTAAAGCTTCTTCAATGTTGATTATGTCACCCAACCGAACAGGACCTTGCAATAGGGCAAAATTGGGCAACAACATTAACATAAAGCATGCATTTTTAAATCACTTACCTTTAACGGCTCTGAGCATTTGAATGCGCGGAAACCTTAACAACTCCACACGCACCGCAGTCATAAGGCCACGTGCCCCCACGCGACCTAGGACTTTAACGACTCTGGCCGGGGCGATGGGCGGTTCCATGCTCTAGATATTTTACAAAATTCCTCTATGATATGAAAGTTAGCGCAAAGATTATTATTACTAATGTATTGGCCTACTAAACATTGAGAAATGTAAAATGCGTCTTGACTTTACACACATCGAAATCGGACAGCTAGGATTAACTAATCATTAATGAATACAGCCTTATTCAAATATTCATATTTATATTGTGAATACAAGCAACAATATCCTATAACTTAAAAGTTTCCCAAGTCTCTCGATTTTAAAATTATCGACATACAACTTTTTTTAATGAGGTATATTTGGCGGAAAAGACTTGATCGGAGAAACGAAAAATATATGCTTTTAATATAATAAAATATTAATTGTTATAGGTCGGAAAATAAATAATAAATATGATTTTTAGAACGTAACTAACCGTTACTAAATATTAGAGCTGGGATTTCTAGTTCAATTTGCTGAATAAGTTCATTTGTTCATTTTCTGGCCGTGAACTAAATCGGTCATTTAGTTCACTCGTTCAGCTATTCAGTCGGTCATGAACGATGACCTCGGCTCAGCTATTCAGTCGGTCATGAACTATTCGCTTAGTTCAGTTATGCAGTCAAATCAAAAGTGAAATTAAAATCCCGCTATCTTTTATGTATATTAAGAACTGAACATCTCAAAACAATGTATCGTTCAGGAACGGCTGAACTGCTGAGTTGCATACAACTTGCATGACCGACTGAACGAGTATCAAGAATGTATCGTTCATGACCGACTATATAGCTGAACGACTGAACTAAATGACCGATTTAGTTCACGAACCACTGAATAAGTTCAGTAGTTCATTTTAATGACCCGTTCAATTGAACTTGATCTGAACTAAACGACACAACTTTTCTAAATATACATAACACTTCGAAGAAATTGTCGATTTATTTGAGTAGATAATGTGGGCCAAGATTGTATTGACGACAGGTTCATTTTCGACCGGATATCACTGCTAGAACCGACTATAACTAGTCTATGTACTAGTGGTGTTTGGGCTACGAAAGATACCATTAGACTGGCCCATAATCCTTCCCAATTCAAGCCGCTTTAGTTTCCAAAGATCAAGCGAGAACAGGGAATGAAGGTTCCATAACTGGCTTTGGCCAGACTCTCCGACACTCCGTATCCGATAATAAAAACAATTGTTCTCTACAACCTTGAATGTGTCCTAAAAAGTCTTTAATCCTACAAAACTACATCTGAGATAGGTGAGTAAGTCATATCTATATTTAGCTGTGCACACTTTCAAATTTTCCGCGTAGTGTCAGATCCCTCATAATGGCGGCTAGCTCCTCGTCCTTGTGTGCACGCATATCATCGATTAGCGATTCTCTAAAGCCGACATCTCTGGCCGGATCCTGTGGCAATTCCTGCTTCTGTTTCTCCAGCTGCAATTGTGGCACCTCCAAGCTCAATGTCGCGCCAATGCGCTCCACACTCAAGCGATCAGACTCTCCAATGCCGATCTGGCTCCAACTATCCGTGCCGAACCAAATGGAGAGGGCTTCATTGTAGTCGGTGACATGTGCGCGAAACGGATTGGTGGGACTGCCAAAGCCCAGATGGCTGATGGTGTCTCGAAGCACCTTGGCCAGTTTTGGCACACTCTGGGAATAGAACAACACGGCGCCCCCGACAAGATGCGCCATGGAGCGGAGGCAGCGACAAATGTGCTTCTTCAGGGCCGGCTCGAAGTCCATGAAGACGTCGTATTTGCCGCCCACGAGCACAACGGGAAAGGGCAGCAAGTCCAGTGTGCCCAAGTCCTGTTTGACGTGCTTCACACGTTCCAAGGAGCGTCGCTCCATATCCTCACGCAGCTGTGGCGCTGCCAGCTGCATCAGCCGCTGGGCCGTATCCCGCAGTCCCTTATAGGCGCACTCCAGGTCCGCCCAGACACGCTGCGGCTGGGACAGATCGATTACGACGAAGACGGACAGCTGCTGCAGTCCATGTGTGCGCATGGGCACCTCCAGCAGCTGTTCCGCGTTGTCCAGTGATCCCAGCTCCCACACGTTCAGCACCTGGGGGGATCTGCCGGTGCCCGTGCGGCGACCATAACTGTATTCCAGGGCCACCGTCGGGCGCGTCGTGTGCTCATCCCGGTCAAAAAACTTGTTTATAGCCGTCGATTTGCCCTGTGCACAGATCCCCTTCTCGGTTATCTAAATCGCATCATGTTGCACATCGACCACTTACCACACCTTTGCTGCCCAGAACGAACAATGTGCGCTCCTTGGGCGCAGTGATGGCTGCCTCCACTTGGCGCAGGCGTTCCTGCTCCTCCGCCAAGCGACCGGCGATCTCCTGTATGCTGCCAGCTGCACTTAAGCTATTTTCGTTGCCCTTCTCAAACATCCTCTGCATTTTCGCATGCAACTTGTACAAAAACTGTGGTAAACGCATGACATAGAAACATATTGTTTGCATTTTCCAATTGTTGCCATGGCAGCCGGCCAGTGCTGCCCATGCATTTTTTTCCGGCAATCTGACAAAAAGTGTGAAAGTTAATGCACTCAAAAAAACATGTGAAAAAAGTAATTTATCTGGAAGTTACAAAACCTGCAGATGCTGCTGCCGCTTCTACTGACCCGATGGTACATATAGTACAAATATGGTACATTTGCATGTACAATAATTGTTATACAATTCAACAAGGAATTGTGTACCACATTTGACTTCATATTTTCTCCTTTCATATATAAAATAAGGCCTACCATTAAAACATTTTACTACAAAATAGTAATTATAAAAGATCTTTATTAAAATGAAAAACCATCCATTGTTGAAAAAACCAGATCCGAGCTACCAAGAGTAACCGTTTTGGTACATTTGTACCACATTTGGCAATGGTGTCTGTATATACTGATGTGGATACACATATATGGCCTCATTAAATATACAGAGGTTCGTGTCTAGGGAGCATGTTGATAGCATCTGCTACCAAGTACGTGCTTCCACACAAACGCGCACTGCTTGTATTACTGTAGATTTGTTTTCTCTAGATTTGTTGCGATGTAAGCAAAATATGGTTCTTTGTCGTTCAGTTCTTTGATGATTTAAAAAAGTTGATGTCTATGCTCAACGTTCTATATTCTAAGCTATGTTTTCCCAAGATCGATAGATGGCGCTATTTAACGATCACGTTTTGTGAGATAGCTAATAATAGAAATATGTTATTATTATTATTATATGGGAAGCCTGACATAGAGTTAATGATACCTTTTGAGCGGGACTGCCACAAACATTTATAATTTGAATTTAAAATTATTACAAATTAGCTGTTTAGACTTAACTAAAAATATATTTAATGTGTTTCTCTTTGCACACTGTGCGCTTAGCACACTGCTTGCGTGACATTTCTGTCGAAAACAAGTGGTGCTTACGTTCCATTGTAGAGAAAGTGTACTCTCCACATATGTGGTGATGATACCTATTGATGGCGCTTTAATTGTATGGTAGTAAGTGTGTTGTGCTATGTTTCTGGTATACAAAATTCACTTTGGCACGATAGGTGGCGCTCTCTACCTGCTTGATTTTGTGAAGCATAACTATTTATCCACAATTGATAATTTTGACTATGTTAAATTTTTCGATGTTGTATTTCTATCTTTTTTGTTTGTTCTATGTTTTAAAATTTAGTGTGCCATAAACATATTTGTTAACTGCTTTGCAGGCAGTTTCTCCTACTGAAAGCCAGGTGGCGTGATTCTAACAAAAAGGAGTAGTTTCTAGGACCGCAAAATGTTATTTGGAAATGCAACTTGAAAAACAAGAATAACTTTACAGTCAGCCTGAAAACCCCTTGTGGGCTGTGACTAAACATTAGTTATTTGATTTAGACTAGGTCATTGGTTGCACGAGGCATACATTAGATAGACGCTTTGAATGAACTCAAATAGAAAATGGTTGACAAATTTTCTGTTGTGAACGCCGATCCTCGAGAGCTCAAATATATGTATATTTCTTTTAAATTCCTTACAGCCCATTGACATTTGTGTGCATGCATGTGCATCGTGTGTCTTGCTCTCACTCAGGTAAACAACAGGCACACAAATGCATAAATGCTTGTATTCATATACAAACTTGTGTAAGTGTGCGTAAAGGGCCGACGCAAAAAGTACCCTGGACGGACACACCACCAATACATTTAAACGATCTGTTGACATTTCTGAGAGAGAATTGAGAGCACTGAGAGGAAGTCAAAGCAGTTGCCTGTGGTGGGAGCGAGATAAGGACTGACGAGATAATGATGTGACTCTCTCTTTCCCTTTTGCTCTCTGAGCAAGTGAGCGAGTCAGGACGATCAGCATTAACAAGCCGCCAGCTTCAGACGTTTCAAAGAGCGAAAAGCCAGCTGAAGAGCAACGATTAATGCTGAAATATTACGGATTTATATACTCTTTGTGGGGCTTTGGCTTTTGACAATATTACTTATATCTGTTTGAGCACGACTCCGTCGCCTCCGTCCATCCGGTTGATTTGCTTTTGCTTTTAGTGCTGCGCAGCATAACCGAGCGCCAAGTCATCAAACATAATTACTTTGCCCCAAGGCATGCGCCAATTGACATTTTGGTGGCAGCCCCCGCCGAGTCCGACAAACTCATTAGCTTGAACTTTAAATCGGGTCAGCTCCAGCATTCTGGCCTTGGGCTCCAATTGATAATGAAATTCGTCGGGTAGGCCTTTAGCTGAGACGCTGCACTTAGGACTCCTCCGGTCGATTCGAACTATGCAAGCGCCTCTCTCCCAGCGATAAGGTCCATGGCTCGAGTCTTGTTTTTGTTGCATCTCCCTCGTACTTTGTGGCCTGCCTCGGCGGTTGGGTTTTATTTGTATGCCCTGTGCCCACCGAAAATGAAGTCGACCCTCCGCATATCTCTTTAATTTCCCATTTGTATAAGATCTCACGTCTATATAAATGTTTATATGCCTTGTATTCCTTTCAAAACTGGCAAAAATTGCAAACGGATAATTGGAATGTTAAGAGATTTTCATGTTGCCACAGCCTAAGCCACCGAGCTGTGTACAGAGTATCTGCTAGTCGGGCACACTTGCTTGTTTGGCGTGCATTTCATTCTTGATTACATGCTCGCGGCCTCTGACTGCAACCTTGTAGTCGGTCCTTTTGGACTTGGTGCGTCTGCCTTTATATTGGCCGGGCTTATATCCTTGTGCTTATTTATGTAGATTAATCTAACGAATATCTCATTTCTATGATAACTTAACTGGTTGGTACCTGGCTTCTACCTGCTTTGCCGTTCGCTTTCACCACACTTTGTGCTCAGGTTAGCTAGTATAAGGGGCTACATTGAGATAGGAAGCGTGTGTTTCTTAAGTTATCCTGTTATCCTGCGCCAAAGCAAGAGTTCATGGAACTAGCATGCTTCTGCCGCACATCACAAGCTGTTCACTTGCATTTCTTACCTCAGCCCCACCCAAAAGCATTACATTCTTAAGAACTTCGGTGTTTCTGACTGATCTTCACCAAACTCAAATTTGTAAATAACGCGTATGACTAAAGATTTAGATATGTGTAAACTTCTTTATTATACTAACACACATTTCGGATAGTATTGATTATAGGATATAGGATATCCAAGGTATGATCCTTGCGAAATAAAGACGGTAGAGGACACTGGCTTAATTGTTAAGCTAGTCAACATTGCGATTGAGTCGAGACTGCGAACAGGAAGTTCGGCTCCCAAGTATTCCTGGAGAGGATCAGCTGTCCGAACCGATTGAGCTTGTAAAAGTTCTCTCAATTGCATGAATGTGAGCATCTGAAAACATAACTCAAACTTAAAGCGGCACTCTTATCCAGACATTTAAATTGTTATTAGATGAAAGGACGTGCAGACTCGAAGGAGTAGTAAGCCGAGCCATATTGTTTCTTGAACTCGTATCAAAGGCCCTGGGGAAAATTCTGTGTGACATCAAGCTGCAGCATACATACGGAAGTGTCACAAGAGAAGGTACTCAATCGGAACGGGCCATTCACACCAGGTGAACTCTGATCAAGTGTTTGATATCCCAAAGTGTTTCGGCAGAGTATCTAGGCATGGGTTTGGATGCGAGTGGAGACCCAAAGAGTGTATCAGCTGGCCGGCGAAATATGGATCAAGTCCTCATAAACTAAAACAATTCCTTTTTTCCTGTTCTGATTGAATCAATAGTTCAACACATGAGCAAGTAGATAAGCATATGAGTTCAAGCGCAAGAAGGATATTAGACGTCGACCTCGCCACTTGGGATTTGACTTTTGGATATTGCTCAACGCATTTCAATCGTGATAATCAATCCCTGCATTGCCGAAAGTTTTGAATATATGCACACATAATTTATACGCAGCGTTTGGGTTAGTTTGTGTCACGCCCGTGGGCGTGGCATGGCCAAAGGATGCGCTGACGTCATTTGTCATATGTCAAGAAAAAACAAAGCCAGAAGCTAAGTTGGCATGTGAAAAAAGTTTCAAGAAAAATGTCTGACGTACATAAGTTAAAGTTTAGCGTCTGCGGTTCCAGCTCCGTTTGTATAAGGTCCTGTGGATGTTGCATATATCTCGCAAGCTTCTCTGTTTGACATTTAAAAGAGCGGCATACATCATTTAAAGGGTACTCAAGATTGACGTTCTTATGTAGAGTAAATATATTAACACACAACTAATCCTGACCTGGGCCAGGCAAGGGCGGAGTGGCCAGCGAAGGTACCATCAAGGACTTTCGCCCTGTTGAGGGCGAGCCTCATCAAGCCCAATTCTTGTTAGTCCTGCAATTGTTGCAATCCCGCCGACTATATGTTAATCGATTTTGATGGGCTGTCAGGGCCTAGGACTGGGAATTGCTTCTTTTTTTTTAGCGCCAAGTTTGTCTGTCAGCTGCAAGGGGAGCTGCATTTTTTTTGTGACTTGTGAAATTATCGAAATTGTATTATGGAAATTTTATGCAAGCCATTTTTGGAGCAGCGCCTTGCGCATTGCTTTTGTTGTTGAAAATTAGTTTTTCAATTTGCCTTTGCATGTTGTTGAACAACAACAACAACAACAACCGAAAGCTGCTAGGACCCAGGGCGAAGTTTTTGCTTTGTGCAGCAGCCGACCAAGAGAAACGACAAGGACTCTGCGTCCCGAACTGGCGGCTCTTATATTTGCTGGCCACCAAGCACAAGTTATGTGCATATTTCTGGTAGTTTTGCAAATGTTCAATATGCAGATTGATTTCTATTCGTATTCGTATTTGTATACGTTTTGTGTGCAGCTATACTTAAACAGATCGATGTTAAACGGCGCCACGTGCCACTTTCATAAAGGCGAGCTTATAAGCGCTGCCCTCATCCGCAATTCTTAATTAAAAACCGCGCTACTGCGCCTTGCCCAGTGGAGCTATAGATAACACAACGTGGCCACCATCCAGCCATCCATCCAGCAGGGTCTAGTTTAATTAATGCCAGGAGCAAAGTGCTGCACGTAGTTCTGCTGAGGTGAGCAACTCAGCCCGATCAACATGCTGTGCCCGTAATGCTCTATGGTAGCAGGACGGCACGTAATTGTAATTTCAGTAGAACTCCTTTGACCTCCATTTGACCAGCATTTTATAGGCTGTGGAGCCCATATTTGGAGCTGTGCCGGAACTGGATAAAGACATTGTGGGCTCAACAGGTTCATCGGCCATGAGTTCGAAATAGTTTTCCCTGTCGGTGTGAGCTGGCGAGTTGGGTCAACAACGTGCCAACATAGGTCAAGAGCTACCTTAATTATCCAAAATTATATTCATTAAATATGTGTACTATATAATAAAGATATCAATTGTTCGTACTCTCGACTCACATGCTAAGCTCTTAACAGGAACAGATAGAAATAGCGAACCTTCTGGATTTGCCTATGGACAAAGACACAAGACAAAACAGATAATCGAGGTTAGAGCCTGTCGAGCCCGTTGAAGCAATCGGTCAAAAGAAAAAGTATTTGAAAGGGGACGTGTTTGGTTGATACAATATAATCATATCGTGTAGTACTACATGCCTGCAAGGTTAGTCAATTTTCTGGACATCAAACAAAGATTTTCTCATGTCACAATCGGTTCCAATGTGAAGCAAGTAAGAGGTTTTAGTCGAGAGCTCCCGACCAGGGGATACCCTGAACCCTCTTCTTCCAACATCAAATGCATATATATATTCTATTTTAGAAGCTATATGTCAAGTTGGGTGACTCTAGCTCTTATTATTTACCAAAATTGTCCAAGAAACAGGATATCGATATCGATTTTTATCGATTGCTTGGAAACGGAGTAAGTTATCGATTATCGGAAACAAACTCGATCTGCGCGGGAACTAGGAGCATCTACATCTAAAATTTCAGATCCTTTGACTCATACATACGGACGGACGGACGGACGGACAGACAGACGGACATGGCTAGATCGACTCGGCTATTGATGCTCATCAAGAATATATATACTTTATGGGGTCGGAGATGCTTCCTTCTGCCTGTTACATACATTTGGCTTTCTCACAAACACAATATACCCATTGTTAATTGGTTCAGGGTATAAAAACGATAGGGATAAGGATACTCCTAGCAGTCTGTTCGTCTCTATGGTAGTCTCTCTGGTAGTCTCTCTGGAAGTAGTTCAAATCGGACACACAAAGGAATATGCTTCATGGGATCATTAACAAAAAAAAAAAAAAACACTTTAAGACTTTGGTCTGAAATAAGACTGAAATCTGAACATCATATACACAGTTTTTTTTCTTCATCGGAATTGTTTTTCGGTAATTATTCATCGTAGAAGAAAGCAATCCTCAAAATTCGCTATGCATACTCTAGGTTCTCTTCTTTTCAGGTAACGTAAGTTTTTCATCATCATGAACGTGGTGTATTCATTTTTCATCGTTTTAATAAGTCGTGCAGTAATCGCCCCCCTCCATATTTTCATTATAATCAGTCGTGCCAGTATCTCATCCCTCAAAAGGGGATTTACACATTTTCGAACATAAGTTTTCGAAACGTTTTGTCGAATTCATGGTTGTATCTTCCATTTCAACATTATCTGGATAATATCAATCAATCAAAGCACCCTTTAAGATACAAAAGTTCCTGATGAGCGCGATTAACTATGCATGGATCTAAGTATGCTGAATATATCTCATAAAATAATGCCCAGCTCTTTATTGCGATTGTTGCTTTTTATTGTGTTGACTAGAGCTGTCGACATATTTTGGGCCATAAATCTGCAATTACCAACAATGCTGTTGGAGAGATTCCAAGAGCTGTTGCTGTTCCATCTGGACTCTCCCAGTCCTCGCCCTGCGCTGTCTGGTAATATCGTCGACCTGTCGGGAAAGTGCTCAAAATGGTTGAAGCTGCATTGTTTTAAAACATTTTGTTTTGTATGATTCTTCGATTGGAATTAAATGCTGCAGCTTAAAGCGGTTGATTGGCAATGTGGCACATAAATTATGCCTTGTTTACTGCAATTTGATTGGAGGCTTCTCAAAGTTCACTGTAAGACTTTTCACTTAGTTTCGACCAAGTAAATAGGCAAACTGCAAAAAGGACTTCAACTTTTGACTAAGCAGGCCCCTTCCTAATGCAGCTGGCAATTTTTTTTTTATTATTTTCTCTTTCTTGGCCAAGTCCTGGCTCGACCGACTCCAACTTGTATGCGTTCACGCTTGGCAGCCAATTCAAGTCGTGTCACTTTGTTGAGTTTGTGTTGAGAGTTCGTTGGTTGAGCTACCGACTCTCTCTCTCTCTCTCTATCTCTCTCTCTCTCTCTCTCTCTCTCTTTGCCATTTGAAGCTTCTCGTAATTCAAATGTCAGTCATTCAGTAAGTCAGTCAGACGGCACACCAATGCAAGGCAAAGTTCTTGCCAAGCTTACACCACTTGAGCTTGGCAACTGCAGCCCCCATCTAGCTACCAGTTGGCCTCTTGCCATCATGTTTCACGTGGGCAGGTGTTGTCTCATTTTGTCCGGCTTCCCTTTCAACTTAGCGGCATGAAACATTCGTGCCTTGCGTGAAGCTGAATTATGTTTATATAGAAAGGAACATAAGCCAATACATTATTTAACTTTCACTAAACGCAACGAACCAGCCAGAATTCGGATTCGCAGTGACAGAAACCAAAGCTGTTTAAAAATGTTAGTTTGGATTTAATATTATGACAATAATAATATTTTATTCAAAATAAATTTATCTTGAAAATATGTCCCAATATAAAATGTAAAGTCATTTGCATACACTTCAACAACAACAAAAATACTTTCAACGATTTAAAGATTAAATTATTGTATCGTATTACACTAGGAGTCTTAAATTATGCACAATTTTACTGAGCGCATAATTCTGCATTAAATATTCGGCTTTTATTTATTTTATCTTATATATAACATTTATATATGAATTTTAAACAGGGTTCATTTATATAAATGTGGCAGGCAGAAGGAAGCATCTCGGATCCCAAAAAGTATAGATATTTATATAGTATATGCCTAGCATCATTAGTCGAAAGGATTTCGAAATGTCTGTATATATATATATATATATATATATATATATATATATATATATATATATATATCTATCTGTCTATCTATATATCTATCTATCTATCTTCCTATATATCTATTTATCTATTTACTTACATATCTATCTATCTATCTATCTACCTATCTATCAATCTATCTACCTATCTATCTATCTACCTATCTTTTTATCTATCAATCTATCTATCAATCTATCTACTTATCTATCTATCTATCTATCTATCTATCTATCTACCTATCTATCTATCCATCTATCTACCTATCTATCTATCCATCTATCTATCTATCTATCTATCTATCTACCTATCTATCTATCTATCTATCAATATATCTATCTATCTATCAATCTATCTATCTATCAATCTATCTATCTATCTATCTATCAATCTATCTATATATTTATCTATCTATTTATCTATCTATCTATCTATCTATCTATCTATCTATCTAGCTATCTATCTATCTATCTATTTATCTATCTATCTATCATAAAAGCTAGAGACTAGAGACTTGAAAATGTAAAGTTCGCGTTTGTTTCTAAAAATTGATAACTAACCTGTTTCCACGAAATCGATAAGAATCGATAACTCAAAGGTTTTGAAAGCTACAGACACCAAGCTTGGCAATAGACTCTCGTTAAGTAAGCTCATACCAGAATGTTTATTTTTTTGGATCCTCCTTTTCTTGCGCAAAAATTAAAAAAAAAACGTATATTAAGAGGAATAGTCTTGTGGCTTAGAATTTCCCTCATTTTGATGCTATATTGGTAAGGATCATAAGGATCGGACTAAAAACATGGGAGTATATCACATACTGTGGGACTAAGGGAGAAGCCGCAAACCTAGTTCCGCAGCAAGGGCAATGTTTAGAATGTCTTTTGGAGACAGTTTTTGGTGGGGCACTCGCGACTATCTAAAAGCTGCGAGACAAGTTATCCATAACCAACAATATTTCTGTGCATATTTAAGGCATGTCCTTCATTAAAGGTGTGTTTTGTTTAAGGAATGAAATGACGTTAATTTGGCTAATATAGTTTAGGAATCTTGTTTGACCTGCTCGCATTTAAATTGGGTTCCTTTCAATTGTTGGGTAAATATCGAGCTTTCATTTGGCCCAACATTTTTAAAGCTTGCGCGCTTAATTAGCCGGCTGCAGCATAGGAAGCCAGGTAAATCTAATTAGCAGATAATTATTGGAGCAATAGCAAAACCAAACAAAAAACAGACCCAACTTTGGGCTATGTACTTGCATTTGCTGCCACCCTCGGCGGCAACGAATTTGAGGGCTCGACTCCTAATCCCGGCCAGATGTAGGCGCGCCGAGATGCATTGATGCAGATGCTGGGCGAACCGTCTGCACAAGTAACAAATCAAACGAGTGCTTTTGTAAATTACATTTGAATTATCTTTTCTGTGCTGGCTCGCACATTCAGGACATCTCCCTCTTTCACTCTCTCGCTCTCTCACTCTATCTCGCTCTGATGTGTTCTGGTGTTCATTCATGGCTTGCGTTCGTGTGGGGCTCTTTTTGTGGCACTTCTGCTGATGCTGCCTGCCACAGAGCAGATGGCAAATATCCTTAAACAGAGAAACAACAACAATGGCAAGGACCTGACATGCAAAGTGGATCAAACAGCCAAAGTTAATAAACACTTTGCTCGTTGTTGCTCCTTCACACATGCACCCTTTGGCCCGGTCCGCTTCGGTGTCCATTGCAATTTGGGTTAGAAAAACACACACACGCACGCACAGCACTTAAATTTACGCGTTTTCCATTTCAATTAAAACAATTTCAGTTCTGATGGCCCCAGCATCAGCCCCATCAGCCCCAAAAGCGACCATTTAGCGCCATGCCCCTTCGAGCGCCATTAAGTAGGCAATGCTTTTGTGCTTTGTGTGCCCTGCTTTTTAGCGCATGTAAATGGACTGTTTTGTTGATTGTGCCACCGAATGGCTAATTATTTATAGGTTCAGTCATAGACAGTCGCATACATGCACATCCAATCGTATGAACCATGACCGACTAATCGAGCAGGTAACTGCCAAAGATCTATATAAATAATTCTTGAATAGACCTTTTTGGGAGTAAATTGCAGTCCTGCTCCTATTCAAATATTTGCTCTTGGGATACCTTCGAGGACTTACTGACCACGCCCAGCTATGAGTAGGAACATAGCTTGCCGAACAGGCTACTAAATTTCTCCATTACTATATCTTAGCTCTATATATTTAGTACTAGGGTATATTCCGGGTATATTCCGGCCTTGCCCGTGACAGGTTTTGTGCTCAACATCTATGTTTTATTCACGCTATTTCTGCTTGTAAAAAATCCTGGTATCTTGACGGTTTATCGAATATTGTGGGGGGAATCTTTACAACCGAAAAATAAACTTTTGTTCCTTAAACTTTGAGCGGCATTTTCCGAAATCGTTTCTTATACAGTCTAACACAGATATTTGATTCCGATCGTTTGTTTTAAATTCCAATTCAATTTCTGATACTCATGAATCTGCATGAATCTGTGTGTTGAAAACCTGAAAACATGTGGAAGAAATACATGTTGTGAGTTTGGAGCTGAAACCCTGTTAATCCGTAATCGACTGTTTGACTTTAGCTCTTTATAAATTTGGGTGTGGCCAATAAATTTTCAACAGCTTATCTTAAACGGCGATAGTCTCTGGCATCAGAATACGCTCAAACGGACAGTCGGACCTTCGAGCGAATATATTGAGCATATTGTGAAGAGAATGTGAAAATAACATCACGTACCGCGTGGCCCCATCGTAATGTGTCAAATGTGAATCGAGTAGGAAATCGCCGGACGAACTGCATTTAACGGAAATATTGAACTTCCACAGCGGGAAGGCCAACCTAGTATAAGTCTGCGGCTGTGATGGAGTTCAATGGGTCGGTTAAGGGGCCAAAAGAACAGGATGCATGTACGCATGCGGAAGGGCTTGTCAATTCGTTGTGGCGACGTGTAAAAAACACTTCCACATCCTCTGACATTTGAGCGACGTTCAAATATACGGGAAATGAATTTTATGCTGAGGTGCTAGCCAACACAAAAACATATTTTTAGCCACATTGAACACATATGTGTATACATATTGTCCTTGCACTTGGCTTCGCTGGTAGAAGTCTTAGTCTAAAATGAAGTTAAAGTAAATAACTATAAAAACAAGAACGAGTGCTTAGAGTCGGGAGTGTTCTACTAGGGGATACCCTGAACCTTTTTCTACCATATACATATCTTTAAGTTTTTTTATACCCTGAACCCATTAAAAATGGGTATAAGGGTATATTGTATTTGTGCGAAAGCCAAATGTATGTAACAGGCAGAAGGAAGCATCTCCGACCCCATAAAGTATATATATTCTTGAATAGCATCAATAGCCGAGTCGATCTAGCCATGCCTGTCTGTCTGTCCGTCCGTCAGTCCGTCCGTATGTATGAACGCAAGGATCTCAAAACCTATAAGAGCTAGAGACTTGAAATTTTAGATGTAGGTCCTCCTAGTGCCTGCGCAGATCGAGTTTGCTTCCGATAATCGATAACTTACTCCGTTTCCAAGCAATCGATAAAAATCAATATCGATATCATGTTTTTTGGGCAACTTTGGTAAATGATAAGAGCTAGAGCCACCAATCTTGACATATAGCTTCTAAAATAGAATATATATATATATATTTGATGTTTTAAGAAGAAGGTTCAGGGTATCCCCTAGTCGGGAGCTTCCGACTAGAGCCTCTTACTTGTTAATAAATCCCTTTGCCGATGTCGAACTTGCAACTACCTTCAACCGGCCGAACTTTTTGCCATCGTCTCATACCTCACAGCCGTACCAAAAGAACTCTGAAGTAAATTGAAAGTATATTTATAGAATATGAATGTATGTGTGCACAGAAGCTCTTAAGCTTCGAAGGTGCTGCCACGAGGCTTGCCAATCGAACCAGAAGTGTTATTTGATAACTTCTGTGTTTCTTAAACGATCTTGATCAAATGTACGTCAGTCAATCAGTCAGTCATGAAGGACAAACAAACAAGCTGACTGACTGACTGACTGCTTGGTTATTGTAACCTTATGTGGTGAATGTGCACGTCAAGCCTTTATTTAGAATTTCCACCCGCAAGTGTGGAAGAATCGTGAAAAACAGTTGCATGACATTTTCTGTGCTCAAATTCATTTGAGGGGTGTTTCACACTTTTCGGAAATTCCAGTCCTTCTTGGTGGGAATGGGGCTCAAGAAATTGGAGGGTACATTTTCAGGTTTCAATACAATTGAATTTTCGCAGAATCTAAACTTTCTCGATGGAAAATGCGACTTTGGGCAGTTTTCAGTTATGACCGATTGGCTTCAAAATTATTTTCAAAGCGAATTTGAAAATTTCTTTTGCAACTATGGAAAATTGGTGGATCATGCTTGTATGAAAGTTATTTTATTTACAATCGAATTGTCTGAAAATCATATTCAAAGACCTTAGGGAAAATTCATTTAATACCTTTTTCATAGAATTCACATTTGTTTAAGGATAAATGCGAGTGAAAGGTGGAATGAACAAGAGACTGACATGGGCGGAGTCCAACTATTTTTATACCCTTGCAGAGAGCATTATAATTTTGTCGTGAAATGTGTAACGCATCTCCGACCCCATAAAGTATAAATATTCTTGATCAGCATCAACAGCCGAGTCAATAGAGCCATGTCCGTCTGTCTGTTTCTATACGAACTAGTCTCTCAGTCTTAAAGCTATCTTAATGCAATTTTGCAGAAGTCCGCCTTTCTGTTGTACGCAGCACATATGTGAAAACCAGCTGGATCGGACTACTATATCATATAGCTGCCATAGGAACGATCGGTCGAAAATTAAGTTGTTGTATAAAAAAACATTTTGTTTATCAAGATATCTAGCCCAAACTCGGCATTAACTATTTTCCCTATGCTTCTTAGATACGGGCACTATAAGCATTATGAAGGGTATTAGATCTTCGGCCTGCCGAAGATAGCCTTTCTTTCTCGTTTCTAAATTCGCTTATACTTAAAAATAAAATTTTGACTAGGAGTTATAGTACGGATATATTTAAGTAGGTTGCAGGCGGGATATGGATGAAAAAGTTATATCCAAAAATCGAACAAATATATATATATTGCCAATATATATATTCAACTGTTAGCTGTCCAAGGCAAGGAAGCAACAAATTTGTGTGCATTGTTTACGCGTTGCTGGCATTTTATGCCAATAAATTACCAATATGCACGGAGGCAAAACTTTTGTTGCACAAAACTCAGGTGGAATCAAGGGGCGGGGCTGTGCGAAACTGACAAACTGCGCGCACACACACACACTTACAAACATTTATTTTTATTTTTTAAATTTGTACGCCGTAACCGAAAAATCGAACTACGAAAAAGTCAGAGACATGACACACAACCAACGCGAGGAGTCAGACAACAACAACAGCAGCAATGAATGCAGCGTTGGGCTTGTGGGGGAAACACATTTGTGTGGGAGTCCGTATCTGTGTGCGAGTGTGTGCGAGTGTGTGGGTGTGTGAGTGTTGTGCATTGGCTGACGCCAAAGAAATTTGGCGTCACTTTTATACGCAACGAGCGAGCAAAATAGGTAAGGCGCGGACCAGAGTGGGACCAATGCCGCAGACGAGCGGCAACAATGGCAAACAAAAATCCGGAAAAAATAGCAAATCGTATAAAAACTCATACAATGGCAGGGGGTACTCTCACGCAGACGTACTCCAAACCAAATTGTGGCTGGCAGGGCAAGGGCAGCTAATGTGGCATTTGGCAGGCAGGCAGGAGGCAGAGCTTGCAGGCAAGGCTACAAATGGACCATGACGTCGACCAGGATGCAAGAGTACTCGCGGCTGCTAATTACAGGCAGCTCGACTGGAGATCGAGTGCGGAAAGCAGAAGATCGCTGCACTTACGGATATTATCGGGAAAACAGATCACACATATTTGGCATACTCGTCCCACACATGTCACACATGTATCTCACAGTCAGTGTAGGGCATTGAAAAGTCGCCTAATGCAGTTGTTTGCCGAACTGCGCCTGCCAAGCCATATCTATAGATGCAAAAAATGCACGGATGTTTGCCTTAAGCTCAAGTAGCTAACATTCACATGCGCACCTATATATATTTGGCAGGCGGGCAGGTAAATATGGCTGTCGCAGCAAAGATAAGGCAAGCATCGCCATTTTTGCCATCGCATGTGAAAGTGTCTCCCTGTGTGTAACCAGAGTTTTGCATTTGATATTTTTGGAGAAAGACATATGGACAAGCAGCGCACACAAACAGAAGCCAAGACAAATATTATTGAAAACCAAAATTTTAAGGTAAACACAGCTGCGAATGCGAGCTCTGAGCTCAGCTCTGTTTATGCGCTACGCCAAGCGAAGCGAACCGAACCGAACCGATTTTGTCACAATATTTCAAGCTCCAGCGACCCATCAACCCATCTCTCTCCACATGGCATTATCAGCTCGGTGGCATCGGCACAAGCTCAGTCGTCTCATGGCTACCAACAGCAATTAAGCATCCTGTTTTTACGACTCCTTACTGATAATTTATTGAGTGTCGCAGCGGCTGTGCCTATAATTTAGGCGCAGTCTGAGGCTGTTCAAAGCAACAGGCGAAAAGAAAGACAGCATACTTATGAGCTGCTCCCAAAATGCAGCGACAGCGGAAGTGAAAACCGTTCAGTTCTAGGTGAAAGCCAAATTTATTTGATGCTTAAACTGAAATGCAGTTCAACGTGCCAAAGAGGACGACTAAAACAATGGATACTACTTGGCTGACACATATATTATCTTCAGTTCCAAATGGCATCAGTTTGTTATACAACAAGTAAGAGTGCTCTGGTCGGGTGTGCCCAACTAGGGGTTATCCTGCACCTTCTTCCTCCGAACACCAAACGCAAACAAGGAATCTTAATAGTTGAATATCTTCAATAACTGTGAAATGAAAGAACTAAATATACTTATATAGGAGCTACAATCCAAATTTGGTGTTCCTACCCAGAAGATTAGCTCAAAATCAGGTTTTCGATATCGATTTTTATCGATTGCTTGGAAACTGGGCACGTTATCGAAGGAAGACCTACATTCAACATTTTCCGAGCTCTTATAGACAGGCGAACAGATGGACAGACAGGGCGAGGTCGATCCGGCTATTGATATTGATCAAGAATATATACACTTAATACCTTCTTCCTGTTACATACATTTGCACAAAACATACCCTTTTTAACCATTTTCAATGCGTGAGTAAAGAGACTTATTGACAGATATATTAAAAGCTTAACCTATACAGGCGTACAATAATTTTTTTTTTTTTTTTTTTTTTTTTTCGGTTTAAGTTACTTTTATTTTTGCTAATTTTCTGTTACTTTTCACTTTTAGCAACTTTTATCAGCGTGAGTTGTACAATAATAAACAAAACATTTTTATTTGCAATAGCAATATTTATAACTTTTTGTTTATATGTAATAATTTGGTACCTTCCTAAATATGGCTTATTCGCCTAATATAAAGTTTTGTGCTTATGTTTTGAGATGACGGATTATTCATCCTTCTGACCACGTTTCTAGGTTGGAAGTATTTCTTTCTTTAACAATTTCTTTTTGGCATTTGCTCCAATTATTTGTCTTAGCACAGATCAGCACATTATTGAAAAGAAATAAGAGTACTGGCAAAGATTTTAAATGTGAACAATATATAGAATGCATAAAAAGAAGCAAGAAAATAATGTTAAGGTTGAGTATTCGTTGAACTATAATTAAAAAGTAAGAGGTCTAGTCGGGAGCTCCCGACTGGGGGATACCCTGAACCCTCTTCTTCCAACATCAAATGCATATATATATTCTATTTTAGAAGCTATATGTCAAGTTTGGTGACTCTAGCTCTTATTATTTACCAAAACTGCCCAAAAAACAGAATATCGATATCGATTTTTATCGATTGCTTGGAAACGGAGTAAGTTATCGATTATCGGAAACTAACTCGATCTGCGCGGGAACTAGGAGCATCTACATCTAAAATTTCAAGTCTCTAGCTCTTATAGGTTCCGAGATCCTTGCGTTTATACATACGGATGGACGGACGGACAGACAGACGGACTTGGCTAGATCGACTCGGCTATTGATGCTGATCAAGAATATATATACTTTATGGGGTCGGAGATGCTTCCTTCTGCCTGTTACATACATTTGGCTTTCGCACAAATACAATATACCCTTATACCCATTTTTAATGGGTTCAGGGTATAAAAATCTATAATCGAAACGAATTTTGAACAGAAATTCACTGCGTGAAATTCGTGACAGTGACATAAATAATAATAATGTGATGAAAAAGTGCGAAGAGTGCAAACTATTTAAATACATTTAAATTAATACTAGGCATAAATATTTTTTAAGCCCACGCCGCGTTCTTTTTGAGACAAAACTGGGGCTCATTTGAGCCATGGTTCCCCCCGGTTAATACATAGCAGGATCCGATCTATCTTAATGAGAAGGGACAAATATTAGACCAGACCCATAAGAGGATAACTCGTTGTTAGTCGTCGACAAGATCCTTTTCAGTTTGGGTTTTTCCGCTGCGCATTGTGGCATTAGTTCTGCCGGAAAATCCATTGTTTTTGCAGTACTAAGCGTTGTTCTTATTCTTGAGCTTTGGCCGGGCACTTGAATGGTGTAAAATGTGTCCTGAAGTGCAAATATTTAATTGCTAGCAAACGCCAGCGGCTAGACAATTGGCGCCTGTGTGCATGCAAAGGGATATGCGGTTCCGTGCAACTGAAAAGGATTTTGTGGGTCATAATTATGGGGAACACGACCCTGGCAAGCAATTAAAAAGCACTGCAATTAGCTTGTTGCCTTAAATATTTAAAATCTAACACACAAAACAATAAAACAGTTTTTGGTCAGACTTATTGCTGCCAATTAATCTGGGCCGATTCCACGTGAAATCGCTTAATCTGAATCTCTGTTCTCCAAACTCTTTTTTAATACAGATTTTCCATCAATTATCTTACCAAGGCAATGCCTCTATTTGAAAACTTTATTTTATGTATTTCTTAGGTATTTACAACATTTTCCACAACAACAGAAAAGTCTGAATGTGCCATTAATTCAATTTTATGCCTTTAAAAAAAATTCGAGTGTTGTTTTATTTTAATGCCTACAAAATGGTATTTTTCAAAATTATTACTGATTTAAAAAATGTAAAGTAATCTCTTACAAAAATATATTTTAACATTTTACAATTAAATGTTATTGCAGTCAGCAGATTGATAACTACAATTGCAACTGTAGCTGTATGTTAATGCATTTATCAGTTGCAATTGCAGCCGTCAATTTTCGGGCCAACTCTTAACAGATGCCGCTTACAACTGTTAACACTTATGACATTACATTACAGAACTCTTAAGCCACGTCACTGGAGTATCCTTAACAGTAAAGAGCAAATACTGTTAACTTGCGGAAATGTTAGCTACTGTTACTGTTAGCATGCGCAGGGGAAATGCAGGCGCAGTTGCTTTTCTCTTTTGCTGTTAGCGGCGACACTATAGACTACGAAGAAAATGCTGTGTATGTAAGGACACTTCTTAAGCATAATTGAAGACTTAAGAGAAAGTTTTTGAGGTCGCAAGGTAACCAAGCCTGTTAATAAATATAATAATAATTTTTATTTAATAAATACACGTGTAAAACTATTTCTCTTTGTGAAAAAATTAAAAAACAATAATAATTAAACAAAAAATGGAGTAAATACTTAATGGATATTAATATTGTCTTTGGCGGGAACTTGCATTCATTGAATTCATGTTGTTAACTCACACACCTGTACATATAAAATATAATATAATGTTTTAAGAACAGGTTTTGAAACCGATTGCACTAAACATGGTTTTTTTCCCAAGAATTTTCCATATTTGCAGGTGGAATTTTGTTAAGCCAGCCTCTTATTGTGTTGACGTTCATAGACAGTTTTATTCATAAAGATAAAATAATTAGAAATACTGAATCGAATTATTCAATAGCAACATGTTACATTTAAAATATTGTCTCTGGGTCAGATAAACGAAATATAGTTTGCGCTATGCAAGCCGCAACGGCAGCAAAATCGCATTGGAGAGAACTGAGTGTCTGCCAAGCCAAGCTGCTTAGTCTAAGTACTAGGGCACCCTACATCCGTAGCCGGGCCTTGGCAAGGGACCCTTGTTGGGCGACCTTCTGCGACAGCAGTCCACCAGCTATGTGGCCCGCCTCTCTGCTCACCCAAATATACTGGCAAGAAGGCTTTGCAGAAGATGACGACGGATACTTCGCAGGATCCATCCCATCGATATCCCAAACCGGATACTTGGATTGATATAAGCAAAAATCGAATAGCAAAAACGACGTATTGGACTTAAAAATTAATGTTAGATTAGTTAGTTAACAAAAATAAAAAAAATTCAAAAATGTGTAGATGGATATTTGCCATTCATTTTGAAACCATTTCAATGGAGAGGTAATAGAAATATTATCTACCAACAATTATCATGCAAAACACAAAACTTTTCCTTTGTTAAAGTATTTGACTTAATAATTTGTAAAAAGTAAAAAATACCATTAGCAGCTGTAGCTTGTTCAAAGTAAGTCGTATCAAATTATCTATAAAACAGCTCAAATTACGATTGCGGTCATAGCAATTTATTTGCATAACACCTCATAAAAGTATTTAGTTGCCTGAACGCAGCTTGTTTTCTCATTAAATATATAAAATTGCTCTTTATTCCTAATACACTTGCCCAAAATACTTAAAATACTCGCAGGCTTTGCCAGCAGCACCATGCCACCAATTTAATTAATCTGCACAAAATATGCAAGACAGCAAAAGTTTGCCAGCGCCCACCGCCCACACACTCACGACCACGCCCACACATGGCAAGAAATTGCCACAGTTAAAATGCTTGACACAAAAAGCGTGGGCGGATGGGCGTGTGGCGCCTAAAAGCAGGCAACGGCAAAAGGCGGAGCAGCAGAAGCACCAGCAGCAGCAATAAGATTACTTAATTGATTTAAATTTGCTTGTCTAGTGGGAGTTGATGACGTTGCACAGTGCCGCATGCGATAATGAAGTTGTTGACAAGCTCTTGGGCAAAAGAAAATGCAAACAACAGCAAAAGCCAACAACAACAACAACGAGGCCGTCAACGGAGAAGTGCAAGTAATTGAAAAGCAGCAAAAGCAGCAGACGCAACAGCTGCAACAGCAACAACAACAACAACAGCAACAACAGTAAACATAAAAAAAAAAACGTGGCAGCAACCAGGCTCAAGTAGTTGACGGTTGTTGCAGCTGCAAGTAGACAAAGTCGAGGGATTTCGGGCTGAGGCAACGTGTCGTATGCGTTATGCCTGCCATATTACATTTATAATTATAATTAATGGCATGACGCGCAAAGTTATTCAATTTGTCAACATACGCCTAAGCCGAGTCGCATCGAAGCCGGAACTGAGCTCAAATCCGTATCATTGTCGCCGTCAACTGACCCCAATCTGGTCCTGGCTCTGTTCTTTTTGCGGTTTCTTGTTATGCCGAGCCCAATGCGCCACACGTCAGTTGGTTGTTCGCTCGTTAGCGTTAGCTGACCGGCAACAAGGACATCCTCGAGGCACGGGCACAGACATGGACGGGCAGCCGAATGAGTCTGTCCGAGCCATGCCCAGCAGCCCTGCGCCGATGTCGAATTTTGACTCCTTTGACTCCCCAGTGTATGTGACTTGCATGCTGCGTTGGGCTCCAAGGTTTCGACCGACCAAAAAATAAGGCAACTATGCAACTGAGTGTGGTAAGAGACTTGCCCTATTTGAAGAACGTGTCCAGCTATGCCTGCAATCATATAGCGCATCTTCGTTAATGCAAAACAATTGCCCAAGGACTCTGTATAAAGATAACGATTGAAGCCAGCCGACATGATTGTATAACAATTACTATAAATATCTTAAGCTCAAATGTTTAAGGCTCGAAAGCTAAATCCAATAGATCTGTTGATCTACGTATCCACACTGGGGCCTATGCTTGATGTATATAACCGCGTATATTCCCACGGCACATAGGGCTTTGAAATATTTGGAACCCTTTCCTAATTCCCTTTTTAATATATTGGTAGAACATATCCATTAAAAAAACAAAACAAGTAAGAGTTTTCTTGTCGGGCCAGAAGGCACCCTGAACTCGGCGTGGTCCAAATTCTTAGCTTCATATTTGAGATATCACTCTTCCAACGGTCGGAAAATCCTGTGGACCTGCAAATATAAAATTTAGTCTGAATATCATCGAATAAGAGCCAAAGGCGGAAATCAACGTTTTCCTATCACTTTATAGCTCTTACTTTTGTTGGGAAGGGGGTGGCGGAGAACGGTATCTAAAAAGTGAAATGTATTTAGGTCCAATAACTTTCAAGTTATGCATAAAAACCAATGCTCAACATTTATTTTTATCTACATTTTCGAAATGGGACGAGACTCTGATTAAAAATCATAAACTTGTTTTGAGAATATATATATTACAAGATATATATTACAATATATATCACACAAAGGGCAGACTGACATGGCTCGACTGTTTCATCCCCTTCTATCAAGCGGAGGGTCGGATATGTTTCCTACTGCATGTGCACTCGAAAATTATATATCGGTAAAACCGATTTAACATCGGTTACTCGACATATTGTATCTTTCGGAGATGTTAAGAAAGCTTACTTCGGAGGGGGAAAGCTGCTGTACAACACAAGTAATAAGCCAATGACTCACCTAGTGTCAGCCGGAGTTCCCCATGGCTCAATCCTATGGAAATCCATGCACGATAGATTCCTTTGCTTGGATCTGCCCGCAATTGTACACATATAAACATCCAATGGCAGTATCTCCCCATGAGTATCATCTCCCGCGGCACATATCCCCTCAGAACCACTCGAGTTAACTAAGCGTTTGGATAAGATGCATCTAAGCTTGGCAGGAATAGTGCCAGTCGATGATGCAAACTAAGAGTAATGACAGAGAGGGACAATCCGTCAGGAGCAGACGCTTCACAGCGAGGGCTCTACGAAAGGGCATTAAAAGCGTAGTCTCATTCCTAAAGTTAATAATCCACAGAGATGACGAGCCTTACTTTATTCCAAGGCAACTTATGTATGGCTACGAATGAAGACACGGAGATGTGTTCTTAGTGCCCTCAATGAATTGTGGACAACCTGTTTTTGGGCATGCTGGCGACTAGAAACGGGACAAGTCAAGGCTAGTCGCGGCTTTTAATAACTTTGCACAAAACTATTTCAGCCATTTTACCTATTTTTAATGGGAGGAGGAATACTTTTTACCACTAAAAGCCATAGCCAGGCGACAAGTATAGGGTAGAGTTCCGTCCCTCCATTTGATGCTCTTGATGTTGTGGCCGACGCACAGCTTCCAAGCCATACGTTGTAGGTTCTAGCGAAAAAAATAACAAACTGAATGTGGCCAACAAGAACTAAGCCCGGTTATGAACTTGCGGGTGTCTGTTCGTGCTGCTGTTGACAGTTTCCCTTGGAAGTGTCAAACGACAAGCCGATTTTGTATTTTCGATTTCCGTTCAAGGCCAGAGGGATGAGGGAATCACATTCGATTTTTATAATAACTAAAGCTGTGCACTTCGGGTCATAAAAAAAAAACGGTTTGCTTTGGATGTGAAATTGAGTTAAGAAATATTCAAATCGGATAAATTGATACATGCTACAAATTCTAAAATGAAGCCATTAAATTTGCAGGAGATTCTTTGTTTTAAGAAATTTAGTTAAAAAATATTCAAGACCCTTTCAATCTTTATTAACAGGAACAGCTTAAAAGCTGACCATTACTATTATTTTACTCCAAAATTATCCCAAAAGTTTTTTATAAAATTCATTCAAAATTTGTAAATAAGTTAAAAGTCCATCCATATGAAATAAGAGTTGGAATTAACGGCTTTCGTCCTTGTTACTTTTGTTGTGAGAAAATGTTGAAGTCGAAAAATAAACTTTCATTAATTAAAACTTTTACCCACAGTTTCCATCCAAGAGCAATGGATTTTGCTAAAAACTTATCAAATAGATTTTCAGAAAGACCTTTCAAAATAATCAAAAAACATTGATTTTTCCAATTCCACCCGCTACAGTGGTAAATAGGCGGAAAACCGTTATATAAAAGTTTTTAATTATTCATCCATAGATCTTTGTAAAAATGCCACTTTTCGCTAAATTTACCCTTCTTGGAAGATAAATGTTTCGTGCCTTAGGCCTCAAGCTTATTTTCAAAGCACTTCATAAATTTAAATAAATACGTGCTTCTGCGATTTTGGAAATTCCACCGGCAACTGTGGAAATTAGGCGGATCCTTGTTTTGTTTTACTGTTTACCAGCCGAATGGCTTCAATTTCACCTACAGAGATATTTACTAATATTTATTTAAACGAATTTCTTTTTTGGCTTCCACATTCTCACCATAATACTAACATGGGCCAAGTAATGGTTCTTTATTTGATCGAATGAGTTCGAGATAGCATGGGAGGAATTCAATTTTGTAAAGGTGAAAAAATATCTAAAATTCGAAGCACAAACAAAATGTATATAAAAGACTCCGTAGGGATTGCAAAATGCAGCCGGAAAGTAGCCCTGACAATTATACGCATAGATGTAGTAGGATGTGGTCCAGTAATCCGATGTCAAGAATATAATATTCAAATACTTTAAGTTGATCGAAACACGAAATGCAGTGAACATTCGTTTTCAAATTTATTTATTTTTATTAAAAATGTAAATTCAGAAAATGCGGAATACCATAGTTTTGTAGACCATTGACCTGTTCTCGAATCGCTTCTTATATGGATGCACAAATAATTTTCTTTTTTTTCTCAATGTTTACATTTTCCGATGATTTAATTTGATTTGCTTATGTTTCGTCTTTGTAGCTTGGTTTTGGATTACAGAGCATTTTACATTATGCGTATATAATGGATTATAATATTTATATATGGGACTGTGGTTTCTTGTGCACAAATTGCAATTATAAAACAGAACCAAGCATCTATTGATAGCAATATACATATACATATATATGGTGTTATACTTATTTATCTTTTACAACTGAATCGCAAGCACATCGAGCGTAGCACATTGTGGGAAACATTTTGTATATTGTTCTTGTGTAAAAAGCAAGCGCTGAATTGGATAAATCGGATGGTTTGCTTTTCGGAGACAGGGTATTACGGATATACATTATATTTTGCACAACAATCAATTTTGGCTAATACTTAATAAGCCCCAAAAATGTGACTCGACTGTATATTAGGGTATGTACTATAATGCCATATGAATTATATTTGATTATAACGTACGTGGTTTTTATTTTCTAGGCATATCCAATATCCGACAAGCAAGCGACTTTGTTCTTTTTTTTTATTACATTTCTAAAATTTCGTTTTACACAAAAATATTATGCGCCTATGATCTGATGGAAAAACATATTCCAGTTATAATGTAATTGTGTGCTGATGTTTTTTTAGTTATTAAATTTTTCAAGTTTTTTATTGGGTATTCGTTTCTTTTGTTTTATTTTTCTTCTTTTTTTGTGGGCCACAGCCGCACAGCGTAGCTGGAATTAGGTTAAAAGATGCTGGTTGGAGTTGTGGAGCTGATAGATACCTTGTCGGCGTGACCCATGTCGGCTGAAAACGTGCACCCATCCACCAAAGAACCAAACCATATCTATTTACTGATCCTCATCGCCGAGCTCATGTTTAATTTTGGAGAAGTCAAACGTCTCGCCAGTTCCGCGCTTGAAAATGTTTAGAACATCCAAGCAAGTGGTCTCAAAGTGTGTAGTGGCATCATACGATTCCGAGATGAAGATCTGTGAGTCGAGCCCATTGTCTATTGGCTCCAAATAATCAGAAATGGTGACAAATTTTTGTGCAATCGGTTCCAGCAAATCCAGTCCAGGCTTGATTTCCACCTCGGGATTCTCGGTCTCTACTGTAGTCGAGACCATGCCCACAAACCAACCCTTGGCTGCCACCTGGTGAGTGGAGCTGACCAGCGATACATAAATGTCCGATTTGCGACCAACTTGCTTTTGTGGAATGATGATTTGAGTGGAGAGGCCATCCTTAGTGCTTGCCACCGGATGGTCCAAGATGCAAATGCATCGTATAACCTTGCCACGTTTGCGCACCTGTTGAAGCATTAAGTAACAGATATTGAAGAGAAGAAACTAGCCACACCAATAACTGGATAACTAACCTTGTCGGGCACGTAGCTGGGGTCACAGTACACCTGCTTGCATTTGGCAATTTCATCGCCTGAGCGGACACCCACCACCTTGCCGCCTTCACCCAGAACAATCTCGTCAATCGGCTTGTCTAGCATGTAAGTGCCGCCATAGATAGCCGAGAGGCGAGCAAAGCCCTGCGGCAGCTCTCCCAGGCCGTACATAGGGTATAGATATGGCGATTTGCCATATCGCGCGAGCGAGTCCGAATATAGTTTGATTCGTCGTATGGTGTTAACAGCCGGCTCGTTCAAATACTCGTCATCACGGAACAGCGCCAGGGCATGGCCTGTAAAGTCCTGCGTGTTCTTGTCAAGCCCGAACTTGTCGTACAAGCCCTGCATGTTGGCTTTAGTTGGATCAAAGTCCTTCCAGGTCTTTGGGTCATCCTCTCTGAAGTCCTGCACATAGATCAGGAAGTTGCGGAAGCGCCGCTTTTCAAACATACCTGCAGAACAAACAACAAGCCAAATTAACAAGCAACAAGGACATGCTTAGGTGTGGGCGTTGCGCACTCGCATTAGACTTGCAAATATTTACAGGCTGCACAATTTAAATTTAGGGTTAAGGGCGACCAGCTATTAAATGACGTCATTCTGCCCCACACATTAAGGCTTCTAATGAATGGTTCAACGAACCTTGCAACTAACAAAATTGGCAACAGAAATGAATCGAGGAGAAATTCGCTGCTGTCTCTTGGGTAAACAAACAAACAAAATTCATAAATGGAGCGTGATTGGCTAATTGCAATTTGCAGTCGCACACTGGTAATTGTTTAACATATTTCATTTTAAAATAAAATAAACAATCAGAACGGCTACAACAACAACCACAACATCAAGCACACAGGCGTAGAAAAGTGAATCAGCGCAAATGTTAATTGCATGAAAGGTATGCACAGGGTTGCCACATGGCGCAGTCAAAGCAGCTGGCAGCTCCAGAATTCTAATTGGCATTACATATGTACGTATGTATGTTCGCTAAAATTCCCAATTCGTTTTTCATTCGCTATGCTAAGTTGTACATTCACTTACATGTACAGCTACAAAAATCAAAAGCATATTCATGAAAATATGTTTAAAAACACACGGATAGAACATACAGAGCCCCTACAAATACGTGTCACAGCCATAGCAAAAACACCAGCGAGTGCCAATCGCCGAAAGTAAGCCGAGACAAAGAAATATGGAGAAAACGCAAAAGGGGAGCGTAGATAATTGTGAAGTATGTACATATGTGTGTATATATGTACATACAATTTTCGCATGTACCTTAAGTTTTCACAGTTAATATCCGAAGGTACATTCGTTAAAAATTCATTTTTTTGTTTTTTTTTTTTTTTTTGGAATTACTCACCCATGAGATCAGATGCCAGGGCCTCTTTTTGATCCACCGGCACTTTGGCAATTTTTCCACCCTTGTAAACGTAACTGCCCTCAATAGACTTGAACTCCAGATAACGGGTAACGCCCGTGTGTATCAGAAGTTTTACTAATTGGCCATTAGCCATCAGAAACTTAGGAATCAAGTCTACGTTCCAGTCACGACCACGCCCAAATTTCTCGCCTGGCGGCTCCAATCCATACCGTTGGAACAGCTCCTCCAGCGGCGTAATGGAGGCCGACTCGCCGCCATAGTATTTGTTGCGATCAATATGCAGAACTTTCTTGCCCGAAACTGAGAGCATGCCGCTCAATATGCACTCCTTCAGGCCAGTTCCCAGAACTATCGCATCATATTCCTCATTCATGTTAGAGTTTTTTATTAGTATGCAGCAGCGACTTTTCAAAATCAAAAGTTTTCACTTTGCGACGTTGTAGACGTTTTACACTTCGTTCAATACAATTTTCTCTACTCGTTTGAAAATGCCAACATCTTCCCTTTTCTTACGTATTTCAGATGTTCCACTACCTGGTCACACTGCTCAGAACGACTGTTAAGTTAACAGAATTTGGCACTCGCTGAGTTTCTTGGCGTGCTGCAGCTAACAGTGATATGTGTATGGTTTTGCACTTGGCATTAAGGCGCATGCCTTAATTGGCGGGATACTTAAAGCAGTACACTAGGCATTTTCGAAATCAAAAATTTTATAATTATTACTTTTTAGTGGCAAGACATGTAACAAAAATATAAACAAATGTCTAAATCGTTACATGACTTACTCTGATTGCAAACGTGCTCCTGTGGCTTTGTAGAGCAAGTATATAGAAAATCTAAGCTATGAATCGTAATATGCTAAAGAGTTGTGTTGAAATCAAATAAAATACATTTTTACTAGTAATATTTTTGAATTACATTTTTGAAATTCCGTATTCTGCATGATTAAGATAATAACATGCAAAAGCAACCATGTTTCTGAACTCCACTGCTGTTAGATTTATCGGTATGTCAGGGAATGCACGCGAATATAGCGATATATCGATTACTTATGCCAAACTACATCGATAACAAAGGTTGTAGTTAGTCAAAAAAAAACCATTGAACGAGATGGACGCGTTTGTTGTTATTATTTAGTTATTACTTTTCTGTCGCCGATTGTTGTTTTCTTGTGTTGCCGAAGAAATAGATTATTTGCATTAAAAGAGCTGCAAATAACATCCACGTTGCAATGTACATGATTTTATGTTTTAGTCTATTGTTCTAAAAACAATTGAAATTAGTGTTTGTTTGTGTGTGTGTGTGTGCCTGGTACTTACTCGAAACAAAGCGTGTTTGTGATGTGTGTGAAAAAGCCAAAATGCAATTTGGGCCAAAATTGTATTGAAATTCTGATAGCAACAACAGCGATCAACTTGGTTACAAGCCACTCAAGAAATATACACATACCTACGTGTTAGAAGACCCACACAGTCTTGCCGATACGTGAATTGTAGTGGAGAAAAAGTGAGCGGTTCGTTCGTTGTGTTGCGTGTTATTTGTGTGGTACGAAAGTATTGAGAGGCAAACGTAATTAAATGTATTAATTGAAAATTGTTTGAAATGAAATTTAACGTCAATTTCATGAAATCATCGTCTGCAGTTTTCTTAGTGTTTTCCATTGTGCGCTCGCTGCTGTCTTTTCTGTAGCTATTGCAGTTGTTGTTGACCTCGGCTATGATTTGTCGTTGCTATGCTCAAATTTTGTCTCTTTCAACAAAAATAGCAATATACCTAAGTATATAAAAAATCGGTGTGTATACAACTTGTGATTGAAAAAAGAAAAAAAAAAAAAAAAACCTAAAAATCAATTAAAAGTGACTTCAAGAATTACCATATCAACATTCTCCAAGAAGCATCTTTTTCTATATCGGGTAAGTTATAAAAACGAGTTTCTTCCATTGTTAAATTAACTATATTTTATTATACCGTACTCAGCGTACAGCAAACTCAGACGTACGTCTAAACGAGTTAGTTGCTTAGAACCAGTTCCTCGGTTCCTCAGTTTCTCAGACGGCCTCGCCTTCTCCAACTAACAAGCGAGTCTCTGTCTCTGTCTGACTCGCAGCTTCTCTTGGTGACTCGTCAATAGTTTGCAGACTCTCGAGCTCATTTTAAGTTTGCAACACGTTCCCTTGGCACCTTTTTTCCCCTCCAGACTATTTACTTTTTTCTTACCTGTTCAACCAGAATTCGATAAACAAACGAATGCGAATCCCGGCTTTCTCTTATACCCTGTCACCATGTGTTTGCTCAAAGGGCGCCTGACTAAGTAAGGCATTGATTTATATACCCAATTAATAAATTATATTATGCATTGTTCTCGTTAGTTTTTCTATTTTTCAATATACTAGAGGATCTAGAGGATCATTACAGGGAAATTCTGTTCGAATATAACTAAGGCAATAAAATTCTTATACTCATGTATGAACTACAAATATTTTAAGGAAAATGCTTACTAAAGATTAGTTTAAAAATCTGGCACAGATCCTTATCTAGGGTCATTGTTGCTATATCACACAGTGGGTCAGCAGACGGTAAACTCTAAAAAAAAAGATTGTAATTGTGTATGCATTAAAAATACAAAATATAATCTTGTTTATATCTCGGCTAAAGAGTTTTATTTAATACCAGAGCGTGAAAAATTAATTTTATAACATCTTTAGTTTCTTAAAAAAACCTTAAAATTCAATGAGTTCATGTTCTTTTATATATCTCAGTAATTATAATTTCTTCGTGATATTTACAAAAAAAGCGGCCATATTTTTCTTGAATGACTGAGGGCTCGACTAGGTCAAAATTCTAAAAGAAGATTTCTGATATATTAAGTATGCACGTTATGCAGGCATAATCAGACTTTTTTGCTCTGTTCATTGTAGAAGCACGTTTTCAGTTCATTTCACATTCCACATATACTTTTTACAGAGAGCATCTACACGTTGGGAAGATGTTGACTGTTGTCTCTCTCCTCTCTTTTTGCCTGTGCAGTCTGTTTGGCGTTCTAGTTCTCTCTTATGCTCTCTGTACTTGCGGCCGCGGGAACCGTTAACGTGGCGCTGCCAATTGCCTCCAGTTTCTGCTGCAGCACACGACAGTCGTCTTTAGCTAGACATAGAGATGTGCATACAGATCTTTGAGGCCTGATACGCAGCTCGCACTCGTTCCGTTTGTTGGTTTTCACGATTGCGCGTTGGTTTACGGCTGTAATTATTTCCATTATTTGTTAGTTTTAGTCGGCATGTGCGTACAAACAATAGAAACACAAACGACACATCATTTATTTATGTTTGATTTCATTTTGGCGCACTTTACGACCGTGCTTATCATTGCTACTGAGTTTTTAGCTTCCTGCCAATTTGCAGACTATCAGATTCATATATAACTGGTATAAAGTGTTCTCGTCGAGAGTGCCCGACTGGGGAATACCCTTTATCATGCATACCAACCCAAGGCACACACACAATCTGCACATTTTATATTTCCGTTCCGTTCGGTTGAAACGATTGATTTTGTGCAATATCAGTTGTTGACCCTTGCGACTCTATTTATAAGGCTGCTTTGGACTACCGAATATAAAACTTCTTGGATTACCATTCGATCAGCCTCAAACCTTTTTTCAAAGAACTTTGTTCAAATTTGTGTGTTGCAGCAATTTTGAAAATTCCACTCGCAACTGTGGAAATTTGGCGGAAAAATTGCAACTGCTTTTTCCCATTTCTTCAAACTCATTTTCAGAGATCTTTGGGAAATTTTTTTTAATACGTTCTTCGCGAAATCCAGCGCCCGTTGATGAAAAATGCGGCCCGCAAGTTTAATAAACGAAAGTTTATTTTTCGGCTTCAAGATTCTCACGCGCGGAAACTATTAATTCAAGCTTTTGCTTCCTTATTTGACAGCCCTAAAACATATTTTCAAATTGACGTGAAGTTCGAAATAGCACGAGCAAATTTTAATTTTTCCTTAGCCAAATCTGGGTGAGGAAGTTGTATACATTTTAAGCAGAAAACTTGCCACGGGCAAGGCCGGGGAATACCTGTTAGTGATAGTATAAATGTAATTTTTTAATGATCATATGGTTCCCAAAGATCATGAAGTATAAATACAATTTTATGAGGAACATATGTACTTGAGTTTGATAAGCGTCATGGAACATAAATACGTGACTGACATTTCACGCGAAATTTCTTATCATTTTGTACGTACCTCTATTTAGGGATGTATGTGTGTGTGTGTGTGCGTGTGTGTGTGTGTGCGATAGAATGCTATAGACGAAAATTGCTGACGTAGCAAACCCTGCCCTCAGACTGCTTTAGAAATGTTGAGCCCTTTTTAGGCACGATGATAATGTTAACATGACATGTATAAATTATTATCATCCAATTAGTCTAGTCCATATAACCTTTACCATTAAATTTTAGTGAATGAGATTAGCTTCCAGAGAAGCATGTCCATCCCAAAGTGTATCGTCTGAGTGTAATTATAGTTATAGTTTCCTAAGGTATATCTTAGCAATCCAGTTCTTATTGCATACTATAAACTTTTACTGTCATAATGGCAGAATGTATCGAAATATAAATATAACAAACAATGCTGCACACTTTAACCAAGCGAAAGTATTCTGATCTAGATTGCCCGACTGACATATACCCTAACTTCGGGAATACTTTTTAGTCTCTCAGTTTAAAGCTGTCGACTTAAAACTTTGCAAACTTTTCATCCTTACCAGATGGAACCGGCCGGATCGGACAAATATATCATCAAACTATTTTCTTGTATGGAAAACTTCTTTATTTAGCAAGATATCTTGACTCAACTCGGTACTTATTAGTTTCACTATACTTCTCAAATATATGGACCACTGAATCATATAGCTGTCATAGGAGCGATCGGTCAATATTTTGTATGCCAAAACATTCTCTTTTCTAAGCTATTTTCACCAAACTCAGCATTCTAACATATCTGCAAAAGCGCAATACAAATGCAAGGGTATGAAATCATCGGCGTGCTGAAGATATCCTTGCTTTCTCGTACTTTTATCAATTTAAAATAAACCCGGCCGGACTGACGGTTGTTGATGCTGCTCGAAATGAACGAAAATATAAACGACAACTTTGCTGATAATTTGAAAACTCAACTTTCAAATATTTTGCTGCTATCTATATGTGAATATGTAGAGTACTCATATCCGTTTTGTATAACTCGTTCATGGGGTTTTTTGTTTTTGCCAAACATGATTTATAGCCACAGCTTAATCGTGTTATAATTTTAAATGCGCCAAGTCATCTGCAATTATTTTTTATATTTTTAGCTGATCTCCCTTTTGAATTTCATACTCTCATAAACTTAAAATGCAGTATATTTTGCTATGCGTTTCACTGCGAGTTTAACAAATAAAATAATCTCAATATCGAAAGTAATGGACCAATTTTCTGGCCATTTTTTTTTCAGCTGACAGATTGGGTATATTTTGAAGCGTTTTAATTTCGTAAATAAAAATGTTTTTGGTTTTTAACTATAAATATATCGAATATATCAGATATTTATATATTTTCTACTTGCCTTCCTCGGGTCTCGAGAAACGTTATCACTTTTTAAAGCGCCAATTCATATATTTAGATTGTACGAAATTTAATGTCAATGTGAAATAATTTCTGTATGCACTATCTACAAATGAATGGTGCGATTGTTGTGCATTTGAAAAGTGCATAATATTTGTAGCAAAAGTACATTGACATGATAATAATGAAGTGTACATATTTGTAGGCGCACATACAATCATTTTCACTTATACTTGCTGATTCACTGCAAAACGCCGACGAAGAAATTGCACATGTAAGAGTGGCCCAGTGAGGGAGTGTCCGACCATAAGATACCCTGAAGCCAGCAATACATAGACGTCAATTGCCGAGCTCCTTACGCAGTGTGTGTGTGCTTCTTCGTTTCTTATCCACACACTCTTTGAAAATGTGAATAGATATTCAAAAGTAAAAACAAAAGGTTTTACAAATGAAATGTAAAATTTTCCTTATCTGTATTGAAAACACAAATGTGCGCAATAAAAACGAAAAGTTTAATTCATTCTGTGTATAATATATGAAAATATATATCTATAATGTAAAACATACTCTTTTACACCCAATTCAGGGTTTCAGTTTTTATATTTGTCGTTCATATAAACATACAAACGGATGGGCCCTTTTTACCCATTATGTACATACACATAGTATATATATATATATATACTCTTTATCCAGGCGATGCGAAAATGAATCGCTTGCCCTGTTATTGGCACAGCTGGCGTAGCTCAAGTGCTTTAACTGATAAATAGAAGAGAAACAAAAATAACTCATTTATTAAATATACAAAATGAACCAAAGAATTGTCTTTAGCCTCTGCAAATATTTCTCTGTTCGATGTTATTTCTTTTGTTGAAAATCTTTCAATTGTTTATCTGTGCCGCAACAAATAAAATATTTAAATTTTTAAGTATACAAAGATGATTAGCACAATTTGCGCAATTAAAAACATTTTCCACTTACCCTACCCTCAGCTATACTTTTACCTGATTCATAAACAGACATAACCAGATCGCCAGACGGATTCACAGCCAAATTCAATGTTGCTCCCAGCAATAGTAATAGTTTCTGATAATGAGATGCAGATGTTGATCAGATTTAAATTTTGAAAGCATATATCTTGTCAGTGCTAAGGCCGGGAAATACCCGCTAGATTTCCATTGCGTTGAATAGAACTTTTTCACCCGATATCCGACGTGCAAAATTAAAATCCATTCGTACAATCTTGAATTTTAAATCTATCGAATAAAGAGCCAAAAGTTGGAATATACGTTTCTATATCTAAATATTAAAGCTCGGGGAATACCCACTAATACATATACTATTTATAATCCACATCTGAGTAGAAAATCTCTCAATTGTTTTTCATTGTGAATATTTCAAGTGCAAAGCACTGATAGTTCGCTTTAATTCCTCATAAATTCTTTGTGATATCGGCTCGCAGCCGCACTTTAATTAATTAGTTTCTATCACTTTAAACATTTTTGTTTGCTGAGTTCAAAGTGCTGGAAGAAGAGGTGAGTCGGCCCGTGGGCTTGGCTTAAAAGTGGATGTAAAGGTTTTATGCAAATGTATGTAACAGGCAGTAGAAAGCACCACCGATCCCATAAGGCTTATATATTCTTGGTCAGCATCGAGTCGAGTCGATCTAGCCATGCGTATCTGTCAGAATTTATACGAGACAATGATTTGCTCCAATACAAATCGATATCGAAATCCCTTTGTTCCCCTATGTTTCTTATGTTTTAAGAGCTAGACTCGCCAAATTTGCCGCGTCGCTTTTGGAGTAGTCAATACAGGTATATAAAGCTGTCGCCTCCAAATGAAATGGAAATTATTGAGGCATAATAATAAATATGTGTGATTTATGGTATTCGTGGCATTTTTAATAAATGCAAATAGTTATATATTACATGCATGTCGATGAATTTCGAGTGTGCACTGATATCATTTAATGTCAGTCAAGGTCAGCAAAAAAATTACCGATTAGTGAATAAGTCCACAAAATAATCGTGTCGTGCGGCACCCTGTGAGTACAGTGATTAAAAGCATGAAAGTATATATATTGTATTCTATATTGTTATTACACGCATCAATGCGCAATATGCTATTTACCTTGCATTGCAAATAAGTCTGTGAGCTGGCAAATGTTTAACAATTCATCCATAGATAATAATTTATACATAAAAGGAAGTCCAGCTAAAAATTCTAAGTATTGTCAAGACTGACTAGATGATTGGCTACGTTCCCTAGCTCACCGGTGCTAGGTAGCTGAAAATGTGTACTCAAGTTTCCTTTCCACCAATATGGGCTTTTGGAAAAGTTTAAAGTTTGTCTGAAAATAAACAACCCACGCAGCCATATGACTGAGGTTTTCTAACCTGACGTCCTTCTAACCTGATTTCCTTTTGGACTTACAGTATAGTTACCTTATAAGTTCAAATTGTCTATTTTAATTTGAAGGACAAATCTTATCATGGGCTTATATTGTTTCATAATTTTAGCTGCTTAACCTGACGTCGACAAAGCTGCGTCAGCAGCCGGCTGGTATCCCATCCTGAATCCTTAACTCGAGGCTTGGCTCGTTGTATTTATAACTTGAACATCGCAACTTTCCTTTCGATTGTTCCTAAGACTCTGCTAAACTTATTGATGAGCATCCATTTGCATACTTGCTGTTAATTGTTTAAGTTATTATTCGTTCAGACCAACAAGAAATTTAAATAAATTTCGGGTTCGATGCTGTAGAGTATATAAAACGAACATTGTCGCTGGCCATCGATCAGCGTGGTTAATAAAATCCAACGAATATATGTACAAAATGCCACTCCACTCTACATGACCTCGCATTACTCTTTGACCTTGCGTGCCGCTCAGATTTTAGCTTGTGTGCTTTTTTTTTGCCGTAATCGTGATGTTTTACACTTTTTAGAAGCTTTGCGGAAGTGGGAATCAAGGCCCCCTTTACCGCACACATTTGTTTTTTTTTTTTTTTTTTTTTGAGGAATAGCGTGGGTTCGACAAACTTTTGACAATTAGCAACACTTGTAATTTTATGACTGACGTAAAAAATATGATTATTATTCCGTAACTAATCTTTACGTTCTCTTTCCTTATTTCGTGCGTTGCAGGTGTCATGACGGCTGCAGCTTATGCGTCAACGCGGTAAAAGGGAACGGCTCTGGCGTATGGTGCTAATTCGAGCGTTCCCTCAACTGGAAGCACAAGAACTCAGTTGTAACATCCATCGCACACAAACCTGATCAGCGCCAATACAAAAACCTGATGGTGTTGACTTTCGAAGATGCCTTCAGCAAACTCCGAAGACTTGCGACGAAAGTTTCTAGTTGTACAACAGCAACGCTCCGCACCTCCCAACCTGACCAGCGACACCCTATCGCAGGCACAACACCTCACACTGATGTCGAATGCCCCGGCAATGGTGGTGTCGTCGACCGGTGTGGAGCCGGAGCGCACCTATGTGTTTCCGGGCACGCATCAGGTGGGCAACACATCCACAGGTGCCATTCCTGGTGGGCCTGGAATACCCGGCGTGGCTATCATATCCAGCCATCCGACTACCACGCTAAATCCGGGCGGCTCGTCGCGAGGCGGTCACGCGCGGTCTGTCAGCCATGGCGGTGGCGCTATTGTCGCCGTCGGAGCCGGCGGTCGGCCCATAAAATCGGCCATGAAGGGACACCAGCGTGCCTTCTCGCAGGGTCAAATTACGGATTCGCCGCCGGGTAGTGCTGTGCCAGCGGGCCGTGGCCACAGTCGTGTCGGTTCCAAGACGGACTTTATTCTACCACCCGGACACAAGGACGAGCCAGTCAGGGAACGCGAATTCGGTCCGTCGGCGCCAAACTCGGCGACTGGCGGCCGCGGTCACTCTCGACAGGCTTCCCGCTCCGAGTCGATATACACGCTGCGTCGCACCGAGGCGCCGCCCTGGTGGAAACGCCTTAGCTTATGCAACTACGATAGCAATGACAAATTCGAGGAGCGCTGCTACAGAATGGTGGTGCCCAACCACACGGTGCCGCCGAAAACACCCAAACGAGAGCATCCCAATGGCCAGTTTGTGGGCAATAAGATACGCACAACAAAATACACGCTGCTCTCGTTCATACCAAAAAATCTGCTGGAACAGTTCCATCGCGTTGCCAATTTATACTTTATTTTTATTGTTTTGCTCAACTGGGTGCCGGCCATAAATGCCTTTGGCAAGGAGGTGGCCATGATTCCGGTGATCTTTGTGCTGGGCGTGACGGCCGTCAAGGATTTGTTTGAGGACCGGCGTCGTCGAGCGTCAGATAAGCGCATTAATAATACGACTTGCCGCGTATATGACGGGTAAGTCCAATTCAAATTGTTAACCAAATTTCTATACTATACAACTTTAAATTTTTGACTCTTTTTATAAAGTTGATTGTTGCACTTTTTATGTTATAATTGAAGTAGCTCGGCTTGCAATATGATTAGATGTTCATTCTTTCAAATCTGGCCAATAAAAATGGGTAAAAAGTGTAAATTGTATTTGCGCAAAATGTAAATATATGTAACAGGCAGAAGGAATAATCTCCGACCCCATAAAGTATATATTCTTGATCAGCATAAATAGCCGAGTCGGTCTAGCCATGTCCGTCTGTCTGTCCGTCGGACCGTCCGTCTGTCCGTATGTATGAACTCAAGGATATCAGAAACTATAAGAGCTAGAGACTTGAAATTTTAGATGCAGGTCCTCCTAGTGCCTGCGCACTAGGATGGGATATACCCATTTTTAATGGGCTCAGGGTATAAAAATCTTTAAATGAAGAGTAACATTCACAGCCTAATAACAATTTTAAACAAGCCACCAGCAAAATTTCGTAGAGCCTGTCGATTTTTCCGAAATACCACGCGAAACTGAGAGATGTAAATTTTCCAAATTTGCCACGCTCCACGGCCTAAAAACTGCATACTTAAAGATCCGATCGAAAATACAAGCGTTCCAATTTGCTATAAAAATAAAGGTGCCGGCTGCAGAAAAGAATCTGAAAACGAACAAATTTTGCCAGTGCGCCTTCTGCTACATTGGGTTAAGCAAAAGTTGGGCTACAGATTGCGCATGCAAAGCTTGCAATTTGTTCGCAACAGATTATTTTCATATGGTAGCTAGAAACCGATAAACAGACATAAAGCGTGTAGCAATAATGGCGACAACAACAAAACAAGCTAACAAACAAAAAACTAAAAAACTTTCCCTCGAAGTTACTTCGAGTTGTGGCTGCCCCAGCTGGCCTCTATTTGTGCCCCCTTTTAAGCTTCTTCTACAATGTCTGCTTGGCTTGGCTGTCCCACATTCGAGTGTCGTCGGCGGTCGATGCTTCTCAGCGGCTTGCCTCGAGAGTTTCATTTATTTATTTGCCCCTGCACGCGTCAACTTTCCAACCCAAGTGACAATTTACTTAGTTGTCGCCTCGCCTGCTCGTGATACCTGGCCCACGCCCCATTGACGATCTTTTCTGGAGTTATCGTTAGCGCTGGCATTTAAAGCTAATTTCGAGTTTTGTTTAAAGCTAACAAACACTCCTGCTGTGTTCCTGTTGCTGTTCTGGCATTAATAGTTATTGTTGCGGCTCTCATATTCGGATCACAGAGCAAAAAGAAGTACATTGGTTTTGAGTCAATGTCATCTGTTCATGTGTAACACATAGAGCCTAGAGTCTTAAAACTGTGTTAGTATTTCTGATCCCCACATATAAAGAATATATGTTGGCCAGGCCCAACTTTCATTATTATCATATTATTTTAACCAAGGTGACCTCTTTCGGCAACAGAGTATTGTACAGTCGGTTACATGTTACTTGTTGCTGTTTCTGTCTGGTTTGCTGTTCAATGAACTTAGGCATTGTTGTTGCCAATTAAATATGGATTTTCCCGTTTTGTTTTGCATAAATTTTCGATAGCCCTGATGAGTGTACCCTTGCCAAAGGTATTTTAAATTTGTCACAAATCACATCTGGCTCGCCTTAACGCCTGTTCATGCCTGAAGAAAATGCCTTATATTTAGGAGAGTTAGTCATCAATTTCACATATTAAATTCCATTTGGTGGAAAAAAGACCGGTGAAAACCTTGTGAATTTCCATGACCAATTCTATTTACAAAAGCCGATTATTATCTTTTGAAAATAATTGTTTTCGGCTGTTAGAGTTTCCACTCATGGTTTCCGCAAGTCGACAGTTACAAATGCAAATGGGCAGAACGCATACCAATTGTGGAATATGCGTGATTTTGAGTGCCAGCAACAGGCCAGGGGCACATTAAAAACGCCCACCAGCCCGAAGGCCATTCGGCCAACGTCCAGCAATGGCCCTGCTCATCTCACGGTCTTCCCATTTCAGCTTGCCCTGAAAACCGCTATCGAGTTCACGACCATGTGCAATATCTAAAATATGAATGAGTCATTGTCGCTTGTGCGAATGTGGCTTTCTCGTGGTAGTGTTTGCTCTCTGGTTGTGAAACATTAACTAACCAGCTGACCAATGGAATGTTTACAAAGATCATTGTATAGGAATCAAATTTATTGCAATCGCATTATTGCACCAAACACACCTTCAAAATATAGTTGTCAACTGACAATTAACAACTAGTCAGACAAATTAAATAAAATGTGATGCTTGATCACTTCAGCTTGGCAAATTCGACCAAATGTCTGCAGAATTAAGCAATTTAAGACACAGAAACATAGTTTTTAGAATGCACAACCTTTCTTAACTAAATAATATGATCAGTGTTTATGTGTTATGATAGTTTACATTTACCCGGATGTGAAGATTTATTTTCAGTAAGGAGTCTTCCTATATTATATACTAGCGGGTATTGCCCGGCCTTGCCCGTGGCACGTTTTCGGATATTGTCTTTCTCCCCGTAACATCTTGTGATGTGTTATCTTGCGAAGAATCTTGAAGCCGATAAAATAACTTTCGTTTATTAACCTTTTCCGCCCAAGAGGATGAACTTTGCAAAAACGTATTAAATACTTTCTTTCGTATAGTTGTATATATATATTTGTGAAAGTATGTGTTTCTTTTGATAACTTTCTGCTTAGGCCTTATCGAATTTCAGACACGACAATTGTATACCATGATTCAATTGCTTGGTTTTGTTCTAAACTCCAAAACAGATTCTTGTAACTAAGTGCAATAAATCATAAATTTTAAAGTTGCGCCCTCGACAAGATTGCTGCATTTAGGTTATATGGAAAAATTCCAATGGTCCCCTTAAATCTCAATTACATGGACGTATCAGCACAGTTTGTCGCTATCAATTGCAAACAATGAATTGCATATACAATTATAAAATTTGTACTTTACGTATTTGTAATACTAATGCAACAAGAATGAGACAAGAAATTTACACAGAAGTCGAATGTAATAAAACATGCAGATATTACGTTAGACAGACATTGTCTTCAACATAGACTACAATTTAAAGATATGTTACTTTTATAAAACAATTTTCTTAATTCTGTATAAATATTTCTTTTTATACATGTTGGTAACAAGGAGTGTAAATGCAAAATAAATAAATAAATTGCAGATGCACTAAAGTATATAGTATACATTCTTGAGAAGCCGAGTCGTTTTCTCCGTGCTTATGTAGTGGCTGTTCTCTATGAAATAAAAAGATTAAGAATAATAAAGATAAGGCAGAAGTATTATCAAAGAATTTATTTTCATAGTTTCGTGGCTGGGTGCAGGGCTTCTTATACTAGTTACGCTTTATTTAATTATTCCTCCAATCATGGCACTCGCAAGTGCAAACATCGAGAATGGATAACTTATTGAGGTGACAATTCAAAGTTGCTGTGCTGTCAGCTGCCGCCTATCCCAGACACATGGCTGCCAAGTGTGGACTTTCACCGAAATCGCATTAATATTCCAAGACCGGGCCCGTGCCTGAGGCAAGCGGTTTGTAGGGCCACAATTCGCACCTCCTCGGCGCTTAAATTGCTACAATGACAAAGAATACGAGACGTGTTCAAGGTTGTTGTTAGAGTTTGTGTGAGTCCGTATGAAAGCAAAATAAATGAATATCCAAATAGCTAGCCTTGGAGAGCATGCGAAACAGCTGCATATAAAATATTATTAATTATATACTATAGGTACAAGTATATCTCTTAATCGAGCTGTACTCTCGCCGATAGACACATTAATTATACCCTGAACCCAATAAAGATTGGTATAAGGGTATATTGTATTTGTGCAAAATCCAAATGTATGCAACAGGCAGAAGGAAGCTTCTCCGACCCCATAAAGTATATATATTCTTGATCAGCATAAATAGCCGAGTCGATCTAGCCATGCCCGTCTGTCTGTCCGTCCGTCCGTCCGTATGTATGAACGCAAGGATCTCAGAACCTATAAGAGCTAGAGACTAAATTTTAGATGTAGATGCTCCTAGTTCCCGCGCAGATCGAGTTTGTTTCCGATAATCGATAACTTACTCCGTTTCCAAGCAATCGATAAAAATCGATATCGATATCCTGTTTTTTGGGCAATTTTGGTAAATAATAAAAGCTAAAGTCACCAAACTTGACACATAGCTTCTAAAATAGAATATGTATATGCATTTGATGTTGGAAGAAGAGGGTTCAGGGTATCCCTCTTACTTGTTTTAATGTTAATATCCTCCGCATTCATACTAATAAGTAGAGCTAGTTAGCTCTGATCTGGAGTGCCCGACTAGGAAATACCCTAGACCTTCTTCTACTATGCCTTAATAGAAAGAAATGTTTATAAAAAGTGTATTTCCCTGTGCTAATTTAATTTATTTTGGTTATACCATGAATTGATTTTTAAGCAAAACAAAAAGTGAATTATACATACAATAGAATTGCAAATCCAATTTTGTTTATAGAATTAAATTTATTACGGAAATTTTTGTGTACGGACAGACAGACGGATATGTATTCTTTGTGGGCTCGGATCTGCTTTCTTCCAGCTGTTGCGCACACTTACACAAAACGAGTATACCCTGTTTAGCCATTTCCAATGGACTCGGAGTTGAAAAAGGCAACTGATGACATTGAAAACGATTCAATATGGTTACTGAAAAACGAGTTTTTCGTAAAGTTGTCGCCGAACAAACCGGTTGGCAATCAGCTTTGTTGGCTTGTGAATTTGATCTTGTCTAGTAAGAATCGCCAATGGGCAGTTTCAGATTAGCTTTAATATAAATGCTGACAGAGACTTGTTAACTGGGCTATGTTAACAAACCTGAGAATATTATAAGCTGCCGGCATGTTTTTTCTCACTGTTTGTACTTCCAGAACTGAAAGGTGTGCTTTATATTGCAATGAATGCCCAATAGCTAACATTTGATATTATCTAAAATTTATGTGCAAATACTCTCGTAGAGTGTTGACAGGTTAGTAAACTAGTCTCGAGGCTGATCATTTTTTTTACTTTATCAGCCAAACTTTGGAACTTCAAATAGTTTGCAGTACGTTCAAAACACCTGCATTAATATTTGCCTCAAACCGCGTTGCCATCCAATGAAATATTAAAAATAAACCATGAAGCTCAGTACATTAAATGCATGAACATAATATTCTGATTTTTAAGTTTATATAAGATCTACTTACATATATCATTCCTCATTATTTTCTTCTATTTTTGCCATATTCGCTTGTCATAATAACTTAAGGCCGTTCGTCTGAACCGCATCTCGTTAAACACATAAATGAATCTAATTGTTGGCTTCGACAACTGATTGAACTTACTTGAACAAAGAACATCATTGTTATGTTCATGTATTTACCTTAGACGTTCCCAATGTTGTGTGTGCGTACTTACGTATATGTATATATTTACTTGAACATTGAACGACAAATTCAAAAGCCCAAGTATTTGACCTCTCGCATCTAGCAATTTTATTCGAAAATGTGTACCACTTCTCAGTTGAACTGGACCCTTCGCAATTGTGTAAAAGAGTATAATAATTTTTTGCAAATGACATTTCCGACCTCTTATTCCTCCGTCTGTCTGTGAGTCTGTCCTTTCGCAAGTAAGAGTTTACAAGAGAACCTAGAAACTTTTCATTTTCAACGTAGCTTCGTCTATTGCCTACTCAGAAGGAGTTTGAATGCTTCGGTCCATAAATAATAATAAGGAACGCTTTGGACAGGAAGTCAAGGGTATTCTCGAGTCGAAACAGTCAGAATATTCTTGTTGCTTTACTTTGTTGAACAGATACATTTTACTATTAATGACCTCGTTGCTTGCTTCATTAAAAAAATTAGCCGCATGTTAGCCACAGTTCAAAAAGTGCACATTGATGTCAATTCTAATAGATAAAATCTGATGTACATGCTTATTAAAAAGCAAAGATTTCGGCGACGGAATTTCCCCACTCAAAACAAATTACCAGCTAATGGCACTCTGCAGGACCTTCAATATGACCTGGCATGGACATGGGCATAGCTCGAGGGACACATAATAAGCAATAATGCATTGGGCATTCCCTTACTGCAGAGAAACAGATAAAGAATGGCCCTTTCCTATGACTGATTGCTATTGACCAACAAGAACAACTAACACAAATCAACTGCCGACCAGTGTTAGGAGACCACGTTATTAATTATTAATTTAGGAGCACAATCGAGCGATTTGGAAGGCCCAACAATTGTAGCCATATGTGGATGACATCTCCTTCCCCTTACCTCAGCTGTCTCTGTCAGGGCTGGCACATTGCGTGCAGAGAGCTACTTACTTGGCAAAATTGTCTTTTCGTTTGCTGAACGCGCCCGACTTGAGGGAACGGGATATGGATATGGCTTCGGGTCTAATGACAGTTTTTGCTTTCGCTGGATAATGGAAAAGTGCTTCAATAGCGTTTATATGGTTGATTCGTGATGGAAACAATTGAAAAATGTAGTAGTATTGTCCATGTGGGTGAGTTTCTTTATGAGTAAACTTAAAAATTGATTACAAAAGTCTTCTGCCTGCGTTTCTTAGCTTAATCTAAAGGATAATGTGATTAGTGAATGTGCTTATGTAACGAGCTTACACAAAAACTTGAAATTTGCACATCACAAGTTATGCAGACAGACAAATGCCCACGTATCAGGATCATGTAGAGTTGATTTGATTAACTGAAGATTTTTTAGTTTCTTTCAAAAATAAAATTTAAGTAAAATTATTGATAATCTTTGTTTCGGCATATCTCAGCGCTTATAAGAGCTACAGATATTAAATTAATTTTAGTCTGTCGTATAGTATAGTTAATAATAATGAGAAAGAAGGGCTATCTGCGGCACGCCGAAGATTTAATACCCTTGCAGACCGATCGTTCATATGGCAGCTATATGATATATATGAGGAGCATAGTAAAATTAAGATATACTAACAAACAATAAGTTTTTCATACAAGAAACTACTTTCGACTTATCGTTGCTATGGCAGCTATATGATATAGTAGTCCGATCCAGCCGCCCAGAAACAGCCAAACGGACAGTGGACTCTTGATGCTGATAGAGAATAAAAGTAGTTTATGGGATTATGGATCGGAGACCTGTACTTTTATGCGTTACACATTTCATGACAAAATATAATACCCTCTACAAGGGTATATAAAATAAAACCCCAACTTACTCTGTCCAACATTCCGACGTGTCAACTGCCTACCTTCGGTTCACCCGCCCTATGTGCCCCATCTAGTGGGCCCTGACCGACTCGGGCCGATATTAGCTCTGCGTGAGACTTATTAAATGATTAAGCATTTATTCCGAATGTGTAGGATTCTAGTTCCAATGAGTTTACCCTAGGTCTATGTAAGTAACAGCAGTGTATTGTTTGCTTCCAGAATCGATGCAAGGAGGGAGAGAGCTCTGCTCGCGTTTTTATATTATCCCTCTAGGGCCCTGATTAAACATGTTTATAGTATGTTTCTACTTACGTATGAGCATTTTATTGGCTTGAGCTATGAGGCATGCGCGTGGGCTTACTCAAGTGAACTTTAAGTAAACTGCTTTCGTACATTTACAAGCGTCATCGAATATCGTAACAATAACAATAACTACGCCAACCCACATGACCCACTTTAGCCCACATAAGTATATACAATTTTTTTCTATATACATGTTATGGACATATCATTCATGGGGTGGGGAAGTAGCTTATTCAACACCGATTCCACAACCAGCATATATGAAGGTCTGCGTGTCGTCATGAAGTTTCTCGGACTTCAAAAAAGTCCAATCATATTCTGATTACAATATTCTTAGATATATAATATTTATCGTGGCATCTACAAAGTATATATACACACACAGATATATAGCTAAGTTCGCCTCAATTTTTAATCCGATTTTGCTCATCATAAATTTTGGCTTGAATTTTTATAATTATTTAATACCAAATGGTTTTAAATGGAATCCATCTTGGATTGTGGCTCATGAAATCAAAACGTGATATCATATCGAACCGGATTCTAGCACCGTGGGCAAAAATACACGATAACTGAACCTTTATTAAAATACAGACATGTAAAAATGAAGTTTTTAATCATTATTTGAATAAACATTAATTAATATATCGCTGAAATTGGTCGTTCCTGCATTAATTTATTTAATAAGAACAATATACATAATATTCCAGATATCCCTGAATTTTATATTTACGATAAAGTAGCAGATTATACACATTAAATAGGAATCTCCCAATAGAAAAGTTCAATGTTTTTTTCTTTTAAAACAAAATTTAATTTGAACAGTGTTTAATGTTCGGCATCCAAAAGATAACTTCTCACTCCAATGTGGTTTTACAAATTTATGCCAAGTTTCTTTTACATCAAATATATACAAAACCAAACCTGGAACAAATAAAAATTGTAACAACCAGGTAAATAGAGTTGTAAAAAATGCAATTAATTATTGCACTTTATTTGCAGCTTGCTGAAACTAATTTAAGCAGCAACTGTTGGACTTAAAGCCAGCTGAAACTTAATTACATTTATTTGTTTTCAACAGGTTTTTTGAATCAAAATAAAAACAGATTTTCTGAACGCGAGTTTTCTGGGAAATTCGGTAATCAGCCAAATAGCTTTGCAGAGAGTGAAATTTGTAATATTTATATTCATACGCGTCGCGATTTACAAAATCGAATACAAACTTAGACTTAGGCTAAGACTATCTACTTGCTAAATTGCTTGGCCCTGTAAATAATGCAGCAATTGACGGTCTCATCGTGTTTAACTTCATAAATTTTGCATTTCGCTAAAACGCCCTGTAAATCGAGGCAGTCCCCAGCAGGCGTAAAATCCCCGAAGGCCCATTAAAGATTCAACATTATTTAACCACTTTGGCAATAATCGAGCGTCGCCTCCAGGCCAATTAGATAACGTGCAATAACCGGAGAAACTTTGAGAAACGAGGCGCTGGAGATTTATGCCTGATTCTTGCTAAACAATTTAGCTATCGCAGCCTTTTAAATGGACTTGACACCTATGAACAGTCCACAGGTAGTTGTAATCTTGTTTTAACTAAGCGAATAACCCAAATCTAAAGTAAAAGTGAAACACTCACGCGAAGTGCGAGAATGCCAGTTTGAGTCATTAGCATAATGAGAAACTGAGCTAAAGCGACAGATATTCTCAAGATAAGAAGGGAGTTCAAAGTTGACATCCGATATTTGAGTTTTTACTAATTATATGTACGTCATGTTTGTGTGTTTGAAAGATTCAGACGAATCTGAATCTACATCATATACATAGTTCCCATAGTTACAAGCGGACAGTAAAGTTGCTCATTTTTAAAATATCTTGACCAAACTCCAGTCGAAAACCAGAAAGAGTTAATCTAGGAGATACCGTGATTCCATCGCTCTGATGCCAGCTTATGGCTTAACATGCAAGGCTTTGCACAATTGTCTTAAAGTGGCGAAACTGCAATCCTGCAATCAGTTGGCTGTCTATCAACCCGTACTAAATTAATACAAATAAGCTTATCAGAATTTTTATGAAAGAGGTATATTACTTTTGTCAAAGTCAAAGCCGCAATTCAATATCTAATCGGCTAGGTCCAAGATAATTTACAACAATCCAGCTGGAAAAAGTATATTGATGACGCCAACAAAAACTTATTCGATTGTTAGGGCTCAATTTTCAAACGGAACCTTATCACTGCCAATTAGAGAATTGAATTTGGAAGACACCCAACCTAATAACTCTCACCTGCAAGCCAACGGACAGACACAACAAACCCACCAACGACAGAGCCGCAAATATACAGGGTCTTGTAATTATATTTGTAAGGGCAGCAGTAAAAGCTTGTTGTTGATATGGCCCGAGTGCCCGGCAAATTGCTTTAGAATGTGCAATCTCGCTAATGACCCAATTTAAATGATGGCAAAGGCTTTCACCGCACGGCTCCGGGAGTCGACGCATGTACTGCTCGTCGCTGTTCATGGCATTGACGGTTACAGAATTTAAGGCTAGGTATGTTGGAAAATTAATCTGAAATCAAGTAGGGCACGAACATGCCTGACACGAACAATGCCAACACTGACAGCAGGCAGCCTGGATGGAATCGAATTAGGAACCCTTGACACGCAAAGCGTCCACATGGACGTTTCTATAAAGTACAATTTTTCATCACAAATTGCAATGTAACTTGGGTGGAAAGTGAATTAAGCTGGTCAAGCTTTGGTTTTTCCATAAATGGTTAAGCAATGACCACATAACGCTTTCATGAGTTCGAGCCAGAGTCACGAATCGAATGTTTTCGCTTAGGCCAAACCTCGGCCATGCTGTCCTTGGCTGACAACCTTGGACTGGCGCATTATCTAGCAATTTCCTTGTTACTTTGCTAACCACTTTACTAGCTCTAATGGCGCTCACCTTCGTTCTGTTTACACAAACTCCCACCATCTTTGTGGAATATCCTATTTCTTCTACCCAACCCATTCCCCTACAATTGGACAGTGGACGGCCGAGAACGGCCGCAAAATGCTTAACAATCCAACTTCAACTGCTGAATGATATATTATAGATTTTAATATCTAACTCAATTAATTCCGCTGATTAGGTAATTCATTTAAAAAGACTACAAAAATAATGTATTAATCTCTTTTAGTTTTAATAATTCTGCACATATACGTAACGACTACCTATACATAACATTACCATATCTTATATGTATTAAAAAGCTTAAATAATATCAAATGCCTAATGGTGAATAACCTCTGCTTGCTTTTAGAGAGACGGAGCGGTATAAGAAAGTTAAGTGGCAAGATTTGCGTGTCGGGGACATTGTCCATCTGTCCAATAACGAGACGGTGCCCGCGGATATTCTGCTGCTACGCACCAGCGATCCCCATGGGGTCTGTTACATTGACACGTGCGACTTGGACGGCGAAACGAATCTTAAGCGGCGTGAGGTATTTAGAACCTTTTGCATCAAAGGGTTATCTTGGTCATGTATGCCAGATATTAATGCTTCGTTATTTCTAATTGCAGGTTGTACGCGGCTTTGCGGAAATGCAGAACATGTTTGTCCCCAGCAAGTTTATGAGCTGCGTAGAGGCGGATGCGCCAACAACAAAGCTTTATAGATTTCATGGGGCCTTAATACATCCAACTGGGGAGCGAGTACCAATATCGACCGAGTGCCTTTTGTTAAGAGAGAGCAGACTGAAGGTAAGTCCCACAACCTACAATCTGCCACAAATATGAACAAATTGTACATTTTAGAATACGGACTACATTGAAGGCATCGTCGTCTATGCCGGGCATGAAACGAAGTCCATGCTGAATAATAGCGGCCCAAGGTACAAACGCTCCCAGGTGGAACAGCAAATGAATATTGATGTGATATGGTAGGTATCAGAAGGCAGAAAGTGTCTGCGCATATTCGAAGAACAGTACAATTAATCAAGGAGAATTATAGGTCTACTTATAATATAAAACCTTGAATGGGATATTCATAAAATATTAGAAACAAAAAACTTTAAAACTTAACGACTAAATTGTTAAATGCGACTTTTTTAATTCCAATTACAAGTTTTCTGATAATGATTAAAGAGAATAGAACAAGAAAGGAGACCCCGATACAACGAAGTTGTATAACGATATAAATGCAGCTATAAGCAGGCTTCGTTAAAAGGGATTTCCTGGGCCTTATATAATTTAAATAATTGTACGAAACCTTGTAAAATAAGTTAAGACAAATGTCTTCGATAAGTTTGCAACAATTAATATGGTTGATGCATTGAAGTTCCAACATGAAAAGAATTTATCAACATTTTTTACGGTTAGGTTGTTTTTCAAATTAAAAAATTATATTTTCAACTATTTTCTGATAACACTTTTTAATGACCACGTGAGGTTCCCGTTTAAAAGTGCTCTTAAAAAATAAAACAAAATTTTCTGCTTCGTAGATTTTTATACGAACTTGCCTAGCAGCGCTCGCCCATCCCTTTATTTGGTAGCTAAAAACTGTAGCATGTATTATATTAATGTATTTGCACTTTGTATTTGTATTGTATGTTGCAGGTGTGTGATAATATTGTTGATCCTTTGTGTTGTTGGCGCCATCGGTTGCACAATGTGGTTGCGTTCGTTTGATAATTTTCCCGTACCCTATTTGCCGTTTGCCGTCGATGCTGCCTACGAGGGCATGCTGACTTTTTGGACGTACATCATCATACTGCAAGTGATGATACCGCTTTCCCTGTACGTGACTATTGAGCTGTGCAAGATACTGCAGGTGTTCCACATACATAACAACATCGATCTGTACGACGCGGACACCAACAAGCAAACGGAATGCCGTGCCATGAACATTACAGAGGAACTGGGTCAGATACAGCACATATTTTCTGATAAGACGGGCACGTTGACCGAAAACAAGATGATCTTTCGTCGCTGCGTGGTTAACGGTGCCGATTACAACCATCCGCCGTCTGAGCTGGAAAAACTGTACGCGAAGCCAGGAGCGCCGGCCCCCCCACTTTTGCCCAACGAGACGCTGCAGGACGATATGCAAAGACTGACTGGTGCTGGCGGGGGCGCCTATCTCACGCCCCACGCGCAGTGCATACAGGAGTTCCTTGTCGTGCTGGCTATCTGCAATACAGTCATCGTGAGTGCGGCGCCACATCGAGATTTGATGAACGCCAGCGGCATCATCGAGTTGCAACAAAGCGGCAGCAGTCCAGCGACGGGTTCCTCGCCGTCCGTAATGAAGCATTTAAGGCCGCGAGGCAAGCTGACGACTACTACGACGACGTCAACAACCATTATAAGCGGTGTGCCGCAGGCTGGAACTATGGCATTGCCAACAGATCGTTATACACGGCTGGCCGAGTCGCGCTCTGTGACTCCGTCGCCACCTCCTAATCTACTGTTTGCCATGCCCGCTCAAAGCCACCAGCCCACGCTTTCGCCGATTAGCAGCTCGCCAGAGTCGACGCCCAATTCGGAGTCGCCATCGCCCCCAATGAAAAGTAAGGCGCTGTCCAACAGTATTTCACCAACTGGTCGCGCCAAGGCTGTAATCAACTCCAAAATCACCAGCATAGCCACATTCTTAAATGCCAAGACGCAAGGCAAACGCCTGAAGATAAAGTGAGTGCTGACTGCCCGATAATTCTCGTTGGGCTTAATAAATTGAACTCTGACTTAATTTACAGCCAAACTAAGACGCAAACAATCTACCGAACTGCCGACGGGCGCCCTCTGTACGAGGCCGAGAGTCCAGACGAGTTAGCGCTAGTCAATGCAGCATATAGCTACGACTGTTGTCTGCTGAATCGCAGTCCGAATCACATCCTTGTGAGCATGCCAACGGCTGGCGCCACCGTTGAGTATGAGATACTTAAAATACTGCCCTTCGATTCAAGCCGCAAATGCATGTCAATAGTTGTCCGGCAAACAGGCACCCAGGAGATTGTCCTTTACACAAAGGGTGCCGATAGCTCTATCATGCCCGTGCTGGCACCTTGTGGCAATAACAGTCCCGAAGGTAAAAGCAACGTTGATTTTTTATCCGCATTTATTTTAAATCTCTCGATCTAATTTTAAGGGTTGCTTCGTGAGCAGACGCAGCAGCAGCTGGATCGCTATGCTCGAGAGGGTCTTCGAATTCTGGTGATGGCGAAGCGGAGCCTTAATGCTGCGGACTATACGGACTGGTGGGCGCGCCATCAGGAGATTGAAATGTCGTTGGAGAATCGAGAAAGACGACTACGCGAATCATTCGCCAAACTAGAGAGCAATCTGACGCTTTTGGGAGCCACTGGCATTGAGGATCGCCTACAGGATGGTGTGCCCGAAACGATAGCTTCCCTACTCTCGGCGGGAATTTCTGTGTGGGTACTGACAGGTGACAAGCCAGAGACGGCAATCAACATTGCTTACTCGGCAAAACTTTTCACACAGCAAATGGAGCTGATCAAGTGAGTGAATGAAGATCTCTATTCAGCTCATTGTCTTGACCGTTATCCAATTAATTTTGCAGGCTAACCGCTCGCTCTCGAGATGCTGCTGAGACAGCCATAAATTTCTATTTGACCGAAATGAGGAATGCAAAGGCGACAAACTCCACGGGCTACATCTTAGCGCCGCGCTGCAAACCTCGAGCCTTGGTCGTAGATGGAAAGACATTAACGTTCATATTGGATCCCAAGTAGGGCACTGCACATATCCAGACTTAGCTCTGTCTTAAACTGTATCTATTTTAGGTCGAAGTTGATTCTGCCTTTTCTCAAGTTGGCCAAGGGATGCGCTTCTGTGCTCTGCTGTCGTTCAACTCCACTGCAAAAGGCCTATTTGGTCAAAGTAGTCAAGGAGGAGCTCAATCTACGTACGCTTGCTATTGGAGATGGGGCCAATGATGTCTCAATGATACAAATGGCCGATGTGGGCGTTGGTATCTCTGGCCAGGAAGGCATGCAAGCGGTCATGGCATCTGATTTTACGCTCTCACGTTTCCGTTACTTGGAGCGGCTGCTTCTCGCACATGGTTACTGGTGCTATGATCGCCTGGCACGAATGATTCTCTACTTTTTTTATAAGAATGCGGTGAGTAAAGCTTTCAAAATTTAAATGTTCATATTGTATTAATTCTGTACTTGGTTTCGCAGGCTTTTGTTTTCCTGATATTCTGGTATCAATTATACTGCGGCTTCTCCGGCTCTGTAATGATGGACCAAATGTATCTAATGCTTTACAACTTATTATTCACCTCACTGCCTCCCCTTGCGATTGGTGTCTATGACAACCGAGTGCCAGAAGACTTGCTATTGAAAAATCCATATCTGTACAAAAATGTAAGCTCATCAGTGCTCATATGGCGTTGTAGCATTGAATAATCAATGGAATACTAATAACAGCATTAGTGTTTATATATATTTATGTATTATATTATATGTTATCTTGTTTTTTAGGGTCGCTTGGGTCTCGTATACAGGCCACACGACTTCTGGCTGGTTCTTTTAGATGCACTATATCAATCTCTTGTCATATTTTTTGTTGCCCTATGCGCCTATTCAGAAAGTGATGTGGGAATCTGGGAATTTGGTACAACCATAACGGCGAGCTGCCTGTTTGCAAATCTAGTGCACTGTTGCATTGAAATACGCTCTTGGGTAAGCTCTCTCAACGTACGTGCTCACAAGTGTTATCCATATAAACTCTCTTTTCTGTCCAGACGCTGCTCCATGTCATATCAATACTGATAAGTCTGGGCTCCTTTTATCTATTCTCCATCGTATACAATTCTATGTGTGTGAACTGCTTTGGACTGCCCTCTACTTACTGGGTTATCTTTAGATGTTTTGCATCCGCAGTACACTGGTTGGTTATACTACTTTCCACTGTGGTTGCTGTGCTTCCTCGGTAAATTGCCGCTATAATTACATCTTTTGTAACTCTGCTAATTAATTCAATTTCCGTTGACTTTACTCTAGCTTGGTCCTTACCACTGTACGTACCTCTATGTGCCCCGACGACAGCACCAAGGTCATTCTTCAGAGCAAACGCGAGCACGGTAGAGGTGAGAGTTTGTTAGTTACATGGTCGCGCTCGACGTCAGCCTCATCAATTTATAGGTAAAAGGCACAAAATAAATCGCAAATAAAAGTAAATTACAATTATAAGTTCCATTATTATGATTTTAACATTAAAAATTTGTTTAGCTATGCATGTCCAATATTTAAAGGCATTTTTCTTAACGTTTTAATTTTTATTATTTTGTGTCCTTTTATTTATACATTGTATTTGACTTATTCTGTTGCTGAATGGATCGACTTCTTACGTTCAATTTCTTGCAGAATCGCCGATTATGGGTCTAAGAATCAGATTATAACCTCGATTACCTGATCCAGCGTCAACCAACAAAATTGCCAGACGCGACACTCACTACAAACCAACCGTTACCCATGTACTTTAAGTTTAAATATGTGGCCTTTCGACACCGATTAGTATAACTTAAATTAGACAGTTTCATTGACAAGCTTCAACTCTTTCGTTAATGAAATTCAATGATTGTAGCTATATTTAGTAGAAATTTAAATAGAATGATTGCCGACTAGACCGTAAAGATGAAAACATTTTAGTTCGAGTTTTGGCTTCAAATTGAATCGGATCAATGTATCACTAAACTAATATGCATGTAGTCGTTCATGAATATTTATTTGTATATAAGTAGAGATTTAATTTACGTATATATTTAGTGCACATAGCCACGTTACATGGCGTAATTCTAAAAGTAACAACGCAACTCTTATTAAACATAACTGATTAAAATAATACCATGTTGATTTATATGTTTGCATGCAATGCATATGGATTAATTAAGCGTCTTTTACGCATATTTATGTACTATATACCACAAAAGAGAGACGAAATCTTTTAATACTGGACAATTCAAACATTACCGAACTTCAATGTTCGATGTTCGTGAAAAGGCTGTGATTCTACACTCATGAGAAATATATTTATACATAAGAGACACCAATTTACATTATTTAGTTTCATTATTTCAAGTATTACAAAAACAAATTGTTTTTACTTTGTTGCATAATCAAATTAATCTTTTATACTTTCCTTTAAAAAAAAAATCAATTTAGTTAATATAATCACATAGCTGTTCTAAACTTTTTACCTTAATTATATGTATATCGTTTTGATAGAGAACCGTATAACAACAATTAAAACTACAATAACATTGTGTTAAAAAGAATAAAAATTTAGCTGAATATATACATTGTTGAAAAGCAAAACAGAATAAAAACAAAAATTTTTAAAAATAAATGTATATTTACTAAATAAAAAAAACCAAACCAACTATTAATTCCGTCAGTTGACCTTTTTTGTATATCATAGCAAAGCGTTTTACAATTTTGTGCCCAATGTAAAGCCCAGATGAAAACCTTACCTATATATTTGTATCTATATCGAAAATTGAGTTTTTATGAGAACAGTTAAGTATTGAATAAACACACATGTATAGATTATGAATTTTGGGTCCTCGAAAACTATTTTTTCTCTGATCTTCCTTTGCAGACAATAAATTGAGTTACAGAAGCTAAAAACCAATTCTTTTGCTTTCGCTTAAAACAATTTTCAAACCACTAATCCATTGCGAAGTGTACTTTTTTAGTTAATTGTCAAATTATCGTGTAACCTAATCGAAAAATCTTTTAACCATTTGCAAGCCTATTAGGAATATCCCAATGTCGCGGTATACAAAAAACAAAAAAAACAAGCTGTGTAAAAAATTTAAAATTAATTTATTAAATACATAACATACGTTTACTTAGATATGGCCTATTTATCTATAATATACCACAGGGTTTCGAACTAGACGAATGGTAAACGAGAACATATATTACGCAGACTACAATTCCTTGTGATCAACGCCGAGGTAAGAATTGCCGAGGAAATCAAGCTCCGCACTATTAGCAATAACGCGCGCGATGTCGTGGGGTAGCAAGTTCAGTTCTATATTGGCTGCTGCAGTAGGCAGCGTCTCTATTGCATGCGGTTGTTGCTGTTGGCGCAATTTGGCTGAGACGGCGCGTCTCACCAACTTTTCTATAAACATTCGAAGAACGTGTGCTAAAAGTGTGATCGCTAGGGACTGCGAAACACCTGGGACGCTCTGTTCTGTATGTAGGACTATGCCTACATCTTTGCACATGTCCCGTACAAGCTGAGTGGCAGCATCCAGCTCCTCAGGTGGTGGTAAATATAGCATATGATGGTTTAATGGATTGTCAAATAAATTTCGGTGCCCCTGAATCCGTGAACTGGGTGGAGGCAGGTTTTGCACATCAACTAACACTTCATCGTCCAATCTATGTTCCCGAATTTGCAAGCTTATTATCTTTTTAGTTAACCAACTATCTAAACGGGATCTCGAGGTGAGACTGCAGTATTCCAACAGTTGCGATTGGGGATCCTCTTGCAGCTGTTGTTGAACACGCTCCGACAACGGCAAGACTGCTGAGGATGCTTTTTTTCTGGCAACACAAAGCACTTTTAAAGGCGGCGTGTATCCGTGTAGACGTGCAAAGGCCACAATTTCTCGCGTGCTCCAAAATAACTCCTTTCCACTGGAATGCAGGTGCTGCAGGCGTAGATGTTGGCGCATGCAGCGTAACAAAGTACGCCCTCGCATAAATTCGAAGAACCGCTGGCGCAAAGCGGGCTGTGCCATGAATGCTGTCAGTGAATGAGTACCAAAGGGAAACTCCTTGATCGATGAGCCTGCCAATGGCAGGCGCCGAAGCAAAAACTCCACAGCGCTACGCATATTCTGAAACTGAATGCCGCAAAAAAGATGTTCGAGAGTCAAGCGTTGGCTAAGCGGCGGTGCAAGCGGGGGAGGCACTTCCTGGCTACTCATGTTAGCATAGCCGTGATCGTTTTGGATGCATTGCAGAACGTGCCACCGTTTGGATAGCTGCTGTGTCGGCTGCTTGAGCAAACTCAGTTGTGGCTTGAGAAGCGACTGCTGCTTGGCGGCCTGCTTCAACTTTGATTGCTGCGGATCAATAATGTATAGCTTGCCTTCCTTTTGAAAGATAACGTTCTTAAATTGCGATGCAGTGTGTCCTTTGCGCAATTGCGCAACCATCGCTTGCGGCTTTTTGTTACTGGTGTTCCCATTCATGGATGAATAAGCAACAGCCAAGCAGGGACTAATAGCAGCAGAATTATTGACGGAATCAAGGCGCAGTGGCGCTTCACTTGGCCCAAGCAGCTCTGCAGGCTGTTTTTTCGGGCTGTTCAGCTTTAATGACTCTGAGACAAGCGCAGTGGGTTCGATCTGCTTGATATCGTCGCTTAACTCGATATTTTTGACAGGAGCAATTAAATTATCATCCAGATCTTCTTTCTGCTGTGTTATTGAAATGGTTAACGGCATGGAAGTGTTCTTTAGCAAAGAAGGCGCATTTTTTGCTGCTGTTGTATGCAGCTCTTTCTTTACAATTCTTGGCGGTATCGTGTCTACTGTCGCAGGCGCATCGGAACGCAACCAAACCTCTACAGTTGTCTCGCCCCCCATTGTGTGCAGGCCGCACATAGTTTTGTCCAAAACAATGGTGTGCATTAGTTGGACTGGCTTCTGCTGCAGATGCTCCTGAAAGTAAAGCTGAATTCGCATTGGGAATTCTCCCCAGCCTCGACGTGTCAACTGAAAGGGGGGAGAATGCACGTCCACAATGTCGTTGGGCCGATACGAGTGATGCAATTGGAAGCGCACCTAATAAATGAAATGTTATGTTTATACGCGGACAACAATCGAGCGCTCTCCACTTACCTTTTTTAAATACGCTTCCGGTGGCTGCGGCAAGTTTTTGCCCTGAACATAAACAAGCCATTTGTAAGCTAGCGCTTGGCCGTTTCGGACACTCGAATCAGCGCCTCCTAGGTACTTAGAGGTGTTGCCTACCACAAAGAAGAACTTGTTTTTGTTATTCAGGCGTGAGGCATTAAGGGCGGATAACGAAGAATCAAACTCCTTTTGAGTCTTATAAGCCTGTCTGCTGGTGCACGGTTGTTCTTCACAGCTGGTCACATTCAGATCATTTTTGTTCTCCTGCGAGTGATCCGTAACAATACCCTGCTCGCGAATTTTCTGCTGTCGTCTACGCTCTGCTCGACGATTTGCAGGGTTGCGCAGTCGAATTGTCTGCTTCGCCAGCGTTGCAGCTGTGCGCTCGGGCAGGTTTAATTGTAAAGGCGCAGGACGCTTACCCACAATTTTCTTGACTGCCGGATGCAACGGCAGTTGAGCTCCAGCATGCTCAAGCCCATCTCCAAACAACGTATCTCTGGATCGTACCCTAGACACGTCTGCAGCTGTCAACGGTACTTGCTGCTTTATATAGTACTCGCTGACGACATGGTACCTCAATTTGTCCAGTAGCTGGCGTGCCTGATAAAGACGCGCATCAATCTCGCTCAGCTGTTGTTCCTTAAGGGTTAATTCCCTTTGGAATTCGGCACGCACAATTTCCTCAAATTTCTTCAGTTGCGCCACGCTGTCAAGATTAAGACCAGTTCGATGAGGGCTGATTCTCTCAGCCTGCTGGTTAAGGGCCTCGCCATCCTCTTCGTTTTCTTGCTCACGCTTAACGCGCTTCGTATCTTTGGAAGCACTGGTGGGGCTATCGTAACCGAACCCATAATCCGGATCATGATACTCACTGTGCCTTCGTTTCCTTGGCGCTGTCGTTGATTTTGACGGCGTCGCCGTCGAATTCTCCATGTGCGTGTGAACGCTATTGTTGTAGCGGCACACCCTAAGGACTTGTATCACCTAGGTTCAAAATAAAACAGCTGAAATATGATTTTATGCTGTCTTTTGCACATTTATGCTTCTGTTGGTACTAAATTACCAAATTTAATAAATAAACGCGCAAAATGTTTGTTTTTTGTCTGGCATTGTTGATACTAGCCGATATATCGATATATTTGGTATTTTGATATCCAGCACTGTTTTTGGGGAGCCATCTTTCGTTATGCAGCACTGCTCGAATTATCTGGGTTTAACGCGGGAAAGAAGAGCACGACGCATTTGCACTAAATATTAACATAGTTGCAATTGCTACATTGAAATAAATAGACTGCAATATGGTCGAGCGGATTGAAGACTTAAATCTACCTAATGCTGTGATTGCCCGATTAATTAAAGAAGCCTTACCGGAGGGTTCCAATGTAAGCAAAGAGGCGCGTGCCGCAATCGCGAAAGCAGCGTCTGTTTTCGCAATATTTATAACTTCATCCTCGACGGCATTGGCGCACAAACAAAACCACAGGACCATTACAGCCAAGGATATTCTGCAAACACTCAACGAACTGGACTTTGAAAGCTTTGTTCCGTCGTTGACACAAGACTTGGAGGTCTATAGAAAGATGGTAAGGGACAAGAAGGAGAGTAAGGCCAAAAAAGATAGCAGCGCCGGAGATGCCATTGCCAGTAGCAGCGCTGCGGCAGCTGCCGCCGGAAATGAAGACGCCAACTAATAAGAGCAAAAAAGCAGAGCTACAACTGTCGCTAGTAACATTTGGTGACGCACTACTCTTAATGAGCATTTAATCGCGTTATATATATATACATAATAGTGTGTTAATACTTGTAAGGGATATGTTTCTAGTATAGTTCATCTTATAAGTAAAATCTAAAAAGTAAGCAAAATACATGTTTCGGATACACCATTGTACTGACTCGAAAACTCTTAGTCCGTAATGCCATAAATATAAGTACATGTGTAAATTAACATGATTTAACATTATATAAATCCTATATCTTATTCGATGTTTCGAGATCAAATTCACATCTAAGAATCTATATAAAAATTCACTTAAGACATGTTTCACACTTGCAAAATCCAATATATTTTCATCTGCAACTGTGGTAAATTGCAAATCGCTTCAAGATTCTCACCATAGGACACATGATTGGATAAGCATTGATTCCAGCTTATGGTTATCCACATAAAGTAACTACAGTAAATATTTCAGGTTACTAGCATAGATATCCTTTGGATATTTATAAGGAGCTCATATTTAAATCGGTATTTCTTTCTTTTAAGCACCTAGTTATTCCTAGGAATCCAGTTGTGTAAATGCAGATGTAAATCGAGCGGATTCTTTAATTTACGATTTTTACTTTTACGATTAATCGATAACTTAAAAGTATCGTTTGACGTTCATCTCAAGGAAGGCATCGTTAGACAAGTTTTGTTGCCTATTTCATCCGCCTAGAGTCGACCAATTTTGGAAACCGACAAAGACTGATCCAAAATAAAGCCGATTTTTAGATATGTGAACTTCTCCAAATATTTACTTGTATACAAGTCAAAAAGTATTGTTTGCCCTATTTGCAATTTGTATATTCGTAGGAGTTTTGCATGGTTTCTTGAAATACAATTGTTTGTTACTTCACGTTGCTTGCTTTAAATTTGTTATATCCTAAGAGAGATGGGTGTCACTGGCTTATGGAAGCTAATAGAGCCTTGTGGAAAACCAGTGCCTGTGGAGACATTGGAGGGAAAAGTGCTTGCCGTTGGTAAGAGCTATATTTTCATTAATTGTGCAAGCTTAATTGGTAACCGGCAAATATTTTAACGGAATGATCTCATCTTTCATACAGATATTTCCATATGGCTTCATCAGGTTGTAAAAGGTTTTCAAGACAGCAAAGGATCGGCTCTAAACAATGCGCACCTTTTGGGCCTATTTCATCGCCTGTGCAAATTACTCTACTACCGTGTGCGGCCGGTGTTCATATTTGATGGCGGCGTGCCGCAACTAAAGCGCGATACAATTGTCAGTTTATCTTGCTTGTTGGTCTGCAACTTATTTTACAAATGTATCCATTCTCTTTTTTGAATTATCAGGCGCGTCGCCAGCAACAACGCGGCAAAATCAGCAACGAGGCTGATCGCATACAGGCACTGCTGCTGCAATCGTTGGCCAAGGAGAAGGTGGTGCAACAGGCATTGGGTACAAATGCAGAGCTACTGCTGAAGTCGCCATCAAAACGGGCAGTTGCGGGAAAGTCCAGCAAAAATGATGAAGACGATCTCTTCAAGTTGCCAGAACTACCAGAAGCATCCGCTGCTCAAAACGGCGAATCGGACTGCGAATTAGATAATCAGGAGTATACAAGTGGAAACGCTACTTCGGACAGTTCCTTTGATGAGTCAACCGCACGGCATACTTATAATGCCAGCTTGCAAGGTATCGATGTACGTAGCCAGCACTTTAAAAGCCTGCCAGCCGATATACGGCATGAAATATTAACAGACATTAAAGAAACGCGCAAGCAGTCGTCCTGGGGTCGCCTCCATGAGCTCCCAGCACGAAGTAATGACTTTTCCTCTTTCCAAATGAAACGATTATTAAAGCGACGCGCCGTTCAGGAAAGCCTCGAGCAAGCGCAACAAGAAATGGGCGGCCACACTCTGACGTATGCAGAGCTGTCGGATTTTTTCAGCGAAGAAGGTATTGTCACGCCCACAGCTATTGAGCAGAGTACGCGTCAAATAAGTTCCGATGAACACACCCGATTCTTGTTAGTACGGGATCTTAAGAAAAAGACTATGGAGGATAGTCATAGAGTGGCGCACAAGAGCTTTGAGACAATTGCCGAAGAAAGCGCTTCGTTTGCCTTGGAATCTGATGAAAGTCCTGGTACGTCGACGAAAACGGTAACCGTGAAAAAGTCGCCCCCACCTAACGATACACTCAATAAGGAACCGGGCGCTGCACCTAATGGTGATTATGAACTGGCATTAGCATTATTTCTTGATGAATCTGGAAAAGTATACGACGAGGAGGACTATAACTATAATACGGATCAGGACTTGCGCCTAAATCGCGAACAAAGCAAGTGCTTGCGCCATGCTGCCAAGGGACCAGCGCGAGCGTATATGATTGAATACGCTGGTATGAACGACGAGGAGGTGGAAAACATCATGGAATCAACACAATTGAATGATACTCAGAGCTTAGAGCGTTTTCTTCATAACAAAAGTGCTGATGATAAGATAACAGAAGTGGATATGGCAAATAATTCTATTGAAAAAGTCAAACAAGTCTCTTTGGCTGTTGAAGGGAGAAAAAATGAATATCTCGACAAACCAGATTCAGTTCAAGCCATTGACAGCGATACTGATTCAGACTTGGAAGAGGTTACTGACACAAAGGAAATGCCTGCAAAAACTGTCCTCGAAATTTGTGTAGGCATTAAAGATCAATTGAACCAAGAGGATGATCTCTTTTCGGACATTTTTAAAAATGAGTACCAGGTAAAGGCTGGTGTCCTCCAGGAAGCTGATGCAGAAGACACAAAGGATACTGAGAAAAGTAACATGTGTGCGAATCAGGCAGATAACAACGAACGTGGAGATTATAACAGCACAGATTTGAAAATAAAGTGTAAAAATGTTGCCAAGTTCATTGATTCAAATGATTCGAAAGTAAAGAATAGTGAAGAAAGCAAAATCCTAGAACAGAAGTCAGTTGAAACTATTGTGATACACGACAAAGAGAAACAATCTGACTTTAATGCAAAAATAACAGAAAAAGAGGTCGAACTAAGCTCTATACTTTCTGATCTTAAAAGGCAAACAGAAGAGATTAAAAATACTAAATTCGATCTCTCCGATGAAAAAGAACAGCCGAATGTTGGTCTGACCTCTATACTTAGTGAGCTAAGGCGACAAACGGATGAAGTGAAGAATATAAAGCTGGAGTCTGTTAAGGTAAACAATAGCATGGCTATTGAATTATCCTCCGACGATGAGCCCGCCAAAGAAACAACCTCTCCCATATCCAAAGATATTATTGAGCTTTGTGACAGTGATAACGAAATGAATCGCACATCGCCAAATAAGACTCCCAGCAAGAACAAAGCAATAACCGATTTCTTTCAGACTACATATAGTATAAAACGCACTCCCGATAAGCCAGCGGAACCACATATTACTCCTCCCGCATCTCCAATGGTACCCAAGCCGTTCTACGTAAAGCGTACACCCAAATCGGAACGTAAGGGTGCAGGAAAGGAGCTGAGGGACAATTCCGTCTCACCCAATACGAAATCTAGCAAAGCTGCAAAATCGCTGTTTAAAGAAAATGAAGGGAAGGATGTGGCTAAGCCAGCTATCACCAAGGTATATACTTATACACTTATATTTCAATTAGCAAGAATAACAGTCAAAATTTTGGAAGATAGATCTGTCAGCTATTTGCTCACCATATAACTGTGTAATAATTTGGTGTATTTTAATCAGTAAATGTGTTTGTGTTTGCAGGATATCCTTCAAGAAGCAGCGGAAGCTTTAAAAACTCAAAAGACAGCCGAGGAACTAGAGACAATGGCTACAAGTTTGGCCCGTGAGCGCCGTGAGTTGGAAGCAGAACGTAATCGGCAGGATCGAATGGGCATGTCCATTAGTCAACGCATGAGCAATGATTGCCAGGAGCTGTTGCGCCTGTTTGGCATACCATACATTGTGGCGCCAATGGAAGCAGAAGCACAGTGCGCCTTCCTCAATGCCGTAGGGATAACTAATGGTACCATAACGGACGATAGCGATATCTGGCTTTTCGGTGGTCGTACAGTATACAAAAATTTCTTTGCTCAAAATAAGCATGTGCTTGAGTTTCGAGCCGAACAGATTGAGCAGACATTTAATTGCAGCCGCGATAAGCTTATTCAGCTTGCCTGTCTCGTTGGCAGTGATTATACCACAGGTCAGTTAGAATACGCCACATCTGGCAAAGCGTTGTCACGAATTTATGTTTTTCAGGCATACACGGCATTGGCGCTGTAACTGCTCTTGAAATACTCGCGTCCTTTTCGACTTTAACTCCAAACACTGGACCTACAACCTCGCCTCCATCCTCCAGTAGGCCAGGCGCTGTGTCCATGCAGTCTGTGCTGTCCACTTTAGTAAAGTTTCGAGACTGGTGGCAGGCGCATAAGAACGCCAACATACCTATCGGTAGTTCTGCACGTCTTTCGCTGCTCAAGAAGCTCAAGAACATCGAGTTGCATGAGGGCTTTCCCAGTTCGTCCGTAGTGGAGGCCTACTTAATACCCAAGGTGGATGAAAACCGTGACGCTTTTAGTTGGGGATCTCCCGATATTGAGTCTATACGCGAATTTTCGCGCAAATTCTTTGGCTGGACCACCTCGAAAACAGATAACATTCTTATGCCGGTCATAAAGAAAATCAACGAAAAGAAGATACAAGGCTCGATACGCAATTACTTTACAGCGAAGAGCGCGCTGCGAGTGCAGCAACCACAGGTCAGCAAACGTGTTCAGACGGCAATCGATAAAATGTCTGGTAAGATTGAAACGGAAACAACGGAGCAATTGAACCGGCCAAGCCGTCGAGCACGTAAAAAGAAGGCAGCCGAACCGCAGGAAGATGCAACAGACGAAGATCGTCCTGCTCGTCCAAAGTGCGTCAGACGGAAAGCAACGACAGCAACAGCCACAGTCACAGCCACAGCCAACAGAGAGGTAATACCGCAGAGAGAACGAGATTTAGAGCAAATGCGTCAAAACAAGGCAAAGGCAGCAGTTATCTTAAGGGCAAGTGCCAAGGCTTCCAAATAAATTATTTCCATATTTTGCTTAAAATATATTTTTATTTCCCCTGTAACTTCTTATGGCGCTTTCGTCTAGAATAGTTTTTTTTTTTGTTATTTACATTCATGCCAGTCGACTGTTTGTTCGAAATAAACAGTACTTAAGAACTCAGTACTTTGAAATAAAACTCAAAAGAGCAGTTATACAAACAAAAATTTATTGTTAAACGTTTAAATTACAAAAAAAAAATAATTACCTTAAGATATGTTTAAAGTTAAACCTGTTAAACGCGTTCAGTATCAGCGTTTGCTGATAGATAAGGATCGCATATTAAAACGATTGCATGGTTTTCGAAAATTAAGGATAATATTGCTGAAAACAGTTTTTGCACTTTTGATAAACGTACAACGGAAATCACAGTATGCGACAAGCAATCAGGCACTTCAATCTTTAAAGCAGTGTAGAGAATGGTTGACTGATTGCTTAGAATCATTACAAAGATTGCACCATAAACGTTCTAAATGTAATATTATCGTTCCAAATATTGAATATAAGAAGGGTTCCCAAAATGTTTTAGGAAGATACATTGCAAGCCTGAAGAAAGTATTAAACAATTATGAAAATTATCAAACAACCATGCATCCCATGGCACATAGGACTACAACCAGAAACAATTTGAAAAAAATGTTGATCGAAAACATGGGAGTTATGCAACTAGCTATTCGAATGTTGAGAATCTTTATGAAAATGGGCAACAATGTGTTCTTCAAAGCGAACGAAAAAAAAATGAGTTCAAAGAAAGTTCCATGTTCAAGTTTATCAACGGGGCAATGCAACAGTGGTCAAATTTTTCTACAAAAGAAAGAAAGTACTGTTGGGCTATTTAAAGAGGCAAATCTCAACAAGCAATCAATCGAAACTCACACTTCCCAGCGAGACGAAGATACTATTTCGGGCATTAGTCAGGCGGGAATTAATTCCTCATCTACGAATATAACCCAGTCTTCGAGACCGAGAGGAGGGGGAAGAGTCTCATCACAAAATTTCCAGGTGTCCAGAATTGATCTTACATATTCAGATACAAGTCAATTATATTTAAAGGGCCTACAACAACTTAGGAATAAATTGAGTTCAGCTTCCAAAACCAAATTAAGATCCGCAAATAGCCAGTTTAAGTCGATGTTTAAATTGCGTAAACATCACGAATGGGAAAAGCAATCGCCGAGCATGTCTGTGGTTTCAGAGGAAATAAAAGCGGATACAATGCAAGACACAGCAGCCGCTATCATTAATAGCTTATTTGATTATAAAAGTGGACCCAGAGCTTTAATAAAAAAAAGTTCAAAATACATAAGCGCTATTGACCTCCTTCATTTATATCAAGATAAAAAGGACGATGACAAAGTGGACCAGGTCTGGCAAGATCTGATCAGTGAGCATAACCAGCTCTTAGCGGCAAAGGATCGACTGATTTCCGATATTAAAGATGAGCTTAAAAAATTTTATCTAACAAAAATGCAGTTGCTGCTCCAAGCTCAAATTGGTAAATTACATCAAATTAAAAAAAGAAGGTTCCACGCCAAAAGTGCAAGCACATTTAGTATGACGAATTCTGTTGACAAAAACGACTGGAAGAGTTTGGAGAAAATTGAGATTTTGCAAAAGATGCATAAAATGTTCTTTAGCACGCTGCGGAAAAAACTAAGTTACCAACGTAACAACCCTAAGATACGAAAATTGCACTCACTGATTATGTCAGAAGAATTGCCAGTAAACGCGTCTGAGCACGATATTTTGAAAGAATACGAACGTGATCCGCACTTTTATAATGTTCTAATAATGTCACATAATAAAGATTCAGACCAAGATGCTAGTGTGTTAGCCATAATTGAACACAACTTTGAAAAAGTCATGTGCCGATTAGCTCGTCATAAGAGGCAGAAAAAGATGGGGCAATATTCTTCAAAGTGGAAACAACCAAGCATTGGTGATTTTTCATGGTACAGGGATGGTTTTGAAATCCTTTTGAAACAGGAAAAAGTCGGCGGATCTGCTGAGAGCAAAACTGTGTTAGTATTAGATGATTACTGTAAAGTGGAGCGAGCCAAGTGGGCCAAGTACTTTGCCGACCAAGAAAAAACACCAACAATGCTACACTTAGAAGACATACGCAACCAAAAACGCCAGGCACGTTCCGCTCAAAGGAGGACGGATCGAAAGTGTAAGATACTGCAGAAGAAAAGACCAAAGAGCGGAAGACCCCTTACCGCGCTGTATACGGCTCCCCGTCTAACACACCGCATGCGCCAGGCCGTCGATCGAATTGCAGAAGAAGCACAAGTGTCCACTGTGCAACGCACAAAGAGTGAAAAGCACTTTCCTGACCTTGAAGCGAACACCATGCCTTTATCGGAAGCAGAAGCAGGAGCAGGAGCACCCAATATTGCAGACGTTCTTCTAAGCTCTGCGTCCTGGACCAGTTGCTGCAGTAAATGCCGAAATGTTGACGAAGCTATGCCATATGGACGGGCACTTAAACAATTCTTTCGCACACATGAACAAATATTAACATTTGGGAACAGTTTTTGCAATGATACCTCTGCAAAGTAAATTTGGTAAAATACAAATTATGACTGTTTATGTTGATCCCGAATTCTAGAAATATAAATACTATAGATAGTATATTAATTTATATATTTTATTGAATTCTAATTTGCGTTCTGCTATAATTAACATTGTATTCTAAATTCTTTTTATTTTTACTCTAAATTCCCATACAATACAAAAAGTTATCCCGACAGCCAACATAAACGCGTCTAAGGCTCTCAACATAGCACGGAGTGGAAAACAATTCACCTGTCAGCTTATCCGACCATTGTATCTGACCATTACCCAAATTGGACAGCACAATTCGGCCATCCGTAGCGCAACAAAATACGAGATTATCGCTGGGTTCTACTGTCATTATTATGGGTGTGGCATAGACTGAGCCTCCTATATCCACTTTCCAATGGAGCTCAAGTGAAGTATTTTGACCCGTGCCTGTCTTACATCGCAAACAGTACACATGATGGTCAATGCATCCAAAGAGCACAAATGTGTATCCCATGTGAGTGGGCGGGGCCTTGACTACCAGCGAAGAGAATATATTACCCTCTGCCGCATGCGTAGCCAACTGAAAAATACAAAGTAGAAATATAGAAAATTGTATATTTTTTCCGGAACACGAGCTTACAATTTGTCCGCTATTTACATCGCAAGCATGCACACGACCGGCTACTTCGGCACAGACAAAAATTGTGGCACTGGAGTCCAGCAAGACGGGAGTAGCGAAAAAGGGTTCTTTACATTTATGCATCCACTGCACCGAGCCATCCAAGAGCGAGACGCGTGCATATCCACCATCTAGCGTACATATAATTACGGCTTGATCCTTGACCAGTTCCAGTGGGCTAGCAAAGATTGCTTTTTTTCCTATGCGCATGCACCAGAGTACTTGCTGGCGTACCGTCGACAGGCACATGACATTATAATCTTCTGCATAGCTGCAGACGACAATGCGGGATCCATCTGATGACAGGAAAGGCTGAGCCTTAATCATCCCGCCAATTTCTACATTCCATAAAATATCGCCAGTCAACGGGTTGAACCCATAGAGGCAACCGTCGTAGCAGCCCACCATGGCGAGCTGCTCGCTAAGGAATGTAACTTTGCATTCGATGCGGTCAGGTAACTTTATCGTGCTTTGCTCCCGACCCGTCAGGGTATCTAGCGTGCGCAATAACTTCGAATGGGCGCCCACGCACACATACCGACTGTCGAATTGGGCAACCGGCGAATCTATGCACTTGTTGAAATTTACCTTCCAGTAGAACTGGAAGTGTATGGCAGGCTTTTCAAAGCGTGTGATGATTAAGCCGCTGCTTGTGCTGCTGCCCGCCGCTGCACTGACTGTAGAGCTCAAAAGTGGCTCGATGGGCTTTAGTTTGGTGTTATGGGTTACCAGTTTGGCATTATCTAGGAAGAGCAAAACGGTGCGTAAGCTCACTTTTTCGTCCAGCAGTAACTCAAAAAGATGTCGCTGCTCGTCGTCAATGCACATCTGCAAGCCAATTTCGCGACACAGCGTTATGGCATGGAAAGATGTTCCGCCAGCATGTCGGAAACTCAGGTCATAACCGCTAAGATTGGTAAGCGAATCAGTCTGCTCTAGCCGAAGTTTTTTTGGTGTTCTCTCATTTTGCACGTCCACGCACTCGAGCCTATCATGCAGAAAACTTTTTAGTATATCTTGGGCTGGCTGCGCTAGGAGTGTACACTCTTTAAGCAAAAGCATCTTATCCAGCTTGCCATGTGCATTACAGGGAAAGTGTTGCAAGTAAACGAATCTGTCAGGTTGCTCAACAGCCATTAGCTTGCTTAGTATTTCAAAGGTCTGCGCCCTTCTCTGTACCTTTGTCTTAGGCTCCAGACTTCGAATGCAACAAATTAGCTTTTGCAGATCCTCCAGCCATAGACAAGTAGCCAGTTCGCAGCTATGCAAGCATTTCTCTATCTTGCACGTGATGAGTCCTGTAACGGGGGTAATCAGTAATCCTTACATCTCAGTGTTTAAGTCCGTCATACCCAGGCTGATGCGGTTACCTGCACGCTTAACCACATCATTGGCGCGTTCTTCATAAGCTATAGAGCCGTCTTCAAACCTTCGTACAAAGTCGCCGGTCGCACGATAAAGAACAGCAGGATTTAAGTCCGTGCCGTTATCTAAATCATCAGTCTCCGGTATGTAGCAGCGACGTGTGGCACTGCCTAACCAAAGCTCACCACGGCCCACGTTTTGAAGATTTCGTTTGGACTGGAACTCAATGCGCAAAACAGTCTCATCGTCAATGGGCGTTCCTAAATGGACGCGCGAATGCAGAGATTGTAAAACGTGCATCATGCTCCAGCATGACATCTCTGTGATACCATAGATGTTACAGATTTGTTTTTGGAAAAGCACCTGTGGCTCCATCCAGGTGGCAAGCTCGGAACTGGACGGGAACGGTTCACCACCTAGTAGTAACACTCTAAAATAACAAAGCACTTTAATATACTTCCGATTGGGTGGAAGCAGTACCTACCTCAGTGTACTGGAACTGTTTAGTATCCGTTCGCGTATTGCGTTCGCACCAAACTGTCGAAAAAGTGATGGTGTCATTTGCAATACGGTGATGCCGGGCGTGGTAACACTCGTTGGAAAGAGGGCACTCAAGACGCGTTTGGGTGACTCGCGCATAGAATAGTGGGTGATAAGCACTGCGGCACCATTCTGCATCGCCAAAAATAGTTCCACAACAGATGGATCAAAGGTACAGGGCGTACCCAGGTAAATAATGTCAGCCATCGAAATGTTGAGCTTTTGACTATTTCAATAAAAGTTTAAAAATACAAATATTAAAGTCAGCTCTCATTAAACTAAGCTAGCGAGAGAATTAAAATATTAAAAAACTGGGTCTTTTTGAAAGCAGAGAATTCTTTCTTTCTTAACTTATGCAGTCAACCAGAATCGAAACCCCACCTGAGTCCCACTATATTTGGTGCTATGCATTCGTAAGGAACATGTATTAGCTTTGGCGCTCCTGTGGTGCCAGTGGTCGTTATTGTGTAGCACATGTTGGGTGGCAGAGCCCCCTTTGCCTCAGGCGAAGGATCACTGGCGGTATGCTTCAACTTGAACAGTTTGTACTCTTCGTTGTAGACCAGAAAGCTGTCGAGGTTCTGAAAGTAAACGGCACCCACAGGCATGTGACCGTTGACAATCAGGTAATCAATGCCAGCACGGTACATCTGCCAATGTAAAGCCTTCGACAGCATCATTTTGTCGTTGCAATAGAAGTGACATTTGTGATTAAGTATGCTGAAATGTATATTAGTTGAATAGAATAATGACGACTGTTCAATTCGCATTTCTACTCACGCGAGTATCAATATGCATGACGAGGGTGTGTGATTGGCAATGCGAAAGGCAATTCCTGTGCCCGTGGGCACTCCGTTGCGTCGCAATCTTTCCAAGATTGTCTCAACGCTACTTACGGCCTTGCGGTAGCTAATGGAAAAGTCCTGCGGCTCCATACGTTTTATAACAAAAGGCACGTCTCCAAATTCACGCAGCCGTTGTGTATCGAAGAGCTTCTTAGGCTCTCCCACAATCGTCGGCTCAATGTCGATTTCTGTCTTGAACTCGATTTGCAGTGTTTCCTCTGAGCCGGGATCGTGTTTGTGCTCGACACTGGTCTCAGCGTGAATAGCCGGGTCTGTCTGAGCCGTAAATTGGGTATCATCTTCGAGCTCGATTTTAATTTTAAAGGATTCCATTATCGCCAGGCGATGGCTTCGCTCTCTGCCATAAATATTTCAGGCTTAACACATAGCTTATTACAAAAATCACAGATATATCAATTTCAATTTCAATTCTATTCTATATATCTGAGCATGATGAAAAATTTTAATGATTTCAGTTTTTTGGCTCAAGACGATATTAAGCTTATTTATTTGTTTTTATTTTGCCATGTTCTACATTTTCAGCTGTTTGCTTGGAACAATCGATTTCTCTCCGATTCACTCCGATGAATATTCTAATCGACTAGAATATTCATCGTATTATGAACATGCAATCGATTGTTCCAATTAAACAGGGTTGCTCTTATTAGATTGGCGGATTTTTTAAACCTCGAGAGCCGTTTATCTACAACTACAAGCATTTGTTGGGTAGCAGAGCATATGATAAAAATGCATTGTAAAAAGGAATGCAAGAAATTATTTAAAAATACTATGAAAATTTTGAAATGCATTAGAAACAAGGTTTTTATTTACATGAAAAGGAGAAAACCCTAAAGACAACCAATTAAATATTCGTTTAAGCTGCCATATATTTCACATAGAGATTGTCAATAAACAATTTAATGGTGACTGCTTTTCACACAAGTAATCTCTATATAAAAGCTAGCTCTATATAAAAGCTAGCTGAAATTTTATCCACAAATTCATTTGAGATGTGTTTCACACTTTTCGGATTATGCACCCCTCCTTTGTGGAAATGGTGGTCAAAGATTCGGTTGGTAAAATTATGGATACACATTCATTTCCAAAAATCCTCGTAGAAATTCATTTGAGAAGTGTTTTACATCAGTTGCAGCATCTAAACATCCTTGGTGGAAAATGCGGATCATAGATTTTCTGCGCGACGTTTTTCGTGAAATTAATGAGAACGTTTTTGTGTATTTGCGTAAAATGGTTTTAATAAAGTTGTTTGTTTACCACCCGATGCGGATCAAAGGCTGTATGATGATAGTTAATTTTCCGACATAAGGATTCTCAAAGCTAGAAATCGTCATCTGGTATTATAGCTTATGTAAATGTGTGAATAAATTCTTTTGTTATATTTTCTTAAAGGGCTTTACAAATTTGTTTTGATAACTAATGTACATAAGCATTTTTACAACAGTTTATTTGCCACGTTCGTTATTTTTTTTTTCAAATTGGATAGCGTTGGCATTAAAAACAGTTTTAAACATACCCGCAAAATTGAATAACTACGAACGGAAATTCATTAACAGTAAAAATTATTCAAAAGATTATGAAATTGTTATTCATATGTTATTCATTTAACTTATCCATTAAACATTAATTGAAATCTGCTACATATCTACACATCTTTGATATTTAGAATATTAAGTATATTGTTTCGAATTAAAATACCGGTAATGTGTGTAACCTGAGCTTATACTACTATATAGTTTTCATAACTGTTTTTTTGAGTCCACAGATAGGGCCTCTTTACTCATTCTCGTGTATTCCTGCTGCATGGTCGTGCGGCAATGTTCGATAAGCTTCTCCATGTTTTCCTTTTCATAGCCATCCGTTGATATCTCAGGCAGTATTTGTATGACAACGTGTCCGGGTCGGAAGCTTTTCTTTTTCTCGTCAAAAAACGAGTATTTCGATACGACAACCGGCTGTATTGTGCACTTGCTTTGGAGCGCAATGTGAAATGAGCCCTTTTTAAACGGCAGCAATGTCTCCTTGGAATTGCGCGTGCCCTCCGGAAAGACTAATATCTTGCAGTTGCGCTCCCGTATAGCAATCGCCTCCTTTTGCAATGAATTAATTGAATCGCTCTTTCGCGATCTGTTAATATACAAAGTGCCCCAGAGCCAGGCGCCAACGCCAAAGAAGGGCATGTAAAGAATTTCCTTTTTGGCCACCACGGTCGCCCTTCCAATCACCGGCCAAAGATGAGCCAGCACGCACAAGTCCAAGGCGCTTTGATGGTTCATAAGCACAACACTCCCGTGCTCCTTTTTTACGTTCTCCACACCACGCACTTCCATGGTGATACCCATTATCCGGCACAGCTGCACGAAGCACCAGGATGGAATGCTTAAAATTGGAAGAACAAAATTGTTAGCTTTAATGAAAGTTTTCAGGTGCTTAACTTACAGCCCATTCCTGTAGTCCCTCGGCCGCAGGATCATGAAAGGAATGCACAGAGTAACAATTGCGCCGGCTCCAAACAGCACAATAAACATCCTCATCTGGTAAGGTGCTTTGGCCGCAATGCTCAAAATTAGGGCGACGACGCAGGCGAGCCCGATTACCTCACAGGTGCACGCCATGACAACAGTTTTATCTAGTACTGCGGAATTTTAATAGCATATAGAATAAATGATACAAGAAGCTAAAATGAAACAAAAATCGCAGAGAACTAAGTCAATATATTTATATATATATATTGATATAGTTATTTTATTATTATTGGAAATTCCACCCGCAAGTATGCAAGTATGTTCCGATCGTACTTAAACTCATTTTCAAAGACTTTCATTTGAAGGGTGTTTTACGCTTTTCGGAAAATACATTTTTATCTGGTATAAATGGGAGTCAAAGATTTGCTGTGTAAAGTTTCGATTTTAAATTCATTTCCACAGATCTTTAGGAAAAATCACTTGAGACGTGTTTCAGTCTCCAAGGATCGTCTGTGGAAGTGCGATTAGAAGATATTTTGGGCGAAGTATTATGTTTTCGAAAAGAGAACTTAACTAAACTTAAGAACTTCAAGAATACGTGTTGTAGCAACCCGCAACAGTGGCAGAAAGAGTTGTATAAGGGTGAAACCTTGTGAAAATTTAACTGATACGTGTCTCACACTTTTCGCAAATTCCGCCCATCTTGGATGACAAATGCGGGTGGATAAGGTCGGAGTTGTTAGTTCTGCCCTTCTTTCAAAGCCCTATATCAAAATTAAATGAATACGTTTTCAGAGATTTTGGAATTTCCACCCGCAACTGTGGAATGATCTTTGTGGGAATTTGTTTAATACAAATGAAAAGTTCACCGCTCTTGGATGGAAAATGCGGGTCAAAGGTTTAATGAATGAAAGTTGATTGTTCGGTTGTTGTCAGCGCAAGAAAAACATGGGCGGGCACTGTTGATTCCAACATATGGTTATTTTTTCGATGGACTTTTCACATATTTTGAAATAGAAGTAGTATCTTAAATTTGTGAAACAAAGCTTTGCACGGCAAGGCCAGGCAATACCCGGGCTATATATATATACAATTTTTAGATTCAGCTGTTTAACCTAAGCTGGGAATATATAATGTAGACGAAATATGGGTTCATATCATAAGCCCACATCAAAATGTTTTTTTTTTTCAAAATACTTTAAATTTGTCATTCTGTATCAAGGGCAACAATTTATAATAATAACAAATTCGTGGCGTATAAATTCTGTAAATACAGAATGGAAGGTTTCATTTTTCAAATTGATACCATTTGCAGGCTTTAGATATCCACATTATGTATATGTCATTTATATACAGTAGATTTATGAGAAAATAAAATGATATCTTGCACAGCTAAATCGATTTTAAACAGTTCTGCAGATAAGAGCCTGCCTGGCAACACAGGTACCTGCATATATATAGTATATATTCTTTATAGTATTTAATAATATCATCTTTCCTTCTGGCGCTTTATGGTCTTGGCTAAAGTACAATATTGCTCTTGGCAACTTCTTCTGGAAGCTTTAAGTTTGACGAACCACTCTTTCTTTTAATGATATTCTGAGTAATCAAAACTACTTTGTTTCTGACTCACAATTCTAGTTGAGTTTCTTCATGCGCTATTGCTATAGGCACGTCCGCAAAGGTCAGAGACTCGCACAACACTAAATGCCCTATCGTATCAGGTAAAGCCTTTAACAGCAAAACGACAATTACTAATGGTAAGGCGCTTATCAAAAATTCCCAATTTGGTCGAACGCAATATTTTGTTTAAATAAGGCACTGAACTTTGATATTATACTGATTCTTTGCAAATAAAATTCTACAAGCCCAACAACAACTAAGATGGTTCCACTCAAGAGTGCCCGATTAGGAGACATATTGTACCGAGCTCTAAATCACCGTGGAATACAATTCAACTAATTTCTATGTATGTGTGCATATTCCACATAATCGTACACAGGTTCACGTATTTTGTACCCTGAAAAAGACGTACAGAAGACCGTGGTAGTCTTTTTCTTTACGGCAGTCTACACCAAAGAAGGTCCCTTCTTGACAATCTTATTTATTTTTATTTATTTATTTATATGCATTTATTTTTATTGTCTTATTATTAGAACATTTCCTGGGCTTAAATGTGAAATTTTAATGTGTGCATTGATACGTGCTGTAAAAATATAAGATTTCAGAATAGAATATTGAAATTATGTTTATTTTTAGCAATTATCTTATGTTTTAACAGCTTTGATAAAAGCTCAAATTTGTAATAGTATATACAAATTAAGTTTTTTTTTTCATTTTATGGCTACTGCCAGTTCAAGCTTCTAGAATATAACAAGTAAGAGGTTCTAGACGGGAGCTCCCAACTAGGGGATACCCTGAACCCTCTTCTTCCAATACCAAATGCAAATATATATACTATTCTAGAAGCTACATGTCAAGTTTGGTGACTCTAACTCTTATTATTTACCATAATTTCCCAAAAAACATGATATCGACATCGATTCTTATCGATTACTTGGAAACGGGGCAAGTTATCGATTATCGCAAACAAACTCGATGTGCGCAGGCACTAGGAGAACCTACATCTAAAAGTTCTCTAGCTCTTATAGGTTCTGATATCCTTGCGTTCATACATACGGACAGACGGACATGGCTAGATCGACTCGGCTATTGATGCTGATCAAGAATATATATACTTTATGGTTCGGAGATGCTTCCGTCTACCTGTTACATACATTTACATTTTGCACAAATACAATATACCCTTTTTACCCATTTTCAATGGGTTCAGGGTATAAAAAGGTTAAAAACTTATGATCTATGCATAAAGAAAGGAGCTCTGAATCATTCATATTTTTCATAGAAATGGGAAATTTTATCTATGATCTTAAACAAACGAAATTGTTACTCAAATTGCAAATTGCAGAAGGACATGGCTAGATCAATCCAAATTCATATTATTATTATTATATCATCAAATTTCGTTATGTTGCCAATCACAAAAGAGAAGAGAACAAACACAAAAAATGTTCCCCGGGATTGTACTTCAGTTCTTATCAAGCTAGCCTGGCTTTAAGGGACAAGCTTGCCAATGAGGGCAATCTTCTTAAAGTATTTCCAGCTGGTATCGCATCTCTTCCGTTCGCCTGCACCTATACGTATCACTATAAGTCTCCTGTTGAATCCTACAGCCAGCCAAGGAGTCGTTAAACAGACAGACTTAGTCTAATTAAATCGCGTACGATTTCATTAAGTGAAAAAAGACAACACTGATAAGATTATGGCATGATTCCGACAAATGTCTATACATACATACATATGTATATTTCGAGACTTTAAGGCGTAAAATATATATTTACATACATATTATTACAGCTGGCAAAACAATTGGTTTAATATTTTTTAGCGATTTTAAGTTCAAAGTCAAATGTAAATGTACAAATGTTGCCAACTGGTCCAGCTGGAAATCTGAGTGAAATGCCAAATGAGATTGATTTATTTTAGTTGCCTGGCAATTTCGAAATCGAATGACTTATTTGGTAATGTTTAGCATATTAAAATCTTATTCATAGATTAGTCGCTGTCGCGTGACTTGTTTCACGCTGATCTTGTGGGAATGGATGGTCAGTCGGAAAAAAACTTACTCATCAACTTACAATATATAGAATAACTTATTATAGTTTTGTGTACTATTATGTAATAATATTTACGACGAATATTAATTTATATAATACTTTATGGTTATATGTATTACTAGCAAAGTAGAGTTGGGGCATTACGAGTCAGTAGGTAAAAGTAGCTGCCGAAGCTTAATAGATAGTCAGGCGCAACATGTTAGTTGCTAAGAAGTACATAAAACAAATCGTAAGCAGTTTGAAGGGATATTTGTTGTAGGGAAATTACAAGGTAGCTCATTACCTCACCTTAGAGAATATTTAATGAATCGAATTGAGTGCGCAGTAAAACTATACTAGGATACTTGAAATATTCTTTAACATGCGCGTATACATACATACATATATATGTATTTACGCATGTGTCCATGGTTGGCATTTATATACAAATTTCAACAGGATGATTAAGGAACACAAAGAAGGGACAAGCAAACAAACAGGCCCAGTATACCCACTTACTCAGCTATGGGACTGGGTAGTAAGTGAATTACAAATATTCATCTCTTGCGTTTTTGCTCGAACTGTTTTTGCTTTTATGCGTTATGCGTATGCCGCTATTAAACGACGACATTTACCGTTGCTGTTCGAATTTTTCCTATCGACGTAAATCGCAATTGAACCGTTGCACTAACACTGAAAAACAAACAGCTTTGTGAACATAACACGCGAGCCTTAAAAAAAATTGTTAATAAGGAAACTGTTCGTAATTAGATGTAAGTAGGAGGCAATTATTAATATGACCGGGCAATCATGATCGTATAGCTATCCAATACAACGTCCCACCGACGCTCGTGCTATACAAATGCCCGAATGCGACTGGTGACTTAAATGAGCTTTCGCATGCTCAACAATTCTTTTCAATGTATGTGTGCGCGCGCAATTGTGAAAATTAGAGGGGTGTGCGTGCCCTTCCTGCTCGTGCCTAAGCATACAACTCGTGTAATTTGAACGGTAGTCGTGACAGTGAAAAATGCGCATGAAGCGAATTAACTAATAAAGTATCGTTTATTATTCTCTGTATTTTTGACAATTGATGTATTCCATCACATTTTAGCATTAACAAATTTTATTCAACAAGTGCTATGATGAGTACATACTTATGTTTTTTCACGCAACCATCTCTAGATCCAAAAAAAAAAAAAAAAAATTACCCTATTTCAAACACATAAAGATAAGCAAGACCTCGTCCTACGTTTGAAACCAACAACCGCAACAAGTTTGTAAGAGACACACAGACAGTACATACATACATTTATCTGTATACATATCTAAATGATTAACAAATTATGTCCAGAGTATGCTTAAATTTTCAATAAAGTGTACGTAAATATAAGTGCGTGCACATATACAATATGTCAGTATATATACATATGTGTATGTATATTAGACAAAAATTAAGTTATAATACAATACAAATAGTAGATAAAAATAACTTATTACAATAATATCGACAATGTCGCTGCCAATGATCATAATCTACAATATTTTATATGAGTTCAACCAAATTCTAACCATTGACAATGCATTGCAAATAAAGCCTTCTTCCTTTTCTCCTTTCGCTTTTATTCATAAAAAAAAAAAAACTTTATCCTTTTGTAACCTTGAGTAAAAGTGACGTATTTGCAACAAACTTTGTGATACATTGAAGTTTTGGCAACATCGGTTGTGCGAACATTTATTATGATTTGAAGTAAGAGTTCGTATTAATTCAGAAAAAAAATATCCAAATTTGTCGTTTGTTGCTATGGTATCAACCTAAGACATGGACGTTTGGCTTTATTGCTTATAAAATATATTTAACAAAATATTTTTTATTTTAACAGTGCCAAATGAGTCGAGAGTCGATAACACTCTGAAGTAAGCGATGTAACGTGATATGTTATCAATATAGTCCTTAAACGAACAAAAGTGGTTTTTTTTTTATAATTTGTATACTTCTGACCAGTTTTACCAATGTAGCTATTTTCTATTGATATTATCTATTGATATTTTAGCCGGAAAAAATATCTTGCTTTTAAAAATCATAGTGATAATCGTAAATCTAATGTTATTAAAATTAAGCATAATTTCAAATATAGATAGACCATATTAGTTTTTACTCTCTGTCGATAGTCTACAATTTGTTTTTTAGTTTCGATGTGTTTCCGATAGTTCTTAGTTGTAAGACGCTCATCACAAAGAATTTACTCAGATGACACTGTTAAATTTCGAATGCAGCGGTAGGCACACAATTATCGATAAGCCTCGAAATATGTTTTTATTATGGATACGTCTACTTCGGCATCCAATCAGCTACCGTTTATCGTATATTTTGACTATCCAAAGCAATTTTGCAAGGCGTAGAAATTAAGGAAAATAATTTACGAAGCGTTTGGAAATTGTTTTGCAAAACGTTACTTTCATTTACGTCAAACGCATGCGTTTCCCTATTCATATATTGTTTTGAAATTCTCTTAAAAAGACCTAAACAACTTTAGCAAAACATATTCGTTCTTTTTTTTAATCTTAAGTGCATTGTTAGTTGGTCAGTATAAACTAAATATGCACAAATGGCTCGTACGGCAGCAGAGTCGTAAAAAGCCGTTTGACTAATAAACCCACAAAAAAAATGTTTTCCGATTATTGTTACCAGGGATGGTAATTTATTTTTTTTTTCCGCGAAATGGTGCATGGTGCTGTTATTAACAGCAAGCACTTAGTTGGGTGTTCGCTGTTATGTTAGAAATAACATTTTTATATTTTATTGTACGCGTTGCCGCTCATTTGTCGTTACAAAGTGCAGAAAAAAATGCTCAATTTAGGAACAGATGACGCAGGATATATAAATGAGGATAAGAAAAATCATGGAGTATCTATATCAAAACCAATGCCATGTCGTCTATGTCATTCACGCGTGACACTGACAACAGAATCGCCAAACATTTACGAAGCTACCGTGGATTTTGTTAAAGAAGGATGTGAACACGGCGAAGGCGAAAAGCACTTAATAGTCGATGCGTGCCAAAGTGTCTGGGGTGTAAAGTATGAGCGCCATGAGTGTTTACCGGAACGTATTTGTGTCCGCTGCCTGGAAATGCTCAAGGACTTCTATGAGCAGCGCCGGTGCATGCAACAACGTGAGGCTGAGCTGCAGCAAGATTTGAAAAACATTATTTCTCTGGATGCCAAGTACCGACCGGGCCTGAATGGCAATCCCGGCGTGTTTGAATTTGAGGAAGGCGAAGAAGGCTGCGTCATTGTCGACGTGGATCCAGACCAGCTTTGCGAGACCAGCGATGACGAATTCTTAGGATCCGATGGTGAGGCTGACCTTGACGACGAGGAGTGGGACGAAGAGGATGAGGAGGAGCCTCAAAATGATGAAGATGTTGATATGCCGCTCGGCATGGATGCAGCTCAAATGGCGCTCATGCAAGCACACCAAACTGCAGATGCCAGTGCCACAGTAAATGCACATCCCAAGAGCGCCTTTCTGTGCCAATACTGCGATCTGGCCTTCACACTGCAGCCAGACTGCCAACAGCATGAGCTGGGATCACACGACGTCTCTGCCCCCTACAGCTGTAACTACTGTCAGCTGCGCTTGACTACAAGGCCTGCTCTTATTGCGCACATCAAAGAGCAGCACGACGCTGAGCGGCCGTATGTATGCGCACTGTGCAGCAAAGGATTCGTTCGGCGTTCGGACTTAAAGAAACACACAATTGTTCATACTGGCGTGCGGCCCTTTTCGTGCCACGTCTGTTCCAAAAGCTTTTCACGCAATACCAATCTAACCAAGCACTTGCGTATCCACAGCAGTGTCAAGCCTTTTGTTTGCCAACAATGTCCCCGTTCTTTTCAAACTCCGCTAGAGCTGATGAAGCACACGCGCTCCCATGCCGAGGTCAAGCCCTACCAGTGCGGAAGGTGCCCTGCTTCATTTGCTCGCAAGGACAAGCTATCAGTGCACCAGCAAGTCCACCTTAAGCGCGATGTGGAGCAACATAATCAAAATGTGCGCATAAACATGACGGTGCCGCTGGAACAAATGCAGCTTCCATTACATCCCTACGTGGAAGCCGATGTATCTGTGCAGCAGCTTCCCTACTCCTATCAACAACAGACGCCGTCGCAACCAAAGACAAAACCACCATCGAAGATATCGCGCAATTTTCGCTGTGATGTTTGCGACAGAGGATTCCAGCGTGAGCGGGATCTACAGCGTCATCGGGCTCTGCATATGGATAGACTCTTTGCGTGCAAGATTTGCGGACAGGGCTTCAACCGGCGTGAACAACTGCAACGTCATGAGTTGGAGGCTCATGGCCCCAGCTATACGTGTGCAATCTGTTGCATCACCTTTCTGCAGCAGACGGAGCTGGAAACCCACCTCAAAGTACACGAGCTACAGCATAGTGTGGCCAAGAGCACACAAGAGGCTTTATTAGCCGCTGGAGCAGTACCGCTGGGTCATCCCATTGGCGAGCAGATTGCTGCCGCCAAGCCTAGCGTACAGGAGCCTGCTCAGATGGCAAACTTAAGGCCTTCGGCCGCTGAGTTGTCCTTCTATAGCAATATGATACCTACAATGAATCTCGGCTTTTACAGCGAGACGCGTCCCGAGGAGCGCAATGGAGTTTGATAAGCTATTATTTTTGTTAAGTTAAAAGAATACTGATCGTAATAAAGGTTGTTCTTATATTCATATTTTTTACTATTTTAGACTGACGTTGATGTTGACAAGTAGATATTCAGTATGGATTGAATTCTTTCGGACATTTGCCAAAACCAATATACTTCTTTTTACTCAGTGAACTGAGTATAATATTTGAGCATTTGACATTCTATTGACAGGGGGACGGAGACACCAAAAACTGTATATCATACGCAGATTAAGTCTTACTATAAGTCTTACTAATAAAATCTGGAATAAGAAATTTAAATTTGTATTGTAGAATCGCACAATTTCGGCCTATGTCTATAAATGACATTTGAGGATAGCATTTTTACATGAATTTTAACTCGTATTTTATTTGTAATCTGTCTTAGGACAATAATCAAATTGCTTAGCAAGGAGCTCCAAAGAGTTCAAACAATGTATTTTACATTATAGTTTGTGTATTTAACCTAATCTATGTGTGTAATCTTTTTTATCGTCGCATGTCCATACTACTGTCTAAGGGATCCATAGCCAGATTTAGATGCCAAATTGATTTAGAGACCAAACCTTGAACAATGAGTTTTGCCTTGTTCAAACCCGATGAGATTTGACAGGGTTATGGGGTTGGAATATTTTGACGTATGTCAAAGAATAGGATATAGGATATTTCAGGGTACCATTTTCACATGAATTTTGACCAAAAATAATGTTGATAGATTTAGATTCCAAATTGATCTAAAGACCATACCATGATGAGATTACGAATGTAGAGCTCTGTCCTTATTGCATTCTATTTTCCTATCTAAATATATATTTTGATTGGGATTTCATTCTTTTACAGTAGATTGATTTAAATTTCGTAGACTCTGCAGATTATTTCCTCTTCTTGTTCAGCACCCCTTTATTTTGAGCACTTATTGTTTTTCGAAATTCACAAAAAATTCACATCGATAATAAACATAAATGAATAAAATTTGAAAAATAATTAGATGTAAAGAAACATTAAATATTTACATGCTTTTCTGTCAAAGTCAAAGTCAAATAACTCACACCTGAGATGTCGCAGGGGAAGGAACACTTTAACTGTCTGTCTCTGGGAATGTTCTTCCAAAGTCTTGCGTAATATTTTGATCGCGTTGACATAGACCACATCACCATAATGAGTTAGCGCCATCTGCAGAAGCTTATTATGTGAGTCAACACGCCTCACCCCCAACGACTTAATTGTTTTAGGCCTGTGTTCAAAACTTTCTGTCGCTTGACTAACAACAGCGCAGCAGCTGCTCCAGCTGGGACAACAGCTTGTGTTACTTTCTTGCAGCACCGGTTCCACGGTTTTGTTTGTACATCCTCCGATCAGTTCAGAAGTACAATGCGACGAGTGAAGACGTGATATAAGCGCGATTCGCTGAGAGTGTAAAACAATCTGTGTGCAGATCGCAAGCGTGGGTTCGACTTTTGTTTACTTCTTAGGTTTTCATTTTTTTCTTCTAAAAAATTAATAAAGTAAATTATCTACAATTATTGTGCAAAAAAAAAAACATGTTAACCGACGTTTGTATGGAATCGTATGTGCACATCATAAAAAAGCATAATCGCCTGTGTCAATGTTTTGCTTCTTATTACAAGAAAATAGCAGAAAAATATGAAAATTTGTTGGCCAGCTAAGAATCGCCAAAATTGTGAAATTGTGTATTTAACATTAAATATTGAGAAAATATGTACTATATGTGAGAAAAGAGCGGTAAAGTACAATATTGAAAAGTGCAAACAAGCCGCGCAACTCGCCTTCGGAGCTGCAGCCAAAAAAAGACTTAAAGTTATTATTCAAGGCAATTGGTAGGGATACGCATAAGTAGCTTTGAGAATATTTGAGCCAGCGGAAAGCTAAATGGCCTCCAATGAATGGTCTCATGAATTCTTCCCATAAACCGCACAACAACTTGCCGGCGCCAACAGCTGCTGCGAATCCGTCATCAGCGGATAGAAAAGCAATTTTTAATGTAGATTTATTTGCACTTTTGCCTATTTATTTTGACTTGTGTTACTGAGGGGTCAGGAAAATGCATGTCTTCTTAGTGAAAATGGCGCCCAAGGATTTGGTTTCAATTTTAAGAATCTTTGAGAAAATTCACTTGAGCCGCATTTGATACTCTTCGCAAAGCTCAAGCCTGCTCGGTGGACAACGCGGGAGAAGTTCGTCTTCAAACTTTTTTTAGATCCCTTCATAAGAACTTAATCAATACGGGTTTCAGAATTTATGGAAATTCCACCAAGAAACGTAAAAATATGGAAAATCTTTACAGCTTTTTTGTCCACCACGTTATCGGATTCGAATTCATTCTCAAAGCTCTTTGTGAAAATGTATTTGATATGTTTTTCCATTGCCAGGGGTTAAATGAAAGAACGTTTGTTTATCAAGATTCTTACCACAAGAATAACCTGGGCGGAAAACGTTGATTTCCACTTAAGGTTTATTATTCGATGGACTTTAAACATATATTCAACTGGTAGCAGAGTTCACAATGGTACGGATGGATTTAAGTTTTCCACGAGCGGAAACTGGGTGAAAAAGTAATACCTAGAGGGCTGGGAAAGGCCCGCTGGTAAATATATATGCATATATATTTACGATTGTCCATCCAGGGACTAAAGCGACCTTTAAACATATGTACTTATGATATGTATGTACCTATTCTGAGAAAAGGGGGATGTCGCACAGTCAAAGATTGTTGTTCTCTAGACAAGATTATCCGATTTGAAGGTTCGACTGAGATAGTCCCATTCGCAACATTGTTTATTGTAATTGTGCTTTGTCGATCGAATATATCAATGTCAGTCAGTCAGTCGAATCGTTTTCCATATTTAATTCTGTTGCTTTGGGAGAAATGTAATAAGATGTATGCACAAGTCTGTCTGCATTCACATGAAACGGGCCACAAGAGCCTCGTTTCACATCCGTTTTGCATGTAGTTTGATCAGCTTCAACAATTCACTTTCTTCTGCCTCTGGCTACTTTTTGTTTTTTTGGCTAATGTGTGTGTTTTTTTCCCAAGACAATGCAATGCTACAGATAACACCCGTGCAGGCGTACGTATGTTACATATGTATGTAAGGTGCACAGTTGTTGCGTTCCACTTGGCTGACAGTCTGGAGTCCGACAAAAAGACCAGGTTTTCATCATATTCGTAGTTAGTCGTCGTCAGCGTCGTCATCCGTTTACTGTATCATAAACATTTATGCCAATTTTTTTTTTCATTCGCTGGTTTTCGCGTACGCGGAAACCTGTTTCCTGTGATATTTTGAGGTATGTATTTGCCTGGCACGACATTTGCTCCTGCGCTTCCAACGTGCCCCAAAAGACGCTGACACTGACTGTGGATCTGCGGATCTGCGGCTCTGTCGTTCGATGTGGCAATGTCGACTCACTTCATGTCGTCACGCGATCTTCAATTCGTTCATTAATTCAGTCAGCATACGGTTGGCCGCTGGGGTAGGCGTAGAAGTAGCTGGAAGTGTTAATTAGTTGTTAGTCGCTGCCTTGAAGTATGCACAGCAATACATATACAGCCAAGACAGACGTTAAAGATTTATATGGGAACTTGTGCGAAATTGTGGGTGGGTGTCGTTTATAAGTATAAGCACGTATTACGGTACTAACGAATACTTTGCATGCTTTTCTCTAACGATAAGGTAGCAGATATTAATTTGATTATCTGGCGTGCGTTGGCTTACATGAATTGCGGTTAAATTTCCATAATTATTTAAATTTGTCGGGCCGGGATACTGACATGTGTTGCGACTCGATATTGACATTGAAAATTCCATTTGTTATTCCGCAACTGCGAACTGCTGCCTGACAGCGAAGACAAGATACAAACAAAAAATTAGTGGAAGGTGCATCCCAAGGCTTTGAAATAAATTCCTGCGTGCAACTGCCTGCGCCTGACAATTGCAGCCTGGGATGCGATCGTGAATGGGAATCGGAATGCGAATGTGAGCGCGCAGAGCCGCAGACTTGAAAATCAAAGATGCACAGGTAATGCCTAACCCGAGGGCATATCAACTCAGCTCATGCAAACTACACTTGCTTCCCGCTCAATTGTTGTGGGTGTACAGCTTGCACCACACTCCATACACAGAAATGTTTACATATATATATATATATATATTATATGTGGGATATATAGCTGAGAGCATCGGGGAGCATGGACTTTAATGCGTCTCCTAGGCAGGTTCAGCAAAAATGCAAAAGCCCATGCTTAGGTCGTGCTGGTCACGACATTTTCAACTTGGCTGGCAGCGTTAATACTCTAGCTAAATATGGTTTGCTGTTGGCCATATCACAACTGCAAATATCCTAATCATGAAGTCCATTTTGGGGGAAGGTGTTGATTGATTAGTCTAAACTATCTGTGGCATTTACCCCTTTTTAGGAAGTGCATTTTGATTAATATCGCTTGGTCAAGAATCGCCTGCCATACTATCGATCACAAGCATGCCTCGTACAAATAACTGGTTGGCGTCTCTGGCCTGGGGCCAGGCTATTTTTAAGGTGGAGGTCAAATTCCTGGCAACAATTTGGTGTATACATTTCGTTGTTAGCTGCCTCGTGTGACTCGCAATTGCCAATTCATAAAGAGATGCTTCAGCGGGAACGACAACTGCAATCGTATTGACATGCATCTAATTGTTTCAAGCCTTTTACTGCTAACTGATTCAGTGCGAACGTAGATGGTGATGACAAGTTTTTGTGGCCATCTGCACTTGTTGGCATCCGACTGGACGCTCATCTCATCTCATCACATCGCATCACATCGCATCGCCTGGCGTCGCATCGCTGTCATGATATTACATAACTCTGGCACGGGAAGAAATTTAACGCAATCGCTGTATTTGGAGTCCTACTCAAATTAAGAATTTGCTCAGATCAAATCGAAATGCGTCCCAGCTGTCAGCCTTGTTGGGCTAATGCAATCAAACTCCGATTAAAAGTTTTTACACGCCTTCTCGCAGACACATATATATGTCTGTCTGTCGAGTAAACTCCCACATAAATAGGCGCGCAACTCGGTGTTAAAAACGAGTTGTTTCCGTTTCCTGTGCAACCAGACCGAAGACTACTCTTATATATATATTCTGTCTTACTATCCGATTGCCATTCCTTACTGTTCACTCCGGACTGTGAAGGGAAAACCAGAAAAGTGACGATATTTGCAATTTTCTATTACTTAAACATATTTTCCATGTTGTATTCTCAAGAAGTCCCCAATATTAAATCATTGCTGCATTGGGGTTAATCTAATGCATCATCTGAAGCTTTGATTACCATCCTGAATTTTGAACCACTTTCTTCGGAATTTCAGAAGACCGGGAAATGCCTTACTTGGTCCATGTTTTTTGTTCTAAATCTTAAACATCAATTTTCCACCCATTTCCAATTCTAAATCTAAAAGTAATTTTTTTAACTCCATGTTATATTTTACTTAAATATTTTAAAATATGTGAGATTCATCGAATAAAGAACTAAAAGTTGGCAGCAATTGCTTGCGCCCATTTTAGTCGCGCATTTTGAAGCTTGATTGATTCAACCTTTGATCGGAATATTTGTTTCCTACAGGGTGAATTTTGCAAAAGTGTAAAATGCGTATCAAATAAATTTTTACAAAGATTTTTGAAAATGATTTTCAATATTTCAATTTACCACAGTTCCAGCTTGGAAGAGAGGATGAGAAAAGTGCTTAAATGAACTTCATAAAAAATCCTGGAAATGAATTTGAGACCGAAATTTCACCCACCAAATCTTTGGGCCATTGTTCTAACAAGCAAGGGTGGATTTTCCGAAAAGTGTGAAAACCTCCTCAGCTAAATTTGTACAAATATCTTTGAAAATTATACATATGTATATGTGAGAGACATAGCTGCTAGTAGTAAGCCAGTAATAAGTGCCTTATAGTAAATCCCGTAGTTATGCGTTTATACAATCTGGGGATATGGAGAACAATTGTTGGGAGTGTCTGTTTTAACGAACACACTGCATTAATCTGTTTGCTCTTTTCCCTTCTCAAAATTCAAAAGCATAAACTGCAAGTTTCATTAAGATCGGGGCAAGAAACACAGAAGTTATTAGGGAATACGTGTGGTTATAATTCTTGGTATGGATGGGGAGATGGCAAGTAGTTGGGTTGATTGAAGTTAGTTGTGGGTTCGACACCGGCAGGGAGAACTTACTCTATTTTAATATTTGTTTTTATTAATGCTAGTATATACCTCTACTCAGCAAGGCGATAAACAAGCAAGCAGGTGCTGCAGTTGTTGTTGGTAGAAGAAGGCTTAGGGTATACCCTAGTCGGGCACTTCCGACTAGAGCACTCTTGCTTGTTTTTAATTATTTTTACATTTTTTATTTATTTATGTATTTATATAAAAACTATATTGTTTGGTGGCTTTTTATGCTGTTTGTTTGATGTGCTGCTTTATAAAATTTGCCACAGCAAGAAGTGAAGGATTAAATAGGGGATATATGGAATAAAAGCATTGCAAGGCTATCACAAGGCTTAGGGCTGAGCTTCATTGAGTTTGACTGCATCGTCTGCCGACTTGATTTGTAAAAGTATTTCTCAATGTCTACCTGAGGCCTGGAGCCATTGCCGAGAAGTGAGCAACTAAGGAAATAGCCGGCTCTGGCGAAACAACCAGCTATTAATCAAAATCTCTTGATCTGCGCGAATGTCTACACTGAGAGAAAAGACGGCTGGTACAAGGCAATTCTACTGCGCCCAGCTCTAATTGGGTCAACAAATATTTTGACAAGTGTGGTGTTGGCGGCAGCCCACCATGATGGACGACGCCAGGCTATGGAATCGATGGCAGTTCCAGACCAGGCCAGACCATGCCAGGCCGGAGCCATGATGTTGTTGTTCTATTAGACATGTGTGCCTGGCCTGTGTTGGACTACGGCTAAATCGCGGTAAATCACAAAAGCCAGGCACGAACTGGCTACACGACTCCAACAGATTCCAGTGCGAAGGCGGTCCAAGAGAATAGCCTGCGCCCTTGGCTCTTTATTAAATTAAGTTAAATCATGTAATTTCCATGTAGCAAGTCAAAAGGGCAATGAATCGCCCCATCGCCCAAGACCAGGCTCCGATGATAATAATGGGGGGCGGGGTGGGGGCAAAAAGCGCTGCAGGAGTACTTTTCTGTACCCTGTGATTACTGATCACTGATCACTGATCGCTGATTTTCTTCTTGGGAAACTTTTCCGCTGGCCCACAAATTGATTGTAAATGTTTGCCCAATCCCGCTAAATACTCAGGAATTTCAAAGTCTCTCTTGGCAATCAATTTATATGTATCTAAGCCGCAGCGCTGATTTGTTGTTGCCAACGTTAGCACAAATGCAAATTAGTTGGCATCGACACATGGCCAGGGCCATGGCCAGGGCCAGGGCCACATTGTCTTGGTGTGCATCAACCTTAACTCTAGCTGGGCAAGCGTGTACCAAGACGACCTATAACAGCGTTTACGTTTTAGGTTTCTTCTCTGAGCTAAAACTTTTATCGCTCTCGTTGTTTAGAATAAATAACCTCAGCTAAGGGGGCCCAGTGGCATTCGCGAGGAGGTGGCGACTACAGAGCCCGGCCACAGAGGCCTGCCTGGCTGCATATTTATGAGACTTATTTTAGTTTATGCGATTTTTCTAGCTGATTCAGTTACGTTCTTATAATAGGCAGCAAATTCTACCGCTCGCCGATTCTTGTTTTTTTAACTGTCTTTAAAAACTAATCGCAGTAGCTAATCATATTTATGCTCTTACTAATTTAAATAAACATGCCTGCCCCTACTTGTCAACTGAATTGTTATGAAGAAATATAAGAAATTCCTTTCTGCTTTTTACTTCTACTCATATTAATTTGCTTCGTTTAAATTGTTTTGTGCAGTAGAAGAAGCTTCTGTTTTCTTTTATTCTGGTTGAATTTACCCAAGAGACATATTTTCTAATTTAAATGTCACAAGGCTGCTTTAGTCGAGACTGCCAGACCTAGGAGATACCCTACCAAAACTGGCAGCAGCTCATGGTAAAAAATATTTATTTATTTATTAACCAATGCTGATAGCTTTCAGATTATCTTAAATTAAATAATATTAACTTAAATAACTCTAACTAAACAGAAACAAGTAAGAGGTTCTAGTCGCGAGCTCCTGACTAGGGAATACCAACACCAAATGCAAATATATATACTATTCTAGAAGCTATATGTCAAGTTTGGTGACTCTAGCTCTTATTATTTACCAAAATTGCCCAAAAAACAGGATATCGATATCGATTTTTATCGATTGCTTGGAAATGGAGTAAGTTATCGATTATCGAAAACTCGAAACTCGATCTGCGCAGGCACTAGGAGCACCTACATCTAAAATTTCAAGTCTCTAGCTCTTATAGGTTCTGAGATCCTTGCGTTCATACATACGGACGGACGGACAGACGGACGGACGGACGGACGGACGGACAGACGGACGGACATGGCTAGATCGACTCGGCTATTGATGCTGATCAAGAATATATATAATTTATGGGGTCGGAAATGCTTCCTTCTGCCTGTTACATACATTTGGATTTTGCACAAATACAATATACCCTTTTTACCTATTTTCAATGGGTTCAGGGTATAAAAAATACCTTCCATATATCCAATACAAATGAATATTATTAAAAAATCTGACCGTCTTCAATGTATGTTTATGCTTTAGGTTGTTATGGCGATGTTTTAAATTTCGTCCGATCGGCCTCCAACGTATTTTAAACACACTGAAAAAATACGTAATGAATACATTTGGGTTTCATCACTTTTGGAAGTTCCACCTGCAACTGTGGAAATCTGGCGGAAAATTTGCAAAATTGATTGCGTTTGTCAAAGGAATGGGCTTCAAACTTATTTACAAATCAAAATCTGTGAAAAATTATTTAAACGATTTAATGAACGAAAGTTTATTTTTCGGCTTATTTTATTTTCCTATATATAAAGCAATATCTAAACTTTTAAGCATTAAACTTGCCACGGGCAAGGCCGGGGAATACCAGCGTTATTTATATTGCGATACACAAGCTTTAATTGGTTTAGTCGGCTGGTTTAAAGGCAGTTTTAGAATAGCCTTCGAGGTGTCAGCTGTGAAGATCTCTCAGCACACAGCGCTCGCCCATATTAGGTAACCGCCATAAGAAACAAGAAGAATGTGGAAGTGACTCAGATATGAGTGAGTTTCTGAGTTTAGCTTTCTACGAGTACTCAAACGGTGCCGCCCGCTGTGTTGACACTGAAAAATGCCTGCGGCTCGTGGTGGCCACATGGGCATCCACATCGCATCCACACTTGCAACATTTTATGACAATCATTTAAGTTAATTGCGGAAAGCAAGAGTTCCCCCGTTACGTAGCCGAGAGGTAAGGCCACACGTAAAGCCAAGAGAGACCAAACCAAGCTGCTTGGCAAAGTGTAGGATAAATATTGTGTCTCATTTCCATTGGCAACTCATCCATCTGCCGCAGCCTGCCGCCTTTGCCTTCGTTCCATGTCAGATATCTGAGAGGCGAACAGCTGTGACCAGTTTCTCCGTCTCCGTCTCCGTCTCGGTCTCCGTGGCCGTCACGCATAGTAAAAGGCATTAGCGTCCGTGTCTGTCACCTTCGTCATGGTCACGCTAATCGAGGTAATCGCCTGCGCCAATAAACTGACAGGTTTATGGGCGTGCAGGCGCAGAAGCAGACGCGGAAGCCACAGACCAATAGCCACCGGGTAGACTAGCCGAGAGCAAGAGCAAGTTGGACACTTGATTTAAAAGCAATTAAAATGCGAATTGATGTCGCGATTGATTTCGTTCGTATTCAACTCATTTGTTGCAGATATCTTCGGTTAATGGGTCACGCAAGATGATGATGCTATGTTGCTGCCGGACCAGACGTACGCCGACTACGTGGACCGACATTTGACCAAGCCGGACTTCAAGAGCTCCGGCACCAGCAGCAGCTACGACCTTACCGCTGATTTCTTTGAGAATATACCCGACTTCGTTGGCGCAACCCTGCCGGCCTTTCTTTACAGTCCACAAAGCAACCGACAGCCTGCAGATGCGGACCACGGAGACACACCGCAGACCCAGCGCACTTCCCATTCCAGTGGGCCTGTCAAGGAGCAGAGCGAGACTTCGACCAAGAGCGATAATTGCGACGATGTTTTGCGGCTCTGCGAGGACTTTCTCTGTCGGCATCGCATGCGCCCCGACTTCTTTTGCCAATACCACAAGGCACTCAGGTGGGTAATACATATATGTCCAAATGTAATTTTCTGGTAAGACTTCTGTGCTTTCTTAGTTCAACCACACCGTCGCCTAAGCAGAGCAAAGCTTCGCCAACCGTGGACAAGGCAGAATGCTCTGCGGGGCTAAGTGTTTCCAAGGAACAGGAATCCTCGGTGCTATCTGGCAATAACATCACTGATGTGGTCGAACGATTCACAAAGTTCTCAGCTATTTACACACTCCCGGTTGCCAGGCGAAGGAAAACATGCAATAAAACCACAGGAAACATAACCGGTAAGCTACCAGCACTTGTTGGTTGTAAGTTGTTATATATAGTTGTTAACGCAGAATATTAGTTAATTTCCATCTGTAACAATTAAAAGGTAACTATAAAATATACAGATCAAGTATCTTTCATTTTATGCCTAACAAAACCACCTCCTCGCCTCGCCTGTCACTGTTAATGACAAGTGCGGGGCTCTAGTCGGGAATTCCTGACTAGGGGATCCCCTGTACCCTCTTCTACCAACAGCAAATGCAGCTCGCGCTACACGCTCGTTTGCTAAAGCAGTTATTAAAATAAATTAACAAAACCACAATAGTTCCTTCAATAGGATTCGAACCCGTGGCTTACCGCACAACTTGCATACGCCTCTAGTCAACGGCAACACCAACAATTGCAATGCAGATGATGAAATTCAATGAAGAAACGTTTGAATGTTTGTGTGTGTACATGCAGAAATTCAGAAATACAGAAATTCTTAAGCTTTGCGCTAGCTGCCGCTAACACGAGGGCAGCCAATATATATATAACCACACGTTTTCTTTAATCACTTCTATGTTTCTTAACCGTTCTTTATAAAATTTTCAACATTAGATCTTATTGTACTATAGAATATTTGTATATTCTCAAAAAGTCAATTGCAACACAAATTGGTTTATTTACTTGATGTGTAACTATGTGATGGTAGCGGGCAGGTGGCGGTAGCTATAAAATGAAAGATATTTGATGTGTTTATATATATGTATATACTTTTCTAGAAGCTACATTCCAAGTTTGGTGACTCTAGCTCTTGTAACTTACGAGATTTGCTCAAAAAACAGGACTTCGATATCGATTTTTATCGAAACAGGGCGAGTTATTGATTTTCGCAAACAAACATTTACTATATCTTTTTTCGGCCATTGGAACGATCGGTGGAAAATTAAGTGCTTGTATGAACAACTTTTTTCTTTTTTAATATTTATTAAGCCCAGCATTTACGAGCTTCTTTATTATCACATATCTGCAAGCCCGTATGGCAAATGCCCACAAGGGTATTTAACCTAAGTTGTTTTCATATTATGAGAAAATGGCAGAAAATGGTTCAGGCTATCCCCTAGTCGGGCACACCCGACTGCTCCGACTGAATGAAAATTAAACTTATTGAAACTTTTTGAGTTACCTTGAGTGATAAAGAGACACGCTAATAATCGGGAAAAAGATGTTCAAGTTGAGCTCGGAGGTGAATCACACTTTTAGCAAAATGCAGGCCTTCTTGGTGGAAGATGCAATTCAAAGATTTTTGAGGGGAATTGTCTATTTGGCTTTACTTACGAAGCACTAAATAAAAATACAATAAAAAACCATATTCTACCAGCAACTATTGTTTACCATGGGATCGGCTTCCAAAACATTTTCAAAGATCTTTGTGAAAATGTATTTTACAAAATTGACCGATCTTGAATGGAAAATGCGGATCAAAAGTTTTATGAATGAAAGTTTATTTTTCAGGTTTAAGATCCTCTAACTTGAACAGAAAATGTTGATTCCAAATTTTGATTCCTTTATTCGATAGACCTTAAGTGTTCTTTCAAATCTTATGTTAAATGAAAAAGTTGTATTTAAAAGCATATAACTTGCCACAGTCGAGACCGGGAATACTATTGGCTAGGTTATTAATATAAATTAATGAAGAAAGCGCAGACGTATACGAAAGTTAAGTATAATGTATTGATTATCATCGGAGAATATACATTCGTGACTCCGTTAAAGTAAGGGCGCTAAAAAATATATGGAATAAATTTGATTCACATATTATATAGGGGAATATTTGAAATCGAACATTGCTCGATTTTCTTGCTCTTTAAGAGTATCTGTACCTTATGTGGTGGGATGGCTTATTCTGTCTGTTATATAGATTTGCATATATTATTAGACCCTTTTTTACCCAGTATTTTGAATAGATGAGTTACATAAATAGCTTTTCAAGGTATTTAGTATTTCTGTCGAACATGCATATAAGACAGATTCTGCATAGCATGTTAACATTTATCTTATATTCTATTTATGCAATGTAAAAGTATTTTCGCCACACTCTGCAGAATATGCTAGAAACATTGACGTTTTCGTGTGCATTTACTTAAATACATATTTAATTGTTGGGTGCCTTATTCGCTTTAATGAGATCCGCATTTGCTATGCCTGCAGCGAATTTCGTTTCGAGGCTGTGGTGCAGCGAAATAAGCTTGCGGTGGCGAGCATAAATACCCAAGGGTTACCATACCAGCTGAAAGTGGTCTACGGCTTATAACTTTGTGCCGCAAGTTGGTTTATGTCTAGGATAAACGAACAGGCGTTAATTTTATGTTTTGTATGATTTTTTTGTGAAATGCCCTAATCTAATCAAAATATTACTGGAAATATTTATTTAAACTATGTAATACATTTTAAATAATAATGATGGAGAGCGCAGTAATTATATATTTTTGGGAGACGACATTATTTCGATCAGAGAAAACCAAATTAATTGCCTCGACTTTCTTTTATGTGCGGCTCGCTGAAAATCTATATAAAGATTGTATTACTTTGGGAAAAGGAGAATCTATCGATATTTTGAAATGAACTCTTTTTACGCATGTTGCTGAAAGTATATAAATCCAGAAAATCGTGTTTGACCCTAAAAATGTTGAATTAATTAGCATGTGGCTGTTGTTAGGTGCATTAAATTGCAAACTGCGCTGGAAATGATGTGGGAATTATGAAATGCAACATTAACAATAAACAATCAACGCTAATTAACACGCGAGAGACCCATAGTTCAAATACTTGACCCCATATTTGAGCACAGACTGCACAGACAGAGTAAGTGAGGCTGGAAAAGAGACCTCGGGCCTTTTACCTGTTTTGTAAAATTTACCTGCGCCAACACGAGAGCGCGCCTCGGAGAGCACAACGATCGCTTTTCTACAACGTCCGAGCGGCGTCTGGAGCGGCTCAGTTCCAGCGTTCAGTCTTTGCATTGGCCTGGCAGCGAGCAAGTGAAGTCAACGGCTGTTCGTTTCGCCTCTTTAGTGTGCTCTGTGAATGTGGATTATAAGAAAATCAAAGAAATCGAACGTTCAGTCCGAAAAAAAACGCCATAAATAAATTGTCCAAAAAAAAAACATAGAAGAACTTTCGAAGTCGCTTCTCAATCAAATTGTTTTCTCGAAAGCTGTGCTAATGCGCTGCATACATACACATATATGTGTGTATGTGTGTGAGTTTATGTGTGTGTGTGTGTGTACCTCGAAGGTATCTAAGCATCTACTCCGAGTTCCAACTCTGCGTGTGCTGCTTGTTGCTGTCTGCGAGCTCAAATTGGTGGTAACTTGTTTTTCACAAAAGCAACAACAACAACAACAACAACAGCAGCAAGAAAAATGTCTGCATACAACAAGAAAACAAGCGCGCGTGCCTGAGCTACATATATAATTATAAGCAGAATCAATATACATATGCATATACAAAACAAAAAAATAATACGGAGTAGATTCGCACAACTCCGAAAACTATGTCGGACTGATTGAGGCAGATGCTTTGCAGTGCTTTGGCTGCTTTTGCTGCCCTTCTGCATTCTTTGCACTCGTTTGTTTGTATTTTGTTGTTTCACTTGCTGCGCAGCCAAAAAAAAGAAAAAAAAAAAAAATATCCCCAGTCACACGAGCAGAGAGACAGTCGTTCACTTCGGGCGTATCGGTATCGGTTCCATGCCCAGCTCGTATGCCGTGCACACCCATACAGACGCAGGCAAACACACACACACACACACATGCATGTAGACAATCTGGTCAACCTGGACAATGTTTGCCTTCTGTAAGCGTCTCTGCCGAAAACCTGTTCGATCGGGCGTGTTTTGTGCTGTGTATAAGTCTACGAAGTATACGAAATTATTCAAATAAGAAATAACGTCGTCGCCGGTGCCGACGTAGCACGCTTTTCGTCCTTTTCGTCGTGTGTGCGTCGCCAAAAGCGAATAATAATAACAATAAAAATAAAGAATACAAATACAAATAAAAGCAACGCATTTGAAAACCGAAAACTCGTTTCTGCGACTGCAGCTCGAATTAGTTTGTTTCATACCCGGCTGGCCACACAAATGTACATCTACGATGGCCACATTGGGCCTGTCAAAAGTTTTCATACTGGATAAATATTTTACGGAATTGCAAAAATTTTGGGAGACCGAGAAGAAGCTGCAGGGTAATTATCTGTATTCAACCAAACCCCTGTACACGTTTGTTTCCTATGTCTTTTGTTTCTACGCTCTACCATAACTAACTTTGCTATAAAAATAATTGTGCTTTCTTGATTGTTTGAGCAGAGCTTTGAACCTTGCCTGCTGTCAATGTAAAAGTACATAATTATAGCATAATTATAGTATAGCCAGATCTGGGCCAAACAGCAAACGATTGATACGCTCGCCTTTCCACAACTGTACCTTAGCTCCATTATAAGACACATTTTGCTCTGGCTATATCATATCTGTTGCAGCTACAGCAACTATTACCATAATAAAACACATTGTCCACATTAAAAACAACTCGATGTACCTATGTGTGCTGGGCACGTTGTATATAATGCGCAGCTGTATCGCTATAAAGGTGTGTGCTTGGCTTGGCTTGCAACATATGCCTGCCTCCAGCTTCGTCGCATGATCCCCGCGCGCCCATCGTGACCAGTTTTGGTCCCAGGCAGTGCCGCCAACACATCCGTTGAGATCTTTAAATGTGGCCCTCGTCGTCGTCGTCGTCGTCGTCGGAGCCAGTTGGTGTTGTTTCTGTTGTCTGCTATTTTGCGAACTCTATGAGAGCTGATTTCAGCTTTTTTGAAAATTTCTTGATTCGAATTTTAAGTTCTTCTGCATTTTAAAGATTTATAATCAACAGTTGTGGACTGAAAAGGCGAACGAGAATATAATCTAGAAAGTTTCTTTTCATATATATTTGGAATACACGCATTGATCAAATGTTTCTCCAACAAAAAAACCAATTTTCATATCTCCAGTAATAGATCACAAACTGGATCTGGAAACATAAAACAGCCTTTAGATAAAAGTTTAAAGTTTTAATATACACAAATTTATAAATATTTTACACTACTTTACGATATGTTTCTTAAGTTTAGTTTAATGATATTACTATAAACGAAATATATATTGAATGTATCTATAACAAGTAAGAGGTTCTAGTCGGAAGCTCCCGACTAGGGGATACTCTGAACCCTCTTCCAACATCAAATGCATATATATATTCTATTTTAGAAGCAATATGTCAAGTTTGGTGACTCTACTCTTATTATTTACCAAAATTGCCCAAAAAACAGGATATCGATATCGATTTTTATCGATTGCTTGGAAACGGAGTAAGTTATCGATAATCGGAAACAAACTCGATCTGCGCGGGAACTAGGAGCACCTACATCTAAAATTTCAAGTCTCTTATAGGTTCTGAGATCCTTGCGTTCATACATACGGACAGACGGACGGACGGACGGACGGACAGACGGGCAGACAGACAGACGGACATGGCTAGATCGACTCGGCTATTGATGCTGATCTAGAATATATATACTTTATGGGGTCGGAGATGCTTCCTTCTGCCTGTTACATACATTTACATTTTGCACAAATACAATATACCCTTTTTACCTATTTTCATGGGTTCAAGGTATAAAAACTGGCAGCCCGACTTCGGGTACCAACTACACTTTTTAGAGAGAGGCTACTAAGAACCTTCTTTTATGCAGTCAAGCAAGCATATAGAAACACAGACGAAGCTTGTTGCAAGTATTCGTAGACAATATATTTTAATCCAAAGATGCTTGTAACAAGCTTCTTCCGAGCGTCCAAGCTGTAAACCAATCGATGTGCATAAGATGTATTTCTACAATTGAAATATTAATTAAAATAAAATGTTTATTGTAAAGTTGTTGAGAGTTAAGAGTTGCCGTTGCCTTTAAGTCCGAATTGGTTTGCTGCCCTCAAAATATCGAGCTAGGACTGAATTGCCGCTCTGATACTATTTCGATTTCAAATAACATTGTACTTGGGCTTGTTTCAAATTCCGCTTCGCAATCTATATTTAAAATGGTTTGTCCTGATTGACTGACTTTTGATAAGGATCAATATCGAAATCCTTACAACTCTACCCTTTCAACCCATATTCGTTGGGTTTTTTAAAAGAGTTTAGTTTAAGAAAAAGAGACAATAAATTTGGTATTTTACTTTTTAAATAATATTCTCACAGATTAAAAAATTTTCTTTCAAAATAGAACTCCAGAAACTGAGCAGTAAAATCGGACAAAGTCTAAGACCAGTTACTAATTAATACGGAATATAAGTCTCCGCAAGGCATAGTTACTATTAGTCTAGTTGGGACTGAAGTTTTATTATTATTAATTATAATTAAATAATAAATTTCGATATCGGTTCTTATCGATTGCCTGGAATCAGAGCAATTGTTTAATAATCGGAAATAAACTAAAGATCGAAGCATTTAGACATTTTGGAGGTTTCATTTAAACTATTTAAACACATTTTGATGCCATTTTTATGCCCTGGACATTTTTTAAAAATCGGCCGATGACCGAAATAAACGAAAGCATTTCCCATTGTGTGCGGCTAAGGCTGCGTCTGTTCTTATTAGAGTTGTTTCGTTTAGTTCAGATCAAGTTCGATTGAACGGGTCATTAAAATGAACTACTGAACTTATTCAGTGATTAGTGAACTAAATCGTTCATTTAGCTCACTCGTTCAGCTATTCAGTCGGTCATGAACGTTGTATGCAACTCAGCAGTTCAGCAGTTCCTGAACGATATATTCTTTTGAGATTTTCAGTTCTTAATAAACATAAAATATAGCGGGATTTAACTTTAATTTATATTTGACTGTATAACTGAACTAAGCGAATAGTTGAACGAGTGAACTAAATGAACGATTTAGTTCACGGCCAGAAAATGAACAAATGAACTTATTCAGCAAATTGAACTAGAAATCCCCACTCTAGTTCTTATGTGTGGGTTCCGTTTTAAGGCCTTGTCATTTTTTAAAAATATGAATATTCTAAGGCACAAAAAATTTAAAGGAATTTGAAATAGGCTATAGAATGTTAAGTTTATAGGGTATAGAGGGAGTGATAGAAAGTTTGTTGCTATGTAAGACAACCTATTAAGTACCCTTGAAAAATGTAATAATTGTCAACGTAGGACAGATTTAGAACAAAATGGTTATCATGCCAAAAAAAAAATAATAATTTCAGTTCAGTTTTTGCCGCGAAAATCGAAATGTTTTTGCAAGCGGTATCTTCTAGTCGTGCACTCCCGACTAGTACACTCCTATTAAGTATATGCGCACAAAAAGAGTTGCTGCTGAAAATATAATCAAGATGTGTTGAGCAACACAGAAGCTATTAGAGACTAGATCCTCTTGCTTGTTGGAACTACTCGTATTGATAGTTTGCGAATAAATCAGAAGCTCATCAGACTGTTCAGGGGCGACCCCTTCTTTCATTCACATTAGATATGCTATTAATGGGAAACATTATTAATCAGAAGAGTGTCTTTCGTCTTTCAGATGCCTCGTCGTCAAATGAGGCAGTGCACCTGCAACAGCGGCTCAAGAGTCTAAGCACCGAGCTGCTGGTCATGCGCAATCGTCTGCATGTGGAAAGTCAGGGGCATGGCCGGGCAGCCGATGTACAGCATCACGGCATTGCAGGAGGCGCTGCTGCTGGCGTTGCAGTTGCTGGATCGAAGGCAGCCAATTATGACTTGAACGCGTCCAGTCCGAACCTGAACCTGGGCACCGGGGGGCTCTCTGCGAATGCATTGCAGCAGCATGCGAACGGAAGCGGCCAGAACACCCTGTCCAAGGTAAGCTCCTACATATACACGTACATTGAACGTCTACTGATTGTGTACTTTAATTGCCGGGCAGCATGCGTACAACTACAGCCAGACGCTGCCGAGCAATGCAGGATCGGGCGCTGTCATCTCGGCGCGCAACACGTCCATTCCGCATCCGCTGCCGCACCAGCTGGGTGAGGTGTCCGGCATGGGCCAGAACAAGGGGCACAGCGGAAGTCTAGGCTTTACAGGAACCCTGACGCCCGCGTCCCTGCCGCACAGTGTCAATGGCAGATCCAACACGCTGCCTATGCGCTCCTCCGCTGCAGCCTCGCTCCCGGCGTCAGTGAATGTGTCTGCGCATCAGAATAGCCAACAATTGCCATCAACCAAGCACGTCAATCCGTGCCAAAGCGTGAAAACGTTACCATTCGGGTTTGGCTCTGCAGCCGGCGGGGCCAAGCAGCAGCAGGCAAACCGTCTGCCCAAGGACATGCAGGATCTGATCCATTTGGCGGGCCCGTTGAACGAGCACGCCGTCATGCACACCCTGCAAGCCCGCTTCAACGAGCAGCGCTACTTCGTAAGTACCCCTTGACATGCCTGCACGGAAATCTATAGATTCCCTTGTGATACGCTTATCTTGTAGACCAACGTGGGATCGATACTACTCTCGATTAATCCATACCTGGATGTTGGAAATCCGCTAACGCTCACTTCTACGCGAGACCTACCGCTGGCGCCACAGCTGCAGAAGATCGTTCAGGAGGCAGTGCGTCAGCAGAGCGAGACGGGTTACCCTCAAGCCATCATACTGTCGGGAACTAGCGGGGCCGGGAAGACGGCCAACGCCATGCTCATGCTGCGCCAGTTGTTTGCCATTGCCGGCGGTGGCCAGGAGACGGATGCGTTTAAGCATTTGGCCGCCGCCTTTACAGTATTACGCTCACTTGGCTCCGCCAAGACAACCACCAACTCCGAGTCCAGTCGCATTGGCCAGTTCATCGAGGTTCAGGTCACGGACGGTGCGCTCTATCGTACCAAGATACACTGTTACTTTCTGGATCAAACTCGAGTTATTCGTCCGTTGCCTCAAGAGAAGAACTATCACATTTTCTACCAGCTACTCGCTGGCCTCAACAGGGAGGAGCGCCAGAAGCTCCATTTGGAGGGCTACTCCCCGGCGAATCTGCGCTATCTCCGCGGCGACATCACTCAGAATGAGCACGAGGACGCGGTGCGCTTTCAGGCCTGGAAAACTTGCCTGGGCATATTGGGAATACCCTTTCTGGATGTGGTGCGTGTCCTCGCTGCTGTGCTATTGCTGGGCAATGTTCAGTTTATCGACGGCGGGGTAAGTAACATATTCCCATACCAGATATTGTTTAGACTCTTACATCAATTTTATGGCTATCAAATGCGCTGTATGCGCAAATATGCTGCTAGTATTCAAATACCAATTCACTATTCGAATCGAGAAAAAATGTGTTAAAATAACAACAATTTTAGTTTAATGTGAATAGTTCAAGTAACAAGGTATTAATATCGTACATTTTAATATTTAGACACCTTTTCTGTTTGATATATTTTTCCGAGATATTCCAATAGATGGTGTGTTTTGCTGATGTAGGATTTTCGGCGTGACGCCATCTGTAGACTTTTTAATGTTTTGTGAAGTGGCGCCACCTAGTTTTGAACATACATGTTATTGTGCTCAGCTGGTTATTCAATTTTTATCCCTTGTTTACCTTAAGTGGAATGGCGTTCATGCTGGAATGTCGATCTGTCACGCGGAAGTCGCGAGTTCGATTCGCGTAGCCTTAGGTGCTCCTAATTTCTTGCGATGATGATTATTATGGGTAATTTACGTCTGAATTTATTTCGTGTTCGAAATCTGTATATATTACTGAGCAAGAAGTTTTATTTTATTGTTCATAAGCAGCCGGAATCTTATATATGTTTAGTTATATATTGCGATTACTGGATGTAATACATGTTTATTGGTGTGTGTGTGTGTGTTTTTTGTATACATGAAAAAGAAGAAGGTTCAAGTGCGATAGGCTTACGACTCCCAACATTGAATGAGACGTGATTGCCTCAGCCAATGGCATGCAAGCACCTATGTTTGTATGTGTGAATTATGCATGCAAGAGTACATCAAAATATGTATATGCATGTGTGCTGTTATCCACTGCAGTGGCTTTTGCTGCCATAGAAATTAGTTCCGTTAGTTTTCTAGCGACGACCATGACCTATCCAAAACAAGGCTCTATCCGCATTTGGGTATTTATTTCAAATTATTTACAATTAGGCCAGCACATTTTTGGCTAGTTTAGGCCGTATAGAAAAATGTACGTTGAATTATCGAAAATGAAATAAATCGAGTAAAGAATGTTTATCTCAAAAACTAAGAAGACAATTCAAAGGAGGGGTGTCTTGTTGGAAGGTCCATCCCTTCTTGGTAGAAAATGGGGGTCAAAGATTTGGCAAGTGAAGTTTCAAATTCAATGCGGGTCAAAGGCTTTTTGGGCAAAGTTTTAAATATTGTCCGGAGTGCCCGACTAGGGGATACCATGAACCAACATCTACCAAACCATTCTATAGCGATATACATTTCCAATTGGAATTCTGACTATTCAATGACTGTGCTAATATTGAAAGATACCTGATCTGAGCATACTATTCTAGACGCAACATATCAAATTTTTTGAATCCAACTATTAAAGCCTAAGAGATTCGTTTGAAAAGCAGTAAAATCCTGCTATATCGATTTTTATCGATTGCTTGGAAACGGAACAAGTTATCGATTATCTCTTAAAGGTTCTAAGATGGACGCGTCCATGCATACGGGCAGACGGTCAGACAGACGGACGTGGCTAGATCGACTCGAATATTGATGCTAACCTAGAACATATATACTTTGTGGGGTCGGAGTTGCTTTCTTCTCCCTACTATATACGAACCAGTATACCCTGTTTACCCATCAAGGGGTTAGGTTATAAAACTGTTGACAAATAAATAATACAATGAAGAAAGTATCAGAAAAAAAATATACTTTAAGGTTTAGGGTTTACACGTTTATAACGGTAGCTCGGCGCTGGTTACAGCGTAACTCCTAGTCGTGCACACCCCGCTAGATGACATTCGAATTTGTTTGCTGAAAAACTTTTGCCTCGCAACTATCTGCAGTTGGTGCGAATAAGAAGAAGAACTTCGGTGGCACTTGCATGCGCAATAATATTCGTTTAACAACAGCAAAACTATTAAGTCTTGAGCATAATAAAGTTAGCTCAAATAAAATTCCCATAAGAGACAGAAAGTGTAAGCATCATTTAATCTGGCATCTTATATATTATTCAAACAAGTTATTAAAGTAAGCTCTCTGCCTGTCTGCTTCTTACAGGGCCTTGAGGTAGATGTCAAGGGCGAGACGGAACTCAATTCGGTGGCCAGTCTTTTGGGCGTGCCGCCCGCCGCACTGTTCCGCGGACTGACCACGCGCACCCACAATGTGCGGGGCCAGCTGGTGAAGTCGGTTTGCGGGGACGGGGATGCGAACATGACGCGCGATTGTTTGGCCAAGGCGCTCTACTGCAGATTGGTGGCGACGATTGTGAGGCGAGCGAACAGTCTGAAGCGTCTGGGCTCTACGCTGGGCACCTTGAGCTCGGACTCGAACGAGTCGGTGCACAACCAGGCGGATGCGGCATCGCAGCACACGTCGACCATTGGCGGCGGCAATGCGGGCTCCAAGTCGATGGCAGCCTTGAATAATGCGGTGCGGCATGCCACGGACGGGTTCATTGGCATACTGGACATGTTCGGCTTTGAAGAACCTTCGCCGCACGCCCAGCTGGAGCACTTGTGCATCAATTTGTGCGCAGAGACTATGCAGCACTTTTACAACACGCACATTTTTAAATCATCGGTGGAGTCCTGCCGGGACGAGGGCATTGTTTGCGAAACCGAGGTGGACTATGTGGATAATGTGCCATGCATTGACCTGATATCCTCGCTGCGCACAGGCCTGCTGAGCCTGTTGGACATGGAGTGCTCGGTGCGCGGCACAGCCGAGAGCTACGTGACCAAGCTGAAGGTGCAGCATCGCTGCTCGACGCGTCTGGAGACACGAACCGCCTTGGAGCCTGACGATCCGCGACTGTTTGCCATTAGACACTTCGCCGGTCGCGTGGAGTACGACACCACCGACTTTCTGGACACCAACCGAGACGTGGTGCCGGACGATCTGGTCGCCGTATTTTACAAGCACAGCTGCAACTTTGGATTCGCTACTCATCTATTTGGATCCGAGCTGAAGGCTCTCTATGCCCAGCAGCACGCGCCACGAGGTCTTAGCTTCCGAATCTCACCCACCTCGCATTCCGACTTGCTGAACGGGGATGAGCCTGTCTCCACGCTAACTCAGGATTTTCACACACGGCTGGATAATCTGTTGCGCACTTTGGTCCATGCCCGGCCGCACTTTGTGCGCTGCATCCGTAGCAATACATATGAGCAGCCGAGCAGGTTCGATCGCGTGACTGTGGTGCGGCAGATCCGATCGCTGCAGGTCTTGGAGACCGTGAATCTGATGGCTTCAGGCTTTCCGCACCGCATGCGATTTAAACAGTTCAATGCGCGCTATCGAATGCTGGCTCCGTTCCGCCTACTGCGGCGCACCGAGGACAAAGCTCTAGAGGATTGCCAGCTGATACTACAGTACGCCATGGGCATGGAACAGCTGCCTGTGCAGGATGGCTCTGTTACGCTGGCCTGGGCGCCGGGCAAGAGACACGTTTTCATTAGCGAAGGCATCCGCCAGCATCTTGAGCACCTGCGCACGGAGATTCGTAACAAAAGCGCCACCCGAATACAATCCATCTGGCGCGGCTGGTGTTGGCGCAAGAAGATGGGCAGCAGCCTAAAGCGATCCTGTGCCACCGACACCGGCCTAATCTCTGCGCTACCCGCCATCGCCAGCACTTGTGCCAAGCTCGTCAATGCCCACAACAATCCCAATGGCAAGGCAGCCTCAGCAGCTATGGCCGCCCTGGCGGCCGTGGCTACCGCAGCTCCCAATACAGGTGAGATACCTCTGATGGCATATACTCGACCTGCGTCTTACTGTTCTACTGTCTCTCTCCTGCCATTTAGTCTCGCGCCTGTCCGCTAAGTCCACAAATCAAACTCCGTGTCTCGGCAACGGAGGCACAGTGACTCGCCCGCGACCTCAGCCTATTGCCGGCACACCACCTCCGGATCCACACGAGAAATGCGACCAGAAGATTATCCAGCAAACATGCAGTCTCTTCGGACTGGATTTGGTAAGCAACTCTTGACGAATACCCTTTCCCCAAACTACGAAAACTAGTGTTAAGCGGAAAGAGGCATCTCCGATCTTGACAGAATACATATACATATTCTCGTATCTTATTTTCATCTCTCGGCAATTGGGATCATGTGCATAAAAATGCTTATCCGATTAGCTTTTAATTCCGTTCGACTTGATGCTCATTTAAGAAAACATTTCTAATATCTTATCATTTGAGACGTGGGGATCTACGATTATATGTAAATTGTTGACTGCCAGTTACAAATATATATTTTTGAGAATGTGTGCAACAGATTCGTTACCCCTATATCGTCATGCAGTTAAATTGTTTTTTCTTTTGAACTTTTTACATGTAAACTACACCACTTGCTGGGATTATAACGCTGTGGTTGCCGCCCGCAGGAACGCCCTCCGCCCGTTCCACTATCACGGGCTTACACCATCACAGCCAATTCAAAGAAGCTGGGCTATCCGCAAAGTCGCATCATGAAAATGAATTTTCCAGAGGATGCACTTGCTAATCCGGCTACAGCTGGCCTGTCGCCGCCAGCCCCTGGTGAACTGCAGCAGCTGAAAAAAGGCGACACCGTAACTGTTGTGGGTGCCTCCAGTGGTCGGGGCCATTTGGTTGTGGAGCACAAAGGCCAAACCTATCACGTGCCCTTTCAGTACATGGAGCTGAGCGGCCAAACAGTTGCCTCTGCTAGCAATGCCGCCAGCAATGCCAACATGACCATATCATCCGCGTTGATGTCGACTGGCCAGTCGAATGGGGTGAAAATCTGAAATCACGCTTAACATGCAGGAGAGTCCACTTCTGGAGCAACATCAGCGACGGAGACTGTAAATAACTGACATTAGTATAAGTGCCTAAATTTAAATAATGAATCGCTGAGATTTGCGAGGACAAACGTATTATGCTTCCCCTTGCGTTGTCCGATGGAGTATTATTATTTATGTTTTTCATATGACAATAGGTTGTAGCTTCCAGTGCCAATCAAGACAGTTTTTTTTTCCAATAATAATAATCTCTACGGTTTTGTTGTTATATATAGGTTATAAGATAAAAACATGTAGCTAGAATAAGTCGCTTCTGAAGCCTCGTTTAATTAAACCTTTATTCGGCTCCCTTTCATCATAGCGTGCATTAATAAGGGTTTTCATTGTTGCTCATTGCCTGATTCATGCCTACTTATTCATATGGCAATATATATAAAAAGTGCTCGATTTAATTTTTTCACACATATATTTATTAGTAAGTCATATTGTGTACATAATGTACTAAGCATTCCACTTCATCCATTAAAGAAAGAGAAGGACTGTACAACATATTCTGTGTTTATTAAATAAGTAAAACGAGTACTAACTATGAATGTATGAAGTAAAACGAGTACTACATATGAATGTATGAAGTAAAACGAGTACTACATATGAATGTATGAAGTAGAACGAGTACTAACTATGAATGTATGAAGTAAAACGAGTACTACATATAAATGTATGAAGTAAAACGAGTACTAACTATGAATGTATGAAGTTAAACGAGTACTAACTTTGAATGTATGAAGAAAAACGAGTACTTCATATGAATGTATGAAGTTAAACGAGTACTAATAAATATGACTGTATGCATTTGAGTTTTCACCATAATAGAAAAGATATTGTGGTTGGTTGAGTTGTCTCACAAATAAAGTAAGCCTTTTTATCCACGCATTTGTGCTTGGCCAATATAAAATTTGATGTGTTATTGTCGAACTGTATGAGACCGCACATATTTATATCATGAGTTGTCTGACTCTTTAATTGATCGTTTAGCAAGTTTGCACTTGTTCCAGTTGTTAGAGAATAAAATATGCTTCGATTGACGAGGTTATTCAAATCGGTCCAATAGTTAAGGGATTGGTTTAAGTTCAAGCCCACGTTATACAATTCGATATTGTCTTGAAGATTGATTAGATGGGCGTCGAATTGCCGACACTTTTCGGCAGCTCCAAACCAATTAAAAATATTGATATGCTCGATGTAGTAGTATTTCGGACCGATTTTTTCAAAATGTTTCGGAATATCCGCTTGAAAAGTATCCAATACACGATGCTCTATATGCACTCTAGTGTTCGAGCCTAAAAATGGACAAGTTTCTTATATTGGCTTTTTTTTAATCAAAAACGACAATTTCTCATTAACATCACCTTCCATTAAACTTAGGGATTTGGCATTAATCGACAACAGTAACAGAATAGTACATTCCAAAAATATAACACTAATTCGATTATACATTTTTATGCTCAACTGCAGCTGACGGAGCTCAGAAACATACTGATTACTTAATATGAATTAAAATGCCAATAATGACTTATAGGGGCAATTGAGAGGGCCCGTACACTCAATTGAGAGCAAAAGTATAAAGCGCGTTCCGATTTGATCAGATAACTTATAGCGTATATATATAAATATATGTGGTGTTTCGTGATGATATTGAATATGACAGAACCCTGAATATTTTCTATTGCGTATGTTTCTGGGCTTAAGATGGTTCGGTTCGACCTGCCGATTGTAAGGACTTACGTTAGTTAACTTCATAACAATGCAGAAACGTCGACTTTCTCTTCCGTTTTCCTCTGTAGTTTCAAGCTATCATAGCTTCATTGTGGAGGTGAGTCTTTATTTAGTAGTACAGGTAGTATTTGTTGTTTCCCATTTTTGTAAGAATATATAGGGGTCATTCCATCTTGAAAGTTGTTTTTTATACCCTTGCAGAGGGTATTATAATTTTGTCGTGAAATGTGTACCGCATAGAAGAATACATCTCCGACCCCATAGAGTATATATATTCTTGATCAGCATCAACAGCCGAGTCGATAGAGCCATGTCCGTCTGTCTGTTTCTATGCGAACTAGTCTCTCAGTCTTAAAGCTATCTTAATGAAGTTTTGCAGAAGTCCGTCTTTCTGTTGCACGCAGCACATATGTGAAAACCAGCTGGATCGGACCACTATATCATATAGCTGCCATAGGTACGATCGGTCGAAAATGAAATTTTTGTATGGAAAACTTTTTTGTCATTCAAGATATTTTGATTAAGCACGGCATTTAAAGATTTCACTATGCTCCCTTCATTTTTGCAAAATCTTATTTACATCTACTATATCATATATCTGCCATAGGAACGATCGGTCGAAAACTAGGTTTTTGATTAAAAACCTTTTTTGTTTATCAAGATATCTTGATCAAATTCGGCGAGGGTATTAGAACTTCGGCGTGCCGAAGATAGCCTTTCTTTCTCGTTTTTATTCGTTTTCAGCAAATTATGTACAAATTAGAATGAGCTATTTAATTATATAATTAGAATGAATATCGGCTACCAATTAGTTTATTAACTATTTATGCTGGGCGTATCGGAATATGATAATAATACGAATGATTTACATGTGATTAAGTCCTTTTATTAGAAATATATATATGTAGAAGCTCATACTTATCTCTGTACATATTACTCGGAACAAACGCGACTGACTCAATCACTGAGGGAATGACGATAGGAATTACTAGGAATTACCGTAGTTGCCTTGAATGGGGTTCTGTGAAATTCCTCCTTCAAATGCGGAAAAATCGAGATAACAGTTGTATGACGCTTTCTTGTTTATCATCCAAACGGAGTTAAAACATTCATTTTCAGAGATCTTTGTTAAAATTCATTTAAGGGCTGTTTCACACTCTTTGCAAAATATATCTCTGCTTGATGAAGTTCCGGGTTGAAGTGATTTTGAAAGGATTTTGATGAAAAATCGCAGAGTTCAAGCTTCTTTGGTGGAAATGGGGATCAAAAATGATCAACGATTTTTTGGGTGTAGTTTTAATTTCTCTCCGATATGTGTCAAAGATATTTTTAAAGCCCAGCATAAAAACTTTTTAAACACGTACCTTGGGAAAAAGGCGGATTTACCATTAAATCGGCTACAAGCTCATCTTCAAAAATCCTTAGGAAAATTTATTTAATATAATTTTCGTAAATTTACTTACTAATTGGAAAATTAATGTCGAAAAGGAAAGTAAAAACCCTGGACCTGGTTAGATTGGGAAGTAAAGTTATATTTGATTTAACATTGATACATTTTTCCTCTCTAATTAATTGGGCTTATCGATTTGGGGCAATATTGCGCATTTTATTATTTTACGATCGGGCTAATAAATAAGCACATTCAATCGCAATGTATTGGCACATATAAGCACAATCAAGCTAAAACGAGTTGTGGCGCATTTGGTGCTCCCAAAAGATACATTTGAAATAAGCTTGAACGCGCTTATACGAGTATGTTTCTTATATATACACTTATACTTACTTAAGTAGTAATAAAACTTGGTGTATTTATCTGGGTAGCTAAGAGTGAGGTCAATAAAGCCAAGGAGCGAACTTCCAAAGGTCAGCGTTTGACTTAAAGGACGACAGTTGAAGTCAGGATGAGTTCCGGACCTTTTAAAGATAACCTACTTTTTATCCAGAGCGTAAGTGACACTACCTTAAAGAGTATTAGGGAAAACATAACTCAAGTCTTATAATATTTATATAGGAACTATATCCTAAAGCATAACGTGAAGTAGATAGTATACATATATGTATGTGGTACGTTTCACTTCACAACAATGTTTTCAAATCAAAACTATATTTCTGAATAGTGCTCTCGTTTTTGTATTACTTGCGGGATTAAATTTGCTCAAACTATGTGCCTCAAAACTTGAATACCCTGAACCCAATCAAAATGGTTAAAAAGGGTATAATGTATTTGTGCGAATGTATGTAACAGGCAGAAGAAAGCATCTCCGGCCCCATAAAGTATATATATTCTTGATCCGCATCATTGTCCGCCTGTCTGTCTGTCCATATATGAACGCAAGAATCTCAGAGCCTATAAGAGCTAGAGGCTGGAGTAGAGCCCACATTTGATTTCTTGCCACAAAAAATAACACGAATTTATCACAACATCATGCTATGTTTCTCTAAACGTAAATTTATTTAATCTTGTCCATTAGGATATTAATGTATATATGTTATTAATAGACACAATAATCCGTATATAGTTATATATATATATATATAAGTACATATGCAAGCGTACGTTCTTAGATATTTGATGCATGCGTCGCAAACTCTTAAATCTATCTACAGGAAGTGCTTCCAAGCTGCAGCAAATGGCTAAAGAAGTTCAAAGTTGTTGGTTCGGTTAAATTTGTTCAAGCCCAAAACAGTTCGTACATAATTATAAATGGTAGGTTAGCTCATGATCAAAATATAAAACGAGATTTTCAAGTGACACAATAAAATATTTTTTATTTCTCATATACTTATTAACTCAACTTGTAAGCGGGAAACTAACTTGCACTTCTTTGACTTGGGATCCAGCAAATATGTTGCCTATGGCAACTATCATGTGCATACTTACATATATATAGATACAGATATAGTTATATATATGTATATATGTGGGTGTGTATACATATGTTGTGTGTTAAGACTAAGGCATACCTATTAAAAGATTTTTTGCGCGAGTTTAATTACAGTTCAATTTTGTTATAGCTTGTATTGTACTTGTTTCTACATTTTACTAAATAGGTTATATTTGTATTTAGGCATTAAGACGAGCGAGAGAGCGAGAGTGGATTATGATCTTAATACTTAAAGATTGAGCGTGCATAAATTCATTCAACAGTGGAGCAACAATTTAACGCTTTTTCAAATGTTTTAAAACTAAAACGCGTATAATCGGATATAGCACACCTCACTTGTATGTATGTGATACATAGAAATTCCAATTAATATGTATATACAATGCGTTATAGGAAGTATCAATAGTAACGTAATTGAATGGGTTTTAGTTAAACTGATTGCAAAAAGTTTTGGCAAACGCCTTTAATTTCACATTAGAATAAAGTCAGTGGAAATCGTAACAATATCCGTTGTTAATTTCTTGTAGCTTTTAAGGAATTCGTTTTTTTAGTCAGAAATTATCGTGGTCATAGTCATCGCCCATTTAAGCATCGGTCTCGGATCGTCGCCTTCGACCTGGTCCGCCGGGAAAGTTGGCTGCAGCCAGGCCCATGCGATGTTTTGCCTCCTGAGTGCCGGAATATCCGCGCGCCAATCCAAAGTCCACGGTGCGCTTCGAGCTAACAAAGAGCAGGATTGAATACAAGAGCCTTAAAACTATGCCTTTAAGCTTACTTTTCCAAATCGTTACGTGCTCGTATTATAGTGCGACCGAAGCGTGTCATCAGCTCCATCAAAAGGTCGTCCGGCACCTCTTCGAGCTCGTTGTAGGCGCCATAGCCGCCGTTGGCACTTTGACTGTGAGGCGATATATATTAACATTACTATAATTCCTTAAATTCCTGCTTGTCAAATTTATTGAATAATTAACTTAAAGGTACAATTCGGCACAAATAATTAAATAATCAGGGCCTCTAATTACTTTTGCTTGTAATTGACATTCGCTTCATATCTTGCATTTGCATGGAAATCGAAAGGCGGCCGCTCGCCCACTCGTCAAAGTTAATGAATGTCATTTTCCATTTGAGCAGTTGCCCATTAAAAGAACTTTCACATTATTTAAATGGGTCAAGATGTCTGCGTAGGTAAATCATACACATTTGAAACAAGATTTTAATTATTTCAAGTGTTCTCCTTGGTGCGATTTACAAAATACATATATAACACGTTTGCTGTTAAAACTGTCACATCAGCAAGAGTTTACATTCAGTTAATTAAATATTCTACCAGCCAAGTGAAAAAAGGCACATAAAAAAAGGAAATGCCCTGAAAATGACTAAGGACATGCGCTTCCATCCAGGCACATCTCCTACATTTGCTGTCGAAATTGGCCTCATCATCGCAGCCGATGTCAAAAAAGTCCTCCATATCTCTGTTTGCCTTTTATAATGCTCTGTGTGGCTGAACGCCTCGAACACACACACAGACTCTGAACAAACTCTGGCAATTGGTTTCCGCAAATATTTTTGCAGCACTCGCAGCCAAAGTGCCAGAAATTAATTAGTTCATGCAGGCGACGTCTGCGAAACTGTCTAAAAAGAAAAATTTGTGGCAAATGAGGTAATTCCACAACTACCTGGGCATGGGTGCAGCATCGGTCCTCGAGATTGCCAGTAGATAGACGGTCATCAATGCGAAGGCGCAGCAAGCGAATCTATTTGTCATCATTGCGTTGCGATTTTATTAGCTGAAAGAAGAAACAGAACAAGCCATAATAATAAATATCTGATTAAAGAAGTATTTGAATCTTTCAGGCACACGAAACCCATTAAAACTGGCCAACTTGCGAATGGGCAACTAGCCTCAAGCAATGCTAGCCGACACATAGCACCGAGGCAACAATTAAAAATCGATCGAGAGGGCTGTACAGGTATAATTTCAGCCCGACCTGAGGCATCCCCTCCAACGGACACAAACGGAAGTCACAGGAATACCATTTCCCATTAAGTGATTCATTAACTGCTCAACGAAGCAGAAGCCGGTGCCCTGGCAGCGACTCTTCCTTCTTCCCCCCCACCAGCTGTTCTCCCCTTCTCTTCTTGACTTCCGTTTGTCCATTTGACTGCAGCAGAGCCAGATGATGGCAGTGGCCATAACAGCTGCTCCTCTGCGTTTTGCATTCAGCACTTCCTGTCATCGGCCTGTCCTGGTCGTGCCCCTTAATACTGTTGTCACTGTTATGTTTACAGTTGCAAAAGTTTAACAGCTCTGTGACATTTCTCTGACATCACCCGGTAACAATACACCCTTGTCAGCCAGGTCGACAACAGCTCCCACTACAAGTCAGACAAATGAATTGACTCACTGGACCCGTCCTGTGCCCGCTGCTGACTTCTAACTCATCTGGCACTCCGGTCGTTTGTCAGAAATTGCCGAGGGACATGCACTTTTCAAGTGCATTTTCATTGATAGACGAGCGAATTTTGTCATCCCACATGTTATTGATTGCCTGTGATGGAGCCAATGTCATTAGTACGGGCGGCGCATCGGTGGTAATAAATCCAGCATGGTTCAAATGATTTCTAATGGTAATGACAACATTTTTTCTAAATAAGTAATTATTTTCAGTAAATAATATCACTTTGCAAATTCGTTTTGTATGAGAACGACTCTCGACTTTTGAAATAATTTGAAAACCAAACCAAAATCTAATGACATTAAGGTAATGCGATGAGCTTTACTTCTATACTTCATACCTTCAATTAATTCAATTAGTACAAAGACAAACTACGGCCGACTAATTAGCCGCTATTTAGGAGAACGGACTAAAGCTGAAAGAGGTCAACTGCAAAACAATGTCAAACGCATGAGTGGACAATTACGACTGCCGATTGCTCTGGCCACCGGGGGCTGTTATTACGGAAAAATGGGGAAACTTTTCTTTAACCTTGGACTCGCATCTGGCAAAGAAAGGCCAAGAACTTGTGTGCCATCAGGGAACAGTTGCCAGTTGCAGATAAAAAAAACGTGCCGGTTTCACCTACCCGCTGCGACTATTAAGCCATTTGAAGGCAGATTTCGAATCAAATAAATTGGACAAGCATTTGAAAATAAAAGCCAAGCGAAACCACACACACACACACAATAAGATCAATTTGTGATTACGTTTTATTGCACAAGCGTTTGCCTGTTTGCTGTGGCCATGCGAAGCCACAGGTTGTTGGATGCGTGTGTCCTTTGCGAAGCTGGACGATAAAAAGGGCAACAAGTATGAATGCTCATCAAATACACTTTCTGCAAATATAGTAATAAAGGGATTTTACGCAACGCCGGACAAGTTCCGTGCATCCCAGCTGCTTTTTCATACCCTGTACCCAGGCACTTGCCTAAAAAATTCAAGCTATAAGCTATTAGGAACTTTTTTTAATATCTTAAAAATATTTATTAACAATTTGGCGTATATCGAAAAGAAAGGTTGTGCTTGTAGTTTTGTGTTCTAAAATTTCGGCTTACATCTATCTCAATCTTTGAGTTCAATTTTAACGCTTACAGGGCATCATTTAGTCGGTTACTTTTGACTATGAAACAAGAGCAACTAGTATGTTCTTTTGTTTCCATTTTTTTGTATGCCGTGGGATCAGAGTGCGTATGATTGCCGCGCTATGGCTATGGGTATTTGGTGTGTGATTATTAGACAGCTCCAGCGACAGTTCAGTGAAGCGATGGGCATATGAATGAGTGCGCTTGTCTGACCATCCGTTTATCAATCATTTTGGCATTTGATTTATGGCCGACCGACCACGCGGCCATAATGAGTAGTCCATAAATATATATAACGCATACGCCCTGGGTGACGGTACCAGTTACGGCCCAGCCAAGTGTAAAGCGCTGCGCACATAAATTTCGATTTATTTTTTATATATACAGATAAATGTGTACATTTGTTTGCTCGTGGCGCTGATATTCAACCGTGAGCTGGTCACAATCGTCCATTTGTGTTTGTGTACAAGCCTTAAAGGCTTAGCTGCTACGCAAATACAAATTATCCGAAAATAATAAACATATAATAATATTTGCGCTCAAACAAGCAGATATTCAACAATTGTTAGGTCAGTGCACAATAACTAAATATTTATAATGTTTGTCTGCAGCAAACACGCAGCTCTACCCTCCCCCTTCGAGCCGTTGCATGACACGAGTTTTCATAACCAGCCGGATACGTGAATTGGGTGGAACTTCTAATCCATCTCCGCCTTGCACTCTACTCGAATCTATCGACTGATGTGTGCGTCTCCTCGTTTCCACGGCGCTTTGACGCTGACACTGAACGATTCGCTGCCAAGACTCAGTCATTCGAATTTTATGCTCTCAGCTATCCAAGTGCCAGGCGATTAATTGTAGAATGCAGCTGATAGTATGGTCAAATGACGCTTGAAGCTAACAAAGCGCAAATGCCAACAGTTTTTTATTTGACAGCACTCAACTGAAAAGAATCATCATTTCAATGGTACCAAAAACTCCCAATCTAATATATAGTATATGTATGTTGCAATAATTCTAGAACATTCATAAGGTTCGTTTTGGCAATTTATACACTGAACCCAATAAAAATGGGTAAGTAGGGTATAATGTATTTGTGCAAATGTATGTAACAGGCAGAAGAAAGCATCTCCTACCCGATAAAGTATATATATTCTTGATCATGTCCGTCTGCCTGTCTGTCTGTCCGTCTCTCCGCATATATGAACGCAACGATCTCAGAACCTATAAGAGCAACAGACTTGAAAATAGGAACGTAGGTCCTCCAGCGCAGTACAAGTTTGTTTCCAGTCGTTCTGGCCATGTTCCCCTGTCGGTTTGTCCGTATGTATGAAAGCGTCGATCTCAGAACCTATAAATGCTATAGACTTGATATCTTAAGCGTAGGTTCTCCTAGTGCTTGGGCAGTACGAGTTTGTTTCGGATAGTAGAAAATGTACCCCATTTCCAAGCAATCGATATGAATCGATAAGAGCTAGTGTCACAAAATTTGACATCAATATAAATGTTTTAAGAAGGTTCAGGGTATCTCCTAGTCGAGCACTCCCGACTAGAGCATTACTTGCTGTTAGTTAAATTTATAAAATATATGTTTGTAACCTTAATTTTTGCATATTTATTGAATTTGAGTTTCATTTCCTAATGAGCTTATAGCTTAAATTTGTATTCTGTATTTCTCTGTTTTCAAATAGAAACAAGCTAAATTATTGTTGTCGCATGTTGTATATAAATTAAGACACGTCGATTTATTCTTATTTGCCTCATTAGATGTCTAAATTTCCAACTCTAACTTTAACTTAAATAGCGCAGACAAAAATTTGCCTGTAGCACAGGAGCTGGCAGTTGACTTTGCCAAGCCGGATATAATATTTTTGCTTTGTGAGCGAGTATAAAAGAGACATATTTATAAGTATTTGTACTTGAAATATTATAGTAAAATATTAATAAGTTTCGACTTAATCCAGCGCTCGTTTTATCTTTTCGCTGCCTATATAAAATTCGATAAAGACAAACGTAAAGAAACACACAGGCGGGCGGACCAATATGACACCCAATACCAAAGACTTCTTTCTAACATAAGCAAAGCACATTTCGTGACAAAAAAAAGGTGAAACAAGTGCGAATATCAGACCCACTACGCAATGCCTTTTTAATAGCTGTAAAATTATGAAAATATCCTTTTTGATTGTGAGGTGAGTGTTGCCAAAACTGTAGACAGCAGCATCAGACTGTGGGAGATATATATTCCTATTCTTTAAGCATGGATGAAATTGCACTATGATCCCTTAAATAAAATCAGTAATCTAGCAGTCAAACGAAGAGATTTGTGCATTACAAATTTCACTCAAAACTAATAGACTCCTCTTTACTTAGTGTCCAGTGTGTTAAATATAAATTTAGGTGCAGCTCAGCCTTAAATTGTTGACAGTGTGCCTTGGGTGCGGTTTGTTCCGGCCAAAGAGAAATAGGACACGCAGACATTGAAATTGCATTGCGTTGATTATAGTCAACACCTCGACTCGCCAGTTGCCGGCCCCAGCGACATTCTCGCCCTGCTCGGATGTGCGAATGTGGCCGGACACCTGCTGTGCTGGTAACTGAAAACGTACTTATGATTTTATAGACTTAGGTGTGGGGTTAGGTATCGATGTGGACTTGGGCCACAAGTCTGAAATTGAATTTGGGTCATTCAATTTCTAGCTGATATAAGTTTTGGTTTCGGGCGAGAAGGAAAATACGAGAGCAGCACGTGATTTGCTGCTTTATTTGAATTTTGTTGTTTCTCTTAAAGCTAGCCGAGTCGGCTTCATTTGGAGTGCGAGAGTCGAATAATATGTAGGCTAATTCACAAACGTCAGGGCAGACAAACAAAAACAATTATGAGAATTATCTATGCGCGTAATAGCAAATGAAAAATTGCGTATACGACCGTGTTGCCAGGCGTACAAACTAAGGAGCTGCCGAGCTAGTTCGTGCCGCGTTGTAATTGGATGCTTATTGAATAAGCAACAAAGGCGACTGCGGGGGGCTGCTCGACTGAAAGCGGCAGCCTGCTGAGTCTTTAGATATTTATCAAATTATTCCGTTTGTCAAATTAAGCAAACGAGTCGTTCATGCCGCAGCGGTAGAATTAATATGGATTCGCATTCGGATTCGGAAGTCGCAAGCCATTTTATTTTCTCTGATTTTTCTCTGATTTTACTTGCTCGAACTGTCAATTGCGCGACAGCGACGGTCGGGATTGAAAGAAATCAGAAAAGGTCTCACGAATAACTCTAATTAACTGCCACGCCCAAGCCACAAAATGGATAAAGAGGGTCTAATTTGTGCAAATGTATGAAACAGGCAGATATATACCATCAAGTATATACATTCTTGATAAGCATCAATAGCGGAGTCGATCTAGCCATGTTTGCCTGTCTTTCCGTCCGTCCGTATGAAAAGAACTAGGGACTTGAAAATTGGAACGCAGTTCCTCCTAGTGCCAGCGCAGCACGAGTTTGTTTCCGGTAATCGATAACTTGCCCAGTTCCCAAGCAATCGATAAAAATCGATATCGAAATCCTGTTTGTTGCGCAAGTCCCTTAACTTTGAAGAGCTACAGTCAACATACTGGATCTATAGTTTCTTGAATAGTACATATATATCAAGCATGGTTAATTAGAAAAAGTTACTAATAATACAAAATATAAATACGTATGTGTTTGTATGCAGAGTTATCTTGCTTTATATTCATAATTCTTAACTCTATCGTCAAGGGCTGGACACTCAAGGCTTTAACTTTCACTTACGGACTTAAGTAAAACTGACATCAAGTAATTACGACCTCTAATGTTGCCCCGAATCGTGGACCTAGCCTTGGGAAATGTAAGTCTTATGCATGCGAGAGTTTCAAAGCGTTTCGAGGACGAGACCTAAGAGGTACGACGACAAGCAGGCAAAGCACGCGCTGCCCAAACGCCGAAAATAAAAAAAAAATTGTTGTCCTAACTCACATACCGCTTCCAAGTTGTGTGCCAGGCCGCAGAGGAGCGACGTGCCGGGCAGGCTGGTACACGAAAACCGAGTTAAGACAATGATGTGGAAGAGAACGTTTGAGGCTAAAAGCATCGCACGCAACAGGAGCGTTGAGCCGACAACAGCATCCTGTGGGAGTCGAGTTGAGCTAAAGTCGTGATGTTGGGCATTGGGTTTGAACCGCCGTCAATGTGAGCAGCTACCTTGGCGCTCTTTGCATTAACTTAAAAATTCATTGCGACCCAAGGAATACTTTTATTAAGATTTGGCCGTAGCTTGCCGTCCCCCTCGAGCCGCCTTTTAGCAAATGTAGGAAAATTTTGCGAAAAATGTCCGACACAGATTAAGATAATTGTACGAAGGTTTTCAACGCACAGCAAATCGAAAATTAAAAGCCAGGCAACAGGTTTTGACCGGACTGCAAGCCACTGGGAATTCGTTTGCGAATTGTTTATTTATTTATTTAAAGTGAGCATTTTTGTGAATTAGCCGCAGGTGATTTGAATTGTTGCATACATTTGAATTGTTTTCAGCCTTTGAAATGGTTTACAAATGTTTCAAAAGCAGCTATGGGAATAAAGTAGAATCTAGGGTTTATACAAATGAGCTGTAACAAAAGTGCTTCCATTTGTTTTTCGAATTGGAAAATTGAACATTTTGACAGCAAACTAACTCAGACTCTTGTATTTAGCTCAGGGTCTGTGCTTCTTTAATGAAAGTTCATGATTCATTTGAATCAATAGTCAAACAAAATGAAAAATACTTTCTTCTTTTTTCAAAACACAAACCTGATGTTTAAAACTTTTCGAACGTCACAACAAGCCACACACGCTCACCGGGCCCAAACGCGTCACAAGACGAAACAAAACTGGCAAAATATTTAAATAATGGGCAAACTATGCTTTTGGCGACAAAAACGTAAGCGACGCATGAGTCTGTGTGCGGCAAAATATGCCGGCAAACTTTTACTAACTGCTTGCCCGCTCCTGTTGAGGATTTTGTAATTCTTACATGTTGCCAGGGCATATCGAGGCAATGCTCGGGTCGTTTCTGTTTCACTATTGCTTTATGATACTGTCGTAGGGCATCAGGCGCAATCTTGATAAACATTCTGTCGCAATTCAAGTCTCAGTGCAGCTTCCAGTCCCAGATGCCATGCTCCAATGTCAAACGCAGATCCAATTTCTGGCTCGCTCTCAATTGTCGCCGGTATTGTATGCAAAATCCCATTGACATACGTTTGTTTATGTTTTCCAAGCGTTGTTAATACAACTTTCTCCAAATCGGAAAGAAACTTTCAACCTCACATATTCAAATATCCAATGGATAACTTTTTTCACTGAATTTCTTCTTAAGATGTGAATGTTTTTACTCTCACTTATATCAGATATGCATTTCGTAAGATATTTTGTAACAATGAAGGCACCACAAGATGTATTTTGCAGTTCGTATAAAAAGTCGAAACCCCAAAATGTCTTTGAGCAAAACTAACCCAATTTTTTGTGTAACCTACTCTTGTTTAAGGTCCCTGGGTGGATAAATCTACATATATCTCGTTTATTACTTGCCAGTCCGTGTCAGTTAACAATGCTGGAAATCTACTAGCGCAAATTCCAGTTTTCGTAAAATATCATCCTTTACAATTATTTCTGCTCGGTATTCCAGTGTGGTCATCTGTGACCCTACAGTTACGCCGTGTAAGACCCTACTGCAGTCTAAAACCAGCTGCCTGTCAATTTTAATTGTCATGCGAGGTCAGCTTAGGCAAACTATATGTATAGTATAGATAGTATAATATAAACCAGATTCTAGAAATTCAAAAATTATATTCTTTTATATCATAAGCAGAAGAATTATGTGGATATTTCATTCCATTTTAAAATAATTTTGATTAACAGGAAGCTTCGTTTGTTTGAAGTACAATAAGAGCTTGATAAACGAAACTTGGTATGTAGATTTTCGAACAGTTTTCCCTTATTGTCCCCGCCCCCTCTAATGGAAAAGCTAATGTCGATGTACACTATTGCGCTGTGGAGCTTCTGGTGCCATATTTAACGCTTTAAAATGTTTAAAGAATGAAAGGGGTAACTATAACCTATATGTTCTGTCGAGCAATATCATTACTGAAGAGAACGGTTTGAGTATGAGCATACCAACATTATTCATTTTCATTAAAATGCCTTTATGACTTCTCGCAAATATTTATCCATATTAAAAAGTATTTTATGTTGCATTTCTTTGCCTCCGCCATGTATACTTTGTCCCCTCTCCGGTTTCCACCCCACCTTGCCCATCCTTCAGTGCTCAGCGATGTCGTTGGGCTTCGTTTGAAAGCTTCCAAATTAATTGTATGCCAAATTTTGCATTTGGTTAAAAATTCATTATATAAATATTTTAACATTTATGGCAGGAATTTAACTCAAATATACTTTATAGAATTCCAATACTACACATGTGAAACAAAAACATGAAGAGGTTCTAAGCGGCAGTTCCTGACTAGGGAATACCCTAAACCCTCTTCCACCAACACCAAATGCAGCTCGTTTAAAAATTAAATGCATCGAAACCTACTTGCCTTTTATCGACAGCCTTAACAACAATACGTTTTAGAAAGAAGCAAGTAAGAGGTTCTAGTCGGGAGCTGCCGACTAGAGAATACCCTGAACCCTCTTTTTCCAACACCAAATGCAAATATATATACTATTCTAGAAGCTACATGCCAGGTTTGGTGACTCTAGCTCTTATTATTTACCAAAATTGCCCAAAAAACAGTATATCGATATCGATATTTATCGATTACTTGGAAACAGGTCAAGTTATCGATTATCGGAAACAAACTCGATCTGCGCAGGCACTAGGAGCACCTACATCTTCTTTCAAGTCTCTAGCTCTTATAGGTTCAGAAAACCTTGCGTTCATACATACGGACAGACGGACAGACAGACAGACGGACATGGCTAGATCGACTCGACTGTTGATACTGATCAAGATAAATATATACTTGATGGGGTCGGAGATGCTTCCTTCTGCCTGTTACGTACATTTGCACATATATATTATACCCTTTTTACCCATTTTAAATGGATTCATGGTATAAAAACTTGTGTCACACCTTAATCACAACTTAATCTTGATGAAATTTTCCACAGGATATTTTTTTGCGCTAAAGAATATTTGTGTTATCAAAAATACAATTGCATTAAAATTGTGGCGATAGCTATCAAATAAAACCAAACTTTATTTTTCGGCTTCAACATGCTCACCACAAGGCTATTCGATTTGACTTTAAATATATTTTCAAATAGACGTAGAGTCCAAGGTAATATGAAGAGACTGCGATTTTTTAAAATTGTTTGAGTAAAAGCATATCAACAACATTCATTTTCACTTATGCCTTCTTTTCGCAAATATTTATCCGCATTAAAAGTGTATTTTTTGTTACATTTTTCATAAGTATTTCTTTGCCACAGCCATGGAAATTTCGCCACTGAGTGGCACCAGGAAAATGCCAGTCCCCAGTGATAAGGCATGCATTTACTCGTCTCTTATCCCGGCCCCTGGCCTGCTCCCTCCTCGCTCTGACCCTCAGCCAGTGCTCAGGGATTATGTGGTTTTCTTCTTGTTTGCTTAAAGGCTTCCAAATTGTTTGTATGACAATGTTTGCATTTTGTAATAAATTCGGTTTAAGAAATTGTTCAACATTTATGGTCTGCGCTTAAATTAAATATTTTTATATCAACCTAAGCGGGTATTACGTTCACAAAGCATCAGGTATGAAAGAAAGAGCAAAAAGAAAGCAAACTTACTTTAAAGAAAATTCACTATGAACGTGCCTAAAAGTTGCTGCAAATCCGCAAAGCTTCGACCGATCAGCATCAAATGCATTTTCTAAGAATAATCTATAAAAGAATTAATATGTGGTACCCAAATTTTTCGAAAGTCCATTTGTATATATATCTAAATCAGATGAAATGCTATTGTATAGGTTCGATCTACTCGCCGTCCCTCAGAGGGTTATTATAATCAGCGAATATTGCCCGGCCTTGCCCGTGAAACGTGCTCAAAATTTGAGAATTTGAGCCCGTGGAAGATTAAAATCTATCCGTACCATCTCGAACTCCACTTCAATTTATATTATATTTAAAGTGAATCAAATAAAGAATCAAATGTTGATATCAACAGTTTTCGCCCATGTTTCTCTTGTGGAGAGAGAGAATTTTGAAAACGAAAAATAAACTTTTTATAATTAAGCCCGAATTTTGCATCAAAAGGCGCTGAACTTTGCGAAATCGTGTCAAAAAAAATTCTCAGACTGATCTTTAAAAAAAAAAAGAAGAGTTTAAAGACTAATTTTCCGTTAAATTTTCAAAAACTTGCAAAACTGTTAAAACATGTGTTAATTTTATTTTTAAATGCGCCTTTGAAAATAAGTTCGGGCAAAACTTAAAACTTTGCCCTTATGACCTTTCACCCGCATTTTTCATTAAAGCGGTGCAGATTTTGCGAAAAGTGTGAAACACGTCTAAATCAATTATTTTTTTAATAGAAGAGTTAGTGCCATCTGTCGGTTTCGAGCTCCCTTCAACCGACCAAGCTGCTTGAATTTGAATTTAGTTCAGAAAAATAATTGAAGTAAAGTAAAGTAGTATACAGAAATTCAATGCCACGAAGTTTGGCAATAACTTCTGTGATTCTCAATGGATCTTGCCAAAATTGTAAGCTTAGATCTTATTGTGCTGTATAATATTTGTCTATTCTCAAAAAGGTAAAGAGTATCTCCTAGTCAGGCACGCCCGTAAATTGCTCGGCCAGCATTAGCAGATTATCTGCAGGCCTGGATTTAGTAAAAACTTCAGATAAAAGAACATACAAGTTAAAAAATGTAGCTATAAGGACAAATTGTGTCCATTGGTTATTGTTTACTTTAAATAATACAAAAGAGTCTAATGAAAAACTTCTCATTCAATTTTCCGGAAAAATCAAAAATGTATACCCACTAATTGGAGAAAATTCATGAAAAAATTATATTAAAATATTTGGAATCCCATATATATTTAATAGGATATTTCCCGACTTGTACACTTAGTTTGTGCAAACGAGCTTCATGACTAATAAAAGAAACTCATTTTGTCATTTCATATATTCCATTAATGACCCAAATGGCTCTTTATTAACTTTTACGTCCCGCCAGTATAAATTTCCAAGTCGGCTCATAAAATCATCTAATTAGATATAAACATTTGTTTTGCACAAGTCGTGGACAATTCGAAACCCGAAAAGCTCCTCTGCATAAAAGCATGTATTTCGTTGTCCAGAATCATAATAATCTAGCAGTAAATTGGTCAATATACCTTAAAATGTCACAAAGGAGTCGTGATAGGACCATGGAGTAAATAAAAGTTAAAATTTCCAAATTTCTGTTAACTTTCACAATTCGGATAGCTAGCGAAATATTAATTTGCGACAAATGCAGCAAAGCTCGACTCATAAGTAACTGGTTAGAAATTTAAACTCTATGTTAAATTATCAACATCTGTGTGTGTGTGTGTGTGCATGTGTGTGTGGTTGTGTATTCCCCGCACCGAGGTCCATTGTAAAGGGCATGCAATAGACATGTCCTCGTATCTCAAAGCCCTTGATAAATTTACGCAGCTTGAATTAAAATCTTGAGTGATTTTTAGGGCGGAGTCCCATGAATGCTTTAATGGTGATAAAATATAACAATACAACTTACATGTTATTCATTCATTTATGAATATTATATACATATCGGAGGTAATAAGATACATTAAATAAAAATAAATCTGCTTTTGGCTGCGAAGATTTCATGTCTTGCTCCTGCTTTGCCTTCCGAAGTGGTAAAACTAGCATGCGTTTACTATTTCATTTAGCATTTTTGCATATAAAAATTTCGTATACATAAAGTTTTGCATGAACAATTTGATTGGATGAAAAATGATAAATAAGGATATCTTCGGCAGGCCAAAGGTTTAATACCCTTCTACACATTTGCAGACATCTGGGAATAGTGAAGCTTGTAAATGCTGAGTTTGGTAAGGAATATCTTGAACAGATACTTCCTAAAGTGCTAATAAAGTAACGTAATCAGCATATTTTTGCTAATAAATGTGGAATTTCCACAGGTTATGTTGATAAACCAACAACTTTTTCATACAAGAAATTATTTTTCGACCGATTGTTCCTATGACAGCTATATGATATAATGATGAGATGTTGACAAGATTTTGCATATACATAAAGAGCACACTGACTTATAAATGCCAATAAATATATATATATTTGGTATTCCGATCCGGTTCCGTCATATATACTGCCTGCAACAGTAAGACGATAGTTTTAAAACTGAGGAATTAATTCGAGACTAAAAAGGGGTACTTCAGGGCCTTGAATAATTTTTGTGAGTTCGTTGAGTCTTGTAGCTGACCGTTTAACTTGAGCATTATACAGGTTTTTTAATTGCTGTTTTTTGGTATTCTCAGCAAACTTTATCAGGGTTTTTGCGAACTAATTGAAAATGGAAAAGTTTTCAGTGAAAAGCAGATGCGCTCATGTTATTTTTGCCCAGTCCCGGACAATTTGGAAGCTCAACAGGGCTAAACAAAGGTGAATTGAAATGGAAAACTTGACGTGATTTTATTATTGTTTAATTTGAGTAAATTTAAAGAAAACAAAATTAAAAGCGACAACGGCAGCTCCACAATATACCACCATTCAAAGCAATATAAGAAAATGTTAGGCACAGTCTGGCTTACCCTTGTAGAGGGTATTATAATTTTCTCATCAAATGTGCATTCAAGGGGGCGTGGTCAGCTTCAACAGCCAGTTGATGCAAACTTATCTATTAGCTTAAAAGCTGTGTTTATAAAACTAAGATACGTTGCTTTGTTACATTTATATGTTACATATATATGTCAAAAATAATGTTTTGCTATGAACAACTTTTTCCATAAGAATATCTGTGTTAGTTTTACCAAATCTTATTCAGATTCCATTAAGCTGTTATGTTATATAGGTCTATAAAAAGAATCGCTCGACAAATGAGTTTTTATATTCTTACTCCAAACTCGCAACGAAGTTAGAAGTTTTTTTCAATATTTATTAAAATATGAATATATGTTGCTTTTTTTCGTAAAATGTACAAGTTACTGAAGAAGAATTCTTTAATCGAAATAATATCATTAAGTTTTATGCACATTGATAATAGACGCCTCATAACAAGTAAAAATATTACAGATGTAATATGCCGACAGCAGGTTTTTTTCTAGTTCAATTACAGTTCACAAAGTCCGTCTTGGCTCTCTTCTTTTAAGGCTACATACTTTAAATTTGGAAATATATAATCGCTTCAGAGAAAGCTATATATTGCCAAAATATTTATTTTATGCAGTTTTTAAAACAAGTCCAAACTAAGCTGAATCTCAGATGAAACTCAAGTCTAAAATTGTATGTCGCATGCCTTTGAGCGGGGGATCAAGTTGTGAGCCTAATTAAAATTATTTTTCTTGGGAGTGTGAGATTAATTGTTTTTAAGCGCCCATATTTTTAATGATACTCTTGGTATAAAATTGAAAAAAATTATTAATAAAAAAGTGCCACAGGGCATTGTATCGGTGCACATATATTTATGAGTCCAACGATTATAATCTAATTCCTGCCGCCATGTTCATGTGTTTCATTGCATTTAAGTAAGACCGAAACGATAGCTAAAGACTAGTGGAGTATGTCGATTTTGGACAGTTTCATCAGAAGCAAAATTTAACAAACTGGAAGCAGCTCATGCTACTCTTATTATCCTTAAGCTACATAATAAGTATACATTTAAAAGGCACATTACGTGTACTTCAAATCTGCCGCTTATTGAAGCTTGCATTTTGTGCTATAATCCCAAAGACTTCCACTTACGAGCAAAATAATAAAGGTACGAACCGACCTTAATTTAGCAATATTCAGTGAAGATTTCTGTGATATTAAAAGGGTCACATGGGCGAAATCCCATGTTAAGCAGACAAAAAGGCAGCGAAGGAACAAATGTCTTTGGCTGAGCACACATTTAGCAGAAGGACCATGCGTGTGCCTGGCTGATTGGCAGGAGCTTAGGACGTTTGGCAGACAATATTGGAGTATCTTTATGAACTTTTTGAAAACTTGCACTTTTACCATGATTTTATCTTTTTCTCCAACAAATTTAAAGTTCATTAAACGATTTACATAAATACTAGCGGATATTGCCTGGCCTTGCCGTGGAACGTTTTTTGCCAAACATTTAAGATTTTACCTTTCCACCAAATACACGCCCGTGGAAAATTTAAATCTACCCATAGCATCTTAAGCTCCAAGTCTATTAAAAAATATGTGCTTAAAGTGCATCGAATAAATAAACGTATGTTGGAATCAACCGCTTCCGCACATGTTAGTCTCATCGTGAAAAGATTGAAGCCGAAGAATTTATTTTCTCTTATAAAACCGTTGACCCGCATTTTTCATCCTCACAATTTTTCAATTCTCACAAAGATCTCTTAAAAATGAGCTTGAAACCGATGATAAACAACAATTTTTGCAATTTTTCGCCAAATTCACACAGTTGCGGGTGGAAATTCCAAAATGGCTGAAACACGTACTCATTTCATTTTTATGTAGGGCCTTGAAAATATGTTTGATCGGGTTCGAACTTATAACCTTTCATTCGTATTTAACATCCAAAGGGGGCAATTCACAAAGATCTTTGGAAATACATTTGAACGCGAAACTTCAGCCAAATCTTTGACCCATTATATAAAGAGATACTATCGGGTATTTCCCGGCCTTGCCCATGGCAACTTTTTTACATTTAACTAAATATAACTTTTACAAACAATTACCGCCCCTGGAAAATTTAAATGTACCCTTACTATCTAGAACTCCACGCCTAAAGATAAGTATGTTTCACATATATATTTGAAATAAATTTAAAGCCCATCGAAAAGGAAGTAAAAGTTTCGGGTTGAATAACTAAAGTCGCTAAAACGTATTCCTTATGGCAGACCTTTAAATAATCTTAAGATCCATCGGGACCTTAAGACTTACCATCCGAGCAATTTAAGTGGTACGCGATCACACAGAAAGAAAAAATAACTAGTGATTTTTTGTCAACATTAGTTTTTAACATTTATTAAGCTGTGCTGTGGTCTCTGCACATCTGTATACTTTTTAAATTGGGGTACTTCACGTAAGTGTAGCTACAAATGTTGCACAAGAGGAAAACGTGCCGAAAATTCGTGTCTAAAGTTTCAAGCAAAAAACCTCGTTCGGGTAAGGTCGGGGCATACCAGTCAGTTATATTTTATTTTATGTATAAGAGATCTATTTTCTAAACAACTGCATGCTGTTCTTAAAGAAATTTCAAAGCTGTTCTAATGTTATTGGAACAGATTGGAGCTCCACAAGCAATTCCTTGGCCGTCAATCTGTTAATAGCTCACTTCCGAACACATTATTGAAAATATACGAGTTTTTTTTTAATGGCTTATATAAAATAATAGAAATATAGAAAGAAACAGCACCAAAAGAGCAAACAACATTACGAGATATACTTAAGGGCTGCAAAGACATACAACTAGTATTAGCCATAATATAAAAACAAAAAGAGAAGAACATCCTGGTCCATTAAAACGAAGTTAATGAACAAACAAATGAAATTTTAAAACACCTTTATAGTTGTCGAACATGCATACGATACAATTAAAAAGGTCCAACTGAATGATTTACAAAACTTACTACAAAAAGTTATTCCCATGAAATTCATTACGTTCCTTTAGAGAAGGATTGACTTAAACATAATTTGGACATTTCAAAATTGAACTCACCCTTTTTTGAGATAGAGCAAAAAAAAAAATGAAAGAAGTTTTCAGTTGACTGCTAAAAACTTTGGATGATATTCAAATTGTCACGACTTAATTATTGCAATAAACCGCACTGCAAAATACACGAAACAAGAAAAATGTGTTAAGACTGTGAAAAGCACTTGAAGATTATTTGAAACCTGCAGTTAATAGCGCGATTTCAAATTGCAAATGTTCACCGTCGCTGGCTTTTGTTCCTGCTCTCTGCTGCTCTATGTAAGTCTCAGGATATTTGCGTGAATAACTGCACCGCTTTAGAACCGAAACCTAAGTGAAATCGCCAGCCAAGGCACACGCGATTTATACGAGCGTTTCGTGCTTCACTGTTCGTATCAAAGTGGACGAGGATTCAAAAGATTTCAACGGAGTTGTCGTACGTGTATATTCTCGTGCTCGTGTTCCGTTCGTGTGTGTGTGTGTGTGTGTGTGTGTGTGTGTGTGTGTGCTGCCGTTCGTGCGTGTGTGCTTGTGTGTGCTTGCGTGCTTGTGCGTGTTTGTCTGCCTTTGTGTGTGTGCCTTTCGTGTGTGTGGGAGTGCCTGCCTTTCGTGTGTATGTTTGTGTCTGTGTATTTGTGCCTGCGTGTGCGTATGTGTGTGTGTTCTGTCAGGTAAATGCCGATGGCACGAGTAACATAACGAACGCCCACAACATTGACGATGCCTGCATGATTGTGCGCAGTCATTGTTGGGTTTGTGTACTTGCCCCATTTGGTTGGGAGCGAACGACCACACGTCGTATGAGCAATGTGCAACACGTGGTGCAGCGTGATGGCGTCGCTGCCAGCGCTGGACGACTGCGGGCCAGCGACATTGGACGCGGAGTGCGTTCCTTTATCAGTTTATCAGATAGCAATTACGCACAATTATCGCACATAGTACGCGATGTCACGCGATCTTATCAGCCAGCGATCTAATCAGAAGCAGATTATTTTCAATTAGTTGCATATTTGGCAGCCGTCAGCCGAAATCTAATATAAATCCCAGGCACTATGGTTGCCAAATAGTTTTGGCTTATTAATTCTTTGGCAAGCTAATTATCGTCCTTATCTAATTAGTATTGTACAATATGTTGAATATTTGACATCACACCATTCCCTACATGTTTATTCATACTTAATCCCCTTAAGAGCGGGGCTATCAATTTCATCTAGACAGACCATTTTTTTGGCATACAAACTTTTACTTATCTGGTAACATTAAACATCTATGTGCATAAGGTCATGGGGTTTTTTTTTGTGAAATTTATCAATGTTAAAATTGTAAAGCCAAGTCTACAATGGGTCAAGCACTGAAAATCCTATCTCTCATAAAAGAACACAAAATCATGCAGGCAGGCTCTCATGATCTCTAGATTTAATAGATAATAACATTGTGATTGGGGTATTGTGTTATTGGTTTGTTTCTCACTAAACAAACTCACGAATGTCGAGACTCCTGTGCTTCTAACATATGGACAATATTTTGGCACTATCGGAATAGCATTTATCGTATTTAGTATTTATGTATTTCTATAAGGAGACATCTCCGATGAATGAAAATAGCATCCGCTGGGTATATTGAAGATCCTTCTATCATAATCTAGATTGTAAATGGTCTTGACATAAATGCGCGCACAAATATGCAATATAATACTGTAAATTCTTCAGAGCCTTGGAATAGAAGTTCGATTCATATGAACTTTTGACCGTATCCAAATTATGTACGGCTGAAATGAAATGTCTTTAGTATAAACAAAACCATTTACTGATCGCAGTCGCATTGAAAAAGTTTGGATAAATGAAATTTAAGTTGACTGTCTCGTGAACTGAGGTTCAGATTGGACCATAATCAAAGGCAGTCTTATGAATAGCATAAGAAATGTGGGACTTTTTAAAAGCACATCTTTAAGCAGAAGTTGCGGTTAACAAGTTGGAGACAAACCAGAAGGGTTTAGGCGTCCCTTGTGCTCAGATCAATTACTATGCTCTGTTGGGAAATGCTTGTATCAAAAAGTTTCGTTTGTTAGTTATTATTATTTTATTTAAAAATTTGCCCGACATGCATGTAAATTTTTATACCCTGAACCCATTAAAAATGGGTATAAGGGTATATTGTATTTGTGCAAAATCCAAATGTATGTAACAGGCAGAAGGAAGCATCTCCGACCCCATAAAGTATATATATTCTTAATCAGCATCAATAGCCGAGTCGATCTAGCCATGTCCGTCCGTCCGTCCGTATGTATGAACGCAAGGATCTCAGAACCTATAAGAGCTAGAGACTTGAAATGTAGAAGCTCCTAGATGTAGAGGCTCCTAGTTCCCGCGCAGATCGAGTTTGTTTCCGATGATCGATAACTTACTTCGTTTCCAAGCAATCGATAAAAATCTATATCGATATCCTGTTTTTTGGGCAATTTTGGTAAATAATAAGAGTTAGAGTCACCAAACTTGCCAAATAGCTTCTAAAATAGAATATATATATGCATTTTATGTTGGAAGAAGAGGGTTCAGGGTATCCCCTAGTCGGAAACTCCCGACTAGAACCTCTTACTTGTTTATTATTTATTTTTGGGATAAAAGAACCATTTTATTTAAATTTGTCACGCGTCGGCAATTATTAAAGTTGGTGAGTGGTGGGAGGGGGAATGATTGAATAATTTCGGTCCCTTGGAAGATTCGGCGGGTGTACTCTCTTGAGTCTTCTGGCGGTGTTGAAGTTGTCCAGCAGGCCAACTGCTAGGTTGTTGTTGTGCAGGTGGAGTCTATGCAGATATCAGCTGCTGCTGTTGGCTATCTCGTCACTGATTCATGGGATCTTGAGAACACGTGGAAGCGTTGTCATGGTAAATATGTGCATTGGAAACGATGAGCAGTGCCTTGTTTTGCAATATCTGAATCAATCTTAGGTTGCTTCGGCTGGCAGTGCCCCATAACTGAATGCCGTAAGTAAAATATTCAAATGTTTTTTTTTCCACTGAGTACCATTGAGTACTATTGAGTACCGTTAAGTACAATGATATAGTGTTTCCAAGTGGTTCGGTGTGAATCAGCTTCAATCTGAAAATACAAAATGCGTGATGATATAAAATGTTAATTATAGTATTGTTTTTACAATTATGATAATAACTAGAGGGTATTCCCCGAAGTTGCCGTTGTCAAATTTTGTGATTACAATTTTAAGCTACTTAAGATTTTTTCACCCACTTGTCCATTGAGTAAGTACCAAAAGTTGAAATCAACGACCTCTGGCCGCTGTTTTTTTGTCTTGTCTTGTTGAAAATCTTGAGGCCGGAAAACAAACTTTCTTTCATTAAGCCCTTGACACGCATTTTCCATCCAAGATTGGTGAATTTTTCATTAGAAACCTGTCTAATTAATTTTCACCCTATAGGAAATGAAAAAGTTGCAAATTTTCTGTCAAAGTTTCACACACGCATTCATTTAGTTTTTATGTAGTGCTTTAAAAATAATTTTATAATAATAATAATAATAATAATAATAATAATTATAATAATAAAAGTATTAATAATAATTTTAATAATACTAATAATAATAATAATAATAACAATAATAATAATAACAATAATAATAATAATAATAATAAAATTAAATAATAATAGTAACAATAATAATAATAATAATAATAATAATAATAATAATAATAATAATAATAAAAATAATAATAATAATAATAATAACAATAATAATAATAATAATAAAAGTATTAATAATAATTAAAATATTAATATTAATAATGTAATAATACTTGCCGACCGTGAGACCGAATCACAATGTTTTCCATGTTAAATATTTTGTGAATTTCCTTGTACTCAGTACGCAGTCACATCCAATTTAAGAATAAATGTTTTTTTCTGATTGTCTTTAGTTTATGTTAATAAACACTCACATCAACCTTATGCGAACCGCAATGAATAAATGAAGCAGTTTTATTTATACGTTTCAGCTTAGCAATGGTGAGCTAATGCCACTTATTTATATATTTATATTATAAATATTTATATTATATATATATTTATATTATAATTATAAAAGTTTGTCCTGACTGACTGACTGATTGGTGATTTACTGTAGTAACCTTCTGTGATGAAGGTGGACATTGAGACGGGGCTTCGGGAAATTCCAAACAAAAATAGCGGAAAACGTTTGTATGAAACTTTTTTGATTACCATCCGATCAGCCTCAAGCTCAATTTTAAAGATCTTTGTTCAAATTCACTTGAGGGATGTTTCACTCTATTTGGAAAATCCATTACTCCTTCGTGGAAATGAAAAAGGATCTATATGAAAAATCATTTGAGACGTGTTGCACATTTTTCGCAAAATCAGAATGAAAATCGGTGAAAAGTTAAATTTTTTAAGTTTTGTCCGATTTTTAACTTATTTTCATAGCTCTACATAAGAGCTGAATGAATATGCGTTTCAGCGATTTGGGGAAGTATGGAGACATCTCCGGTCCCATTAAGTATATATATTTTTAATCAGTATCAATAGCCGAGCGGATATAGCCATATCTGTCTGTAGTCAATCAGTTTGTAGTTACACCTTTCTATTGCATGATGCACAATCGTCGGAACTGGCCGGATCGGAGCACCTTATCACATATGTAGCTGCCAAAAAATAAGCACTTGTATGAAAATCTTGCTGATTATCAAGTTATCTTGACCAAGCTCGTCGTTTATTTTCCTTACAAATGCGCCAAATCTTGTCAATAGTTAACTTAGTGTTGTTTCTCCTCATGATACAAGAGAATTCCTTGTTAGCCAGTGCAAATATGATTTCTTGTAAAAAAAACGTTAGTTCAATACCTTTAATAAAGAGCTTCAGGCCTCTGCTGCCATTCAATTGGTAGACTTTTGTTAAGATAGCTTTAAAATTGATCTTCAGTTTGAATATGTACTAATAATATGGCTAATATTTGGGGTCCTTTGTTACGCCCTGTTCACTTTGTTGTGCCCTGTACCCGCTCGAAATGCTTAGGGAAAGGCATAAAACTTAAAAATTATAAGATAAGAATTACAAAACATCGAATTATAAGATGTCGGCTTACGTTTAATATATATTTCACTCTTTGGATACCTTCCTTATTCCAACCAAATTAAAAAAAAAAAAAGTTTGATGCGTATTTATGCACTTTACATTTCATGAAGGATAACAAAATGAAGTTATTCAACTTTTAACTTCCAAGAAAGGGGCACAGGCGGAAGAAGCAGCCAGCTTGGACGCACATAAGTTTTTATATTATGCAAAAATAATTTTAAAAAATTGCATATTGGACTCTATTTTTATGATTTTAAGAACTCAAAACGGATCCTAAAAACAGACATATAATATTGGCTGAGGGGTACTGATTTTGTCAAAAGTACTTCGTGCTAGTCGTGGAGTTTCGTGCCACGATATGATTCTTGCTCGAAGTTCAAAAATTATTTATGCTAGGAAGTTGGGAACTCACATATGACAATGCGACTGATAAAAGCTTTACAATGTTTTTGCCAAGGCCGTCGAGGACGTGGTCAGCGCCAAATGTCCATAAACTGAAATAAACGTGATTGAAATCCCCGGAGTATTCACACTGCCAACACCTCGTCAGTTTGTAGAACATACATACACATACATATGTATGTACACACATCCTTATATATGTTTGTGTCCACATATGTATATAAGTATGTTAGGCTCACATTATCAACTGTCAAAGTTGGGGAAACACGTTATGGAAGAGCATTAGGCTAATTAAGTAAAAGGACCTATGCAAGTCTAAGGTGACTTTTGGCATGTATCTGTTCATCTTTATGTGCATATGAATATGGCAGGTTGACCTTTCGACCTTGAATTAGCACAAAACGCATGAGGATTGGTCCATCCATCAAAAACTTCAAAGACTTTTGTCTGGCATAATAAGCAATATTTGACGTCAGAACTTGGGATATTGCGTCGAAAAAGCTAATTTATGTATTAGACATACTTATTTTATGCACGCGTTAGTCGAATCTCATGGAAATCATCACACAGTGCAGTGGAGTGCATTTCACTTTACCATGACAAGGAACGCCCGCGGCGAAACTGTTGTCATATTTTGTAAATTTATACGTTATGGCTACCAACTGTGTGGCATGTGCATATTTTGATGTTATGGACAGCAAAGACCACGAGCACACAAAGTAAAAGCTAAAGCCATCTCATGTCATGTTGTCCTGTTAGCATTAGTCCTTTAAATTTCCAGGACATCGACTCATATGCATATATTGCCCATATGGTGCTTTTGAACTGAACATTATTCTTATTTTTTATCGAGCTTAAGTGTATCAATATCCGATTGTATCCGATGCAAATATGCAAAATAGGCAACAAGAAAGATGTACTATCTTCGTTATGCCGAAGATTTTATACCCTTTTAGCACTAGCTTTACTGCTTGGCAGATATTTCAGTAAGTATCTTAGATAACAGAATGTTTTGCCATACAACTCAAAACATTTCTCTATCGATAGAACTATATAATATAAATATAAGATCTTCATAATGTTTAAGCAGCAAACAGAAAATCATAAATGCCGGATTTGGTAAAAATATCTTGATAAAGAAAAAAGTTGCTCATACAAGAACTTAAATTTCGACCAATAGTGCTCACATTTTGATAAAACTGTGAATATATGCAAAGAGCATAGTGAAACTAGCAGATGCACAGTTTGGTTCGGATATCCTGAAAAGTAGAAAAATGTATTCTAACAAGAACCCATCATTTTTATTATATTATGAAAAAATTACAAGATAAGCCAAAGCCTAATAGCGGACAGAGGGACATTAATATTCAAGGGTAGAAAGTTACATAAAAATGGGTATGAATAAAAATTAACAGCCACACTCGACTATATTATGCAAATATGTACAATTCGCGTTTGCGAATTAAATCTAGCGCACAACATAATGGGTTTTTCGTCAGGTACAAACATAATTATTTGATATTCTCTGATATGGTAGGGATCGTTAACATTGTCTATTTACTGTCCCCTCTTCTAAACCTCTTCCATCTATCCAATTCCCTGCTCCAATGCTACAATTTTTGCTGTGCTGGAGACTTCTATATCCAGCTTCGGCAGGACCCCATTTATTTCAGCTCGCAGTACATTTTTTTGGTATGAACATTGCGACAAATACAATTTGAAAATTGGCAAGATTCTTGCAGCTTCAGCAAGAAGAGTAATCTAAAAAAAAGTTGAAAAATGTTGAAATCATTGAAAGCAGCAAATTTCAGAAATTTAAATGAAAATGAAAAGAGCGTATTCGCAATCCTAGCAAGTTATTGTTTAACCGGGCTGAAACACGAATTTATTGCAACTCATCTGAAGCCAAGAAACAGTCGAAACAGTCCACTTTCGGGGTAAACGTGTGCTTAAGAAGCCCAAGGAAAGTCTGTATTCTTATCATGGCTGCAAGCCAAACAAAAGTTCGTTATACTTTAAGTAATCTAAAGTTTCGCGCTTGTAAGATATAAGTATAATAAAAACAACAACCTATACGTTTCCCTAGTTGTATTGACCGACAGGTAAACCAAATTCAGCCTCCTTACATCAACTAATTCTTTATTACTTAAAACGCATCCAATTATGTAAACAGTACATTATGTAGCTTGTATATCAAAAATAAAAAAAATTAAGACAAATAAAAAGCACTGAATCTTCAGCTAATTGTCTTGATTTTCCTCATCGTTCTTCCTTCCTTTCTTATTTCTTATTTTGGTCATCAGATTCGTTAGCTACTTTGACCTTTTTCAGTGCCGAAGTTTTGCGTACTTTTTTTGGCGGCACATCGGTCTCCTCGGCAATGTTCTCGTCAACCACTTCCTTTGAATCCGCCGCTTTTAGAGCATTTCGCTTCTCGCGAAGCTCTGCCTTGCGCTTCACCTGATCCGAAGTTAACTTGACGAAGCCAACGTCCTTGGTTAATGCGAACTTAGTTAGCACCTCATTCGCCTGTTTCTTCAACTTAAGCATCCGCTGCTCGCGTGGACCAACTACGTACGGCGTGTCCGCGGGCGGCGCACACATGCTGATGTATAAGGGCAGCGCCGTTGTTCCGACAATATCAATCTTTAAATACATCGAGCGTATGTTGGCCAACCCGCCAGGGTACTGTTGCTGCAGCTGCTGGATGACGAACAGAATGTTCTCTGTAAGCTCTTGGCCGCTGTGCTCATGATTGCCCACTGGTATGGTCGTTAGATCACCCTTCCGCAGCTGTCTGTAAGCAGTCCGGCAGAGAGCGCGCGAAATCTCCTTCGGCAACTGGTCTTCTTTGCTCAGGCGAACCGCGTGCAGCACATTACGGGGCTTCTGTGTAGCCTACATCCAATATTGGATTAAGATTAAAGCAGCTGTAATAGGAAAAGTAAAAGGTAACAGGTAACTCACCTTGCCGAGAAAAGCGCTAGCCTGGCCGGATATGCGTCCGTCGCAGAGTAAGTAGTCATAGCTATTCAGGAACTTGCGCTTAGCCTCAAAAGTGCCCATATCGTTGCGTAAGCGATTAAACGGCACTACCGTTAAACGCTGCTTGACGCCGTGCTCCCGCAACAAATCCTCATAGTGTTGCACGGTGGGCTCATAGTCACAGCGCGCTCCGCGCTGCAGGTCAGTCACAATCAGGGCAACGTCATCCTCGGCACCGACTAGCGAGTGCTTCAGCGCCAGCTTTGCTACTCGCTTCGGGCAGCTGGGTATCTTATAGCAGCACACCTGTAGCATGTAGCGGTAGTCGCTGAAAATGGGCTTTGCTTTGTGGTTTTTCACCTCCTCGGCCACCTGGCTCATCAGCGCAGAGCACACCTTCTGCACATTTGATTCGCTGACAATTTCATGAAATTTATCCTCGTCAAACGGATTTAACTCATAGTTTAGCTCCACGTCTTTCTGTGCCTTCTTTTTCGCGGCAATTGTTTTTTTCGCACCCATTTCTTTCACATTTTTATTTTTTACAGCCTTTGACAGTTTTTTGTTAGTCAGTTTAGCCTTTTTCTTTTCGCCGAGTTTCTTTATTGCTACTTTTGGTTCTTTTGCCAACGGTGGCTGCTTCTTAGAACTCCTTGTAGTTGATGCAGCAGACTTATTATCTTGCTTTTCGGGTTTCCTGTTAATTGCCGCTTGTGTTTTAGGCTTCGGCTTCTCCACGGATTTCAATATCGGTTCCTTTTCGTTCTTCTTAATTTTAAGTGTTTTTGTCATTTTGGGGGCAGCCGCCGGCACCGCCTTTTTGGCTACTTCTGGAGCAACCGGCGATTCTGGTGGTGCCAAAACCAACGGCTTCTTGGCTGGCTTCGACTTTTGCGGCAGCTTGACTTCTTTGAGCTTGGCTTCAATTGCTTTGGATTTTGTTCCCTCCAGAATGGTTTTCATGTTTTTGCCGTCAACTGTAATTGCGGCAGATTGTTTTGCCTTTGCTGTAAGTTTGGTTTTGTTAACCTTTTGTTTTTCCTTAGAAACGCCGTCATCTTTCGTTTTCTTCTTTAGAGATTTTGGCAGCGGTTTTTGTACTTTAACCATGACTGATTTTCAAATGCAGTAAAAATTGAATACAAAATTCGCTGAACAACACGTGCAGTGTACAAAATTATCGTACAAAAAGTGCCTAATCGATATCGTTTTCCTAAATATCGTTAACACAGTTTCGATTATTGCAACAGTGCTGCAAAACGTGCTCTTAAATATGTATCGTACTAATACTATTTCTATTTCTATATAGCAAAAGGTACTTCTGTTAAAGAAATATGCTTTATAATATATTAAAGCCACATTCTGTGCAGAAATGTGTGTGCGTCATTCGCACGCCATAAATAGGATTATCATACTCCTATTACTTTAAAGGTCGGCTAAAAATATCGCAATTTTGCGATGGCACAAGTGCCTAATTGCCCCAGGCCAAGTCCTTGGGAATACACACGCCCACAAAATTTGGACTGCTCGACGCGTGCCATCTCCCATGGTGCCTAAAATTATAGTTTCCTAGAAACCCAGCGTAGCTACAGAAGCTTGGGATGCGACTCATTTATTGGCACGTGACGAATGCTGCGCGCCTCATGTATTTCGACGTCATGAAAACTCAAACTAATAACAAAACTGTTGCAATATACGTCCAAATAACATTTACATTAAGAAAGGGCAATTGCCAGAAAGTTTTATTTAACGCTTCGGCAATTCCGCAAAGCAGCTCAGTGAAGTATCTTGGCTTACAGTTCGATCGGAGACATGGAAAATTCATATAAAGGCAAAACGGCAGCAACTTAAATTAAAGACACAACGAATGTCCTTGCTGTCAGGCCGAAAATATCAAACTAGCCTAGAAAACAAAGTTCTCTCCTCTTTAAAGCCATACTCAAGCCTGTGTGGACGTATGCTTTACATATGTGGGGTACTGCTATCAACCCGAATATTGAGATTATTCAGCGATATCAGTCAAAAACATTGCTCCTTTCTACATATCTAATGCAAAAATACACAAAGATCTAAAAATTCCCTATGTAAAAGAATACATTAATAATATTAGTACAAAATACATTGATAGACTTCACAAACACCAAAATAACCTGGCCTTAAATCTAAAAGATAATAGTCTAGCAGTAAGAATACTTAAAAGAGCGCATATTCTCGATCTCCCGGATAGATAATTTAAATAAGTAGAACTTCAACCTTACATACAAAATAAGTCAAATATAATAGTAGGTTTCACTGGAAACTTTTTTTTTGATAATTTATGTATATAATTATCATTTATAAGCTATTTATATGGTTACAATTTCAGTTTTTTTGCATTGACTTCGGAAGTAGCCTTTTTGGGACGTTTACTGCCAGCGGAAGCTGACGTGGACGAAGTTTTGTCCTGCAGTTTATTAAAGAACGCCTTTGAGGATTTCAGTGCGCCCTGATCGTTGCTCATGGTAATCTGCAATTTAGATATGAAATATATAAATATAAATTATAGTTTATAAATTGTTTGCTAGCGACCAACCTTATGTACGTTGCGACTTTTGGTTATGGTTTTAAGCAGCTTAGAGTTTGTTTCTCGTTGCGTAGGCGCTTTGCCTTCCTTGGCGCGCTGCTGTTCTCGCTGTTCGATTGTTGTATTGATAGCGCGCTGTTTTTGCTTCTTCTTTCGACGCTCGCGGTTTTTGTCGGTGCGTGTGCGCTCTGTCTTGCCCAGCGGAGTGTGCTTGGGACCACGGAATACCTCCTCTGGAGCCAGAAGCTTGACATCGCTGACTGCCAGTGGGGCAACCTCTTCCATTTGAACGGCGGGCGTGTTAGTTACAATTTTCGCTTCGGGCGCTACTGGCTTGGGTGTGAAATGGAAGTTGGATAGTGCATCAAGCTTGAGGAATAGTGAGCGCATTGCACGTTTAATTTCTTGATGCTCCTTTGGCTCCGGCGCCGCGCTATCATTGTCATCACGATTGGGATTCAACTTTTCTAGCTCGCGATGGTATTGCTGCTCATAAATTTGGGCCAGCGACTGCTTTGACTTTTCCTGATCGAGCACAAGTTGCTTGCGGTATTCCTGTGGAGTGTGCACCGGTCGCACCGTGCGCTCCACATCGTCCCAGGCCTTGTCGCGTATGCGCTGCTTGATTATGTCCTCGATGGTGTGATTTTGCTCGTCCGTAAGTGGAGCTGAGGGTCGTGCCGCCGAGTCAAATTCGAGTATCTCCTCAAGCAGTGAGTTCTGGGGTCGATTTCCTGCTTGCACTTCACCTTTCAGCTGCCACGGCTTCTCGCCTAGCACCACATCCTCATAGTCTCGTATGCGCTGCAGCAGACGCGCCTCCCGCAGTTCATTAGACGACTGTGCCTCCATTGCGGTCTCCTCAGCCTCATCCTCGGAGCTTTCTCGGTTGGATTCCGACTCGAGATCACTGGCAGGTTGCACACCACTTTGGGCCACAAAGTCAGCTTCGTCGATTTCACTCGCTAGATCCTCCTTAGAGTCATCATTATTTGGCTCATTGTCTTCTTCATCATGCTCGCTTTCGCTTTCATTAAAATAATCTTTTTCTGTAGCTGCTTTGAGTTTGTGGGCCTTTTCCTGCAGTTCATCATCCATCTCGAAGAAATCGCCAAAGGTCGCATTAGCCCCATCCTCGTCATCGTCTGAATCCTCGAGGACTCCAAAGTCTTCAGCGAAATGATTAATGGCATCAGTTTCGTCTACCGAATTATTATTTTTGTGCTTCCGCATCTCTTTAGCATCTTCCTGTTCCAAAAACTGCTTCATTTCATCCAGCTTAAAAAATGTGTCATCGACCACAGAACTTCTGCCCTTTTTGGACCGCTTCGCCTTGATTTGGCTGGATTTTGTTGTTGACTTCTCTTTATCAATATTATCAGAATCCTCTAGCTCTGATTGATGTTCCTCATCTTCGGCTTTCTCCCCCGTGCTCTCTTGCTCACTTGTCTGCTCATTCGGATCCTCATCATCGTCCAGTTCAATGCCCAAATGCTGCTCCCCTATGTTTAAAAGCTGGGCAGTTTGTTTTGATAGATTTCCCAGCACAGAATTATTCCGCATCTCGAGCTGTTGCCAGATTTGTTCATCGTCCATATCTTCCAAAACAAGCTTAGACGGAAAGTCTTGGTTACTGTCCACATTGCTTCTAATGCACACGCTATATGTTTGCTGTATTAGCTGATATATGGCCTCAATGGACTCCGTTTGGGGCCTACAACAAAGCAAAAAAATATTCGTATTAGCAACACGTGCACTTAGGAAACAACATAAACTAACTTTAGATATCGATCCGGGTGTCTAACCAACTGCTCAAAGTTTTCTGCTAATTCCTTAAAAGTATCTCGCTTGGACTTCTTCTTTGAGTAAACATTCCCCTCCATTCCTGACTTGTCAACTTTTACAACTTATTAAACAAATAACAGACGAAATCCGCAACAATATGACTTTAAATTCCAAAATGAACAAAACGTCTTGAACTAAATGAACGATTTGTTCGTTCACCAGAATTTGAACGGTAGAACTCAGTTCTTCAACGGAACTAGAAAAATATATTACATATCTCAAAAATGTTAATTTAAACAAATATTTAAAATGTAAATTCGGCAGAACTTTTAAATCACTTTATCAATCCAATGTTAATTTCTAATTGTTTTTAAAAATTTTTACTGTCTTAATAAGTTTTGAACTAGTTCAAAAGATTATAACTCAACACAACGATACTTAGTCAAAAACATGCATGTACCGGCAGCAATATATATCGATAAATTTGTTTAATGTTTTAAAAAAAATACCAGAACCTACACTATCGAAGTATTTAAGTTTCTAATTCACAATAGCATAATCGATTTGGTTTCTGCTGAAGTTATCGATATCGAATGCTGTGCCGCTGGAGTTTACTGCGATTCAGAAAAATGTCCATAAAAGCTGTGCTCATAGATCTTAGTGGTACTATTCACGTGGAAGATGAACCAACGCCTGGCGCTGTTGTGGCATTGCAAAGGTACCTAAAGCTGTAAGATAAATATAATTGATAATAACATACATTAATTATCTTGAAGATTGCGCAGCAGCGGCATAACCGTTAAATTTGTAACAAACACCACAAAAGACTCGAAAGCGACACTCTACGAGCGGCTAGTCAAAATTGGCTTTCAACTGGAAGTCGCGGAGATTTACAGCTCGCTGAGCGCGGCAGTTGCATTTGTGTCAAATGAGAAATTGAATCCTTTCTATTTGCTTACAAATGATGCACGCAAAGATTTCCCCGAAGAGGACCGGAGCCGGCCTCACGATGCGGTCGTCGTAGGCCTGGCGCCCAATGCATTTGATTATGAGCACATGAATAAGGCCTTCAAGTAAGTGTTGCGTCAAACAAAAGAAGTGTGCATCAGCAGTCGGTCTTTAGGTGTTGCCCTCTTTTCTTACAGTGTGCTGCTGCAGAATAAAACGCACAAGCTTGTTGCAGTGCATCAGGGCAAGTATTATAAACGCGCGGATGGGCTGGCGTTGGGACCAGGCTGCTTTGTCAAGGGCTTGGAGTACGCGACGGGCAGCACGGCGACACTTATAGGCAAACCCAATTCCTACTTTTTCCAAAGCGCCCTGCCTGACGGCCTTAGAGCCGAGGAATGCGTAATGATTGGTGATGTAAGACATGCATCATATATTTAAGATTGGATGAAATTTATTAATGAAATTATTGCGCTTTCCAGGATGCAAATGATGATATTGCTGGTGCCATGCAAGTGGGTATGCAGGGCATACTCGTCAAGACAGGCAAATTCTTGCCGGATGCTCTGGCAGCGATCTCACCGCCACCCACGGCTGTGGTCAACAATTTCGCGGAGGCAGTCGATTGGATATTGTGCAAAAAGCAAGGTAATTAGTTTTATGTTCAATTTGAAAAAAGAAAACGGACCTTGCTCAAACGTCAGCAAAATATTTTTTTGAGTTCAAATATGTATATAACGGTTGTTTTATAACAGTTGAACTGATTTCGGCGCGTTAATAAATTCTCTGGCAATTTGTATAACAGAATACAGCATTATAACAGTTTTAGTTACCAACTGAAGGATACCCTAGTTCAAAGCCTAGTTATTCATTTGCAAAGATATACTCCAGTAATTGTAATAATTAATCGCTATTCCGGATTTTCAATATTTTCGGAAAGATTAATTGTAAGAAACGAACCGGAAACAGGTTTACCTACAAAACTAGAGTGGGGATTTCTAGTTAAATTTGCTGAATAAGTTCACTCGTTAATTTTCTGGCCGTGAACTAAATCGGTCATTTAGTTCACTCGTTCAGCTATTCAGTCGGTCATGAACGATGACCTCGGCTCAGCTATTCAGTCGGTCATGAACTATTAGTTAGTTCAGTTAAGCAGTCAAATCAAAATTGAAGTTAAATCCCTCTATCTTTTATGTTTATTAAGAACTGATCATCTAAAAAGAATATATCGTTCAGTAACGGCTGAACTGCTGAGTTGCATACAACGTTCATGACCGACTGAACGAGTATCAAGAATGTTCATGACCGACTGAACGAGTACAGAATACATCGTTCATGACCGATTTAGTTCATTAATCACTGAATAAGTTTAGTAGTTCATTTTAATAACCCGTTCAATCGAACTTGGTCTGAACTAAACGATACACGTCTATACAGAACCCAAAGACCAGGAACTTTAAAACTTTTTTTCCTCAATTCCAATCAATTCCAATCTGTAATTCCAATCTGTAATATATTATAACAACAATTCTCAAACAACATTTTGTTCGCCAATAATTAGAAAATTTAAAAATGTTTAATATTATTTTTATAAATAAGCAAAAATTCACTTGAAATGCAGCATATTTGACCATTCGTAACAGTCTACAATATATTTGTTGTTTCGTGTAATATGAATAGTTTGTTGAGTATGCAATTGTGGTATTGGATGCGATTTAGTTCAGCTTTGTCTGGGCAAATTTACTGGCCAATTGCACAATCTCATCGACGCGCTCGAAGTTGCTGCCGGAGGCCTGAGCAGACTCGGGTTTGCCGCCACCCTTGCCGCCCAAGACGGGTGAGACATGCTGCACCCATTCGTTGGCCTTCAGACCCTTCTCCACGGCGCTCTTGGGCACCGAGCACAGGCAAAAGATCTTCTTGGAGTCGGCATCGACGGAAACGAACATGGCCGCAGCGTCTGGCAATTGAGAACGCACCTGCTTCAGGGCAGCGTCCAGCGCCTTGGTATTGTTATACGCCTCCAGTTGCTGGACCAAAACATTTGCCTGGGGATTGGCCTCACACAAGGCCTTGGCGCGCTCCACAACTGTAACTGAGACGGCGGCACGCAGTGCACGCTCCTTATCATCGAGCGTCTTCTTCAGCGACTTGAGCAGATTGCGCATCTCGTCCTTCTTCACATAGGGTATGGTTGCATGCGATATTTGTTCGGTTAGTTCGACAATTTGCTTCACATACAGCTTGGAATCCTTGCCAGTCTTGTCAGCTTCAATGGTCGCTTGCAGCTTGCTGATTTCCTGCTGAAATGCTTCGGATTTCTTGAGAGCTTTCAGAGCCTCAGGGCCAGTTAGTGCTACAATACGGCGAATGCCCTTGGCTATGGCCTCTTCGCTGCTGATGACAAAGTCCATGATGTGGCCCGAGTTTCTCAGATGTGTGCCGCCACAGAATTCCACAGAGGTTTGCTCACCCGCCTCGGCATCAGGCTGTGCTTCGAGCTGATCGACAGGCACGCCAAACGAGATGACACGCACCGGATCCGGATAGACCTCATCGAAGACCGAGCGCAGACCGCGTATACGCTTGGCCAACGCCAGCTGCGACTCCTTGGCATAGATGGGCATATTTTTGTACACCATATCGCGAGTCAGTTGCTCCGTTTTGGCGACTTGTTTGATGGTCATGGCCGCCTTGCTGTTGAAATCGAAACGAAGTTTCTCTGGCACCACCAGCGAGCCCTTCTGTTCCGTATCCTTGCCCAGCACCTGCAGCAGACAGTGATTCAGCGCATGCGTAGCCGAATGATTCTTCATGGTTAGCCAACGACGCTCGGCATCGATATGCAGCTGCACTTCATCGCCAACTGCCAGAGTGCCTTCGACTACGCCAATGTGGAGTATGTAGCCGCCACGATTGTAAACGCGATCCACCAGAAATTCATTTGCCTCATCGTTCAGCTTGACAAGCGCGCCCTGATCATAGATCTGCCCACCGCTCTCCGCATAGAAGTTCGTCTTATCCAGCACAATGCCGGCCTTCTGGCCGCTGCTGATCTCCTGAACGAATTTATTCTCATACCGCAACGCGACAATTTTGCTGGTACACTCGCTGTAATTGTAGGCGGAGTCGCGCTCATTGGAAACAGCCTCGTATTTGTATTTGAAAGAATCATTTGTGGGCGGCACGCCCTGCTCCTGCAGCTGCGATATGGCATGCACGTCGAGATTGATCTCTTCGATTTTGCTAGCGCCCTTGCCCTGGGAGAGTATATACGAGTTCTGTTTGGCCGCATCGTAGCCAGCCATATCGATCTGCAGCGACTTCTCCTCGGCCATCAGCTGGGTGAGATCCACAGGAAAGCCATATGTATCATACAAACGCCAGGCCACATCGCCGGGTATGGTGGTCTGATTGGCGCCCAGTTTCTCAATGGTGCGATTAAGCAAATTGCGACCACGTGTTAGCGTCTTGAGGAACTGTAGCTCCTCCTCGTTAATGATGTCCATAATTTGCTGTGGATCCTTTTTGACCTCGGGAAAAGCATCGCCCAGCAATTCGACGACTGTGTTCACCAGAGTGGCAAAGAAGCCAGGCTTGGCATTCAGCTTCTCCGTGGCGTAGCTGTGCGGGCAAAGAAGTTATGTTTATTAACGTTTTTTATATATTAATGTTTTTAACCAAAACATACCGCACTGCGCGACGAAGGATGCGGCGCAGAACATAGCCGCGGCCCGTATTGTCGGGATTGCCGCCATCGGCCAAGGCTATGGTTATGGTGCGAGCATGATCGGCCAGGACACGATAGGCCATATCGATGCCATCGGCATCATCGGCGCCAACGCGTCCTTGATAAGCCGGTGCGCCAGTGCCCGCCTGTATGGCATCAAAGAGCGGTATAAACAAATCCGTATCATAGTTGGAGCGTTTATTTTGTATGACCGAAACCAAGCGCTCGAAGCCCATGCCGCAATCGATGTGCTTCTTGGGCAACGGCTTGAGGCTGCCATCGGATTCACGATTGTACTGTATAAACACCAGATTCCAAATCTCTAGGACATCGGGATCATCCTGGTTGACTAGCTCAGGCACGCTGCGTCCGCCGATGCGATCGAAATGCAGCTCAGAGCATGGACCACACGGGCCCGTTTCACCCATTTCCCAGAAATTATCCTTCATGCTGCCGGGCAAAATGTGTTCCGGCTTTAAGCCCAAATCCAGCCACATTTGCTTACACTCCAGATCCGGCTCCAGGCCACTGGCAGCATCGCCGCCAAAATAGGTCACATACAAGCGATCCTTGGGCAAATTCAAACGAACCGTAAGGAATTCCCAAGCCCAGGCGCAAATCTCCTTCTTAAAGTAGTCGCCAAACGACCAATTGCCCAACATTTCAAAGAACGTGTGATGGTAAACATCCTTGCCCACATCGTCCAAATCGTTGTGCTTGCCGCCAGCGCGAATGCACTTCTGCGTGTTCGCTACGCGCACCCATTTGGCCATCTCACTGTTGGGATCGGCTGTGCCTAGGAAAATGGGCTTGAATTGATTCATGCCGGCGTTGGCAAAAAGCAGCGTGGGATCATCCAACGGTATCGTGCTGGAGGAGTGCACATAGATGTGCTGCTTCTCCTTGAAGAAGTTCAGGTAGGTATCGCGCACCTCCTTAGCGGTCAGGAACTTCATGATGTTCTTTTGAATGAATAAAAAACTGTGGGCATAAAGTTGGAGAACGCAAGACAAAGGTTAGTTTTGGCCAATTGCCACGCGACCAAACTGTCTGTATGTACGTATATTCAATGCAAATTGTGAGAAAGTGCACGAATTTACTTTTAACGTGACATAATTGTATAAAATTCAATTGCAAAACTTTCACAAAACTGTTTATTTTATAATACGTAAACAGTTAAATTTGCATTTGCATTTGTATTAGTGGAGTATTACTCACGTCTATAAGAATTGGGTGCAAATACAAAACAATTTCGTCAACCGACTGCAACAACGTGTAAGCCGAACCGATTTCAATGCGGCAAGTTCAGCAAAAGAACCAGTTCAGCTGGCAGCCAGTGCTGAGCAATATCGGCGAACCTGTGACTGAGGAGCTGTGAAACACATCAAAAGTAAAAACCCTCACTCTCGGTCCCGACATGAACTGCCATAGTTGGCTGTTAATATTTGGTAGTTATATACACTTAAATCCCGAATATTTTCAAGCATAATATTAATTACCATTAACGCCAGTGTGACTGCATTGTCTGTGTGTGTGTGTGACTAGTTCACGATTGCAGTCACATCTGAATTAAAATCGAACCAGTTTTTAAGATATTTATCGATGCTTGTCTAATTGGCGGCGAAATATAAAGATCCAATTTACATATATTAATAAGAAAATAACAATTTAATCAGTTAACGTATTTGTACATTTATTGTTAATAATCCAATCGCGGTGGCATATGCCTTGCCTCCAGCTCGTGTTCGATTTCCTTCATTCGCAACAATAAGCTAAAGTTTTGTTTCTCCTCTTTGCCGGTCAGATACATGGTCAAAAATGCCTGTATGACAATTATTGTGCTAAGAGCGGGTATAATTGGACGCGTAAACTTATGATACAGCATTAAAACCTCTCTGGGACTTTCCGTTATAGAAGGCAATCGGTAGGTATAGCATCTGGTCGCAAACATGAATGCAGCAAATGGTGCCAGTATCGTGGGATAGACAACACCTAAAGCTGTTTGGAAGGCGGCACTGCGCACTTGCGTGCACACAGGACACTCGGCTAGAGGATTCAGTAGTAATGGGCGCTGTATAAAGAATTTGTGACTCAACATTGTGAATATCGCAGGCACAGCCACAATGGGCAAGTAGCTGGAGAAGCGACCATTTGCGCCCAGACGCAGACGTGTGCGGTAATGGTTATTAACGTAGGCGCCCGTAGCTGCCGCTAAGGCGCTGAGTATGCCGGGCGTATACCGCAATGACCAGCTATGTATACACGAACATAAAGAGGCTATCAGTCAGTGGTTAGGTAAGCGGCATGAATTGAGTACATACACATCTCCAAGCTTGTCCCAGGATGTTATGATCTTCCACTGATATTGCAGAGCCTGATCTTCCGTTATGACAACTGCATCGGCTGGTAGTTGATCGGGCTTGCCGCGCGATAAGGCCATACTTTAATTAATAATCAAAATAAAATGCACATCAGCGGCACGAGTATCAATAGAAAAAACAGCTGAGCGCCAATGCGGTGGCAGTGTTGTTAAACGTCAACAGCGTCATTCACTTTCAACCGGGCTGTAAATGTTTAAAAGCTAAGCAAATTTATTTGTATTTTACATAGATTATAAAAATGCCGCACAAGCGCAAAACACGTTTTCAATATAATCCGAAACAAGTAACGCGTCGCGTACAGCTAACGACATCAGCACCCAATGTTTGCGTTAAACCCGACAATGGTTCGCATATAGAGAACATAATGCCCGAACAGCGACCGGCGCAGCAAAGGGCAACTCCTCAGGCAGCTGGCAATAAATTTGCGGTGCCACAATTTAACACAATGATACGCAGCCAGGCTGAGGTGGCCACATTGCAGAAGATGCGCGTTGCTGCAACTGGTCCAGAGTTAACGCCCCGCAGCAAGGCGGCCATCGCGCCCAAGGTATGCATGAAGGCATCAGCACCAGCCATAATCCCAGATACATAAGAAAAGTCTACTTTTAACTTTTAGCTTACACAAAAGATGAACTTCCCACAAGCCCGTACAGTATTCAGGGATTTGATACCAATTAATGTGAACGATTCGCTGCGCGAAATTGAGCGTCCCAGAATTATAAAAGCCAAGGATCCGAGCAAATCGAATATAGCGGAGCCCGTACTCGCCGATTATGTAGAGAAAATTGAGCATGTGCAGCTTTTAATGCCAGAGCCGGAGCTAATAATGGAATTTCCAGACGAAGAATTTGATTTTCTGCGTGCCTATAGAAAAGTCTATCGCTACAAATAACAACAGAGTCATTTAATGTTAAATTATACATTTAATCATAGCGTATAAATGAAGAATGGATTGTAACAGCGTGTTTTACTTATAAGTTAGCCAATGAAGTTCATGACAACCAAGAACAGAATTACATGCGCAAATATAAAATCGGCAAAACCGCGCTCCGGCGAGATGCCCGCAAATACGGCCTTATTTTGTGGATTTGCCTGGAGACGCAGACAAACGGCCAGCACAAAGCAGCTAACAGTGCTGATAAAGCCCGACAGAAACGAATTGAAGGGAAATGTGCCCACCAGGCAGCAGTAAACAAATTGTATGATGCCGGTAAGCAGAATGTAGCCCAAGTAGATGTCCACTAGCTTAAGCTTTTTCGGTGTGTTCTGCACGTAGTCGTTGTAGAACTTGGATATTACGCTGCTGATTTCAACCATTTTTTTTAGCTTTAATATTATGTGTTTTCGGCAATAATTAATTTTATTTTGTTATTAAACGAAACGCAGACACGTCACGCAAAACGCCTGGCAACTAGTGTTGCAAGACGCGCTCAATTTGGCCGTAGCGCTGTGAATGGCTAGTAAATGCGTGGGCAAGAAGCAGCAGACCAAGTGTCTTGGTTTTGTTTTGGTTGTCGTCTCGTCATCATTGCTACTTAGAAGGTATTATTTTTTAACATGTGCGCTTGGAAAATATTAATGATATTAAATATATTTTGTTGAAATGCAAATAAAATAGCTTTTAAGCATATTTGTTAAAGTGTAATTCAAACTTGCCAGACAGCATTTCTGCGCGTTCCGTTAATTGCCTGCCTGTGTGTGTATGTGTTGTGCAATAAAAAACAGTTGTGGTTTAGATAGAATAACATGCGTATGTACATATGTATATATACACAAACAAATATGCATGTATAAGCAACATATGTTTAACGAGAATTTGTGTTGATACTAAAGTAACGGTGGAACTTGTTACTCAAATAACTTTTGCTATTTGATCAACAGGAATTCTGCAAAATTCTGCGTTTGCGTCGACATCGTGACCTTCGCTGCGCCACAACCATTGCCAGTGTCAGCAGCGCATAAATAAAATCAATGGAAGACTTAACCCCATTGACCAATCTTCAACAGGTATGTACAAAATAATTGGCATAGCTTCTACATTAAATTTCATTCAAATTTCTTTTTTATTTTTCTTACAGTTTTAGTTGAATGTTTTTATGTTTTCTTAACTGCCAACACAAGCAACGCGACCACTGCCCGCATATATCCAATTACAACAATATCTTATCTACAATTTTTATTTGTAAGTGTTTATTGCATGTCATTAACAACAATTTTTGCTTTGTGGGTGCTTGTGCACGGCTCTAATTAACAAATGAGTTTCGTATTTTGAGCTGCTCAGAAATGCGAGAATATGAACGTGTGCCTAGACAGTCCGAGTCTGGGCCTATGTCTGGTCTGGGTCAGGGTCTGCATCTGGGTGTGTGTGTGTGTGTGTGTGTGTGTGTGTGTGTGTGTGTGTGTGTCTGGGTCGAATTGTTGTTACAGTCACGAATCGAATAGTTCTCATTTCGACTGGGTTTTCACTATCTGTCTGTAAACTATCTCTCACGCAACAATACGCTATCATTTTGGGTTTCCTGGAAATTTAATATTAAAATAAAAACAGCGAGAAAGAAGGGCTATCTTCGGTACGCCGAAGATTTAATACCTTTGCAGAACCAACCTTTTCATAGTGCTTTGCCCGTATCTAAGAAGCACAGGGAAAATAGTTAATGCCGAGTTAAGATATCTTGAAAAACAAAAAAGTTTTCCGTGCAAGAACCTAATTTTCGACCGATCGTTCATATGACAGCTATATGATATAGTGGTCCGATCCAGCTGGTTCCGAAGATCTTCTGCAAAGTTTCACAAAGAAAGTTTTTAAACTGAGAGATTAGTTCGCATAGAAGCAGACAGACGGACAGACGGCCATGGCTAGTATGTCGACTCGACTGTTGATACTGAACAAGAATATATATACTTTATGGGGTCGGAGAAAATTCTAATACCCTTTGAAAGGGCATAATAAACGCTCGCAAAATATAACGCTTCGATTTCAATTTACCTGACAATAAGTTCAAAACTAATGATAATGATAAAGTGGTTGCTCGCAAAAAAAAAATAACACTTTGCTTTTAATGGTTATAATTTGTTAAGAATTCCCATACATTGAAGCCTTATTTATCAAATATAAAAGTAATTTTCGACATTTTGAATGTCCATAATCCATTATCAGTCTATGTTTTATATATATCTGAAATGTTTATTATTATATGCATATATTTTCTTAAATTTAAACGTCACAAACGTGTATACTAAACGATTTGCTATATTCCTAGTTTGTTGTATCTCCATTTGACACAGTTAGATAACTAAGCGTGGACAAAGCCCAAAGCAAATAAGAGACTTTTATAATCTGTATAAAATGTAATTATTAAGTCATAGTCTACGGACTTTATCAAAACGTGTGACAGAAATCATTTAAATTCCTTGTGTTAGATTTGTGATAGTATTTTAATGTTTGTATTTACTTTTTAGTCTTGAACTATTTCTCAAACGAAAGTTTTGCTGGGCGTATTTCAGCTCTGATATTGATTTAATTCATGCATGCTATAGAACACAATTTGACAGCCTATATATTGTATGATATATTCACAATTCTTATCGGCTGTGACTTGTTTTCGTGTCTGAGCCTCTGGTAGGGGGCTGAATATGCCCAAATCAAGTGAGTCACTGGCCTCCTCGATTTGATATCGTTTTATGAATAATGCGCATATGAACATACATATTAATATATATATTTGTATATATATTAGTGTAATCTAGTCAAGCTTCCAACTGGCCGCAAATCAAATCAAGTCCAAGTCCAAGGCTTGGATTTCATATCAGTTATAGTTGCAGTGGCACACGCAAACAAAATTTTCCACTCCTCCGTTATCCCTTATCACGCACTATCCGAGTCCCTACTTCGACTTTCAGTTCGCTGTACAGAAAGAGAAAAAAACAACAAAACTGAGTCAGCGGAAAATTTGCCAGACACAAAAGCGGCGTTTACAGCGATTCGGTTTTCAGTGTAACTTCAGCTGGCGAAGCAAGCGCATCGACTGCCCACATACTCTCACTGACGCACACAGACACAAATACACAGTTCAACAGCATTCATTGAGGTTTCTATTCATTTTTGTTTTTTGTGGCCTGCTCCCTCAACTGATCGGACAGATCGCCGATCCCGCAAAGCGCAAGCCGAAGATGTCCGAACGACAACCGTTGCTGCTGCAAAGCGACGCCTCCGATTATGAGGGCAATCGCGGCGGAAGCGATTTAATCCGGCCACCGGTACGCAGCTCACCGCCGGACAGTACGCTGGTCAATGTGCACAGCGAAGACAGCATCGCAGGTAAGTGCATTGCTTTCCATGCTTAACAATTACCTAAAGTGGCATTTAAAATTGACAAAATTTTCAAAGAGAAGATTAGACGCTGCGAAGAAGTAAAAGGAAAGAAACTCTTTTGCCGAAAAATCTATGAAATTGACAAAGTCTAGATATATAAGTCTTAGATATACGAAGTCTAGATATACGAATTGCTTTCAATCTGGACTTCATTTTTTAGAAACCCTTTTTAAAAGTAGCTTACTCTTTTTGATTACACTATTTGTAGAAGCCTTTGGATATTTATTGTTATAGAGTATTTAAATATTATTCGTTTCGATTTGCGAGCCTTCACTGTACTAAAGTATTTCGATTTGGACAAGTTTTCTCGGAAGTTATTGGAGAATTTATATGGGCTCGCGAATATCGCAGCGTTACACACTTCGTTACAATGAAATCATACCCGCTGCAAGAGTATTAAGTATACATAATTCATACTTTTGGGTACAGCTCATAGTTTCGTTATTTCATGTATCTCTTTCGCCCTATTTCGCACCTGTTTACACCGCCCACATGCTAGCGAAATATCGCAGGCAAATGTCAAAGATGACGTCACAACTAGCTGAAGACCACAACATGTGTGCTTGCGGATCGCTAGTTGGGACTTATAGCTGGTCGCTTTGATCTCGAATTAATATCATTTATAGTGTGTAAATTGTGTAGCTAACGTCCACTTCATAATATTTGACATTATTTGGGCGCCACTTTAAGTAAATGTTAGCATAGCATAAACAAATTATAATTGATTTATTAATTCAAATTAATTCTGCTAACACAGTGCACGCCGCAGCCGCTGGCGGCGATGATGACGAGCAGAGCAGCCAAACGGGCGAGGAGCACAGCAAATCGATCTACAATCCCACACATCATCGCACACTGGAGCATCCCACATCGAATTTCGATACGTTGGTGCATCTGCTGAAAGGCAACATTGGCACCGGCATATTGGCCATGCCGGAGGCGTTCAAGAACGCGGGTCTCTATGTGGGCCTCTTTGGCACGCTGATAATGGGCGCTATTTGCACGCACTGTATGCACATGCTGGTCAACTGCTCGCATGAGCTTTGCCGGCGACTGCAGCAACCGTCTTTGGACTTTTCGGAGGTGGCCTTTTGTAGCTTTGAGACGGGTCCATTGGGCCTCAGACGTCACTCGCATTTGGCGCGACGTGTTGTCACCACATTTCTGTTCATCACACAGATTGGCTTTTGCTGCGTTTACTTTCTGTTTGTGGCACTAAATATCAAGGATGTGATGGATCATTATTTCAAGATGGATGTACGCATCTATTTGCTGTTGATGCTGTTGCCCATGGTGCTGTTGAATCTGGTGCGCAACTTAAAGTACCTGACGCCCGTCTCTTTGATTGCGGCTGTGCTGACCGTGGCTGGCTTGGCCATTAGCTTCTCCTATATGCTGCACGATTTGCCTGATACGCATACGGTCAAGCCAGTTGCCACCTGGGCCACTTTACCGCTATATTTTGGCACAGCCATCTATGCGTTTGAGGGCATTGGCGTTGTGCTACCGTTGGAGAATAATATGCGCACACCCGAGGATTTTGGTGGCAGCACAGGTGTCCTCAACACGGGCATGGTCATTGTCGCCTGCCTGTACACCTCCGTTGGTTTCTTTGGCTATCTAAAGTATGGCGAGGCTGTTAAGGGCAGCATTACGCTCAATTTGCCGCAGGGCGATTTGTAAGTATACGATATATTTATGCTGTTTTATTGATTAACATACATCAATTTCGCCCGTTTACAGTCTATCGCAGCTGGTACGGATTTCCATGGCCGTGGCTATATTTCTGTCCTACACCCTGCAATTCTATGTGCCCGTCAACATGGTGGAGCCCTTTGTGCGCAGCCATTTTGATACAACGCGTGCCAAGGATCTGGCGGCTACGGTGCTACGCACGGTTATGGTCACATTTACCTGTAAGTCAGCTCCAGCGTATAAACACATTTTCCTGTTCAGCCCATTTCTTTATGCTCCTAGTGTCATGTCCGTCTGTTGAGCCATATATGTGTCTGTTTTATTGAACGCGACTCGGTCAGGCACTAAAAAATTATACGATCGATTATATAAAATTACCGATAATTCGCCTTGTCCCCCCAGCTGGGGATTTTGTGTACAATTTGGAACATAGTTACCGTATACCAAAAATCGTAGTTATGTGAACTAAAAGCTTTCAGTAATAACTCATACGGTTTCCTTGATATCGATAAATATCGATTTTACACTACATTTATATTCAAATCATGTTTTATGCCGCATTTTATAACGAGTTTTTATGTACTAGATGGGATGAAATATCATCTCCAATAGGAGATCCGTACAATGAGAACTTGTAGGTTCTTGACAGTGTTGCCAACTGTCGCTTCAAAAAGTAGCTAAAAAATAGCTACAAGCAGCTAAATTGGCTTTTTGGCAACAAAATAGCAATAAACAGCATTGTATTTGCCATTTAGCTGCGAAAAAGTGGCTGAATCAGTTAAAATATCAGCTTTTTTCGACGGATAATTAATGAAAATAGCCAAACTCGGCGTAAAAGTGGCAAAAGTTCAACTGTGAGATCTAAATACTTTGCGCGAGTGTTTGGAGCATTTCTTCTATATTTCATATCGCTTTCACTAGAAAACTTTGTTTCGGTTTGCTCTCATTGTGCTCTCTCTTTGATGTCCAATATATCGTTTAAATATATATGAGTGTGTGTGCTGCACAATTTGGAATTTGTTAAACTTAGTTCGCTTTCTTTCCTTTTGACTTACAAGTTATGTGACAAAATTAAAGGGTTTGTCACGACCATATGGCAAGTTTTGATGGGATTAACCGAAGTATTTCCCTATTTGCATGAATATTTTTTAGGGTTGAGTATTACATTTTTCTAATATTGAAGTGGTTTCTTTCTAGTTATATTGGCCGCCGTTATACCAAATCTGGGCTCGATTATCTCGCTTGTTGGTGCCGTCAGCAGCTCCGCTTTGGCGCTCATTGCGCCGCCCATTATTGAGATTATAACATACTATAATGTGGGCTATGGCCGCTATAACTGGATGCTTTGGAAGGATTTTCTAATATTAATATTTGGGCTGTGCGGTTTCGTTTTTGGCACTTGGGCGAGCTTGGCACAAATTCTGAATCCGAGCATAGATTAAGTGCATCCAGACTCCAGCAGCTCCTCCAATATTTAATGATCGTGTGCGAATTTATGACGAAGGCTTTACTGTAGTCTTTTTACTACAACTCTACGATAAGTTTTTGTTTTTGATTTAGATAGATATATTTTTATTTGTGTTTAGTTTGAACGTTTAGTTTGCTTTTGTTGCCCAAGCACCCAAAGACGTTGACGTTAACAGGTGCTTCATTTTGAATCGATTTTGTGTTAGTAATCTTAATATGTTAGTCGATTTTATTTATTTTAATTAAGCGCAAATAATTCGTTTAGTACCAGACAATAATTAGCATTTGTAATTGTGGTTTTATGTCTTTTTATTTTGTTTTTTGTATTGTCTCATGTAAAGTTACTTTTGTTAAGGTAAAGTTTTCTTCTTTCTGTACATTTTTAATCGAGTATCGCACAATGCCAAAAGTGATTTCGTATAGTATTCCTAAACAATGTTTGTTTAGTTTTAACTGTTTACTGTTTTAGATTAAGGTCAGCGCCGCTCATTCCAATTGCCAATGGCCGCAACAAATTGTGTTTGAAAATATATAACTACGTATAGCTTAATTAATTTATGTGTGTGATTTCAGACGACATTATACTCTATACCATTTAGTAGATATATTTATATATATCTAGCGAATATATTATACATACAATAACTATATATATAACACACACACACACACAACACACGTACAGCAGCTACATATGCTGTGAAATATGTCTAGTTGTGAGGAACACTCTAATATATAGTTCTCACAGTTCTTGATAATTGCTGGACACATTTCACACTATATGTTGAGTATACGTACATCAATATATAAGTACATATATGACAGAGATTTGCTTTTTCAAACTCTGTAATTTATGACAACAACAAAATCTGTAATTTCATTACAATTTTCAAACAGTAACTAAAGACAATAAATAATTGCGTTTAAAGTTTGTAAAAATCCATTAAAATGTTTGCCTTTCTCTTCCAAAAAGACTGCACCATGTCCGTACATGGCCTATAATAATAATAAATAGATACGTTTGCGAAATATTGATAGCGAACCGCGCGTCGGGCCCACTTGTTGAGCGCTGACCTAAGTTCTTGCTATCAAAACATGGAAAGCACAACTCTATTTGATAGCATGGACAGGGACTATCTGTAATCGCATCTGGAATCTATGATAATACAAAAGCGTAAATAATCTTTGCTGCAAATATAGTTCGAAATATAATTCAGCTGAGTGACTAGACATGTCATGCAGCTATATACTGAACTTACAGCTGTAGAAACAATTTTGCTTGGAGATATCCGTTTTTTTTTATAGGTGTCGATATACATATCTTAACGTACAAGCTTTTAACTATCAAGCATATATTTATTTTTATCCCGCAAACTTACAAAATATCTAAACCATATGCATATTTTCTTGTTAATATGCTGCTAAATATTTAAAAAAAAAAACATCTTGATCCACATTCAAGAGAATTCTAAGAAATATATTTTTATCAAAATTATTTGCAATTTCTGAGAATATTTTCATGAAAAATAGTTACAATCGATCTTGGTGCAATGCCTGGCTAGCATGTTTGCGCTTATAATTCCCAAGTGCTGATTCGCGGTCGCTCACGTATATAACTGGGGTTGAGCCGCAAGATTGTTTGTGTTGTTTGGAAGGAGAGCAAGTTAGCACTCCCCTAGACAAGGATGGAACACACAAACGAACGGCGGGGCACAAGACGATGCCGTTCACAAGTTTTTTTTATTAATTATTTTATTTTATTTACGTGAGTAAAAAGAAGTGCAAATAGTTTATACCATAATGCTGCTGCCCTTGCTTTTGATTACCCATTTAAATTTAATTAAAGGGTATAATAATTATGCGCAAAGAGAAGTTGGCTTTGCCCCGACCCTATAAAGGGTATACGTATATATATATGTATATATTTATATGCTGATCAGGTCGGCGACTCCCCATATCATTGATAATTAAAAGATTATGCTTAGTTTTGTGTGGTCACATAACTTTTGAATTTATTTGCAATTTGAGTGCTGAAAGAAGCCGCTTATTCGCATGGAGGATACCATTGCCAGGAGCTCCATGCAACGCAAGTCGATGTTTTGGGATCAAAGCCGGTCTGCTCATCGCATAATACGGCGGTGGCCGTATTACCCTGGCATACCCAGTAGCGAGTGGGATCCCAGTTGTTGCGGTACCTTGTGGAGCTGGTGCCAGAGCAAGTGGGCTGTCCATTGCCATCGGGATTGCAATCGGCGCCATAGGCGACCGCCACGAACAGGGCCAGGCAGAGAAGAACGAAAGCTTCGGTAATGGAATCGAATGGAAATGTATATATATAATTAGCTTGATATATAGGAAACTTTCAATTCTAAGTACAAAACTCACCTGCTTTCATATTGGTCAGAGTCAGACAAGTGAATGCTTCTGAATGTGCCCAACCAGTCCGATTGGCACAGTTTATATACGCGGTTGACGTTGCCTTTCCCAGCCTGATATCTGGCCTGGCTGTAATTATTCTAGTTCTTTATTAATACAACTTATCTAACGATGTTGTGTTCTTGTTTGTTATATGAATGGTTGTGCTCCTCGTGTATTGATAGCTTCGTTGTTTCATTCAAAATGAAAACGTTCAAACTAATCTGGCTGGGGCCTTAAATCTATTGCACTATCTAGACATATGACTAGTTAACCGCCGCCTAATTGCCTGATTAGTAAATCCGTAATACACTACGCTCAGGTAAATTTCGAATTTCGTGAATTATTGTATCCTAATCAAACTCAAGCTCTGCATTAAAAAGTATATTTGGAAATGCTTGAGGCTTATAAACAAACTGCAGAGAATAATTAATTCGAATGCTTAGATGGTGTGAAAATATTTTCTATGTTTGTGGGAATCTCGATATACAAGATATTTTTGGATCTATTCAAATATTTGCTATCTGTAAAAGTTAGTCATTTTTTTTTCCCTTGCAGACGATGTTATATATATAAATATAATAAGACTTGGCCTGTTTTTATGAAAAAGAGACTCTCAGTTCTCTATATCCTAAAGCTATCAAAGGAATTTATTTATAAGATATCTTGACCAAACTAGAACCAAGATAGTATTAATAATTTATTATGTAGCTCAATAGGAAGAATATAAAACAGAGTTTTTAATGGAAAAAATTGGAAAAAGCTTTAAAAAAAAAATTCCTTTTTCAAGGCTCGAACCTGGAACCCCTCAACATCCAAGAGTTTCATTCGGCCCTCTAATGATTATTGCGAATATTTATCAAAAATTATACTACGACAAGGCTCGAACCTGCGCCCTCATCATTTTCACAGCGTCGTCAGATATTGATTACAAAAAATAGATATAGTCACATAAAACTTTGATTTATTTGGAATTTGCGGATAGGCGCGGGCGTGCCAGCTGCTTCAAATGACGCAGTCAGATGCTGTAACAGACCGCCAACATCAGGGCTAGGCAGAGTAGGACAAAGGCTGCGAAAGACATCTTCTAATACTAGATGATATATCTATGGTATTTTACTCGAAACTTACAAGTTTCCAGATTGGTCAGTGTCTGACGAATACGTGCTACTGCACTTGGCTACATAGTTTGATTGCGTAGGCGGTTCCTATCTCGCCCCGATACGTCGAGTGAAAATACAATAGTATTTTATAAATACATCATTATCTAACAATGTTTTCGTCGAGAACATTATAAAAAGTTAAAACTAATCTATTTGAAGAAGTCAATCAAAATTCGCAATTTCCGCATGACATCCTGAACTTAATGAAAAATTGGGGGCTTGGGGAATATTAAAAGGAATGCATTAGAAATCAATGGAATGCAAAAATCAGGAGTACGAAAATGAATATATATAGTTTATGAGTATAATAGTTCGAAATTCCTCTCTTTTTTTTGAGAAATGGAACTAACCAGAAATTGGAGAATACCAGGTATAATTTTGTTCAAATATCACTTTGATTATATACCTTTATATATGATAGAGTATTTTTTTATATATGATATTACTTAAAATAATGATATCATAAATTAGAGGTTGCCTCTCTTATTTCCTCGGTAAATTGCCAGTTAACAGGAGCGAGAGGATAAATTTTGGTATAAACCAAAGTAGGTGTCAAAATTATCAGTACAAAAAAAATTAAAAAAATTTAAGGCACAAAACAATCAGAAATCGAGAAGCTAACGATAACAAAATGGAAATGAAAATATTGAAAGATTTTCGCGAACTGGAAAGATCGGTGCGCTGGTTTCGTGGCTTGTCAGCCAAACAGGTCAGTGCATGCGACCATTTGTTGCACGCCTTGCGCGACGATATTGAACAGGATTCGACATATCGTGTGCGCGATTGCCTCAATCTATTGGGACTGCAACCGATGATTAATGCCAATCAGTCGAGGGTACTGATGGGCATTAGTCAGGGCAACGATTTGGCCTTTCTCTGGTTCTTGTGGGAGTCACACTACAAGACGCCACACTCCTGCCAGGAGGAACGCAATAAGTACACGGTCAACGAGCAGTTAATATTCACAGCTATAGCTCATCTGGACATGACATCGACACTGCGTGGCCTGGACAAGATATTGCCCACTGCGGAACATTCTAAGAAATATCAAGAGCAGCAGCGTCTGCGACAACAACAAAAGCTCGCCAGACAGCTGCGCAGAAAAATGCAGATGAATAATCACATATGGCCCAATGATGCAGCCAAGGACTCACCGTATTTGGTGCCGCAATTGCGACCCAAGCTATACCTGCCCAGATCATTCAAGCCCAAGGAGCGTTCAGTGAGCTTTTCACAATATGAACAGTACAGGGATCCCATGTACAACATACCCAATGAGAGTTCGCGCTGGTTTGCCACCTACGAGCTGTCGCCGATCAAGCGCGAGGTGAAGCGTTGCCTGTCGGATGCACTGGCACAGCTCTTTGCCAGCAGCAGTGTCCGGCCATTGGATAGGTCGCTGTGTCAAGTGCATCGCATGATTGAGCATACGTCGGCTCGTAAGCGACAGGAGTTGACGGTGGAGGCAGTAAGGAGATGCATGCAATTGCTGGACGTACCGGGCACACAGAAGCGCCAGCGCGCCGATTGCATTGTGCGCCAGCTGGAGCGGGAGGTGTTGCTTGCCGCCAAACTGCTGCGAGAGCACAACATGCGGCAACTGATCGCGCTGCAACAGGTTGGCATCGATTACAAAAAATGCAGGGGCGGATGTCAGGCATGCGAGCAGATGGTTTCGGTTGTACCGTTGCCTCGCAATGGTACCGGTTGTCCGATTGATGTTGCATTGATACTACCAGAGGATTCGGATAGGCCTGAACAGCCGTTGTTGCACGATGACGACAATAATTCGGGCGTGCATGTCATGGAATGGGGGCACGAGAAGAAACACAAGACCATCCGCATAGTGGAAGATCGAAACAAGCCTCCCGGCCAGACTTGTTCTGGGCCCAAGGTGCGTTCGCCCCAGTTGCCTAAGGCTCAGCCTAAGGCTGATAAAAAGATTAATGTCCATATTGAAGATAAATCCATATTAACTAAAACCTCAGAGGAAAAGTACTGCGTCAGTCGCTCCCTGCCACACGGCATGCCGGAATGGAATTTCTTCAAGGTCTTTGAGCCGCCGCTGCAGTCAGACACACTTGGAGTCCTGTCCGATGCCCAACCGCTTATACATAGCTATTGCATTGCGGCACTCCAAAAAGCGATAGAGGCCAGCGAAGAGACGGAGGCGCAAAAAGTTTATGGCAGAAAGCACATGGACCTTGTCAGGCTGAGGGAATGGAACACATCCCGCACAGCGCTGGAAGCCGCTAACAAAGTGGCCGCACATATGTTTCGCGATGCCCAGGAGAAGCTAACGCATTACGTCGATCAGGAGAAATCTGATAAAACGGAACGTCTGGAAATGACCAACATCGATCCGGAGAACTCACAGATGCTGATGGCGCTACTCAAACAAGCTGTGGACATATTGAAAAATGATGCCCATTATGTTCTGGCCACCCTGCCCAATGCCTACAAGTTGCCCGTGCTGCTCGACTGGGTGGCGGAGCGTTATGGGAAAACCTATAGCTATAAGCAAATGTGCGCATTGGCCAACACCAGCCAGACCGTCCACGAGCATCTCACTAGAGAGGCAATGAAGAGGGAACTTCCATTGCCGAAATATCATAAGTTTATTGGCAGACAGCTGTTGAACGAAGATCTTAGCCATTATCGGAGGTATATGTGTGGATTTAAGAAAATGCGTCAGGAATATCATCAGAGACTGAATACGATCGCACTCGAGGAATCGCGTCTGGCTTGGCTCGCACTGCGCGGCTTTACCCAGCTGCCCGGCTCCAATCCGAAAACCTTTTTTGCCTATATGCCCGCCAAGCAGCAGGATTTGCTGCGCCATAATCTGTGGCAAGCGTTGGACGTTCGTCGTATTGAAAAACTTCGCCAATATGCCAAGGAGCGAAAATTAGCAGGCACTGTCTGATGCAGTGGCGAATATATTGAATGTGATTGTCAATCAACTTCCCCTCAATATGCTCGCCACTGCAACAATGCGCCAGCTAGAGTACTTAGATTCAACATATAAATTATTTTCAATGCAAATGATTAGTGTTATCCTACAATTGAATGCATGGAAGTGAATGGCTCAAATTTTCTTAAGCTTTGATTAGCGGGCGCATTGCTGAAAAAAGAGGTTCTTTTCGTAGGTCGCCTCTCTATGCGCTTCTCATAAAGTCTTTTAAGGCACCGGATTTTGTTGTACTTGATTTATAGCAACATAAAAGTTTGACTTGTTATTTATTTAATTAGATTTGATTTGCTGCTTTCTTTTAAAGTCAAAATTACGTGAGAGCGGGTTCATATTTGATACTATATATAAATCAATAGAGCACTTCGGGCCATCTATGTATGATATCATTTGTGAATTTAGTTATATAGATCATTTTTGGAGCGCGTCATCTTTCACACGAGTCTATAATCTGTGATAAGAGCTACCGAAAATTGTTTCATTTCCCCAACACTCTCACCATGTATCGCATTTCGATAGCGTTTCTACTGATAGCTGCACTTCGCACGTTTCTGATAAGAATGAAGAACCGCAAACTTTCGGGACAGTCGAATGTACAATTGGAAACGTTTCAATCGGATCGAGACGATTCGATCACATTGACAAGGCCAAACGAAATTTTGCATTCGTGTTTGCAGAAACTGAAAATACAAAAAAAAAATTCAATTATTTTTTTTAGTTTGCCAATGTCAAGAAACTTGCGCAAGAGCTTCTAACAAATTGGGCACGCCCCAAGCTGCGCCGCCTCGCTCAGTGAATGCAGCGAACACGAACGGCGTTAATTTCTTAACTATCTGCAAGCGAACAGCATTTGCGAGGGCTGCCTGTTTATTTGTGAGCTTAAAGTTGATGTAAATTGTATTTGCAAAATACTCTTATCTTCAAAGTGTTCTTGTTGAAAAAATTCAACTAACCGAGGTTTGGAAGATGACGCGCAAATTAAATCATTATATATAGAAGGCCCGAACTGCTGTAGTGATTTATATATAGTATCATGCATTTTATATGATTATAACTACCTTTACCAAATAGAATTACCTTTATGAGAAGCGCATAGATAGGCGATTCACGAAAAGAATTTCTTTTATTCGACAAAACGCACGAGCAAACGCGTCACGTTTGGGTAAATATGAATTACAAATATAATTGTTTAAAAAGTACAACTAAGGTTTGAACCTGAGCTTAAAGATGTGTAAGCCGTCTGCTGGTTCGAACCATCGAAAGTGTTTATAGTGCTAGCAAATGTTAAACTTGTTCAACACGAACAGTGTTGGCAAAGCTGAAAAGGCAGCCCTCGTACAGTGATCGCAGCGAGGGTCACTCTCTGAGTTTTATTAATAAATACGGTAAGTCATGAAGTAATGCCAGGCATTTATTTATTTTTATAAACTTTATTTTATTAACCAGTTGCTGGCAAATTGGCAACTACACGCGTGCTGGCCAAGTTAATGAAGCCCGCGTGGAAAAGTGAAACACACTAACGTGCACAATTCCACAAAAATAATACAATAAATACATATGTACTCTCTGGCGAAAGAACTCGCCCAGTTGGCGACACTAATTGTCAATGATTGCGCGACAGACGACGGCATCGTCGTCACCGTCAGCCATGCGTCCAAGACGCTCACAATTTTAGGCTTAAATTGCCAAAGCGCAATTTGTCGCCAGTTGTGGTACAATATATGCCACTCATCTGGCATGTGGCATGTGGCAACTTTCTGGGCAAATATTTTATAAAGTCGTTGGCATCGCACTGCAACGCACTTAGTCGCAATGTACGCTAACAAACGGAAACTAGTACTCGGCCAACTGGGCCTCTGGCTCTGCCTGTGTCTGTGCCTGTGCCAGGAGCTGTGCTGGGCGCAAAATTCCAGCACCGTGGTCTGGGAGCCAAGCACTGCCAGCGGCAATGCCAATAAGCGCGAGGTGGGCAACAGATTGGATTATGCGGGCACTAACATAGCCAAAAGCTATGATCCGCCGCCGGAATTCTATAGAGGACCGGGCACCACATCAAGCGGCAGCTCCACAGCCAGTAACAGTGCTAGCAGCCTGCTTGGTTCCACGGGCGTCGGCAGCGGCTCGCAGCTGGGTAACGTGGGTGAATCTCTAAGCGAGGCGTACAACAAGTGGCGTCAGAGCACTGGCCAGCACGAGCGGATTAGTGTGGGTACGTAAAGCAGCGTGGCTGATCAACAAGGAACTACTACTATTACAAACAACACGAATACAACAGGTCATTTTGGTGGTGGAGCAGGCGCTGGTCTTGGTGCGCATATACAAAGTCCACATGGACACGCCAGCTATGCTTACGAAGGACATCCCTATGAGTATGTTGGAGGCGCCGGCCATGGTGGCTACTATGGCGGCAGCGGCAGCAGCAGTGCCGAGGCGGGCATACCATTCGATGTGTACGGCACGCGTCCAGGTCATGGCTCACATCATTTACATCATTATCCGGGCACGGGCGGTGAGTACGCCTATCTGGAAGCACACGATATAGCCAGCCACAAGGGACCGGCGGAGTTGTCGCAGAAGGCGCTGCTGGCCAAGAGTTTTCTCATACCACTGGCCAGTGCTGCAGTGCTGGGCATAGCCGCTGCTCTGGTCAGTAATCCGCTGCTGCTGCAGCTGGGCACCGTATCCGGTGTGGGCGGTGGATTTGCGCCCGTTGTGGGCAAACGCAAGAGACGGGCGCTGCGTCGCGCCTACTCAGCGCATAAATAACGTCTATTAAACTTTTTAAATTCTTACACATTTTTGAAATGTTTGCCAAATAAAACGGGCATACGTAAATATCTGACAAGAAGAAAATTTAATTGTGAAAATCCTTTAACTAACAATTCTATTCAAACATGACTCATGTTAATAATTTGGCGCTAAATAGTGTACAGCAAAAGTTATCGATTGCAACAGCTCTGCATCGCTGTTAACTAACAGATTCTGTTAAGCAGCTGAAGAGCTGTTAAATTTGAATTTCGAATTTGGTGTCTACGAATTTATACCTTTCATATGTAAGTAAATAAAAAATAGAGCAACAAATTGAATTTAAGAGCTAATAATTACTGTAAAAAGTAAATCCCAAATGTGTATCAACTTTGACCCACCATATCGTCATCATGTGACTATTGTCCCTAACAGCTCTTTAAGTTAACTAAAGTAGGTAACACGCTTCTTGGCCACAACTCATTTAGCGCTCAGACAGATACAAGGACATGGCGGCACACACACACACTGACACAAAAAATATATATAACAAAAAAAACTGCAACAAATGTAGTCGTTCGGGCAAACGCGGATGGAAACCATAAGTACAATAATTGAAGAAAATGTCAGCTACACACGATGCTACGTGACTTAATAATGCCCCATTGTGCGCCATAATAACGGCCACAACGTGTTGCTGCGCTCTTCGGCAGCTCTTTGGTGGCGCCTCCGTTGGTAAGTTTTCTTGTCATTGACCATTTCATGTCGCTAAGTTTATGACTGCTCCACAGGCACAAAACTTCAACGGCAGTGTTTTTTTATTCCACCCGCTCTTGCGATGTAAACTATTCAGTTTTAATTGCTAAGTTGTTTGGTTATGGCGGAGGGTAGGGGACAGGAAGGGGTTATGGTTCCAAGATTGCACTTGTGCAAGATTGTGGTTGGGTTTGACTGAAATGTGTTCAAATGAACAATTGAAATTAACCTTTCCGCTTTTTAATCATAACTGTCAATGTCATATTGGCGCAAGATTGAGGTTAGGTTTGATTGAAATATGTTAAAATGAGCCACTGTTGAAATGAACTGTTTCACTTTGCAATGAATTTTGATCATTTACATGTTCCGAGACTGTGAATGCCGCATTCACACAAGATTTAGGTTGGGATTGACTGCAAAATGTTCAAATGAACCACTATTGTATAAACTGTTTCGCCTTTTAATGATATTTCTATCTCTATCATCAACATTAAATCTATAATTTTGTTCATTCGAATAAGGTATAATGCGCACAATTACGGCTAACTATATGCCGAAACAAAATATTAATTACAATTCGGTGCGGCCAAAATGTTTTTAATAAATAACAAATGAACAAAAAATAAATATATGTACATATATATATATAAAATATGAAAAAATAAAAACCATTCAGTTAGGCTGGGAAAAACGCATCAATTTCTTCAGCTGGAAACTAATTTGCATTGCTTTTCAATAATTTAGAGCAACGTGAATTTTCACTGACCGATGCCACAAAATGCCACGCCCCCTCAGGTTGGGCTGCAGAGAACCAGCCGCAAAGTTAGTCGTGCAACCAAATGTGATTTTAGACATATATGTTTCTAATTGAAATGGGGTACAATAAAATGCTATGAACCAGATATGTAATTATTCAACAAATTAAAATCTATAAATATTGCATTTAATTTGTATGCTAAAATAATAAACATCGGTTGCTGCGGTTCGTTTTGGCCAGTTGCTACGCATACGCTTGTTTGTCAGTTGGCCCAAATGATTAAATTGCGGTTAGCTGGTCAACTGGCCAAAGGGATTGGCCCCAGCTCACAGCTCACAGCTCCAGATGACAGTAATCAGCCATTGTGTGAAGCTCGTCAGTGGGCTTTACCGTTAATAAGTTAATTAGGCTGTGATAAGTTAGTTATCCTATAATTCAAGCATATAATTTGGCTAATATTCAATGGCAAATATTGTTTATTTAAATCCATGAGAAATATGTGTAAAATTTTAATATTTTATAACAAATTAATCAAAATGTTTTATATAAATAACATTTTTTTAGTTTATCCCGCATAAAGCTCTATTGATGAAATATATAAAGTTTCCAAAAGTTTCAATCCAATGAAACTTTTTCTAAACATTTTTTTTTATTCCCATTGAAACATTTCAAGTTTGGCGTAAGTTAATTCTGCCTCCTGTAAGATATATTTAGGGTTAAATTGTGTTTCACTATTTTCAATATAGTTAATTTGAACTGAGCGCAAAGCCAATTAGTTGAACTTATTAGATCACATTAATGGCGGTTTTTTCGGTATTTTAAAATATAAAAAATGTAATCTGGCCCTAACACCATTTTAGCATTTTCTTTCAATTAAATTAAAAATACTAAGCTGCATATGATCTTAAAATTCAGGCTTTTCAAAAACAAATGATATTTTTTTTAAATAACATCTACTTTTATCATAATCTCAGATCCTAGAACATCCTTAACACAAGCCTCAGATTCGAACTCGCATCCAACTAGTCTAGATATTCAATTTTTCTTTATTTACACTTTTATTAAGTACTTTTATCTTATTTGTAGAACAACACGTCCACATGTCATATTCATCCATTCTTTGAATGGATCCATCTCCATCTCGAACTTCAATTCTGAATTCGTTTTATGTGTTGTACAACGTCTTAAGATTTTGCAAATCATACTGCACCAGTGTGGCCGCATGTTTTACACAATTTTCTTCCACTCAACGGAATGTCAGCATATTGGCTGGCACGCCCATATCATTGCCCCAGCAACAAATCACATTGACACCCACAATTTGCACAACCATGCCCACATAGTTGCGGGGGGCGCAGCCCAAACATTCTGACCATACCAGCGAGAAGAAACCAAAAACGAAAAATAGGATAACAAAAAAAAACTGAAACAAAAACAAATTACAACTGTTGTAAAGTGTCATTTTTCAAAGTGCAGAGCAATAGAGTGGGAGGTGGAGGGGTGTGCGTGGTTGGCAGCTGGGGGTAAAACGCAATGTAGAAATAATCATAATGGCCCATCGCATATTTGAGACGAAATCTTGTGTGGAAATGTTACAGAAGCAACAGCAGGAAAAAAAAAACAAAACAAAAACAATAAGAAAAATGTGAGCAAATTTCGCTGCAGCGCAAAAGAAATGAGAGACAAAAAAGCAAAACAAGAAAAGCATCAGAAAAAAAAAAAAAAAACTAAACCAAATTCCAATTTGTCAGGAATTTGTTCAATTTCAGTTTTGCTTTGTTGGGTGCTTCGCTGAGCCTCCCTCCGCTTGCCGCTCTCCGCCTAACCATCTGCATGCTCCACACGTGCCGCCATGCAAAACCATAAGCATAACGGCTGTGCCGACCTCCACTGGCCATTATGGAGCTACCACGACAAATCGCACACATTTAACACACACACACACACACACACTTACACACACACGCATGCAAACTTACGAAAAAAGTGCATACTTAACATCCACACAAAAAAGAGCAGCAGGCGAAGCAGCTGCTCAAAATGGCTCAAACAACGTCGCAGCTTGTCGCCCATTCATATCGATAGAGGTGAGCTTCTAGCTCGTGACGCGTGTCATGTCAGTCTAAGTATTTGTTGGTATATTTTAATACAAAACAACAATACAATTTTTTTTTTAAATTTCAGCTTTATATAATAATCATAAGGCACGACAATTTCAAAGGTTAGAGTGTGACGCTTACTTTTGCATATGATTAAGTGCTAAAGCTATCGATATGCATTAATAATTATATGCATGCATGTGTATACCTTCATATGTACATATGCCCATGCGTAACCTTCTTCTTGGTGAGCCTTGCGCACTTTGCTTTTGCGCTCTACACATCGCACTCTCTACTCAAGGCGACGGCTAAGCCTAATCGCCGAGCTTCAGTACGCACACAGCTTTGATCGCGATCGGTTGTATGGTGAGTAATAATAATAATTGTGTGAAACGAAATTTCGCGAAGAATAGAACTTAGCAACGCAAAAAGGAACAAAAATGGCGCGAAAATGATGAAAATATTTTGTTTCTTGTGCATGGGAACCACTGCAGTTGCAATCAAATTAAGGTATAAATACGTTTTAGCAGAAAATAAACAACAGTCGATACTGTACTAACTAACTGTTATTATGTATAACATCGATGCGTTTATATGGACGAAGGGGGGCGGACATGGGCATTGACTCTCCCGACGCTGCTGACTAAGATTATTTACATACACACATACATTTACAGAAATATGTATTTGTATAACACAAGTGCTTCTTTCTGTCTGTTATACAAATGTTCAGAAATGGTAGAGATAGTTTTATATAACTTCTTGTTAAAAGAAATACGTTAGTGGTACTGTTGTGATATAAAGCTTAGGTCGTTTTTTTTGAGCAGTTTGTAATATTTAGGCATAATATTGTTGCTTATTTTATTATTTGTTATTTACTTACTTGAATTTCTATTATGGTGCTGCACTTTTCGTGACTCACGCGCCCATCGCTAGTCAACGTAGGCAGCAGAAATTTTTGGCTGTACTTTTGGCCGCTTTCCTAATGACATTTGTATGCGGACCTGCATACATGTGCAGCAGGGCGATTTCAACTTTCTGGAGGCCCTGGTTCTTAACTCATAAGCACTGCAGCCTGCAGCTTGACTTGAAAAGTTGTATAGCGTTGAGGAGGAAGAGCTGGTGAAGGGGGGGGGGGGGGGGGATTGTAAGCGAATTGCCTTTGGCCCTGTTGGCTACCAAAATGTGCGGCATTATCGTATGTATCGAATATGCCAAACGATAACGGTAAATTTATGTTAAGTGCAAGCGCCAAAAACCAATTGTGTTGCATAATTTTAGCGCATTTAGAAGCATCGATTTACCTCTGACAAACATATAAATATTTGAAAATACAGTTGAAAGCACTCAATTGTTGGTATTCTACACAAACTCTCCCATTCCCATTCGATACATATCCCATAGCCATGGATTTGTGAGTGCGTATGCGTGTGCTTGAGCTTGTGTCCGTGTGTGTGTGTGTGTGTGTGCATTGGTGGGCCTTGTAAATCTGTCGGCGCTTGTGCGTCGAGAATTTTAATTGAATTTTGAGTGGCGTATTTAGGGATTTGTTTATTTTTAATAGAAAGGCCACACAGCAAGAGCGGGAGCGGGAGAGCCAGAGCGAGAGAGTGTAAGAGAGTGAGCGACAGAACAATGGAAAGCAATGATACAATTCCGATGCGAATGGCAAATACAACAAACGCTCAAAAGTTTTTCATTTTAAACAATTGATGAAAGGGAACATTTTTGCGCATCAATTTTACTTTTTACGCAACGGAATGAAAATTGAATGAATTTATTTGTTATCAAATACAAGTTGAACAAGTGGAGTAAATGAATGCAAGTAAAATGGCAAGGGAAGGGGTAGGAGGTTGCGTTTTAGGTTAGGTTTTTGTTACAGTTAGGCTTTCTGTTTTGAGGTTATGCAAGTATGGATTTTATGTTAGATTGGGGTTTTTTTTTAAATATTTTTCTTATTGATATGTCTTCTTTTTGAAAGATATTGTTTTGCCTTTACTCTATATATGTTGTTATTGTTTTTTTTTCTAAACTAATTTATGCTCAGAGCTTTTTTTTCTCTTTTTTTTCGGTTTTTCTTTTTTCTGCTACTTTTGTTTTCCATGCAAATCTGTACATAGAAATCTCTTGGGAGCCACAAACAAATAGCCAAATATTGTTGTGCTCTTTATTTTTTGTTAGCCACAGATCAAAATTGTGTTATAAAATGCAATTTGTTAACGCCATAAAAACTCGATACCCACATGCTTTTTATTATGTTCGATGACCAATTTGAAAAGCAATATGCGGACACACAGTCACGCCCACACGACCGCCCACTCAGTTCAATCGGGGGACTTGAACCAGCTACTCTGCTCAATTTACAACTTGCTATTTATTTATTTTCTTTTGGGGGGATGTGTGTAACATTTGGGGCACATGTCACAGGGTTTCGAATCTTTCATGGGTGCTCGTGAGTGTTTGTTTGAATGTCTCTTTTTTTACGAGTGCGAGTGTGAGTGCATTTGTTGTTCATTTCATTTAAATTACCCTGTGGCTGACCTCCCTGTCACAACATGGCGGTGCGCCATATTGAAACATTTCATATCCCACGCTCCAGTCCTTCACAATCGAACGCTCATTGAGGACAGGATCCCGTTTTTCGAATGGTCAACAACAATTTGGGGGGCGGTTTTTTTTTTTTTATTTTTTTTTGGGGGAGAATGAGTTGCTTTTTGTGGGTTTTTAATCAAGTTGTTTGCTCACCAAATTTTTTGTTGATGGTTTCGGTTTGCAGGTTGTCAATAAAATGAAACCATGAAAACAACAGTCTCTAGAGATTTTGGGGCAAGAGATACTGATACTGATTGAGTATTTGTATAATGGGACTATTTTGAGGTAGAGCTTTTTTTGAGCTTGTTTAACCTCGCTTAAACGACAGTTAATGTTAACGTTATATTTTGACAAAAGAAACCTTGTTTAAACTAATTGAATTAATCAACTAAACTGAACTCAATGCAAAACAGGAATAAAATTTCATTGTTATACGCTTAAGTTTTAATTGACGAAAATTGTTGTTTAGTTTATTATAAAACCTACTTTGATATATATTAAATTGCTAAGATTTTTTTTAAAGAGTTTTGGATAAAATACTTACATAATCCAAAATATACTTTTTTGACTTTTACATTTTTTTTTTGGCAATAACAATAACCACTTTACAAGGCAATAATTCTGGTATTTACATTTGTTATGAGGCATAAAAATCATTGCCTACTTTTTGGCTGCGTGCAGGCAAATGCGTAAAAAATAATAATATTTTATCTGCATGTACTCTTATTCCTCTCTCTCTCTCACTCTCTCTCACAGACTAAGTCTCTGGCTAGCTCTTTCTTGTTTTGCAAGATGTACGACATTTTATTATATTTAAATTACACAAAGCATTAAATATAATTCACTCAGTACGCTCCATTTACTAAGGCCATATAAAGGAGCACACACGCACACACACACACATAAGTCCGCTGTCAGCGCACATAAGTATGCAATGGGCCAAGGCAAGAAAAAAAAAATGCCGCTGAAAATCGCTGTAATACTTATTCATCAATTATATGATGCGCAAAAATATATATGTGTATATGCATATACATATATGTGCTGAGATTTACAATATCAAACACACACACACAAGCGCACAAATAGACAGGCAGTACTTTATTCTCTCTTAGTGAGCTCCTAACTCACATACACACACACACACACACTCGTAAGTGTGCGCAGACATGCTCTAGATGGCAAACGCGTCATACTTTACTACTTACTAAATCCATTACAAAGTATTTACGTAGAAAATTGCTTTATATCTCTGCATATCTCTCAGTCGACATCGTTGCCAACGTTCGTCGTGTGTGGAAATTTGTTGCACAACAACAATGCTTGTCACGCTGTTACATACGCGACTAGACAATACCCTGTATTTAGTTAAATCCAAGTTATTCACAAGTTTAAGGCCTGGTGCTGAAATGAAAGTAGAGTTTTATTGTTGGAATGAGACAAATGATCCATTTGAAATTCAAACAAATGTTTCGGTTCAAAAACATGATTTTCTACATTTAAGAATTCAATTCAGGCTCAGTTCTAATTTGAAGTTTGGGCTCGAACCCATTAATTCCGGTAATTCCCACTAACATATCGCATGCTTAAAAATTTTGTTTGTATCAAAAAACGGACACCATATGAATATACATTTTTCAAACTGACTCTGCGGGGTATACAAATTTAAGTACGTGGGAATAATAGTAAAGAAAAAAAAGCTTTGTATGGCGTAGTCCCTACCTCTATTTGTCTTTTTCTTTCTTTCTCTCTCCTTCTCTCTCTCTCTCTCTCTCTATATCTTCTTATGACAGTAGTCAGTAAGGTATTCGCATTCAGGGTTCTTGCTCATGTTTGTTTGTGCACCAGGCATTGCCTCAGTCTCAGCTAGAGCCTCAGGCTCAGTCCGCCACAGGCCCATGCCTCCCCAGTCCCCCTTCCCAGTCATGACAATGGCAAGACAAAATGGCTGTGTGCACCAATTTATGTGATTTTTCGTAAATGTCAGTGGCAAATAAGAAAATATTAAAATAGATTTGTGCACTGTGCAAAAGACAATGGACAAGAAGTAAACTGAAAAGATTATGACAGTGTAGATTAGGGAAATGAAGCTGAAGAGGCTTTGCGTTGATTGGATGCTAAATGATTGAGTTCATAAAGTTGGTCAACAATATAAGATTGTTGAAGCTTGATACACAAAATGTTGGTGTTCATCTGAGTGACAAACTGAGCACAGAAGAGATGACTAAAGAGAGGGCAGAAGAGGTGATAGAAGAGAGGACACAAGAGCAGCCAGATGAGAGGACAGAAAAGAGTATGAGAAATGAGAGAAAAAATAAAGGCAGGAAACGATTGATAAAGGGAGAAAAACAGATCAGAAAAAGCAGATAAACTTCAAAATACAAAGACGGAGAAAGAAAAAGTAAGAGACCAAACATGAGAGAGCGTGACGGAGGCCAAAGAGAGAGAGAGAGGGAGAGAGAGACAGATGGATAGAAAGAGATGGAATCCAAGGATGCGAGAATAGAACTGAGGATAGAGCGTAGAATATTAATTGAGCTGAATAATATTGTTTTTATTTTTATTGCACTTCTCCATTACCTCTTGGATATGACCAATTTTCCCAACTATTTAGTTTACTTTACAACACTGAACAAACAAACTCAACTGTACGATTTTCACTGCCAAAATGTTCCACTTCCAAACATAGCCGCAGTTTTTGCCTCATAAAAACTAGGAAACAAAAAGTTTCCAAAAGCAAAAACGGAAACTGCAAAAGAAATGTGCTCAAATCGGATTTACTTTGGATTATTATGCATAGACAGTCGACTATTTAAGGCAAGAATTATGTTGTTTAGAAGACTATAAATCAATTGTGAATTGTACTTTTGCTAATCCGTTATTCCAATTATAAAGCGAGTTAAATGCCCCACAACATTTAGAGCAACAAGATTTTTAGTACTCCGTATAAAATATAAATACATATAGAAATATATATGATATGTTGTTGTATTATAATGGCGGCAAAGTTCAAATTAAAGCCTGAAATGCATTTGACCAGGTTCACGTTCGCAACAATTGATTTTGATGGATAGAAAAACTTCTATTAACTGTTAACTCAATTGTTGCCCGAATTTAAATGGAACTTTAAATCCTAACAAAAACAAAAAATGCGTTGGCATCTCTTGGAAGATTGTCATGCTGGGTGGAGGAAGGGGAGAGAAGCTGAAGCTGAATTGCACTACGAATCACTCTAGCGTGCTATCAATTACTGTGGCAAGTGTTGCACGTGCCACAAGTGCCCCCCAAACCACCGAGCTCCGGGCTCCAGGCTCCGAGCCGCACGCTGCTCCCGCGGATTGCTCATCTTATTGTGCTGCTACTTGGCGTTTGGCTTGGCTCGCTCTATTTCTAATTTCTTGTCGCGCTTGCTGCTTGTCTGCCACGTTTTCTTCTTATTTATTTTTTAATTTTTTCCTGCATTTTCCTGACAATTTCCTTTTGGTGCTGCCGCTGCTGTTGCTTTTTGTGTGCTTCCAATTGTTGCACAATTTTTTAATTTGTTGCATGACGGCAAAGATAGAAAGCAAGAGTTGGCGGTCCTTGGGAATGTGCATTTTAATCTAAAATGTGTTTCCTTGTGAGGGCTGATTTTCTCTACTCTTCTTTTCTTGTTTCCTTACTTCTATTTGTACTTATGACCAATCAGGAAAATTATTTAATTTGATACAAGTTAAGCACCGATTGCCGCTCCCTTGCCAATTAAACTAAAATTACACACGAATTTTGTGCAACTCTCAATTCAGATTTATGCATTCAATTAGCCACAAATAACCACACAATTTACGAAAATTAACCCACACACACACACTTACCCACACATCCACATACACACACTTAAAAGATAAATAATGTTATAATAATAATTCAAGTAGCCACACAAGAATACAAGCTTTAATTTCAGCCTTTCTTACATACAAATACATGCATAGCTTAGCCCGACCCTAAGTAAATTGCAATTACAATTTATGCTCAAGCAATACTTGAAAATCTATAGTTATAAATAAATATTTAGATATAAAGGACTAATGTGCTTAGGCCTTGTAATAAGCCTAATTCCAAATGCATTTGCCATTGGCGCTGCTGGCCGATAGATTTCTATCTGCAGGCAACTGTGATCACAACGAAGCTTAAATACGCTAAAAATAAATTGATAAATCAAAAGATAGAGATTTATCTTAATATCTGTGGACCCAAATTAAAAAAGTCGATAAGTTTTCGATCTGATAAAATACTTGAATGATTCGTTTATTTCAAAAAATTCATAAACCATCCTCAGATAATACCTCTCGCCAGATACGATAAAAAGATGGGTAGAGAAAATAGAAAATATGATTGTAAAATAATGTCACACATCATATTCTATAGAGTATAATAACTTTTGAGCTTTATTGCATGCTATTTTCAACGTAATAAGCTTAAGATTTTAATTACAGCTCTTGTAGGAATGCACTTATTATAAAGATGCATATACATACATACATATGTGAATTTAATTGTGCAGCAAACGTTTTAAATTTGTGTACTTAATGTGCGGGGCTCAAAAGGATTACGCCAAGGGACTTGAACCGAACGTGGGACAAGCTACTTATTTAAGTAGCAGCTTATGACATGTACGATTCAAGTTGCCACTTCAACTGGCTGGGTCTAATAAAATATCGTTTCAAATGTTGCACGTAATTGCCGTGTCCTTTGCAGTCATCCCTAAGTGTATATCTATCTGTGTTTGTGTCTGGCTAATTGCGGCAACTATACGTAGCCTGGCTTGTATAATTTTAATTGGTTCAGGATTTTAAGCACAGCATTTTCCTAGCTAAGCAAAGTGGCTAATGCTACTTGGAACCAGCCAGTTAACTAATCGAAAGTGTCTCTAAGTAATCCACAGTAAGGGCAATCTACAGTAGCGCGCAATGAGAGACTTGCTCATGCTTCGAAATCTACATTTTGTGATAAGTTGTGTGTATCCGTGTCAAGTTCAGCCACAAGAACAATGTTAACTTACACTAATCAACATATTACTTTTATTACACTAATCAACATATTCTCATTAGAAACTATAATAAACTTATGTACGATACGCCATACTACTGAGCACTGTTCAATACTACTTGAGTTACTATTCTATTTACACATTACACAATGCTATTCAACACTTTTCAACACTGCTCAAAAATACTCAACCTAACCTCAACCTCTACATAACACTCAATTCTTATGCAATACTTCTTAAAAACAATTGAAAGCAACTTCACATTTTTCAACACTTTTTACACTTACACTTAAATATAATTAAGAAAATGGAATCAGCTCGAATAAAATTGACAAGAGAATGAATAAGAAACAATATAAGGAAATATATAATCAATATATTGACATCAATAAATTATATAAATCTTGTTGATTATTGGAAAAGTTATTTGTTTCCAATCCCTGCACAACACTTTGCAGAAGCTCCCAACTCGCAGCCATCTCCTGGGCAAACAGTATATTAATAACTTGAGACCGAAAATTGTTCCACCTGGCGTATGAGTAACCAATGCAGTGGCCAGTTCGAAGGCGATAGCTCTGCAATTATGTGCAACTAGCTGCAACGCATAAATTTCTGCATAACGACTGAAACATAGTCAAAGCCAGAGTAAAACCCACAGGCCTCAGAAACCAGAAACCGGAGAAGCAATCATTAATTATAAGTGCCACATAGGTAAATTTCTAATTGGTAGCTACTAAGCAGAAGTTGGTCGAAATATGTTTGCTTGGGGAATTTCCGTCGACTCTGATGTTTAATAGACAGCCATGGAAACTCGATACAATCGAATACACAATTAGCTTGATTGGTTAAATGCTTATTATGCCATGGGAAAATATTATTATTAATGTACAAGAGTTTATGTTGAAGTGGCAAAAGGAATCTCAAATAATTGCTCAAGTATTGCTCTACTCAAATAGGGTTGAGCCAAAACTAGTTTCCATGTGATTTCACGACGATTTAATACATATACGACATATATCAAATATAAAATACCATACGATGATATATATCATTAAACAATTATTATAATAATTATAAGTTATTATTCTCAAAAACCTAAATACAGAAAAAAAGACAATTCTTTATCAAGGAAATACCCCACAGTAGAAGCAAGCGTGCTTCAGTCAAGACTGACCGTCTAGTTAATACCCTATACTAGTGTTCTATGCTCTGTTTCATATCTTTAATAATTTTTGAGCTCTGCAGTCACCTATCTGTCTATAAAATCATGAGGAAATATGGAGATTTGCAAAAGGTGGTATATTATCTGACTGTATAGTATACTCTGCCTACGTATCAAATGTCGTGTCTCTTTTCTTTTCTTTCCAAAAAACCAACCTCTAATCGTTAATCGTTTATCGATAATCAATTCAAATAGAGCTATCGATAAGCAGAATTTATCTTGTTCTGTGTGTGGTATAAAAACTTACGTATCTCAAATTTAAAGTTCTAGTGTTTAAAGTATTTAAAATTAACTTATCAGCTGATAAGTTACTGGAAAATGAATGAAGATGGTCACATCCAACAAGCCTGTCGACTGTATGTACCATGTGTGTTCGAAGATGCCACCCTCTTTATCTTGCATTCGTACAGGGTATAGAAAAGTACTTGCATGCGCATTTTGGGGTCGGAAAACGAAACAATAGAAGTGCAAGCACCTAACTAACCGAACTAGTTGAGCAGCTCAATCTTTCTATATGTATATGTGTGTGTATATATATAGACACTCAAGTTGTAGTTACCGATTCGTGTGCATGTTGAACAAACGAGCGAGTGAACAATGCAAATAATTGTCAAACATTGCACAAAGGAGGTACAAAAGAAAAAAAAAACGTGCCCACAATGGCCGCAATGAATGGAAGCGTATGATTTTTATAGCGCTGCCAACAGGCATTGTGCTAAGTTGTGGAAAATCGGGAAAAACGCGCCAAGAAAAGTGAGGAAAACTTCGGATGCTGCCTGCTGATTGTCTATGCTATTGGCTTTTCCCCATTCTGTTACGCTTGGGGGCGAACTAAGCGGCGCTTTAATCGCGCCCAAAGTGCACAAGCAACTGAAAAAGGTGCGCATTATGTGTTCTGGCCGGGAGCAGGAGATTTTCCCTCTGTCATTGGCTTTGCACATTTGAATGAACGTAAAACTGTGGGTTAGTCCTTTCGAATCCTAGTGTCATTGTCAACGCTGCAAGCCGCCCCTATGCCGTCTTACTATCCAGCATTACAATGAAAGTCAATAAATTTGATTTGACATTTGCCTTAACTACCGCTGCCCTCTCCAGCCACTCGCCTTCTGCGACATTTTCTTGCGCTGATTCAGCACATTTGCCTTGCGCTTGTCGTCGGGCTTCGAATGTAATTTTATTATCCCTGCCTGACAAAATGTCACACATTCAGTTTTTTAATGAGCAGCGCCGACTGGGTGAGGCGGTTGGTGCTGAAAGGGGGCTGAATAAAGTAGAAGTTAAAAATCAGTTAGATGGGAAGAGAAGTTATTCTGAATGGAACATTTAAATAGGAAAGGTTCAGTAATACTTCAAATAAGAGTACTTTATTTAATTATAATATTATCAATTTCATTATTATTATTATTTTGAGATACAATAATAAAAACTTAAATAGCCATTATCATATCATAGCCCGGAACTTATATTTCAACTAAATAAAAAAAACAACGTCTGTCTGTCTATTTGTATGAAGTTGTATACATAACTTTGGTACATTGTGTTTTGTTTTTAAAATTCAGGTTTAATTTTTCGATAACTGTCTACAAGTTTATTGCTTTACTTTATGAGAAACCGCCATTTACTAAACATTTTCACCTTCATACCCTAAGAACACCAAAGGATTTTGCCAACCTTTCACCTAACCTATTGATCTATCACCTCACGAAGCTCGTTGAATAAGACTCCACTTTGTTTCGACGCAAGACTGTTGCTGGAGGGCGCGTTGCCAAAAACCACTTTGATAATTTTACCAACACTGTCAACATGCGCCGCCGTTTCACCTATCTTTCTATCGCTTATGTCTGTCTGGTGACAGTTTTTTTTTAAATGGCTGTTTCCGCTTCCGCTTCCGTTTCCTTTACTTTTGACTTGCCTGCACGTAAATTGTGTGCCATTCACGACTGTTTTTGTACCCTATACTCATTGAAACGTTGGCAATTTGTGGCATAAAAATGATGTGCACATGAAATGACTCCCGCCTGCCTGTCCGCTCATTAGTCTGACGCTCTTCGAGAATATAATAGATACAGCTTGAGAAAATTGGTAGTTATCGATAATAGATAAATGTCGACGCACAGTCCTATTTTTGTGAGATGTTTCTCATTTAGCACAACTCACTTTCTAAATGTATTCTCCAATATTAACAAGTAAGAGGTTCTAGTCGGAAGCTCCCGACTAGGGAATACACTGAACCCTCTTATTCCAACACCAAATGTAGTTCGCGCAACGCGCTCGTTTGAAGTAATAAAGATAATTTAAAAATGAAGTTCTCTTGGCAGGGTTCGAACTCGCAACTGACCGCATTACTTGCTGACGACTCTATTCAACAGCCACACAAGCCCAAAAAAGAAAACAGTTCCCCCAGTAGGGCTTGAACTCACGACAGACCGCAACACTTGCTATGCCTCTCCTCAACGGCCACACCAATAATTAAGTATTATTGAGAAAAAATCGAACTAAAGTAGCAGCACATAAAACAATCGCAATTGCAATGCTGTTGAACAATTTCGAAGCAGACGCGCGTGAATATGTGTGTGTACATGTATACAGAAATTCTTGGAATTTGCTCCCCATCCAATTGCGCAGTAAAACATTACTTTGGTTTTTTCTTAATCGATCTTAATGAAGTATTCTACAGTATATCTAATTGTATCATAGAATATTTTCATTAAGTTGTGGCTTAAATTGGTGGGCAATATAAGTTGGGTTATTAGCTTGCTTTATAGCTCTGTGGTGCTAGCGGGGAGGTGGCGATAGGTATAAAATTTAAGAAACTTGATATATATATATTATTCTAGAAGTAACACATCAAGTTTGGTGATACCAGTCTTAATATTTACTCAATTTGCTCAATAAACAGGATGCCGAAATTGAATTTTATCGATTGCTTGGAAACGGAGTATGTTATCGATTATCGGAAACAAACTCGATCTGCTCAGGCACTAGTTTCTAAGATCCTTGCGTTCATACATACGGACGGCCGAACAGACGGACAGACAGACAGACATGGCTAGATCGACTCGGCTGTTGATGCTGATTAAGAATATATATACCTAATGGGGTCGGAGATGCTTCCTTCTGCCTGTTCAAAACATTTGCACAAGTACATTATACCCTTTTTAACCATTTTTAATGGGTTCAGGGCATAAAAATAAAAACTTATATTAAAATATGTTATATTTTTGGTGTATGGCAATGCATAGTTGGCTTTAGGGTATCTCTTATTCGTGCATTAGCGCATAGAATTCCGCTACTTGTTTTTCTCTTGTGTCTTTTGCCGCTGATGTTGGCGGTAAATTTTACTACAATGCATTTATAATCTCTTTCACTTATCTTTTCATAGTTTCCTTTTGCACAGTGGCAAAACTTTTTACGGTCTGAGGTTAAAAGTGGCATCATACATTTTGAGAAAGCCTGCGCCCCCCACCTTACCCAACTTCGTTTGACCCGACCCACCGTGCTGAATGAAAAGTTGCAAAAAGGTTGCGGTGGCGACTGCAAAAGGTGCGAATGCAACGCAATTTTTGCTGAACACTTGAGTTTTTAACCTGTCGACAATTTACAATTTTGACAGATTTATGAGTTAATTACGTTGGCCAAGAAATACGCGCAAACAGATTATGATAGATATAAAGATTAAAAGACAATTTAAGCTATTATTTATTGTAATGTATTATTGCCTAAGCTAACAAGCCTTTGGGATTTTTATCATTTCACAGCAAATATATTTTGAAAATTTTTAGAAAAATGTGTATACAAATTCTTAAGTAAAATATTTTTTGAAACAACTATTAAAGTCGAAATCCGTCTTTTAAATTGTAAGTAAATACACGATGAATATAGGAATAGAAGATATTTTTGACATAAGGTTAGAATTTTCGATCTGGTAGAGTATTATATGGAAATATCTTATAATAGCAGCTAGATAATGTACATTATGACATTTTTAATATATTTTAATGGTTTGTAGTCTTACAAATAAATACTTTTATCAATAATATTTGAGAAAATACGTATATAAATTGAACCAGTTTCTGTTACTATAGACAATATTTATATTTATCTTTAAGTTACCAGCTTTATGTAGAATTATAAATTATTTGAGTTCATCTTATATATTGAACCTTGGAATTTGGTAAGCATATTTACTAATTTTTAATTTCAGACCTTCAGTTACTTTTATTTTTTTGAGTTTAAACCACATATTGCGCATTTAAGTATAACTATCATGGCCGAAGAAGAACAGCAACCAGTCGAAGGTCCGCATAAATCTCCGCTTGGTCTATCCCCCGAAGATTTTGCTCATAGCGTACCTGTTCTTCTATGGAAGCTAGGCATAGCTTTGGGCTGTAAACGTCCCATGTTGGAGCATCACGTAGAAGTCGCCGCACCAGAAACCAAAATTAACATAAATCTCAATCATTTCCGGCAACGATTTAGGCAATTGCATTCCATGGAGAATGCGCAGGACCAGGTGCTAGAGGAGCATCGGTATAAGCTCTTTCTACATCTCTATAGGCTGCTTACGAGGCTAGAGCCAAATGAATCCAAACGTCGGCAATTTCTTATATTTTGCTATCACCTTTTTGATACGAAAAAGCCGCAACAAGTGCATCTGGAAGAAACGTTGCGATACCAGGAACACATCACCGAATCCCTCATCTCGGTTGCTCGAAATGTAATGCATCTAAATGAGGAGAATTCGGAACGTCCTTCGGAAGTAAGATCTATCAATATTGAAAACTTTTTTCCTATGCCCAAAAGGTCTTGCACTTCACAAATATTGAAAGTAGGGTTTGCCTCTGTGGTATATAAAGCAGCGCGATTTTGCTGTAACTCAAAAGGTTTGCGTTGGGATCAGGCAAGCTATAAAATAAGTTATATTCAGGCGAGGAAAGCGGCAAATGCAACAAATATTAGGGAAGAACCGAAGCCGAACAAAGACGATGAAATGAAGGTAATTTATATGTTAAATTGGAATAGGCCCGCCAAATCATGTTCAAGCAGTTCAGAGCTTATGCTCTATGAAGATATTGGAATCCAGTTGAAAGAATGCAATTCGAAGAATCGCGAATCAAGAGCTGGTACGGAAGAACCTTTAAGTATAATAATTATCACAATGACATTGTACTAGAGATAGAATTGTTCGATTGGCCAAACAGATGTAGAATAGGATTTTACAAACAAACACGTTTAAAAATTAATTTTTTGACACTCACATCCTTCACAAGACAAACATCGTACACTTTTCACAGGGGTTGATTGACTTTAATTTGTGGAACTCTAAAAAATCGGTATTTTTTCCAGCTGAAATATGCGAAAAGAGAAGGAATATTATCAAGGAGACGACTGAGGTAGGCTGTCAGTTTGTGGAACCGACACGATCTGAACTACTAAATAAATCTCAGCAAACTGAACTACACCACACGCTGTCAGATCGGGGTGTTCAAACAAGTCGAAGTGTATTTTCCGATATCGCTACGAATACTGATGATGAATTGCTTCTGGTACAAATCAATCGTATGGAAACACCGGAAATAGAAACAAGTACAGGTGAAATATTTACCGATATCGATTGGAAAATAAAAGAAGAGCAAGCAATATCCACGAAAATTAAGCCTGAAATCGATCGGTCTAGTGTATATCGCAAATTCACAACTACGAATAACCCTACCGGCTTCTGTATGGAGCAAGTGAAGCCATCTGTCTGGTGGGCAAATCAGCGCTTAACCTCCCCTATAGATCATTTCCTTTTGACGACATCTGAAGAAATGCTGTCACAGATCGGTCATACAATAACAGAACAAGAACCGATAGTCAGTAGTGCAACAATGCACCAGGAATCAATAACTCCAAGAGTCAGTTCCAGCACTCACTTGGAGTTACGTAATCAATATTCCTCATATTACCATCAACATTACATTTTTACGGCATCCGAAGAAAGTTTGGCAGAAATTGATCTTCCGATAATAGGGCAAGAACTGATAACAGCTCGGTCGTTAGAGCAGCAAGAGTCGAAAGTTTCTGGAGTTTATTCCAGCGTTCACGCAGAGGTAAGCAGTCCATTCACAAGCAACTGGAAACATAAAGCGCAGCCAAATATTGAACAATCGATAGCTCAACGGGAATCGATATCTACAACACTTTTCACCGAAACTGATCAGTACACACTTTCCATTTCGGAGCAACCTACGCTTACATCCTCTAAGGAAATGTTGCCAGAGATTGATAAGTCGATAACACAACAAAAACTGATGCCCGATGGATCGATAACACAGCAAGAATCGATATCTTTAAGAGCTACGACTAGCGTTCTATTAGAGCGCGTGCCCTCTCCCACTGGGTGGCAACAAGATTTGCTGTCAGACCCTGTTCAGTCGACAATCTCTGAAGAAGATATAACTGAAAAAGTTACTTCCGACTGCCCTTTAGAGGAAGTTAATCAAGTTCGCGAACCTACCACATGGCAACATCCGCAGCAGACGAAAGACTTATCAATTAATTACACAATAAATCAGCAATCGATGCCCGATGGATCGATAAAACAGCAAGAATCGATGCCTTTAAGAGCTACTTCTAGCGTTCTATTAGCGCGATCTAAGCGCATGTCCCCTCCAACTGGGTGGCAACCAGGATTGCTGTCAGACCCGGTTCAGTCGATAACCTCTGAAGAAGATATAACTGAAAAAGTTACTTTCGATTGCCCTTTAGAGGAAGTTAATCAAGTTCGCGAACCTACCACATGGCAACATCCGCAGCAGACGAAAGACTTATCAATTAATTACACAATAAATCAGCAATCGATGCCCGATGGATCGATAAAACAGCAAGAATCGATGCCTTTAAGAGCTACTTCTAGCGTTCTATTAGCGCGATCTAAGCGCGTGCCCCCTCCAGCTGGGTGGCAACCAGGATTGCTGTCAGACCCTCTTCAGTCGATAACCTCTGAAGAAGATATACCTGAACAAAATACTTCCGACTGTCTTTTAGAGCTAGTTAAGCAAGTGCATGAGCTAACCACATGGCAGCATCCGCAGCAGACGAAAGAGACGATAAGCCTGCAATCGATGCCCGATGAAACGATAACACAGCAACAATCGATAACCAAGTGGCAGCACCAACGGCACGTTATAGCCGCCTCTCGTTTCATTGTAAAGCAATTTCAATGCAACCCCGCCTATCAATGCTCGCCCATGCAGCGCGATGCGCCCAATTTCTTTGCGCAATGGACACAATTCCATGAGATTGTGGCGCCCCAAGCAAAATGGAACCAAGCCAATCGGAACCCCACGATCGATGTCGCTGCGATCCGAAGACGCTTAAAAGCTTTTTTGCGTTGCATGCGCAAGAAATATTCCTTCGATCCGGAGCAGTGTGTGGCCGCGATTGCCAAATGCCAGCTGCAACAGCTGCTCACCGCCGACGAACTGCGGGAATACGAGACGATGCGCTGGCAGCAGCGGGATCGTGGCACTGCCAGGGAACTGTCGCATGAGGAGCGACTGCAGGATGCGCTGCACGGCATGCTGGGCTACGAGTGCCAGCAGCTGCGTTCCTCGGCTCTGGGTCCACGTCTGATGTTGCGCTCGCCGCATCATCAGCGCAGCATAAGCGAATCCTATCTGCTCCTGTCGCTGGCCGAGGTGGGCTACTACTACAGATGCCTGCAGCAGCAGCAGAAGCATCTGCAACAACTGGGCGAATGTGGGCGCGCTTTGACGCCCTGTCTGCTGGCTGAATTGCTCAACTATTCCGAGTTTTATAAACGGCAAAAAGTGCAGCCCAAGAGTCTTCTGCATTTATTCTGGCACACGAGAAGCTATCGACAGCGCTTCCAGTGGCTATTGCAGCTCTGCGGCGGCTTGAGCAGGCGACAGCCATTGCTGCAGTATTTGCAATTGCAGCTGGGCCAGGCCAACGCCGCCTGCGATATGCTGCTGCAGTTGTGGCTGCGTTGCGCCGCCGAGCCGCTGCTGGCCCGGATTAGTAGCTGGCTGCTGCGTGGCGAGCTGCCTGCGGATGAGTTTTTTATTTTGGAGCGCAGCAGCGACAATTGCCTTGTGGAGCACTATTGGACGCAGCAGTTTGAGCTGGTGCAGCAACAACTGCCGTATTTTTTGAGCCAAGCGCTGGCACAGCAGCTACTCGGCGCGGGCCGAAATCAACATTATGCCCGTCAATTTCTGGGCCGGCAGCTTGAGCTGACAGTATCTGATGCAGAGCTGCGTGAGCAATTGGCAGCCGCCTGTGCCAGCAGCTATCGTGAGCTGGATGAGCAGCCACTCGCTGAGCTTGTCACCGACCTGCAGCTGCAGACATCCAGAGAGCTGTTGCAGCAGCTGAAGCAAGCGAGTCCACAACCCTTGGAGTTGCTCAGCCGGCTGCATCAATATTGGCTGCTGACAGATGTGGAATTTGTGCGCGAATTGATCGAGCTGCTGGAGCCGGCGCTAGAGCAGCCCGCTGAATACTTTAATCCAAAGCAACTGAACAAAATGTTGGAGCAGCTGCTCTGCGCCCACAATGAGAATCTCTATGTGGTTAAGGGTGACCACAAGGGCAGCCAGAGCTGGTGCTGCTTCCTCTTACGTTGGCAGCAGCCGGCCCACTGGCTGCCCTTACTGGGCGCGCGCCAGTTGCAATACGAGATCAGCTTTGCCTGCCTCTGGCAGCTTCACTATGCAGACTATGTGCTCAATGAGCGGATAAGGCGACATCAAGCGCATTTTTGGGAGCGCATCAATTTGGCGCACTCGAAGGATGCGCGGCATGTGAGAGATCGCTTCGAGCAGTTCAGTGACCGGCTGCAGGAGTTTATGCTACAGCTGCGAAGCTATATGCTGCAGGATGTGCTGGCCAGCGCTTTTGAGCGTCTATATTTTGGCTGCAGTACGGCAAAAACTCTGGACGAGCTGCTCGAGCTGCATGGTGCGTATCTGGAAAGCATTGAGTACGGCATTATGCAGAGGGGGAAATGCGGCAAGTTCCAGCACTATCTGGGCCAGCTCTATGCGTCCATTATTCATCTGGATGCAGTGCAGCAAAAGTTTCTATCACTCGGTCAGCTATTCAATCAGCGCTTGGATAAGCGGGAATCGGCGCAGCAGCTGCTTCTGGAACTGCGTTGGTCCTGCCAGAATACATGCGATGCCATTAACGATTTGGAGCACGATTTTCAATTGGTTTTGGCCGAGTTTTTGACTGGCCTTTACGCCACAGGGGAGCCGCAGCTGCAGGTGCTGGCCAAAAAATTGGATCGACATGGGTATTACGAGCAGCGATTTAAGGAATTAAAGGAGGCGCAAACGTTTAAATTTCAGCGAAAACTAAAAACTAAAAGGAAATCGCAATTCGATTAGCTTAAAACTTAAGCTCAAAATTTCATTTTATTTTATTGATTTTTGGTAATTGAAAATTTGGTTTTTATAATTTTATATAATGATAGTTGAGGTTAAAAAACTATTTATTTTTAATTTTTATTAAAAAATGTGCATTTGCTTAAGTTATAAATAAATACATTTTTTTGCTTATTAAATTTTAGTATTAAAATATTGCTATTCTACTCTAGAACCTAGAGTAGAACTTTTATATAAATATATAATATATTATCAATATTTGTGATCAGCTGGTCTCACAATACACCATGATTAGTGAGACCAGCTGTTCAGATATGTATATATGTATATATTTATAAAATCTTTTATATTTATGTGAATATTTATATATATATATATATCATTATTTAAAATTATTAGTAGATTTATCAAATGATTTATTTCTATATTTTATTATTAAAAATACTTTAAATTAATTTTTATTTTTTAATGTAGTTATTAGTATTTTGTTAGTATTTAAAATACTTATATTATTCTAGACCCCAATTTAATGTATTTGTATATATATAGTTTAATTTTTAGTATATATTCTCATTTGAGAATTATATAGAATTAAATAAAAAGGAATCTTTAAAGCAGTTTTATGATTCAACAATTTCTGCTAATCGAAAGTTTCAAGTTTATTTTTAGTATTTTATATAAATACATATCAAATATTTCTTGTCAACTGGCAACTTTCTAGACTTACTTATAGAAAACAAATATTTTATTAAATTAAAATTGAATCCTGATTCTGTAATCGTATGCCAATATTTCCTTCATTCTCACCTATTCCACTTTAATGTCCTTCCCATGCGCAAGTACAAAGCCTTCCACATTCAGTCCAATTCATGCACATGCGCGTGTCCGTTTAAAGGATTGACAATGGATTTAAGCAAAAAAATATTTTCATTTGAAAAACGTCGTCTCTTTGGCGTTTTTGTGTGCACAAATTGGATTTTAATTGAAAATTAAGAATCGACTTAGCAATGTTTGAATTGTGCAGCTGCCTTTTGTTATGCTAATTTCTGCTGTGAATACAACTGAATAACGAATGAATAGATGCAGGCAGTCGTCATCGTCGTAGTCGTAGTCGTGTGAGTCTTGTGTAAAATAAAGTAAATAATGGATAATTACTTTTTGGCTTAAGCGTTGGCAAATTAATTCCAAGTCCTGCTTTCGTATTTCTCTTCAGAAGTTCGTGTGAAATTTAATTATTTCAACAAATTTCAATTAAATCAAGTTGAATACTTTTTTCTTCCCCCTTTTTTTTCATAAATGCATAATTTAATTTTGTAAAATTTCCACATGCCAAAATATCATACATATCTAATTGTAAAATCTGGCCATAAGCAATGCACAATGCTGGAAGCGTATATAAGTCGAGAACTCTTTGTTATCTTGACAGGCCCAGCTGCTGAGACGTTTTCTGACTGCGTCACATATATCAGGCTGGTAAAATTATAAAGCGGCTGCCTTTCAGAAAGAATGTCAAGAGGAAGATAATTGAGCCAGGCATTTAATATAACCTTCCATGGCTGGGCCAAATGGTGGGGGCTGCCTTTATTTTGTCATGTGTGCTTTGGACGGCAAAAGGCAAACAAAAGACAAGTGAGTGACTTTTCACTTGCCACTGATTAGCAAAATTAATTTCATAGAAAATTGCGAGCGCATGTGTGTGTGAAAAGTCATAATAATGTGAGCTGATAAAAAATGGCAGATTTAATAAGCTGTCAGAAGAACTCAGTTTCGACAATTGTTGGCCAGGAATTTAATTAACTGACCCATTGAAGGTCATAAAATTGGAGCTTAACTTAATTCTTGCCCTACTTTGTGGTCTAGGCATTGTTTAGCCATTGTCTTGGTAAAATTACCATGAACTTTATGATATTTGCAATTTGTGTTGTCTAAATTTAAAAGTATCTAATTGTTAATTATTTTGCAACGAAATGATAAGTTAATAAGCGACAATTTCTCTGGTTCATGCTCATTGTAAATTTAACATGGACTTTAACATATTGTGCGGCATTTGTTTCTCGCTTTTGACCATAAACCATCAAAAGGGTTTTCATGTTCATGGTAAAGTTAAATTAAACATTTTAACACGCTGTTTTATATGTTAACACCGAATTTAACTGGGCAAAGTTGCCGCACATCTGCCTTTTAAATAAGTTATGTGTAAAACAAGAGTTTTTCCTGCTAATTACCAACTTACCAGAAGCTATAAAAAAGTTAACATGGACTTATATTCTAACTGCAGAAAAGAACAAGCTAATGTTTTCAAATGTAACTTCATAGTTTTAAGAATTTTTCAAATTTCAGCACATAAAAATTGCCATGAAGCTTACAGACAAGTTGCTTAATGTCAAATTTGCATATTTGCCAGCTTGAGCCTAATTAAATAAACTCATAAAAGTCACTTTTTTAACTAAATTTTTTCTCTGCATATAAATATATTTGCATTTGTATATGATTATATAATTTCTATATAATTAAATGTTGTTTAATTGTTGTTTGCTGCTCTTCATACGCTTACTATGTAGCCTATGCCGTAGAGTACACAGCAATTGTGCGCCATTTCCAAATTAAACAATAAAATTTATTATTATGACCGTGACATATGAGTACTTGATCTGTTCGAGCCATAAATTTCAGTTGCAGTTGCGCGCTGGCCGTTTAACATTTTGCCATTGTTATTGACAATTTGTTGTCAGTATTTTCCCTCTTTTTTTCTCTCTTTCTCTTTCAGAGGGATACAATTTATGTGGGGGGCGGTCTTTATGAAATACTTCTCATTATTGCAGTGAAGCAGCCTGGGCAAACATATTTGAACTATTTTCATTACAATTGCAAACACAGGGCGCGCAGAAAATCAATTGAATTGCCATTTCACATATGAAATGGTCATTTGTCAATGAACACACGTACACACACACACACACACAGAAGCACAACAATTGATAGGGGGCGTGGCTGGCCGACGCTCTGGTTACTGCGGTCTGTCAAAATGGCCGCATAAATATGTCGTTCGACCATGGCCCCGCGTCCACTTGTCGCTAAATTGCTGGTCGTTATTAAATTTCCGCTGCGTTGAGTTCTCATTTCCGTTTCAATGGGCAGCGCAGCTGGCGACGAATATGTGCGACGGATGTTGCCACAGACATAGATACCGTTAGCACTGACCAGCATCGGCTACACCATAAACAATGTTGGGCAACACAAGAAAAAAAAAACAACAAATGTGTGTTGCAGTCGGTTGCAAGCCACTGTGTAATGCCCGTTCACAATTCAATAATAGCTTTAACTATTAAGAAATTTATGAATTCAACTTTGAACTGTTTCATTTAAATGTTGCAAATAAAAAATAAACCAGGAATTGAACCAAAAGCTGGGCTCACGTATGTGGAAAACCAGGTTCCAACCGAAACACTGGACTTGCAGGCCTGGCGCTCAGTTCCAGAACAAGTAAAAGCACAATTTGTCCGATTTGTCACGACCCTTTTGGCCATATTATCGTGCTTTGTATAGACGCCCAGCAAGACAGACATTGTACAAAACCAGCATACCCCTTTATACTTTGTGAACAGAGTATAAAAAAGGGTTAACAGTTGCTGCAGCTTAGTGGCTGGCTGTTTGGCGGGGTGCAACATATTTGCACGCCCCATGGGGCGTATGCGTAATATTCGATTGTTATTATATTGTATATAAACATATATATTTTTGGCAGCGCCTAAACAATTGCACATTACACACACAGTTTATGTGCCGCAATCAAAATCAATGCTGGAATCCAATTGCATTATTTGGACTTTTAGCAAATTGCAACTAATTGAAATGCCCCTCTGTAGCTACAGGAGGAGCGCGTAGTGGTAGGGGCAGCTGACTTTTTCACTGATTTCATAACTGGTTGCTAGTGTGCAGCTTGTGTGTCATAAATTTCAATAAAAGGCATTTTTGGTATTTGGTTTGGCTTCTTGCTGGCTGTGTATATGTGTGTGTAAGTGTGTATGTGTTTGGCTTTTATTGGCATTGCGTATACGCCGCATGACCCTGTTTGGACGAGCATCTTCTAGTTTTTCTCACTCGTTTTCCCTTTGTCGTCCCCTCTCACTCTCGCTTGAACTAACTTTATGCCTTTATTGTGCTCTGTTTTGGCATTTGCTATTATTTTATTTAATTCACATTGTTATTGTTATTGCTGCAAAAGTGCAAAAAGCTGTTGACGTGTCCAGTGCTGGCTAATGGCATAGCACTGACGAGCCAAAAAAACTTTTGTCTTCCCATAAATTTAATAAGTTTTTTTTTTGCTTAGATTTGCCAAAATAACATAAATGTATGAAGTGCCTGTCCGTTGGCTGAAAATGGATATGTTATTTATATAAGTTGTAACTTTTCTATTAAGAGGTTAGATATTCTATTTATATATTTTTGCCAATATTATTATCTTAATTGCAATCCCTGACACTTACATATACTTGCTTTAAATGTTTTTTGTTTTTCAATTCAATATCTCTTAGATTTACAAACTTCACATTCCGCTTTTCCATTAGCAAGTGTTAGTTGTCGGTAACATAGGAATGTCGAAAGTACCGCTTCTAATAAAAATCATAAACAGCTGATCGGGTTGATTTGATATACCTAAGAACCGCAAAGTCCAATAATACGGCCTCTCTGTCATATCAGCTGCTTATGGTAAAAATACTTTCATATTTTCCGTAACATCGGTACAAAATTCGATAAATTATCGAAAAAAACACTAATTACTCGGGGCGAATAACAACATTGTTTGCAAATGTGATAAATGTGGTTTCTTGGGTTGGGAAACGTTCAGGCAACATATGTACTTCACATTCGCAAACAAATTTAAGAAATGTTGATAATGGAATTAGGCTATAAAAAAGTCTCTCTCTCTCCTTAGAGATTAATACTGACCTGCTCGTCCGAGTCGCACTTCCCTGTCAAAGGTCATAAATACCTTTGACTAACCTTTTACTGGTAATAAACAGTTTGAAAATTATTTGCACACTCATTTAATTATATGCATATAATTTTAAGTATGCCGCTCCATGCCCCGCACCCGAAAAAAAAGACCATAAAATTGCATGTAATTTAATGAAAATATATTACGAGCTGCCCAGACGGCCAGCCTCGGCCTTTTGGCCTCTAATTTTATTGTGCGCTCGGCCTTTGTGGCTGGTCAACCCCAGCGAAAAAAAGAGAACAAAAATGAAAGAAAAAAGAAATATAAATAACGAAATTATTCAGAATTATGAACCATCTTTCAGTGGGTGGCATTTTAACCCTTGTTGGTGCGTCTAATATTTGGCCAAGATTTTAATAAAATGCGCCAAGCGTTGAGCACAGCTGATGGCTGTTAAATCTAAGAAAATGCATAAAAAGCCGCTAAATAAATACATATTAAAATTGTGTCAGTTCGGAGCAGCTCAGCTTAACCCATTTTACGATGATGAGCATTATTATTATTATTCTATTCTTTTTCTTATTATTACTTATTGTGATTATTTTCTTGGCTAAACAAAGTATGTTAATGGTTGCTCGGCGAAAGGCTTTTGTTCGCCTGGTTGCCAGCCTGCCAACCTTTTATTTATGTGCCGCTAATGGACAGTGTTGAAAAACTGCAAACTTCCCACGCGATATTATTTATTGTTTCTTCTTTTTTTTTGCTGTTGTTTTTTGCTAGCCCCATTGTAATATTTATTCATTTGGTTCATTGATTTATGAGCGTTTAGCATTTAAATCAAAATCAACGCCAATGTCTTACAATAATTATTCGCATTTTATCAATTTGATGCGCCTATTTATTATTATTTATTTTCATTTCATTCCCTTTGCTGTGCGCGTCCCAAATTTATGTTTCCGCTGACCACAAGAGATTCATTCTCATTTCTGCCCCGTTCCTTTGGCCCCATTTAGCTCTTCTCTTTCTCTTAACAAATGCCACTTGATTAGTTGATGACACTTTGTATGAGCACAAATACATGCGCACACAAATACATACACAGAGAGACGTATATATGTATGCACATACCACAGGCTCAAAGCACAGTGACGTCGCCTGAAGGGTAATAACAAACAGATCGCGAGCTTGTCCAATATAATTCATTTAAGTAGAATTTAAAGTCTTATATTACATAGTTTATTGTCATTTGTCATTCTCTCCAAATTCACACTCTTCTTCTCACTTTCCAAACTTCTTAAAAGTAAAAAGTCTTTAACATAATCAAACTGAAACGACAAAGTGAGGATATCTTCGGCATGCCAAAGATTTAATGCACTTCTATACATTTCCCCCTTTTCAAATATGTGAGAAGAGTAAATCTCGAAAATGCTGGGTTTTTAAAAAATGTCTTTGAAAACAGAATATTTTGATATAGTGGTCCGATCCGGCCGGTTCCAACATTTTTACTGCGTGCAACAAAAAGAGGGACTTATGCAGGGTTTCAAGTTGAATAGTTTAAGACTGAGAGACAAGTTCGCATAGAAACAGACGGACAGATGGACCGACGGACATGGCTATATCAATCCGGCTGTTGATGCTGATCTAGAATATCTATACTCTAAGGTGTCAAAGATATCTCCTTCTATGTTTTATACAAATCATGACAAAATTATAAACCCTCTACAAGGGTATAAAAAGTAAGGCGCTAAAATTTTCTGTTCTCTAATGCAGGTAATATTAGAGTATTATTTAAAGACTAATTTTAACTATAATTTTAGCCGAAATAATAATAATAATATTCTACTTATTTTGCATGTTGATAAATTTGTTAGCAAACCCGAAATTCTTTGTGTTTCCCAACTACGCCACTGGCAAAATTAACTCGCTGTGTAAGTATGTCGGTTGCTCTTACTCTCTGCGGGTCTTGTGGCTAATTTGATAAATATGCGCGCGTTTATTCAAATCAATCAGCGTCAGTCGAAGTGGCTGTGTTGCGAAGGGCTGCGGCTCCTTGCTTCTTCCTGCCGCACTCTCTCTTTCTCCCTCTCTTTTCTCTACTCGATTTGCCTCTCACTCTTGAACTATTTGCTTATCGCATGTGCTACATGCGTCTTTGCATCTTGTGGCATATAAATTCGAGCTGCTATCTTGCTTAAGAGAGCACACACATATACACTGAGACACATGCCTTCAGAGATTTCATTAATGTGCGGATAACTATAATGAGAGGCCCGCAAGTCCTCTAGCAACATAAGCTCGGAACACCATGGGGATTTGATGTGTTTATGTAGAAGAAAAGTTTTCGGCGAGGCATTTAATTAGCTATCAAATTTAATATCTTTTTAAATTAGAGGTTTTCGTTATTCAAAAATTGGAGTTAATTTATTGGCAGTCATTTACATTGGCAATTCAAATTTGTATTAGCAAAATGTAAAGATGAATTTTTTTTGTTTCGCAATCAGACTGTTCTATAATGCGTTTAGTATCTATATTAAATATCGTCGGGCTCGTGCACTAATTTATAAATTTGGGATAAACAGTGTTAAAAAAAAGTAAATTTAGTTACAGTTATATTAAAACAAAGTTTTAAATGGTGGTAGAAACGATTTTCGGCTCAAGGATTCGTCATGGGAGAAGGCCAAAGTGGCGCCATTTGAATTCCGGATATGTGTAGCTGAGGCCAAAGGCCCGGCCAAGCGACTACTGTGAACTAACAATCGATCTTCTATCTATCGATCTTTGGAGTAGAAGGCGATCTCGCCCTTGACAATTGCCAGATTCTGGAATCTATGCAGAGTTGAGTTTCCATTTACCATGGACAATCCTTGATTATCCCAATACCTTGGGACTTGGCAGTAATTCTCCAAATCGGAATGCCTGTGGGTACAATCTTTGCCAGTTGCTGAGAGGAATCTTGCTCTTCTTGTGCCGATATAGACTGGAGATTTTGGCAACTATTTATCACTGACGTGATGTGAAGTCTGAAAATTAGCCTCTGGTCGAGGAGCAAACCTTGGTATTTCACTTTATTGCGCTGTGGGGAGACGAAATCATTTTAAATTTATTTTCTTTGGTGGCAAAATAAGAAATCTAGTTTTTTGATAGTGTTAATGGAGGTACTTTTGCTTTAAACGTCCATATAATAAATCTTTCCCATTAAACGGATCCCCCACGATAAGCCAGCACTTTGCACCCCATCAACTTGCAAGCCAGAAAACTTCACTGCCAATTGGATAAGCATTTCAAACGCAACACACATGCATGCACACACATGCGCACACACCTATTTAAATGGCAAAAATTATAGTTTAGATTTGGGGTAAAAGTGTCTTCGTATTTCGTGTTAAGAGTTTGGCAAATACCAAAATGCTGTCCAAAAACTAAGCGCACGCATTCGACAAATATTACAATTACACTTGGCGGACACTTTTGCCAGTTGGAATATGTGCAAATTTATTGCGTATACGCAGCGTGCAACGTGCCGCAAATCCTGCAGACAGTCGCTTACCTGACCAAATGCATAAAGATGGGGGAGGTTGGAAAGCAAATACAGAACGAAACCATTTTCAAGCTGACACTTGGTCGGATTGTGAAATGGAATTTTGCCAAGCTCCAGATTGTAGCGAGTGGATTTCGTTTGTTGCGGGAAAGCTAAGCTTTTTATATGTATAAATTCCCTCTCACAATAATAATCAAAGTCTCAGCTCATTTGGTAAACACGCATTTGAGTTACTTTTGCGCAGTTTCAATTGAAATTTATTATGCCAAATGTGTAACATTGTGGCAAGAAGTGCTGCTGCACGTCGAATTAAACTTGTACTAAATGTGAGCTACTTCATCTAGCTGCCTTGCAACATTTTGTGGCGCTGCTTCAGTTAAAGTTTTGCTCAGGTAGTCAGGGTTAATTAAATTTGCTTGAAAAAAAAAATACATAAGAGCTGGCGCAAGCTCAAAGATATTTAAGTTAATAGCAAATAAATTAAATAAAAACCAAAGTCGAGTCAAGAAAAGTCGAAAAAATCGTGATTATCGATACACTTCAGCTATCGATAATAAAAGTGTAGATGTTTGCAAATCGTGTATTTAGTATATTCTTTTTACATGTATATTAAAAATTATTCAAATAAATCCAGCATTTCAAGGTGATTTAAATATCCTTTCATATATATTATTTATCGCACATTTCTGTGATTGTAAACATGCTGCATTTATCGATAGCAAAAATGTAAATATATGTCAAATTTTTAATTTTATATTTAATTTTAAATGTACACAAAGAAATTTAAAAGTATTTATTTCAATTTTGTTTTTTTTTTGACTAACTTTCCACATGGTTGAACCGGGCTCAGCTAAAGCATTCATTTGCTATTCAATTTCATGGCACCCCTTGCCTGTGCCTCGAGCCTGTCCAATAAATGTCAGATCTATTACTCGTTTATTTTGAAATCCAATCTCGAGTGCCACCGACCGATATAAAAGCGACGCGCTGCCTGTCTCTAGGCAAATTCATTAGAAATCGGGGGCAAAGAAATGCTTGATTGCAGTTCAGTAAATGAATACCCGGAGCATATTTGCCCACACTCCGGACGCCTGCTCCGATAGAACAAAGTAAAAGTTTCACATTCATTTGACAAGGCGCAAATGTCAAATTATATTACGTTAATTTAGATTCTTTTAAATGTCGCTTCATTTTTTTTCTCTCTGTTTTATTCTTCTACCATTTTTATACGCTAAGCTGTCAACACTTTTGCTGGCGGCGCAAATTCGAAAATGGTTAAATGGAAATTATTAGAATATTAAAATTCTTGACAAAAATATGAAAATTGACTAAATGAAAATTTTCAACTTGGGAATGGCTTATTTCTACAGTAAATATCGGCGCGGTAATTGTTTTCATATTGCTTTCTTGTCTTTCCAAAAATATGAATATTAATTGAAGTCTATTTGAAGCATAAGAAGGATAAATTCTTAAAGGAAAAGTCGACTATTTATGGCTTTGCTATCGCTTTTCTATCTTTCCAAAAATATGAAAATTAGTTTAAGGACAATATGAAGCAAAGGAATGGTAAATTCTTAAAGTAAATCTCGCCTATTTATCGCTTTTCTATCTTCCCTGTGTAACATGCGTTATATTTTCCTATACATTATGCAAAACCTTAAAGTTTCAATAGAAAACTCATGAAAAAGGCTTTGCTTAGCCTTTACCCATGTAAGCTCACGTTTTCGTATGTCTAAAACTGAACTCGAAGTCGATTGGCTCGTCAAATAACCTTCGAGTTGTTGTTGTTGTAGTTGCTGCCGTTGGCTGGCTAATTTTCGCTAATGCAAAGAAGAGGAAGCTGCCGAAGCGCCAAAAAAAAAAAAACTAATAAAATTTACGTTTATCCCTGGCAAAGGCACTCGAAAATGTGCGCCTAATGCGCCGGGATGATGATGCCAGCCGAGCTGAGGACGACCTTAATACAGACGGCAGACAGACATGCCACCCCCTGGGGGCTAAGTGCCATCGAATTTCAATTCAATTTACAGCCGACTCGTGTCGAGGGTGCAAAAAATAAAATGAAAATTCCTATAGCATATTTTTTGACTTGATTTGGCCGGCTCAATGCGGCGTATGAGTAATATTTTTTCGTGCAAAGGGTTGCGCGCCATAAGATGCGCTGATATTGATATCAAAAGAAGGCCGCTGTCTGCTGAGTTTTGTATTACCCTCCCAAAAAGAAAACGGCTTGGTGGTAGTTCTTTATTTTTTACACAGTTTTTTTTTGCTGTTTCTTTATTATATCACGTTTCCAACATAAATGCGTTAAGCACAACGTGCGAGGCCCGCGCGCTTTTAGGCGTATTTGAAATGCGCTTAAATTCATTTCGCTTTAATACTCTCTTCACAAAAGGCCACTTCAATTTTATCAATAAATGTGTATATATATATATTTAATCGGTCTCAAGAGATTTCATATAACCAACTTGCATAGATTTGTCTTTTCCTGCAGAATGAAATCGGATTGAACAAGAGCCTCATAATGTCGTTCTGGTATATCTCATAGATATAATAGATTCCTGTGTATTTATATTTGTTATTGTTTTTTCAAGTATTCAATATGTTTTATTATGCGCTGGAATCGATCTTCGTTCTTCTGAACTCTACCAAGCGTTAACTTCATTTGAATTTACATTGGGTAGTGTGTTCAGATGATTCACCTCGTAGATACTTAGGAGACGCTTCGAGGCGCATCTCTGATGACTCAGCAGCTTATCGGTTGCCGGTCACCTTGCGTGTTGGCTTGGTCTGCGCTTATTCGATGCAGTTGGTGTGCTGATGCCGTGCCCTAGACTTGGTTGAAATTTGCAGCTTGCTTTGTGGTTTCAAAAGCGAGTCAAGCTATTGGAGCCTTCTCAAGCAATTTGACCTGTTTGCTGGGATGTGGGAACCCCAGTTGAGCCTACGGGCCAGGTGGACGCCCAGATGAACTGGTGTGGTCGTAACCCCTGGCAACTATTTGGACAAAAGCGAACTTGGCTCTGTTTATATCCATGTTCCAGTTCGCTGTCCACGTTTCTACATAGGACCACCATATTATATAGCTCCTATAGGAATATTTCTTCTTGAGGAATGGTATTTAATTTTGTTCCATATGCGCAAGGGTATTTGAAATTCTTTATTGCGAAGATAACTGTATTTTATTCTCCCTTTTTTTTTTTGGCTGTCATGACAGGCATTGAATTACAAGCAAAGTCCTGAGCACCCACACACACACACCTACACACACACACCTTCACACACATACAGTGTGTACAGCCGCTCAAACACACACATGTGTGAGCTTTTGGCTTAAAGCCTCACTACAGCTCAGTTTGGAGGACACTCTCTCTCTCTATATATATATATAGGGGGATTTTAGCCTTGGCAGCAATTTGATGGCATTTGGTTCAAGTGGCGGGCGTCTATTTCATATGTATTATTTGCTCATAGCGCCAGGGGGTAATCCTTTAGTTTATATTATTAGCTTGTAATGTGCGCATAATTGAAGGGATTTCTGCTGCGCGGCAAAAATCCTTGAAAACTCAGCTAGGTGCAAAGTCCTTTGGGATGGCTGCCACTCGAAACTGATGAGCTGCAAGGTGTTAAAAGATGAAAGGTTTGAGTGGGGTGAAAATATATGTGCACAAGGTTATTCTAAGAAGTCGATATAAAATACAATATAATAATATTTATTCGAATCTCATGTATGATTTTAATGTATATTTTCTTATGTTGTTCTTGCTATATGAAGTTTCGAAGGGAAATTCTCCAAAGTGTTGGGTAATAAACAAAGTATACAGTGGACATCGTTAAAACTCTAGGGGAAATTCGAGTACATTTTTGCGAATCAAGCTTTAAAACTTTAAAATAAGGGAGTTTTTTATTAAATAGTGAAACTCGCTGTTAAAGTAGCAAGACTTAAGGGAAATTTAAAGTTACTTGTACGAGCTGTGGGGAAGTTAGGGTAATTTTTAGAATTTAATATATATAATCGGAGAAGATTTTAGAGATTAGTCTACCTAATATCTTAAATAAGACTTTCCGTTGATTTTGAACCCGCAGCTTCAGCAGAAGCTCGTAAACTTTCATAGTTGGGGTTTTATGATCTTAAAATTATATAAAGTTTAAGGGAATTTTCTTTAAATAGGGAAATTCTATGTAAAAGTACCAAGAAACAAGGGAAATTTAATAGTTACTTTTCAGAGCTGCGAGGAAATTAGGCTAATTTTAGAATTTAATATGTTTCATCAGAAAAGATTCAAGAGATTAGCCTACATCATTTCATATATAGGGCTTTCCCTTGATTTCGAACCCTCCGCTTCTCAGCAGAAGCTCGTAAATTTTCATAGTTGGGATTTCATTATTTGTTGTAATTTCAGGAATGGGCTTAAACATGTTCTTGTGGTCGTTTGCTTGCACCTTGCTTTGGGGCCAAACAATTTTGTACCTTTTCGCGCATACTTTCAATTTCTTGGACTCTTTTTTGTGTGTGTGCTGCTGGAAGTGCTGCCGTTCTTAGCGCCAGCTGTTTCAGATTTATATGAAAAACTTGCGAGCCCTTAGCGCGCTTTTCAATTTGCTGGCGATTTTTGCCTTTTCGGCTTTTGGGCGTACCCATTGTTGTTGTTGCGGTGTGAAATGTGTGTTTTAGTGGCTTGGCATTAGCATGTTGGAAATACATAATGCCCAGGCAGCGTTATGAAGCGTCATAAAAAAATAAAGAAAAAACAAACGTTGCGCATTGCATTGAAAAATAAAATAAAATATGGTAAAAATTGTGTGTTTTTAGCTTTTGGTGGCCGAAAATTTATGTGCGCAAAATATGTGGCCTTTTTTCTGCTGAGCTTGTGGCGACATAACTAAAAAATGAAATAGAAATATATGTAGGCCGTGGCATAAGTTATAGCACGGCATGGTTCGGATTACAGAAAAATTCAATTACTTGTAGGGTTAAGAAAAAGTCAACTTTAAGGTAACTTTATGTGTGTGAAGTTGAAAAGGCTGGACTTTATGGATATAAATAAGTATTTTTATGATTCAGCTGGAAAATTTTGAGTTTACTCAAAATTTGCGAGTAAAAATTTAACTCTAATTCTATATAAAAATGATTACATAATTATATTTTAAATATGGCAAAGAAAATATATAGGGAAGGGTCTGAACTATGAGAAAAACATTCAGTTAAATTATATAGTTATCTATAAAATAATATAAAACATAAATAATAACAATTTTTTTTATTTGCATCTTGACATTGCTTTGTCCGAACGTAAATGGGCCGAGCTCTAGGATCTTTTTGTTTTGATGTTAAGTGTGTATTTAAAATGCTTATTTGATTTACAAAACTAAGAAATTGTGGATAAAAATCACCTATAAACAGCAGTTAAAAGAGGTGATAAGTACAAATAAAAATCAATAAAAATAAAATCAATTGAAACTGATTCCATATAACATGTTGATACTGATCGGGCTAATTAATTGATCTGCCATATTCTGAAAGCATATTATATTTTATCTTATTATCTTATATTATATTATTATTTCCTAATGCCGTTCTTAAATAACATTTTATTAGAATATGATGAGAGTATTCATATACTTTAGGTATTTCCTAATGTCTTTCTAATATAAGATGTCATAATGTTAAAATTCATCTTTAAATACACCCACCCTTATGCTGTATTACGGAAAAGTCATTTCGTCATTTGGTCATTTTCGCATTGTCGTCATCGACATTGTCTGAGCTCATCAATAAATTTGGACACTACACGTGCTTAAACAAGCCAACAATCTGTGAAGAGCCTCAAATCCTTTGTTCACACTAAGCCGAAGCAGAAGCAGCAGCAGCAGCAGAGACTAAACAATAGAATGTTTGCATTTTTTTTTTTTGCTTATTGACGTCGATTCTGGTGTTGACTTCAAGTGGAAACTGGGTCGTCTTTTCAAATGAAATACAATACGAGCGCTTATTATTTATAGTTATGTTTTGTTGCAAAATTCCACATGCCTCGAAATGATTGCTACTTATCAGTTTGCCGTTGCCTTTGTTCAAATTCAATACCCATTTCTTGTTGGCCTGCGTAGGCCCAAGTGTTGACTGTGATTTATGACGTTGCCTGCCTGAAAAGTCTTTGAAAACGCCACTAATAGCAATTAGGCGAGCGCAACAAGTACTACTCCGTGCCATCCAATAAAACCAGCTACTTTATGGTATTACACTGTGCACTTTTTTGTTTTTGGCTTTAAGCAGAAGTAATACTCATTCTATTATCGTCTCATTTGTCTTAGTTGTGCACGCTTCGCAACTCTTTTCGCGCTCTGCCACTTCCACATTTGTTTTCCTTAGTTCAAGCGAGCGACAAGGGGATGAGAAAAACCACTCCGTAACGTAAGTTTATAGCTTTACCAAAACTTTTTCACACACGTCTTTGCGACTGGACATTTTTTCGTTGTTGTTTTCACACAAATATATTGAAAAGTTTTTATGTTTTGTCCAAGTAATAAAAAAAATAAACAAAACTTTTCTGCTTAAGAGCCCTTGATCGGAAAATATCCTGTAGACGAAAATAAAATGATGGGAAACTTGCTAAGAAGAAAACCATGTCAAATACGATCTACGATCGCGATTTCAATATCTCCATATCAAGTAAGCCCTCTAGTTTGATTCTGCATCTAAATTGGGATATCCTTTCTTTTCATAGCCAGAACCCATTGAAAATGGGTAGAAAGTGAGTATTTCCGCGAATCTATGTAACAGGTAGAAGGAAGCATCTCCGAACCCATAAAGTATATGTATTCTTGATCAGCATCAATTACTGATCTAGCCATATCCGCATGGCCTTCCGTCCGTCTGTCGGTCCGTATCCATATACGCGTCGGTCTCAGAACCTATAAGAGCTAGAGATTTTGAAGGTAGATCCTCCTAGTGTCCCCGAGTTTGTTTTCGATAATCGATTACTTGACTCGTTTTCCAGCAATTGATAGGAATCTATATTGAAATCCATTTTTCGAACCTTCTTAGGTTTTAAGCGCTAAAGTCTTGAAATTTGGCACGATGAATATTATACATATATCAATTATCTTCCATTTAATAGCTATTGTTATATTTTATAAAATATAATATAACTTTTTTGTAACATTCTTAATTTTTCACCTTACTATACCCCTTTTCCATTTAATGCCTGCGTGGTATAAAAGTTTTCCTAGTGTTTGTAAATTTGCTAATGCTTGGCATTATAAGAAAACTTTGCACAACAACCTTTAATATCATGAAAATACTTGTTGAAAATTTTAAGAAAAACTCTTCGGCCCGTAAGAAAATTAGAAATAGAGCGCTGCTCAGATAATATTTGTTATGTTCAGAGAGTTTTAACCAAATTTAAGCGTAATTTAAAGCGTTTTTCATGGCTCGTATTCACGCGTTTTACAGCTCGCCTCATAAGCACGTCACATTTTTTAATAACCCGCAAACAGCAAAAAAAATAAATAAATATAAAAAAGAAAAAAAAAAAAACAGCAGCATTTAAGTATTATGACCGCGGCTGTGCACAAATTCCGAACCCTGCGCTCAGCTCAAGCCCTTCGCACAACATTCATATTAGGCACAAGGCCGCGCGCGCCTTCGTTCATTATATGAAAAGATACAAAAAAACGAGTCTAAAAAAAATACAATTTTATAAAAAAATAGAAATTGTAATGAAAAGGAATTATTTACATGGCTCAGGTAGGTTTTGGGTTTCGGGCGAAATGAAAGTTTATACACGGAACGCTCGGAATATGAAAAGAGAATTATGTGTATATAATTTTGACTCAGCTTTTAACTCATCCTTTTTTTATGTAGAGGGCAGCATATAGCCGGGTTTAATTGAAAAAGTATGCAAAGTGCGGGCGAGTGTTTAATATTTGGCAAGAGATATCTTGTTTTTAACTCCTGTTAATTCTTTATTCTCTTCCTTTTGGCATAAGGCCAGCCAAATTTGAACCGCATTGGCCTAGTTGAGTTTTATTTTGTTTTTAATTGAATCATAAATGGAACCCAGCGCGATGCTTTAAGCAAGTGCTTGGGCCTACACTAAAAAGTAGTATTTAATAACAATATGCGACGTTAAACAAATATTTAATGACAGCAAATTGGCAAACCAACAACAAAATGCACAGAGAAAAAATTCAACTCATTTCCATGCTGTACCAAGGCTTTGGCGAAAAAAATAACATTGAAAATTAATTAATGCCAATTTGTAAGCGCTGAAATCGAAAACTTTTCTTCGCCCAGCACTTTCATTACGGGTTCAAACGAAATTAACAAAATGCTGCAGCAAACACAAAAAAAAAAAAAACAAGTAAGAGGTTCTAGTCGGGAACTCCCGACTAGGGGTTACCCTGAATCCTCTTCTTCCAACATCAAATGCATATATATATTCTATTTGAGAAGCTATATGTCAAGTTTGCTGACTCTAGCTCTTATTATTTATCAAAATTGCTCAAAAACAGGATATCGATATCGATTTTTATCGATTGATTGGCAACGGAGTAAGTTATCGATTATCGGTAACAAACTGCGCAGGCATTAGGAGCACCTACATCTAAAATCAAGTCTCTAGCTCTTATAGGTTCTGAGATCCTTGCGTTCATACATACGGATGGACGGACGGACGGACAGACAGACGGACATGGCTCGATCAACTCGGCTATTGATGCTGATCAAGAATATATATACTTTATGGGGTCGGAGATGCTTTCTTCTGCCTGTTACATACATTTGGATTTTGCACAAATACAATTTACCCATTTTTAATGGGTTCAAGGTATAAAAAAGGGGTTCCGATTTTTCGACGGATCGTTCCTTTGGCAGCTATGAGAGAATATATATGCTTTATTTAAATATTAAATTTTTTCTGTTATTATGAGGAACAGCTTAAATTAAATTTATATGAATATTTACAAACTATTTATTCTACTGGTAAGTCTTTTATACTCCTATATGCTCTCAGGAGTGGAATATATCTGCTTCATGGTAAAATTATAGTACCCTCGGTAAGGGTATAAAAATTGAAATATAACAAAAGCAGAAAAAAATCTTTTTAACAAAACTCGCCGTAAAGTTTTAATAGAAATTACCATTTTGGCCGCTGGTCGTTTGGTCAAGTGTCAATAAGTAGAGACCCGCGGGCAGTTGAAGCGGCAAAGCCGATTTTTCAACCCGCCTCCTGCCTCCCCCTCACACCCTTTACCCTTGGGGCGACACTTTTGATTTCAATAAATTTTCGTAATTAGCGACAGGCGCATTTTTCTTTTGAATTTCGTTCGAGTTTTTCTCATTTTGTTTTTTTTTTTACCCGTTTCGTTTCGTTGTTTTTGTTTTCTTGACAAATTTACTCAAGTGGCAACTCTCGCTAACAAATTGGAGCATAACAAATGGAAAAGAGTTGAACAGGTGAGCGATGTCCACAAATTTAAGCTTTTTTTATAAGAGAGGACTTCTTTTATATTTTATTTTAATTAATAAAAATAATAATCGTTTCTATGCCGAGTCTCAAAAGTTCTAAAATCCAAAGGCGAAGTGTATTACCCTTAATTGAAATTTTCTCTTCTGTCAAATTTGTAGGGAATTTGATTCATTTGGCTTTGATGATAATTTAAGAATTTAGATAGGATTTAAGAAAGGAAAATTTAAACAAAATGTATATGGAAAGTAACAGAAATTTGATATATTTTGCTATATTCTTAGTAGGGAAAACATTAGGGGAAACTCGCAAGAAACGTGAGGAAATTCGATCCATTAACCCTGGATACGATAAAGCTATTTAAGTGGATTCGAGTGGAAAATGTATAGTAAAATTCTAAGAGAAATTCTATTAGATGTGTTATATGCTTTGAAATGGAAATTTTGATAACGATTTTTAGATTAAAGGGATGTTGAACATATAGTAAAATTTGAGGGAAATTCGTGGTGATAGTTGAATAAATGTCTAATTTGATGGGAAATTTCTAAGAAATTAAAGTGGAAATATGATTAAATTTGCCGAAAGATTTGAAGGAATTTAAAAATTTAAAACTCGTTTCACATAAGTGGAAATTCTTTGAAAATTGCTGCTAAAGTTTTAGCTTAAGTTCGAGCTTATAATCTAGACCCCTTTTAAAGGCTGCTTAAAATTAAAATAGTCATCATCTTCAACATAACCAATTCGCATGCCATTTCTTTCTCAAAGCTGATTTGTTCACTTGGAATTTCAAATGCTCTGCACAATATATATATATATATACATAACACAAAAAATCCAAGTCGGAACATAAATGAATGATAGAAGGAGGTGGAAGCAAACGAAAAGACACAGTTCCTGTTGAGTCCAGTAAAACGTTTGAGTACAAATAAAAATTTGTGTAAAAAGCTGGCAAAATGATGCCTGGCGGCATTTTTTAACATTTGTGCGAGTTGGTGGTTCTTCTTCTTCTGCTTCATGCTAACATCTACTACTTCGCATTGGAGAATTTATTGTGTCCTGTGCTGTGTTTGTCAGTTTGTCTGTTTTATCGCCCCATTATTCACATATTTGTTGGAATGAATGTTGCCATTGCCTTTTGATTTCAGGCCACACAATTCTTTGTTTATTTTTCATTTCAAAGCGAGGTTCTGCTCGCCCCCAACTCCAGGTCCACTTGTTATGCATATGAGCTGCATGCTTCCCTTCTCTCTCTCTCTATCTCTCTCAGTGTGTGTGTGCGCGAACGGAAATGTAGTGAAATGAGAAATTTCCGTTTCTGGTTCCGCTGTCGGAAGTAAAACAAACGCCGATAAAATAGGCCGCCCCTCAGTTACCAGTTACAGAGCTTAGCCGGAGTCTTAGTCGAGTGCTGTCTGAGGGCTTAAACGATGGCTGATAATGAGATGTGAGCCGAGCTGAGCAGCCCGTTTGAAGCGGGCGGCTAAAGCAGCGAGCGGGGTTCAGCTCACGAATATATATACATATGAAAACCAGTTGCATACTTTTTGGCGCTGCTGTGCGTTATTTATGTTGCTTTTGTGTTTTAGTTTGCTGGCATAAATCGACGCACAGCACGCGTTGCTCTGCCGCCCACTCTACCCACCCCTCGGCTCTTTGTCTTTTTTGTAAACCCCTCCTCCTCCCCTCTTTCGGTTGGTCTGTTTGTCGTGCTAAGTGCGTTTGGCTCCCGCTAATGGCAACATAAATTACGGCTACTAACTAACAGTTCCTAACTAAACAGTCACAACAACTGGCTCGCCCAACAAATACTCTAGCTCTCTCATATCTCAAATTATTTGTCTATATAGGTTACAATTTGTTCTCTATATGTATAAGTATAAAAAAATGTGAATATTTCCGTCCTTTCTTCTTTAGCTTATCGTAGTACTATGATGTAAAAGTTATTCACATGTTATTTACGGGTAAGTTCGACTCTTCTGGGTTAACTAGCCAAATAACTTAACTTCTCTTTTCCTAATTGACTAACACGCAATTATACACCTATATCGCTTTAATTATGTTCAACAAACTCTGCATTGCATAAACCGTTCTGGCTCTTCTGTGATGATTACCACAAGCACTACGGGGTTTTCTGCTCGGAGTCTGCTCTCCCTCTTATAAAGTCTTCTATTCTAAATTATTTAGCACATAGATACTTTTAGTGCAAGTCTTAGTTTGTTTTCTTTTATGTACTGCGATTGGGGGAGATGGGACTCGCGGTACGAAAAAGATAATTTATTTTTGGATCTGTGCGATCTATTTTCTAAGCTCTAACGCAAAATAAATATAATGCTGATGCATTTTTTTATTATTTATAATATTAGTATTATTACTTGGTTTTTCTTTTTTTAACTAAGTATTATTATCGTTCGTTTTATTATTCATTTATTATTTATATAGTACTATTATTATTATTATTATTAATAAGATTTTTATTATCTATATTATTATTATTTTTAATAATATAATAATTTTTTATTTTTTATTAATATTATTATTGTTATTGTTGTATGTAATATGATTATTATTATTATTATAATCATAACTATTATTAATATTTTTTATTTATTTTTTATTAATATTATTATTACTATTATTATTATTATTATCATTATTATTACTATGAATATTATTTTTATTTAATTATTTAATAAAAATATAGTTGCAGAACATAAACTAAATAGCCTTCAGATTGGATAATATTTAACATTAGCCTGAAGTTCTATCTGCGATCTTGTCTTACATAAACTAAAAATTTCGTTGAATATTTAAATGGTATCTAGAGTTGTAATTAAATTAATATGCCTAATATAATTTAAGTTTAAGAATTTTTACAATGAAACATTGTTTATTTGCATTTTGGCATATTTACTAATGATTTTTTTTCAACTAAAATCCACTATTTAGGGCTTTAAATAAAATTCTTTTAAAGTATAAATTCACAGATTATACAAATTTGCATAACCGAATTTTTGTTAATACATTCACAATTATAAATATATAGATTTTTATAATAATTTCCATAATTTTTGTTGAGAAAATATTTCATAAATAAGATAAGATATCGCAACTTTTTAGTTTTAAAGCTATAATTATATTTTGAATATGGAAAGGTCGCCACACCATGAATAAATTTTATTTTATATTGTAATTTTATGCTTTTAAAATCGTAGTGTATTCAGCTGTCGTTCAGTTGGTGCCCTGTGTTCTTTGCTGTTTTATGCCTGTTGTTTAGTTGGCCGTTGCCTGCGGCGCACATTAAAATTATGCTCTGAGTAATGTAGTTTTATGCCGTGCTTTGGTCGGCCCCCCACCCTCAGCCTCGCCCTCCTCTCAACCGCTGCTCGTGCACATAAATATAAAAAAAAAAAACAACAAAAACAACGACTACGCGATGTTCGCTTTGTTTGGGAATCTGCAACTGGACATTGGGAAATTACCGTTACGCAGTTGTCACAGTTTGTGCGGCCATAATTTGCCTTGGCCTGCGGTCATGTTTCATAACCTTTGTGGCTGCTGTCCGTGTGCGTGTGTGTGTGTGTGTGTGTGTGTGTTTGTTTGCTTGCTTCTGTCGCATTGCTCATACGCCGCATGTGCCGCAAGCTGCTGTAGAACAGTCGTAAATCTGTGAAGCTGTGTGTGAGTGCTTGTGCTTAGGTGTGCGTGTGTTTGTGCTTGTGTGTGTGTGCGTGTTAATGTGCGCACAATAAACAATCAATTTGTTAGAGGCCTGTCGCATGTATTTCTGTTTTTTTTTTCCTTTGCTTTCTTTTTGGTTTATGCTAATTAAATGATAAATAAAACGCATGTTGCAGATGTTTATGTGCCTGATGTGATGTGTCAATTAGTTTAATTAAACATTATAGAGGCTCGAATAAATCAAGGCAAAGGTGTCAAGGAGCGTTAGTTAAAAGGGGCGATGGAAGTTCTTACAGTTTAGATGGAGGTAGGATTCTAAAATTGAAAATAATAAATTAGTAAGGCCCAGCTAAATGAACTTTATGAATTAAACTGAATGTTAAAAGTAAATGTAAAAAAAAGATATAAAACTTATAATTAAGTTTTAAAATCTGAATTCGAAAAACGAATAACATATAATGTTCTACCGAAATAAAATATGTCCAAGTAAAATGGAAAAGTTAGTTAAAAATATAAAAAAATATCTAAATATATTTTTAAATTATTTTGTAATATGTATATGTTTAAAGCTATTTTTTTTTTAAATTTTTTAATTTTATTTGAAACTTTAAATGAAGTAATCGAAATATTATTAGACTTAGAAGACGTACGAAATATTCGTGCTCAATTATAATTTGATATTAAATTTTAATTTGATTCTACACAGTTCAAAGAAGAGTCGTATGTAGGGTATTATTTTTAGTACTAATTAAAAATTAACCAAGGTGGACATGCCCAACATTGTACAAACACACTGATTATATTTGGTGCTCGATATACATTTCAAATAAATTCTTAACAGAAAGTACGCCTAAGTCCACGACGTTAATTATAAAGCAAAAGTATTTCGAATAGCCCTCATGAGTACGAAGTATATTAATGTTACAACAAATAGAGAAGAAATTTTCCCTTGGGAACAACTTTTTCCTAACTAAACAGAGGGCAGAAGGGGCCCATATAAAAGACAATTTGCACGCAACAAACTAACTAAGACATAATGCAAATACATTACTCCATTTATACATAAATATATTTATATATATACACATATATACATACGTCCCCCTCTGCGATTGTGGCCTCTGGTGACAAATAACACTAAATTAAAATTTTATTAGGGTCTTTATTGGGCGCCTTTTGACAAAGCCAAATGAAAAATGCGAACGCAAAACAAAAGAGAGAAGCCAAAAAAAAGACAAAAATGAAAAAAAATTCGAATATGTTTTAAATGTTTCGCACTCAAAGCACAAGAGGGAAAAATAGCAGAAAAAAGCATAAAAATTCGAATTTATTTCTATGCATGTTTTGTGTATTTGCCTTTAGGCAGCAAACAGCTAAACAAAACGCGGGGTTGGAGTTGGGTGAGGGCAAGGGGGTTGGGGGATGAATAAAGCAAAATAAAATTGTGTAGAGCGAATTCCCCAAATTGATTAAAACTTCATAAATTTACATTTTTATCGCTGGGACAAACAAATGCCAAAAGGGGCGAACAAAACAAAACGAAAAGGCCAAAACAGAAGCAACAACAACACTGCAATAATAACAACAACAGCAGCAAATACAAATGCAAAGCAAGCTGCAAGTAAACAAGGCGACAGCAACACACACACACACACACACACAAGCGCACAGGCAGTCACACGCACACCTTAGCGCACACATTTATGAATATTTACACATGTTTTGGCGCCGCAGTTTCGCACAATTCAAGTTTTGTTCTCTTCATCGAGCCTTGCTGATAATGCAGACATGCAAAAAAAGAATGAAAGAAAAGTTAAGAATTAGGGCAACAGATAGACTGTGGGATACCTCGCATTGGATGCGAAGGTAAGAGCAGCTAAACATTTGCTAGACATCTCTTTAAATGCAGCTAAGCTAAATATGCGACAGTTAAGAACTGAATAAGTGATGGAATGTGAGATACTACGTACTAGATGCAGTTATCAGGTAAAACGTTGTTATTGAACAAGTGATGGAACGTCAGATACCACGTACTAGATGAAGTTAGCAGCTGAAACGGTGCTATTGAACAAGTGATGGAATGTGAGATACCACAAGTGATGGACTGTCAGATACCCTGTACCAGGTGCAATTAGCTGTTAAAACCTTGCTACCATATCTTTAAAGGCAGCTAAGCTAAATTTGCGACAGTTAAGAACTGAACAAGTGATGGAATGTGAGATACCACGTACTAGATGCAGTTAGCAGGTAAAACGTTGCTATTGAACAAGTGATGGAATGTGAGATACCACAAGTGATGGACTCTCAGATACCCTGTACCAGGTGCAATTAGCTGCTAAAACCTTGCTAGGCATCTCTTTAAAGGCAGCTAAGCTAAATATGCGACAGTTCAATACTATAATTACGTGATAGTTAGATGATTAAAATTGAACGATACCATGTGGTTTACATAAAATCAGACAAGTATTGCTTCGGCTTTTTTTTAAAGAGAATCTTACGAATTTGTTAGCATATAATACTCGTAATGTGAACTTCGAGGTAAATACTCTTTAGTCTTTAATTCCTAATCTTAAGTCTTTAGTCGTGAGTATTTAACAGTTGGTCTTTGGCCTTTAGTCTTGAGTCTTTGGTCGTTAATCTTTAGTCTTTAGTCTTCAGGCCCCAGCAATTACTCTGTAACACAAATCAAATAGCAGATACTCATAAATGAATTACTTTTAAAAATGCATATATGAATATACCCAATTGACTGTTTGTAGAACAGAGTATACAAAAAAGTGTCACCTGCTTTTTGGGTTCAGTGAGCTGACTTTGGCCAAAAAGCCAATGAATGAGCGCCTGTGCGTGCTGGCGCCGTGTAGCGTGTGAGTGTGTGTGTGTGTGTGTAGGTAGGAAGGTAGACTCTTCTCCCAAATGAGAAATAAAAATAAATTCACATCATCACAAAATATTATTAAGCAATCAACTTCTGTTATCCCGTCTGCACCGCTGTGGTTTCAAATTTTTTGGTTTGCCCTCTGCTGTTGGCATTTTTATAACGCGTCTAAGGGTTGGCAGCTAGGCAGCGGGATGAGTTGATTGTTTGTACTCGTACAGCGTACAGCACCTGCCTGGTAAGCTGCCTGGCAACCTGCCTGACAAGCTGGCTGATTAAGCAAAAGTGATTGAGCGTCAAAGAAGGGAAGAAATAAAGAGAGAGAGAGAGAGAGAGACGGGGAGCGAGTGGGAGGTAAAGAATGAGAAACCTGAAGCCCTTGCATATGATTGTCAGAACTGGAGTGTGCTTAAGTGTGTGTGTGCCCATGTGTGTGTGTGTGTTCGCAATTGTGTGCGCCCATTTAATTAGACAAACAGAGAGACAAAACTCAGAAGCTCAAGCTATGCAAAAATCAAGCGTTTAATTAAAATTACCTTCACTAAATTAGCATTTGTAATTTTTTGCAGACTTCTGTGTTTCGGGTAGAAGAGGCTTTATTATTATGTAAAATAAATGAAGCTCACTTATGTAAGATATTTAAAAGAAACACATATATACATAATTAATATTTACTACTCATTAACTTTAACTTTAATTTGAATTGCATAAAAAGTCAATGTTCGGAAAGTTGATAAAATTAAATAGTTTTTACACCCTAAGCCCATTGAAAAGCGGTTTGTGCAAATGTTAGTATATATATTCTTGATCAGCATCAATAGCCTATCCGTCGCTCTGTCCGTTCGTACGTATGAATTCAAGGATCTCATAACCTATAAGAGAAAGAGATCTGAAATTGAATTGAGAGTAGGTCCTCCTAGTGGTATATGAGTTTTATTTTTCGATAATCGATAACTTGCCCCGCTTCCAAGCAATTGATAAAAAAAACAATGTTGAAATCCTGTTTTTTTTACCAAATCTCTTGAGATCAGGTTTTAAGAGCAAGAGTCACAAAATTTGAAATCTGTAAAATCAAGACTGCCGACAAATTCATTCGGTTCACAATTCGAAAGTTTCCGTGCCGGAACCTTTTAGTTTTTTCACAGCATTTTCCTTTTTATGTTCAACTCATTTGCTTTTGGGTTCGGTTTGTAGTAAATATTAAATGCATTTCCGCATTTGATTCGCTTCTGCTCCAAACCTTGCCAGGAACCAAGACAATTCGCAATATAGATAAATGCTTAGCTTAAAAGCAATTTAATTCTCTCTGAAAATTTAGCTGGCAAATAATTAAGTTTTCTCTTGTTGTGTTACAAAAGCTTTCTGCTTAACTGATTGGCGCCATTTAATTGCAAGTCTCGAGGCATTAGCCAAAGTTTCGTTAACAAAAACTGATTTGCCAAAATAAAAAAAAACCTGCCGCACTCTCTTCGAGTTTTGGAGAGTGCATTTTATAGAGTTTTTGGCAGCTTGACATGTTGCTTGATTTAATTTCTCTGGACTGAGCCGGCCGAGAGCTTAAGTAATGTTATTTTTAACTGCGCATAAAACTTTCGCACAACTTTGGCAGCCTTTCTTTTTTTAATGCAAATGCAGTTTTTTTCTTTTGACTCCAAAATATCGGACTAGTACAGAAATTAATTGTGGGGGAGCGGGTGGAGAGTTGGGCAAGGTGTGAATAGCTAAAATGCTGGGGATTACTTTCAGGTGAGCGCTAAATTGAATTAAAACTCAAAAGTCATTAAAATGCAAGTTTGTTGTACCCAAAGTTGACATAGAGCAGCTACTAAAAAGCTTTTCAACTTCTGCTTCTTTCACTTTAATTAGACGCCCAAAATATAAAGCCTTGAAAATGTTTGGCAGTTATTTAGCTTTGATTGGTGTTAAAAACTTCGTTAACAGCTAAAAACAAAAATTCGATAACTATTTTCAAATTCCAAACAAAGCAACTATACTGAAATTATTTCAAAACTAAATGTCAATTACTGGTTAATAAAATAAAAAAATGTCTATATACTTAAAAAATACTTTAAAAATGTAAGAGAAAATAAAACATAAAATAAAAATAAATAATTAAATATTTACAAAATATTGTAATATAATGAACATTTAAGAATTTAACTGTACTATAGTTATTTTCAATATCTTTGTGCGATGCTTAAGAATTTTTAAAACTGAAATTCTAATTCACAACGTGTAAAATAAATTATTGAGGTGGGAAGCTGAAAGCCGAAAAGTAAAATTTCGTTGATTTAATCTTTTTATTCTCCATTTTTTGAATATTATTTTGTAGCCAATCGAATGGTAAACAAAAAGTTGCATTCAACAGTTTTCCACTTAATTTCCATAGGGTGAAATTTTCAAACTCTCTGAAACACGTATTAATTTAGTTTTTATGAAATGCTTTGAAAATAAATTTGAGTCCATATCGACAACATATAAAACTTTGCCCAAAAACACTTTTAATATCATTTTGATATCATAGACAAATTAATTTTCATAAAAAAATGAATTTGGGCCCGAAACATCACCCACCATCTTTGACCCCCATATCCACCAAGATTTTATAAAAAGTGTTAGATTTGAGGCGTAAATGCATTTTAATAAAAATCTTTAAAAATGGGGTTTGAGATCGATCGAATGGCAAACAAAACAGTTACATTCCACTTAATTTCCACTCTTACGGGTGAAATTTCCCAAAGCCCCGTCTAAGCTTGCACTTTTAGCACATAATTTAACTACAGTTAAAGCTTCAGATTCCTCTTCTTTTGTAGTTTAGGCTGTGCGTTGATCACGTCATCAGATCATCATGATCAGTCAGTCTCGACAAACAGTTTTATATATAGATACATATTCTACATATATACATAGCTGGCAATTTTGCCAGATAGATATATCGATTTACAGGCTCTAATAAACTCGATAAACTGTTAGTCGTCTGTTATGTAAAAGAAGGAATGGTAACTGGAGCATACGATAATAGAGAATAGAGTCGGGTTGGAGTTTCTGAAGTGAAGAGGCGTATGTGTGATCTCATTGAGTATAAGAAGAAACACGTGTCAATGAGAAATAAAGGTATGAAATGAATAAAAAAAAGATTGTATAAATATTAATCTAAAATAGCCTGGTCTAATTTATTGTATTCAAAAGATCGACCCTTTATATCATATATGTGACCCTCTTTAAAGGCAAGGACTTAAAACATTCGACTGGCAAAGGCTTGCGTAACGAGCTCTTCAGCGCATTGCGTGGCGAGGGGCGTGGCAGGCAGGCTGCACAGCAAATATGCAGTCTATGCCTGCGAAACAATAACAATGCGCAATGACCCAAAACTAAATACTGAACGCGGAACGAGGAAAACTTCACAAAAAACTCGCGACCAAAAAACAGTTTTCCATGCTTTGAGTCTTATTTTTTTTTGTCTATCCCCTCCGCAACCCCTCCGCACTCGGGTCTATGGACGTGGCACAGGCTTTTGCTAGGGCCCATATGACGAGAGGAATTTGATGGGCAGAAGGACGAATCGGTGGAGCGTGGTCCCCGGCGGGGCTCTCTTCCTCTATCTGTGTGTGTGTGTGTGTAGGCGCCGGCATAATCAACAATATTTTGAGTGCTTTTTGTGTAAAGTTGACCGATTTTTTCTGGTCGCGTTTTTAAATGGTTTCTCTTGTTGTTGTTTCTCTAGAGTTTTAGTTGTTATAGTCTGGTAACATGGGGTGTTCTTCAATGACTTGCGGATTGAGTTTTGTTAATTTTTGGAGCACGCTCTTGGACCGCTTTATTTTTTGTGATGAATTATTAGAAATATGATAAAAGGGCAGGCTACATGAAGAGCAGTTTATTCAAGAGCGCTGCATGGAAGTCAATTTGGATGGTCAAAGTTCGCCAATGTTACGAAGATTTAGGCCTACGATTTAATGTGAACTCATCAATATTTCAATATTTTTTGTATATATACTATTTATACCCTGAACTTATTAAAAAGGCTTAAAGGATATAATGTATTTGTGCAAATGTATGTAACAGGCAAAAGTATCTAGCCATGTCCGTATCTCTGTCCGTATGTATGAACGCGCCAATCTCAGAAACTATAAGAGCTAGAGACTTTGAAGGTGCCGCGTAGTACGAGTTTTTAAGCAATCGTGTTCAAGCAATCGATTAAAATCGATATCGATTTCAGCAGGGGCCCTAGGTTTTAAGGGCTTGAGGTGCCACACCTGGCACGTGGCTTCCAGAATAGTGAAAACAGATCACGTATTTTTCGTTTTATAACTATCGCCAAAGTTTTGGTGTTTGTAGAAGGGTATTCCCTAGTCACGCACTCCCACAAATTAGAAATAGAAAAGTAAACAAATTTTTCTAAAAAGCAGAAAACGATTTTTATGAATAACTAGTTTTATTTAAACAAAAGTAGTAAGTAAAAAAAGTGATTTTGATATTCTTTCTTCTCTTGAGCTTCTGTTTAAGCTACGATTGCTGGCATTTTCATGCTTTGTTTTAGTTCTCTTCTATTTCTCTTTCTGGCTCGATCTCTCTATCTCGTTCTCAGCTGCCGTCAAGAAAAAAATAAAGTTTTGGCCACAGTTTTTCATGCTGGTGCGTGTTATCTTGTTAAAGCAAAAGTTCAACTTTTGCCAGCATATATATGTATGTAGCTGCAAATGCAGCTCTGGGTGCATGTGTGTGTGTGTGTGTGTGTGTGTCTGTGTCTGTGTCTGTGTCTGTGTGCGTTACAGCGGATGCATCAACAAATGTCTTGGCCGTGCTCGATGCTTGGCGCTTGTCTAGAACATATCAAACGCAACATTTTGCGCCAATCGGTAGCAAACTTATTCCCAAAGCAGGCAGCCAAAGACGAGTGAGTGAGAGAGAGAGAGAAAGAGGGGGAGAGGGAGAGAGAGACAGATGGAGAGAGAGCGAGTAAGCGTGAGGTTGAGGTTGGACGGGGGCAAAGGGCAACCGACTGAGGCACAAAAACAACATAAATTTCTACTTAAGTAAGTGTTTAAAAGAAAGATGCAGCGGAACGAGAGGCGGTCGAAGGAGGAGGAGGAGGAGCAGGAGGAGGAGGAGCAGGAGGAGGGAAAAAACCCTCTGATAAACGATGCCGGTTAGCAGCCAAGGTACAACACAATAGCTATGCCCTAACCAAGATCGTGGCACTTAGACTGTGAAGCTTGTAAAATGCAAAATAAGAAAAACAAAAATGTTTATTTCTGTTTGATTTCTGACAGATTTTCTTGATAGAGTAAGAGTTGAATCGTTCTATAAATTGATTTCGGTCAGAGTATCAAATTCAGCTGCTTCATGCTTTCGAAATTTGTTGAAAGAGTATACTATAGTCTGCTTTATTTAAGTGAGAGACTTAGCTCGTAAATCCATAAAAGTTCCTTTTGAATATAAAACGAAAATTGTTGCTAGTTGACTTGTGTAGAGTATTAAGATGCCGGCTTGAGCGTTTTTGCGATTTCCTTTTTGTCAGTTTTCTTTCGCAGCTGTTCAGTGGTGAAATATGCAAAAGTGCAAAACGTCAGTGGGAAAACTTTGACGCTGGTTCTGGTCAAAAATTTGACTTGCACTGCAGTTGAAGTTTTCTTGATGGCCCCAACTTGGCCGCTTAGCGTGAAAAACAAATAAAGTGGGCGTAACTAAGGGTGGGGAGGCGAATGGTTAGCTGAGTTGTAATGTTAGCCAGCCAGAAAGCTTAAATTCTTAACAGTGGCCAGCGACAAGGACAAATCCGCAAGTAATCCATGAAAACGTTCGAACCCTGCGAGTTGGCCAGCGATAAGCAGAGTGAAAAGCGCCCGCAGCTACCCAAAACAGCTCGCACAAACCTGCAGCAGACCAGATCCAAATCCAAAGACCAGAAAAATGTTTTGTGCTATGGCAACTCAAACCCTTACACACACACACACACACACACACACGCACGTTTACAGTGGCAGCCAAAAATCAAATGAAAACTTTCTTGCAGTCAGGTAAAAATGGCTGAGCGGCTGCTGTTGAACTTTTCGCCTTTTCGCAAAGCGATTTTTCTGCTGAAATTGCTGGAAACGTAGAAGAAAAGACGCTTTTAGCCAGCAACAACCCCCTCGTTGCATGCAAACACATGCATTAAATGGGCTGCCATTTTGGGGCAATGTGCACTTCTGCTTTGCAGGCTCATCTGCCGCAGTGCAGGACCCAAGCGCATTTCACCTTGAGACATTAAAAGGCTTTTAATCAAATGAATGTTAATATAAGCGCATTTCATATCAATCGATATGATTAAATCCTTCGACATTAAATTAAATTAAAGTCGACAATCTATTTCGCTTGGGGCTAGAGAGAATGATTTGGATCTGAAAACTGTGCGCCAATAAAGAAAGTTGTCGACACAATTTATAAGCAAAATTTCACTTTGACATTCATCTAATACCTACCTTATTTCATACATTTATTTATTTTAATTTTTATTATTTATAACAAATTTTATATGAAATTTAATTTCTTTTAATTATGCCTAAGTCCTTTTTCTAATAAATACCTTATTTATTTTCCTAATCAATTATAGTTATTTATTTATGGCTTACTTTTATTTGATTTATTGAGTTGTTTTCATACATTATGTTGTTGATTACGTATTTATTATTTATTTATTCTAATTTACTTTATGCATAAAATAATTGTTATTTAATTTATTAATTAATCATAAATATTTTTTTTATGTACACAATAGTTTTTCCAACCTTTTCCTTTTTCCAACCGATTCACATACAAATAACATAAATTATTCTTATTTATTTATACATTAATTGTTAATTTAAGTTACTTATTTATTATTTCATTAACTGCACTTATTTATTTGCTTATTTAAATTAATTTTCATAGTTATTTGTTTGTTGTTGTTTTTTATTTATGTTTTAAAATATGCTTATGTATTTATAGTTTAATTATTTAGTAAAACTTGTTAAATTAATTTATTTTTATACCCTGGACCCATTAAAAATTGAACTCAAAATATGATTGCAAGGATCTCAGAACCTATAAGAGCTAGAGACTGAAATTTTAGATGTAGGTGCTCCTAGTGCCTGCGCAGATCGAGTTTGTTTCCGATAATCGATAACTTACTACGTTTCCAAGCTTTCGATAAAAATCGATATCGAGATCCTGTTTTTTGGGCAATTTCGGAAAATAATAAGAGCTAGAGTCACCAAACTTGACATATAGCTTCTAAAATAGAATATATATATGCATTTGATGTTGGAAGAAGAGGATTCAGGGTATCCCCTAGTCGGGAGCTCCCGACTGGAACATCCTACTTGTTTATTTATTTAGAATATATTTTTAATTATTCCTTTTTATTTTTGCTTTATATATTATATATTGATTCGGAATTAAATTTTGGAAATGAGGTAAGTTATAGGACTAAAGATTTTCTAAATATGGCTAGATTCATATTGAATTATTTTGCAATGAAATTTCATAAGACTTATTAAATATTTTGCTCATTTCAATTTAAAAAGAGTTTTCTTTCGAGCAAACATTTTCATATTAGCAACAAGAACTCACATTCATGTTAAATGAAATACGTTTCATGTTACGCTGTTAAAATTTCCCAGCTAACATTTTCCCTTTGGGACAAATACCCTAACTTTACACAAGCCCAACATTGAGTTCGAAAAAGCTCTTTTGCTCAATGCGCTCTTTCAATTGCCCTCACTCCTTCGTTTACAGTTGCTCTCTGTTTGTCCTTTAGAAAATATCCTATTTGTCTCCCGACTTCGGTTTTTATCTACTGACCTACAACAGTTTGTAACTGTCAGGTCATGCACGGAGTTACTTTGCGAATGTTGTGATAGGTTGCGGGCCACTCTGTGCCACTCGTGCCACACATGGGGGCAGCTAGAATATAGTTCTGTCCCGACTAACTAAAACTCATTGTTATCGAGTGTGTAAAAAACTAGTGTGTGCGTGTGTGTGTGTGTGTGTGTGTGGGAAAGTGTGTGTTAGATTGGCTCTTGACTTTGCTGGGCTTTCCTTTTCATCAGTCACTTCTTATACATCAATGCGGCTAATCGGCTTTTGTTATAGCCAAAGCAGATCCCGTTTTTTTTTTTTTTTGTACATTTTTGTTATGCTGTTTTTGTTCGACTTTTAGGCTAAGATGGCAGCAGGTGAAAAATAATTAGGTTTTGCACTTACAAAGCTCTTTAAAACTCGTTAGTGTCAGCTTTTTGGGGCAACTAACATGTAACTGTTAACTGACTCCGAAACATTATATACTTGTATTAAATGAAGCTGAGCTCAAGTTTGATAGTGTACTTAGCAAAGGTCTAAAAAATGTACTTATATTTGTAATGCTCAAAAGGCTTAAGCGCATAACCAATAGAAGGGTTAGCTTTACATCGAACTCTGTTCCTCAGTCTGTCTTTATATTTCTATCCAATGATTGACACATATACAAAATGTTATCTCATGTTATCTCAAATAGCGTCATCTTCCTCATCTATCTAAAGCGCTTGAATCGAGTTTTAGCTGCATGTTTTGTTGTTAGACATCTGCTATGGATTATCTATGCTTGCTGTGTGACCAGCGCATAATTCACCTGAAATGCGAAATAAAGCAAAAACATAAAAAGAAAACTAGACAGAAACGAAGGTGCAAAGCTCATTAAACACTTGCCGAATCACACTTACGCCCCATTAGCGCACTAAATAAGCGCAAAATGGGGATAATGGCCACGCCCCAGACTAAAACCCGAAACTGAATCCCAAGCCAAAAGCCCAACCAAAAAGTCGGATACACTGCATGAGGCCAAAAAACAAAACCCCAACAAAAATAACCCGCGGCTAGCGAAACGCTCAACGATACAATGAGGGGGTGGTGGGTGGAATGGGAAATGGGAATGGAAATGGGAAATGGGAAATGGGAGACCGTATTAAATGCTGGGTCACTCACCAAACTAACTGTGCTGTGCGCTATCGATGCCGCTGTTGTTGTTGTTGCTGCTGTTGCTGTTCATGTTGTGTTGTTGTTAGCTGCTTGCCTTAACCCCTGCTGACCAATAAAGCCGCTTGTGCGATACACAAGGACAACGACAAAGTTTTTCGCCAGCAACACATGTCCTCCGCATGGCCCAAAACAAAAGCACAAAACTGAAATAAAATTAAGCACATTAAAAAATGCTTCACAAATTTACAAATCTCCGTAGCGATAGTCATAAAAAACAAGTTAAAGTACTGCATGCACAAATGACCGACTAGCAGATGCCCTTTAAACAGCACTTTGTACATTATTTATAAGTAAATGCAACAGCAGCCAGTAGAAGGAGATATTTAATCTACTCTGTATTAGCTATATGAGAATACAAATATAGGGATCTATCTTCTGGAGCCATTAAATAACTCTTTGTTCTTTGAGTTTAATTTCATTTCTTATTGATACAATGATATGCATTTTCTTATTATACTCAACGAGATCACACGCACGTCTCTTTACTTAAGAAGCTCGAACCCGACTCTATTCTCCTTTATCGTATGCTCCTGTTACCATTCCTACTGTTATAACAGACGTCTAACATTTTATCGGCCGTTACAGGTTCTAATCGAGATCTCTATCTGGCAGAGTTGCCAGCTCTCAATAAAAGACGAACTTATCTTTAGCTCTTTTAATTTACAAGCTAAGCGCAATAGAAAACATAATAACGCCTTGACATTTATAGATCGATTGTCTAAGAGATCAACTCATTCATAAAGATAAACAACTAGATGAACATCTATTACTCAAACCGTTTTTCGATTCTAGTCAAGAATATATATGCTTAATCATATCGATACATACCATTGTTGCCTATTGACAATAGCCTACAGGGTATCAAAAGTGGGTTAGGGCGCTGCAGGGCTGCCACCAAAAAGGTCAACAGGATGGCCAAAAAGGGTCAGCTTGTGAAAAATGAGCTACCACTTTGAATATGGCTGCGCGCAATCGAGTGGCCGTGTGAATGGGGCGCGGAGCGGCTTGGGGTGTTGCCACACACATATTAAATTAGCCGGTTTTTGGGGTAGCTTCTGGCGTCTGGTTTGGGGTTAAGCGCTGTCTGATTTTTGTTTTTGGGGATTTATTTTTCGGCACACATCTTTATAGCCATGGCCAGCTGAATTTACTACACGCTTTTCATAGTTGTGGCCACTCGAAAAGAGAGCGGGAGCCGAAAAAAGAAAATCCCATAGCGTTAACACACATACAAAGATAAAAACTTAATTAAAGACTTCATTAACTTTGCTTTTGTTATGGCGTAGACCACGGACTATAGATACGTATTTATGTTTATGTGTATATATCCACGGGTCGGACCAGGGGTCAGCGTTTACTTTTTGCATTGTGAATTATTTTCGTTTCATTACCTTTTAATTAAGCTTTAAAATAACAGCATAATGAAAATAAATAATAATAATAAAAAACAAAAAAGAAATGCCAAAAGCTGACCAAAATTTCGATACAGTTCGTGGGGAAAGGTAATGTGTGGAAAGTAAAAAATGCGGAATAAGCGCGATTAAAAATCTAATTTATAAAGAGGGACTGTTTAAGCTCTAGGCTGGAAAAGAAAAGAATAAGTTTAACTATATATATGAAACTTTTGTGCAAAATGTGCAGGAAGTTTTGAATCGAATCAGCCTAATCCATGAGGTGGAAAATGGGTAAAATTATGCGAATCTTTAAGGATAAAAGCTTAGAAGGAACTTTATTGCAACTTTGAACCCTTACCTAATGCATTATCAACAGCAGATATAAAACCCCAGTTCGTATAACACCTTTCTTTCGCAAATGAGTAATCCACGCTTGAAGGTGGAAAATGGGTGAAATGCTAAAAGTTGCGAATGTATAATGAGATTATCCTTTGCCCAATATATTAACAACAGAAGAGATAAATACAATTCATAAGTAAAGGCTTAGAGTAATCCACGCTTGAAGGTGGAAAATGGGTGAAATGCTAAAAGTTGCGAATATATAATGAGATAATCCTTTGCCCAATATATTAACAAGAGTAGAGATAAATACAATTCATAAGTAAAGGCTTAGAGTAATCCACGATTGAAGGTGGAAAATGCGTGATATGCATAAAAGCTGTGAATAAATTATAAGATTTCACTAGGATTTCACCTACAGCAGCGATAAGACATAGTCCGTGTAACACCTTTTTTTTAATATTCACGAATGCTTTTCAAGGTATCTTGCTTCGACATGATTTACAATGTTCGGCAATAAAATGTGCGCTCATCGTTAAGTCAGTCAACTTCCTATCAGCCTATGGCTGATATAATGGTCTTTACATAAGCCGAGAGGACCTTAACTCACACTCAATTAAATCAACTTATTTTTGGTCAAATAATTTTACATAATACCAAAAACGAACGCTGAAGCTCATTAATTTAACTTAAGAGTTCTGGGCAGAAAAAAAACGGGCGGCAGAAACCGGGAGAAATGGAGCTTCGCTGGCAGGATGTGGCTGCCTATCAGGTAAGGGATACACAACAGCGAGAAGCGAGCAAGAAGTGCACAAAAAGTAGCACAAAAGCGGATTTTCATTCAAGGTGAAAGCAATCAATCAATATTCATGAAATCAGATTTAATTTTAAGCGCATTTAAGTTGCGCCCATCCCGCTCAAGGGAGGTGCTGGGGCGGCGTAATGATTCTGCCGAAAATTTTCGTGTGACAGTGTAAAAGATTGGAGTAGAGCCGGGAGATGGCCAAAAGGAAAAACAACAATCATTGGATGGCAAAAACGACGGCGATGTCGAACCAAATGAAAATGTCGAGACAAGGCTAAAGTTGGAGGAACATCATTAGAGGCTCGTGGCCCAAAAGAGGGCGAGGCTGGGCAGGGGCAGCTACACCGACCACGCTAATTGTATGGCAACTGGGAATTGCGAGAGAGGGTGGAGAGAGAGAGGTGGAGTCTGCGAGGGGGTGGTTGCCCCTCCCTCCCGCCGGCATGCTGTCGATGCTGCCCCAACAAGTAGCTGACGCGCACAAAACTAAGCTGCCAATTCAATTTGGTAATCAGAGTGGCATGAAAAATTAAATAAAACATGCAAATAAAATTATTACGCGTAATTTGTGTACCTGGCAGTAGGCCAAAGGAACGAGCGCTTCTTCAAGAGGGCAAACACTTTAAAGAAAATGCAAAAAAAAGAATTTACGTGAGTAAAACAAGAACTGATTTAATGTTGGGGTTGAATTTGTGTTGGGCCCATTTATTGTTTGAAAGTGAGAGTAGCTTTTAAACAATTAAGAGTGCTTTAGTAGGGAGTGACCGACCAGGAGACACCCCAGACCTTCTGCTACCAACATCGAATGCTGCTCGTGCTAGGGTTGGGGGTCAATTATGGTGACTTTTAGCATTAAAGCCTATGAAATTTGTTTAGAAAACTGGGTTGATATATCTATATTTATAGGTTGCTTGGAGAGTTATCGATTATCCGAAAAAAAACTCTTACTGTACGGGCACTGGGAGGATTCTGAGATCCTTGCGTACATACGAACGTACTGACGATCAGACAATTAGACAGACGGACGGATAGACAGACGATCATGGCTAGAGAGACTCGGCTATTAATGCTGATCACGAATATATTAACTATTATATTATGTTCGGAGATGCTTCCTTCTACCTGTTACATACATTTGCGCAAATACATTATACCCTTTTTATCCATTTTCAATGGGTTCAGGGTATGAAAAGAGTTAAACCTTCAAATGCCAAAATGATTAATTAAGAACATTTAATGTTCATAAAATAAGCTTATTTAAGGTTGGCTTTAACTAAGTTTATCTCAGTTAATTTGAATTGACACAATTTTTCTAAAGCTTTACAGTAAACACTTCCGATGCCATATTGATGCCATTAGAGCCTCATAAATATTTATTTTTATGTTCTAGTCTTTGCCAACCTATGCGTAGTGCTAACCTTCTAATGTCAAAGAGCTTGACATAAATCGGAACCAGCTACATTTATTTTATAAATGTTAACTGCATTTGGCATAAATAAAAATGAGGTGAAGATATCTTTACTTCAATTTTTATTTATGCCAAATGCAGTCATAATTTAGAAAATAAGTGTAGACTATATTAAAATATATTTTCGTCTGGCGTTGACTAATTTCCAACAGCAAAACACAAACAGAAAACAACACGTAAACTTTGAACACATTTAGAAAATAAATTACATGTCGCCCGTTTCACAGTTTCAAAAACAAAACAAAAACGTGAAAGTAAGGATATATTCGGTTCGCCGAAGATTTAATACTCTTTTAAATTTTTCTTCAGCAGATATGGGAGAATAGTGAAACTCGAAAATGATGAGTTTGCTAAAAATATCTTTGAAAACAGAATATTTTGCCATATAAGATTCTACTACTCCACCGATAGATCCTTTGACAGCTGTATGATATAGTGGTCCGATGTTGATAGGATGTTCCATTTATATGAGTATCATAATGAAACTATTGAATCCCGAGCTGGGTCCAGTTAAATTAATATAAGAAAGGTTTCCTTATCAGAACCAACTTTATGGCAGCTATATGATATAATGCTCCGATTCGGCCAGTTCCGACATATGAACTGCCCGCAACAGGAAGACGGGCCAATGGAAAGTTTAATGGCGATAGCTTTAAAACTGAGAACTATGTTTCCTTCTATGCGTTACACACTTCATGACAAAATTATAATATCCTCTTCAAGGGTATAGAAAGCGTAAACTTTTCGCGATTGACCATGAGCCATATAAATA